>NW_026555311.1:15000000-17500000 GCF_021234165.1 Pteronotus mesoamericanus
CTCACACGATCCTGAATGGTATCAGGAGTATGACTTTTAGGCTGAAAACTAACTGAAAGAAATTCTTAGAACCAGAGACAGTTCACATTCTCTAGACACATTTGAGTGAGACAGTGAAATGATGCGTGACTGAGACTTTTTGCATCCCTCAGTGAATATCAGCAACTCCAGGGGAATGTTTATTCGGAGTTCAACAAACACAATTCACAAAAATGCAACCCAGGCTCATATACAGCAAACAGTTACGTGTGACTGTCTTTAGACAGCACAATGTCATATAAACACCTGAAGACATTTTAAAATTGCTCGTGACACACATCACAGACAAATAGTGACCAAAATACAGAATTACACAATTACATATAATCAAGATGACACAGGCCCTACATGATCTATGGGGAGGAAGGGGAAGAAAGGCACTGAGGGGGTGCAATACAGATGCATATAAAAAGAGATATAAGGCAATCAATGCATGCGCTGGTGTGAACACTTACCTACCTACATTTGCATTTCAATGGTTCCAAGTTCTTCAGGTCACACTCATGGACACTCCAAAGAATGGAGATCTGGAGAGAAGATCTCAAGTTGAAGAACCTTTTTCCCCCTAAGTTTTAAGTTTAATGTTTAAAAACAATGGTATAGATTATAGGTCCAGAAAAGTATGCGAAGTATTCCAGTAACTCAATTGATGTTAATCAATTACTAAAAAGAAAACGTTTAAGATTATAACACGTTAATCTTATCTCTAAGAAAAGGCCCTTAGAGACAAAGTTATAAGGCTACTAAACTTATTGGCAAATAGGACTTAATGAATAAAGAAACTTAACACACACATAATTCAAAATACAGTCTCTACATTAGTACGTACATATGGTATATATATTATTTATAGTATAGAGTGTATCCTATTTACAATAGGCTTACATAAAAACCCCACCTACAGTTAAATGAATTATATACAACTGAAATAATAAAAATAAGCAAATATAAATCTTGATGAGATGTTTTAATACAAAATGGCTAAAAGTCATTTGAGCATAATAAAAACTGAAGAAAACTACCCTAAACTAATTGGCATAGCTTTATTTCCAAAAAAGGTAAGTTATGAGTTTAAACAAAGTATAGCTCTATTATAACACTAAAAAGTAAACGGACTTAAATACAGCTACTAAATAGGATGACTTTGCAGTTAAAAACTTTATATGTACACAAGTGCAAGTTCAAATAAAGACTTCCTTTTAAGTTACTTATTTCAGTATCTGTTTAGTAATAAGGAATATGAAGAGCTGTTACTCTAGTGTTGAGCATATAAAAATAAAAATATTTATGTGATTAAAATTAACTCCAAATCAATTATTTAAAAGCTCTTTACAGAAGAGAGCTTTTGCTCTGCATTGTTTTGCACCAAAATTACCCCAATAATTTAAGGCCCAAAGTATATATTTTAATGACAGAAATTTCAAAGAAAAAAAGACTCAAGATTCATTAGTATTGAGAATACTGAAAGTTTAAAATAATAATTCATTTACACATTTCTTGCTTTCTCACAACAGAACAACAACAGAAAATGGAAAAGAGAATTCAGAAGTTTTTTCCTGGTTCTGAAAATTTCCCTCTTGTTCTATAGATAAATAACAAAATTACACAAGTAAGTGAAATGCAAAACAACAGCAACCAGAAAAAACCCAAAAGCAAAATTTATAAGAGGAATAAAAAAATGTTTTATTATTCTTAAGAGGTATACCCATTTGCTGTACTCATCCAATGGCATCTACAGTGATTATGTCTGAATCTAGAAGATTATTTTTTTTCCCTAGGCTTTCTTCAAGGTTAATTTATTTACCATAGATCAACTCTTGTTGTAATGAATACTGCTACAAAGGAAATTTCTACAGCTATATTTACTCCGATTAAAGAAAACTCTTTAATCTCACAGAGAAATTAGTCTTTAAAGGTTAATACTGGATTTGTATATGTGTGTTTTAGAAGAGGAACGCTGCCAGCTGGTGGTTAAGCAGCTCTTACTGGGAGAAGTAAACCCAATCTCTGCTCTCACATGGCACTGCTGAGAGAAAAGCCATATCTACAGTAGATGTAAATTTAAACCTCTATTTCTGAATAGCAAATTAATCTAAAATCAGGTTAATTTACATTACAACATATGTAGTTTACAAACGTGTTTAAAAACATAAAAATTGTTTTACAATAGGATTTACTGGCTTTTTAAAAAAAGCAAATATTACTAGTTACCTTGGAACATTACTATGATTAAGTTTTACACTTTAAAATTACATAGAAGTTATTTGGCAACAAACAAACTGTATTAATAAGACATAGTTATGTAACCAAAGATTTCTGATTTCTAGCCAATACCCATTTTCCTAACAGTATTTAATTTTAAATTTTTTCATAAATAAAATACAGGCATTTGACATTTAACGGGATTTTACTCGTCATTAGAAAACAAGATTACTAATTTTTATGCAAGTTAATTTACAAATGATACATTTCTGCCCTTTCTCTCTGAATGGATATTTTAAGTGATCTAAATTAAAGATACATTGATATTTGGCCAAAATCCATTATTTGTCTTTGGCTTTAGTCAATACTCATATGCTTTGATACCATCATATTTCAATAGTGTAGTAACATCAATAATAAAAACAAGGACTGGTCTTTCTATTTTTTCTGTTACTATCTAAATATTAATTTTTAAATACAAATGAGCATTCCATATACAAAGAAAATCTCTCTATGTGCTTCATACGTTGCACTCTCATCAGTTGAAATGCAAATGTATACTTAAAGATGGTAAAAATATACAAATGCAAAAATTAAATGAAGGCAGAATAATAGAGATTAAATTATTCTCTACAGAATTTACAGCATGAAACCAAATGAATGTTAGGAGCTGTTTTTAATTTTTAGTTACTTAATTCCACTAGGGCCTTGAGTCTTTAAAGAAAAAGTCCTATTTGGGAATTCTCTACATCTTGTGAGGAAAAGTTAAAATCAAAACACCAACTCTGCCACCTCAAATATTCACTATGAGGAAAATCTCAAAAATAACATTCAGTAACATCTATGATTAATCGTCTCTAGTTAAGACATAAAACAAATTAAAAAAATAAAAACATGTTAGATAATGAGGAACACCACACATATTTTGTTATTCTACTTCCTCAGTTAAAACTGGTTATCTATTTAGTATCACAATGCTGATCATTGCCTTACTCAGGAACAATGCTGGCTGCACTATTGTGATCAGGACCAATCTAGAAGCAGATAATCTGAGTATTATTTCTGTAATATAATGCCAAACTTTAAATCATTAACAAAAGAACTATAACAAATCATTTCACATTTTTATAATAAAATTTCAGACTCTTTGATTCAGAAGTTCATTCTATAATGGCCAAACTGAGCATTAATTCAGTATTTGCCATGTGGAATTAAACCAAAATGTGCATACCTCTACTACAAACCAAGTTCTTAGCCTGTCCATTTACAGCATTATTACAGTAATCGTTTAGGAGGATTCTGTTGAAAAGCTAACCTTGTCTAATGTGTCAAATTAATAGGTAGAAATAGCAGAAGGTACAGCAACTAACTTCACTGACCTTCAGTAAAACAACTAGTTGAAAATGACATTTACAGCAGAATTTCATGAATGTAACCTGCTTCAGTAAATTGATTAGACAGCTTAATTGGATGAACAATAAAAATTCAGAAAGTTTTTACAAAATAAAAAAGCAACAGTTAGTAAATGAAGAATTTTGATATTTTTTAAAGCCTAAAAACTTTATACAGCTGCACAATAAAAGTACTGTATTTTAATTTGACAATTTGGGCTTCAAAGATGTGAATTTAAAAGTATATCTCCAATGCCTATATAAACAAAAAAATAAAATAAAAATAGTATATTAGAAAATCAATATAATTTTTAAAAGAATGAATTGCAAAGATAGTATTTTATATTTTCAATTTTTTGTTTTTTTTCTTTAATGTCAGGTAAAATGTTTTTAGTGTTTAGGAAATACATGGAATTATTAATTAACTTGTACTCATCATAAGTAAACTTTGGAAATAGTTCCTCACTCAGGCAAAGCATATCATTTTCTAAGATCTAACATCTAGGAAATGTTCTTTCTTACCTGTAACAAAGTTATATCAAAATGTAAGAATATGCTCAGAGCCAAAGTGCTCTTTAATTTTTAATGAAAATTATTTCTATATGTAATTATTCCTATATATAATTTCTATTCTTCTCATTTTAAGTATGAAGAAAAAACAAGTAAGTCGAGTTACTGGGCTGAGTTCACTATGAAAATGAATTGTATGATTAGAACTGGGAAATTGTTGCTACTGGTTGAAATTAATTACAACATTAAGTGATCTGTAAATTAGAGGAGAGAAAATACTTTACAGGTCTATTTTCAACAACTGAATTTAAGTATTGGACTTATTATTTAAATTCAATTGTTAAGCTCCAGTAACAAATCCCATGAGCTGCATTTCCTAAATCGCACAGATGGCCTCCTCTCAACCACAGTTCAGATATCATGAAGTCCACACAGCAAATAAATGTGAGAGTATTCATGAGTGTCCTGGACATTTCAGGAAACACACACACACACACACACACACACACACACACACACACAGAGAAATTCAGTAACAGGGAGTTAAGGTATTACAGAAAAATCAGCTCTATTTGTAAAAATCATATGATATATATGACATATATGATATAGGTCACATAAAGAAACCAGTCACTGTATATATTATGTTACTCATTTTAGAAGGAAACTAATTTTTCTTTTCTTTATGGAATGTTTATTTTCCCTAGTCGTCTCTCTTATGGCATAGTTTATGTAAAATAAGTAAATATAATCATTGCTTTAATGCTTATTATCATTATTATTTTGCTTTAGAGTTATAACAGATTTCTCCCCGTATTTTGTGTCTCAATCTAATGTAGATGTATTAAGAGAAAGATTCAATTCTCAGTTACAGAGTTTTTTAGAAGATATTTATTGATTAATAATTGTTACTTGTTATTACAATAAAAATGGTGACCACCGACAGATTCCTTAACAAGATGTTAAGTTATTCTGGTGCTCTGCTTTAGATCAGCAATTGTCAACCAGTGTGCCAGGCACACTGGTGTGCCACAAGAATTTTTAAAACATGTAATACCTGACTATTTAGTCAGGGGCACTGACCTCTTTTCCCTTAGACTGGCAAATAAAAAAGAAATGACAATAGCCAACACAACAGTTGTCCAGTGTGAACAAATGAAAATTATTATATATTTTTCATATATCTTTTGGTGTGCTGCATAATTTTAGTAATTAGTTTATGTGTGCTATGAGATAAAAAAGGTTGAAAATCGCTGCTTTAGACTACTGGTTTGCTTCTATTCAAATGGCAAGTAACTTTCAAAAATAAATATACAGGTTTGTCAAGTTTGTGAATTATCTATGGTAAATATTTAACCACAGATTTCAGTACTGTTAACTACCAGCATGTTTTCAATGCCACTTTCTGCTACTGCCATGTATATGAATAGGGAATATCGGCTAATACAGTGGACAAGAGTTTATAATGCTTCTAATTTACTTAATGAGAAAAAGTATTTCAATAACATTTTTCTTCCAAGTTTTATTTTGTTAATAAAAAAATTTTTAGACAATACTAAGTATCCAGAGGAGTCAACCAATAAGTATTTTCCAAACTCCTACTATACACTAAAATGGCAATATATTTGTAAACAGCTGGATATACGAACAAAATTTTCAGTCTTCACTGCAATGTTTTGGCACTGGGTAACCAAAGCCAGGAAACAGAGTTATTAAAGAAATTAATAAGATAAACATACCTACAATGATAGGTTTTAGTTTCTTCTTTCTAAAATAACTAAAACTTTAAAGTTGTAACTAGATGAAGAAAATAAAGGAAGTTCACTACATTTCCTCATCTTGGATGTCAAATTGTCAATATGCTTTTGTCTAACCACAGCTGTCAAAAACTCAGACTATTTTGAAGGGCCATAGAATTGAAGAGTGCTTTTTTTTATCATGTGAAGAACAGGTATGATTTCCTCCAAAAGGATAAATTTGAAATTATTCTTACTAAACAAAGTTTTCTCTTATTCTCCTTAAACATGATATTATTTATATAATATTATTGATATGGGTTTTCTGGCTAAGCAATTACAACTTTTTCTTTTCAGATACTCCACATTTACCTAAGTATAAAAAGTTTTAATTGCTTCACCAAACAAGGAAACAGAAGAATACATTCAGGTTATAGCTTACAAGTGTATAGTCTTAAGCTGGTTCAAAAGTTTTAAAACTCATGCAACTTGACTTTTACACAACTTTATCAAAGGGCACAAAGTGCCTTTACTGAGTAAGCATTTTCATAATATATGTCTTGCGTGTGTATTGGAAACTTGTTTTATTCCCTATTAATGCCTTTAAAAAAATTGGGTATGATCAGGCTGTCCATTGTATAGCTAGGTATCAATATATCCCAAGTCTCAGTCTGGTGTCAATCCACTTTTAAAGACTAATAAACAATTTGAAAATGTTCTCATCAGAAACTATGTTGGTGGGTCTTTGTGACCACTTCTAGTACTTATCTTTGCATTTAACATATTTTATCCATGCAGCTAAAGAATAACTCCCAATAAATAAGGCTTAAATTATTGGATCTGTGGATAGAGTTAAGTTTCTCTGCTAGAGTAACAAAGTGGTATTTATCATCCAACTACTCTACTCAGAAAGTAATAGCAGAAGTTCATATACTGAAATTCAATAGTAAATGTACCTAAACGAAACTTCGTTTATTTTATCCATGCTAATAAAACATGACTGCTGCATTTCAAAAGTTCTATTGATTTTTGTTTCAGTGACTCACCTAGGTAGACAAGAGCAATACCAAATACCAAATGATCTAAAGTTAGCCAAGAAGACCTAGTATTTAAGTTGGCAATTCTTTAAACACATATTTTAAAGAAAAGAGTAAGTAAAGAATTGATACAGAAAAGAAAGATGCTTAATAATTACGCAAAACAAAAGGATAAAATATAAGCTAAATAGTGTTATGGAGAAAAATGAATCACTTCATAAACTATGATGCCCATGACAGAAAAATATAAAAGAAAGCAGAGGAAAGAAGATAGTTCTAAGTCTGGCATTTGTTCCTGAAAAATACTGAAAGATAACTTTACTTCTATTTTATCTAGGAAATTTTGAAAGCTGCATTCAAGTTGCAGATTTTAAAATAATGAAACAAAAATACCACTGCTTCAATAATATTCCAAGAAAAGTTAATACAGCTTTCCAAAGTATCTATGTTATTTCTTGGGAATACCTGCACACCAGGAAGAAATACCTACTCCTCCAGAAGAGATATATTATTCATCTGGACTGTAGACTTTCATGTTTCTAATCATTATCTTCTCAGTGCACTTCTCTACACATTGTGAATTCCTGCAACATGGACTCAACCACAGTCTCTTTTGGATTAGAATTAGTGGTGTTTTTGAAGACCATTTTTCAAGTCTTTATGTCAGTTTTCATGTTCATTTGATTAACAGCCATATAGGCTATCTGAAAATTATTGACATGTTATTTGTTGCTAGGTTCCAACGATGTTTTACAGAGAAAAGAAACTTCTATTTTATAAATATTTATTAAATTTCTCCAATATGATATCTGCAACTGGTCTGAACTTTGTCAGATTTTATTAAAAGATTTTTTTATTTTACAACTAAATGTGTCTAGATAAAATAATTTTACTTACAGACAGTATTTATGTTTTAAAGCTACCCCTGGCATTAATATAAAGTAATAAACATGATGTTATTTTAATAGTTTATTTTTAAAATGCTCATAGCAAGAAATCTTAAACCATACCATTATGTTTTATTTTGTTTGTTTAGAGTATTAACATGGGCAACCCTTCAAAGACTAGTCCCATTTAATAAATTAGACCGTTTTGTTTTTAAAATATTATAATTTCATGTTGACTAATTATTGATTTTATATGTCACTTATTAATTCCTTGTTCATAATTTTTCCAAATAATTTTGACTTATACTACAGTAATGATGATTTTGAATTTTTCCCCCAGAGATAAAGCAAGTTTTCAATTTTGTTTACCATTCTCATTGCTATAGTTCATCAGCATGCCACAAAAGACAGTCAAGAGCTTCTCATTGGCGGGTTCTGTTATACTGCACAGTGACCTTAAATGGTCAATTACAATCTGTGCACCACCTGCTTGGTCAACTGCACTTCTGCCCTCATCTGTAAAACAAAGAGTTAAATTAAAAATAAAAGAAAAAAGAAATGTACCTTACAATTTCAAATATAAAACATAACAGTGTTATTCTTTATTTAGAAAGTAAATAGAAATACACTTAAGAAGGGCATTAAATATGTCTTTTTTGGAAATACAAGGCAAAACAAATAAACATGGAAATGGGGGTGGGATGGGGAAAAGAGACAATCTCTTTCTAAAAGAAGGAAAGATTATTTGCATTCGTATCATATAGGAGCTCAAAGAATTTCTCTGTGTCTTAGGAATTTATGACTGTAACATGAAATTTTTTCCCTTCCTCTTTCACAAATGATGATTCTGTATAAAACTTAAAAATAGGAATTAATATTTTTGGAATTTTTTTCTCACCTTGGAAACCACTAAATATTCTCTCATTGGTTTCACAGTTAGATATTATCAAAGAAAACTGTGACACAGTATAATTCCAGATCACAACATATAATGCCTAAATATTAGGATTAGGCTCTTTTTAATGGCATTTTCTACAGTCCCTAAACTTTTTCCTTGTTCAGTTTTTGGTAGTTTGTGTTTCACTTTTCCTTATTCTTTACAATCTAGAACACACCAATATATTTCAACATTACAACCAGAGGCTAAATAATGGTCAAACATACATGCTGTTATAGAGAACAGATGTCATTTAACTGCTGGAACATAAAAATAGCTTTAGAATACTTTCTAACTCTTGAACATAGGAATGGAAAGAGATAAAAAAAAAAAAGTCTTTCTAAATCTGTCTTCCTTATATAAAATACAATAGACTCTAGGAAAGTATTATCCAATAAAAATACAAGAGCCAAGAATGTGAGCCAAATAACTTAAATTTACCAGTAGCCACAATAAAAACATAAAAAGAAACAAGTGAGAAGTTTTAGTAATATATTTTTATTCATTCCAATATATCTAAAATATGATTATCCCAACATGCAATCAACATACAAATTATTAATGGAATATTTTACATTCTCCTCTTTGTAATAAATCTTTGAAATATGAATGTATTTTACACTTACATGTCAATTCAGACTAGATACATTTTAATTGCTCAAAGAGCCAAACTAACTAGTGGCGTCTCAAACTGGACAGTGCAACTATAGAAGCATAAATAAAGGATCAGTAAAATAAATGGCTCACAAAGCAATTATAGGTATAAAGTTAGAAAATAAAAGATTTTTATTTTTCTAATGAAAGAATTGAAACTAAGATCGTATCTTTATATAATCATTGCCAAATCATATTAGTGAAACAATATATATCATTTCTTGTAGTATACACACACATATACACCAACTTCAAAATCAGTGTCTCATAAATACTTGCTTCATAATTTTGATACATTTTAAGAAAACCCATACTAAGATGAAAAGAGTTTTGTCTACTTTGTTCATGTCCACTTAGCTTTACTGTATGTTAATCAGTTAAAAAGAGCACAGAAAATTCTTAATTGCCAGGGTAACTAGTCAGATGTGCAGCCAAGAAAGCTGGTTATATTTCATTTAGAAATTTAATTTCCAAAGTTTTGTTTTCTAATAACATAAATTATCTAAATTGTCAGGCAATTTGTAATTGGATGACATCAGAAAAAACTGAGCATTAGGATTGCAAATCTAAATGTTCAGACTTTCAATAATATGAATATACAGTATATCCCACCCCTAAATTGCAAAACTCAAATAGTTCTTGATTCTAATTGCTGAGTAAATATGGGCTTTCAAAATATAAATTGTGTATGTTTCGGATTTAGAAATCCGAATCTTAGAGGCTAACTAAGCCTTAACTTCATGTACTTCTTAGAAGATTTAAGGCTTAGAAACTATGTGGAGTCTATTTGTTGTAAATGTTAAAAACTATGCTGGCTTCCTCTCAATACTCAGTATTTGAAAAATGACCTGAATAAATTAACTACAAGCTTATTTAACAAATTTGTTCATCTAATTTGATAATGTAATAAATAAGAATATAACTACAAATTAGAAGGCAAATTACCTATTTGTGTTTCAGAACCACAGTGTTTTTCTTACTTTCTTTGCTTCCTTCTTCCCTTCCCTTCCTTCCCCTCTGCCCTGTTGGGATTGTCTACAACACAGCTCTTCACTCATGTGTTATTGAGAGTTGGTTGCAGAGAATAAACTCAAGCTCTGTATTAGAAATTACATTATTATGAAATTAGAGAAGAAAAGCAAAGCAAAACACACATAATAATAAAAATAATAATAGATATTTGAGTCAAAAAAATACTAACTACCGCTATAGGATAGTTTATACCTACCCTTCCTCCACCCGCCCCCTTCTTTTGACCAATAAGCCAGGGAACTAAGGTTAAGGAGAATTTTATTAAAATATTTTAAAGAATCTGATGCAAAAAGAAAAAAATCAAAGCCATGTTCTTTTACTCTACCAAAATCAGCAAAAGAGTATGTCTTTAAAAGCATCTTACAAATTATTTAAAACATATATTAGGATATCTGTCATTGTACAAGCCCATATAAATTGCTTTTCCAGTCAAGGTAGCTCTATAGATTTATCTTATTAAAATGGGTAGTATTATTGTTCACTTAAAAATAATTTCCAAAAGGTCCCTTACCCCAAAACTTCATATTCCTGAGTGTAGGCTCATTTTGAACTCTTCTCATAAGTAACTTTTAATTGTGAAGCATCCTAAATAGACATCTCTAGAAATATAATCTATATCTTAATTTTCCATAATTATGAGGTATCCAACCACTGGATAAAGTGCAGCCCACGAATTCTTTATGCCCTGCTATATTCTTTAATAATGACCTGTCACATAAACTAATTTCCAGCACAAATATGCTCTTTCTTCACACTAGGTAAAAGTAGGGCTTTAAATCTAAAGAGATACTATACTTCCATTATTTTTCAGTAGCCAAAAACAAGAAGTAATAAAATGTTTGCCATGGTTACTGTGTCTCAAAAATGTTTTTTTTATTGTTTATTCTGTTACAGTTGTCCCAATTTCTTTTGTTGTCCTTTTTCCCCCTCCCACCCAGACCACCCCTCTTGCCCACAGTCAATTCCCTCTCCGTTGTCCATGTCTCACAAATTTTACCCATGGGGATGTAAAGTACAGTAGTGGAAATGGAGTAGCCACAGAACTTATATGCATGACCCATGGACATGGATAATGGTGGTGATGGGGGTTGCCTGAGGGAATAGGAGGTGCTGGGTGGAGGGGAGCAAAGGGGGAAAAATCAGGACAACTGTACCAGCATAATCAATAAAATATAATTTTAAGAAATGTTACCAAGTTGGTATTTCAGCATCAGGTGGATATACTAAAGCCAAGGAAAGGATCTAAAAACACCGCTGAACACAACTATGGTGACATATTATAATGTACCCTAGTTTCATGATTACTGGTAGTTTCCCCAAATAGGCTGTCCCTCCTTATAGACAAATGTCTAATACATAGTAGGCATTCAATATTTATTGAATGAATGGAACCTCTGGCTAGATTTTGGTAAATTGGCATTCATTTGTGGATGAATGTGAGCATGAATGTGTGTGTGTACACATGCACTTTTCTTTATATTTTTACCACCAGAATAAGGTTCAGTTTTGTTATTTTGAACTTTTTTTCAATGAAATCATGTTGTATTTACTCTTTTGTGCTTACCTTCTTACACCCAAATTATGTTTGTAAAACTCATGTACTCTGTCATATGCTTCCTTGGTGTACAATATTCACTGTATGAATACATCACAATTATTTGTCTGTTCTTGTGCTAATTATTATTTGGATTAGTCATAGTTTTGAGCTATTATTTATAATGCACAAACAGTATTATTGTTTCATACAATCTGCACATCTTTTACTTTCTAGATAATGACAAACAGGTTTCCAAAGCCAGCATACACTCCTCCAGTAATTGTGAGAACTTCTGCTGTTCATCCCTTAACTACCACTTGGGTATCATTTGATTTTTAAAGTTTAGGAAATCTGATGGGTGAGGAGTATATTCTTCCTCCAGAATATACAGGAGGACGTCTTTGCTGACAGTCACTTTGCTGTACATTCAATAAGGTTGCTAATTAAGTACCAAGAGTATGCAACATGTGTATGAAAAACGAAACCCAGAACAGTTTAAGTTAAGGGTGGAGGGCAAGACAGAGATAAATGGATACATGCATTGATATTAAAATTTGAAAGAAAAAAATGGAAAGAGAGCCAAGTAGCTAGTAGAAACTGGCTATAAAACCTATGTAGTAGTATGACTGGATCAGATTCTGGAACTTTTTAATAGTCATGCATACAGGAAAGCCTTATAATAGTATCAGCAAATATAATGTTTTTATAATTTCTATCATCATGAGCTTTCCCAAAAGAGAAGTTAGAAGGCTTCAATCTTTGAAAAGACTAAGGAGGACACCTGGGGAGACAGCATGGTGCTGGCTGTAAAAGTAGTCCATAATGTGCAATAGTAAATCTTACCTAAAATTAACTTTTTCAAAATACTAATTTACTTTTACAATTTAAAAATCTGTAACTTTCATGCTGGTTTCCACTTTTGTGGCTTATACATAAATTTTTTTATATTTCTTCTCATAAATTATCAATTTTAAAAAATTTAAAAATATGCCTACATACATACTTGATATTAGTTTCCCTCCCACCCTCTAATTACTTGTACGGTAACAGGATCTTGGTTCCCTATTTATCCATTTGGTCAAACTACTTATTTCCTGCCAGAAGTAATAATCCTTTGTGACATAAGGAATGGTTACTGTGGTGATAATTACAATGCAGCACCTCAGAAAATTGTCTCCATGAGAGAAATAAATAGCAGGAGCCCATCATACTAATAAACTTTCTTCTAAATTATGTTAAACATTAATATTCAAAAACACAAGAGAAGTACGTGTGTGTACAGATACTATTGAATAAACTATCTTTTACGTTTTCAAAGGTTTAGCAAATAAAAAGGGTTCACCTTTAACATTCTAAATTATCATGGATTGTGCACTGCCTTGCTCTGTTTTCTATAAAAGCATCCTGCACATAACACTCTAGGTGTTAATTAATGATGTTGGATGTGCATAGGCTGCACACATACACATGCACTACAGCAAGGGCTAGAGTGTTTGGCATAAAGATCGCTTTTTAAGGTTACTGACAGCCAATATGAAAATGAACGCACTTAGAAGATAACATTCAAATGACTTAGTATATGTACTTTAGAGATAATACTCTGATAAGTGAAATAAGGTATCTGATAAATTACACTTTTTGTCCTCACACTTTGACTCAGGTTTTGTTTAAAGAAATTTTGATTAAATATCAACATTCTGAATTAAAACTTGGGAAACCTGAATTCTAATTCAATCTTCTCTCATTAAACACTATGTATGGCATATTGAAATAACGTTGCCATTCAGTTCAGCAAAGACAATAGCACAGTCTTAGTATCAATTGAGAATCAATTTCTGAGGATTCATCTCTGAAAAGTTCTTTGGTATCTCTTCGCAAAAAAATCTCTTTAGGGTATCCATGAACTTAAATATTAAGACCAATCTACACAACAGCTGTCCAAAATGCAACAGAAAGAAGTCAACAGACAAAAATCTATTTCATGTATAATTGGTAAGGGTTTGAAGAAGCAAAGAACAGTAACACAATTTTCATATCCATATCAAAATTCCGATTTAAATATCCATTCATTGAAATCCATTCTGAAAGTAAGAAATTTCTAAAATCCCTAGAGATGTTCTTCAAAGAACATTTAGAAGCACTGTAAAGAATGAACAAATTACACAATCTTCTAACCTTGCAAAATTATAGGCCTTATAAGCATGAACAAGCTCCAAAACAGTGCTGCACAATCTTTCACAAGGTCCTGTCACATTGCCCATGATGACCCATCCAAATATTCCCAACTTTCTATAAGTCCTTCCTTCCCCCAACCTCTGCACTGTTTTTTCTTAAAGGTTTTATTTATTTATTTTTAGAGAGAGGGCAAGGGAGGAAGAAAAAGAGGGAGAGAAACAATGTGCAATCTGCAATGTGTCACTGGTTGCCTCTCGCACTCCCCCAACTAGGGACCTGGCCAGTGAACCAGGCATGCGCCCTGAACAGGAATCAAATTGGCACTGAATCCACTGAGCCATACAAACCAGGGCAACCTCTGCATTCTTAACAGAAACCATGACTCCTGCTTCAGAGAGAACAAGACATCCATGGATGATGAAATATTCCTCACTTTTTTACCCTCTCCACTATTAATTGTAGGATTGTATATTTACACCTTTTTCTAATCACTTTCAGTATCTCATATTGTAATTTAAGTTCAGTTATAGCTAATTAAAAGGTAAAGGAAAGAATGTGAGAATATTTATTTTAACAGAAGGTAAGACTTTTCTCTTCAAGTAAAGAAAGTTGTAAATATGTCATAAGCTAAGGTCTCTAAAAACGTGAATGGAAAGAACATTTAATGATGAAATCCTAGGACTAGCCTTGGCTGTTGGAGTGGGAATTAGAATTTATTTGTTACCTAAAATCCGAAATGTTAACTTCACAATTTTGCTAAGGTAGAAGTTTTTAATATTAGAAAAATTGTACTGTTATTGCAGTAATGACATAAAATAATTATAATGAAGTACCCAAGTTTTGGGTTTTGTTAAGTTTGACCATAAGAAAGCCTCTTAACCTCTATTAATGTCAGTTTCCTGATCTAGAAAAGGGAAGGGAAGAGGACAACTGCTTAATGTCGTTTTAGATCTGACACTTACTCATTTCTGCTTCTACTGTGTCCTTGTACACACAGGAAGTAATATGTGTGTGGGTTTATTTTTTTAACACATTAAAATAAACCCTCAAATTTTGCTGTTTAAGTTTTCCAATCACTAATCATTATAAACAAGGCACTTATTTTCATTTTTCCCAAGTATTACGAGAGACTATAAAGACTAGTGGCAAGTAAGTCAGAAATTCGTTTTTTTTTTAAATGTTATAAATTTTAAAGATTTTATTTATTTATTTTTATAGAGAGGAGAGGGAGAAAAACATCGACAGTTTGCTTCTTACATGCCCCCAACCAGGGTCCTGGCCTATAGCCCAGGCATGTGCCGTGACTGAGAATCAAACCGGTGACCTTTCAGTTCGCAGACCGGCACTCAATCCACTGAGCCATACCAGCCAAGGCCAGAAATTTATTTTATAAGCTAAGCTGTAAAGCTGAGTTATATTTTCCTGTTCAGTTCTGAAAAATGATACTGTCTAGGAGTAATAATAATTGTTGATGTGTTCTTTCTGAGTGAACAGAAAGGTGTTTTAAATTAGGTGCTTAAAGTAAAAATAATTATAACCTAAGTCCTTACTAGCATTATTTGGCAAAAACTGATAGCATTACAAAGGTGCTGATAAAATGTATTTTAATCAAGCTCCTCATGGTTTTTCCTTTAGACTCTGCCACTTTTTAAACCTCTAAGAACATGATATAATCTGGGCAAGAAGTTCAAAACATAAATTAGACCTATTTTAAATGTAGGGACACAAGTACTACTCTGAGTCTTTCTAGTCCTCACCAAACTATATCTGAGACTAGAAGCCTGTATTTTAAACTTCAAAGAGCCCATTAGTTTTCAGTGTATGTCAGCGCCATGTGTCCGAATTTCAGATGTATTAGAAAGATAAAAAAAAAATTACTGAAAATCCCCAAACTATTCCATTGCTGAAAAAAATGACTGTATTACTTAATTTTACCAGTATTTTGCATAAATAATGCTCCAAATAAGCAGCAAATGGGATGGAGTTTGCAAATGTTTTCATTAAAATGTGATTTTTAAAAAAGTTAATTGCTATATTTAAATGTACATGAATTAGAAAATACCAAAATTCTTCCTAAGAAGTTAAAATGCAAATTCATGATGCAGATTTATTCATGTATATATTCTCAGCTTGCATTTCCAAGTCAGTATTTAAATATCTTAATCTGTTTGAAATGTTATGCTTCTGAGACACAGACATTCCCGTTTATCACAAGTCAAATTTTGTCCCCCCCAAAATCTATGTTCAAGTCTTAAGCCCTAGTATCTCAGAATGTGACCTTATTTGGAAATAGAGTCATTGTAGATGTGATTATCATCATGCGCCACATAATTACATTTCTTTCACAATCGCATATGACAATGTTCTCAGAAGATCATAATGGAGCTTAACAATTCCTATCACCTAGTGATGTCGTAACATTACAGTGCAACACATTACTCATGTGCTTGTGATGATACTGGTGTAAATGAAACGACTGTGTTGTCAATCATATAAAAGTCTAGCAGATACGATGACAGTAGTAGGCTATATCATCCAGGTTTGTGTGTACACTTCTATGATGTTAGCGCAACAAAAATCACGTAACAATGCATTTCCCAGAATGTATTCCCGTAGTTAAGATGAGGTCATACTGGAGTTGAATGGGTCTTTAAACCAACAGGACTGGTATCCTTATAAGAAGAGAGAAATGCAGAGAAGAATGTTATGTGAAGATGTAAAAACACAAAGGGGAGAATACAGCCATGTAAAGACAGAGGCAGAGTTTAGAGCTGGCTGCCAAAAGCCAAGGATCTCCTGAGACCACCAGAAACTAGACAAGAAGCAAGAAGGGCCTCCTTATCTACAAGAGGGCCCTGCTGATACCTTGATTTTGGATTTAAAACTAAAAATGAGTATTTGACATGTAAGTAGGCCTTTACTGTATATTCAGATTTTATATATCTCACAAAAATTATGGATTTCAGATCGCTAACAATATATCTCAATGAAAAGACTTCAATTATTTAATTAATATTTAATTATTTAATCAATCAATCAATATAAGACTTCAATCATATGTAGCAAACTGTGAAAAGGTTGAAACCAATGGAAAATTAGTTTATTTTGTCATTACTTAATCTACGATCTTTAATTTTTCTCTTAGCATCAAAATATTTGGAAATGGTTTTCTGGTATACAGATTAATAGTAATAGTGATGGATTCTCTGCATGGCATTTGTCAACAGCAGTCTACTGCTGGTAAAGGAGCAAGAGTATGGCGAGAATCCACTTGTGCTCCAGGTATGCATGGATGGTAAAGACTGACGATAAAGCAGGAACACACAAAAAAAGTCCTGCAGCACCTCTTATTCTAAGCACAAGACAAGAACAGCCCAATACTAAAAGATCAGGAAGACTACTGCACTGAAATAAAGTTAGCAACAGCTAATGTAAACTCAACTTCTGGCTAGACTGATTGGACCTCCACCCCATACTACAGTATCTACTGTTTTTGTCCACACAATGTCCAGCATTCAATAAAAAAAAATTAAGAGGTGTATTTTAAAAAGAGAGGAAAAAATAATTCACTGTCAAAAGATAATCATCAGAATGATACTCATAAGTGATTCACACGTAATTACTATCAGACAGGGCCTTTAAAATGATAAATATATTAAATGATCCAGGTCAAAGGTGAATATATCCATGAATTGATGCTGGGTATTATGCAGAGGAATAAAAACTATAAAAAGTTAACTGGAAATACTAGAAATAAAAACACAATGCCAAAGAAGAAAAATCTTTTCGAGAGGCTGAATAGTAGACTCAACAAAACCAAGGAAAGTATCAGTGATCTTACAGATCAATAAAAGTTATAAAAACTAAATGAAAAAATACAAAAGATTAAGGAGGAAACCCAGAGCACCCAAGAGCTGAGAGAAAATGGAAAATGGCCTAAATGTAATTGGAATAAAAGAAAAAAAAATGACAAAGAACAGGTAAAATATTTTAAAATGGCTGAGAATTTTCCAAAAATAATGACAGAGAACATGCCACAAATCTATGACATTTAGAGAATCCTAGCTAAGACAATGAAACAAAAATATATAGCAAGTAGCTAACCTGCTAAAAAAAAAATAAGAAAAAGAATCTCTTGAAGGCAAAGGAAAGAAAGAGAAATATTTATATTTTGAAAAGCAAAAATAAGAATACAGCAGACTTCTTATCCGAAACTATGCAAGCTAGAAGACAATGGAAAAATATCTTTGAAGTACTGTAAAGAGCATAGGGGGAGGGACCCTGTATATCCAGTGAAAATATCTTTTGAAAGTTAAGGCGAAGTAAAGAAATTTTCAAACAAATAAAAGCTGAGAGAATTCATTGACAATAAATTTGTTATGCAAAAAAATTTTTTTTAAAAAGACAATATTTACAACACTAGATAGAAATCTTGAACTACTCAACAAAATAAGACAAAAATAATAAAATGAAAGTACATATTAAAAAGTTTTAAACATATTTTTAAAGATAATTGATGGTTTAAAGTAAAAATAACAATATATTGCTGGATTTCTAACATATGTAAAAACAAAATATATGACAATACAAAAGTACCTTATTTTATTATACTTTGATTTTTTTACACTGTGTACATATTGCATTTTTTCTCTTTCTTTTTTATTAACAGTTTGAAGGTTTATGCCAACGCTGTGCTGATCAAGTCTTTTGGTGCCATTTTTCAAACAGCATTTGCTTACTTCATTTCTCTGTGTCACATTTTGATAATTCTTGCAAAATTTCATGTTTTTCATTATTACTTTATTTGTTATAGTGATGTGTGATTGGTGACCTTTGATATTACTATTGTAATTTGGGAGGGGAGGGTGAACTAATTTGATAAATGTTGTATATGTTCTCTGTGCAAGCCAATAATTCAGCTAAATGAGTGAAATAAAAACTACCTAATCTATTCAAAAGGCAGAAAAAGATGGGTAGAGAAACAAAGAATCATTTGGACAATCAGAAAACAACGAATAAGGAGATTTCAAGCCAACCACAAGTCACATTAAATAATATGGTCTAAACCTCCCACTTAAAAGACAGATATGGTCAGATTGGATAAAATAGCAAGACCAAACCATGCTATCTACAGGTAAACACTTTAAATATAAGAGCATTCAAGTTAAAAATTTTAAAATAGTAAAGGATATATCATGTAAACATTAATGAAAGGAAAATTTGTATGTCTATATTATCAAACATAGAAGGTGACAGAACAGGCAATATTTTCTGGGATAACAAGGGACATTACTTGATGTTAAAAAGAACATTCTTAAATGAGTTAAGCACATCAACAGACCATGAAAATTTATATAATAAGCAGGAATATAATAAGGTCTTACTTTCATAGTTTTTAGTCTAGTGAGGATGACAGAGTTGTAAACAGAATAAAGCTTCAATACAGTTTTTATTTTCCTTTAATGGTGTTACAGAAGGACAGAAAAGAGAATATATACCTTTTCTGGGAGAACAGATGGAGGAGAAAGGAGAAAGGCAGTTTATAAAAACAACTTCACAGAAATTGAATGTTCATGATATACGTAAGTATACTCACCTAAGATCCATAAATTCTAAGTGCATAATAATAGGTATATATATATTATGCAGCAAAATTAAAGCATTTCTTTAGCTCACCAAAGTTAAACCCTATTTAATAGAAATAATATTTCCTTATATTACTGATTAATGACATCTACTGCATAATCAGTTAATCAAGGTATTTAAGACCTGTGACCAAATTAGCATTCATTCTCCTGCCTTTATCAAATTTTTGAGAGCACCTACAATGTTTCACATACGAAGCTAGGTTTGAGAAATAGAAAGATAACTAATGCACAGTTAAGGAAAGAAAAGTATGAAGGAAATATTTAAGCAATAAACACAATTAAATTTTCAGAGTACAATGGAAGCACAAATAATTTTACCTAGAGGGTTTAGAAAAAGATTCGTGGTCATATTTGCCAAATAAATCTGTATTTATTCTAAGTAAAAAGAGTGTACTTTATTGTTTAGATTTTGATGGATTCCCCCCTTATTAACTCTGTTGAGAATTTATGTAAAATAAACTATATAAATTTAAAAATGTATAATTGACAAGTTTTAACAGCCCTGTATACCTCAGAAACCACCAACACAATCAAGATACCAAACTGTGATTTCATCCCAGTCCAAAGATTACTCATGTTCCCTTGCAGGCCATCTCTCCCTTGCATCTGGCCCCAGACCACCCGTTTTCTGTCACATATACATATACAGATTAGTTTTGACATATATATATGGATTCATACTGTATGTATCATTTTATGTCTAGCTTCTTTAACTCAGCCTAATGATTTTGAGATTCACTGATATTATCAGGTATGTTAAGTGGTTTATTCTTTATTGCTGATTCCATTGTATGGGTTACATCACTATTTTTACTTTAAATCCATTCATATTTAAAGGCATTAGGGATGTTTCTAGTTTGGGGCTATTGTGAATACAGCCACTATAGAAAAACACCAGCCCCAGTTTATGAAGCTGATTTTAATATATAACTTTTCTAATTAATTTTGCAATAAATAATCATCCAAATCACAAAATGAGAAATTTCATCAGATTTAAAATAAATAAGGTGTGATAAGAAGTACAATTTGGAAATGACCTATCATGAAGTTGTCCTGTTGATTTAGAACCATAAAGAGGAAAAAGGCAACTAGACCTTTATGTCAGAATTATGCAATTGATCACTCTCTCACGAATTATGAAATATATTCACCTGGAGGGTTGGCTGTTAGTCAATCAATTTTAACATTAAATTACTTTATAAAAAACTGCCTATGATTTTCATTCAGTTACAGCTTTTGGAAATATATACCGATATGAACAAAAATAATGTGGCCTATCTCCATTTCTTTCATAATAAATCACTACATAATATTGATCTAACAAATTTTAAGTATTACAAATAATGTATATTAAATACTTATTAACTGACTCATACTATATTATGTGGGAAAGAATGTAAAAATGAAAAAACAAAACATCATCTGGTGTTCACTCAAATGACAAGTTGTCCAAAGGGAAAAAAAATGTTTTGCTCTTTTAACTTTTACTGCTTATTTTAGGAAGGTTTTTCAGGTCACTGAGTAAATATTTTTGCTACTTATTTGTCACACCATTATGGTTTTGCTACTTTAAACCCCATTTATTTAAAGTCCCATGTAAGAAAAAATTTTATGTTAGTTACTAAAAGAAAAGTTCATTTTGTTTTATCAGTAAGTCAGAGAACTTTATATAGGATGTGTATAAATTCCTTTCTATTACTCTTCATCCCCAGAAAAGGCAAAATTTATTAAAGGCAACAGTAAGAACAGTACAATTTTAACTTTTATTACATTTTGTATGCAGAGGAAGTAGTACAAGGTAGTAGATGTATGCCTGAAAAAATTGATGGGTATACCTATGTTTATTTAGGTGGTTTATTGAGAACATTAAAACTCAGATTTTCATATGGATTTGCCTAGTTTTACTAAGAAACCTGGTCAAATCAGAATGTCCTTAAATTTTCCAATAAACCAAAAGGCTAAGGAAATACTTCATGCACTCCTCTACATTTAGGAAAAAATGACAAGAATAAAGAACCAAACATGGTAAAGCATGTTTATACACACATATACTTTTTTACATAAAGTTTTCAAATCTGGAAATATGAAAAGGTTTTCTCTTATCACTTGTTTCTGCTCCATCCGCTCTCAATTAGGTGAAGTTTATTTTTGTGATTTATAACAGGTTAAGTAAAATGTTGGTTTACAATTAGCTTTTAGTAAAATTCTTAGAGGACATATTTCTGTACCTGTAATGCTAAAAGCTGAACTATTAATATTGAAGCATAAATATATTTAACAAAGTATGTATTTATGAAAGTGTTAACTTTTTCAAATATAATACTTAGAGATAGTGGATCAGAGACATGGATTTTAGTTCAACACTATCACCAATTTAGCTGTTCATCCTTAAAGGTAACTTGAACTCTCAGGCCTATTTCCTTATCTATAAAATTGGAATACTTCTAAAAGTCCCCCGTATTTAAAATTTTATGACTTTTGGTGGGTTTATTCTTTTAATATTTCTAAATTCTCAAGGCTCCTTGTATCTACATAGCCTATCCAGGTCACATCTGAACATTTTGCTAAATATGAAAGATGATAAACTTTTTGAATGTTTATCCCCAAAATATATAACATAAAAATACAGAAATTAACCATGAGCCATTTTCTCTTGCACATTCCTATGAAGAATCTCAGAATTACTCTTCCCAGGAAAACAAAACAAAAAAAAGGGGCAACAACAAAACTCAGAAAAACTAACAAAACAACCTGTTCTTCCCTACATCAGTAAACTGCCCTATCCTCTCTGTCCAGCTGCTCAAGTCTCAGTCTAGGAATTACTCTTGACTTCTCTCTCCCTTACTTTCATTCCCCATTCATCCACCTCTTGAAACACTTCACAAATTCTTCTGATGCCCTCCATCCTCACTACCATTCACCCCTAATTCAAGTCATCAGTACCTCCTGTCTGAGACTACTGCAAGTCTTTGAAATTGCTCTCCCTGCTTCCCTTCTGAGCTCATAACTTCCATTCTTCTCAAGCCACTTTCCATGCAGCTCTGAGAGCAATGCTTTTAAAACCTAAATCAGATCCCTTTCAAGGGCTTCTCATTACTCTAGGACAGCGATTTTCAAACTTTTTCATCTAATGGCACGCATAATTACTAAAATTCTACAGCACACCAATAAAAAGTATTTTTTACCAACCTGACCAAAAAAAAAAAAAAAAAGGTGTAATTCTGATTTGTTCACACAAGGTGGCTATTATTGTGTTGGCTGTTGTCACTTTTTTTATTTGACAATCTAAGGAAAAAGAGGTAGTGCCCCTAACTAAATAGTCAGGTATTGCATGTTTTAAAAATTCTTGTGGCAAACCAGTTGAAAATCGCTGCTCTAGGATGATCCACAAGGCTCACTATGATCTAGGTCTTGATTATTTCTTCCACTTTATTGCACAATATCTCCCTGGTCACTGTATCTCATACGCCGTGGTATGTTTTCTGTTTTTTAAACACACCAAGTTCTTTCCTCATTCAGAACTTTGCAATTTCTACATTTCTATAAGGAACATTCTTCCCCTTCTATTTAATTAGTTAGGTCATTCCCTTTTTTTAGCCCTCAGATCAAGTAACATCCTCAGAAAGAACTTTCTTCATCTTCATATATACTCCATTACATCACCTGTTTATTCCCTTGATATCAATGATCACAACCTGGAAATATCTTTTCAGTAGTATTTCCTTATTATCTATCTTCACCTATATTATTAGCCCCATAACGATAGGGACTTCTTGCTCTTATTTTCTCCTATAATCCTCATCACCTGGCACAGAATCCTGAACACAGATGGGCTCAATCAGTATTTCTTGATCAAAATATTTTGTGTATATCTATCTATTTATCTATCCAAGAATATAAAGGCACAGATTAAGAATTTCCTTACAACCAATACAGAAAAAGAAAACATTCCAGTTGACTCATGGTGTAGGTACTGAGACTTTCTATAGGCAGGAACATAAATAACATATCTTCAATGACATAAAAGTATGTTTCTAATTCTAACCTCACTTATTAAATTCTTTTCCTATGTCATCTAAAAGGCCTATTAAAAAGAAGATTCTACAGGTTAAATCTTTGTTAGTTTACTGTTTTACTATGGTGGCATGTCTTTTGATTTTGATTTGCAATCCTCAACATCATAATGATAGATATAAAACCAACATTTTGCAAATGATAAAAATTTATCCTCCAATATAGAAATTCTAGCCTTTGAATCTATGACATAAAATTTTCTGAAGTACACTCATTACTGTTTGTGAGCTATAGCTTCCGGGGGTACAATTATTTTTCATGTTAAAAAGAGGGTCTTTCTACTCAAGAGTTGGCAGCCTGCAAAAACTATATATAATCAAGTTTCTGTTGTGTGTGCATGAAAAAAGTTGGTAGCCAATGATCTAAAGAGCAGTATCATGTTTCTGTTAAGTCATATATGCTGGCTATTCTAATGTGCCTTATATAAAAGGGTTTTTTTTTTCATTCTTCTTAAATATACTGCCTTTCAATTTTGCCAGATGTCTTATTTTTCTGGGATCAGGGTAATGATAAACAGACATACCTACTTGTTTCTCAAGATAAAGTCAAAAGATATTTATGAAATATACTAGGGAAAAATTAAATTCTGATACTTACAATTCTCCTCTATAATTCTGCCAAAATAGTGAATTTTTATTACATAATTTATACACATTCAAATATGTTTTAATCATTCAAATGCAAATGATAAACCCATCAAGATTTTTACTGAAATTCAAAATGCAACTTATTGATCAAGATTTAGGTACAAGTAAAATTCATGAAAGACTAGGTATAAAAGTAAAAGTTGTAAATATTACATCAGTGAAATTACAAAAATGAGTCATGAAGAAAAAACCACCATGACTGTTAAATACTCATATATCAAAAAAGAAGCACGAAGTTGCAATTTTGTGACACAGTATTATATTCAGGTATAAATTTTGCCTTTATGCAGAAAAATTCTAAATACATTTACATTTATTACGCAGGATCAGGAAGTAAAAGTACAAGTTCCACAGATGCAGTTTAAAATTAGGTCATAGTGCAGCCGTTGACGGACACAGCTTAGGTGTACCTACTGACAGTACTATTAATTTCTGTAGTACAACAGATTTCTCACATCAGTAATTGTTTGACAATTCTACTTTTCTCAAAAAGCCTTTACATAATAATGGAACATTCATAAATTACCACATATTTGCTAAAGAAACCACTAAAGCTACTCTATTTCCTATATTTTTCTATTTGTCTATTATTTTATTAGCAGAAGACTATGGTTATATATACAAATTATAAAATATCTTACTAAGATCAATTATTTCCATAAAATTACCTTAAGTGACTTTTGAACAGCATTCAAGCAACAATGGAAATAATTTATTGCTCAAATTTATTAATCTAATTGCTCAAGATCAAAATTAAATTTTATTTGTTATTTTAAATATAAAAGATGCTTTTGTATTGAACTATTTCATAATTAAATCATGCCAGACTGTGTATATATAAGTGTGCACACACACACAGTTCTGATTTAGAATTCAACTTGAAGTGATAACAGCACAATTTCTCAAGAGGTACAAACATTTGTTTCACTATTTTTGCTGTTGGTATTATTCAGTTTTTAATTTGGACTTTCCCTCTTACCCGCTATCTTCTTGGATTTGTGTGTGTGTCTCTCTCTCTCTCTCTCTCTCTCTCTCTCTCTCTCTCTCTCTCACACACACACACACAGCCCCCTCCCCCCCCGGCCCCGGTTCTCTTTCATTTGTTCTGCAAGCTTAAAAAAAAATTTTACAGAAAAGCCCTGTTAACTGATTATTCTTCTTTTAGTCACTGTCCAAAGCTTTTTAAGTAGGTAAGTGCATCAGAATCATTTAGGGAGCTTTTTGCAAAATATACATGATAGGTTGGATTTTAACCTCAGGGATTCTGATTTTTTAGTTCTAGATTGTGGCCAAGAAAATGTATTTTGAAGAGGTTCTCCAAGTGTTTCAGATACATACTACTAAGAATTATTTTAATTGTTATACATGTCTGCCTATCTTATTATGTATCTCTTTCAAATTAACTTTTTTATAGTATCAATTTCAGCATTTAATTCTTTTGCTCAAATACCTGCCATGGCTCCCCATCGCTCAAGCCCTTCTCCAATATGGACTCCAGACATCTCTCTCTCCAGGATTTTATTTACCTTTTAGAATGCTTTTCTGTGCTCCTGAAAAATATTTTAATCTTTCTCTACAGGTCCAAATCCTTTGCAGATTAAATGTTTCCTTCTCCATAAATAGCACTGGATGAGCTCAAACACAATTGAGCTCCCTCCAAAAACTTACTGTGTATCCTCTTACAGCATTTATTACACAGTATCTTGTTTTTTATTTACTGATACACATGCTTCATTACTTTCAATTCACAGTAACTTTCTTAAGCAATTTTTTTCACATATATAATAGTTACATTACATATATATACATAATAATTACATTACATATACATATGTAACTATTATATATGTGGTATTTTAAAATATTCATTTTCATGCAAATCAAAGATTAGCATATTTTTTAGTTTCAGAAAATACTTCAAAAACTGAGCAGGTATAATGTATGCAAAACAGAACTGTATTTGGTTTTCAAACAAACTAGGAAATATATTCAAGTCAAAAATTCTTTAAGTTTTTAAGTTGTATGTTTGAAGCAAGTTTCACTACCAAAATAACACATTTGAATTAAATTGCCCAAATAAATAGCACTACCTTCACTAAAGTACTCAATATTACTTCTTGGATTCTGTTGAAAATTAGTACAAGAAACATTCATACGAGGAATATCTGGGTAACTTTTGTAGAGCTATTATTGAAGATACTGTCTTTAACGCTAGCCTTTGTGTATTTCTTTGCGTATTTTGAGGGATTTGTCCAGAATAACCTAAGGAGGTAGCAATAGCCTTATGATAAATCTCTCCTAGCATTTGTCTCAATAGTTTTTTGTTCAAGTTAAAAACTAGAATATTTATACTTAGCACAAAGTAAAAATTACATAACACATCAAGTTTTTTAGTTTTTTAACCTTGGCTGCCCAGAAGCACAAATTAAATTAGTGCTCAATATAACAACTATATTATCCCTGATTTGTACTAGATTTATTTTTGCCTTGCCTTATATGGCTTCTGACCTTTATATATTTATTTTAAATAGCTTACCTAGGTTAGTGTTTGCATTACATTATGTCACAGCACACTTTTTAGAAGGAATAATGTTATAGATTGAATGTTTGTATCCCTCCCAAACTCACATGTTTATATCCTAACTATTAGGAGGTAATTAGATTATGCAGGTAGAACTTTCATGAAAGGGTTAATGCCTTTATAAGAAGTGACCAGAGAAAGCTTGCTTCCTCTCTGTCTCCTCTTTTGGCCATAGGCAAACCAGAAAGAATGCCCCTAAAGGATATGTAATACCCTGCTGGTGACTTTTGATCATGGTTGGATTTCCCAGCGTCCAGAACTCTGAGAAATAAATGGTAGTTTAAGAAACCAAAGACTAAGGCAAATGATCATACATAAATGCTATATATCTCCTTTGCACAGCAGTTCATAATTATATTGTACATCTATATATAAAACTTCTTTAATCCACCCGAGTTCACTTTACCACTTAGGAAACTAAAACTGAGAAAGATTAAATGACAATTTAATAAATGGCAGAACTGGAAATCCTATCAATCTGCTATATTTCCAGGAGACACATTAAAATTTCATTGCTTAAATTAATTTTAAAATGAACTATATTTCTTCAATGAACAAGGGCTTATTTGCTTAATTTTTTTAAAATGGCTCTAATTACTACTCCCATCACTTATTTACTTTTATTCTGATTCAGTGAGTACCATATAATTGTTCACAAGTTGTTTCTTTGTACATTTTATTTTCTCCACCATATTAAAAACTTCTCAATGGCATGAACCTTTCTTTAGAGCTTATGATAGTGTTATACATCAACATCTATTTCCAGTTATGTACAATGTGTTGGACATCTCTATAATGGGGTATTTTCATGTAATAATAGCAATAATTACTGTTTCTAAAAGTAGCAGTTTCATATACTTATTTATTCTTACATATACATGTACTCTGATAGTAAACCCATTCATAAAATGCAACAGATTAATTGATGAGAGTTGAAGAATCTTATTTTTACACTTATTGGCTGGTAAATCTAAAACTGAATACTAACAAAAAGTAGGGTAAATATACAGACCGGGAGAACCCTTCAATATAATTAATTAAATGCTTAACCTAATTTTTATCGTTGATATAAACATTTATTTTAAATGCCAGGCATAAACAGTTCCCTGTAGACTGTAACTGCTGTAAATACACTTTGATTACTTAAGCAATTTCAAAGCATGTCTGTATTATGTTAATACATACTTAACCAACCGACTTACATTTCAAAATATTATAGGATTATTGCTAATTCTTTTTCAGCATTCATAGTCAATGATTCTTTTTTTATTAAATTATTTATTTATTTATTTATTTAAATTAATTAATTAATTTATTTTTTCAAACACATTTGTCTCTGCCTACCCCCCACCACTTTCCCTTGCCCCCTTCCTCCCATTCTCCCTCCCTCAACTCTTCCCCTTTGGTTTCTTCATGCATTACATAAAAATAGTGTAAGGTTGTTGGAATCACTAATATACAAATAAGTCCATGCATGTATTTGGGCATCTTTTCCATTTATATTTGAAGTCAGTGAAATAAACAATATTTCACTTCATAAACATTGGGTTTGGCAAGCCTGAATATCTTATCATTTTGAATATTTATTTATTCATTAGTGAGCAAGAATCCAAGTTTCTTTATATCATATATGATTAGTATATCATATAAACTTAAGTAGGCATCTTTCCAATCATAGAACTAATTATGTAATAATAAGCATTAATTTTATTTATGTAAAGAAGTATATTTATTTAATTTAACATGATTAGTCTGAATTGTATATTATACTTTCTCTGGTGTAGAAAAAGGTGCATGTATTTAATTTCACATAATCATTTCCATTTAGCTTCTAGTACATACATTTTAACCAGTATATCCCATAGCAACTACTTCCTAACCTCAAGCAATAACATGCAAATAGAGAAAACTCCCATCCATCAATTTATCACTTTGAATTATAAATAATGGGCGGAGAAACTTAACATGAAGCTCTTCAATATATACGGACATTTAAGTATATCAGCAATTTTAAATGTGCACAGTTATGCAGACAAAGCTAATCACTAAAAGAATGACACAATTCCATAAAAGATGGCCATATAAGCAGAACAAAAACCCCATTTTTACCACTTTTGAGAGAAATGTGTAATTAAAATGGCCAAAAGTATTCACCTATAAAATTTAATACTTCTTTTTAAAATCACATTCTGTAGAATACTCCATCACAGTTTGCTGTTTTCTTTCCAAATTGAAACATAATTTTTATCTTCTTTGATCTAAAACATGTCAAACTTATCATAAGCTACTCTTCCAAAGTTAGAGAGCAAATAGTTTTAAAATGTTGCTTATATTAGAAATCTGGACACTTCTAAAGAGAAATCCATAACTGAAGTGCCTCGAAGGATTTCTGGGAAAGCAGAAAAAAGGCCAGGCATTTTAAATGCTACTACCCAGTGATTCTTTCATATCTCTATGCAAGAGACAGACTGAGATTTAACAAATTCATCAGCAACAAAGCCTTGCTCTGTCCTACTTAGCAGTTGTATCAGTCTGTTACCTGATGTTAGGATTACATAAGACCATTTCCTTCCATTAGGAAGAGTTCCTAAAACAGGCACTATCAAAGCTAGTAAAATTGAAATTTGACCTACTCTTTTCAAAAGATTTCCATGGATTTAACTGAAATATGCTAGTAAACACTTTGCTGTTTAAGTGTCAAAATGAAAATCTGTAAAATGTGCACACATTGCCCAAATATTTATCTCTAATAGTGAATTCGTTATTTTCTATATACATTAGCTTTGCAATCTATTGTAAACCTGGTATTATTCTGAATAAACTTACACTAAAAAATTATTCACTTGGAGTACATTTATAAAATGTAAATAACTGATTATTCCAATGAATAAGTTTAATAAAACACAAATGTAAATTGTAAAACATGTTATTTCTAAGAAAAAGATTTCCTGTATTTAGAAGGCTGTCATCCAGTTTTCTATCATCCTTTTAAGAATGAAGCATTACATTCTCAAGAGGGAAGAAGGTTAATTAATTAATTGATTAAAATAGAAGCCATTCAATATTTCTTAAAAAAAGAAATCTAATTTTTGGGTTCTCTCAAACTTTAAATTGTCATAAAATACAATAAGAAATGTATTTCAAGTAAATTCACAAATCAACTACACAGTACCACATTTACAGACTTTTATATTATTGCTGTAATTCAAATACAGGTGCTGTACTTTTCCTACAATTATTCAGAGAAATCAGGAAGAAGGTCACAGTGAGTTGAAAGGGTAAGAAAGTATACAACCTTATGGAAATTATATGCATAAGCAGGACACAATGAACACATGATTTACAGTAATAAACCACTTCTTATACTAATTCATTTTTAAGAGTAATAACTTTATTTTTCTTAAGGATTAAAACTATAAAAAATAGCTTGTATTCACTATGCTTAATTTTCCACTTAATTATAATTCCCACTGAATTAAATGAGAATGAAGTGGTTATAAATATTTATAGATAAATGAAATAAAAAAATTAGCTTCATAGCCTAAGAATTTTATACTGTACACGTTGTAAGAACATAGTAAATGGATATGATAAACACTATAATAATGGACTGCAGTTTCATCAAAATAATAATCATGTTAACTAGACATTTATTACTTTAACTTCAAGGTTCTTTGGTACACAGGAAATAAAATTACTACATGCCCATAAAAATCAGAGCAAGATGAAATAGTAAATCACTATGGGTGTTTATTCTATTTTATCAATATTAAGTGAAACTCAAGGCAAAAGTACACAAAGCAGGTATTTCCTATGTTGAAGCAATGCGTAATTCAAGAATAACTGAACTGAACAAGAATTAAAAAAATACTTTTGATAGCCTTAAATTCTAATAATAAATACAGAACGATAGGAATAAAAACAGTAATGATCAGTGCTACCCAGGTACATGCCATCAATCTTTGATGATTGCTCTGCAGACTTTATAATATATACTGTTAAACTTAATCATATAAAATATACATAAATGGTTCATTCTTGAATGCTAATACTATAAGCTTTGATGTTTAATAAAAATCATAAATATGAAAATGCAAAGTTATAAACATAAAGCAATAGACTTTTATAAGTAAAGTTAATACCCTAGAATAAAAATAACTGGAATGAAGAAACAGGTAGGTAAATTTATAAGCAGTAATGGGGACTGGAAACTGTAAGTTAAAATTCGTATTACACCATCCGTGTCTTCAGACATAATATTTAATGTTCCCAAAAAAGGAAGGAAAGTAGAGTAAATGAGGCTAGCTTTACCACCACTGCTACAGACAAGTTATAACTGAAAGCTGTAGTTTCAATCTTTTTTTCCTTTCTTTTATCATAAATAAATATGTTATGACTGTCTGTAATATCTGGCTTACGTACACAAATTACTACTGGAAGCATTGCCTATCATAAAAGGGCTCTGTCTTCTGTGTTTATAACAAAATGTAACTCACTTAAAAGGTGAATTATACACTCATTGGGGAAAATAAGCAATGAATGTTATCCCAGTTAAATAAATACATGTTTTTGGCTCAAAAAATACAAATCTATGGAAAATCAAGATAAGCCTAATTAAATTAAATATACTCAAGATTTTTCTGTATATGTGGGCAGGAGAAGCAGAAAATGTAAAATTTTTGTAATATACCCAAACTCTCTGCCTAGTAGAACAGTGTTATAGAAAGTGATGAGGATGACGATGACATTATGACAAATAGGAATGAAGTCAATGCAAATGTAGTACACCAATCAAGCTTCTCAGAAGATTATGAATTTTATGAATGGTTTTATTGAATTGGGAGTAATTAAAAATGTATTTGGAGACTTCGAAACTTTAAAAAGCTGTGTTCATAAGCATTCTCATTCAGAGATTGTACTTTAATAAAACCTAATTGAAAAGATATATATTTAATTAAAAGCCCAATTTCTTAGGAACTGAGTTACTTCCCTCGGAAAATATAATTTGTGATAGCAGAGGAAAAGAACTCATTTCTTGTAACTTTTTACTTAGGAATACTGTGGCCCAAATCTCCAACAGTTCTGCTAAATAAGCAGAGCTGCCACACTGGCCCATGTTAGTGTCTTAGCCTAGAAAAGACAGTGTTACACTAGAAGGGAAATTAGTCTGAAAATCATAATACTTAAGCAAAAGTTCAGAAGTGTATCACTGATATTTCAACACTTACGGCTATCGTAACATATGTTTCCTAGTGCCCTGCCCGTTTGAAGCAGCACTTCCTGGTCTTTGCTATTTAGTAGTTGCACCAGTGGTGAAATCAATCCAGCATCCACACATGGAATTCGCATAAATTCTGAAAATAAGAGATGTATTTAATTAAAAATCTAAAGACGAACAATTTACACAAATTATGCCCCTAAATAAAATAAATAGCTACTATTAAAATGTCCAAAGTAGCTTACTATTTGAAGAGTACATTTCTGTTCAAAAGTACAATTACACCCTTATAATACATACTTCATGAAATAAATACATAAAAATGAGTGGGGCTGTATTTTCCTTGCTGACAATCTGCCATAAACTAAAAGGATTTTTAACTTTCTTCATACCTAACTTAGCACTATGTTTTTACAATAACTGAATGTGCTTAGGAAGCAGCATGTAATGAGAGAAACATTAGTAATGGTCTTTCCATGACCCTGATCATTAAAGTATATAGCAGGTCCCTGAACAACTCATTCTGTCCAATGTTGTATTGTTATAATGTTGATGAGATGCAACAGAAACCTAATTCTTGTTTATATCAAATTAGCCTATGGTAAAATTGGTTTTGTCTTACAGTGTTTCACCACAGTTCCGAGACCTAGCAATGACACTAAATGAGAATGTACTGTACTACAGTTATAAACTAAGCAATAAAATTGCATAATTTTATTCTATGTTCTCTAAAAAGCCAAACTATAAAAGATTTTTTAAAAAGGTTCAGTGAATCAATAAAAATAGGTCCTTCTCCATTGGTAAGACTCAATAGAAACATCTATTCCTTATCTTCATTCCTACTCTTTATTGAAATCCATTTTATAGGTTATTCTCATCTACTGTTACACCATTGCATTTGGTCTGAAGTGCCAAATGTTGTTCTTTTATACTTCAAAGTTTTTTTCCTTAGCTTTATAATATACTATTCTAAATTTATTAACTTCCAATGATACCATCATAGTTATAATTAGACAAACTCTTTTACAGTGTCTCTCATGAGAGACTACCACAAAATTTAAGGATAATAAACGTACCTAATTGATGAAAGCTCTCTGATAACCAGTATCATCATTTTGGATACTAGGACTTACAGTAAGGTTTTCCTTGTCAATAAAGTTAGCCAATAAAGATCTAATTCTTCAATCTATATACTCCATCCTACTAAATAAAAATTACTCTTTCGCTCTCGCTTTCAAAGGTTGTCCACTCCTTAATTTGTTCCACAAGTACTCTCATAAGCAATCTCCCCATTTCTCTTCATTTTCAAATTCTTAGAGCACATTGCCCTGGGAAGTGTGGCTCAGTTGGTTGGAGCAGAGTCACAGTGTAACCAAAAGGTTGTGGGTTTGATTCCCAGTCTGGGCACAAATGATATCCGGTCTGGGCATGTATAGGGCAACCTACTGATGCTTCTCTCTCACATCGATGTTTCCCTCTCTTCCTCCCCCCTCTAAATAGCAATAGAGGAAAAAATGTCTCCTGGTGAGGGGACGGACGGGGACACGGACACACACACACACACACACCCCTGCCCCACCACCACCACCAAAAAACAACAACATCATTTATTAAAATTCTTAGAGCATATCACATAGGGCTGTTATATGAACTACACTGTTACTGCTGTAACACTTCTTTTACCCCTAAGATAGCTGTAAGTCACAAAGGAATTCCTCTCCACCTAAATAAATTATTGCATTTCTATCTTATCTCATACTTACCTTTATATAATTGAAAAAACTCTATAAATTAAACTTACAAGTAAGAGTACTTCCCTACTTCTAAAGCTAACCTTTTGGTTTATTGTTTTTTTTTTTAAGTCAGTAGTATGAGATATTCCATCATCTACTGGGAAAATGAATTATGCTCTATTCTTCTATGAATTCAATGACTATAGGAGATAACACATCAACCTACTCCTCTACCTCTTAAATTAATAGTTACTGTAGAATCTTTATAGATTTCAAATCTTAAAATAACTTGTCACCAACTCAAATTAATCAAATTAAAGGCAGATATTCTTTTCACCTCTTGCCATGCCTAGTTTCCAACAGGGACATCATTTAAATGACTACTAAAATAAGAAATTTAGGAATAGTCTGATTTGCATTCATTTCATAAATGGAATCTGTTGTTATATCTTATTATTTGGCTTGTTTGCTCTGTTGTTGCTATTCTTCAGGCAATGGCAGCATTGATGAATTACTATTTTTCTTTGCTTTGATGTTCTAATTGTCTATATGACACCAACCTATCTTTCACATTTTTGATGCTTCAATCAGGATTTGGTATTCTTAAAATGACATAGGGTAAGTAATTATAGGAAAACTGTGGGTCAAATACAACTATTCTAAACTTTTTTTTATTCAAAAGCATTTAAATACCTGAAACATATATCATGTATTATGTCAATTATAACTCAGGGTTTTTTTTAAAGATATAAAGATAAAACAAAACTAGTATATTCCTCAGCTTTCAGTCAATGTAAAACCAATACTGCCAATCCCTGGAGAAAGGAAACTCCTTCTAAAACCTTTTGCTCTTAACACAATTTAATTTTTAAGCCAGGAGTATAGCTATTCCTTAGCTAGTTTTAAAAACATGAACTTACCTGCTGCAGATGGATATATGTTAATAAATACTAGGAGCTTATCAGAAATACGTTCATAAAATATATATTATTTATCTATATATAAGTGTATATAATATTGGAGAGGCCACAGAATGGCTGTGATTGTCATCCTTGTTCAAAGGGTTCCCACACATACATGCCTAAGGTTCTGGAAATCTATACTGTGATTCTAATGAGATTAAAAGTAAACTACCTTATCTTAAAAATCAAGCTGCTTTGCATCTAACATTCAGATAGTGGTTTTCGTCTAGGTTAACAAACCATGTTTGAAGGGGTTCCATTTTCAAACTAAATCTGCTTCAGGAGCTCTTTGTTGTCCCAAGAGCAATTGCTCTATTCAGAGCAATTCAAATCTGCTTTAAGTACATTAAATATTCCAAGATTTCTGAACATTTATGACCAGCTCAAATCTGAAGCCCAATATCGTGATAACACAAATACAATAGCTTGGTCATGACATACAAACAATAGGTGGCCAATTTTCAATTAATAACCCCCCAAAATGATTTATCTATACAGAAAATCTTACTGAAACCTGCAAGATATTTTGAAAACCTCTAAACAAACGAAAAAAATTTCATAGTAATTTTCTTTTTGGTAAAACATTTATGAACAGGTTGTTTCACTAGGCCAAAAACAACCTGTTCTTTACAACACAATCAACCATAGTGACTATACAAATAAGGCCGGAATTTTTACATGTCTTCTCTTTAAAGTAAAACAAATGAAACTTACTAAAATAAAAGGCCTAAAAATAATATTAAACACATAAATTGGGACTCACTAAAGGTATTACTTTAGTATAGCCTTCCCTTATGTATAAAAACTGCTTTAAGAAATCAGAGTTTTCTCAAACCAACTGAATTAAAATCATGTATGAATATTTCTGCTACAATAAATTTTAAAGAAGCTCTCATTAGATATAAACTATACATAAATGGATGTATTGGCTATTATATAATTTAAGTTTTACTGTCATTATTTTTCCAGAGTATTCTTACATGGAAATTTAAAAAATAAATGTTTCCCATGAAGGTAAATGCAGAAAACAACATATATTCTAACTGCTCTTTTGCTATCAAGTGCCAATGTCAGGAGGATAGGTTGAACTAACTAGTTTAAATCTAGGTAAAACACAAACCAATATATACACTAAAAAAGTATGCTCTCTGTGACAATAAAGGCAAATTCAAGAATCCTACAACCAAAACAGTAAATGATACAGGTACAGCAAGGACTAGTATTGCTTCTTTTTACTTCTACTCTGGGAGACTGGAATAGCAAATGGGAAAATGTATAAATAAAATGACTATAACTATAGTCATTTTTAACAATTACATGAAAAAAGTCAAAGAAAAGAATAGAAAAAACATAAAAAATGTCTAATCTACAAAATTAAAACATAAATTAATAAAACATACTGACAAGTAAGGTGTAAAACTGAAGATGTTCCCAGCAGAAAAGTTCTCGAGGAAAACCTCACCATTTTTGGCTACTTCTGCTATGATGTTAGCTATTTTGGCTGTGCAGGAAGACTGTGGAATCAACAGACTTGCAAACAGTTGAAGTATTCCGCTTCCTTGGATTTTTTCACTTGTCTCCATATCTGAAAGAGATATATACAAAGAGCTTCAATGAAAATCTTTAACACTAACACTGACAACTTTATACATGATAGATAATACATTCCTCAAGAATTTTCACCATCCAAATAAAAATTTGTTCAGTATACAAATGTATGTATTTATATAAAATTAACTTCAGTTCCACAACCTGCTTTTGAGTTTTTATCTGCATAAAACACTTCATAGTACAGTCTTTTGCCCATCTATTGTCAGATTATAAAGGAATCCTTTCTGAATATACCATTTGTATACTAAACTTACTTTTCAATGTTAGTTCCAATCCTGACTGTTCAAGAGTAGGAACGCCTTTTTTCTGCTTCCCTTCTGAATTCGGTAACACTGTATTATTTTATATATTCATTCTATGGTTTCCTATATGCTGTCACAATTTAAAAAAGTAAATGGCAAGTAAATGAGCAAAAACTTCACCTCACATCATTTTATATGAAGTGACAGAGGAAACTATATAATTCCATATGACTACTAGGTTTTTCATACAACTCTTCAAATCACCCCTAATGAAAAAAGGAAATAGTACACAGCAGTAAGGCCACTGTACTTAGAACTCGATTTGGTGATAAAGAAATTCAAAAGTCCCTTACTTCTTTTCTTAGTTAAAATACATATAAAGAAACTTTTGATGAAACCAAGCCACTTCATGTATGTTATTAAAGCATGAACTATTAAATAAAAGGATAACAGGAACACCTGGAATGATGATGAACTAAAAGACAAGTTCAAGAAAGTAAAACAAAATGACTATGTGATTCTAAACAATGAAGAGGTATGGGCATATGTTTAAAAATAGTTATACAGCTCATTAAAACATTCAATATAAATTGGTTTTTCTGTGTAGACTCTCTGTATCCTTTACATCCTTTGACTATACCTACAAATAAGAGAGAACTCTAAAGATTTCTTGTTAAGTAAATAGCAGTTGATGTGATCAATAGAATAAGAAAATAATTTTTAATAGAATTTGAGGAAGTCTACAAAAAATAAATGCATTTCTTTACAGTAAGTACAGATTAGTGCAGTGTTTTTCAAACTGTGGGTCCTGATCCATCAAAAACATATTTCGTCAACAAGAATGAGCAAGTTCTTAAAGAGAATAAAATTAACATCTACAACAACAGCAAAAGAACAGGAAAAATTCTGCCAAGAGTGAGGAGGAAGTTGTTTGAATTATATACATGCACATACATATGTAACTGTATGTGCATGCCTACTGTATGTAAAATGTATTTCTAATCATAGATTCTGGTCAGAGAGTTAAAAACCACTGTTCTGTGCAGTAATGACTACACAGGGTTATAGAACCATTACCCTCTCAACATCATGAGAAGCTAGAGTTGTCAAATGGCTGAATCAGTAGAAAAGTATATGGGTGATTTTACTTCCATGTATTTATTATCTTTAAAAAAATAATTTGTAGTTAGTTTTTATATATGTATATCCATAACACTGGTACTACAGATCAAAAAACCAAGATTATTTCAATGATAAAACTTCATCCATGCATTTCCTTTTCCAACCATAGCATAGTGCATTTTCATACAGCTAGTACTACTTCAGCTTCTAACATTTTATGTACTATGACAAAAAAGACATTTTGGAGATACTTTAAAAGAACCTTATTTATTGGCCCATAAAGATGAAGTAAACTTGTCTAACGTCACCAATCACACTAATCACAGAGCATGAACAGCACCTTCAGATTCTAGTAAGGAAACAAATCAACATATGTATCACCTGGCAACCTCTAGTATTATTTTTTAGAACAGAAAACTTAAGCATAAATAGATGAAACCTGTTCTTTTATATGCTGTCACTTACTAGGTTTCTTACAATTGAGATTATCACAAACGTAATGTACACACGATGCGGACATAAAGGTGTCTTTTCAGCAAGCCCATTTATAAAATATAAATGTGTCTTTGCTTTTTGTTTCTTCATGGACTAAAAAAGAAGATTTTAAGGTACTACCTGAAAACTTGGTGCCAAATTTCCATTGTTTTTTTTAAGAAGCCAAAAAGAACTGAAGCCAATTTGCCATATTAAAATCCTTCTTTTTCTGACCATTGCTACCAGAAGATGTACAACCTTAGAACAATGAGGCACACTGCCCCAGGGGTCTGGTCCCACCATCTGTTGGTACTGGGATGAAAGAACAAGAGGATGGCATAAGGCAGGAATCACAATTAGATGTGAAGCTGAGACATTCATGTGCATGGAGGCGAGCGGTTAACTGCAAATTGCCCATGCATGTCTCTTTTCCACTGTAACTGAAAGAACAGCTTAACATCAGAGCTGAATGTCAGGGGCAAAAGGGGAAAAAAAGAAAACAATACAAAACTCGTACTCTGCTGAGACTTTCCATAGATTATAATCCAAGGAATTGGAAGAATAGTTATACTAAATTAAAATAAGAATTTGGAAATAGTATTTTTTTAAGCTATTGTCTGAGAAATAAATGGAATAAACATAACCTGTTTTGTGATAGAAATATGAATTCAGAAAAACCTAACAGGAATTCCATTTACCTGTTAGCATGTGGATTTTTACTTAGGTTTAGAATTTAAATTAAACAGCTGGGAATTATCTTCTTTCCTGTGGCATAAAAAACATAAAGAACCAAATATTGCTTATCACTAAAATGGCACTGTTTGTAAATAACTACAAAATGTCAGCCTCATTTCATACATACTTTCTGCACTGGCGTTATACTGCATTTCCAACATACAGTTATCTGTGAAACTAAAAGATGCTCTCGGATATCAGCACCCTTGAAATGATTTTAAAAGAGCATTAAGAGGTAGTCAGCAGTTTGTGTTTGCAGTTCTAAATTAAAAGCTACTTATAAAAAAAAATCATGCACTGTGCTAGGGAGTTGTAAAAGAGGTAGGCTTTTTATTACTTTAGCCAGACTATTATAAACATTTTAACTATGTTCCTTTCAAATGTTTGCAGGAATCAATTCAACATATTTCTCCCCATTCACATGTAGCTGTGGTCTTAAAAAATGTTTGAGCATGCCTACAAATTGCAGGTGGCTGGCAGTCCTTGAATGTTAAAGACCCATATACAAGGTGGGATCCTCAAGAAAACAGAATTATCTTCTGAAGGACGAGCTCCTTGTAGTACATGTTTCCCCCACTAGGTGAGTGTTTTAGGAACCCACCTGTACTAGTGTACCAACTGGTGGTATTGCAAGAGGCTGTATGCAGCTTTGGTGCAATTTTTTTGAAGACTCTTTCAATGCGTTTGCTCATTCTATGATGGGTGATTTAGAAGCGCATCTGCTCACACTGTGCCAAGTGTTCAGCAGTTTTTGATAAAAAAATGGCCTGACCCCTGTGCCTCACCCTCCCTGTTCACCTGATCTCAGCCTGAACGACTTTATTTTTAATTTCTCCGATGAAAATGCCCTCAAAGGGAAATGTTTTGCCGACATGGAAGAGGTGAAGCAAAAGAGGAAAGGAGCACTAAAACGCATCAAAACTGACGAATTCAAAAACTGTTTTGAACTGTAGAAAAAAGTCTCAATAGGTGTATTGCATCAAATGGAGATTACTTTGAAAGTCACTGAAATTTTAACATGTAACAATACACAACTTTTTATAAATAAATTCTGGGGTTTAGGGGGTCCCCCTTGTATGATGGGCAATTGCAACTCTTAAAATAACATCTCTTGGACCTCCTGCAGGAGCCACAGCCATTACAGGAGACTTTAGACTGCTAGAAGCTCTCATTCCATTCCTGCAGTCCTAGGTCCATGGTCCTGGCCTCCTGATGGCAATAGGCAGTTTAGTTATGAAACTGACAGTGACAGAAAAAGAAAACTGGGCAATCAGGTCAGAAAAACTTGAAAGAACAGTAAATCAAGAAGCTAGGCTTCAACACCATTATGAGGAGGAGAACCTAACATGTAACTCAGGGAGCTTCTCAAGGCCAATAACCTGGTAGAACAGAGGAAACAGGCAGAATGGGAATAACTCATAATTGAAGGCTGAAGTTGCCAACAAAACTGCCAAATAAATACATTAAAATCATTGGCTTTAAGTTAAATACCAAGATGGGGTTCTCAGGTATGTTGCTACAAGAAGCTGAACTTAGGATGTTATGTCAGCATATGAGCTTTGTAAGGATAAATAAATAAAAAGCAATTGATAACCGATTTACAGTAAACTCCAAGTTAGAAAAACAAAACTAATGACTGCTATTACTATGACTTTCTTAAGATTACAAGTGTATTTGGATAGATTGGTAGTATTTTTTAAAGTACTTTTTTAGTATTTTTAAAACACTTTTAAAATAAAAAAGTGTTTAAAGTTTCACTTAGAGGTATGGGAACAGTAAAGAACTGGTATCTTTATATTCCATATCCAAGGAATCCCTATGACAGATTGTGAAGAGAAGACTCAGAGTTGGGTGGACTGCAAGGACCAGGAATATGACTCAAGGGCCATGTGTGTCCTTGTCTCTGGCAACTATGTATTTCTTACGACATCAATTTTTAAAATATGGTGTAACAAGTTACCTAGTCCTGTGCTCAGGCAACCTGATCCAAATTCAAAGCTTCATTTATTGCTACACAGACAAGCCCCAAATCTTCTTTCCTTTTATCCAACTGAAAACAAAGCATTTGTGTGTGTGTGTGTGTGTGTGTGTATTTATATGTATACACACAAATGTATGTATATATACATATATCTCATAAATACCTTGTATATAACATTCCCCAAATCGAACTTAACCTCTTTCCTTTAAAGCCATCCTAATTTCTCTCTCAGTGAAAGGCAGGGACTCCATCTAAACCAAAAGCCCTAGAGGGCTACAAATTTTTCTCTTTAAGCAAACTCCCTTCTACCACCCACATTTAATCAGAATGGACGTTCCACAGATTTTACTTCACTAGCATCTTGTACATCTACCTTTCCTTTCTACATTCCTGTTATATCATGTTTTCAGTTCTGACCATTATTAAACGCCAACAGCTTCCTCAAGAGTCTCCCTAACTCCAGCCTTCCCACTGCCTCTATCAGTTATCCATAAAGAAACAAGAATAAACTTCTGAAAATGCAAATTTGCTGTCATTCTCTACATCTTTAAATGATTCTCCATAACATTTTTCAATGTATTTTATTCCTTTTTTGGATAACGAATATCCAATGATCTCTCTCTCCCATGATCTCCACACTGCTGTCCATGTCCAAGAGTCCTTTCTTCTTTTTGCTCAATCCCTCCACCTGCTAACTCCCCCACCAGAGCTGTCAGCCTGCTCTCTCTGAGTCTGCCTCTATTTTGCTTGTTAGTTTAGTCTGTTCATTAGCTTCCAAATCTGCATGGTATCATACAGTATTTGTCTTTCTGATTGGCTTATTTCACTTAGCATAATGTTCTCCAGGTCCATCCATGCTGTCACAATGAGTAAAATTTTCTTTTTTTACGGCCAAATAATATTTCATTGTGTAAATAAATGTCCCATAGTTGTTTTAACCATTCATCTACTGAGGGACATTGAGCAGGTTACACATCCTGGCAATTGTAAATAACGCTGCAATGAACATAGGGGTGCTTATGTTTTTTCGAATTAGTATTTTGGGTTTCTTTAGATAACAGCACAGAACTGAAATTGCTGGGTCATAAGGCAGTTCCATTTTTAATTTTTTGAGGTACTTCCACACTGATTTCCAGAGTGACTGCACCAATCTGCATTCCCACCAACAGTGCAAAGCGGTACCCTTTCCTCCACATCCTTGCCAGCACCTGCTGTTCGTTGATTTACTGATAATAGTCATTCTGACAGGTATGAGAATATATCTCATTGTAGTTTTGCATTTCTCTAATATTACTGACACTGAATATCCTTTCATATGTCTATTGGCCATCTGTATGTCCCTTTTGGAGGAGTGTCAATTCAGGTTCTTTGCCATTTTTTAATTGGATTGTTTGATTTTTGGTGTTAAGTTTTATAACTTATTTATAAACTTTGGATACTGATCCCTTATCAGATGTATTGGTGAATATGTTCTTCCATTCAGTGGGTTGTCTTTTTATTTTGCTGATGGTTTCCTTTGCTGTGCCAAGACTTTTTAGTTTGATGTAGTCCCATTTCTTTATTTTTTTCTTTTGATTCCTTGCCCGAGGAGATATATTAGATAAAATATTACCATGAATAAATATTAAACTGTCTCAGGCTTTACTGCCTATGTTTTCTTCTAGGATTTTTATGGTTTTGAGTCACATTTAAGAGTTTAATCCAGTTTGAATTTATTCTTGTGTGCAGTGTAAAAAAGTGGTCTAGTTTCATTTTTCTGCATGTATCTGTCCAATTTTCCCAACACAATTTATTGAATAAACAATCTTTAATCCACTGTATGTGCTTGTTTCCTCTGTCAATGTTAATTGACGATAAAACAAGGTGTGGATTTATTTCTGGGCTCTCAATTCTGTTCCATTGATCTATGTGTCTGTTTTTATGCCAGTACCATGCTGTTTTGATTACTATGGCCTTATAGCATAGTTCCATATAGGTAGTATGATTCTTCCAACTTTGTTCTTCTTCCTCAAGATCACTGTTGATATGTGGGACCTTTTGTGGTTCCATACAAATTTTTGAAATGTATGTTCTAGCTCTGTGAAATATGTCACTGGTATCTTGCTAGGAATTGCATTCAATCTATAGATTGGTTTAGGTAGTATGGACATTATTAATGATGTTAATTCTTCCAATCCATGAACATAGTATGTGCTTCTACTTACAATATTTGTTTCTTCTTCAATTTCTTTCTTCATGAAGTCTTAAAATTTTCCAAGTACAGTTCTGTTACATCCTTGGTTAAATTTATTTCTAGGTATTTTATGCTTTCAGAAGCATTTGTGAATGGGATTGTTTTCTTAATTTCCCTCTCTGATCGTTATTGGCATATATAAATGCAACTGATTTCTGGATATTAATTTTGTATTCTGCTACTGTGTTGAATTCATTTATCCATTGTAATATTTTCTTGGTGGAATTTTTGGGGTTCTCTATATACAGTCATGCCATCTGCAAGTAAAGACAGTTTTACTACTTACTTTCCAATTTGGATGAGCTTTGTTTCTTATTCTTCTTCTGAATGCTATCTCTAGGACTTCCAGTACCATGCTGAATAAGAAGGGTGAGAGTAGACATCCCTGTGTTGTTTCCAACTTATGGAGAACACTTGTAGATTTTGGCCATTGAATATGATGCTGGAGATGGGTTTGTCATATATGGCCTTTATTATGTTTAGGTATGTTCCCTCTATTTCCACTTTGCTGAGAGTTCTTATAAACGGGTGCTGGATTTTATCAAATGGTTTTTCTCCATCTATTGATATGATCATGTGGTTTTTATCCTTTATTTTGTTTATGTGCTATCTCATTTATTGATCTGCATATGTTGCATTTCTGTAATAAATCACACTTGATAATGGTGTGTGACCTTTCTGATGTATTGCTGTGTTCAGTTTGCTAATATTTTGTTGAGTATTTCAAGCATCTATGTTCATCAGGAATACTGGTCTATAATTTTCTTTCTTTGTAGTGTCTTTATCTGGTTTTGGAATCAGGATAATGCTGGCCCCATAAAATGAGCTTGGAAGTCTTCCCTCCTCTTGAAATTTATGAAATAGTTTCAAGAGGGGTGTTAGTTCTCGGAATGTTTGGTAAAATTCACCTGAGAAGCCATTTGGTCAAGGGCTTTTGTTTGTTGGGAGTTTTTTGATTACTGTTTCAATATCACTGGGTGTGATCTATCTACTCCAATTTTCTGATTCTTTCTGATTTAGTTTAGGAAGACTCTTCTAGGAATTTACCCATTTCGTCCGAGCTGTCCTGTTTGTTGACATATAGTTGTTTTATATTTTCTTACAATCCTTTGTATTTCTTTGGTATCAGTTGTCATTTCTCCTCTTTCATTTCTGATTTTGTTTATTTAGGTCCTCTCTCTTTTTTCGTGACTAGTCTTGTTAAAGGTCTGTCCATCTTATTTATCTTTTAAAAGATCCAGCTATTGGATTCATTGACCTTTTATATCTTATTTTAGACTATATTTCATTTATTTCTGCTCTGATCTTTATTATTCTTTCCTCTACTTACTCTGGACTTTGTTTTTTGTTCTTTTTCAAGTTCCTTTAAGTGTAAAGTTAGATTGTGTATTTGATTTTTTGTTTGTATTTTGAAATAGACCTGTAATGCTATGAATTTCCCTATTAGGATTGCTTTCTCAGTGTCCACAGATGTTGGGTTGTTGTGTCTAATTTTCATTTGATTCAAGGTATAGTGATCTCTTCCTTGATCTCATTGTTAACCCATTCATTGTTTAACAACATTTTATTTAGCTTATTTATTTTATTCATGTAGAAAAATGAATTTGTTCTAGGGTGTCCTTTAAGGCCACTGTCTCCTTGTTGATTTTCTGTCTGGAAGATCTATCCATTGAAGTCAAAGATATATTAAAATTCCCTACTATAACTGTATTTCCATTGAACTTTCCTTTTAGGTCCATCAAAATTTGCTATATATATTTAGGTTCTGCTATGTTCAATGCATAAATGTTTACTAGGATTATATCCTATGTTGGGTTGTTCCCTTTACTGTTATGTAGTGTTTTCCTTTGACTCTTACTATTGGCCTTGGTTTTAAAGTCTTCTGTCAGATATGAGTATTGTTACTACAGTTTTTGTGCTTGCCACCTGTATGAAATATCTTTTTCTATCCCTTTTAGTCTGTATCTTTTGTTCTGAAGTGGATCTCTTGGAGACATCATATGTATGGATCTTGTTTTCTTATCCATTGAGCTGCCCTATGTCTTTTGATTGGAGCATTTAAGCCATTTACTTCTAAAGTGGTTTTTGATAAATACAGTTATTGTCATTTCATTTTTTTAACTATTTTCCTCTGTTTTTTCTCCTCCCTACTCCTTCCTACCCTCCCCTTCCCCCTCCTTCTCCTTCTTCTTCTAGCAAGCCCTATAATATTTGTACTGATTTGGTGATAATTCCTTCAGTTTTTCTGTCTGGAAAGCTCTATTTTTCCTTCAATTTTAAATGACAGCCTTGATGGGTAAAGTAGCCTTGGTTGCAGGTCCTTACTTTTCATCACTTTGAGTATTTCATGCCAATCTTTTCTGGTCTGAAATGTTTCTGTTGAGGTATCAGATGACAGTCTAATGGGACCTCCCTTTTTGGTAACTAACTGCGTTTCCCTTGCAGCTCTTGAAATTCTCTTTTCTTTAATCTTGGACATTTAATTATAATTAGGGAAGTTTTCTGTCCATACTTTTTCAAATAGGTTCTCAATCTTTTGCTCACTCACTCTCTTCTCCTTCTGGTATTCCCATGATGCGGATGTTGTTATGCTTCATGTTGTCTCAAAGGTTTCTTAAACTTTCCTCATTTCTTTTAATTCTTTTTTCTTTTTGCTGCTCTGCTTGGGTATTTTTTTCTACCTTGTCTTCCAAATCACTGATTTGATCCTCTGCTTCTTCTAACCTACTGTTTATCCCTTCCAGTATATAATTTATTCAGATATTGCATTCTTTATTCCTGCTTGGTTCTTTTTTATGGTTTCTATGCTTTTTTTCCCCCCATGCTGTTGACCATCCTTATAATCATTACTCTAAACTATCTGATAAATGGCTTGCCTTCATTTCATTTAGTTCTCTTCCTGGAAATTCTCTTGTTCTTTGTTTGGAGGCCTGTTTCTCTGTCTTCCCATTTTGGATGCCTCTTTGTGTTCATTTCTACATATAATGTAGATCTACAAAGACTCTGGTCCAGACCCATGTCAGATGTTGCTTGTGACTGGCCCTGAACAATCTGTTTGGGACTACCAGATATCCACAGCTTGTGGCTCCCTGCTCAGCCTGTGTGCAGAAATAACCAAGCTGTGCACCAAAGCCAGCTTTTACTAGCACCGTGTCCACGGGGGGGGGGGGCGGTCAGCTAAAGTCTCAGACCTCCCAGAGACTTACCGTCACCTGCAGTCTTTCTGTTAGGCTTAATCACTGAAATAGCTTCTAGCTGTACTTCTCAGCACCTGGGCTTATGCTCTACAGGGTGGGAAGTGGGGTATTCCTGTGGGTGGAGCTATTGCTTTCCCCCAGGCTGATGCCACATGGAGGGGACTACTCTGCCCAAGAAAGATGGCTTCTACAGTATAAGGAATGACTTAGCACACGGGTGTTGCTGACCCATCAATTCTCTCCCCAGAGTCACCAGACCCAGATTCTCCTCACATCTCTATTTCATCTTGCTCTCTCTCTCTGTTGGTGCTCAGGGTTAAGTGGCTACAAATTAAATTTTGTGTGTTGGCTACTTAATAGACTCTCTGTGTCTCCAGCCATCTCTCCCTGGTGGACAGGAGCCCCAGGGCTTTGTACAGCCATATGTTTCTTGGGTTCCTTTCCCGGCTCTGGAGCTATAGGCTGGGGAGCCCAGCTTGAGATTTAGACCCCATACTTCTCAGGGGAACTACCCAGACACTGAAATATCCCTCTGGAACTTCAGCAGCCTCCTGAAGTAACCCAACTAGCCCTCTCCGATCTCTACACTTCCTGCCAGTCTCAGTGTGGTAGTGCATGGTTTCTTCTACAAGTCCTTGGTTATAAGGCTTCTCTCCAGCTAGTGTTCAGTGGTTTTTCAGGATGATTTTTCTATAATTTAGTTGTAATTCCAGTTTGTTCCAGGGAGGAGGTTAGTATAGCTTCCTTGTTCTCAGCCTCCATCTTCAGACCTCTCTCCAAACCTTTAATTAAACACTCAAGCACATCCATAACATCCCCGACCCTATCTCATGAATCTCCTCCACTGACAACCTTCACTTTAGCCACACTAAATTATTTACAATAATCCAAATTCCTCATCTTACTTCATACCTCCTGACTGCACGTGTTCCACATCTGAAACGTCACCCCCACCCACCACTTTTGCTAATTCCTATTCAGATTCAGTGTCATCATTTAAATGCACCTGATTGATAACTTGCCTACCATAAAAACTCTATTTTAAATTTATACTGAAAGCATTTTTGAAAATTTTCAAAATGTTTTCAAACATATTATCTATTTTTAAAATAGGTCATGTGAAGTAAAATCATGATAGTTCATGCTCTCTTCCTATCACAAAGAAGGCTATATGATACAATTATACTGGAGGAAAAAACCTAAGAACCTAGTTTTTCTTATTATTGGTCCACTACTTTTCCTACTATAAGTGTTATTTTGAAGATACATGGTGATGAGACACCTTGATCCAATCTGCCAAGTTATGATGTGGAAAAAAAAAATCTATATAACATATTTTGTAGGAGTAGGAACTAGAGAGGCAAATGAGTGATAAATAGATGTACAGTATTTTGAGATAGATAAATTGAGGCAGTGATTGAAGAAGAGAATGGGAAATGAGTATAAAGACTGTGAAGCAGGTTTAAAATAGATTTAAAACACATAAGGAAAATACACTGGGTATGAGATTAAAATATGGGCAAGATAAATGAAAAAAATTAACGTTTCTAGAAAACAAACTCAAGGATATAAAGTGGGCAGGGGAAATAAATAAAATGATGTTTCTCTCACTTGAGACCCTTTTTCACCCCCAAAAAGGATTTTAAGCAAATAAAAGGAACATGAGCTGCAGGAAAGAAAAGGATATATACAGACATGAAAATAAAGAGGGCAGGACCCATTTTACACAATGATTCACTATCAGAAACTGGTCTTACTAAAAGATTAAGTTGTGAGAGTCATTTTAGAAAATTACAAGTGATTTTGATAGCCTTGCAGTCATTTCAATTCCAGGGATAATGTAAGCTGTGGGAGTTGGAGAAATTATGTGTTTGGAAATCATTGCTAGAATAAGCCAAAAGATCTGCTAGTTTGACTATTTTCTTTGAAACTACCAGTAACTAGGTCATAAAGGAGTTGTTAAAAAAATTAAGATCTATGTGGTTGAAAAATAAAAGGTATTTAATGAGAAAATAAACACCAGGAGAAGCTGTGTTAATGATTGTAGTAAGAATATATAACTAGAATTGTTCATCTAAAAGTTCAAAATAATTACTGAAAATAGGGTTTTCTATAGTAAATATGGATTTCCTCACTTCACACTAAGAATGAGAATACCACAAAACACAGTGAAGGGATATTTTCAGTAAAAGACTCATCTCCATCCTACTGTGAAATACCTTGGGGTAAAAATATGAAGTAAACAAAGCTAAAAAGATTTGGCATATAGAATTCAGTAGGATTCTTTGAAGACCTTAATTTATTAATGTTTACCATATGCCTACAGGAATATATACTGTTTCTCAAATAAATTATTTCCTAATGGAGCATCTTTTAAAAATAAGTGATCCAAGGAACCCACTTAAGGAAATATTACTCTATGCAAACAAGTCGATGTGATGCAAAATTTACTCCACTTTTCCAGGAAAACAAAAAGGTACATAGACCAAAAAAAAAAAAAAAAAAAAAGGAGTCACTTAAAACTGACCCTACTGTAAGCCTGGCAAAAAGAAACAGTTAAATAACTTACAGTATCACTGGAACCTACAATTTATAGACCACAGGACAGAAGCACAGGTAACAAGCAAGGACTTGTGATGGCATCTCACGTGGGAGCAGAAGCAGTCTTGTAGGGCTGAACCCTTGGTCTATGGAATTTGATGCTGTCTTTGGGCACACAGTGTCAGAATTAAGTTGAATTGTAGGACACCCAACTAGGGTGCAGAGCATTGCTTGAGGTTGGTGTGAGGGAATTCCCCTCCTCCTATACATTGCAATTGTAACTAGGAACCTAAATGAACTGGCAAGATGACCTTGACCCCCAATTTGGAGATGTTTGTGTTCTTTAGATATAATGCCCTACACAGACTGGGGAATAGTAAAATAAAGAACGATAATATGCAGTACCCTAAAATGAATGCTGAAAGCTTTTCAAACTGGTCTTGGATATATGAAATATAATTGCACTAGAGCAAGAGCTTAGGTCTCCATGTAATACCTAACACAAATGTCAAATTTAAATTCTACAAAACCAACAGGGGGAAAGGGCATGGAAAAAATCCTAAGTGAGAAGGCAGGGTTTTACAGAAATGATAAGGGAAAAAGTATGAAGGAGGTCTGTTAACAGTGCCTACTTCAGGAGAACAGAGGAAATAATATTAGTCAAAAAATAATTCACTCTCTTAAGAAGAGAGGGTAAGGTCATAAATAAGAAAAATAGATAATAATCTCCCAAACCATACAGGTAGAGTAACTGGTACAAGAATAACTGTGAACTGGTTAGTTCAAGAACTTTCCCATCCCATGGTATCCTCCCTGGGACCAGAACTTTCCCTTCAGAACTAGTTGTGAACCCTTTTTTTACTGTACCCTTTGCATCTCTTAAACTATTGTAAACAAATGCCAGACACTCCCAAAACTCTATCTTCCTCCTTTCACTGCTCTCAAGCAGAACTCAACATTCTTTTCCTCACTTTCTACCCCCAAAGAAGAGCTTGGAGTTTGGGCTGGTGCTTTCTTAGCTGAAAATATCTTTTGTAAACCATTTGTCTTCTGGCTTCACTCAAGAACAATTTCTCATTTCTTTACCATCTGGTGACGACATTCTATTTGCCCCATTCTCATCACTAGTATTCTAACCACCACCAAATACACTGGAGCTTGCTCTCACGTTTTCTCTCCCCTCCTATACTTGCTATAGCCTGAACTATGAACCTACACTAAGTGGTTAAAAACTTGGCCTCACATTCCCTAACTTTAATAAATGATAATTCTCTACTGCTCTTTAATAATCCAACACACAATCATGCCAGGGCCCTATGATCATGTAGGACCACTCCATGGTTGAAAGCTTAAATTTGGAAATTACTTTCTGATCACAGTCTTCTATTCGGTCATGTATTTCATTTATTATCGAACATTTTTTCACCTCATTGAAACCTCTAGTCTTTCATCTTCTTCCCAATCTATTGGCCCTCTCCATGCTTTATTTCATCCTACCTACTCTGAATAAAATGATCAATGATTTCAGCAAGTTTCCTAAAATGCTTTTTCACATTGTCACTCAATCCCTGACAGTGAGTGAATCTGGCCACATGCTTCTTCCTGTTCCCAAATTTTAAAATGTTATGTTACTAAATATGTTAGCTAGTACCACAATAAATTCAAAATTTACCATCTTAATTGGACCTTCTCCATTGTTCAGTAATGTTTTATTTAACTCTAGTCATTTTTCTGTCACATTTCCTAAATCAGTAATTCTAAATATTAAGTACTCTCTATGTATGCCACGTTCATCATTTTCAACAGATATCCTTTCCTGGTATCAGGGTGCAAATATTTTGCTCCTTCACGCTTAAACTTACCTATGATGTAAACTATCCTTAACTCCTGTCTCTCAGAAAAAGATGTCCTCTTTTTCCTTCTTGTTGGCTACCTTCCAACCTTTCTTTAAATCTGCTACCACAGATCACTTTTAAAAATAAAAACCTGATTTTCATTTGCTTTCAATGGCTCCCGTTAGTATGGTGCTACAGAGTGAATGTTTGTGCCTCCCCTATTCATATGTTGAAATCTAACCCTTAATGTGATGCTATTAGGAGGTGGGCCTTGGGGAAGTGATCAGGTGAAGAGGACAGAGTCCTCAAGCACGGGATTAGTGGCCTTACAAAAAGAGCTCCCAGAGAGATGCCTTAGTTCTTGTACTGTGTGAGGTTCCAGCAAAAAGAAAGCTATCTATGAATCAGAAAGCACACTTTACCAGATATGAAATCTTTGGGACCCATGATCTTGCACTTCCCTAGTCTCCAAAACTATTAGAATTGCCATCCGATCTAGGCTTTTTTGTTATAGTAGCCCAAAGAGACTAAGACACATGGCATAAAAGTCTTTTATAATTTGACCTCTTACTCCCTTTTCCAGGTATCGTCTTCCTGAATGCACCTTTTTGTTAGCCATACCACACTTTTCAGTTTCTAATAGAACCAGGTTTCCCCCCATTGCTGTGACTTTGTATATGTTGCTTCCTATGTTTGAATGTTCTTTCCATAATCCCTGGGTTCTCACATTAACTGAGTAAAATTACACTATGTTTTCAAAATCCAGTATTCCCTGATTCTTCTCATCAAAATCGCCCCCTCCCCAATACTCAGGCACAATGTTGTAACTGTGTCTAAGTTGTTAGAACCTATGTAGTAATCGAAAACTTGGGAGTGGATAAGATCACACACAAAAAATGTATTTTGCACTAAGTCCTTCCTATGCTGGGAATATAAGATAAAGAGCATATAAATCATATCCTCAGAGAGCTGTCTAGTTAAAAACAGACTTTAATAAATGACCACAATTCAATGTGACTGATACTACCATGGAGGTTATGTATAGCTTCATGAAGATCATGGAAATCTTCATTAACAAGGTAACACTTGAACTGAATTTTAAAAGATAGCAAAGCATATCGTAATAAGCAGTAAAGGAGAAAAATACATTCCACAAAGAAGAAATATGTAACAGCATTTAACAGCTGAGGCTAGATACTCCAAATTTATAATAGCCACATTGTATACCACTGGGTGATTTTTCTTTTTTCTTTTGCCAGCAGCTGAAGGCTATCAGAATTGGGAAGTGGAAAGTAGATGGTTGATATTATTCAGTTTGAAGAAAAGACAGGTAGAAGGAGAACAGTAGTATGCCTGCAAAACACCTATTTTATCCATTGGGACCTGGGTGAAATGTCAGTTTCTCCATGACACTTGGAAAGACTCTTACAACTATGAGTTGAATCCAGCTCTGTTTCTCTGACATTTTGGTATCAGCTCTATTACATAATCTATTGTACTCTATTAAAATTTATGTATTACCTGTCTATCCAAACTCTCCAGGGAAAGGTACCAAATACATGGTAGTACCCAATTAATGCTAGCTCAATAAAATTACCCTGCCTTTAAGGAGTTTATAACTGAACAAATGAAAAAGGGACATACAAATACACACTGAAATAAGTCAAACAGAGGAATGTATAAACTCAAAGAATACTAAAGAGGGAGAAACTCAGTTACATTTATTGATGTTGTAGTAGTTGTAATCACTTTTAACAGAAAAAAAGGACTAAGCTTTTAAGACTGTCTTATGTTTTAAGAATTCTCTTATCAAGAATGAGTGTTTTTGTAGAACTATGTACCAATAACTAGCTCATGCAGAGACTAAACTTTTCACTTTGCATTAAGCTAATCAAGATCTAGATTATATCTTTTCAAAAGAAAACATATGCAAAAATATTCCATAAAACTTCAGAAATCACTGTAGAAAATTACCTTGTCTTTCTATTATCCCTCCCACAAGCACACATCAGAAACAAAGGATGAACAATCTACACCTAAGTTATAATGAGCCAAATGAAAACATTCTGTTTACTCCTTTAACACAATGAGGAGAAAAGATGTCTAACACTTGACTATGGGAAGAAAAAATTACAAGCATCTAAAAAATGAACTCACCTCACACAATTAATTGGGTTGGCGAAAAGTTCATTTAGTTTTTTCCATACGATGGCTCCAGTAATACTTAGTTGTCTTTAACTTCATTCAAAACAATTTTGTTAGACTGTATTGTGACAGCTGTCATATCAGCATGCATTTTAAAAAAAAACAAAATTGGTGCATTTTTGTGCAGCCATTTTAATTTTGAAGATGGAAGAAAATATGCAACATTTTTGGTGTATTATGCTTTATTATTTCAAGAAAGGTAAAAATGCAACTGAAATGCAAAAAAGATTTGTGCAGTGTATGGAGAAGGTGCCGTGACGGATCCAATGTGTCACAAGTGGTTTGTGAAGTTTCTTGGTACTATTGATATTTTGGACAAATAATGCTTTGCTCTGGGGCTGTGTTATGCATTGGAAGCTGTTTATCAGCACCCCTGGCCTCTACCCACCAGAAGCCAATAGTGTAAGATAGCCGATAGTGTGCCAATAGTGTGAGATACTCAAAATATTCAATCAATAAAGTTACTGGTGAAAATGAAAATGAAAAACTTTTTGGCCAACCCAATACATTCTTTTCTACTTGCTCTACAATGAGATCTTGATGAAAAACACTAAGGCCAAACATTATATGCCATATTTTTAACCACATGTGGTTCATTGTCATTTTACTCTTTTATAACAGATTAATAAATCAGGAAATGTGAGTATTTCATGTTTTTAGCAGCATAAAGTTTAGGTATAATTTTTTAGAGTAACATTCATACAAAGGGCTAAACAATGCAGAGAATCCCTTTTCCTCTATTTAAAAAATATAAAGTAAGTTAATAGTATTCAGTGCCTTTTGTTCTCAGATACAGTCACTTGGAAATTTGGGCTGTCTTACTCCTACTTGAAAAACAAAAAACATTTTTGGATATTTCTTCGAGATCTGAGATAGCTAGCACATTTAGGTAGAGTGACAGTCATTTCTTTTCCCCTGATTCTGTAGTTATACAGGGTTGATGGAGAATAGTAGAGAATACTGTGTGACATTTCATGATCCTGCACATGAAATACTCATGTCTAGAGTAAAAAAAAAAAAAAAAAAAGGCCCACACATTAGAAGGTTTTTAAAGTATTCAGCGGAGTTCCTACTGCCATGATATGCCATACTGCTTTGGTTAAATACCTGGTTTAAAGTTAGATTTGGAACATTTGGCACTGTGACGTCATACTTTGACAAGGTGAAGATCAGAGTGCACCTCTCTCCATCTTCAGGTCTCATTTATTCAAATATTCAACACTGAGCATTTATTTAGTATGCCCTACACATTGAGTGCTATCTCCTCGTATTGGCAGAAATTTAGTCCCTGCCACTAGGAGCTCATTACTTTGTGTTGGAGACTGATAAATAAATGTAAAATTATAATTTATCATAATAAGTACTGTAATAAAGGTATGTTCAGTGTCTGATAGGAGTGCACGTATTTGATTTAGTGTCAAATTAAAAAAGAACAATCATAAGAGAATAAAAGGCAATAGGAAATGGTCTGACTTTAGTACTTAATTCAGCTTCTTCAAACAACTCTTCAACTGTTGAAATTTTTAAAAAATTATAGTTGACATACAAAATAGTAGATTTATTGTACATTGTGATTAGACATTTATGTACCTTATGAAGGGATCACCATGATAAATCTCGTAACCAGTAGTTATTAAGATATTAACTATATACATTACATCCCCATGACTTATTTTATAACTGGCAGTTTGTGCTTCTTAATCCCCTTCACCCTTTTTTTTAAAAAACAAAACTGTTTTAGAAGACACTAGAAGTAGTTACTTTACATGAAACAAACTGAATTTGTACTTCGTTGTGCTCTGAGTAACTCTAATAATATGCATGCTGATGCTTTTGGTTCATGAACCACTATGGCATGGTCCTAAACTCATGCTATCCAGTACAGTATCCACTGACCACATGTGGCTACTGAACACTTTAAATGTGACTAGCTGAAACTAAGATGAGCTAAAACCTCAAAGACTTAGTATGGAAAAAAAGAATGTAAAATGACTAAATTCTTATGTTGACTACATGTTGAAATAATAAATAAAATGTTTATAAACAATTTCATTTGTTTCTTTTTACCTTTTTTTAAAAAGCTTTAATTTATTTTCAGAGAGAGGGAAAGTGAGGGAGAGGAACAATGATCAGTTGCCTGTCGCGTGCCCCCAACTGGGGACCTGGCCTGCAACCCAGGCATGTGCCCTGACTGGGAATCAAAACAATGACCTTCTGTTTTGCAGGACGATGCCCAACCCACTGAGCCAAGCCAGTCGGGGCTCTTTTTCCTTTTTTAACTTGGCCGCTAGAAAATTGTAAATTATTTATGTGGCTCACACATTTCCATTGGATATCATGGTCTCAGACAAATGTTTCTCAAACTAGGATTCATAAAAGTTATTTAGAGAGATTGCTAAAACTCAAATACTTGGGCCCTATACCTAGAGGTTCTGATCCAAGTTTTAGGTGAAGCCAAAGACTTTGCATTTCTTTTCTTTTTTATACATATATATTGATTATGCTATTACATTTGTCCCATTTTTTTTCTTCTCTTTATTCCCCTTCACCCTGCACCGTCCCATCCCACAGAATCCTCCCCACTTAGTTCATGTCCATGGTTTGTACATATAAGTTCTTTGGCTCCTCCATTTCCTATACTATTCTTAACCTCCGCATGTCTATTTTGTACCTACTATTTATGCTGCTTATTTCCTATACCTTTTCCCCCATTCTTCCTGACCCCCTCCCCCATTTCCATTTCCATGATTCTGTTCCTGTTCTAGTTGTTTGATTAGTTTCTTCCTTTTTTTTTGGTTCAGGTGTTGATAGTTCTGAGTTTGTCATCATTTTACTATTCACAGCTTTTGATCTTCTTTTTCTTAAGTAAGTCCCTTTAACATTTCATATAATAAGAGCTTGGTGATGATGACCTCTTTTAACTTTACCTTATCTGGGAAGCACTTTATCTGCCCTTCCATTCTAAATGAGAGCTTTGGTGGACAGTGTAATCTTGGATGTAGGTCCTTGTCTTTCCTGACTTTGAATACTTCTTGCTAGCCCCTTCTTACCTGCAAGGTTTCTTTTGAGAAATCAGCTGATGGTCATATGGGAACTCCTTTGCAGATAACTGTCTCCGTTTCTCTTGCTGCTTTTAAGATTCTCTCATCTTTAACCTTGGGTAATGTAATTATGATGTGCCTTGGTGTGTGCTTCTGTGGGTCCCACTCCTTTGGGACTCTCTGGGCTTCCTGCAAGTCCTGGAAGTCTGTTTCCTTGGCCAGAATGGGGAAATTCTCCTTCATTATTTGTTGAAATAAGTTCTCAATTTCTTGTTCTTCCTCTTCTCCTTCTGGCACCCCTGTGATTCAGATGTTGGAACATTTAAAGTTGTCCCAGAGGTTCCTAAGCATCTCCTCATTTTTTCAATTCTTGTTTCTTCATTCTTCTCTTGTTGAATGTTTATCTCTTCCTTCTGCCCCAAATAATTGATTTGAGTCCTGGTTTCCTTCCCTTTCCTGTTGGTTCCCTGTATACTTTTATTTCACTTTGCATAGCCTTTGCTTTTTCCTCCATTTTGCGACCATACTCAACCAATTCAGTGAGCATCCAGATTACCAGTGTTTTGAACTGTGCACCTGATAAACTGGCTGTTTATCACTTAGTTCTATTTTTGGAGTTTTGATCTGTTCTTTCATTTGGGCCACATTTCTTTGTCTCAGCATGCCTGTTATGTTGGAAGGGGCAGAGCCTTAAATATTCACCAGGGCAGGCAACCAAGGTCGCTGCATTGTGATGCTGTATGTGGGGGAGGGGTCTAAGAGGGAACAATGCCACTTTGCTTGGCTCTCTGCCAGTTGTCAGTCACTTCCCCTGCTGCCCACAAGAAAACTGAGCCCTTCTAGTGGAGATTCTTGAGTGGGTGCATTTGTGTACATTCTAGGACCTTGTGGGTCTCTCCAACACACTCTCCTGTGAGGCTGGGAGTTTCTCCCACTGCTGCAACCCCCACAGGTTTTTACAGCCAGAGATTTATGAGGCTTTCTTTTCCCAGACTGGAACCCTGGACTGCAGGGTCTGTCTTGCTCCCCAGCTGTTCCTCTGGTTTATCCACACACAAATGTGGGACCGCCCATCTACCAGCTGCTACCTTGTCCACCTGGTTCTCCAGCTGCTGCCTTGCTGCACATCCTCTCTGCTCTTCCTTCTGGTCTGGATGAATGTTTCTTCTTTAACTCCTTGGATGTCAGACTTCCATAGTTAGATTTTCTGGCAGTTCTGGTTATTTTTTTTAACCTGTTGTTGTCCACCTTTTGGTTGTGCGAGGAGGCAAAGTGCATCTACCTACACCTCCATCTTGGATAGAAGTCCCAGACTTTGCATTTCTAGTAAGCTCCCAGAAGATGCTGATGTGCTAAGCTGTGGATCACACCTTAACAAGGTTCTGATGTAGGCATTATGTTTTCAGTGGCTTGAAAAGAATGTTTTGGTTGAATGAAAGGCCATATCTATGTTCACACAATCATTTTTGGTCTAATCTATTATATATACCTGTGTGGCATGTATGTGTACTTCCTTGGAAATATTTGTTGAAAAGGATAAGGGATCCTCTTTTCTAGTAGTGGTGAATTAGGGTTGAAAAGAACCAATAAGGGGTTTGTGTATAATAGATCAATTGATGTCTCTAGATCAGTGATTTTCAACCTTTTTCATCTCATGGCACATAAACTCACTACTAAAATTCTGTGGCACACCAAAAAATGTGGGGTTTTGGGTTTTTTTTTTTGCTAACCTGACAAAAAAATATAGGTATAATTTTGATTCATTCACACTGGGTGGATATTATTGTGTTGACTATTACCATTTTTTTTTTATTTGACAGTCTAAGGGAAAAGAGGTCAGTGGCCTTGATTAAATAGTGAGGCATTGCACATTTTAAAAATTTTTGAGGCACGCAGGCTGAAAATCACTAAGACAGATAGACAGACTGATAGACAGATACACAGATTTACATAAGAGAGATTTTAAGGAATTGGCTCTCTCAGTTATGGAGCATGGCAAAGCCAAAATCTGCAGGGAGAGCTGGCAGGTTAGAAAACCAGGGAAGAGCTGATGATACTGTCAACTCTTAAGGTGCTATGCTGACAGAATTATTTCTTGCTCTTGCAGTGGGGTGGGTATGGGGGAGGGGGTATTTTGTTCGTTAAAGAGGTCAGTCTTTTCTTCTATTCAGGCCTTCTACTGACTGGATGAGGTCCGCCTACATTATAGAGGGCGGTCTCCTTTACTCAAACACGATGGATTTAAATGTTAATCTCATCTAAAAACTCTCTCACAAAAATATTCAGAATAGTGTTTGACCAACTATAAGGGTACCATGGCCCAGACAAGTTGACACATAAAAGTAAACTTCACAAATGGAATATGTATTCCACTAAGATATCAAAAAGGGTTGTGTAGCACAATAGTTATGTGTTGGGATAGCTGCTAGTGAGGAAAGACGCCATTAGTATATTAAAATTTTCTAAACAGGAACCTATAATTGATTTTACTGAGGTTTTTCATGACCTACTTTTTAATATTCAGTGCAATAAAACCCAAAAACAAGGCCCCAAAAGGCAGATAAATTTTTTCTTTTTTTTTATTTTAAGAGACGTATGGATTCAAAGTCTAGGTTTTAGCACACCGTGTTCTACTGATTTGGCCAAAAGGTCCATTTTGTTTTTCCATAAAATAAAAGGCACATTTTTCATTTCCACTAATAACTTTACTGATCTGGATGTTTTGAGTATGTCGGCTATCTTACACTATTGGCTTCTAGTGGGTAGAGGCCAGGGGTGCTGATAAACAGCTTCCAATGCATAACACAGCCCCAGAGCAAAGCATTATTTGTCCAAAATATCAATAGTACCAAGAAACTTCACAAACCACTTGTGACACATTGGATCCGTCACGGCACCTTCTCCATACACTGCACAAATCTTTTTTGCATTTCAGTTGCATTTTTACCTTTCTTGAAATAATAAAGCATAATACACCAAAAATGTTGCATATTTTCTTCCATCTTCAAAATTAAAATGGCTGCACAAAAATGCACCAATTTTGTTTTTTTTTAAATGCATGCTGATATGACAGCTGTCACAATACAGTCTAACAAAATTGTTTTGAATGAAGTTAAAGACAACTAAGTATTACTGGAGCCATCATATGGAAAAAACTAAATGAACTTTTTGGCCAATCCCATAGTATCTTATATTCAGTTAAGAAGATATATTTCTGTCTTGACACACATTTCTTAATGTCTTTTTAATATGCTTCTAAAAAGTGTTTCCTAATTTGGAACCTTCTCCATTTCCTATTGTTCCCGTACTTTGCTTCAAGCAAAGAATAATCTTTTACTCTGTCTTTTGTCTTTAATGTTATGAATATTTTTCCTATTTCAACAATTTGCAGATGGTCATTAATATTCACATACATTAATAACTCAAAAACGAAAACTATGGTAATAAGTAGTAATAAAAAATAAAACAATTTTGCTTTTATTTATTAACTCAGTGTAAAATATATTCCTATATGACATCTCTTCTAGTTTTAAAATAACAGCTAAACTACAGATTTGTGTGAACTAAGATTTATACAAAAACAAATCTCCAAAAGGAGAAAAATTTAATTACCAACTTTTCTGGCTAGTATTTTTTCTTTCCCATAAGTGAAAAGTTACAAACTTTTAAAATGGTCTTTAACTCCAAGTAGTTAAAACAATTTTAATTTATAAAGTAATTTATATTCATCTTTCACAAAATCTTGAAATACCAAAATTCACATGGCACTACAATTCACTAAGAGGAATCTATATAAAGCTACATTAAAATAAAATTAAAAAATCATAAGCAATCAAGTTCACATTTTCCAGGTTAAATAATATACACAAACTAACAAAAGATGAATATCTAAGTTATAGCTATAGACATGACCTTATAATTGTAAACAATTTTCTGGTAGAAAAAATAATGCTCTACTAACTGTAGTTTTGAAGCTATGGGGGCTACATATTACTACATTAAGAAATTTTCTATGTTGTTTATCAGACCACTTAACAGTCACTATTCATTCTAAAATATCTAATTCATGTTATTAATTTTTAGGTAACTTTTAGGTTATTTTTAGGTATTAATTCTCATTAGGTAAATATTTGTCCCTGAATAGCACAAAGAAAGATAAATTACACTGAATCTCACTAATATATTAAGTGACTTTTGACTGCAAGACTGTTATACTTTCCATTCTTAAAAAAAAGTTCCTCAAGTATGAATGCTCCAAATATTTTATTATAAATAAACTTTAATCCAAATGATGGATATTTACTTTTTAAAATATTAATTGATTAAGCTAAGGACTTATGGTTTAAAGATACCTACGCCTGATTTTTTATAAATCATTATTTAATTAAGACTATTTTCTTAACACAAAAAGGGACTTTGATGTTATATTAAGAGGTCTTATATTGAATTGGTAAAGCATTAGAAGGGCTGCCATTAATATCAGAAACTAAAATAAGATACTATTCATATCTTTTTTATTTATTATTGTGCCAGAAGTTCAAGCCTTCACAGTGTAAGTCAACTATAGTCATGAGGGGAAAAAGGAAAGAGAAATATCACTTTGTGTGTGGTATGGTTTCAAAACCTAAGAGAACAAACTAATATTTTATTTTGACTAATAAGTGAGTTCACAGAGTAGTTAGATAAAAATTAAAATATAAAAAATCAATATAGCTCTCCAAGTTGATCTCCAAAAATAACCACTTAAAAGTAATAATGGAAAAAATCCATTTGTGACCACCAAAAAAGGTCAAATATATAAGGATACTTTAAATAAGATACGTATGGAAAGTATATGAACCAAACCACACAATCTTACTGAGACATAAAAGCCAAATAAAAGAAACTAAAATACATGTTCTTAGATTGATGGACAAAATATTGAGAAGTTTTTGGTTCTTTCCAAATTAATTTACAGCTTATCACAATTCCAACAGGGTTTTTCAGCAATATGACAAGTTATTTCTAAATTTTCTCTGATATAACAAACCTGTGAAAATAAGAATTTTTGAAAGATAGATTTATAAAGAGAAACTTACTGCATAAAGCTACCATAATTAAACAGCATGGCTACAACACAGTAATAAGACTGAATGGAATAGAACAAAACCTTAAACTCATCCCATTATATTAAGCAGTTATCATATGATAAAATGAGCATTATCAACCAAAAAGAATAGATGGGATGATACATGGTGCTGGGAAATTGTATAGGAAAAAATATAAGTACATCCTTATATTATGTATCAATAAATTACTGAACATAATAAAATCAAATAACAAGGATAGACATTATTTTACATAAAAGCTTCTACGAGAAAAAACTTACTTACATTTTATTTTTTCCCCAAATGTCTCATTTACAGATTCCAAAGTCTACCTAATGGTGAAACTTTAATGTTTCTTTTATAATGCAAAATGAGTATTTGGGAAATCTGAATTTTAAGAGGTAAAAGTGGAAGCATTAGACCATGTTAAAAAAGCTTTCTAGAGGAAACACAATGGTCATGGACTATCAAGTACAACAGAATATAAAGAGACATGTGATATTGCCTATACCTTGAATATCAGGTTCAAACATCTATTAATCACATCAAAGACACTGAAAACAGGTTAATTTACCCAATCTACTTATTATTTATGCCATTTTCCTTTAAATATCAAATTATACCTTTCTGTTGAAAATATATAATTTTTATTCAGATACTATATTAATTCATTTCCAATTTGTTATTCCAATTAAAAGTCCAATTTGCATGCCTCATATTCTTTGACATACTCAGGACACTGGGTTATGCTTATTTGCTTAGGAAACCAGTTAATATCAGTCAAGTATATGGTCACAAATGACCCACAGCTAGCTATTGAGGCAGTTACATGGAACCCTGCTGAAAAAGAATCTTAGAAAGACACACCAACACAAACCAGTCACTTCTCCCTCAACAATAACTTAAAGTGTATTATTTAGTGACAGTAAGTCAGTTTTGGTACAATAAATGTTGGTGGTGATAGATTTTTTTTTTAATCTTCACCCAAGGATATGTTTTATTGATTTCAAAGAGAGAGGGAGAGAGAAACATCAATTAATGTGAGAGAGAAAGATAGATGGTTGTCTCCCTTAATTCACTCTGACCGGGACTGAACCCACAACCCCTTGGTGTATGGGACGATGCTCCAACCAACTGAGCCACACAGCTAGGGCAGAGGATGGTAGATATTTGGCATATAGCATCAATTCAAATCACATTTCTCTTATTTATTTTACTCTCTGTTAGGAGCATAAGTTTGTTTGTTTTTTTAATTTAGCAAACTTAAAAGCAGAAACAGTAATATTTATGAGCTAACGTTAGAAAACCCAGATCATCTGCCAATGCTTCAATCACAACTGCAAATACCAATGGAGGCTTATTTCCTTCTGAAGAATGCACGTGAGAACTTTTTTTGGGGTGGGGAGGCTCTTACGAAGTATAGTGCTTAAAAGCATGTCAGTGCTCACTTGGGCAGCACATATACTAAAACTGGAATGATACTGAGAAGATTAGCATGGCCCCTGCACAAGGATGACACGCAAATTTGTGAACTGTTTCATATATACATTTTTTTTAAAAAGCGTAGCAGAGGGCAAACAGCACTCAGTATGACAATCATATTCTTGCTTCTGTTATTAATCTTGTGGACTGTGAGAGATTTACAGATGGTCTTTCTCACTCTTCCAATCAGATTCAAGCATTTCCATGATCCCTTTTCTACAAACTCCTGGTATGAATATATTTGGATATACACTCTTTCTTCTGATTTTCACTTAGAACACAGAATATATACTGCTTTTACTTAGAATCTAACCCTAGAACGGTTCATTATTTTACATGTCCTCTCCTATACTGAACACCCAATTGTATTTTATTGATGATGATAATGATTTTGTTTGTAAGCTGCATTTTCCATCATATTATACTGGCTGGCCCAACTCTTAAACTTACTTTGATCAGCCACTGTCTACACTAGAAGAAACTAAGCATTTATAAATAATTTACAAAATTTAAAAAATGAGATTCTATATGTAATCAGTATTTAAAAACTGTTGTATTTTAACACTTAGGTATTTTTTAAAACACTGTCATTATTTAAAACTGAGATAGTTTACTTTTTTTGGTACTTCGTCTTTGAAATCTAGTATGTACAGGATCAGGCAGAAGTAACGCCATTGAACGTGGATGATAGGGTACATGAAGTCTAACATGAGATGGACAGCAATTTGAACATTAAAATGTCATACGGTGTGCTTGAGTATGATATTGTTATGTTATAGAATTACATTATGATTTTGTAATAAAATATTTTTATGTAATAAAAAAGGGATAGTATTTGTGCCAGACCCTGCATTTTTATGCTTAAAGTGTACCTAAATTCAGACCAGCTTCATTTCATATGCTTATAGCCAGGTCAGAGAATGAATGCTGTACTGGACAGCATAAGTTTAGCACACTCCTCTACAACAAGGGTCTCCAGCACCTGGGCCACAGATTAAGTATGGGTGTGCGGCCTGTTAGGAACCAGGCCGCCCAGCAGGAGGTGAGCGGCAGGCAGCGAAGCGTTGTCTGTATTCACAGCTGCTCCTCATCACTCCCATTACCCCCTGAGCTCCACTTCCTTTCAGATCAGCAGTGGCATTAGATTATTACAGGAGCACAAACCCTACTGTGAACTGCACATGGGAGGGATCTAGATTGCATGCTCCTTGTGAGAATCTAACACCTGTTGATTTGAAGTGGAGTTAAGGTGGTGATGCTAGCCCTGGGGAACAGCTGCAAAACGATTATCATTAGCAGAGAGATTTGGCTGCCCAGAGACCATAATAAGTCTATTGCTTGCAAACTCATATCAAAACCCTATCAGTGGGTAGCAAGTGACAATTAAGCTGCATCTGGTGGCAGGCTTTATAGTGGCATGTGAGTTGATGTACTTCCTCATCAACTCACTTTATTTTTTCCCCAAATTGTTGTATAGCTGCATCTGGTGGCTTTAAGTCAGAACCTGACACTTATTTTAGTCCATGCATGGCCCACCCATTATTTTATTTACCACCTCCGTCCACTCTTTCCTGCACCGTGCACTTGTCTCAGTCACAGTTTTGGTAAGCTCACATGCTAATCCTAGCCAAAATGGGAAAAAACAAATGTCATTGGAGAGCTTCTTTGGGAAGGACCCAATGATGACACAGCAGAAGACTCTAAGAGTGCCAAAAAAACCAAAGCTATATTTAAAAGAAAGTATCAAGAGTCCTACTTAAATTACGGGTTCATTACAACAGGTGATTCACATTCCCCAAGCCCACTTTGTATCATATGTGGTGACCAGCTATCCAAAGAAGCCATGAAACCTTACTTCTTCGTCAAATGAACCCCAAGCACCCTGCATTAAAAGACAAGCTTTTGGAGTTTTTCAAAAGAAAAAGAAAATATGAATATGAAGAACAGAAGCAATTGAAGGCCACCACTTCATCAAATGTGTCTGTACTGAAAGGCTCATTCTTAGTGGCTCACCGCATTGCTGAAGCTAAGAAGCCCTTTACTATTGATGAAGAGTAGATCCTGCCTGCTGCTAAGGACATCTGTCATGAACTTTTAGGAGAGGCTGCAGTCCAAAAGATGGCACATGTTCCTCTTTCGGCTAGCACCAAACTATATGAATCGATGAACTAGCAGAAGATATTGAGGTACAATTGTTAGAGAGGATTAATAAGTCATCATGGTATGCAATCCAGGTTGATGAGTCTACCAGTGTTGACAACAAGGCAACAATGCTTGTTTTTGTGCGATATATTTTTCAGGAGGATGTACATGAGGATATGTTATGCGCACTTCTGTTGCCAACCAATACCACAACTGCAGAACTATTCAAGATCTTTGAATGATTACATATCAAGATAACTGAACTGGTCATTTGTATGAGTATATGCGCGGATGGAGCAGCTGCCATGATTGGACAGCTTTGTGGTTTCACTACTCTGGTCAAAGAGGTCACTTCTGAACATGAGTCTACGTACTGTGTCATCCATAAAGGAATGTTGGCTAGACAAAAAATGTCACCTGAACTTAACAACGTTTTCAGGATGTGATTAAAATTATCAACATTAAAGTACATGCCCTTGACTCAATGTCTGTTCACACGGCTCTGTGAGATGAATGCAGCGAACAGATGTCTGCTCTTATACACAAAAGGGGGATGGCTTTCTAAAGGTAGATCACTGGCCAGAGTTTCTGAGTTTTGAAAGCCGCTCCAGAGATTTCTTTTAGAAAAAAACCAGTTACCACTGGCAGCACACATCAATGACACAGAATGGGTTGCAAAACTTGCTTACTTGTGTGACATATTCAGCCTGCTCAATGAACTCAGTCAGTCACTTGCAGGGGAGAACTATGACTGTGTTCAAGTTAGCAGATAAAGTGGCTGCATTCAAAGCCGAACTGTAATTATAGGGGGATGAGTAAACATTGGGATTTTTGACATGTTTCAAACATTAGCAGAGATTTTGAAAGAGGCTGAGCCAGGGCCATCTTTCTCCCAGCTGGTGCATGATCGCCTCTCTGTGCTTTCAAAAGAGTTTGAGCATTACTTCTCAACCACAAAAGACCCCCAAGCTGGAAATGAATGGATCTGTGACCAAGTCATGAATAAGCCACGTGAGTCGACTTTGTGATAGAAGAGATCAACTGCTTGAGATCACAAATGACATGGCCTTAAAAGTATGTTTGAGACAACTTAAATCTCCACTCTCGATTAAAGTCAAGGTGGAATATCCTGAGATTGCCACAAAAGCACTGAAAAGCCTGCTTCCATTTCCAACATCCTATCTTTGTGAAGCAGAGTTTTCTGCAGTGACATCAAGCAAAAAGAGATTAAGCAGTAGACTGGACATGACCAAAACACTTCGAGTGTCACTGTCTCCTATCACCCCTGGATGGGACAATCTAGTTGCAGGAGAACAAGATCAGGGTTCTCAATGATTCTGCATTATGAAGAATTATATAATTATTTCATTATATATTACAATAATAGAAATAAAGTGAACAAAACACAAACAGTAGATTCCTGGAAGTCTCTTAATGATTGCCTAAGGTCAGACAGGGTCAATATCTGACATCATCAGAGGCAGATCCAGAAAGGAAAAACAGCGGCCTCCTACCATAGAAGTTCACACCACAAAGTCAGGGAATCAAGACAGATAAATTTAAGAAGCTGAAGCAAAAAGAAAAGTCTCACAATAGGAAGACAATGAAACAACTCCCTGTCAAAGGGAATAGAAGAATCCCTGGAAAGAGAACTAAATGAAATAGAGGCAAGTAAACTATCAAATACTGACTTCAAAGCGATGGTTCTAAGGAAGCTCAATGAGCTCAGTGAGCTCAGAGAGAATTTCCAAAAACTACCGGGAAACTATGAGGAATTTACTGCAAACTATATCACCATGAAAAAGGACATAGAAACTATCAATAAAAGGGGAAATGAAGAATACAATTTCTGAATTAAAGAACACAGTACGAGGAATCAAAAGAAGGCTAGATGAAGCCGAAGAATGAATCAACAAGCAGGAGGATAGGGGAGAAAAACAGTCCCAGAAAGAGCAAGAAAATGAAAAAAGACTCAAAAAGAATGAAGAGGCGTTGAAGGAAATGCAGGACAACCTGAAACGTAGTAATATCCATTCAATAGGGATACCAGAAAGGAGGAGAAGAGGAGCAAGGGACAGAGAACCTGTTTGAAAAACCCGTTTGAAAAAGTAATGAAGGAAAACTTCCCTAATTGGAAGAGAGAAAAAGTCACAGAAGTCCAGGAAACACAGAGGGTTCCATTCAAGAGGAACCCAGTGAGGCCTGCTTGAAGACATTATAACTAAAATGGCAAATATCAAATACAAACAGAGAATCCTAAAGGAAGCAAGGGAGAAACAGGTAGTAACATACAAGGGAGCACCAATAGAGCTAGCAGCTGACTTCTCAACAGAAATACTACAAGCCAGAAGGGAATGGCAAGAAATATTCCAAGTAATGAAAAGCAAAGGCCTGCAACCAACGCTGCTCTACCCAGCAAGGCTCTCAATTAAAATGCAAGGCAAAATAAGGAGTTTCCCAGACAAAAGAAGGCTAAATGAATATACCTCTATAGACGAAACCAGCAATGGAAGATATGCTAAAGGGACTGCTTAAAGGAGTTGGAGATAAAGAGTCTGTGAATACCCAGTTCCTTTCACGGTCACCAATACTTGATATTACCAATACTTTTAATACTTATTAATCTGATTGTGACACTGATGTGTTCTTTTAATTGTTACTTTATTATTTTTTTAAACTAAACTTGTTTTTGTATATTTCTTGCCCATTTCTATTATTTTTAAAAAGCTTCAAATGACTTTTTGGCATTCTTTATCCATTTATCAATTAAAGGTTTGTAGAATTTTTTCTTTAAAAAAATTATTAACCCTTTTTTAGATGTGTTGCAAATACTTTCATATTCTAGTACTTGTCCTTTAACACTTTTTAATATGTATATTACTATATAGTCTTAAATGTTTAATATAGTCATATTGTCAATATTTTACTTTAGAGCTTCTGGCTTTGAGTATTTCACTTCAGGGTAAGAAAAACAGTATTTTGTATTTTCTCCTAAAACTCCTTAGAGTTTACATATTGATTTTTAACTCACCTGAATATTTTTTGTATAATGTGTGAAATAGGGCTCAATATTTGTTTTATTTCAAGTAATAGTGGTCCATGCACCTTATTTGTTGAATAAGCCTTATTTTCCCCATTGACTTGAAATATCAATTTAATCATACATTACATTGTTAGATATTTATGTTTGTTTCTTAAATGCTCATTTTATTTCATTGATCTACTTGATTATTTCTGTGCTGGTATCATGTTGTTTTAATTGCTGACACTTTATAATGGATTTAAATTTTTTACTATTTTATAATGGATTTTGACATTTAAAAAAGATGAAATCAATTTGCATTTAAAAAAAAGAAAGAGGGAACTTCTAACTTTTGCGACAACATGGTAGGAACTGGAGAATATTATGCAAAGTCAAATAAGCCCGTTGATGAAAGACAAATACCATATGATGTCACTTCTATTTGGAATCTACTAAATGAAATAAACTCACGAACGAAATAAACCACAGGCATGGAAAAATGGAACAGACTGGAAGTGACCAGAGGGGACAGGGAAGGAGGCCAATGGTAGAAAGAAGGAGAAGGGACTAAACAAAGAACAACAAAAAAGAGTCCCCGATAAATGTAATGCATTTGGATCATCGCAAAACCATCCCCCCTCCACTAGGTCAATAGAAAATTATCTTTCACGAAACTGGTCCCTGGTGCCAAAAAGGTTGGGGACCGTTGCTCTAGGAGGCTAATGAGTAATGTTCCCCAGGTTACTCCATGTTTAACACATGCTTAAGTGTTTTTTAGTCTTTTTTTAAGTATATTTTATTGATCATGTTATTACAGTTTTCCTATTTTTTTCCTCTCTTTTATCCCCCTCTACTGTGTACCCCCTTTCCTCCAGCATTCCCCTCCAGGTCATTTCTATGGGTCATACATGTAAGTTCTTTAGCTTCTCCATTTCCTATACTATTCTTAACCTCCCCCCTCCCCATCCCCTTCTATTTTGCATGGACCAATTATGCTTCTTACACCCTGTACCTTTTCCCCATTTGTTCTCCTCCCTCTTCCTACTGATAACCCTCCATGTGATCTCCATTTCTGTGATCCTGTCCTTATTCTAGTTGCTGGCATAGTTTTTGTTTTTTCTTAGGTTCTGTTGTTGATAGCTGTGTGAGTTCGTTGTCATTTTACTGTTCATAGTTTAGATTTTACTCTTTTTCTTAGATAAATCCCTTTAATATTTCATATAATAAGGGCTTGGTGATGATAAGCTCCTTTAACTTTACCTTATCTGGGAAGCACTTCATCTGCCCTTCCATTTTAAATGATAGCTTTGCTGGATAGAGTAATCTTGGATGTAGGTCCTTGCCTTTCATGACTTTGAACACTTCTTTCAAGCACCTTCTTGCCTGTAATATGCTGAGACAGAGAAATATGGCCCAAATGAAGGAACAGATCAAAACTCCAAAAAAAAAAAAGAACTAGGCGACAAGGAGATAGCCAACCTATCAGATGCAGAGTTCAAAACACTGGTCATCAGGATACTCACAGAAATGATCAAAGTATGGTCACAAAATAAAGGAAGACCTGAAGGCTATACAAAGTGAAATAAAGGAAAATATACAGTGAGCCAACAGTGAAGGGAAGGAGGAAATAAACATTTCCTTTGTAGTTTATTTCCTCCTTCAACAATTTGGAACACAAGGTTAGAAATAAACCTTCAACCAAAACAGAATGAAGAAACAGGAATTTAAAAATTGAGGACAGGTTTAGGAACCTCTGAGACAACTTTAAATGTTCCAATATCTGAATCAGAGGGGTGCCAGAAGGAGAAGAGGAAGAACAAGAAGTTCAAAACTTACTTGAAAAAATAATGAAAGGAAACTTCCCCAATGTGGTGAAGGAAATAGACACACAAGTCCAGGAAGCTAAGAGAGTCCCAAATAAGTTGGACCCAAAGAGGACCATACCAAGAAACATCACAATCAAAATTCCAAAGGTTAAAGACAAAGAGAATCTTAAAAGCAGCAAGAGAAAAGAAGACAGTTACCTACAAAGGAGTTCCCATAAGACTATCGACTGATTTCTCAAAAGAAACCTTACAGGTAGTCTTGATACTTACTGAGCACTTTGGCTCAATACAAAATTTCTTATTCCATGAGTTTCCTGAAAATAACACTCCAATATTGAATTGCTTTATATATTGCTGGTGAGGAGACAGATGCCAGTCTGATTTTCTTTCCTTTAAATAACTTGATCTTTTTGCATGGAGACTCTGAGAATTTTCCTTTGTAGTTATTTTTACCTATAAATCTAAGTTTTACTAGGCTATTTCTTTGAGTTAATCATTCCAGGTCAATTTTCACAGGTACATGCTGAGCCTTTTCAATAGGTAGATTCTAGGCTTTGTTTACTTCAGAAAAGTTCATAGTTTTATCTATTAGCCCTTTTGTTTTATTTTTTTTTTTTCTCCTTAAGGACTTCATTGCACATATGCTGGACCTTTTTGCCTACCATCTATACCACCCATTTGCTCACTGATCCTTTATTTTGTCTTCATTCTTTTGCCCACTTTCTTCAATGTTACATATTAAATTTTCGGTCACCTCTATTTTTCCTTGATACCTTGTAATTTAGTCCTAATTTCTAAAACAGTACTGTCTTTTTCTTCAATTTCTTTTGGTCAAATCTTTGTTCACATATTCCTGGTATTTATCTACTTGAGTTCCAAGTTTCTGAATTTCTTACTCGAGGGCTTCTTTTTTCCGTATCTGCAAAGGCTTAAGGATGTTTAATATAGGTCATAGTGTTCTGTTACTGATAACTGCTTCATGGTTGGTTTAAGAGAAAAATTTTAATAGCTAAAATGTTTTGATTCTTATTTTCTACATTGTTTCTTGTAGCACCTTTGTATGTATATCATCCACAATTTCCTATTCAGTGCAGTCTTTATTTTTCTTAACTAGTAATAAAACATGTACGCAGTAAAAGTAAAGATTTGGGAAGAATATCTAGGTTTCTTAGTCCAAAAATTCCCTCTTTTGAACTTAAACCAAAGGGAGTTATTTTATGATTTTCTTATTTCTACAGAACAGTGCATTTCCCCATTTTGCTTCCTTCTTTCCTTTCACTGCCAAGTCTATAAGGGTGAGCAATTTTATTCACAAAAGTGGCACTGTCTTGATCTGCTTGCCTAGGGTCCTGTGTTCTTTATACATGTCCTCCTTTTTATTTCCCAACACTCAGTGCTCTAATAGAATCTAAGACCAGTTCTTAGTATTTTCCCATGAAAGTAGGACTTTTCAAATGCAATTTTGATTGTGTACTATATCACCCCTAGGCTCATGGTTCAACCCATTCCCCTTTTACCTTTTCCATGTTAGTCTCTGCAGTCTTCACTGAACACTCTCAAAATGGGCTCTGAAGCCGAGGAGGCTGTATTTGTTTATTCATCTCTCTCCCTGTAGTTATTAATTGTCTCCAAGTTATGCTTGAGGAATAGGTTATGGTTAGTTGGTTTTATTTAATCTCTTTGTTGATCTGTATGAATTTTTAGAGAATGTGTGGAAAAATTCAGATTTAGGTTGCTGTCATCATTATAGAAAAATGCCAATCCAGGAGTGTCAGTTCATCAAGAATTGCCTATGTCTTTTTAGTTGACCATTTTCTCTAATTTAGTCTCCTCTGTTCTTCAAATACTATACAAGGGGGGCAAACGTAGGTTTACAGTTGTGAGTATGTGAAACATAGAGTTAATAAAACTATAACCTGCATGTCTTTTTCCATACAAACTGTAAACCTACATTTGCCCACCCCTGTATTTATTTAGGAAAAACTGATTCTTTGATAATTTATGTTTAGCAGCAGCCATAAGCCCTCATAGGCAATAAATACAATAACTAAAAGAGCCACATGATACAAAAATATGTGAAGGAAGTGAATAACATAATGAATTACCGTGCAAAGGAAACATGGAATGGAATTTTTATAATGAATGGACTGCTGATTTTTCTTGTCTTTGGGCCTTTGATTTATGATTGTTTGTCTTGCAAGGTGATTAAGATGTCAAACTCTCCAAAGACAATTCCTGTCTTAATGTTTAGAGATGAAAATGGGTGGCATATTGTTTTAATTTTCAAATAAGTATGAAATAAAGGAACCACACTACAATTAAGCAATCATTTACTGAGAATCTTCTAACTAGTCTCTGACTCAAAAGAGACAAGAATAAATAGAACCTGATTTCTTGGCTGGTAGCCTTCATATATTTACTAAAAACATTTTAAAACTGAGATCTGAGGTATTTATATAAAGAAAACGAATACTTCTACATTAATTTAAATCAGAGATTTATACAAAATGTCTTCTATAAAATCTAGTAAGCATTCTAATATTCTTAACTCTTATCTCTTAAGATTCTGACACATATACTGTATTTAATGTTACTAAAACCAAAAATGAAAATCATTCTGAAGTCATACATCAAAGTTTTAATTTTAGTGTACAGTAATTTGTAACATAAAATTCAAATATACTAAATTCCCACAATGTGAATTTTAAAAGCATTAATTCCTTTCCTTTCAAAACTGTCCTTTCCAATGACAGGTTAGCAGATTATAAAAAGAAACAATTTTAGATTCCCATTACACACATTATCATCTCGTATTTGGACAAAAGGGAGAAATCATTCTTTCTCGATCAGGTGCAATGCTGGTGCAAACAGTGATATTTTTAGTTAAAACACCTGACATTAAGAAGAACTATGAAACTAGAAGGTCTCTATTTTAAATATGTGTATGTGTGTCAGATTTAAACTTATATATATGAAACAGTACAGATTCACTTAAGTTAGATGTTTTATAATTTTACCTTTAAGAGGACAGTAGCAATAGGACAATCACTTTATTCAGGGAAGTAGGAATAACTGTAGAAAATAAACACCTTACTGCTTACTGGTATTTCTACTTTTCCTTATTAAAAACCAGATGTTAATTTTATAAAATATAACAATAAATACCTGTAAAAAATAACAGTCTACAGCTCAAGTGAAAAAAAGATTTATATATCACCCTTTCTCTTTAGTAACAATTTGAAATTAGTTTAAAAAATGTATTTAAGGCATAATATTAAAACCTAGCTTATGCAAACAATTTCACAGCCTGTCAACTCAGCAAAAAGCTGCACTTTACTCAGAATGTAATTTTTTATTTTGTAAACTAAGAGTTTCAATCCAAACTCTGATTCTGCCATAACAAAGCAAGTAACATCACAGGGTCTGTTTCCGTATCTTTTAAACGGTCATAATAGTGCCTCCTCAAGAGCTACAGGAAAGATGTAATGCCAAGTCCAGTGCTGAGTACACAGTAGGTGCTCAATCAATGATAGATATCAATCTTTAAGTCAAATAGACATCTGCATGAACTCCCTTTTCCTATGTCAAATTCTTTTGTGTTCAAAATATGCTGCGTGAAAGAGGCCAAATAAAAAGGAATCATATGGGCATGATTCCATTTATATAAAAATCTAGGAAATGCAAACTAATGTGTAGTGATTGCAGATCAGTGGTTGCCTGAAAGGAGGTTAGGGAAGGGACTATGAAGGTACAAAAGGAAAATTGAGGAGTAAAAAATCTGTTCATTATTTTGATTGTATCCATTTAGATGCTAGACATCAATAAGCTGTTTTAGAGGTAAAGCAAAAAAATAAAAATTATTTTGTGTCAATATCTTAGATGTGAGAACAGAAATTTTGATACAGATTTTAAAAAAGGCTTATTTCTTTTGTTTCCTTCCTGAGGAGTCAAATAGTTTTAACGATAGAGTTTACTGTCGTTTTTTTTATTAACACCTTGTGGTTATTTGGCTTTAATATTTGATGACATACAAAGTCAAGACCACTTTCAATAAATGGATTCCATGAATAAGCCTGTAATGGGTCTGAAATTTAATCCAACAATTATATAATTATCAATATTTCTTGAATTGGTTCTTTAAAAAATTATAAACTTTTCATTTTTTTATTATTTAATTTTTTTATTTTTCTTTATTTCTCTTTACTAGTCTTTCCAAAAAGACTGAGCAACCCTCCACACAGAACAAATGACATCGTGTCAATGTCCTTCAGTTCCAGAGGAAACAATTCATTTAAATAATTCTACTTTTTTCTAACAGAGAGAATAAACTGGTCACTGAAAACAAAAGGTTATGATAAAAGATCTCTTCAAAAAAATGAACTTGAAATAATTTCCTTAAACTAATAACAAGATTATGTAAATCTGCTTACATAGGCTTGTGTGAAAATCAGGTCATCATGTGGTTTTTCTAGTCCTCTAGACCAGCATTATCCAAAAGAACTTTCTGTGATAATGGAAACGATTTATATTTGCGATGCCCAGGACTATTGAAAAATAAGACTAAGGAATTTAATTTTTAATTTAATTATTAGATATGAATAGCCACATGTATTTACTACATGTATCTCTTTTCCTTTAACATTGTGAGCCTTATCCAGATGCTCTTATTAAAGTCCTTGCGTTAAATGACTTCTCCGTTATGTCTAAGATCAAAAGAAAAAGAATTGTTAAAAAAGAACTTTGGAAGCTAGATTTAAAATATGCTTTTTGATGAAGAGTACTAAAATCAATTATTTTAGATCTTCCAATCAGTTTACTAAAAAAATGAAATACAAAGAAATAGCACATACATCTCTGAGAGCTTGAAACTGAAACTTTTAACAATATATAGTCTCTCCTAAATTCTTTGTCAGCTACATAATTAATCCCAGGATAAGACAAGGGCATAATAACAAACAAGTACAGTGCAAACCATAGCACAACAAAGCAAAATGAAATTAATTCTGTACCTCTCTCTTCACTGTGGGAATACAAAAATTAATGTATAGAAATATTCAAATGCAACAATATGATGTGTTTGTCAATGACAAGCTGTCTAAATTTTATCAGTAACATTATTTACTGTATCACCAAAGATCAAGTATTACCTCAATTTTTAGGGTCTTTGGGATGACCACTAATGGTTCTTTTCAATTAAATCTAAGCCTACATATTTTTTAAAGTAAAATTACTAAAAACATGGCCATAAGATCTCAGGATAAAAGAAATAGGTCTTTTAGGTTCTCTCTGTTTCTCCTCCGTAGTCTCCCCACATATAAAGTCTTTTTTTTTTTAAAGAACAAGTGTGTTAAGAAAAACAACTATGGTGCTTATCTGTTATGAATAAAATAATGGCTTCTGAGAATGCCATGAATGTTGTCATCACCACCACCAATCAATTCCTCTTTCTTTTGACTATCAGCTTGGCTTTTAGTATCCTGGGGGTGGTGATGTGGGTAGGAGGATGGAATATGTAAAACAATCTCAATATTTAGAGATAGGACTCAAAAGAATTCAAGTTATGTGAGTACAAGCTATATGATAAACTACATACCAATGACTGTTGATCTTTTTGTTTGCCATTTGAGTAAACGTAATGAAACTTACTATTTTGAGCCAGGGCTTGAAGCAGACAATCCAAGCATCCTTCTAAACTATCCTCAGTTCTGTCAACAGCTGTTATCTTCAGCTTCTTCAAGGTATCACTGAGATTATCTGCTTATAGAAAAAAAAAATCAGAAATCCAACTAACCATATGGCCATCACATGCTACGTAACAGTTACCACTAATAAACAATGGGCTCTCATTACAGTAAATTGACATCCACATACCTTCCAAATGGCAACAGACTGTACTATTACAGCCTTTTAAAGTAAAATTTTACCCATCTAAGTCAAATAAAAAAAATATTCATTCTGTATTATGTAAAATACCAGGAATATTCCACAGATTGTTATACATCTTTTTTCAGCATTCTTATACCTTATTAGCTTGTTCAGGAAACAAGCCACAGTTAAACAAAAAAACAAAAAAAACAACACAAAAACAAAAAAACCTTAGTTCCACAGAAAATATTATACAGCTTTGCAAATATTTTGTTTCATTCTATGCTTCCTCTGCTGTATTTTAAGACATAAAAAAAAGATGAGTTTTAGGAATGTTTCAAAATAATGTAACTTATTTTTGGACTCCAACAGGGGTGTCCAACCCACGTGTGGCCCAACACAAAATCATAAATTTACTTAAAACATTACAATATTTCTTTGTGATTATGTGTCGCAACGTATTTAATGTGTGGCCCAGAGACACCAAAAATGTAGATAGATACCCCTGCATCTAGGCCATCGATTATCAAAATCTCTTTACACTATTAAAAATTATTCAGCATCTCTGGTAGTGTTTTACATTAATTATTTCTATTGATATTTAACATACTAAAAATTAAAAGACTTTTTAAGATTTTAGTAATTAATTTAAATCTATCATAATACTATTGTTAATATTTTAATGAAAAATAATTTGAAAGACAAAACTTTCTGAAAAAGATGGTATGTTTTTAAAAATTTATTAAATTTATTGGGCTGATATTGGCTAATAAAATTATATAGATTTCAAGTGTACAATTTTATAATAATTCATCTGTATACTGCACTGTGTTCCCCACACAAAGTCATGTTCTGTCATCATATAGTTGAGCTCCTTTACCCATTTCTCCCTCCCCAACTTCTCTTTCCCTCTGGCAACCACCATACTGTTATCTGTGTCTACAAGTTTCTGTGTGTCTTCTTTGTTCATTTGTTGCTTTCAGTTTTATATCCAACACATTAGTGGAATCATATGGTTATTGACTTTTCCCGTCTACTTATTTCACTTAGCATGATATTCTCAAGATCCATTCATGTTGTTGCAAATGGTAGTATTTCATCTTTTCTTATGGCTGAGTAATATTCTATTGTATTTATATACCACCTTGAAAAGGGTGATATTTTTTCTACAAATCACTGAAACGTTTGCCTTAACAGAAGACAATAGATTCTCTCTCATATCTGCTTCTATACTCAATCTTTTGTGACTTGTTTTAGTTGAATAGATGAAGAAAATTCAGTCTCACTGCATATGTACATAGCTAATGTAGTCTAATGGCCTTTTCAGGCAATCATGGATATTCTTTGATACCACACCAAAATATAACAGGTGGTAGTTTTTTAAAGGTTAGTTCTCATGTGGAATTTGAAACAATATTAATGAAACTTTCCAATTCTTACATTAAGATCCATTGGTCTCCTGCACTTTAAAACTTTTATGCATGGAAGATACTTATCATCAATACATTTGGTTATTAAGAAAATTAGGTCAGAGTTATGCATACCTTCCAAGTATTGACACATCATTGAATTATTTTAAAATACCACATTTGTTAAATCACCAATCTCATTAAAAGACTCCTTCAGTACTGGGAACCTGTCAAGCTTAAGGTAATATAAGTTTTCCATATCTCTAATTTTTCCTTAAAAACTCCATCTTTATCACTGGCAACAAATACAGTCAGTTGTTTTCCTTAAATGGCAAATTAACCTCATCCACTTATGAGAAAATGTCTGCCAAATATGAAAAATCAGTTTGTCAGTTCTTTCAAGTAAAAAGTGTTATTTCATGAAAAAAAAATTACTTTGGTCAGTTCACAACTCAAGTACAAGGGTTTTTCTTCAAAATAACCACCAGACTTTGCAATGTAATGAAAGTGCTATAAATGTACTTATTTTATCAAATAGAATATTTTTAATGTGTACACAAAAGTTGAGGGTTTTTTAAAAAGATTTTATTTATTTTCAGAGAGAGAGGAAGAAAGGGTAAAAGAAAGGGTGAGAAACATCGATGTGAGAACTATCAATTGGTTGTCTTTCGTATCTGCCTTACCGGGGACAAACCCACAACCCAGGGTCATGTGCCCTGACCAGGAATCAAACAGGTGACCCTTTGCTTTGTAGGATGATGCCCAAACTACTAAGCCATTCTGATCTGGGCAAGGCTGAGATTTTTTAAAAGGCTTTTTTCCTGCTTTGTTATGGGCATTCTTAAATGAAACTGGTATTAATTACTTCAAGAGTATGATGGTAAAGAATACCATAACTACTGGTACAGTTTGGTGCTACTACAACCCTGATTTACACAGACTAAAGCATTGGCAGTTTTTTACTCACAACTACTTTATCACCATTATTAGTGAAATGTCAACACAATGAAAAGATAAATGATGTCTTGATGGTATTACGCAAAAATTTCAACCTTATGGACATCCTCATAGGATACCGAGGACCACCCCCCAACCCGGATTATTGTCCTCATATTAGAATTTTAGGCATTTTCTAACTGCAAAATAAAGTATACATTCTATCAGACTTTTGTGCACTGCTAGCTCATCTAAAAATATAATGGAATCCTCTGTTATAAAATAATTTATTTTCCATGTCAACCCAGAAAATAGCAGTCTTAAAAATGCACATCAGGTAACACTAACATGCTCTAGTGATGCCTAGTATAACCAGTGACTAAGTTATTAAACATAAATCTACACATTATTTAAAAAATCCCAGGATATCATTCATAACCTAGTTAATATTTATTTCCTTAAGAGAGGTTAGCTAGTTTGAGAAATTGATTTTTTTCCTAAAGGAAATAAAACTAAGTATCTCACCTATAAACTAAAAAGAAGATATAGGGCATCATGTCTCAGATATACCTGTGTAATCTTATTAAATGGAGAGAAAGTTGATTTTTCTGAAATAAAGTATAATGTACATTAGAGCATATTGTTATAATTCTATTTTATTGTTATTGTGTGTGCCTAATTTTTAAATTAAACTTTAGCATAGATATGTATATATAAATAGGGTTCAGTATTATCCTCAGTTTCAGGTATCCACTGGGGGGTCTTAGAACGTATCCCCCTCAGATGTACACTGTATAGTCTATATAGTCTTTTCACTATACCCATCAATTGGCACATAAGAGGTACCCAGTAAACATTTGTTTGATATACTGAATAAGGGAATGAATTTCTCATTTTCAGAGAGCTGTTTGGCTATCTTCATTTAAAATGAAAAAAAGAAAAAACTCAGTAAACATTTATTTAGCAGATAGTTTCCACTTTGATGAGTTTTAATAGTAATCTGTTTCTTAGTGACACAATGTATCTTTCAGGTTTTAGATCTATTCCAATTATTATTGTTACATGACAAGCCATCCCAAACTTACTGATATAAAACAAAAGCCATTTTATGGTGCTCACAGATTCTCTGAACCAGGAATTCACAAAGGGCACATTAAGGATGGTTCACCAGTGCTCCAGCAGGATTGGGAGCCTTGAAAGCAGAATCTCAAAGTCTAGGGATGTCTCTAGGAGTGATTCAATGGCTAAGACTGGCATTATCTGAATCATCTGACAGTTCATTCACTCACATGTCTGGTGACCGGCGGGGACGTACTTGAAGTCTAGGACTGACCACCCGAGATCTTAGGCCTCTCCACATGGCGTGGTTTCCTCAGTGTATGGCAGCTTCAGGGTCTCTGACTTCTCAGTGCTCCAAACAGGTCAGTGTTCAAACAAACAAGGTGCAAGAAGCACTGTCTTTTAAGATTGAGCTTAAGAAATCACATAGCATCACTTCGGCAACATTCTACTGGATACCAGTCACAAGTGTGCTCAAATCCCACAGGAAGAGGACTCTCCAACTCTCAGTGGGGAGTAGCAATTCTAGAAGAATATGTGGGGTAAGAGAGATTGTTTGTGGCCATCTTTGGAAAATATAGGCCTGGCTGGGTAGCTCAGTTGGTTAGAGTGTCATCCTGTTAACCAAGGTTGTGGGTCCCCTCCCTGGTCAGGGCACTTACAAGAATCAAGCAACAAATGCATACATAAGTGGAACAACAAATCAGTGTCTGCCTACTTGTCTCTTTTAAATCAATTTTTAAAAAAATATATAATCGGTTACAATAACTCTTTACTCACTGCATGATTTGGTTAAAATAATACAAGTAGTACTATATCCTTTGACTGGTTTTAAATCTCAGTACAAAGTAACACTTCCCAAAAATGACTACATTTTCAGCCATGGAAATAGAAACTAAAACTTTCAGCCTTGGAAACAGAAATTAAATTTTAATATTTAAAATTACCTTGTGAAGTAGGTGTTACTATTATCTGTATTTTAAGAGGTGAGAAAGTTGAATTTGGAAGCTGAATATCTTGCCTAAAAAGGTAAGTGCCAAAGTTGGGATAAATCCAGACATGCATGTCTTCAAAGTCGAGGATCTTTCCACTGAACAGGCAGTATGCACAGTATATCTTAAATAAGTCATGCAGCTCTCATGCATATCAGAACCGTGCACAGCAAGGACTATCTGTACCTTGCTCCATATAGATGCAAGCTCAACCATGTTAGATAGCTGTACAAGCTAACAACTGTCTATAGATCTGATTATGTTAAAAAAAAGAAAAAAATAATCACAATGAAATGTACCAAGGAACACTCTCTGCCATAATATCTCAATGATGGCACAGTGCTAGGTGCGTACTCTACCTTTCAATAACTGGTTAACTGATTAAGTTAATGAATTCTAGGCAAAATTTCCAGACCATTTTAAGTAATAAGCACTTGTGTATTTCAGAGAAGCCGTATACTAGATGCTAAAAAGGTAAAATGATCTATCCTCTCATTTAAATTCTTAGGCGTTTGTTTCTCTGTTGAGAATTATCAGAGAAACAGAGAGGCCTTATCGCTATCTACTATTCATTTCTTTCATTATTCTTTATCTACCAGTTAGATGTGAAGCTTATAAAAAGCAGAAAATGTGATTACTTGCACTATTTATTTTTTCACTTTCCATAATGTCTAATATGCTGTTATTGATTTCTGATTTGATTGATAGTGTTATGTACAAACCATGTAAAAGCCAGAAATATGACACAGTGGGCAGTTATTCTTTCTTAGGGCTTATCACTACCCTACCAAAAAATGCATTCCTGCAACTAAAAGGAAATTGATTTAATCAGTTCATGTAAATTTTTTGTATTTGTTCTAAATAATTTTATTTTTGAGGCCAAATATCTTCTAACTTTAAAGACAAACATTAGTATTTCTGTAGAGGATAAATACTTACATATCAATGAGGTTTTCCTTTTTTATACTGATCAGTCTCACATTTTATACTAAAGTTACTGAGGAATCTTCAAAGGGGAATATTTTTCATAAAAGCTAAAGAAATATTTTATTACAGTAAAATGGTCCCTGGTTTGTTTATGTATTCTCACTATGAAAAACAGAACTTCCACCCATAAATTAAGGAACTTCCTAGTTATTTAAAATTATTTTATAAATGTTACATAATTTCTTTTTATATAAATTTTTTAAAATAGTTTTAAAATCATAGGATTTTATGTAGTTCTTTTACACAGTATTTTAATAATTTTATATAATATTTAATGTTAGAAAATCCCTTCTAATATGTAAGAAAATAATATTCTGTACAAAAAGTCTAGCAGCCCGGCACTGTGATGACTTTTTAAAATGCCATGCTATCATTTTTCCTTAAAAGTATAGTTAATACTCGAGGGCTGAAATATAAAATAATGGAAAGAAATAATAAAACAGACCTTGATTTCAGGGCTGGTACGTCTTTATCAGGTGACTGAGCTTGAAGCCTTCCATACTATAATTTATTAGTTCCTTATGAAATGGGCTCCCCTCTACCTTTTTATCTTCCATTTCATTTGAAATCTATTTGGTTCTTATTCAGTAATAACAATATGTTAAAATATATATGAAATGGGGGTTTAAAGAGGTTAAATAACTTGCCAAAGTCTATTTATACTGCACCAGAAAACTATGGAAGACAGAGATTCTATCCTCTATCTCTTTGATTTCTTATATCATTCTGGTCAATTGAAAATTCAGTTTAAAGATGATTGATGACTTTATATATCTTATATATCACTAATTCTCTATCTGGTTTTTGGAGGTATTTGATTTTGCAGTTTCAGAGATTTCTCTTACAGTTTTTGAGTTGCTAAAGAGTTAATTTTATTCAAAATTGTGGTAAGAACTTACATTACTTTTTGAAAATTAACACATTTATCCTAGAGATTATTGTGCAAATTAAATCATACAACTAGTTAAGAGAAATCATTCCTTTATATATTGTCTAAACCTGTATCTGTATTATGATGCCAGTTGAGTAGATAAGACAGAAACCATATGTGGCACTCTCAAAGCTGTACACTGCTTCTTGATGCGTTACAAATTGCAGCTATGACTGTCTAGTGTTCTAAGTACCATGTATACTGTCATACCACATTTCATTTTCACCATGGTGTCAAAACAAAAAGTGTCCTTCAAACGTCAGGAATTTAAAGTGGTATATGAATTATCTTATTATTGAATTAGATGAAAAACTACTGTATCATGCAATGACACTACAGCTAGGCTAGAAAAATACAACATAAACCTACATTACCAGACTGAGCATTTATCATACTCATAATTCAAAGGAAAGCCATCATCAGAGAAATTAGAAAATATAAAACAAAGTATCTCATCACAACAGAATTTCTTCACAAAAGAGGGGAGGAGAAGAGAAGGAGAAGAGAGGAGAGACCTGCAAAGCATGTTTCTCTGTAGCTCATTTGTTAGCCAAGTAACAAAAGGTGCTTACTCAAGGTGAGTTAAATTGTATTTTAACTACAGCAACCAAAGAAATATTTTTGGGGGGGACCTGTTTAAGAAGAGCCTTCAGTGAAAACAGCTGCATGCAGAAGTGAGGACACGGAGCAATATCAATATTCAACTGAAAAAAAATAAACAAGGTAAATGAATGTGAGAGGTTTCTTGGTTCTTGACGAGCTGACAGGTATGTGTGATGCTGCTTAGTGTTGTTATTTTTGATAAGTCAATGTTGAGCATAAGTGACTGAAGAACTGGCCTCTATATGAAGTCTGCATAAAACAATATGTAAGAATATTTTCTAAATTGAGAAAATATCAATGTGATACAATCTGAAGTGGAATCTGCTAAGATATGTTACAACTGATGATGGTAAAAATATGTAAGGAATAGAAAAAGGCTTAGTTGAATAAACCTACAAAACTTGTGAAAATGTAAGGTGATTAAAACCTATATTACAATAAATTGTGTTGAACTGATTTTATATTTTGAATTTCAGCAATAAAAAATTTTGAGGAAAGGTACTGTTTTCTGTCATCACACATATTTTCTGTTTTATCTATGTAATATCTTTGATTTTGCCTCTTGGCCTGCAGAAAGACTGAAATGCTTATCATCTAGGCCTTAGGTAAAAAGTTTGCCTACTTCTGCTCTACAATGTGGTGCTATTCAAAATGCAGCAGCATCTCGGAATGTCTTGACAATGCAAATTATTGACCCACTCAACACCTACTGAATCAAAATTTCTGAGGGTGGGCCCAGTAATTTTTTTTCCCTAATAAGCTTTCCAGGTGATTCTCATACAAGCTGAAATTTGAGAACCACTGCTCTTGAACAGGATTTTAGAGACAGAGTTGCATCCCCTTGGATAAATTATTTAATCCTCTGAGTCAATAAAACGGGGATAGTGTATCCATTTCACAGAATTGTTGACAGGGTTAAAATTAAATTATAAAAACATTTTAAAAAGCAGTAAAGCTAAATTAACTGATATCAATAATTTTTAATAAACGGTAATTATTAATCCAATGGTGTACTGGAAAGCCCCCTTGTACCAGCCCATGAGATAGAACTATTAAATTTTCAGAAACTTTGTGAGGCAGTTATTAAAATAGGCAGTATTGAAAATTTAATTACATAAACAAAATTAAATAAGTTATATTAAAACTTTATAAAAGGTAATACTAAAAACTCATTACTAATTATTTTATTACATTTTACTAATATCCGTGTTCAAGAGGCTATTATGTCTATATGGCAGATACTCTGTGTTATGGCAAGCTGCATCTCATCTCCTCCCTACTATGCATTCACAGGAAATGAGCAACCACCAAAAATCTAAACTTTTTGCATAAGCACTTTGGGTTAAATATTAACCAGCACGCCTCTGGTTATAACTACTAAAAATTACACAATGAATTCAGTTTTGAGCTCAATGAGTCTAAATTAACTATGCAGGGAGAGATGTCTGATATGATATATATATAGGCCACAATAGTATATAAATAGTAGTTGAAAGGAAAAAACACAGATAAAATTGAGCAAAACCAGTCTTCGTAGATGAAGCCAAGTACTGAGCAAATATGGAAAAAATTCATTTTGTGAGCGAAAAGAAGGACTTTGGAATTTGCAAGTTAAATTGAGCTAGCCATTTAACTACTTCCATTTATTATTATCTTAATTCTCAGTTTTAACCCCTAGAATGCTTCTAACAAAAGTTGTATCAATAGAAGCAGAGAGACAATTACATTACTCTGCAACCTGAATCCAGCATCCACATCTTGGCCAGCATGGGTAATGGTATTTCAGGCCATCTACGTAGACAAGGATCGTAAAGTTGGTTCAAACCCTTAAGTTGCTACCTCAAGCTCATATTACTCTTTGAATACTAGAGAAAAATTAGCTGTAGAGGGATGGTTGCAATGTATTTAAAAATCAATGATACTAAGTATATTTCATAGTTTCAAAGAGCCATAGAAAAAAATACTCTAAAATCCATTCTAATATCTTCATTTATTATTGCTTTACTCTCCACAAGAGCTATTTGCCAAGTTAAATGTCTAGGAAAATATTTTAATTTTTTTCCTCATGATTATCCAAACACTTGGTTATCTAAAATTAACATGCAGTTCCCAAAGGAGTAAATTTTCCTTCTCCCACCCTGATGTTCATGAATGAATATTAAAAATTTAGATCATTCTTATGGTTACTGTGGTACCACCAATAACTCCCCAATTACTAAGTACAAATCCAGGCAACCTGGAATCTCTGGAGAGAACAATCACAACATTTCTCCAAAGGTACCTAGAAGTTCCAACATTTCCCTGCCAAAGTTAAAACTCTACGGTTCTCAAAATGAATTAAGGCTATTATTGCTTTCTAAATAGTAGTATTAGAGACTCAGAATAGGACTCTTCCAAGGATAGTGAATTTAGCCTTTCTCCCATATGGAAAAATAAAAATGGGCATATACAAAATAGATACAATGTCAACATAAGAAAAATTATCATCTATGCTCTCTTTAAAAAATGAATTTTAGTGATTACCAGCTTACAAAAATATTTTATCACTCTGCTATGACTTGCAAAGTGCAAATAAACGCACTATTTGTTATTATTTATTCATAAAACCATTCTTGGACTTAAAAATACAAGGAAAAAATACATCTATATTGCTAAATACATATTTACAGAGAAAAACAAAACTCCAGGAAATGAGTAAAATTAGAGGCACACATATAACTAGAGAAATTCCAAATTCACAAAGACTAATAGTAAATAAAAAGGGATAAAACCATTCATCAGTAAAGAATATGCAAAAATGCGTTGTAAAATTATAAAACCATTTCTAAACTCACTTTGCATGACAGACATTGCAAAAATAGATGTTACTGAACTAAGTCACAAAGACATGTCAAAGAGATATGAAGCACTATGGTGAGATTACAAATTATTCTCAAGCAAGAAAATCACATGTGTCATTCTATGCAAAGTGGAACGTTTTTAAAAAGTTAAAGAAATGTATGCTGGCGCTGGCCACGTAGCTCAGTTAGAGTGTAGTCCTAACATGCCAGGATTGCAGGTTCAATCCCCAGTTAGGGCACATACAAGAATCTACCAAATAATGCATAAATTAGTGGAACAACAAATTAATGTTTCTCCCTCTCTCTCTAAAAAAATTCAATAAATAATTTTTTAAAACATCTATTCTAATCTACAGATCTTTAAACAGGACAAGGAATACAGAATGACTATACACAATAAACTCTATTTCCACTTACTCATTATCACTTAGCCTTTACAACTGACCTCCATATTTACTATACCTCTTAAAGCTGCTTTTGAAAAAACATACTGGGTAACATACTAAACAAACCACACACACTTGGAACCTTTCCTCAGTCCTCATCACTCTGACTGTTGTGAAGCAACAAACTTTTGACCATTTACTCTTTCTTGAAACAAACTGTAGGCCAATTCTAGTCTCATTCTTACATACTCCTGTCTTTTTCAGTGTCAAATCATTCTACTCTTTACCCTATTTACAGGTTATTCCTCAAGATTCTTACCTCGGACAAATTTTCTTCTTTTTCTTTGTTGCCTCTAATCTTCCCACCTAACTTCAAATATCATTAACAGGATATTTGTGGATAACTTCCAGATCTCTGGTTGTAATCCTTTTGAGAATTAAAATAACTTTCTGTTAAATACTTTGTACCTAGTTTCAGTCAGTAAATAAACTTTTTTTTAATCCTCACTGGGGAACATGCAAAGAGAGACAGAGACAGAGACAGAGAAGCGTCAATCAGTTGCCTCTCTATCTGCCCTTACCAGTGGTGATAGAAACCATGATCTTTTGGTGTTAAGGGATGATCCTCCAACCAACGGAGCCACCTGGACAGGGCAGTGAGCGAGCTTTTACTGCACAGCTACTATGTGCCAGACACTAGTGTTAGAAACGTATTCAAAACCCAATACAAAAGTCCCTGTCATTAAGGAATGGACAATCTAAATTGCAGACCAAAATGCGCAACTCAAAAGACCCAAAATTGACTACTCATTTTTCCTCTTCCAATGGATTAAATATATATTACTAGGTTGCACATTCTCATTACTGCCAAGGTGATAATGTATGACTCCTTTCTCAATTCCATATTCAATCAGTTGCCAAGTAAATCCTGTTCTTTATTTGCAATAGTCCATTCCCATTGCCTGAACCTAGTTCAGACCATTAAATATTTCCCCCAAAACTACAACCACCACCCTCTGAAGCCTTCTCTAATTTCTCATCTAATTCATTCTGCACTTAAGTGACAGATTAATTTTCCTAAACCACAGATGTGATCCATCACTTCACTATATAAAAATGTTTACTAGTAGTTCAATAGACAAATCATATCCAAAGACTCCCTTAGCTTGGCATTTTCAGTCCTCCGCTATCTGGTATTTACATATTAATGCTTTTTCATCCCTGCCACCCACTATTTCCTTACCTTTTGCTCCAAACATGGCTATTTAATCGTATCTGGAAACTCCTTGAATATTCCCTCTCTCTCTATCTGCAGTTATACCATCTCTCTCCTCCCATTCTCAATCTGATTAACAGTCTCCATTCATTTGTGCCTTTCAGAAGTTTACCTCACCTTTAATTCAAATAACATTATTTTTCTAAAAGACTCTATAATATACGTAAAGCCTATTTTTTTATATCACGTATACTTTCTTTTTACTATAGTTACCTGTGTATGATATAGCCTTCCTGTTAAGACTATAAGCAACTCAAAATATGAATCTTACTCATTTTATCCTCCCACAATACACTGCACATGGCTGACATTCAATAAATATTAAATACGTCCTGAATTTATAATAAAATATATACATAAAATAACAGTATGGTCCATAAAATTATATAAGAAGTTTCCTTCACTTTCTTATGGAGAAAGATCACTGCCATGAGGATATCTTTTTTAAAAGTCACCTTATTTATTCCTTACAAAGACAGATTTAAAAAGTGATTTTTCTCCCTAACACTAATCAGTCTGCCTTCCGCCTCTTACGAGTACATGAATAGTTGTAATAAAAACTTCCTTGGCTCATAATATAAAATTGCTCTCCAAGGTTGCAATTTTATATCATTTTTTTGTACCTACTGCTCACACAATTGTCTTACCAATGAAAACAGTGGTGTAGAAAGAAATGGCTTGCCTTGAGGTGCCCCAAAACCCATACTGCTGAGAAAACCCCACTTTTTTTTTTTTAGAGAGGAGCAATCATAATATAATTAATTATACTTCTCTGTTTTGCTTCTTCCATACTTTCATAACATCTATCAACCCAAATGTTTGCTTAGGGCCCATACTTCCAGGTTAACAAGTTACAAACAACATGCAGGTTTTAAACTATTAATTCATCAAAGATTAACTGAATTCCTACTCTTTGGAAAACACTGTTGGGAACACAAAAATTAATGAAACAATTTTCATCTTCTGGAACTCATGATTAAATACACAACACACATAAACAGCTCATTATAAAGCAGATTATGTAAGTGCTAAAAAGCTTCCAACAAAGTAGAGAGCTCTATGAAGAGAGAGATGAATTTAATCAGTTATCTGAGAAGCTTCAAATGATGGGTTTTTATTTGGCCTTTTTAAAGTCATGCAATAACATTCAAAACTTTCAAGATTATTTTTTAGTAAATAATTTTATTTGTTTTAAGTATTTTTATTCATTAGTATTGCCAACAGAATTGGATTTTCCCCATTGAAAAGGTACTGATTTGACATTTAAGTTACATTCTTAATTAAACGGATTTTTTTAGCTCACCTTGAAACATGGGGAAACGTATTTTACAAACAAAACTTGTGGCCTATAATTGAGAAGGAAAATTTTGTTTGTTCAAGGGAAGGACACACTGTGTGTATCTATATTACTCTATATTAATATACACTTAAAATTATAACCCCAGAGGAAAGGCTAGGTACATATAAATGAGCCACCCAATTTTTACAGAAATTAGTTCAGGATACCAGTAGTACATCAAAAGGGAAAATACTAAACTGAAAATAAAATTAAGGGCTCTAGATTCATTTTTCATTCATACCACCTCCTCCTGCAACATTGGCTCCTTCCAGATATATGGCCAAAGGTCTGAATCAGACCTTGAAGCATTTGCTTTTCCAAAGCAAGCTTCGGCGACACCATTTTTATATTTAGATAATTCCTTGAAGATTCTGAGTTGCCACAACATGTCTTGATATGCTGAACACTGTATGACAGATGAAAGGACCACACTCACTTCAGCTTAAAATAACTGCACAGAGGGGTGGAAAAGACCCCATAAAAATATTCTAATAGAGCACATTTTAAAAAGAGGAAATTATAATAAGAAAGGATTGAAAACTAACGGGGGGACATGTAGAAATAAGTATGGTATTCCAAATTGCTACTCTTGTTTTAAAAACTTCATGCTTTTAATTACATTACAAAATTCATCAGCCGTTTTTGTAATTATTGAATCTAATAGTTAAGAAACAAATTAAGAAAAAATTTAGGATAAATTATATGTAGTCTTACAATACATATTTGCATTTAAATATTTCATTAAAACTAACCTACTGAGATTAACTGTAACTACAAAGGAACTAAAATCTGATTAATGTAGATTTAGGCAGGAGAAGCTGGGAACGAATAACTAAGTTTGGTAACATGCTACATGATGCAGTTTCCTGCTACAGTAGACAGGCGAAGGTATCCAGTAAATGGGTTGAGGACAGGAATACCTGCACATTGTAGTCATCCAACACTAATTCAACAGCTAGCGGCTCCATCCATCCTTTCTCGGGTTCCTCGTGGCCTGTGACAAGTCATCCTTTCAACCTATGAGGCTGTCCGCTCTCCCCTAAAGAATATAATTTCCGTGCAGGTGGTAAAATCACCCTCACGAACTACTTGCTCACACTTCCCCGTCTCGCAAGGAGCCGATCCCAAGATGGGGAAAGGTCGCCTTGCCAGGGAAGTTACGTGGAGTGGGCTTTCTCGTGGTCTGACCCGAGCTTGCAGCCCCCGCAGGCGCGGGGCACAAGGAAGCGGGCGGCCGCCAGAGAACGGAGGATGGGGCAGAGGATGAGAGCCCTCGAGGCAGGCTCCTCGGTGCCCGGCACCGGCTTGAGCAGGAAGAATGGAGGAAGAGAGGCGAGGCGGCGGGGTGGCGGCGAGGCAGCGAGGCGGGCGGTGGTCAGACCCCGCGCCCAGGACCCTTAAAGCCCGCGGACCCGGCAAGCGTTCCGCGTGCGGCGACTCTCCCCGGAGGAAGAGCGTCTGTCTCACACCCGGATTTTTGAGAAATCCGGCAACTTTGCGCGAGAAATGCTTCCCACCCCGCAACAAGCCGAGAAAGAGAAAAATGTCAGGCGACGACGGGGGAGGAAGGGTGACTTACCCATGTTCCTCTTGAGGGTGAGGAGCCGGCAGGGCGAGGCGAAGGACTCCGGAGCAGGCAGAGCGGTGCTGTGTCCTCTCTCTACCTCTGTTTCTCCTGCAGCCAGGGAGGGACCCGCGGGGGGGAGCCGCCTGGGAGGAGCAGCAGCTGCTTCTGTTGCCCGCTGCTGCTGCTGCTTCTGCGGGCAGCGCGGCCGCGGCGGGGACGAGCGGCGGGGGGTGGGGCGGGGCGGGGCGGGGCGGCAGCGCAGCCTGCAGCGGGCGCGGCTCCGAACCAGCCGGCGGGCGGCTGAGGCGCCCAGGCGGCCTAAGAAGTGCCCGCCCCACGCACTGCCAGAGCTCCCCGCCCTCCCCACCGAGCATGCTCAGTTCCTCCCTCTATTTTTTTTCCGGTGTCAAGCGAATCTGAGCATGAGGGTGGGCCCGCGTTTGCGGAACGGCAGCAGTCGCCGAGGAGGCGCTTGGTGGTGACCTGCTTGGGAGCGGAGGGCGTGCCTTAAGAAGGCAGTGCAGGGAGCTACTGAACCCCGAACTACTACCGTGCGGCTCGTCCCAGGCTTGTTACCCCGATTCTGCCAACCCACACCAGGACAACGGCCCTGTGTTCATGACAGGACAATCAGGCTGCAAAGGCGGGAATTTCCCGAAGGAGAAGACGCCGGGCCGTCTCAGGGGGACGTTCTGAAACGAAGCTGGAATGGACGTCTAGGCTACGAGGCTAACGCCTCTTGGAGACATACTTGGGGACGCCCGTTTTCAGCGTGGCCTGTGGGCCCAATGGAAGGGTGCTTATTATTAGCGGGAATATCGGTGGGACAGTTCAGATTGACCTGGCTGTGGCTAGTTTAAAAACGGAGAGGTCCGAGCCGTGGAGAAGAGGAACCGCCCCAGGATTTCCTCGGGGAATGAGGGGAGTGTGGGGTGTGTGTCGTTTTCCCTTCTAAAGGGGTGCGACCTTCCATTCCCCGGAGGACGCCTGAGTAGCCATTTAACAAGGGTGCCGTCGGCCGTCGGGCTCCACCCTACCGAGATGTACCAGCACCGCCCCACTCACTTTGAACGCAGCAGGAAAACAAAGGTCCTGCCGAGTTGGCTGCGGCCCCGCGGGGTGGACGTGCCGCAGTTTCCTCTATTCGTGGGGCCTCCGATGGCTCCCGGTACCTCCCAGCTGCGGGGAAAACCTGAGCTGAGTGCTCCCTTCCAACTAGTCATGTTCGCGAGGTGGGGTGGATTTCGGGTTCTCTTCCCTGGGAGTGGAGGATGGGGAGAACCTTCCATTTCTCAGCAACGTGGTCTTGCCCAGACACCTGACAGCTGGGGTGAGGAGTCAAATCATGCAGGATAGAGGGGAGCAGTCAGCCGCACAGCCTGTAGGAGGGAGATGCTAAATAGCTGAATCGAGGTTTCTTTTCCCCTTGCAACTCTTACTCTTTCGATCCAATGTTGAGAAAAAGCGCTTTTTACCCTCTTCAGCCTTGGCTCCCTCTTGCTGATAGATCAATTGCTATTTGTATGGCTAATACTACAAGCTCACAAGTCAGAATGGGCCTTGAAATTTGGCTAAGCAGAAAGCAGGTTCTATGTGATTTTTCTAAACACAATCGTTAAAAAAGGATTTGGTAAAACAAGGAAATACAATTTAACTGCAGAAGGCAAAGCTATGAAACTTTTCTGATGCACATGACAATCAGGAACCTCACTGTTGTACTACATTCCTTCCCTTTCTGATATTAAAATGATTTTCTGTTTGCCTCAAAATAATCTTACAGAGTTTAATTAGTTTCCTATGGCTGCCGTAACAAAGTGCCACGAACTGGGTGGCTTAGAACAAGAGGAATGGATTGCCTTGCCGTTGAAAAGGCAGATGGCTGAAATCAGTGTTGGCAGAGCTATGCTCACGCTAAAGGCAGAATGGAAGATCTCTTCTTCCATGCCTCTCCTAGCTTCTGATGGGTCCTTGGCTTGTGATAACATAACTTCAACCTTCATGTGGTGTGTCTATTCAAATTTTCCTTTTTGTAAGGACACCAGTCAGATTAGGGGGCCCCCTGCTCTGGAATGACTTCATCTTTAATTATATCTACGATGATTCCATTTCCAAAATGGTCATATTTTGATGTACTGGTAGGTCCTTAGCATATGAATTTGCAGGGGACATGATTCAACCTCTAACACACACCATTGCAGACTCCAATCCTTTCTCCTCTTCCTAACGCACGCATACTCTACCACGTTCCACGTTCATTTTGGACCTCTCCAGAAGACCACCTGGAGCTTTGTATCGCTGCTCATTTTTTATCCCTCTTTTTCTCTCCTTAACCATCATTAATCTCTCCCAGGTTCTAAGGTTCACTTGTTTCACTTTCCCTGCTACTTTTTTTCTAATTATGTATTACAATACTGTCTAAGAGCATCTCTCTTTAGATTGGATGTATGAATGGAAAATAGCAAACACAGCTGGTATAGTTTTGGCACTGGGGATATAATGACAAATAAGGCAAGAAAAAATTTCTGCCCTTGAGGCTCTACCTGATTAATTTGAATGCCCTTTTTATTCTGCTTGAATCCACAAGCCATCCCCTCAGCCCTTATACCAGATAAAATCACTGGGCTGTCCAGGCATACCGCATACGCTGTGAGTCCCAATGTACTGGTATGTAAGTAACTGTAGTGAAACCTAATACAGTGGTCCCTGCTTATCATCAGGGGATACATTCCAAGACCCCCACTGAATGCCCGAAACCACTAATAGTACCAAATCCTATATATACTATCTATTTTTTCTTTTACATACATATCTATGGTAAAGTTTATAAATTAGGCACAGTAAGAGGTTAGCAATAACTAATAGTAAAATAGAATAATATATTGTAGTAAAACTTATGTACATGAGTGTGATGTGGTCTCTTCCCTTTCTCTGATAACAAACCTGATAACTGAGACAGGCACTAAGTGACTGCCAGGTGGGGAGTGTATACAGTGTGGACATACTGGACAAAGGGGTGATTCACATCCTGGGTAGGATGGCATGAGATTTCATCACACTACTCAGCACAATTTAAAATTTATAAATTGTTTAATTCTGTAATTTCTCATTTAATACTTTTGTACCCTGGTTGCAGGTAATCGAAGCTGCAAAAAGTGAAACTTGAGATAAGGGAGGACTACCGTACTGACTGCTACATGCAGAACTGGACTGAAGGAATGCTTATCTCTTTCACATTCAACATTAGTTTTCCTCCCCTTTCTCCTCCTATTATAGGGATACATAGGAATTATGTTCTCATATCTTTACTTTCTTCATTTTTTTATTCAAAAGTTGCCTGCATGAGTCTTTGCCTAGTTATTTTATCTAAAATTTCAACACTCTTTGCATATCCCCACTTCCATACTTTATTTTTTCCTTAGCACTTTTTACTAAGATATATCTTACTGGATGTCACCCCCATTATATTTAAGTTCCTCAAGGGCAGACATTTTGTCTTGCCTTATTTGTCATTATATCCCCAGTGCTAAAACAATGCTATCACATAGCAAGTGGTCAATAAAAATTTATTGTATGAATGAAAGTCTTTTCTTTTAGAATTTTTATTCTGAAAGAGAGCAAGAATGTTGTTAATATTTTTTATTAGCACCTCACCAAGTAAAATTATTCAATAATATTTTTAACAATGATAACTGCTATGCTGTTTCTGTCTTACACTCTGAGCACTCCAATGGGTGGAGTCTAGTCTTTGCACTTTTATGTACCCATTCACTCAATAGAGATTTACTAAGTGCCTCCTATGGCCCCTACCCTCAAAAATGTTATATATGAGAAAAATTGCTTTGGTAAAACTTACAGTCATTGATCACATAAATAGTTAAAAAATATTCACCTGATGCAAAAGAGTTTTCCAGAAATAAATCTACTGGTACCTGTGTTCCATATTAGGCAATGAGCAGGATTTGATTAGGCCTGCTACAAAATGAAGGATGAAATTCTGGCCCAATGCAAACATTTCCAAATACTATCTAAAAATCTATATTCATAAAGTATCACAGATTTATTTGAGTAAGAGTTATTGTTGAAAATTAGTTTGTGGTTACCCTTGCTTTTGGGGGACAGAGACTGTTGAGGGAAATGTTAGAAAGGATGAGGAAGCATTACATTTTGGCATGGTTTATAACATAACTTACCTTATTGATGCTAGAGGTTAGAAGGTGATTTAAATTCTTTAAAGGAAATGTATTGGGAGGGGCAGAGAGAAGGAAAGTAAAAAGAGAAGAAAGAGAATGTTCTTTAAAAGAATAGTAGAAAACCGATTGCCTCTTACCATATGCTTTGAATATCATTTAAGGGAATCTCAATGGAGTAGTTAACTGAACTTCGCAGTGATTAAAAAAATGATTTGGCAGTGAACAGTCTTCTACTTAAACTCTTTATTTTTAAAAGGTGTCAGTGAGATTAGGCTCCTCCAGGCTGAAGAATTGAAATATCTTAACCCCTGGCTCCCTGTAACCCTGTCTTCCCCCACCTCTTAACTATTTAATATATTAACCATTTTCTAAATCTTATGAAATCTAAAAACTTTTCATAGTCTGTCACTTCAAACTAATGTCTACATATTCCACAGAAATATATACCTAGGTTGTATATATTTTTTAGATGCGATAAAACACTTTACAGGAACCTGCAAGCAATTCATGGGTAGAGTGAGGTATGCATTCCATTCCTTCTGGGGAAAGGAAAAAGGTCATGGGACAAAAGAGGACAAGTACAAGGGGTTAAATCCTGTAGGGCCTCAGAATTGAGGTGAGGTATTGGACATTATCCTGAGGGCAGCAGGGAGTAATTGGGGGGTTTTAAATTTGAAAATGACATAGTTTTTGTTTTAGTAGTGGAAAAGTGGCAAAGAATGAGGTCTAGACTGGAGGCTGGGAGACTGTTAGGGTACTGTTGTAATATTCCAGGCGTGAATTGACCTAAAATAGAAACAGTGAGCATAGAGTGTAAAGGACAGTCTTGAGACATATTAAGGAAGTGGTATTGGCTTGGTGATTGATTAGATGCTGTATAGCATTATTTGTGTTAAATTATATAACAGCACTATGTCACAGGTACGATTATCTCAGCTATATACATTATAAAATGTGTTCAGAGAGGTTAAATAATTTAACTTAGGATCTATCGCTAATTAATAAAGGGAACAAGTAAATTCTAAGCCTTTCTAACTCAAACCCTCATGCAATGATATGTAGATAAATGTGTTGAGGGAAGATATTTTATATTTTTCATGAACTCAACAGACTAAAACATAATGCTGGTGTGTAAAATGTCTTTATTTGAAGCAAGAGTTTCTTGCGTAAGTATTTTTTTTCCTGCTACTCTGAAACTTAAAAGTAGAAAAGATAGAATCTCTGCACCACTGCAATACTTTACTTATGAATATTTAACAAAGCTACTTTTAATTAGGATATAGGCTCAATAATTCTTGAAATAATATCTGACCTATTTTAATTTCAGTTCGCTTTGCCATTCTATTGCATTAAGAGAGGGTTTAAAATCTTGCTAATGCTTCCACAATTCTAAATGACAACATGCAGGAATTTGTTATACATACTTGTATGTTTTTAGACCATTTGATAAGTAAGGGTAAACTGTTTTCTTTCCTCTAAACTTCAAATTTAACTTAGTCCTTAAAGAGCTCATTAGTGAGCTATCAGCTCAGAAAAAAATGAGATCGCAAGATTACGAGCACTTTACTGAGTTTTCTCACCTCATTTTTCTCTTCCACATTTCATTATAATGAGGAAATAATGCCAAAGGAAAATAATAGATGGCTCAAGAACAACACCAAGAGACCTAATAGTTGAGGCTATTATCGGAAGAAGGAAAGAGAGTTCAAGACACAAGAATGCTGAGTCTCATTCCACCTCTAACTCTTTTGGCAGTTAATTTGTCTTTGGGAGCAGTTCACTTTATTTCTGACTCTCGAATTTCTTCTTTGTAAAAATTGTAAGACTATGTCTGTCAAGGGGACAAAGCATGAACTGTCTTTCAAATTTAAGAAATACTCTCTCATTGTGGTTGATTCTAACAGAGACATTTAGTTCTACTACCTAAAGTTATCCCTACCCTCCACCCCACCTACCCACCTATGCACATCCTCACAGATTTGGTAGAGAAATATTCTAAGTCTTAAAACATTTCATTCCTCCTATTCTGATTATTTATGAGAAACTCTCATGTAATACTAACATCTAATACTAACCACAAGAGTTAGGTACTTTACAGATAAGAAAATGGAGAGTCAAAATATTTTAATTAATTTGCCTAATATCACAGGACCAATAAAAAGTAAAGCTGGAATTTGAACCAAGGCTGTTTGATGTCAAAGTCCCTGCTCCTTCCATTTTATCACCTGCCTTACATAAACTCATTTCCTCATCCTTGAGCTCACTTTCATTATGACAATGCATGAGAAAAAGACACCTACATTTTATCTTACCTTCTCCACACTGGCTTCGGATATCTATCTGGTTTGTATCTAAGAATGCTTTCTTTTCAGATGATAGGCAGTTAATCTAGGAATATATGGCAATGGGCTATAATTATACTTTATCTTATGAAACACATTATAAGCATTTTTAAGAATGACCTTTTAGCCTTGATCGGTATGGCTCAGACAGTTGGGTTTCGCTCCACAAAGCAAAGATCACAGGCTCTATTCTCCATTCTTGTCAGGACATGTGCTCCCTCACATCATGTTTCTCTCCCTCTCTTTCTCCCTCTCTTTTCTTCTCTCTAAAAATAAATAAATAAATAAAAATCTTAAAAAAATGGCCTTTTAGATAAAAAATAAAATAATTCAAAAGAGGAATTCTGATTAGATTATCTTCCTTCATTTACAGATCAAATTACCAGTAATTGTCTCTTTCCTATTCTTAGAATTTTTCCTGATCCCCTTGAAGGCTCTACTCTTCTTTTCAGGGTCCTCTTTTGTCTACTTAAAAATTCACCTAAAGCCCTAACGGCTATGGCTCGCTTGGTTGAGCATCCTCCCTCAAAGCGAAAGGTCATGAGTTCGATTCTGGTCAGGGCACATGCCTGGGTTGCAGGTTCAGTCTCCAGACAGGGTGCTTACAAAGAGGCAACCAACTGATGTTTTACATTGATGTTTCTCTCCCTCTTTCTCACTCCCTTCCCCTCTCTCTAAAAGGAAATAAATAAAATCTTTTTAAAAATACACCTAAAACTCCCTTAAGACATATTCTAATTTAGTCTCTTCCAACCATGATTCGTGCTTACATAGGTTTTATAATAAAAACTGGCTTATTCAGACTTCTGAACAGAAAGCCTTCATTAACTAGCATGTCTATTTATTTACAGTTCACCATTAATTAATTCTCATAATGATCCTGAGATTCTGAATTATTAAGAACTGAATAAAGTTTGCTTAATATACTTGTATTGGTTTCCTATGGCTCCTGTAAAAAATTACCAAAAAATTACTGGCTTAAAACGTCATGGATATATATCATACAGTTCTAGTTGTTAGAAGTCCAAAATGGAGCTCACTGGGCTAAACTTAAGGTGTTGGCAGGGCTGAGTCCCTTTCTAGAGATTCTAAAAGAGAATCAGTTTCCTTGCATTTTCTAACATCATTGGCTTGTGTGCCACTTCTAGCCAGCACACTCATACTCTTCTGCCTCTTTCTTTCCTTTACAAGGATCCTCATGGTTATAGGGGGCCCACTGGGATAATCTTTCTATCTTGTGATCTCTAATTTAATCACAAATGCATAATCCCTTTTGCCACGTAAGGTAATATATTCAGTTTCCAGGGACTTGGATATGGACATTTTGGGAGTTGGGGAGAACCATTATTTTACCTATTTCAGTACTCAATTTTAAATTAATTTTGTTCTTTGAAATGTATGAAAATTAGTAAGAACCTATATGTAGAGATGATATATATGTGATATATATATATATATATATATATATATGAGTGTACTTGATACATTTATTAGCTAGTTCTCTAATCGTGCCAGGAAATAGACTTTATTGTTTTATATGTGTGTGTTAATCACTTCATGGATATACATTTTCGTTTTTCTAGATCCACCACCCAGATCCACTTTTTTATTTCCTTTTTCCTTAGCAATAAATCTATATATGTAAGTTTTTAATAAACATCATTAACTTGACTCCATATTCTTAAAGTAATCATCTCTCTAAGGCATTTGGACTTTTGGAACCTGGTTTTCATGGTAAACCAAACAATTCCTGGTTTCCTTGGTGGGACACAATTATAGGAATATGAAAAATTCACTTGGAAATTAGTTGGATAAACAATTGAAAGCGTTTATCACTCTGTTGTTCTCAAGTCAGCAATTCAGATATTAATTCTAAGATGCTATTTTTCATGTAATCATTCATTCATTCAACAAATGCTTATTACTATCCTGCTATAATCTAATTCTTGGGGATATAATGGTAAACAATAAAGACTTGTTCCTTCATTGACACATTTGAGTAAGGAGGACAAACAAGCAAATTAAACAAACAAACATAAAGATGTGATAAGTACTGTGAAGTAAGCAGGTAAGGAGTTGGGGCAGACAAAAATGGCAGTGGGGAAGTAACTTTATGTAACATTGTATGGGAAGGCCACCCATGGAACATGATAACTAATAATGTGACACCTAAAACTAAGAAGCAAATCATGCACAAGGCCATAGGGGTATCTTTTCAGGCAGAGGGAGGTACAAGTGCAAAGGTCTTGAGGCAGGAGAATTGTGGCAATGTTTTAGGAAATGAAAGAAGGCCAGAGTAACTGAAGCCTAGTAAGCAGGGGCGAATGCCAAAAAATGAAGTTGCGGAGGTAGCAAAAAGTCAGATGAAGTAAAATTTAGGGTGATAAACTCTCTGTGTTATTCCAGAAGTTAGAACCAAATGGGATATAGGACTCAGGAGTCAGATTAGATGGAGATCAAAATAGCAGCCATATCACTGATTCTGCTTATTGGAGAATACAGTAAAATGGGCTTCCTATTACTTCCCCGCTGTCATCATCCTGAATAAATTTACTTCCCTTGCTGACCCACGCAGGCTGAATTGCAGGCTTTCCCAGAGGGGAAGCTATTTACTAAAGGGCAAAAGGGAATTAAGCCATTCTGAAAGAAAGAACCCAAGAAGTCTCTGAGCCACACATTCTCAGTTCCTGTTGTTACCCATCTCACCAGTGAGATAAATTCCCTCTTTCTCTTAGGAGAAAAAAGGGGTACTAAGGGATGAGAGTGGCAGGGACAGTTGCTGGGAAAAACCAGGAATATTTCCACCATTTTCTTCCTGCAGAGAGAAAGTTCTCTCCTCCCTATGGAATGTATGGAGGAGGGGACGAAAATTACCCTTGTACCATGGTATGAGTCTCAATTTCACTTTAAGTTCAAATAAGAAGCAGTGAAAGGTCTTCAGCAGTGGAGTTATGTAGATTGATTTACAATTTGGAAAGATCACTTTTTTCCCCACTGTGAAGTCAAGTGGAAATAAGGAGAGTTGGTGACGAGAGACCTGTGAGATCTGAGAGAGATGATATGGCTCACACCAGGATAGGTGTAGTGGGTAAGGAGAAAAGTAAGAGGATTTAGAAGACTAGAGGTTAAAAGATTAGACTTGCTGATGAATTAGTTTTAAGGGAGAGAGTCAAGGAGGAACTAAAGTCTAAGTGATTACAGCTAACTAAGTCTGAGATTTCTGGTTTACGTGACTGGATTGTTGGTGGTGTCATATATTCAAATGAGAAAAACTGGGAGAGAAACAAGATGGCAACATAATTATATTCCTTGGGTTTGGCAACAAGAATATTGTTGATTCTATAAGAATAATTTTTATGAATATTGGGAAGCAAAGCAAGAGTTAGAGTTTGAAGATGGACCAATAGGTGATTGCTTGTGTACATTGGCATAATAAAACAAAATACGGGATTTTAATAGATTTTATGTTTTACACTGCAGTGAATGATCATTGATGATGCAAAATGAACAGAACGATGGAAGGTACTAAACCTTTGGAAAGGCAAGAGGAGATGGGACACAGAGCTCTCATGGGGTGATGGGCCTGAAAGACAGACTCCTGAAGTGAATCTCTGTAACAGTGGTAAAGGTACAGACAGGCGGGTTAGTAGATTTGATGGCAGGAAGATGGAGAATCTCCACTGAATAAATTCTATTTTATTTATGAAGCATGAGGGAGGTCAGGGGAGATAAGCAATTTGAGGACAGAAGAGATAGCACTAAGTAGTTGTGTCCAAAATGAAGAATGCAAACCTAATGCAGAAATTTAGTATTGTTAGGAGTGTTGAATGTCCATGTGAGGTCTGTAATTATCAATGAAAAATATGTCAGGCTGGTTGTGTTATTTTCTTCAGTGCTACTTATTGGAGATTCTAATGTGTTAAAAAAAAAAAGGTTGCTGTAGAGTTAATAGCATGTATGAGCTAAAAGGATATTTGAAATTTATTTTTTTGAGCTGATTCAATTTAAAAGTTCCAGTGTTCAATCATGGGAACAGGTGGCTGAAGAGGAGTAGAGGGAAAATTAAGAAGCCAAGGAACTGGAAGGAAGGTTATAGGTTGAGTTGTCCACATAGATGTTGAAATCAAGAGCATGATGACAAAAGTCCAGGTGGAGTATGAGCCAAGGGTCAAGTTATCTGCGAGTAAAGAGGAATGGCCAAGAGATCAGCAGATGGCAGAAAAATGATTTAGAGATGGATAGAGCCAGATGGCATGAGCTTCAAGGGAGCAGAGGTCTCTGCAGGAGGACAGTGGGAAACAAGGACAATACCTACTCTAGCTACTGGCCCTACAGTAGGTGGAGTGTGAGGAGGAAAGCAGATGTCACTTGAGAAGACTCTAGGGTAAAATGTGCTCAACTGGAACATTAGTTTTCAATCCAAAGACGAAAGGGAAGGTTACCAGAAGATTGAGAAAGTAACAGAGGGTTTTGTTGTGGATTGCTGCTTAATAAACCACACCAAACACAGGGGCTTAAAATAATGCTTTGTTATCTCTCAAGATACTGTAGGTTGACTGGGCCTGGCTGGGTGATTCTTCTGATTCACATGATGTTGGATGGGGCTGAAGTCCCCTGGAGCTTTGATTTATTTGGAAATTCCAAGTTGGCTCTTTTGCATGTCTGGTACCTTAATGGAGATGACTGAAAAGCTGGCCTCAGCAGGATGCCTAGGCCTGTCTGTCTGTCTGCTCTCTCTCTCTCTCTCTCTCTCTCTCTCTCTCTCTGTCTTTTTCTTATCCCTGGGTCTCTCCCTCTCCTCCTGAACTTTCCAGAGTGTAAATGGACTTGTAATATGGCAGTTCAGGGCTCCCAAAAGCACAAAAATAAAAGCTGCTGGAACTTCTTGAGAACCAGCTTTACCTCACTTCTGTCATATTCTATTGATTAAAGTAAGTCACAAGGCCAGTTCAGATTCAAGAGACAGGACCCACAATGATGTCACATCAGGAGATGTGATCCATTGGGATACATCAATGAGATTAGCTACCACAGGAAGTTGTTGATCTGGACCCAGACCTTTTAGAGGGCAGAGTAGAAAGATTGAGATGGGAGAGGGATTCAGTCAGAATAGATTACAGAGCAGTATGAGAATGGAAGACCAGGTTGTAACAGATGATGGAATGACTTGTGCTTTCAATGATGACTGAGGTAATAGGAATCTGAGACATGATGCAACTAGTGCTACTAAAGCAATGATCTCCAGATTTCATTTTGATTATGTACCTCAAATTTTTAAAAAATCTTACTGAATTTATTGGGGTGACTTTGGTTCACAAAACCATACAGGTTTCAAGCATACAACTCAACAAAGCATCATCACACACTGCATCATGCACCCATTGCCCAAAGCAAAGTTGCTTTCCATTCCCATTTATCCCCACTTTGCCCACCTCCACTACCCCAATCCCCATTTTCCTCAGGCAATCCCCACACCATTGTCCATGTCCATGGGTCATGCATGCATCTATGTTCTTTGGCTAATTCCTTCATCTTCTTTAATCTAGTCCCATCCCAGCTCCCCTCTGACAGCTGTCAGTCTGTTCCATATACCCATGGCTCTGTTTCTATTTTGTTCATCATCAAACTAAAATTTTTTAAACATTCTTCATACATTATAATTATATATTATTAATTATATATAATAATGTTCTGTGATAATATATATTTTGTAGAACAAACATAAAATAGATATTAAGAATGACAAAATTAAGAAGATTAAATAATAGTTTTCATATTAGTTTATTCTGTTTATCAATGGTTCAATAACCTTTTTGCCTTTCTGGTGAGTGCAATTTGGTTGACAATGCTTCATCAGTTTAAAAATTTTTGGTTTAGAGGAACTCAGTGAGGCCTACTCCAAGACACATCATAATTAATATGGCAAATATCAAAGACAAACAGAGAGTCCTAAAGGAAACAAGGGAGAAACAGGTAGTAACATGTAAGGGAGCCCCAATACAGCTAGCAGCTGACTTCTCAACAGAAACACTGCAAGCCAGAAGGGAATGGCAAGAAATATTCCAAGTCATAAAAATCAAAGGCCTGCACCCAAGACTGCTCTACCCAGCAAGGCTTTCAATTCAAATGAAAGACGAAATAAGGATTTTCCCAGACAAAAGACGGCTGAAAGAATACACCTCCACCAAACCAACACTGCAAAATATGTTAAAGGGACTGCTTTAAGATGAAGAAAAAGAGTCTATGAATACCCAGTTCCCTTCACAGTCACTAATACTTGATATTACCAATATTTTTAACACTTATTAATATTATTGTGACAATGATGTGTTCTTTTAATTGTTACTTTATTATTTGTTGAAATTAAACCTGTTTTTGTGTATTTCTTGCCTATTTCTATTATTTTTTAAAAAAATTTCAAATGACTTTTTGGTATTCTTTATCCATTTATCAATTAAAGGTTTGTAGAGTTTTTTCCTCTAAAAAATAACAACTATTAACTCTTTTTTAGATGTGTGGCAAATACTTTTCCATTCTATTATTTGTCCTTTAACTTTTTTATATGTATATTACTACATAGTCTTAAATGTTTAATATAGTCATATTGTCAATATTTTACATTATAGCTTCTGGGTTTCAATATTTTACTTCAGGGTAAGAAAAATATTAGTTCGCATTATCTCCTAAAACTCCTTAGAGTTTACATATTGATTTTTAACTCACCTGAATATTTTTTGTATAATGTGTGAAATAGGGCTCTATGTTTGTTTTATTTCAAGGAATAGTGGTCCATGCACCTTATTTGTTGAATAAGCCGTATTTTCCCTATTGACTTGAAATATCAACTTAATCATATATTACATTGTTAGACAGATATATACTGTGTTTCTAGAATGCTCATTTTATTTCATTGCTCTACATGATTATTTCTGTGCTGGTGTCATATTGTTTTCATTGCTGAGAATTTATAATGGATTTAAACCTTTTAATATTTTATAATTGACTTGGGCATTAAAAAAATAAATAAATCTCCATTTAAAAAAGAAAGAAAGAAAGAAAGAAAGAAGGAAAGAAAGAAAGAAAGAAAGAAAGAAAGAAAGAAAGAAAGAAAGAAAGAAAGAAAGAAAGAAAGAAAGAAAGATTCATTCTACCTTTTGTGACAACATGGCTGGAACTGGAGTATATTATGCTAAGTGAAATCAGCCAGTTGGTGAAAGACAAATACCATATGATCTCACCTATAAGTGGAATCTATTCAACAAAATAAACTAACGAACAAAATAAACCACAGGCATGTAAACATGGAGCAGACTGAAAGTGACCAGAGGGGATAGAGAAGGAGGACAATGGTAGAAATGGTAGAAATAGGACAATGGGGGAAGGAGTTAGACAAAGAACATGTATGAATGACCCATGGACATGGACAACAGAGTGGGAACTGACTGTGGGAGTGGGGGATGGGGGTGGGGTGGGCGGAGGGGGGTAAAGGAGGAAAAATTAAGACAACTGTAAGAATAAACATAACAAAATAATTAAAAAATGGGCTTTTACAGTAAAAAAAATTCTTGGTTTAATACCTTGTGATATAGTAGCTTAGAGGTCTGATTCTAAGTTCAGTTTTTTTCCCATGTTGGTTTTAAAGGCTGTCTTAGCTGAAAGAGCTATCTCACAAAAATAAGTATATCCAGGTGAAAGAAGTGCACCATTAGCTGTGCTTGCAAAATCATGGTACTAATTTTTTACCCCCATCCCCAATTATGCAAAAAGATTTGTTGAAATTCAGCTAGCAAATATATATAACCTCCTATATCAGTCATTCTAGCAAACTAATCAGAAGTTATTGCATTTTTGAATTTTTAAGAAATAGATTCAAATGACTCATTGAAACTACTCATTTGAATGATTTTTAAGACAGTTTTAAAAACTATTTCTAAGATTTTTAAGTGTGCAGATATTAAGAGTTTCACAATGAAATTGTTTTCAGCAACAAAATTATATAACAATGGACCATTTCCAAGTGTTTATTTTAAATTTGGAAATGCTCTCTCTGTAGCACAAATGTCATTTCAGCAGCAATTACTTTCTCTTTTATTATTAAAAATGTTACCTTTACCTTGAGGAAACTGATTGAGTATTTTTTTCCAAGAAATACCTCACAGTCATTTGTATTCATAGAAAAGTTCAGCAAATTGGAAACACTTGTCAAGTTATTTTTACAGGTAAGTGTTACTCAGCTTTTAGTTGGATAATCCTTGCTACAGAAAATTACTCTGTAGTAAAAATGATTTTCATGGTAAACTGTTGCTTCATTACAAACTAATAGAAAGACTCCATTATTATTTTAAAGATCTTATTTTATAAAAATTAGCCATATTGACACCATGACTGTGGCACAGTATAATACATAGAAAGGAAATGAATGCCTCGATGCCCACCACAACTTCTATGTATTTGACTTATGGGACAAGTGAGGACAGCAGTGTCAGTTAGTACATTAGTATTAGAAAAGCATAAATCCCTCCATATTTCATTATTAGGCATATTAATATGTGTCAAGTCTAATATTTTATTCTTGTTCCCCATTGTATTGTATAACCCACTTTGGAAACCATATTCTTTCAGTAGAATGAAGAGGATGGACACTTGGTCCAATATAAGACAGTCAAACAGTGACTTTGGGGTGACTGCTCTTCTTGGCAACACTTGCTGTAGTGGCGGCTTCATGCTGAAAAGTCTCAGGGCAATTTTTAAGCACCGACTATATGCAGACAATAATTATAATACATCGGAAGGAAGGAATTGGGGAGGAGAGAGAAGGATGAAGAGATTGACAGTTTATTTTTTTGCCCAAAAAATTTCTAACCTCAAAATCAGAGAGAATAAAAACTGTTAGTGTTTGACAGGACCTTTAGATGATAGATCTGATCTATCATGGAAGCTATTCCTTCAGCCAGGAATGCTCTTCCCTTAGATATTTACATAACTGCTTTTTTCTTGTCCTTCAGGTCACAGCTCAAGTATCTCAGAGGAACTCAGTTGCCTGACTTCAGCAATGTACGCAAACAAACAAGATCTAAAGGGATTGAACTCTATCACATCATTATTTGGTATTTTCTTGTTTTATTCATTTGTTTGTTTTCTCTGTACAAGAATGTAACAAGAATGAGTACAAGGATTTTGTCTTTCTTGCTAACTGGCACTGTTAGAACAGTGTCTAGCATACTTTTCTTTTAAACATTAATTTAGTCCAGTGGACAATAGAGCTTTGAAGGTACAATATCATGAGCCTCATTAAAAACGTCCCATATGTAATGTTATTTAATGGGAGGAGGGGGTATATCCAGCAACAGCTGTTTGGTAATGGGTAAGATATCTAATGAAACAGGTGTTTTCTAAAGAATCTGAATAAATTTTAAATTTCTGGTTTAAGTAATGAATAAATAGGCTCAAGGAGCTTTTCTGAGAATGTGCTTTGCTGGTGACAGTGATAGGCTATGGGAGATAAGGATATGTGACAGTGATAAGATATAGGTATTGGGGACCATTTTGTGTGGTATTGGGAGCTGTAGTCCCATGTGACATAGGCTTTGAAAAGGACCTATAAGCCTTGACTTGAAAACTAGGAATACTAGAGGCAAGCATGACCCGATACTGACACCAAGAGTACCCTGGGAGACCTGGCCTAAAGAATGCAATACAATTACTGAAGCTTGCTCTGTCACTCACTGCCCCAATAAGGAAAAACCAGATATTTAACTGCACAGCAGGGAGAAACTTCCTGAGCCCCATCTGATTCCCGCGTTTTTGACAGACCCTGATCTGAAATATTTATAGCCTTTTGATATGGATTGATAAGGTTTGCGTGCATGCTGTATACCCCTGCACACATTGTTCTCAATAAAAGCCATTTCAGAGAAGGGCTCGGGGTATTTTCCGCTAGAGGGAATCGCCACCCCCTTTTCCTGACAAATTGTATCTGGTACAATTTATTTCCTCATCCGTGGTGGCTGGGAAGACTCTGCAGGACAGAGCCTCCCTCATAGAGGAGATAATATTATAAAAGAATACCAACTCATTTGTCCAGATGATTATAGTACGAAGGATGGGGAGAACTGGACACAGAGACAGTATTAAAAATTATAGGAAAAATACATATTAGAGGTGGACAGAATCCAAATCAATAGCATAAACAGAGATCAGTTATTATAAAACATGATTCTTGCCTTCGAAGAAATTTACAAAAAAAAAGGAGGAAGCAAATGTTTACACAGTTCAATGTAATCCAGTTTTCTTGAATTCATCTTATGTACACCTTCAGGCCAGAGCACTCAGTTTTAGCCCTTAAATAAATTCAACTTGTGAAAGTATTGCTTTGTAATATAGATTTAATGAGAAAACAGAGGACGGAGTCCTATGGCAAAACAGCCTCACACTGCTCTTTCTGCAAACTTTCTCTTATAATTATCTATTCCTTTCTCAGAGTCTCCTCAGCAACCTTTCTAAGCCACCTTGCTCAGTTCCCTTTTTTCCTCTCCTTCTCTAGCCAACTTGCATAAGAGTATCAGCAAACCAAAATCTAAGTGTGAGTCAAACTATGACCACCTATTGTTCCTTACATGCATTTGGGATGACAGGCGTAGGAGTGTGCATGAAAAGAATGACTCAACTCTATGTCACAGATAGATTTGGAAAATGAAAAGTAATCCAAAATTATTAGAGTTTAAGTTTCACAGTAGGGTTTAGTTGGAAATAAATCAGAAAAGGTAGCTCAGGGTATGATTGGCCTTGAATGTTGCTCCAAACATTTTGTAGTTCCATCTTGAAGATTCTTGAACAGAGTTTTCTCATGATCAGGTTGTTATTGTAATAAGATAAGCCAGGGAACAGTACAGCGGATGGATTAGAGAAATAGTCATCTGAAGACAGGAGCGCAGATTGCAACTATTTTAAAGTTATCCAATGGTAAGGATATAAAATAGAATAATGGAAATGACATTGAAGAAACAATTTCTAAATGCATTTAAAACTTACGAATCTTCAGAATTTTAAATTATGTGACAAGTAGTTGATTGAGAGGGTTCCTTTGTTTTTAGCTTTGAAAATCACTTGGAGAGTGATGCAGTTAACTGAGTTAGGGAATGTAAACAATGAATATTTGCTATTTTTGGATGCATTTTATAATTTGTGTTTGCAGGCAGAGATAATGATTTAGGTGTCAAAGGAAATTTAGTTTGTTAAACGAGACAAATGTGAGTAGTAAAGCAACATACCAAAATCATTTGGAAATGCAGGTGTGAGGTTTAAAGGCAAGGTCAAAGCGAGGGGGAATTAGCTGTACAGAAGGATGATGAAAGCTGTGGAAGCAGAATAATATGCATGAGCAAGTGTAGAGCTGGAATAAAATAATGCTAAGAACATGTACATAAGAAAGTATTATTTTAAAGGTATTTGTGGGAAAATAGGAGCAGAGAAATAGATTGAGAAATAGGACTGTAGATAAAAAGGAGACTATTGATTTTGAAAAAGTGGGGACAATGTGAGAACTTAGGAAAAAGAATTAAGATAATATACAAGTGGGTGTGGAATTCTTATATACAATAGCTTTTTAATCACAAAGTTTAACTACCTATAAATTCGTACTATAAATTGTTCTCAGTTGTAAGCCCGGATTATAATGAAGTGGGGAGCAAGGGGAAGGTGATAAGGGAGTGGATTAAGGGAGAAGCTGTCACTGTGGCATTGAGCTAGAAAGAATCCTCTTCCCAGGGCCTTTTCGTACAAGTCTAAAAATGTAGATTAGATCTCTTAGCTTTCTCCACATATTCTTGATTGGAAGTCAACAAACTTTTTCTGTAAAGTGCCAGATAGTCAATATTTTAGGCACTTTGTGGGCCATACCATCTCTGTCCCAACTACTTAAATTTGCCATTGTAGAGCTAAAGTAGCCATAGATACTACATGAAAAAATGGGCACAGCTGTGTTACCATAAAATTTTACTAACAAAAACAGATGAGGAGCTGAATCCGGTCCATAAGCTAATGTGTTCTGACCCCTGATCCTGATCAATCAATGCTTGTAAAATTAATATCTGGTTAGGTCGGGTATGTTTGAATGTAAATCTCCTACAGAATTAATTCAGTTTTGTCCTGGTAAAAGTCATTTTTGTTTTCAGATTTTAAACTAGGTGTGGTAAAATCAATCTGATGATCATTGAAGATCCAAAAAATGAGATGATATTTTTAAACCAGCAAGGACACTTCTGGTTTTTTGTGTTTTTTTTGTTTTTGTTTTTGTTTTTTTTTTTTTGAGATAAAGACCATACGATGAACTGAATAGCCACAGGACTTTTGATGTTCTTTGGAATCTTTATAACTTCATGCTGTTTTTGTAGCTCCTTAATTATTTCTTTACTCTCCAATTTAATAAATCAACATATATTAGCAAATAGATCAATCCCAGTGATATGTTTTAGTTTCAAGACAATTATCCAACTTATTTGTTGTGTAAATCCACAATTTGCTTACATGAAAATTAATTACTATTATTAAATAGGCTCAAAACACTCAAAATGGGTTACTGTTACTTTTTTACTATTCAACCAAAATTTTCTGTATGCTTATTCAGTTATGTTCTTTCCTTTAGTCCTAGTTAAAAATTCAATATGTATTCATTCTTTCATTCATTGAAATCTCATTGAGTTCTGTGTGTCGAGAAGAATGCAATATTCTGGGAATACAAAAATAATTCTGCTCCAACTCTGCCCTTGACATGCTCTCTGTCAAGGGCTAACAGAGCTTCCAGAGGGGACTACTAGTCAATAGTGTCAAACGTGGCATAAAGGCTAACCTTGAGAAAAGAACAGAGGCCATTGGATTTAGCAGTATAAAATCAGAGAGAGTAGTTTAAGTAGGGCATCAGTGGGTTCTTCAAACTTTTACCTATGCTACCATGCTCAGATTCCCAACAATACAGCCTAAGGGCAGAGTTTTTGTTTCTCAACAGAGGTTATTTGATGACATTTCTCTATTTTCCAGGTGGGTTAGACTTCCCAGCTATTATCAGTTGGGATTCTTAGTTATAAACAATAAAACCAGCTCTGTACATATCAGCAGAAAAGAATTTTAGTAAAGGATATAAGATACCTCTCGGAATCTCTGGAAAAGAGAATCCATTTTGGCAGCTGTGCAAATACAAACTAAGCCTGAAGCCAAGCTAGTCCTATAAAGATACCACTGCACAGACACTACATCTTTTTTTTAAGACCTCATTTTTCTAGAAAAGTTTTAGGTTTACAACAAAATTGAGAGGAAGGTAAGGAAATCCCTCATTTATCCTTCCCCACACATGCAAAATCTCACCCATTATCAACATCACTCACTAGAATAGTATGTTTTTTAACCAAGGATGGACCTACACTGTTACATCATAATCACTGAAAGTCCATATTTTAAAATAGGATTCACTCTTGGTTTTGTAAATTCTGTGGGCTTATACAAATGTATAAAATATACTCTTGAATGATAGTTTAGAAATAAAATTTCAGGTGTATTAAATACAATTACTTTCCCGCAGTGCGTTGAAGCTTTTAGTTTATTGCATTCTGTTGCCTGTTATTTTTGAGGAGAGTATAATGTATGAAGACATATATCCATTATTATAAAATCATGCAGAATATTTTTTATTACTCTAGTCCTTTGTGCTCTGCATGATCGACTCCATCCCTCTGACTTCCAACAATCACTGAGCTTTCTATTGTCTTTATATTTTTACCTTTTCATACTATTGCAGCTATACAATATATAGTCTTTTCCAATTGTTTTCTTTCACTTAGTAATATGCATTTAAGGTCCTCTGTGTCTTTTCATGGCTTGACAGCTCATGTATTTTTGGTGCTGAATAATATTCTATTGTCCAGATGTACCACAACTTATCCATTTAACAACTGAAAGACATCTTTGTTGCTTCCAAGATTTGGCAACTATGAGTAAAGATGCTATAAACATCCATGTGTAGGTTTTTGTGTGGACATAAGTTTTTAACTCCTTTGGGTAAATACCAAGGAGCCTAATAGCTGGATCATATGGAAGAATATGTATAGCTTTGTAAGAAGTCACCACAGTTCCAAAAGTCTCCCAAAGTGGCTGTATGACTTTGCATTCACACTGGCAATGTATGAGAGTTCCTGTTGTTCCACATCCCGTCCAGCATTTGTTGTTGTCAGTGTTTTGGATTTTGGCCATCCTTATATTTATGTAATAGTAACTCATTATTTTACTTTGAAATTTCCTAATGACATGATGTGGAACATATTTTCATATATATATTTTGCCATATGTATATTTTCTTTGGTGAGGTGTCCAGGGTTTGGCCAATATTTTAGTCAGGTTTTTTGTTTCCTTGTTTTAGTTTTAAATTTATATATATTTTGAACAACAGCTTTCTTTTTAAAAATCAGATGTACCTTTTGCAAATAGTTTCTCCCAGTCTGTGATTTATATTTTATCCTCTTGATTTGTTTATTTTTTCAAATATTATATTGCTAAAATACCTGTCTTTGATTAGTGTTTGCATAAGACATTAGATATCTTTATATTTTATTTCCAACTATTTTGTGTGGTCTTTTAGTTTAGTATCTTGTTAGCAATATAAAGCAGGATTTTGTTGTTTTATCCAACCTGAATAGTAATGTCAAATAATCTCATTTATTGGTATATCTCCACTAATTTTTATCATCTTATTTTATCTTTTATACCTATCTTTTTTAGTTGTTTTAAAAACTTTATTCTACCTTCCCTTAGTTCATCAGTTTTTTATTCTCCACTTTTTTTTGGGCCTACTAAGTCATTTACTACTAATATATTCTCTCTTTTAGTTGTAATTCTTACTTTTTCAGCATAATACTTGAATATACATTTTTCTTACAGATTCCAAGTTATTTAGTGTTTCTATTCTTCCCCAAATATAAAAATGATCTTAGCAGGCTTTAATCTTCCATTTTTTATACTCTTCAATCTTACGATTGTTTGAATTTTTAAAATACAAAAGTAGTGAGGCATTTTTTTACAGGCAGTACTAATTAAAGTTTAAATTAATTTTTAACACACCATTAAAAATTTCATATATTCCTGGTTTTATTTTACTTATTGCTGAAAGACTTCCTTTATTTATTCTTTTAGTAAGAATCCATAAGTAGTAAATTCTCTGATTCTGTATATCTGAAAACATAATTATTTTGTTTCTCTCCTGAATGATTGTTCAACTGGATATAAAATTTCAGGTTAACAGCTATTTCTCCTCAATATATAAATTTTTAAAAAGTTAATAAATAAATAAGTTAATAAATAAAAGTTATTTATTGCCTTCTGTGGCCTATTATCTAGAAGAGGCCTGCTATAGGTTAAAATGTGTTCTTTTTCTCTTTGGCAGCTTTTAATATTATTCTTTATTCTTTTTTTTTTAAATCTTCACCTGAGTAAACTTTCTTCATTGCTTTTAGAGAGAGAGGATGGGAGAAGGAAAAACATCAATGTGAGAGAGAAACATTGATTGGTTGCCTCCCACATGCGCTTGGACCGGGGATTGAACCCACAACTTAGGTATGTGCCCTGACTGGGAATCAAACCCTCAACCTTTTGGCTACCAGATGACACTCCAGCCAGCTGAACCACACCAGCCAGGGCTCTCTATTCTTTTTTAAAACTCAGGTTTATTGAGGTATATTTTATATACAGTAAAATTTACTCTTTTTATGTATACAGCTTAACAATATAGAACACTTCCATTAACCCAAAACATTCTCTCATGGTCCTTGTTATTCAGTTTCCCCGCCCCCCCGTCTCCAATATCTGATGATGATCTGATTGTTGTCTCCATTGATTTTTCAGAATGCTATATAAATGAAATCATACAGAATTTTGCATTTGATTTTTATCATTACTGTGATAATTTGAAGATTTAATTATGTTGCTGCATGTATTAGTACTTTGTGTCTTTTTATTGCTGACTGGTCTTCCATTCACTATTCATCAGTTGATAAATATTTGAATTGTTTCCACTTTGGGGGGCTATTATAAATAGATCTTCAATAAACATTGTTCTACAGAAATTGGTGCAGACATATGTTTTTGTTTCTCTTAGGTCAATATTCAGGAATGTGATTGCTGGTTCTTTTGAAAAGTGTTTATTTCACTTTATAAGAAATTGCCAATGTATTTTCCAAAGTGGTTGTCTAATTTTATATCCCTACCCACAATAGGAGAATTCTAGTTGTTCTTTGCACTTTAGCCATTCTAGTAGTGTGTAGTTGGTTGTATCTCATTATATTTTTACTCTTTATTCTTATTGTGATATAGATTCATTCAGGTATACCCAGTATAAATTTATTTTCATTTTTTCTACCTAACGTTTACAGTATTCTTATTCTGAACACTTATGTCTGTCTTGAGTTTGGAAGTTTCTCAGCTATTTTTTCAAGAGTTGTTTCTCTGCCATTTCCTCTGTTATCTTCTGTTAGAATACTTATTGGATACATATTAAAGCTTCTACTGCCTGATCTCTCTTTTTAAAGAAATAATAACTCTTAACTCCTCTATCTCTTTCTTTTTAAGTAAATTTCTTTATCCCTAATTCTATTTTTGGGAAAATTTCTCAATATTATCTTTTAGTGTGCTATTTCTCTCTCCATATACATTATATCGTATCTAGAGCTTTATTCCATTTATTGAGTTTGAAAATCTCCATAGCTTTGCCTTTAATTTTTACAAGTTCTGTGATGCTCATATTTATTTGTTTTTTCTTTTATTTTTCTCTCCTTTTGTATTACATGTTTTATTTTGTTTTTTTAAAGAAACTATGCCTTCCTTTATGTCAGTGAACTTGCTAAACATTTACTTTAATATCTTTGTTAGGCTGTCTCTAAATTAATTTTATCTGGGATGGATAGATTCCTCTGTTGATTTTATTGCTACTGTTCTTGTGCACACACACAAACGTATGTACTTTGGAATTTTACTCTGTGTATCTCTCTCACTCTCTTTACCTCTGTGCTCATCTGTGTTTGTCTGGTGGCTGTGTGATTCCCTTTCCCAGATCTCCAGGCCACAATCAAATTTTACATTAGTTTGGAGTCCTTGCTTCATGTTGATTTGGCAATATTGCAAATTCGTTCTGCAATAACAGAACTAATGACTTGCTTTTCTTCATAGTCAAGGAGTTGTCTGTTTTCTCTGCCTAGACCTAAAGCTCCACATATGCTATGGTCAGAACAGTAGATACAACCATGTTTTTCCCTTTTCCTTTTAGGAGGTGAGTTACACTTTAGGAGCTAGCTTTGATCAGTGATGTGGTTTCAGTCCTCTATCTTGTATGGCATAGTTTTTTGTCCCTGTTAGCCTTTAGAAACCAAACTCCATCCACCAATGCTTAGTTTTTGACTTAGGGCCCAGCAGAGCTTGTGGCATTTCTCTTCTGATTCTCTTACATCAAGATTTATCTTATGTTTGAATTTCTTTGTTTATGTATATTACTGATTCACTCTGGTGCTGAATGGGTACATAAAAGCCTAAATTTACAGTGTTTTCTTGACTGTAAATCTCTCCATACTCTTTAAAACCTAACACTTCATACTTGCTCTACATTAGAAAGAGATATGGTGAGAAAGACAGTGCACACAGAAATGAAGCAGGAGATAGCATAGGAAGAACTCTGAGACTGTGCTGCTGATGCTGGCCTCAGGCTAGCATCCTGGTTGCCAGGCAACGCCTTTTGGCACTTAGGTAGGATAGATAGTAAACCAAGACAGGAAGGAGGAGGGAGACATGTCTCACCCACTAACTCAGCAGTCCCGAGCCTGCTTCGATAAGATTGCCAGGAGTTCCAAACAACACAAGCAAAGATAGCACAGGAGATGGGGAAAGTCCTGAGACTGGGCTTTTATAAGCTTCCGTGACAATCTTACTAAGATTGCCAGGTGTCCTGAACATCCCAAGTCCTAGAAGGTGGGAGGGAAGTCCTTGAAATTCTATGTACCATTTTCACTATCTGGGAATGAGCCCTCACACATACCTACGTTTGGGTAGTCACCCTGTCTCCCCACCCCAGGGAAGCCGGCACCACCTTTATCCACCAATTAATATGTAACTCCCTCACCCCCATCCCACCAACTATGTACATCCTCAGAACAAAGGACTAGGGCTCTTGCCACCCCTGCTCTTGCCCTTTCTCCCACCTCGGCAAGGCCCGTTCCCTTCTTTTAGAATGTATCACTAATAAATCCTGCTTGCATGTTAATAGACCTGCTGATCTGTAATTCTTTACTGTGTGTAAATTATACTGTAAAGTTCAAAGAATTGATTTTTACATCTTTAGGGTAATATGACATAACTCTCCATAAGATGGTTAAACTGCATAATAGTTACTTTCTATCTTTTATTTACAGCCCAACCTTTCAGTTATTTGTGCTATATTTTTAACTTTTAGTTTTTCCTCATTCCTTTATTAATTTTTAGTATTTATAAATGTAAGAGTTTGAAGACTTAGGCCTAAAAATAAGGAGCCATTTATATTAAACAAAATTTGTAATAATTAGAAAATGAACACCACTTTAACTCTCTATTTCCTTGTTTGCAAAATAAGGCATATTAGTTTTATTGCAGCTGTAACAAATTACCACAAACATATTGGCTTAAAACAACACAAATTTATTATCTTTTGATTCTGGAGGTCTGAAGTCCAGAAATGGGTCTTAGTGGGCTAAAGTTGAAGTGTTAGCAGCACTGTATTCCTTCTGGAAGCTTCTGGGGAGAATCCTTTTTCTTGCCTTTTCCATTTTATAGAAGCTATGTGCATTATTTTTGGTCCCTACCTCCATTTTCAAAGCCAGCAGCATAGCATCTTTGGGTCTCTCTCTGAGTCTGATACTTCTGCTTACCTCCTACACGTACAAGCACTCTTGGCATTACATTGCATCAATTTAGGTGATACAGGACAGTCTCTACATCACAAGTTCATCTCATTAGCAACCTTAATTCTACCTGCAACTTTACTTCCCTTTTGCCATGTAACCTAATTTTTCACAGGTTCTGGGGATTAGGATGTGAAAATCTTAAGAGGCACATTGTTCTATCTATCACAGAAGGTGTTATCATTTCAAGTCAGAGGTAAAAAGAGATTACATATGTTCTTGAAATAAGTGGCTAATCACCTGGAAAATCAAAAGTAACACTATCTACTCTGACCATAATCAAAATGGCTAGATCAAAGGTTTAAGTGTTATTCAAGAAAATCATAAAGGTATAAATAGAAAACATAAGTGAGGTAGACATTTTAAGAATATCTTAAAAATTAAGGGGTGTAGGATTGAGGGTGGGAGGTGGGGGTCGGTGGAATGGGAATAGTGGTGGGTGGGGAATAGAGACAATTGTACTTGAACAACAACAAAAAAAATAAAAAATACATATATGAGAAAAGAAAATATCATAAAAATTAGAAGCCACTAAATGAACATTTAAACTACCATGTAAACATTTATATGGAAAAATCATCTCAAATACAGTAAATGACAATCAATAAACTGCAAATAGGAAAAATGTGATACATTTGCTAAACAAAAGGCCAGTGTCTAATATACAAAGAACTGCTAAGTCAATGAACAAAGGGCAACCAACTCAACAGAAAAATACAAGCGGGCAAAGACATAGAACAGTCATCAGAAGTATGAATGGATACCAAGTATGTGATTTTTTTTTAACTTTGAGCATGTTTGATTTTATAATTCAAAAACAGAATTTTAATGCAGGTTTTATGCTAGGTAACTTGTAAGAGTCCTCCTGTTTTATCTTGGATTCTAAATTTTGTAGGTACTTTGTAAGATTGCTATTCATATCAATGCAAAAAGATAATATATAAGTACAGAGTAATATATAAGAATTTTAACTACATAAATCATCACGTGTTTTTATATCTTGCTAAATTCACAGAGCTCTCTTTTCCATTGGATAATGAAAATATAAAAAACAAATACCACAGTGATTACTTTTACTAGTAATTCAGGAGGTGCCTTAATTATCATATATTAACATTTTAAACTGCAAGCTAAGATTAGAGTGAGGATGGTTTATACTTCTAGAAAACTACTTAAAATTAAAAATTAATTTTTTTCATGTTAACTAGTCAATGAGAATGTTATCACAATCATTTGGTAGGTACTCAAGAATTAAAATTTGGTGAAATGTTTTCAATTAAGTTCTCCATACCTCATTTGTAATTTTTTTATGCAGTGGCAAAATGCAAATATTTCTCATGGGAGCTTTCATATTCATAGCCATGAAAATATTCTCAAATCCCATGGAATTTATTATGAACATTAAATTTGCCTTAATATTTTTCAGGTTGGTGTGGTCAAAGAGGGAATATTTAAATAACACAATGCTTTTGGGAGGAATTTTTATTTTGATTATTTTAAAGTTGAATACTATCATTTAAATAATACTTTAAAAAATAAGATAGACAAAAATAACTATGTATAGTGTTCAAATTTCAGATAAGGGACATATAGTATATTTTTGAAAGTAATTACTACTGTCCCCAAACATAGAGAATGCTTTTAAATGGTAATACAAATAATTTTACTTACATGATTCTATATTGTTCTTTCAGTGTTAACATTTTGGCTTGAATTTTTGAACACAATTAATTTGATGTGCTTGTTTTGTAGATGTCCTTTCCCCTGGAGGATTTTTCAGAATATTACATCAGCTTGTGTTTCCCAGGTTCTCATATCTGAATTTGAAAAGAGGCTCCCAAAGAGATTATTGTGAAGTGAGATCTCATTATTTATATATATATGGAAAATATGTATATTTTGTTTGAATATGTGCCCCAGGAATCTGTTTATCATCATCCCCTTTCTAATTCTAATTATTGAGATTATTTAATGTTTTCCATATTTATCATTTTTAGTAACTGAAAGAGACACAATATTTTTTTAAAATGGCACACTTTTCATATCAGAATCGCAAGTGGCTCTAGCTTCATTGGAACTGTAATTAAAATATGATAATAGTGGCTTGAGATTATCTATGCAGTCACATATACAATAAATTATTTCTATTTCTTACAGTAATTGGAGTATATAATTTTTCACAATTTTTAGTTAGACATTAGCACAAATGAATTACTCTCTCATAAATGTTCCATTGACCCTGTTTGCTCTAAAAAGAGATGCCTGTGTTTACTTATAGTCTTTAAGTTGTCAATGATAATAGTTTTTTGCACATTGCAGGTGCAAAACTTCTTCTTCATTAATTAAGATTCGATAAACTTTTTAATCAATTAGGTTTTCTCAACAGAGCTACCATGTGCTTGAAGGATGGCTGGGTTTCATGAAGTCATGATCTTTTCTATGTGAGCTAATGTTTTTAAATATAGACAGATGTTACTTTTTTACATTTTCACTGTAGCCTGGATTTTAACATTTTAGCTTTGTTCTGTGAAAAAAAGTAGTGTGTGTGTATGTGTGTGTGCGTGCGCTATGGTTTGGGTCTAAGGACAAAATTCAGAAGTTCAAGCAAATGTTGATTTCTCAAACTGTGAGTTAGAAAGTAGTTATGACCCATTCATTAAAATTATATTTAAAACATAGTTTTGCAGTGAAAACTTCAAAATATAAAAAAAAGTATTTTACATTTTCTGTGTTGATGTTAAGACCTCTGGCCAATTCAATATTAAGTGATTTGAAGACAGCTGTTATGAATGTCATTTGGGAAGATTTTAAGAAGAAACTTAATTCGTCCACTTTATATAACACCTGTCCCTTTTATTCTGACCGTAACTGAAACTTTATGGCATCTGAGAATTGCTGCCCTCCTTTTTTTTCCCCCCACAAGTGTAAGTGAGGAGGGGATTCCCTTGGGCTCAAGTCTCCTTTGGGGTATGGGGAGTGTCAGGTAACCTCACTGTTTTGTGTGTTGCCAAGAACATTTACAAGGATTTGGGCTGAGGATCTGCTGATTTTGCTAAAACTTCTACAATTTTGTTAGATAGACTTTTTGCTTTCCTATTCTCATAAAGATTGTTGGCTCAGACAATTTCTGAAATAACACCCTTTCTTGTAGGCTGCCCATATGAATCAGTAAAGTGGAGTTGGACTCTTTTTTTAAGTATATTTTATTGATTATGCTATTACAGTTGTTCCAGTTTTTTTCTCCTCTTTCTCCCCTTCCTCCCTGCACCCCCCTCTGGCATTCCCCCACCCTCCCCCCAGTTCATGCCCATGGGTTGCACATATAAGTTCTTTGGCTTCTCCATTTTCTGTACTATTCTTAACCTCCCCCTGCCTATTTTGTGCCTACCTATTTATTATGTTTCTTATTACCTGTACCTTTCCCCTCTTCATTCTCCCCATCCCCCCGGAGGTGGAGTTTTTATAGGGATGGTTGGGGAGGTAACATTAAGAGGCAGGAAAACATTTCCATGTGTACCTGACAATAATCTGGCATAGGGACACAGGTGTGAACAGTCAGCTCCATGGATGTATATGAAACTTCAGAAAAGGTCAGTTGCTCTCACAGCTTCACCAAAAGTTAGAAGTGTTGATAAGAAAAGGTCTGAATTTGCAGAGGGAGAAATGGTTTACTTTATTTTATTGTCTCAGTGAGTTCAGTTGTGTGTATTCTCATATGAAAGTCCTGATAAATAATAAATTTTGCCCATCTGGCTCAGAGGCTACAGAAGACAATGTCTGAGGAACATGAATTATAAGTCTTGATGATTCTCAACCAGTGCCATACCCTAGCAACGAAGAGCAGAGTGATGTGTAGAAGTAAAGGCTGGGAGATTGGAAGGCATATAAGCTGCAGGAGCCTCTCAGGCAGGGGCCATCTCCTTACTGCTCAGGCTACTCAGGTCAACTCTTCACTGGATGCTAAAATGTTTATTGTATTGATCACAACTGAACTATAATTATAATTAGATAATTATGTTTATGGTTATTGGTTGAAATGTCTTTCTTTCTCATTAGATGGAAAATTTCTTGAGAGCGGAGAGCTTGACTGTCTTACTGCTACAAAACCAGTGACAGGCAAAGAGTTGCTAGTCAATGCATGCTTGTTGAATGACTTGATGGTAGTATATTAGGTGAGAGCTAAAATGCCCTGCAATTTTTTCAAGCTGTATATTCATGAAATGAAATTTAACTTATTTTCTACTCCCTTATCATGAAAATCTTTTCTTCTTGTGTTCATTAATATGGTTAATGGTGTTATCATTGGTATGGTACTCAAATTAAAAAGTTCAGAGTCATCCGCATTTTTCTCTCTTCTCCAGTCTATGTATAATTGACCTCTAAGTTTTTTCACTTTTCTTTAGTCTGTCTCTAGATTTTGATTCTTCTTCTTCCTTTATCATGCTGCAAACTTAATCTAGCTTTTACTTTCTATTATCTGAAATAGGGCAACAGCTGCTTAAGGAAACTCTTAGCCACTAATTTCCATCCATTTCACAATCTATACAATGCTACTGGTAGTAAAACAATGGTGTGCGAACACCTTTCTGCTTATGATTATTCATTGGCTCTCCGTTAACTAAAAAATAGTTTTATATCACTTAAAGAGCAGTCTTCACCCTGGCCAGGTAGCTCAGTTGGTTAGAGTGTCGTTCCTTATGCCCTGGCTATGGGTCTTCAGTGAGGGCACATAAAAGAATCAACCAATGAATGCATAAATAAGTGGAACAAAAATGGATTTCTTTCTCTCTCTCTCTCCCTCTAAAAAGCAATAGAAAAAAGAGTGATCCTCAATGAGAGTAATGCTGCTCCCTAGGGATATTTGCAAATTTGTGGATGCATTTTGGGTGGTCACAAGGACTGGGAATACTGCTGGCTTTTATTGGGTAGGGGACAAGGAGCAGAGAGGCTAGATGCCCTAAAATGCATTGGCAGTCTTGTTTAATGAAAAATTATTTCATATCTGCATAACTTTAAAATGCTCTCAAGAAATTTATATAAGCCAAAAACCTAACACACCTTTAAACAGAAGTTTTACTGGAGTAGAAGTACAGTTGACCTTTGAACAGCACAGTTTTGAACTGTGCAGTCCCCTTATATGCAGATTTTTATTTTTTAATAAAGACTGTAAATGTATTTTCTTTTCTTTATGATTTTCTTATTTTTTTTCTCTAGCTTACATTATTATAAGAATACAGTATATAATATAATACATATAACACACAATATGTGTTAATCGACTGTTTTTGTTATCAGTAAGACTTCTAGTAAATAACAGGCTATTAAATGTTAATTTTGGGGGGAGCCAAAATTTACATAGAGTAGGGGCGGTGGGTACCCCTGACACTCTCTCCCTTTCCTATGGCTCAGGGTGAACTGTGTTGTGTAAATCGAGGGAAGTATGTACCTTAGTTTTGTTCAGAACTTTACAAAAGTTGTTTGCCATTTTGGAGAATCACGTTACTGATCGTGAGTGTTGCTTGGGGTGTCTGAGTTACCAAAACCGCATCTGCATTCACGTCCGTCGCATTTGCGGTGAGTCTACACATACGCAGTTGCAAGCATCTGATTGCTTCATGTTTTCCTGTGTAGCTGTGTTCAGGCATTAACATATTGAAATACATATAACTTTATAATAAATTACTTGGTTTTTATTTCTCATAGGTATGTTATTAAATATTATATTATTTTTTTGAAACCATGAGTAGGTCAGTTTTATTACCCATAAATTTCATTTCAGGAGTGTAACAGGGGAAAAATTAGTTTATACTAAGTATTATTGGATTTAAAATTATATATGAAACAAGATCTTAGATTTATTCACATTATAGTCAAGGTGAATAAAGAAAATGGAATTTCTTTGTTTTCTCAAGGCTAATCTGATAAGCCCTTGCTTACTGTGTAGTGGGTAAAAGAAAATCTAAATTTTACTTTAAATTTGTAAATGTAATCCAGTAAAATAATTTTAAACATTTCTTTGGATAAATGTGTAGTTTCTCAGAGGATGTTAGTCTCTCAGATTTCTTCTTCCTCTGCTATTACTTTCTAAGCGTCTCTGGGGTGGGGGCAGGGGGTGCAGCTCAAGCTGCCTTGTGGTGGTGAGGGAGCAGGTCCTCCCTCCCTGTCTTGGTAACTTCATCCTGCCCCTTAGCTTTAAATACCATCTATATGCTGCAGGTGGCCTGCAGACTGATTTTTCATCTCCAATCCTAAATTGTCCTGGTCTGGGCTCATATATCCACCTCCCAACTTGATATCTCCACTTGGATGTCTAACAGACCAAACTGAACATGGCGAAGACAAAAGTCTCCTAATTTACTCCTCTCCCACCAAACATTCCTTATGTCAGAATAGCCACTGTACCCCAGGTGCTCAAATCAACAGCTTCCATTTCCCCTTTTCACCTCAAATCCTAATCAGATCCATCAGCAAGACCTGTTGGCTCTACTTTCAAAATATATGCCAAATCTAACAATGTTAATTATTTCTGCTGTTGTAACTTAATCTAAGCTTCTGTTATAATCTCACGTGAAGTGCTAGTGACTTCCTGACTAGCCTCCCTGTTTTCACTTTTGTCCCTTAGAGTCCTCCCTTCACACAACACCTAAAATTATCTTTCTAATGGGAAATCAGATCATGTCATTCTCCTTCATACAAGCTTTCACTGTTTTCCAACTGTAATCAGAATAAAATCCAAACTCTGTACAATGGCCTTAAAGGCCTTCCATCTTCTGCCTCTACCTCCCCCTCTGACTTCATCTCCTGCCACTGTCCTCCTCATTCCAGGGTTCTAGCTCACATCATACCTTCTTCCAGACGGGCACATGCTGCCTCCTTCTCCTTACTTGGGGCTCAAGTCAAAAATCATCATAAAGTTCTACCTGTCTTGTTAATTTCTATATCCCTGCAGCAAAGCTTCCTGTTACTCAAAACAAACACATTAGCTGGCTGATCGGCTAATCTCTGCTGTGAAAAGGCTGGCTGAGTGTTCTCCTTGGACTGGTGAGCGTTGAGGTACAACATCCGGAGTGATATGGTGGCACCTACTACTGAAGTCTGGTCATTTGCTCTGAGCCTTAAAATTCTTTTAAAGAGTATCCTTTCTATGACCCCAGGCTATGCTGACCTCCTGGCACTCTCAGCTACTTCAGGTTCCCTTTCTGTAAAGCATTCAAGAACTTCTGGGGTCCCTGTAGGACATGCGTAGGCCATGAGAAGCCAGGAGTTGTGCATAAGGTTATTTATATGACACTCATCGATGCTTGCCTCCGTACCACGACTCCCATGCCATCTTGAACATTACACTGAGGGAAGGATGGGGTTTTCCTAGGCTCGTGGCGGCTCCTAAGCAGTGAGTCTCTAGATCCAATGTCCTTAGTCTTTATAATATCTATTTCAATGTTTCTAAGTGCTCTTCTCTCTTGTGCCCCACCCTCTACCTGCAATCCCTTTGCTCTCTCAAAGCAGGAACCAGGAAGAGAGAAAATAGGCTCCTGGTCTCCCTCTTGTCTTTCTACTAAAATCCACAATACTGAAAGGGGCAGACTCTTCCAATGTAACCATCCTGTCTGGATTGGCTCCCCCTACATACACCATAAAGGATGGCTTTTGAAATATTAAGGGGAGAGATCAAGGAATTTAGTAAATCCCTGCCTCTCTCTTATAAAACCTAGCTCTCTCAATTACTATTTTCCTAAAGAGGTTTGAGAAAATCTGCTTTGAGACAGCTCATCAAAGACCACTTTATTTTAAAGTATTTCTCCTACCTTGACAATGATGAGTAAGCCTCACTGCCTGATTTTGGAAGTACAAAAATGCAAAGAAACATGCTTTAATGGAGATATTAAAATGCAGTGATTTAGTATTTAAAAAATTATTGCTACTACATGAACAAAGCACATCACAACCTGATCCTGATCTACTTTTATCTTTTTACCCTCATTCCCTGCTATGTTCCATCTGCTACACAAACCCTATTCTTTTGAGCATGGCATAGTTTGTGAATTAGCACAGCTGTTTATTTTGCTTAGAACATCCTTCTCTAACTTATTCTCTGCCTGGCAAAGTCTATCTTATCCTTCCGGATTTAGCTCAAATGTTATCTCCCAGTGAAGCCTCCTCCGATCAGCTTGTCTTTCATAATGTTATATCAATATGAAAATTTTGCCACTGTAGCATGCGTCATATTATAATTATTTCCTTAACATTAGTTTGTTCAGTACTTCAGTAGCAGGAGCAAAGTTTTACTCATCTCTTTACCATCAGCCCTGATTATTCTGGCTAAACTTATTTCTTCTGTTCTTAAGTTTAATTTAGATAGAAAAACAAATTGAGCCTTACATAGGAAAAGGTTACTAAATTCCTACAATGATGTAATACTTCCTTTAATTTGCTACATGAAAATGTGAAAGCAACAAAGAATAAGAACATAGCTTTATAAATCTAAAATCCTTTCTCATATTACCTCTTTCCTATTTCTGTATTCAAAGGATAAAGAATTCATGTTATGAAAAAAAAGGTGTGATGATTTTTTTAATTCCACAATTTTATTTAAACTTCAAAAAGAATTCTATTGCCCTGGACAGCATGGCTCAGTTGGGTGGAGCATCATCTCATAACTGAAAGGTCACTGGTTCAATTCCCTGTCAGGGGCATGTGCCCAGGTTGCAGGTTTGATCCCATGCTTGGGCACATGCAGGAGGCAGTCGATCAGTGTTTCTGTCTTGCATTGATGTTTCTCTCTCTCTCATCCCCTCTCTCCCAAATGAGAATAAAATAAACGTTTAAAAAGAGAACTATAAACTAATATTTTAAAAATCCTACACATTCTATTCTACAATGATAAACAATCAGAATGTTTTAAATTAAATAAAATATTCTAATCAGGCTGCAATGAATGGATATGCTGAGCTAGAGAAAAGAAAGATCAAGATAATAACTAATTGTACAATTTAAATATCAATTAACAGCAAAATAAAAGGTTTTTGTTTTATGGAAAAAAAGTCAGATATCAAGCTTGCAGAATTATGGCCTATCTTCTTCTCTTCATTTCCTTCTTTTATAATGAAACAAAAACAGGGCTTGTCTATCACAAGTAGAAAAACTATGTGTATGAAAGCCACCAGTCAAGGGAAGGCTGTGTTCTCCAGAGGTTAAAGCAGGAGCTTGGAGACCTTGCCTTTTCTTTAATACCCTGTACTGTTTTGTTCCATCGAAATACTTTTGCTTTAACCCACTCCCAGTGTAGCCTTGTGGTTATTATTTTCCTATTTGAGCTTCAGAATCAGAACATAATGCTTCTTTCCCTTTGTAAAACTCAGCAACTATAAAAATGTAACATTTTCTTTCAGAGATGTGAGAACATGCCTGTGACATATTTAGGCTTTCACTTAGTTATATGTAGGAGGTTAAATAGTGTTCTCTAAAATTCATGTCCACTCAATACCTCAGGATGCAACTTTCTTTAGAACAAGGTCTTTGCAGATGTAGTTAAGGATCTTGAGATAAGGTCATATTGGATTAGTTGGCTGTACACACAATAACAGGTGTCCTCATAGGAAGAGGTGAGGACACACCAAGATGGATTGAGAAGGCTGTGTGAAAACAAAGAGAGGTTGGAATGATGCAGTGACAAGCCCAGTAACACTAAGGATTGCGAGGAGTCACCAGAAGCTGGAAGGGCTAACAAGGATCTTTCCCCGGGGCATTCAAAGGGAGCATGACCCTACTGACACTGTGATTTTGGGCTTTTGATCTCTGAAACTGTGAGAGAAAACATTTCTGTTGTTTTAAGCCACCGACTTTGTGGTAACTTTTTATAGCAGCTCTGGGAAACTAAGATTGTATAGTAGATAATTCTTAGCCCCTACTTTATCTTAGGAAGCAGAGAAACCAGGGATTTGGTGGGGGAAAAGAGTCCTTCCCTCTGTGAACTTTTCCATTGCTGTTCACAGCAATATAATTCTCCTATTTCTTTTCCTTCTACTGGTAGCCAGTCTATGGATGGCTGTCCCCAGGGAAACTGAGAAGTCCTTGCAAAGCATCTCTGAATCCCTTTTGAACTAGGTAGTATCTGAAAACTGAGCAAAACTTGAGAAAACCCGTGTATTCAACAGTTTCTAAAGATGTGGAGAAACTATAGTCACGGCCACTGTGTACAGTAGAGTAGGTTGTCTCCTATACAACTCCCAGGGTAGTATTCATATCAACGTCAATATGCAGAAGAGCCAAAAGGGGCACAATGTGAGCAGATATAAGGCTGCTGCGATTTATAAAATACAACTTTACCTAAAGGCAATATTGAGTTAATAGCAGTGGTTCGTTATTATCTATTTCTCTACATTATTGGATTTTTTAAGTTACAGCTACTATCCTGCAAGTGGTTGTGACTTTCTTATAAAGATGTGCTTACTTAAAAAATATTTGTTAATTTTGTTGCATTGCCTGAGAGTCTCTTTTATCTTTTCTTCCCATACCAATCAGTTCCTGGACTCTGCCCATTTCTTCTTCACAGTATTTCTTAAATGCTCTCTGCCTCTGCCTAATAACCACTTTACTGCCGAGGTCGGGACATCTGGCTAGGAGGACTACAGCCAGCTTCCTATATCATTTTCTTTCCCACCTCTGTTGACTCCCGTCAATTTGTGACAGTGTTGCAGATTAACCTTTGCAGAGATGTTTTTTTTATTGTCAATGCACTAATCAGGAAATTTCACTGACTTCATTTTACTTGTAGAATTCAATCCAAGTTTGTCGGCCTTTCATTCAAACCTTGGTTCACTTAGTCTATCTGATCTCTTTTTTTACCACTTAATGTCACTGTTCTTTTAGGGTTGGCAAATTCACTTTACAGTAATAAAATGGCTGCAATGAAATTTTGATTTCTCTCTGTGGCTTTCCTCTTCATCTTTTGGCCTACTGTCATTTCAAAGAAAGTTCTAGAAGGTGAACATCCATGAGATATATAGACAAAAAAGACCTGGTTCAAAAGTATGTTTTCAGCTTGCCCTGACTGGTGTGGCTCTGTTCTTGGGTGTTGTTCCACAAAGCAAAAAGTCACTGGTTCTATTCCCAGTCAGGGCACATGCCGGTGTTGTGGGTGTTGTCCCCAGTTGGGGCGTGTATGGAAGGCAGTCAATCAATGTTTCTCTCCCTCTTTTTCACCCTCCTTTCCCCTCTCTCTAAAAATAAATAAATGAAATCTTAAAACAAAATGTTTTCAGCTTTAGAAACTCTGTTTTATAAAGGTAACTGAAAAGAACAAAACTAAACACAATTTAATAATTGTAAGTATTCATTGTCAGAGCTGATAATATAACTATTAAATAAAAAATTGATGTTACTCATTTATTAGTAATCATCAATTGTTGTATTTTATTCCAAAAGACAGGGTCCAGCACAAATAACACACTTTTTATTACAAAATATTTTTTAAAAGATTTTATTTATTTATTTTTAGAGAGGAGAAGGGAGGGAGAAAGAAAGGGACAGAAACACCAATGCGTGGTTGCCTCTAGAGTGCCCCCAACTGGGGACTGGCCAGTAATCCAGGCACATGCACTGACTGGGAATCAAACCAGTGACCCTTTGGTTTGCAGGCTGGCACTCGGTTATTACAAAATCATAAGCATATAATTCTGTAACAAAACAGTATCACACTGAGGCATACCATATGACATTTTAGGTGAAATGTTCAAATTAAAACTATAAATTATTATACCTATATTATTACCCTACCAACCACACTCAAGCAGGACCTTATATACAGGTTACAAAGCAGGTTATTAAAACAAAATTTCAAGAAACTTTCAATCCACATTGCAAATGCACATATCTTAAATTTAAGAACCTATTTTTACAATGTTAAAAACATTTTAATTTCTCATATAATCATATTTTTGAAAGATATATACAGCATTATTATCACTTCCCAAAAAATACTATTTTATGTTAGCAACTAAAAATTTAGTGTTTTCCTTTTATATCTCAGAGAAAACAAACAGACCTTTGCATAGAAAGTGGTAGCTGTCCTTCTAAGGCTGGTTGCAAATTAAAGCCCTATTGCTAATATTTCATGCTTTCTACGTTAACAGTGAGGTTTATAATTCACGAAATATTCATAGCAGATATCATTCATTACTCAATATAGGAAACTTCAGGCTTGATAAAATAGGAAACTAATACATTATTTGAAGTTAAGAAATTTTCCCGAGAAATATACCAGGTGTTAGTCACCTATTTGTGCAGGTCTATAAACACATTTTGAAAGCAAAAGAGGTATGAGGATTCTGTGTAGTTCCTGGACGTACTCTGGCAAAACAACATTCCTAAGGTTTTATAGTGAAAGGGAATAATGAAAGGGTAAATCGTGAAGTAGGGAAGACACTGCTAAGATTTGTCCAAAGGTTCAATACCTGAGGGCAAAAAGAGCCAATCACTAGGTATAATGATGGTCTGGAATGCATTTGACAGTGCCTAGCAAATCACAATAATAATCACCATAGCAGTCTTTTCTTTCCTAAAAGCTTTTGACTCAGGCAATTACAGAATTTGTTTTCCATGAAAATATCTCCAATTCTGTAATTAAAATATCAAATATGATTTAATGAAATTAGCTCTTCAGACAGTTTTGTAGAATCTCATCTGTCCTCAAAGAGTACAGTAACTGAATAATCATCTTACTATAATTACTGAAAAATAATAACTGTTTATTATTTTGCTGCAGCAAACCACATTTATTAATTGGAGCTGCAATGCCACTGACTCTGCCTGAGTAGGACAAAAACATACGCTGTTTGGTCTGGTTCTGAGTATCTGAGTTTTTTTTTCCTCCTTAGTGTTTATCCACTTGGAGCGGAAGAAAGCACAAAGGCCAAATGGGAATCTGACAGTTATTCAGCCAGAACATGTCAACAAATCAGTACATTTTGATATAGAAAACTCTGCTCAGAAATAGATGTTATTTATAAAGGAAAAAATAAAGGTTAGAAAAAGCATGAATGAGTTTGGACATCAAAAAATTGACACGTACACCTACATACATTGTTTTAGTCCTTGTGAAAATGTCAAGAATGTCATCATTTATTATTGGCTACCTGTTAACAGCTCAGGGTAACCTATCATCGTAGCAGAGATGAAAAGTACTGAACCTAGATTTGAGAGGTGGGAGTAATGGCTATGAAAGCAGTGTTTAAGGATGGTGAGAGGAAACCAAGATGCGGGGAAGGGTGGTTAACAGAAGAATAAGAAATTCTTTCTTGCAAACTCCATGTTGCCCCAAATCAATCTGAAACAGTATTTCCACATATTCTTTGGACTATGTGACACCAAAAATGAGCATAATGAAGGCCAGTTAAAAAAAATGACCAAACCATCTCCTATTTTGTAACTGTTATATCTGTTTTATGATGTGAGTAAATCTTCTGAGCCAGGCATGCATCCATTGCTGGACAAGGAGCTATGCCCATAATGCCCATGGACACATTTGATCCACACCAAAAGATCTGGGAAATTTGATCTTACTAAAAGGGTCCACAATCATATTTTGTCCTTGCCAAATGATCCTTAATATTTGGTTCTGTCAAAAATGTCCACTCTTAGAAAATGTACCAGTGTTCAAAGTACCCATATATTTACTTATTCTTCTGGTTTACAGGATTAATACATAAAAGATACTGCCATGTTTTACTGGTCCAATAATTGTGTTATGTACGTAACGCCAATAATAACCCTTTTTGCATCTGTAGCCTAGCTGGTAATGGCGCATGGGGTTAGGTAGGTGGGTTGGGGTTCAGATTTTGGAGAAGAGCAGGATTTACGTTAACCATGCAGGCCAAATCTCTATGGGTTTTTTGGACAGAACATAAATATCATAGACCTTTTGGTGTGGACCAAATGTCTCCCTGGATGTTTTGGAAGGACCAAATGCCCGTTAATTCATGTATCTGCTCAAACAATCCTAAATCACATAAAATCCATAGTAATCTATAATTTGATAATAAAAGTATGAGAACAACAGTAAACAATTTTTAATCTTTAACTCTCAATTGGGTACAATACTGTTATGAGCATCTTAATGTTGATTCTATTAAATTTTACCATATTTTCCCAATAGCATTTCCTAAGTGATAGTGTTGCTTGCTTGCACTTGGAAGTTTATTAAACTTTGGGCTGACCCTCTTTCACAGAGGGCCACGTTTGGATCCCAGTTACTCAAGCAGACAGGCCACAGTCAAATCACATGAGATGGTCACCTGAAGTGCTAAGAAGAACAGCAAGTGAAAATGGAGTCCGGGTGTTGAGAATAAAATCCAGGAAAACCAAATCTGTTATCATTTCTAAGAAGTAATCTTAGACCAGGCCTGAGAGACAGGTGTTCAAAGCCACTCGTGTAGAGACTGTTCATGGAATGGCACTGATATTCTAGAAGACTTTATTTTCTTGTTTTACTTTAAATTATTAATATTATAGGAAATATGCACATGATTAAAAATTTAATAAGTACATAGAAGTATAAGGTGAAATATAAAATCTCCCACGCCTTTCACTTCTGCTTCCACCATCCAGAGATAACCATTGTCAACAGTTTCTTATGGATCTTTCCAGGAATTTTATACCCTTATGTTAGTACAGAGTTTCTACTTTTAGAGTTATTATTATATTTATTATACAATTATATTAAAATATAAATGTAATGAATGTAGTATTTTAAAAAAGCAAAGTTCCCCAAAGTAAATCTACAAAATAAGCAAAGTTCTAAAAGTCAAGCACCCATGCAAAAGGAAGCAATAATTAGCAATCATCTTTTATTATGTTCAGTGAAAGTTACAGGGAACAAATCAGTTAATTGGAACCAAATATAAAGAAAATAAATATCCTTAAAGCAAATAAACATGTGCCTTTGTAATTCTTTTAAATAACAGTGGAATTATACTATAAGCTGCTTTTGCACTTAGTTTATTTTTTTAACTAAAAATATTTTGGGGGAATATTTCTATTTCAGCTTATATTGATTTACCTTAAACTTTTTGATTACTGCCTAGTTTCTGTTACATGGATTTGCTTTATATAAACTGGTTATATAAATTAATGTATGACCAGTCCAATTTAGAGAACCCTAAATAAAATGCTGAGATTTTATTATTTCAAACAATGCAACAAAATGTAACTTTATGTTTTTGCACAGTTGTGTAAATATATTTGTATGTTAAGTTCCTTTTAAATGCAATTATTGTGTCAACTCAAAAATTTTAATAGGTGTGGACAAATTGTTCGCCAAAGAAATTTAGCTCCATTAAAAGCAGAGAAATGCGCTTGTTTCCTTAAAGATTCACGATCACTGGGTTTTTCAACTTTTTAATCTTTACTAATATCCTAGGTGAAAAAAGCAGTATATCAATTTTTTAAAAGTCCTTTGAATTAATTACAACTGAAGTTGATTATTTTTTCATAAGATTCTTAGCTATTTTTATTCCTTTTTTTCTGTTAACATGAGATAAATCATATCAGTCTTCACTCAAAACCTTCCTGTGGTTTTCCATTTTAGACAAAGTAAAATTCAAAGTTCTTGCCATGGCCTACAAGATCGTAATGGATCTGGCTCCTAGCTTCTTCTCTGACCTCATCTACCAATCTCACTCTCTCATTCTGCTCCAGCTACTTTGGCTTTCTTGCTTTTCTTTAAGCATGCCAGGCATATTTATGTCTCAGGGCCTTTGGCTCTTGCTGTTCCCTCTGCCTGGAATCCTCTCCCCTCAAAAGCAGCATGGCTTACTCACTTCGGGTTGTTGCTCAAAAGGGATCTTTTCAGAGCTCTTACCGTACTGCGCTATTGAAAGTACACACGTCTCCTCTTTATTTTCTCTCTCTCCACCCATCTGTATAACACTTAGCTGCTTGGGGCATTAGACAATGTCTAGAAACAATTTGGCTTATCACAACTGGGGAGGAGGAGCTGCTGCTACCGCCCTCTATGGGTAGATGCCAGAGATGCTATTAAATATCTACAATGTACCAGACACCTCCCAACGCAAAGAACTATTTGGTGCAAAGTGGCTATACCACAGACTATAGCTGAGAAACCCTGCTATATATTTTTGTTGGTTTATTGTTCGTCAGCCCCGCATTAGCAGGGATGATATTAAATCTATATAAAAACTGGGAGGAGCATGGGTACTGACCAAATTGGGCGTGAGTCCTAAGCAACTAGTATGGCCATACAAGAGTTTCCCAGCTGAGTGTAAGGGCTGACTACTGGAATTAAGACTCATGAAAGAGAATTTGTTTTGTACTTGCATTGTTTCTTTGTTAAATGAAATATTTTAAATTGACTTGCTAGTCTATACCCCATGTCAGTTTTTGTCTACTCTGTTGCTTTTTTATTCATTGATTAGCAAGTGTTAATTTTATATTAAAAAATTATAATTTTATTGTCATTTGTTGAAAATAATTTTTTTCTCCAGTTGGTTGTATTTTGTCTTTATTTGTGGTATGTGCTTTTGTCTTGCATGGGTTATTAGTTTTTATGTAATCATAAGTTTTAATCCATTTTCTAATCACTTCTGGATTTTTGATCTTCTTACAAAAAGTCTTCTACACTAAATTGTAGAAAAAATGATCTTTTAGTGTTTTTATGATTTAATTTTTACACTTAATTATTTATATATCTGTAATTTATTTTGAGATATTTCTAAATTGCTAGTTCATTTTTTCTAACATTATTTATTGGATAATTAATTTTTCTTCAATAATTTGAAGAGATATATTTATTATGTACTAAATTCATTTTTTGTTTTGGGGTTTATTTCTGAATTCTCTTTTGTTTCACAGACCTGTTTGGTTTTTGGCCAGTAATAACATTTCTTCATATTGAAGCATTGCACATATTGATGCTGGCAGTCATATCTCCTCCACAGTAATCTTTTAAAAAAATTTTCTGGCTCTACCTATACATTTATTTTTTTAAGTAAAGTATAGTATTATTTTTGCAAGCTCAAAGAGAAAAAAGGACACCTCTTTGGGCTTTTTTGGGGGGATGACATTGAATCAACCTATTAAACTTCGGGAGAATACTTATGCATATTTATTGAACCTTTCTATACCAAATTAAAGAATATCTCCATTTATTTATTTTTTTATATACCCCAATTTCTTTACAAGAAGATCTTAATTTTTCAAAGTTTACTGCTATTTTATTTTTTAACTCTGATTTTGTAAATGGGATGCTTCCATTTTATTTTCTAACATATTTTTATCCAAAAATTTGTTTATATTGGGTACAACCACATAAGAAGTGGAAGCGTGAATCTGTTTTTAAAGCACAGAGCTAAGACAAATGGTTACCATTTTTGGGCTATATTTGGTCTTACTTTTGTCCAAGTCTTTTCCTATTTGCCATCTATCCTTTCTTAAACTGAAAATGGCCTTCTCTTATCATTCTGTTAATCTTATGTTTCAGGATCTTTTTCAGTTAGCTAGGTCCTTACAGTTCACCTAAATACATTGACATTTGTAAAATATGCTGTTATAAATCTATATATTGTTTTTTTGTTTTAAAAGAAACCTTTCCTAATATTTTGAGTTATGTGGGTATTTAAAAACATATGATCAGCTATATTTTTCTGCTCAATTTTTGCATTCCAGAGGAAAAATTAGAACTTCGATCTAAGTTTGCAGTATGTGCAGCTTACGCCCTGAGACATGGAAGTACAACACCTAAGAGCGAGCAGAGCTGAAACCACAGCTTAATTTATCAGCTGGGCATACCTCGTTCTGATATTTGCAGAAAGAGCAATGTCTCCTTCCTGTGGCCTCCCCACAAAAAATGGTCCACAATGGTCAGTTCAGCTTCCAAGAAATGAGAACCAAAAGTCTATTGAAGCCTTTTGCACCAATTTTTTGTTTGTTTATTATTATGCTTGGTGTCTCTACTGAGCACCTGTATTGCACAGCCTGAGAAATATCTGTCTGCTGCTGCAGTGATGTCCTTTCTTATCCAGCTCTCTTCAGCCCTGTACGGTTTTACCACAGTTAGGCTTCAGGTTTATACGTGCACACATCCAGTCATTCATCCCTCAAACTGATAACATGGAGGCCATTACTAGAATCTACTGCAGTGGCTTCCTGCTTTTCATATATACTTTGCTCAAAGCTGTTTATTTTGAACATCTATGTTCTTAACTTGTCCAGGTCTTTTTTTTTTTTAATTGTTGTTCAAGTACAGTTGTCTCCATTTCCCTCGCCCAACCCGCCTCCCCACCATCCCGTCCTCCCACCCTCAAACCCTTTTGGCTTTGTTCATGTGTCCTTTATACATTTTCCTTGACAACCCTTCCCCTATTTTCCCCTATTATCCTTCTCCCTCCTCTCCTCTGATCACCATCAGTTTGTTCTTTATTTCAATGTCTCTGGTTATATTTTGCTTGCTTGTTTATTTTGTTGATTAGGTTCTACTTATAGGTGAGTCTAGGTGTTAAGCACAAATCATTGAGAGACAATTTTACCTCAAAGATCTTGGTGCTATTTTCCTAAGAAAAATTCTGGGTGTAACCTCCTCAATCTGTCAGAAGATTTCTAACAACTTTAAGCCTTAAAAAGGAAGTTTTTCTGATCCTACTTTATATTTTCCTAAGTGGCTCCTTCATTAGTATGTAAATCTCCCCCTACTTAACCCTAGAGGCAAGCTCTGTATACCAAGGAGTCTTGAAGAAAAACATCAGGAAGAGCAAAACAGAGACCTCCAAGGGAACTAGCTGCAGGTACCTAAACCAAGAAATGCTGCCAGCTTCTCACTTAATATTCTAAATTCAGCCTCACCTAGAATTCTGTTACATATGCAGCCTATCAAAAACTAAAGCAGGCCAGAAAGAGGTAATGAGTTTTGGGCGAGATAAGTAGAATAGTGTGGAGGCACTTGCCTAAAACATTTTTTGGTGCTTTCAGTTTGTCTTTTTGGTGAGTGGGTGGATCAGCCAGGTGCAAAAAAAGAAGGACCACTATATAAATATAATGACTCTAGCATGCAAGTTGTTAAAACAGTCTACATAAGCTCTATTATGATTAGAATAGAGGTGCCACCTCTTTTCAACATTAGCAGAATTGTATTCGATCCACACATTGCTTTAGGCATCTCATTTACCAACATATTTGGACATCAGTTAAGCATAAATTAAATTATATAATTGATAGTGCATAAAAATCACAGAAATGCTTATTGATTCCTAAATTAGGATAATATATTTTAGCTGGTGCAGTCTTTTATCAATAAATCTTAATTGAATTTTCAAGTTAAAGCCTGAGGGAAAATGTGCTCCAGTTTTTTTTGTTGTTGTTCTTGTTTTTTTAAGGTTTCCAAAAACACTGAGCCCAGACATTGTGAATGTCCCTGATTAAATGCAGCAGGATCACTTTGCGGCAAAGATGAATCACTTTTCTTAATTTTTTCAAATGAAAATCATTCACATATTCTTGGTCTATGATTTTCGACTTCTCTATAAAAGTAATTGGTTTTCCTTGTAAACTATATTCCAAATCAGTAGAATGTTACTGATTTAATATTCAATAGTAGATTGTTAGTGTTACTCTTTTAAATGCATTCTCAAATTTCAGCACTATTTCCAGTGCAACCACATATTAAACCTTTACCTCTAGGATAAACAAAAAGATGACTTGATATATTAAAAAGACTGTTCTCCCTAGGGAATTTTGCCAACATTTTTGTGGGAAATAAATAATGTATGCCAGATACATTAGAAAGTCATGGGAATGATCTCAAAATTTTAAAAATAAAATTCAGTATTTTAGCACTTTGATTTGAAGAAGACAATGGTGGAGGCATTTACTTTGGAATTGTAGTTTTAAATGCCTATTTGTATCTAAAATGTTCAGCCAATGTGTAACTATTTTTCTGAGACTGGGCTTGCCTTAATAGGGTCTGTCTTCATTGGGTTCCCTCAAAAGCCTACCCTGAAACATGATCAACCTGAAAAGGAAGTTTATTAAAAGGATACTTGTTGACTCATAAAATTGTTGGGAGGCCTGGAAAATTAACTTAATGTTAAACTCATGAAACAATTCTGAAAACCACACTGTACAGTTGGCCCAGAGAGGAAACTGCTTCCTCTGTTGCTGTCTTATAGAGCATCAGGGAAGGTGCTGCCAACTCCCAGCTCCTGTCTAGGTCACCTCTGTGCCGAGAACTGGACCTAGAAACTACTGAGAAACTGCATTTTCTGTTGCTACCATGGGAAGAAGCAACATTGTTGCCTCTCATGCCAGCCAAAGTGGATTCTGACTGGAGCTTCCTTCCCCCTGTTGCTTCATTACTGGCCACATTCTGTGTGGATGAGCCTGGTTGGAGAAGCAAAAACTACTGCATGAGAGGTTGGCAATTTTGTTTTCTGCATTTTACCTTGTGGAAGCAGGACTCTTAAATCTGGGGATATTTCAGTAAGGTAAAGATGTTTTCAAAATGTGCTGCATAGTCAGAAAATATGAAAAAATATCCATGTCCAATATAACAAGCAACTTTATTTTACCTGTGAGCAAACTGCACATCAGGAAATTTCAATAACATGTCTAATGTTACACACTGCCAGAAAGGGTACAGTCAGACTATAAATCCAGGTTTTTCTAACTCTAAATCCCATACCCTTGTTTATTGCTATTTGTGTCCAAACCGTAAACACATGAAATACACACTCTCATCCTTAGAATTTTTAAATAGGAACAGTCCTGCTGCTGTTATCAAAGACTGTTGACAGTGTGGTTCAAATGGGACTATGTAGTGAGCATCTGTTAGTATTTTTGTTGTTGTTGTTGTTGTTGTTGTTTTCTACTCACCAGCCCTTTCTCTCCCGATAATGGCAACACTTTTGGGGGGGAGCTATTCCTCTCCAGTTCCTATGGACCTCGTGTGACCATTGTCACAACACTTTCATTTCATCTTTCAGAAGGAGTGGGCATACAAATCTGGATGACCAATTCTTGACATCGCTTTGGCCATGGTAACTGTCTCCGGGGTGGACTTGTTAACAAAGTTGGGCCAATAAAAATGCTTCCTAGGACTTTACTGCTAGAGTTGGTGAAGAAGACATCATCCTGTGTGGTTGGCTGAATAGTGACCACCTAAAGAGGTTGACATCTAAATATCTAGACCTTGTGAATAAGCTACAAAGTAAAAGAGGTTTTTTCAGATATGATTAAGATCTTGAGATGAGAAGATTATACTGGTTTATCTGGATATTTCATTTTGGGTGGGCCTGCTATAATCACGAGTCATTGTAAGAGACAGGGCAAGAGATCAGAATGATTAGAAGGCAGTGTGACCATGGAAGTAGAAATTGGAGGGATGTGGCCACACACCAAGTAATGTTGGCAGCCTCTAGTAGTTGGAGGAGGCAAGTTCATTTGTCTGGGTTCTCCAGAGAAACAGAAAAAAAATATGTAAAGAGATTTATTATAAGGAATTGACTCGTGTGGTTATGGAGAACAAGAAGTCCCAAAGTTTTTAGTTGGCAAGCTAGAGAGACCCAGGAGTGTAGATGATAAAAGTTCTATTTTGAGTTCAAGTCTGAAGGCAGAAGAAGACTGATGTCTGTCTTGAAGATGGGCAGAAAGTGAGAATTCTTCCTTACTTTGCCTTTTTGTTTTATCCAGGCCCTCAATATGTTGGATGAGGTCTGCTTTCACTGGGGAGGTCAATGTGCTTTACTCAGACTGGAGAGTCATATGTTAATCTCATCCAGAGACACCCATACATCCACACCCAAAATAATGTTTAATGAAATATCTGGGCCCTCTGTGGCCTAGTCAAGTTGACATATAAAATTAACCATCACAGCAAGAAGCATATTCTCCCCATGAACCTCCAGAAGGAATTACCCCTGGCCATCCCTTGATTTTAGTCTTGCAGGACTTATTTTGGATTCTGATTTCCACCTTTAACAGAATAAATATCTGTTGTTTTAAGCCTTTAAATTTGTGGTAATTTGTTAAAGAATCAACAAGAAAACCAATACATCCCCTACCCCCCGAGAGATGAGAGAAACAGAGAAAGAGGCACAGAGAGGTCAATGAAGATAATAAAGGTGACAACTGTGATGATGCAGTTTGAAACTTGTGGTTTACTTGTGTCTAGGCCAGGCCCCCATCCTTGTGCATTGCAGTTACTTGGACCATGCATTTGAGTATCAGATATTTTGTATTTTATTTCTATCACACACAACCGAGAGTCTCAGGGATGCAAAGTATCTCTCTCATTTTCAAAATTTGTAAAATATAAGAAAAATGAAAGCACGTAGTCAACACGTTTCATGCACACAGAGTGGATTTTTTTAAAAAATATGTACTTTATATTTAAAATTTATTTATTGTTCAGGATAGGAGGTGGGTTTGGGTGGGACAGGTGAAAGTGGTGGTGGGAAAATGGAGATAACTGTGCTTGAACAACAATAAAAATTTTTGTATAAAAAATAAAGTGAAAAAATCATTTATTGAGTTTAGAGGGAGAGAAAGGGAAAGAGAGAGATAGAGAAACATTGACCTATTATCCACTTATCTATGTATTGATTGGTTGATTCTTGCATGTGCCCTGACTAGGATCAAACCCACAACCTTGGTGTATCGGGACAATGCTCTAACCAATTGAACTACCTGGCCAGGTAAAGTAGATTTCTTGAAGAAAGAAGAATGTTTTCTGAATGCATTAGTGCACATTAACTATTACATTCAGATAGAGACAATATTAAAGATTAAAAAATGAGATAAAAACCAAGGTAAAGTCAATGTTCCACTTAGCATTAAAAATAGACTTGCTTATTATCTTTGGATAAAATAGCAAGCATTTAATGCAATAGTTACAGGAATGTAAAAATAAGCATAGGGAATGTGGTCAATCATATTGTAATAACTATGCATGGTGTCAGAAGGTACTAGGCTTTAATTATTTCATAAGGTGTATAAATGTCTAATCACTATGTTATACACCTGAAACTAATATAATATTGTTTGTCAGCCATAATTTTAAAATAAAAACAATTTTAAAAATATGAAGCATTTAACTTTTGAATCATTAAAGTTCATTGATTTCAAAAGTGAAGTTGTCATTTTGGTTAAATACAAATTTTGTTTTTGTTTAGAAAAATTCAGAATTCTAGTCACTTGGAATTTAAAAAGGAGCAATACTTAGATCTTTAGTCTTTTTTTAAAATATAATTTATTGATTATGCTATTACAGTTGTCCCATTTTTTTCTCATCTTTATTCCCCTCCATCCTGCACCCCACCTCCACCAACATTCTGCTCCCCCTTAGTTCATGTCCATGGGTCATACATATAAGTTCTTTGGCTTCTCCATTTCCTATACTATTTTTAACCTTCCCTTGTCTATTTTGTACCTACCAATTATGCTTCTTATTCCCTGTACCTTTTCTCCCATTCTCTCCCCTCTCTCTCCCCTCCGACTTCCATTTCTGTGATTCTGTTCCTGTCCTAGTTGTTTGCTTAGTATATGTATGTTTTTGTTTTCTTTTATATTCAGTTATTTATAGTTGTGTGTTTATTGTCATTTTACTGTTTGTAGTTTTTGATCTTCTTTTTCTTAGATAAATCCCTTTAACATTTTATATATAATAAGGGCTTGGTGATGATGAACTCCTTTAACTTTACCTTATCTGGGAAACACTTTATCTGCCCTTCCATTCTAAAGGAGAGCTTTGCTGGATAGAGTAATCTTGGATGTAAGTCTTTGCTGTTCAAAACTTTTACTATTTCTTTCTAGCCCCTGCTTGCAGGCAAGGTTTCTTTTGAGAAATCAACTGATAGCATTATGGGAACTTCTTTGTAGGTAACTGTCTCCTTTTCTCTTGCTGCTCGTAAGATACTCTCCTTACCTTTAATCTTGGGTAATGTAATTATGATGTGCCTTGTTGTGTGCTTCCTTGGGTTCCACTTCTTTGGAACTCTGAACTTCCCCAATCTCCTGGAAGTCTATTTCCTTGGCCAGATGGGGAAAGTTCTCCTTCATTATTTTTTCAAATGAGTTTTCAATTTCTTGCTCTTCCTCTCCTCCTTCTGGCACCGCTATGATTCGGATGTTGGAGTGTTTCAAGTTGTCCCAAAGGTTCCTAAGCCTCTCCTCATTTTTTTGAATTCTTGTTTCCTCATTCTGTTCTGATTGAATGCTTAACTCTTCCCTCTGCTCCAAATCATTGATCTAAGTCCCAGTTTCCTTCCCTTTATTGTTGGTTCCCTGTATATTTTTCTTTATTTCACTTTGTATAGCCTTCACTTTTTCCTCCATTTTGTGACCATACTGAACCATTTCTGTGATCATCCTGTTTACCAGTGTTTTGAACTGTGCATCTAATAGGTTGACTATCTGTTCATCACTTACTTCTAATTTTGGAGCTTTGATCTGTTCTTTCATTTGGGCCATATTTCTTTGTCTCAGTGAGTCTGTTGTATTGGAAGGGGCAGAGACTTAAGTATTCATCAGGTAAAGAAAGTCTCAAAACCTCTGGTTGTAAAACCTGTGGGGGATGCGGCAGTGGGAGAAACTCCCAGCCTCACAGGAAAATTTGTTGGAGAGATCCAAGGGGTCCTGGAATGTACACAAACCCACCTACCTGGGAATCAGCATCATAAGTACCTGATTTACTTGTGGGTAACAGGGGAAGTAACTTAAAGCTGGCTGAGGGCCAAACAAGCAGCACTGTTTCCTCTTGTACCCCTTCCCCACATACAGCGTCACAATGGAGCAACCTGAGTTGCCCCGTCCTGGTGAATACCTCGGGCTCTTTCCTTCTTTCTTTTCTTTTCTTTTTTTTTTTAAAGATTTTATTTATTTGTTATTTAGAGAGAAGGGAAGAGAGGGAAGAAAACATTGATATGTGAGAGAAGCGTCAATTGGTTTCCTCTCAACCAGGGATCTGGCTTGCAACCCAGGCATGTATCCTGACTGGGATTCGAATGAGCCACCCTTTGGTTTGTGGGACAACATCCAACCCACTGAGCCACACCAGTCAGAACAGCACCTAGATCTTTGGCAGTATGATTGGTTGTGGCTCATCACCTGATGAAATATAGCATACACTTTTGTGTAAGGCATTTTAGATAACATAACTTTCCCTTAGCTGGTAAGGCATTTTACTTCATATATGTGTGCAAAGGCAGACAAACAGGGAACACAGCTACTTATATATTTTGACAAAATCCTGGTCATTTCATGTGGAAAGTTCATCTTTATTTTCATTTTGTGGGGAGACATATGGAAACAGGAAACATCCAAAGTTAAATCAGTTTTGGTAATCAAAGGGATGAAAAATACTGCAACTAGATTTCCCCTGGTTTTAGACATAGGAAAAAGGTTTCTTAAACTTGAATCCAATAGTGGTTTGAATATTCATACTAATTTTACCTTCATGTAATTTAATTGGCCTGAAGTTATACACCTTTTCATATTTCAGTATAGTTTGTTATATGCCTGACACTATGCTAAGCACTTTATACATGTTATTTCATTTCATTGTTATAGTAACCCAATAGAATAGGTATTGCTGTTATTTTCATATTATCAATAAGAAAACTGAGGCTTTGAGAGATTAAGCATCTTTCCCAATGCTGTACAACTAATAAGTGGAAAAGGCAGAGTACAAATTTGGCACTCAGACTCTACAACATATAGTTTTACTTCAGCGCCTACTCTCTACACCAGTAATACCAGATCGATTCAGCTTGAAATTATATATGCTACCTCTGTTTCATTTATATCCTTTTATTGTTTTCACTGTCTATGTTCCATACATGTAAATGTTTATGAAAATATATAACTAACAGCTTCCCTATGGACCTGCCAAAATGTTAGTTTTGTTAATTTAAAGCTATATGAGAAAAGATGGTAAAGAAACTAACATGTCAAAGAAATTATTTTTCATGGAATAATTGAAAAATAAAGAGATTGGATAATTGTTTGGTGGTTTCTATTGAAGAGCGTGCCATATGACTAGCAATTTTATTCCTAGTATTGTGATTTTGTTCACCAAGCAGATGTACAAAAACAGTCATAGCAGCTCTGTTCATAATCTCAGCATTCTGGAGACAACTGCAACCTACATCAACATGACAATGGATAGACAAACTGTGATATATTTATGCAATGCAATATTGTTCAGAAAGCTGCTCCATGCAACAAAATGGATAAATCTCACAGACACAGTGTTGTGCAAAAGAAACCAAGTAATAAACAGTACATAGATGTCCATCTATATAAAGATCAAAAGCAGGGAAAACTAATTTATGGTTATAAAGGTCAGGATGGTATTACCTTTGGGGAAATACTGATTAGGGGAGGCATTATGGAGCCTCCTCGAGTGCTGGAAATGCTTCTAGAGTGCTTGATCTAGGTTGTGGTTACATGAATATATACAAAGGTAAAAATTCCTTTACCTGTAATGAAAAATATTTTCAGAAAAAATAAAAATTGAGAGAATTAAGCAGTAGTAGGTATACATTAAAAGCAATAAAAAGGACATGCTTCAGTATAGAAGAAATAATCCTAGGTGGAACTGTGGAAACTCAGGAAGCAGTAAAGAGCAACAGAAAGAGTCAAATGTGGATTAATAGTAAATGTATAAAACACTAATAGGATGTCAAATGACATTTATGATATCTAGAATTAAAATGCTTGATAGCCCTGGCTAGGTAGTTCATTTGGTTGGAGCATCACCCTGGTATACCAAGGTTGCAGGTTCAGTCCCTGGTTGGGACACATATAAGAGGGAGCCAATGAATGCACAGATGAGTGAAACAATAAGTTGATGTTTCTCTATCCCCCCCTTCCCTTCTCTATCTAAAAAAATAATCACTAAAATAAAAAGTAAAAATAAAAAAATGCTGAGAAAAGAATAACAAAAAAAAAAAATTGACAGCAATAGCACAAAAGGAAGGAGAAAGAAGTTAACAGAATGAAAGTGTTCTCCAGTCTTCGCATTGTTTGGTAATTTGTAAAGGTATAATTAACTTATAGTAGGCTCTAATATGTGAAGGATGCATGCCATAATCTCTAGAGAAGTTCTGTCCAAGAAATACAATGGAAACCATAAATGAGAACTACATAAATAATTCTTCAATTTCTAGCAATTTTACCTATAAAAAGTAAAAAAGAAGTGGATGAAATAATATTAATAATATATTTCTCACCTAATACATCTAAGATTTTATAAACCAATATAAACATTATTGAGAAGTTTTTTAAAAATCATATTAAGTCTTCAAAATCTGGTATTTCACTCTTAGAGCACACCTCCATTTGGACTAACCACATTTCAAATGTCACAGGTGGTTAGTGGTCAGCCCAGTTTTAGAACAGTGGTTTTCAAGGGGTGAAATTTTCTTTTAACAGTGTATATTTGATGTGTCTGAAGACATTTTTGATTGTCATGATTGTGGGACGGTAGGTGGTGCTATTGGTATCTAGTGGGTAGAAGCTATGGATGCTGCTATACATCCTATAATATACACAGAACAGCTCCTCCCCACATCCCATAAAGAATTTAGTACTAAATGTCAATCATAGCATCCTTGAGAAAACCTGCTCGAGAGTAACCCTTAAAATAATAGTTTAAAAGTATATAATGAATAAGAATTTAATGGTGGGGAGGAAGAGAATAAACAAAAAATTACTAATTTAAACAGAGCAAAAGAAAGGAAAAAAGGGAATAGAGATAGGATGGGACGAGTAGAAAGCAAATAGTTGTATTAGTAAAATAACATTAACTACAAATGGGTTAATATTATAATTGAAGATTAAGATTGTCAGATGGGGACATAGTTTCTGCCTATATGTTGCAAAGGGAACATTTTAAATATAAGGAGGCAGAAAAGTTGAAGGTAAAATGGTTAAAAAGTCTAGACCATACAAACTCTGATAAAAATAAAACTGCTATAGCTATACTAATATTAAAACAGGTTCTAGGAGAGATCCAAGAGGGCAGAGAAGTAGAAGTTACACTAACCTTGTCCCAGAACCAATCTTGAATTAGAACTAAATTGCAGAGAAATCATCTGGAATAACCAACTGAATAATAACTGGAGAGAAGCCTTATAATAACAGGTCAACAGAAGAAACCACTTCACCACAACGTGACTGGTATGGAGTGTGGAGGAGATGCAAGAGGGCTGGCCAGGCTCCCATGGGTGGCAGCTGAAGTTCCAAAAGAAAATTTCAGTGGCCAGGGGGTTCCCCCTGAGAAGTGTGGGGTTTAAACTCCAAGCTGAACTTCCCAGTCTACAACACCAGAGCCAGGAAGGGAACCCAGATTACATCCCGCTGTGCAAAGTGGTCGGGTTTCTGTCTACCAGAGAGAGATGGCTAGAGACACAGAAAGTATCTCAAAGGGCCAATGCACAAAATTTTGCTTGCAGCCATTTACCATGGGCTCCAGCAAAGGGGTGGTAGAATGGACTAGAGATGTTTGAGGAGAGTCTGGGGATGGTGGCTTTGGGGACAGAACTGAGGGAGCAGCAGCCAGGATCCCTGTGCTGAGCCATTCCCCATACTACAGGAGCCATCTTGTGCAGGTAGAGTAGTCCCTTCAAGTGGCATCAGCCTGAGGGGAAGCGACAGCCCTGCCCAGAGCAGTTACTCTGCCCCACTCTGTGGAGCTTAAGCCTGACTCCTTATTACAGATTGGCTAGATTAACAATGGAAGAAGACAACCACAGACTGGGGATCACTGGTAGTCTTGAACATGCTGCCTAGGGTGAGACTGAGACACCATCTGACATCACCAGTTGTGGGTCCAGAAAGAGAAGACAGGCGTAAACACTAGATTCTACTGAGATGAACTCCACCACCATCCTCTTCATGATTTGCATCATTTTCTCTCCTGCATAGCTTTTTAACATTCATTTATTGTCCTTCATGTTTGTGCATATTAGGTCACTAGTTTTTATATTACAGTTTATTTTAAATCTTATATTTTGCTCCTCCTTTCTCTTATTCCATTTCACCTTCTTCTTTCCTCTTCTCATTTTTCTTTTAAATTTTATTTTTTCTCTCTTGCTATGACTTGTTTCCATTCCACACACTTACAATTTCTCCCCTCTCCAGCCTCTTAAAACCATTTTTGTTGTCATTAGTCATCTCATGTTCTTTTTCCCATTCTTAAAATACCCTTATTCTCTCTCCACCTTTAGTAATCTTTGCTCGTTGGTTGTGAATATGGTGGTTGTTGCATTTCTTATTTTATTTCTAGATCTTCACTGTTTTTGTATTCCAAATCTAAAATTTTACTGTTTCGTTCTCCTACTCCATTTTGCCTTCCTCCTGCTCTTTTTTTTTGTTTTAAATTTTAATTTTTCCCTGTCTTAACCTGGTTTTCATTCCTCACTCTTAGTATTCCTTCTCCCTCTATCCTCTCAAAATCACTTCTCTTTCCTCTACACATCCCTTATGTTTTTCTTCTTTTTTCTCTCTTACTCCCATCCAGCTACATTAATATTTGTTAATTTGTTGTTGAGAGTGCTGTGGTGGATCTTTTTTACAGTTTGGTTCTTATTTTGTCTTCCTCTCACTATGTATTTTTTAAAAATTTCTTATTAAGATTAACTATTGGTTCCTTTCTCACTCCATTCCACTTTCTTTCCTCCCTTTTTTATTTACAATGTAAATTTTACTTGATTTCTCTCTTCAGCTTGTCTCTATTCCCTACTCTTATTATTACTCCTCCCTCTACCTTCTCAAAATCATTTTTCTTTCAGTTATTCATCTCATATTCATTTTTATTTTCTTATAGTAGTCTTAAACTTGTTACACCTTTATTAATATTTCCTCATTTCCTGTTGATAGTGTGATTGTGGGTGGGATTTATTTTTGTGGGTATAAGTTTGTTTCCTGGACAGTTTGGTTTTGTTCTGGCAGCACTTGTACAAGAGCATACAAGACGTGGTAGGAGAAGTGACTCTCAGTCAGCCAGCCAGATGGAAGGACCACCAAAGAATGACCCAACAACAACCAAAACTCAATTACAACAAAGAGAGTCCACAGAAATAGCATAAAGCCCTTCCAAGAGCATCAAGTTCAGGAGATCAAGGAGACTGCACCACTGAATCCCACATATCTCCTACCACATAAAGTCATATCACAAAGACAGGGAGTCAAAGTAGACCGATCTACATAACAGAAAAAAACAGAGTCACCTAAGATGGGGAGACAAAGAACCCCCAATCAAAAGGAAAGGAGGAATCTACGGAAAGAGTGCTACATGAAACAGAGGCAAGAAAACTATCAGACACTGAGTTCAAAATAATGGTTATAAGGAAGCTCAATGAACTCAGTGAGAACTACAAAGAACTCCAGGGAAGCTATAAAGAACTTACTGTGAACTATATCAGCATGAAAAAGGACACAGAAACTATCAATAAGAACCAGTGGGAAATGAAGAATACAATATCTGAAATGAAGGACACAGTAGAAGGAATTAAAAGAAGGCTAATGAAGCAGAATATTGAGTCAGCAAGCTGGAGGACAAGGTAAAAAAAAATTCCCAGACAGAGCAACAAAATTAAAAAAGACTCAGAAAGAACAAAGAGGGTTTAAGGGAGCTTCAGGACAACATGAAATGTAATAGTATCCATATCAGGGATACCAGAAGGAGAAGAAGGGGAGCAAGGGATAGAAAACCTGTTTGAAAATGTAATGACAGAAAAATTCTCTAAATTGGTGAGAGAAAAAGTAATACAAGTCCAGGAAGCACAAAGGATCTCAATAAAGATGAATTCAAAGAGGACCACTCCAAAACTTGATAATTAAAATGGGAAAATTTAAAGACAAATAAAGAATCTTAAAGGCAGCAAGGGATAAACAGCTAGTGATATACCAGGGACCTCCAGTAAGGCTATCAGCTGATTACTAAACACAAACACTGCAAGCCAGAAGGGAATGGCAAGAAATATTCTAAGTAATGAAATCATGGGCCTGCAACTGAGACTATTCTACCCAGCAAGGCTCTCATTTAAAAATAAAAGGTGAAATAAGGAGTTTCCCAGACAAAGAAAAGCTAACAGAATACATCTCCAAACCAGCATTACAAGAGATGCTAAAGGAACTGCTTTAAGAAGATGAAGAAAAAGTGAGAGAGAGGAACACAGGAACAAAGGGGAAAATGGCAATGAGTAAGTACCTATCAATAATAACCTTAAATGTAAATGGATTAAGTGTTCCAATGAAAAGACACAGGGTAGCTGAATTGTTAAGAAAATATGACCCACACATATGCTGTTTACAAGAGACCCAACTCAGAACTAAAGACATACACAGGTTGAAAGTGAAAGGAGGGAAAAAGTTATTTCAGGTAAACAGACATGAAAAAAAAAGGCTGGGGTAGCAATACTTATACCAGACATAATAGATTTCAAAACAGAGGCCATAAAAATAGGCAAAGAAGGACACTACATAATACTTAAGGGAATAATCCCTCACAAAGACATAACTCTTATAAACATATGTGTACCCAAAATAGGAGTACCAAAATATATAAGAAAAATCTTGGAGGACTCCAAGAAAGATACTGACAGCAACATACTCATAGCAGGGTATTTTAACACCTCATTGTCAACAATGGCTAGATTTTCCAAGCAAAGAGTCAACAAGGATATTTTGGCACTGAAGAATACTCTAGATCAAATGAACTTATATACAGAACCTTTCAACACAGAGAAGCAAAATATACATTCTTTTCAAATGCATATGGAACATTTTCAAAGATAGACCACATGGTAGGATGCAAAACAAGCCTCATCAAATTCAAAAAACTGAAATCATATCAAGCGTCTTCTCAGATCACAATGGTTTGAAAGTAGTAACCAGCCTCAAGAAAAAGAACTCAAAAACATTCAAATTCTTGGAGACTGAATAACATGTTATTAAATAATGAATGGGTTAAAAATGAGATCAAAGAAAAATAAAAAAGTTTCAGGAAAAAAAAAGGAAAATGAACAAACAACAGACCGAAACCTATGGGACATAGTGAAAGCAGTCCTGAGAGAGAAGTTCATAGCAATGTAGTCTCACCTAAGAAAGACAGAAAATTCTCAAATAAACAACCTAACCATACATTTTCAAGAACTGGAGAAACAAAAAACAAAGGCCAGAGCGAATAGAAGGAAGGAAATAATCCAGATCAGATCAGAATTAAGTGACATATTAAGTGACATAGAGACTAAAAGAATAATTCAAAGGATCAATAAATCCAGGAGCTGCTTCTTTGAAAAGATAAGGAAAATTGACAGGCCTTTAAGCAGACTCATTAGGAAAAAAAAGAGAGAGGACCCAAATAAACAAAGTCAGAAATGAAAGAGGAGAGATTACAACTGACACCACAGAAATACAAAGGATTGTAAGAAATTACTACAATTGCATGCCAAGTATTTGAAAACCTGGGCAAAATGGACAAATTTCTAGAAATATATGATCTTTCAAAACTGAATCAAGAAGAAGCAGAAAGCCTGAATAGACTGGTAACAACTAGTGAAATTTAAGCAGTAACCAAAATCCAGCACACAAAAGCCCTGGACTAGACAGCTTCACAGGCAAATCTTACCAAACATTGGGGAAGAGCTAATTCCTATCCTTCTCAACCTATTCCAAAGAATTCAAGAAGGAAGACTTTTGAACTCTTGTTATGAGGCCAGGATTATCCTAATTCCAAAACCAGGTAAAGACGCAGCAAAGAAAGAGAATTACAAGCCAATATTGCTGATGAACGTAGATGCTAAAACCCTCAGCAAAATACTGACAAAGCAGATCCAGCTATACATTAAATAGATTATACACTAGGATCAAGTGGGATTCATCCTAGGGATACAAGAATGGTACAATATTCACAAATCAGTAATGCTGAAAAAACATTGAATAATATACAATCTCCATTTATGATAAAAACACTCAGCAAAATGGGAATAGAAGAACTACACCTCAACATAATAAAGGCCATATATGAGAAACCTACAGGCATCTTCATACTCAATGTGCAAAAACTAAAATCTTTCCCCCTAAGATAAAGAACAAGACAAGTGTGTCAGCCTTTACCTCTTTTATTCAACAAAGTATTGGATGCTCTAGCCACGGCTTAAGAGAAGAAAAAGACATAAAAGGCATCCAAATTGGAAAGGAGGAATTAAACTGTCATTATTTGTAGATGACATAATAGTTTACATAGAAAATCGTATAGGCTCCACCAAAAAAATATTCGACCTATAAGTGAGTTTGGCAAAACCATGGGATACAATGGCAACTTTGAAATTGAAGGCATTTTTGTACAGCAACAATGAAATATCAGAAACAGAAACTAGGAAAAAAATCTATTTGGAATAGCAACAAGAAAAATGAAGTACCTAGGAACAAACTTAACCAAGGAGATAAAACCTGGACTTGGAAAACTACAGAACACTGAAGAAAGAAATTAAGGAAGATACAAATAAGTGGAAGCATATACTGTGTTCATGGATTGGGAGAATTAACATCATTAAAATGTCCATACTACACAAAGCAATCTATAGATTCAATGCAATCCTTATTAAAGTACCAATGACATATTTCACAGATTGAAAACAAATATTTCAAAAATTTATATGGAACCAAAAATGACCATAAATAGTATCAGCAATCTTGAGAAAGATGAACAAAGTAGGAAGGATGACAATACCTGATCTCAAACTATTATATTACAAGGTTACTGGAATTGGCATAAGAATAGACACCTAGATCAATGGAACAGAATAGAGAGCCCAGAAATGTTGTGGCATATACAATTACTTTCTTTCTTTTAATGGTGAAATTTATTCTATTGTATAAACCTACTACATTTTGGTTTTCTCTTAATATGTTCATGGGCATCTGAGTTGTTTACAGAAGCAGCCTATAGTGGATGCTATTGCTATGAACATTTATGTGAAGCTTCAGTTTGAACATGTTTTTAATTTGGGGGTAAGTATATACTAAGTGTGAAACTGCTGGGTCACATAGTAATACTATGTTTAAATATTTGAGAACTGTCAAATTATAATCCAAAGTGGTTGTACCATTTTATGTTCTCAGCAGCAATGTATGAGGCTTCCAATTTTTCCACATATTTATCAAACCTTGTTTTTCTATTTTTTTTATTTTAGCTATCTTAGTGGTTGCAAAAAGATACCTCATTGTTGTTTTGACTTAAATTATGCTGATGCCAAATTATATTAAGTACATTATCATATACTTGTTGACAACTTTCTTGGAGAACTGGATATTCATAATCTTTACCCATTCTTTAATTTTTTTGTCTTTTTGTTGAGTTGTATACTTATGTATTCCTGCTACAAGTTTCTTATCAGATATGTAATTTGGAAATATATTCTCCAATCCTGTGGGGCTGTCTTTTCAATTTCTTGATGGTATACTTTGATGTACAAAAGTTTTTAATTTTCAGGAGGTCAAATTATTTATTTCAACTTTCGTTTCTTGTAGTTTTGTGTCATATCCAAGAAATCATTGTCAAGGTCAAGAAGATTGAATCTCATGTTTCCTTGTGAAAGTTTTATAGTTTTGTCTCCAACATTTATATTTTGGTTAATTGTTGTACATGATATAAGAATCCAACTTTTTTACTTTATTACTTGCTGAGGTCTCAGATGATGATGAGCATTTGTAGCAGAAAGATATTTTTAAATTAATATATGTACCTTGGTATTTTAGACAATGCTATTTACACTTAATAGAATACAGTATATTGTAAACATTCTTTTATGTAATCTAGGAAACCAGAAAGTTTGTGTGGCTTGTTTTTTATTTAAAAAAATGTTTTATTATTTATTATTTTAATTATATTTTATTGATTATGCTATTACAGTTGTCCTGATTTTTCCCCTTTTGCTCCCTTCCACACAATCCAACTCCATCAGGCAATCCCCACATCATTGTTCATGTCCATGGGCCATTTGTATATATTCTTTGGCTATTCCATTTCCAATACTGTACTTTATATCCCATGGCTGTTCTGTAACTACCTATTTGTAGTTCTTAATCCCCTCACCTCTTTATCTATTCCCGCATACTACCCTCCCACCTGGCAATCATCCAAATGCTCTCTGTATCCATGATTCTGTCTCTGTTTTTCTTGTTTGCTTTGTTTTTTAGATTCAATTGTTGATAGATATGTATTTCTTGCCATTTTACTGTTCATAACTTTGATCTTCTTTTTCCTAAATAAGTCCCTTTAACATTTCATATAATAATGTCTTGGTGGATGAACTCCTTTAGTCTTTTCTTATCTGGTAAGCTCTTTATCTGCCCTTTGATTTTAAATGACATGCTTGATAGAGTATAATCTTGGCTGTAGGTCCCTGCTTTTCAGGACTTTCAATATTTCTTGCCAAATCCTTCTAGCCTGCAAAGTTTCTTTTGAGAAATCAGCTGACAGTCTTATGGGAGATTGCGTATCTCCATTTTGTTTAGTTCTTTTTCTGGAGTTTGATCTGTTCTTTCACTTGGGCTATGTTTCTTTGTCTCCTTGTTTTGGCAGTCTTATGGGAACATAAGACTGTAGTTAACTAATTTCTTTTCTTTTGGTGCATTTAAGAATCTCTCTTTATCTTTACTCTTTGGTGTTTTAATTATGGTGTGTCTTGGAGTGGGCCTCTTTGCATCCATCTTGTTTGGGACTCTATGTTTTCTGGACTTGCATGTCTATTTCCTTCACCAAATCAGGGAAGTTTTCTTTCATTATTTTTTTCAAATAGATTTCCAAATCCTTGCTCTTTCTCTTCTGGCTTGCTTGTAAATGTTGGAATGCTTGAAGTTGTCCCAGAGACTGCTAACATTATCCTTGTTTTTTCAGATGCTTTTTTTCCCCTTGTTGTTTTAATTGGTTGTTTTTTGCTTCTTTATGTTACAAATCATTGATTTGATTCTTGGCTTCACCCACTTTACTGTTGTTTCCCTATAAATTGTTCTTTATTTCAATTAGTGTATCCTTCATTTCTGACTGAATTCTTTTTATGCTGTTGAGGTCCTTGCTAAGTTCCTTGAGCATCCTTATAACCAATGTTTTGAACTCTGCATCGATAGATTGCGTATCTCCATTTTGTTTAGTTCTTTTTCTGGAGTTTGATCTATTCTTTCACTTGGGCCATGTTTCTTTGTCTCCTTGTTTTGGCAGCCTTCTTGTGTTTGTTTCTGTATTAGGTAGAACTGCTATGACTCTCTGTCTTGGTAGCGTGGTGTAATGTAGTAGGTGTCCTGTAGGGTCCAGTGGCACAGCCTTCCCTGTCACCCAAGCTGGACACTTGATATGTGCCTCCTGTGTGGGCTGATTACACCCTCTTCTTGTAGTTGAGCCTTGATTGCTGTTGGCAGGTCAAGAATGGGGAAGGACCCAGGCTAGCCACCTGCAAGAACTGGCTGTGACCACTGATCACCAACCTCTGCTCTCTGTGGCGATCAACTGTGCAGGGGCAGGGAGTTAGTGAACTGACATGGTCGGTAGATGTTCCCTGGGTGCTCAGGCTCTGGGGTTCCCTTGTTAGTGCATACCAAGGTCAGTCCCTACCTATGTTCTCCCCAGGGTCACCCTGCATGAACTATAAAGTAGTCTGAAATGGCTGTTGTTTGTGCTGGATTTCGAGGTTCCCAGGCAAAGCCAAGCTGTGAACCTCGGCTGGCTGCTGTTAGTGCCAGGCCTGGGGTCACTTAGCAAGAGGTTTTGGGGGCTGGGGGCTTACTGAGGCTGGCTGTTGCTTATTTGATAGGATTTAGAAAGTTGTGAAGCCTGAGTTAAGACCAGTCATTCATTTGGAAAAGTCTTGGTTAACAGTTTGGGGGTGCTGGTAAGCGGGGTGGGATGAAGCCTTGGGGGAATCTCTAGTGCAGGGCAAACAGTGTTAGCCATGTTAAAGGAGTCTCAGATATGGCACCTGCCTGCCAGCTCTTTGGCTCTGTTGGGGGAAGACTCAGAAAAGACCATGGTCTTTGTCCACATTTCTGTCTGGGAGAAAGCTGTCCCCCAGCACTCACCTTGATGCCAGACACTTCAGTTCCTCCCTGTATGTCACTCGTGCCTTTCAAGCTGCTACCCCAGTGCTGAAACTCAGTGAGTCTGAGTAAGTCCATGTGTGGGTTCTTTAAGGGGAATTGCTTGTTACTCAGAGTTTCTTTCACCGACTCAATACACACTGGTTTTTGCAACCAGAAGTTATGGGGCTTATCCTCCTGGCACTGGAACCCTGGGCTGGGGGCTTGGGGGTTTGGTATAGGGCTGGGACTCCTCGCTCCTGAGATATCCCTTACAAATATTTATCCATCACACGTGGATGTGGGACCAGATTGTTCTGCATCTCTGCCCCTCCTACCAATCTGAATGGATGTGGTTTCTTTAATTATGTAGTTGTTGGATTTTCATTCAACTCAATTTCTTATGGTTCTGTGTTATGGCTGTTCTGTATTTTAGTTGTAATTTTGATGTGGTTGTAAGAGGAGGCAAGCTGTATTTACCTTGCTGCCTTCTTGACCGGAAGTCTCTTGTGTGACTTGTTTTATTGCAATATTTGTTTTATTGCAGTAGTATGGACCTGAACCTGCAATATCTCTAGATACACCTATAAACAATGGAGATTGTACAGTGTCTTTGATGAATGGTGTTTGGAATTTGGATTACTATGTTACACCATTCACAAAAGTTTACTCAAAATGGATTAAGACTTGAATATAAGATCTAAAGCTATAATATTCCTAGAAGAATACATAGTTGGTAAGCTTCTTAACATAAGCCTTGTCAATGATTTTCTGGATTTGACATCAGAATCAAAGGCAACAAAAGTAGAAATACCATGTTCATGGATTGGAAGAATTAACATCATCAAAATGTCTATACTACCCAAAGCAATTTATAGAGTCCATGCAATCCTTATTAAAATATCAATGACATATTTCACAGATATAGAACAAACATTTCAAAAATTTGCATGGAACCATAAATGACCCTGAGTAGCCTCAGCAATTTTGAGAAAAAGCACAAAGTAGGAAGGATCACTCTACCTGATATTAAACTATATTACAAGGCCACTGTAATCAAAACAGTCTGGTACTGGCATAAGAACAGACACATAGATCAATGGGACAAAATAGAGATCCCAGAAATAAACCCATGTCTCTATGGTCAATTAATACTTAAAGCAGGAAGAAGCATAAAATGGAGTAAAAATAGCCTCTTCAACAAATGGTGTTGGGAGAGTTACATAGCTACATGCAAAAAAAAAAAAAAAAAAAAAAAGAAGAAGAAGAAGAAACTCAACCACCAAATACACTATACACAAAAATGAACTCAAGATGGATAATAGACTTAAATATAAGTCATGACACCATTAAAGTCCCAGAGGAGAACATAGGCAGGAAAATCTCAGATATTCCATGCAGGAATGTTTTCAACAATATGTCCCCCAGAGCAAGGGACATAAAGGAAAGAATAAACAAATGGGACTACCTCTAATTTAAAAGGTTCTGCATGGCTAAAGAAAACATCAGCACAATGAAAAGGGAACCGACTGTATGGGAAAACATATTTGCCAATGATACCTTGGACATGGGTTTGATCTCCAAAATATATAAGGAACTTATACAACTCCACACCAGGAAGATAAACAATCCAATTAAAAAATGGCCAAAGGATCTGAATGGACACTTCTCCAAGAAGGACATACAGAAGATTCAGACACATATGAAAGGATGCTCAGCATTGCTAACCATCAGAGAGATACAAATTAAAACCACAATTAGATACCACTTCACACTGGTTAGAATGGCCATCATAAACAAATCGACAAACAGCAAATGCTGGAGAGGTTGTGGAGAAAAGGGAGCCCCTAGTGCACTGTTGGTGGGAATACACACTGGTATAACCACTGTGGAAAACAGTATGGAATTTCCTCAAAAAACTAAAAATGGAACTGCCTTTAGATCCAGCAATTCTACTTCTGGGATTATACCCTAACAATCCTGAAACATGAATTCAAAAGAATCTATGTACCCCAATGTTCATAGCAGCCTTATTTACAGTAGCCAAGTGCTGGAAACAGTCTTAGTGCCATCAGTAAATGAGTGGGTAAAAAAAAACTGTGGTATATACGCACAATCGAAGACTATGCAGTAGAAAAAAGAAGGAATTCCTACTTTTCATGACAGCATGGATGGAACTGGGGAGTATTATGCTAAGTGAAATAAGCCAGGCAGTGAAAGTTAAATATGATATCATCTTACCTATAAGTTGAACCTAATTAACAAAACAAACATGCAAGCAAAACTGAACTAGAGACATGGAAATAAGGAACAAACTGACAGTGACCAAAGGGGAGGGGTGAGAGGGATAAGGGGGAAAAGCAGGGGAAGAGTCAAGTCAAGCAACTTGCATAAAGGACCCATGGACAAAGACAATGGAGGGGGGAGGATTGAATGGGGAGGTGGGGAGTGGTTAAAGCAGGAGAGAGTAGTGGGATAAAAAAGGGGACAATTGTAACTGAACAAAAATAAAAAAACATTTAAAAAATGTAGTAAAAGGAAAAAGAAATAAAAGAAAAACAAGTTGTACTACATCAACTGAAAAGCTCTGCACAGCCAAGAATACCATCAACAAAATGAAAAAGCTACCTACAGAATGGGAGAAAATATTTTCAAACTTTATATCTGATAAAGAGTTAATATCTAAAGTATGTAAAGAACTCATACAACTCAACTGTCACAACAATAAAATAAAAGCAATCTGACTAAAAAATGAGCAGAAAATCTGAATTGATATTTTTTGAAAGAAGACATACAAATGGGTAACAGGAACATGAAAGAGTGCTCAATTTCACTAATTATAAGAAAAATACAAATCAAAACCACAATGAGATATCACCTCACACCTGTTAGAATAGCTGTTACCAAAAAGACAAGAGATAACAAGTGTTGGCGAGGATGTGGAGTAAGGGAAACTCTGTGCACTGTTGATGGAAATGCATATTGGTGCATTCACTATGAAAAAACACTATGTAGGTTCCTCAAAAAATCAAAAGTAGAACTATCGTAAGACACAGAAATGAGGAAGGAGATGGCGAAGCAGTGCCAGAAAACAAACTGTAATTAGACAATCTGGTACAAGGGTTCTAATATTTAAGTTTGCTTTGACTTCTTTTACTATATGGACACCTCTATGATATGGGCACTAAAACTAAAGTCAACAGTGGAAGAGGGATTGACACTGTATAGAACCATTTTAAGAGGAATGAAAAATAAAAGAGTCACACAGAAATTAAGTGTGTTACTGTAAAGCTACACCAATTGTGCCTGCCTCTCCTGTCTCCCCTTCCAACTTTTCTGCCTTTGCCACAACCTGAGACAGAAAGACCAACCTCTTCTTTTCTTTCTCCTCTTCAACTTATTTAACATGATGACAAGGATGAAGATCTTTATGTTGATCCACTTCCATTTAATGAATAGTAAGTAATCATCATGCTTATAGTTCATAAACTTGTTTGTTGTGATTGTATATTGTGTTTTCATGTGAAAACCTGAGTCATCATCATTGGGTAAGTATTCATCCACCTTTCACTCTTTCCACTTGCCATCCAAATGCTCTGACTGTGCAAATATTTACTTTTCTTACTAAGCAAGGGCTTGTTGCCCAATATGCAAAGAAGCCAATACTACAACATCAGCTTTTGAGAAAAGAAAAGGCTTTTATTTGTGAGTCGACTGACAAGGCGATTGGAGGCAGAGCTCACATCTGTTTCCCTGATCCGGGGTGTAGGACAGGTTTAAGAGGTGTCAGCATCAGATCTTCCTGGGCAATGGTCCCTTTGCTTATGAATGGGATCTGGTGTTTAGCTTCTGGTCATTTCCAGGTCCTTTGGTTACATTGAGGGGAGCAGTTAAGAGTTCACAAGTGTTATTCTTGAGTAGTATATCCAAAGTTTAAATTTTGGTTCTGGGTCTTGTTAGGAACAGGATTAGACCAGTTTGAGCTGGTTCTATGCTTACACTTTGAGGTATGGGAGTCATATTTTAACATTCTGACTGATCTTTCCTTGGATCTAAGCATGAGCAATGGCAGAGGTATCAGCAATTTGAAAAGAAGCATTGTGTTCCACCAGGATGTCTATAAAATGGATTTCAGTTATTCTGCTGCTATAGCTGAGTTGTAACGTTAGCCCTGGGAGCTGCGGAAGGGTACTATTGTGGCCCACAGAATATAGCGATTGGATCAATATGAAGACAGTCCTGGATGGACTTCTCCAGAGAGGTCATGAAGTAATTGTTCTAACATCTTAGGCTTCCTTTTTGGTTGATCCCAACAAGTCAAATCATCATTAAATTTGAGATTTACCCTATATGCTTAATTAAGAATGATGTGATGGTATTTTTATTTTCATGCAGCGGCCCAAATAGGTAGACAAATGAGCTGCCAAAATATACATTTTGGACATATTTTTCACTAATGCAAGAAATGTCTTGTCTGATTTTATTGAAAAGCTCTGTAAAAATGTCATTTTTAATATTTTTAAATGTTTTCTATAGGAAACAACAAAACTACAAGAATCAAGATTTGATATCATTCTTGTAGATGCCATTATACCCTGTGGTAAGCTGGTGGCTGAGCTGCTGAAAAATCTTTAGTGCACACTTCCTGTTTCTCTCATGTCTATACAATTGAAAAGTGTATTGTGGAGAATTTCCAATCCCTCCATCCTATTTTTTATTATTTGTTATTATGTCAGAATTAAGTGATCAAATGACCTTCATGGAGAGGGTAAACATTATGATGTATGTTTATTTTGTCTTTTTGGTTCCAAACATTTAATGATAAATGGGATCAGATTTATAGTGAAGCACTGGGTAAGTCATGTTTTCAGTTGGTAGCATGAAGTCCTAACTTTCCTAGTGCCTTGGAAGATGACTTTGCATAAATAAAAAGTCAGAGTCAGAGGAATTTGTTTCTATAAGTGAAGTGATGAAATAATATAAATGATCTTTCAATCCAGAAATATTATAGGAATGCTTAAATTATAAGGTCAGTTTGAGCCATATGGTCCATTACTAGCAAAAGACACTCCAGGAAGTCAGAGACCACAAATCGAGGCACTGAAAAGCTCTTTAAGCAATCACATATTCATTCTTATTTGTTGGTTTGTTTGTAACAGGCTTTATTTTATAGGGGAGTTATAGGTCCACAGGAATATTAAGTATAAATTTTCTATATATGTCCTGCCTCCACATATATATTGCCTCCTCTATTATTAACATCGCCCAGCAGAGACATACATTGGTTAGAATTGATGAAAGTATATTATATCATTATCATCTAAAGTCCATAGTTCACATTCACTCTTGATGTTAATTTATAATGTCATATCTCACTATTACAGTATTGTACAGAGTAGTTCTACTGGCCTAAAAGTTCTCTGTGCTCCGCCTATTCATCCTACATGTCAATTTTACTACAATTTTTTTGTATTCAGTAAGAAACATTAGAAATTTTACTAATTAAAGGAGTTCTGGCCAAGATGGAGGTTTAGGTAGATACGCTTTGCTTCCTTACACAACCAAAGAAGGACAACAACAAATTTAAAAACAAAAACAACCAGAACTGCCAGAAATTGAACTGTATGGAAGTCCGACAACCAAGGAGTTAAAGAAGAAACATTCATCCAGGCTGGTAGGAGGGGTGGTTATGGGAATCTGGGGTGGAGAGGACTCATGGCAAGGTGGTAGCTGGAGGACTGGGTGCATGAAGTTGTGGCTCGCAGTCTCACATTTGTGTGTGGATAAACCAGAAGGAACAACTGGGGAGTGAGTCAGACCTTGCAACCCAGGGCTCTAGTGCAGGAAACTGAAGCCCCAAAACCCCTGGCTGTAAAAATCTGTGGAGGTTGTGGAGGTGGTAGAAACTCCCAGCCTCACAGGAGAGTTTGTTGGAGAGGTACCTGGGGTCCTTGGACATACAAAAACTGCCCACTCAGGTATCAGCACAAAAAGGGTCCAATTTGCTTGTGGGTAGCAGGGGAAGTGACTGAAAGTGGGTGAGAGCCGAGCAAGCATCAGTGTTCCCTCTCTGACCCCTTGCCCACAGACAGCATCACAATGAAGCAACTTGGGTAGCTCTGCTCTAGTAAATACCTAAAGCTCTGCCCCTTACAATGTAACAGGTGCACAGAGACAAAGAAATGTAGCCCAAGTGAAAGGACAGATCAAAACTCCAAAAATAGAAGTAAGCAATGAGGAGATAGCCAACCTATCAGATTCAGAGTTAAAAAATACTGGTGATCAGGATGCTTAAAGATATGGTGGAGTAAGGACACAAAATAGAGGAAAAAGTGAAGGTTATGCAAAGTGAAATAAAGAAAAATACATGGGGAACCAACAGTGAAGGGAAGGAAACTGGGACTCAAATCAACAATATGAAACAAAAGAAACAAGAATTCAGAAAAATAAGGAGAGGATTAGGGACCTCTGGGACAACATTAAATGTTATCCAAATCATAGGGGTGCCAGAAGGAGGAGAGGAAGAGTAAGACATTGAAAACATATTTGAAAAAATAATGAAGGAGAACTTCCCCAATCTGGCCAAGGAAATAGATTTCCAGGAAGTCCAGGAAGCTCAGAGAGTCCGAAAGAAATTGGACCCAAGGAGGAACACACCAAGACACATCACAATTAAATCACCCAAGATTAAAGATAAAGAATCTTAAAAGCATCAAGATTAGAGAAGAGAGTTACCTACAAAGGAGTTCCCTTAAGACTATCAGCTGATTTCTCAAAAGAAACCTTGCAGGCAAGAAGGGGCTGGAAAGAAGTGTTCATGAGAAGCAAGGACCTACATCCAAGATTACTCTAGCCAGCAAAGCTCTCATTTAGAATGGAAGGGCAGATAAAGTGCCTCCCAGATAAGATCAAGTTAAAGGAGTTTATCACCACCAAGCCCTTATTATATGAAATGTTAAAGGGATTTATGTAAGAAAAAGAAGATCAATACTATGAGTAGTAAAATGACAACAAACTCAAAACTATCAACAACTGAACCTAAATAAAACAAAAACAAAGGCAAACTAAGCAAACAACTAGAACAGGAACAGAATCACAGAAATGGAGATCATAAGGAAGGTTATCAGCAGGGAGGAGGTGTGGTGAGAATGGGCAAAGAGATACAGGGAATAAGAAGCATAATTGGTAGGCACAAAATAGACAGGGGAAGTTAAGAATAGTATAGGAAATGGAGAAGCTAAAGAACTTGTATGTATGACCCATGGACATGAACTCAGAGGTGGAGGCTGCTGACGGGAGGGGAGCTGTAGGATGGAGGGGAATAAAAGGGAGGGAAAAAATGGGACAACTGTAATAGCATAATCAATAAAATACACTAAAAAATAAGTTTAACTAATTATCATCAAAGCAGGCAGATGTGTATGTTGGGGAGTTACTTATTTCCAGCACAATATTTATGGAGCATTGAGGAAATTGTTTCCCCTTGCATAGCTTTGTTTCATTTAAATTTAACTATTTACCCATGTTACCTGAAGGAGTCCTTCACAACTGAGAGATAAAGTGGCCCTATCTCAGACTCAGGAACTTATAATTAGAGATTTCTAATTATTACTCATTCCTTCACTAAGTATTTACAAATCATCTGTTTTGAAGGCTTAAAATCTTGTTGAAGGGTGGACATACAAATTATTACTCTATATTTTTAAAACTATATTTCTCATTAAAAGAAAAATGAGACAAAACTACGAGTGACCACATCTCTGTATTTCATGGAAAATTTTCCAGTTGTTTTTTTGCAAATACTTTTATTTAATCCATAAATATTATTAAGCTCCTAATAGGAACCAAATGCAGTAGTAGCCATACTTTCAAAAAACCTCAACAGTATACTCGGAAAATATAGGAATAAGGGAATAACTTGCTAAATTGTAGAATCTAGACTAAGTACTCTAAGGAAAGGTGTCTCCATGGGTGTGGTAATTAAGGAGTAGACATTATTGTTTATATTTGCATCAGTTAATTTTGGATCCTTACAGAATAAACAAATACATGTTTAATTCTTTAGTGCTTAGATTAGTACTTATGATTCTGAATGTACTGAGGTGACATTAGTGATAAAAGTCTATTATTCTCATTTATTTATATGAACCAAAAAATCTATAAAACACATATATTTGTAATTGTATTTTCAAACCAAGACATGTTTAAAGATTTTTGGTGACATTTTTCTAAGTTCCTTTCAGAAAATTACCTGAATTTCTCCAGCATGTTTGCTTTTTTATCCCCTTCAGGGAGATCCACTACATTATGCGAGTTAAAGGAGAAGGCTGAAATGTGGCTCATTTGAATCTATTAGGTTCTTGAATTTCTTAACCCACTTCCACCACATTTTGAGTTCTTTGGAGGACTCTATTGCAAACATTCTAAACCTCTGCCTAAGGTAACTTGTTCCTGTTGGTTTTGCTTTATTTACTTTGCATTTTCTGTAGAAATGTATCTGCATTCTTTATTTAGGATGTTTGATCACAATGAGAAAGATATGGGAAGCTGGACAAAATGTCCTGCCAATTAAAAACAAATATTTCAGTATCATCACAAAAATATGAATTTCATTATCATTACAAAATGAAGTATTATACCTGAGAGACTTTGGGAATAGGGTCAGTTAATTAAATTACAGCCTCATTATTCAACTCATAAGAAAGTGCCAGTCATTCATTCAAAGAATATTTTAATAGTGACTAACATAGTCTAGAGATAAGTGCTGGATATGCAAAGAAACAGTGTAGACACAATTTCCACCCATACAGACCTGACATTATACTTGAAAATATAGAATTTAAGCAAGTAATAAAAATTGCGTGACCCTGGCCAGGTGTCTCAGTTGGTTGGAGTGCTGTCCCATATATCAAAAATGTCTCATATTCAATATCTGGGAGGGGTGTGTATAGCAGGCTACTGACAGATATTTCTCTCTCATATTAATGTTTCTCTCTGTCTCTCTCTGTCTCTGTCTCTCTCAAATCAATAAAATCTTGGATGAGAATTTTAAATAATTGCATGAAGAGTATTATAATAGGGAAATGCCACAATGCTAGAGAATATCTATCAAGGATCAAATAAAAGTATTTCATATTAATGATAGTTAAGCGAGAACTGAAGAATGTGCAGTAATAGGAGGAAGGGATGGGGAGAAAGACACAAAAAGTAAAACAGGAAGAATAATGTTGACAGTTCCTAAGAAGTCCAAATTTAGTGTAGCGGGAAAAGGCTGACTCAAGAGGCAGATGATGCTGGAAAAGTAAGTTAGAGATAAGTAATTACAAGAATTTTGAAGCATGAGCCAATGGAAAAGAGAAAATGGAATGAAAGGGAGAGATGTGATCAGATTTCCTTTTTTATTAAACCCCCAGATACAATGAGCATATGGAAATGAACAGGGGCAAGGGTTGAAAGGCAGACCACACAGGAGGTTGTAAGAATTCAGGCAACAGATGATGAAAAACTGGACATTAAAGATATGACTACGCCTATTCTTGTAATTATAACATCAACCTCGTTTACATTCAGTAGAAAAAAATTACTTAATACATATAAAATACTTAAAATATATCTGGTACATGGTCAGTGATACGGAAGTAATATTAACTATTGTCACTATTGTTATTTTTGTTAGTATGGTATATATTATTAATAACCTAATATGTGTCTGCCTATTTTGATATTTCTTTTTTAATAAAAACTGGTTTTCAATAGATCAAGATGGCATTTTCTATCAAAGTTGTAGAGGACATGTCCTATGAAGGTCTTAAAGACAAATGTATGAAGTATGTCCAGAAAGTATCCAGCCATGTCCTACGGAAAATACAGACATTTATTGAAGAAGATACAAGATACAAGAAACACTGTACATAGGACAATGATGCCTCAGTCTCCTTCAAAGTAGACACCTTGGGACCTCACACAGTTCACCCAGCATCATTAGCAACTGTAGCATGATATTCCTTTTGCTCTGGTAGCAGAGGCCCCAGAATGAATTTTGCCATCACACATTTTATGCCAAAATCCTGCATCAAAATCTCAGACACAGTAGATTTTGGAATCCCCAGATCAACTTCTAGATCTCACACTGTCAGTCACTGATCTTTGTGGATTGCAGCCTGTAACGTTCAACATTCTCAGGTATTCTGCTTGTTGCAGGCCTTCCAGAATGTGGATCACATTCAACAGATTCTTGACCATCTTTGAAGCGTTTCTGCCACACATTTTTTTGCACTGCATTCATTGCGTTGTCCCCAAAAGCCTTCTAAATCTCTGAATAGTTTCTGCAGAGGAGTGTTCAAGCTTATCGTAAAATTTGATGCAGATTTGTTGCTCTACTCACTCAGTCATTTTGAATGTGATGGCCACATAGTACACATGCTCACTCAACAGTGTCTACTGCCCCCACTGACTAGTACAGTGAAGTTTCCACTGTTCATGCATGCACATTCCAGTCCACTTTTCTCAGCTACCAGGTTACATCGATGTCGCACAAACTGTTCTCATTATATTAACAGTGGCTGGTCTTTTTCCAGAAAGACCTTATATATGTAATTTGGCAATCAGATGAGAAAGTTGAAATACTAAAATGTTTTGAAAGGCTCTTTTCCAGTATTCTAGCTTAAAGGGAAGATCATTTCTCAATAATATTAATTATGTTCCAACAATATTGGCAGCCAAACCAATTTCCATCTTCACCACAGCATTTAAACAATTCCTCATTTGAGATCCTAAGGTTTGATGTCTAGAGCGTAAAACAGATTTGCTTATTACAGCAGGTGTTCCTGCCATACTGCCACACACAAAACCTGTACGAAATCTCAGTAAAGATTGCTTGGAGAACATGGTTCTTGCCATCATAACTGCCTGTTGAAATGAAGGAGAAAATGTATACTACATATATAATAAAGACCATAAATTCTGTATATTTAATAAAGATCAGATAATTTCTACCACTGTTATCTGAAACTGTTCATAGTTTAAAATTACAAAATAATTTTGTTAATATATAGGATAATATTCCTTATGGGAGAAAGAATCTATATGTTTTAAATTGATATCATATCTTTAAGACATAAATAGAAAGCAAATACCCTTTACTAAACTATTAAATGATTTATTTTTTTTAAAAGATTTTATTTATTTATTTTTAGAGAGAGGGGAAAGGAGGGAGAAATAGAGGGAGAGAAACATTAATGTGTGGTTGCCTCTCATGTGCCCCTTACTGGGGACCTGGCCCGCAACCCAGGCACGTGCCCTGACTGGAAATTGAGCCCATGACACTTTGGTTTGCAGGCCAGCATTCAATCCACTGAGTCACACCAGCCAGGGCTAAATGATTTATTAGGAAATCCTTCTTGTCTACCATATGATAAGCAGCAACATAAAGCAGATCTTAATTGAGGGTTAAATAATGTATCTTTTGATTGCAAATTATTTAGGCTATGTATGAAAATTTTCAGATGGGTAAAGGCTGAGGTAAGATAAGTGAAAGTTCTATTCAATCTAAACCTGTTCTTGAAAGATGTACCCCTTCACATTAAGGGAGAGTGACAATGTTAGCAGGAGTGGAAAGAGGAAGAGAAGCAAGACAAGGGGAAGGATGAATAAAAGTATAATCCTAGTAATTACTAATAGTAGCTGTTGTTTTTAAGATGCAAAAATAAAACTTGAATCTAAGTCAATGATTTATGAAACCAGTCACTTTTCTTTATTATATAATGTAAGTTATTCCCCCAACCTACTTGCTTTTCATTATTAGTATCCTAGCTAAATTCTATACTTTCCTTTTAAGAAATAAGAATTTGGCAAATTGCAACAAGATTCTTAAAATTCTTACAGATTTTACTTTCTAATATGCTCCTATGAAACTATACAGAGAAACATAATCAAACTGTGCAAAAATGCAATTAAATTTCACACCAAGTATATATCTAGAAGGAGAGTAGGGGTAAATCTTAATTCGTTTTTGATTCTTTTTTGTAGTTCTTCAAGTGTTCTTTCGATGAGCATGTGTTATTTTTATAAGAATGTCAAAGAATGAGAATAACCAGTCCATGCCAGTGATTAGTCTACCAAGAGAGGCTCTATTACTATTTTACTATAGGGAACCATCTGCCATAGCATGGTTGAAGAAAGCTATTGGCAGAGAATTAAAGAGACAAAACATTGAACACGGGTAACTCTAAATGTTGTTACAGATCACTGGACCTACACAGATACCAGGATGCACAATGTTAGTCATAGAAAAGTACAGTGGCCTTTATATGAAACTTGTATCATCAAGGTGAAACTGTACTTTTGAAGAGCTTTCTGGACAATGTAGAGTTTGCAAAGTCAAAGTGTGAAAATTGTTTTCTCTTTCTTTTTTCTGTAATAAAAACAAATTAAAAGAAAGTTTTACAAAAATGATTAGAATGAGAAAGTATAATTTTTATATTGGAAATATTAAGTCATTGTTTTCTAGAGAGAAAATAACAATAATAAATTTAAAGCAGGACAGAAAAAAGATGAGTATGCAGTTTTGATGAGATATCCAGAAAACTTTGGCTCCTCAACATTTGCATTTTTTGTAGAAAAATACATTGAGCAATGAAGAATTACTCTAAACCAGAAAGTAATAAACATATTTAAATTGTTAAGGACCTGGGACCACAAGTAAGAGTAATTCTGAAATTACAGAATTACAGTTCCAGGTGTTCTCGGCTTCACCAGGAGTTTTATATAGATGACCCTTGAAAAATAGAGGGGTTAGGGACATTGAGCTCCTCCCTTCCCATAAAAAATCTGTGTGTAATCAAAAGAGAAATTAAAGTATACCTCGAAACAAATGAAAGTGCAAATACAATATACCAAAATGTATGGGTTGTAGCAAAAGCAAATCTAAGAGGGACATTCGTAGTGATTGACACCTACATTAGGGAACATGAAATACTTCAAATAAGCAAACTTTAAAACTCAAGAAACTAGACACAAAAGAACAAACAAAACTGAAAGTAGGTGGAAGAAAACAAATATTAGTGCAGAAATAAATGAAATAAAAAATAAAAAGACAATGAAAAAGATCAATAAAACTATGAGTTGTGTTTTGAACATGTAAACAATATCAACAAACCTCTAGCTAGACTCGCCAAGAGAAAAAGAAAGAGGACCCAAATAAAATTAGAAATGAAAGAGGAGACATTACAATTGATGTATTAAAAATAAAAAATTTTATAAAAGACCATTATGAAAAATTATACATGAATAAATTGGACATCCTAGAAAAATGGATAAACTTCGAGAAACATATAACCTACCAAGGCTAAATTATGAAGAAATAGAAAACCTGAATATTCTAATTACTAGAAAGGAGATTGAATCAGTAATCAAAAACCTCCCAATGAAGAAAAGTCAGGGCCAAATGGCTTTACTGGTGAATTCTACCAAACATTTAAAGAAGAAGGGGGCAAGGGAAAGTGGTGGGGGGTAGACAGAGACAAATGTATTTGAAAAAATAAATTAATTAATTTAAAAAATAAAGAAGAATTAATACCAATCGTTCTCAAACTCTCCCAAAAAATAGAAGAAGAGGACACGTCCAAACTCCTTTTATGAGACAGCATTACCTGATTCCAAGGATACCACAAGAAAAGAAAATTACAGGCCAATATCCCAAATAAATGGTGGGGAAAAAATAGGTGAAAGTGGTCAAAAAGTACTAATTTCCAATTATAAGATAAATAAATTCTGAGGACTATAGTTAACAATACAGTATTGCATATTTGATAATTCAAAGTTACTAGGAGTATAGTTACTTAAAAGTTTTCATCATAAGAAAAATTTGTAACCAGGTGAGATGGTGGATGTTAACTAAAGTATGTGGTAATTATTTCACAATATAAACATATATAAAATCATTATGTTTTATACCATAAACTAACACAATATTATATATCAATTAAATCTCAATGAAACTGGAAAGAAAAGAATTTGCCAAATAAATTTGACACATTACTTAACAATAAAGCATAATTGTTATTGCCCTGAAGAGTAATAAAGAATCTGTGGTAAACATTTTTTTTAATGATTGCAATTATGTTACTGTTATAAACTGTTATCCCCTCTTTTTAAAAATTATTTTTCTTGATTTTTTTCAATAAAAATGGTAAATATTAAAAATTTATTCTGATCCCTTATGCAGTTTAAACTTGATTACACTCATACTAACATATTTACAAATCCAAGACCTTGGATTTCTACTTCACAGATTGATGGGGATTAAATGGTCCAAATTCATGTTGTTGAAAATAAATTGTATCCTCCAAGCCTCATCATCTATTATCCAGTTAACAAAGAGGTAAACAAGACCACTCCTCTTACCTCTCCCAGCCCTAAGCCTCCTACCAACCCCCTACCCTGTCCTGCCCCACCCATAATGACACCATTACATGAAGAAAAGAAGCATGTGAACAAAGTAGGTAATGGGAAAGTTCCAGAAATAATGCATTCAAGATTTTCATTTATTACTTCATTCACATATATTTGGGTGCCTTTCCTAGTGCTAGTGTTCAAGCTTTGAACAACATGTCTATTCTCTGTTTCCTTAAGGGCCTGCTTGAGAGTACAAGTCGGCACAAATGGGGCTCTGAAGCAGTGGATATATGCTCAGAGTTAAGAAATAGCTCTTAGTCAGCTTTTCACATAATGCAAGTGCTAGCTATTGTGTTTAGCCGCCAAGGACACCAGTCAAATTACTGGCCAATTCCCATCACACTTTCCTTTAGTGGCAAAGCTTATATTCCTGAGCATGTGGCTCAGCCCAGGTCAGTCAGAACACTTCTGCTTTGGTGAGGTAAGTCATATGATCCAAGTTGTACTATTTCGTCAGATGGAGATAGCAAGGAAGGCCTTGTTGTTGAGTACTAGGGTTAGTTTTCAAAAATAGATGCCAGTGGTCCTATTTCTTATCTTGTGGAGAATGTTCGTTTGTAATAGAATATAATGAAACTACCAGAGAGAGAGAGCAGAGATTATAAATACAGAAAGATAGGAAGAGAGAGAGAGAAGGGGAGGGAGAGAGAGGAGGAGGTGGTGGGAGAAAAGAGGGGAAGAGAAGGGCGTGTTAGTTGAGGAAAGATTTTGGGCAGAAGAGTCTGCCTCCTTAACTCTATCACACCGCACAATCAGGAGCTGAAAGCAGCACTGCTAACCTCTGGCCCTTGGGTCCTTATCATCTATCAGCAGTGTCCTCAGCTCACATTTCCCAAGAAAAACAACTCTTTTCAGGTATAAAGGAGTGTTAATCTCAGGGAAGACATTCATGCAAGGGAACCAAATCTGTGGAAATTCAACTCTTATCTACCAAGTGAACAATCTTTTACAAAATTAAACAAAACCTCTCCTTTTATAATTGTAGTCATTGCTTTACAGTTATGTAAGAACAACAGCAACAAAAAAAAATTCAGGAGGGTTAATCAGAACAAAGGAACTGTTTGTCCCAATTATGTTTCCATGTTTTTGTGAAACAAAAAACCATTGGCAACTTTGAAATGGCTTTTTTTTTTTTTTTTTTTTTTTTTAGCTCCTATTCTTCTAAACCAAGGTGGCAAGATGCATTCCTAGCTCTAGCTCAAGGTATCCTGAATTTTTCTTCCTCCTAGCAGTCCGTGCCAGAAACTTCTCGTGGTTTATGCTCTGAAAATTGGAATTTAACTTATAGGGACGGCAATATAGGTGACTTTCTTTTCCATTTTGCTTCTGATATCACTCTCACGTTCCTGTGCAGATCATAAACATCTGATTGGGCTTATTTTTTTTAGGACTTTGAAATGTAGAACTGAAATAAAGTAAAATGCCAAGAGAAGAAATAGAAACTTATGAGAAACTACAGGGGAGGTAAGTAATACCTGTGGCACATTCATGGGGACAGGGCCAGAGCCTTCAAAAGAGACCAGGTTAGAGAATAATGCAGATTAGAACCCAATGCAGTCCAAATAACTCTATTTGGGTGTAGTATAAGCCCTCTGAATTTATTGCCCTCCCTATTCACATTGCTGCCAAATAACAGCTGCAATCTTGAGCAGCTCCTTTCTACTTCAGTTTTCACAGTAGCCCTCTCTTCAATCTTGATGCTTTTGCCACTTGACTGGGATCTTGAGCTGGTCCTGCTCCTCTTTCTGCTTTTGCTATTAGTATTAAGAGCATAAGGGAGAGTTTGACTTACTATACAACAAGAGATACGACACAAGATAGTTTTGGTATAATTTTCATTCCTATGAAGAAAAGGGTGGACATTTAAAAGAAAGACCAGTAATAACCACAAGTAGGATTGTGTTAAGAAAGCTGAGCTGCAGTAGGATCAAATTTCAACTGGAGAGTGAGAATTAATAATTAAATTGGTCTCATTCTTCCTCTATCATCATCCTGCTGTTTAAGAAGTGGCTAGAAGCAGATACTGGGAAATATTCTGGGTTCAATGAGATGCCATAGTTCCACTGCATAGTTAGGAATGTCTAGGGTATTGAATTTCTGCTAGAGATGGCTGTATTAAATATTGTCATCTTGGAATCTCAGTTTGTCACACATTTAGATGGGCTCACATTACGCTCATTCCTTGTCTTATTCCTACCTGACTCTATTATAGTGGCTATAAAACCTAAAACTCAATTTCCCAGCTTTTCTTGAAACTAAAGTGGGCATGTAACATGGCTCTGGCCAATGAGATATAAGCAGATGTGATTTGTGGTTTTGAGGCCTGGAGAAACTGGCACCGTTTGGTACAGTGAGGCAACAAGTAAGAGGACAATGAGAGCATGATAAGGATGACAGACCAAAAAGGTAGAAAGAGCCTGGTTGTCCAGTGACATTGTTGAATTATAGCACCAGTCTGGAATACCCTATCCCAGAAGGTTAGACAGTAAAATTCTATTTTTTTAAGTCAGTGCTTCCAATCCTTTTCCATAGCTTGGCATACACGGAAAGGATAATATTGTATTTGCATGCCACATGTAGGTGGATGAGCAAAGCTGTTCAGGACTGGAGACAATCTCTCGTATCTTAAATGTGCACTAAGGGATCACTGTCTCAGCTTACTTTTAAATGTTTGAAGCTCTCACAGAAGTCTGAGTTAATTCACTTAATTTCCTGAAGCTGAAAATATCACTGACACACTGGAGTTTGAAGAAAGCCTTAGGAGGCAAGGAGATAGCTTTTTATCTGTTATATAATTGAAAGTCATGATGAAGGTTAGCCTCTGTAAGTTAAAAACAAACATGTGGCATATAAAAGAGAAATTCTGTCAAAAGTGGGATTTTTGATTTAAATAATCAAAGGACTGCTTATTAGGATGAGAAGATCAAAGCAAAGTCTCTGCAGGTGCCTGGCTGATGGAATGGAAGTAGAGGTTTGCAGCATCAAGGAGAGAAGTAGGGACTAAGAGAACTGGAGCTGTTAAGTTGCTTAGGATGCAGAAGATATTGATGTAGAGAAAGAATGCAGCGTTGTAGGATGAATATATTGAAGGAGAAGGAAGAGGTGTCTGTTAGATGAGAACTGCAGTGCTGTAAAGTTGGGAGGGGATTTAGACTGAGGATATATATTTCAAATGATGAGATTGGAAGAGATGATGCTCACTTATTTTTCAGAAGTAGCATTGGGAATCTTGTAGAAGAGCCTTGTCATTTCCCCACACCTCCCCCTTTAACCTTTCCCTCCTTTTTCTCCTCTGGACAATTCAGGTCGGATTGCAGTACCACAGTTAAATGTATAGATGACTGTATTTTTCTAAGTATCCTTCCCTGATGACAAAGAGTCTCTCCTTGACCAAATTACTCAGTCTCTGCTGAACTTTTTTTCTACTAGACCTGACTTTTGGACTTTTGTGTTCCTCTCAGCATTGTCCATTTCTAGCAGGAAGCCTGATAAGTCAGTTTGACTAGAATCTCCCATGTTCCACATCTGACTATTCTCAATATTTAATTGGGTTTCTCATCTGCCTTTATCCTCCAGGGGATATCTCATCACCCTGGGCTGCTTTCAACAAGAATCCTGTTAGGTTGGTTTGGACAAAATCACCTCTGGTTCCTCTAAGTAATGACCCCCCAACCTGCCCCTTGACTATAAGTTCCCACTTGACTATGTGCATTTGAAGTTGAGTTTAAGCTCTCTCCCCTACTGCAAGAACCCACAGCAGTTTTTCTACATGCATTGCAATGATGATTCCTCTTGAATAGCCTGCATTACCATCTACATTACAAATGTAATAATCCATTTTTTCTTTAATAATTTAAATAATATTTATTCTCTCACATTAATTAGGAATAACCAATAATTAAATAATAATAATTATTATAGATAATACAGGTATTACAGTTTATTGAATCTACAATGTACTTGATGTCTGATACCACTCAAAGTACTGTACATGCCCTAAATGGTGTGGCTCAGTTGGCTGGGCATCATCCTGCATGCTGAAGTGTTGCCGGTTCGATTCCCAATTGGGGCACATGCCTGGGTTGCAGGCCAGGTTCCTAGTAGGGGGCGCACGAGGTACAGCCACACATTGATGTTTCTCTCCCTCTCTTTCTCCCTCCCTTAACCCTCTCTAAAAATAAATAAAACCATTAAAAAACCCAAAGTAATATACAAATATTCACTCATTTAATCCTTATAAAAACCCAATCAATTTTGTGTTAAGGCAGCATTGAACATTATGATTTGGTGTGTAAAAGACAAAGTGCACTGAACAATTAAGGAGATTATTTTATTTAAACAACTGCAATAAAAAAATTTATTAATGAGGAACCCTCAAAGAAAGGGGAGGGGCCTGGAATTTCATAGAGGCAGATAAATAAGGAAGTCAGAGCCCTAGGAGAGTTATGAGGAAGGATGTAGGCCTCTTGGAATATGAAAGGCCAGAGTTGTGCTTTTTGATTAGCCATTTCCTGGAACAAAAAATGGTACAAGGAGTTCTTAACCATTGCTGCTCAAAGTCAGAGCTCAGATAAAAGTCCAATACTGTCAGGTGATAGAAGCATAAGGCAAGTACATGAATGTAGCAAAATATTTAATGACAGTTTTTTAAACTCTGCTCCCAATTCAAACCCTTTAACATGAATTAAAAGCAAAACCTATTATATTGTACTATGTATTATCTAAAATTATCTATTGTTGAAACAAAAACCAGAGATCCAAGATGGTGGCAAAGTAAGTAGAAACCATACTAATCTCCTCCGAGGACCAAAGTGTAATTACAACTAAATTATAGAAAAATCATCTGAATAACCAACTGAACACTAGCTAGAGAGAAGCTTTATAATCAAGGACTTACAGAAAAAAAACACACCACTACAACACGCTAGTAAGAAGCACGGAAGCACAAGAAGCCTGGCTGGGCTCTCATGGTTGGCAGCTGAAGTTCTGGAGGGATGTTTAAGTGGCAAGGGGCAGGAGATTCTCCCTAGAAGTGCGAGGTTTAAACTCCAGCTAGGATCCTCAGCCTAGAGCACAAGAACTGAGAAGGAACCCAAATAATATCTGGCTGTGAAAAGCATTAGGGCTTCTGTCTGCCAGGGAGAAATGGCTAGGGATGCCAAGATCCTCTTAAAGAGACAACACACAAAATTTTGTTTGCAGCCACTTACCCTGATCTCTGGCGGAGGGAGAGCAGAGCAGTCTAGAGCCATGTGAGGACAATTTGGGGCTGGTGGCTCTGTGGAGAGAAAGCTGAAGTGTCAGCTGCTAGGATTCCTCTTCTGAGTCACTCTCCATGCTGCAGAAGACATCTTCCTTGGGCAGAGCACTCCCCTTTATGTTGCAGCATCTTTGGAGGAAGCAATAGCCCCACCTGCAGGAATCCCTCTTGCCCCACCCTGTGGAGCTTTAAGTCCAGCTGCTAAGTAGCACAGCTGGGAGCACTTTCAAAGTTTAGGCCTAACAGAAAGCCTGCAGGTGAAGGAAAGTCTCTGGGAGGTCTGAGACTGTAGCTAACCCTCCCCCAGGCCTGGTGCTGACAAAAGTTGGCCTTAATGAGGAACTTGGTTCTTTCCACACACTCCCAGGCCCATAAGAAAGAACCACAAGCCGTGGGTTGCTGATGGCTCCAAACAGGTTGTCCAGGGAGGGTTACAGGCAGTGTCTGATGTAGGTCTACACCATAGTCTTTGAAGACTTATGTAACACATAAAAACAACACAAAGAGGCAACCAAAATAGGAAGACAAAAAAAAACAGGCCTCAAATAAAAGAACAGGAGAATTCTTCAGAAGAGGACTAAATGAACTGAAAACAAGCAATATATCAAATATAGAGTTCAAAGTAATGATTGTAAAGATGCTGAACAGCATGAAAAAAACATAAAAACCAGGAAAAAGGACCAATCAGAAAGAAAGAATGCAATATCTGAAATAAATCATACACTAGAAGAAATAAACAGTAGGTTAGTTGAAGCAGAGGATCAAATCAGTGATTTGGAAAATAAGATAGAAAAAAACACCCAGGCAGAGCAGCAAAAAGAAAGTAAGAATTTTTTAAAAATGAGGAGAGCTTAAGAAACATTTGGGACAACATGAAGTATAGCAAATTCACACCATGAGGATATCAGATGGAGGAGAGAGTGAGCAAGGGATCAAGAATCTATTTGAAAAAATAATGACTGAAAATATCCCTATCCTAGTGAAGGAAAAAGATGCACAATCCAGGAAACACAGAGAGTCCCAAAAAGATAGACGCAAAGTTGCCTACACCAAGACACATAGTAATTAAAATGGAAAAGCTTAAAGACAAGGAGAGAGTCTTAAAATCTGCAAGAGAAAAGCAGTTAGTTACCTACAGGTGAGCTCCCATTAGACTGTCATCTGATACCTCAACAGAAACATTTCAGGCCAGAAGAGATTGCCACGAAACATTCATGGTGATTGAAACAAGGACCTCCAATAAAGTCTACTTTACCTATCAAAACTATCATTTAAAATTGAAAGGGAAATAAAGAGTTTCCCAGAAAAGAAAAAGCTAAAGTAGTTTGTTATCACCAAATCAGTATTTCTACCAATGTTAAAAAGCTTGCTTTAAAAATAATAATAAGAAGAAAACAAAAAAAGCCATAGGAAAATAGTTTAAATAAAATGGCAATAAATACATATCTATCAATAACCACTTTAAAGGTAAATGGCTTAAATCCTCAATCAAAAGACATAGGGTAGCTCAATGGATAAGAAAACAAGACCCATATATATGCTGTCTCCAAGAGATTTACCTTAGAGTGAAAGATAACAACAGACTAAAGATAAATGGAAAGAAAAGGTATTTTATGCAAGTGAAAAGACAAAAAAAGCTGTGGCAACAATACTTGTATCTATCTGAAAAACAGACTTTAAAACAAAGCTATAGTAACAGACAGAGAAGGACACTACATAACGTAGTGTCCAAAAATTGGACAAGAGGACATAACCCTAGTAAACATTTGTAAACATAATATAGTGTCCACAATCCAACAAGAGGATGTAACTTTAGTAAACATTTATGCATCTAAATAGGAGTACCATAACATGTAAAGCAAATCTAGATAGACATAAAGGTAGAGATGGACAGAAATACAGTCATAGTAGGGAATTTTAACATCCCATTGACTTTAATGGATATATCTTCCAGACAGATATTCAACAAGGAGACAGTAGCCTTAAATAAACACACAAGGAACATATATTTAATTGCTATCTTCATAGCATTTTACCCCAAAGCAGCAGAATATACATTCTTTTAAAGTGCACATGGAAAATATTCTAGTATAGGCCACATAATAGGACACAAATAAGTGTTAATAAATTTAAAAAGATTAAAATCATATCAAGCCTCTTCTCTGACCATAATGCTATGAAACTAGAAATCAAACATGAGAAGAAAACTGAAAAACACACAGAGACATGGAAACAAAATAATATGTTATTAAACACTGAATGTGTCAACAATGATGTAAAGGAAGAAATCAAAAACTATCTTGAAACAAATGAAAATGAGAGAACTACAACTAAAATCTGCAGGACACAGGGAAACTATCCTAAGAGGGAAATTCTCAGCATCACAGGTCTATCTAAAACAAAAGAGAGTAAGAAAAAGCTCAAATAAACAATCTAACTTTACACTTAAACAAACTTGAAAAGAGCAAAAAACAAAGCTCTTTTCCAAGATGTAATATTAAAATTTTAATATTTTATAGTTGTGTCCTCTTTGGACAAAAAATATTCCAAGTCATGAAAAGCAAAGGCCTGCAACCAAGACTGCTCTACCCAACAAGGCTCTCAATTAAAATGGAAGGCGAAATAAAGAGTTTTCCAGACAAAAGAAGGCAAAAAGAATACACCTCCACCAAACCAGCACTGCAAAATATATTAAAGAGACTGCTTTAAGATGAAGAAAAAGTTTCTATGAATATACCCAGTTCCTTTCAGAGTTGCCAATATTTGATATTACCAATATTTTTAATACTCATTAATCTGATTGTGACAATGATGTTATTTTAATTGTTCCTTTACTATTTGTTGAAACTAAACCTGTTTTTGTATGTTTCTTGCCTATTTCTATTATTTTTTTAAAAAAACCTTTAAATGACTTTTTGGTATTCTTTATCCATTTATTGATTAAAGGTTTGTAGAACTTTTTTCCTTAAAAAACCCTATTAACCATGTTTTATGTGTGTTGCAAATACTGTCCTATTCTATTCCTTGTCCTTTAACTTTTTAAATATGTATATTACTATATAGTTAGATGTTTAATATAGTCATATTGTCAATATTTACTTTATAGCTTCTGGGTTTGAACATTTTACTTCAGGTCATGAAAAATATTAGTTCTATTTTCTTCAAAAACTCCTTAGATTCTACATATTGATTTTTATCTCACCTGAATATTTCTTGTATAATGTGTGAAATAGGGCTCTATATTTGTTTTATTTCAAATAATAGTGGTCCATGCACCTTATTTGTGGAATAAGCCTTATTTTCACCATTGATTTAAAATATCAATTTAATCATCTATTACATTGTTAGACAGCTATAAACGTTTGTTTCTAGAATGCTCATTATATTTCATTGATCTACTTGATTATTTCTGTGCTGGTGTCATGTTGGTTTAATTGCTGAGACTTTATAATGGTTTTAAATTTTTAGAATATTTTATAATTAACTTTGACATTTAAAAAATAAATAAAATCAATCTGCATTTAAGAAAGAAAGAAAGAGAGATGGAACTCCTACCTTTTGTGACAACATGGATGGAACTGGAGAATATTAAGCTAAGTGAAATAAGCCAGTTGATGAAAGACAAATACCATATAATCTCACCTATAAGTGGACTCTATTCAACAAAATAAACTAATGAACAAAAAAAACTAACGAACAAAATCAACCACAGGCATGGAAACATGGAGGAGACTGAAAGTGACCAGAGGGGAGAGGGAAAGAAGACAATGGTGGAAAGAAGGGGAGGGGACTAGACAAGGAACATGTATGAATGAACCAAGGACATGGACAACAGAGTGGGAATTGACTGTGGGAGCGGGGGATGTGGTAAGATGGGTGGAGGAGGGCAAAGGGGGAAAAATTGAGACAAATGTAATAGAATAAACATGATTTATAAATTAAAAAAAAAAGAAAAACAATGAAATTAAAAAATGGGCAAAGGACCTGAATAGACACTTCTTTGAGGAGGCTATATAGATGGCCCACAGACATATGAAAAGATGCCCACTCTCTCTACCCATCAGAGATGCAAGTTAAAACCACAAAAAGATATCACCTCACACTTGTAAGAATGGCCATCATTAATAAATCAACAAACAACAAGTGCTGGCTAGTATTTGGAGAAAAGGAAACCTCAGTGCACTGTTGCAGACTGGGTGCAGCCACTGTGGAAAACATTATGGAATTTCCTCAAAAAACCAAATATTAAACTGCTTTTGGACCCAGCAATTCCGCTGCTGGGAATATACTCTAAGAATCCCAAATCACCAATTCAAAAGAACTTAACCACCCCTATGTCCATAACAATGCTTATTGCAATGGTCAAGTGCTGGAAACAGCCTAAGTGCCCATTAGTAAATGAGTACATCAAAAAACTCTGGTACATTTATACAATGGAATACTATACAGGGGAAAGAAACAAGGAACTCCTGCCTTTCGTGATGGCATGGAATGGAGAATATTATTCTGAGTGAAAATAACCAGGTGGTGAAAGGCAAATACCATATGATCTCAACTATAAGAGAAATCTAATGAACAAAATAAACTAATGAGCAAAATAGAACCACAGGCATGGAAACAGAGATAAGAGGGGAGGAGGAGGGGTATAGTACTGGAAAGAAGGGGAAGGGACTTGTCAAAAAACATCTATGAATGCCCCATGGATATGCACAATGGTGTGGGGATTGATTGTGGGAGCAGGGTCTGAACTGAGTGGGGAGAGCAAAAGGGGAAAATTGGTATGACTGTAATGGAATAACAATTAAAAATTAAAAAGAAAACAAATGGGACTACATCAAGCTAAAAAGCTTTTGTACAGCAAAGGAAACCATCATCAAAATGAAATGACAACCCACTGAATGGGAGAATATATTGCCGATACATCTCATAAGGGATTAATAGCCAAAATTATAAAGAACTTATAAAACTCAACACCAAAACCCCCCCAACGATCCAATTAAAAAATGGACAAAAGACCCTGCCACTTCCCCAAAGAGGACATGCAGATGACCATAAGACATATTAAATATGCTCAACGTCATTAATCATAAGAGATGCAAATTAAAACCACAAGGAGATATCACCTCACACCTGTCAGAATGGCTATCATCAATAAATCAACAAGCACCTAGTGCTGGGGAGGAAGTGGAGAATAGGGAACATTTGTGCACTGCTGGTGGGAATGCACATTGGTGCAGCCATTGTGGAAAGCAGTGTGGAGCTACCTCAAAAAATTAAAAATGGAACTGAGTTATGACACAGCAATTCTGGGAATATATCTGAAGAAACCCAAAATGCTAATTTGAAGGAATATAAGTACCCCTATGTTCATTGCAGCATTATTTACAATAACCAAGACTTGGAAGCAGTTCAAGTGTCCATCAGTAGATGAGTGGATAAAACAGCTATGATTCATTTACACAATAGCATACTACTCAGCTATAATAAAAAAAATTTTACCCTTTGTGACAGCATGCACAGACCTCTAGAACATTATGCTAAGTGAAATAAGCCAGTCAGAGAAAGACAAATGCCATATGATTTCACTCATATGTGGAATCTAATGAGCAAACAACTAGCAAACAAAATAGAGACAGACTCATAGATAGAGAGCATGTTGACAGTTCTGTGGGGGAGGAAGTGGAGGGTTTAAGCAAAAAAAAGGTCATGGACATGGACAACAGTGTGGTGATTGTCGGGGGAAGGGAATGGGTTGAGGTGGAAGAGAGTATAAGGTGGATAAATGGTAATGGAAAAAATATCGAAAAATAAACTATCAAAAAATAAAATTATTTACTGTTAAATTTAAGGAGAATGTGAAAGTAGGATCATCTTCACTTGATATTTTAAAAGAAGCCTATATGTATAGATAATTATGAGATAATTATGCTATAAAATAATTGCTTAACATTTGTAACAAACTTAACCATACTCTATATTTGGAAATAGTGTTAGCAGTGAGAGACCATTCAGTAACAATAAAAAAAATAACATTTCCTTCTGGGAAAGCTACTCTCACAGCATTTTTAAAACAACTGCAACAGTGTATGTCTAAGTCATTGGTTATCCTCAGAACATCAAATACTACTTTGCATAGAGTAGTTACTCAAATATTTGCTTAAATTGGTGTATAGAACTGCAGGACTAAAGAGTTTGGGAATGCCTCATAACATAATCAAAATAACCTAGATGCAATCTTTTTAGACAAATCTGGAATATGATTAAAGTTTAATAAGTAAAACACTAAGCAGTGGTATTATATCTTGTTTAGAAAGATGATATAAATGAAGGGGTTCAGAATCTATCACCCAAAATATGATGACTTGACATATTGAATATTTTGAGCTAAAGAAACTTGAAAAACAAAAGATGCATGAAAGGTACTCTGTCTTCCTCACTGCCTAAAAACAGGAGAAAACTCCCACATAAAAGAAGGCTTTCCTGAACCTAGAGGAAAAGAACAATCTTTATCACCAGAGACAGGGAGTTGAGGCTCAGAAGAATTTGTACCCATAAACCCTGTTAAAATAACCCTTATCTTCCTTTAGTCTCTCCATATACTTTATGTACTTTTTCTCACTACACTTTGTTCAACCTAATATACAAGCACTTTTGGGGTTTTTATTTTCTAACAAAGACTCCCAGGTATATGTGAAAATAAAATTTCTATGCTTTTCTCCTATCTGCTTTTAATCTCTTATGTTAACATAATTCTCAGGCCTGGCTGGAGACCCTAAGAAGTAGAGGAAATGTTTTGGATCTCCTATACAAACAAAAAGGTAAGTTCCATTGGGAGTAGAAAATACGGAACCCTAAAATGAAAAGTTGCCAATGTCCATACAAGTACTGTTCAGGCAGAGAACGTGCAGACTGATGAAAATAGCTGAAGTCATGAGAGATCCAAGCTTCTTTAACCTGATTTCTTTAAAAATTTGAATTTCTAATTCTATATTTACTAAGCAACACTGTAATTTTAATTTGGCTTCCTATTGCTGTCAGATGAACAAACCTTGGGCTTGGTGATTTTTCTATTTTCTTTGCTACTAGCCATGTCAAACTGAACTGTAGCTATGATAGACAGTCATACAGGCATGAGCAGAGCAGGACAATTGGCCAGGTTACAGAATGTCACCAGGGTAGAAAATTGCAGGCACCTAGCAACGAATCCCTGGCAACAAGCAGAACTGGGAGAGTAATTATTGAAAATAAGTATTGTTAATTAGGACCTCACTCTGAGGCATCCTTCCCTCCTCTAGATCATTTCCTGTCATGCAGTCAGATCCTCGCCCTAACGTTTTCTCTTCTGGCCTGTAGCCAGTCAAGCGGTAGAACCCTGCACCCTTAGAGAAGAAAAAGGGGGCTAAAGAAAAGCCCCGTCTGACTTCCATACAAAGACAGGAGACAATGATGGAACAGGCTCTGATAGGTCAGCTCAAGAAGAAAGTAGATAGCCCATCCAAGCGGTTAAGAGAGGCCCCAGGGCTGACCAATCTGTGGAAACGATGACTCTAAAAGGACGCACCTGAAAAGCTGGTGAATATTCTATTGGGATCCACCCCTGAGACCTCCAGATGAATACCCTCAAGGGGGAGGACCCAGTGTGGCTCTTTCTGTGGAGCACTCCCTCTTCTTCCCTCACCGCCCTTCCCTAAGACATTTTCCTTGCCTCTCTAAGCTCTAAGTGCCCTCTTTTGTCTGTGTAACTTGTTTCCTGAGACCATTTTTCTTCAGGTCACTTCTACCTCTGTGATTTTCTAAATAAACTTCCTCTTATAGTTTTGAGTCTTGACCCTCGATTCTTTCTTAGTCAGAACACAAGTCCTGAGGCTGCTGAACCAAAGTCCTCTGACTCCACCAGTCTAACAACTGGTGCCATTTTTGCCAACACGGTCATGCGTTTAGCTGTTAATTTACAGAGACATTATGAACTATTCCACCTTCGAAACTGAGAGGCTGAGAAACACATGTAGCAATATAATTAGAATTCTATTTTAGATAAATTTCTCAGGCTGCAGTGTGAGATTTAAGAATACAAGACTGGTTCAGGCAGACAAGTTTGAATGGAGTTACTGAGATTTTCCAGACAGGAGGTAATGAAAACCTGAGCTAGGAGGATATAGATATGTGAAGCCAAAACAGGAAACATTTCCCTGAACCCTTACTAGTACTGGGTGCTATTTTCTAAATCTGATCATGTGATAGACAAAAAATATTATCCTGTTGTTTGGGTTTTAATATCTTTTATTATTAATAAAATAATTATTTATCACTTTATTAATTCTTTTGCTTAACTACTGTTTACTCTTTTTAATTTAATTTTTCTTATATAAAATGCTTTAGACCTTAAATGTATGAGATTCAAACTACATAGAATTAACCAACAATGGTAACAGGGACATTTAAACATACAAAACCAAATAGCACCAATTGAAATGCAAAGCACTTCTTTGCATTAATGTAATGTGTAAGTTTCTTCTGACCTTCAGCTTTGATTAACACAAAGTTGCCTGGGAAACAGAATTTACTGACTCAGCGTAGACCAAAGAATTTGTGTTGTAAAAGCATCCAAGAAAGCTAATTCTAAGTAAGTTCTTCCAGAATTCAATTAGTCCTAAGGTTCAGAAAAATAATATTCTTTTTAACCTGTACATTCTTTCATTCTTTTTCTAACAAAGATTTTAATTTATTTATTATTAGAGAGAAGGGAAGGGAGGGAGGGAGAAAGGGAAAGAAACATTGATGTGAGACAGAAACATTGATTGGTTGTGCCTTGTATGTACCCTGGCTGGGGACTGAACCCACAACCCCGGCATGTGCCCTGACCAGGAATCAGACTGGTGACTTTCACTTTGCAGAAAACTGTTCAATCAACTGAGCTACATTGGTCAGGGCTCTTTTTTCAAAAATTTAATTTTTCAATTACAGTTTACATTCGTTTTGTATTAGTTTTAGGTGTACAGCAGAGTGGTTAGATGATTATGTATTTTACAAAGTGGTCTCCCTGATATTTCAAGTACCCACCTGACATTGTACATAGTTATTACAATATTATTGACTATATTTCCCATGATGTAGTTTACATCCCCAGGACTATTCTGTGGCTACCAATTTGTACTTCTTAATTTGTACTTACTTCTTAATCTTTTCACTCAACCCCCAACACCCTCACCTCTGGCAACCATTAGTCTACTCTCTGTAAGGATGGTAATTTTTAAAAGGAGGCTAAAAGTGCAATCAGGAAGCAAACTCTACTCCAATATTTTTCTTCCTGATGTCTACTTATTATAAAATAAACAAAGACAGTAGCAATAAGGACAGTTTTATTTGTTAAAAGAAAATAAAATAATCCAAAAACTTTTCACATGCATTTTTATTTTTATTCTTCTTAGTTTTTGTATCCGTGTAGTTGGTATGAATTTGATACTTCTATAGTGTTTGGGAATTCACTGAAATATGTTTTCTTCCTTTTAAATGTCTTTAGATAAGCTACTGGATTTTCTAGAGCAATAATAAATAGACATTACTACTAGTAATAGCTAGTAGCTTAGTAATAGCTACTAACTATTACTAAGTGAATTCTTTTCATGGATTCAAAATTCTTACAATCCAACTCAAATTTGAAAGGTATTTAAATGGCATATAACAATCACTTTACAAATTATTTTGTCATTAGCCATTTCTTCTTCTTTTTTAGCTTTCAAGGAGATACCTGTTAGTATGAAAGTAATACGTAGCATGTGAAAAGAACCCTGGAATCAGAACTAGGCTTTAATCTTAGCCCTCTAACTTCCTAGTCACACATTCATCACCAACCTTTTTGAACTCTAATTTTATTTTCTGTAAAGCAAAAAAATATTACACAGTTTTCCTAAGGAATAGATGGCATCAAATCATAGATCACACATTCAATGAATGTTAATTTTCATTCTTTGAGTTGTTTCTAAATATGATGCTCCTTTAAAGTGAATTATGAATGGACTTTATGGGTGCGGTCAAAAAGACCAATGCAGAAAAATTTATACTTATGTGAGCTTTCCTGAGCACATGTGAGAGTGTCCTTTGATTAATGGTTATAATTAATATTTGAAATTCCTTTACTTTTTTGTCCCCTCAGCTCTGCCTTCAAAATTTAAGATTGACTGATAAACTGCAAAAACTAAAAAATAAAACAATAAATAAAATCAAACTTAAGCCTCATAATAAGCAGTGGGGAATTTATGAAGTCACAAAAATTTATAAAGTTACAAAGATTCTTTAAAGCTGTCACCAATTGTATGGAAAGAGCTAGTCAGAGAAATTAGGCCAGAAAAGGAAATAAAAGTCCCAAATTGGAAAAGAAGAAAATTACCTCTGTTCACAGATTATATGATATTGCATATAGAAAACTCTGAAGATTCCACAAAAAACCTGTTAGAACTAATAAGTGAATTCAGCAAAGTAGCAGGATACAATGTCAACACAAAAATCAGTTTCATTTATCTACAGTAACAATAAACAAAAATTTCCTGAAATTACTAGGACAACTCAATTTCTAAAAAACATTAAAAAGAATAAAATATGTATAAATAAACCAAAAAGATGAAAGGTTTTTACAATGAAAACTCTAAAACATTGCTGAAAAAAATTAGAGAAGACATAAACAAATGGAAATACATTTTATGCTCATGGATTAGAACATGTATGTTAAGATGTTGATACTACTCAAAGCAATGTATAGATTCAAACAACTCCCTATCAAAATCTTAGCAGTGTTTTTTGAAAAACTAGAAAAATCTATCCTAAAATTTATAAAAACTCTCAAAATACACCTAATAGCCAACATAATCTTAAAAAGGTGTGGTGCAAGTATAAAACCAGACATATTGACTAATGGAAGAGAATAGAGGGGCCATAAATAAACCCTCTCAAATATAGTCAAATGATTTTTGACAATACCAAGACCTTTGCTGGTGAAAGGCAGTCTTTTCAACAAATGGTTCTGGGAAAACTGGATATTCACATGTGAAATAATAAAGTTGGACCCTGAAATAACACCATATACAAAAATTAACTGAACTGGATCAAAGACCTAAATGTTAAGACTTAAAACTGTAACACTCTTAGAAGAAAACATATGACAAAATCTTCAGGACATTGGATTTGGTAATGATTTCTTGGATATGACATTAAAGGCAGAGGAGACAAAAGAAATATAGGCACACTGGATTATGAAAATTTTTTAAAATGTGCATCAAAAGACTCTATCAACAGGGTTAAAAGGCAACCCACAGGATGGGATAAAATATTTGCAAATCATATATCTGATAAAAGATTAATATTCAGAACACATAGAAAAGTCCTAAAACTAAATAAAAAGCCAAACAACCTAATTAAAAAATGGAATTGCCTTATGACCCAGTGATTCTACTTCTGGGAATGTATCTGAAGAGACCTGAAACACCAGTTCAAAAGACTTTTTATAACCTTATGTTCAAAGCAGTGCCATTTACAATAGCCAAGACTAGGAAGCAGCCTAAGTGCCCTTTAGTAGATGAGTGAGTAAAAAAGCTGTGGCACATTTACACAAGAGAATACTACTAGGCCATGAAAAAGAAAGAAGCTTTACCCTTTGTGATATCATGGATGGACCTCCGGAGCATTATGCTTAGTGAATAAGTCAAAGAAAGACAAATACCATATGATTTCACTCATATGTAGAATCTAATGAACAAAATATACTAATAGACAAAATAGAAACAGACTCATAGATAGAGAATTAACTGAGAGCTCTCAGAGGGGAGAGGGGTTGTGGGGGCTGAGTGAAAAGGGTGAAGGGATTAAGCAAAACAAAGAAACAAACAAACAAAATCGTAGACTAAGACAGAGCATGGTGATTACCAGAGAGAAAGGATGGTCGGGAGGTAGAAGAGGGTATAAGGTGATAAATAATGATGGAAGATTTGACTTGGGGTGGTGAGCACACAGTACAATATACGGGTTATGTATTATAGAATTGCACACCTGAAACCTATATAATTTTATTTACTAATGTCACCACCATAAATTTAATAAAAATAAATTAAATAAATGAAAAGAAAAAATAACGCAATGCCCAACAGTCACAGATATCTCATTAGTAACTCTAGTAATTTAATTGTGGTAACTTTAATTGAATTAAAATATATTTTATTTAAAAAAAATGGGCAAAGGACACAAATAGATGCTTCCTCAAGAAAAATTCACAAATGGCCAAAAAGCATATGAACAGATCATCAACATTACTAATCATTAGAGTTATATAAATCAAAACTACAGTGAAATCTATATCATACCCATTATAGTGGTTACTAGCATATGGAGAAATTGAACTTTTTGCACTGTTGGTGGAAATATAAAATATTACAGCTACTGTGAACAACAGTATGGTGGTTCCTCAAAACATTAAAACTAGACTTAAAATGTGATCTAAGGTATATACTCCCTCAAACTGAAAGCAGAGTCTCAAAGAGATATTTGTATACCTACTAACATCACAGCATTATTTACATAGCTAAAACATGGAAGCATGCTTAGTGAATAGACCTGTGTCTATCAACTGATGAAGAGATAAGAAAAATATGGTATTATATACATACAATGAAGTATTAGTCTTAAAAAGGAGTGAATTCTGACAGATGCTACAACATGGAAGAACCTTGAAGACTTTATGTTAAGTAAAATAAGCCAGTCATAAAAATACAAATAATGAATAGTTCCACTTATATGAGGTACCTAGAGCAGTAAAAATCATAGAAACAGAAAGAAGAATGGGGATCCAAGACGCTGTAGAGTAGATGGAATCTCTGTCCACTTGCTCCCAGACCTGGATAGGTCTTGCAGCTGAACAACAGGGCAATCAACTTGAAAATCCAGCCGACAGTGAATGAGAGCATGTATGAATGAGTGTGTACGCAGACGAGTGTGCCGGACATGTGCGTTAGCGGGCAAGAGTCTGCCCACCTGCAGGGCACTTAGGAGTGGGCAGGCTGGACTCTCACAGTGGAGCACCTGTCATCTTCGCTGTCCAACCTGGTACTACTGGCTGCACAGATATGGGGACAGGAACCATTTTGAGAAATTAAAAATATTCTTCTTAGGAAGAAGCCTCTGGAGTGCCTGCACCTCGGTTCCCAAATGAGTTTCTATGCCCTCCTCCCTGGGCAGGGCCATGTACTTCACCGTTGCCAGAGCCAGGATCTGGGGACTGCAGTACTTACTGGGGAAGGGGCCATCACGTCCCTAACCCTGGGCAGTACAGGAACAGCAAACAAGATAGAATCGGACTGAGGAGGCTATGTGGTGGCTAAGGAGCTGTGAGCTCTAGGGGAGGTGCTGGCTGCAGAAACAGTGTGTCAGGATCAGGCCTGTCCGAGACTGAGAATCACTTGAGGGAGTGGCGAGAGCATCTCGCCACCACCCCGTGTTATGGTACTTCTGCAGGGCTCTTCCCAGCTCCATTTGGGAGATCCAGGCAGAAACTATGTAAAACTGTCAGAAGCTCTGGCAGACTGTGGCCAGCCCAGACTGAGTGAGACTTTGTGCATTTTGGAGAGAGGAAGCATGTGGAGAACAAACCCCACAGGGCTTGGTGGTGCAGTGTGGGGGCCACACAGAAACTCTTTTAAAAGAGAAGCTGAGGCAAGACTTGAGAATCAGTAGGGACTCTGTGCTCGCATGTGCTTTGCCAGCAGAGAACTGAGAGTGATGTAGTCATGCTGAAGGGCCTATGGGACCCAACCTTCCACAGCTGGAGAGCAGAATACAGAGTTCAGCCCTAGTTGCCCCGCAGGAGCAGCAGGCTGGAGGCTGGACAGCCAGGAGCTGAATGCCTGAGATTCGCTGCAGCCAGGCATGTCCCCTCATAGGCAAGTGTGCCTAACCTCCACCTGTGGGATTATAGTCTCTGCAGATCAGTGAGACCAGGCTCAGGAGCCCCCTGCTGGGGGCATATTTGCAGGGGAAAGAAGGAAAACCTCTGAAAGGGACCTTTCTACCAGACACTGAACTACACTGTTCCACAGGCGTAGATAACACCGGAACCAGCAGAACAGAGAGATTAGAGACAGACGCAACATGGGGTGTTCAGGAACCTGCACAGCCTCTGTACCTAGACAGAACTGCTCTCTGCACCAAGCAGGAAAGAGCTGCACCTTTTATGTAGATAGGCCCCTCACAGGCAATAGATAGCTAATTCACCAGAAACCATACACACAGACCAAGACGTGTGGCAAAGAGGTGAGGAAACACCCCCGCAATCTTGCCTGAAGACAGGACAGTGCCCACCAGGGTGACCCGGGGTGACCCAGGGCTTCCACCCTCCTGACTGATCCAGAGGCCCCATCTGGAGGCAGGTGAAGAAGGTACTGACAGTCCTCTCTGATCACTAAATGAGCCATTCATGGACCCTGGGCTGATGGAAAGCCAGCAAAGAAGAACAGTGGGGACCAGAAAAATCTGAAGGAGCCATCCACAGAGTGTGGATCACTTGTAGCCTCGAACAGGCTGCCTAGGGCCAGACCAAGACACCATCTGACATTACCAGGTGCAGATCCAGAAAGAGAAGACAGTGGTAAATGCTGAATTCTACTGAGATGAATTCCACCATGGTATTCTTCATTATTTGAGTTTTCTCTCATGCAAAACTTCTTAACATTCATTTACTTTCCTTCAAGTTTGTGCCTGCTATTTACTAGTTATTTTTATTTTAGTGTATTTTGAAATCCCATATTTTCCTCCTCCCTTCTCTTATTCCATTTTGTTTTCTTCCTTCCTCTTATTTTTGTTTTAAATTTTATTTTTTTCTTGCTACCACTTATTTCTATTCCACAATCTATTTTCTCCCCAGCCTCTCAAAAACATTTTTCTTGTCATTTGTCATCTAACATTTTTTCCCTATTCTTAAAATATGCATATTCTCTTTCTACCTTTATCACTATTTGTGCATTAGTTGTTGATGTGGTTGGTGGTGGTGGTTGCAGTTCTTCAATTTTATTTCTAGATCTTCATTATTTTTGTACTATGAATCACAAATTTTAATGTTCCCCTCTCCTACTTCACTTTGCCTTCTTCCTGCCCTTTCTGTTTTTCATTTTACATTTTCCCTGTATAGCCTGGTTTTCATTCCTCATTCTTATGATTTCTTTTTCCTGTATCCTCACAGAATCACTTTTCATTCCTGTAGACATCCCATAAGCTTTTCTTCTCTCTTTTCCTTCTTATTCTCATTCCACTGGTATTAACCTTTGCCCATTTGTTGTTTGTATTGCTGTGGTTGATTTTTTTCTCCAGTTTGGTTCCTATGTATTTCATTATCACTTATACATTTTTTAAAAACCTCATACTATACTCTTCCTTTTTCTTACTCCATTTTGCCTTCTTCCCACCATTTTTAAAAATGTAAATTGATTTTATTTGTTTATTTTTTAAATGTCAAATCCATTATAAAATATTAAAAAATTTAAATCCATTATAAAATCTCAGCAATTAAACCAACATGATACCAGCACAGAAATAATCAAGTTGATCAATGAAATGAGCATTCTAGAAACAAACATAAATATCCATCCAACAAAGTAATATCTGATTAAATTGATATTTCAAATTAATGGGGAAAATAAGGCTTCTTCAACAAATAAGGTGCATGGACAACTATTACTTGAAACAAAACAAGTATAGAGCCCTATTTCACACATTATACAAAAAATATTCAGGTGAGTTAAAAATCAATATGTAAACTCTAAGGAGTTTTTTGAGAAAATACAAAGTAATATTTTTCTTACCTTGAAGTAAAATATTCAAACCCAGAAGCTCTAAAGTAAAATATTGATAATATGACTATATTAAACATTAAAGACTATACAGTAATATACATATAAAAAAGTTAAAGAACAAGTAATAGAATAGGAAAGTATTTGCAACACATCTAAGAAAGGGTTAATAGTATCCCACCTTTTTAAAAATTACAATGTAAATCCTATTTTCTTTCTTTCTTCACCTTGTTTATACTCCATACCCTTATTATTTTTCCTCCACCTATTCTTTCAAAATAATTTTTCTTTCAGTTAATCATCTTATATTCATTTTTCCTTCCTTATAATGGTCTTAATTTCTTTATATCTTTATTAATATTTGCTCACCAGTTGTTGATAATGTGGTTGTGGATGGGGATTATTACTGTGGGTGTGAAATTTGTTTCATGGGTTCACTTGTATTGTTCTGCCACAACAGCATACAAGATGTGGTGGACAGTGTGACTCAGAAAGCCAGCTGGAGGGGAGAACCCATCAAAGAATGGTCCAACAACAACCAAAATCCAATTATAACAAAGAGAGCCCACATAAATGGCATTAGGGCATCCCAAGAACATTCGGCTCAGGAGATCAAGGAGACTGCATTGCTGAGTCCCACAGGTTTCCTGCCACAGATGGTCACATCAAGAAGGCAGGCATTCAAAGCAAATCAATCTAATATGCAGAAACAAACAAGAAGAGTTACGTGCAATAGAGAGACAAAGTAACACCCCCCAATCAAAAGGAAAGGAGGAATCCTCAAAAAGAATGCTAAATGAAATTGAGACAAGCAATCAATCAGACATTGAGTTCAAATTAATGGTTCTAAGGATGCTCCAGGAGCTCAGTGAGAACTACAAGGACCTGTATGGAAGCTATAAGGAACTTATTGGGAACTACATCTCCATGAAAACCTATAACCTAAATATAACCTTTGTAAACATATATGTACCCAGCATAGAAACACCTAAATATATAAGGAAAATCTTGGAGGACTTCAAGAAAGATAACAACAGCAACACAGTCATTGTAGGGGATTTTAAGACCCCACTGTCAGCAATGGATAGATCTTCTAATCAAAGAATCAACAAGGAAATTGTGGCATGGAATGACACTCTCCATCAAATGGACTTAATTGATATATACATAACCTTTCACACTAAAGAAGCAAAATATGCATTATTTTTAAATGCACATGGAACATTTTCAAAGATAGACCACATGGTAGGACCCAAAACAAATCTCAAGAAATCAAGAAAATTAAAAACATAGCAAGCATTTTTTCAGATCACAATGCTTGAAACTAAACAACCTCAAGGAAAAAAACTCAAAAACATCATATGCATGTAGAAGGACTTACATATTATTAAATAATAAATGGGTTAACAATGAGATTAAGGAATAAACCAAAAATATCTGGAAACAAATGAAAATGAACACACAACAACCCAAAACCTATGGGACAAAGTGAAGGCAATCCTGAGAGGGAAGTTCATGGCAATACAGGCCTGCCTAAAGAACATAGAAAAACCTCAAATAAACAATCTAACCCTACATCCACAATAACTAGAGGAACAACAACAACAACAAAAAACTAGAGTGAGGCAAATGCAAGAAATAATCAAGAATTAAATGACATAGAGACTAAAAAACTGTTCAAAGGGTCAATGAATTCAGGAGCTAATTCTTTGAAAAGATAAACTAAACTGAAAACATTTTATCAGACTCATCAAAAAAAAAAAGAAAGAGGACTCAAATAAATAAAATCAGAAATGAAAGAGAAGTTATAACTGACACCACAGAAATACAAAAGATTGTAAGAAATTACTATGAACAATTATATTCCAAGATATTGGACAACATGGGTGAAATGGACAAACTTCTACAAATATACAATCTTCCAAAACTGAATCAAGAAGAAGCAGAAGGCCTGAATAGATTGATGACTAGCATAATTGAAGCAGTAATAAAAAAACTCCTGGCACACAGAAGCCCTGGACTGGATGGCTTCACAGCTGAATTTTACCAAACATTTAAAGAAGAACTAATTCCTATCCTTCTCAAAAAACTCAAGAAAAGTGAAGCCTCCCACGCTCTTTGTATGAGGCTAGGATTATCCTAATTCCAAAACCAGGTAAAGACACAGCAAAAAAGAAAACTACAGCCAATATCTCGGATGAACATAGATGCTAAAAACCTCAACAAAATTTTGGCAATCCAGGCCCATTGATATATTAAAATGCTCATACATGATGATCAAGTAGCATTCATCCCTAAGGATGCAAGGATGGTACAATATTCAAATATCAACAAACATAATATATCACATACACAAAATAAAAGACAAGAATCACATGATCATATCAATAGATACTGACAAAACATTTTGTTATTTTTAAATATACTTTATTGATTATGCTATTACATTTGTCCCAGTTTTCCCCCTTTGTCCCTCTTTGCCCAGTACCCCCTTCTTTCCTGCAACCCCCAACTCCTTAGTTCATGTCCTTGGGTTGTGCATGTAAATGTTTGGCTTATTAATTTTATTTATTTACTTATTTGTTTATTTATTTTTACTTTTCTAAATATATATATTTTATTGATTATGCTATTACAGTTGTCCTGTTTTTTCTTCCTTTTTATTTCCCTCCATGCTGCACTGCCCCTCCCCCCAGCATTCTCCCCACCCCCACCCCCCAGCTTATTTCATATCGCTGGGTCATACATAAGTTCTCTGGTTTCTCCATTTCCTATACTATTCTTAACCTCTCCTTGGCTATTTTGTACCTACTATTTATGATGCTTGTTCCCTGGACCCTTTCCCCCATTCTTCCCCCTCCCCTCTGATCTCCATTTCTATGACTCTCTTCCTGTTCTAGTTGTTTGCTTAGTTTGGTTTTTTTTTAGGTTCAGTCGATAGTTGTGAGTTTGTTGTCATTTTACTGTACATAGTTTTGGTCTTCTTCTTTTTCCTTAAATAAGTCCCTTTAACATTTCATATAATAATGGCTTGGTAATGATGAACTCCTTTCACTTGACCTTATCTGGGAAGCACTTTACCTGCTCTTACATTCTAAATGATAGCTTTACTGGATAGAGTAATCTTGGACGTAGGTCCTTGTCCTTTATGACTTTGAATACTTCTTGCCAGCCCCTTCTTGCCTGCAAGGTTTCTTCTGAGAAATCAGCTGATGTCTTTGGGAACTCCTTTGTAGGTAACTGTTTCCTTTTCTCTTGCTGCTTTTAAGATTCTTTCCTTATCTTTAATCTTAGGTAGTGTAATTATGATGTGCCTTGTGTGCTTCCTTGGGTCCAGCTTCTTTGGAACTCTTTGAACTTCCCTGAACTCCTGGAAGTCTATTTCCTTGGCCAGATTGGGCAAGTTCTCCTTCATTATTTTTTTCAAATGAGTTTTCAATTTTATGCTCTTCCTCTTCTCCTTCTGGCACCTCTGTGATTTGGATGTTGGAATGTTTAAAGTTCTCCCAGAGGTTCTAAGCATCTCCTCATCTTTTTGAACTTTTGTTTCCTCATTCTGTTCTGGTTGAATGCTTTTCTCTTCTTTCTGCTTCCAATTGTTGATTTGAGGCCTGGTTTATTTCCCTTTACTGTTGGTTCCCTGTATATTTTTCTTTATTTCATTTTGCGTAGCCCTCACTTTTCCCTCCATTTTGTGACCATACTCAACGAATTTAGTTAGCATCCAGATTACCAGTGTTTTGAGCTATGCATCTGATATGTTGGCTATCTGTTCCCCACTTAGTTCTATTTTTGGAGCTTTGATCTGTTCTTTCATTTGGGCCATATTTGTCTCAACATGCCTTTTAGATTGGGAGGGGCAGAGCCTTAGGTATTTGGCAGGGCAGGGCAACACAAGTTGCTGTGTTGTGATGTTATGTGTGGAGGAGGGGTCTGAGAGGGAACACTGACGCTTGCTCGGCTCTCTGAGAGCTTTCAGTCACTTTTCCCACTACCAACAGCAAATTGGGCCCTTCTGGTGCTGATTCGCAGGTGGGTGGGTTTGTATACATTTTAGGACCCCCTGGGTCTCTCCAGTGGAATCTCCTGTGAGGCTGGGAGTTTCTACTGCTGCCAAAAGCCCCCACAGGCTTTTACCTCTGGAGGTTTTGAGGCTTTATTTTCCCAAACTGGAACCCTGGATTTTGCCATCTGTCTTGTTCCCCAGCTGTTCCTCATGGTTTAGCCTCACACAAATGTGGGACTGCCTGGTCCTCCAGCCTCTGTCTTGCCACACGGCCTCTCTGCTTCTCCAACTGGTCTGGATGAATGTTTCTTCTTTAACTCCTTGGTTGTCACACTTCCATACAGTTTGATTTTCTGGCAGTTCTGGTTATTTTTTGGTTTTTAAATTTGCTGTTTTCTTTCTTTTGGTTGTGTGAGAAGGCAAAGTGTCTCTACCTACACCTCCATCTTGGCAGGAAGAACCTGAAAAAATATTCGATAAAGTCCGTTTATGATAAAAACACTCAGCAAAGTAGGACTAGAGGGAACATACATCAACATAATAAAGGCTATATATGAGAAGCTAACACCATACTCAATGGGCAAAAACTAAAATCTTTCTGCTTAAGACCAGGAACAAGACAAGGATGATGTTTTCACCATTTTTAGTCAACAGTATTAGTATTGGAAGTTCTAGCCACAGTGATCAAACAAGAAAAAGAAATAAAAGGCATCCAAATTGGAAAGGAGGATGTAAAACTGCCATTATTTGCAGATGACATGATAGTGTACATAGAAAACCCTATAGGCTCCATCAAAAAACTACTTGACCTAATAAGTGAATTTGGCAAAACAGAGGGATACAAAGTCAATATTCAGAAATTGAAGGCATTTTTGTATCAAAACAATGAAATATCAGAAATGGACACTAGGAAAAAATATCCCATTTACTATAGCAACAAGAAGAACACAGTAACTAGGAATAATCTTAACCAAGGAAGAAAAAGACCTGTATTCAGAAAACTACAAAACACTGATGAAAGAAATAGAGGGAGATACAAATAAATGGAAGCATATACCATGTTCATAGATTGGAAGAATTAAGATCATTAAAATGTGCATATTACCCAAAGCTATATATAGATTCATTGCAATTCCTATTAACTTACAAATAGCATATTTCCCAGATTTAGTACAAATATTTCAAAAATATTTATGAAACAAAAAATCCCCAAACCCTGAATAGCCTCAGAAATCCTGAGAAGAACAAAGTAGGAAGTATCACAATACCTGACAACTAATTATATTGCAGGACCACTATAGCCAAAACAGCCTGTTACTGACATAAGAACAGACACATAGGTCAATGGAACAAAATAGAGAGCCCAGAAATAAACCCATGTCTCTATGGTCAATTAATATTTGACAAAGGGAGAAGGAGCATAGAATGGAGTAAAAATAGCCTCTTCAATAAACGGTGTGTGGAGAACTGGACTGGTACATGCAAAAAAATGAAATGGATCACAAACTTACATCATACACCAGAATATACTCAAAATGGATAAAGGACTTAAATATAAGTCATGACACCATAAAATTCCTAGAGAAGAACATAGGCAGTAAAATTTCAGATATCCCATCCAGTAATATTTTTGCCAATATATCTCATAGGGCCAGGGAAATAAAAGAAAAAAAATAAGCAAATGGGACTACATTGAATTAAAAAATTACCATCATCAAAATGAAAAGATAACCAACCATATGGGAAAAAATATTTGTCAATGATACATTCGATATTGGTTTGATGACCAAAATACGTAAGGAACTCATATGACTCAATACCAGGAAGATAAACAATCCAATTAAAAAATGGGCAAAGATCTGAATAGACACTTCTCTAAGGAGGACATACAGATGACATATGTAAAGATGCTTAACCTCACTAGCCATCAGAGAGATGCAAATTAAAACCACAATGAGACACCACATCTCACTAGTCAGAATGGCCATCATTAATAAATCAACAAACAGCAAGTGCTGGTGAGGACACAGAGAAAAGGGAACTGTAGTACACTGTTGGTGGGAATGCAAACTGGTATAACCACTGCGGAAAACAGTATGGAATTTCTGCAAAAAAATAAAAATGGAACTGCTTTTTCATCCAGCAATTCCACTGTTGGGATTATACCCTAACAATCCTGAAACACCAATTCAAAACAACCTATGCACCCCAATATTCATAGTAGCATTATTTACAATAGCCAAGCGCTGGAAACAGCTTAAGTGCCCATCAGTAAATGAGTGGATCAAAAAACTGTGGTTCATTTATGCAATGTAATACTACACAGCAGAAAGAAAGGAGCTCCTACCTATTGTGACAGCATGGATGGAACTGGAGAGTATTATGCTAAGTGAAATAAGCCAGGCGGTGATAGGAACATGCCATATGATCTCACCTATAAGAGAAACCTAATGAACAAAACAAATGAGCAAAATAGAACTAGAGGCATGGAAACAAGGAACAGGCTAACAGAGACCAGAGGGTAGGGACAAAGGGGATAAGGGTGGAAAGAAGGGGAAGGGACTAGTCAAGGAACATGTATGAATGACCCATGGACATGGACACCAGTTACGGTTGATTGTAGGGGTGGGAGTGGGCTGGGTGGCAGAGAGCAAAGAGGAAAAAATTGGGACAATTATAACAGAAAAACAATAAAATATTTAATAAAAAAAGTAGAATGGTGTTTTCCAGGGGCTTGGAGATTATGGAATTATTGTCTAATATGTATACCATTTCAGTTTTACAAGATTAGAACGTTTATGGAGACGTATGATAGTAATTTTGGTACAATATTTTGAAGGTATTTAATACCACTGAACTGTGCACTTAAAAATATTATGATGATAAATTTTGTTGTATGTATTTTACCACAATAAAAAATTGAAGGTATACCCAATACAAATAATCAATATTCCTAAAATGTTTCAAAGTTTTAGTTTTTTGTACCTTACTTTTGTGTGTTTTTTTTTTTAGCACCATACTCTGCCTAACTTGCTGGGTAGACCTGTCGAAGCCCTCTAGGCATGCTCTTTGCTGCCCATCTCATGAGGGAAAGGGTAAAAAGAACATGCAATATTTGCCAAACTTGGTTCTGGCAGCTTGAGATGTATTCTAGTTCTCATTCCTGCAAGAACTAGTAGAATCCCTAGTCTTTATAGATATTGACAGGGTACCAGAAAATGCTACCTCAAAATATGCCCCTTTGGGCATATGGATTATTTCCAGATGAAAGCTTATTGAAAACCAGAAAATGCAAGAAAAGCCCTAAAAAGAGTACACAAGTTTTTGTTTTCTTCAGTAAAGGAAAGTTACATGTATAAAAAAATTTACATTTGTAGTATGTTTGCAATTCTTTCACCAGGAAGTGAAGGATTCTTAGCAACTCTTACCAATGAAGAAGACACTAATTTAAAGTTGCATAAAAACTTCACTAAAAAACCTTTTTTTACCACACTTTTCCTGGTAATTTTCATATAACTTGTTTTCTTTGCCCAAAAGCCAAACTCCTTTTCTTTTGTTGGTATTTAAACTCAAGTTCTAACTACCTCTTTGGGCTACTTACTATTGAGTGCTCCCATGTATACACTCATGAAACACCTGTTAATAACCTTCTGTTTGCCATTCTCTTGTTGATCTGTCTTTGGCCAGTCTGATTTCTATAACTCCAGCTGGAGAAAGTAAGATGAGCAGGAAAAGAGATTTTCCCTTACCTATAACATCCTCCTTTACTCTCTGAGCACTAACCATGGATGGGTTGTTTCTCAACTTCAGTTGAGCTCATGTTGACCCTAGACCTGTGATCACCTTGTTTTTGCTTCTTGATATGGTTTAAAGCTCAGAGCATCTTAGGCTGAATGTTTGGTCTTAATATTTTTTTTTTCTGTTCTCTTTGATTTTCTTGAGGAACATTCACTAGACAAAGATATTTGTGCAAGTTCTTTTTTCAGTTGAAGTTAAATTATTTAATGAATTATTTCAAACTAGGGTGTAGTCCTCTTCTCACTAATGGCCATCTAGCTGTAAGAGCAGTACAATCTTCCACATTTAAAATATTTGCTTCCTTTAAAGTCTACAACTGAATTCTTATTTTTGGCCCGAAATGTTCCTGAAGTTCTCAGCTCAACAGTCTATAATAGACATAATATGCTGTGGTTCCAAGGAGCCTCTGTCCATTTCCTGTTTGACTCATTCTTTTCCAATAGGAAGTCAAAAATCTATTCTTAGGTGATAATTGATTCAGGTATTAATCATAATAGATATCTAAACTATCTCATTGATAAAGAATAGGATATCTACATAGTCCCAAAGTATCTTATCAAAAATTACCAATTAATTAGATAATAAAATATAGTAACTTTACAATGAAGGAACTTGGCAGACATCACCTTAACCAAGTGGCCAAAGTTGACGTCACCAACAACGGGGAAAATCCACATCATGTGCCTTCTGATGTGAAATACTGGTGGGAATAGAGTAACACTTACGTAGTGGTATTCCTGCCAAAAACACATAACCAGAATTTAACTAAAGGAATCACTGGATAAATATAAAGTGAGAGACATGAGATATGACTGGCCTGTACTCTTCCAAAATATCAAGATTATGAAAGATAACAATCATTCCAGATTAGAGAAAACAAATGAAACATAAACACTAAGTGTAAAGTGTGACCCAGACTGGTTCCTGAACCAGACTTTTTTATTCCTATAAAAGATATCATTAAAGAATTGGTCAAATTTAAATAAATTTCTATAGGTTAAATAATATTATTCAATATTAAAATTCCTGATTTTGATTATTTTTGTGATTATGTAAGTGAATTCCCTTGTTAGGAAGTATGCAATGAAGTATTTATCAGTAAAGATGCAGGGTATCTGTAACTTTATTTCAAATGATTCAGAAAAATTATAATACATATAAATATATGCAATATATACATAAAATTATAATATATATTATGAAAATTGTAATTTATATAAAGGTAAATATGGCAAAATATTAATTATATCTGAGTGAAGGGTATATGGAAGTTTTTTAACTATTCTTATAACTTTTCTATACATTTGAAACTATTTTTTAAAAAGTTAAAAATATATCACAAATTAATAACATCAACTTAAAAAATTAAAAAAAAACAGATATAATTTCCATGAAGTGAGCAAGAATGCAAGGAGTTATTAATCTAGAGATTGCCAGACGTTTTCTGTAAAGAGCTAAATAATAAATATTTTAGGCTTTATAGGTTATATGGTCTCTTGCAACTATTCAACTCTGCTGTAGCTGGAAAACAGTCATCAACAATATAGAAATAAAGGATGTGGCTGTGTTACAATAAAACTTTATTTACAAAACAGGAAGGGGACTGGATTTGGCCTGGGGGCTTAGTTTGCCAACCCCTGTTTTAGACTATAACGTCCTTAACACTAAGGATGTTCTCTTATTTGTCTCTGTTTCTCTTGGTGCCCAGAACAAGACCTAATACTGCATTTGTCAGGCAAATGAAGGTGGTCCTTTCCTACCTTGGCTCTCGGTTTCTGTTCCTCAGTGGTAGTGTAGTCTTGAACAAATCACCTGCTCCTTCTTTGCATAGTCTCAAGTTATTACCCTTAATTGGCAGTAGTGACATCAACTGTGACTCCTCTGTAAGCCTGCTGTGAAAATCAGAAGAGCTTTGATACTATTCCTAGTGAAGGGCCAAATTGACAGAAATTCCTATAAAGTCCTGGGAAAGAATATATTATGCATTTTTGCAGGTAGACCTGTTGGGATTTTGTTGTAATCCTTCTTTAGAGCAAGTGATGCTGAGAGTTACATTCTTTTCCATTACATTCTTACTATGAGTCCCTGACCAGAAAGAACTTGATGACATGGTTGGAAAAACAAAACAGATAAAAGTGAAAAAATCATAGAACAGTAGCAAATTCTTCCATATATCTGACAACATTTATTTTTATCCTTTTTGCCTCAAAGCTCATATGTCATTGATCAATTAAAAGTCATATTCTTTTTCTCTCAATTCCCATGTTATTCTGTTTGTAGGTTAAATTATAATAATTTCCAGATGTATATTTTCTCTATTGATTTTCCAATAGGAGAGCTCTGCCAGCAGGAAAAACATATTCATCCCTGTCTTTGGGTGGGTTTGCCTGGGTGATTCCCCTTTTACTCTACTTCTGTAGCCAAACAAAGTCTTTCATTATAGCTATGTTAATATATTTAATGAAGTACAGTCCAATCTTAAACACTTGGCAATAATTCTGTCCTTTAGATGACTGCCTATAAGCCAGTCATCTATAAGTAAGTACATAGTTTAATCTTTATAGACAACCTTTTTTACCCAATATCCAAATTCCTGTGAGCTTACTCACTACAGCCCTCTTTACTGACAATTGTAGAAAAGTAAAGTAACATTTTCTGATAGCTGCATTTGAGGTTGGTGCCATTTCCTGGACATCAGTAGCTATTCTGATTGCGTGAGATGGTGTTTTAGGAAATTACTTAAGCATTGTTCTTCCTTGTAATTAATTCACTTGAGCTTAGGTGCCCTGCAGTTGTATTATTTCCATGTGCTCACATTTGTGTATTTCCATTGAGATAAACATCTGTGTTCATCTTCATTTTCTTCCTTTCTATCTCAGAACATAAATTGTCCTTCCCACTGCTCAACCCACAACAATCAGTCTTCTGACTATTCTCCAACTGTTTCACCCCACAAATGAAGTTATCTTCACTGAAATAAAATAATGCATTGTAATTACAGTTCCTTTTGATCTTAATTTTACTGAATCTCTGCTCTACTTCTGATTGTTGGACAAACAAGCACTTCTCAAAACTCTACCTTTGTTTTTTTGACCGTATTTATTCTTATTCTAATTATGTATGCACAACCAATTTTGTTAACTTTTCCTCTACAAACTCCTCCTCTTTTGCCTACAAATATTTAATTTTGGTTGTTTGTGAGGGTTTTTCCTGTCTACAGGCACTCCTTTTCTCTCTTTGTCCCCTCATGTTGGATAATCATTAGAGGGGTTTTAATTACCTCTTGTATGCTGACTTTCAGATCTCTACACCAACCATAATCTTTTCTCTATTCATACTTACATAATTAACTAAATACAAATCCCCAAGTATTGGTGATGTTTTGGTATTTCATACAATGAAAATAAATTATCACTTTTATCGATTAAATTTTAAATTTCTCAAATGTATGTTGGTAATTAGGTAGAAATTTTTCATCATCACAGGGCTAGCTTCCATAAAATCTTATTCTTTTGATTTTTTTTTCTATTTCATTAGGTATGTGGATTAAAAAGGGAAGAACATTAGGGACTTTCTTAAATGTGTGATAAATTAAATAATTATACAACTGAGGTGGACATGTTATCTCAAGTCTCTCATTTCAATGTGCACTATTCTGTCATGTATCTCCAGATGTAACTATACCGCAGATACTCCTCAAATGAAGACTGGGGTTAAAGCGTAATAAACCAATTGTAAGTTAAAAATATTAGTTAAAAATGCATTTAATACACCTAACCTACCAAACATCATAGCTCAGCCTAGCCTACCTTAAAATGCTCAGAACACTTACATTAGCCTATAGCTGGGCAAGTATCTTGAGTTTCATCTCAAGAGCAATTGCCTTCTTCTTCTCACCAGAAGCAGGATACACAGTCAGGCATTTTGTATAAATGATGAAATGGGAAAAATATAACACAATATTCAAAAAACTATGGCAACACAGTACTCTGTAGAGTATGGGTTGTTGACTCTTGTGATCGTGAGGCTGACTGGGAGCTTCAGCTCGCTGCCGTTGCCTAGCATGAGAGAGTATAACACTGTATATCAGTAGCCCAGGAAAAGATTAAAATTCAAAGTAAAGTATCTACTGAAAACACATTGCTTTTATCAACTGTTATAAAGTCAAGAATTGTAAGTTAAATGATTGTAAATCAAGGACTGTAGTTGTATGTCAATAAATTTATCAGTTGAAATTTTTTGTAAGAGAAACCCTGTCTCAATCTGGTTTAAACAATAAAGATATTCATTATCTGACATATCAGTAATTCCAGAGGTAGAGTGGACTGCAGGGTTAGTGTCTTTTGTGGCTTGAAGACTTAGGTTTGCTCCATCTTCAAATAGTCTCATGTATTAGTAGTGGTTATTCTGTGATTACCAGGGTGATTTATTTTTAGGAATGCCATCCACATAATTGTGTACATTTATGAATTAGTTGTAGGCATTAGGTTCAGACAGAGCAACATTCAAAGAAAGAAGAGACGCAGTTTTGTCCTGTGGTTCTTTTGTAGAAGTAATAAAATTTCTTCAGAACCAAGTTTATTTTTATTACTCATAACAAATTATCACAAATCTAGTAGCTTATAACAACACTCATTTATAATTTTACAGTTCTGTAGGAGAAAGTCTAGGTGGGCTCAACTGAGTCATCTGTTTAGGGTGTCACAAAGCTAAAGTCAGTGTGAAGGCTGTGATGGCCTGATATCTGAAGGACTTGAGGAAGAATCCACTTCCAAGTTCATTCAGGTTGTTTGTAAAATCCAGTTCCCTGTGGTTGTAAGACTGAAATCCTGGTTTCCTTGCTGGCTCTCAGCTGGGTGTTGATCTCAGCTCTTGGGGATGACTGCATTCCTCATCAAAGAGTTCACTTGATTATTTCTTGTGCTTTGAATCTCTTAACTCTCTTTTTCCCCAGCAGTTGAAGAAAGCTTTCCACTTTTAAGGGCTTGTGTGATTAGATTAGGCATACCCTTTTTAAAAAACCAAACATAACGTAACATAATCATCAGGGTGATATCTCATCATATTCATAGGTTTCAGAGATTAAGGTAAGGCATCTTGGGAGGTCATTTTAGAAATGTACCTACAACAGCCACAGTTGGGTCACATGCTCTTTCCTGAATTAATCATTGTCAAGGAAAATGAATTACCATAATTTTCTCACAAATTCTTCTGGGATATAATGATACTTTGGGGGAATAAACTATAATAGCTACTATGTACTCATATTAAAAATGCTTCTTTGAGAATTACTAAATGGACTTATTCTCTCCACTACGTGTATTTTTCTTGCAAAGAACACTGTCATGGTGTTAGTACTCTCCTTCCCCCCTTATTTTCCATAATGTGTAATCCATGTTGGTTAGGGTATTGGTTAAACACTATTTTAAGAGAGGAAAAAAGTACACTTTTTGAAGTGAAGCCTAGCATCTGAGAACAAAAAGAGCAGAGTCTGTTGTTTTCTACCTTATCATGGTAAACTATTTTAAAAAGAGACAACTGATTAACTTCAGCTGATGGGTCGAATTTGGAATTCTTTACAAGTCTTTATGTAAAACATGTAGTAGAATTATAACAAATACAGAGCTGATATTGGTTGAGCTGTTATATGTAAGTTACCTTAGATGTCTGGGAAGAACTTCCTATAAGAAATACCATCTACTTAGCGTTACCATTGATGAGCAATTTATGGACTCACTAACTTTCAATGATCTACAGATTATATGGTATTGCTTTAAGAGTTTTTTCTCCAGGAATTGTCTAACTTTACTCACCGCCTCAGCCCATCTGCCACCAAGCTCTGTCTAATTTATTGGAATGTAAGGGCAATCTGGCTTTATAATGTCACTAAATTAAAATCTAGTGTAGCTTGGGACAGTCTAGCTAACAATGTAGATGATATTTTCCATACTCCCCTCTTCACATGTGGCCCTCCAGAGGTGTTCCCTTTGCCCAAGATGATGACTTTCCTCTAAAGAGAGATTTTCATTAGGCAAGAATATCTAAGTGGAGACATTTCACTCTTAGAATCTCTTAAGCAAAGATCTACCACAGTTGATTGCACCATCTGCCAGTACTGTGCACTCTATAATTAGGCAAGACTTCTCCAAGAACCCCAGCCAGGGTTGGGTATAATCAAGGTTGGGAGATGATCCAGGTGAGATGTACATTCTGCTTCTTTGGCTGATCAGCTGTGTCAAAATAGAGCTCAAGAACTGATTAGCTTTCTGAACTAGAAATAATTCCAGAAAATGAAGTGATAGTGAACACATTGGATAGATTTGGAAATTTTGCTTTAAATACGATACTTTTAGCAAGTAAAAGGTCAACTGGATGCTGAATCAAGTAGGCTCTAATAATTTTCTATTGTTTCTAGATATTTTTTTTTTGTCACAGATGAGGAAACTAAGTCCTAATTGTGTATAATTGGCTCAAGGCAAGCAGTGAAGCAAGAAAAACTCAGATTTTTGAATTTTTGGTTTGTATTTTAAATCTTCATAATGGATGGAATCACCAGTCCACTTTATGTTATAGGGTTTTATTATATATTAGTAATACTATAAAAATGTATATTTGATAGATATTAATGTATAATATCTATAAGTGTTTGATGTATTTCACTACAGAGAGACTGCTATTTTCTTTGCAGTCCTTAAATTATTTACCTAACACTGGAATTCTTGTTACTGTGTTCATAAATAAGAATATAAAACATGGTACATTGGAAATATTATATTCTCAAGAACTTTTTAAATTTATCATTACATAGGTTTCCCATTAAATTATTTAGGCACAACTATTTATAAAGACAAATTATTTTATTTGTGGATTAATAACAGGGTGAATGACTTTATTAGCATAAATTGGTGAAATTGTGCCATCTAGTGCCCTTAATGAAAAAAAAATTGTATTTTTAAAAAATTTTTCAGTTCTTAGAATCTTAAATTTTACCGATTAAAAATGAGTCTAAGAAACTGTTTTTACAACTCCTAAGTATTAAAGATAAGAAATAAGAAATATGAGTACATAAATAAAAATAAAGTTAGGACCCATGTTACTGGAAGAGTATGTTCCAGCCACAGAAGAAAATTCTAGCCAATGCCTAGGAATGCCTAGGAGTAGAAATAAGAAGAGTGTGAGACTTAACACCACTTAATGATGAAATTTTTGGTAGTTGGTGATAGAACAAAGGAAGGAAAGATCTTACAAACTGGGACTTCAAGATTATTCTCCTCTTCCTTGCCTTTCCCCTATCTACAATATTGTCACCATAAACCCTATCTTGAGATTTGGGGGAAGCAGAGTTTTTTTGCATGTGTATGTGTATGTGTGGATGGTTTCATAAGAGGAGCAAGAGAGGAGTTGTGAGTTGCATTAGGATAAATGGGAAATGTGGGGAAGGTAGAGAAAATGAAAAATAATATTTTAGTGTGCTAGCACCTGCAATTAGTTGACACACATTTGAAGTCACATTTACAGGTTTGGGTTTGTGTGAATTTGGAATTACCTGATTACTTTCGAAGATTTAATTTTCATATGTTTAAAAAAATAAAGTGGAGGAGGAGGCAAAGAAAGGTAAACTCTGGTACTTTATAAGATAGTTGAGCACAAAAATAATGAATATCAATTCATTTCACCACAAAACTTTAGGAGAAATTTCTGTATATTTCTGTATATATGAAGTATGTGGAGATCACTGGTGTTAGTTATTATGCCAGTGCAATTAGGCTGAAGATTTCTTTTATCTAGTAACCTTCACTTAACTATTAAGCATATATAATCTTTTTAAAATTATATTTTATTGCTTATGCTATTACAGTTGTTCCATTTTTTCCCATTCCCCACCCCCACCACAATTCCCTCAGGCAATCCCCACTGGTTGTCCATGTCCATGGATTATGCATATATGTTTTTGGTTACTCTATTGCCTATGCTGTATTTTAGAACCCCATGACTATTCTGTAACTACCAATTTGTATTTCTTAATTCCTTCACCATTTTTTGCCCATCACCCTGTCCTTCCATCCCATCTGACAACCCTCAAAATATTCCCTGTATCTATGATTCTGTTTCTGTTATGCTTGTTTATTTTATTTCTTTTTAGAATCAGTTGTTGATATGTATTTATTGCCATTTTATTGTTCATATGTTTAATTTTCTTCCCCTTCAAGAGGACTCTTTAACATTTCATATAATACTGGTTTTGTTGTGATGAACTGCTTTAGCTTTTCTTGTCTTGGAAACTGTCTTTCTTTTGATTCTAAATGATAGCTTTACTGGGTAGAGTCATCTTGATTGTTGGCCCTTGCTTTTTATCACTTTGAATATTTCCTGTCAATCCCTTCTAGCCTGAAAAATTTCTTTGAAGAAGTCAGCCGACAGTCTTACAGGACCTCTTTGGTGGGTAACTAACTGCTTTTCTCTTGTTCCATTTAAGATTCTCTCTTTGTCTTTAACCTTTAGCATTTTAATTATGATGTGTCTTGGTGTGGTTCATTCTGTGTGGGACTTTCTGCATTGCTTGGTGTCATATGTCTACTTCCTTCACCAAGTTAGGGAAATTTACTGTCATTGTTTTTTCAAATAAGTTTCCAAATTCTTGCTCTCTTACTTCTCCTTCTGAAACCCCCATGATGTGAATGTTGATATGCTTGAAGTTGTCCCCAAGGATCCTTACATTATCCTCATTGTTTTTGGATTCTTTTTTCTTCTTGTTGTTTTCATTGGTTGTTTTTGCTTCCTTATATTCAAATCACTGATTTGATTCTTGGCTTCATCTACTCTACTGCTGATTTCCTGAATATTGTTCTTTATTTCAATTAGTGTATCCTTTCCTTTGGACTGAGTTTTTTTAAAATGCTGTTGAGGTCCTCACTAAATTCCTTGAGCATCCTTATAATCAGTGTTTTGAACTCTGCGTCTAGTTGGTTGTTTGTCTCCATTTTGTTTAGTTCTTTTTCTGGAGTTTTGTTCTGTTCTTTCATTTAGGCCATATTTCTTTCTCCTCTCATTTTGGCAGCCTCCCTGTGTCTGTTTCTATATATTAGGTAGAGCCGCTATATCTCCCAGGCTTGGTAGAGTGGCTGATATAGTAGATGTCCTGTAGGGTCCGATGACACAGCCTCCCCTATTACTAAGCCTAGTACTCAAGGTGTTCCCACTGTGTCGGCTGTATATACTATCCTGATATAGTTGAGCCTTGATTACTGTTGGCATGTCCAAGGTCATCCACTGACTGTGTTTTGTCCAGGGTCACACACATATGCTACAAAGTGCTCTACAGACAGCTGCTACATGTGCTGAGCTTGGAGATGCCCAGGAGGGGCCTAGCTCTAAACCAAGGCCAGCTGCAGCTAGTGCTTGGTCTGGGGCAACTTAGCGAGAGGTGTGGGACTAGCTGTAGCCAGATGCTGCTTGTTCTAAAGAATTTAGGAAAATCTGAAGCATGTGCAAAGACAAACCACTTGTATGGAAAAGACACTGGAAACAGCTTGTGTGGGTCCCAAAGCTGGGTGGGGCAGGGCCTCAGGAAATTACCAGGGTGGGGCAAACAGTGAGTCAGGTTGATGGAGTCTCAGATATGGCCCCTCCGCTACCTGCTCTGTGGCTCATTGGGTGGAGGGCTCAGAAAAAAAACAGGGGCCTCTGCCAGCCTTTCTGTCTGAGAGAAATTTGCCTCCCAGCTCTTGCCCTGATGCTGGACAATTGATTTCCTCCCTGTATGTCTCTGTTGCCTTTCAATCTGCTGTCCGTATGCTGGAGCACAGAGGGAGTCTGAGTAAGTCTGTGCATGGTCCCTTTAAGAGGGACTGCCAGGGGTCCAGCAGTTTTTCTCTTCCACAGCCTCAATCCATGCTGGTTTTTACTACCAGAAGTTATGAGGACTTCTCTTATCTAGCACTGGAGCCTTGGGCTGGGGTTCTGGTGTGGGGCTGACACCCATTACTCCTGAGATATCCCTCCTGATTTTTATCTGCTACACATGGTTGTGGGACCAGCCTTTTGAACATCTCTGCTTCTCCTACGAGTCTCAATGTCATTTCTTCTTTAATTCCTTAGTTGTAGGACTTCCATCTAGCTTGATTTCTGATGTTATTTTAAGAAATATTTTATTGCTCTTCTATTATAGTTGTCCAAATTTTTCCCCCTTTGGTCTCCTCCAGCCAGCCCACCCTCTTTCCCACAGTCAATACCCACCCTGTTGTCCATGTTCGTGGATTATTCATACATGTTCCTTGATTAGTCCCTTCTCCTTCTGTCCACCCTTATCCCCCTTGTTCATCCCCTCTGGTCACTGTCAGCCTGTTCCTTGTTTCCATGCCTCTGGTTCTATTTTGCTCCTTTGTTTGCTTTGTTAATTAGGTTCCTCTTATAGTTGAGATTAAATGGTATATTAGTTTTGCTGCCTGGCTCATTTCACATAGTATAATATTTTCCAATTCTATCCATGTTGTAGCAAAAAGTAGGAGTTCATTCATTTTTTTCTGCTATGTAGTATTTCATTGAATAATGTACTAGAGTTTTTTGATCCACTCATTCACTGATGGGCACGTAGGTCATTACCACCTCATGGCTATTGTAAGTAATGCTGCTATGAACATGGGGTGCATAGGTCCTTTTGAATTGGTATTTCAGGATTCTTAGGGTATAATACCAGCAGTGGAATCACTGGGAGAAAAGGCAGTTCCACTTTTATTTTTTTTTGAGGAAATTCCATACTGTTTTCTACAGTGGCTATACCAGTCTGCATTCCCACCAACAGTGCAGTAGGGTTGCTTTTCTCCATATCCTCACCAGCACTTGTTGTTTGTTGATTTATTAGTGATAGTCATTCTGATTGGTGTTAGGTGGTATCTTATTGTGGTTTTAATTTGCATCTCTCTGATAGCTAACGATGTTGAGCATCCTTCATATGTCTATGTGCCATCTGTATGTCAACCTTGGAGAAGTGTTTGTTCAGGTCCTTTGCCATTTTTAATTGGATTTTTTGTCTTCCTTTGTTGAGTCATATGAGTTCTTTATGTATTTTTGAGATCAAACCCTTGTCTAAGGTACCATTGACAAATATGTTTTCCCACATAGTTGGTTACCTTTTCATTTTGATGATTGTTTCTTTAGCCATGCAGAAGCTTTTTAATTTGATGTAGACCCATTTGTTTATTTTTTCCTTTATTTCCCTTGCCATAAGAGCTATATTGGCATAAATATTATAAATGGGATATCTGAAATTTTGCTGACTATGTTTTCCTCTAGGATTTTTATGGTGTCATGACTTGTATTCAAGTCTTTATTCCTCTTGAGTTTATTCTGGTATATGGTGTAAGTTTATGCTCTGGTTTCATTTTTTTTTGCGTGTACCTGTCCAGATCTCCTAATACAATTTATTGAAGAAGCTATTTTTACTTCATTGTATGATCTAGCACTCTTTGACAAATATTCATTGACTATAGAGATATGGATTTATTTCTGGGCTCTCTATTTTGTTCCACTGATCTATGTGTCTATTTTTATGTCAGTACCAGACTATTTTGAATACCGGGCCTTGTAGTATAGATTGATATCAGGTTTTGTGATCCCTCCTACTTTGTTCTTCTTTCTCAAGATTGCTGAGGCTATTCAGGGTCATTTTTGGTTCCATATAAATTTATGAAATATTTGTTCTAGATCTGCGAAATATGGCATTGGTATTTTAATAAGGATTGCACTGAGTCTACAGATAACTTTGGGTAGTATACACATTTTAATGATGTTCATTCTTCCAATCCAAGAGCATGGTATATGCTTCTTTTTATTTGTATCTTCCTTAATTTCTTTCTTAGTGTTCTGGAGTTTTCTGAGTACAAGTCTTTTACCTTTGTAGTTAAGTCTATTCCTAGGTACTTTGTTTTTCTTGTTACTAGACAAAATGGAATTTTTTCTCAGTTTTTGTTCCTGATATTTCATTGTTGGTATACAAAAATGCATTTGATTTCTGAATACTGACTTTGTATCCCTCTCTCTTTTTTAAAAAAATCAAATTCACCTATTAGGTAGAGTAGTTTTTTGGTGGAAATGATAGGGTTTTCTATGTACACTGTCACGTCATCTGAAAATATTGAAAGTTTTTCTTCTTCCTTTCCAATTTGGATGCCTTTTACTTCTTTTTCTTGCCTAATATCTGTGGCTAGAACTTCCCATACTGTGTTGCATAACAGTGGTGAAAGTGGACACCCTTGTCTTGTTCCTGACCTTAAGAGGAAAGCTTTTAGTTTTTGACTATTGAGTATGATGTCAGGTGTAGGATTCTTTTTTATGGCCTTCGTTATGTTCTCTATTCCCACTGCTGAGTGTTTTCTTCTTTTTTATCATAAATGGATTCTGGACGCTATCTAATGTATTTTTCAGCATCCATTGATATGATCATGTAATTCTTGTCTTTCATTTTGTTTATGTGGTGTATTAGATTGATTCGTGAATATTGTACCATCCTTGCATCACTAGGGATGAATATCAGTTGATCATAGTATATGAGAATTTTAATGTGTTGATAGATTCAGAATGCCAAAATTTTATTGAGGGTTTTAGCATCTATGTTCATCAGAGATATTGGCTGCAGTTTTCTTCGTTGTGTCTTTACCTGGTTTTGGAATTAGGATGATGCTGGCCTCATAAAAAGAGGTTGGTAGTATTCCCTCTTCTTGAATTTTTTGGAATAGTTTGAAGATAGAAGTTAGTTCTTCTTTAAACATTTTTTAAAATTCACCTGTGAAGCCATCCAGTCCAGAGTTTTGGTGTACCGGGAGTTTTTTGATTATTGGTTCAATTTTGCAAATTATTATTGGTCTATTCAGGCTTTCTGCTTCTTCTTGATTCAGTTTTGGAAGACTGTATATTTGTAGAAATTTGTCCACTTAGGCCAAGTTGTGTAATTTCTTCGCATGTAGTTGTTCATAATAATTTCTTATAATCTTTAATATTTCTGTGGTATTGGTTGTAGCTTCTCTTCTTTTTTTCTGATTTTATTTATTTGGGTACTCTCTCCTTTTTTCCTTGATGAATCTGGTTAAAAGTTTGTCAATTTTCTCTATCTTTTGGAAAGACCAGTTCCTGGATTTATTGATCCTTTGAATTGTTTTTTTAGTCTCTATGTCATTTAATTCTGCTCTGATCTTGATTCTTTCTTTCTACTCATTCTGGGCTTTGTTTTTTGTTGTTCCTCTTGTTCTTATAGATGTAGGATTAGGCTGCTTATTTGAGATTTTTCTATCTTTATTATGGAGGCCTATATTGCTATGAACTTCCCTCTCAGGACTGCCTTCACTGTGTCCCATAGTTTTTGGACAGTAGTGTGTTCATTTTCATTTGTTACCAGAAACTTTGAATTCTTCCTTGATCTCATTATTAACCCATTCATTGTTTAATAGCATGCTATCCAATCTCCATGAATTTGACTGATTTTGAGTTTTTTCCTTGAGGTTGATTTGCAGTTTCAATCCATTGTGATCTGGAAAGATGCTTAATACGATTTCTGTCACACTGCAGCTATAGAGGGCCCGCTGCCATGGGGGAGCGCTGCAGAGAGCTGAGCGCTCACTGAAACCTGAGAGAAACCAGCTGGGGCCAACTGAGGATGGAGCAGGGCTCTGAAACCCACAGAGCCTGTCCAAGGGTCATCACGGATGAGGGGGAATAAACACAAAACATCTCAAACACTTCTCTGCCGGAAGAGCAGATAGGGCACTTCTCTCTTACCAGAGAAGGCCGTGGCACATCGCTTTAGTGGGGAAAGCCCCATTGTCCTTTGTTCCAAGGCTTTTATTGAAAATCTTATCAGTGGTGTATGTAACAGGAATGCATACAATTATCTCATTACATCAGTATGGTAAGTTTCATAGTGAATATATGATGCTTTTAACAAGACAAGTGACAGGAGTACACTGATTTACATGGGTCCGAGAGGAGACTAGAATCAACTACAGATAAGGGGAAAGCAGACTTAAAGGTGCCTTAAAGATATAGGGTAAAAGGTGTAAATAAAGTAAATGTCTTAACAATACCAGGTGAGGGGTGTAAATAAAGCAAATATCTTAACAAGGTAAGGGGTGTAAATAAAGGTCCTTCGCAGCATGAGCTGACCAGAGATCTGAGGGAGGAATGGAGCACACTCTAAATAATTTACTTTTAGGCCTGATTACCCCAGAACCTGCCAGTTCTGATTTGGGGCTGTTTTTCCTGCACTGTTTCAAACCTGAGACAGGCGTGGGGAGGGAGCCAACAAGGGTCAAGGAGACTGCTTCTTGGCTGCAATGAGGACTCCAACCATCTCCAAACCAAACTGAGGGGTGCAGGGGGCCTTTTTGCCCCTTCTCCGTTTCCCTCAATTTCTTGCCATCCATGGCAAAGTAGAGAGGCAGGGGCATAGCCCCTGCCAGGGTGGGACAGGCCAAGTCTCCTCAGGAGCCTCTTTCTCCAAGGCTTCCTGATTATTTCCAACTTTGGTGCCCTCCAGCCTGTTGACAGGGTTACAACTTCTGAAACCAGGCTAGGTGTTTCCCAACAGATTTCAATTTACTTGAATTTGTTAAGGCTTGTTTCGTGTCCTAACATGTGATCCATCTTGGAATATGTTCCACATGTGTTTGAAAATAATGTATATTTTGCTTCTTTGGGGTGAAATGTTCTGTATATATCAAGTCCATTAAATCTAGTGTCTTTCAATGCCAAAATATGCTTGTTGTTTCTTGCTTGGAAGATCTATCTACTGTTGAAAATGGGGTGTTAAAATTCCCTATTATTAGTGTTTTGCTGTTCATATCTTACTTGAAATCCTCCAAGATTTTCCTTATATATTTGGGTGCTCATATGTTGGGTGCATATATCTTTACAAGGGTATATCTTCTTAATGGATTACTCCCATAAACATAGGTAGTAACCTTCTTTGTCTTTTTTAATGGCTTTTGTTTGAAGTCTACATTGTTTAATATAAGTATTGCTACCCCAGATTTTTTTTTTATGACCATTTGCCTGTAATACTTTTTTCCCCCCTTCCTTTCACCTTCAGCCTATGTAGATCTTCTGGGGTGAGTCTCTTGTAGACTGCATATATGCAGGTCATGTTTTAGTATCTATTCAGCTACCCTATGTCTTTTGTTTGGAGCATTTAATCCATTTACGTTTAAAGTTATTATTGATAGGTATACATTCATTGCCATTTCCCCCCCTTGGTACCTGTGTTCCTCTCTCTTTTTCCCTTCTTTTTCATCTTCTTAAATCAGTCCCTTTATCATCTATTGCATTACTGGTTTGGTGGAGATGCATTCTTTTAGCCTTTCTTTGTCTGGGAAACTCTTTATTTCACCTTCCATTTTAAATGTGAGCCTTGCTGGGTAGAGTAGTCTTGGTTGCAGGTCTTTGCTTCTCATTGTTGAAATACTTCTCACCATTCCCTTCTGGCTTGCAGTGTTTCTGTTGAGAAATCAGCTGATAACCTTATCGGAGTTCCCTTTATATTACCAGCTCTTTCTCTCTTCTTGCCTTTAAGATTCTATCTTTGTCTTTAAATTTTATCACTTTAATTATGATGTGTCTTGGAGTGAACTTTTTTGTGTTCATCTTGATTAGAACCATCTGTCCTCCTGGGACTTGCATGTCTTTCTCCTCATCATTTTAAGGAAGTTATCTGTTATTACTTTTTCAGACAGGCTTTCTATCCCTTGCTCTTCTCCTTCTGGATCCCTATGATACAAATATTATTATGTTTCATGTTGTTTTGCAACTCTGCTAAATCCTCTTCATTATTTTCGAGTTTTTTGTTTTGTTGTTCTGTCTGGGAGTCTATTTCTACTTTGTCCTCCAGTTCACTGAATGATCCTCTGCTTCATCTAGCCTGCTTTTAATTCCTTCCACTGTATTCTTCATTTCCTCTTGGCCCTTATTGATAGTTTCTATGTCCTTTTCATGCTGATGTAGTTTGCAGTAAGTTCCTTGTAGCTGTCACAGAGGTCCTTGTAGTTCTTCCCACAGTTCTTTCAGCATCTTCATAACCATTATTGTGAACTCAAAGTCTGTTAGATTGCTTGCCTTAATTTCATTTAGCACTCTTCCTGGGGATTCCTCCTTTCCTTTTGAACGGGGGTTGTGTCTTTGTCTCCCCTATTTAGACGACTCTACTAGTTGGTTTCTGCATGACAGATTGACTTGCTTTTTCTCCCTGTCTTCTTGATGTCACCTTCTGTGGTAGGTACTCAGCTGAGTTGTGTCCTTGATCCTGAGCTAGATGCTCTTGGCATGCCCTTTAGCCATTTATGTGGGCTTTCTTGTTGTAACTGGGTTTTGGTGGTTGTTGGGTCATTTTTTAGTGGGTTCTACCCTTGGCTTGCTGTCTGAGATTCACACCACCCACCATGCTTTGTATGCTGTTGTACAGGTGCTGCCAGAACAAAACAGAACAACCCAGGAAACAAAACCTACACCTGCAGTAATAACTTCCACCCACAACCACACATGAGCAAATATTAATAAAAGTATAAAGAGATTAAGACTTTGAAAGAGTAGAGTGAGGAGAAATAATAAGAGTAAGGAATAAAAGAAAGAAGAAAGAAAATTGAATTTACCTTGTAATTAAAAAAGGGAGAGGGAAAGCAATATGGAGTAAGAAAATGGAAGACTATAGTATGAGGTGTAAAAAATTAAAAAATAAGAACTGAGTTGGAGAAAAAAGATCCACCACAGCAATATCAGCAACAAATTAGCAAAGATTATTATTGGTGGAATGGAAATAAAGAAGAAAAAAGTCAGAAAAAAAGCTTATGAGATGTCTATAGTAATGAAAAGTGATTTTGTGAGGACAGAAGGATAAGAAATCATAAGAGTGAGGAATGAAAAGCAGGCTAAGAGACAATATAAAATTTAAAAGGAAAAAGAGGAAGGGCAGGAGGAAAGCGAAATAAGGTAGGAGAGGGTAACATTAAAATTTTTTATTTGAAATACAAAAATAGTGAAGATCTAGGAATAAAATTGAAGAACTGCAACAACCACCACCATATCAACAGCCAATGAACACATATCGTTAAAGGTGGAAAGAGAATAAGCATATTTTAAGAATGGGAAAAAGAATGTGAGATGACAAATGACAAGAAAAACGTTTTTGAGAGGCTGGGGAGAAAATAGAGTGTGGAATAGAAATAAGTGATAGCAAGAAAAAAAATAAAATTCAAAACAAAAATAAGAGGAAGGAAGAAGGTAACGTGGAGTAAGAGGAGGGAGGAGAAAATATGGGATTTCAAATATACTAAAATAAAAAAACTAGAAAAAATAGTAGGCATAAATTGAAAGAAAAGAAATGAATGTTGAAAAGCTATGCAGGAGAGAAAATAACACAAATCATGAAGAAGACCATGGAGGAATTCATCTCAGTAGAATTCAGTGTTTACCATTGTCTTCTCTTTCTGGATCTGCACCTAGTAATGTCAGATGGTGTCCTAGTCTGGCCCTAGGCCGCCTGTTCAAGACTACAAGTGATTCACACTCTGTGGATGGCTCCTTCAGATTTTTCTGGTCCCCACTGTTCTTCCTTTTTGGCTTTCCATCAGCCCAGGGTCCAGGTGTGGCTCTTTTAATGACCAAGAGGACTGTCAGTACCTTCTCCACCTGCTTCCAGAGAGGACCTCTGAGTCAATCAGGATTGTGGGGACCCTGGGGTACCCTGGGGGGCACTGTTCAGTCTTTAGAGAAGATGGTGGGTGCCTTTCCCCACACCCTTGCCACACGTCTTGGTCTGTATGCATGGTTTCTGGTGAATTAAGTATCCGTTTCCTGTGAGGGGCCAATCTATGCAAAATGGGCAGCTGTTTCCTACTTGGTGCAGAGAGCAGCTCTGTCTAGGCATAAAGGCTGGGTGGGTCCCTGTACACCCCGTGTTGCACCTGTCTCTAATCTTTCTGCTCTGCTGGTTTCGGTGGATCTGGGCCTGTGGAACAGTGTAGCTAATGGTGTCTGGTAGAAAGGGCCCTTTCAGAGCTTTTCCTTCTTTCTTCTGTAAATATGCACCTAGCAGGGGGCTCCTGAGTCTGGTTTTACTGATCTGCAACTATAATCCTGTAGGTGGGGGTTGGGCACACCTGTCTGTGAGGGGACATGCCTGGCTGCTGTGAATTTCAGGCATTCAGCTCCTGGCTGTCCAGTCTCCAGTCTGTTGCTCTTGCAGGAGACTCAGACCTGAACTCTGTACTCTGCACAGTTCTCTGCTTGCCAGCCATTCTAAGTTGGGTCTCACTGTCCCTTCAGCATGATCATATCACCCTCAGCTCTTTGTTGGCAAAGCACACACAGGCACAGGGTTCCTGCTGATTATTGAGTCTTGCCTCAGCTCCTCCATTAAAAGAGTTTCTCTGTGGTCCCCTCACTGCATAGGGCCTGTTCTCTGTGTGTTCCCCTTCCCCTCAAAACCCAAAGTTTCTCTTGGTCAGGGCTGGCCATGGCCTGCCAAAATCTCCAACCATTTTATAAATATCTCTCTGGATCTCTTCCACTTGGTACTGAGAAGAGTTCCCCAGTGATACTGTAACATGGGGCGGTGTCGAGGTGCTCTTGTTGCTCCTTCTGGTGATCTCTGCCTTGGGTGGGTCTGCTTCCGCCATGCTGTGTCTGCAGCTAGCACCACCCCAGCTGTCTCTCTCCATGCTCAAAGCTTGAGGCTCCTATGCCAATAAACAGCCTCCTCTGTCAGATTCTGTCCCATTTGCAGTTCCCTTGGTGATAACCCCTTCCCTGCTAAGTACGGCAGTCCCCTGATCCTGGCTTGTGGAAGCAGCAGGATGCACAACCCTGCCTGGTGTGGACAGCATAGAGACACATCTAGGCACTGAGCTGTGGGCATTCTGGAGGATTCTTCCTGAGGAGGATATTTTTAATTGCTTAAAATGTCTCCTGCTCCTAGTCTGCAAGGCCAGAAGTGCCAGGACAGGCAACAGCATTGGCAGCTGTTCTGCTAGGAGAACCCAGGCTGCCTGCTCCCAAGTGTCCTGCAGGTGGACAGGCTCTTGCCCACTCATGCCCATACCCTGCACACTTGTCTGCTTACACACTTACACATGCTCTCACTCACTCTTAACTGGATTTTCAAGTTGGTTGGTCTCTGGTTTAGCTCCAAGATTAGTCCAGGGTTGGGAGCAAGTGGATGGAGATTCCATCTACTCTGCAGCCATCTTGGATCTCCTGATTTCTGATGGTTTTGAATGATGGTTGTTCTATAGTTTAGTTGTAATTTTGATGTGGTTGTGCGAGGAAGAAAGCCGTGTTTACTTATGCTACCATCTTCACCAGAAGTCTTTAATCATGTATTATATTGTGACGTCTATTATTTTCTTGAAACTTTTGTATCTTGAATTGCTATTTAGTTAATACTTTTTAGGATCGGTGTCAATATCTATATCTATATCATCTATATCTATATCATCTATCTATATATTTACATATGTATAATATGTTTTGCATATGTCTATCTTGTTCATAGAAGGCCATTTATAAACACTTGTTACCTTATTTACTGACCTCATAGAATGTTCCTTTACTTGTCTATTATTTAATTAGAATTTTTGCCTATGTATTTATTATAGAGGTTAATTGTACTATTCATTTTTGGTAGAACCTTGATAGACTATTGGTATTAAAGTTATACTGGTTTCATGAAGTAAAATGAGAGGATTCTATTTTTATGATATGGAGAATTTTAAATAATATTGGAATTATCTTTTGTTGTTAGATTACATAAGATTTAGTTGTGATTTTTTATGGTATTCATGTCTGTTTTTAAATAAACATTTAATTTTAGAACAGTTTTAGGCTTCCAGAAGAATTATAAAGTACAAAGATACCCATGTATACCGCTCACCCAGTTTCTCTTAACATCTTACATTAGTATGCTATTATTTGCTATAATTAATGAGCCAATATTGATACATTATGTACTAATTCAAAATTCATTTGGATTTCTTTAGTTTTTACCTTCTTGCATTCTTTTTGCATTCTATGATTTCCCTCTAAAATACAGCATTGCACTTGTTTAATTGTCCTTTGACTCCTTTTGGCTGTGTTGGCTTCTCAGGCTTTCTTTATTTTTGATAACAATGACAGAGTTGAGGAATACTAGTCAGATATTCTGTAGAATTTCCCTCAGTTGGCATTTTTTTTCCTGATTAGGCTGCTGTCATGAGTTTTTGGAGGGCAGACCATTGGGGATAAAGTGCTATTTTCTTCACATCATATCCAAGTACATAACCACTGTTAAAACATCACTGTTGATGTTAATTTTAAACACCTTGCTGAGGAAGTGTTTGTCAGGCTACTATTTTTACCTGGTTTTAATTCTCCTCCTCTTTGGTAAGAGCTCACCTTGTGCAGCTCAACATTTAAGGAAGTATGCTCTGCCTTTAGAGAGGCAGCATTTACATAAAATACTTGGTATTTTGTGATAATTTTATATTTTTAAAAATTTTAAGGGTTTTTTGTGGTCAAATGGAAGATTTTGTGTAACAAGTCTAATGATATTATTAACAGGTTATTTTTGTTTATATGACCTATCCAGTTCTGAAAGAGGTGCTTTGAATTATCTACTATAATTATATTCTGATCAAGTTCTCTTTTCATTTGTTAGCTTTTGCTTTATGTGTGATGAATTTTTATTATTATTGTATCATCTTCATAAACATGTTTTATTAGGATATAATTGACATACAGCACAAAGTTTAAGATGCACAGCACATATCCATGTAATTTTTATTTCAACCTGATTATCTTTCTTAGTCTCATTTGATATGTTTAACTTTATGTTCCTCATAGTCTGTTACTCTGCTTCAATATTGTTTGGATTTGCTTGGAATCATTTGCCCATTTCTTTATTTTTAACATGTTTTAGTGACTCTTGTAAACAGCTCTATACTACTACTTTGTTTTTCAATTACAGATGACATACAATATTATATTAGTTTTAGGTGTACAACATAGTGATTAGACATGTATAAAACTTACAAAGTGATCATCTCAATCAATCTATGTAGATTAATTGGAGGAAAGGAGGTTCATAATTGTTGAGACTGAAATTAGCTTGAAGATCAAATGGAAGAAATATGTCAAATGGATAAACTGTGGATTAGCATGATAGAACATCCTGGTTCCCTGCCATCGAGGAGCTACCATGCCATCCCTGAAAGACTATCTCTAGAGGTTCTTTTTTAGATGAATAAATAAAAATGCAGCCAAGTTCAAGTTAGTAATTGAGAAAAAAAATCATTGGATGTGGGAGAAGAACACAGTTGGGGCACTTCCCTCATGGTGGATTTGAAAGCACCTTCTAGAGTTAAACTGACTAGTTTTAAACGAAGCTCTTTCATTCATTAACTATGTGACACTGGGCCAGAAATTTAGAAATTTAAGCCTCAGCATGTTAATAGAGATACAAATAGTATCTCTAGTAATATCTCAAGTGTCTCATGGGTTATGTGAAAAATAATTTATATTATTCATGCAAAGTGTATTCCACAGTGCTAGCACATAGTAGGTGCTCATGAATGTCAGTAGAAAAAATCAGGTGGTCATAGATATTATGGTATTACTTTAAAAACCACATTTTCGAGAATCAAGATGGTGGAGGAGTGAATGGAACTCATATTGTCTTCCTCCCAGGACCAATCTGGAATTACAACTAAACTGTGGAGAAATCACCTGGAACAAACAACTGAACAATAGAGAGAGAAGAGACTTACAACTTTGGACAGACAAAAGAATTGGCTTTAGCACAACGTAACTGGTAAGGAGTGTGGTAGTGACTCAAGAAGGAGGGTGGGGCGCCCATGGGCAGCAGCACCAGATGATATTGAAATGGTCAGTTGGATCCCCCTGAGAAGAATGGGGTCTAAACCAAAAGTGGGGATCTCCAGCCTACAGTACCAGAGCTCAAAAAGTACACAGATAACAGCCAGCTGCAAAAAGCAGCGGCATTGCTCTCTGACAGAGAAGGTGGCTGGACATTCAAAGAGCCATTTAAAGGGCCAATGCATACATTTTTATTTGGAGCCACTTACCCTGAGCTCTGGAAAAGGTGGGGGCAGAGTGGGCTGCAGACATCTGGGGAGAGGCTGGGGAAGGAGGCTTTGGGGAGAGAACTGAGAGAGTAGCCGGCAGGATCCTGGTCCTGACTCCTCTCCCCTATGGAAGCAGCCATCTTGCTCAGGCAGACTACTCCCCTGAGCACCCAGCAGTATGAGAGGACTCAATAGCCCCATTCCCAGGAGGGACTCAGCCCTGGCTGGGTAGTGCTAAAGCTTGGCTGCTGAGTACAGAGTGGCAGCCACAAATAGTAGATTCCTGGCTAAAGGGGGCACAGAGTGGTGGAGACACTTTAGGAGAGGCTGGAGATGGAGGCTTTGGGGAGAGAACTGAGAGAGTAGACAGCAGGATCCTGGTGCTGCCTCCTCCCCCATATGCAGCAGCCATCTGGCTTAGGCAGTCCACTCCCATGAGCAGCAGCAGCAGCGTGAGAGGACCCAATAACCCTGCCCTCAGGAGGGACTCTGTTCAGCCCTGTGGTGTCTAAATCGGCCTGCTGAGTGTAGAGTGACTAGATATACAGCTGAAGGAGACAGCCACAACAGTAGATTCCTGGAATTCTCAAGCAGGCCGCCTAAGGTCATATAGGGGCAAAGTCTGACATCATCAGAGGCAGCTCCAGAAAGAAAAAACAGTGGTCTCCTACCATAGAAGCTGACACCACAAAGTCAGAAAATCAAGACAGATATATTTAAGAAGCAGAAGCAAAAGAGAAGAGTCTCACAAATAAGGGGAAGACAAAGAAACACCCCCCAGTTGAAGGGAAAGAAGAAATCCAAAGAAAGAGAACTAAATGAAATAGAGGCAAGTAAACTATCAGATACTAAGTTCCAAACAACAGTTCTAAGGAAGCTAATGAGCTCAGTGAGTTCAGAGAGAATTTCAAAAAACTACAGGGAAACTATGAGGAACTTACTGCAAACTATATCAGCATAAAAAAAAAGACATAGAAACTATCAATAAGAGACAAGAGGAGATGAAGACTACAATTTCTGAATTGAAGAACACAGTAGAAGGCATCAAAAGCAGACTAGATGAAGCAGAGGAACAAAGCAGCGAGCTGGAGGACAAGGTAGAATAAAGCTCCCAAAAAGAGCAAGAAAATGAAAAAAAGACTGAAAAAGAATGAAGAGGCATTGAGGGAAATGCAGGACAACCTGAAATGTAATAATATCCATGCAATAGGGATACCAGAAGGAGAAGAGGAAGAACAAGGGATAGAGAACCTGTTTGAAAAAGTAATGATGGAAAACTTCCCCAGTTGGAGGAGAGAAAAAGTCACACGAGTCCAGGAAGCATAGAGGGTCCCATTCAAGAGGAACCCAATGAGGCCCACTCCAAGACACATCATCATTAAAATGGCAAATATCAAAGACAAATAGAGAATCTTAAAGGAAGCAAGGGAGAAAGAGTTAGTAACATATAAGGGAACCCTGGTATGGCTAGCCGCTGACTTCTCAACAGAAACACCAAGCCAGAAGGGAATGGCAACAAATATTCCAAGTCATGAAAAGCAAAGGCCTGCAACCAAGACTGCTCTACCCAGCAAGGCTCTCAATTAAAATGGAAGGTGAAATAAGGATTTTCCCAGACAAAAGAAGGCTAAAAGATACACCTTCACCAAACCAGCATTGCAAAATATGCTAAAGGGACTGCTTTAAGAAGATGAAGAAAAAGAGTCTATGAATACCCATTTCCTTTCATGGTCACCAATATTTGATATTACCAATATTTTTAATATTATTAATCTGATTGTGACAATGATTTTTTTTGTTACTTTATTATTTGTTGAAACTAAACTTGTTTTTGTATATTTCTTGCCCATTTCTATGATATTTAAAAAGCTTCAAATGACTTTTTGGTGTTCTTTATCCATTTTTCAAAGAAATATTTATAGAATTTTTTTCTTTAAAAACCCCTATTAACGCTTTCTTTAGATGTGTTGCAAATACTTTCTTATTCTATTACTTGTTGTTTTACTTTTTTATATGTATATTACTATATAGTCTTAAATATTTAATATAGTCATATTGTCAATATTTTACTTTATAGCTTCTGGGTTTGAATATTTTACTTGAGGGTAAGAAAAATAGTATTTTGTATTTTCTCCTAAAACTCTTTAGCGTTTACATATTGATTTTTAATCCACCTGAATATTTTTTGTATAATGTGTGAAATAGGGCTCTATACTTGTTTTATTGCAAGTAATAGTGGTCCATGAACCTTATTTGCTGAATAAGCCTTATTTTCCCCATTGATTTAAAATATGAATAGAATCATATATTACATTGTTAGACATATTCGTTTGTTTCTAGAATTCTCATTTTATTTCATTGATCTATTTGATTGTATCTGTGCTGGTGTCATGTTGTCTTAATTGCCGAGACTTTATAATGTATTTAAATTTTTTAATATTTTATAAAGGATTTTGATATTTAAAAAAAGAAAATCAATCTGCATTAAAAAAAAGAAAGGACTCCTACCTTTTGTGACAACATGGATGGAACTGGAGAATACTAAACTAAGTGAAATAAGCCAGTTGGTGAAAGACAAATACCATATGATATCACCTGTAAGTGGAGTCTATTCAACAAAATAAACAAACAAAATAAACCACAGGCATGGAAACATGGAGCAGACTGAAAGTGACCAGAGGGGATGGGGAAGGAGGACAACGATGGGGAGAAGGAGAAGGGACTAAACAAAGAACTTGTATGAATGACCCATTGACATGGACAACAGAGTGGGAATTAACCATAGGAGCGAGGGGTAGGGTAGGATGGGTGGAGTAGAGCAAAGGGGGAAAACTTGAGAGAAGTATAAGAGAATAAATGTGATTTAAAAATAAAACAAAACAAGAAACCACACATTTCATACAATTTGGTGATTTCAGGGTCATAGTGATTCTGTAGTTTAGAAAAGCACAAATTTATATTAAACAAAATATAAATGTAAATATACTTTGTAAGCTTCAACTTATTATATAAAAATAAATTTTTATCATTTTAACCTGAATGCATATAATGTTACAATATGACCTCTAATAACACTGAAAAGGTATACTTGGTTGATTTTGATACATGCTAAGTGATTTATTACCATTTCTTTTAATTTTTACAAAAAGCACAATGGAAAACAAGTACGTCTTATTAGGTTTAAAAAGTTAGTTTCAAACTCCACTCAGTTTTATAATATTTATAAGGCATATAATGCTATTTAAGGGACAGTTGTATCCCTCATGCTATACTCTAGATCTCATGTGTAGTTACCTACTTAATTTCAAAAGTGCTATAAAGAAAAATTGGTGACTTCATTATGTCACCAAATGTGGATTTCTTCATTAGAGCTAACATATTTGATTAAAAAAATCAGTATGACTTATTAAAGCTTCATTTAAAAGTTTATTTTAGTGGGAGCCAGCATGGGGAAATGGAAAGAACCCAAATTTTGTAGTCAAATAAATCTCAGTTCGAAACATAGTTTCCATCTTTTACTAATATCATGGAAATGGTCATACAGTGTAACCACATTAAAAGTAGCATCAAGCATTATCATTAAAACTGTTTTATAGGAATTGAAAAATGCTGAATCAAATTCTTTGTGTTCAATGCACTTATAGTTCTCTGTCAATATATTTAAAAAATTTTTTAGTGGCACTTTCATTCTAAACTATTCAAAAAGTATTTACCACAATGAGATATGGTATACAACATTACCATAATGAAAAAGATTTACTGCTTTCATTTAAAAATAATTTCCAATTTTGAAATTCCATGTACCATTCTGGTTACTGAACCATATGAGGGAAATAATAGGTAAGAAAGGTGGAGAGCACAGACATAGTGATAAAGGAAATAGAGAAAGGGTATTCACACTAAAAACTTTTTAAAGAAAGAATTTTTGTTAAGAATGCAGAATTCTGAGACCAAGTATTACAAAATTTGAAGTGTATAGAGGTTGTACCTCTGTGGTGTCATATTTATATTGGCTCTGGCCACAACAGTCAGAAAAGCTAGAGTCTTACCATTGATTAGCTACCCTGCTGTGTGACATCCTTGAGGAAAGGGCATGCTTTGAGGAGGTAGGAAGATAAATGAAGACCTAACTGGTACAAAGGTCTTAAGGTTGCAGACTCCCCTTTAAGATTTGTAAAGGAGTTAGGATAGATCCTACAAAGAATTCCTTTTGTCAAAGTTAGGTTAGGCTCACTGGCCAAAAATAGAGTCAGACAGAAAGCAGGTAATTCTTGCTTTTTCACTTCCATTCCCAACCTCAAACCTAATTCTATCCCTATTAAGAGTAATCTAGGCCCTTGCAGCAAAACAGAGCCAGAAGGAGGATGTAAGCATCTGTGCCAGTGTCTACAGAAATGATGACCTAGACCTCAGTTTTCTTTCTGGGTTTACATTCTTTTTTGGGTTATGGCCTAATGATGTCCAATAGAAGGCTAATTTACAAGCACCACTGAATCATCCTCTGCAGCATATAGATTTTTCTCCTTTAATTTCTGTAACTCTTCTCTTTGTACTGTATCAAAAGTATAACAGTAAATGTAGTCTAGATCTCAATTTTGCAGCTGGGGAAAATAAAGCTTCAGTAACCTTGAGAGAACTATGAGGGTTTCTGTAAGGATGAAAGCATTGAATCCAGTTAGAAAGAATCACTGATCAATATGTAGTTTCTTGGTAGGAAGAAGAGTTTTAGAAAGCACTGCAATATTTATTTTCTCATCATTTTATACATCTCTCTTGTTACCTCTTGTTATGGATTATACATGTCTCTTTCTCCATTAGATACAGAACACCTGAGGAGAGAGAACTTTCTTGTATTTTTGTATCACCATAACCTAGCTGGGTACTGAACCTATAGCATATGCCAATAAGTGATTTTTTAAGTGAAGATATAATTATTCAGCTAGCTATTTTGTGGGGGGAAAGATATTACAGATGTACCCTTGAGAAGCATATAGCCTTGTACTGACAGTATTCTAACATATATGAAACAATTAAGCTACAATAAATGACCCACAGGTTGAGTATCAAGTCATATTCTAGAGTACAAATACTATAAAAATTTATAATAAGAACAAATTAAAATACTGTAGCTCATTTGCGGTAAGGCATGGTCAAGGCAGGATTTGTTTGAATCCTTAAAACGATGTTTAGAATCCGGACGATTCTTGCTCAAAAGGGGGCCCTGAGACAACACTGAGGTGGATTCTAACATAGACTCCTTAAGACCTTTAAGGTTTCTCTTGTTTAAGGTTAAGAGACCCATTGGTTTAGTGGGGTGGATTGTACTTTCTCCACACCTCTTCTTTACTTTATAACAGTGATGAATCATTGTTGTTGCCTGGAACCTAACAACGGAAGCAGAAGCAGCGTTCTGCTGTTACTTGCACTTGCTTTGTTTCTCTTGCTGATCTTCTCCTCTCCTTTCTCTACTTCCCCCCTCCCCGCCCTTTCGTGTCATCAGCACATCCTGGGTTTCTCTTACTGAACTATTTATGGGATAAAGTTAGAGGTGCTTTTCCTCTGTGAGTGCGAGCGTAACTGTATATTGGAGAGGGGGAGGGGGAGGCGTGAGCTTGTGGAGCCGAGACTCCGCGCTAATTCTTTTTCATTCAGTTTTTGCTAGTGCCTTCTCAGTCGCACAGATTAATTTACAGTCAAGTTAGCCCTACCTCCTTTAACTCCCTTACTAGAGCTTTTCTTTTGAGTCCAGTACCTCCAGCAGTTAGCATACTTTAAAGAGCACAGGGCGGAGAGAACAGAGGAAGTCTCACCACTCAGTGCGCATGCTCCGAGGGCTTGGCAGAGGAAGAGCTCTTGAGCTCTTCCCCGACACTTCCGGGGTAGAGGTGGGGCCGGAAGCTCAGGGGTGGAAGACCACTCTTTAAATCTCCTTTAAAGCTGTTGTGCCATGGCTTTCAGCTTGTGAACTGATGATTCTATGGGGTGTCTTACTTCTGGTCTGGCTCCCTACCACTTTATCACTGAGCTAGAAAATCTAGCTGGGGTAAATCTGATACCTATGAGCAGGTGGGGTGGTAGCCCCCTATGCTAGCTCCTCCATTTGTGGAAGTTCTGCCCCCTACTCAGACTGTTGTCGGCTTCCTTTTGTTCCACAATTCCCCTAGCTCCGTTGTTTTTATCCTTTTCAGCCGCCTCCTTCCAACCCCTTCTGCCATTATGTATGATCGGACTCCCCGAGTGCTCAAATTTGCTGAAGGTGGCAGCACTGAGGATCACGTGGGTCCTGGATCTTACCAGGTACCTTTCCTGAAGCAGGAGGCAAAGGGTAAGATCTGAGGAAAACCAGTTGACAGGCATCTCACTTTCATCCTGCTCTGCTTCTGTGTGCCTGTGAGTTAAACATAATAGTACCACTTTGTGAGTATAACAAAACATGAAGTAGGCAGGAAAATACTATCCTTATTTTATAGGTGGTGACTAGTAAAATCATTTACCCTTATCACAAGGCCAGAAAGCATATGGGTAGGACTTTGAGTCTACAATGTTTGCCTACATCATACTTTCAATTGTATAGATTAGATCAAAAAAATTATTTTGTGGCTCTGTTGCCTGTACAAGCCTCTAAATGCTTCTTGCCTCCTACTGTCTCTCTTCACTGTAATCCTGTCTGCCTCACACACCTTTCCTACCATTAGCCAGAGATGCATTTACTTACTAAAATGTAGTTTTTATATTTCTAATTTGCAATATCAGGTTTTATTTTTTTCAGATAGATGCCTCTTTTCTGACCAAACCCATGTTCTCTGAGCATACTTACAGAAGGCTCCTTTATCTCACATTCTGTAAAAAGATGTACTCCCAAGAGGTGGAGTGGGAATGGATAATTTAAATAATTATTCACTCTCCACATTTGTTTGCAGTTAGTGACTTAGAAATTTAATAAATATTTCCAATTTGCTTTCTGCTTTTCCTAATCTGATTTTGTGTAGTTTAATATCCAAATTAAATTTTTTTCCTTGTTAACCTTCCTTTTTCCTGTTCTCACATAATGTCTGTATTTTTAAACAGATGCCAGGATCCATTACTTTGTTGACATGACTGATCAGATTAGTGTATTAGGTTCATTTAGGTTTCTTTGGGTAGAGTAAAATTTGTCATTTGCATCATTTTAATCTTGAGTTTTACTGCTTTTTAGCATTTATTATCAATATCAGTATTCTTGGAGGTTATTATGTCTGTCTTTAATGCAGTTGAATTGTTACAAGCATTAACTCCCAAATGATTTTCTGTCCACCAATGACCATCCAAAATGCTTACACTTACCATACTTTCAGGACATTTTATTTTGGCACAACTGACCATTCACTTTTTAATATATTTCTCCACTTATATCTTGTATTATTATTATTTTTCCTGGTTCCTTTTCCAGCTGTTATTTCGGAAGAGTCCCTGAAATGGTTAGGAGTGATAAAAATTTGTAACATGCTGAGTCAGAGAATCACTTTTTTTCCCTCTCTCTAACCAACTCTTCATAGTCTTCTTTAAAACTTTTTAATTTTCTGGACAACCTGAATGAAAAAGATAAACTCCTGGGAACATACAACCTTCCAAAACTAAATTGGGAAGAATCAGAGAATCTGAGTAGACAGATTATACCCAGTGAAACTGAAGCAGTAATAAAACTCCCAACAAACAAAAGCCCTGGTGAATTTGACCAAACATTCTGAGAAGGACTAATATCTCTCCTTCTCAAAATATTTTGTAATTTCAAGAAGAGGGAAGGCTCCCAAACTAATTTTATGAGGCCAATTTTATCCTAATTCCAAAACAAGATAAAGATACCAGGAAAAAAGAAACAAATAGGTCAATATCCCTGATGAACATAGATGTTAAAATCTTAAAAAAAATATTAGAAACTGAATATAGCAATGCATCAAAAGGATCATACACCACAATCAAGTGGAATTTATTCCAGAATGCAAGGGTTGTACATTTGTAAATCAGTACATGTGATTCACCACATAAGAAAATGAAGGATAAAAATCATACCATGTCAATAGGTGCAGAAAAAGCATTTGATAAAGTCCAGCATTGATTTATGATAAAAAACTCTCAGCAAAGTGGGATTAGATGAAACATACCTAAACATAATAAAAGCCATATATGACAACATGCTGCCATCAATGGGTGAAAACTACAAGCATTCACCTTAAGACTGGGAACAAGACAGGGACATCTGCTTTTACCTCTGTTGTTCAACATAGTACTGTAAATCCTAGCCACAACAATCAGACAAGAAGAAGAAATAAAAAGTATCCAAATGGGAGAAGAAGTAAAACTGTCACTATTTGCAGATGACATGGTACTGTACATAGGGAACCCCAAAGATTCCATCAAGAAACTACTACAACTGATAAATGAATTCAGTGAAGTAGCAGGATACAAAATTAATATTCAGAAATCAGTTGCATTTTTATATCCCAATAACAAACTAACGGAAAGGGAAATTAAGACAACAATCCTATTGACAATTACTACAAAAAGAATAAAATACCTAGGAATAAACCTAACCAAGGATACAAAACAATTGTGCTCAGAAAATTATAGGACACTGAAGAAAAAAATAGAAGATACAAATAAGTAGAAGCACATATCATGTTCATAGATAGGAAGAACCAACTTCATTAAAATGTCCATACTTCCCAAAGCAATTTATAGATTCAATGTAATTCCTATCAAGATTCCAATAACGTATTTTACAGAACTAGAACAAATATTTCAAAAACTTATATGGAACCATAAAAGGCCTCACATAGCAACAGCAGTCCTGAGAAAGAAGAATGAAATAGAAGGAATCATCCTACCTATGATTCCTACTATAGTATTTCCTACTATAGTATTTCCTACTATAGTATGAAACTATACTATAAGGCTGTAGTGATCAAATCAGCATGATACTGGCATAAAAACAGACACATAGATCAATGGAACAAAATAGAGATCCCAGAAATATAGTCACAGCTTTATAGTCAATTAATATTTGACAGAGGAAGCAAGAACATACAATGGGAAAAGATAGTTTATTCAATAAATGGTTTTGGGAAAATTAGACAGATACAAGCAAAAAAATGAAACTAGACTCTCTTCTTTTTTTTTTTTTTAAAAGATAAGACACTTTAATGCAAAAATTAAAGTATCCTTATAAATCCATTGGCTCCATAGATAGAATGAGTTCACATACAATTAAAACATGTCAGACTAATACTAATAAAATCAGAGGCTTTGAAGAGAAAATCAGTTCATTTCAATAATAGTTTGATTTTTCCATATAATTAAAAAAACAAACTTTACAAGTTTATTCTGTTGACAGCAAGATACCTGAAAACATTAGAAATGCTATTAAAAATATAGTTAAAAAGTTTAAAGGTAAAGTTGTTCTTTGGGTAAAAATTATATATATATAAATTTTATGTATAGGGTCTGGAAGAAATAAGGTCTGCTTGAATGTAGTTGGTAGGGTAATAATACGGGTGTAGTAATTTATACTTTTAATTGGAACATTTCACCTAAAACACCATATGGTATATTTGAATGTGATATTGTTATGTTACAGAATTACATGCTTATAATTTTGTAATAAAAAAGGGTGTTACTTGTGCTGGACACTACATCATAATATAGACTCTCTTCTTATAACACACACAAGAATAAATTAAAAATGAATCAAAGACTTAAATGTTAAACCCCAAATGATAAAAAATTGTAGAAGAAAACATAGGTGGCAAAATCTTGGACACAGCTCTTAGCAATATTTTATCAGATATATTTCCCCAGGCAAGGGAAACAAAAGAAAAAATAAGCAAATGGGACTATATCAAACTAAAAAGTTTTTGCACAGCAAAGGAAATCATCAACAAAATAAAAAGGCAACCCACTGAATGGGAAGACATATTCATTGATACATCTTATAAGGGGTTAATACCCAAATTTATAAAGAACTTACAAAACTCAACATCAAAAACACAACCCAATCAAAAAATGGCAAAGGTCCTGAATAGACACTTCTTCAGTGAGGACATACAGATGGCCAACAGGCATATGAAAAGGTGCTCAACATCACTAATCAGAGAAATGCAAATTAAAACTACAATGAAATATCATCTCACACCTGTCAAAATGGCTATCATCAAGAAACAAGCACTGGTGAGGATGTGGAGAAAGAGGAATGAATGCTTTTGCACTGTTGGTGGAAGTGCAGACAGGAGCAGCCATTGCGGAAAGTATTAAGGAGATACTTCAAAAATGGATCTGCCTTTCAACCCATCTACCCTACTTCTGGGAATATATCTGAGGAACCCAAAACACTAATTTGAAAGAACATAAGCACCTGTATGTTCATTGCAGCATTATTTACAATTGCCAAGATATGGAAGCAGCCCATGTGCCCATCAGTAGATGAGTGGATAAAACAACTATTGGACATTTACACAATGGAATAGTACTCAGCTATAAAAGAAAATTTTATCCTTTGCGACAGTGGTTGGGCCTGGAGAACATTATGTTAAGTGACATAAGGCAGTCAGAGAAAGAAAAATACCATATTATTTCATTCATATGTGGAATCTAATGAACAAACTGAATTAACAAGGAACATGGGGACAGATTCAAAGATGGAGAGCAGGAAGACAGAAGAGAGAGCTTAGGGAATGGAGGGATTGAGCAAGAAGGAAAAAGGACCCATGGACATGGACAATAGTGTGGTGATTGCTAAGGGAGGGGGGTATAATGGGACTAAATGCTAATGGAAAAAAATGCCATAAACATTAAATAAAAAATACAAACAGAAAACAAACAAAAAACCCCCCAAAAGTGTATTTGCTTCTTTCGTTTGAAGATCTAAGACTCTAAGACAGCTATTTTCAAACTTTTTCATCTCATAGCACACGTAAACTAATTACTAAAATTCTGTGGCACACCAAAAATATATTTTTTGCCAATCTGATAACAATATAGGTATAGTTTTGGTTCATTTACACCAGGTGGATATTGTGTGTTGCTGTTGTCATTTTTTCATTTGACAGCCTAAGGGAGAAGAGGTCAGTGCCCCTGACTAAATAGTCAGATATTGCATGTTTTAAAATTTCTTGTGTCACTGCAGTTGAAAATCACTATTCTAAGGTCTCCTCTTGTGTAATTCAAGGAAACAATTATATAAAGTCCTAGCATCTGCTCTTCCTACATCACACTCTACAAAATCTACCTAACCCTTTTTAAAAAGTCCAGTTTATATTCAATATTACTTTGTATGAGAGTCAGGTGTATCACTTTGTGGTTGGATAACCATACACTTTACAAACTGTCCCTCCCCCCACTATTTCCTGTACCCACGTGGCACCATACATAGTTATTACAATATTATTGACTATATACTACTTGGCCCTTAATTGAAATAACATTGTGTATCTCTGCTGAGTTGAGGATTTTATCATCTATGTTCATCAGGGATATTAGCATATAATTTTCTTTCTTTGTAGTGTCTTTTTGTGGTTTTGGAATTTCGATAGCTCTGGCCTCATAAAATGAGTTTGGGAACCTTCCTTCCTCTTGAATTTTATGAAGTAGTTTGAGAGGAGAGGTGTTAGTTCTTCTCAGAATGTTTGGTCAAATTTACCTGTGAGGCCATCCAGTCCAGGGCTTTCTTTTGTTGGGAGTTTTTTGATCACTGCTTCGTTTTCAGTAGGTGTAATCTGTCTATTCAGATTCTCTGATTCTTCCTGATTTATTTTTGGAAGATTATATGTTTTTAGGAATTTATCCATTTTTGTCCAATTTGTTGGCATATAATTGTTCATAATATTTTCTTACTGTACTTTGTATTTCTTTGGGGTCAATTGTTATTTCTCCTCTTTCATTTCTGATTTTATTTATTTGGGTCCTTTTTTTTCCTTGATGAGTTTGGTTAAAGGTTGGTTAATCTTGTTTATCTTTCCAAAGACCTAGCTCTTGGATTCATTGATTTTTTTAATATATATATTTTTAAGACTATTTCATTTATTTCTGCTCTAATCTTAATTATTTCCTTCCTTCTAGTCAATTAGAGCTTTGTTTGTTGTTCCTTTTCAAGTTCTTTTCATTGAGAAGTTAGATTGTTTATTTGAGCTTTTTTCTTGCTTTTTTGAGATAGGCCTGTAATACTATGAATTTTCCTCTCAGGAATGTTTTCCTAGTGTCCCACAGATTTTGGCATGTTGTGTCCTCATTTTCATTTGTTTCAAGGTATCTTTTGATTTCTTCCTTGATCTCATTGTTGACCCATTTATTGTCTAACAACATGTTATTTAGCTTCCATATCTTTGTGTGTTTTTCAGTTGTTCTTGTGATTGATTTTTTAGTTTCATAGCATTGTGCTTGATATAATTTCAGTCTTCTTAAATTTATTGAGATTTGTTTTGTGTCCTAGCAAAGTCCTGCTTCCTGGGCAAACTAGGACAGTGTGTCACCATGACTGTAATCATTAGGTATATAGCTATGAATAAAACAGAAAAATCTCTTCTCTCATGGAAATTATCAGTATAAACATTTAAAATTTTTGTGGTTTTATTTGAATTCAATATTTAATATTCACTTTTAGGCCATTGATGAAAGATTATAATTAATTTTGGAAAACTTCAATGAAGATTTAACATCTTAAATTAATGGGGCGATTGTGTATTTTGTTTTTTGTATTTTTATATAAATTTAAGTATTTTGCAATTAATTTTACATTTGTCTAGGTGAATTCAGTTAGAATTTTTGCTGTGTTCTGATAACAGCAGTCTCAGAACCAGCCTGAGCTTAACTTTTTTATCTTAGTTCTCATATCTATCTTACATACCTTAGTGTCTTTGTGAATTTAAATTGGAAGACATATATTTTTAAGTGTGTGATTAAACTGTACTTTTAATTGTGAGAAATATATACACAGAAAATATAAATTTATAGATTAAAAAGTGAATACTCAAGTCAAGAAATGTAATATTGCTAAAATTCCTTTCTGATCATAACCCTTTCCCTTTCCCCTATAGGTAAGTGTTATTTTGATTTTTATGGCAATTATTGTACTTCCTTGCTTTTCTATATGGATTTTTAAATCCTCTTGAAGTGATCCCTTTATCATAATGAAATATCTCTCTTATCCCTGGTCTGTCTTGTCTGATTTTAATATAGTCACAACAGCTTTCTTAGATTCACAGATGCATGTGTATCTTTTTTCATCATTTTATTTTGAACCTCTGTGTATTTATACTTTTTAAACTCTAGTTAGCTTTATGTATGTTTATTATTTTTTACAAATTATATTTTATTGTTTATTTTATTACAGTTGTACCAGCTTTCCCCTCTTTCCCCCATCTACCACCACAGCTGCCACCACACTCCATTAGGCAATCTCCACATCATTGACTATGTCCATGGATCATGCATATATATTCTTTGTCTACTCTAGTCCCTATGCTGTACTTTATATCACCATGACTATTCTGTAAGTGCCAACTTGTACTTCTTAATCCCTTCACCTTTTTCACTCAATCCCCCGACCCTCTATCCCATGTGACAACCATCAGAACATTCCCTGTATCTATGATTCTGTTTCTGTTCTGCTTATTGGTTTATTTTTTTCCTTAGAAACAATTACTAATAGATATGTATTTATTGTCATTTTATCATTCATATTTTTGATCTTCTTCTTCAAGAAGACTCTTTAACATTTCATATAACACTGGTTTGGTCGTGATCAACTCCTTTAACTTTTTCTTGTATGGGAAGCTCTTTATCTGTTCTTCGATTCTAAATGATGGCATTGTTAGGTTGAGTTATCTTGGTTATAAGACCCTGCTTTTCATGACTCTGAATATTTTTTGCCAGTCCCTTCTGGCCTGCAAAGTTTCTTTTCAGAAATCAGCTAACAGTCTTATGGGAGCTCTTTTATAGGTAACTAACTGCTTTTCTCTTGCTGCTCTTAAGATTCTCTCTTTGTCTTAACCTTTAGCATTTTAATTATGATGTGTCTTGGTATGGTTCCTCTTGTTTGGGACTCTCTGCATTTCCTGGACTTATATGTCTATTTCCTTCACCAAGCTGGGGAAGTTTTCTGTCATTTTTTCAAATAAGTTTCCAATTTCTTGCTTTCTCTGTCTTCTCTTTATGGCACCTCCAAGATGTGAATGTTGGTATGCTTGAAGTTATCCCAGAGGATCCTTACACCACCCTCATTTCTTTTGGGTTCTTTTTTATTCTTGCTGGATTTTTTTTTTAGATTTTATTTATTTATTTTTAGAGAGGGGGAAGGGAGGGTAAAAAAAGAGAGGGAGAGAAACATTGATGTGCGAGAGATACATCGATTGGTTGCCTCTTGCATGCCCCCAACTGAGGACCTGGCCCACAATACAGGCATGTGTCCTGAATGGGAATTAAACTGGTGACCTTTTGGTTTGCAGGCTGGCACTCAATCCACTGAGCCGTACCAGCTAGGGTTTTCTGTTCTGATTGGTTGTTCTTTGCTTCCTTATATTCCAAATCACTGATTTGATTCTCAGCTTCATCCACTCTACTCTTGATTCCCTATAAATTGTTCTTTATTTTAATTAGTGTATCCTTCATTTCTAACTGGATTTTTTTCTTTTTTTAATGCTGTTGAGGCCCTCACTAAATTCCCTGAGCATCCTTATAACAAGTTTTTTGAACTCTGTATCTAGGTGATTACTTATCTCTGTTTTGTTCTTTTTCTGGAGTTTTGTTCAAAAAATACTGTACCACTTCACATATGGTACATGAGCCTTACAACAGTGTGCTTACATTTCACTCATCTCCTCCTTTGTGCTAGTGTAACCATACATTTTACTTCTACATATGCATATAAATTGAAATGATTTTAGCTTTAAACAATCAACTGTTTTTTTTAAGGGATTAAAGATTGAGGAAAAAAACTTTTATTAACTCATATACAATTTGTTGTTAATCCCATGAAGTGGTAGTTTTTAGTTTAGAATTTTGTTTTGGGCCTTTTAATAGTACCTTCCCTTTGTTTTCTCATCATTTTCATTTTTCTTCTATTTTCTGATAATATATACTATTAGTTCTGATAGTATAGTATCAACAATTGAGGTTACTAAATGATTTTATATACTTTGAGTGCTTTTTCTCTGAAATCATTGGAATGTTACCTACTGGTGTTATGATTTTACTTTTGTAGGTGGCTATGCACCATTCCTTTCTTTGACTGCCAGAGAAAGTACTTTTGCAGTTGCCTCTGGCACTGAGAAAGCTGTTCCAGGTCCAGGACACTATAATATTTCAGAAAAACAGGTAAATTTAAAATAGTAATCATATTGTAATTATTTAAGTTAATAAAAATTATGCTTTCATTCTTTAATAAACTGTTAAGTCAATTGTCATTTTGTTTTCTCTTAATATTATCTTTTCATTTCAATCTACATTTTATAATTAGAGAAAGTAAATGTGTTTGATGTTGGTTCTTTTGTTGGGTGTTCTTTATTATTCCACATATTCTGTAAGACATAACATATTATTACATACTTTGTGGTCCTTGAGACTCTTGAATGAGAGAATAAAACTATTGAATGAGAGTTGTGCAAATAGTCAAGATATGTAGACGAGGGATAGAAATAGAGTGAAGATATGCATACTGTGGAGGAAACATATTACCATTGACTCATCTCTCTCCTAATTCTATACAATCTCAAAAGTGTGTGACAAGAATATTTTTGATGGTCCATTAATGTTCAAAAACAGTGGCTGTAACTCCATTACCTTCATAATCATGAATATCATCTTCTACTCTTTCCACATAAACATTGCGTTCTTACATAATGACTCCTAGCTGGCCCTACCAGACTTCTATCTCCCCTCCTGAAAACCAAGATGCAGTCATTGATACCTTAATTTATGCATTAGACTTCCTGAATTAATAACAGCAACCATTCTGTCAGGAATTTTTGTTTGTAAGCAATGAAATAGATTTTTAAGACATATATCAGGTTTACAATTAAAGTTTCATAGGAAAGACACTTTGGTAGCTCATAGACTTACAGGAAGATTGAACAGTCAAGTCTTAAGAAAGGATAGGGCTAAGACAATTCTAAGTATTTCAATACTAGGAACTTCTGCTTCATTTAATAGGGAACTGCCATTAGATAACATACTTCTTTAACCCACCTACCCTTCCTTCCTTCCTTCCTTCCTTCCTTCCTTCCTTCCTTCCTTCCTTCCTTCCTTCCTTCCTTCCTTCCTTCCTTCCTTCTTTCCTTCCCTTTCCTTCCTTCCTGTTTTTTGTTTCTTTTCATATTTTATGTGTGACTCCACTGAAGATTAAAATTTCCAGTAGGGAGAATCTGATTGATCCAGTTTCATTATGGAACAATATCTCTACTTCCTGGGATAGAAGATAATGTATTTGCAAGCTCCTTTAAAACCACAGATCATTTTGTTTATTTTGTTCATATAAATGAAATCATGTGGTATTTTTCTTTCTCTGGCTGCCTTACTTTACTTAGCATCATAGATACAGAGAACAGACTGACAGCTATTAGAGAGGAAGGGTTTAGGGGGCTGAGTGAAAAAGTTGATGGGGTTAAGCTAAAAAAACCCCCAAAAATCACAGACACAGACAACAATATGGTGATTACCAGAGGAAGAGGGACATGGTGGGAGGTAGAAGAGGGATAAATGGTGATAGAAGGTGACTAGACTTTGGGTGGTGAACACGCAATACAGTATACAGATGATATATTATAGAATCGTACACTTGAAACATAGAATTTTATTAACTTATGTCACCCCAATAAATTCAATAAAAATTAAAATATTTTAAAAATCCCACAAAATATAGAAAGGGGCACATTTGTCTCAAGGGTGATGAATATGCTGTTTTGAGCAGGTAAGAGAAAAGATGCTGGACAGATTAAAACAATAAATTTCCATTACATTTCACCCGTTGACTTCTCAGTTCTATTCTGTCTCATGCAGACAATACACACACAGGTGTTCTTCATACACACACATACACTTATAAAGTGCATATATGTAATTCATAAAATACCATTATTTTACATATAATTTTCAAGTATACCTTCCCAGAAGGAGCCAAACTAATGTCTAGCTACTGCATTCAGAGATGGCATTACAGTGTCACTACCAAATGAATCCTGGAGCTCTAGATTAAGGCCATTTTTTCCCCTATTCTTTCACATTTCTATATCATTATTCTGTAACTTATAGATTGATTGGTAAATATAACATGAGATATTATAATAGTGGTTAGGACTATAGGTTCTGGAGCTAGACTGCTTATATTCAAGATCTGTCTCTGCCACTGACTAACTGTGAGACTTAATCTTAACTGTTTAATCTCCTTAATAGTTTCCTCATCTATTAAATGATAACTTTGTAGGGTTTTTCTAAGGACTAAATATGTTAGTAAAATTTAGAATAGTGCCTGACTATAGTTAGCATTCAGTTAATTTTAGCATTATTAGTACTGTCATTTTACAAAAGAAAAGGGAAAGTGATGTAGGAAGCAAGGAAATATGGATAGGAACCTATTTTATTTCTGTAACTGATTAAGAGGCTGTAGGTAGCTGAAGATTTTTCCATTATGTATTCCATGTTCACCATCTTTTCAACAAAGATTTTTATCTGGTAGAGTTCTTAGCTTGTTGGGGCGATCAGAATGTTTAGTTCTAAGGAGCCTGACCTCATGATTCTCAGGCTTGTTTCACCTTTCAATAAACTTGCTTTTAGTATTTTCACTGGGTATTGTAGTGTGAGGAAACTGCAGGATGTCCCTGTTTTCATCCCACCTTGGCTTTTAATAGTCCTGTTTTTCAGTCCTGGTCAAGTTAATCACCTTAGTTAATGCACTAACCTCCTTTTTGCTTGGTAGCATAAAGAGCCTGGAATGGTCAGTTGATGGTCTCAACTTCCAATTCAGTGGAACATCTGTTGCTTCTCACTGGGGTCTTAAAAATTCCAGAATCCTAGAGCTTAGAGGACAAAAAGCAGACAATTCGATAGTCGGTCATTAAATGTAATCATTAGAAGTGTCAGTCCTGCTTCTACTCCATGGTCCCCAGACTAACGTTTTATGGGTGTATGGCCTTGCTAGTTCTACCACTAGTTCCAATATTAAAACTTATATGTAACTCCAGTATTCCAAGAGGCAAAGGAAGTAAAATATACAATAAGTAGATTTTGAACTTGTTAAATATGATGAGCGTCAGATGTTGGAATATTATTTTATATTAATACTGGTTTTAATCAATTCCATATGAGATAATATAAAGTGCAATTTAGATCAAATTTTATTTTATTCCAAATTGGGTATATTTCTTGGATTTCAAGAATAAGGAATTAAGATTTCTTTTTTGTATAGTGAATGATCTAAAAAAAATAGTTCTGGAAGTCTCTATTTTTCTTCTTAAAACTGTAAAGCATGCCAGAAGAAGATAGATTTCCTTGGTTTAAAAAAATGACTAATAATGTTTTTACTCAATTGCTGATGATTTTTTTGGCAGTTTTAGGCCAAACTATTGCAAAACTTAAGTTCAAGAGGTATGAATTTATCACACTGTTTAAAAAGTAAAGTTCATTTCATTTTAAATGGATGAATTAGGAAATGTTTGTAATGTGATATAGTTTATGTATTAATTCTGTAGAAATGAAAGTGATAATCTTATTGGAAATTCATGCAAGTATTTAACAACTTTTTAAAAAAATTTTCTTTTGGAAGCATTGGTTGGAAGCGTATAGTTTCTATCAGCAATTACTTAGTAAATATTATTTAGAGACTTCAAATAAAATTAAAAAAAAAACCCTAAAATTGTCAGCTGTACCTGTGAGAGCCTGCCTCCACTGTAAAATACAAAATACTTGAAGCTTTGTAAAGTAGAACATTTAGGAATTGAAACTGTGTATCCTACTTTCTCTTTCTATTTTCTGTATCTCTTAATAGTTGTTTCACTTCGATTATGGTTGTCAGGGGTGGAGGTTGGGTATACTTTTTGCCGTTATAGCTTCTACCTAGTTAGGGGCAAAAATCAGTTTTGCTTTGTTTCCTTTAGCATATCTGAAACATGCCAAGTTTTTTTGAAAGGAAGTTTGCTTAGTAGAAAAGAGCATAATGAAATTGAATGAAATGGGGGAGAAGAATTAACTTTACAAGATTCAGGTTTCTGATCCTTTAATAGATAATTGCTTATTAAGTCACTTACCTTGTCTGTTCATATCCTGTTTCCTAGGCATCTCACTTCATAGTGTCAGTACAGATTTCACTTATGTTTTCTGTTCATGCTCTTTTCCAGTTTCTGATCTGTCTCTGCTTGGCAGGTACCATCTTGTTTTTTAGTACATGGGAATAGTTATAGGTGTGGGATCTTTTTTCTGGGTATAGAGAAATAGTTTCTTTCATATTTTTTATTAGCTAGGCCTAGGAATAGATGTCCACATTAAGCTTGATGTTTGATCTGGGTGATACCTCTCACTAGGGCTGAATAATAAGATATATGATGCAGTACGTGCTTTCATCCTTCAGATGAGACCCTGCTCCTGTAATGTTGGGGGGTTGCTGACAATATAATAACTCATCAAGTAACTATAGCGATTAGACAAAAGCCAGTACTCAAGAGGTATTAAGACCATTTTCTCACAGGTTTTCATATAAAATATATAATTATTTGGTAATATGTTTTTGGAGTCACCTGATATATGGCAGTTTTTTTGTAAACTCTTATAAAATCAGTAGAATTCATAATTATGTAATATAAGTAATCTGAAGGAATTCTAGTTAATTTGTACATAGTTTAAAAAAAAAACATTATGTTACTAGGAAGATCTGAGTTGGGGGCCCCCTCTCCTTGCTTCTTGTCTCACTCACAAGAGAAGAATTCCGGTGAGGGACAACCTGTATAATGGAAATAAGATAGAAAGTTTATTTATGAAATACACTTGAGTATGAAGCTGCAAGCTGGCACCCAGCTAGTGAGTGCCCCAACTATAAGGGTTTTAAGTGTTTTATTCTTGTGACCAGCTTTTAGGTTCCCCCTCCCCACGTCCCCAGGCCTTGGGATTTATATATATATATATATATATATAGAGAGAGAGAGAGAGAGAGAGAGAGAGAGAGAGAGTCAAAGGTTTTCTTTCTCAGATAGTGGAAATGATACAGAATTTTAGGAGTTCACCTCCTCTTGTGCTATCATGGTTTATCTTGTGAGTTTCGGAACACCTGGCAAAGAGATGACCGGGCTCAGGGCTGCTGAATTAATGAGATGTATCTCCCTCCCCCTCTCTCCCTTGGTTTGCTATCTATCCTGCCTAACAATTATATCATTTTTTAATCTTCTGTTATAGTATTCAGTATAAACTCAAATTGTTGTTTAAGTTCTAAGATCATAGAGACCATAGTAGTAATGGCTTTCAAATAATCAAATTTTGAGGAGGGTTTCTTTTTTTCACATGATTAATTTTTTATGTAACTTGTAATTTTTTTTGCAGAATAATTAAAATATATTATTATATATCCAATATCTTTAAACATAAGAATTATGATCTTATTAAAACAGTAATTAAGTAGTGAATCAGCTATTTAATAATATAATTTGACTGATTTTTTAAAAGAAGACCTCTGTGTTATTTCTTAAAAACTGAATGAAGCTAAATAAGAAGCAAACTAGAGATAAGCTCAGTTAATAGTGATTGTGAACTATTGACATGTTCATAGCATCTGAAAAGATCTTTTGGTATAACAGTGACTTAAAAAAACTTATCTGATCAATCAAATGCTAATCACTATTATGAATCATCTTTTGAGCCACTGCACTATGACTGTTTATAGAAACTAGTATGATGTTATTTTATCTTAATTAATATTCTGATTATAGAAAATCCAGATATGTGGCATGGAAGATTTTTCTCAGTGACTTCTTTACAATAAAAAAAAGTGTAAAACTAATCTGAGCATAAAACCAAGCTTGCCAGTAAACCTACATAAATATCCCTAGAAATGACCAAAATGTTATTCACAAAAATACTTAATCCTAAGCAAGTTGGTAAGTTTTGCATTTTCCTTGCAATATGAATACCAGAATTTGTAACTCATTTCAGAGTTACAAATTCTCCAGGAGCCTGTAAATATATACTCTTTATTCTTGCTTCACAGCTTTGGAGACTCCTGATTCCTATTCTAAAACTGAGTTTTGCATTCTCTTAGAGTGTTCTAAGTACAATACATTTTAGTTTGAGTTCAGAGTTAAAACTGACAGCTGTCATTGTCATTTTCTCTTATCCTCTTTTACTAGAACTATGGCTTCAGTCAAGAGCCTTAACTTTCTCAGGTTGGATTTTAAAACTATTTGTACATGTTAATATATAATATTTATCATATAGGTATTAATGATAAAGAACTTCCTTCTTTTAATTATTTCATATTTTTTCTCTTCAATTCAGTATAATGTAAAAGGAGGCCATAGTCTACAAAACCGAGAGAAACGTTTTAAGACGTTTATTTCTGACAGTCCAGGGCCAGCAAGCTATGATCTGTCTTGTCTTGGAACATTAGATATCATAAAGAGAAAAGTACGAGAGGCTAAAGAACATCTTCAATCAGTAGGTTGAAATTTTAAAGTATGCTTCTAATGACATTCCTTTTAGTTAAAATAAAGTAGAAATGGTTCAGTGTTTTCTGTGATAAGTATATTTAAAAAACCTTACTATAAAAGTTAGTAGGTTTATTAGTATCCATATTGTAGTTATTTATAGTTAAATGAATACTTGATTTTATAAGCTTGACTTTTAAACTGTATTACCATCTGACTTCTATTTTGCTTTTGATAAATCTTTAATCACTTCCAATATCCATGGTGAACAGAAAGTAAGGGAGATTTTAAAAAAATACCTGGATGAGATGTATATATATATATAGAGAGAGAGAGAGAGAGAGAGAGAGAGAGACAGAGACAGAGAGAGAGAGAAGGAGAGAGGAAACTCTGTTTAAGTAGTTAATAAAACAGTGAAATTTGAAACATGATTGTTGAAATAAAAGGCTTAAAATTTATATAGGAGAGATATATAAGGAACTATTAATGCAAAATGAAATTTGACAGGTGCAAAGTGAATGACCTCATAATTAAATGGCATAGGAATTTAAAGGAGGAGTACTGTATTATGAGGAAGTATAGTTTATAGAGGATTAATAGAGGAGGTTGGCTTTGAAGAATATGCATTTAGGCATGGAGAGTTAAAGATAAAGAGGTGGGATCTTACAGAAGACAATGAGAAGATTATTTGACTGAAATGAGGAATTTGTGTAGAGGATTAGCAGATAATATGTTTGAAAAGGTGTGTTGGTGTTATAGAAATGAATGATTTTTCCACCAAAGGCCTACCCCTTTGAAATAAATAATATCATCTAGCAGATTTTGGTCATGGTTTCTTGTTTCCCTCTTATCTTACCATAACTCCTTCACATAGCTTATACCAATTAAATTTGAATTAGTTTTCTGTTTGTTTAGGGGGATATATTTTAGGGTTCAGTACTCAGTTGAATAATGTCAGTGCGATGACAATGAGGTTAAGTTTTATAAGTGTATTTAAATACCAGCTATTTCATGTGTGGGGACGTGTAAATGTTTATTTACTCATGCAAGGGTCTATCAAACATTTTTTGAGTTGAGTGATTATGTGTACCAGACATAATGCCAGTCACTGAATATGCAGGAGACAAATCACTGTTCATTGGGATCAATAATTTTAATAATAAAGTAATGAGTGAAATTCAATACAAAAAGTTGATGAAATGATATTTTAATAAACATATATCATAATAAAATGTTCACTAGTAGCCCAAAAAAGAGATTTTGGAGGGAATAGGGATATTACAGTTGAACTGCATCTTTATGGACTCACTGAGTAGTTAAAAAGAATCAGAAATAAACACTCTAGAAGAGAAAACAACATGAATAAAGACTGTGGTATTTAATGACATGGTGTGTTCAGAGAGAACAAAGTTCTTTGCAATACTTGGAGTACAGGATGTAAGGAAGAGGAGTAGGAATAGAAGATGGAGAGGATATAGGGGCTGTATTTTGGAAACTCTTGACATCGTGCAAATACTTTTTGAAAGTAGTGAGTATAGGGGAAGCCATTCAATACTTCCCTGTTTTAATTTGGTAATCAATCAGTCTCATTAAGTATCACCAAAATTATTTAATTGTTTCTCTAATGATGAAAACATTCATCCAGTGATAGTATGTTTAAAACATAATTATATATTGGGCATGTGGGCAACAACTGTAAAATTTATTTATTTGTTTATTTAGAAACTATAGAGGATCAATATGTTCTTAATAGTGAATTTTCCAGATAACTAAATCATTTAAATGTCTGCATTTTGATACATTTTTATACTAGTGTTTTTAATACATGGAACTCTTTCCTGTTTTTATTTATTAATAAATTATAAAATATTTTTTATGTAAGGAAATTTTGAAAAAAGGGATAATCGTCCTAAAACGCCAGACTGTAACATTAATATTCTGTTAGTTTTTGTATAGCTTCTTTCAGTATTAAGTCATGTTATGTTGTGAATTTATGCACATATATAATTTCATATAACTTACATAGCTGTAGTAATAATACAATTTTATCCTTTTTTCCATTTAGCATTATGTCATAGACATTTTTCTTGCTACATAGTTGCATTATTAGTTTATAAAGGGGGCCAGTATTATGGAGATAAATCAGGAGCTGGGAAGGAATGAAGTTGGGAAATGTTACAGAAAATGAGTTCATTTCCACCTGGCAGATAATATGATAGCATGCCACAAGTAATGTTGATTGGTGATGTGACCATAGGAATGAATGCCTGTTGTTATTACTTGCTTTATTAAGCAAGATAAATAACAAAGCCAAGAAAAGGAGACTTTGTCTCTGAAGGTGGCTTTAATAATAATGGTATCTTGGTTTATATGATGAGGTGAGACTTGAATTCACTCCCTTAGATTGCTTTTATAGAACAAACATTTTTGATTTATATTTGGAACTCATTAAGCCCACATTTAATAGTTGCCTATTAGTAAATTTTAATATTTGGTTCTTCATTCCTACTCGCCTTTGATTAAATAATATAAAAAATTTTTTTTACAGAAACTTTCAAGGTCACCTTCAATTTTCAAATGTGTTAATGTTCCTTCAATTCCTTCTCATGGACAGTCATATGGTTATCATATTAATGAGGATGACAGTATTATAAAAAATTTTCCACCTGCTAGTGATAGCACATTAGGTCCAGCATACTATAAACCTCAATTTGTAAGTATAAAGCATTTCATATTGACAATTGGAAAGCTATTTATGATTATGCATGTTTAGTCAATGTAACACTAACTGTGGTAACAAATAGACCCCCAAATATTAGTAGCTTAACACAATAGAAATCATTTTTTCCTCAACTGTATGGGCAACCCTTGTTAGGAGATTTTCCCTTCATGTAGAGATTCAAGAACACAGGTTTATTCCATTTGTGTTACTGTCATCCCCGGAGTTTTGTCCTCTGTATCCAGCAGGCAGAAGGGGACAGAGGATGGAGGACTGCTAGTGAGAGGTTTTTGTAGGCCAGGCCTGAATGTTGAAGCTTTGTCTCATGGACACACTTAACTGACAAGGAGGCTGGGGCATGTAGTCTTAATCAAGGAAGAAGAGAAAATAGGTTTAACTTACTAGAAGTCTCTGCTATAATGTATAATCATATGCAATACATAGATATTCTTTTCCTGAATTTGAAAGTGAAAAAGAGCATTTTATTTATAAAATAATTTGATAATTTGAATCTGATAGTATATTATTTATTTCATAAATGATTGTAAAACAAGATAAGGAAATTCTCAGATTAAAATATCAAACATAGTATATCAGATCCATATCATCCAGGTTTAAATTTCAAAACTGGTCAGAGTTGAAGCAAGATTTCATTCAGCCAATTGAAAGGTATGAGTTATCGATGAATATAGATAATAGGTATAGATGGATGATATGTCTGGTTTTACTTAATTAGAAGAGTGAAATATATAGTGCTTTGAGCTTGTTGTATTATCATGCTTTTATGAAATCTGGAAGAAGTAATCCTAGTGAGGAAAATGGCAAAAATTAAGCATAGATTGAAGGAGAGGCAGAAGAGACACCTTGTGCAAAGAATAGGTACTCTCAGGATTTGGCTTGACCTTCACTACCAATAGTTTTTGTTAGTTTATTGTCTCCAACTTGGGGCTTAGTTAGGCTCAAGCACCTTCAGAAATCATCTGGTTTGTTGCAATAGGTATACGAAGGTATTCTTGGGTCTTAGATACTTTGAATTATTAAAAGTATTTTTCTTAAAATACTTTATTGTAATTTATATTATTACACATTTAATAGTACAAACATAATAAAATATATCCATATACACACCATCACATATAACACATAAAATTTTGTCGCACTTGATTTAGATATATTTTAAAATATATATATTATTATAATTATTAACCTACCTAATTTTCCTCCCTTCATTCTTTTCCTTTGTTAAAGTAAACACTAAATCTCTATTACATACATGGATAACTATATATTGTTGTATGATTTAAAAATATGAGTAAATGGTGTCATTTGGTACAAAGATATTAGACCTAATTCACTCATTGTTTCCAGTTAGTAAGGTTCTTTTTTTAAAAAAAATTTGTATTTTAAAATAGTTTTAGACTGATATAAAAGTTACAAGCATAATAAAAAGAATTCTCATATACCATTCACTCATATCTTGAAGTTAATACTTTATCCCATTGCCTTTAGCATTTTTCTCCCTATACATTTATATTATTATTTTTATTAAATTAGAGAGTATGTCTAAGACATGATGCTCCTTTATCCCTAAATACTTCAATGTTAATTTTCCCAGAACAAGACATTTTCTTTTGTAACCATAATACAATGATCAAAATCAGGAAACTTCTTTTTATGTAATATTATTATCTAATTTATAGATCTTTTGAAAATATTACTAATAACCTTAATGATCTTAAGTTTTTTTTTTGTCCGAGTCCAGTTTGGAACAGTTTTTCAGTCTTTGTCTTTTGTAACCTTAAGTTTTTGAAGAGTACAGGTTATTTATTTTGCAGACTACGTCTCAGTTTTGGGATTGTGCAGAGATCTGTTCAGAAAACACCCAGCCATTTTTAATATAATGAGAACGGTTTGCATGACATTGATGTACCCTGGCAGCCAAGGAGAGTGGCCTGGAATGTGCATGTGTGAACAATGATGACTTTACACTGTACTAGTCATTGGGGGCAATAGATGCCATTGAGTGAGAATGTATACTGTGTGGCCATCACATTCAAAATGGCTGAGCGAGTAGAGCAATGAATCTTCATCAAATTTTGTGTTAAGCTTAAACATTCCTTCACAGAAACTAGTTGGATGATACAGAAGGCCACAGCTGCAGGCAAGTGGTGATTGGCAGCTTCATCATAACAATGCACCCTGTCTTGCATTATATCTCGTGAGTGGTTCTTTTGTAAAACATCAAATCACCCAGGTAACTGAGACCCCCTACAACCCAGATGTGGCACCCTGTGACTTCTGGCTTCTCTCAAAACTGAAATCACCTTTGAAAGGGAAGAGATTTCAGACCATTGATGAGATTCAGGACAATACAGCAGGACAGCTGATGGCAATTGGGAGAACTGTGTGAGGTCCCAACGTGCCTACATTGAAGGGGACTGAAGAGTCATTGCCATACGTACAATGTTTCTTACATATTGCATTTCTTTCAATAAATATCTCTGTGGTTCATATTACATGGCTGGACCTTCTGGACAGACCTCGCATTTTCTCATGATTAGAATAAGTATATATGTTTTGGCAGGAATTCTATAGAAGCAATGTATCCTTCTCAGTATACAACATAAAAAGCACAGGATGTCCATCTTGTAATTGGCATTGTTAACTTGAGGTGGTGTGTTCCAGTTTAATTTATTGTAAAGTTACTATTTTTTAATATTTATAAATATTTTAGGGGAGTTACTTTAAGAATAAGTTAATACTCTATTCTTGATCAAGCTCTCACTAATATAACATCAATTGATGACACTTGAATCATTTTACTGTGACATCTATCTAATGGTGATTTTCTAACTTCATTTTTTTTAACATTTATTTGCTGGTGCTTTACTATAAAGAACTTTTATCTTTTTTCTCATTTATATATTAATATGAGTATGGATTCAGAATTCTTATTTTACTGAAAGGGTTATAATTTATTCTTCATTATTTATTTTGAGGTTAAATTACTTGAGATCTGACTTTTGGGAGGCCTTTCAAAACAGCTTCTTGTGTCTTTTTTGACATATTGCCATCATTCTTTAAGCATTTCCTTACCTTGCAGCACAATAAGGCATTTCAGGTTCACCTCATTTCTTTCCCCGCTCCGTCCTTGGAATCAGCCATTCCTTTAAGAAGCCCTACTTCCATTTAGTAGAAAATGCTGTTTTCAAACAAAATCAGTGCAGCAAGTGCATGCATTGCTACTCGGTTGTCATTTCTTTCAGGCATCCTCAATGAAAAACATTAGAAATATATACTTATTTCTTCTCTATCTGTTAAAACTGAGTTTTTATTGATACCTTTGATTTCAATTCAACACCACAGGTTAATCTAGTCTTTCTTTTTTTATTTTTAAATTCCTTTTTCCCATGATAACCCTGGTTCTTCTTATTCTAAATATATTTACTTATTTTCTCAATCCTATAAAATTCTGAAAGTAGTTACAGAATTGCTAACCCACCCTGCAAAAAACAGACTTCAGAAGGTACAAAGCTCTTACCTCTGTGTGACCTTGAGGCTTTATACAAGCAGGAAGTGAAGCCTACAGCAAACTTTCCTACTTGAGTGTTAAAAGTGTGCCTCAGCACATACACAGGGCACCTCTGCAAAGATTGAAGATTTATTGGTTCAAGGAATTTAAGGAGACCTCTCTCCAACCATTACCTGACTATTCAGCTAACCAGTCTGAGGCTTCAGTGGACACAAATGACAAGTACTGAATTTAAAGAATTAGTCCAGGAAAGTCACTAAACAAACAAACAAACAAAACTTCTTTGGGGTAAGGGAGATTCTGATTTTCAGAGTTGCCAAAATCTATCATTTAAAATGTACAGTATTCAACAAAAATTATGAAACATGCAAGGAATAACAACAACAAAGTAATGCTTTAAAAATTCTCTCATTACTTTTAATATATCTCAAAATTTTATTCTTGCTTTAAAATTATACTTTTATATATACCATTTTTAAAAGATTTTATATATTTATTTTCAGAGAAAGGGAGGGAGAAAGAGAGGGAGAGAAACATCAATGTATGGTTGCCTCTTCTGCAGCCCCAACCAAGGGCCTGGCCCACAACCCCAGCATGTGCCCTGTCTGGGATTGAACCAGGGACCCTTTGATTTGCAGGCTGGCACTCAATCCACTGAGCCACACCAGCCAAAGCTATATGCCATTTCTTTATTTTGGAATAATATGTCATGTATTAGAAGGCCAGAATAATGCCTCCAAGCTTCCCCAGACATACAAAACCTTTTCACATATGGATAAACATTAGTTTGACACATAACAGTTGATTTCATTATGGCTAAGTTATTATTAATAGAAGACCAAAATAAGAAGAAAATTTATCCCACAATTTTAATAAGTCCAACTTATTTTATGATTTATTTTAGCAATTATTAAGTCAATCCAGCTTGTATTTATTAGAATAAAAATCTAGATCTAATTTAAGAAGACATATAAAATAGATTTATACATATATTAAAGACTAAGTACTTAGTCCTAAAGACTAAGTTCAACAAGAAGATGCAACAAATTTAATTTGAATTCGAGAGAAATCATGATGGTGCAGGAGGGAATGGAAGTCACACTGACCTCCTCCCAGGACCAATCTGGAATTACAACTAAATTGTGGAGAAATAATCTGGAACAAACAACTGAACAATAAGGAGAGAGAAGCCTTATAACCTTGGACAGAAAGAAGAATCAGCTTAAGCACAACCTAACTGGTATGTAGTGCAGTAGAGACTCGAGAAGGGGGACAGGAGCAACCATGGGCGGCAGCACCAGAAGGATATTGAAACAGCCAGTTGGATCCCCATGAGAAGAGCAGGATCTAAACTAAATGTGGGGATCTCCAGCCTACAGCACCTGAGCCCAAAAAGTACACAGATGATAGCCAGCTGTGAAAAGCTGCTGGGTTGCTCTCTGCCAGAGATGGGCAGCTGGAGACACAAAGATCCTTTTACAGGGCCAACACGTAAAATTTTATTAGCACCCACTTACCGTGGTCTCAAGCAAAGGTGGGGGCAAAGTCCGCTGGAGATGCCTGAAGAGAGACTGGAACAGAGGCTTTGGGGAGAGAACTGAGAGAGGAGCCAGCAGAGATCCCGGTGCTGACTCATCCCCCATGTGGCAGCAGCCATCTTGCTCAGGCAGACCACTCCCCTAAGTGGCAGCAGCATGAGAGGACCCAATAACCCCACCCTTAGAGGGACTCTGCCATGCCCTGAGGTTTCTAAGCCTGACTGTTGAGTGCAGAGTGACTAGATTAACTGAAGGAGACGGACACAGAGAGTCGATTCCTGGAAGTCTCAAACAGACTGCATTAGGTCAAACAGAGTCAACATCTGGCATCATCAGAGACAGATTCAGAAAGCAAAAACAGCGGTCTTCTGCCACAGAAGTTCACACCACAAAGTCAGGAAATCAAAACAGATCAATTTAAGAAGCAGAAGCAAAGAAGAAAAGTCTCACAACTAATAGGAAGACAAAGAAACACCCCCCAGTCAAAGGGAAAGGAGGAATCCTCAGAAAGAGAACTAAATGAAACAGAGGCAAGTAAACTATCAGATACTGAGTTCAAAATAATGGTTCTAAGGAAGCTCAATGAGCTCAGTGAGCTCAGAGAAAATTACCAAAAACTACAGAGAAACTATGAAGAACTTACTGCAAACTATGTCAGCATAAATAAAGACAGAAAATATCAATAAGACACAAGAGGAAATGACGAATACAGTTTCTGAATTGAAGAACACAATAGAAGGAATCAAAAGCAGGCTAGATGAAGCCAAGGACTGAATCAGTGTGCTAGAGGACAAGGTTGAAAAAAGCTCCCAGAAAGAGCAAGAAAATGAAAAAAAGACTGAAAAAGAATGAAGAGGTGTTTAGGGAAATGCGGGACAACCTGAAATGTAATAATATCCATATAATAGGGACACCAGGAGAAGAAGAGGAACAAGGGATAGAGAACCTGTTTGAAAAAGTAATGATGGAAAACTTCCCCAGTTTGAGAAGAGAAAAAGTCATACAAGTCCAGGAAGCAGAGGGTCCCATTCAAGAGGACCCCAATGAGGCCCACTCCAAGACAGATCACCATTAAAATGGCAAATATGAAAGACAAACAGAGAACCCTAAAGGAAGCAGGGGAAAAATATGTGGTAACACATAAGGGAGCCCCGGTATGGCTAGCAGCTGACTTTTCAACAGAAACATTACAAGCCAGAAGGGAATGGCAAGAAATATCCCAAGTAACAAAAAACAAAGGCCTGCAACCAAGACTGCTTTACCCAGGAAGTCTCACAATTAAAATGGAAGGCAAAATAAAGAGTTTCCCTGACAAAAGATGCCTAAAAGAATACACCTTCACCAAAGGTGGAACTAAAGGGACTGCTTTAAGAAGATGAAGAAAAAGAGTCTATGAATACCCAGTTCCCTTCACAGTCACCAATTCTTGATATTACCAATGTGTTCAAGACTTATTAATCTGATTGTGACAATGATGTGTTATGTTAATTGTTACTTCATCATTTGTTGAGATCAAACCTGCTTATGTATATTCCTTGCCTATTTCTATGATTTTAAAAAAGCTTTAAATGCCTTTTTTTGTATTCTTTATCCTTTTTTTGATTAAATGTTTATCGAATTTTTTTTCTGTAAAACCCCCCAAAAACTATTAACCCTTTTTTAGATGTATTGCGAATACTTTCCTATTCTATAACTTGTCCTTTAACTTTTCTATATGTATATCATTGTATAGTCTTAAATGTTTAATATAGTCATATTGTCAATATTTTACTTTATAGCTTCCAGGTTTCGATATTTTACTTTAGGTTAAGAAAAATCTTATTTTGTATTTTCTCCTAAAATTCCTTAGATTTTACATGTTTATTTTTAACTCTTCTGAATATTTTTTGTATAATGTGTGAAATAGGGCTCTGTATTTGTTTTATTTCAAGTAATAGTGGTCCATGCAACTTACTTGTTTAATAAGCCTTATTTTCCCCACTGATTTGAAATATCAGTTTAATCATATATTACATTGTTAGAGAGAGATATACATTTGTTTCTAGAATGCTCATTTTATTTTCTTGATCTACTTGATTATTTCTGTGCTGGTGTCATGTTGCCTTAATTGCTGAGACTTTATAATGGATTTAAATTTATTAATATTTTATAATGGATTTTGACTTTTAAAAAATAAATAAAATGAAGTTGCATTTAATAAAGAAAAGAAAGAAAAGAAAGAGAGAAAGAAAGAAACAAAGAAAGAAAGAAAGAAGAAAGAAATCCTACCTTTTGAGACAACTTGGATGGAACTGGAGAATATTATGCTCAGTGAAATAAGCCAGTCGGTGAAAAACAAATACCATATGATCTCACCTATAAGTGGAAGCTATTCAAGAAAATACACTAACGAACAAAATAAACCATAGGCATGGGGACATGGAGCAGACTTAAAGTGACCAGAAGGGATGGGGAAGGAGGACAATAGTGGAAAGAAGGAGAAGGGACTAGACAGAGAACGTGTATGAATGACCCATGGACATGGACAACAGAGTGAGAATTGACTGTGCAATTGGCGGGGAGTGGCGGCTGGTGGAATGGGCAGAGAAGGGCAAAGGGGAAAAAATTGAGACAACTGTAATAGAATAAACATGATTTTTAAAAAAATTTAATTTGAATTGAATTGCGATGTTTTCCAAAATCTGAATCTTGAATTAGAGAGAACTAGAGATAAGGTGGCAAAGCTCAGTAGTTGAAGGCTTTATTTTCTTGTTCTTACAGGAAAAAAAAAACCCTACAGGTTTCTCACAGACAACTATGAAGCTGATAGTACACTAATGTTAATTCAAATCTTATTCAGTTTCTGATGATACTGTCTTTAAGCTGATTTTTGAGATAATGCTATGTATAGGCTTAGTTTACAGATGTGATTATTGGTAAAAATTAATACAATAATATAATAATTGGGTTATTATTGTGGTTCTTCCCTGGACTGGTGAATAACATCTGCTGAAGTTGTCTTATATACAGAAGCAACTCTGAAACCGAGTTGTATGACCTAGCCAACAAATGATGTTTTAGCTATATTTAATACGTAAAGAGAAATTTTATATATAAGTGATTTTGTATTACATTATGAATTATAACTTTAGCTTCTCTCTCTCTTTTTAGGAGAGCTCAGGTGATCATTAGGCATTTAGTTTTCAGAGGTGGATTCCACAAGAAAAGTTTGAAGCTGGAAGTATGACACTGACATATTTGCTAGCGATAACATGCTGGGAACTTACCTATGTGATGTGACACTGGAAGGCAGTCTGTTAGTGTTTAAATTGATGCTCTTTGGGGCTTTTAATTCTTCATAAATTCGATTGCCATGCTTAATTATGGAAATGACTTGGGGGAGAGGTTGCATAGCCACTTCATTTATTTCATTTTCATGTAATTCTTCTTCTAGTTATGTTACAACATTTACTTGAAATAATGCAGCTTCATGCTGAGTTTGCTTCAATTAAGTCATATTTTATTTGCTAATGATTTTACAAGTTGACAATGACCTTGACGTTGGTATTGTCAATACTTCTTGACATAAAGAAAGTATGATTTAGAGTCAGGAGTACCTCAATTTATTTTTCATTTTCTGTCTGTATGTTTAAATTAAATTTTAGATTGAACTTTTACCTGAGTATTGCTGAGGTTAATGACTTAAATGCTTGTTCATTTGCATGGTTTAAACAGAACAAATTTTAGCATATGCATAGGAAAAGGATTTTGCTAAGTCTTGAATGCTGTGTGTGTATGCATAATGCTTCCTTCTACAGGATTACCATAAGAATTGTTAACAGTTGAACCACAAAATCACAATACTGTGATTTAACTTGAAGAAAGCTTCTTGGGCATAATTTTACTGAAGGTTCTGAAACACTATCTTAAAAGAATTAATATAAAACCTTAATATGTATTTTTAGGCTATAAAAATCTGATGTAAAAGACGATTTAACAAAATGCTATGTTTTAAAATATGGTTTTTAAATCTATAGGCTACAGTAAATAAATATATTAGATATGCTTCTCCCTGAAATATATAAAATATCTAATATACCTAACATATCTATATTATATTAGAGTTCTACACTCGTGTACTCCACTAGCGATTAGGCCAAAAGTCTGCACAATTATGAAATTCTGCTTCTTTTCTAAGTAAATAAAATACAATATAAATGAGTAATTTTGCTTTTTCTGCCATTAAAACTGTACATGTACTTTAAAATCCATGACTGTATTAGGTAATTGTATTTGCAAGATGGGCTAGAACACTTACTTTAACAAAAAAATGTATTGTGTGGTTCAACATTTTTTTCCTGAGGCTCTACAGAGTGCAGCAGTGTTGGGCTTAGCACTGTCCCAACAGATCAGGCTGCTTTTCAGCTACACTAGTGGATGCCATGGTTTCTTCCAGTGCTTCCCTACTATTATCTGCTGCTCTGCTGGGTGTTATATAGCGTTTGTCTCTTCATTACAGACCCAAAGCCTTTGGATGATCTGTCTTATTTATACTCTATATGTTGTAGAGATTGATGGGATAGCTCTTTCTGTTTTTATTAATAGCTCTGTTTTTTCTAGCACTGACAGGGGTCTAGCCTGAGGATCATATTATCCACTAGACAACCTACTTATAATAGTAATAGTAATGCCACTACTATTAATAGTGCTACTAACACGTTACCACTACTGATAGTGCTTTATAGTGTGGTAGCTTCTTTGTGTGTTAAAGCTAAACGTTCAAAGTGAAGGGGGAAAATACCTTTCTGCTCTTTGTGTTACAATTCATTGGAAGAGATTTTCATATCAATAATCTAAGCACATTGAAACCACTTACAGTGCTGGAAATATTGCTAGTGGAAATAAGGATTAATTCTTTTTATTTATGGAACAAGTTTCCCTAGGCTTCATTAGATTATGGTATAAAGGGAGTTACAGTTATGTTAATAACTCAAATATTTGTATGTTGTCTCCTCTGATTGATATAGAGGACCTCTAGCCTTCTGCAAAGTCCCCCTTTCCAGGTGTTTCTAGAAGTCCTCAGGGGCTGTCTCAAATTTGCTCCTGAACAAGTCTGTTTCCACTGAGACAGCTACTGCTCCACCAGATACATCAGTCTCTTGCCAGATGGTGCTCTCTGCTGGGTATTTCCACTGAAGTACTTGATCACAACTGAAGCTGTGTGTTGAGTTGGGGGCAGTTGGAGGGATAATGCTCTTCTTTCTTTGTGTTATTCTCTATTAGGGTGGTCCATAAATAGCGCTGATGTTTACCTGTGTTTTTATGAGACTGGTCTTTTACATTTTTATCATAGCCCTATTGTACTCTATAAGATACAGGCATAAAACCATTGGGGGCTGTCTGTTAGGAGGCAAGTTTATTCAATAGAAAATACTCAGTATTTAGCATTGCCACTCTTGACACTTAAGATTTCCTTACTGAGTGATGTTTATCCTGATTAGCTGCTTCCCATATAATTAGTTTTCACATTCACCTTCTGGTTGCTTTGCTCTCTTTATTCACCGGACATTCCTATATGTCTGAATCTTACTTGGATATAGCTGACAACTCCCTGTTTCTCTCAGCTCAAACATCCTTGACCACACTAAGCAAGGGACAAGCAAGGGGTTTTAAAATCAAATCAGGAGCACCCTTTAGCAATACCCGTAATTCCATTTCTCTTTGGGATTGCATATATGAAAAAAGAATAAAAAAATTTCATTTCACTTCATGCAAATCACAGTCCTGTCAAAGACTGTATTGGTCTCTGTTGAATTCTTTAAGAGCAGGAGGGTGTTGAAGAGAAAGATTAGTTTTGTTGTGTTTGCATTTTATAATATCTGAGAGCTAGTTGTTAGTGGTACATTCTACGAAGTAAAAGGTGTTTTCACATAGCAAGGACTTTTTAGTGCTGTTTCAGCTTTAGTTTGGATTATATTGTGGCATCCCAAAATTTTCTGGAATGATGCCTTCCTACCTAGAGAGTCTGTCTTTGTTAGGGGCTAATGGCAGTGCTCCCAATTTATTTGCAACTGTCCATGCCAGGAATAGAGTGGGTGCTAGCATTCTCTTTCCTGACATCATGTAATGGTGCTGGTGCAAATCTCCAAGGGTATGGTAGTTTGGAGAATTGCTCCCTACTCACTTCCCAAAAGTCCATCCTTATTTCCAGTGTTTGTCTTTCTGGGGATATTAACAGGGTTCAGCTGAGGTTCTTTCCATAGGCAGTGATTTTTTTTTTTCTGATTCTAGTTTCTATATTTTCCAGAAATTCCTCAAAATTTAAAAATGTGAAGAATACCTTCTCTTAGTAGTTAGCACTGATAGTTTGTATATATTTTATATACTTCTTTTGAAATTTTGGTGGGAGTGGTGCAGATACAGGTTTAAATAACCACTGAAAACTGGAATTATTTTTTTATCACAAATATTGCTACTTATTTTATTATTAATTACAATGGTAGTAGAGATTGGACCCACTAGTCTAGAATATTTAATAATTACCAGGAACAACCAATATACTTTTATGCAGTTAAACTATAAGGTTAAACTATGGAAATTTAATTTAATATCATATATATTGATTCTAATAATTCAAGCTAATTTTAAAATATATTTTTATAAATGTGAATTAAAAATAAGTTAAATAGACTGAAGATCACCATTTACTATCAGTTAAAAAATTGAGTTTTTAAAATATTCTTAAATGATTGATTTCGAAGGCATTAGGTCAACAGAAAAGAATTCTCGTAAAAGAAGCTACTGTTCTTGTATTATACTTGATTATCTTATTAGTTTTTATTGAAACCAGGTGCTTTAACTTCTCTAAAGTGAACTTTTTAATGAATAGGTCATGCTTAATTTTAATATCTATTTATAGTGGATGTAAAGGAAAGATGATTATTGTTTTCTTATGTCGCAAATAATTTCTTTGGCATTAAAAGACTGATCTTGACCTTAAGCATTAATAATAAAATGAAATGGGGGTGGTGTTTATTTTATTGTCATAAAGTTTTATTTCAAAATTTTACATGGATATGTTATCATTTTAAATATGAGGAAATTAGAAGTTATTTAATATCCGTTGGTGATGTTTGAATTTTAATTTAATTTCTTGCAATTAATATAATTTCTATTAAGGTCATTTTTAAATAGCCTTTCTCATTCCCTAAATCATATAGTTCTGGCCCACCTCCTTTTTTTTTAAATGACAAGGAACTAATTTTCTTTGCTCTTAAGGCTTTAAGTTGCTGAATGTACTGCTAAGAACAAAGCTCTTCTTGTTGGTTGAGGACATGCTAAAATGAGACGCACTTCTCTAGGAACTTTGGGTGACAGAGGTGTGGGATGGGCATAGCAGCAATAACTTACCTTGAGGTCATGATTTACCAATGAAACCCCTTTGGCTTAGGTTACCCTTGCTTTAGCTTTAGATTTAAATAAAGTTAAAAATGATTTCATGACTTACTTGAACTATATCTCATCTTCACTCTTTTTAAAAATAGGATTTTTCCAGTGCAACTTTAAAATACAAGGGAATACACTTTGGCAACTCTTTAGGAAGACTAGACTTACATATAAAGTCAGGCCCTGGTCCTGGACAGTATGATATAGTCCAGTAAGTAAAAAAAAAAAATTGTATACCTTCAACGTAGTTTTTGACTATAAAGTATTCTAATAATTTAGACTAGTCTATGCTGACATAAAGGAAAAATCAGTATAAAAATTTTAGAATAACCCATATGAAAACTATTGCTTTTTGTGAGCCAGATCCTGTGCTACCCTGCTTTACATGTATTACCTCATTTAATCTTCACAAGTCTCTGTAGTTACTATTGTTATACCTATTTTATTAGTGAGAAATGAAAGTGTCAAAAAGAATATATAGCATGTACAAGATTATGCTGCTCTTAAGTGGCTGAGCTAGACTTTAACCAGGGCTTGTTTGATTATATAGCCCATGTATCTAAGTGCTAAAATATACTGTCTTTAATTATATTGTAAAACAATCAAAAGAGCAGAGAAAATATTTAAAAAGTTAACTCATTTTGTCCCTGGCTTTGGTGTTTATTCTTTTGACTACATGATAGATTTAGAAGGTATTCTCAGTGTGGGTAAGAGCCATAACAATAAGTTGGAGGTAATATTAATGAAATTTAACTAGGAAATACATTTCTGGTAAAATAACTGTCTTTATTTTCTTCTACTTTTATAGTAAGGCTTTAGACAAAGGTCCATGGAAGACAAAATTGTGTAACAAATACACCCTGTTGTCCTCAGAATCTACCATTCATTTTCATCATTGATTTTTTAACAGGGTTCATGTTATCTGCCTTATTCCTTTTCTATTATAGGAGTTTTCTCACAAGAAGTCCTTCAGTGATTACCTACCCAATTAATTTAGTAGACAGACCCAGATACATCTATATACCAGTGGTGGATATAACTTAGACTCTTGTTGGATACTCCAGCTGTTTATTCATTGAACAAACATTATTTTAATTCTTGCTATGTGCTAGTGCTAAACTCAGTAACTGATAATAAAAAAAATAGAACATGGTTCTTTTTGGGAATTTATACTCTATTTTCTTTTTCACTCTCTTAATATGGGATATAAACTTTGTGTTTTTATTCTTTCAGTAGTTACACTAGAAATTTAATACATGTATTTAACCTAATGAAGTCTAAACTTAGTATCTTTGTCATTCTTGCAAAGAAAACTAAGTCTATCAAATGCTTTAACTCTGCTCATTCCCATGGCATATGCTTCTATTATTTAGTATTATAATCTTATCCTCATTTCCTTCCAATTTGGTTGGTTCGCTTATCTAAGCATCTGTTTATCTGCCTGCATGCCTGCCACTTTAATTGAGGTTTAACTGACATAAAGCAAAATTAACCTTTCTTTAAGGTATGTAGTTCTATGATGATTGGTTTCCATCCATTCCACTACACTTCTAAGTATCAAGTATAACCAGGACTCTATCTGGTCATGTTGCTCTAATTTTATGTGGTAGTATTTAAAAAAATTTTTTGTTGTATTTTTTTCATTACTATTTAGTCCCCTTTTACATGACCCCCACAATCACCACGCTGTGGTCCATGTCCATGAGTCCTTTCTCCTTTTTGTTCAATCCCTCCACCCTCTAAACTACCCCCTCCACTAGCTGTCATCTGCTCTTCATCTATGAGTCTGTCCCCATTTTCCTTGTTAGTTCAGTTTGTTAATCTAATGAGATTCCACATATGAGTGAAATCATATGGTGTTTGTGTTTCTCTGACTGGCTCATTTCACTTAACACAATGTTCTGCAGGTCCATCCATACTGTCCCAAAAGGTTCAACTTCTGTTTTACAGCCAGGTAGTATTTGATTGTGTAAATGTCCTATAGTTGTTTTATCCACTTGTCCACTGATGAACACTTGGGTAGTATTTTTACAACAGCTTTTATATCTCCAATCTTGTCCCACTCCCATTTTTTAATGTTACTTTTTCTTCGAACTATGTTATTTCTCCTGTTTCTTCTCTTCCTCTATTTGTATTTTTACTTTTGCTTCTGGGAATGTATCCATACTGATTCCATTCCAGACTTCAGTTATTACCATTTCCAAAATTGTCTTTTTGTTTGGATGCCTTCACTGTATCTTTTATATGAAATTGTCTTGGTTTCTTCTGCCAGCCGAAATTTTCTACCTTCTTTTAACCTTTGTTTTATGGGGTCAAATCAGAATTATTTTGGGAGATTTGAAGCAGTATAAAGTAGAGATGCTTGGTCATTGTAAATGGAAAGATGAGCACATAGGTCTCTGTTTAGGAAAGACAGACCTAAATAATATGTGACTCTTCTGATGCCTCAAATAAAAATTTGTTATCTGTAAAACTAATTGAGGTTTTGAAAACAAGTTAATTTATTGGGTTTTTGGTAAAAAAATCAGTGAAGTCAGCATTTAACTGTGAATTGATATGTTAAGTGCATATTTAAATTATAACAATGTCAAAGGAAATAGTTATACTTATGTAACCTAAACATTTGTTTCACATTTTTCTATTATCTGCTTTTTAATCTCCATATGTTCTGGTTAATTCATGGGAGACGTTTCATATGAAGTTTTTAAAAAATTCTGTTTAATAAACAATAAAATAGTAGTATAGTAGTAGCATAGCTTATGATATAATACTTGTAATAATAATAGCTAACAGTTATTGTGTACTTAATATGGGTATGTAAGGCATTAAACACTTCATGTGTATTGCCTACTTTGATCATTACAACCTTGAGAACTGTTTATTACTATTTCCAATTAGGTGGGGAGTCTAATCTGATCACTCAGAGAAGTTAGGTGATTTGTTTAAGGTCACACAGCTAGTAGATAGTGATGCTTGGATTCACATCAGGTTTTCTGACTCCAAAGCTTGGGCTATTATTCACTGTTTACCCAGTTTCTTATACTTTTCTCAGGTTGTGTAAATTTCAATGATAATAAGCTTCTCTTTCATTTTCAAAGTTCTTTATGTTCCTTTCTTGATTGTTTTATGATATAGATAGCATAGGATTATTTTTCCTATTATTTTAGTACTAATTGAAATACTAAAGGATTTGAAATTTTAAAGACTTTTAAAATCAGAAGTAGAATACACAGGAAACTGTTAGGTAGCTTTTTATTTAAACTCATGACATAAATCCCATATCCTATTTTCTTTTGGGTGTCATTATTATAATAGGTTTATTATAATACTTTGAATTGGAAAATGCAGAGCTACTCACCAAAATAAATAAATATATTTTACAAAATTTAGAACATAGTGGCCTAACACACTCAGGTAATCCTATTATTGCATACTTTTTAAGCAGAAAATGTTGATGTAAAAATATTCTGTTGGCTTATATAAATATTTATATATTGGAAATTGAGAACTCCTCAATTTATGTCTTAATTTTTTAAAGGAAAAAGACACCACATTATGAAAATATTAACATCAAGAAAGATCGACAGAACAATTATTGCTCACATCTCCCACGATTTTATGAAATAATACAATTGCAGGAGGAAAAAAAGGTACGTTGAAATGTAGCTATTTCATCTACTTTCTAAATCTTAACATCATTGAATCTTATTCTGACAAGATTAAAGTCCTCAGGTCTACTGTAGCTAGTTCTCATTCAATGAATATTGTAGATGAATCTGTACTTAAAATATTCATCAAATCATCACTGTCTCTGCTTGAACACCTCTTGTGATAAAGAACTCTACAACCCTAGGTTGTACAATTTACTTTTTTACCTGCCCACTACCTACTTATTCTTTCTCTCCCTATGACTTTTCAATATCCTTTTATCTGTTCTAATAAGGATTAATGTTCTAAATACCCTTGACTATTCTCATTATTTAACTTCCTAATAACTTATTTTCCATTGAAGTTATCAAGCAGTCTTTTTTAGTTTGTGAATCTTTCTTTTTAAAAAGCATATGATACTAGAACTAAACTGAACTTCTTAGTGTAGTCTGATTTGTATCTATTAAGATGTTCATTTTCCTTTTTCTGGATCATGTATATTTATTGATATAAAAACCTAACATTCCATTAAATATATATTTTTTGTAGCTATGTTTCAGTTTTACTCATTTGGAACTTGTAGGCAAATAAAACCTTGAATTTTTTTTCCCTTTAGTAAATTATTATATTTAAACTTAAAAATGTGAAGATTATAGGATAACATTTTAAAAGTGTGATCCATTTAGAGTAAAGACACATGATGCTCAGTTGAAAAATTAATAACTATTTTATCAAGAATTTTGTCTGCATTTGATTTCCTTGCTCCTCCTTTGAATATTAATCAGCAATGAAAAACATTATTTACAGAAATACTATAACAACAGCAGAATAATATAGTATAATTGTTTTCATAGAATAACATTTACAAATCTCATACAGGATATCAAGTGTTAATTTAGAATCAGGAGATATACTGGTCTGTAGTTTTAAAAAAAATTTATTGATTGATTTTGAGAGAGAGAGAGAGAAAGAAAAAGGGGGGGAGAGAGAAACATTGATTTGTTGTTCTGCTTATTTATGCATTCACTGGTTGATCTTTGTATGTGCCTTGACCAGGAATCAAACCTACAACCTTGGCATATTGGGACAATGCTCTAACCAATTGAGCTACCCAGCCAAACCTGGTCTATAGTTTTCTTTACTTGCAATGTTACTGTATGGTTTTTTAACAGTGGGGAATTGTAACCCACCCCATCATTCTTCTTTTTTCTTTTTAAATTTTATTTATTAGAGAGATGGGGAAGAGAAGGAGAGAGGGAAAGAAACAGCAATGTGAGAAAGAAACATCAATAAGTTGCCTCTTGTACATGCCCCAAACAAGGACCAAACCCACAATCTAGGCATGTGTCCTGACTGGGGATTGAACTGGTGACCTTCTGCTTTGTGGGATGATGTCCAACCAATTGAACCACACCAGTCAGGGCCACCCCAGCATTCTTTTGACATTATTTCTGTAAATACTGACTGACTAATATGTAGTTTGTAGAGAAAGAGCGTGTTTGTATAAGAATCCTAGGAACTAACCTCAAAGGATAACAACTCTGACGTTCAGGCATTTCCAACTCTGGGAGGCTTGCTGATCTCCAAACATGAAACCAAGATGATGTAAAACCAGAATGACGAAAACTATGCTGATGCACACCAGACCATTGCTTGATCAATTTCAAGGTCCTTATCAGATTGGACTGTGCTCGTCTGCATGCAGAGAACTTTTCAACCCCTTCTCCTTTATCTCTTTGTTCTGTTTTCCCTCTCCCTCCTTATAAAAACCTCTGCCTACACTGAGTTGTTAAGATGGCTTTGGAACATGAGTCGCCCATCTTCTCTCATTGCTGGTATCTGAATAAACTGCTTTCCTTTTCATCAGCACCCATCTCATGAGTTTGGCTTTCACCGTAGTAGGCAGTTGGACCTGCGTTTGGTTGTAGCTTTGGTATTAGGTAATGCTGGTCTCATAGAATGTGTTAGGAAGTATTCCCTCTGCTTTTATCCTCTAAGAGAGATTGTAAGTTTCTTCCATAAATGTTCAGTAGAATTCACTAGTGAGCCTATCTGGCCCTGGTTTTGGAAGGTTACTAATTATTGATTCAATTTCTTTAATAGATAGAGGCCTATTTAGATCATCTGATTCCTTTTGATTGAGTTTGTCCTATTGAGTTTTTCTTGGAGTATGTCCATTTAATCTAAGTTTTCAAATGTATGGGCATAGAGTTGTTCACAATACTCATTGATTATCCTTTTAATGTCCATGGAACCTGTAGTGATGCCCTCTCCTTCATCTGATATTAGTAATTTGTGTCTTCTTTTTATTTTTTCCTTAGTTTGGCTAGAGAGTTGTAGATTTTATTGATTTTTTCAAAGAACTAGATTTTGGCTTCATCAATTGTCTCTACTCATTTCTTGTGTTTAATTTTATTGATTTCTGCTCTAATTCTTAGTACTTCTTTTCTTCTGCTCCTTCTAAAAATTTTCCTGAGGTGGAAACTTAGATTTTCAAATTGCTATAATTTGAAATCTTTCAATGCTATAAATGATTTCAATTATATCTCCTTGACTAATGGTATTACTGAATTTAACTATATCCTTATGTCTGCTGGTCTGTCCATTTCTGAGAGAGGGGTGTGAAGTCTCCAACAGTGATAATGGATTCATCTATTTCTTCTTGCAATTCTATCAGTTTTTGTTTCATATAGTTTGCTGCCCTGTTGTTAGGCCTATACACATTAAGAATTGTGATGTCTTCTTGGAAATTTGACCCCTTTATCATTTTATAATGACCTTATCTCTATAACTCTTTGACATTTGTTCTGGTCTGAAATTAGTGTAGCCACTCTTGCTTTCTTCTGATTAATGGTAGCATGGTATATATTTTTTTCCATCCATTTACTTTTAATCTATATGTATCTGTATTTAAAGTGGGATTCTATGTTTTGAATTTTTATTAAAGTTTTTTTTGAGCCAAACTGATACCAGGGAGCAAGATCTCAAATGCTCCTGAGGATAACAGTTTTGCAGCTTCTTTTATGCATTGGAAATTGAGGAGAGGATATAAGAAAGATTAGGGTGGGAGAAAGCAAGGTGGGATTAGAATAAGGTTGTTTGCTCTCTTGAAGGTGGTTACATTTTAGAAGGATGAATCTGAGTAGGTGGTTCACACATGAGAAAGAGGGGTCTGAAGGAGACATTTCACAGGTGTGGTACCCTCGATGTACAGAAACAACAGACAGGGCTTGCTTAAGGCAAAGATAAACCTTTTATTAAGAGGTTATGCGCCTGAGGCACTATGATCTGCTCAGTTGGAATTTATGATCAGATCACCCTCTGAGAAACCCCCTTTTTTGTCCATAGTTTCTCTTTTTTGACAGTCTGAAGGATGCATTGATGACCAATCTTATGGTTGAATAGTGTTGTCTCACAGCAGTAGTAAGGCTCGTTAGTAGGAAGTCTCAATGTCCATGTCATATTGTTGACCACTGGGGATGGGACAATACTGTAACCATGGGATATGAGTTGAGACTAAATTTTCCTAAAAAGGGGAGAAAAGGTAAATGGAAGACAGCCAAGTCTTATGGCTTTCATTGCAAAAGAAAAGAAAAGAAAACAAAACAAAAAAACCAAAACCAACTCTGGACCATTTCTGTGCTGTGAATTATTATGATCTAAGTTTTGCCTTCTGTCTCAATTTTCTGTATTTGGCATATTATTGACCATATTCTCTCTGCTGTATGTTACATCCCTGTGACTATTTTGTAACTACCGATTTCTACTTCTTAATCCCTTTATCTCTTTCACCCAGTCTCCCAGTCCCCCATCCCCTCTGGCAAGCACCAGTCCACTCTCTGTGTCTATGGGTCTATTTCAATTTTGTTTGTTCATTTGTTTTACTCTTAAGATTCCACATATAAATGAGATCAAATCGTATTTGTCTTTCTCTGACTGGCCACACAATGACAATAACATGGATTGGTTTAGGTAAACTCTCAACATGTGCCTGGTGGTGGCTAAAGTGGAGGTTTAGTGGTGGTAAAAATATTGTAACATTTTTTTTAAGTTCCATTTAGAAAGCTCTCACAGTCATTACTATTCTACTGTTCTTGCCTTATGCTGGACTTAGATTAAGGTTGGATGAACCCTGTGGTTTGCCATTTTCATAGCTGCCACCTAGGAAATGCCACCTCGGTTTTCTTTCTGAGTCACAAACAAATCTAGTATAAATTACCCCTAAATTTAGCACTCAACCTTAGGATGAGGAAGTGCAAGTCTCAGGGCCCATCCTCAAGCACGCATTTCTAAGATCTTTTGCTTTTCTTTTTACTCCCTTACCCATGAGAGCTTTCTCTAGGCAAGAAGAGAAAATGCATGGGAAAAAAATGACCTTTGATTGCACTTTCTTCTCTTTTCTTAGTGCCTGATCTTTGATGTTAGATAATGCCAGGATATTACCTCTTATTCTGTATATATTTTAGTCTTGGCTGCCTGAATGCAGATGAACAGAAATTGAGAATATGGGAAGAGATATGTGAGTGTTGCAGAATTTTCAATAGCTGTTATGAACAAAGTATCTAGTAAACAGACTGAAGAACTATTTTAATCTTGGGGTCTCAGGAATGTGAAAAAGAGCAAGGAGAAGTGACCAGCTTTAAATGTTATGGAAAATTAACATTTGGGGCTACTTTTCCAGACATTAACAGCAGCTAAAGGAAGCATGACTTGGGAAAGTTGATGAATTCAGTGTGGGGTAGGCTGAATAGCTTCATTTTATTTCTTGGTTTTTTAAAAATTCAGCTGATGCACAGACTCCTAAAATAGATAATATGTGGAAATTAGTTTCAGATAGTAATTCCTTGAAACTGTTTTAGAATATTTTTTATTTATATGAAACCTGTTGCTCTTTCTGTTGTTACCCTGGATTTCACTCAGATTTCTGGCTTGTATTGACCTTTTCATACTTCTCTTTTTGGCTTACTCTGCCTTGGTTTTCCTCTATGGTTTTCATATCTTTACGAATTTCTTTCTCTGAACGCTTTAGTTGGGCTAATTCAGGGCCTTCTCTTCCCTTTGTCTCCCTGTAAGGGGAAAAACTACAACACATGCTAGAAGAGAGAAAGTAATGTTTTCAGATTTTTTTCATCATTTTTTCATGTTATTTAGTTTTTAAATTTTCAGCTTTGCCTTTTTAAAAATCAGTTTTTTTGAGATATAATTCATATGTCATGCAATTCATCATTTAAAGTCTACAATTTAATGATATAGTGTATTCAGAGAGTTATCCAACCATCACCATGATCAATTTGAACTATTTAACTCACCCTGATTAGCAGTCTTTCTCATTTCCCTCCAACTGTCCCAGCTCTAGGTACTCACTAATCTAATTTCTGTCTCTGTAGATTTGGCTATTTGGACACTTATATAAATGGAATTACACAATATTTGTCCTTTTGTGATTGACTTCTTTTTACTTGGGATAATGTTTTTAATGTAGCATATATCAATATTTCTTTTTATGGCTAAATAATATTTCATTGTATGGATATACCACATTTTGTATATCCATTTATCAGTCGATGGATATTTAGGTTGTTTACAACTTTTTGGCTAAGAATAAAAATAATTGGTGTAGTAATATGCTAAATAAAAGCATAAGAATAATGAGCATAAGAATAATGCTGCCATGAACATTAATGTACAAGTCTTTTTGTGGACAAATGTTTTCATTTTTCTTAGGTATATACCTGGGTTTGAAATTGCTGGACAATATCATAACTCTATGTTTAACTTTTTGTGGGACTGGTTTTACAAGGCAGGTGCACTATTATTATAACTGCCAAAGTCTAAAGGCTCCAGTTTCTCCATACCTTTGCAACATTTGCTATTTTTTGTCTCTTTGATAGCCATCCTTGTGTATGGGGGGTAATATCTCATTTTGGTTTGTATTGACCCTTTTACTTCTCTTTTTGGCTTACTGTACTTTGGCTTTCCTCTAAGCCAAATGCACTACCCAAAGACTAATGATGTTGAGTATCTTTTTATGCACTTATTGACCATTTATATCTTCTTTAGAGAAATGTTTATTCAGATCATTTGTCTATTTTAAAAATGGAGTATTTGTCTTGTTATGATTGACTTGTAAGAGTTCTGTAAGTTGGATTTTCTTTCATCTGAACTAATGGCTAATTTGAATAACACTATTTCTTATATATGGAATTATTTTAAAACTATATTTAACTTATGTCCCCAGTTAAACCGTTGTTCTTAGAGGACAAGAATGTTTCATTCTGCTTGTTTTTTGGTATACTTATAGTCAGAGGAGTGAGATACATAATGTTTACAAATGCTTTTCTAATGAATTGATTATAGATCTGACAAATGAGCAGTTTAATTTTAAAATTTGAATTTAGAGAAAGAATTCTTAGGTTTTCTCTTTCCTCCCATTTATCCTATGCTTTAGAAGAATAAGTTTTAAAGCAGTAAAATAATTAAACAAGTACACTCTAGGTCTTTGGATTTAAGCATTTTCTGATAGTATAACAAAATATAATGTATAATAACATCAATATAATATTTTAATGAATGATTGTGAGTTTTTAAATTTATTATTACTTGAGCTATGTTTAATTCTGTTGTATACACAACATTGTTTCAATAAATCTTGAATATACTATGGCTTGTATTCTGTGAACTTATGTTAAAAAACAAAAATATTCACCCTGAATATTTTTCACAGGAATATATATTGGCTTTGTCAATAAAAATTATTTTTAATATCTTCTTCAACACCAATGAAATATTAATTTCCAATAACATTTAACAATTTTTTTTCTGTTGAAATTCTTTGATGTAGTAATGCAAAATTTATAAAGTTGCTGTATTAGCTTCTTATCTGTTAAAAAACAGTGAAATTTCACTAGGTGGCGCCAATACTTCGGATCTTTATTGACAGAACACCTTATTCATTTACCATTCACTAAAACAAATGTTTAAAAATTATGTGGCAAGATATGAAAAGGCTTTTGGCTTTCCTGAGCAAACCTAAATTTTTAAAGAAATTTTAATTCTTTGAAAGTTCTGCCAAATGTATATAATATGGAACTGTGTATTTTAAAATGTTATTTAAATTCTGGCTGCAAACAAAATTAATGAGCTGTCTCTCTCTCTCTCACACACACACACACACACACATCAAAACTGTTAAAATTTTAAAAGTTATAGTTTAAAGAAATAATTTATAAACTAGGTTTCTTTCCTGAATTAGTAGATTACCTAAATATAATTTGCTAACTTTAAATAGATCTCAAGTAGAAAAGCATGATTTCATATATGTAAAAATATGCTAAAAATGGATAATAAAGACATAAGGGGAAGAAATAATATATAGCCTTTTGTGATTATTTTTTGAAGCCCTCCATGAAATTATTATTAATGATTTTGTCTTATGGCTGGATTATTCCATTATTTCTGATATAAAAATTTTACCATTTTACTTTTCATTGCTTGTCTTTAATATGTATTAAACTACCTAATTGGTTGACATTATAACAGGCACTGGCAATTTATTGCAGTTAGTTATGTGTAGTGGTGGCCTTGAAAGTGCTTGCATTTGAAGATAAGTAAAGATTTAGGACAACTTGCACAAATTAACAGTGTTTTTCTCCTTCAGATACAAATTATTTGTTTGTGTTGTGGTTACTGCATCAAAAGTCTGAGTGCCTACTTTTTTTATTTTCTAAGAAAACTTTTCCAACTTTTAAATTATGGGTTTTAAAGAAGAAGAAAAATGATGCCAGGAAAGATGTGAGGAAAGCATTGTATCATTAAAAGATAAATGGACAAAATTATGTGTGAGATGGAAATGTCTTGGAGATGGAAAATTATGAGGAAGAGGTTGGAAATATTTATGCACTGCTTAAATAGTGATTCAGTATCCTTTGGAAGAGAATCTGATATCTTTAAGTCTAATTGTCAAATAGTTTATACTGTTATTAGTGAGTTTATACACTGAAGTCATACTCATTCTAGGTAAAATTTTAGGAACTATGTAAAATAAGTGAAGCATTCTTGGATTTATTTTTGGTTTAGTGGTGAGGGGTTCAGGCTTTGGAATCACACTGAAGTTTTCTGCTCTCATACTAGCTCTGTGACCTTGGACAAGTTATTTTGCTTTTGTAAGGGTAAATATATTTTCTGCTAAATCTTGAAAATAGTATCTGCAAAAATTATTGTGAGAATCCAATGAGATGAAGGTTTAGGAATTAGTTTTTGGGTTAAGTTACAGAATTAAGAAGGAGTGAGGATTAAGCTTGGAGATTGACAACATTTATTTTTTTAGAGGCTTCATTTTATTTATATTTTTGACATTGAATATTATTTTATATTAATTTCAATACAAATAACAGTTTTCTGATTTTTCCTCTAAGATAAATAATATCTGGGGGCACTGCACCTGTGCAGAGGTTACAAGATGGGGAAGGACTAAATTGAGAATGAACATGGCTTGAGTGCTTATGTTGTCGGTGTCCCTTAACACAGAAAGTAAGTTCAAATTAGAAGGTAGGAGGCAGAATTTGGAGAAATTCCCAGAGGCATTAGAGTGGAACATAGTTGCAGGTGTTTTATTTAAGTTTCAATGGCTTCATGGGTGGATGGGAAGTGTACCGTAAGGATAGCTGAACTGTCAACTTTCTCATAATCTTGTTTCCTCTTATATGACAGCGCTTCTCAGTTCTTTATGCTTGACTATCTCTCTGGTACCTACTTTTGGTAGCTACTGAACTTAAACTCGTGTCACAGACACAATTGAACAAAGCTATTTCTTTTGATCCTGCTTCTCAGATGTTGGACTAAGTGTAATTAATTAATAACTTATTTTTGCTTCCTATCTTAATCTAAAAGCCCGAATTTTGATTCCTACTCAGCCTCTGTTATTCTCATGTTATGCATTGGAGGAGCTTGTGGCATTCTAGCCATCCTCAAAATTGAAATGTTTTCAAGGTTTAAAAATGTTGACGTCTAGACAGAGGATCTGGTTCTCCTGGAAAAGGTGCAGGCAACACAAGTTATGTCCCATGAACACAAGTAATGCCCCTAGATAAAAATGTTTAATAACCACATCTTTAGCTTTTAACAAAATTTGATGCTCTGTCAGAATAATAGATACAATAAAACTGTATCAAGGACTAATTCTCATGGTTATTTCCAGTGCTTTATTCTTGTATTCTCAGAAATGATATTCCTCCTTCAGGTTTTTGTTTTTCAAGAAAGATTGATGATGTTTTCACAAAATAACCTTACTACCATATAGCTCTCATTTCGCCTTGCTTCATACATATAGTTGTCAAAGGAAGGAAATTCAGTGGACGATAACCATCTCATACCAGAAAAAAGGTCATGTCTTCTGGCTTTGAAAAAGTCATAGTCCTGAGGTCACCCTCAGAGGAAGGTTCAGCCTTTCCTCTGAGGGTTCTCTCATCCGACAACTTTGCAGCCACTTAGGTCCTTCTCTCAGAGCTGAGAAGCCCTGCTAGAGAGTAGCAGCCTTGGCAACCATGGCCTAGAGAGCACTTAAAATGCAGATAATGTAAGAAAGAAAAGTTCAAAGGTGGCTGATTAGAGTATAGTTAGATTATAAGTAGGAAAGTGAGGAAACTTCAGAAACTAGGATGATCAATGTTAGGTTGGTAACTATAATAAAAGGTGATTTAGGCAAAGGGTCAGCACAGAGATCATGAATAGTATAAACATGTTGAGTTCCATTTTAATGCACTGCTGGCTGTATGTTTTAACGATGGGCATAGTGTCTTAAAGGTTAGATAATGTATCATTCCACTGAACTTGCATTTTACCTCATTTTTTCAAAAGTACAAACACAGTAACCTATTTTCTGATGTTTCCAATTCCATGTCATTTGGAATGGGTCTCCTTTGTTGCTAGTCTGCTACACATGCACTTATATCTGAATATAGTCCTTTGCATAAAACCTGTGAGCCAGGGTACATTTCACCCCATTAGGTGAGTAGTTGGAAGATATTTGACATCTCCTGCGTCTTTTGGGATTGCACGGTCAAACTTTATAGGATTCGCCATTTATCTTGAAATAATATGGTTTATAACAATGTTTGATTTTCGTCCATAATTAGAGGATTGTCCTAGGAAAACAAAAGTTTCTATTCTGTCCTGACATTATAGAAGCTAAATGAAAATTTCTACAACCCTTTCCTGTCGTTAATGGTTTTCTACTGCCAGCTCTAAGAAAGTGTGCTTTCCTAGAATGAAAATCCATCAGGATAGACCTTCCTTCCTGGTGAATTCTTGACTTCGTGGCCACATTGCTCCATCCCATGATGCTTGTGTTTTACCCGAGTTAGAGAGGTGGGCAAAGGTTGGAGATATCAGGAACCATGGTGCTAGGCATCAGGAGGTATATTGAAGTTATTATAGAGCAAGAGCCAGTCTACATAGGGCATTCAAAGTAGCTTTGGACCAGAAAGAGACTTTGGGTAGGATTAGATTGTTCTCAGGTCTCTTTCTTTGTTTTGACTTTCCAAGTGCATTGACAGTCTGTTTTTGATCCTATACTCTATACTTTCTATACCTAACCCATTCTCAACCCTGAGATTTAGGTCATGCACTGAACTTATATATATTTATACTTTTTAAGTTCCAGCCAAGATGGTGGTGTAGGTAGAAATGCTTCACTTCTTCGCACAACCAAAAGAAGGATAACAAACAACTTAAGAACAATAAACAATCAGAGCTACCAGAATAGCAAACTGTATGGAACTCCAACAACCAAGGAGTTAAAGAGACATTCATCCTGACCTGAATGAGGGGTGGAGACGGGCAGCCGGATGGGCTCAGAGACCCACTGCAAGGTTGTGGACTGCATGGATGAGGAGGGGTTGGCTGACCTGGAAACTAAAGACCCAAAACCTCTAGCTATAAAATACTGTGGGGGCTGGAAGGCGGGAGAAACTCAGTCTCACAGCAGAGTTCATTGGGAAGTGGGGCTACAGTAGAGTGAGCGAGGGGCATTGTTCCCTCTCTGATTCCTCCCACACAGACAGTGCCACAGCACAGCAAAAAGGGCTGGCTTCCCTGGTGACTACATAAGGCTCCACCTCTTATGCTGTAACAAGTGCTCCTAGACAAAGAAAGAACAGATCAAAACTCCAGAAAAAGAGCTAAGCGAGGAAGAGATAGACAACTTATCTGATGCAGAGTTCAAAACACTGGTAATCACGATGCTCACAGAATTGATTGAGCTCAGTCACAAAATGAAGGAAGAAATGAAAACTACACAAAATGAAATAAAGCAACATATACAGAGAACCAAAACTGAAGGGAAGGAAACTGGGACCCAAATCAACAATTTGGAACAAAAGGAAGGAATATCCAACTGGAACACAATGCAGAAATAAGAGTTCAAAAAAAAGAGGAGAGGCTTAGGAACTTCTGGGACAACTTTAAGTGTTCCAGCATCTGAATCATAGGGGTTCCAGGAGGAAAAGAGGAAGAGCAAGACATTGAAAACTTATTTGAACAAATAATGAAGAAAAACTTCCTCAATCTGATGAGATTTAGACTTCCAGGAAGTCCAGGAAGCCCAGAGTCCCAAAGAAATTGGACCCAAGGAGGAACACACCAAGGCACATCATAATTGCATTACCCAAAATTAAAGATAAGGAGAGAAACTTAAAAGCAGCAAGAGGAAAGGAGAGAGTTACTTACAGAGGAGTTCCCATAAGACTATGAGCTGATTTCTCAAAAGAAACCTTACAGGCAAGAAGAGGCTGGAAAGAAGTATTAAAAGTCATGAAAGGCAAAGACCTACATCCAAAATTACTCTCTTCAGCAAAGCTATCATTTAGAATGGGAAGTTCTTCCCAGATAAGGTAAAGTTAAAGGAGCTCATCATCACCAAACCCTTATTATATGAACTGTTAAAGGGACTTATCTAAGAAAAAGAAGAAGATCAAAAACTATGAACAATAAAATGACAACAAACTCATAACAATCAACACCTGAGCCTAAAAAACAAAAACAAAAACAAAAACTAAGCAAACAGCTAGAATGGGAACAGAATCACAGAAATGGAGATTACATGGAGATCTGTGGGGAGGGGGAAAATGTAGGGGAAAGGTACAGAGAATAAGAAGCATAATTGGTAGGCATAAAATAGACGGGGAGTTTAAGAATAGTATAGGAAATAGAGAAGCCAAAAAACTTATATCCCATGGACATGAATCAAGGGGGGGGGGTGTTGCTGGAGGGTGGGAAATGCAGGGTGGAGGGGTGTTAAACGGGAGAAAAAAGTTGGGAAAACTGTAATAGCATAATCAATAAAACATACTTTAAAAAATGTATAATTTTCAGTAGAGACCTTGCAATTTCCTGGTATTCATTTTTTTGGGGAAGGATTATGTGCTTGGATCACTAAAACATTGTTAGGTTAGTAAATAACCATATAGGCAAAAAGGAGTTGAATGAAGATTGTAAGCATTTGATTATGAAAAAAACCCCACAATCTTAATTTTTTGCTTATGGGATATTTCTTATACTTACTCATAGGTATCTTTTGCTTTTTTCTGATGTTTAGACTCTGCTTCATATATCCACACTAGCTGAATAAATGGTAAGTGATGTGTTGCTGTAACACATGGAATGGTTTTGATGTAAATCAGGGAGACCTTGCTTTCAACTTTGAAGTGTAGATGAAAGGTCTTGGGAGTTCTGAATTCAAATATATGGATGTGAAATTTTGCTTCATCCCTTATTATTAAGTGTAGATGTTGAAAAGTAACTTAATTTCTCTCAACTTTTTTATTGATGAAGTGAGTTATGATAATTCCTACTTCACAGGATTATGTAAGAAATGATATAGTGCTTGTGAAAGCACCCATTTCATTTAAGACATTGCACATATTAATTGCTGCTATTAAAAAATCCATATCTTCTTTTCTAATGTAATACCTTAAGATGATTATTTTTTAATTTGGAAAAGCAATAATTCTTTTACATTCTTTTTAAAAAATAATTCTTTTTTATTTTATTATAGTTGTCCCAATTTTTTCTCCCTTTGTCCTTTTCCATCCAGCTCCCCCTGCTCCCACTGTCTATCCCCGCACTGTTGTCCATGTTCATGGGTCATTCATACAGGTTCTTTGACTAATCTCTTCCCCTTCATTCCACCATTGACCCCTACTCCCCTTTCCTCAGACTGCTGTCAGTCTGTTCCTGTTTCCATGTCTCTGGTTCTGCTTTGCTCATTAGTTTATTTTGTTCATTAGATTCCTCATACAAGTGAGATCATATAGTATTTCTCTTTCACTAGCTGGGTTATTTCACTTGGCACAATACTCTCCAGATCCATCTGTGCTGTCATAAAGAGTAGGAATTCCTTCTTCTTTCTGCTGCATAGTATTTCATTGTGTAAATGTACCACAGTTTTTTAATCCATTTATCTACTGATAGGCACTTAGAATGTTTCCAATACTCTATTGTATATAGAGCTGCTATGAACACAGGGGTGCATAAATCCTTTTGAATTGGTGTTTCAGGATTCTTAGGGGATATTCCCAGCAATGGAATTTCTGGGTAAAAAGACAGTTCCATTTTTAGTTTTTTGAGGAAATTTCATTCTGTTTTCCATAGTGGCTGCAGCAGTCTGCATTCCCACCAACAGTGCACTAAGCTTCCCTTTTCTCCACATCCTCACCAGGACTTGTTTGTTGACTTATTAATGATGGCCATTCTGACAGGAGTGAGGTGATATCTCATTGTGGTTTTAATTTGCATCTCTTTAATGGATAGTGATGTTTAACATTTTTTCATATGTCTATGGGCCATCGATGTGTCCTCCTTGGAGATGTCTATTCAGGACCTTTGCCCATTTTTTAATTGGATTGTTTGTCTTCCTGGTGTTGAGTTGTATGAATTCTTTATATATTTTGGAGATCAAATACCTGTCTGAAGTATCATTGACAAATATGTTCTCCCATACACTTGCTTTCCTGATTGATTTGATGCTGGTTTCTTTAGTGGTACAGAAGATTTTTACTTTGATGTAGCCCCATCATGTATTCTTTTCCTTTATTTCTCTTGCCCTAGGATATATATCAGCAAAACTATTGCTGTGTGGAATATCTGAAATTTTACTGCTTATGTTATCCAGTAGAACTTTTGTGGTTTCATGACTTATATTTAAGCCTTTATCCATTTTGAGTTCATTTTGCTGTATGCCATAATTTGGTGGTCTAGTATCATTTTCTTCTTTTACATGTACCAGTCCAGTTCTCCCAACACCATTTATTAAGAGGCTATTTTTACTTTATTAGATGCTCATGCCCCCTTTGTCAAATATTAATTGACCACAGAAACATGGGTTTATTTCAGGGCTCTCTATTCTGTTCCATTCATCTATGTGTCTGTTTTTATGCCAGTATCAGACTGTTTTGATTACAGTTGCTTTGTAATATAGTTTGATATCAGGTATTGTGGTTGTTCCAATTTTGTTCATCTTTCTAAAGATCACTGTGGCTATTTGGGTTCTTTTCTGGTTCCATATAAATTTTTGAAATATTTGTTCTAGATCAGTGAAATATGCTCTTGGTATTTTAATAAAAATTGCATTGAGGGAAGGGAAGGGGAAAGTCAAGGAACATATAGCAAGGACTCATGGACAAAACCAAAGGGGAAGAGCTGAGGGAGGGAAAGTGGGAGGGGGCAAGGGAAAGAGGTGGGGGGGAGGCAGAGACAAATGTATTTAAAAAGTAAATAAATTAAAAAAAAAAATCAAAACACCAAAAAAAAAATTGCATTGAATCTATAGATTGCTTTGAGTAGTATACACATTTTAATGATGTTAATTCTTTCAATTCATGAACACAGTGTATGCTTCCATTTATTTGTGTCTTCCTCAATTTCTTTTTTTCAATGGTCTATAGTTTTCCAAGTATAGGTCTTTTACCTCATTGGTTAAAGTTATTCTTAGGTACTTTATTTTTTTTGCTGCTATAGTAAGTGGGATTTTTTTTCTTAGTTTCTCTTTCTGATAGTTCATTGTTGGTGTACAAAAATGCCATTGATTTCTCAATATTGCCTTTTATTCCACTGTTCTGCCAAATTCACTTATTATTTTGAGTATTTTTTTGGTGGAGTCTACAAGGTTATGTACACTCTCATGTCATATGCAAACAATGACAGTTTTATTTCTTCCTTTTTAATTTGGATGCCTTTTATTTCTTCTTGTCTGATCGCTGTGGCTAGGACTTCCAATACTATCTTAAATAAGAGTGGTGAAAATAGAAGCACTTGTCTTGCTCCCGATATTAAGGGAACCACTTTTAGTTTTTGCTCATTGGGTATGATGTTGGCAGTAGGTTTTTCGAATATGGTCTTATTATTTTGAGGTATACTCTCTATTCTCACTTTGCTGAGTGTTTTTAACTTAAATAAGTGCTGAATTTTATCAAATGCTTTTGCCGCATCTATTGATATGAACATGTGATTTTTGTCTCTCATTTTATTCATGTGATGTATCACCTTTACTCATTTGTGAATATTGTACCATCCTTGCATCCCCGGCATAAATCTGACTTGATCATCGTATATGATCTTTCTACTGTATTGTTGGATTTCGTTGGCTAGTATTTTGTTGACAATTTTAGCACCTATGTTCATCAGAAATGTTGGTCTGTAGTTTTCTGTCTTTGTTGTGTCTTTTCCTGGTTTTGGGATTAATATAATACTGGTCTCATAAAAAAGTGTGGGAGACTTCTCCCTTCTTGAATTTTTTGAAACTATTGGGATGGTGTGTGGGTGTCTATGTATGTATATGTTGTATCCATGTGTTCACATATGAATTGTAACTTTTAAGGATTGCCTGGTCATCTCAGTAAAGGTCAATCATGGTTCCTACTCCAGTAAGCTGATTTGTTATAAGAATAAATAGTTCATTTGTGAATGAAGCAACCACAGGTTGTTTTAAATCTCCAAATAGAAAGTGAAATGTAATACTTTATAAACTATATAAAGTTCTTTAAACAATTGAAATAATTACTTTAAACAATATCTCTCATAGTTTTATTTATACATAAATGTGCATATTTTTAAAAGCATGTTTTTACTTTTGATTATATATTTTATATATATGGGTATTTCTAAGAACAGTTTATGATTACATTATTTTCTTTAAGAGTTTAGGTAAAATATTAATATAATACAAATTTTATTCTGAAAAACAACTGCAGAAATTATAATTATTGAATCTTATTCACAGCATCCTTTAGAAAGTAAAATAACCATCTCTATATATTTTTATGGGTGTATAAATATTCCATGAATTGGTCTCTGTAAGTGAACTTTCTTTTTAGAACATGGAGGGTAATAATTTTATTTCAGAGCAGATATTGACCCTAGTATTTTAACAAGTAACATTTTAGAGATTGCTATTTCTGATAAAGTTACATGTAAATGTGCCTAAAGAGTTTTATGACATAGAAAAATATAACTTTTTTGTCTCATATATATAGCATATCTGTTTCATAATACTGAGTTGATACCTTGTGAGTCAGTCAGTAAAGAAATTTAGGAGGAATTAATTTTTCAATAGAGCTAGCAAGGTTATTTTAAAAGACTGAGTCTTATAAATAATAGTAATATTTTCTAAAAATTGATAAAGACAAGTAATACAGAGTTAGTTTGTAAGAGAAAGTGAAAAGAATGTGTTGGTTAAGACTAATGTGTACGTGAAATACTCATCGTTGCTTTTCAAGTTAAACCTTCTACTTAGATGATCAATCAGTCAAGAGTGGCAGGTAGTGACCATTAGGTGGATTCATTAACACCCTGCAGCCTGCTTGTACAGGGTGACTCACATCTGTCTTCATTAGAAGTTTTCTAGTTGCCAGTAGTGAACAGATGGGTCATTATTGCCAACACTGCCCTTTGGGCCTACCTGGAGGACATGCAAAGTCATCCTATACAGGACACTTATCCACATTTATCTACTAGGGTATGAGCAAAATATTTTGAGTAATAGTGATATATTAAAATATGTTTAACCCCGAAGCTGCCCATGTAGACTTATTTTTATAAGCAACTTATACAAAAATGTTATTTTGGAGGAGAGGGAAATTATTTAAATGTATATGTATAACTATTGTGAACATCTGTAAAAGCTAGTATATAATTGAATTGTAAATTAAGCATAAGACAATGATAAGTTTTTATTTAGATTATTTAATAGTATATTGAAAGACTTTAGTAGAAACATAGTATGTAATAGATATGGTTATTATTGATGATGTTTTATATCACAAATACAATGTATTTCAAGATTTCCTCTCAAATAAGATTATACCTTATAACATATGATATTAAATTCTAAATTCAAGATATGAAAAGCTTAGAGATCTATATATTTAATCCATCTAACTGATTTAAGTAAAAGGGATATTACATTCTGGTCAAAATATGCAATTTCAGCATTGAATTATATCTTGAGACTGTCTACTTAGTTCAGTGACAGCAAGCACTTTTGTAAGGGCAGATTAACTGCCCAGATTTGTTGTAATATCCTGGGTGTAAATGATGGGAAGATATTGACAGTGCATGTTTTTCTTTGTACTCCTCCTTCTCTTTTTTTATCTTCTGAGATGCCTTTTTTGTTCATGTTTAGGTTCACCACAAATGAGGCTACCTGTATATAGATAGAACACTGAATCAGGAAAACTATTTTATGAAGTGGTTAATCCTTATGCATTAATGTAAAGCTGTATTTTAAATCTAGTGTCCTTTGTTTAGAAATCTGGAGGCTAAGCTCCTGGGGAACTGGAATACTTAGCAATTCTAAGAATTAATTTTTTTCCTTAAATAGTGATGAAAGTAAGTTTCTAAGAGAAATATATTATGAGGGCTCCTAAGTGATAATAATAATAATTATTAATGTTATAATAATTATAATACTATATTAATAATAATAAGGATAGCTTTTTCTTTGTAATATTCTTAGAAGATATCCTTTGCCTAAGGAGTCAAATGAGGGTATAGGAGAAAGACAGTGCCCCACTTTTTGTTAAAATGTATGTTTTCTTCAGGAGCTTTTTTTTCTTTCAGTAATCTACTAGCTTTATATTTGAGGAGAAAAACAGAGACTTTTAAGGATCATATTTGAGATGACATTTAAGCTCTGTGTATGAAATAAAATTTATTTCATTTCATAAAAACTGTCCATGTATTAAGTTTTAACTTTTCAAGGGAGCAAAGAGAATTAAAGAATTACTGCAACTCTCATTGAAATAGCTAAAACTTTGTGATTCTCATTGAAATGGCTAAAACTTACAGAAGGCCATCAGAATGATGTGAAAAACTATAGTCTTCTGTATTTCTTCCTGTAGCCCTTCATGTGCTAGGGCTGCCTTAACAAAACACTTAAACAACATAAGTTTATGTTCTTACAGTTCTGGAGGTTGGAAGCCCAAGACCAAGTAGTTGGCAGATTTGGTTTCTTCTGAGACCTATCTATGTTCTTGGCTTACAGACATTCACCTTGCTGTGTCCTCACATGGCTGTGTGTGTGTGTGAGTGCGTGCGCCCATGCATCCCTGGTATCTCTTCTTCTTTTTATTAGGACACCAGTCTGATAGGATCAGGGCCTCACCCTTATGACATCATTTAACCCTAATTATGTTTTTAAAGACCCCATCTCCAAAAATAATAACACTGGGGTTTAGGACTTCAACATATGAATTTTGAATTTGGAGGGGGGCACAATTCAGTCCATCATATTCTGATTGAGAGTAGGAATATTTAATATTGTTGAATTTTGTGTTTTGATTAAGCTTTTATTATATTAATTTTTATTGGTACACTTTGACATCTGGGATTTATCAATACAATAGTACAAAATCGGTGTTTTTACTATGTTTATCTTTGCGATGTTTAAAAAACTAATACTATAGATATAGCAACACTTTTTTGTTTCATCATTTTCTGTCAATTTATCATTGAAGTCGTGGGGCATTGGTTTCAAACTTTTAGGCATCAGGACCTCTTTATACTCTTAGGACTTTTATTTAGGTGGTTTACATTTATTATATTGTTTTATTAGAAATTGAAACTGAGAAATATTTGAAGTGCAAGAATATACAACTGTTCCTGAGAGAGTAAGAGTCAAATAGGCAAATGAAGTCTTAGTATTTTCTAGAGACTGAATGTGTCTCCCTGAAATTCTTATGTTGAAATGTAATCCCCAGTGTGATGACATTTGGTGCTGGGCCTTTGAAAGGTGACAAGGTAAAGTCCTCATGAACGGGACTAGTTCCCTTACTCCTTCCACCCTGTTTGGATACTGTGAGAAAACTGCTGCCTGTGAACCAGGAAGTGAGCCCTCACCCAACACTGAATCTTGGACTTCTCAGCTTCCAGAACTGTGAGAAATACATTCGTTATTTAAGTTACCTAGTTTATGGTTTTGTTATACCAACCCAAACTGACTAAAATATATTAGTATGAGAATAATTTTGACCTTGAAGATTCTCTGAAAGGATATCAGGGACTCCCCAAGGGTCACTAGAGCAAACTTTGATACCATGTCCATGGGATCTTTGATTTTTTAAAAAATTAAAAAAAATTTTTATTCATTCACACTGGACAGCCATTGTTGTGTTGGCTGTTGTCATTTTTTTTTTTTTTTATTTTTAGAGAGGGGAGAAAGAGAGGGAGAGAAACATCAATGTGTGGTTGCCTCTTGTGCGCCCCCTGCTGGGGACCTGGCCTGCAACTCAGGCATGTGCTCTGCGCTGGGAATTGAATCCGTGACCTTTTGGTTTGCAGGCCGGCGCTCAGTCCACTGAGCAACACCAGCCAGGGCAGTGTCTTTTAAATTATAAATAACATTGACTTCGTTTGTTGATTAAATGCCCAGATCAGAGAGTCTTTAACATATGTTATAGCTCATGGTTAGTAGCAAAAATTCTATTATCATATATTATAAAATTGTGTTTTAATGTATATGCAGCTGTTAATAGGACTATTTTTTAGTTGATAAAATACAATTGTATCCTTTCCTTTAACATGCAGTGAAATTGTAATGGGGAATGAGAATGGGTTTTCTAAATATACCTGTTCAAATTATAGTGAACTTTAAAGTTATTGCTGGTATTTGCAACTCTTCTATCAAATGTCTTCTAATATACTTTTAGCAGTGAATCTGAGGTTTGACTGGTTTTGAAATAGTTTTAGACAAAGACATGAACTTTCAAATACCCATAACTGCTTTTAATGTCAAAAATCACACATGGCCAACCTCAACATTTATTTCAATTATTCTAAAATTTCTACAAATTTTCAAAACTGTGTTTAAGAAGCATCCTTTTACTTGAATTTGCATCAAATGTTCAAATGGAAACAAAATATATTGACATTTTCGATTGTGATTTAAAATATGAGCTTACATGGCTGTGCATGAGATTAAGGTTATATTAATTTTAATAAAAATTTAAAAGACTTCTCTCTTACAAATTAAACTGTCTTTTGGGTTTTTAGTTCTTACCTTTAGTTTTTTGTGTTGGGTTATTTGGATGCTTTACCATTTGTGTGTTTCTATAATGCTTTTTAAAATTATATGGTCTATACTGCTTGAAGATTTTGCAAGAGATTTCAAGGGTTTCAGACTTCATAGTTAAACTCTCAGAAAAGTAAACATTTTATGTGCTATTTTGAAGGATAGAGGAGCTTCTTTTCATAATCCACAGAATACATTCCAATTATCAAGGCTGGGTTTTATTATTAAATGACTCATTTTTTCTTTTCATTTAATATTATTCAGTCACATACTTCAGTATCTCAGAAAGAATAATGAAGAATTCTATTTCTGCCTTTACTGGGGTAGCTTGTATTAGCTGAAAATATCCTGCTGAGAGCAATTGTAGAAGCTGCATAATGTGATTTCCAAGTGGCTGAAGGCAACAGAGAACAACTGAGGAAGATGGAACTTACAGGATAAAGTTCCAGAGAAAAAGAGAAATGCTTTGAGGTTAACCTGACATTCTCTGCCTTTTTTACATTAAGGCGTTTTTTTTTTTATTTGTAAGTGGCCTAGGAAGAAAGGCTGAGATGTAAAGCATAAATGGCTGGTAAAATCTTTCATCAGTGTTACAAGGTTAGGAAAACAAAAAATTGAAATTCAGGAATACTAAGGTAGTCAAAGCTTGAGGAAACCAAGAATATTGAGTAAAGGGCCCCACAGAAAACTTATGCTGTATTCTGTGCTGTTTTTTTCCTGAGGTTTTGCTGATTTCTAAAATGGACAAGCAAGAAACCAAGAATCCAAGTGCAAAGTGGCAGCTAAACATGTAGCCTGTTCTAGGAACTTCATGGTGCTAGAGAGACAGAAAATAGAGCTGAGGTACTACTTAGAACAGGGGTTCAGGTAAAAACTTCAGATTTTTGGAAATAAGGGCACACAGGAAATAGATTAGCTTCCACAAAGATTTAAACTCAGCGTCAAAATTTTTCAGTCCCTGATTTGGCCAAGATGATATGCCTCTATTTAACTGTAAGACACAAGAACAGTAAATGATCTCTGGGGGAAGATAACATCATTCAAAATTTGTGCATTTTTCCATATTCAGCATTCAACTACAATGCAGGAGGACATTAGACCTTCTGGTTGATCAAGATACTTGATTTTCAGATTTCAAAATGATTGTGATTAATATGCTTAAGAATAAGAAATGAACTGGAGAGTCTGACAGAGAACCAAGCTTATAAAAAATCAAATGGAGATTTTAGAACTAAAAATACAATACATGAAATTAAAAACTCAATTAATGGAGTTAACAGATGATTAGAACTAAGAGATGTTTTACTAATTTACAATTTACTAATCCTAGAGAGGAAAGAAGATTAGTAAACTAGTTTAGTGGAAAATATCTATACTTTGAAATACAACTAAAATATAGAAGGCACAGAGAAGAGTACAAGAGACATATGAAATATGTGTGTGATTGTAGTTCCAGAAGAAGTGGTGATAGATGATGGGCTGACTTGCTACTTTTCCGTGGATTTGGCAGTAAGGAGACAATGAGTAAATGGGTCTAGGCAATTTAGTCTTATAGCAGTAATAACATCTTGGCTGTGGTCCCTGACCTATCCTTATAGAGGAAAGAGAATAGAGCCAGGTGTTTCTTGCACACACAATGGAGGGCGCATCACCCCCAAATCTCAGGCGAGAAACCCTGACATTGGTTGTCTTTGATCTTCCATCGGAGGTGCTGGCAAACCTACCCATCTTTACCTCTAGAGAAAGGAAGGTTATCTTCATTAGCCTAGAATGTAGCAATTCTACCCTAGAAAGTGATGGTGGGCATTTTAATCTTTATTACTCTTAAATGTCTCTGAGAAAGGGGCATGTTTCTCTGTTTATTGCCTGGGAATGTAAACAAACTTACTCCAGAAGCCAGTTGTCTTTCCAGGGCCAACTGCTATACAATTCTTGAAATGATAGTCCTGGGGAAATTGACTACTAATGTTTAGTTGAGTGGAATGGGAAATTGTCTCCCAACAGCTAAAATTCAACCTTTGTTCTGATAAACATCAAATGTTAGTAGACATGAAATTTCATGCCTTTTTTTTTAAGCTAAGAGAGAGGCTTAGAACCCACTGCTCCAACTTTAAGCATATGTCAATGGGATTTTTGCTATAATATCCCCACCCACAGTGAACTGAAAGAACTGATCGGGGGCACACCGACTGCAGCAAGACATGGTGACAGGTAGGGAGAAGGCAAAACTTTATATATAACATACACAAGAATTACAGTAACTTCCTAGAGCAATTTTCATTGCAGAAGAGCTCACATAGTTATTTCTGAGAGAATTAAAACACAATAAATATACTTAAATGTAAAAACTTCAATTATTTAAAGAATATTTTTCAATTTTCTAGGGAATTTACGGATGTAGAACAATTCTTCTATGCTGAAAAATAAGTATACAATGCAAGTGTTTCAAAAAATGGTAATTGATACATTTATATAACTGACCAATTTCAGTAGAATGAACAAACATTCATCTTTGCACATATATTTTAAAAATAGTTTTAAAAATATAAAAATATTAATCTGTTCATTCATAATCTAAAGTGCAGTAGCATGTGGAGATTGTCCCTGTACTTATACTGCCACACACATCTTTTGGAACTCATCAGTTCTGGATCCAGAAAATCCATTGACATATTTAAGGGAAAAATGGATAATTTTATCGACCTTACTTAATTTTAATATTACTATGAAACTCAGGAACTATTCAGAGTAATGGCCATTTTCAAATACTTGTGCTTCATTTTATAGTTTGCTCAATATATATTTAATAAGCTTCTACCATATGCCAGGTATTCTGCTATCCTCTGGATATACAGTGGTAAAAAAAGTACATGTAGACTCCCGTCTAATGAAGATTAAGAGGACGGCTCTCCTTTAGAAGTGAGATTTGACGTGAGACCTGAAGAAGAACATAAACTAGAAGAAGAGGTAAAGAAGTGCATTCTAGGCAGAGGGAACATCAAAGGCCCCGTGGTGGAAAGAGGTGGAGGACAGTCAAAGCAGCCCAGCAGGGATGTTCCTTGACACACATACAGATAAGGAAATACACAAAAGATTATGAACTACTTTGTAAAATCAACACCTTATTGTGGACTTATGATTATGTTTAGATAAACTAGATTGGTCATTTAGAGCACATAGTCAGAAAAACTTTTACCAGAGAAGTGAAAATTTAAAAAACTCCTTTTTTTTCTTGTAATTTCAATAATAAATGGAAGACAGGTTTTTGATGTTGATAGAAAAAATATAGGCTTAGGAGCAGAAGGATTCTTTTCTATAATACCCAATAAGGCATAACATTTGTCTTAATATTATGCATAATAAATATAGTAATTTTGGCTTTGACCCCCATAACAATGTTGAAATATACAGGGTTATTAGAAACTCTTGTTTCAGTGCTCATTGTTGAAAACTCTTAAAACATGTATTAGCCTTTTCCCTCATATCTTTTAAATTTATACCTAGATAATATAATACAAATAATAGATAATCTGGATGTGCACGCTTTAAGATATAAAATAAGATGTTGAAATTTTTTTATAAGTTGACATTTTTTCCATTCATGTTCCCCAAACTCCATGGCGCCATGGAATCTTTTTGATATCATTGACTGAAAGATGATTGAGAATTAACTTACTTTAATATCAGAGATACAGACTCTCTGGCTTCCAGATGTAGAATAATAAGCAGTGCTATTCAAAATGTTAAATCATTTAGTTATTTATTTTTTAATAGCTAAATTATTACATTTAGCTCATTGGTTTGAAATTTTCTTTAAAACTGAACATTATAGGATATATATATATATAAATATATATATTTATATCTATAGATATAGATATAAATAATTTTCTGTGAGTTTACTTCAGGTCAAAGCAATTTCTTTAGTGTTCACATTGTGGAATTCAGACTTTTATCAAGCACCTGTCTGAGATACAGTTCCAGACTGTCTTCTGAAAAAGGCTTACCTCTCTCTATATCATAAATAAATAAGCAATTTTAATGTCCTATTATATAAGTATTTTTATATGAGGAGAATGTTTGACTCAGCAAACTAGTCTGATTGTTTAGATTCCTAAAAAGGAAAGAGGTGAGAAGGAAACATTCTCAATGTTTTGCTGAAATTGATGAGGCCATGTGTGAATATGGAGCCTTCTGACATCCATAAATGATAAACTCTTTAAAAAAGAATGTAATTTTTTCATGTTTCTGCATACATATTTTACATTTAATAAAAAAGACCATAACTGATATTGATTGTCAGAAACAATAAGCTTGTGAATAAATAAAGCAGTCACTTGTAAAGTTATAGGTAGAGAGAATGAAGTAGGCAATTTGAGTACATGTTATTCACTTAAAAGTGAAGGTGATTTATGGATATTACATTTTCCTACCTCATGAATGGTAACATTAATAGTTGGTCTAGTAGAAAGAGGATATATTTGCTGCCATTTCTGCTGTCTTTTATCAGTGTTGCTAAAGATGAAGATATATTTTCTTGTTAGATATGGGTAAAGGAATGGGACATAAGCTCTTTTCCAAATGGAATAAATATTAAAGTATGGCGTTCTCTTTAAATTTTGATAAATAACTTCTGTGTTAAGATACACTATATATCCAGATTCATATATCCAGTTTGTCTTTTGTGAGAGCCAAGTTGGATTACATATTCCACCAAATGTGTAATCTAAAAAAAATTTTAGGCACTAAAATCATTTAAATATTTACATAGGTGATATATTTGATTATATTATAAAAATATAATTTTGATCTATAAAACAAACTTTCCTTAGATTTTATAGATCTATTTTTGATACATATTGTTTTACTTCTAAGCAGCTGAAAACTCTGAGGCCTCAAATTGTTGAGTTATGTTTAAGGCATGGTATATTCCAACAGAGGACATTACATAAAATGAATGATATATCAACTTCTCTTTATTCACAAAACACATTATAATGTAGTACTTTACTGAATTGCATATATATATTTGCAAATTCACTTACCCTGATAAAGTTGCAGCTATAAAACATCCAGCTTAAACATAGAATGTAATAGTCTAAGTCAATGTCATAACTAATAGTGGTCTTCGAGTGCATCTATATTTAAACTCTATTGCCTTATTGATTAAATAGCAGAAATAGCCCAGATATTGGGGAGGTTATTCAGGCAAAGTATCTCTGTGTCACTGAAATGAAAGATTGGAGGTGAGGGAGTCTCTGACTTGTCTAGACTTTTGGACAGAATTTTTCAAGTATATATCTGTTTATTTTGTGTGCTCCTTATACGTATATACTCTTCTTGACAGGTGGATTAGGTGACAGTGAACCAAATTCTATCAGTCTTAAATATCGGAGGAAAGGAATTTATTGGTACATTTTAGGGTAGGTCTCGCTCAGGCACTGTGTCAGGCTTGAATGATGTCACCAGGACCTGGTCTCTCTCCTTTGCTTTTGAGAACCTTGTCTATATTTGTTTTGTTCACAGATAGGATTTTCCTAATAGTGACAAGGTGGCTGTTTCACTTCATATCCTCACAGTCCCTTGTGCAAGGAGAGTGTGAAAAGAGTATCTGCTCCTGGATATTCAAACAAAAGTCAGCTTTGAATAATCTATTGGTTTGTGATGCTTACTTAACATGTGTTAAATTCTTATATACATTAGGATTGGTTTCTAAGGTATTCAGAATGTTCATACAGATAATATAGGGCAGGAAAGTTGTGGGAAAAAGTCTTTCTTTTAAATCATTATTAGAACTTTTAGTTTGAGAAGAGTATTATTTCAGAGAATGGGTGTGATAGCTCTTCCATAATGTTATTAGAGAATTGTTTATAAAAGCTTGTAATAACAATGTTTATAAGAATTGTACCTTCTTGTTACAAATGAAATTGTTTCTTTAAGTGAAAAATATACCCTTCTAAATGCCTATAAGTGGTATAGAAAAAAGATTATATTTAAAATCTTCATCTAGTAACTGGGTTTCTTACAAAAATCTTTTTTTTAATTCTAAGAGATTTTCAAATAATTCCCTGAACTTTTGTACATATGTAATCTTTGTCATCAAATGACAATTTGACTTTTGTCTTTTCCAGCATTATTTTTGGTTTGCTGTTTTGCTGCCCTGAACAAAAATTACAGTACAATCTTGAATTATAATGGCAACATCTGACATCCTCTTCTGTTTTTATAAGAATACATTTAGTCTTCTTTTTTGACAATAGCATTTACTTCTAGTTTAACATGGATAGTCTTTATAAGTTAAAAATATCTATCATTCCTGGTTTTGTAGTGTTTTTCAATTTGGAAAGTGCATTTAATGCTTTTATTGTTGTTCAATGAGTGGTATAGAAAAATGAGGCCATCATGTGGTAGATTGCACTAAACCTACTGACACGATAGATATGTTGAGAGATTTCCTTATATTAAGCCACTCTTTAAACATTTTTTCCTCTTTATTGAATTTATTGGAGTGACACAGGGTAACAAAATTATACAGATTTCAGATTCATATCATCTGTACACTGTATTGTGTGTTCACCATCCTAAGTTTCCTTCTATCACCATTTATCCCCCATACCCTCCTCCACCTCTACCCCCCCCTTCCCCTTGGTTGTCACCACACAGGGATCTGTGTCCATGAGCTTTTTTCTCTTTTGCTCAGTCCTTCCACCTCCCCTCACATAGACCCCATCAACAACTGTCAGCCTGCTGTCTATGAGTATATATTTATTTTACTTGTTAGTTCATTTGTTCATTATATTCCACATGAGTGAAATCATATAGTACTTTCTCTGACTGAAGCCGCTACTCTTGGATTTTTTAGGGATGGCAGGCAATTCTCTTAATATACCATTGAATCAATTTTTCAAGTAGGTGTCTGTCTCATAGAACATCTCCCTGGCTAACATTTTCCCAGTAGAGACTGCTTCTTCTTTATGAATGTAGTAATGTCATAGTATGTACATCCTTTAAATGCAGTACAAAATTCTCATAAAATGATGTGCAGGAAAAGTCTTTAGGCACATTCTAAAATACAATTTTGGCAGAATATAAAATTTATCTCTAGATGTCTTGTAAAGCACACTGAGTTATCAGCAAAGGGATGTTCATCTTCAATGTCACTGGACTAAGAGAGACTATCAATAGTATTAAAGCAACTGTTTGTTAATAACTATGTGAATTGTTTAATTATCAGGAAGCTGTGTTACACATTTTACATCTTAAATATAGTTTGTAAAGTATATGTGCATTTTATAGTATTTAGTTGCTACATAAAAAACAAAATTGTTAGTAGGTTGATGAATGAGGTCTGTCCAGAAAATATCAAGCCATGTAGTGTGAAAAATAGAGACACTTATTAAAGAAGGTACAAGATACAAGAAACATTGTACATAAGACAATGATACCTGAGTCTCTCTCAGAGTGGGCACCGTGGGGCCTCACACAGCTCTCCCAATCACCAGCAACTGCCCATTTGTATTTTCTTGAATCTCATCAATGGTTTGAAATCTCTTCCCTTTCAAAGGTGATTTTAGTTTTGGGAAAAGCTAGAAGTCACAGGGTGCCAAATATGGGCTGTAGGGGGGCTGAGTCACCTGGGTGATTTACTGTTTCACCAAAAAACTCTGCACAAGACATGATGCATGAGTGGGTGTGTTATCATGATGAAGCTGCCAATAACCAGTTGCCCATAGCTGCAGTCTTCTGAATCCTCTGGATAGTTTCTGCTGAGGAATGTTCAAGCTTCATGTAAAACTTGATGTGGATTTGTTGCTCTTCTTGCTCAGTCATTTTGAACGTGATAGCTGCACAGTACACCTGCTCACTCAATAACATCTATCCATCCCTCACTGACTAGTCCAGCGAAGTCATCATTGTTCAGGCATGCACATTCCAGGCCACTCTCTTTGGCTGCTTGGTTACACTGATGTCATGCAAGCCATTCTCGTTATATTGACAATGGATGGACTTTTTGGGGACAGACCTCGTAATTGTTATTTCAGCACAGAACATCCAATTTTTAGAAGGTAATGATGTTGAGATCCAACATTGTGGTGGAGAAGGTGAAAGTTACACTCACCTCTTCCCAGGATCAAACCAGATTTGCAACTAAATTATAGAAGAGTCAACCTGAATAACCAACTTAAGACTGGCTGAACAGAAGTCTTATTATAATCAAGAATTTACAGAAGAAACCACATCAAAACTTGGTAGGAAGAGCAGAAATGAGAAAAAGGCTATCCTTGTACCCAAGTGCCATAGCTGAGAATCTGGAGGGATAGCTCAGCTCAAAAGTCTCCTCTTAGGATCAAAGGTTCTCACTCAACCCCATTCTGTACTCCCTAGCCTGGGCCACCAGAGCCAGGAAGAGGAGCCCACAAAACATATGGCTGTGAAAATTAGCAGTTATTCTCTCTGCTTAGGAGAGACATGAATCTTCTAGAAATCCAGGTACCTCTTAAAGGGTCAATGCACAAAATGTGATTCTTAGCTATTCACCCTGGGCTCCAGCAGAGAGAGCGATGCTCAGAAGGTTGTGTGACTTTGGGAAGAAGACTAAATGGACAGCCACCAAGGACCCTGTACTGAGTCCCTCATCCATGTTGCCCACAGACACCTTCTTTTGTGGCACAAGACTCCCCTCCATATGGAAACAGCCTAAGGAAATATACTAGCCCCAGCAACCTGATTCCCTGCGGCCCCACCCTGTCAAGCCATGGGGAAGAGTCTGCAGGCTGTGGCCAGACTGGGCCTATGGTGCCAACTTTCTTGGAGGACACTTAAGGAGGTCCAGGCTATCATTTAAAATGGAAGAAACCCATCACAGAATGAAAGACACACAGAGACTTAAAGTAAATGTTGGAAAAATTTATATTATGCAAATGCAAATGGAAAAAAAAGTTGGGGTAGCAATACTTGTATCAGACAAAATAGACTTTAAAACAAAGGTATAATAAGAGACAAAGAAGGACACTACATAATGATAAAGGGAATGATCCAACAAGAGATATCATTATTGTAAACATTTATGCACCCAACATAGGAGCACCTAAGTATAGAGAAAATCTTGATGGACATAAAGGGAGAGATTGACAGTAATACAGCCTTAGTAGGGGATTTTAACACCTCATTGATATCACTGGATAAAACAGTGGCTTTGAATAACACACTAGAACATATGGATTTAATTGAATTTTCAGAGTATTTCATCCTGCAGTCACAGAATATATACTTTTCAAGTGTACGTGGGACATTTTCTGAGGTAGGCCACATGTTAGGACACAAAACAGGGCTCAATAAATTTAAGAAGACTGAAATCATTTCAAGCATCTTCTTTGATCACAATGGTATGAAACTAGAAATCGATTACAAGAAAAAAACAGAAAAGCACACAAACACATGGAAGCTAAATAACCTGTTACCAAATAAATGGATTTACAATGAGATGAAGGAAGAAATTAAAGATACCTTGAGATGCCTTGGCCTGGTGGCTCAATAGGTTGGAACATCATCCTGAGTACCGAAAAGGCTGTGGGTTCAATACCTGGTCAGCGCACATACCTGGGTTGCGGGTTCCATTCCCCATTGGAAGGAAACCAGTTGATGTTTCTCTTCTCTCTCTCTCTCTCTCTCTCTCTCTCTCTCCATTCCTTTCTCTCTCAAAATTCAATAAAAAGATATATCTTTGGGTGAGGATTAAAAAAAGGATGCCTTGAGACAAATGAAAATGAAAATACAAGAACCCCAAATCTATGGGACACAGTGAAAGCAATTGTAAGAGGGAAATTCATAGCAAGGCCTGTATCAAAAACCAAGAAAAATCTAAAATAAACAATCTAAATTTACACTTAAAGGAATCAGGAAAAGAACAAGCAAAACCCAAAATGAGTAGAAGGAAAGAAATAATGAAGATATGAGCAGAAATAAATGAAGGTCTAAAAAAAATTGCAAAAGTTCAATGAAACCAAGAACTGGTTCTTTCAAAAGATAAACAAGATGGATAAACCTTTAATTGGACTCATCAAGAAAAAATGAGAGAGGACCCAAATAAATAAAATGAGAAATGAAAGGATAAGTAACAACTGACATACCATAGAAACACAAAGGATTATAAGAAAATATTATAAACAACTGTAAGCCAAAACATTGAACAATTTGGAAGAAATGGATAAATTCCTAGAAACATACAATATTGCAAAAGTGATTCAAGAAGAAACAGAGATCTGACATCATCAGCAGGCAAAGTCAGAGCCAGTGTTTCTTCACCTGTGCCATGGCACTACCATAATGGACCATCAGATACCCTTCAAACACTGTGACAAGCTGAGACCTTTGGTGACTCTATATCTGTGCCATACATTGAAACATTCAGGAATATGTGGGATGTATTAAGAATGAAGCAGACTTAGAAGTGATAACATTACTATATTTTTGGACTTCTTCCCCATCAGAATTATGATTTAATTCTTATTCTTTAGACTATGATCTAATGAAGATTACTTATTTACTTCTCTACATTAGGCAACTCTTGTCTAAGCCATTACTGCTCTATTATTTCCTTCCACAGCCTCTTCAAACATATTGTACCATATCAAGGGCTTTATGTTGTATCCTTGTTCTGGAGCATTTTCTTTTAGACCATTTCAATATAAGTCCAACTGTCATTTATGTAGCTCTTGAAGTTTGATAGCCAGTGAAGGTAATACCTTGGGCTTCTAATACCCTATTCTTAGGTTCTATTAAACATTCATACTCACCGAACTATCATAGGCCATACTTTCCATGGTCAGTTTAGGAGGATATAGGACAGGAGCCACAGCTTGCCTGCCCAAAGAATCAGGAATTCTTCTATAGATGTCTTTTTAGCAGTCACACAGAAATTATAGCTCAAGTGCAAGGATATTTGATACACATCTCATACATACATGTCAATGATATTCTCCCTGGATTAAAAGTCTCATGCTGCACAGGAACCAATATATCTTGTAACTATTCCATAGGCATAGCTTCCAGAATCCCCACAGGGGACATGCCAGCTACAAGTGATAAAGATATGGTTCCCTGTCAAGTATTTATAGTTCTCTGACACATTTAAGTAATGTTGTCTACCACCCAGTGGATACATTATCTTTTCAGGTTATCAGGGAAACAGAGTTAGCAAAGAGTAAAGGGTTTTATCAATCCTTTGCTCATGCTCTGCTCCCTGTTTGTTGGTTAACAATATTTACATAGAAAAGACAATCAGCATATTTTATGACCATCAGTATTTGCATTATTCAATGGGCTTTTAATGTTCGTTCTCTACTATAATTGATTACGATTGTCGTTTGGCCAATTAGTTATAGAGCCTACCATATTTTTTTATTTTGTAGATCACTGGTAATTTGTAACAAGAAAAAATACACGACAGTTTAATAAACCAAACATAGTACATTTGCTTTTTATATTTTTTTTATAAAACACGTCTTATTTTTGGAGATATATATAATATATACATTATATGTAAATACATTATTATATATTATATACATTATTAATAATGCATAATATATACATTATATTGTTTTTGTGTACAATATATGATATATTGTATATACACATTGTATTGTGTATATATACTATATATCATTATATTATGTTATTATAATATATAATATATCTCACATATACTATATGTATTGTATGTGTACAATATATAATTATATATTATATACTATATAATATAATATATAATATCAGTAAATCTGGGGATCTAGGCAGTCTGAAATTATAGTCAAAATTTTACTTTATCCTCTTGGCTTGGGGCTTTCAAAACTCTCAGTCTTTGTACAAGTTACTCTATGCATTTTATTTTATTGGTGACCATAACAAGGGAGCAGAAGATAATGATCAAGTAAGGCCACCCTGTGGTTCTGCCTGGCTTAGCTGGCTGACACACACACAAGCATTTCTTGAGTGTCTGATTGACCCTGCCCCTTTATCAGAATAATCACAAATATGGGTTCTGTAGGCTTGTGTGCCTGCCTTAGTTTCCCAGCTAAGCATCAGAGTTTAATTTGGTCAGTAGCCACCCTTTTTTCCTGCCCACCTGATGGCTGGGTTTCTGAGTAGGTCCATTTCATGGACCACCAAGGGAGTGAGCAATTTTTATACTTAACACAAACCTGGATTCATTCTGATCTTTATTTACTCCCACAGGCAGAAGACTTACTCTTCATTACATGTCTTATGATTTTTGCTTTCAGACAAAGGGTTAATAAGATACCCCACCCATGCATCAATATTTCATCGACCTTCTCCTCCTCATTTGAAAAAAAAAATCTCTTCTTCCTCCCAGTCCTTTTCCTGTCATAGTGCTTTGGACATTTGAGTCAAAGGTCTGGGAGTCTACAATGACTGCCATACTGTCAAGCTTTGGATCCGATACCCCACAGGATACAGAACAGAAAGCTTAGCAGCAGGGCAGTGTCTTACATTTGCCTTCTGAGGGAATTGTAGCAGTGTCATAACAGTGCGGCTCAGATGCCAGAGGATTCACATTGCGTGAGCACAGGATTCTTCCTGGTTTAAAAGCCCCTCATAACAACTGCATAGGCCTGGCTTCCAGGGTCTTCAGAAGAAATGGAGCAGTTACAAGACTCTTCATATTCTGGGAAGTCCAAAGCAATGGTATCTCCCCTTCCCCCACTAGGTATTTACAGTTCTGCCATTCCGGATACAATATACAATCAGGGGTCATTTTTAAGCTAAGTAATGTGTCCTGCAACACAATTGATCTGCTATCCTTCTGTTGGCAGGGCAACAAAGCCTGGCTTCTGCCATATTTGCATTCACCAACAACCCTATGGTGTTGTTCATTTATCTATCCTTACATCCCAGAACTTACTGCACTATCTGTGATAAAGTAAGTACTTTTTTTTTGGTGTTAAATAGAATTACAATATATTTTAAATTTAAAGAGGATTTCCTGGCCCATTCTGAGTCATAGTAATAATTGTGTATCACATCATTATTTCTCTCAGCTCCTTTATCCATTTACATCCACCATTCCTCTCTGTGCTCAGCTTGTTTTGACTGTGCTTTTCCTTTAGACCTCTGCATTTCTTAGCAGAGACCTCATTCAGTTTATGGTGTTAGATACCATTTATGTGCTGGTTACTGTTAAATCTTTCTCACTAATATATTCTTTTGTACTACTGTACAAATTTCACTCCTACTGTAAACATTTTTATTTAATCGCTTATCAACACATTTCTACTAGGACATCTAATAGGCATCTCAAATCACCCATGTCCAAAACAGAACTTCTGACTTTCTCATTCAGTTCAGCAAACCAGTCATTAAATAGTAACAATTTCTTTTTCCAAAAAACTTAGGAGTTTTAACTGATTTTTCATATAATCTCTCTATAATCTATTCTATATATATCACTCAGAAATGTCTTTCTAAAATAAAATCATATCAGGCACTGCCTCTCCTCTAGACCCTGCACTGATTTCCCCCAATTTAAGGATAAAGTCCATATATTTAATAATAATTAATACGGTCCTTAGTAATATAGGCCTAGCCTACCTTTTCAATTTTATCTTCTGACACTTTTCTCTTTAATTATGCTTTGGTATTCTATGGTTGTTTTTAATTTTTTTTTAACATGCCCAGCTGATTTCTGTTTTCAACTATTTTGCATTTATTATTGCTTTTGCCAGGAATGACTGCTGTTAAAAAGTTTTTCCCTTATTTCACTCAAATTTCTGCTCTAATATTACCTTTTCAGAGAGGCTTTCTTTGCCTAGCTAATCTAATCACCCACCCCTATGTAGTATTTTTCATTTTTCAACATTACATATAAAATTATGCATTATATATTTGTTTAAAATTTAAGCTCCATAAGAGTACATATTTTTACTAACCTCACCACTTAAGAAAGGCCTGGCATATAGTAGATACTCAGTAAATATTATTAAAACAATCAAATAGTGATCAAGGACAGGAAGTTGAAACATACCACAAGATGCCCTGGATCCCTTATGCCATGGAAACTAATTTTCCTAGATAACCTGGTGGGAGGACTATGGTTAGTAGGGACACTAATGTAAATTTATACCCCAGAGAAAACGTGCCTGGATTATACTGGATATTCTATAAAGTAAAGCTAGAGCTTTTGACATGTTGGTACATAATCATACAAAAGCAGGCCTTTAGCTCTTACCTGTTCTCAGCATTCACTTGTCCTTCATGGACTTAGTCCTGAATTTCTTACCCTGGCCTGTTTTGTGTAATGAGCTCTGAACTGATCTTGGTATTTCTAATTTCTGATCTCCTTATTCAGTTTCCTATGTGTAAACTTACCGTACATTTTTGTGCTGAAGACAAGCTTCATGGGTATGCAACCAGTGCAGTTACCTAGAACCTCACACTCAGAAGGACCCCGCACTTGATTTAATGTTCTACTGTCATCTCGAAATTCTTAAAAACATATTAAACAAGCAATACTATGTTTTCCCTTTGCATTTTTGAAAGGTTCTTTAACTTTAAGGGAAATGACATACAATGAAACCAATTTTTCCTTAGGCTAATGGATATGAGTTAGGTTCTTAGGCATCTTTTCAACATTATAATGTAACCGCTTTGAATGAAACAATGTTGTTCAAGGATTTGCTGTAATCCTACTCATGCCCTTTATTTGGTACTGTTTTTTAGATTATAGTCTTGGCCCCAGGAGTCTCCCATTGGCTGTTTCAGCTTTCCATGACTCAGTCTCTTCCAGACTCTTTGTGATCCAGGCCAGTCCCAGCTTCTTCTACCTCAACATAGCTTCCAGGAACAGTACTCCAGCTAGCCTTGTCCTAGCCTTTAGGGTCCAAAAAATTTTTACTATAAGATGTTTTGTTCATAATTATTATAGAAAATATTTATTAAGCACTTACTCTGTACCAGTTACGATAATTATTAATTAATTATTTCCTTCTTTTATGACAATTTGTAACTCACTGGAACATTGTAAAGATAACTCCACAAAAGGAAAATTGCAATTAGAATCATTGAATGGTATGCACCAAAGAGTCATTATTGTAATTATTTTCAGAGTTAATGATTTGATAAAAATTTCAATAACAGCTTCTGGATAGGTTCCAAAATGGATCTCAGTTATAAGAATATCATTTTGTAGTAAATGTAAAATTTATTAAGATTAATGAAAATTTTTAGTGAAATAGTTAAAACTTTTAACAGATAAAATAGATGACATATCAAAAGATTTTGAGCTCTATGTACCTAGATATATCATGTTTAATAATCTTTAAGAAATAAACCCTTGTGCTGATTAATTTTGCTCACAATTATCTAAACTGTAGTAATGCAAAAATTACATTTCTTCATATTCATAATTGTTTAGGGGTATTGATTTGTATTTTGGTTCTTTGGAGTAAACTGTATAAAAGTTTGAAATGCAAAATTAAACATGTGAGTAACACCTGTGCTTTTGTACTGTGTTGATTGGAGTTACGCTTTTTTGATATGATTTCCTGCTAAATATCAGCTTTTTTACATGAAATTTTGGAAAATATAATGATAGTGGAAAGCAAAAACAGGAGTATAAGTTATTTTTATCTTAAAAATTTATGTTCTGGACCTGTGATATTTTCCCCCTATACTATAAAATTTAGTTTATTTAGAAGGAATATATCTCAAAGAGATCAAGAAAGAATTTAGCTACAAGTTAGAGGCTTCAGGATAAACTAAACAAGTGCATAATACATTTTATCTGAAATTAACTATCTAAATAATTTAAAGAAGTTGTAAATCACAAGCATGAATGTGCACAACCATTATTAATGCTTGAAATAGAATTGTTACCAAATGTAGGACTCATTAAAAAGTCTTCAGTATTTCAAATATTGAAAGCATTTCATTCAGTGAATGAATTTTCAGAAGAATTGGAAAAATCAAATATATAACTATCCTTGCTTACTTTTTAAAATAAGATATGTACATCAGATTTATATAAACTTAGCTTTTAGGAGAATGAATAGTGGCTTTATCAGAAAATGCTGCCAGAATAAACCACTCAACACTTTCATGATTATGTCTCAAGACAATTTATAAAGTTTGCATAAGGGATGATGATAATTTCTTTGGTTATCTAAACTGATATATAGAAGGAAATGGGAGGAGGAAGCAATACATTATAACACAAGTACCTAAGAGAAGCCTAAAGTCAAATGACCTGTATTAATTTTATTCTAGTTCAGATTTTGTATTATTTGCTATTGTATCTTAGGAACTTATTCTTAAAGGTTTTATATAGCTATAGTTAATGGCATTTGTAGAGTCAAGTCCCTGCTAGAAGTGTGTATAGAAACCAGAATAATAAAGGATATGGAATACTGTGTATTTGTAGTCTAAGCAAAGGATTTGCAAGGTATGACTATCAGCAGATGAGTTCGCATGAAAGATTAAGAACTGATCTCAAATTGTATGTTCTCATCATTTGTTTCTCTTTGAAATCAATGACATTTTTGGCAGCTGTTCTGATGACATTTTTTGGGTCAACAAAGAATGAATCTTTTTAATTCTATTGATGTACCTTGATTTTTATACTACTTTAATTATTTTTTCCCAATTTATTATCATTTTGCTATGAGAAAATGAGAATGTTTGATGTAAGTGGGCTACATTCTTTTGTGTAGCCTAACACATTATCAATGAAACTTATTGATCAACAAGACTTTGAGAACTACTGTCCTCTGATGTTTCATCACTCCTTGATTATTCTGAAAACCTCGAGAGGTAAAATATATCTCAAAGCACTCTTTTTCTGAGAATAAGATTATGTTACTCTCCATCAGTGGATTACAGAAGAAAAAGACTAAATTCAGTCACTCAGTTTACTAGCTATCTCTTAATAAATAGGTGATACCCATTAATGAATGTATCAATATCATGTAAAGATTCTTTAAAATTGGTCTTTTGGTTCAATGTCTGCTAAGTGATAGCCATGTCTCAGGTATTTTAAATACATGATCTTACTTAGTACTTTTTAGTTACTAAATATTTGGCCCTATTAATTCTTCTAATAACTATATTAAGTATATATTGTTGGCTTTTCTTATTTTATTTTCACTATTTATGTAGATCTCTATTTATTAAAGTACTAGATGTCAAGAACATATTGTAGAATTTTAAAAGCCATTAACAAAACAGTAAAACCCATTTAATTTAAAATTGTATTATTCATATGTATATGCTTAGACAGAGGTTTTAAAAGATATTTACCAAAGTGTGAACAGTGGTTAGCAATCACTTGGTGGAGGAAGGTGTTTGAATTCATGAATTACATAATATTTTTAAAATTAAATAACCAACCTATTCTTATTTCAGTACAAAAGACTGTAACCAGTGAATCCTATCTTTGACTTGACAGGTTCAAGGGTATTTAAATTCCTTTACTACTAAGAGATTAAAAAAATAGGAGCAATAAGAAAGCTCTTTAAAAAATATGCATCAACTAATAAATTACCTTCTTATCCAAACAGAAAAGCTGGGGGGATAGAGGATCTTCATCTCTATTAGAGCCTTTTCTCCCATCTAGGGGATTTTTGGAAAAGAACACATTTTACACACCATTTTGCTAGTTAAATGTAAATGTTCCCTATTTGTACATGGCAAGCCTGAGCTTCTGGACCTCTATGATGCTATCAACACTCCTGTTCTCTCTTTTCTTCCTTTCCCTGAAAATCTGTATAACCTCCAAAACTTTTATCTAGCGGTTTTTTTTTTCTGTGCCAGAAATTTTTTCCCCTCAAAGAATGATAAAGTAACATCAACATAGATCAGTTAGATTCTCCAGTTTTTGATAGAATAAGTTTTAACTTTGGCAAATTAAGAAACTTCTACATGTCTAGTTACGTACGTTTGGTGTGGTCCATTAATTAGGTGAAGACCTGAACAGGATTCATCAGTTATTTGAGTCTGCTAAGCAACTTCACACCTTCACTGCCTTATTCTTTGAATTAATGAAGACCTGCAATGGGCTCTGCAAAAAGGAGGTCTTCACACAGGCCAAGAAGGCCCTTGGTCCGTAAGGATTACATGATGAGGCAGTGCACCTCATTGTGCACTTGGACTCACAGAATTGTTTTTCTTCAGCCCCTGGTAAGGCTTGGTGACTCCATCTTCATACACCACGCAGTCCTTTTAAATCCATGCCTGTGTGGTCCATTTGCAGGTACTGGTTGCTTCCATAGCATAACATTTGTAAGCTTTAAACTTGCACACTTCACAAGACTATCCTTAGGGGTTAGCAAACTGTGGTCCATGGACTTGTGCTTCATTTTGTACAGGCTCTTGAGCTAACAATAAATTTTACATTTTTTTTACAGGGTTGTAAAATAAAAACATAAGAATATGCAACAGAGACAATATATGGTCTAGAAAGCATAAAATAATTAATATCTGTCCTTTTACAGAAAAATTTACCAACTCCTCCCTGACCTATGTGATGTGACACTGAATTAAACCTCTTGACACAAATTACAATACATTGGCCTAGCATGTGAACAGGAATACCTATTACACATCCCCAAGAAATGGTACATGTGGTAACGAATAAGCTCAAAATGTTCCTTGTTCTGAATGTTTTTAATCTTTCAGTCCAATATTCCATTTTTTTTGTCATCAGTACATAAGAGGAACTTTCTACATGGAGTGATGACCACAAGACTGTTGGTATTAGATTGAACCACTTCTGTCAGATCTACTTCATTGGGAATGCTTGCCTTTGCAGTTGTTACATAGTACAATACTAGTCCTTCAAGCTTAAAGTATCTACCACCTTCTTTTAAAAAATGTTGGTATGGGTTTTTCTGTTTCATTAATGTCATTCTTTTTTTTATTCCTCTCCTGAGGATATGTTTTATTGATTTTTAGGGCGACAAGAAGGGAGAGGGTGGAGGAGGTAGAGAGAGAGAGATTGAGACACTGATGTGAGAAACACCAATCAATTGCCTCCCGTACACACCTCAGCTGGGGATTAAGCTCTCAACCTAAGTATGTGCCCTGATCAGGAATTGAACCTGCAACATTTTTGGTGTACAGGATGATGCTGCAACCAACTGAGTCACCCGACCAAGGAAGCTTTTTAACAGAGCTGACCCAAGATGAAAACTGTGCAGGGGAACTTCCACAGGCATCTAGCCTCTGGACTCACTGTCCTTCGACTCCTCTGAGGGTGCTAGAGGCTGCAGCAAGCTCTCATGAGGGTGCCTCCCTACCGGCAAGCAGCCCAGGGAGAGGGCCATAACTCTATTTTTATTTTTTTAAACAACTGAACAATTAAAAACATATACAAAATGTAGAGAGTATTGTTACCATATACTCATCACCAAGCTGCAATAATTTTCAGCTCATGGTCAATTATGTTTATCTCTTTGTTTTTCCTTTTGAATTATTTTGATGCAAAACCCAGATATTATTTATTTCAATGTGTAAACATTTCAATATGGATACCTAAAATGTAACCACAATCCTTTTATTATACCTACAAAGTGAAAATAATTTAATATCTTCAACTAGCCACTTGGTGTTCAAAGTTTTCCAATTGTCTCATTTTTTTATTTTTTATCTCATAGTAAAAAAATTGTTTCAATAAGAAGTCAAATAAGATTTATACATTGTAATTGGTTGATAAAGCTCTAACCTTTTAAAAAATACATAGGCTTTGCCCTGACCGGCATGGCTCACTTGGTTGAGCATCGTCTCACAAAATGAAAGGTCACTGGTTTGATTCCTGGTCAGGCCTGGGTTGCAGGTTTGGTCCCCGGTAAGGGCGTTACAAGAGGCAACCAATCAATGTTACTCTCACACATCAAAGTTTCTCTCCTTCTCTTTCTGCCTCCCTTCGAAGCCCTCTCTCTAAGAATAAATAAGTAAATAAAATCTTTAAAAAAATATAGATTTCTCTTTATCTCTTTAGATATTATATTTATTGAAAAAATCAGGTTATTTTTTCTCTTAAATTACCCATAATTTGGCTTTGCTGAGTATTCCCCAATGAGGTCCTTTAACATGTTTCTTTGTCTCTTGTACTTTCTATAAATAGTATTTAGACCTAGAGACTTAGTCAGATTAATGTTCAATCCTTTCAGCAGGAATACCTCATAGGTGGTATTGTGTATTTCCATCAGAAAGTACATAATATTCATTCTCTCTTTTTTGGTGATATAATCTAGATATAGTTATTTATTAGGGTTTGCAGAATGGTGATATTCTTAATAACTCCCACCTCATTTATGAATTGAAGTACACACAGCTGTTCATATAGAAAAGTAAAGTGCTTGATTCATTCCTTTTTTTTTACCACTTTTCAAAATAATGCACTGTTGCTTAGAATCCTCCAGTGATGACCAATGATCTTTTTTTTTTTTCTGTAGCTTTTAGAGAGACGAAAGATGAAGGAGGGGGAGGGACGTGAGAGGGGTAGAGAGTGAAAGAGAGAGAGAGGTAAATTGGTTGACTGGGGATTGAACCTGTAACCTGGGCATGTGCCCTGATGGGAATCAAACCTGTGATCTTTTAGTCTACGGCATGGATGCTCCAACAAACTGAACCACACTGGCCAGGGAATGACCAATGATCTTTTAAAAATATCCCGTGAATTCATGGAGTTGGAATTTATGGGTTTCAATCAATATTTTTATTGCTGTCCAACATCTTTTATTTTTGGCAATTGGGAGCCTAATTTGACTTAGCTCCCTTTCATTCAAATCTAGTGGGTTTTGATCCCTTTCTTGCTTTCTGGTATCAAAATGTTCCAAGTTCATCCTCATAAGACATGTAATCAGCAATTCCTTAATGGAGCCCTGGTTCTTTTTAGTGTTACCTTTATTTTAAAGGTGAGGAAACAAGTTTGGCCAAGGTTTTACAGTTAATAAATGATGGGCCTGATACTCCGTCTCAGATCCATTTTATTCTATAACTTTAGGTATCTATTTTATCTTCTGTTATCTTGTGGGTTAAATAGAAAGCCAAGAGAAACTAGGCCCAACTCCAATATTAGTATATTACTTTATCCTTTCCAACCTTGAGAGTTATTCCTTCCGCTCCCTTGCTCTGTACCTTCCACAGTGCAGTCCTTAACACAGAATATTCATTAGAATCATTCGTTTTTTAAAAGCATACCTTTAGCCATACCTTATGAGTCAATAAGGCTGCTTACCACCCAAAAGCTAGTCTCCTCCCATTGCCTCCCTGCTCCTCTGGTAACCTTCATTGAAGAATTTGTTTTGTTTGTTCATTTGTTGCTTTTTGTTTTGTGTTACATATATCAGTGAAATCATATGGCTCTTATTTTGGACTTATTTCACTTAACATGATACTTTCGGACCCATCCATGTTGTTGCAAATGGCAGTATTTCATACTTTCTTATGGCTGAGAAATATCCATTATGTAAATGTACCACATCTTTTTATCCAGTCATCCATAGAAGGACATTTAGATTGTTTCCATGTATTGGCTACAGTGAATAAAGTTGCAATGAACATGGGGGTACATATATTTTTATGAATAAATGTTTTCAAAACTTTTGGGTAGATACCTGGAAGAGGTATTGCTGAGTCATACCATAGCTCTAGTCTTAATTTTTTGAGGAACTTCCATACTGTTTTCCATAGTCACTCTACTAGTTCACATTTGCACCAACAGTATGCGAGAGCTGCCTTTTCTCCTCATCTTCTCCAATTCTTGGTATTTCTTGTCTTATTGATAGTAGTCATTCTGACAGGTATGAAGTGGTATCTCATTGTGGTCTTGCTTTGCATTTCCCTCATAGCTAGTGAAGCCAAACATCTTTTCATATATCTGTTGGCCATTTGTGTGTTTTTAAGACTGTATATTCTTCCATTTTGGCTTGTGTGCCATAGGTTCTGACTAAAGGTGTTTCATCTCTTGGAAGGAGAGAGTTGAATAAAAATGTCTTACTAATAATGTTTTATAATTTGTCTTTATATCTTTAGTAGTTGATATTCCCAACAAGGAATATTTATCATGGTTCCTGTCTTGGCTCCATGTGCCAGTTATTCATTTATTGCCTTACAGCCCCAGTGTACCTTTCTCAGCCCCACTTTGTGATGTTAGAGTTTGACAAGTAAACACTTCTACTTTGCCAGAGGGCATAAGGTTAGATTTTTGTCAACAATGGTAAGAGAGGGACACAGGTAGAAATGTCAGAAAGAGGGGCTTCCCTTCCTGGTTCTGGTGGATGTTTTCTTCCTTCTGTGGCATGATTGACAGTGGTGTGCAGGACTAGAGGTGCTCACTCTTCACTGGCTTCTCGGGCACCAGCCGAGTGAGAATCAGCCTTAGCTTAGTCTGCTCCCAGTAGATGACTTCCTGCAAATTAACTTTAGCCCACGCATTCCCCAGAAGTGGTTTCTGAAGGACCAGTGTTGGCCCACCAGTACCTCAGTGGGCAGCTTCTTATGAACCAGCTCTAGCCCTCTGGAACCCCAGCATATTTTTCCATCCCCTCTTCTGCAGCTTCCTGCAGCTACACCCTTTCCAATTAGATCTGAATCTCAGCCTTAGTTTGTGGGGGTTGCATTCTTCCAAATTCTTAGTTTCTTCCATGTTATTTCTCCTTCAGTATTAGAGGTAGTAAATACTTTTTTCCATTAGCGACTACTGTATTCCTTAGAATTCTTTTTTACTCATTAATAATCCTTTATACTAAATCTTTCCGTTTCAAATTAACATGGCTTCTGTCTCTAGACTGGACCCTTATCAATCCGGAATTGAAACCAGGAGGCGGCCCCAAAAGATCTACCCTCAAAGATGAAATTCTGGGATTAGTTTGGCCATGCCCTTAGGCTTGAGCACAGTGTTGATTTCCTTGCAATGGGAAATGGTATACTAGTAATTCATGGAATGCAGTGAAATCACAATTAATTGAGCTATTACTTGTGGAGGATTATAATGCAGTGCCAATGAAGCAGGTGCCTTCAGAACTCCACTTGTAAATCTTGTGTGAAAAAAAAATCACGAGGGAAATTCAAAAATATTTGAGCTGAATGAAAGTGTAAATAACCTATCAATGTTTGTAGAATGAAACTAACACAGTACTTAGTGGGTAACAAGAGAATTAATGATTACATTAGAAATGAAAAATTGTGTAAAAATCAGTGAAATCAGTTTCCATCTTCAGGAAAGAGAAAAAAGAAGAGCACCTTAAACCCAAGTAAAAAGGAAATGAGTGGACATACATGAAATAAAATTATGTAATGTCTATTCTCCACAAGAAAATAGGTTCAAAAATATATATTGTAAAAAATAAGAAAATTTATCAGTATCTCTGAAATATTTAATATTATTTCCCCCTCCTTACTAGCTGTGTGACCTGGGGCAAGTTGTTCAACCTATTTAATGCTTAGGTTTCTCATCTGTAAAATGGAGGATAATAAATTTTAAGGTCATTATGATTAGAAAGTAAATGAATATATGCAAAGATTATAGTGCTCTAGAATTTACATTTAGAAGCACAAACTTGTTTAATTCAGCCTTAATAAAATAAGGGAGTAGGTTTGAGGCTGATGGATCCCTGCAGTTATCTTAGTCAAAGCCAAAAATAGAGATGAGATAATCTAGGAAAGGCCTGTTGAGGAGCCTCTTGGGTGGAGTGCATTCCTGTCTCAGAAACTGGAGACCTGCAAGTTTCATGAGAATTTTATATCAACTGCAACAATGCCAGCATGGACTATAAGGGACAGAAAAAGAGAAAAGAAGGAAGGCTCTGAACAGCAGGAGTCTATAGGTAGGAAACAAGCTGATAAAACTGCTGATGTGGGAACATATGCTACCCTTCATGAAAAAGGAAGTTTGACTTGGAGGGCAGAGTCTTCGCCTCCAAGGGTAAAGCTGTGAGTCAAGGGCTTGAGACCTTATGAAGTCTGCCTGCTAGGATTTTGAAATTGCTTGGGATGGCTGACTTTTGGTTTTTTTTCTTCTATTTTCTCTCTTTTTGAATGAAAATGCCTATGTTCAGTGTTCCACCATTGCATTTTGGGAGATAACTTGTTTTCTAGTTTCATAGGTCCACAGATGGAGAGGAATATCACCCCAGGGACAACATTATTCAGAGTCTCATCCATACCTGATTTATGTGATTTAGATGATGCAATTTGGGACTCTTGAGGTGATGAGGTTCTGATGAGATTTCATGCTTTGAGTTGCTGCTGTAATGGGCTGAGACTTTTGGAAATGTTGGGACGGAGTGAATGCATTTTGAATGTGGGAAGGATGTTAATATTTGGGGCCCAGAGGGGCCGACTGTGGTGGAAACAGTAACATACCCCCGAAGATGTCTAAGTTATCATCCCTGAAACCTGGGAATATGTTACTTAATATGGTAAAAGGGGCTTTGTAAATGAGATCAAGTTAAGGATTTTGATATAGAGATATTATCCTGGATTATTCAGATGTGCCCACTGTAATCGCAAGAGTGCTTATAAGAGGGACAGAAGAATGTCAAAGTCAGAGAAGGCGATGTGACAACAGAAGCAGAGGGAGAGAAGGCGATGTAATGATGGGGGGCAGAGGTTGAGAGTGAGGCAGTGCCATCAGCCAAGGAATGGGAACAGCTTTTAGAAGGTGGGAAAGGCATGGAAACATAATCTTGCTGGCGTACAGTTCCAGTAGTCATTGTATCAGTTTCTTGCTCGCTATATTAATTAATCCTCAAATTCAGCTAATGTCCCACTGAATACTCAATTAAAGAATCAGCTGTAAAATAACCTCCTAATGATAAAAGAAAGCCTTTTACTCTTTGGCCTTTTCTTTTTGTTCTTATACTTTCTGGAATATAGATGTAGTAATTGAATTTGCAGTAGTCATTTTATGACTATTATGTATCAAAATGAGAAAATGTTCAAGAGAACCACAAAAACTTGGGTACTGATATTGAGCCACTGAATCAATGAATGCTTCCATAACCTATTTCTAGACTTATTGCTTTATGAGACAAATAAAACTCTATTTTTAAAGGCAACATTGAATTTGTCGATGTTTGTGGACAAATGCATGTCTACCTGATATTTTTATAGAATGAGCCGAAGTCAGTGACAGTAATTATGCTGAAAGGACAGTAAAAGTAAAATTCCTTCATTAAATGATAAAATCAAATGTCATATAGTAGTATCAGTAGCATATGTGTATAAGAGCACCTACAAACATGTTCTAATATCTGTCCAAACATGTAAGATATTTTGGTTTATACTTGTGTTAAACTACTGATTTCCAGAATATGAATTGACCCTTGTCTATGTGTGCTACATATATATGTGGTGAAGAATTTGGCAACATTAAGTTATATTTTTCTTTGAAAACACAAGCAAAAGGAGAAATCATATATCTTTGATTTAATTGTATGAAACATGTAGACTGGAAAACTTGCATTGGGTTCAGCAATACATAACACCAAACATATTCACAGTATAGAAGAGTGTTATGTAAATAAGAGATTCTACCTGAGTGACAATCCATACTCTGCTTTGTTTAGAGAAAACAACTGATAATCAACAGTATGCTTTCTAATTTTAAATTGGATTTGTAATAAAAAGTATGAATATATTTAAATTGTAGTCAGTGTATATGTGTATTTTAAATATGGGTAATGAAGAAATGAGTAATAGATACAACTGTTTGATCACACTGAAGTAAGATGTTGACAAAGGAACAGATTTTTCATGTAAACTATTGAAACAAAATATAAGTTTAATGCCAGTAAAGACCATTATGATTTTTTGTACTTTTTTTTAAATGGCATATCTTAGTATCTTCAGTGGTCTGAACTCATTATTTCTAAGCCAACATATTATACTTTTTAATGTTGAGGATATTTTCTCAGGATTTTAAAAGACAATTAAACTATAATACAAATATCTTGAGACAAACATTTGGACTTTTTTATCAGCTCAGTGTCTTTTTTAGTCTATGTGAGAAGGAAACTGATGATGTATTATTTAGCAAATATATAACCACATCCAAATGTTGCAACACAGCATGAAGAAATAATTTCCAGGGCTGAAGTGGATTAGAAATACACTTGCTGCTGTCTTCCAAGTTGAAACATTGAACCTTCCAACTTTTGGCTATAAAATGTTAGAACTTGTCATTTATTAGAGCACTGAAAGTAGTCTTCAGTGGGCCATCTCCTTACAATTTCTGGGCCATTTGTGTTTCATATGAATATCCAGACTTATCTGTCAGTTACTAAACTTGGTGTCATTTACAATGTTCTATGACTATGAATTTGAAATTTCTCATCAATCAAATATATAAATTATAAATTAAGCTAGTCACCATTGAATTTCATAAAGCTACCTTGGTGGAAGACTGCAAGCAATATTCTCTTCCTTATTGAAATAAAACATTTTTTTGACGATTTTAAAATATTATGCTTTTTTGTTATCATGAAAACTAAGAAACATTTTAAAAGTTACCTAAAATTGATGATCTTCATGCACAAAGATTACCCATGAAGGAGCGTGTAGGGGCCAAACTTTAAGAAACACTATCATTGAAGCTATAGACAAAGATTCTCCTTTATTTTGAATATTAAGTGCCTTGTTTGTTTCAATGGTCTTAAGTAGTCACAAGTATCTTCAGTGTAGGGAATTAGAATTTCCCCTTCATCTTCTTGACCTTTCATCCACATGAAATTCATATTGACATTCCATTACAAAGAGTCAGAGAAAGTTTTTCATCTGGTACTTTCATTTCTTGATGACTTAATCTACAACCTGGTCTGTTCAGGGAATTCTATAAATCTGTCCTCCTGAACCTACTTTTACACTTTATTTTCTTATTGCCATTGACACATCTCCCATACACTTCTTAGAAGAATATGAAAAAATTCTAATTTATTGTGTTCACTAACTTGTGAATATAACAGGAAGATAGATTGTCTTTCTTATAACAATTAGAATTGTGAAGGCAAAATCAGTCTCTTTCTAGTGTTAGGTAATGCCTTTGATATGACTCAGTGGTCTGAACACTACACAATAATCTAGTTAAAGTAAATATGAGTAATTGGTCCTCCTTTTTACACAGCATTTCACAGATTACTCTAGCCCTAGACAATCTGTGTCCAAATTTCGTCTTCTTATGATGATACTAGTCATAGTGGATTAGGGCCTATCCTAAAGACTTCATTTTAACTTACTTGCCTCTTTAAAGGCATTATCTCCAAATATGGTTACATTCTGAGGTACTGAGAGTTAGGACTTTAACATATGAATTTTGAGGGAACACAGTTCAGTCCATAACACTCCCAAAGCCTCACTAAATTAGTAAGTAAAAGAATAAAAAGGTGCAATACAACATGAAAAGAAAGAGGGAGAGGAGATGATAATTGATAAAAGATTTTCAGTTTTAAAGATGAAAAACTGATGAACAAATAGCAACTGTAAAAGTTGATGGCTAAAGGCTAAATGGTAGAATGGGTAAAGCTGTTATGTAAATACCTTAATAGGGTGATGCCAAAAAGAAAGCCAGTTCACATCATAGTTCCTTGGAAAGTCCAGGAATATCAATTACTTTGGGAAGTGGCAGGTGGGATTGAAAAAATCAGGAATGTGATAATCTAGATGAGAGGCGATACCTCTTGTAGAGAGGCAACTTCCTCAACCCTAGTCTAGGAGGAGATTTGAGGTCTGTTGGTGAGGAAATTAAATGACAGAGTCACTGGACTTGGGGACACATATAGAAGAGGAAAGGCATGATGCATGAAACATGGAGGGTTTTTCTAGACTCCAGATTGGAGTTTCTACACTAAATACATTCATGCTATAAAAGGACCAGAGCTCCTTTGAGGAATGGCTGATTCTATGTTAGGAGCAAGAATTGCATATGATGCACTTGAAGTATTTTTAGCATACCAGAGAGCAAGAAAGCTATGAAAAACTGCTAGAACCAAGTCAAAAGAATTCAGTTTCATTAAATAGCTTCTCACTGACCTAATGGGATAATTCCAGTATTAATGAGCACTACAACCCCAATGGGTTGAGATCATTTGAATATATTAAAATCCATGAGTTTAAAATTAGAATTAAAAAACTTACTGATTAGTGTTGTAAGATGCAAGAGTTCAGCTTAGTACTTTGAATATGGTAAATAAGAGGAAAAAGAAGGAGAAGAAGAAGAAGGAGAAGAAGAAGGAGGAGGAGGAGGAGGAGGAGGGGGAAGAAGGGAAGAGGAGGGGGAAGAGGGAGAAGAGGAGGAGGAAGAGGGAAGGAAGAGGAAGGAAGAGGAAGAAGAAGAAAAAACTCAGGTATTTGTCTTGCTTTTCTTATCTGAACTGTACCTTAGAGCAACTAAATAGTTGATGAAAGAAGTGCTATTTTGGCCAATAAATGAGAAAGAATTTTATAATTATAATATCATTTTGGAATCCCTAATGAATTACTAGATCTAGTCAGTGATCATCTATGGCTGCTGACACTGCAGAATGAGAGAGAATCAACTATTATATGTGCCTCCTGGTGGAAGTATGCAGCATCATCTATAAAGTAACCTTACCCCTTCCCCACAGCTCTTTTCCCCAAAGAAAATTAGAATGGGAACAAGTCTTTATATCAAACTGCTAGTTTATAGGAAGTATGAGGGATGGGCACATAGATACTAAAAAAGGAAAATAAAAAGTATGGGAAACTAAAAAAGTTGGACAAAAAGCTTAGCTTCTTCATCAAATAAATTAAAAGGAATAAAAGTGATGGACAAGAAACTTATAGATTACAAGAGGCTTAAAAACATTTACCTATTTGTAAGAATGAACTTTAATTCACTCTGATTAAAGCACACTAATATATAATATTTACATATTTTAATATTTATATATTTCTATATTATAGATATGTTTAATATATGCAAATTTATGAGGCAGTCATAAAAATTTGAACTCTGAATAACCAAGGAGTCAAATCATGTTCATTTTTTTTAAAGGTTTGTGGTATATTCCTTATTTTTTAGGAATATATTCTGAAGTATTTATTGATGGAATTATATGATATTTTGGATTTGGCTGCTACAGCTTGGGAGTGAGTATTGGGAAAATTGGTTGGATTAGGAAACAAATTTGGATGAGTTGAGGATTATTGCGTCTGGGTGATGAGTATGTGGGATTTTTTATATTATTCTGTATTTTTCTGTGTTTTTCATTTTTCATAATGAAAATAAATAAATAATTAAATAAAAGTTTATGTACAAAATGGGGAGAGACTTCCAGGTACCTTTCCCACTCACCTAAAATGTCAATGAGACTTGAGAAAAGACTGACGTTTGGGTGGTGGCCAATGCCAAGGTGAGTTGTGATTCTATCACAGCATGATGAAGTCCAATAGATTTCAAGTCAAATCTTTCCTGCAACTCTGGGGAACAGTGGAGGCTATACAACCTATCGAAAGTTATTGCACTGGGGTAAGGCATGGCACTGTGAGTTTTAAACTGGTTTAGGCCTCAGTACTGATTGTATATTAGAAGCAACCAGGAAGCTTAATTTTTTTTTTAATTTTAATAATGCCTGGACCTAGTTTCCATTGGCTTTACTTTGAATGAGGTAGAATGAGGTACTGTTATTTTGAAGAACTCCCCAAATAATCCTCCTGTGCAGCTTGAGTTGAGAAACACTAATCTAGTATGAGCTTCTCAAAAGCCGAACCCATGTCTTGTTTATTACCGTATTGTTGCGCTGTGCGCCAGCTAGATGGGTCGCGCCACCGGTGCGAGGGGAGCATAGCTGGGGTCACCGCTAGTCCCAGGCCCCTGCAGCAGATGCTGCGTAGAGGGGACGGGGCGAACCGCAGGGAGTGCGGCGCTCCTTGAATCTGAGGGAATCCGTAGGGGGACAGCTGAGAAGGGAGCAGGGCTCTGAATTCCGCAGACCCCTTCCCCCGGGTTGTCACAGGTGAGGGGAATAAACACGAGTTGTTGCAAACACTTCTCTGTTTGCCGGGAGAGGGGTCGTGGCACATCCCTCTAGTGAGGACGGCCGGGGCACATCCCTATAGTAGGGACAGCCCGAGTCCCTTTGTCCAAAGGCTCTTATTGAAAAGGTTATCAGTGGAGCTAGGTTAACAAGAATGCACAGGTTATCTCATTACATCTGTATGTTAATGTTCACAGAGAATGGGTGATGTTTTGAAGAAAACAAATGGCAGGAACACACCGATTTACAGAGGTCTGAGAGTAGAGTAGTAAACAAGAGAGATGACTAAACATGAGAGCATAGTAAACACAAGAGGTGGGAAAGGGGAGCAAGAATTGTTTAAGGGAGGCAATGAAATTTTAGATTGGATGGGAAATGACATAATGAGGAGGTGACCTTGAGTAGTGACCTGATTGAAATGAAGGAGTAAGCCCTGGAACTATCTAGGAGAACAGTCCAACCAAGAGAATGGCAAGTGTGCAGGCCTTGAAGTAGATATAAGCTAGATGTTTTTGAGAACAGTAGTAGGAGATGAGGTTAGAGAATAATAGTTTGTCTGGGAGTAAAATTCATATTGCAATAAGGACCTTCGTTTAAGCTCGAAGTGAGATTGGAAGCTTTTGGCTGGGTTTGAGAAAGGGAGTGGTGCAATCTGACTTGGGGTCTTAACTGGAATAATCACTAGCTGCTGTTCTGAAAATATACATTCAGTGGACTAGGGTGAAATCAGGGAGGACAGTTAGGAAGATTTCACAGTAATCTAGGTAAGAAATGCTGGCTTTGAGCAGAGTGACAGGATTTGTTGATAGAATTTCATTATTTATCCAAATTGTAAGCTAAGTATTTAACTCACAAATAAAGGAATGCTTCTTTCAAACAAAAAGGGAGGTATATATAAAGCAGAAGACAAATTTAGCCTTTTATAATATGAAAGGTACTTTTTTAAAGTAATTAAAATATTTGATAATGAATACATGGAACTTCTTGATATGTATTTAAGTTGCATTGCTAAGGTAATAAAAACTGACAGTGTTTAGTGGTTAATTTTTATCTATTATATAGTATAAAGTAAAAAGCTTAATATTTTACATCTTCTAACATTTGTAATTAAAATAAAATACAGTCTTAAGTTTCTTTGTTAGAAACAAAGAAACTTGAAAGACAGTAATTTTTTTAGAAAAAATACATTTAAAATACATTTAAATAGAAGAAATAGAAGAATTAAATAGAAGAAATAGAAACCACTTTAATTCATTGTAATATTTTTTTTTCCTGAGCTCTATCAGTAGAGGGCAGCAAAGTTTCAAGTAGTGTGTTTTCAGTTTCCTGGAAAGCTTTGATAAGGAATTTTTTTTTTTCTTTTTTCTTTTCTTTTCTTTTCTCTTAGGAAATTTGTTCTGGCTTACCTTTTAATGAAGTGCATTGGTAATATCATATAGGAATTCACTTAAAAACCCTGTAGCTTTGGTTCAGATATTTAGCAAACCGTTCCTTTTGGTGCTATGAATGCTTTCTTAATGAGAATATGTATTTTTTTCTTTCTGTAATGATTTAGGGAGTACCAGGGCCTGGAAAATATAACATTAAAAGTCAATTTCAGAAGACTGAAAGTATGACACCAAATGTAAATGATGCATCACGTGCTGTTTTTCCTCAATCCCAGGTAATGATCTATAAGTCATTCTTGTAAGTAGAGCATAATATGTATAATGTGACACCAGCAGCAAATCCAATGATATTCAGAGAGATTATAAAAAGTTAAGTGATACTTAAGCTAATTGGAAACACACTTGGCCTGGGCAAATCATATTACCAAAAGACGTGGGTGAAATGAAATGAAATAAAATCATAATATTAGCAATAATATACAAAGATGAATATTTGATTTGAAACCATGTATTAAACATTTTCTATTATGCGGATTTGCACATGTGGAAGTTCAGTTGAGCTTATAGGAGATTTCAGTCTGAGTTTTTCAATATACTTTGCCCGTAAAGATATGCAGTGTTAACATGTAATCTGAGGACATGCATTTTTTTCAGAGAAGGTTCTGAAGGCTCTCTGTGGAGCCAGGCCATAGGTCATATCAACAACTGCTATGGAGGCCTTTGTTAATGATGCTAGAGCCTATTTCACATATTCATTTCACACTCTGCAATGTATCTAAAATATTTCTAAGGCAAGAACATTACAATACTAGTAAACATTTACAATGTGGCAGCCTCTAGATCAATGTAGTTGCAACCTTTAACCAGCTGTACTATGTATATCTCTGGTTATCTTATTAAACTTGGGAAGGTGACTACTTTGGTTTAATTGTGCTTGAAGAGGTACCTCCTTAGAGACAAGTAGATAAATTACAGGCATATTTTGGAGGTTTAATTAACATGACTTTTTTAGATTAAGAATATTTTATTGATTATGCTATTACAGTTGTCCCATTTTTTCCAACTTGACAACCTCTACCTGATACCCCCATTCACTCCAGCAATCCCCCCTTAGTTCATGTCCATGGGTCTTATATATGAGTTCTTTGGCTTTTCCACTTCCCATACTATTCCCAACACCCCCCTGCCTATTCTGTACCCAGCAACTATGCTTCTTATTCCCTGTACCTTCTCCCCACCTCTTCTCCCCCTCCTCCACCTGTTGACAACCCTCCATGTTATCTTCATCTCTATAACTCTAATCCTTTTATAGTTGCTTGCTTAGTTTGTAGTTATTTTTTCAGATTCTATTGTTGATAGTTGTGAGTTTGTTGTCACTTCACTGTTCATAGACTTGATCTACTTCTTTTTCTTAGATAAGTCTCTAACATTTCATATAAGTGCTTGGTGATGATGGAAGTCCTTTACCTTTACCTTGTCTGGGAAGCATTTTATCTGCCTTTCAATTCTAAATGATAGAATTGCTGGATACAGTAATCTTGGATGTAGGTTCTTGCCTTTCATGACTTTGAAAGCCCCTTGCCAGCCCCTTCTTCCCTGCTAGGTTTCTTTTGAGAAGTCAGCTGTTAATCTTATGGGCTCTCCTTTGTAGGTAACTGTCTTCTTTTGCTGCTTTTAAGAGTCTCTCTTTATCTTTAAATTTTGGCTTTTTAATTATGATGCATCTTGGTGTGGCCCTCTTTAAGTCTAACTTATTTGGAATTCTCTGAGCTTCCTGGACTTGTATGTCTATTTCCTTCACCAAACTGGGGAAGTTGTCTTTCATTATTATTTCAGGTAAGCTTTCAATTTCTTGCTATTCCTCTTCTCCTTCTGGCACCTCTATGATTTGGGTGTACACTCAAAGTTGTCCCAGAGGTTCCTAAGTCTCTCCATTTTTTTTTTTAATTCTTTTCTTTTTTTCTGTCTGGTTGGCTGCTTATTTCTTCCTTCTGTTCCAAATCTTTGATTTGAATCCCAGCTTCCTTCCCTTCACTGTTGGTTCCCTGTATATTTTTCTTTATTTCACTTAGTATAGCCATCACTTCTTCCTTTATTTTGTGGCTCCACTCAGTCATTTCTCTGAGCATCCTGATCATCAGTGCCTTGAACTCTACATCTGATAAGTTGGCTATCTCTGTGTTGCTTAGTTCTTTTTCTGTGAGTTTTGAACCATTCCTTCATTTGGGCCTTACCTCCCTTCTCTTCATTCTGACAACTTCCCTGTGTTTCTTTGTATTAGGTAGAACTGCTTTGATTCCCTTGCTTGGTACACTTGTTATGTGGTAAGGGGTGGAGTTTTAGGCGTTCCCCAGGGTGGGGCAGCCCACTTTGGGCTTTATGGTGCTGTACGTGAGGGAGAGGCCAGAGAGGGAACAATGCTGCTTGCTCAGCTCTTGGCCCATTTCCAGTCACTTCCCCTAATTTCCATAAGCATCTGGTGCTCTTCTCATTGCTGCCCTGGTGCTGATTCCTAGAGTGGGTGGGTTTACAGACACTCTAGGAAACTGTGGGTACTCTACACAGACTCTTCTGAGAGTCTGGCGGTTTCTTCCTCCACTCCAGTCTCCACTGGTTTACAGCCAGAGGATATGAGATTTTATTCTTCCATTGCTGGAGCCCTGGGCTGCATGTTCAGGGGCTGGGATAGCTCACTCCCCAGTTGTCTCTCCTAGTTTTTACATACCACAAGTTAATGTGAGATTGCCCCTTCTGCTGGCTGCCACTGTAGCTGTCTTGCTGCTACCACCCACCACCTCCTTGCCACACCACACAGTGTCCTCTCTGCCCACCTACTTGTCTGGATGAATGTTTCTTCCTTAAATCCTTAGTTGTTGGACTTCCATACAGTTCAATTTTCTAGCAGTTCTGGTTTTTTGTTTTTAGATTGGTTGTTATCCTTCTTATGGTTGTGCGAGGAAGTGAAGGTAGTCTACTTATGCTTCCATCTTGACCAGAAGTCATAATTAACATAACTTCTTAGTGGGTTATATGCTGTGGTGGTGGACTTAGAAAGAATCAAAAATGAATACCCTTCTTCATCTTGAGAAACTTGATGGTACTTAAGGTAACTTCAAAAAATGAATGTACAGGAATAGGACATTATGTATATGTGTACCCTTGATTTTTAAAAACATAATTTTATAGCTAAAGCTCTCAGTTTTTATGCTATTTCTTTTCAACCAATATATTTTTCTAATTTGACATCTTGGCAACAATTATATAATATTTTATATGTATTTTCAGAAATAGAGTAGAATATGATATCAATTTTGTTTATAGGGGATAATGAAGAAAAGAATAATGGCCATGGGGTGAGAGATATGGAGAAGTTAAAACCAACAGAGCTGCCTGCTAGGAATAGTGTCAATTTTTAGTTGAATATGAACAGATATACTAGAAAAAAGTGATAATGCAATTAATAAGGTGGACTTAAGACAACTTTTGGTTTATAGGTAGAAAGATTATGTTTGTAAGATAGTTATTTAATTATTGATTTAAAGAGTTATATGGTATATTATCTAAATGCATTAAATTTCCTTGTATTTCCAATTATTAATCTTGAGAATAAAATTTTCTTAATAACAGTGCTCTTTCTCTTGTTGTGTATTAGAAACACCTGGGGAATTTTAATACCTTCTAATAGCTTGGTGCTGTCTTCCCTCTCTCCTAGAGATTTATTCAGTTAGTCCAGAATAAGGCCCAGGTATCAGTATTTTTTTGAACTTCTCAGGTAATTCTATATGCAGCCAGAGTTGAGTACTATCATTTTAAAAATATTGTACTCAGTATCTAAATAATATGATATTATTTAGGATAAAAGTTTAGGGAGTCATTTTTGTTACTTCCATTAAATATTTGTTTTTTAGTAGTGTTAAGATTTACCTACTGAATATAGTGTAAAAAGGCATATATAATATATTACCTTTTGTGTTAAGAAAGAAGGGAAAATAAGAAACATACACATAACTGTTTATCTTTATATAAACACATCAAGGGTAAACCAGAAAACAATGAAGCTGGTTACCGACAAGGGATGGTGAGGACATGGTATGGAATCACTGGTATGCTGCAATCATTTCTGCTGGCTTACAGGAGCCAATTGTTAATTTTTCTGGTTTTGCAGGTTGGTTGATGTTATGCTGGTGGAGTGAAATTAGCCACCATGGTAGTGTACTTATATGATGTAAATCTGCAAATATTATAAATTTGGACATCCTCCCCTCTTTCTGCCCTAGAGGCTCACCATCTATGGGGTGGAAGGAAAACGAGAGGGAGCACCACTGCTTTTAGTATACTTTTTAAAATATGTATTTGTCTTTTGGAAGCATGTCCATATTTCATATATTCAAAAATAAAAATAAATCAATAGTGGGAAGGATTAAAAAAAACCCCTAAAGCTGAAAGCAAAAAGAAACAAAAGAACCATTGTATTTCAAATGTATACTCTTAACCAAATTGAAGGCAAGAAAAAAGAATAATCCAGGTAACCACAGTATTTTATCAGTCTTGGCTGGGATGAAGTGGGGATGTAGTGAGTACAACAATCTCAGACAGATTCTGAATACTTAGTAGGTTGGTTTACTGTAGTGGTATAGGTAAAGCAATCATGAAACAATTATATAATATTTTATATGTATTTTCAGAAATAGAGTAGAATATGATATCAATTTTGTTTATAGGGGATAATGAAGAAAAGAATAATGGCCATGGGGTGAGAGACATGGAGAAGTTAAAACCAACAGGGTCAGCTAAAATGTTGATATTGGGAGTCAGGGTTTTCACTGTGAAGAAGGTACATACAAATACGGATTGGGAGAGGTTGAAAGAACTCTGTGGGACAGATATGAATTGAAGGTTTTGATGTGAACTCATGATTTAAAATATGTATAGATGTATGTACATATGATATATACATATATACACATGTAATATATTTATGTATATGTGTGTATAGATACACCAATAGATAGGTATATATGTATTCTAGCTGTGTCTGCTAACTGAGCTAAGATGCACGGAGTGTGTAGAGTGGGTGGAAGATGTACCTGTAACATCTCGGTAAGTCAGAAAGTAAGAAATTTATCAAAAAAAAAAGAAAAGATGAGTGTCTATCATAGGAACACATGAAACAACTTGAAGGACCCCTGCTGGTAAAAATAGCAGTAATTAATTATAAATCATTCAAACTGGTATTCATGAGTCCATATAGATAACAGAGAAATAAGTAGGTAGACAGATAAATAAATAATTGGGAGAGAAGGGAGGACTCTTGCTTTAAGTAGAATGCTGAGTGATCACTAATAAATGTAGATGGAGTGTTGGATATCATCAAAATTAAAATCACCTGAGAGGTCCAGAGGACATTGTGTACTTCTAGATATGATATTCTGAGAAAGACTCAACATTACACATTTAGTATTCTGTTTGGAAATACACAATCTGAATATAAGTATGAGCGAGAACCAACTAAAGAAGGTTCTATTTTTACAAAAAGGAGGTGCTATATTCTACTGAAACCTCAATACACAAAGGAAAGCTGTAGAAATGTAGAAATTTAAAGCTCCTACATTAAAAGAGGCTAAAAGTAATATCTGGCCTGAGACTAAATTAGTATTGAAAGGAAAAAATGCTGTAGAGACATTATTAGATCAACAGATATATTTGGAATATGAATGGTAGATTAGATAAAATTATTGTATCATTGATAAGTTTACTGAAGTTGATAACTCTATGTCAGATATGTAGAAAATATCCCTACTTTTAGTAAACACATACCAAACTATTTAGGGATATAGGACCATGACATATATAATTTTTCATTTAATGGTTCTATACATGTGTGTGCATACACACACACACACATATGGCGGGGAGAGAGAGAAAGAGAGAAGAATGGACAGAAAAAAAGAGATAGAAACAGAGAGAGTGGTCAACCAAAAAAAAAAAAAGCCAACAGCAATGTATGTTAACAGATGAATCTGGACCATATCTTATCATTTAGAATCTCATGTTGGGATTATTTCTTTCAAAAAGTCTATCTGGCATAGTAAAGTACATAATGCATTGCTGTATTAATATATAAATAATTTTGCTAAAAGCTACATATTTTATGTTTTGATAGGTACCAGATCTTAATTCATCTACATTCTTCACTCCATTAAGAAATAAATTAAGCTCTAGATATTATATTAGTGACAAGGCAGCTTTTAACTCATGAAGTATGGACATGTATTATTGTTTTTCATTGTCATATTTTCCTATTCTTCGATAGAGATTTGCACCTGTAAAGTCAACCACCACAGGTCCTGGCCCATATAATGAATCTCGAACTGCTTTCAAAATCTTGAAGAAAACACCAGCATTGAAAAATACCCCATTTGGTCAAAGTGCTGCTCGATTCACATGGGACTCCAAGACAGAGAAAATGCCAGGTTAGCAATGAATCCGTGCATTACTACTGTTTTGCTTTATGTAACTAATATTCTTAACAAGGTGGATGCATCAGAGAGTACAATCTTTTTTGTTGTTCTATGGTTGGTGTTGTCATTTTTAAGTCTACAATGCTTTTTTAAAACATTAGCTGTAAACTAAACACAGATAAAAATAACATATAATTTTGGTAAGATTTTGACTTGACATGTTACATATCTTAATTTGTAATTTTCTATTATTTTCCTTTATTCAGTGAATTTCCTAGTTTTCTCTCGGTAGATGAGTATGTATAAAAATATGTCTGTCCATAAAGTATCCAGCCATGTACTATGAAAAATAGAGACATTTATTGAAGAAAGTACAAGGTACAAGATACAAGAAACAGTGCACATAAGACCATGATGCCTCAGTCCCCTTCAAAGTATACACCTTGGGACCTCAGATGGTTCTCCCAATTGCCATCAGCTTCCAGTTGTATTTTCTTGAATCTCATCTAAGTTCTGAAATCTCTTCCCTTTCAAAGATGATTTTAGTTTTGGGAAAAGCCAGAAGTCACAGGGCACCAAATCTGGGGAGGAGTAGGGCTGACTTACCTGGGTGATTTGATGTTTTACTAAAATACTCTGCATGAGATGTGATGCATGAGTGGGCATGTTGTTGTGAGGAAGCTTCCAATCACCAGTTGCTTATAGCTGAGGCCTTCTGAATCATCCAATAGTTTCCTTGGAAGAATGTTCAAACTTAATGCAAAATTTGATGCAGATTCGTTGCTCTACTCAATGTCACTGCCACGGCCACACAGTACACGTGCACACTCAATGGTGTCTACTACTCCTAGTGACTAGCATAGTGAAGCCATCACTGTTCACGCATGTACATTCCAGTCCACTCTCCTTGGCTGTCAGGTTACATCGATGTTGCACAAACTGTTCTTGTTATAGTAACCATTGTTGGATTTTTTACAGAGAGACTACATGTCTATATATAACATCAACTATGTGGTCACTGCTAGAAATATAACTTGTGATGCTCAGTTTTGTTAAAATTCTATTTTGGGGGTATCTAATCATGTATTTTGGTATTCTCAATGAATATTATAGTATACAGAGTTAAGAATATAGCACCAAAATAACACATAATTGTGAACATGTAGTTATTTGTTGCTGTGTTACAATCTTAGTGGCTTAAAATAAAAAGACTGCCAGATTCAAGTTGGCAGCTGGCAGGAGGCTGATGAAGGACAACCTTCCATATGATAAGGGGACCTTTAGAATCAAAGTCAACTTTCTAGCAGAGTACCCATTCAAACCATTGAAGATCACATTTTAAACAAAGATCTATCACCCCAGGATCGATGAGAAGGGGCAGGTCTGTCTGCCAGTAATCGATGCTGAAAACTGGAAGCCAGAAACCAAAACCAACCAAGGAATCTAGTCCCTCATAACACTAGTGAATGACCTCCAGCCTAAGCACATGCTTTGGGCTGACCTAGCTGAAGAATACTCTAAGGGCCATAAAAAATTCCATGAGAATACTTAAGAGTTTACAAAGAAATGTGGGGAAAAGTGACCTGTGGACTAATATCTGCCATGATTGGTTCCAGTGAGTGTGAGCAGAGACCCTGAGGAGGGCATTCAGACACCTCACAAAGCAGGACCCTGGAAAATTGACATTTGCCACAGCTTGGCATTTGCTTGTGACAGTTACTAACTTTCTACAGTTTTCTTAATCAAAAGTGGTGTAGGTATCCTGTAATGAAAAGATTGAAAATTTAAGATGTTCTAGTTCTGCTCTCTTTGTTTTTAAAAATTACTGCTTTAATCTAATCTAAATGAATGGTGTCTCTTTTCTTGTCTAAATTTACACAAAAATCTTCAATTTATGTTTAGGACTTAAGGTTTAACATAAAAGATTGTGGTTCCCTTTCTTCTCCTGCCTTTGCAGTTTCCACTTGCTTGCATTCAGTTTATTTTTCACTCATTTGCTTCCCTAGACCCAGCCCCGTCTCCTTCACAAAGAAGAGACAGCTCTGTCCAGTCTGGTGGTTTTTCATCTCCCATGTTGCACTGCCCAGTGTGGGAGTTCTTTTAAATTCTCCTGGGTCCAGTTTATAACATCCTTTTTAAAAAATTTAAAAGCGAGCAAAAAACCACTATCACTACCACCACCAACTCCCTCAGAAAAATGCTGTGAAAAGGGAGGCCCAGCTCTTATATAAAAATCTCTCCAATGTTACCTGAATAAAGTTGATTAAATGGCAGTCCTGATGTCTGGGTGTGACTGAACTCCAGCCTGGCTCAGTCTGCTTGGGAAAACTCTGCAATATCAGACCCCAGGGGAGGGCCTGCCCATTAGAGGACATTGCACCTGTGTGAGGAATTTCTCTTCAGAAAGGCTCCTGAGGTGAAAGTTTGGCGCTCCTCTCTGCAGCCATTTAAAATATGTACTTGTCATTGCAGACAATGCTAAAGCCAGAATATCCATTTGGAATTCCATGGTCTTCTGTCAGCGAGCTCCATCCAAATGTGTCACCTAAATCTCTCCCCAACTCCTCAGTGCAGCAGTCCCACCTCAGCCCTCCCTCAGCATGCTTTGACCTGCTGTGAGGTTGGAATTGGCAGGACTGGCTATAGCCAGCAGCAGTCTGGGGTCACTGGTGCCCTGCTGGCCTTTTCCTTTGAAGCAGCCGCCAGGCCATCCTAGCCCAGGAACAAGACGGTCTTCCCTCTCTCTCTGAACTCAGAGCCTTTGCAGAGTTAAGCTCCACTTGATGCTCACTCAAAATCCTTTAAGTGTGTTTTATGTTGTTTTGACTGCTTTACTTTTTGTAGAAATAAAAATTGACCTTAGAATTTATCCTCACATGAACTTGTAAGGATTTGAATGTTAATGTCTTTTTCAAAGCAAATGGGATTGTCCCTGAATTAATGGAGAATATATGTCACTGATACCCAGGAGATGTCACTATCTCCACTTTGGCCACTGGTGGCTTCCCTTCTTGGCTCTCTGGGGTATTAGGTTCTGTGCAGAAATGGCTTAAAGAAACTTTGCCTTGTTTTAATTTTAGTTATAAAACTTGAGATCTTTCCAGGGCTTATGTCCTGTAAGACAGCTTGGTTTTACCTGTGCAGAAATGGGAATGATGGGCAGCTTAGGCAGCATAATGTTGTTTACTTGTCTAGGTGTGTGGCCCCTGCAGTGTGTCAATGAATTCCTCTTCTTTAGTCTTAGGTACTCAGGGGGCACGTTCTGGAGACTGCAGTATTCTCTGGGAAAGCTGGGCTAGCATTTCTTCATTTGTCTCTTTATTAGAAGAAAGGTGATGATGGACTTTATTTTACACACAGATTTATAATAAAATGTCCAATTCTGTCAGAAGCTATCCAAATAAACCACCATTGTTGCTTCTCTGAATCCAAAATTATTGCCATTCTTGGAAACCGTCCCATTGCTTTGTGTTTCTGCCAGCGTAGTTTTGCCTGCCTGTCATCCTTCACTTCTCTGTTCACCATGGGAGGTATCTCTGTCAAAGTTAGCAGCCTCTCAGGGGACTCAGCCCTGGCATTGCACCCTGCAGTGTGCCCCAGTCAGCAGAGGCCTGGCCCTGGGACAGCAAGGCCACGGGTGGTCCATCCCTCTGGCCTGGGTACTTTGCTCCATCCACCCTGAAGCAGTTCCAGTGGTTGCCAAGCCCTGGGGGCAGGCTTTGAGCATTTTGGAGTCCTGGCAGCTCCACAACCAAACAGTTGGGTCTTCTGGGGACAGGGGAGAGCTGTCACCACTGACCTGAGCCCACCAAGGAATTTACACTTGCCCGAACCAAACCAAAAGTAGGCCGGGCGCTCCCCCGCCTCCCTGCCCCTGTCCCCCATGGCAGACTACAGGCTTTCTAAGATGATGCGATCCCATTCTGCTGTCCTTAATAAAAATAGTCTCCAACAAAAATAATAAAATAAAATAAAATGAAATAAAATAAAGAAGAAAGACTTTTCTAATAGATCTCATTATTTTGTAGGGCAGCTTGAAGACAGGGCTTGGATGGTGCTGTCATTCAGAGTGGGTGCATAGCTCCAGCATTGCTGCCCCAGGGTAGCTGGTCTTTTAACATGGTAGCTTAGGATACCACAAGACCTGGCAGGATGCTGCAAGGCCTTTTATGACCTACCCTCAGAAATCCCAGGGCATCACTTCTGTCACATTCTGTTAGTCAACCAAGTCACTCAGGGCAGCACATATTGAACAGAAGGATATGAAACTTCATCTCGCAGTGACAGGGTTAGCAAAGAATTTGTGTCCATCTTTAACCTACTCTAGACTACCCTCTGGTCATAAAATACTTAGGTTTTTACTATATGCCTTCTCAAGGCTTCCAGAATCTCATGGAATTATGGTAAAATCTTGAAGTCCAGGATTTGTTATCTGAGTCATATATAGGTGCAAGTGAGGATCTTGGGTATGGTACTTCAGGTCAGCTTCTTTAGTTGGATTCCTCTCTATCATAAGAGCTGTGAACTAAAGATACAAGTGTGAGCCCCACACATTCAACACACAATGGTGGGATAGGATAGGATAATAATAATAGACACATATTCAACAACGAGGGAAAATTGGAGGCTCAGAACAATGATAGGGATATAGCAATTCTGAAATCCAATCAGGGATAAGTTGCCTTTTCCTTGATTAGAGAATGGTTTTCCATGGTACTTTGTTCTGCCTTCTGGCTGTTGGTTTCATCCTTTGAATCATCCTTCCTTTCTATAAGAAATAGAAATTTTTCAGCATGCTTCCTGTACATAGAAGATTGGGGGGTCTATAAGCCACTTTTCACTTTGCACCGTTGTTTGTTGTTTCTTTCATTCCAAGTTAGTACAATTTCTTACAAAAACTTTGTAGATTTATTATTGTATGAATTTATAATCAAATATACTGGACAAGGCCATACTTACATGTATTTCTTAGAAAAACCCTTGTCTGGTTTGGGTCACCTTTGGTGATGTTGTGTTTCAATTTTCAGGAGCATTATTATCTTAGCCAAGAGGGTCTATGAGATACGGCCTCAAAATACTCAGGGGCCTCTTCCTCCTTTCCTTCCTCCCTCCCTCCCTGGTTTAATAAGAAAAAAAATACAAGTTCATTAGAAAAATTAACAAAAGAAAACAACAAAGAATTCAGAAACCATATAAAAGTTACCTGTCTTCCTCACCGTAAGGGACATGATGCTGCTCACAAGTATTTCTAGTTTCGCCTCCTTTCTGGCCCATATACCTCTGAGGTCATGTGACTAGCTTTGGCCAATGAAATGAACCAGGAGTGAAACCTGTTACTTGCAGCTGGTAGCATTTAAATGCTTGTATAAAAGGCTCCAGTTTTTACTTCCCCTGAGAAAATGCTTGTGGTATCACATTCAGATAGACGTGCCAAAACATGCTGGTACATGGAGGGCAGCTGCTGGACAGTCACATGACTTCTTTGTCACAGCAGCATAATCTAGGCTATCCTTGGGCGTGCATGTGGAGGGGCGACAAATCTCAGTGTGTCCATTGACAGTCACTGTCTTGGTCCAGACGAGGAAGAAAAACGCTGCTGGTCCATGTTGTAAATGGGAAGTCTACTTAATGCTGCTGCTAAGATGAAAAAAATGATAATCATTTTTAGCAGAGCTGAATGTCTTTATATTTTAAAAGGCTACACCACAGACCATATGTTTTGATGACCACACAATTTCATTTATTTGGTAATATAAACACATGCACTTTCTTATAAAATAGCCAACACCTTTTATAATTTCATTTATTCAACGAATATTAATTGCATGCCTACTCTGAACCTGACACTTACTGGGTGATATTATCAGGAAGTAAAAGAAGTAAAAAAAATTCTGATAGTGATTCTATGGAATTCCATCTTTCTGAGGTTTTAGGGTCTTCTAGCCAAACCCTGATTATGAACTTTGCCCTCAAGCCATTTTTTGCTCTGAGAACTTTTTTTGTTGTATGGAAAGATTGAGAATGAAAAGCAATTTTACTTTCAAACCCAGAAAACCTTGATTCCTTTTTATTTCCTATAAATTCTACTTAAATAAGAAAAATTTTAGCTCATGTTTTTCTATCTATACCTTTGCACATACAGTTGAAAGCAGCTATTTGGCACTTTTGATATTTAGTCTAGAAATTTCTGGAACTGATTAATTTATTAAGTATTTTCTTCATTATCCCAAGCATTGATTTTGTTAAAATTTCTGCCATTATATAATACAAAATTATCTTTTATCTAGCCTTCAATAACATTTTCATTACTGTCTTTTTAGCCATCACCCACTGAAGAGATTCCTCAAGGCTCTTCTCTAAGTCTTGAAGGTTTTTCAGCCTCTGACCCCATTGCCTGATCCCACACCACTTCAACCAGTTTTGCTGTGGTAATTTGTTGTGGTAATACTGTGCTTCCCATACAAAATACTTACTGCTCATGCCATAACGAGGTTGAGTCTCATTCTTCTCCTGTCAGTCTTGGCGAGCCTGGTGACTTTCTTAACCACCAGCATGCAGTGAAAGTGTTAGTCCAGCACTTCTCAGGTGAAATTATATGCTTTACATCATAAACCTGGGCCTCTTGAAGTACTTGGTATTGGAGGCCTGAGTCTCTATGTAGGAGTCTAACAGTGTCATTTTGAAGAGGTTGTGCATAAGTGCTTGGCTTTATCACGAATCTGAAATCCAAATTTTTTCTAAATATGAATTTATTGAGTGACCCAGCTGCCTTCAGATTGGGTCTTGTCTTCAATTTGATGGTCCAGTGTATGACAAATAAAGTATTACAAATTCCCCAAGGGTTAATTTATTTGTAAAGGATAAAGCTGAATTATGATTACCTCTGAAATCTAATTCTGAACCTTATTTTAAGAATCAATGAGAATGGCATTCATGGAATTTCGTGCTTCTTTTTTTATGTAGATACTAGAATGCAGTAACGAATTGGATCCATCAATGAGAGCAAGTTAAAAGCACCTCTAAACTGTCTAACTCTGGGTTTCTGGGTATTTCTACATTTAGGAACTAGAAAATTAATAAGAAAAACCTCTATTATGAGCAAAATATATGATCAAGATGGCTTTTTGAATCAGATGCTTAATAAAGTAGTACCTGAGACATACATTCCTTGAGGTGTCTATATTTAAGTACTTTAGCTTACTTGTAATATGTTATGTTATGCCAGGAGAGAGAGAGATCTGAAGTACTCATTTTTTTTAATCAATTATCATTTTATTTATTTTCTGTTATTTCATATTCCTGATTGGCATAAAGGTTTTATGTAGTGATATTTCTATACTTTTAACTCACATATTCGACATCTACCTACATCTGCCCCTAAGCAGATCTAGTTACAGTGTGTTCCTTCTGTGTCCCAAATGTTTGAACAGAGTCTAGAGAATGTAAACAAAAATGAGGCTGTGAGGCTCCTGCACATTCGGTACCAAATTCCACTGAAGGAATGTGATGCTGGAGTTCCGTCTGCTTCTCTGTGGAGTTCACACGTCTGTCTCCTAATGATCTACACAGACGTTCCACCCCCTCCGACTCTGGGTCCATGTGCTCTAGGGTCACACTGTATTCTAGTTCATACCCTGATCACTTTGTAGGGGAAATAGGGTCAAATGAAACTTCCTGTCTCCTGAACACAAACCTCCTCAGGTCATAAGGGTAAATTCTCTTGGTGGGTTCATTATTGGTGGCTTTCAAAAGCATCTCTCATTTTAAGTCCTTCTCCATTTGTGACAATTTACTCGCATAGGTTATGTGCCCATCTCTGGATCAGCTGGGTCACCGGAGAGGGCACAGGACCAAATGTAGGAAGTAGTTCTTCTATTTGTTGATCCTTTTTTTTCTTTCTTAAAATAATTTTTAAATCATGTTTATTCTATTACAGTTCTGTCTCAATTTTTACCCCTTTACCCCCCTCCACCCATGAAGTACTTGTCTTTTAAATATCTTAAATGGTGGCCTAAATAGTTTTTGTTACATTTTCCACTTACCTTTTTCCTAAGCATTACTAGTGGAGGAATTTTGGAAGATGGCAGGAATACATGTTAGTATTTAGGTTTTCTGAGAGTTGGCACAAGAGAAATTTGGGTAGAGACTTTTGGGGAACAGACTTTAGAACTGGAATATTTGAAAAACTGAGAAGAGTTTATGGGCAACTTCCTTGAGAAAAAACCTTATATATATCAGGAGTATAGAGGACTTGACTATAAGAATGATTTGATTACATTTAATACAGAATGAAACTAAAGTATTATCTAATCTTGTGCTACCCAAAGTGTCCATTTGCCAACTGTTTTCTGCCCACAGTGAAAAAGGAGATGTACCAGAATGTAAGTCAGCTATCTTCCATGGAGAAATACTGGTTACAAAAATGCTTAGTAAAATATTCAATTTATATTTAGTTGTAAGCTTTTCTTCTTCTTCTTCTTTTTTTTTTTTTTGGTAGATTGTTCTTGGACAGGCAGCAGTCCACAAACCACACTTTGAACAACAATGATCTAGTCAATTCCTATTATCTTCAAACAAGGACTTAAAGCCCAGAAAAACAAGAGATTAAGTGATGTTTCACAATCTATTCAGTTGCAGAGCTCATTTTGTAGAATCCAGATAACAGGAGTATAACCAAGTGAAGTGTTCTTTCAAGTATATCATACTGCATTTTATGCATATTTCTGCTCACTGAAACTGGTTTTAAAAAACAAACTGAACTATAAAACATATACAGATAAGCATTTTTAACCTGTGGTTGAGAATCCATGTATGTGAAAGGCTGGCTTAAGTTCTACACAGAGTTTTGACTGTGTGGGGGTCAGTGCCCTTAACCTCTGCATTAGGTCAACTGTATTTGTTTCAAATTAAAAATTTTTTCAGTGGCATGAAAAGATGTTTGCATTATTTGAATTAAAAAAAGGGAAATGTTATTCTCTTAGTTTGCCACTGTAGAAAGTATTCCTTGTTATAAACATGCACTAAAAGCTAATAGGCAAAAAAATTAAAATAACTTCTGTGATAGGAAGATTAGGTGATAGGTAACTTTTTTCCAAATTGATTTTTGATGTTCCTACATCAGCTTTTTAATACTTTTTGGCATCAAGAATTTCCTTCATTTTTTTCTTTGTTTGAAGTATAATTTACCCAATAAAAATAATTCAATTTAAGTACAGTTTGATGCATTTTGGTAAATGTATAACCACCACTGCAACCAAGTTTTGAAACATTTCCATCATTTTTAAAAAGTTCTCTCATGACCTTTTGCAATTAATCTCTATTTACACTCCAGGCCCCAGGAAACTGCTTTTGTCATTACAATTTTGCATTTTTTAATCGTTATTCTATTACAGTTGTCTCCATGTTTCTCTGTTGCTCTCCCCTGCCCCACTGCCCCTGGCCCCGCTCCTGTAGTCAATCCCCACCCTATTGTCTATATCAGTGGGTTATTTATACCTGTTCCTAGACTAGGCATCTCCCCTTCTTTCCTCCCTTTTCCCCCTTCCCTCTCCCCTCAGGTCCCTGTCAATCTGTTTTTTTGTTTCCATGCCTCTGATTCTATTTTGTTCATTTGTTTGTTTTGTTCATTGGGTTCCCCATATAGGTGAGATCATATGGTATTTGTCTTTTGCCACCTGGCTTTTTTCACTTAGCATAATTCTCTCCAGTTCTACCCACACTGTTGTGAAGGATAGGAGTTTCTTTTTTCTTTCTGCTCTATAAAGTTCCATTGTGTAATTGCACCACAGTTTTTTTAATCCACTCACTTACTAGTGAGCACTTAGGCTATTTTTGGCACTTGGCTATTGTAAATGATGCTGCTATGAACATAGGGTACAGAGTTTGTTTTGGATTGGTGTTTCAGGATTCTTAGGATATAATCCCAACAGTGGAATTGCTGGATCAAAAGGCAGTTCCATTTTTTGTTTTTTAAAGGAAATTCCATACTGTTTTCCAAAGTGGCTGTAGCAGTCTGAAATTTCATATGAATGGAACCATTTATTATTCAGGATTTTATATCTGTCTTCTTTTCACTTAGTATGATGTTTTTGAGGTTTATTTATTTTAATGTATTTATTTTTTTCTTTTCATTGCTGAGTAGTTTTCCATTGTTTGAGTAGAGCACATTTTGTTTATCTGTTCACCAGTTGATGGACATTTGGATAGTTTTTATTTCTCTTGGGAAAGTACCCAGGAGTAGAATTTCTGGGTTATATAGTAAGTATACATTTACCTTCACAAAAAGCTGACAAATTGTTTTTCAAGTGGTATGTCATTTTGTATTCTGATAGCAATATATGAGAGTTCTTTCTAAAAAATAGTTACTCCATTTAAAAATTTAAAAGCATATTTATTCTTATATATTTTATTCTTCATAATTTTAGGTTCTGGGTTTTATAATATCCTCAACAATACTATCATTGACAACCTCAGCAGAATGTGCTTAAAGAAACAAAGGCAAAGTACATTTGGGTCTTCTGTTCCTCGGATGTCCTTCTTGGATCGGAAAGAAACTTTTAGTACTCCTAGGCCTGCTGACTATCAGGTAACATGTGAATACCAAAATCATATTTCCTATACCTAATACCAATAACAAGATTTAAAAATTTTACATGTGCTATATAAATGCCTCATTATTATAAGCATACAATTATTATAGAAATTATTTATATGGTAAATTATGGCATAAGAATTAAAATTTGGTTCACACCTATGTTTATAACTTAAAAAAAACAGATCTTATTCTTTTTCTGTTTGAGTATTTGATATGTATTTTTTTAAATGATTATCTTCATTTTAATATTGCTCCATTATTCTCTGAGAGTAGATTTAGGTCTTCTTTAAATGCAGCTTTATAATTTTTGTGTAGAAGCCTCACAACTCTTTATTAGATTTATTCTAGGAATCTGATATTTTTACTTTGATTTTAAATGGTACCTTTGAAATATTTGCAGTATTTAGCTGTTATTGATATAAATAAATATTATAGTCTTTATTAAAGATTTGCTTTACCAAACCTTTATTTAAATTTACTTTATCCATACTTCTTGAGAAATTAAGTGATTGATTTTACTAATGTATTATTAGTTTTTAAAAATTTGCCTTATTCTATCTGTGAATGGCAGTATTTCTCTTCAGTCATTTTATATTTTATATATAGTGTTTGCCTTACTGAACTTCTGCATCCCAGAACAAAGCTAAGACTATTCATAGGAATTTAAAAAATACCAGCACTCAATGAGGTAAAATTCACAGGACGTAGTATCTAATTTTTAATAAATTAATGGGTATGCAAGAAGAAGGAAAATACAATCAAGAATGAGGGGAAAATAAACTAATAGAAAGAGACCCAGATTGTAATTTGATGCAGCCACTGTGGCAAACAATATGGAGGTTCTCCAAAAGTTAAAAATAGGGAATCAAGATGACAGAGGAGTGAGTGGAAGTCACTCTGACCTCCTCGTAGGATCAACCTGGAATTACAACTAAATTGTGCAGAAACCACCTGGAACAAACAACTGAACAATAGTGAGAGAGGAGCCTTATAATCTCGGACAGACAGAAGAATCAGCTTTAGCACAACCTAACTGCCACTTACCCTGGCCTCTGGCAAAGGTGGGGGCAGAGTGAGCTAGAGACACCTGAGGAGAGATTGGGGAAGGAGGCTTTGGGGAGAGAACTAAGAGAGTAGCAGGGGATCCCAGTGCTGACTCATCCCCCAAACAGCAGCCATCTTGCTCAGGTAGACCACTCCCCTGAGCAGCAACATTGTGAGAGGACACTATAGCCCTGCCCCAGGAGGCACTTGCCCCTGGCCTGGTAGTGCTAAAACCTGACTGCTGAGTACAGAGTGGCAGCCACAGATAGTAGATCCCTGGCTAAAGGGGGCGCAGAGTGGTCTTGAGACACTTGAGGAGAAGCTGGAGACTGAGGCATTGGGGAGAGAACAGAGAGAGTGGCCAGCGGGATCCCAGTGCTGACTCCTCCCCCATACAGCAGCAGCCATCTGGATCAGGCAGTCCACTCTCCTGAGCAGCAGAAGCATGAGAGGACCCAATAAACCTGCCCCCAGGAGGGACTCTGCCTTGCCCTGTGTGGTCTAAGCCAGCCTGCTGAAGGCAGAGTGACTAGATTAACAGTCGAAGGAGACAGCCACAGACAGTAGATTCTTGGAAGCCTCTAACAGACTGCCTAAGGTCAGACAGGGTCAACGTCTGAAATCATCAGAGGCAGACCCAGAAACAAAAAAAACAGTGGTCTTTTACCATAGAAGTTCACACCACAAAGTCAGAAATCAAGAGAGGACAATTTAAGAAGCAGAAGCAAAAAGAAGAGTCTCACAAATAATGGGAAGACAAAGAAACACCTCCCATTCTAAGGGAAAGGAGGAATCCCCACAAAGAGAAATAAAAGAAATAGAGGCAAGTAAACTATCAGATATTGAGCTCCAAACAATGGTTCTAAGGTAGTTCAATGAACTCAGTGAGCTCAGAGAGAATTACAAAAAACTACAGGGAAACTTACTGCAAACTATGTCAGCATGAAAAAAGACAAAGAAACTACCAATAAGAGACAAGAGGAGATGAGGAATGCAATTTCTGAATTGAAGAACACAGTAGAAGGAATCCAAAGCAGGCTAGATGAAGCAGAGAATCGAATTAGTGAGCTGGAGGACAAGGTAGATAAAAGCTCCCAGAAAGAGCAAGAAAATGAAAAAAGTCTGAAAAAAGAATGAAGAGGCGTTTAGGGAAATGCAGGTGTTTAGGGAATGAAAGGCAGTAATATGCCTATAGTAGGGATACCAGAGTGAGAAGAGGAGGAGCAAGGGTTAGAGAACCCGTTTGAAAATGTAATGATGGAAAACTTCCTTAATTGGAGGACAGAAAAAGTCACACAAGTCCAGGAAGCACAGAGGGCCCCATTCAAGAAGAACACAATGAGGCCCACTCCAAGACACATTATCATTAAAATGGCAAATATCAAATACAAACAGAGAATCCTAAAGGCAGCAAGGGAGAAAGAGGCAGTAACATATAAGGGAACCCTGGTAGGGCTAACAGCTGACTTTTCAACAGAAACACTATAAGCCAGAAGGGAATGGCAAGAAATATTCCAAGTCATGAAAAGAAATGGCCTGTAACCAAGACTACTCTGCCCAGCTTGGCTCTCAATTAAAATAGAAGGTGAAATAAGGAGTTTCCCAGACAAAAGAAGGTTAAAAAATACACTACCACCAAACCAGTATTGCAAGATATGCTAAAGGGGCTGCTTTAAGAAGATGAAGAAAAAGAGTCTATGAATACCCAGTTCCTTTCTTGGTCACCAATACTTGATATTACCAATATTTTAAGTACTTATTAATCTGATTATGACAATGATGTGTCATTGTAATTGTTACTTTATTATTTTTTGAAACTAAATTTTTTTTTGTATATTTCTTGCCTATTTCTATTTTTTTTTTAAAAAAAAACTTTAAATGACTTTTTGGTATTCTTTAACCATTTTTTTAAATTAAACATTTGTAGAATTTTTTCCCTAAAAAAACTATTAACCTTTTTTTTAGATGTGTTGTAAAAGTTTCCTATTCTATTACTTGTCCTTTAACTTTTTTTATATGTATATCACTGTATAGTCCTAAATGTTTAATATAATCACATTGTCAATATTTTACTTTATAGTTTCTGGGTTTGAATATTTTACTTCAGGGTAAGAAAAATATTATATTGTATGTTCTCCTAAAACCCCTTAGATTTTATATATTGATTTTTAACTCACCTGAATATTTTTTGTATAATGTGTGAAATAGGGCTCTATATTTGTTTTATTTAATATGAGTGGTCCATGCACCTTATTTGTTGAATAAGCCTTATTTTCCCCATTGATTTGAAATATAAATTTAATCATATATTACATTGTTAGACAGATATTTTCATTTGGTTCTAGAATGCTCATTTTATTTCCTTCATCTATTTGATTATTTCTGTGCTGGTGTCATGTTTTAATTGCTGATATTTTATAATGGATTCAAATTTTTTAATATTTTATAATGGATTTTAACATTTAAGAAAAATAAGTAAAATCAATCTTCATTTAAAAAAAATAAAGAAGGAACTCCTACCTTTTGTGACAATATGAATGGAACTGGAGAATATTATGCTAAGTGAAATAAACCAGTCAGTGAGAGACAAATACTATATGATCTCACCTATAAGTGGAACCTAGTCAACAAAACAAACAAGCAAGGAGAATGTAACCAACAACACTGAAATAAAAGAGAAACCAACAGAATCAAGAAGGAAGGAGGGGCAGGGAAAGGGAAGTGAAGGATCAAGTCAAGGAACATGTATAAAGGACCCATGGACATAGCCAAAGTGGGAAAGGATTGAGGTGGCGGGAAAATGGAGGCAAATGTATTTGAACAATAAGAAAAAAACCTCATAAAAAACAATAAACTATTCATGGTCAGAGAAAAAAATAAAAAAATAAAATGCTTTACAAATTTACCTGTTATCCTTTGGCAGGATGCTAATCTTTGTGTTGTTCCAGTTTTAAGTACATATGATGCCAAAGTGAGTACCCTAGTGCTTTAAATTAGTTAAAAAGTCACAATATAGCCGAAAAACATCTCATTGTAATGAAAGGAGAGCTGTAAAATCATTACTGCTAATCTTTGAGAGATGCTTCAGGCTCATAGACATAATACTACAATAGAAATGATAAAAGTTTATTTTATCTAAAAAATTACTAAAATTTTACAAAGTGAGATTTTTCATGGATTCTTTCAAAATTTTGAATCGTTGCTAGGCAGTAAAGTTTCAGGATACAAAATCAACATTCAAAAATCAATAGTGTTTTTATGCACTTAGCAACAAACTATCCAAAAGAGAAATTTTGAGATGCAGAATAGGTGGAAGCTACACTCACTTCCTCCCAGGAACAGACTGGAATGACAATCATAATATAGAACAACCAACATAAATAACTAACTGTAAGACTAGCTGAAACAAGAAGTCTTACAACCAAGGATTTACAGAAGAAGCAACATCAAGACTGTTAGGAAGGGTGAAGACACAAAAAGGACTAGCCTTGTTCCCAGTGGGATATCTTAGCTGCAAAGCTTCCCACTGAAAAGCTAAGTGTTTGAACCCCATGCTGGGCTTCCCAGCTAGAGCATCAAAGCTGGGAAGAGATACCCACATAACATCTGGCTGTGAAAATCAGCTGGGATTCTGTCTGCCAGGAAGAGGTATTGGTCTGTTAGAGACACAGGCACCCTCTTAAAGGGCCAATACACAAAAACCTTATAGGCACTCACCCTGGGCTCTTCCGAGGATGGGCAGAGTGGACTAGATTTGTCTGAGGAGAAACTGTGGCTTGTGGCTCTGGCGAGAGAGCTGAGGAGACAGATGCTGGGAACCCTGTGCTGATCACTCTCCTGCACTACAGACACCATTTTTCTTGGGTAGAGCGTTCCCCTTCCTAAGGTATCAGCTTGGGGTAAAGAAATAGCCTCACCCCCTGGACTTCCTTATCACGCCATCCTGCGGTGCGCACACCCTGCTCAGGAGTCAGATGCTGAGCAAGGGTGCAGAGGTTCAGGAAGACTCAGGGGGTGTCAGTGACTGAGTTGTGTGGCTTTGAGGTGAAGGTCAGTCTCCCCACCTCTCCCAAAACTGACCAACATTCCCCCTCATGGGAGATCCACTAGCCTCACCTTCCTGAATCCCAGCAGCCCTGCCCTGCTGAGCTGTGGTTCCTGGCAGACTCTTGGACAGACTTGTGTGGCTCTAGGACGGGGGCAATTTTTCCCTCACTGAAGCAGCTGTGCAGAGCCCTTCCCTGTCCTGGACACAATTTGGTCTGTTTGGGCCTGATAAACTATGCCAATCTCCTGCTGATGACCCCCAGAGACCCCACCTTACCACAAAGGTCTGTGGATACCCGGCTTATGGGAACTTGTCATGGTGTATCCTGGAACATTTGCCAAGTGGCCTTAGACGCATGACTGGGACTGAGTTTGAATCTGTATCATTCTGGTGAATACCACTTTCTCCTACCTGGTGATTCCCTGAGTACCTACCTCATGCAAATCACATATAAAAAAATAAACGAATTGGACAATATCAAACTAAACATTTTTGCACAGCCAAGGAAACCATGAACAAATTGAAAACAACCCATTGAATGGGAGAACACATTCACTAAGCATTTATCCGATAACAGGTAAATATCCAAAATTTATAAAGAAGTTATACAACTGAACACCAAAAAACCCAAACAATCCAATTAAAAAAAATAGACAAAGGATCTGAATAGATACTTCTCCAGAGAGAACATAGAGATTTCCAATAGACAAATGAAAATATGTTCAACATCAGTAGTCATCAGAGAAATGCAAATTAAAACCAAAATGAGGTATCGCCTCACACCTGTCAGAATGGCTATCATCAATAAATCAACAAACAACTATTCGTGAGGGTGTGGAGACAACGGAACTCTCGTGCACTGTTGGTGGGAATGCAGGTTGATGCAGCCACTGTGGAAAACAGTACTGAGTTTCCTCAAAAAATTAAAAATGTAACTGCCTTATGACGCAGTCATTCTACTACTGGGAATACATTTGAAGAAACCCAAGACATTTGAAAGAATATATGTACTTCTATCTTCATTACAGCACTAATTACAATAGCCAAGGTTTGGAAGGAGCCCAAGTGCCCATAAACAGATGAGTAGATTAAAAAAACTGTGGTATATTTATACAATGAAATACTACTTGGCCATAAAAATGAAGGAAATTGTTTGTGACAGCATAGATGGACCTGGAGGTTGTTAGGCTAAGTGAAATAAGTCAGTTTACTCATAAGTGTAATTTTTTTTCTTTTCAATTTGAATCTATTTTGAAACTTTAGACTCTTCAGTGATGTTTTTAATTCTCATTAATCTGCATTTTTAACTCTCTTGATATGATTTTTTAAAACTAAATATTCACTTTTACAGTTAATACTGAATAAGTTGAAATAAGTAAAGCCAATGAAATTTTAAAAAATCAGTATTTGCCTTTTATTCAGATTAAATTTACTATAAGATCAAAGTGAAAATTACAGTTAAAAAGTTAGACTTCTGTGTATAGGTAATATTAAAATGAATTTTTATATAAATTGTACCATCATTGTATGATAATATTAATAACAACTTACCAAAACAGTGTCATCAACTAGGTTTTAAAATGTAATCAATAAATCAAAGAGGTGGCACTGCTTGCTGAAATAAAATCCTACCCAGTGCACAGTGCCAAGAGTTGATATCAACTGTTTTCAATGGTGAAATAACTGGTACAAGATTAGCAGAAATTAGTTTAAAGAAAGTAGATATTCAGTGCTAGTTAAATTAATATAGTTTTGAAGGTCTAGGTAATCATAGGAATTAGATTAATTTGATGACAGCTGTTCAGAAATGGATTTTTTTTCCTGAGAAATCAGTGGACAGAATCTTATAAATTGGGTCAAAGTTAGCATCAAGTTCTCTGAGATTTTTTTTTGTAGCTATTTTGACATGTTTTCTTGACATGTCAGAGATCTCATAATTGTTAAATAAATGTTTTTTTAATAAATCATTTCTTCCTCTTAAGGAATTTTAGGCTTATATTGTGTTTCTTAAGTGAATCATTGTTGTGCAACCTTAGAATCCATTCTGAAGTATGTCATAAGTAATTTGTTAGTAATATAAAGCTTTTAAGTTTGGGAATATTTACTCCATTTTAGTTACTCCTATCATAATATTATAAATACTAGGAAAAAACAATGAAAATCCCTGCGGGTACTCATAGGAATGCATATGTATATGTTATAGTTTATGTATGTAGGGAGAAAGATGGAGATCTTCTTTAAAGGGAGATGAGTTGCTCTACTAATTATTCATAATTTACATTTTTCTCTTTTAACTTTGTCTCTAGATGGATATAGAAACTCCTTTTTTGGTATTGTGTCTTTTTTTTTGTCATGAAACACTTGCAATTAAAAGTGTTGGGTGAGACTCTGCTTACCCAAGAAGCAACATAGTTTAGTCGCAGAGTGTTTGGTTGTTGAATCCCTTCTGCAAATGAAAATACTCTTCAAGCATGTGGGTATGTGTGATACATCTAATAAAAGTCCAAATTATTGATCTCAGAATCAAAATCATGTCAAATTTATGCAATAATGGAATTAATTTTATAATTTTCATTCAAATAAAAATATTAGAAAGTTTACTTCTTACTTATTTAAAATTTACATGTGTGGATATGCTGCCATTTTGAGGAAGACAGTTTAATTTTCAACATTTTACATAAAAGTTTTACATAAAAATATTTAAAAATTCAGACTTCTCTTTTTATACGAAATATAGAGCACACATGCACAACCTCCTTTCTTTTACAATTCCCAATGAAAGTATTAAAAATTTACAATATAAGCATTAGTTGAATATAAAAGGACAAAGAGATTGAAAATGTGACTAATGGAAGCTAAACATAAGCCAAACGTCTGTTTATTAGGCCTTGCCGAAGCAGAATGCCGACATAGTAGTTGGGAGTGTTTGAGTAAAATCATTGTATCCTGAGCTGAATAAAGACATAAACCTTCAATTAGAAGATCTCAATAAAATACCAAGGAGAATGAACTTTAAAGACACAGTTTTTCACATTCTGTTGCATTCAGAAGACTGGAAATAAAGAAAATACCCTGGAAACTTCTAGGGAGAAAGTAACTGGGTTACTTACAAAGGGATGAAGAACGTCCTGGTATCAATATTTTCCCAGCAGCATTCATATACCAGAGCTATGAGATGATGGAATGATATCTTCTCAAATTTCTGAGAGAACATAACTTTGGATGTAGAATTCTGCCTCTATCCAAAATTTTAATTAACTGAATCAAGAAAATAATTTTCTGACATGAAGGAGCTCAGAAAATTTAGTACCTCTATATCCACAAAGGTGAAGATGTTCCAGCAAAATGAAAAAATGAGAAACAAGAAAAAGTGTCATAAACCTAGAGAAGAGTAGAAAGTGAGAATTTCCTAGGTGAAGTGAAGAAAAGTAAAAACAAATGATGATGGCATTTTTTTGTTCATGCTTTAGACATTCTTCAGGAGTTAGAGGCTTGGTGACAGAATTTCACTTCTCTATGTGTTTGGCCACCACTTTTTGGTTCCAAAGGGAATAATCATGATATGTTAGTCCTATTTTAATATTATTGATTGATTTTAAATCGATCTATACAATTTGCAGGTGACTTAATTGTAATATAAAAACATAAATATTAGAAACCTTAATGTCAGTAATAAAATAATAAAACCAAGAGGTAAAAGTTTGCAAGGCAGTAACATGTTTCAAATTTTTTATTTCATTATACAGAGTCAACAGATGTCAAAAAATTAAGAAATTACAGTGCAAGACTTTATATTACATTTATAATGGTAAATATAAAGAAACCCTAAAAACCCCAATTATTGTTAAATGAAATTAAAATTAATCTTTGAACAACAACATTTTGGACTGCATGGACCCATGTGTACCCACATTTTTTAAAAGTAACTACCTTTTTGATTCCCAGTGGGAGTGCATTGACATAGAGATCCCACCGAATGCGTTGATACCATTCCATATTGAGAACCTGAGCATTGGTGACTTCGGGTGTCTGCAGAGGTCCTGGAACTAGTTCTCTGCAGTTACCAAGAGAGAACTAGGTGTCCGGAGAAGCAAAGTTATATACAGATATTCAATGGCAGGAACGGGTCAGCATCCCTAACCTCCATGTTGTTTATGGATCAACGGTATTTCTGAGAATGAAACCAGGAAGAGATCAAGGAAGACGCTTGTATATTTTCTACTTGAATACGATTTAATTTTTATTTATGATGTTAAGATATTTTTAAAATAAAAATAGTACTCATGATTAATTCTAGATCAAATATAAACAAAACATGTTCATGAATGCTTGTTAGAATTAGGAAGAAGGAGTACACAAGCTAGAGACTAAATTAAGAAAGGACCAAGAGTGGCCAGTAGAGAAACTAACTCTCTACTTCAGTAGTTGAAGCTAACTCTCAACCTGGGAGCATTTGAGAAACCAAGTGACTTTGATTTTTTTAAATAAACTCAGAGGCCTCCAGGGAATGAAACAAATCCTAAGATTCTCTCATAGTGGATATTCTCAAAGAAGTTTCATTAATACAGTTAAAATCCAAAGGGCAACATGCATATTAAGAGTGAAATGCTTGTATCTCAGGACCTCAAAAGAAAGATTACTTGGCCCTGGGACACAGACCCTTGGGACCCTGAATATAGTAAAAATATGTTAGAAATCAATTTCAGCTGAACTATTCCATAACAATCAAAGTTATTCTGACTAAGAACTATAGTCTGTTACTCTCAATCTTTCTTTCCTTATAATTTCTTACCAGAATATTCATACAAAGTTCTTAGATTTCTGCATAGTTTTTATTTTGTTGGTTGGCTAGTTTGCATGTTGGCATCTTGTCATTCACATAACCATTGGTGGAGGACAGCACACTAAAATGAATTCTTTATTGCAGGACTATGAATGTAAGTAAAGGACTTTAGGTAAATGATTTCCGACACATGGGAGAACGAATTGGTCATAGTGCACTTACATACTTCTTATACTTCTGTTACATTTTAAAGTTTCTATACATTTTTCATTTCATTGTCTAACCTCATTAGTTCAAAAACAAGTGCAGCTGGATGCAATCTTCGTCTTAGTACAGAAGGAACGCTGAAGGCCACCGCTGAGCAAGGTGCACTGCGGTAAGTCAGGTTCTAGTAGCCTGCTTTTTGACTTGGTGTGATTTTGCCTGTCAGTACTTACACATGGTAAGAAGATTGCAATTCTGCAGTTTTACATGCCATGTTTGATTGCTCTACACAAATCTCAGAAGTAAATAATCACTTTAAAAGGAAATAATTTTATTTTTACCCTTTGGTTGATAAAAATTTTTATACCTTCATGTCTTTTGAGAATGAGGTCTGTCCTTTCTTTGAAGGTGTCATGATCTGACTGTGGGTGGTGGGCACGCAATGCATTATACAGATCTCGTATCATAGAAATGTACCCTTGACACCTACAGAAGCTTGTTAACCAGTGTCACCCTATCAAATTTAATAAAAGAAAACAAAAGTTCATTTTAACAGTTAAAAGTTCAAATAAACAGTTAACTGCAAATAAAACAAAATGAACAACAGCAAAATGACTCATATTCAACATAATCTTTGAAACTTAAATTATGCTACATTTGTGGCATCCATCCCAATCTGATTCTCACATTTTATATCAGCCAGTCATTGTTTTGTAGCTTCTGTGGGGAGTAAAAGAGAGAAAAGAATGTTAAAAGTGATGTGGAATTGAGCAGTCAAGATCTTAACTCCGTCATTTAACTCTTTGATGCCATCTTGAGTGCATGTGCAACCCTACAAGTGGTATCATGATGGCATTAATACCATTAAAACCTCTTTATAATAAGTTTATGACTAATGAAACATAACATTTAGAACTTGATTTCAAATGTCTAGTTATCTTTTTTAACTTTTGAATATTTTTTCTTTTAATTAATTAATTAATTTTTTCAAATACATTTGTCTCTGCCTTCCCCCCACCACTTTCCCTTGCCCCCTTCCTCTCTCTCTCCCTCCCTCAGCTCTTCCCCTTTGGTTTTGTCCATGAGTCCTTGCTAGATGTTCCTTGACTTTCTCCACTTAGATGCACATATTCATGTGGAGTAAACCTTGTTTCAGTAAATTTAAATGTTTAAAAATTCATATCTCTTTTCAAAATTATCTCCACTGATGCAAGCTGCAATGTTGGATTCATTTACCGAAATCTGATCTCACCGATATGGTTAACACACATAATTTGAGCAATTCAGAATATTAAATTTTTGAGTATCTGGTCATCATTATTATACAAAAGTATGTAAAATGGTCTTTCTGTTGGTATTTTGAAAGGATAAACAATAGTTCTATTGTATTATAACAAATGTCTAGGGGAAAAGACATTTTTTTCTATCACAAACATTTAAAAAGTAGTTACTAAGTAACATTACATTAGCAGCACTATTTTAAGTGTACAGGGAACATATTTGGAAAACTCTTACAAATGCATGTAAGTTTAAATGATGTTGGTAGAAAATAGAGAAGAAAAAAGAAAGAAGGCTAGAAATGTGAGAAGAATGAAGTGAGATAATGGGAAGAGGTCTCATTTTGTGAAGTTTGAGAGGGTGCAGAGTAACATTAAAATACTAACGCAGAAGCATGTTGGAATAACTGCAACTAGGTTCGGTTGCTACTGTGGTGAGGAACTGCTGCTTCTCCTTTGAAGAAGCAGATCCACAGGAAGAAATCTGTTTTTCTACCATCTTTAGCACCTGTTGTTGGCCAAACCCAAGAGAAAGCCACCTGACAAAGCACAAATATGGGTTGCAGATTCCCAGATTTAGGATTGGGACAATAATAGCTTAAAATCTGGTACATACCACCTCTTTGACTACTTAGTATGCATATGCATTTTTCTATTTAGAGTTGAACTTCCACATAGCTCTTGAAACAACTGTATAATTCTGCCACATACAACTAACCTTTGTATAACAAAGGTTTTTATATTCTACAACATAAGACGAGTTTTCAACAGTGATTATCTTCATCTCTGGGAAAATTAGTCATAGGCCATTTAAATATTTTGTTATCTAAATACAACTAAACATTATTTAGTTTTTAATTGTTACCTAAATAGAAAATCATACATTGTTAATGTCTTATAAAACTTTAAAAAATAAAAAGGAGAAGGAGAAGAAGGAAGATGAGAATAGTTCACACACACAAGTGCATGTGGAAATTTATCTGAATAGTTTCCACTGTACTTATTTCTTACTCGTCTATAGCTTAGATGATATTTCTCACCTCTTTCTTCCATCATCCTCTTCACGTTTCCTTTGCCCTCAGCCTGCATGTCGGCTGTTTAGGGTTCTTAAAGGCTGCTCTTTTATCCTATGGGCAATGCCTTCAATACATTTTTCAAAGATGGTGGTAGTTATGAAATATTTAATGCTCTAAAATGACATGAAATGTTTCTCAAATTGATATATAGTCTAAAAGAAACACTTGCCATTGTCTACCTAAAATTGAAGGAATGGTTTCCTCTTCTGCATTGTACCTTGCGCTTCACCTAGCTGTGATGTTTTTGTGCCTAGTATTTTTCTACTTTTTATATCAATATAGCTAATTAAATATTTTTACTTGAATATGAATATACTTTTTAAATCTTAAATTTATTAATTTTACAATGTATATTATTTAATTTTTCATCATGTTTTGATTTTTTTTGGTGAGATAAATCACAATCTCATGTAAAAGTGGAAAACAGTATGAAAGTCATTAATTGGTTGCCAGTGTTGAAATTGTGTCCAGACTTTTCCAATTTTTCCTATTTCCAAAATCCTTTCCTGACCTAGCACTTTATTTTCCTGGTGACCTACTCCATCCATACTTTCTTTACGTTAGTTCAGTGTGCTAATATTTTAAGAGTGATGGTGAGTCACCATTACAATGTTTTTTATTGGGCTTCAGAGAATGCTAAGATTAGTTGTGCTTGCTTTAAATAAATTTCTAGGAGTATATGATGAGCATCAATTTAACTTGAGATAAGAATTTGCTCCCAGATAAAGATTACTTTGAAAACAACTCTATAGAGGATAGTATTCTTGCTTGTTGTTATCAAGTATTGTGTATCTCCACTTCAGATAAATATTTTCAAAGAACTGATTATCTTGTATATGTAGTCCAGCTCTCATAATTTATAAATTTTAAAGATTATATTTTTAATACCTATTCTAAGTGTACATTTTTTATTTGAGGTTGAACATTCTCAGGATTTGCATTTATAATTTTGTGTTATTTTTGATTAAAATAAACACTCAAAGTCAGGAATCAACATTATTGTAAATGTTAAAACATGTCTTCAACTTGCTCATTTGAATTTTCTTATTAAATTTAAAATATTCACACTTAAATTCAAATTTAGCATGAGATTATATAGAAAAATTTGGGTTTTATGGATGCACTAAAGTTTTAAAATTGGTAACCTGCTGATTCTGCATGATATTGGTTACTTTTAAAACATGATGATACCCCTATATTGAAAGAGGATTATTATTATGTAATCCATCATATATAGGTATATGGTCCAATATTAATGACTCTTGGGAATATTAAACATTTGGAATTATCTATTATCATGCACTGTAATCTTAACTGAGAGTTTAAAGCTGCAATCCCATTATTACATCATTACATGGTAAAAGCTTTCTGAAGTTCATGGACACTATTTAATAGTGGAATTTCTATTCTATGTTTATTGTTCTTGCTGTCTTTATTTTAGTTTTCTACTTTTTTGAGGTTTAATTTGGTGTTTTTTTCTAGGTTCTTAATTAGACACTTAGATATTTTATGTTGGCTATTCTTGTCCTCCATAAATTTCCCTGTAGGCCCTATGTTAGCTGCATTCCACACATTTTGACAAATCATATTTTCATTAGCACATGCTATAAAATATTTTATAATTTTCATTGTAATTTGTTCTTTGACCCTAAGGATTTTTAGAATTGTATTGCTTAATTTCCACACTTATGGATTTACTACTTAGTTTATTTTTCTCAGATTCCTTGCTTATTTCACTGTGGTCAAAATATAATCTATATGACTTAAATACTGAAAAAAATTATTGTAACCTGTGTTATAGACTATCATCTGGCATACTTCAGTAAATGTTTCATGTATTCTTGGAAAGAATGTTCCTTCTACATTTGTTGGGTACAGCACTCTAAATATCTCCACCAACTAAAAATTATTAATTGTGCTATTGACATCTTCCATACTTTTAAATTAAGTTTTATCTGCTTGTTCTATACCTGCTTGTTTAAAACAAAGACAATTACTTTAAAATCCTGACCTTGCAATGTGAATTTATTTATTTTTCTTTTAAGTAGTAGCTGTTTTTGCAAAATCAAAACAAAATGAGAGAGTTTAATGATTATTTTTAACTCTTGATCTATTCTTTAAAAACAATTCCTTTCTTCTCTCCCATTTCCCATTACACAAATAATTGAATTTTTATAAGTGGAAAAATGGAGTTCAATTATAAGGAGTGCCAACCTTTGCTCACCATTTCCTTCATGTCCCATGTCTTTCCTAAACTTTAAAATTCCATTTTTCTGCATTTGGTAAATACATAATGCCATCATTGCACTTCAATTGTTTGCAATTTAATAATTAAAGAATTTAAATTACAGAGTAGACAGTCTCATAAAAAACTAAGTGCCTTGCCAAGGAGATTTTAAGTAAGGGACAAATGGTGGTTTCCTCGGATGCTGTGGAAGTTTACTTTCTATGCCAACATTCCAGATATTGGTGCTTTGCACATATTTTGAGCATTAGAATACCATACCATTGACACTTAGGCCAAGAACATTCACAAAGATTTCATAATTAAACATTCAATCTTGGAAAAGAAAAATATAGAATTTTAAGGTTTAGAATGAAGAATTTTTAAAAAGTTTTTATCTCCTGTAGTAGTTTCAATAATTCTGTAATTGAAACAACTTATTGGTCTGTTGAAATGTTTTTATTTATAAGATAAATATATAAATAAGGAAATTTTTGAAGGTAAAATAGAAAAAGCAAAAGAAGTTTATAAAGTCCTACAAATAATAGTATCAACTGTTAATGTTTTAGTGAATTTTTTTCACTGTAACAATAGTGAAAATACCTTTTGTGTATTTTGTTTTCTTCAACAAGACTGAATTATAAATATTTTGTGACATAGAGCATTTTGACTATTATTATTTAGTAACTATAAAATAACAGATTCTCTCATTTACTATGAGTAATGCATTACTAAAGATGTCCTATAATTCAATTCTCTTAAATAATTTTCACAAAGGAATGCATATAAATTTATGGGTATATTTATGTTCAGTGATCATCTACTGTAACTTAGGAACAGATTAGTGGTATTGATTTTGTAGCCATATCATCTACAAGTTTTTTATTTTTTAATTTCCATCATCCCTACCTAGCTATATAATGCTTTTTGAAGGCAAACATCTGCAGCATCTGTCCTTGTTTACTTTTGACACCATTACTTGTAATTTTTCTCTTGTTTTCCAGATATGCTCTGAGTTACATAGGCATTCGTAAATGGTAGTTGACACTTGTGCTTCATTAGAATGTTATAAGTTTCATTAATTCCAGCCGTAAAATTGTATATTAATTTTATGTCACTTGATTTAGGTTATGATAATTTGCATAATTGAATCTCTCCTGTAACAGTGATTGGTTCAGGTGAGAATAGGAACTGTGCTGGCCCAGAGAATGCCTAAGATTGTGTTTTATGGTTGAAGAAAAAGCAGCTTTCTCTTCTTCTGTTTTACATTACAGATGGATATAAGTCAGCAGTCTTTATTCCATTATGAAGAAAGACTGCCTGCTGAAGTAGACACATGGAAGAGAAAAGGGCTTAGAGCATCAGAGAGAAATAGAATTTAAGTCACATCTGGAATCCATTCTTCTAAAGCAGTGGTATTTAACCCTGTGTGTACGTTGGAAGTTAAAAAATATTTGTGGTACGCAAGACCACTTAAAGCATCATCTCTGGGGAGGGGCCATTACGATCCGGACAAGGACATTTTTTAAAAACCTCCCCAATGGATGCAAATGTGTAGATAGGGTTGAGGACCACTGCTCTTGATTTTTTTGTAATACAAGGCCATGATTTCCTTTAATATTTAAGTCCATTTGTGTTTCTTTCTCTGTTACATGTGGCTAAAATCAGCCTCGATACACAAGGAGAGGAGATTTTATTAGAAAAATTTAGGAGGGAAAGTTATTATGAAAAACATTAGTATAGAACTCGGATACCAATATCCCAGGCACAGGATTTATTTTTTTAAAAATCTAATAACTAGTAGGTTCAATTTATTAGGGAAATTGGAAAAAAGGAACAGTGCAAAGCACTGCAATGAGATAGGAATGTGTAAAGCCATATTAAAAAGATGTAATTATAGTATCATAAATATAGTTTTTTTTCATATGTGTAGTTAATGGAGTGTATACAGAATTAAACATACATGTATCAAGATCTTTCTACTTGGATAGGAGAGAGACACTTTGTCATAAAGTTGACTCTATCTCTTGAAAGATTGTGTAATTTTAGGTTTGATTTATAAATTGTTTCTTTTTATGTTACAGATAAGATTGCCGTTTAATTTCCTTTAGTGTATTTTACATGTAGATGAGGCACTTTAAAGGCTTTCCTTTATTTACAGACCCTTCTTTTATGTTTTACTGGCAGGATGGTACAGCATTTCTTGTTTACTTCTGGATACTCCTCATCAGACTTGGTGTCAATTGCTTCACTGTAATCAGAACTGCATTTTATTTGGAGTACACCTTCATCCCAACATCTGTCTGACTGGAAATAAATATCATATTATTTTATGTTTGAGTGATGTGATTTCCTTATTTAACATTTGGTCACATTTATTTAAAAAATTCACAGGGTGATTAGAAAATAAATTTGAGGACAAATGACATCAAATATTCTTGTTACTTTTTGAAATATTTTCTTGGCCACTAGACTGCAATGTTTTCTTTTCTTTCTTTTTTTAATACCAGTTTTAGAGACCCACTTCTCACTCGTTCTCTGAGCTGCTTTTGCTTGTTGTAGAGACTCAGGCCTCTGAATAGACAATTTGCTCAAGTTTCCTGAACTGACATACATTTAGATCAAGGAAAACCCTAATTCAGACATGTTAAACTCTGTAGGCATAGACTGAAGACATTGAGCATGACTTTATACAAGCTGGCAACTGAAGACTATGGTTCAGATTTTGAGTAGAGCAGTTAACTGGGAATTCTGAGATAAATGAACCAAGGAGGGAAACATTGAAGCCTTTGCACATGATTATAAGGAAAACAAGATGCTGCAAGGCAAGTTCCAGCCAACATAGACAGGAGGGAATTTTTATCTTAGAAAGTAAATTATTTGAGAAAGTAAATGTTGTTATACATTTGAAACTAGGAGGCAGAAGCAGTTGCTTTGGTTTGAATGGCCTGTTCTCCAAGTTGTGCAAGAGCATTGTACTACATTTTATTTTTTGATAGATGAGAGTTCTCAGAGAAAATGATAATACTTTTATGAAGGAATTTACCACTTTAAATTCCTTTTTGAAAAGTGATATAAGTAAATATTATAATAAGTAACTTGTGAATTACATATATAAAATATGGGAAAAGTAAAATTTAAAACGATCAAAAATACTTATAACTGGATTTATTCATAAAACTAACTTCCTAGAATGTGGTTCTTCTTTCATAATTACATAGCCAGGACTTTTAGTAACCCTGGTTTCTGCAAATTATACTTTTATTTCTAAACACAGAACTTTATACTCCATATACTTGAAGTGCAGTTTTGTTATTGTTAACATGTTTTGTTTTTATCCCTTGCATTCAGTGTTTTGTACCCCACTGACTTTTACCCTTTCTGTTACTGATGGTGGGACTCATCATCTTGAATTTCCATATTTATAAACGGTACATTTTAAGGAGCTCAGTAAAATGTAACACATATGTGGCAGAGACTGCCATCTGCCTCCCTCAGCATTTGTTCTCCTCCTCCTCATTAGCAGAACACAGACTCATTTGAAGCAATAATGCACCATTTGTAGCTGGCCATATTCAAGGACTAAGTTCTGGCCAATGAAAGGAAAATTTAATTTACTTATTAACTCTGAGCCCAATTTCCTCCTTTGTAAAATAGATTCCTTACTTATGTTTTACTGACAAATAGCATTGAGTTTCTTCCTTTGAGAAGTTTCTTTAAGAGAGAAGAGATGACCTTTTATTCTCTATATCTTGGACAATGAGGACAAGGGCCTTATTAGGGACTGCAGAAATGTTTGTTGGAAGAATTTAGATCCCTGACAATTTTGAGGAGTTCTATATTAGCCTGGGATTATCTACCTCTACAGAACTATTTTAAATGACAGAGAAATAAATTTCAAGCTTATATTTTATATTTCTATATAAAATGCTGTATTTTATATAGATATAGATGCTATAAAATGCTATATTTTATATAGATATAGGTGCTATATTTTATATTTCTGTGTTAAATGCAATCCATATTTTGATTCTCTAATTGCTTGGTATGAGTTGTATTTTAATGTAATTTAGTCCAATAATATATTTTTATTCTTTTTTGTGATTATTTTCATGTGACTCCACTCATTCTGGCAAAATAAAACATTTGGGGTGATGGGTATATTTATTGCCTTGATTATTGTGGTTTCATAAGTGTATACATATGTCAAAATTGTCAAGTATTATATTTTAAATTGATGCAATTATACCTCAATAAAGATTTGAAAGTAAAATATAATAACACCCATAAATGAATTTTATTTTTAACTTTTCTAAAACTATCATTGAAATTGTGGTTTTTTACCATCTTGTTTTATTCTTCATCTCTGATAATCTAAGGAAGACATGTTTTTCTCAAAATCTTTCGGACACCTTTCTCCCTGGAAGCTACATCCTCTTCTAAAATGAAAAAGATTCTCTGTTAAGCCAGTAACGCTAGCTTCAGGTATTATGTGTATTGGCTTTTAAGATTAATATTTTTATTTATATTAATATTGTTTTATCCCCTTTTGTAATTTCCTTTTTTTGGGATTTTATCCTTTTTTAAGTGTGTAAAATATCAAAATTGTGCTGTACAGAGGCAAACTATTAAAAAAATTAACTGGCCTCTAACAGTTATTTTATATTTATTTTTCATTATGCCCTCTTTTAAAAATATGGTCACTCTAAAAGCACTAAGTTTAAATTTAAAAATTTTTATTCACTCAGCGTTATCTAGTTTCATAGGAGAATATTCATATTAGTGACACTCTACATTTCATTTTAATTTAATAGAATTTAGTGAGACAATATAAAAAGAAAATGAAAAAAAGAATGGGATGGTATAAAATGATCTTTTAGCTTTTAAAATAATTTGTTTTAAATAATTTTATTTAATTAATTAATTAATTTATTTATTTATTTACTTTTTAAATACATTTGTCTCTGCCTTCCCCCCACCTCTTTCCCTTGCCCCCTCCCACCTTCCCTCCCTCAGCTCTTCCCCTTTGGTTTTGTCCATGAGTCCTTGCTATATGTCCCTTGACTTTCCCCTTCCCTTCCCTTTCCCTACCCCCCCCCTTCTCTCTTGTCTCTATTGATTTCTTTTCCTTTTAGTGTTGCTGGTCATATTTTTCTTGCATCTTTGCATTGTTGGTTAGGTTCCGCTTATAGGTGAGATCATATGGTATGTTTTAAATAATTTTAAAGACGTTCTTTAGAAATGAGAATTAGTTGTTGCCTTTTAAACTTGTAGCAGGCTCTCAGTTCACGGGTGGAGGCGAGATGTGAACTAACGTCACAGGCTTTTTATTCCTTCTTTCAAGATCAAAAGGAGTAAAGTTTTGGGGCTGCCATCTTTTCCCCAAATTAATGCTGTAAACTCTATCAATGGTTCTTAGATATCCAAAAGATCCTTACACTGGCCTTTCTTGAAATACATGATCTTGTTACCAGTGCTACTCCATCTGTTTATAGGATGTTGCTACTCCAATCGCATAATTTCTACACCCCAGCAAAGAGATGAAACGGCGTGTTTATGGTCATGATGCTTACGTTGCAGCTACCAGGGTTGCCTGATGTGTTTTCATTTTGATGATGACTCTTAACTGTGTCCCCACACTGATGTTTTTGAGGAAAGCAGTCCATGTATTCGCCCAAGGACAAGTTACTATGATGTCTCAGTACCTGAGCACCCCCAATTCTACTTTTGTGACTCCATGCCTTCTTTTTGTTCCATGAGGTAAGACATTCCCATTAAATTTTTCCAATACCTGGACCTGAGATCCTGCTTCCTCTTACTACTCACTCCTGTTGAGTAATATTTTTGTAAGTGCCTTCAGCAGAGTTTACCTTTTGTGCTTCTGTTCTGCGTTTTATCTATGATATATTTGGTAAAAGGATATCCTGAGTTTAATAGTGCTCACAAAATTATTATTAATTTTAAATAGCTACAGCTTTTAATCAGAATTTTTATAGATATATTAAACATTTGGTCCAGTTTCCTTAAAACACAGGGTTAATAACATGCTTGCTTGTTTATTTATTCATTAATTTATTCATACATTTATTTATTTTAGCAAAACTTGTGATGGTACTTCTATTATATTAACTCTATTTCCCAAATAGGAACTATTCATCTAATAGTGAGTGTGAAGTTTTAAATTGTTAAAATTCATAATATTTGGATATTCTTTTCATGTTGGAAAGAAAATATACAAAAGCTACAATTTCATAGCTTAAAGTCATTGCAGTAAATAGTTGTATGAAATATAAAACAACTGAAATAAAAGATATTGTGGAAAAACCTATAGCCTAAAATTTAATGGCACTTCAAAATTCTCTTTACAGTGCAAAATTACCTTCTATAGCTTCTTTCATTAATTTATATACTTATATATACATACTGTGATATCTAGGTGGTAGGATATACTCATGAAATCAAATGTTAACTCAGTGTTTTTTTTAAACTTTTATTGATGTTCTTTTCAGTTGAATTTTGAATGTAGTCTAAACTGAGCTCTATATTTGACTAATTTAAATTATTGTCTTCAGCTGGCAATAATAAAAAGTAGCAAAAATCTTTTATGTTAACAGAATAGCATAAAATTCCTGTTTCCAGAGAATTATCTTTTTATAGTCATAATGTAAGACAATGACATTTTTAACAGTTTAGTTATTTAGTATAAGGATCTAAAGGTGCTAGGGGGATGGTCATATTTTATTAATCCACAGAAACAGGCAGGAAAATAGTAAAGATTAGCTCAATGACAGATTTTGAGAATTACAGATTTTGAAATTTGTGATCCTGTTCAAATTGTGATTAGCAAAATACAGGTGTTTTTGCTGATCAAGTTTTGTCACTGAAGCAAAATTACAGGCATGATACAAGAAGAGGAACACACTATATACAATCTGTATTTTTTAAAAGGAGAACTTTGGAAACTGGATTTTTAAACTTTTACCTGATATTCTGCCATATTATTTAAATAGGATACCATACCAATAATAATAGATGTAGTAATAGTAATAGCGAAGTTCAGAATTCAGAACATTCACACTAAGATTTGTGAAAAGTAATATAGCATTCAAAAAAAGTATTGCGGTTTTTACTGTTGGTGGTGGTTATTATATTTGGGAGCAATTTATATAGAACCTTTTTCAGTAAATCAATTATTTTCACTAACACATGGTCACAGTTGCTACCACTCTTTCATTAGCTACCTCCAGGTGACCTTAGAGGTCTTTTGAAATGTTATTGATTATAGCAGTTACATGTATGCAGTATAAATAGGTAGAAAACTCTTAGTTGTGGTTATTTCCTCCAGAAGTAACCACCGCTACCGTCAACTGGCATTACAGCTTGATTTACTTCTGTTCAAACTAACTCCTTGCGTTGGTTTCATATGCTACAGGATTCTGAGTGGATGCCAGCCTGTCTCAAGGTAGTGACACAAAAGTTGCAGGGAATCCACAGTGTCATATAATTGATTCCCAAGAGGAGCTTTTGACCTTTTCTGGGTTGTAGTTCCAGAAGTATGATATTTGTAGAGGTCAGAAGAGTTGGCATTGTATGGGGCACGATATCTTTCTCTGTAATGCTAGGGAATGGTTTGATAATACAGGGTCAGTCTATGTTGGAGGAGGCAACAATTAGCCAAAGCAATTGAGATAACTTTGAAAGTCACTGATGGACCTGGGAGACCTCTCATACGCAAACCATAAACATCTTGTCTAGCATCTAGGATCTCTTGTTCAAACAAAATATAACCCAAGAATTCCAAACAGAATCTCAAAATACATTTACCGTCATTGACTTGGACACAAAGCCAATGCTGCAGCTGGAGATTGAGGACTAATTTGAATCAGGGATTGTATAAGGACAGATCGAGGCAGTATATTATTAATTTATTTATGAAACTGCTACCTCTTAGGCTAGAAGGTCAGGGAAGATGCTGTCATATGTACTTGATGTGACTTAAAATGTTTTCCAGGTAAAATGGCATCACCATATACTTAAATTGGCCAAGTTTTTATTTAGGTGACTGCCTTCTACTAATTACCTTCCTGGTAGAGGCTAAGATTGCAAGTACTACAGGTGTAATTTTGCAGTGTCAACTAAATAATTTAGATTATAAAATACAGTTTTCTCCCTTTGCTTTTGTGTTGCTCATATAATGCATCAGTTTTTTCTTTTATAAGATCCAGTGTGGGTATCAGGTAACAAATCTCCACAATAATTTAGGAACTCCATTAGGGCTCTTCATAACAAATTAAAGTGTCTCACAATTTGAAAGGTGAATAATAGTTTTAACAGATGTCATCTTGTATCTGAAATGTTTAGCAGCTTTAAGAGAGACTTTGTCCCAGTAGTTTTTAAGTTTTGCTGCCTTATTTTAGTCTCCTGAGTTCTCTCAACCAATTTAACATCTGTAAATTTAGTAAAGGCAAAATAATACTCTTTATTTAGGAAAATTTGGGGATTCATTCTATAACTCTGATTAAGAAATTTAACTTCTATAGACTATTATTACTTTTGAGTTATCAAATGATATAATTTTTTATATGTGTGATTAATATATTTTAAAAATTGTATATTTTATAATTTGTGGAACTCTAATTTAATATAAATGGTAAATTTAATTGTGAAAATATAATTCAATTTATTCTATGTAATACATTGATCTAAAGTTTCTATATTTTTATTAAAGCCTCTTCATATTATTCAGGCATGAACATTTGAAAAGAAGTATTGTGTAGTGTAATCACTGGCTGACTTTAATTATCTAGATGTTAGTGTCAGTATTAAAAAATTAAAATAAAATATAATGGCTATAAATAGAAGACCATTTTTAGTCATATGGTTTGAAAGTCATTTAATATTCCCATGCTGGGCACCCTTTGGCCAAATTTAATGAAAATCAGCATGATGTTGTAGCAGTCAGTATTTGAATTCTGCTATTATCTTCACAAGTACTGAAAAGAGAAAGATTCAAATAATGACAGTAAGCTAGTATTATCTACATGACATTGCTCATCTGAATCAGAAAGTGGCATAGGCCTTCAGTAGCAGCCTTTTCTTTTTCGAGTTACCCTTGTTTTCTCTGTTCTCTGTGAGACTGCATTAGATCAGAACTGCTAACTGACAGCATGGTATCCTTATTTCCAATTAAGCAAATATAAAATTCAATGAATATTAGTGTATAGTTGCTCTGAGAGATTCAAGGCAGATCTCAATGATTTGACTATAGCCTGGGATGAGTCCATGGAGAAGATATGCTCATATCAATGTCTTTATTCACAGATTTCCATGAATACAGTGAAGACAGAGTAATATAATTTTCCTATTTTTATGTAAATTATTATTTTTCTTTTAAGCTTATTGTATTATTCTTATTTTGGATTTCTTTATAATATTTAAGTTCAAATTTTTTATTGGCATAATGTTTGATAAGTCTTGGCCTCCGTGAAAATCTTAAGGACTTGATCTTTTGCTAGTATGCTTTTTATTCCTTTAAAAATAATATATTTAAAAATTTTGGTATTGACAAATCTTGTGAATAGAAACACTCTTTACTGTCTTCTAGTTTTCAGATATAGCAGCATTTTTGTAGAACCTTGTGTGATGCCTTTACTTATCAATCACTCCCTCAGTGGTCTTGACATGCAATCATGATAGACCTGATCTATGCCACATTTTGACATTTGGTGGAAAGCATTTAGAGTTACAATGGCAACTCATTGGGAACACTGTGACAATTTCTTGGGTTGAGAGCCTTTAGAAAAAAAGTTTGCTAGAAACAGGCTATTCTTTTGAGGAAACTGAAATGAGGCCATGAATTTGGCATTTGGTATTTAGAAAAGGATACATGACCAAAAAATGATAAATATTTCCTTGAATACTCTTAGGGAAAAACATTTTGAAGTAACTTGAAATCTAAAGTAAATTTAAAGTAATTTCAAGTTACTGAAGATATATACTATGGAGGGCAGAAGAAACTATACCACCAATGTAGAAAAATAAAGATTGCCTTTTTTCCAAAAGATTTTAATTATTTATTTTTAGACAAAAGGGAAGGGAAGGAGAAAGAGAGGGAGAGAAATATCAATATGTGGTTGCCTTCCACACGCCCCACACTGGGAACCTAGCCTTCAACCCAGGCATGTGCCCTGACTGAGAATCAAAATGGCTACCCTTCGGTTCACAGGCTGGTGCTCAATCCACTGAGCCACACCAGCCAGAGCAAAAAATTAAGATTGCTCTTAATGGTTGTTTATTACTTTAACTTTCCTCTTAAATTCTACTGATTTCAAATCAATATATTTTTAAAAATTGTACCTTACAATTTTTTTTTTTTGTTGTGGCAAGGATTATTTGAACTGCTTTGAAATATAAAACGCCAAATCTCTTATAGCTTTCAGGTTAGTGGGGAAATTGAAAAATATAGGCAATTTTGCAGTAAATAATGATCGATATTCTGGTAGCAGTGAATGTAGGCAGATTGCTTACCCCAGCTCGAGGGGTTGGATATTACTGAGGGGGATGCAGTAATGTTTAATCTGAGTCCTAAAGGTCGAGTGAACAGAATCAAAAGGAGGGTATTCCGGCAGTGTTCAGCAAATACAAATACTCCTTTGCTTTGCAATTTTTTGGAACAAAAATAATTCAAAATATTTAGAGCACAGAGTGTGAGGAGATTATGGTGAGTGAACAGCTGAAAGAGTAAACAAATGCTGTCTCAGTCAAGGGTCTTATCTGGCCATGCACAGGAGTTAGGACATTAGTTAGAAGGCAGTGAGGTTTAAGTGTGGTTTTGAATAGGGGAATAACAAAAGTAGAGTTAAATTTTAGAAAGATTATTCTGGCAGTCAAGTGGAGAATGAGTTGGAATGGGATACAGAGGAATCAATATGACTAGTAAGAAAACATATTAGATTTCTGTAACTGCTATAGCAAATTACCACAAATTTAGCATCTTAAAACAATACTCATTTACTACCTCACAGTTTCTTATGGTAAGAAGTCCAGGTGCAGCATAGCTTAGCTGGTTCTTTGCTTAGGGCCTCATAAAGCCAAAATCAAGCTGTTTGTAGAGCCATGTTTCTTTGTGAAGTTTTGGAAAAGAATCTGTTTTCAAGCTTATTCAAGTTGTTGACAGAATTTAGTTCTTTGCAGGTGCACAGCAAAGTCCCTTTTTCCTTGCTGCTGTCAGCCAGAAAAGCCTCTATTAGCTACTTAAGATCAGAGGCATTCTGTCTCATGCGACCTCCTCCATTTTTAAATCCATAGTGGTGAGTCAAATCTTCTTTACATTTCAAATCTCTTTGATTAATATCAGCCTGAGAAAGTTCTCTTCTTTTAAGAGTTCATGTGATTAAGTTAGTCCTGGATCTAGTAATCCAGGATAATGTCTTTAGTTTAAGGTCCATAACCTTAGTTAAATCTGAAAAAAATATTTTTTTGATATGTCATATAACATGTTTACAAATTCCAGGGATTAGATAGAACATGGCTGTTTTGGGAGCCTTTCTGTCTATCACAGGAGGTCATGGCTCTAATCCAAGGAAAGATTATCGTGACCTAAACCAAACTAGTGGAAGTGGAGAAGGAGAAAAGTAATTAGACCCACGGATAGGTTTTTGTATCTTTTTTAAAAATGTAAATAATGTATCTTTCTATAGGTTTCTATGACAATTGTTTTCTATTGATCATTATTATATCAAATTATTTTCTTGAAACTTTAGAAGAGAAAAGTGGATCAGGAGAGCTTTTCTAACTTATAGCTCCAAAGCCCCCTCTTTAGTTGTTTTTATGAAATGTTCAATATAATAGCCTAGTCTCTTTTTCTGATTTCTTGGCTCTATAATTCTTCTTTTTTCTGAACCTATCTTATGTTTTGATTTTTTTTTTTTGCTTCTATTGTTTCTTTCTTCACTCTTTGTGGAGCTGGACCCCAAAAGGAAGCTTTGGCTGTGTATTAGTTTGCTAGACCTGCTATAAAAAATACAGAAAACTGAGTGGCTTAAACAACAGAAATTTATTTTCTCACAATTTGGAGGCTACAACTCTGAGATCAGGCAGTTGGTATGGTTTTTTTTTTTTTTATTTTTTTATTTTTTTATGACCTCTCTCCTTGACTTGTAGATGATCATCTTTTTCCAGCGTCTTCACATGATACATGTGCTGCCTGTGTCCGAACCTCTTCTTGGAGGGAAGTCATATTGGATTAGGGACTATCCTAATGACTTTGTTTTTAACTAAAAAACAAAACAAAACAAAACAAAACAGTCATATTGGATTAGGGAATATCCTAATGACTTTGCTTTTAACCTAACTACCTCTTTAAAAGCCCTATTTTCAATACAACCACATTCTGGGATACTGCAGTTAGGGCTTTAACATACCATTTTTGGGGCAACACAGTTCTGCCCACAGAGGTATCTTATGATTTTGTACCTGACCCCTTTCACAGAGAGGAATGGGTAGGTTAGGTTTAAAGAGTTTATGGGGCCCAAACTGATTCAGTCTCTTCAGAACTTCTCATGGACTCCTTACACTACCCATGGGTGTGCAAGGCGCCTTCTTTCTCCCTTTCTCTACCCTCCTCCCTTCAATCCTTCCTTCTAGATTTCCCTCTCCCCTTGCCCCTTGTCTCCATCTCTCCTTATTTGTCATGCCTGAGGTTCTTTGATGATTATCTTTTGACATTTCTTCCTCATTATCTCTTCAATATTTTTCCTGCTCCTTCTGTCCCTCCCCCTTCTAAAATTTCAATTACTTACATATTAGACAATTTGATATTATTGTATAGACCCTTTTAGTTGCTGTTGCCGTTGAAATTTTTTTCTCTTTCTTTTAATTCACTTGGAATAATTTCTATTGGCCTGTTTTCAATGCACTGATTCTTTCCTTGGCTGTGTCCAGTCTATTGATGAATTATTAGGAAGCATTCTTTATCTCTGTTTCTGTACCTTTTATTTCTAAAGCTTTGTTTGCTTTCTTACAATTTTTACCTATCTGCTGAAATTTGCCATTAGTCTGTCCATGTTATTGTGTTATTCACCTTTTTCACTGAAGCCTTAATCACTAATCATAGGTATTTTAATTCCCTGTTTGAAAGTTTCACCATCTGTGACATGTTGGTGTCCAGTTTTTTTTTCCGCTCTCTTGACAGTTTTTTTTGGGGGGGGGTGTGGGGTGGGGGTATGTGTGTGTTTTGACAGTGTTTTCATTTTTTTACTGTGTGTCATAAACTGTAGTTGAAAGCTGGACATGATGTGTAGGAGAGTAAAGAATAAGGTAAGTAATATTTATGCCTAGATTGGCATTACTTTTCTTCTGATAGGTCTTAGCATGGAGGGTTGTGCCAGTTATGTCAGGAACTGAGCTGGTTCGGGGTTTTGTATTACAAAGATATACCTCAGTGCATTGCCAGCTTCACGTTTTTTCCATGTTCCCTTTTGTTTGGGCTGTGCCTCATGTTGCCTATTACTGACGTCTCGGTGGGCAGCTTGGGATGGGTGTTCTACATTGTCCTGGCTCAGCCTCAGTTTTAGGCAGGCTCATGTACCTAGGTGTCTGGGTGGAACTTAGTTATTCTGAACCTCTGCAATATTCTTTTGCCTCCCTTTCACAAAGAAGAATTTGTACTTCTTTTCCTCTCCTTCAGCCGTAACAGTTCTTCACTTGTGCCCCTAGGGAGAGTTTATTGTTCCTCCTCCTGCAGCTTAAGGCTTTTGTTCCACTAAGAGGAATGATCTGGGTAGAGCTTTTACCTATCCAGTGGCTGCTGCTTTTCTCTTCCAGGTCTCCTGTGAGCATATGGCCCATTTTAGAGCTGGCAGGTGGGTACCAACTCCCCTTGTATCAGTGGGTCCCTGGTATTCTGCACTCTCGTAATAGCCTGCACTAAGCCGTAAACAATTCATTAACAATTCTTCATACCAACTTGTATGGTGTTTCTCCTTTCTTCCTATGCTCCATCCCAGATAAATCAATGCTTGTGACATGTCTTTTCTTGGATACAACTGTTTCTCTTTAAATTTTAGGCTAATTTTTTGCCCTATGATTTTAGCTTTTTGAGAATTTAGGAAACATTTTAATCACGCATTGGCTTTTTCTTATTGTTAAGGTGGGGATGACACTCATTCAAGCTTTCTACATCTGAAGTAGATGCTGAAAATCAGTGTTGACATTTAAAACATAAAGTTTAACTGCTAGACTTAACACTATTACAGAATAGGTTTGGGGATTATGATAGAGTAATATTAGTATACTAATTCAATAATCTTTGTGTTAGTGATGGTTGAAACCAGAGTAATGGAAAAGTATAAAAGTCTGACAAGTTTTCAGGGTGTACAAGTATAAGGTGCACTTGAGAAATTATTTTAGTCTGAATATTCTCTGATAAATCCACTATTTTATACTTTAAAATTTATTCTTGATTATCATTTTCTCATGTTAAATGAACAAGAATATTATTATCCTCATGTCCTTTCCAAAGAGTCCCTTAAGTCATTTTACTTATGACTAAAAGAATTTTTTAAACTCTCGGGTATTCTCTTGCTTCTCTATTTATGAGTTTGGTAACCTATTATCCAAAAGTATAGAAAATAAATTAAAAAAGACCTACTAATGAGGATTTGAAGGAAGAATAACTATACATTTACATAAAATAATAGCATTTTAGAAATGATAGAGAACTTAGGAAACTATTAAAGTAATATTTTTACCTTTAATAAATAAGAAAAACAAGGGGCAAAAAGGTTAAGTAACATGGAAAATATTGCAAATAGATTTCTTGCAAAAATGAGAGGGTTGCCTTAGATGACCTCTGTCAGAGAAGGAAACCTTGTGTTTTATGTTTTAGTATTTAAGACTTAGGGCCTTTTCTCAGACTTGATCCCACCTACTTTGTTCTTCTTTCTGGTTTTTAGCAGACCCAGGGCACGTATTTTTCTTTACGTATTTACACTCCTCTTTTTTTTAGCTGGACCATTCTTTGCCTGAGTCCAGCTCATTTTTCACTCTTCGTTTTTTTTTCCTTCAAAATTGGTAAACAGACCAGTTTCTTATTAAAGATAATCTTTACAGAAAAACAGATTGAAGGTAAAAGCAATAAGAAAGGACATTTACACTGTCAACTTTAAAATTGTGTTAACAAAAATAGCTGACACCATTTTTAACTGATAACAGAAGTCTTGGTGGACTTATTCCACTTTTGTACTTAGGTATTTTTGTAGATTTATCTCTGCCCTTTAACTTGGACATATTCCTTTTATCTCTGAAGACTCTTCTTCCAAGCTTTAAAAAAATGCCAAAACATTTAGCTCAGAACAATACTATACTTATTTTTTTTGTTTTTTGTTTTTTTTTTTGTTTTTTTTGTTTTTAGTTCATGTGGGTAATTTGCATTTTTTAGAAAATCTGTATCTAGTGATGTCTACTCTACCTACCTCATACATGATCAGTTCTTAAGAGACATAACTTCTTAACAACCAAGGTCATTTTTGCTGACATCTATGAAGATTTGATTTTTGGGGATTCCCTAGTTTTTCAGTTACATACTAATAGACCCTGAACTAGAAATCAGGAATCTTGATTCTCTTCTCAAGACTTCTTCTTGATAAATATGCTGCTTTCAAATGAAATATATCTTGATATTTTTGCTGACGTTTGATGACAATTTTCTCTTTCTTTTTTTTTAAAGTTTATTTACTTTTTTAGAGAAGGGGAAGAGAGGGAGAGAAACATCAGTGTGTGAGAAATGCATGGTTGCCTCTTGCATGTGTCCAGAATGGGACCTGGCCCACAACACAGGCATGTGTCCTGTCTGGGAATTAACCTGTGATCTTTCAGTTCGCAGGCTGGTGCTCAATTCACTGAGCCACACGAGCCAGGGTGACAATCTCCTTTTATCTCTACTATTTACTGTTTGGTGGGCATACTTTCTCAGTCTTACTAGTTGTTCTTTTGTCATCTCTACTCCCCCCTGCCCCCACTTTTTAGTTATATCTAAAGAAACAGATGCTCTCAATGAACCTGAAGCCATTGAAACAAATGCAAAAGATCTTTCATTAAAACATTTTGTCCAAATGCTGTTGTATCCTAATTCACAATTTTTCTCTTTTGCTTATTAACAAACTAAGAGAACACAAGAATCTCTTTGCAGAATATAAATAACATGAAAACACTTTTGAAATATTATTTAAATGGTAATAATTAAAAGGAAAAATGAGACTTTATGCATTTTATTGTTTTATCTTCCCTTAAAAACTTTAAAAACTTTTAAAAAGATTTGAAAACTTATATACAGTAAGATATTCTTAATTTTTAAATATGTATGATGATTAGTCTGAGAATGATGTTCAAAGAAAGTAAAGTGCTTCCCTGAACAGTAGCGAACAAAGGAAGGAGCATGTAATTCAATGATAAATACCTCTGAGGACTTTCTAATTACCTTCTAATATGGCATTTATATCTAGAAAATTAACTTACCCATTTTTATGGTCCCACATCTAAATTTAGAAATAAGCTTTTAAGATATCATTGCTTAATTATAACAGAAGCATTAACAGAGTAGATTTTTAAAATCTGAATTTGCACATTAGAGCATTTCACTAGGGCTTAAGACGTTTTCTAGACTTTGATTTGCTATACACAAAGAAAAAAAATTCCTTTTAAACATTTGCCAAAAATTTCCTAATGTGCACTGTAAGTACATGATTACATCTGTTTCTTTGTATGAGTCTCATAGTGCACACTTAGGGGGATTTCTTTCTACTGGTAGTCAACTGATTTAATTATGCAGGCCCCACCAATGTGCTAATTGGAAGACAGACTTTTTAGCATTTGCCCAAGATTAGATTACATTCATGGTATCATAATTATTTTGATGGCTTGCCACAGTGAAATAGATCAACTGTGTACCAGCTAAATTTTTAATTAACTTTTTACTTTCATTCTTATGTAATTTCTTTCTTTATTTTTGCATATAAACTTCTTTTTCACAGTGCCCTTTTTTACTTTTTCAGTTATCACTGTTTTTCTAATATGGCACATCTCAAATATTTTACTAACATTTTGTTGCATATTTGCAAGGCCGTGAAATGAAAGACAAAACAATGTTGGTCAGGAGACTTAATCCTGGGAAATAGCAGTAAGAAAAATTAAATACTAGAGCCCAGTTGTGGCATAAATATTTTACCTTACAAGTTCTTAATTCTCATGTACTATGTATTCCATCTCCATCTAAGTTCATGGCTTTGATTCTGATAAAACACTATTATGATCTTGCTATGTTGCAATCACTGTCATAGCATTTGGGCACAACGATAACTATGATCTTTCCTCTGGGAGAACTTCATCCAAAAGTAGAATTAATGCCTTTAAAAGGATCTGAGGAACATCCTTTGTTTATTTTCATATTGTTTGGAATGATTCTTTTTTTCATTTATATGTTTATTCTCCCTAGAGTTTGATGTTATGATGGATTCCTGATTAAAAACTTTTTTTCCCTTAGAAGTAATTAGGCTCTCATCTCTTTTCTTAGCCCAGTATTTCAGAGGCTTTTAACCTTTAGAGAAAAAGACTTAAAATGATTGATGTAATTATAATATAAATAAGTTTGTAAAGAGATAATCATGTACAACCACTTTGGAAAGCAGTTTGGTAGTTTCTTCAAAAGTCTGAAAATTTAAAATTTGCCTACTATTGACCCAAACATTTTACTCCTAGGCATTTATTCAAGAGAAATGAGAAGTAGGTATGTCAGTGTTTATGGCAATGTTATTAACTAAAACTACTATTATAAACAAAAACCAGGAAACAACTCAAATGTTCATTAGATAGTGAATAATCAGCAGCTTAGTATATCCATACAATGAAATACTATAAATGTAAAATGAATGAAATATGGATAGACAAAAGAACATGGTGAACCTCAAAATGATTATGCTGAGTGAAGGAAGCTAGAAACAAAATATTATAAAACATATGATTCCATTTATATAACACTATAAAGTGGAAACTATGGATAGACACAGAAAGCAGATGGCTGTTTACATATAGGCGTGAGTAGAAGATGGGATGGCTTATGAAGGAATGTAAAGTAACTTTTGGGGGTGAAAAATGTTTATTATCTTGATTGTTATGATTGTTTCATGCATGTGATGTGCCAAAGCATATCAAATTATACACCTAAATATGTGAAGTTTACAGTATGTCAAGTATACATTAACAAATTTGGAAAAGATTACTCAGCGAGATAAGACAAAATGATATATGTAAAAAATATAGAGAAAAACACATAACGACAACAAAGATTAATCATTAATATGATCATTACATGAATTGGTAACCCCAGAGAATAATGGGTTCATAAAGTGTTTCCAATGAAATGTTAAAGAACTAATTTTTATATCACATATTCAAAGTTTTAAAGTGACCCCATTCATTTTGGTGGGTGAGTGAATAGAGTTTACTTTTGATACTGCTTTTATTCTTTTCTTGAATGTAAAATTCTTCACTGCAAAAGATGTTGATTAATGTTTAAACATCTCTTTTATTATCTACATTATTAATATTTTGTGTTCATTATTTAATTATAGAAAAAAATTAGAAAAATTACTTCTACCTTTTTTAATAACAATTTTCTTGTCATGCTCCAACAATAGAAAACTTCCAGTCATTTTAATCTTTCAGGGTATGTCATGATGATATAAGAGGCAGAAAATCTTATATTTGATGGTATAATAAGTCAGACTATTTGATGGTATAATAAGACAGATTACTGTGATGATGCAAAACAGCACAATGAGGAGAAATTATTCTATATTGGTTGAAAGAAATGTCTGAGCAGAACTGCAAGTGGAAGATCTGTGTTCTTAACCTGGTTCTCACTAATAAGCAGTAATGTGAATCAAAGTCATGGTATTTGTGGGCAAGAATGCTTGCAACTTGGAGATAAATATTTGAAGAACTTCAACTATTACTTATTATGAAAAGAGACTAAAAATTATATTTAACTGTAATCCTCTGAAGAAATTACTAAATGGTAGGTATTTGATTAATTTTTTGGTGTTAGAGGACAGATCAATACTTCTAAGAGTTAACACGAGTAATATTAGACAATAATAAAATTGTTTTCTAAAATGGCAGGGGCTGGTTAACTACTAGGTGTTTGGCTGCTGAGTGGAGTTTTGCAAGTTTAGGGCCATAGATAAGACATTTTGGATGGAAAAGAAAGATTGAACACGCTAATAAAGGTTTGTCCCTTTTACTCATTTAGTCCCTAATGAAATAAATATTTTTGTAAATACCAAAATGCTTAAATAAATTAAAAATTTATCTGTTTAAAAATGCATGAAGATGTTTGTTTTCTTGGGTCACTAAATAGTCTCTCTGGGCTTCATACAGCTGAGTCTAGTTCTGACTTAGAACAGGTAACTTAACTCCTCTCTCTTTTTTTATTAATTAAGATGACCCTAAAGGTATTTTAGAATAAATTTTAGTTTTGAAATTCTTAAAGAATTTAATAATAGAGAGTATATATACTCATTCTATCCTAATTTACCACTTAGTAAATTTTGAAAATACTATTAAGGTATCTGTTTATAAACTGAGAGTATTAGTGATTTAGTAATACTTTTAAAAATTAAACTCACCAACAAACAATTGAGCAAAATGACACAGGAGCTCCTCAAACTATCTTGTTTCCTGGTCATAAGATCTGCTGATCATAGGCACATTTTTCATATAATAACATGATCAAGATACAAAGCCACAAAGCTAATTAATGATGAAAATTATATGGAAGGATTTCTAGCTCTAGTATAAGGTCAGATTAAGTAACTTGAAACCCTTTTGCAATGTAAGCTTTGAAATGCTAGGTAAATTATAGTAAACATTGTGAAGATGAGCTTCTAAGAAGGTAAGGGTATTTATCAAGGATTAGAAAGAATAGGACACACACATACACACATGTAGGGCAATTAATAAAAACTGTGTTTTTAAAATTTTTTTTCCATGTTCATGAACTTAATTTAAATTTGAGGTCAATTCTATCTCTTACAGAATGCACAAACATTTACTTTTAGTATTTAAGGAAATATTAAATTATCTCTAAGTATTTTAAACATATATTCTTTTCTATTCATTTTTTAAATTTAATCTTTATTGTATTTTTTCCCATTACAATTAAAGCATGTTCCTCATGTTTGGAGAGTGTAGAGGAATAAGTACAGATTTTGTAGATGCATTCTAACCACTATGTAGGGAAAAAAGATGTATCTTGGAGCTGTATGAGATGGAAAGTTGGAAATGAGACAACACAAAGCCAGAAAACTGAAAGGAATAAAGCCTCCTGGAAAGAGTGGACCAGAAAAACTCACCAGCCAACACAAGAATTTGATAAGAAAACTTTTGGTTGCCATCTGATCTCTAAGAATTAAAAAATAACTTATCTTAGAATTCTAACAATGTTCTTATAACTCACACAGTATTGTGATCTTAATGTATACTACCACCAAATTCTGGGTATCCTGATGCTTAGATATCAATATAAAAATCATCCCTGAATTAGCGTTCCTATGAAAAAAATATAAAATTACCCTGAAAGGACTTGTTCCAAGGCCTGGATGACCAAGATTTCCATAGACAAGCCTTTGCCAATGATGAACTCACAAACTAAAATTATAGTATCAACAAGGGAATAATCCACTACAAGTGTGATTCAAGTGTCACAACAAATAGCAGGGATAGGCACTTGTGAAGTTCAATAATAAAAGCATCATATAACAGCTATAAATGAATTTAAATGAGTAAAGGTGTAAATTAAGGAACTAAAATATACTATAAAAAGAACAGCAGATTAAAAAGAAATCAAGTAGAACTTGAGAATAAAAACATATATAAATTAATAATTTTAAAGAGCTCAATATACATGTATGGCAAGCACTTCAGTTGCTTCTCTAATATCCATTCTCCTTCCTCTTTAACAAAACCCTTGATTTTGTTTGGGTTGTCAATAAGGCCATTAAAAATAATCACATTTCTTAGTCCTTACAGCTATGGATAAACCTTGTGGTATCATTTTGGCCAAAGAGCAAGTGAAGATTCTTTCTTTGTATTTTTTTTCCTTTTACTGACTGAAAAGCAAACAGAAAGAATTCAATGAAGCACCCATTTTGCTATCATAAGGTAATCATGGGAATTAACCACACGTTAAGGTTGGTAGAGTAGAAAACAGGGGAGCTTGGGCACTGATACTATTGTAAAGCTGCTGCCCAGCCCTGGGCTGGCAACTTTCAAATAGCATGTTATGTGATAAAAATAAATTTCTATTTGGCCAGCACTGTAATAGGGCTTTTGTGACATGTAGTAGAACAATAGCTAAAACTGATAACCAACTAAGTAAAGAATTAGTATACCGAAAGGTTGCGCTGAAGGAATCACCCCAAATACTAAAGAGGTAACTAGTTGCAAAATGTAACAAAGAGAGTAGAAAAAAAAATAAATAAGAATTCCCAGAATCTAATTTTAATAGGAATTAAATTCTAATTCCTATTAGGATCTAATAGGAATTCCACAAAAACCTAATTGTGAGAATTTGGGAGATAATATCTAAGTAAGTCAAAGCTTACATTTTTCCAATATAAATGAAATGTGAATTCTCAAATTCAGGTCACTGAATCAAGTTCCAATGAGGATAAATAAAAAAGAAATATACACCTAGCTGATCATAGTGAAACAGCAGAATATCAAAGAAAATATCTGAAAAAGCGGAGGAAAATAAAAGATTACATACAGAATAAAATAATATTCTCTTGGTAATTTAAACATAATAGTTTTGTTACAGCATATTAGTATCTTATGTCAGTGTTGGTGGGCCAATAAATGGATTCTTGCATACACTTCTAGAAATGCATCCTAAAATACACCGCGGCAGTAGACCGCTCTGTGAACTGCTGCTCCTGCACAATTAGGAATTCAGCTGCCTCAGCGGGAGGCAGCCTGCAGAGTTGCTGGCCCCAGAACCTAGATGCTGCTTCTTGATCAGGAAGCCACATGCTCAAGCTATTTTGCCTTCTTGTGGCTGTCAGTTTGTTGCACTGCCTCTAATATGTTCTCCCCAGCAAAGAATGCCTCATGCACTGGCTCTCAATCACGAAACTCCATTCCAAATTCGAGTTTACACTAATGCATTCGAATGGCAAAAACAAGTCTAGTTTGGACCACTAGCTGTGAAAGTTTCTAGGAAACAGAGTTTTAAGCTTTGTAGTCTTCAAAATACAGAAAGGCAGAACAGAAGGAAGTTGAAAAAATGTTAATGAGTCAATCTGTATTCATAACACATATGAAAGAAGGATGATGAGCAAAACAACATAATTTTCAGTATCAAAAAACAAGCCAGAAGACAATGGGCCAATATCTCAGAGTGCTGAGAAGACAAATACATTTTTCAAAAACAAAGGATTTATCTTAACAGACCCTTCCTGAAAGAATTATTAAACAATGTACTAAATTAAATCTAAAGTGAAGGAGTAACATGCAAAGATAAATGATTTTCTTTAATAAGAATGTATTACTCATAGGAAAATAGTAACTTAGCAAGGAAGAAATACTCATATCAAAGAAATTAGAAAATATTTGTTTTATCTATTATTTTAAGGAAATAGTGTCAAAATTGAAGAATACTATAGTTGTGGTCTTCTGATTTTAATGTGAGTAATTTTATGGATTTTTTAAATTTATATTCCTCCAGAGCTATGAAACACCTATATCTATTATCATTCCGTTAACACTTAGAAGAAAATGCAGAGCAGGATTCTAGGTGCTCTACCATTGTTACCAATCACTAGTAGACAATAACATTTTTATACTTCCAAATATCATTGTGTCTATAATTGTAAGAATGGTGACAGTGTAACTTTATAACAGATTTTCAATGAATACTTTAGTCAACTACTTGAAATATGAAATTAAATACTATCAGGACATTAAATTAATACATTATACCCATTATTAAGTAACAGTTTTTAAAGATGTTCTTGATTCACTTACTGAATTTTTCTCCCTTTAGCTAGAGCTCTTAATATATAGTAACTATTAAAACACAATTGTTGTTCTCATTTTTTAAAATAATCTTCTATTCATTACCTAGTGAAATTTGAGTTGTTGGTTATGATAAGTGGAATTTTTTAAATGTTTCCCCAAAATGTGTCCTAATCCCTGGAATTTGAGTGAATTTTCACTCCTATGATTAAACTGTGATGTACGGCACAGTTGGCCTTAAAATAGGGAGATTGTTTGGATTATCTAAGAGAGCTCAATGGTGAACCCTTAAGAGTAGAGAATTTACTCCAACTGGGCGGGGAGGAGAAGCCAGAAAAATTAAGATTCAGAGGAGGACTGAATAGATAGTTGCTGTTTTGGAGACGGAGACAGCCACACAAAAAGTAATTTGGAGAGTCTCTAAGCAGGGAGAGGTCCTCAGTTAATAGTATGGAAATAAGGACTTGCTCTAGTTGCAAGGAAATGGATTTTGCCCATAACCTGAATTAGCTTAGTAGTAGATTCTGCCCCTGAGCTTCAGACTGATATCTCCAACCGACTGATCGTGGATTTTCTGCTTGAAGTACCCTGAGAATAGGACTCAGCCATTCCCACCCCACACTACTAACCTAGAGAACTGTGAGCTAATAAAATGACATTATTTTAAACTACTACATTTGTGGTAATTTGTTACACAGCATTAGAAAACTAATATATTAGTCCACAAAGTGAGATCCTTATTTTTTCATACTAAATTTACTTAGTGTCCCTAATAATTTGACCTAATCTGTTCAAATTAATCTATATTAAGTTTAACAGAGGATAAAGAACATGTATTTTGAGTCCAACAAATACTTAAGTTTACTTGCTCATCTAAAGTGTACTTTGATTATCTTTTGTATTTCATATATTTAAAAAAACTACTATATAATTATATTATGAGTATTTTTTGATGCTTGGGAACATCATTAAATGATGATGTAATCACTGATTAATGTGATAATAGGTTTGAACTAGATGAGTGCTGAAAATGCAGAAATGACAATGAAATGCAGATACAGTTCTGAGAAGTAAATGCCTTTATTAACTTTATTGATTTAAAAAATCAAAGTAGGGACAATTTTTAATGCTTAATAAAACAGAGACTAAAGCATATTCATAAAATCAAGAGTAGGAAATACAGTGCATTAATTATTAGATTTTTCAGCAACATTGTGAGTAGTATTTAAGAATGTCACATTGAGCTATTGTTTCATTAGAGCTTCCTGCATTTTCCAATGGCACCATACATCAACTTTACCTTGTGTCGTCTATGTTTTAATAGTATACATTAAAAATGATTAGTATAGAAAAGTTATTTAATTTGACTTAAAAAAAATCAAATTTTTATAGATCTTAGATAATACTATATTGTTTGGCCTAAAAGGCTTTCAGAGTGAAGTATATTTGTAATATTAAATTAAATATTTTACTTGGAAAAAGCAAAAGCAATGGTTTTTAACCAACTTTTGGAAAGAAGGAGGGGAAAATTCAAGGAATATTGAGGACATTGAGTGTTAAAAACTGAGCATCTTCTTTTCATTTTGAAAAAAATTAAATTGGTTTGCCAAAACAAAGGTTTTAGAAATGTTTTGAAAACCTCATCTCCAAATTTAATGTAGTGCTCATAAATATGTTAGCTTTAATCAAACACTGGTTGGAATCAAAGTTGTACTCAAAGATCTTTAAAATTTACATTTTATTATAAATAATGAAATGTGATAACAAAATGACCAAGAATTTCAGAAAACATAATTTGTATTTTAAATTGATATTAACAATATTTTAAAAAGGAATTCATCTCAGTTTTTTGTGTTATGTAATGAAATACAGAAGGCTAAATAATGCTTTGTACCTTCACATCCATGGGAATATGTAAAGGGGACCCAAAAGACACAAAACTTTTTCTGAAGGGTGGGCCCCTTGTAGTACAGGCTTCCCCTACTAGGTAAGTGTTCTAGGAACCTATCTGTTTCAGTGTACCAGCTGGCATTGTTGTGAGAGGCTGCATTTGGCCTCAATGAATTTTTTTGAACTCGGTCAGTGTGTTTGCCCATTTCATGATAGGTGATTTATGAGTGCAACTGTCTGTACCATACTGAGTGTTCAGCAGTTTTTGATCTAAAATGACATGACCCCTGTGCCCCTCCTTCCCTATTCACTTGATCTCAGAGCCCTGAGCAACTAAAAAGGCATCAAAATTGACAAGTACAAAAACTGTTTTGAGCAGTGAAAAAATGTCTTGATATGTGTATTGCATCAAATGGAGAGTACTTTCAAGGTGACTGAAGTTTAAACATGTAATAATATGTACACAATTTTTTAATAAATAAATTCCATTTTTTTGGCCTTTCCCCCTCCTTGTATTTATACTGGTGACTTGGAGGCAGAATGTGGGAGTGCTTCCCTGGTTTCCGGGAGAATCACAGCCAGCTCCCAGTGCCTGCTAAATTAGAAGCCTGGCCTGCAGGTGCAGGGGTGGAGCCACTAAAGGGTAAAGTGGGTCAAATATATGGTGATGGAAGAAGATTTGACTTTGGGTGGTGGGCACACAACACAATATACAGATGATGTATCATAGAATTGTATACTTGAAACCTACATAATCTCATTAACCAATATCACCTTGATAAATCTAATTTTCAAAAGGATGCAGATCAACCTATATTATGGAAAGACTTAGAGATAGTTGATTTTGCCTGCTATTTCTGCAGAGGAATAGCCATGGTGTGTTCTACACTCCTTAAGAATTGCTTCCTAGTGATGATAGTCTTATGAGCCTTGTGGAGGATATAAGCTTGCTGGTTTTTAGAGATGGGTATTTTGGGAACCCTTCCCTTTGCTGGGAGTCTTAAAACTTCGAGCACTGTTTGTGGAGTCCAAACTCTTCATTCCTTAGGGAGAAAATAGGAGTTGGGGGCTCCCTCCTGATTGTTTGACTGTGTGCCAGAGATGGGGTTTACGTGAGAGTGTGTCTCAGGCTTTCATAACCATTAGGATGTGGGTACTTTCTCATTCATCCAATGTGTAGTTGTTCAGCTAATTTCTGGATCTAGTTGAGGGGTCAAAGGGAATTGTTTTATGTTTAGCTGTATTTTTGCTGTGTTTGTAAGAGGAGGGGTTGTTCAGGAGCCTCCCATATCAGCATCAATTCTCAGTAAATATTTAATTATTATTATTTTGGTTATTATTTGATTGTTGATTTTTATTTGTAGGCTAACTTAATTTGTTTAAATTCAACCAATCATGTCATTTTCCATTTTTTATTATAGAATTTAAGTTTTTCATATTGCTTTCTAAGAGCTATTCATGTATGACAGAGAAGAACCCATTAACAACTGTGCTACTATTAACAATGGTTAATTGGTAATTGGGATATGTTGTTTGTCTTTAAATTTTTTGCAATAATCTTTTCACATAAAAGTTTTAAATTTTTGTTTCAACATTTATTGATCTTTTTTTCCCATATTTTTTGTTTGCAATTATAGGATCCTTATCATCTTAAAAATAGCTAAATATTTATATTAGTTCTTGTTATGTTTTATTTCCACACAATTTTCACACTTTTTAAATCTTGGGTTTAGGAAATATTCAAACATATGGAAAAAGATGGAAAATGACAAATCAAAGACTTTCATATTCATTGTCTTGCTCTATCAAACATCCTTAAACTGAATAAAATAATCTAAACCAAGTATATATCAACATATAGGTTGTGTGGTTTTCTGTTGACCATACTCACTATTGAATTGCATAGTAGGTGATTATTTAATCTATCTTTCAAGTTAATTTGTATATATTTTTCCAATTTTCAATGTCTAGTAGGTACACATCTAGAGCAACTGTACCCAAATCAATTCCTTTCATCACCCTACCCATAGTCTCCAGCCTATATTTCCTAATTTGAACCCAAAGAGTTCAAGGAAAACTACAGTGCTAAGTACTATTATAAGAATGTTTTCTCTCTATCTCTGACTGTAATGTTCTACTTTTATGATGGGGTCTTCCTACAATGCATGTTTTCCTATTCTCTATTAGTTACTTTTATAATCTGAGAGTGACAGGTTTCCAATAGTTGCAGAAATATAAATTGATTACTTTCTCTGTGAAACAAATGTAATTGATTAAAGGTTTAAATGTTCAATTAAAGACAAAAGTGAATTACAAATAATCTTTAATTTCAGAGGACTTTTTGAACAAAAAGCATGAAATGGGGATCTATAAAGGAAACATCAGGGAATCAAGATGGCAGAGGAGTGAGTGGAAGTCACACTGACCTCCTCCCAGGACCAACCTGGAATTACAACTAAATTGTGGAGATATCACCTGGAATGAAAAACTGAACAATAGTGAGAAAGGAGCCTTTTAGCCTCGGACAGACAGAGGAATCAGCTTTAGCACAACCTAACTGGTAAAGAGTGCAGTAGAGACTTGAGAAGGTGGGTGGGATCCCCATGGGCAACAGCACCAGAAGGATATTGAAATGGCCAGTTGGATCCCCCTGAGAAGAGTGGGGTTTAACCATAAGCAGGGATCTACAGCCTACAGCACCAGAGCCCAAAAAGTACACAAATAATAGCCAGCTGCCAAAAGTGGCAGGGTTGCTGTCTGCCAGAGATGAGCACCTGGAGATGCAAAGAGCCATTAAAAGGGCCAACGCATAAATTTTTGTTTGCAGCCACTTACCCTGGGCTCTGGCAAAAGCGGGGGCAGAGTAGGCTAGAGATGCCTGAGGAGAGACTGGAGAACAGAGGCTTTGCGGAGACAACTGAGAGAGTAGCCAACGGGATCCCGGTGCTGACTCCTCCCCTATACGGCATCAGCCATCTGGCTCAGGCAGACCACTCCCCTGATCAACAGCAGTGTGAGAGGACCCAATAACTCCACCCCCCGGAGGGACTCTGCCCCGCTCTGTGGTGTCTCTAAGATGGCCTGCTGAGTGCTGAGTGAATAGATTAACAGCTGAAGGAGACAACCACAGAGAGTAGATTCTTGGAAGTCTTGAAGAGACTGCCTAAGGTCAGACAGGGTAAATATCTGACATCATCGGAGGCCGATCCAGAAAGTAAAAACAGCAGTCTCCTACAAAAGAAGTTAATATCGCAAGTCAGGAAATCAAGAGAGGTCAATTTAAGAAGCAGAAGCAAAAAAGAAGAGTCTCAGAAATAATGGGAAGACAAAGGTACAACCCCCCACCCCCAGATGAAGGGAAAAGAGAAATCCCCACAAAGAGAACTAAATGAAATAGAAGCAAGTAAACTACTAGATATTGAGTTCAAAACAACAGTTCTAAGGAAGTTCAATGAGCTCATTGAGCCCAGAATTACAAAAAACTACAGGGAAACTATGAGGAACTTACTACAAACTATGTCAGCATGAAAAAGGACATAGAAACTATCAATAAGAGGCAAGAGGAAATGAAGAAAACAATTTCTGAATTGAAGAACACAGTAGAAGGAATCCAAAGCAGGCTAGATGAAGCAGAAGATCGAATCAGCGAGCTGGAGGACAAGGTAGAAAAAAGCTCCCAGAAAGAGCAAGAAAATGAAAAAAGACTCAAAAAGAATGAAGAGGTGTTTAGGGAAATGTAAGACAATCTGAAATGTAATACTATCCATATAATAGGGATACCAGAAGGAGAAGAGGAGGAGCAAAGGATAGAGAACCCATTTGAAAAAGTAATGATGGAAAATTTCCCTTATTGGAGGAGAGAAAAAGTCACACAAGTTGAGGAAACAGAGAGTCCCGTTCAAGAAGAACCCAATGAAGCCCACTCCAAGACACGTCATCATTAAAATGGCAAATGTCAAAGACAAACAGAGAATCCTAAAAGCAGCAAGAGAGAAAGAGGTAGTAACACATAAGGCACCCCAGTTCGGCTAGCAGCTGACTTCTTAGCAGAAACACTGCAAGCCAGAAGGGAGTGGCAAGAAATATTCCAAGTCATGAAAAGCAAAGGCCTGCAACCAAGGCTGCTTTACCCAGCAAGGCTCATAATTAAAATGGAAGGCAAAATAGTTTCCCTGACAAAAGAAGGCTAAAAGATACACCTCCACCAAACCAGCACTGCAAAACATGCTAAAGGGACTGCTTTAAGAAGTTGAAGAAAAAGAGTCTATGAATACCCAGTTCCTTTCATGGTCACCAATACTTGATATTACCAATATTTTTAATACTTATTAATCTGATTGTGACAATGATGTGTTCTTTTAATTGTTACTTTATTACTTGTTGAAACTAAACCTGTTTTTGTATATTTCTTGCCTATTACTATTATTTTTTTAAAAAAGCTTTAAATGACTTTTTGGTATTCTTTATCCATTTTTTGATTAAATGTTTGTAGAATTTTTTTCCCTAAAAAAACTATTAACTCTTTTTTAGATGTGTTGCAAATACTTTCCTATTCTATTACTTGTCCTTTCACTTTTTTTATATGAATACTACTGTATAGTCTTAAATGTTTAATACAGTCACATTGTCAATATTTTACTTTATAGCTTCTAGGTTTCAATATGCTACTTTAGAGTAAGGAAAATATTATTTTGTATTTTCTCCCCAAACTCCTTAGATTTTACATATTGATTTTTAATTTTTTTATTGATATTGAATTTTTTAATATTGATTTTCAGTATTTGTTTTATAATGTGTGAAATAGGACTCTATATTTGTTTTATTTCAAGTAATTGTGATCCATGCACCTTATATGTTGAATAAGCTTTATTTTCCTCATTGATATGAAATATCAATTTAATCATATATTACTTTGTTAGTAAGATATATACATTTGTTTCTAGAATGCTCATTTTATTTCCTTGATCTACTTGATTATTTCTGTGCAGGTGTCATGATTGCTGAGACCATAATGGATTTAAATTTTTAAATATTTTATAATGGATAGTGACATTTAAAAATAAATAAAATCAATCTGTATTTATAAAAAAGAAAGAAAGAAAGAAAATAAGAAAGAACTAACTCCTACCTTTACCAACAAATGGAACTGGAGAATATTATACTAAGTGAAATAAGCCAGCTGGTGAAAGACAAATACTATATGATCTCACCTATAAGTGGAATCTAGTCAACAAAATAAACTCATGAACAAGAGAAACCACAGGCAAGGAAACATGGAGCAAACTGAAAGTTACCAGAGGGGATGGGGAAGGAGGTCAATGGTGGAAAGAAGGGGAAGGGACTAGACAAAGAACATGTGTGAATGACCTGTGGACATGGACAACAGAGTGGGAATTGACTGTGGGAAAAGGAGGCAGGGTGGGATGGGTGGAGGGGGATAAAGGGGAAAAAATCGAGACAACTGTAATAGAATAAACATGATTTAAAAAAGAAACATCAGTTATATTTGATTTCAAAGAGTTACTTTTCTATAGAAAAACTAAATAAAAATTACTCTAAAACACTTCACTAAAGATAAACAAAACTGAAAATTTCTAAATCACAAAACAAATGCTATAAATAAATGCAAAGGACTTATTATAAACTAAGAATAATATTTTAAACACACATGAAAGATAAAAGCTTTTTATTAATATAGAAGAATTTATAAAATTAGAAAAAAGATGAAGTAATCAGAACATGAGTTTTAGATTGCTAATATAGACGTGAGAATATGCTCTTATTTACTCAAAACTAAAGATATATAAACTTAAAAAATGAAAATGTTTCTTATTTAAGGGATTATTAGAAGACAAGGCTCAGTGTTAGCAAGGGTGGAGGAAATAGATGCACTATTGGATAAAGCCTTTCTGAAGCTTCTTGGTGATTTCAACCCAAAGTTAAATTATACATATTGCTTGCTTTAACAATTCAAATTTTCAGGCATTTATTTTTTTGACATTTACATATAAGCTGATAAAATATACATATGTTTTCATTTACTATGGAATTGCTTATAACAATGCAAAAGTGGAAATGAGCCAAACGTTCATTGCTAAAGACTGGGTTAAGTAACAGAGTATCATAATTAATATAGATATAGATAAAATCATAATTAGTATCATAATTAACAGAGTATCTTTGTCAATGAACTGTGCAGGTGGTTAAGAAAGAGACTTTCTTTTCTATTTTCTATTTTAAATTTTTACAATGAGAATATCACTTGAAATTCAGGAGTGTAGTGATGGGAAGGGAAAGCAGCAATAACACTACATCAGAGATGATCTACACTGGCCCACTAGTCTGGGTGGTATTGATCCTGGGTGTCTCCGCCAGGAACAGACCTTTGGGCAGGATGCAGTGTCTCCTTTCTTTTAATGCTAATCAATATTATCTATTTCAGGTTAACTGTATTTTATACCAACTTTTGATGTCCATTCAGGACTATATGATTTAATATTCTTCATTTCCAGTGTGTTGGCTTTTTTTGTTCATTTTATTTTGCTTTTATTTTATATGTATTTCTTTCTTTTTGATATTTTCTTGAAAAACCTGGCAGGGTTGGAGTGGCTTTATGAGAGATGTGATTTAGATGGTTTTCAAATCTGAAAGCATGAACTTTTTTCTCTTACACTTTTCTTCTTTTCTACATGCTTTTGTGCATGCTTGATTGACTTTTCCTTTTATTGTATAGGCAGTAATATGGACTGTGGATTTTTTAAATTAGATATTTAGTTTTCTCAAGGTAGTTGTATCTTTAAGGTATTGAAAATGTGTTTACAAAACCAGAACCTGGGCCTAGAAAAATTACATTTTATTTAATATATTTTAATGTAGATTCCCAATAATTATGGCAAAAGCATTTAAAAATTGTTCAATAAATAATTTTTTTTAAAAGAATTGATTCATTCTCCTGAAATGTGTGGAAAATGGTTAAAATGTTTTTTTACCATAATATTTCTTCAATAATGTTAATAAATGATAGAATCCTTTTTGCCATTTTATTTTTAATGTCTAATAAAGATACTTATTAAATTGTATTTGGCTAATAATCAAGTTACAATTCCATGTCAGCCTTTGGGCATTTAATTATTTAAAACAGATATAATGATATTTTTCTGAACTGCTTATTCTAAAATTAATTTATTTCTGACATTAAAGAATATAATACTTTCAAATGGTACTTGTAGTAGTTGTTTTCAGGGGAAAATCAAGTACCATCCAACTATCCGAGCAATTAGGAACTTAATATTTCTAAAGAGATATGATAATAACTAATGTTTAAATTATGCCCCCATGTGTCTGGCACTCTATGTTACACCTATAGTAACTCACTTAATCCTTTCAACAACCCTAGGAGATGGGAATTATTATTATTATACCCATAGTACTCCTGAGGATATTGAGACATAAAACATATCCATTGTCAAATGATTAGGACTTCTGAGCCAGGGCTTGAATCTAGGTTTCATTGCTTCAGAGTCCTTGCTACTGGTGGAAACTAATGCCAGTGCTTAGTAAAGACTCAGTAAATCTTTATTGTTAGGCTGCTAGACCAACACTAAAATAGAGTAGCACTTGAAAAGAGTATCATGTAAGTAGCATTTTATTTATAGTGCTGAGGGAAACATTATAGCAATTCTTTAAAAGAAGGGAATGGAAGAAGTTAGGATATTAACATTTTTTGTAGATAATCATAATCTTTCTTCCCTAAGGAGTTTAAAATATTTTAGATGGTTTTAGATGGCTATATAACCTTTATATGTATGGCTCTGGCAAATAGTAATAGCATCACCGAAGCCCTTTCATCTAATGTTTTATTCTGCTTGTTTTGTTTCTTTACCTATTCCAGTGATTTTCAATCAGTGTGCTGCAAGAGTTTTAAAATATGCAGTACCTAACTATTTAGTCAGGGGCATTGATCTCTTTTTCCCTTAGATTGTCAAATAAAAAAATGATACTTATACCTATTTTTTTTGTCAGATTGGAAAAAAAATATATTTTTTGGTGTGCTGCAGAATTTCAGTAATTAGTTTATGTATGGCATGAGATGAAAAAGGTTGAAAATCATGGATCTATTCAGTCAACTAGCATTTAGTGTAGCTAAAAATGTGCCATTAAACAACATTAAATATAAACTAACTTGAACAATTCTTTAGTATAATATAAGCATTATAAATCTGGAAGCAGATACATATTTAGAATATATTTTATTCATCAGAAAATATATTAATAGGATCATTAAGAGAGAACAATTAGGTTTCCTACATTTCAAATGGACAATTTACCTTTTGCCGTTGAGGTCTGTCATCTATATTTCATAGGATGGAGAACAGTTATTTATATGTGTGGTTAATATTACCAGAGCCTCCTTCTTCTCTCTGTTTAGACAACATTCATTTCCTCTTGTTCCGTGTATACCTTCTTTGTCATAAGCACCTTGTTTTCTCTCCTCTTTTTATCTTTTTTACATAATCTATTCCTCTCTATAATCATTTCTATTCTTCTCTGTATAGATATAGTTACACCTATTTTTGAAGTAGGTAGTAGGATGCCAAGGTGTTTATAGCTTACAGAGAGCAAGCCTGGACCATTCTGCCCTCTCTTAGGTTATTATCACAGAGACAATCTCCAAATACAAATAGTTCTATGGCTCATCTCACTGCCAATCTTACAGGAAAAAAGAGAAAGACATATCCTGTACAGTGACTCAATAAATACTCTGGACATGACCTTTCAGCATACACCATGCAGAAGGGTTGGATGAGTGGGTGAGATCCTTGAGGGCCTCCTTGAGTCTGATATAAGACTGTGAATATAAATCGACAACTCTGACTTTAAGTTTTGTGGTATTTCAGTGACACTACCTTGAAATGACCCCTCTTTTTATACAAGAGATAGTTCTTGTCATACTGACCATAGGTAGATAACAATAGGGGTCATCTGATTTTAAAAAGTTTGAACATAACGAGTTGATTTGAATCTACCTTGTAGAAATTTCCCTAGGGTTAATGAACAATTTTCACAACTCTGCTATTCAAATCCACACATCTCTCACATATCACATTCAAAATTTACCTCTTTTAAGTTCTCTCAATTTATCAAGATGATTTTAGTGTGTTGTTTCAGTCTGTCCAGTTGGTCCTGGGAATAATTATATATATATTTTAAAGAGTCACTTACACTAATCCTTTCTTTCTTTTCACATTCAGCTTAGAAAATAAGTTGATTTGTATTGAGTTGATAAAACAAGAAATTCTATCATGTCAATTAGAGCTGTTATAACTGGCAATAATTTATGCTTTTTTTTCCTGCCTAGTAGCATTAGCATTTACAGGAAGGAAAAGGTTATGCAGGTTATTTCTGTTCATGTGTTTTACTTTAACCTGCTGAGATATACATTTTTTTCTCTGTAAAACCAATGTCAAAAGGGTCATGGAAAGCTCAGGCATCAAATGTAAAAGTCACTTTTTTGATAGCAAAGAACAAGAAATGCATCTCACATAAAATATTAACCAAATTGAACTACAAGTAGACATATTGTAATGACTTTGTGAAGGTTAGCCCTTGCTCAGTTTGCATGGATATATCCATACTTCTACATCATTGCTGAGATTACAAATTACAACTATCTTTATTAGAAACAGGAACATATTTAGGGAAAGCAGTACTTGAGCAGTGTTTACACAACACAACTTTAAAATAGAACTGATTATAAGTGAGAAAAATTTAAGCACCATAGGGGTTGAAAATACTTTCAAGGCATAGTGTGAGCCATAATATTACAGAGGAACTCAGTGATAAGGCCAAACAAGAGCAGGAAGTCTTCATAGTAGACAGATACTGATTCATTCACTCCGTTGTTAACTCATAAGACACTCAGTGATTAAAAAAGTTAATTGATTACTTCCTGTGTGCAAGACACTTGCCTTCAGAGGATACAAAAAATGAAAAAAAAAAAAGATGCTTTCTAAACTCTCAAGAAGCTTACATTCCTATGGGGAAGGATGAAATGAAACAAGTAATTAGAGACTTGCTTAATTGCAAGTGTAACAACTGCTGCAAAGTTAAGAGCTGTGTATTTTTTTAAAATTTTATCCTCACTGGAGGACATTTTTTCCGTTGCTTTTAGAGAGAGAGAGGAAGGAGGAAAGAGACAGAGACAGAGAGATAGATCAAGACACACACACACACACACACACACACACACACACACACACACACACACACAGAGGCATGGATGGTTATTGGCTGCTTCTTGTAGTCTCCCCGTCCAGGGATTAAACTTGCAGCCTAGGCACGTGCCCTCCCTGGGAATTGAACCTGCAACCTTTCAGTATATGGGACGACTCTCTAACCAACTGAGCCACATTGGTCAGGGCAAGAGCTGTGTTTTCTGAAAACATATGGGAGAAGACCTGACAGAGCTAATGGATTCAGGGAGGATTTGAGACCCAAAGAATGAGCAAAAATTAGATAACAAAGCCTAGAAGCCATGAGTCAAAATATCTTTTGATAAAGATTGCCTAAAATCATGGGTAGTATTCTAGAAGTGAGTCAGTGTTTTTAGTGTTCTAGGGCTCTCAAAGGCAGAAAGCTATGACTGAGATTGCTACTTGCCTACCCTATATTTATTTTCTTTTTCTTCCTTACTAACAGAACTTAGTTTTACTTAGAAAAACAACATTCCCAGGAAAAACAATTGCTTTTTCAGGTATCCTTCTAGCTGGTTATTTGACATAGTCTTAACTAATACAAAGAAAGCAAAAGATACTGGATTGGGCTTCTAGGAAAGTTCCTCAGAGGCTGTTTTAGCTGTTAAACACAATTTCTACCATTTGACCTTCATTTCTAAAATGAGAATGTATGACAGCAGCTATGGTCAGTATCTTGAGAACACAAGATAGGACAGGATCATCCTCTAAGTCTGGGATAACAGAAAGCATGACAGGGCCTAGGCCCCAGTGTTTTTGTGGAGCCCCTCTACTCCTGGGTTCCCACCATCAGTTTTCTTTAATTTGTGAGAATATGAGAAAAATTAATCTGCAAACATGTTGGCTAAATAAAATCATATCTGAGGAAACCTTGCTTTTCTTATCATCAGATAGCTTTATCTTCTTTCTGCTTTTGTGGTGACAAAGTAAGAAATAAATGTTCAAATAAATATGGTATGTTTGCTTAATGTGCTATTTATATGTGTATGTGATTGTGTAAACAATAAGTGAAGAAGAATTAAAAAATGATGGATGTCCCCTCTAGCTGAGGTGACGAAAATTGATTCATGGTACTGCGACAGTTTGCCTGGCATGTGAGTCCAAGCAGCAGAGTAGCCCAGTTGTTCAGGTCTGGTCCATGTTGTCACAAGCTCTGTGACATGTGGGTAGGCTGAGTGTCTTTGGAAGCTGAGGGAGGCTGTGGATTCAAAAACACCACAAGGAATAATGATAATTCCAAGTTTGGCCAGATGATACTGGAGAGGATGGGTGGTCCAAAGGAAAGGGTTTAAGGGCTCAAGAGCAAGGAACCACAAATCATATTAAAGTTCAAGTTAAAAACAACCACCTGGGACTTGGAGTTACGATCGACAACAAAGACAACTGGATTGCTCATCAGTGTGAGTTTAACCAGCTTCTGGCTAAACTGAGCAATTGCCATGGGCAGGAAACAGCAGACTCCTCATATAACAAGGAAAATAAATCAGCCTTGAAGAAAAGACCAAAACCTCCAAAAATTGTATTCATTGTATGAAATTCAAGAAAGAGAAAGACCTATCATCTCAGAGAAAAACAGATTTTCACTGCATTTTAAGGAAAAAGCACACTAAGAAGGCTCCCAAGGATGATTTGAGCCCTACCACTCCAGGTGGGAATAGAACCTCCACTAGGACATTGTGCCTTCACCTTCCAGGAGGACTTTGCCAAGCAGATGGCAGAGCTCCTGTCAAGCCACAGGTCATGCCTGAAGGGCCTGACCTTCCTGATACCCAAATGGAAAGGAAAAGGGAAAGAAAATAAAGAAAAAGGCAAAAAAAAAAAATAAAAATGTGGAGAATTACACCCAACCCAAGACCAAGAAGAAGAGAGACCAAGTTGAGCAGCATGCTGCTCAGAGACCCTCACTGGGGTGAGAATTCGGATGCTTCTGATGAATTTGGAGAGGATTGTGTGTGGCTGCTAGGTGACCAGGACTTACCACCAAAATCTCCAAAAAAGTAGAGAAAAGAAAAAGCTACAAGAGCAAGTAGAGGCAGTGATGGATGCTACAATAAATGAAACACCAGTAGAAACAAGGACAAAAAAAAAGAAGAAATATTTCAAATTCTGTTGAGCCAGGGACTTACAGTGTCTCAGATGTCAGGGTGCTGCAGAGCAAACGCCTTTGGCCTGAAGTCAGAGCAGAGTTCACTCAGGAGAGCCTGTGCACGTCTTCTAACGTGCCCATGGATTGCTGAGTCTTACCCTATCAGCACATTTTTTTCCCAAGTCATATTCCAAGAAAAACTTTTTAATGTTCTAAATGGTGGCCCTCACACACAGATAAATTTCTTTTTAGATTCTGAAAAAAAACTATGCTTCATAGAAGAAATTTCACTTGAACTGGGTTTTACAATTGTGTATTTGCCTTCACGTTTAAAAAGGCTTTGCATGAATTGTTTTTCTGAAGGCATTTGGGAGCCAATGGACATTTCCAGCAGATTTCTATCATGTTTTAGCACAATAACTGATTTACTATTGGGATGCCAATGGTTTGAGACTGGAAGATCTAATCGTTAAACAGACAGTCTAGTTGTCAAATAGTATTTACAGACCATGAGAGGATTTTTTTGGTAGTAAAGGAAAGAAAGGTGAGAAGGTACCATGGATAACTGATGATTTTTAGATATGAGAGGAAAAGGTAAAGTAAAGTGAAAACCAGCTTTCTATTTTCAGGCGTGGCTAAATAAGGAATTACTGTAGGCAGGTGAGAAGGATAGATGGTTGTGTAACTGGGGAAGGAAGGATAATGAGTTTTATTTTAAGGCTACCTAATGAAATGAAGTGGGATGCCCATCAAAAACTAGAAATTTATGATTTAAGTGTGAATTTTATAATGTTATATCGGAGAAACTAGTTGAAATCAACAGTTTTATTGCTTACCAGATTTTATCCATTGGCACTTTTTGTGTTTTTTACTGAGCCTTAAAGATAATAGTTAGCTGAAAACTCTAGTTCCTTTCATAAAACAGCATTAGGATAAAGTATCCTTTTAGAATTCCTAATGGTGAATATTAGGAATTCTAAAGTACAATAATGTAAGTGAAAAATTCACAAGAATGTAAATGACAAAAAACACATGGACTCAGGAGAATATGGAAAATAAAGTCAATATTTATTTTTTTGCCTATCACAATTAACATTATCTCATATCTAAACTATTATTTTTCCGAAATAGCATTCTTTTCTAAGTCATATCATTAAAGAGGCATATTTTTAGAAAGATGAATATTAGGAATGCTGAAGAATAGTAATGGTAACATGTTTGTAATTATAGTTTGCAATATGCAAAACAAAGATAATTTTATTGTCACTTGAAATGTCTTTCTCTTCTATAAAGCCCAAATTAAGCAACTTAGATAAGCATATTGGTAAATTGCTTTAGTCAAAGTTTTTTGCATATTCAGGCAAACTTCACTACATTATGGCTTATAAATTTTTTCACCATATATATTTCATTAAAGACTTTGAAAATATGATATTTTCTAATGTTAAGTCACTGACAGGACAAGCTGTATTATGAAAGAAGTGCTAAGTGTCATTTTAATAGTTATATATTAAGAATTTTATAATACAAATTTAAAGTAGAACATGCTTAGTTATGAAATAACAGCTAGAATAAGTACCTCAAACACATAATTAAAGTTTATTTTAGTTCAAATCATAATGGGTGATTTATAATGTTATGTACCTAACATTATACATACATGTATGTATGTATACATAGTAAAATTATATATAATATATAACCTTATATAAGTATTTAAAATATATCACAAGAAACATAAATGGAAGAATATTTATTTTTATAACTTGAAAGAAGTAATGCTGGTTTAATTGCTTAGAATTTTAACTCTAGTGGAGTGGATGAATTGCTGTCATGTAGCTATTCTCTCCAACCTGCTGTATATTGCTATGGGCTTGTTCTAGTGAGAGTTTGTCTCCTAAGCACTATAAAACTGAGATTCTATTCTGCCTCTGGTTCTATGCCCTCTTTCATGTTGCCCTTCTGTTTTTTGTTGAGGGTCTAAGGATCCTGTTTTCTTCTTCCCTGCAAGTTTTACTCTTTACTAGTTCTTTAGCCTTACTCTTTAGCTTCCTACCCCTTCAGGTTCAAAATTTGGCAACTATCTTGAGGAAGAGTCTTGTACTTGTTGCCAGTTCTTGCTCTAGTGTGACTTTGGCTCCTATGTATCACTAGGCTACAGGTTTTACTTTGTACCTTCAGCCCAGACCTCTATCCATTTGCCTGCTCTAGGACTCAGCAAATTCTTAATAGTAAAAACAAACAAACAAACAAACAGACAACTGTGATGAGCTTGGGATCCTCTAGTCTTCGGTTCCTCGTGTTTGACTGGCACCTTCAAAAACTCGACTAGTTCCTCTTTCCCTTAGAGTAATTTCTCTGCCTATGACAACCCCAATCTTTAGCTCTTGTCTTGGTTTGGTAATAGCCCATATGGGAGAAAGCTGCTTACAATGTCAACTCAAGCAGGAAGGCCTCTTTATTTGTTTGAATTTAGTACATAAAGTTCTCTCTGCTTCACAGATCTCTTAATCTTTGAAACTATGATTTTAATACATTATCATTTAAAAAGTTTAACAATGCTTTCTCAAAATCTCATTCGTGAAAGTCCTGGAGTAATATTTTAATTACAGATAATATATGTTAAGATAAAAATCAATTTAAAAATATACAGTCATTGTAATTCAACATTTTTAAAAGTTTATATGACAACAATAATATGATACTTTTAAGTTTGTATGCAAAGCTTCACATATATAAAGCAAATATTGATATAACTATAAAGAGAAATAAATTAAAATGTAAAGATAAAACTATTTTATTTTATCTAAATAGGTTTGTCTTTAAAATACAGAATAGAGTTGACCGCCTCATGATGTTGCTGATCACAAAACAAGCAAGAAATGGCATCAATAACAAATATCAAAAATGTAAAGGAAGATATCTCTATAGATTCTTGAAACAACAGAAAATTATCAATTTTCTTTAGTCAATTTGAAAACTTAGGTGAAATGGCCAATAACTATAACTGAATAAAAATAATATCCAGAGTTTTTATTATCTAAAATATCCAGTTTTCAATAAAAAATACTAGATATATAAATATCAGGTAAGTATGAGCCATAATCACAGGAGAAAAGCAATCAAGAGAAACTTACTCTGGTTAAGGCCAGACATTGTATTTAGCAGATAAAGACTTCAAAGCAGCTATTATAAATATATTCAAAGAATTAATGAGACATATGTTTAAATTATTAAGGTAAAATATCCTGATAGTCAATAAGTATGGGTCTCAATAGAGAAATAAAAACAAGCAAGCAAGAAGGCAAACAAACAAACCGAAGAATCCAAAAGGAATCCTAAAGTACAATAATGTAAATGACAAAAAACACATGGACTTGACATCAGATTTAAGATGACAGAAGACAGAATTATTGAACTGATATATAACTCAAAAAAATGACTGAATCTGAAAAGTCGATAGAAAAATACAGAACAAAATGAGCCGTTTCAGAGACCTGTGGTCAATGTCACATACTCCCACATACAATATATGTAAGCAGATTTTCACAAGGAGAGGTGAGGGGTAAAAATATTTTTTTTCAAAAAAATAGTAGCAAAAACTTTTCAAATTTAATAATAACTGTGAATATACAAATCTAGGAGGCTCAAAGAATGGCAAGTAAGATAAATAGAAGAACACACACTTAACACACATCATGGTTAACATGCTGTAAGCCAGAAATGAAGAGAAGAACTTGAAAGTGATAAGCAACATATTACCTACAATGAAAATAATATGATTAATTATGAACTCTTAGAAACAATAGAGGCCAAGAATCAATGAAATAATATATTCAAAATGCCGAGAGAAAAAAAAAATCAACCAATAATTCTATATCCAGTGAAACTATCATCAAAAGCTGAATGTGAAATAAAGATGTTGCAAATATTTTATTGCAGCATGGTAAAAGACTAAAACTCAAATTCAAACTTTATTTGCAGTGTGCTACAGCTTGGAAGATTGTTTGGGGACCAAATGCTTCTTTCCTTGCTAGGGTTGAGGGGATTAATTGTGGATGTTTTATAATCAGAGTTTTGGAAGATCAGCACATACTTGCAGTTTGAGGTCAGAAGATATATAAAATTTCACATGTTAAAGAGCCATGAAACTCAAAAGAGATATTCTGAATTTACGGAAATCAGGGACTGGTCAGTTAACCTAGGGTTTTAAGTGGTTAATACAGGGGTTCAGGGCCTGGGGAATTTTGCAGAGGTTTTCACTGGACACGAATAAATAAAATCAGAGTATGTCAAGTGGTTTTCCTATAATACATACAGGTGACCCTACCTTCCCTTTGAAGTTAGCTGAAATCAGTGATTTATTTTTTAATTGCCGGGGACACTGTTTTCGTATGATTTACAACTAATTAACTGCTTTTGATTTTTTGTTGTTGTTACTGTTGTTTGTTTGGGGTTTAAAATATTAGGAGCTTTCCCTTTAAATTTCCTGTTGGCATCTTTCTTCAGGCAAGGGAGATACCCCTGATGGTTATATGTGGTCCCACACCTACTAGAAATAAGAGTGTTAATGATGATGATGCCAATGAAAGTAATCACTTGCCCTTATGTCTCAGATACCATTCTAAGACTTATACATACATCGATTGTTTTAATTCTAGGATTATTTATGCCATTTTTTGGAGAGAGCCCTAGTTTTACAGATTAAATCAGGACATTTTAGGCTTACCTTTAATTTGCATTGAAGCATAGGTTTCTTATATCATCAGACATTTTGCGACATTTTCCCTAATTACCCCTTTCAGTTTGCCTTCCCCCTGTTGCCTCTGGGAAATGGACATAGCTGCTAGCACTGCCCGTCCCCTCACTAAAATGGAATTTTTAATGCTCTGTGTTTCTTTGAATAACTGGCTGTCAGTTCAAAACCTGGAATGTAGCCTATGACCTAGATTCATGTCTTAGGCAAAAAATTAGACCAGGAAAATGAGAATCAGGCTTTTTTTTAGCTTTTGTGTTGGGACTCAGTATCTGCTGCAAAGCACTAGAATTTCCCAAGCACAAGAACGGGACCCAAATGTATATTATATCCACTCATCATATGCCTTCCCTATATTCTGTGATGTATGAAGGATCATCAACAGAGATTTGATGATCTTATCTATACATACTGTTTTCTCGTGAAATGGTGTTTAGTGTCTATGTATAGGTGTTATTTAAATTATTAGTGGTAGACAAGATTTCAGATTTGTATTACTAGTCATTAGTCTAGGAAATTTACTTGAAATATTAATCCAATCTTGGTCAAATAAAATGAGTAACCAGAGCCCAGAAACCTCGATAAAGGACACAGCAAGGAGTAAGTTTTTAGAGAAGCATAAATATGCTGTAAGAAGAGGTCGTCATGTACGCAGTATATTTTTACTTAGTAGACAAGCCAGTGAATGTATTGAAATTTAGAGTAACTAGTTTGATGAACTTTGCTGGGTGGAAATACACTGCTGTTGAAAAACTGATCACTGATGCAGTTTCTTACCTTGCTTCAAGGCATTAAAAAAAAGGCTCCTGTGTGCCAGCTGCCAAATCATCTATCATCTCTAGGCAGGCCCTGGGGGAAGGAGTGGGGGTGATACCTGCCAGGGTGTTAAGAGAAGCAGGAACAATAACAGCTTTTAACACGGAAATTAAAATATGTAATAAAGACAGTCAGGATCTTGACCAAGCTTTCCTAAACACTCTGAGTTTACTGTGGCTCATGATTTCTTTGTGTTTTCGCACTCTCTGTTTTCCTTTCACATACCATGGAAGTAGCCCAAAAAGATCTAAAAGTCATCTCTAGAGCTACTGTTAATATTGCTTGTCCTCAGTCTACCATTACTAAATATACTGTTAATGCAGGCAAGAAGAGAACAGCTATTGACATTTCTTAGGTGAATTACAAATTGTGGTATTTGCTGTTTGATATAAGACAAACCACAAATGTGGGGTTTCATGTAAGGATCTCCTCCTTCAGTCATGATCAGTACTGTATTCATATTTAGTAACTTTTTGGAAGTGGATGATCATGTTGTTGGCATATACTTGAGGACGATAATAAGGATAAAAGAAGCAAGAGGAAGTATGTTTTATAAAATATGGCTCTTAGATGGACTTTAAAAATATGCTTTCTCAGTATCCAAATTTGTTTGACTTATTTAAAACAGTAAAGTACTTTTTCTATTAAACCACACCCTGATAATTTATTCTTTGTTTTCCTTTTGGCATTGAAATTAGCTTTTATGGAATAGTAAGGTTAGCTAACACATTTCTGGAATCAAGTACAAATCTAAGTATTTTACCTCTTTTAACTCATTTAATCCTCACAACAATCCCCTGACATATTATATAAATACTCTAATTTTCCCCACTGACAGAGGAGGAAACTGTGGCTCACAGAGGTTAAGTGGTTTGCCTAGGGCCCCACAGCAAGCAAGGAGTATTGCAGCCCAAGGAGTCCAGTGGTGAAGTCTACACCCATAGCCAAAATAGTCTCCTGCCTACCAGAAAATAATTAAAAGTTAAACACTTTGGTCTTTGACACATAATACAGATGAAGATATAATTGATATATAACATATTATATTTTTCAAAAATTTGAGGAAAATGTGTTTTAAAAAGTTTTTAAGCTAATTATCTAATGGTTTACGGAAATTAATTGTGCAAAAAATTATATTTTATATTTAATTTGGTTGAGAATTATTATTGCATTTATTAATATCCATGTGATTTGTGTTGATTAAAAGTGTTAATATAACTGTAGAACATATAAAGAGCTATAAATGATGAAAGGGGAAGCCTTTTAACTTAATTGGAATCTATTAAAAATGAAATAAGCAGTCTCATCTGTAGAATAAATAAAATATGCTCATATTGAGGAGTAAAGCAAAAATAGTTTTGCTCCTTATGAAACAATAATCGTTTTCATTTTTGTATGATCTCTGATTTCATTATGAAATTAAAAAATGAGTTTGAACTATATTTTGAAGGTAATTTTTATTTTGAGAATATGGATCGAAGTTTCATAATTCTGTTTATTTTATCTTATTTTTGACAAAGGAATTTACACTTTTATTAGGAGGGCATGGGTTTAAGGATACTCTTTTAAATTTCTATTTTTAATAATTAAAGAAAAATTTTGTATTTTTATACTTCTACCATTGCTTAGTGTGAACATCTATACTATATTTTCTTGGATGTTTTCTTTTTTAAATTAAATTTATTGGTTAATAACATTATACAGGTTTTATGTGTACAATTCTATAATACATCATCTGTACATTGCTTTGGATATTTTCTATGTAAGATATGTTTATGCTCATCCTGAAAATTTTTTTCAAGATATTTCAATACCAGGCAGCTATGAGATGTTCAAAAATCATATGAGATTTCCCAAGTTCAACATAAATACATGCCACCACTTTGTCGTCCAGTGGTGAAGTCTACACCCACTGGACTACAGTGGCCATAATAAAACACTCTTCCTTTCTTAGCACAACTTCTTGGTACCTGACAAAATAACTGATGGACCAGATAAGTAAGGCTGTATTTTTAAAACAATGGGAAAAAAATCTAAGGTTTCCATATTAAGACAGACAATTGTAAACATACATTCATATTTACCATGCCTCTTTTCATTGTGTGGGACAAAAAACAAGAACAAGAACAAAACCCTGCTTATTTAGTGAAAGATTTTAGATTTTTTTTAAAGGTAACAAGTTTTGGTGTTCTATGTTTAATTTTACCAAAGATAAATCTAACAATTTTTTAAGCTAATAAAGTTATCTTCCATTAAGGAAAAATAAAAAATTCTCAATATCCAGAGTTATTAACAGAGAAAGGTACTTAATTATGGTTTGGAACATAAGTTGTGTAAAAGATACACATCATTCTAGTCTCCTGGAATTATTTTAACTTCTCTTAAATATCAAGAAGACAGCTATATAAAAAATAGACATTTATTTGAGGGGTTGAATTTGCAAAAATGATTTTAATTTTTAAGTCAGAGTTCAGTTACTAGCAATAGCATTCATAGATTAAAAATAAATGCAATAACTTTCCCTGACAGTGAAGATACATCAGTATGTTATTTCACACAGGAAAACTAGAAAATAAGAACATTAGTTTTCCACAGTAATTTACAAATGCATTGCTACTAAACAACCAAAATGTTGTAATGATCCTTTATGAGAATATGAAGAGAAATAATGAAACACAACATAGAATCTCTTTCGAGAGTTTTTAATGAAAAATCAGAGAAGGAGAATACAACCTGTCAAGCAAGTAAGAATATTTGGAGAACCTGAGATCTGTAGAGGGTGTCTTGGTTTTTCTTTGTCTTTCAATGTGGGGAACCACCCTACCTGTTATCAGGGACTGTAGCCCCATGTGAGCAAGGTCTGATCTGTAAGTCTCAACTGGAAAACCAGGAATGATGGCTGGCAGGCATGAACTGATCCGGGGCACACTGCCCCCCCACCCCAGGAAATCAGGCCTGAAGAAAAATAATGCATTTATTTCCTTGAAACCTGTCCTGCTAAGAATAATGTCTTCTAGGTAATCAAGTTAATGTACATTGGATGTTTAGCTACCAAGAACAAGGTTGTCCTGATTACCTAGCATCATGTTAACAGACCCCGATTTAAAGGGACCCTTATGTTCTTGTAATTGTTACTTTTGAGTGATATCTATTCACTTTTGATTAACACTATGTGACATTGATTGATGAGCTATATGTGCATGCTGTGCACTCCCTTACCTGCTGAACTCAATAAAAGCCTAAGGAAAAAGGAGATCAGGGCTCTTCTTCTCTGAGGGATTGGCCAGCCTTTTCTCCCCATGCAGGTCATGTGTTGGTAGATTTATTTCATCAACAGCTCCAGGGGACTTTGTGGGTCAAGGTCCCCCCACATTTCAAGCATCAAGTATTGAGGGAACCCAAGATGGCAGAGGAGTAAGTGGAAGAAGCTACACTAACCTCACAGTACTAAGACCAAGCTGGAATTACAACTAAATTATAGAAAAATTATCCTGAAAAAAACAACTGAACAATAGCTGGAGAGAAGCCTTAGATGGAAGAAGTTACATCAACACAACAAGGCTGGTAGAAAGTGTAAAGGAGATGCGAGAGGGATGCGTAGGCTCCCACGGGAGGCAGATGAAATTCAGGAGTGACATTTCAGTGGTTGGGGGGTTCCCCCTGAGAAGTATGAGGTATAAACCCCAAGCTGGACTCCCTGGCCTACAGCACTGGAACTGGGAAAGGAATCCAAATAATATATGGCATTTCTGTATACCAGGGAGAGATGGCTGGAGATGCAGAGAGCTTTTTAAAGGGCCATACACAAAATTCTGCTTGCAGTCACTTACCCTGGGCTCTGGAAAAGGGACAGAGTGAAATACAGAAGCATGAAGAGAGTCTGGGGATGGTGGCTCTGGGGAGAGACCTGAAGAAGAGTTACCAGGATCCCTGTGCTGAGTCATTCCCAGAAAGGTGGCTCCACATTTCTCAGGCAGAGCACTGCTTTCCAAATGGCGTGAGTTTGAGGGGATGAAATAGTCCCTCTCACAAGAATTACTCTGCCTCATCCGATGGTGCTTAAGCCCTGCTGCTGAGGAGTATAACTGGAAGACATTAACTCTTTAAGCCTAACAGAAAACATGCAAGCAGAGGTGGATCTTTGGGAGCTAAGAGTATAGCTACCCTCTCCTGGACCCAGTGTTGGTTAAAGCTGGCCTTGATGAGCACCCTCAGTCTCTCTGCACCCACACAGGTAGAGGAAACCACAAGCTATAGTGGTTTGCTATAGCTTTAAACAGGTTGCCTAGGATCAGTCACAGGTAGAATTTGACTTATGTGTGCGTCAGAGTCTACCTAATACATAGAAACAACACAAAGAGGCAGCCAAAATGGGCACAGAATAACAGGACCCAAATGAGAGAACAAGAGAATTCTCCAGAAAAACTAGATGAAATGGAAACAAGCAATTTATCAGATAGAGAATTTAGAGTAATGATTATAAGGATATTCAACAGCATGAAAAAAAAACCATAAAAACCATAAAAAAAGACCATTCTGAAATAAAGAATGCAATATCTGAAATAAATGATACACTGGAAGGAATAACTATTCGATGAAGCAGAAGATTGAATCTGATTTAGAAGACAAGATAGGAGAAAACACCCAAGTAGAGCAGCAATAAAAAAAAAAGAATTTACAAAAATTGAGGAAAGCTTCAGAAACCTGTGGTCAATATGAAGTGTAACAACATCCACATCATGGGAATACCAGCAGAAGAGAGTGAGCAAAGGATTGAGAATCTATTTGAAGAAATAATGACCAAAAACTTCCCTAATCTGGTGAAGGAAAAAGACACACAAATCCAGGAAGTTCAAAGAGTCCCAAACAACTTGGACCTAAAGAGGCCTATACCAAGACACATCTTAATCAAAATGGCAAGGCTTAAAGACAAGGAGAGACTGCTAAACAAACTGAATTTACAAGCAAAAGAGACAGACTCATAGATGGAGAATAGGATGACAGACAAGGGAAGGAGAAGGGTAAGGAGTGGAGGGATTGAGCAAAAAGGAAAAAGCATTCATGAACATGGACAACAATGTGGGGACTGCAGGGAGGGGAGGAGGTACAAGGGGACTAAATGGAAATGGGACAATATAATAAACAATAATTAAAAACAAAGAATCAAGTGTAATACCAATTTAAAGTTTCACTTACAGTCATAATTTAACTTTTTAAATTTTCTTTTTCTTCTCTTGAGTTTTTGTAGTGTTGATTTTGTCTGGTTTTAGCTTTATTATGCCGTAGAATTTAAAGACCTTTAGTGTGTCCCTGATCACACTGAGCCCAAAAGTGGTGCAGGGAAATTAGTTCTCTGAAGTTTTGGTACCATCACTGTCACCCTCACCAAACATAATCAGATAACAAATAAGTATCATTTTTCCATCTCTTGCAGTAGACTATGCTGAACTTCATATTTTCTGAAAATTTTTTTCTCTCTGCTTTTACTTTCCTCTCCATAAAAATTATTTTATATGAAATACTTAATGGGATTTTCAGAAAGTGTCAAGATTGGCACCGTTACTTTTCATTGTGTCACTATTCAGCCTTGGGCATGTTAAGTTCACCAATTGTTTCATTTGTTTCTATTTTACAAAATTAATATAATATTTGCCACCTGCTTCGTTCTCATGAGAATACTATAGATTAATAAGACAGTATTTCAAAGTCATTTTCAGAACCCCTGAAGCTTTTTGGAAGTGTAAAATAGTACTATATTATGTAATATATTTTTCCTACTGTGGAGCCAACACTAGATTCTCAAAGAGTTTGGGAGATAAGAATATCTTTATTATGCAGATAGTTATTAGTTGAAAGTCAAAGACATAGTGATTGTCAAAATCACTATATTACTGCACATAGAGTAACCACCTTCCTAAATGAAAAGTTTGTTTTATTGATTAAACTAATCATCATTTGTCCTCCTGCATCATAAAGGTGTCTATAGTTCAAATGAATAATAGCCAAAATCCCAATGCTTCTATAATCAACACATTAGAAAAAATATGGATTTCTGAAGCTACTTCCTGATGCTATGGTACATGACTTCTGATATGTACAGATATTGTAATAATTACAGAATTGTCCATTCTTTGACATTTCATCTGTTATCCTAAGGTATGCAGTCCAAAATATGTTTCTCACATAGATTTAGTAAGTGATAACAGATAATTTAATTAATATCAATGCTTCATTTTGGGAATTGAAGATTAACTTCCATTTATTTTAACTTTGTTACATTGACCCAGTCAATATATTCAGGTATACTGTTATCAACTCTCTAAACAGATTATTTTTTATTGATTTTTACTTAGGTTAGATTTTTTATTGATCAATATGACAAAGAATTCTTGATTCTTTTTAATATATACATACAAATATGTTTTTTTCCTTAAAATGAAATTAGTCCATTTTTATTTTTAATTCTCAATGCCATCTAACTTTTGCTGAGGACATCATTTATGTCTTTGATTAAAAATATTATTACTGAATGAAATAATAGTTTTATTGGTTATATGATTTATATCAATGTTTATCCTATGAATGAGTGATATCCATTCCTTTCATATCATCTTAGAAAAAAATAAGAAAAATTATGTTTATTAACCCTATTGTTTGTTATTTAAACATTGGTAATTTTGTTTTACCTTAATACTAATAAGAAGGACCTCCTTGGATTATATATTAATTTCTTTATGAGTCAGATAAAATTCTCTTCTGTTAATACATGTGACATATGATATTACTATGAAGAATTGAGTGCTTTGCTTTATAGAACTTAAATAACATACATTGTTATATATCTACCAATAAACAGAATAATTAGCAAAGGAAAATTGATCATCGGATATCTTACACTTGTAGGAAAAAGAGTTAATAACTGAGGTTAATAAATGATATGAGTAATGAGTTTGATTGATACATGAATAATATTCTAATGGGACTTACAAAATTATAGGACATTGATTCAATCACTCAACATTTTATAGTCATATTTACTGCAAAAATTTTTAGAATTTTTATTAATAATATGTAAATTGGTTTTTTGTTCATAAATATTTTCTTTGCATATATTTAAGAAGGATAAAAGCTATGTTTATTAGTCTAAATTAAAAAGGGAAATAGTATATTTGCAATCAATATACTATATACCATTAAATGTTGTGTAACCAATAAAACACATTAGAATTATTTAGTGAATAAATTATTAAATGAAGTATATCACATTATAAAGCAATTTACTCTTATTGGACCAAATTTTAATTCATGGATATATAAATGATTTTGTGATTGATCCAGCTCAGGTAAAGTAAAATTGCTAAGTGGAAAAAGACTTAGCAATTATTTTTTATTTCTCATATTGACTTGTTTTTTGAGTATTTAGAGGAGGGAAATACTCAGCAAACTTAAAAAGAAAATGAATGAAATTATTGAGAGTGTGGAAAGTTGGGACTCTCATACATCATGGTGGAAATATAAATTTATATCAGCAATTCTCAAGGACAAGCTGACAGAATATTTCAAATAGACACTCCATTTAACCCCAAAATTCTACTTCTGGGCTTACTCAAATGAAATAATTAATTATATGCCCCAAATTTAAGCATCAAGGATATCCATCAAAGAGCATTAATAATGAAAAGTTTAAATTGTCCTGAATGAAAGAAAAATGAAGTTTAGTTAACTTTGATACATCAACTGAATAGAGTACTATGAAATACTTTTAAATGCTATATATTTTTTAAACCTGGTAACAAGATAGAATTAATTTGATCAATTATTTAATAAATGTGCACTGAAAACCTCTTAAGTGTCAAGAGTCCCATGCTCTACCACCTGAGCTGGCTGGTATTTTCTCCTATATATTAAGTATTGTTCCAAGAACTTGTGAAATTACACTGAACAAAATAGTATAAATATGGTTGTTTCACAGGGATCAATAGATTGATAGAGGAAAGAAAGAAAAAAGGAAGAAAAGAAAGAAAGAAAGAAGGATGAAAAGAAGGAATATGAATATATAATTGTATATAAATTTGTAGTAGTTCAAAGCAATGTCTTTTAAAATTTTGATGTACCAGTAAAAATAATAAATATATTATTTTGTTTACTAAATCTTATATTTACTTCAAAGAGAAAATAATTGTTTTGCAAATGTATACATAATCCTAGGTAGGTATAATTTGTAAGGAGAAATTTTAGCTTTGGTATTGACCTTCAAATGTGAATGAAGTGAGTCAAATGAACTCTTGGCAAAAATGGGTGAAATTTTTAGGGAAATGAAAAAAAAGTTTTTAATAGTGAGGCTCACCTTTCCATGAAAGTAGTTGTGACTTGGTTAGGAGGTTTCTTCTTGCTGGAGTTGTCTCAGCATAAGCTGGATGACATGACTGCCAGGAACGCTTTGGGAAAGACTTCTGCACAGAGTGGGAAGACAGGCTCAAAAAACTTTAAGCCCACGACCCATTCTCTAAGTGTGTCTAAAGTTTAATAATTCCCTAGATAATGAAGGGACAAGTATAAAAAGCAACATTATAAATTATGACTATAATGAGATAATTTATTCTATTTATGATGGAAATTTGGATTTACAGAGAATAATTTTAGGACAAATAACACCATATCTAATCAGTATTCTAAATTTTAGGATTTTTTTCTGAAGAAAAGCATCACCAATTCTTAAAATTATGCCATTTATAACAATAGGTCTTAAATGGAGAACATTATTAGTAAAGCAGTAATTTACCAGACTCTCCATAATAGCGCCAGCAGACACATACAAAATACATTATGCTAAGTGAAATAAGCCAGGGGGTGAAAGACAAATACCATATAATCTCACCTGTAAGTGGAACCTAACCAACAATACAAAGATGCAAGGAAAATAAGACCAGCAACAGTGAAAGGAAAAGAAACCAACAGAGACAAGAGAGAAGGAGGGAGGGGTGGGCAGGGGAAAAGGAAGGGAAGGGGAAAGTCAAGGAACATATAGCAAGGACTCATGGACAAAACCAAAGGGGAAGGATTGAGGGAGGGAGGGAGGGAGGGGGCAAGAGAAAGTGGTGGGGGGTAGGCAGAGACAAATGTATTTGAAAAAATAAATTAATTAATTTAAAAAAAAGAAAAGTAAGAAAACCCCAAAATACATTATATATGTTAACTAATTCAATCCTCACAATAATCTTAACATTACAGCACTTCACAGAAGAGGTAACCAAATCTTAGGTTATAAAACTTGTTTAAGGTCATGCTTTCTACGGTGGTATATAGCTGGGATTCAAATATGGACAATTGACACATAGACCTGTGCTTTTTAAACTACTATTTTCTGCTAAGTACACCCTTTAGTTTTAATTAATAAATTGACATTGCATTATAAATCCTTTAGTTATGAGTTTTTTCCATGAACCTATTCCCATTCCTTGGGGATATTATATTTCTGGGAAAATAACAGACTTTTTTTAGAACCTCTAAAGTTGTGTCGGTCATAAGATAGAGGCTCCATCAATTATATAAGGTAAGTCAATCACATGACAATAATTCAACTTGATCTTATGTAATGTAACTTTTGAGGATGATAAGCAGGCTCCGGATGCAATTATAAGTGTAGACATCATCTTCACTTCCTGGTGTTTTTTGTATTCCTTTGTATGTAAGGGAAATTTGTTTATAACTGATGGATGAAGGAAGAATTAAAGGGAGAGGTGGGTTAGAAGAAAAGCAGACGAGAATGGAATGTATGATATTGCATCTGTTCTCAAATATGTTTCTTAGACAAGGTTTTAGTTCCTATGGCTAGAGGAGTAAGAGCTAGAAAGAGAGTTTTTTGACAGATTTGGTGGATATTGGTTGAAGGCCAGATATTTCCTGAAATCTTTAAAAGTAATTCTCTGAGTTCAAGCAGTATTATTTCAGGAAACAAAATATGATAACATGCTGCAAAGAGTTGTTGAAGATACCATTTCCTTCCAGGGAGTATTTTCATTAGGATGGGAAGCAAGGAAAGGATCTACATTTTTTACAGGCCACCCAAATGAGTCTGAAGCAAATAATTTAAGAGTTACCATTCACAATGTGCCACAGATGTCATCTAATATTACCTTGTATGGTATTTTAAGTCCTCTCTAATTCTGAGTTATTTTCTAATTAGTGAATAAGGAATTCTTACCCATGTGTGTATGTCCCAGCCCAAGTGAACAAAATGAAAATGTCCCTATGTATTTCAATTGCTTTCTTATATGTTGCTGCCTTGGGCCTTAAGACAAACAGCAAGAAGCTTAACATATTAAGTCAGGTTCTCCTGAAGCAGACACTGAAATAAGAATCCGTCTGCAAATGATTTGTTAAGGAAGTGCTTTACTGGGAAACCGGCAAAGGATTGATAGAAAAAGGAACAGGCAGGGTCAGAAGTCCAGCCGGGGTAGGATCCAAGACAAAGTCTCAAAGAGGGTAGTCCAGCTTTAGCTTGATCTCACAATGGATTCCTCGGTGTAAACAATACCTGAAAGTTGTTCTATCTCAAAGCAAAAGCACTGAAACTTTCATACTCATATATTTGTTATTGATTAGAAGCTTCTCGGGGGCACATAAATTCCCATGAACTTCTGTGCTTATAGGCAAATTGAGCTCCTGGCAGCATTTCTCTGAAAAAGAACTGAAGGTGCTGACTGCTGGAAAGAAAAATCACGCAATAGCTGGAGGCGTGCAAAATGTATGAAGAGATCCATGAAACCTGGGTTCAATGATGAAATTGTCAATTAATCTTAAAGTTAAGATTCAACAAAAATATGGTCCTACATTGGCTATCTACTGTGCTGGATATAATCATTTCGTAAATGCAAAAGGAAAATCATTTTAATAAAATATTTGTTAGATGAGTTAATTGATAATTTCTTTCTTCTGAGTGTTTTCAAAAATGTATTTTAAGAAGTCTTAAATTAATAACAAGCATAGTGACTACTAGACTAATTCATTGCCTGACAAAACTATGGAATTATAACTGGACTGACTCACCTTTTATGTAAAAGATTTTATTTATTTATTTTTAGAGAGGAGAAGGGAGGGAGGAAGAAAGGGAGAGAAACATCAATGTGTGGTCGCATCTTGCATGCTTCTTGCTGAGGACCTGGCCTGCACCCCAGGCATGTGCCCTACACTAGAAATCCAACTGGCAACCCTTTGGTTCACAGGCTGGTGCTAATCCACTAAGCCACACCAGCTAGGGTGAGACTCATCTTTTTTAGTTCCAATTATTTAATCTGATTCATTCTTTCATTAATGTATTCACTCATTCATTCATTCAACAAATATAATAAGCAGCTAATTTGTACCAGACTAATTTGCACCTAATTTCTGAAAAGAAATAGTAAAAAAGATATTTTCTGCATTAATGAAATTTAAAATATGTTAAGTGAACATGGGATTTTGTTATCTGTATGGTATGTTACAGTTTTGTAAATTTAAATGTCATTTAACATCAGTTTTTAAATTCTTGGGCTACTTTTTTTCCTATTCATTAAATGTAAGTAAAAATATTTTCTGAAAATATCTTAATATTAAAGAAAAACACACAGTAGTACTTACCATAAAAGATAAAACATATTGGTTACAAACATGAATGATATTTTGTTATCCAGAGGGGGTATTATATCCTGTTTCTGATTTGTTTAGAGTTTCCTATTTGACATTTAACGGTGTGAGTATATGCAGTTCTTTCTTGAGCCCATTGCTTTTAATTGAAAACAGCTTGATGTACTGGGATAAAAATGGACTCTGGATTCCAAAAGAATGTGTTCAAGTAGGCTTATTTGTGAACAAGTACCTAGACAAGTACCCTACTCTTTAGAGCCTGAGTTTCTCAATCTATAAAAGGCAATAATTGGTATCTATTTCATAAAGATATAAAGTTTAAATTAAAAATATACTTGAAGCCCCTAGCAGGGTGCTTATAACATAGTAAGTGCTCAATAAATATCAATTTCCTTCTCTTCAACGCCTTTGTACAGTTTTTACTTGAACCGTACACATTTATACAGTGTTTATTTAATAAAAATAGCTGTGATAAGATAGAGGAGGTTTAAGTAGAAGCTGGGAGACAGAGAGGAAGTTAGTGCAGGAAAGATAGGAAGATAGCTAAGAAAAATAAGGCAGTGATGAAAGGAATAAGAGAAGGATGTATCTGAAGGTAGAGGTAAGAGAATTGATAGCAGATTATATATGAAGACAAGGGAAAGATGACTGTACAATTTCTGACTTGAGCACCTCGGGGGGAGAATTGTTAGGTATAATATGGAGTGGGAAATATAATCTGTTTTGGGTATGTTATATGTAACAGTCTATTTGAATTTTAAGTTGTAATTTTGATATATAGACTACATACTTTAGGGAATAATCAAGTATAGATGACACTAAGTCCATGAAACTATAGATCTAGGAAAATCTGGAGGAGTGACCTCTTGGGCATTACAAATTTCAGTGGTTCATATCAAGAGGAGGAATTATTAAAAACTAGATGTATAATTTGTTGTATAGTTTTTCTTTTAAAGATTTTTTTCAAACTGTTAAAATCAAATCAATTAATGTTTTAGTGAACTGAAAAATGCATGTAACCCAACATGTTAAGCTTATTTATTCCAAATCATTGTGCAAAATACATATGAGCAACCACTTAGCCACACTGGATTAAAATTACTTTTATGATTTTCAATTTTAGAACTAAATGTAGAACAGATTATGCACATATTTTAATTTATCAAAAAATATTTCTGGAAATTTGAAGAAAATATTTAGAAAATAGTTTTAAGTCTGTCTAGAAACTAGTATAAAGTATTCAAGTAGTAAAAAAAGACTTGAAAATCATGAGAGAACATAATAGATCTTCAGTAGTTCTTTGAATTCCAGTCACTTCAAAGATGATTTAAGACTTGTCTTTGCATTCTTGATGATTGCCACTGTCTTATGGTGAGAAAGATTAATTAGTATCTTCTTTCTATCTTTTGACACTATAAGTATTTAAGAATGTGATATTTATTGGTATTGTCTTTTTTCAACATTGGTTACTTTTTCAGTTTATTTATATTTACATTTGTTAGTTCCTAAAAAAGGAATGTTATATTAATCTATTCAGATTAAGAAGAGAAAAATTAATATATAAATTGATATTGTCATCATAATACTTGTTTAAGAAAAGACAAGATTTTTACACTACTTTTTAATATAGTTTTTAAAATGTGCTGGTGATTCATAGGTGTTTTTAAATAATTTTTAAGTACTTATTTTTTCTTTTCTTTTTTTGGCCATAAAACTGCTTTCTTTTCCTGTGATAATTTTTATAAAGACTAGTGTTCTGGAGTACTTTATATAAATATAGAATAATGGTATAATATTCAATTTATAGCATTTATCACAGTGTATTGTCATTATATGACACATGTCTGCTTTCCTGTTTCATTTCATTTAGGATTCATTATTTCAACACAAGCCTATTGAATAACCTTTGTTGTACCAAGCACTATGAGCAGCTTGAACGCAAGTCTACATCTGTTCACCATTGTATCCCAGGAGCCTGGAACATGGGAGGACTTCAGGAAATATCAAATGGGTGTATAAGTGCATATTCAGATCATTTTTTCCCTTCCTATTCCTTTAATAGGAGCATTGGTCTCTTTCTTAATGTGGCCAACGTAGTCCTTACATATGGGCAACAACAAGAGCATCTTTGGTTAATTCACAAACTATGGCCAGAATCTTTAATTCATGTGTTGTTTTCATTTGTTTCAAAATTAAGTTTTGTTTGTTCTTTAGGCTATACATACAAATAGTCTTTTTAAGATATATTATTGTTCATGATTTCTTGTGGGTCTAAACATCATAACACCATACTTTACTAGTGTATTTGTTTTTTACTTCCACAAACTCAGTAGCTTAAATGAACACCCATGTATTAGCTTACAATTCTGTAGGTCAGAAGTCTGGACAGTTTTGAGTTTGTTCAGCTTCTCAAAAAGTTAAAATCAAGGTGTTGATGAGGCTGGATTCTTATCTTGAGATTCTGGGGAAAAATCTGTTTTCCAGTTCACTCATGTTGTTGACTGATTTAAATTATTTGTGGTGTTAGAGTTGAGGTCTCTGTTTCTTTGGTGGCTCTCTACTGCGGGGCTACCCTGAGCTCTTAATGGCTGCCTGTATTCCTTGGCACATGGTTTCCTCACTCTTAAGCTAGCAAAAGTGTATCAAAATCCTCTCACACCTGAAATCTCTGACTTCATCCTGTGTAAGCCAAAGAAAACTCTACCTTTAAATATTCCCTCAATTAAGTCAATTCCATCCAGATAATCTCCATATTTTTAAGATCAATCCACTGGGACTTCAATTATTGTACATCTACAAAATCCCTTCATCACAGTAGCTACATTAGTGGTTGTTTGGATAACCAGGGGATGGGACTCTTGGGGTGGTATCTTTAGAATTCTGCTTATCACAATCAGTTTACTCAATTATAGTGAACACATGTTATCATCTGTTACCAAAATCCACTTCTTTCAATCTTATTCACATTAGTAATTTTATTGATGTAATTGAGTTTAAATGTACTACTTTCTAAGTATTTTCTATTTCACCCTGCCCACTCAAGTTTTATTTCCCTTTCTCTGCTTTTCAGTTGAGTATTTTTAACATTCTTAAAACTTATTAAATTATTTTTTATTAATTTGGAAATTATACTCATTTTTATTTTAATGGGTACATAGTATGAATTGATATTTTTACTTTATTCCTGTGTAATGCAATACTAGAACATTCTAATTCCATTTACCTTTTTCCTCATTTTCTGCTATTATTTTGATCCACTACTACTTCAAACTCAAAGATGTTATTGTTTTATGCAGGTGATCAATTGTCAAATAGTTTTATCTGTTTACACATTTATGATTTCATAGCTGTTTTTTGACAGTTAAGATGCTATCTATAATCATTTACCTTTTGCCTGAAATATACCCTTTTAATTAATATTACTTTGAGAGTGTATTTGCTGGTGGAGAATTCTCTTTGTTCTTTTTGTGTGCATTTAAAATATTTAAATGTATGCTTTTGGATTAAAATTTTATGTTGTTCAGTGAAACATAATTGTATTTTGGCTTTCACTATTTTTGCATATATTTCAGAAATATCTAGATATTGCTTTTTTTGAAGATAACATATATTCATTTTCAATGAACCTTATCTTTGGTTTTCAACAATTTTACTACACTGTACAAAGGTATGACTGTGTCTTCATTCTAATAGGTTTACATACTGATCCTTGAGTTTGTGTCTTGATGACTTTCTTTTTCCTGTTCTGGAAAGTTCTGTCATTATATATTCAAACAGTTCATCTTTTTTACTTTTCTTTATTACCCCTCCTTTTTCCTCTCATGCTTCTTTTTTTCAACTCCAATTAAACATATTTCTTTTTTTCCCTATTACAACTTCTTTTTTATTTTCCATCCTTTTGTTTCCCCATGAATTTTTTTTGCCAGTTCACTAACTCTTCCTTGTGTGTATAATCTGCTGTTTGAACAATCTAATAAATTCTTAATTTTGGTTATTATATTTTTATTTTTGCTATTTACAGTATATCTCTAAGTGATCAATATCTTGAGTCAGTTAATAGAGAGTATTGCCTACTCATAATGCTTAGCATATCCAAAGGAATTAAGAATTATGTTCCAGATAGGGTTTTGATACACATATATTTTATTTTTTGCTACCAAGAATTAAAAAACTGAAATGGAAAATATGCAGACAAAATATTAAAAAATGTATAAGAAAATTTACATATTACTTTTTAAATGAGCCAATAATTATATTAAACAAATTAGTGTTATTTGAGAATGAAAGTCCAAGGTTGGTGGTAATTTATTATTTTCCTCAAATTAAACCAATGGTGGAAAATGAAAGCTAAGTACAGTATTATCTATATTTTAGAAAGGCATTGAATAAATACATTTTTATATTATAGACTGTCTAATAATGATAGAATATATGTGTATTTGGATAGAATATATGTGTCTGTGTATGTGTGTGTGTGTGTGTGTGTGTGTATATATATAATTTTTTTTAGTAGTTCACCTGTTTATCATATAAGGATATAATTCAGGGACAGCCAGATGGAAGAGATGCATAGAGCAAGGGTATGGGGACAGGGTGCAGTTTCCTTGCCCTCTCCCAGTATGCCACTCTTCCTGAAACTCTAAATGTTCATCAACCCATAAGCTCTCTAAACCTTGTTCTTTTGTGTTTTTGAGGAGGTTTCCTTACTTAGTCTTGACTGATTAAACCGTTAGCCATTGATGATTGTTCAACCTCTAGCCCTTCTCCTATCTGTCCCTGGAAGTCAGGGGAACAGGACTGAAAGTTCCAGTCCTTAAACACTTGGTTGGCCTCACTGGCAATGACCACCCCTGCCTCTCACCCCCACTCCTGTTCCTTAGGTGTGGTCCAAAAGACACCTCATTAGCATAAAGACACTTTTGTTGCTTTTATTATGAAATATTAGTCATAATGCAGAGAATCAAATCAATGGAATATTATTTGATAATGAAAATATCACACAATTTATTCTACTCCAGGGTATATTTCTTTAATGTGAATTAACTCATACATCATTTAAGAGTAAGACAAAGAAGTCTTACTCTTATGAAAGTCAGATGTTGTCTTGGTTTATATGCAATTGTTTCAAGGCAACCAACAGCAAGCTTTCTTATGATAAAACATGAAGACTTACCAATTGTATGAAAAGATCTAAAAAAATATGCTACAAAATTGCACAGTTGTGCCCTCTTAGTGCTCATGGTCACTAACTTGCTACACTTTTCACCATGTTAAATTTTGAAGAAGTTAAGATAACAGATAAAGGTGTTGCAGACATTTCTCTTTGTATCACTGCCCCCCAGCAAAAAAAGTCCTTAATCCATAGTCTTTACCTCAGATCAGATTTTTATTACTGATGAAACTAGGTTTTCTTAGGAGTGAATGCTTTCAAGGACTTAGTTCTTGAGAAATAAAGAAGTATAATTGCCAGAGATAAAGGCTGCAAAGAATGGGATGATGCTAGGTGGAGATTTAACTGTACTTTTTTAATGGATTTAAACAGTATCTGTTAGTGCACTGGCTACTAAATTTATTTTTTTATTTTTATATTTGTGGTAAAATACATACAACATAAAATCGATCATGTCAACCATTTTAAGTGTATAGTTTGGTGGTATAAAATACACTCATAAACTTCTACAACCAGAGCCATCATGCATCTTCAGAACTCTTTTCATATTGTGAAATCAAAACTCTGTCCTCTTTTAAACAACAACTCCCCATTGCTCCTCCTTCAGTCCCTACAAACCTGACTGTGAATGGAGGGCCCACCATGCTGTGGAAAAAGTAAAAAAAGAATGTGAGACAACCTCCATATTGCCATCCCCAGTTTATAATAAGGGGAAGTGAATCTTAAAGGGGAAAGAAAGAATTTGGGTGGAGTGGTTAATATGAGCTCCATTCTGCTGTGATTTAAATTTTGAATAGCATCCAGCTATGTCACTGGCCAATATTAACTTAGATTCATGCCTGGTTTATATGTTCACTATAGCTTCTATAATGTTGTTTGAGAGAAATCTAAATGCACCAGGCACAAGCTGTGCTAGTGCTTGAAACACTATTATAAAATACTACTATAATACGTGTTGAGAAGGATGTGGTGGTAGCATTACAGTTAGCAGAGAGGTGTAAGAAGGAGAAGGAAGGGAAGGAGGAAAATAGATGTACTTGACATGGTTGAATGATAGCAAAGTGTGAATTGTGTGTTTGTGGTGGTGGTGGGGGTGGGTAGAATGTTCTTTCTAAGTTCAGGAAATATAATCATAGATTTAGAAGAATCTAAGGATGAAATGTCATTAACTAAATCTCATTAACACCAAGAGGGCAAAATTAAAGGACTGGGGGAGATATGAAGACTAAAGATTGTGATTTTTTTAAGTGCTTTTTATTGTTATGTGTTGTTATTATAAATTTTGTGTCCAGAACTTCTGATTTTGCAACTGTTAATACACCAGGAATTAGAAAGCCAAGTTTTTAATTTAATCATTTCCATGTAAGATAGTGTTACAGCTAAATACATAAAAATATGTTTTAGTCATATATAGTATTCTTTTCAAGCAAGTCAGGTCTAATTTTGTAGATCAGATCCTGTTTGGAAATGCTACACTCTTGTTCTAAAATTGAATTAAAAGTCAAACACTTGGAACATGGAAAGAGAATGTTCATATTAATAGATATAATAAAAGTTTTTAAATAGTTTAGTGGAAGATAATTTTTCATAAAGTGCATCTAGACAATGTTGCAAATTTATGAAAACTCAACACTGTATTTTATAATAGTTTATATCGTAGCTTTAGAGAAAGCACAGGGTAAGCAATTTGTTATACTTATTGGAACTGCATTTCAATTAACACACTTAGCAATATCCTTGTTCTTTTTGAAATATTTGGAAACCCATTAGTGTGTCAATGACTTGGCATTGCTCTCTAATTGCAATAGATTTCAAGTGATAAAAATTGATTTTTTTTTTGTAGCGTACTTTGTAGAGTCAGCATTGGTTATCTGAATACATTACATTACAGGTTCCTTAAAACATTATTCTATGTTGTTAGAAGGTTTTATTGTCTGAACTTGAGATTATATGTGCAGTTTATTCTTCACTACAGAATGATTTGCACTTCGAGGAAATGTGATGAAATGTGGAATTCTAAGAAATGTTAGGACATTAAAAATATATTTTAAAAGCATTTTTTGCACATAAAGCTATGTTATACCAACAGGTTATGTGTATTTAGCTCAACATTTTGAGAATCATATATGCACTTTTTATTATAAATTTATCACAAAGCAATAATAGAAATATCAAATTTACATTTCCAGGAAACATTGATGCCCTGTGGATTTACCTACTAATTATGATTAACAATTTCCAGACCATACACTTTTTATAACAAAAAATATTTATTAACATTAGGGGGATAGTAAACAGCTAAGGAGGTCAAATATATGGTTATAGATGAAGATTTGACTTTGGGTGGTGAGCATACAATGCAATAGAAAGATAATGTATTAGAGTATTGTACACTTGAAACCTATATAATCTTATTAACCAAAGTCACTATAATAAATTTATTAAAAATACTACAGAAAAATACACAAATTATAACTTTGCATCTAAATTCACCTTTAAAAATTGAACTACCTATCTAACCATTATTAAATGAAGAAATAGAAAATTATAAGCATCCTCAATCTCTCCTTTTATTTTCTCCTGGTAATTTCTAAGGCTCCAAAGAACCCATATGTTAACTTCTGTCACCATTGATTTATTTTTACTGTTTTTCAGCTTATGTATAAATTGAATAATATATGGTATGCACTATTTTGTGTTTGACCTCTTGCACTCAACCTTATAATTTATGGTTTATAATCTATGCTGCTGCAGGTAACAATAGTTAGTTCCTTCTTAATAAAAGAATATATCACAATTTCTTTATTTGTTTTACTACTGATGGAATTTTTTTTTCAGTCTACTGCTTTTATGAACACTGTTTCAGTGAACAGTTTTGTAGCTATTTTTTTTGGTGCACAAAAAAATATACATTTCTCTTGATTATAAATGTAGGAGTGCATTTTCTGGGTGGTAGGGTCTGTGAGTGTTCAGTTTTAATAGATCTTGCCCAACAGTTTTTTTTCAAGTAGATGTAGTGACTTATATTTCCACCAGGAATGTAGGAGAGTTAGAATTGATCTGTCATCTCAACAACACTTGGTATCGTCAATCTTTGTCATGTTAGCCATTTTGGTTTAGGAGTATTTAATTGATGTGTTAATGTGCACATTCCTGATAACTAATAAAAACTTTTCATGATTTTTTTGCCATTTTGACATCCTCTTGTAAAATGCTTTTTTATGTTTCTCACCTCTTCACTTATCTAAGTTTTTAAATATTTTTTATAGAAATTGTATTGTTTTGTTTTTCTCAATTAGGTCTATAATATTATCTCAAAGAATTTGACATGTAAAAGTTCTTTCCAAAAAGTCCAGCCATTATTAATATAACAAGAACAGTTTACGTGATAATGATGTAACCTGACAGCCAAGGAGAGTGGACTGGAATGCACATGCATGAACAGTGAGGACTTCACTGTACTAGTCCATGAGGGTGGTAGACATTGTTGAGTGAGCATGTGCACTGTGTGGGTATGGCATTCAAAATGATTGAGTGAGTAGAGGAATGAATCTGCATCAAATTTTGCATTAAGATTGAACATTCCTTTGCGGAAACTGTTCAGATGATTCAGAAGGCTTTTGGGAATGATGCAATGAGTGCAGTGTAAATAAAAGTGTGGCACAAACATTTCAAAGATGGTTGAGAATCTGTTGAAAGTGTTCCATAGTCTGGAAGGCCTGCAACAAGCAGAACACCTGAAAATGTTGAACATGTACGGGCTTGTATCAACAAAGATAGGCCACTGACAGTATGAGAACTAGAAGGTGATCTGAAAATTCAAAAAACTACTGTGTCCAACATTCTGATACAGGATCTTGGAATGAAACATGTCATGGCAAAATTTGTTCTGCAGCTTCTGAGACCAGAGCAGACGGCATGTTGTTCTGCAGTTGCCAATGACTTGATTCAGTCCACTACCAATGAACAAGATTTGGCACCCTGTGACTTCTGGCTTTTCCCAAAACTAAAATCATCTTTGAAAGGGTAGGGATTTCAGACCATCGATGAGATTCAGAAAAATACAACGGTGCAGCTGATATACAATATACTTCAATGTTTCCTATGTACAATGTTTCTTGTATCTTGTATCTTCTTCAATAAATGTCCTTATTTTTCACAGTACCTGGCTGGATAATTCTGGGGCAGATCCCAAATACTTATGAATAAGATTAGCCTGATCTACCTACTGCCTATTTTTTGAAATCTCTTAAGACTTGATTTATAGCCTAATGTTTACTTATTTTGTAAATGGTCCATTTATATTTTAAAATAATGCATATTTGCCAGTATTTTGTAACATGGTTATCAAAACAAAATTAACCTATTTCCTGAATATGCTAGTAACAAAAGGGCTCCACTAAAAACATATGGTCAGAGAAATAGTTGAGAAACAGAGAATAGTCAGAGAAACAAATGGTCTGTAGCTGTTAGCTAGATTAAGCTTATTAGCTGAATTTTTCATACCTTCTATATCTTGCTTAATATATTACTTTGAGTGGGTGTCAAAAACTCCCTCTATAATGAAGCATTTTACAATTACTCCTCAGGGTCTGTTTAATTTTTACTTAATAATTTTTGAATCAATACTACTAGGCGACTACAAATTATAGCTTTCTGTTGAACTGAGCATTTTATCATGTTATAATACTTCTCTTTATTTCCATTCATGCTGTTAGCTGTATCAGCCTGTTTTTTGTTTGTTTTTTTTTATTTTTTTTATTTTTTTCTGTTTCTTTTTTTATTTTTTTTATTTTTTTTAATTTATTTACTTTTTAAATACATTTGTCTCTGCCTCCCCCCCACCTCTTTCCCTTGCCCCCTCCCACCTTCCCTCCCTCAGCTCTTCCCCTTTGGTTTTGTTCATGAGTCCTTGCTATATGTTCCTTGACTTGTTTGGTTTTTTTTTTGGTGAGGGAGATCTGGTCAATTGTTTTTCATCCTTTTACTTTCAACTATTCTCTGACCATATGTTTTTAGTGGAGCCCTTTTGTTACTAGCATATTCAGGAAATAGGTTAATTTTGTTTTGATAACCATGTTACAAAATCTCTTTTTTTCCTGTTGTTTTCCACTTTTCTGTATTTCTTTGTTCTCTTTTTTCTTTTCTTTTTTTGTGTCTTTTTGGGAAATGACTCAACACCTTTCCATCATCCTTCACTACTATCTTCTTTTCATCTGTTTGCTTTACTCATTTGGAATCTATCTACTCTGTTTTGCCTTTTTAGTAAATACCCTTGCTGTTGCTACATGCACTCTTACTTAATAAAGTTTATATTTTGTCAAGATCTTTGCTCTCCTGAACAATGTCTTCAGCTTGTTTACTTTTTTCAACCTTATAAAGTGTTTTATGCAATCAATTGTTATTTAGATTCAACCATATTTATTATTTTCTTTATTTCCGTCTTACATCTCCACATTCCTTATGGAATGATTTTCCTTCTTGAAGTATATCTTTTAGAAACCTCTTTAGTGACAGATTTTTAGTGATAAACATTCTCTTTTATTCACGTATTCAAATTAGTACAAATTATGTGCTTCACATAAAGTAATACATATATAAATCTCTGCTCCATGTATCTAAAATTCTAGGAATGGAGACAGGCAATAAACAAGAGACAAAGTAAAATATATCAGAAATATATTACATTGTATAGCAGAGAAAAATAAAGCAGAAAAATGTGATATGAGATCTTAGATAGGGTTGTAAAAGAAGACCTTACTGGAAAGGTGACTTTTGAATCAAGACCAGAAAGAACAGAGAGATGAAGATATCTAGTGAAAAAGCATTACAGGTGAAGGGAACAGATTCTACAAGAGGACATGGCATATTCAAGATATAGCAAGAAAGCCAGTAAGGCTGTAGCAGAAAGGATTATTTGGAGATTAGTGGATTTGCCTGCCCAGAGGTGTAACGTGTATCTAGATGATACATGGCTTGGGAGGTCATGCTTTACAGTGAGATGGAAGGAATTAGAGGGTTTTAAATCAACAATTGATCTGATGTGCTTTAGCAGCTTTACTCTGTACATTATAGTTTGGAGAAGAGCAAAAAATAGAAGTTATTAATAGACTCTTGCCCTATCTGTGAGAGATGATGGTGGCTTGGAGTGGAGTGTTCAGTATGGTTGATGAGATGTGTCACAGTGTAGGTATACTTTGAAGACTAAGCTATTAGGAGATGCCAATGGTTCCGATGTAGACTATGAGACAAAAGAGAAGCCAAGGATAACTTAGAGGTTTAAGTCCATGCAACTCTCAGGGGAGATTTGCCATTAACTGAGATGGAAAAAAATGTGAAAGGTAATGATTTTGGAGAGATTATCAGGGACCTAATTTTGAGCAAATTAACTTCAAAAATATTAAAATATCTTAATTTATCCTTAATTCTTGCTATATAGGTTTGCTGGCTATATCGTTTTATTTGCTATTTAACTCTTCTTAGCTCTTTAAAGTGTCATTCCATTGTGTTCATATTTTTATTGTCACTGCTGACAAAACAGTCCTCAAATTGTTATCCTTTTATATGTAATGTCTTGTCTACCTGTTTTTGAGATATCTTTGTCTTTTATCTTATTGAATGACCTTGTATCTCATACTGGTATTGAGCATTCTTCTGTCAATGTGTTTTTTTCCTTTTGTGGCACTCATTCAGGAATTATTCTTTGACCCTAATTTTCATTAATTTGAATAGATATGAGGGTTTTATTTGTTTGCTCACTTTTTTTGTTTTATTTGTCCTGCTTGGCTCTAGCTATGTGATCTCAGTCTGAATTCATATGCCTTGCTCTCATTTCTAAATATTCCCAGAAATTAATTCTTCTCATATTGCCTCCCCAGCCTTCTTTCTTTCTACTCTATGCTCCACTACTTTCTATTCTATTCTATTCTATTCTATTCTATTCTATTCTATTCTATTCTATTCTATTCTAAATTTCTAGCTAATGTTGGAAATTCTAGCCTCTAGAACACTTTTTTCCAGTATCTTTTTACTCTTTATATCTTAGACCTGACAGTCACTAAATTTATTACTTTGTTTAGGAGATACAGTATTCCAGCTGTTTAGTAATTCCATCAGTTTTTAAAATTTTTATTTATTTTTTACATTTTTTTACTGTTGTTCAAGTGCAAAATTTTTATTTATTTTTTACATTTTTTTTTACTGTTGTTCAAGTGTTGTTTCCACTTTCCCTCCACTTCTCCCCCTCCCCCTCCCATCACCACCTCCCACCCTTGATCCTTTCCCATTTTGGCTTTGTCCATGTGTCCTTTATACATGTTCCTTGATGACCCTTCCCCTTCCCCTCTGGTTACTATCAGTTTGTTCTTTACTTCAATGTCTATAGTTATATTTCCCTTGCTTGTCTGTTTTGTTGATTAGGTTCCACTTATAGGTGAGATCAAATGGTATTTGTCTTTCACCACCTGGCTTATTTCACTTAACATAATGCTCCTCAGTTCCATCCATACTGTCGTGAAGGGTAGGAGCTCCTTCTTTCTTTCTGCTGTGTGATATTCCATTGTGTAAATGCACTATAGTGTTTCGATCCCCTCTTCTACTGATGGGCACTTAGGTTGCTTGCAGCACTTGGCTGTTGTAAGTTGTGCTGCTATGAATATTGGGGTGCACGGGTTCTTTTGAATTGGTGTTTTGGGATTCTTAGGGTATAATCCTAGCAGTGGAATCAGTAGGTGATAATGCAGTTTCATTTTTAGTTTTCTGAGGAAATTCCATGCTGTTTTCCACAAGGCTGCACCAGTCTGTATTCCCACCAACAGTGCACTAGGGTTCCCTTTTCTCCACAACTTTGCCAACACTTGTTTGTTGATTTATTTATGATGGTCATTCTGGCTGGTGTGAAGTGATATCTCACTGTGGTTTTAATTTGCATCTCTCTGATGGCTAGTGATGATGAGCATCTTTTCATATGTCTCTGGGCCTTTTGCATGTCCTCCTTAGAGAAGTGTCTGTTCAGGTCCTTTGTCCATTTTTTAACTGGGTTGTTTGTCTTTTTGGAGTGGAGTCATGTGAGTTCTTTACATATTTTGGAGATCAAACCCTTGTCTGAAGTACCATTAGCAAATATATTTTCCCATATGGTTGGTTCCCTTTTCATTTTGCTGATGTTTTCTCTAGCTGGGCAGAAGCTTTTTATTTTGAAGTCCCATTTGTTTATTTCCAAGTCCCATTTGTTTATTTCCTTTATGTGCCTTGCTCTAGGGAACATATAAGTGAAAATATTGCTGTGTGGAATATCTGAGATTTTCCTGCCTATGTTCTCCTCTAGCTAATGGTTCACTTCTTTTATGGTATTATGACTTATAGTTAAGTCTTTTATCCAATCTTGAGTTTATTTTTGTGTATGGTATATTCTTTATTGCATTTTTTCATTACCATTTATTCCTCTTAGACTCTGCTTCCCCATGCAATCACTACTCTGTTTTCTGTGACAATTAGTCCTTTTTTTTGTTCAATCCCTCTAACCCCTAACTTCCCCCACCTCCAGTAGTGGTCATCTGTTCTCCATCTATGAATCTGTCTCTGTTTTTCTTGTTAGTTCAGTTTGTTTGTTAGATTCCACATATGTGTGAAATCATGGTATTTTTCTTTCCCTGACTGGCTTATTTCAGTTAGCATCATGTTCTCCAGCTCCATCCATACTGATGTAAAGGATAATATTTTCTTCTTTTTTACAGCTGAGTAGAATTCCATTGTGGAAATGTCCCATAGTTGTTTTATCCACTCATCTATTGATGGACACTTGGGATGCTTCCATGTCTTGGCAATTGTAAATAATGCTGCAATGAACATAGGGGTGCTTATGTTCTTTTGAATTAGTGTTTTGGGTTCCTTTGGACATACTCCCAGAAATGGGATTGCTAGGTCAAAAGGCAGATCCATTTTTAATTTTTTGCAGTATCTCCATACTGCTTTCCACAGTGGCTGCACCAGTTTGCATTCCCAGCAACAGTGCAAAAGGGTTTCCCTTTCTCCACATCCTTGCCAGCACTTGTTCCCATTTCTCAGTTTGTTTCTGTGAGGAGGTTAGCATAACTTTCATTTACTCCTCCACCACCTTGGATCCCATCTAGTTTTATTTTTAAAGCTTAGGATTAATACACAAAATTGTATCTTTTGTATATTTATTTATTTTAAAAAATGAAATTACACAATTATTTATAAGGTGCATAATAATACGTATATTTCCAGAAAAGAACAAGCTGCTGTATATTTACATCACCTTGCAAAAATAGTTCTTACATGATCTATTGATAATTAGATTATTGATCTATTATTGATCTATTGATAATCCTTGATAATTTGGTAACACTTCTATTTATGTAGTTTATAATACAGAAAATAGTGCAATATGGAAGTTTGCTTAATATTTTTTAATTGAATATAACAGAAAAGTAACATTACTATTTTTGTAAAAGATTTGGAGAGAAAGTAATAGCTTGAGACTTCAATATGATAGAAACAATATTTTGTAAAGATTATTTGTATTCTAAAGTATTTTTGACTTTGACAACTTAAAAATTGAATTCAGTACTAGGCAGAAAAATAATGTTACATAAAATCATAACATCAGTGTAGTGTATGAAGTAGAGATACTAGTTATACTCTGAGCCATTTTATTTTGCTATAAATGAAATTCATTGTTCAGCATAGCCTCCTGAACTGTGTTTTGCAGGCAAGATATTTTTGTAAAGATTAAATTAAATTCATTGCAGGGTACATGCTTTAAGGGATTGTAACAATTCCTATGTGTTTGAAATATACCATGAATTATTTTTAGTGGAAGAAAAAGTTCAGAAAGACAGTTTTCCATCTCACTGCACCTTTTCAGAAAAGTTCTCACATCTCAACTAAAACACTTTATTAAATACAAATTGAAGTGAACTTATGTCAGTAAGAAATAATGAAAATACGCTTTCAAAGGTCTGCTTTGCTTTCAGAGTAGGAGCTTAAACTATACTTCAAGATTACTTAGAGAGTATATAAAAGTTTTGTTGAATTTGAGTAACTGCTATGTTTGGAATATCATGAATGCTGAATAACTATCATAAATCATAGGTTTTGTAGACAGGGTAATACCTTCTCATCCCTCACTCTCACCCCTCCAAAATGCCTATGCTTCTATCATAGAGCCTGTGCATGAATATCTGTTAACATTTTATAGCAAACAGCTTTTACAAATGAAATTAAGGATTGCTAATCAAGTGACATTAAATTAGAGAGACTATCTTGGATTATTTGGGGGAGATTTAATCACAAGGGCCCCTGCAATTGGAATAGGAAGGCAGAAAAGCCAATGAAAGATGAGGTAGAAAAAAGAGGAAAAGGAGAGTTAATTAAAGATTTTCTAGCTTTTTTACACTCATTATATTTGTAACTCTTCTTTCTCAAAAAATGAATATGTGGTAAAAAGGTACACAGTCTCGAGTGTGCAATATACAAAACATGTATCATAGAAATGTATACTTCAAATCTATATAATCTTATTAACCAATGTAACCCCAACAAATTTAAATAAAAATTTAGTGAAAAATAAAATTTTAAAAAAATTGATGAAAGAACTATAGAAAAATAAGAAATTATTAAGAAATCAATCCCACTTATAATATTTAAAAAACCCTTTAAGAATTAATTTAATCAAGGAGGTAAATAATCTATATACCAAAAAAATATAAGACATTGGCAAAAGAAATTGAAGAAGACACACACGTAAGTGGAAAGATATCATGAGTTCTTTGATCAGAAGAATTAATAATGTGAAAATGTCCATATTACTCAAAGTAATTTACAATTCAGTGGAGCCTCTATCAAAATTTCAATGACATGGTGGCAGAGGTAGAGAAAATAGTTCTAACATTTGTATGGAACCACAAAAGACCCTTAAGAGCCAAAGCAATCTTGAGAAAGAACAAAACTGGAGGCATCACTTTTCTGATTTCTAGCTGTTTTACAAGGTTATAGTGATCAAAACAATATGATACTAAATAAAGAGAAGCATATAGATCAATGGAACAAAATAGAAAGTCCAGGAATAAACCCACACATTACAGTTAGGTAATATATGACAAGGGTGCTAAGAATACACAATGGGGAAAAGACAGTTTCTCTAATAAATGACCTGGGAAAACTGGATATCCACATGCAAGAGAATGAAACTAGACTGCTATCTTATACCTTACACAAAAAATTAACTCAAAATACATTAAAAACTTACACATAAAACATGAAAATGTAACTCGTGGAAGCAAATATAAAGAAAAGTTCCTTGACATTGATCTTGGCAATGATTTTTTTGGATATGGCATCAAAAGTACAAGCAACAAAAACAAAAATAAAGAAATGGGAGCATATCAAACTAAAATTCTTCTGCACAGTAAAAGAAACAATCAACAAAATGGAAAGACAACCAATGGAATGGGAGAAAATATTTGCAAACCATATATCTGATAAGGCTTTAGTGTCTAAAATATAGAAGAAACAAATCAATAGCAAAAAACTAATAACCCAATTTAAAAATGGACAAAAGAACTGAACAGATATTTTTTCAAAGAAAACATACAAATGGCCAACATGTACATGAAAAAATGTTTAACGTTCGTAATCATCAGGAAATGCAAATCAAAACCATAATGAGATGTCACCTCACACCTGTTAGGTTCTATTTTTTTTTTTAATAATAAAGACCCAAATAAATGTTGGCAAGGGCACGGAGAAAAAGGAGCCCTTGTGCACTGTAAATTGGGATAGCCATAATGAAACCATAATGTAAATTGGCACAGCCATTTTGAAAACACCGTATGGAGGTTCCTCAAAAAGTTAAAAATGGAGCTACAATACAATCCAGTAATCCCACTGCTGGTTATATATCCAAAGGAAATTAAATCAGTGTCTTGAAGAAATATCTATACTCTAATATTCATTAGGGGTATAATAGTATTATATTATTTGTAATAGTTAGGACTTAGAAACAACCTAGGTACCTGTTGAAACATGAATAGATAAAGAAAATTATGATTTTATATATATATATATTTATAATATTTTTCAGCCACAAAAAAGAAGGAAATCCTGACACGGCGACAGTATAATGATGAATCAACCTTGAGGGCATTGTTCTAAGTGAAATAAGTCAGACAGTGAAAGACATGATTTATGACATCACTTACATGTGGAAGTAAAAAAAAAGTAGAATACTCTATTCTATACTTGAAATTTGCTAAGGGAGTAAATCTTAAATGTTCTCATCGTACCAGAAGGAAAAAAAAAAGGTAACTGTGAGGTAATGTGTATGCAAATTTCCTTGATTGTGGTAATCATTTTACAATGTATGAACATAGCAAACCATAATGTGGTACACCTTAAATATATATTTTTGTTTGTTAATTATACCTCAATAAAACAAATTCAATTTTAGATAATACAGGTTCTGTAGCCATTGGCTTGGGAAATTTAGCCACTTAAGAAATCTAGCACATTTGACTGAAGTCTGATGTTAATGTGCTCCAGATCACCATATAAATTCCTTTGAAATTTTGTTCTTCTTACATAGATGAAAATTAAACTCCTTGAACAAGATAGATCTGACCTCTTCCTCCACTAAACTTTCTCCAGGTAAAAACAATTAAGTCACAAAGAGGACTGGGCTAGAGTCTAGGGACTGCAATATAAATTATCACTTTTTGCAACATAGAATGTATTTAGAAATATACTGTATTTTGCGATGAATAATGTACTCTCTTGCACTCTGTGCACCCATGCTTTTGGCCTAAAAAACTTTCAGGAAAATATCTTTCATTTTAATTTTTTAATTCAATTTTTATTTATTTGTATTTAGAAATAAAACTGATTATTTTATTCCAGGGTACTATTTTACATATGGATATCGTTATCACTTTCTAGAGTTACACTTTTAATGCATGAATGGAATAAATAAAAGAATTAAAAACATTTGTATAGATATAGAATTAGTACTACCCATGTGTAATACACATCCTTATTTTTCCTTTAAAAATTTGGGCAAAACATGCACAAAATAGGGTATGTTAAAACAAAAGCAAACTTGGAGGCTCTCATTCATTTAAAAAAGCCCTTAATTCCCTAATGTTTTGGTCACTTTGTCACTTTAATTTTTACATTGTAAAGATAAAAATTGCAGCCATATTTCCCTATGTTTAGGTTGAAAGCATCGTCTGCAACCCCAGTTCCTGCTTTTTACACTATTTGTCAGAGTGTCAGAGAGAGTTTACTTACTCTAAAAGCTACTTCCATATCACCCTATATCGTAAGTGACCCTCGTGTCTCTGAGGATCTCTGATAATCAGTCTCCTTTTTGTTTTTCTGTAATTATCTGCCCCAGATCCTTTTCCATGGAACATTTTATACCATTAGTTAGAAAACGGTAGGAGTTACAGATAAGAAAACAAAAAGATCTCTTTATTCCTTGTCTTGAGTCATGAGAACCTCTGCCAGATGTTTTGCCAAGGTCTGCAGAATAGTTTAGTTAACACCACTACATGGATGATAGATTGTATATTTATTTTTATTTTTTTACAGAGAATTTTCAGTTTCCTTAGGAAAACATAAATTTCAGAAAAATCTTACTCCCTGCCCCCTCCAAAAAGGTTTATATTTGGGAGAGAGGGAGTAAGAGAGATACTCATTAATTTTAGAAAATCAATCAATTATTTCATTTATCTGTCCCATATATGCATTGAACATTTTGTTTCTGGTATGCTCTTGAGGTGCTGGAACATAATGATGAGGAAAGGCAGACAATATCCCTGCCTGGGGCCCTTCATACCAGTGAAGGTGGCAAAAACTAAATGAATAGTCAGAGAAACAAATGTAGAGTCATGTTATTGTAAAGCTGAGAGCTACTTTTATTTCAAATTTTCCTCTTAAAACTTTTCATGTAAGGCTGACTTTCCTGGTTAGGATTCCGTCATTTAGGTGGCCAATTAGCCATTTCTCAAGTGAATTGAAATTTTTACATATTTAGAGAAAAGAGAAGACCAATAAAAAAGAAAATTTGAAAGAAAGTAGTTAGAAAAAAAATAACCTGCTGTCCTTGCAAAGTCAGTACCTTAGTATATGGGGCATGAGGCCTAGCCTATTTCATCTATCTAGATAGTCACAGACTGGCTACATTTTACACATTAATCTCTATTAGTAGGTGTTCAAAAGATACCACATTACAGAATTATGACAGTTGAAAATTCTTTGAAAGGTTTTGTAAAAATTTTATTTATTCACTAGGAAATTGTGAGACTTAATTTTAGTTTTATATAATGGTTCTTATATAATCATGTATATTTTGAGAATTTAAAAATTAAAAATTTTAATATAGTGATTATTTATATGATGCTAACATTTTTTGATCACTGACAGATATAGTGATGGTGTAGAATGTAGATTAAATGAAGAGTATAACAATTAAAGAATGATTTACCCTAGTTTACTGAAGCAAAGTGGTCTTGAAATAGGCCACTTATTTGAAATTATTCTTAATTTTTTTAATGTTTAGTTTTAGAAATATTTATGCTTTAGTCGATGAAACACCTGTGTATTGTGAATGCTTTATGAGTTATCGTATCTTTTTAATTATATTTTAATTAGCATAAGAATTAACTTGATACATGAATATTTTAGTTTTAGATGTGATCCATTTTGTTGAAGTTCAATAATCAAAACAACTAAGAGGCTAGGGATGCCATTTAACCTCTTCTAATGCTGTTACCCAATGAGACAGGTACAATTTTCTCCATTTTATTAATGAAGTAAATAAGAAAATAGTAACATAGTTAGTGACTATCAGCATAAAGATTAGAATATAGGTTTCTTGACTCCAAAAGTGATTTTTCTCACATACATTACTGCAATTCACTGTTTTTAATGTTTATGTTAGAAAAGAAGAAAAGGTTTGGAAGTCAGTGGAACAAAACATAGACAATAAATAATGATAAAAAAACAGTTATTTTGAAAAGTTATTAATAATATGCTTGGTAACACTTTAGGTAGACACATCAAGGTAAAGAGAAGATGCACATAAAAACAGATACAAAGAATATATTGGGTTGGCTAAAAAGTCCATTACATTTTTTTTGTATTGTGGCTCTAGTAGTTCTTAGTTGTCTTTAACTTTTTTTTAAACAATTTTGTTAGATTGTATTGTGACAGCTGTCATATCAGCATACATTAAAAAAATCAAAATTGGTGAATTTTTGTGAGGCCATTTTAATATTGAAGATGGAAGAAAATATGCAACATTTTTGGTACATACAACATACAAGGGTAAAAACACAACTGAAATGCAAAAAGATTTGTGCAGTGCATGGAGAAGGTGCTGTGACTGATTGAACATATCAAAAGTGATTTGTGAGTTTTAGTACTATTGACATTTTGGCCAAATAATTCTTTGCTGTTGGGCTGTCTGATGCATTGGAAGAGGTTTAGCACCACCCCTGGTCTCTACCCACTAGAAGCCTATAGCAGGAGATAGCCAACATACTCAAAATACTCAAGACAATAAAGTTATTGGTGAAAATGAAAAATGAGTCTTTTATTTTACCAAAAAAACCATATGGACTTTTTGGCCAACCCAACTCCTGGGACATGCAGGAGGAGGGAACCTCAAAGATTTTTCTACCCTGTTGGTCTTAGTTTGGGTATTCATTGATCAGGTATCTATTGGGTTAACTAAAATGTCCGTTTAGTCGTTTTTGTAAAATAAAAGACAGATTTTTAATTTTCACCATTAACTATTCATTTGGATATTTTGACTATGTTGGCCATCTCCCATGTGGTATATCATTGATTGTTCTCAATTAATAGCTCAGTTTGATTGCTATCAACTTCAACTGGCCTACCCAACTGTGGAGCATTGTCCAGCAAGAAATCTCAGGCACAAAATTTTGCAAACTGTTTCAAAAGTAAGTTATAATTATTGTTTCATCGGTAACGGAATAAATATTTTGAGGACTCCCGAAAAGTGCAACAAAAGTAAAAGCATATTTTGATAGAAAATTGTATAAATAAAAGACTCAGTTTGCTTGAAAAAGCGGGGGGTTATATTTTCTGAAACTTAATTGTGGTATTTATTGTAGTCTTTCTGGTGTTATCATTGGTTTTGTTTGTGCCTTTCTCAGTTGATTGCGAGAAATTTGGGAGTGGGGCGTTGTGTTATATTAGCCTGTCTTGCTTCTTTTGCATCATTTTGCATTGGCTAGTGTTTAATGCGTGTCTATAAAATGTAATTCAAGATTTTTGGGGGTTCTTAAACTTTTCAAAGAGAAGTATGAATATATTAATTTTAGAATATGTAAAATGTGACTTTTTTCCTAACATACTCAATTCCCTTAAAAGAAGATAAAAGATATTTTTAAAAGCAATGTAAAAATAATTATACCATGAAATATGATTTTTCATATATTTAATACTTATAGATCTAAGGAGTCATAAATTGAACAATACTGGTAATAAGATATATACATTAAAACGTTTTTTGTGTTGCTATAAGAATGACCTACATATAAAGTTGCTTTGCTTTCTGAGTAAACTATGTTCAGTGGTAAAACAATCAAATTTGCTTTCCTGTTTTTTGGTGAATGTGAATAGAATGGCATGAATAGAAAAAACTATGTTTACTATAGGATATTTTTATCTTTCCAGTTTTACATCCCTATAGTATATAAACATTTTTCTTTATGAAAATTAATTTAAATATTGCAATGTATACTTATGAAAAGATAGTCATTGCAATGTCAGTGTTAGAAATAACATTGACTTATCTTACTGTTAAGTCAAAAAATGCATGATCTTGATTACCTCAATCATAGAATTTTGTCCTGTGTTTTGTAAAAAGGAAAGTAAGAAATTGTTTTTTCTGAAAGGAATTTAAAAGTGAGACTGAAACTAAGAAAACATAAAACAGAAAAGGCACATGAAAGAAATATGTTTGTTGAGTTTATAAAAGCAGTGACTGTGATACAAGCTCATTGATGTACAAAACATAGATTACTGAATACAGGGTCTGGCACAAATAACGCCTTTTTATTACAAAGTCATAAGCATGTAATTCTGTAACATAACAATATCACACTCAAACACACCATATGACATTTTAGGTGAAATGTTCAAATTGTCCATCTTGTGCCAGAGAGTCACACTCAAGCAGGTGTTACTTCTGCCGGATACTGAATATCCCAAAGCAAATTTAAAATTGCTGCTCTTCATGCTTACATCTGCTGCTTCACATAACTTGGAAAAGATGTCTTCAGTCCCTAAACCCTTGGATCTAAAAATGCAACAATGGAGCAGAATAATGGATTTCCAAAATAAACTATATATGAATTTTTACCTGTATCTCTAACATTTTATTATTTAAAAAATACCATATGCTGTCACTTATAAGTGGAGTCTAATGAACAAAATAAACTATTGAGCAAAATAGAATCAGAGGCATAGAAGCATGGAACAAACTTACAGCTGTAAGAGGGGAGGGAGGAGGTGAGGACTGGTTAAAAGAAAGTGCGGGATAGCAAAAAAACATATATGCATGCACCATGGACATGGACAATGGTGTGGGGATTGCCTGTGGGGACTGCCTGTGGGATTGGGGGCAGGCTGGAAAGAGAGGGGCAGCGGAGGAAAACTGGGAGAACTGTAATAGCATAAACAATAAAATATTCAAAAGGCAAAAGGAATTTTTTTTTATATTTCTTGTTATGTTTAGTAGAAAACAATTAAAAATAGATATGGTATGCCCTGGCCAGATAGCTCAATTGGTCAGAGCATCATCCTCATGCACCAAGGTTGCAGGTTTGATCCTTGGTCATGGGGTATACAAAAATAAGCCTACAAAAGCACAAATAAGTGGAACAACAAATCAATGTTGTTGTGCCAATGCTGTTTCTCTATAAAATCAATAAATAAATTAAAAAATAGATGTTGTATTTATGTTTGGAGATTTTCTTTTTGGTTAAATTTTGAGCTAGCAAAGTTGGTGTTCTGTTTCTGTTTCATCTTTACCATTTCCAAATAGAACTGTTCTTTTATGTCACATGGCTCAACTAAAATTAAATTACTACATAATAAGTATATGTTGAAAGGATTATTTTATTTAGTATTGTGGAACTAGTAAACCAACTTTTTAAAAATTATAATTATGATGTAAGCTAATCCTCAAATACTCTTCTTTGATTCATTTCAGTTTCTATAAGCATTTATTGTCAAAAAGAAAGTATTTTCCCTAGTTACCTAGCTGAGCAACTCTCTTCGATAAGAGGGATGTTGACTGTCAATCTGTTTACTATATATTTAAATAATTGAATTATTACTGATTATTTTTATAATACTAAAAATTGTACAGTCATTATTTTCTCTTGCAACAGTAAAAATGCAATTATATTTAACTGAATGATAAAATTTCAAAATATAATGCATGTAGGGAATTTCACTTAAAGCTATTTATGGGATGATCACCTATATTTGAAACTGACTATTCTTACATCAATAGTAAAAATGGCATGTATACCATTTATAAATTTATTGACTCTCAGCTTCAAATTTACCTTCTAACACGTGCTGTGCAAGCGAATGGAATGGAATTCCTTTAAGCATTTCTCCTTTGTAATGAGTATAATGTTAAACTTTCTCAGTAGAGGGTGCTGAAGGGACATTAAAGGGAGAAAAGGCTCTCCTGCCGTTTCTGGCTGCTGCATGGTGGGTCAGCAGCGTGGGTGGACAGACATCTGATGGTGTGCTCTCCACCCACAACGCACAGGCCCTCAGCGACCTGGCAGGCCTTGTCTGTCCTGGTGATCTTTCCTGTAACTCTCTCAACACGACACCACACTCCTAAGCCGTCCTGCTCACTCTGGGACCCTCCTTCCTGCTTGCTTGTAACCCACCCCTGGTTTGATTCCCACCGTCTTTGTGCCATAGACCTTCTGACGCGGACACTGAGCTCTAGGCTTCCTGCCACACCAGGACTCTTGTTCCCTCGGCACATCCATGTGCGGAGCCCTTGGCTGTCGTTAGCCTGCACTCCTGCTTCCACTCCCTCTGCATGCTGGCTATTGGCAGTGGCTAACCTCACAAACATTACGTGCTCCAGGTCCTCAGCAACATCGGAACCCCTATTACTTCTATATGCTCACAAGCCTGGCTATGCTCACTTCGGTCCTGCCTGTACCACCTCTCGCTCCTTGTGCACTCCAGAAGGATGCTTCCTGCTTGCCCACCGACTACGGACAAGCTCTGGACTGGGAAAATCAGCATAATTCTTTGTTATAGGGGAGGCTTTTTATATCTTCCCCAAAATGGTTTGAAGCCTAACCTTAGGAGAGGGCCTCCTTTCCATGTTCGTCCTTTTTTGGGCATGATACAGAGTTTTCTTATATCTTAGAGTTGCTCTTTTATCATAGTTTATAATTCTTTATTCAACTTCCTCTGCTTAAACCACTGTGTGCATTCAGTTGCTCCTAAGTGTCCTGACGTTGACGCAGCACACTGTGTTTTTGTTATAGCTGTGATGCTGGTAGGATCTGACGGTTACATCCAAGATGACAAGTATCAGAAATAATGCCAGCATTTAGTATGTTCACTTTTCCAAAGCTAAAGAACAGAATTTACCTCAAAGCCAACTGAAAGTTGAACTTTAGGGTATTCCTACTATGTGTTCAACTTTCAAATTTATATATCTAGCCTACATTTATTTCTCTCCTGTACTTCAGACATGTATACTCAAGTGCCTATTCAACATTTCCACTTAGATTGTTAATAGATCTCTCAATAATAAATAATAACACAAATACAGAGAAATTTTTTTCCAAAATCAAAATTATCCCACACCTATTCTCTGCATCCTAATCTTTAACTTTCCTCTCCATCCCAGTAAGTTCAGCTGCATTACTCATGTGTCTTAGACTAGAACCTTCATCCTTGATTCTTCTGGTACTCTCAATCCCAAATCCAATGCATTAGCGAATTCTGAAGGCTCCATCTTCAAAGTGTATCTAGATTTCAACAACTTGTGTCTCCTCTATGCTAATACTTCTGTCTAAGCTATTGTCTTAGTTGGATCTTTGCAAGCATTTTCTAACCTGTCTTCTTGCGTCTTCTCCTGCCACACAGTTTATCATGTTACTCCTCCATTCTAAACATCTAATAGCTTCCAGTATTAATCAGAGTAAAAAACAAAGTCCTTATCATGACCTACAAAAAATCTGCAGAATCTGGCTCCCCTACTGCCTCTCTGAACTCATTTCCTTCTTCTTTCTCCCTTGCTCTCTGTGCTCTAGGCACATGACATTTCCTTGAATTCCTTCCTATAATGTTCTTCCTCCAAACATCCACAGGACTAATTTCTTTATCTTCTACAGGTTTATGTTTAGATCTTAACATACAGTGAAGTCTTTTCTGATGACCAACACTCACAGTCCCCTTTACCTCATTTTATTTTATCTGTGATACTTTTTTTATGTCACTTTAATATTTACATGTTCATTTGTTTACTATCAGTCTGCTGTCTCTAGAATGCCATCTTCATAAGGCCAGCACCTTGTCTAGTTAGTTCACTGCCATATTCTTAGTACCTAAAGTGGTACCTGGCAAGTTAGATGCTCAAGAAATATTTGTTGATTGAATGAATTAAAGAATTTAAATTCATTCAGTCCTCAATATTAATCTTTTGGAGTAATATCAGATCCCAATTTACAGACAGAAAATTGGAACACAGAAAGTTTAAGTTATTTTCCCATGGCAAGGATAAACAGCTAATAATAAACAAATTGTAATAAATGACAGAGACAAGATTTGCATTCAAGGCTGTATTTAACCAAAGCTCATGTACAGTTTTGAACTAAATCATACAGTATCTCAAAATTTCTAACACATATAAATATATGTAATCAAATATATGACAATAGAAAAATATATATTTTTAAAAAGTATATTTGAAACTAAGATTATTTTTTGCCATTTATCTTGTGAGAGTAGACTCCTTTAGTGTTTAGGTGCTAGATTAGGCCTTTTTCATTCTAGTTAGGGTAGAAATTACACTTCAGAATATTGAAAATTTGTACCTAATAATTTGAAAACATATGATAATTTTATTTCCTTTTCTATGTAACAAGCTATTATAAGATTGTTTAGGGGAAAGCTGGGGTTGACAAGGAAGCTCAATTGAACTTGGCTGGGCTTGCTCACATACCTGTGGTTCTGCTGGCTATTGGATGATCTAGACTGGCCAATGTTGGGACCACTGGGGCAATTTAGATGTACTCCCTGTGGCTCCCAGCATGCTCTGTTATTGGCAAAGGTGGAAGGGAGCAAGCCTCATTGTCTGCACCTGCCCATTTCAAGCCTGTGTTTGCATTGTGTTTTTCAAATTATCATTGGCCTAGAAAGTCATTTGTCTGAACCTGGAATCAAGGAATTGTTTCTGTTTTACCTTCATTAGTCATGATTTTCTCTTCCCATGACTTGACTTTCTTAACCTCTGTTGAGTTTTAATCACTTTTTGTTTTCTCTGAAATGACAGTCTCCTTGGAAAAGACCAAATTAAACAAACTCTTTAGTAGATGTTGTAAGTATAATATGGAAAAATGAGTAACATTATTTAGATGCTCATTATATAAAGCTATCTCCTAAATTTGAAGACAAAACACATAACTAATTTTAGGGAAAATTGCTTTTAATATTGCAATTTTATAAAGGAAAAATAGGAATAAAAATATGTAGAAATATGAATTATGTAAGATTTATTTCCTTATTTCCTTTTGTAAAGCATAGCAAATACTACACAATTTAAATTCTAGTATAAGCTACAGTTTATTATTAAAACATGCTGACATGTTTAATTGCCAGAGATATTTAGAATCTTTAAAAAATTTTTCAATCAAACAAAATGAGAATTATTGAGAATAAATAATAAAACCTTAAAAAATTTAACTAGAAGAAAGGAAAATCAAACTTTCCCTGTTTATTTATTGCACTCTTTCATGAATATAAAATGGAAAAACTAATCAAAATAATGCGTTGTACCTCGCATTTAATCAACATTATAATAGAGGAAAAAGATAAACCTAGTTAATAATGGGATAAACACTATAAAGCCTCCTTTTCAAATTATCAACAGCTGAGTTTTATTTGCCTTATAGGTCATAAAATCAATGAGCTTCTAAATTTAAGGCCAAAAGGAGATTTTTTTATGAGTGTTCAAAAATGTATTACAGTTGCTAATGCTGAGTATTTTGAGATTTCAGATGTGATAGTGAGATAATTTTTACACTTTTAAACTACTGATTTTTGTAGTTATTTTGTATTTATTATTGACATTTAATTAAATATTTACTTATTAAGTGACTGTACTAGCTACTTGCAAAAACTTATGTGTATGATAAAATTGAACATTATGCCTAATGATAACTCAAATGAAACGTAAAATAACAAATTAGAAGATACAGAAGAAACAGATGTTGGCAGAATTTGACATGTTAATTACTTAAGATGGCATTGAATTTGTTTATTTGACAAAAACAAGTATGAAAAGAAAACTTATTTGGTAGTTGTTTTTCTTATAATAGCAAACATGAACATTTTTCTGAAGATGCATATAACTTATTAATTTTAAATTAAAAATATTGGTTTAGTTTTTTAAAATATATACTTTTTATTATATTTCTTTCCATTACTACTTAGTCCCCTAATAACCCCCTCACCCCCAGCAAAGTTCTCTAAGCAACTCTGTAGTGGATGTAAAATTTAAAAATAACCAACTGTCCTATCAGTTGTTGAGCTAATGCCTATAAATACACCATAGACTCATAAACAAGTAGAATAATATTCTGTATATGGACAATGGAGAAGAATTTTACAAATTACTGTGTACTCATTAGTAAGACATAATTTTACATGATATTTTGGAACAAAGAGATTTTTTATTTTTAATTTTCTATTTTGATTTAAAATCCACTTATTTTATTTTAAACATTTATCTTTGCGAATGGTATTACCCTCTCATATTTGACAGCTACACTCAATATTAGACTGTTAATTTTGCAAACATATAACTTATTTAAAAGAAATTCTTCCTTTCTTTACCAACTTGTGTTCATAATGATTGAAAAAGAAGAGTGAAGGGAAGAAAATCAGCACATAATAGACAATGGGTCTTTGGAGAAATGTCTGTAAGAGTTATATTTTGTTATAAATTTTGCATATTGTTTTTAAAAGAGGCCATATAGTCTATTGAATCAACCCATATTCGTAGTCTTTTAAAAATAAATGTATTGAGCTATTCGAACTTCGCAATATTGGGAAACTTTCCAAGTATCCTAAAACTGCCTATTTCATTTTTGACAACCTCCGTAAGTTAGAAAATTCTCTCTAATATTCAGCTAAAGTGGATTTTTCTAAAGCTTCCAGTTATTGGTTCTAATTTGACCTGGTAAGAATATGAACAGTTCTATTACTCAAATATTTGACCATTCATTAAATATTTAGAGTGCTACAATGTTCTTCTATATTTTTCTTTAATATATAGAATATCCCAGTTTCTTCAACTATTCCTAATATGAAATGGTCTTAAAGTTCTTAATTATTCAAGTTGTCTGACATTATTAGTCAACTTTCTCCAGGCTTTGCTGTGGTAACAACGTCATAATCTTAGTGATTGCAATCATAAGGGATTTTTTCTCACATAATAGGGCAGCTGTATATTTACTAAAGTTCTTCTCCATATATTTTCAGTTTAGGAATCAGGCTGAAGGAGCAGCCCCTAAGTTATGCCAGTCTTTTAACAGAGGAAAAGTGTAAGATTTGCTCAAGGTGGCATATGTCCTTTACTCATTTATTTTACTTTTATTGTTTTTTTAAAATAGCTAAAGTAAGTGGCATTCAAAACTAACAGGGATAGAGTGGAAAAATGTACACCTCTCAGTGGGACACATTCTAAGTCACATAGCAACGTGCAGGGTTCTACAAGCCTCTTACAGGAAGATCAGCAAACAATTAATAATAGTAATGCAATCTCAAAGAGCCTCAAAATATACTCTGCCTTTATCAGTATGTCACTTAAAGTTCCCAAGAACAGACAGTACAGCTGGAGTGTTCTGAGAAGTTCTGAATAAAGTCTTATTATTGTTCTTGTTCTAGATTTTACTTTGTTAATTCAGTCCAAGATTGCAACATCTCTTCAGCAATAATATTAAACAGAACTCTGTTATTGATCATGTCTAGTCCTCAGGATCATTCTAAAAAATTACTGAACTATATAGCATGAGATTACATGTTAGCTATATTCTCTTGCTTAGTCAGTTGATTATAAATATAGGAAAAAAGCTAAGTATTATAATAGAGTATCTGCACTTAAAATATTAAAGTTAAGTTGGAGACTATGGCAGGGCCCTGCATAGTCTTAACTATATGGAGAAAAAGTGATATGTTTAAATTTATCATCTAGTGCTCCTTGGTCTGGATGCAGCTGTGACTATGAAACAAAGAAAGAGAGAAAGTAAGATAGGTCCGGATGTTTTCCCAGTGCCATAGCCTGGTTCTGAGTTAATGAGACTGTCTGGAAATTAAATTCTGCCCATCACACCAATCAACATACTTTTTTAATTTTTGTGGGAAAGAGCAAGAAAGAGAGTACAGAGAAAATCCAGATTTTTTTTTACTATTTTAGTAAAAATCCATGCATCACTTTTTTTAAAACATACATATACTTTTAATTATTCCCACTCTTTTCTTGTACAATTGTCTCTTTGATCCTAACTGCAAGATCTGAACTTTATTCCTATTATACTTCATTTGTGATGTAGCTTGCCTTTTTCTACTCTTCCAAGATTATTTTGGGTACTAATTCTTTCAACCAAAATATTCTCTATCCTTCCAACCTTACATCCTTTAGTCTCCAAAAGAACCATTATTTATGTTGTATCAGCTTTGCACAAAGGCACTCTTGATAAATACGGCAGATACAATAGTGTGCCAAATTCATAGGCTTGCTTAATATATCTTATAATTTAGAGGGGGAGATCGGCAGCTATTATATAAGTATTTTATAATTATAAATAAAATACTATGAATAAAAGTAAGGGATGCTATGAGAGTATATAAAAAGGGGGCCTTTTCTAGTCTTCAGGTTAGGGAGACCCGTGCCCAGGTAAGTGCCACTTGGGTTGAGGTTTATATCTGTGTATATGTGCAGTTTGTTGTGGAGGTTCTGTTTGAAGAATGATTGAGGCAGAAGCCCCACTCTGTTCTAGATTCTGAGCAAAAAAGGGAGAGTAGAGGAGAACAGTGCAGAATAAGGTTAGAAAAGTGGACTTGGGCCAAATCATGTAGCCCTTGCAGACCATATTAAAAATGCTAAACCTTAATCATTATGCACTGAAAAATATGACTAAAGTATCATCATTTAAAATAAAGATGAAAAATGTTTAATACAATTATGTCAAGGAAATAAACAAAAATATCCATTCAGATCAATGCTGGTAATTAATCAGCAACATTTACTTGTCATCATACAAAGCGAATTCCCTTTCCTGGAAGGGCTTGGTCAGGTGTTCACTCATGGGGCTGGATAAAGAAGACGGAGTGCCTGTCTCTGGAATACCAGAAAAGACAGTATTAGGGGAACAGAACCTGGGTGGAATTTTGAAGCTGAGTTCAATAAGCCGTAAAACTAAGGATCAGGTGTGTCTAAGAAATCTTATTTCCTACAGGAATTAAAAAACAACAACAACTGAGGTCAAAGAGTGAGGGTTGAAGGTGGAACAAAACCTGGCTTTGTCTTAATAATTTTCTGGAATAGCTATATTTTTGCCTGGGTTGATTCTTGTGATACAAGGTGACATATGGAGTCAAATGTGAAGTAGGTATATTCACATAAAAATTATCCACATTTTGTGCTATAATGAAAAACATATTAAATGACCGGGTAAAGTCAGGCTGTACTGTATTTATGGTTCACTGTTCCAGAGTAGCACACTGAGGAGTACTGATCTATTGTTTATAGGCTCTAAACAGTTCTAGTTAGAAAATAACAATTGTAATTGCTTTGAACCATTTTCACCTCCTCACACCTCTCACATTCTTTACACTTCTTCCTAGATCACAATAACGCTCATGTAATCTAACTTTCAAGCTGTCCCACTTTCCTAGTCTATAATACATCCAAAACATGTTAGATTTGAATTTCTTAAATTTGGATTTCTGAGTAGATAGGTGCATTCTCATTCAGATTTCTATTTCCCTTATTATCAGCCTTTTTTTTTCCCTTTTCAATTACCCAAAACATGCCAAGTTGAGACAAGAAAGCCAGCTTAGAGTTAGAGGCAACTTAAGAGCAGAGGACTCTGCTATCAGTAAGTGGTGATGTGCTACAAATAAATCATTAGATGCAAATAATATGTTCATCTAATTTACATATATTTATTTTCTAATGATAAACATAACTTAAAACATCTTTAGAAGGTACAACTCATTTGAGCTTAGCCTTTCTGATTTATTATTTTGGATAAGGTTACCATGTAATATTGCTCATCTAAGCAGCCTTTGAGAATGAACTGGTCTCTATTAATAATGGTCAGACAACAGGCATAAAGTAAGACTGTGCTGGTGAAAGTGGGACATTTGGTCACCCTACTTATAGGTCCTATATTTGCCTCAGTTACATGCCACCTTATAAAGCTTTGGCCTTAAATCCAATAAGTATATAATAGAAATCTGTAGCATTGACATTTAAATACATGTAAAAATTTTATTTAAACATCCTTGTCATTAGATTTAAATCATCTCTTATTTTATAGAATTTTAGCCTACTTTTGTATGTAAAATGATTAGTTTATTGTTTTCTAAAATCTAAGGTTCGGGAGTTAGATTTACCACTTATCACCTATATTGCATTTAGGTAACTAACACTAGATATATGCTGGTCTTTGCTTCATTCTTGAGGTAGAAGGCTCTTAATATTTCTTTTAGTATTAAGATTTGTGTCTAGCTTTTCTTTTTGAAAATATAACATTATTATATACATATAGGTAATTTTTTTTTCTATGAAGATGAATTAGGCTACTATAAATGACATGTCTAATATGCAAATATGACAAATTCACCCCCTCCAACTCTATTCTCACCCAGATATACAATGACATGATTTTATATAGTCTTTTTTTATGCTGGCTCCTATTCTTTTTTTAATTTTTAAATCATGCTTATTCTATTATAGTTGTCTCAGTGTTTCCCCTTTACCCTGCCACCCACCCCGCCCCCACCCCCTCCTCCCACAGTCAATTCCCACTCTGTTGTCCATGTCCATGGGTCATTCATACATGTTCTTTGTCCAGTCCCTTCCCCGTCTGTCCACCATTGTCCTCTTTCCTCATCCTCTCTGGTCACTTTCAGTCTGCTCCATGGTTCCATGCCTGCAGTTTATTTTGTTCGTTAGTTTATTTTGTTGAATAGAGTCCACTTATAGGAGAGATCATATGGTATTTGTCTTTCATCAACTGGCTTATTTCACTTAGCTTAATATTCTCCAGTTCCATCCATGATGTCACAAAAAGTCGGAGTTCCACCTCTTTCTTTCTCTCTTTCTTTCTTTCTCTCTTTCTTTCTTTCTTTCTCAAATGCAGATCGATTATATTTATTTTTTTAAATGTCAAAGTTAATTTTAGAATATTAAAAAATTTAAAACCATTATAAAGTCTCAGCAATTAAACCACCATGACACAGCACAGAAATAATCAAGTAGATCAATGAAATATAATGAGAATTCTAGAGAAAAATGTATATATCTGTCTAACAATGTAATATATGATTAAGTTGATATTTTCAAATCAATGGGAAAATAAGGCTTATTCAACAAATAAGCTGCATATGGACCACGATTACTTGAAATAAAACAAATATAGAGCTCTATTTCACACATTATACAAGAAATATTCAGGTGAGTTAGAAATCAATATGTAGAATATAAGGAGTTTTAGGAGAAAATATAAAATTATATTTTTCTTACCCTGAAGTAAAATATTGAAACCTAGAAGCTATAAAGTAAAATATTGACAATATGACTATATTAAACATTTAAGACTGTACAGAAATATACATATTAAAAAAGTTAAAGGACAAGTAACAGAATAGGAAAGTATTTGCAGTACATCTAAAAAAGGGTTAATGGTTTTGTTTTGTTTTGTTTTTTAGGGAAAAAATTCTACAGGCATTTAATAAAAAAATGGATAAAGAATACCAAACAGTCATTTAAAGCTTTTTAAAAATAATAGAAATAGGCAAGAAGTATACAAAAACAGATTTAGTTTCAACAAATAGTAAAGGAACAATTAAAATATCACATCATTGTCACAATCAGATTAATATGTAATAAAAAATATTGCCATTATCAAGTATTGGCAACTGTGAAAGGAAGTGGGTATTCATAGACTCTTTTTCTTCATCTTGAAGCCATCCCTTTAGCATATTTTGCAGTGCTGGTTTGGTGGAGGTGTATTCTTTTAGCCTTCTTTTGTCTGGGAAACTCCTTATTACACCTTCCATTTTAATTGAAAGCCTTGCTGGGTAGAACAGTCTTGGTTGCAGGCCTTTGCTTTTCATTACATGGACTATTTCTTGCCACTCTCTTCTGGCTTGCAGTGTTTCTGTTGAGAAGTCAGCTGTTAGCTGTATCAGGGCTCCCTTATATGTTACCCCCTGTTTCTCCCTTGCTGCCTTTAGGATTCTATTTGCCTTTGATATTTGCCATTTTAATGATGATATGTCTTGGAGTGGATCTCATTGGGTTCCTCTTGAATGGGACCCACTGAGCTTCCTGGACTTGTGTGACTTTTTCTCTCCTCCAATTAGGGAACTTTTCCATCATTACTTTTTCAAATGGGTTCTCTATCCTTTGCTCCTCCTCTTCTTCTTCTGGTACCCTTATTATACAGATATTGCTACATTTCAGGTTGCCCTGCATTTCCCTAAATGCCTCTTCATTCTTTTTGAGTCTTTTCCCCATTTCTTGTTCTTTCTGGGAGCTTTTTCCTACTTTGTCCTCCAGCTTGCTGACTCATTATTCGATTTCATCTAGCCTGCTTTTGATTCCTTCTGCTGTGTTCTTTTTCAGAAACTGTATTCTTCATTTCCTCTTGTCTCTTATTGATAGTTTCTATGTCTTTTTTATTCATGCTGACATAGTTTGCAGTAAATTCCTCACAGTTTCCCTGTAGTTTCTTGTAATTCTCTCTGAGCTCACTGAGCTCATTGAGCTTCCTTAGAACCCTTGTTTAGAACTCACTACCTGATAGTTACTTGCCTCTATTTCATTTAGTTCTCTTTCTGGGGATTACTCCTTTCCCTTCGCCTGGGAGGTATTTCTTTGTCTTCCCATTATTTGTGAGACTCTTCTTTTTTGTTTCTGCTTCTTAAGTTGATCTATTTGGATTTCCTGACTTTGTGGTGTGAACTTCTATGGTAGGAGACCACTGTTTCTACTTTCTGGATTTGCCTCTGATGATGTCAAATTTTCCAGATAGGTATTCTGAGAGTGGAAGTTGAGAGAACATTAACGAGATTTAATTGGGAAGCTTTGCATATGTGAGAAAACAGATATATTAACATTTATGCAAAAACTAAAGTGCATTCTTTTATTTAGCCACATGGTTTTAGCAATAACATCTTTTCATAATCTGATAATGATAGCCGAGGAAATGAAAATATTTTACAATAAATTGAAGCGGTCTTGAATGAAATTCTATTTCTATTTTGTCTTGAGGCAGTTTTTGTTTGGTTTTCAGTTTGGAATACTTAAAGTACATATTTAGTCCTGCATTTAATGTAAAATATTTTTAAATAGCAGAGAGGCAAGAGTTTTGATTTTATTTTCATTGCTATTGTAAAATAAATATTTTCTCTTCATACTTTTTCCCCAAGGCATTTTAGCTACATGTTTCTCATAACTGAAGTGTGTGCATGTTTGTTAATGGTGTGCACATTTATAAGACACATGAGATCCTTTTCATAGAGAAAATGCCTCTTATTAGGCCAAAATCTTCATTTGTTTGGGTCTTCCCATTCATATTTTCCTTTCCCTTTTCTTATCAGCTAGTGGTTGTATGGGGCAGAATAGGTCTGAACCTAATGCTCCTATAAAGATTGGTCACTAGAGAACAGCATAGAATGTGCTTATCTCAAAAGACAAATGTGTTAATATTACTACTCTATTAAGAAGGGGAAAGATAAATCTGACAATGAAAAAAATGTGAAGAGTCATTTTATTACTGTGGGATTAAAATATAACTGGAAATATATGTTTCTTTCAATGTAAGAAAAAGGAAGAAATCCTGCTGCTCCTAAAAAGTCCTGTTAGACATTAGTGGCTCTGAATACAGATTCAAATTTGTCTTTAAAACATCTGAAGCTTCTGAACAGCAAAGAAACAGAGTGAAAAGGCAACCTATAAAATGGGAGAAAACATTTGTAAACCTTATATCTGATAAGAGATTAAATCTCCAAAATATATAAGGAACTCCAATAACTCAATAGCAAAAAACTAATAACTCGATTAAATATGGAGTAAGGTCTTGAATAGACATTTCTCAACTATTCATATAAAAAGAAGCTTTAGGAATTTAGAAAAGTAAGAAATTAGAGTGAGTTAGAGTTTTTGTAAAAGCCTTTGTGAAGGTTATCCTGAGAGAATTTAATATTTGGATATATGAAAAAAGAGAAAATAAAATCTTGGGAAGGGAAAAAGTGACATAGGTCTTGGATTTTGTAAGTGGCATATTCCATTGCCCTATATTCCAGGGTAATATTGTAGATTAAATTTGAGCAGGTGATTAATGTTAGGTGGTATAGGAGTAGGACATGCAAAATGGTGTAAAGATATCCTTTAAATTGTCTTGAATAGTAGGGTGAAGAGTTTGGGTATTTCCCGCTCTGGGGTTTGGAGCCAGTACCATAAAACAGAGGTGGCATGATATAATCATTATTTTAGGAAGATAAATGAACAACACTACTTTGGGCAAATTAAAGCGAAGTCAGAAAGTGCCAAGTAAGAAATTTGAAGAAATTATTTTTCTCATCCTATATCTAACATGACTGACTCTGTGAATTTGGGGGTATCACTTAACCTCTCTAAGTTTCAGATATTTCATCTGTAAAATTAAGAGAGTGAATGTTCATTAAGATAGAATAATAACACCGTTTAAAGGATATAATTCTAAAACACACTTAGGATCTGTTGATAAGATACCTTTAGTAAAATATTAATTGAAGAAAAACAGTATATAAAATTTCTTCAGAATATGATCCATAAAAAAATTAAAACTGAACAGTATTAACAATAAATATAATTCACTTTAAAAGGAATGGAAGTAAATGCAGCAAAATCATAAAGGGTTTTATATAAAAAGTGATTTTTTCATTATTTTAAATATTTTACACTTTATAATTACAATGAGCATGTACTACTTATAATAAAAACAAATAAAAGAATTTTTGATTTTTGAACTTGAATGCCTATATTGTAGTATAGGGACCCCAAGTGAGAAGACAGCAATATGTATTCATGAAAAGAGATCTGAGAGAAAGTCTGAGGGCAATTGGCAGGACTTAGTAATAGGGTGAGAATTTGAAGCCTTCTTTCTGATTTACTTTTTTCCCCTTTCAGTTTCTTCACCTAAAGGGGACCTCTGGAATAAATTTCCCCTTGTCGGGCATATCTGACACACTCTGAATTGATGCTCATAAGTGCAATTAGAACTTGACTACTCTTTGGGATATCAGTTATATTTATCTATTTGACTCAATTATACTTTCATAGTGGCTGTTCCTAACTCTTGACTCTCCTTTGAAAAATATCTAATTCTTTGTTTTCACTTATGTTAGAAATTTCTTAACAGAAATGTGCTCAATTTGACCCTTATCCTCTACCTGTGCTGTGCATAACTATTAACAGTGCTTCATTTAACCCAATAATTATATGCATTTAGAATATGAGTTGCATGGTTATAACTTTAGAAAACATATGAAACTATTTTGTAGCTGTGTTGGGGGGGTCCCCAAAATCACTCACAAAGTTCATGACTCACTAGAACTCCCAGGAAACAGGAAAACTGTTACACTTACAATTACTACTTATTACGATAAATGATACTGATTAAAATCAGCAATGGGAAAAAGTATTTGAGACAGAGTTCAGGAGGAATCTAAGCACAAAGTCATAAGTATCCTCTCCCATAGGAGTCACATGGATGCACCTAATTTCCCAGCAATCATGTGTGATAGCATGTGAGAAAAGTTGTCAACCAATGAAGCTCAACTGAGCTATAGCATTCAGAGTTTTGGGGGCATTCAGTCACATAAGACAGGCCTTATTGGAAATGTGCAGTTTGAACAACCCAGACCTTTCAAGTTAACCCTTTCCTATACAGTAATTTGTTACCTGAATTCTATATTCTGAAGCTCTTGCCTTATAGCTTCTTATATTATTTGTATTATTTTCTCAGGGAAGAAAAGAAGAGACTATAGAAAGTAATTATGACTATTAAGAGTCTACAGACCACCATGGTTAGGATTAAAATAAATTATTTTATTTAATCTATACAACGATCTCTTTAATGAAGTGTGTTCTACCTTAAGAGACTTTCCTGTGTCTCCATTTTCAACTACTTTCTTTAAATAAATAAGATTTACATTTTTCATGTGTCACCCCCGGAGTACTGCTCTGAAATTATCTTCTTACGTTCCTAACAGCCTTTTATATAAGTGAAAGTTATTTTTCTTGTATTGTACCTTCCTTATTGTTGCTGTATCAGTTGATTGATTAGATGGTTGTTTTTTTTAAACTCTCTTCCTCCTTTATATCCAGTATGTTCACTCTTTATATTTCCTTCATATCCCTTCAACTTGTCCTTTGCTAGTTTTGTTCTTTTCTTCCCTAGTCCTCATTTCATTTAGTTTCTGTAAATATGGAAGATTAGTTATTTTGAAAATCTTAACACTAAATATAAATGCTGGATAAGATATGGCAAACTCCTTTGAAATTCAGAGCTGAGCCTTTAAGAAATTGAGAGCTTTTTAAGAGGAATCATCTCTTGAGTAATAAGCTTAATACTTTGTCTGCCTTATAAAAGGTAGGGATGACATTTTGATAACCACTTAGAGAAGAGGATTTAGGGACCAGTGATACATACTACAGAAACTAATACCTACACACAAAGCCAGGATTTTCTGAGGGCTACACTATATCCAATACACCAGAAAACAAACAAATACAAAACTGGTAGGGAAGAATTTTGGTTTTGCCCAAATTTTTTAAAACAGTTCTTTCCTGAAAATTCATATTCATAAATCTGTAATCACTCAAATTTCTCACTTTTATTATACTGCCTTCATGAATTTGGAAGGCTTCAATGTAATGGTTGTTGAATAAGCAACCAAGACTATCCATCCCATTTCTAAATTTAAATTTCCATCTCTAAATTCCCATGTAAAAATGCATTCTTTCTCTTAAAGTAAAATTAGAGACTGTATAAGGTAAGAAAATATAGGCTTCATGAAATCCTAAAAGATAGAATGCCTCATGAGGAAAGGGGTACTTCGAGAAATATCAAGTATGAATTTGAAAGTGGTCTCAATGAGGAAGAAAAGGGAAAGTAATTTTAACATGTCAGCATGGCCACAGAATTGGCAAAGAAAGGTCCTCAAATCCATGAAAAGTTTAAGCATAAAGGATATAAAGAAAGGCACACTAAGAAATTTGGAAAGAAGTTAAGTTATATGCCTTGTGGTTAAGAGTACATGGTTAGGAATCCGACAGCATGGACTAAAACTCCAGCATGGACACTCTTATGGTTGTGAGACCTTGAGCAAGTTGCTTAAAAACCTTAACTTATGATTTACTCATTTGATCAATGGATATAATAAATGTGCCTATATTAGGTTTTGAAGCTTAGCTGGGAGATTACAGTGCATAGGAGATTCTGTTAGTTAGCTAACATTACATCTATTTTCCCCAGTCCCTTTATACCTTTCTCTGTCCACAACAGAGGCTGGAAGAGCTAAATGTTCTTGTCCCTCTTTTTTCCAGCTGGGGTTGATTATGTAATTTTGTTTTGTCAATGAAACTTAAGAAATATTTTGGGGTATTTTTGTAGAAGGTTCAGCTTTTGAATACAAAAACAGAGATCGTTCATGCTATCTTTCCCCCATTTTTCCTGACTTAAAAATAGATTCATGTATTTAACATATTCTCTGTCTATCTGATTATTGATTGTCCATTGCTTTCAAGAAGGGCACTGTTCTAGGCACAAAAGATATAGTAAATAAAATAGACAAAAAGCCCTGATCTCATGGAGCTTGTTGGGTAGGCATAAAATATAACCTCTGAGGAGGTGATACATGCTATGGAAAGTAAGAACAGGCTAATGGCATTGAGAATGCTGGAAGCGGGTGGACATCAATAACAACTAAGTGATCAGGGTGAGATTTGCTGAAAGTCACTTTGCAACAGAAATCTGAGGGAAGTGAGGGGTATGAATTATGTAAATAACTAGGGAAAGGGTATTCTAGCAGATGGAGCAGCCAGTGCAAAGACCCTGATATGGAAATATGCTAAGTAAAGAAGTCAGTCTGACTGAAATAAAAAAGGGGAAAAGAAGCCAAGGATTAAATTAGAGACAATATACAAGAAGTAGACTGTGGCAGCTATCTTGCCAACATGAGAGAACAGCTGATAGAATCACATACATACCTACATTGTAAGGCAGTGGAACCATCACTAGATGACATCTAACTCAACATTTCTTGTTATTGAGAGAAATAATTGCCCTTTTGTTTAAGCAACTAGGTGAGTTTTCTGTTGCTTATGAATGAAGTAATTTCTAATGGACAAAAGTGTTTAGTTTAATGGCTGGCATATGCAAGTGCTCAAAGCATGTTGGCAAAAATTGTTATATGTGCATCTCAGGACTAAGCAATCCAGTATAGTTAGAGGATAACAGACCTTTAAAAATAACAACAGTAAACGTTCCAATAAACAGTAATCAGAAGATGAAATAGGGTAATTTAGTTTTTGAGTTCCCCATTACTATGATAATTTGTGAGATATCTTAGACGTGCACAGAGAGTTGAATCTACTGCACCCTTTTGTCATATTAGGCAAATAAAAGTTTAAAAAGATGGCAACAATGTTGTCATTATAACTTGTTTAAGCCCTTTATATTTATTTATTTATTATTGTTGTTCTATTACAATTGTCCCAATTTTCCCCCTCTGTTTTCCCCCGCCTGCCCAACTGCCACAGTCAATCCCCATCCTGTTGTCTACGTCCATGGGTCACTTATACTTGGTCTCTAACTAGGCCCTTCTCCTTCTTTCCTCCCTTATCCTCCTTGCCCCTCCTCTCTTGTCCCTGCCAGTTTATTCTTTTTTCCCATGCCTCTGGTTCTATCTTGCTTATTTGTTTGTTTTGTTCATTAGCCCTTTAAAATTCTTTTTTAGTCCCATTAATTGTTATTGATAGCTTTATCATCTAGATGACGAGATTTGAATATGAACTTATCTCACATCTAGTAAATCCAGGCACAGCTCTGATGGAGGACTTTAGTCTTTGTATGTGGTATATGGCTGAAATAAATCTCTTCCTCAGTATTTTTCTATGTGGATAAATTTTTACCCCTTCTGTTTCTGCCAATAAGAGTTCAACTATAAAGTTAGATAATCACATTGCAAGTATTTTGCAGAGGGGATCTAACTGGGTAAAGTGAGAAAAAATAATTTCATAGTAATTTTAGCTATAAAATCTACAAATTCCTGTATGAACTTCATTTCAGACAAGTTGTCACACATAGCTTTGTTTTTAACATTTTTTTAATGGTGTCCTTTAATTTAGTATGAGAAAGATACAACTTGATACTGTTTGATATGTGACAATGTAACAAAATACATTAAAGGTTTAATGATAAAGTAATGGTACTGTCTATAATTCTCATGAGTGTATCTGTTTCATAATATTTTACTCAGCCATGCTTCATTTATCATTATCGAATGACCATCTATCTGCATAAAGAAAAATAAACCTGATATAAAGGTTATAATGTTACATAGAAATGGGCAGTTGGAACATCCAAGAACTTTTTTGAGAAAAAGATGAGGTTCTTAAGATCAAAACATAAATCAGCTCAAATGACTGTCATAGTCTCATATTACATCTTAGAAGGTTAGAAACCCAGATGTTAAGATTAACTCTGTATCTTTTCAAACAAGTATGCAATTGTAATGTTATTTTGAGAATGTTCATTTTGTTACTCTTAACAGCTGTTTAATTGATTCAGAGAAATATTTTGTAAAGATAAAATCACATGCACTGATAATATGAGCTTCCCCAAGTTTTCTTAACTGATTTTAATTTAGGTTAATTAAACAATATAGTCTCATATAAGTTAGTAAAAAAATAACTTATTAATCCAAGATCTTGTAAATTTTAAAGGAACATGTGTTTTCCCGTAGATATTAAGATAACAGCTTTTCTGACATTTTACTCTGACAATATTAATTTTACTAAGGACCTTTCATAAAAATGTTTAACAAGATGTATCAAGCTATGATATTTTATAAGTGGAGCATACTATAATGACTTTTGAATATATGAGATGATTTCATAAAATCAATAAAGAAAAAATGAAGAATACCTTCAGTTTTTAAAAGTATCTTTTGTTCAGAGATTAACACATACTTTTATAGATTGACTTAAAATGCAATAAAGTTAAATATGCCATAATTTTTTTTAGATTTTGAATTGGACTTATTAGACTAATTAAGGACATTCTGTCTGTACAATTTTATTCTTATTTTGTGCAATGGGGTCTGAAAGAAGAACAGCAGCAAGCTATTCAATTAAGAGCAGCTGACCGGCAAGGCCAAGGTGGTATTTCTGAAGTGGCTACCTGGGTCGGAGAGTCTGTTCCTGGCATCACACGCCAGCAGCCGCCTGTATGCATATCTTTCCTCCATTTTTCCTGACTTAAGTTTTGAAGCTTAGCTGGGAGATTACAGTGCACGGGAGATTCTGTTAGTTAGCTAACGTCACACCTATTTTCCCCAGTCCCTTTAATCCTTTCTCTGTCCACAAAAGAGGATGGAAAAGCTAAATGTTCTTGTCCATCATCTCTTCCAGCTGGGGTTGATTATGTAACCAAAGGTCCACCACCCGCACGCCTCGGCGCGGCCGGGTCCAGCCTGCTGAAGCCGGGCTGTACATTGCCAAGAGCGAAGCGCCTGCAACCCACTGGCCAAGTGGGTGTTGGGTGAGGGGCCCCGCAACGAGTTTCCCGTGATACCCTACGGCTGGCACGGGGCCTGTGTCAGCCAAGACGGCTGCCTGCGCGTGTCTTCCACTTCGACTCCATGGTCCTGCTGGGGTTCACGAAGAGCTACTTTGGGGGCCTGCTCTGCTGGACCCCTGACAGGCGCTATATATTAAAGGGTGGTGGAGATGACCTGGTCACCATGGGGTCCTTGGCTGAGGGCTGCATGGTGGCCCGTGGCCACCGCTCTAAGTCCCGGGTCAACGCTGAGGCCTTCGACCTCTACTACACCACGAGGGCTCAGCAGGCGGCAGCAGCCGGTGGTGATGGGGGTCGCAGTGTCAAGGAGGAGGAGGAGGAAGGGGATCCCGAGGAGGCTGGCCCTGCCTCAAACAATGGAGCCCCGCTCTCCTCGGTGCGCAAGGCCGGCTGCATCACCTACGTCTTCCACTCGGTCAGCCAGGATACGCAGTTCTGCCTGTCGGACCTCACCGAGAATGTGCCTTACCCACTCTCACTCCTGGCCCACACCCCACGCTCCCTGGCATGCCTAGCGCCACGCCACCTGCCACCAGCAGCTCTCGGGGTGCTGAGCCAGGCCCTGGGCCCTAGCCCTGCTCGCTGTCCGATGGCCTCCCACACCCAGTGCGCAGTGGCAAGGCGGGTGGCTCAGGCATGGAGTCAGAGCTAGGCACGCCATTTAGATCACGATGCAGGAGCTGCGAGACTGTGGGGGAGGGCGGGGCGGGGCGGGCAGGGTGCGGAGAAGGAGCAAAGGTGCTACCACAACCTTGGGCAACCTCAGCCAGGGCAGCTGTGGCAGGAGGGACAAGCCCAGTGGTCCCGTTCTCCGCAGCAGGCTGGACCCAGCCTAGGTGTTGGGGACCGAGTTGGGCTGCGGATCCACGAGGTGCCGCTGCTCGAGCCCCTGGTGTGCAAGGTTACCCAGGAGCAGCTGACTGTCCTCTTCGTGGAGGGCCTCGCCTCGCGCAAGGTGTTCTCAGACAAAGAGATGGAGACCCAGGCAGGGGAAGAAAGTTAACCCAGGTTACCCAGTAAGTCAGTGGTAGAAGGAATCCCCTCCCAACCGGGAAACTCCCCAAGGGGCACAGCGGTGTGAAGCCCTGGATAGATGTCGGGCTCCCCACCTCGACTCTGCCTCCTGGTCATAACTCTCCCACTGACTTCACAAAACAACGAAATAACAAGACTAACCACGATGGATGGACTGCTCCGGTCCCTTCCTCCCCCCCCCCGGCACAAATTTGTGGGGCAGAGGGTCCCTCACCCTGACCCTGGAGGGGTGTAGTGGCTCATGTGGCCTCACTCTTGTCCCCACCCACTGCCAAACACAGCAACTCCTTCCGCTGAAACTTCAGTGTTAGCCTCATCTCCGTCCCCAGCGCCTGACTGACGCCTGGTACGGGGGAGAAGCTCCCCACTCCCAAGAGCCCCAGGTCTGCAGGACACTGCAGGATATTCCTTCTGTTTTTGGCATGGCCCCGCCTGCTCCAAAGACAAAGGGGCCGCGAGTGAGGTCTCCGCGCAGTCCCAGAGCAGACAGGGCCTGGAGCTGCGGGCAGCCGTGCGATGCACAGGAAGTTCCGCTCTCTCTGGAGTGCGGTGGCGAACACACAATCGAATTCACAGAATTCCCGTGTTACAGCATGGAACACCTGAGGCCTATATAACTTTATTAACCAACATCGGCCCCAATACATTCCATAAAAAAGAAAACACACACAAAAAAGAAAACACAAAACCTCTGCCCTCTTTCCCCGAGGAGCCAAAACTCGAAGCCCCTGGCGGCAGCGCGGACAGACACCAGTCAGGCTACGAGTCACGTGCTGCTCAACGGAAGCTCCTCCGCTCGCCCGCGAGCTGCCCGCGAGCTGCCACAAGGGAAGCTCCGGCGTTCCAGGCCACGGGAGCAGCCGTTGCTCAGGAAACCGTTGGCTGAGGTGGAGATCAGCCATCTCCTGGCAGCCAGTTCCCGTTCTGCTGTGGTGTTTGAGAACATGGCCTTTCCTTCGAGATTGAGTCTCAATACCTCTGAGATGGACCCAGGGGCGGAGCCCAAGCCCACAGCGCAGAAGGAGCTCGAGCCGGTGCCAGAGTTGGGGAAGCCAGCCGGGCCTGGGCCAGGCTGGGATCTGGGGGTGGATCTGAAGGCTGCGCCGCGCCAGGCCTCCGCGGAGGAGTTGGAGCAGCCCTTGCCGTCAAGTCAAGAGCAGGAACCCGAACTGATCTGGGCTTCAGGGCAGCGTGTAGAGCCACTAGGAGCAGAGCAGGAGTCACTTTCCTCCCGGGTGTCTTTGAAGATGGATTCAACTCGGCCTGGGACACAGTCCTTAACTGAAGTGTCTCATAAACGCCGCTGCCAGACCAACTGCCTGGAGGCTCCGCTCTCCCGCGCCTTCCAATGGCTGGGGTCGAAGGTGGGCTTGCACCCCTGGGTCTTCCTGCTGGTGCCCATACTGCTGGCGGCCGCTCTGGGCACTGGTTTCACTTACCTGCCCAAGGATAAAAAAGAGAACCTCGAGGAGCAGTACACCCCGATCGGGAGCCCAGCTAAGGTTGAACGACACTTTGTACAAGGGCATTTCACCACTGACGACTCTGATCACTTCTCCGTCTACAGGAAGAGCACCGAGGTCAATTTCGCTTCTATTCTGGTAGTCTCCAACACTGCCTCCCTGCTGGAACAAGAAATCTTATCAGAAATTAGCGAACTGGACCATGCGGTGCAGGCTCTGTCTGGGACGCAGAAAAATGGAAACCAGATGCCATACAGTCAGGTGTGTGCTAAGATCCAGGGCTCCTGCGTGCCCTCCAACCCACTCCTGTCTGCCTGGCAGATGAACAAGAAACTTGACCTGAGAAAAATCACCTTCCCCATCTACATCCAAAATTCTCAGCCCTCGAGCCTGGCCGGCACCGTTGGAGGAATCGTCTTAGGCAAGAAGACGGGAACCAACCACTTACTCTTAGGGATCAAAGCCATGCGGCTTCAGTATTACCTGAAGACTGGAGGAGAAGATAATGAGAACAGCAAGATGTGGCTGATCCATTTCCTGAACCAAATCAGCAATATTGAAAAGAGTCTGGCCTTGAAGATGATCCAGGTATGTAGTAGCTGGTGTTGATAGGAGGCCAGGACAAAGTGGGAGGGATAAGACTTCCAAGGACCATTGACCACAATAGCACTCACTGAGTATTCTGTGGAGTCCTTGAATTGAAGCTGGGTCTGCACTACTGTTTTTTGGTACTTAATCCAACTTAAACTAATACTGAAGGATGCCAAAAACCTTAGATCATTGGTAATACTCTGGTGGAAAACACAGATCCTACAACTTCAAGATAGGTTTGTTTGGTACAGACATTGATCTTCAGGTTTAGTGGCAGGACTGGTTTCCCAGCCAGATTACTTTGAAATTCTTACTTTTAAAGTCTGGTGTTATTGAAAAAGATAACTAGCTCATCATTTTTCAAGTAAATTATAGCATAGTGCCAGGCACGTAAAACTGTTCAGTATTGTTGGGCCAGCAAACCGACTATACTTCTGAATAGTCCGGTGAAAGTGAGATACTCACTGGAAAAAACCTCTGAATACTAGGCCATTCTGAAATGATATTAATGCAATGAAAATAGTAAGAGATTGCAACCTAATAAAAATTTAGAAAAACCCACAATTTCTTTATTAATGATTTCACAGTTTTAGATAAAATTTAGATTTTGTATACTCGAAAGTTTTAAACTTTGGATTTTTGTAAGAAACTTTGGAAAGTATGCCAGAGATTTGTGGGAAGAAGCAAACCTATATTCTTTAGTCTAAAAACATATTTCATGTATTTTGATCTTTTAATGAATTTGGGTACTTTTTCATCAGTAAGCTACAGTGCTTCAATAATTTTTGTAACTCACAAATATTGTTATTAATTTATATGACTATATTTTTGTGGCAGATGGTCTACTTTACATCAGTTTCTAGACAACTGGAATTTGAGGCAACTTCGACAACAGTGATACCTTTGTTTTATGTGGCATACATTCTAATCATATTATTTTCAATATCATCATGCTACAGGTAAAACACTTTCATTAATTTTTTTAAACTTTATTTTTTAGAAAAATTTATTGTGGTAGAATATAAAATATAACATGAAATGTCATTTTAAGTGTATGATTCCATAATGTTAGTGACATTCACGCTATTGTGCAATTGTCACAATTATCTATTTCCAAATATTGTTCATCACTCTACACAAATACTGTAACCATTAAGCAATAACACCTCATTGCTTCCTCCCAGCCCTGGTAAACCTTTAATCTTCTTTCTGTCTCTATTAATTTTCCTACTCTAGAGATTTCATATAAGTGGAATCATATAATATTTGTCCTTCTGTGACTGGCTTCTCTTAGCACAATGTCTTTAAGGTTCACCCATGTTGTAGCATATAACAGAACTTCATTCCTTTTAATGGCTGAATAATATCTCAGTGTATGTCACCCCACATTTTATTTATCCACTTATCTATTGATAGGCACTTGGAATGTTTCCACTTTTTGACTATTGTGAATAATGTTGCTATGAACATTAGTGTACAAATAATTGTTTGAGCCCCTATTTTGAATTCTTTTCCGGTATATACCTAGAAGTGGGTTTGAGGGAGTTGTATAGTAATTCCATATTAGATTGTTGTAGAACTGCCCAACTTTTCCACAGAGGCTACACCATTTTGTATCCTACCAATAATGTCTTCACTTCCTCACCACTTGTTATTTTCTGTTTTATTGATTATAGTCATTCAAGTAGGTGCAAAGTAGTTTCTCACTGTGGTTTTGATTTACATTTCCCTAATTACAAATTATAAGTAACTTTTAATATGTCTATTGACCATTTGTATATTTTTTTGGAAAAATGCCTATTAAGCCCTTTGCAAATTTTTTTTCATTGAGTTGTTTGCTCTTTAGTTGTTGAGTCCTGTTATTGATGAGTACTTTATATATTGTAGAATACTAATCTTTTAGCAGACAGATATATGATTTGCAAATAATCTCCCATTCTGTGGATCATCTCTTCATTTTCTTGGTAATGTCCGCTAATGTCTAAAAGTTTTATTTTGATGAAATTCAGTTCATCTATCTTTTTTTTTGCTAATTGTGCTTTTGGTGCTATAGCGAAGAATCCACTGACAAGTCCAAAGTAATGTGCATTTACTATATGTTTTCTTCTAAGAGTTTATCATTTTAGCTCTTATATTGAGGTTGTTGATTAATTTTTAATTATTTTTGTATATGGTTCATAGTAGTGGTCCAACTTCTTTCTTGTATGATACATAGGGAATTAGTGGCTCCATTTCCATAGTTGACTTTCCTAGTCTTCAATCCAAACATAGTTTTTCTCTTCTACCCAAGATATCTAGAGGCAGGTATCATTTATTTGTTTTGAAGCAGTTAACAAACAAGGAAAATATAAAACCAGAAGATGTCAATATATTAAAATATACTGTTGTGGTTATTGGAGAGGTAAAGTATAGAATCTGTACTTAAAATACTGTGTATATACATTCCCATTTATGTTTGTCCAACAAAAAACAGACATAGGCTGTGTTATTCAAAGTGGACTACAGTTTTTGTTGTTTTTTGTTTTTTTTTCATCTAGTAGCAACTTTAATAGAGCCCAGTTCATGAGTAGAGGAGAATCCTAAAAATGTTTGAGAAGGAGGCTTTCATACATTTTTGTTAATCACAATGCATATTGAAATACAGAAGCTATTTAGGATAGTATTTTTGCCTTGTTGGAGTTAGAGGTTCAGAGTCAGTACCTATGTACAGGTACTTTCTCTGATTCAGCTTTCCCTCCACTTCTGTTGTATTCCATTCATATCCCTTTGAAGATCCAAGTGAAATTAACCATCTGCAGTGATTTGGTGTAACTTTCTCACTTTCTCCTTCTGAAATGCCTGCTGGTGGATTAGTGCTTGGCTATCTGTATAGGAATCACCCAGGGAGTTTGGTAGAAGTACAGATTCCCAATTTTTCTGTTCCCTCTTTTTTGGAGGTGTGGGGCTTGCACAGTGCCTGGGAATTAAAGCTCTCCAACAGACAGGTATAGGAATCATTGCACAAGAACTTTCTGAATATGTGTCCAAGTCAAGAATGTTATGCATTGATGGAATTTCAGTATGGAAGCTACCACCACAAATTCCATGATTTTTCCCTCCAAATTTACAGGTGTGACTGTGTGAGAAACAAAATGTGCGTTGCAGCATTTGGAGTGATTTCTGTTGCCTTGTCAGTGGTGAGCGGCTTTGGCTTCATGTTGTACACTGGGGTGCCATTTGTGACCATAGTTAAAAATTCACCATTTCTTATTCTAGGTGAGTAAAACAAAACGTGAGGTTACACACTGTGCATGTGGGGGTGTAGGACAGATAAGAGAAGCGGCTTGTGTTAGATTAAGCAAATTAATTATGTTTAGGTGGCTCTACAGGTCCCAAATGAGGTGTCAGGAAAAAGAAAATCAAATTGAGCCCTGGCTGGTATAGCCAGGTTGGTTGGAGTCCTGTGCACCAGAAGGTCATTGGTTTAATTCTGGTCAGGACACATACCTAAGTTGCGCATTTGGTCCTTGTTTGGGGTATGTACAGGAGGCAACCAATTGATGTTTCTCTCTCACATCGATGTATTTCTCTCCCTCTTTCTTTCTCTCTCTCTAAAATCAATAAATGTATCTTCAGGCAAAGACAAAAAAGAAAAGAAAAGAAAATCTAGTGTCCCAAATGGAAATACAAGGAACATGAACAGTCAGTACACACATATGCATTTGCACACACACCCCCCCCAAAAAAATCTACAAGTCACTGAAGATATAAGGCATAAACACTTGTTCTCTCAGTTAATCAAGGGATTCAAATTAAACCAAAAGTGAGACACCTCATTTTTCTTACTATTAGATTAATAAATATTAGCAAAATTGAAGGTTTGGGGAAAGTTGTGTGCAAATGAGCAGTCATACTCTGCTGGAGGAAATTTTCAAATTGGCACACATTTCTTTTTTTAATACAACTTTGCAACAAGTTAGAAGACTTAAAAATTGAAAAAGAAATACCTGTGACATACCAATTCCACTTCTAGAAATTTGTCCTATTAATCGGAGAAGTGCTCAAAAAGTAGAACAAGTATGTTCATTTTGGTGTCATTTAGAATAAGAAAATATTGAAAACAACCTAATCGCATGTCAACATGGGATTGGTCAATTCAAATTGTAGCATATTAAATTTTTGGAATCATTTTCAGTCTTTAAAAAGAAGTAGATATATAATATTAAATGAACAATAGTGATTATGAAGTAAGATGTTTGAAATGGAGTGGCATAGTTATATCTGTACATTTGTATAGCACAAGTTCTGGATGGATAAACATCAAAATGTTAGCAGGAATTATTTCTGAAGGATGGAATTACAGTTTATATTTTTTCTTTGTATTTTTCTGCAATTTCAGAATTTATTTTGCAATAAGCATGAGAAAACAAAGATGTTTATATTTTGGAAAGTAAGCAACTTGTAAGAAATAATATTTGGTTTCTTGGGGGAACAGTAGATCAGCTGTATATTGGATGTCAGCTTATTTGATCTAACTCTTCAGGGCACACTTTCATACACACTCACATTTAATTGCTCAGTGTTCCCCACAGCTGTAAATAACTATGGTTATAAGTGTGTATAACTGATTTCATAGAAACCATTTTTGTATAGTTTGTGTGTACATAGAAATAAGAATGTGTGTGTGTGTGTGTGTGTGTGTGTGTGTGTTTGGGATTGCAGCAACTTAAGAACTTTGTGTGGATAATTTCTTAACAATGTCCTATATTTAATAAAACCAGTTTTTAAATACTTATTTATCAATGAGTTAATTCTTAATTGTCAGTACTTTTGATTCTTCCATTTTGTCCATCTGAATACAATTGAAATCCTCAAAGTTGGCAGCAGTGGGAGTTGACAGACTACAAAGACTTCTGTCAACTTAGATTCTTCTACCTTGATTATATTCATAGAACACCTGGATTAGAAGCAAAGTTGCAATACCCAGTACCCTACCATGCAATCCATAGAGATAATCTCCAAAACTTTTAAGATCAGCAATGCAGTTCCAAGTATTAGTTATATCAGCACACACAGAAACAAAGGTGTTCATGAGTGAAAGTAGTATCAGCTCTAGTGGAAAGCCTGAGAAGATAAAATTTATCTGCCACATGCTCATGCTGTTCTATTTTTAGTCTCCCTTTCCTGGTCTTTAATGACGATTTCAAAGTCTGTTTTATTCCAGACCAATCATGAAATGCCATCATGGAAAATAATTAACTACATAGAAGGCATTAATATGTAAAGGATCATTGGGATTTACTTTAGTACTTTAGATATTTCTGATATCAAGAGTACTTTCATTTTAATGACATAAGGCCTTATAGAGCTGGACAACTGAAGTCTGAATGATAGCATTCTGGCTCTCCAAAACAGGCCAGCTGGAAAATTACATTGTGTGTGTGTGTGTGTGTGTGTGTGTATAAACTTTGTGGTGCCTCTCAAATTATACCACATTGATAGCTAGATGCTAAACATAGAACATGTAAATTCAGCCTCTATTTTAAACAACAGAATATTGGCTCAATATGTTTGTGAATTAGTATGAAATGACTTATGAGAGAAAATGGTCTCTCAAGTAACCTAGTAGAATCAAAGATGCATGCTAATTTTGCTTTGACTAACAACTAGTCAACCAGGTTTCCTGAATCATCATTGAATCACCCTAAATGAAGACTAGGAGTAGAATATATTGTGTTATGTGCAAAGAATAGGAGTTATGTACAAAGCACAGAGTTATTACAGAAGAAGGAGTGATGAATTCTGTTGTGGATTCAGAGGCAACTAGAGAAAGAATCAGAAAAAGTAGTATCAAAGCACAGATTGGGCAAGATAAATAAGATCGTAAGTGATGGTCAAAGAAAATGGTTTAATTTGATCCATTTAATTTTTAATGGGTATTAATATTTATTAAGATTCTGGTTCTTTTTTTTTAACAGGTGTTGGGGTTGATGACATGTTTATCATGATTTCTGCCTGGCAGAAGACCAACCTCATAGATAGCACAAAACAGCGTATGGCCAATGTCTATTCAAAAGTGGCAGTGTCCATTACAATCACCACCATCACCAACATCCTGGCCTTCTATACAGGGATTATGACCTCTTTCAGGTCCGTACAATATTTTTGCATTTATACAGGAACAACATTGTTCTTTTGTTATTTTTACAACATCACCTGTTTTGGAGCATTTATGGCCCTGGATGGTAAACGAGAAGTAGCCTGTCTACGTTGGTTAAAAAAGACAGATATGCCTGACCAAAAATGTTCCTCATTAAAACGATGCTGCTGTCTCCCATTTCATTCTCTTCCAGATGAACAGGAAGCTGATATCCATCCAATGAATTTGTTTTTTAAAGACTATTTTGGACCCACTCTCATAAGCACTAAGTCCAAGACTTTTGTAGTGCTTCTATACATTTTGTACCTCATAAGTAGTATATATGGGTGTTTCCAAGTGAAGGAAGGTTTAGACCTTCGAAATTTGGCAAGTGACGATTCCTACATTACACCATATTTTAATGTAGAGGAACAGTATTTTTCAGATTATGGTCCCAGGGTTATGGTTATTGTTACTGAACCTCTTGACTATTGGGATAAATATGCTAGGCAAAAATTGGAGAAATGTCTGACAGATTTTGAAAACAATGACTATGTAGATAAAGATCTTACGGAGTTTTGGTTACACGAATATGTGAAATATATGATAGATAACAGACAAGATGTAAATGATAAGAATACTTTTATAAACAGTATTTCAAATTTTGTTATGAATTTTCCATTTTTTATGTATGATATTAACATTTCATCATCACATGAAATTATTTGTTCGCGGGCCTTTATTCAGACCAAAGGTATTTCTTCTTCAACCAACAAGAAAAATATGTTACTCCAGTTACGAGACTTGGCTGAAAAGTGTGAAATTCCTCTAATGGTGTATAACCAGGCATTCATATATTTTGATCAGTATAGTGCAATAATAGAAAACACTATTCGAAATGTCATTGTTGCATCAACAATTATGTTTGTTGTTTCCTTATTGTTAATTCCTCATCCACTGTGTTCCTTGTGGGTAACTTTTGCGATTGCTTCTGTGATTGTAGGAGTAACAGGTTTTATGGCATTCTGGAATGTCAATCTTGATTCCATATCCATGATTAATCTTGTCATTTGTATAGGGTTTTCTTTTGATTTTTCTGCACACATTACCTATGCATTTGTTTCCAGTTCTAAGCCCTCACTAAACCAAAAAACAGTTGAAGCATTGTATATGCTAGGCTACCCTGTGTTACAGAGTGCGATGTCAACAGTGATAGGGGTGTGTGTTTTAGCTGCAGCTAAAGCATACATCTTCAGGACATTTTTTAAGATTATGTTTCTTGTTATGTTATTTGGGGCTGCTCATGGTCTAATTTTTATTCCAGTATTCTTAACCTTTTTTTGAAGGCTTGTTTAAAACATCCACTAGCAAATAAAAGGCCAATTATAGAATTCCTGATTGTTCCAACTCCATCTGATTAAAATGCACTATTAAAAATGTCATCAATTAACTAAAAACAAAGGCATGTTTCCTTGACTTGGAAATTCCATTTAAAATGTTATTGAACATATCTTGAGAAAAATTAGTCTTATGTTAAAATATCTAAATTACTCAGCCCATGTCTTACCTTCTGTTAATAATTCAAGAATGAAGAAACCCACATTGCAACTTGAGGATCTTTTATGTTAGCTAACAAAGTTATAAAACAAATGTTTCTCTTTACAACCATTTAAAAAATAAAAAAATAAAAAGTCTTTACTAAATTAAAATGTGTTCTCATCTTTATTATGGTCTATATAATCAAGTTTAAAGTATAAATTTCCAGTTATTTTTCCTTTTATTTGATCATTAGATGTTCATGCCTCAAATTCAAATATTTAAAATGTTATACCATAAGTGGAATATTTTCACTGTACTTTCTATATGTATTATTATATAAAAGTTCACCTTCCCTATTTTCCCAGATTGGGGCTATTCTATGTGGTATTATGATGAACTTAATGGTCTTATGATGAACTAAAGTTCTTAAAGTTTTCAAGTCCAATTTTTGGTATATTTTCGGTTAGTGCTTTCTATGTCCTAAGAAATGTTTTCCTGTTCCAAGACTGCAAAATATTCACCTATGTTTTCTTCTTAAAGCTATTAAGTTTTAACTTTACATTTAGGTCTATGATCCATGTGTTTGTTGGAACATATGGAGAGATGTTCATTTTCATTCCATAATAGTTATACAATTGTCCTAGCATTGATTTTGAAAAGACTATCCTTTCACTAATTAACTCCAGAGGTAACTAGGTAACTAGGTACCTCTGTCAAAGAATCAATTGTCAATTTATGTGTGGCTTTATTTCTGTTCATTAATCTGTTTGCCTCTACTAAAGTCAATACTGCACTTCTTTCATTACCAAAGCCTTATATTAATTCTTGAAATTAGGTTGTGTAAATTGTTCAATATTTTTCTTATTTTCCATATTGTTTTGCTATTCTAAGTTCTTTACAGTTAGATACTAATTTTAGAATCACTTGTCAATTTATCACACAAAGCCTTTTAGGATTATGGCTGAATAATGATGAATCTAAACATCAATTTGGGGAAAATAGGTATCTTAGAAATATGAAATCTTCCAATCTGTAAACATGGTTTCTCTCCACTTAATTGTCTTCTTTCTCTCTAGACTATATCACAGATTTAGGTAGATTTACTCCTAAATATCTTTATTTTTTATGGAATTTTAAGTAACATTAATTTTATATTTCTTTTATTTTTTTTTTTACTAGTATATAAAAATACAATTGACTTTGGTATACTTACTCTAACAGAGTGTAATCTCTTCAGGTTTATTCCTGCAGATCACCATAGTTTCTTTTTTCTAAGCAATTATGTAAAGGTAACATAAAGGCCACATTATTTCTTTTTATATAATTAAAAAAAATTTGCAATGAGATTTAAAAAATTATTTATTGATTTTAGAAAGAGAGAGAGAGGAAAGGAGAGAGAGGGAAATATTGATCTGTTTTACCGCCCATTGATTGGTCAATTCTTTTATGTGTCCTGACCAGGGATCAAACCCACAGCCTTGGCATATGGGGTGACACTCTAACAAACTGAACTACCCAGACAGGGCTATAATCTTTATTTCTCACTTGCCTTATTGCAGTGGCTTAAAACACTAAGAAAAATGTGGGAAAGCCTACTAAAAACAGACACCATTGCGTTGTTCTCAACTCTGTGGAAAACATCAATATTTCATCAAGTATGATAATTACCAGGAGGTATTTCATAGCTGTTTCTAGCAGATTAAGGAAGCTCCTTCCTACTTCTAGTTAGCTGAGATGTTTTATCATGAATGGGTATTGAATTTGGTCATATAATTTATGTCCATCCTTTAAGATTATTGTGTCATTTTCCATTGTAACCTGTGAATGTGGCAATTTATGCTGAATGCTTTTTTAAATATTACACCAACCTTGTGTTCCTAGGATGATTCACATTTGGTAATGGCATATTATTATTCTCATATATTGCTGTCTTTGTTTTGTTAATATTTTGTCAGTGATATTTTTTCCTAAGATCATGAAAGATATTGGTCTGCAATTCTCTTTTCTTGTAATGTCTTTCTCATGTTTTGATATCAGGGGTATGATACCTTTAGGAAATGAGCCAGTAAATAATCCTCTTCTATTTTCTGAAATGTAGGATATATGGTTAATATAATTTCTTTCATTTTCTCCTTAAATGTTTGGTAGACTTCATCAGTGAAGTCATCTGGGCCTGAAGTTTTTTCTGGAAAGGATTTTTATTTCAAATTCACTTTCCTTAACAAATATAAGGCCACTAAGATTTTTTTTTTCCTTTTTGGGTCAGTTTTGGTATGTTTTGTCTTACAAGTAACTTACCAATTTTTCTAAGTGGCTAATTGATTATTTTATTATGATTTTAAAGTCTCTAATGGTGTCCCCTGTGCAACTCTTGATATTGGTAATTTGTATTACATCCCTTTCAATTTTTAATCATGGGATTATCAATATATTAATTTATATATTTTCCAAGATTTAACTTTTAGCTTTATTTTTTCCATTCTGTAGTTGCTAAATCATTAATTTCTATTCTTTATTACTTCTTGTTTTCTATTTTGAGTTTAATTTTCTATTTCATTTTCAAGATTTTTAAGGTGATTGGTTACACCATTGTTTTAAAGCTTTATTCTTTTCTAGAAAAGATTTTAATGTTATAAATTTCCCTTTGAATACTGTTTTAGCTGTCTTTGTTAATATTTTGTCAATGATATTTGTTCCTAAGATCATGGAGGATATTGGTCTACCAGTCTCTTTCCTTGTAATGTCTTTCTCAGGTTTTGACATCAGGAGTATGATATCAAATTTTTATATGATGGATGCTCATTATCATTTATTTAAAAATAAGTTCCTATTTCCCGTGTGATTTCTTCTTTGACCATAACTCAATCAATGTCTTAATTTTCTCTTCTTAATGAGTATTTTAACTAAACATAGAACTCTAAGTTGAAAGGGTTACTTCCTTTCAGCACTTTAAAAAATGTCATTCCACTGTGTTATTGATGCAGTGCTGTGATTAGAATTCAATCTTCATTGTTATACTGTTCTTCTTCATGGAATATACCTCTTTTCTCCAGCTACTTATAAGATTTTTTTATTACTGGTTTTCGGGAATTTGACTATGCTGTGATATATTTACTTTCCGCCTTTTTGTGTATCTTTGAGAATTAGGACCTGTTTGATATGTTCTATCATATTTGGAATTATATTATCCTTTATTTCTTCAAATGTTTTTTCTGCCACATTGTCTTTCTACTCTCCTTCTGGGACTCCAATTACAAATATGTTCTTGTGTGAGATCCATTATGGGGGAGGAGAAGATGGAAGGTACACTCATCTCCTCCCAGGACAAAATACAGAACAACCAACCTGAATAACCAACTTCACACTAGATAAACAGAAATTCTAACTAAAGGTTTACAGAGGAAGCCACATCAATACTGGTAGGAAGGGCGGGGATGCAAAAAAGGCTGGCAAACTCCCATGGGCAGCGCTTGAGATTCTGGAGGGCTATTTCAGCTGCAAAGGTTCTTCCTGAGGAACTTGAGGTCTCAACCCCAGGCCAGGTTCCCCAGCCCTCAACATGAGAGCTGGGAAGAGCTGCCCACATAAAATCTGGCTGTTAAAATCAGCTGGGATTATGTTGCCCAAGAAGAGATGTTGGTCTGCTAGAGACACCGGTATCTTCTTAAAGCACTAACACACAATATCTCATTTTCACCCATCCACCTTGGGCTCTCGTGGAGGGAGAGAAGAGCAGGCTAGAGTTGTGTGAGCACAGATTAAAGTTTGTGGCTCTGGGGAGAGAACTGAAGGGACAGTCACCAGGGTGCCTGGACTGAGACCCTCTCCAGTACAGCAGAAGCCATCATGGGTGCAGTACTCCTTGCCTTACTGCAAAAGCCTGGAGACAACACACAACCTTATCCCCAGTTGCCCAAATCTGCTGAGCTTGTGCCCTGCTGAGGAGTCAACTGTCTTGTCCAGGGTATAAAGGTCCAAGCAGACTCAAGGTTATCAGTAACTGAGTTGTGTGGCTTTGATGCAGGAGCCATTCTCCCAACTTTACTGTGAACCTGACTGGCATTGGCCCCTCACTGGAGATCCACTAAGCTCACCCACCTGCCCAAATCCCAGCAGTCCAGCCTGGCTGAGCTACGGCACCTGGCAGAATCTGGGACAGAATGAGTTGTGTGACTCAAGGAAAGTGTCTGATTTTCCCTTACACACATGACCGCCACAGAGTTTTCTCTTCACATGGCCAAATCTTAGTTTATAAAGGCCTGATAAACTCTGCTCATGTCACTCTGAACAAAAGCCATTTCCAGGGAAGAGCTAAATAAAAATGAGGCAAGCAATTTACAAGACACAAAGTTTTAAAAATGGTTATAAGGCCATGACTGGTGTGGCTCAGTTGATTGGAGCATCTTCCTGTGCACCAAAAGGTCACAGGTTTGATTCTTGGTTGGGGCACATACACAAGTTGCAGGTCTGATACCCAGTTGAGGTGCATGTGAAAAAGCAACTACCTGGAACTCAGCCCCACCACAAAGATCTGTGAGCACCGAGCAGGGTCAGCTAGACTTGGCATTCCCTGGGACCTTTGCTGAGTGGCCTCAGACACAACATGGACATGGAGTTTGAATTTGTATCAATCTAGTGAACACACTCACCCCTACACAATGACTCACTGAGAAATTACCTCATGCAACCTGAGTACCACCAAAAGCACTTTCAGTGACTGAGTCTAACAGGCAGCCAGCAGGTGGCAAGCAGAAGCAGGAAGAAGTGGGTCTTGAGGTCTCTTGAGTCTTTTGCTGACCTCCTTTGGGCTCAGTGCTGGCAGAGGCAGGCTTAGGTGTGCAGCTTGGTGCTTCACACACACACCAGCGTTAGGCAGCCAGAAACTGGATCACTTTGTAGCTCAAAAGAGGTTGTCAAGGGCCAATCACAGGTAGCACCTGATACTGACTGCACCAGAGTCTCCCCCAAAAGACCCCAAAACAGTCACAGCCAGTGGCCAGCTTCAGACAACATCAGTACAGGATCCAACTAGTTTCACAAGTGGCATAACTAAAGGGGGATCTCAGTAGATACCAAGCCCTGCTTTGTGTGGTCAGCAACTGCACAGCAGTTCATACACTGTGGTCAGGATCAATCCTCAGAGTTAGCCAGCCTGAGGGTTGATCTCAAACACAAATGGGCTAACAGCAATCAAGTCTCAATTATAATAGGAAAGCTTACATAATCCATACAAGGAATATTCTTGGAGCATGTAGCTCAGGTGGTTAAGAATGTTGTGCTACTGGGTCCCACAGGGCACCTAGTACATAAGGACACCCTATCAAGGTTTGGAGATGGAACATGGAACAGATGATATATGTGTGTGTGTGTGTGTGTGTGTGTGTGTATAAAACAAAGACAAAGAGGCAGCCAAAATGAGAATAAAATCAGGCTCCAAATGAAAGAACAGAAGACATTTCCAGAGAAGAGCTAACTGAAATGGAGGCAAACAATTTACAAGATACAGAGTTTTATAAAGTGGTTATAAGGCCATTGTTGGTGTGTCTCAGTTGACTGGAGCATGCTGCTGTGCACCAAAAAGTCACAGGTTTGGTTCTTGGTCAGGGCACATGCCCAGATTGCAGGTTTGATATCCAATTGGGGTGCGTGTGAAAAGGCAACCAATTGATGTTTATCTCTCACATCTATGTTTCCCTCTCTCTCCTTCGACCTCTTTCTCTCCCTTCTTCTCTCTCTAAAAGCAATGAAAAAATGTCCTTGGGTGAGGACAAAAAAATGGTTATAAGGATGCTCAAGGCACTTAGCAGAAACTTCAACAGCTTGAAAAAAGACATAAAAACTTTAAAAAACAACAAGTCAGAAATGAACACAATATCTGCAATAAAGAATACATAGAAGGAATAAACTGTTAGTTGGATGAAGCAGAAGAACGAATTAATGATTTGGAAGACAAAGTACCAGGAAACACCAAATCAGAGCAGTATAAAGAAAAAAGAATAAAGAATGGAAGATAGTTTGAGATCTTTGGGACAACATGAAGCATAACAACATCAGCATCATAGGAGTACCAGAGGGAGCAAAGAGAGAGCACAAAGAATTGAGAACCTATTTGATGAAATAATGGCTAAAAACTCACCTAACCTAATGAAAGAAAAATACATACAAGTCGAGGAGTGCAGAGTCCCAAACAAGATGAACCCAAAGAGGTACACACCAAGACAGATTATAACTAAAAGCCAAAGGTTAAAAACAAAGATTCTTAAAAGCAGCAAGAGAATGACAGTTACATACAAGGGACCTTCCATAAGACTGTCAGGTGATTTCTCAGCAGAAACATTACAGGCCAGAAGGAATTGGAATGAAATATTTAAAGTGATTGAAAGCACAAGGATGCATAGTGAAGACTACTTTACCCACAAAGGCTATCATTTAAAATTGAATGAGAAATAAAGAAGTTCCCACACAAGAAAAAGTTACTAGAGTTCATTTCCACCAAATCAGTATTACAAGGAAGATTAAAATGTCAAGATGAAGGAAGAAAATGAAGAAGGAAGAAGGAAGAAAGGGAAGAAGGAAAAGGAGGAGGAGGAGGAGGAAGAGGAAGAGAAGACAATGACAAAGGACATAATTAAAAAAATGTTAAAGGTTCTTTTTTATTGTATTTTTTTCCATTACTATTTATTCCCTTCATACCCTCCTTCCCCTGCAATCATCACAGTGTTGCCCATGTCCATGAGTAAGGGGAGAAGAAGAAAGAAGAAAGAAGGAGGAGGAGGAGGAGGAAGCAGAAGAAGAAGAAGGAGGAGGAGGGGGAAGAGGAGGAGAGTATGGGAAGGGGGAGGGGAAAGAGGAAGAGGAGGAGGAGGAGGAGGAAGAAGAAGAAAGGGAAGAGCAAAAACAGCAGCAGCAAGAGCAACAACAACAGGAAGAACATAGATAAAAGAATAAAATAGCAATTAATACAGACATATCCATAATCACTGTAAATGTGAATGTCTTAAATGCTCCAACCAAAAGGAATATGGCAGCTGAATGGATAATCACCTCACACCTGTCAGAAAGGTTACCATGAATAAATCAACAAACAACAAGTACTTGCGAAAATGTGGAGAAAAGACAATCCTCATGCATTGTTGGTGGGAATGTAGATTGTGCAGCCAACTGTGTAAAACAGTATGGAATTTCCTCAAAAAATTAGAAATGGAATTGCTTTATGACCTAGCAATTCTACTTCTGGAACTATATCCAAAAAAACCCAAAACACTAATTTGAAAGAATATATGCACCCCTCTGTTCATTGCTGTGTTATTTATAATAGCCAAGATTTGGAAGCTAAGTGCTCGTCATTATATGAGTGGATAAAAGAGCTGTGGTACATTTACACAATGGAATACTACTTGGCAGTAAAAAAGAAGCAAATCTTAACTTCTGTGACAGCATGGATGAACCTAGAGAGTATTATCCTAAGTGAACTTAGCCAGTCAGAGAAAGACAAATACCATATGATTTTGCTTAAATGTGGAAGCTGAGAAAACAAAATAAACTAACAAAATATGAACAAACTTATAGCTAAAGGGAACAGACTGGCAGCTCTCAGGGGAGAGGGCGATTTAGGGGCTGGGGGAAAAAATGTGAAAGGATTAAGCAAAAAAAAAAAAAGTCATAGACACGACTACTATGGTGGTTACCAGAGGGAAAGGGGGATGGAGGAGGTAGAAGAGGGTACAAAGGGGATAAATGGTGATGGAAGGAGACTTGACTTTGGGTGGTGAATACACAATATGATATACAAATGATGTATTGTAAAATTGTACATTTGTAACCTACATAACTTCGTTAACCAATGTCACCGCAATAAATTCAGTAAGAATCAAAATAATTAGAGCTACCTATTCAGCATTACCATTGTTGGCAGAGCAATGTGGATCAAGCTGATTTGGTTCACAGGCACTTGAAAAAAAATGGTATGTAAAGACTGGGCATCAATATTAAAATATAAATCCAAGGTTGGAAAACTCAAATTTTATAAAATTTATACTAACATGAAAAATAATTTTTTCTAAGTATGAGTCCATTCCCATTCTCCCCAACAATTGCCTTTAGTGTTAGGTTAAGTTCAGTCTAAATTGTCTTTTTAAAACTTTAAAGAAATACATTTAATAACAACAGTTCTTTCTGGCAGACAAGATGATTTTTTAAGTATTTTTTTCTGTTTTTAAATATTCTGAAGTGATAATATATATTAAAATTTTAAGTAAAACCAGTATCTGCCCTATTAACCAATTATAAGATAAAACTATTGCTTATCTTTTAATCAACATCAAATATTCCAAGGTTATTTATTACAAATTGTTTTTTTCACTTATAGAACATTACATATATCAATATCTGCTTCATTGAAAAGTACAATTTAATATTTATACAAATACATTTTAAAAACTTTACCTATATCAAGTTTAGCCTTATTTCCATGAACTGAAATAGTTTTCACTTTCAAATCAACACCTTGAAAAAAATGAAAATTGTGGTAAGAATCCAGTAAAATATATTTTTAAAATCAATTACCAAGAAAACCAGAAAACAGAAAAGCCGTTTTATTAAATGCCCAAATTCACATCCCAAGTTTGTAGTTATGGATATGAAGATAAAAGAAAATGTGGTACTAAAGTTTAACACCTTAGTATTTAGTCAGGATAAATGAAAACCAGATGCTTGTAGAATTCAAACAGTCACTTACCTGTGCTTATTGAAAAAATAAAATTTAATGTAAAGTGGAGATTGACTACAAACATTAAAAGTCAAAAGTCAGAGCTCACTGTGCTAATGTAGAAAAAAACTGTCTATGGCTGTTTGAGGATTCAGGCAATTTTTCAAGGGCTCCCTAAACATCTACACACTATTAGTTTTGCTCACAACTGACCAACCTCTTAACTTGGATTTTGACTGTAGGCAACTTGGAGGACTGTTAAAAATATAAAAGAGCCACTCCTTGTCTTGTAAATTCTTTGTTTTGTTTGTTTTTATCCTATAAAACAGTATTAGTTTTATATAACCTTATCAATGATCACTACTGCACAATTTCAAACAGAGAATTTATACACAAACACATTTGTACCCAACCCGCTAAGAATTTTCATACATGAAAGAGGAGCTCTGTCAAAATCTTTTAAAAAAGATTTTATTTATTTATTTTTTAGAGAGAGGAGGAGGGAGGGAAAGAGAAACATCGATGTACAAGAGATACGCCAGCTGTTTGCCTCTCCTTTGTTTCTAGCAGGCCCCCACCTGAGGACGCAGTCCGCAAGTCAGGCATGTGCCCTGTGAATGGAACTAGCGACATTTCAGTTTACAGACCAACACCCAATCCACTGAGCCGCACCAGCCAAGGATGTAAAAATGTTTTATTAGTACTAATTTATGAAAAGAGAAAAAAGTCTTTATAAAAAGTCACATGAGTTTTTACTGCAACAACCTCCCCACCCCCCAAAAAAACTCCATTTGCAGGAAAAGGAGTTGACACATGCCACCTCACTGAAATGTACAGTAACTGCCCACAGGTCTCTGAAGTGTATCAAAAATAATGTGCAGTCTACCCCATTGGCCAGAGGGAATACATTCGCTCAACAAGATAAGAAACTTTCAAAATTAGCTTATCACAATTCAGAAAAGCCACAACTAAGATGAACAAGACCCTCATATACTAAATGCTTAATAGAACACCTGTCACCAAGAAGGAAATATGTTAGTAATTTTTGGATGATTTCTGGTAATCCATTATCAATAAGTAATGAAAAATGCATATCAAAATGTACATTATGCCAGGTCTTTTTGTGTGCCAAAGATTTCGAAAAAAAATTCGTTTTTGGGAGCTAGAGTGATAAAGTCATGTCCAGAATGATGTGCAGCCATTAGTTAAAGAAAAATGCCAATTACATAATAGAAGGAAAACTTAAGTATAAAATTTCTTTGCAGCCAAACACACACACACACACACACACACACACACACACAAACCCTCATGTTAAATAATCTCGTATTCCCCAGGTCTAGATAAAAAAAAAAGTTGTCATGTCATCTACATAAAATATATAAAATTACTTACATTTTATCCATTTTTCTTCAGAAAAACAAAAAAGAAAACTTAAACGCTGGAGTAGGGGAAGGTTGTGACTTGGTGCAGGTATTAAATGAACGCTCTTGATAACGCTACAGAGAGACAGCCTTTCATACATATTCTATAGTTAAATTCTCAAGGTTTTTCAGAGTGAAGTACTTTCTTTTTTCCTCAATAACCCCAAACAGCATGACCTGGGGCAAGCTGGCCTTTTTGCTAACTACCCGCTAACTAGTTTACCTAAAAAAAGAAACACACTGTTCCAGAGTGTCATTTTCCTCCTCTACCCCAATCTCCTTTCTCTTTTATAATTTCCAGTTTTTTTAGTTTGTGGACGGGCTAATGACTGTCTCTGTCATGTGTAATTTGCATGTTGGCAATTGTCTCCATGCTATTCTTCTAACATATTAGATCTGAAAGTTACAGAGAACAACCCCAGGAAATACTGCTCACTTCAGTTCTATAATCAAAGTCAACAGACACTATTAAGCTGACAGGCCACCTCATCTGGACTGAGATTATGCAAGTCCCCTGTTTATCTTCCCTGTCTCTTCTGGTGCTTTTCACATGCTGACATTGAGCTCTTTAGCTTTCATACGCTCATATTGTTTCTTCATCAAGCCTGGTTATTTTCCCAAGTGGTTGTTAATTTGTCTTCATTGGTGGTAACAGTGGGAATTTTTTTCATAAATTTGATTTTGCCAACTTATTAGTTTTGATTAAACTATCTTTTTAACCTCTCATATGGATGGCAAGGAACTCATGAAAGATGCAGAATGTCTAGGAAAAAACACTGCTGTATTTCCCTTTTACTACAATAGTGAACATTTTTTTGTGGCCAGACATACTGGGGGCTTTCCTATAAGAAGCAGTTAAAGAGGGGGGGGAAGGCAGAGACAAATGTATTTAAAAAGTAAATAAATTAATAAAAAAAAAAATGAAAAAAAAAAAAAAGAAGCAGTTCTCCAGCTCTCTAGGGACACCAACTGGGTGTTCTACAATTCAATCCAGCTCTGATACCACCTACCTGGAGTTAGATCCCACAGGGTAAGGGCTCGATTCCACAAGATGGCTGCACCTGCCATTTCAGATGCCAATCGCAAATCCAAGGTTGTTACCTGCGGTTCTGACTGACTTGCTATAAATTAGAGGGTCCCCTGATACCCTCCTTGATTTGATTAATTTGTGATTGTAGCTCACAGAAGTCAGGAAAAGAGATTACTTACCAGGTTATCATTTTATTACAAAGGGATACAACTCTGGAAGAGTAAGAGCAAGAGATGCATAGGGCAAGGTATGTGGAAAGGGGCACAGGGCTTCCATGCCCCTCTCTGCACTCACCATTCTCCCAGCACCTCCAAGTGTTCCTTAACAAGGAAACCTTTCCCGTCAGACCAAGACCAGGACAAGGATGTCTATTCTCACCTCTTCTACAGAGTACTAGAAGTTCTAGCCAGAACGATTTAGGAAAAAAAAGGAAATAAAAGACATCCAAATTGGAAAGGAAGAAGTAAAATTATCTCTGTTCACAGACAATATGCTCTTCATATGTAGAAATACTAATCATTCTATTCCACACACACAAAAAAACCCTGTAAGAACTAATAAATCAATTCAGCAAAGTTGTAAAATACAAAATCAACACACAAAAATGAGTTGCATTTCTATACACTAGCAATGAACAATCCAAAAACAATATTTTAAAAAACAATTCCATTTACAATAACATGAGAAATAATGAAATACTTAGGAATAAATTTAACCAAGGAGGTTTAAGACTTATACACTGACAACTATAAACACTGTTGAAAAAAATTAAAGAAGATATAGATAAATGGAAAGACATACTGTATTCATAAGCTGAAAAACTTAATATTGTTAAGATGACAATACCATCCAAAGCAGTCTACAGAGTCAACACAATCTCTACAAAAACTCCAACAGCTTTTTTGCAAATATTTATAAGGAGGCATTTAGTCTACACCTAAGGATGGGAGCTGGTTACAAAGGACCCAACCTTGTAATTAGAGGATTGGAACTTCCAGTTCCACCTCTGACCTCTGAGGAGGGGAGAAGGGCTGGAGGTTGACTCAATCACCAATGGCCAATGATTTAGTTGATACTGCCTAGGTAATGAAGCCTCCATAAAAATCCAAAAGGAGAGTGTTCAAAGAGCTTCCAGGATGGTGAACACATAGAGATTTGGGAAAGTGGTGCCGGAAGCTCTACACCCCTTCCCACACATTTTGCCTTATGCATCTGTTCCATCTGCCTGTTCGTTTTATAATACACCAGTGATCTAGCAAGTAAAATGTTCTTAGTTCTGTGAGCTGCTCTAGCAAATTAATTAAACCTTGAGGAAGGATATGAGGGAAACTGATTTATAGCCAGTCAGTTAAGTACAGGTAACAACTTGAACTGGTGACTGATATCTGAAGTCCAAGGAGGTGTTTGTGGGGAACCCCATGTGTAGCTGGTCAGTCAAAAGCACAGGTGACAACCTGGGCACCTGAAGTGGGGAGAGCGGAAGTGGGCAGCCCCGTAGGACTGAACACTTGGCCCGTGAAATCTGACACTATCTCTAGTTAGATAGTGTCAGAATTGACCAAGCTGGCATCTCAGGAACTGGTGGCATGGGAAATGCCCCCTCCACAAGAACTGGAGTTGAGTTCCAGGAATCCAGAAGAAATGGATAAACAAAATGTGGTACGTCATAGGCTGAAACATTATTCAGCCATAAAATGGAATGAAATTCTGACACATGCAACAGCATGAATGAATCTTGATGACATTATGCTAAGTGAAATAAACCAGTCACAAAAGGGCAAATATGTATGGTTCAATCCAATCTAAACAAACTTATAAGAAATTTAAGAAGAATGAATACTTCCTCATTTTCTGAGTTTTACATTACCCTGATATGAAAACCAAAGATATTGCAATTAAAAAAAAAACTACAGAATTTTATAACTGCATATAAATAAGTATAAAATATTTAGAAAAATATTTATAAAAGAGCAACATATCATAACCAAGTGGGGTTACCCTAGAAATGAAAGGCTGTCAACACAAAAAAATCAATGTGATTTTTATTGCTACATTAAATCAAAAAGAAACTTCATATGGTCATCTCAACAGATAAAGAAAATGCACTAAACAAATTCAACATACATTCCTGAAAAAACCTTTCAGCAAACTGGGAAGAGAAGGAGACTTCTTCAACCTGGTAAAGGGCGCCTATGAGGAACACACAGTTAACATCACATGTAATGGTAAAGACTGAATATTTTCCACTTAATATCAGGAACAAAAAAGGATATCTGCTCTTATCACTTGTAATCAACACTGTATTAAAGATTTTTTGTGAGGGCCATAAGACAAGAAATAAAAAGCATCAAGATTGGAAAAGAAGAATGTAGAATAATATGGAAATCCAATGGAATCTACAGAGAATAAAAACAAAAACAAAAACTCCTAGCAAGTTTAGCAAGGTTGGAGGATATAAAATAAACATTAAAAAATCAACTTTATTTCTATATATTAGCTATAAATAAAGGGAAATTAAAAAAATTATTTGAATACCATTTTATATAAAAATCTATGAAATACTTATGGCTGAATTTAATAAAAGATGCAAAAAACCTCAAACAAAACACTTGAGGGAAATTTTAAAAGACATAAATAAATGTAGGAATATAACTCGTGTCGTGACCATAAGACTCAATATTGTTAAGAGGTCATTTCTCCACAAATTGATCTAACATTAATTCTAAATGAACGACAGACCTACTGTAACACATGAAAGTGTAAAACTTCTGGAAGAAAGCATAGAGGAAAATTATTGCAACCTTCTATTAGGCAAAAGATACAACATTGAAATCATCCATAAAAGAAAAAATGTGTAAAGTGGATTTTATCAAAATAAAAAATTTCTAATAATTTTCTACTGTTAAGAAAAAGACAAGAGGAGCCACATACTTGGAGGAAAATATTTGCAAAGCATAAATTGTCTGATAAGGGATTTAGAGGCAGAATATATAAAGAACTCTCAAAATTAAACAATAAGAAAAGGAAAATATCCAATGATGAAATAAACAAAAGATTTGAACAAATATTTTACACACACACGTACACAATATGCATGTGGGTATATGGTAAATAAGCACTTTAAAAGATGTTCAGCATCATTAGTCATTAGTGAACACAAATTAAACCACAAGATAACAATACACAGCTATTAGAATGGTTAAAATTTAAAAGGCTCATCATAGTAAGTATAGGGGTGAGAAAAGTATTATTTTTGTATTTATTAATTATTGTATTCCTTTCCATACAAAAAAACGTAAATCTACTTTTGCCCATCCTTGTAAAATAGGTGGAAATGTGAAAGAACAAAAACTTTCATATGATGTTAGTGGGAATAATGTAAAATAACACTTTATTTAAAAATGGACAAATTGTTTTCCAAAGTTAAACATGTATTTAGCATATAATCCAGCACTCCCACTACTGAGTATTTACTCTAGAGAAATAAAAAGTAATATTCATATAAAATCCTGTACCTGAAAGTTTATAACTGGTCTATTGATAATCACCGGAAAATGGAAACAATCCAAATGTCCTACAATGGCAAACCAACTGTGAAGCTTGCATACAATAAAATACACCTCTGCAATAAAAGAGAACAGGCGACTGGCATGCAAATGAATGTGGCTCAAAGGCGACATTATGCTAATTGAAAAAACTCAGTCTGAAGAGGTTACATTCTATACTATTCCATTTATATGACATTCTCAGAAAAATAAAACAATACCAGTTAGAACCAATAAGTGGTTGCCGGGGGTTACAACAGGGATAAAATAACCAAAAAGGGATCACCAGGTATTTTGGGGGGCTAATAGAATTGTATAGCAATAGCATCCTAACTGTTGTGGTAAAAATATGACCTTATACACTTGTTATGTTAAAATTCAAATAACTGCATACCTCAAAAATCAGTTTTATTGTATGAGTTTTTTAAAATAGTGCTACCAATGTGTGTGCAAACATAATAGGTCAAAAATATTTTCTGAAAGAATAAATTCTCAGATAACATGTATTGTAAAATTTCTGCTTTCCAATATAAGATTTAATTCATGGAGAAGTCCAAAACTAATCTTATAAAATTATTCCATGGGCTTTTAAAGTAAAAATTATTTATTTGAAAGATTTGTAGGTTGTGTTATTCTATTTCCCTAAGGCTTTATTTGTGTCTTTTGGATCTAATTAAGGAAGAGATATAACAAATCTACTAATATAACTGTATTTTAATCAAATTCTTCTCTTATGTATAGACAGATTTTGCATATATATGTATATATCTATCCATCTACTATGTTTGCTGACTACTTGTTTATGACTATTATAGCTGCTTTGTTAATTAATTGGACCTTTAATCATTACATAATATGCTATTTTATTCTGTCCAGTGAATCAACCTTAAATTGTCTTATATTACCACCTCTGCTTTTAGATTGTTTGCATTTGCCTGGCTCATCCCTTTGTTTTCAATCTTTCCAAATTTAAGTGCTTTTCAACTCCATCTCACATCAGAATTATTAGGAGAATTGGACCCATTCACATTTAATTAACTGATATGTTTAATTCTGTTGCTTCTCTCTTATGTTTAGTGTTTTTGACATTCTGTTCAAATCTGTGCTTCATCTTTCTTATTGTGCAGTTGTATCACTGTGATATGATTTTAAAAAGATATAAAGTTAGAAATGAAAAGGTTGGATTTAGTATAAGCAACTTTACTAAATTCTATACAGGTAAGAGTTTAACACCTTTAAGTCAATTTCCGCCTTCTTATCAGGAATATATACATTTCTGCTTTATGTTCTTTGTCATTGTGTGTGTGTGTGTGTGTGTTTTTCCCCGGGGAGGGTTGTGGTAGAGAACAGCAGGGAAGGAGGGCATCAAAAGAAATACTGCAAAAGCTTTAGAGATCCAATGGAGGACACAAGTATGAGGACCTAGATCCCAAAATCTGAGTTTACAAACAATTTAAAAAGTATTAAAAATAAAATGGGATTAATGTTTTGACACCCTGGAGGACAGGGTAAAATATGTTTCAAGAACTGAGAAGGAGTGGGAGCTGGGAGTGAGAAAAGAAGATGTACAAAACCTTAAAAAGATTAAGAGTCTCGGGGATGAAGAATAATCTTGGACCCAGGGTTTTTTAAGATGGCTACTTAAACAGGGAAAAACTGTATGACGCCTGACAGTCTTATGGCATATCGCAACAACAAGGTAAAATTTTGGGGAGGAAAGAAAGTTTGGAGGAAGATCCTGTCAGGCTGAACTTTGAGGCTCCAACTTGACTCCTGCTGAAGGACATGAGGCTGGCGGAAGGGTGGGTGGTCTTACTCTAAATGGGAATCACTATCCCATACCTAAGAAGTAAAGCAACAAAAACAGGACCTCAAAATGAAGAAACACATTCCTAAGTTGAAGATATCAGATGTTCAGGCTGAAAATTCAAACCATCTAGGGAACAATGAGAAAGAAACACATTTCACCACAACCTATGGGACACAGGAAAAGTTGTTCTTAGAGTATACCTTTATTTTTTTATTTTATAAAGATTTTATTTATTTATTTTTAGAGAGAGGAGAAGAGAGGGAGAGAAACATCAATGTGTGGTTGTCTCTCATGCACTCCCCACTGAGGACTTGGCCTGCAACCCAGGCATGTGTCCTGACTGGGAATTGAACTGGGAACCCATTGGTTTGCAGTCTGGTGCTCAATTCACTGAGCCACACCAGCCAGGGTGAGAGTGTACCTTTATTTAAAAAATAAGTCTAAAAATAAGGGAAGTTAATACACATTTTAATAAACAAATAAACCAAAAGAAAATTTGACAGGAAAGGAAACAATAAAGCAATGCCTCAAAAAATAAAATAGATACATTCCTTAGAAAAAGACAGAAAACAAAAACATACAAGTTTAGATATGAGAGAGGAACATAAGCACAGATAATAAATAGTTTAAAAGAATACAATGTGCAACTAACTTAAGAGATAACTGGGCTTTCCCAGTTACGCTACCAAGACTAGCTTAAGAAATACAAAACTTGGAGAGGTTGAAATGGTAAAGAAAGGAACAGGATCAGGTTGAAATGCAACCTTTTCACCTGTGAACAGATAATTCCAATGTATTTAAACTAGTAAAGACAATTAAAAGTTATGGAAAACACTTTTATTTTATAAACCAGTACAACTTTAATAGAAAATCCTAATTTAAAAAAAATACAAAAAAGGAAAGAATATTTTATGTATAAAAATAGATGTAAAAATTCTAAATTCAGTATTAGTCAACAGAATCCAAAAATATGTCAAACAATATGAGTGAAGACATCTAAAAAAGCAAGGACATTTCAGTATAAAAGTCTATCAACGATTAATGAATGCTGAAAAGGCAAATGGAAAACATCACAGCCTTTCCTAATGAGACCTCTAAGTAAAATAGAAAAAAACCCCAACTACATATATATCATAAAGTATCTGCCATTTGACATTATTCTAAATAAAGAAATGCTAGTGCCATTTTTATTGCTTTATTCCAATTAAAATGCTTAATTGAATGAAGTTATATAAAATAGAATAGTTATATTTTTCTTTGAATTATTTCATATTTCCAAATGTTTTAACACACTTATGTTATGGCATCAAACTAGTATAAACTCACTACTTTCCATTTTAATTATCTTTTGTTAAGTAAGCCCAAACTATAAGGTAACTTGTGGATTAGGAAGATTTGATCTCTGCCTTTAGAAGCCCAACACAGGTAAGATGAGGGCATACTCATGGATATTTTTAAAAAACTTACCAGGAGTATCACAAGAATCAATGAGGTAAGTCAACAAATAACAACCAAAATTTGTCTAAGTTTAGTTAAAATGGGTCAACCATCAAAAAACATTTTCACATATTTTAACAACTATAAGTTTTACAAACAGATTAAGAAATAGGTTGTGAATCTGTCTTAAGTAGATAACTGGTTTTAAATTTTGTAATTTTTTAATTTGAAAAAAGTTTCACTCAAGGCACTCTCTTTATATTCAAAGATGACCTAAAACAGGGTAAATTAAAAACAATTAAACATGGAGCAAATTTTGCCAATTTACTCAGGTTACATGAAATTAGTGCAACTATTTATACAAGGATGTAACCCATACTTAAATTTCATCAGTTCTATCTATGAAGCTGATTAAGCACCATTACATGGCCTTGCCATAAAAGAAAAAAAAATCTAATACATACCCCCTCAAAGGCTGCCATGTAACAAAGAAAAAACCTGGTCAAAATATTTTTGCAAGTTTGTGTTGTGTGTGTGTGTTTATTTTTATGTCAGAAATGTTATCTTGAATTATATCTTTAAATATTTGCTGTGTTTGATTTTTTTATCTTATGAAATTCAAACATTCATATGTTGGTCCTCCTTTTTTGGCTTCTCTATCATTTTCTTTGTCTTCTATTTTTTACGTTTTTATTCATTTTGGTAAATTTTAATCATTTTGTCCATTTCTAGCTTTTATGTCCTTTATATGTTTTTTCCAAGTATCTGCTGGCCCTTGTGACCCCTCTAATTTCACCTTCATTTCAGTGATGGTTTTATTTTCTTATTTTTCTTTTTGCTCAATAAGCTTATGTTGCATTTTCTCACATAGTTGCACTATCTCTTCCCTGGCCTCTTAGATCACTGCTTTGTGCTGTCAGCCATAAATACTTCTATAAAGTTTTAAAAGTCATGGACAAATATTTGGTCTTTATTTTCATCTTTTTACAGCAATATTTTTTTTGGTGAGTATTCTTCATCTGTCCTTTGTTTTTTTTCTTTTTTTCTGCGTTTTTGACTCTTGAATGATGGCAGCAGCCTTGAGCTGGATTCCTTTTGATTTTTTATCACTGTAAGAGGTTAGGGTTTCCTGGACAAGCTATTTATAGGAGGGTCATGCAGAAAGCCGAAGTGGCTCCAGTTCTGGACCAGCTATGCTTTTCTGTGATTCAGGATTTTACATGAGGATTGTTTAGTTTCTTACTTCTCACCAGGCAATGAAGATAGCAACCTGAGGTTTTTCACAATGCAAAAGTACCTCAAAATAGATAAATGAGAAGTAGCTTATTTGTGCAATTCTTTGTTTGCCTTCATCTCCTCAAATTTTTAGAATCAAACCAGGTACAGGGAAACTCTTGCCATTAGCTCAAGACACCATTTTGCTTTTGCAAGCAAGAGGTTTAGGTTTTGCATCTCATGGTGGGCCTCTCAACTTTACGAAGCATCTTTCTACTTCTTCCCACATGACACCTGCTTAACCTCCACTGCATTTGGCAGCCATCTCACCTATTTTGTGGCCTTGTGTTTTAGCTATCTTGTAGTTTAGTGGAACATGTGGCTGTGCTTTAGTTTTTTTCCTTTGTTATTATCAGCCAACTGCCAGGAAATAAAAGAAATGTCAACTTTTTAGTACCATCATCAAACCCTAAATCAAACAATTATCTTAAAAGAATATTTGCTACAAGACAGAAATTTAAGTGTCTCGCTATTTAACTGAAAGATAAAGATGTGTTTTCTTTACTATTTTACTATGAGGTAAAATACAAAATTTCTACAAAACATTAATTTTCACAAGACCATTTAACAATTGAGCTAATTATTTATTTTACAACCTCACATGTATATTGTTTATAACCTAAGGCAGAAAATAATCTGAAGCCTAAATGTAAAAGATAGTTTTCAGAACCAGGGCCCTTTTTGGGAACAAATTTATCTGTTTATTCTTATCAGTATGCCACAATTTTAGTATTTGTTTTTAAAGCAAAGCCTTTTTAGTAATAAGGACAACACATGATCTGTCATTCTGCAAGTCTCTAGATTCCATTTCAGTTTGAAATGAAGGTAGATAGCTTTATAATATATGTAAGATCATTGCCTTACTAAAATTTGAGCTCTAGGCAAGTTTATTTTCCTGCCAGTTATTCTTCTACTCCTTGCTATCCTTTATCAGGAATGTTCTGAATAAAATGAAGTTTTACTACTAATTTTCTAAAGTAGCAAATGATATACTAAAGCCAAATTAAAATGGAGTTTGAATGACTATTATTTTAAATGATTCTCTTTCACACACATGAGTAAATCTATAAATGTTTACATACCATACAAAAGCTAAGTAATGCCTGATATAAATTATTATCACCTTTATTAAAACCTTTAGAGGGTACTATAAGTTCATGTTGATACAAACAAAGAAGAGCTCTTCTTCACAGAATTTTAAATAAGAAATGTAAACAGAATAATGAAGTTGAAAGATCACCATCTGACAACCATCAGGGTTAGAATGCCAGGATGACACTTTACAGAGGAGAAACTTGACATATATCACCTTGAGTAACCAAAGTTCTATCACCAGTGATGGTACAAATATCCACCATACTCTAAGAAACATTTTTGTGCAATTCCTGCTGAAAATGCATAACCTGAATCTAACCATAAGGACACTATGGACAAATGCAATTGAAGGATATGTTACAAAATAACTGACATGTGTGTACACTTCAAAACTGTCAAGGCCATCTTAGCTCATGCTGTGGACTTTCCTAAAATCTCTCAAAGGTCCACAAACCTCACACAAGCAACACCTGGCCTTGGAGTGCCCCATACCTCTTGCCAAGTTGCCCCAGGCTTAGAGTAGTGTCAGCCAGCCTTGGTTTGCAGCTTGTCCTCTCCTGGGACCCCCAAGCCCAGCACAAACAGTAGCCACCTGCAGATCACTTTGCAGCTCATGCCAGGTGGCTCCAGGCATGAACACAGAACACAAGTGGCAGCTGATCTTGCCTGCACTTCCCAGAGGCTCCAGAGCCAAAATACCCAGTGGCCAACTTTAGGCCATGTCGAAGAACCACCCAACCACCTCCTCAAGTGACACGCTCAAGGGACAGACTCAGCCTCAGGAAGCACCAGACCCTGCTGAAGTAAGTCCTGATCCTCTACGGCAGTTAGAGGTTGCTGGCTGGTGGTCAGAGTTAGTACTTGGAGCTGATTGGCCTACGGGTAAATCCTTCCCACTGTTGTGCCAGCAGAGATCATGCCTCAACTACAATAAGAGGGTGTACACAACCCACATGGGAGGAGCACACATAGAGTGCTCGGCTCAGATAAACAAGGAGGCTGTGCCATTGAAAACTACAGGACACCTACTGCATAAGGCCACTCTACCAAGCCTGAGAGATGTAGCAGCTCTACTTAATACATAGAAATGAACACAAGAAGGAAGCCAAAATGAAGAGACAAGAAAAGATGTCCCAAATGAAAGAACAGAACTAAACTCCAGAAAAATAACTAAACAAAATGGAGACAAGCAATCTACTAGATGCAGAGTTCAAAACACTGGTTATATACATGCTTCATGAACTTAGGGGAAGAGTACCTGAACTTAATGAGACACTCAACAACATAAAAAAGGACATGGAAACTATAAAAAAGAACCAGTCAGAAATGAAGGATACACTAACTGAAATGAAAAATCATTTACAGGGACTCAACAATAGAGTGGATGAAGTCAAGAATCAAATCAGCAATTTGGATTATAAAGAAGCAAAAAACACCCAATGAAAACAGCAAAAAGGAAAAAGGATCCAAAAAAAATGAGGATAGCATAAGGATCCCCTGGGACAACTTCAAGCGTACCAACATTCATATCAGGGGGGTTCCAGAAGAAGAAAGAGGGCAAGAAAGTAAAAACCTATTTAAAAAAATAATAACAGAAAACTGCCTTAACATGGTGAGGTAAATAGACATATAAGTCCAGAAAGAACAGAGTCCCAAACAAGAGGAACCCAAAGAGGCCCACACAAACACACATCATAATGAAAATGTAAATGGGTAAAGACAAAAAGAGAAGCTTAAAAGCAGCAAGAGAGAAGCAGTTGGTTACCTACAGAGGAGTTTACATAAGAATGTGAGCTGATTTCTCAACAGAAACTTTACAGGCCAGAGGGATTAATAAGAAATTATTCAAAGTGATGAAAAGCAAAGAAGGACCTACAACCAAGATTACTCTATCTAGCAAAGCCATCATCTAGAATCAAAGGGCAGATAAAGAGCTTCCCAGACAAGAAAAAGCTAAAAGAGTTCATGACCACCAAACCAATATCACGTGAAATGTTAAAGGTCTTCTTTAAGAAGAAGAAAAAAAGATTAAAAATATGAACAATAAAATGGCAATAAATACATATCAATCAACAACTGAATCTAAAAAACAAAATAAATGCACAAACAGAACTCAAACAGATTCATAGATACAGAAAACATTTTGACAGTTGCCAGATGGGAGGGGTGTTGGAGGCATGAGTGAAAAGGTGAAGGGATTAAAAAGCATAAATTGGTAGTTACAGAATAGTCATAAGGATGTCAATGTTCCAGTAACTATGTAGGCATCAGATGGGTATCAGATGTATCAGATGATCACTTAGTAAGTTATATAATGTTTACTCACTGGGATATACACCTGAAACTAATATAATATTTTATGTCAATTGTAATTGAAAAAAATGATTTTAGAAAAAGAACATATGAAAATGTCTTAAGGTAAATCTCATGTTAACTGTTTTTATTACAAAAAACAAACAACAAAAAACAAGGGACAAAGAAATCTTTTGGAGGTGATAAATACCTTTATTTCCTTGATTGTAGTAGTGATACATATGTCCAAACTCACCAATCTGTATACATTAAAATGTGCAAAGTTTTGAATATTAAGTATACCTTAATTAAGTTGAAAAAGAACATAGCTTAAAAATGCACATGGTATTAATTGATATTTGAATGAAAAACAGATCTTTTCATCCAAATCCCGCCCCCACCCGTGCCACACATATACAATATATGAGGTAGAAAAATATTTTAAAATGTAAAAGGAGCATATGGAAAGAGTGGATGATAGCTAAGTAGTAACCGAAAAAAAGAAAAACGGAAAACATTCTAGGAAAAGCTGGGAAGACCGGTTATATATCAAAAAGCTTCTGGAAGAGGCACACAATCAGCCTATAAATTTTTCCTGTGATAATGTGCATTTCTTTTCCTGTCCTCTTCTTATTTTAGTTTCCACTCAGGAATATCCTTGATAAAAAGAGGTGATTATTTACATGTTCTTATTTAACCATATAATGATTGAGATTGCCCCTACTGAACTACATTTTGGTTTTAATTTCAGCACTTTAGAGCTCGTGGGAAATTTTTTTATTTTTTTTTAATTTTAGATTTGATTAACTTTTTAAAAGTACAAGTGACAAGTAGTAAATTCCTGACCCAAATGTAGTAAAGAATTTTTATAACAATATCGAGGGAATCCACATACTGACCGGTACAGGTTAAGAACTATACAATATGTTCTTATTGGACATTCAGTTAGGGAATTATATTGAATAGAGTATAATGTGAGCCATTACCATAGAGTTTTCTCTTTGTGAGCGCTAGCATTGCAACGTCCTGTGAAATTCATTGTAACCAGAAATGCAATTTCCAAATTGACCTTCCTAAAGACAATAGAGTATTTTAAAGTTTATTTCCTACTAAAGATGATCAAAATTGAAATCCCGTTAGTGACCCCAGCGGAAAGCATCCACCCAGGTGAACACATTTTGCCACAACAGGACACTGCCTTGAAGAATGACAGGCTGGCTTCGCTGGGAACGCGAGGGCAACACAGGAACACATTCCTGCCACTTGGAAAACAGTTGAGAGATGGAGATTTTATTTTTTAAAACAAATATGATTTGTAAAATCCTATATGATAACTCCAAGTGATGTTATTCTTGCTGATATTAGTATACAATGACAATGATACTTGGGGCAGGAAAGCAGATTGAAATATATTTACTAAATTACTTGGAATGGATTTAGAAATAAATATAAACCACACATTGATCATTTTAAATTTAGAAGTCTATAGAGAAAACAACAAAATAGCATGACTTGATTATTCAAATATATATTTTGATTATTGTAGGTAACACTGATGCTGAAAGCCAGGGTTAATGCCAAGCAGGGTTTAGTCTAGATTTTTATAAGGTGAATTCCTTTGGTCGTGCAGCTTCTAACATTTATCTTATATTTGATTTTCTTTAACCTTCTGCCTCTCACTCCCACTCCCCAATAACTGCCAATACCAAAAGAGCCTTTAGGTATTTATCTAGCCTCTTTCAGCAAATTTAATTTTTTTGTTTATTTTTTATTTTTATTAAGATAATCTATGCACATGACAACCTAATAAAATAGTACAAAAACATATATGATGAAAAACAACAGTCTTTCTTTCCACTTCTTGGGATTATCATTTTTAAATTTAAAAAGCCCTCAAAAATTCAAGAGATATATGTTTATGAAAAGCTCATAAGAGTTTCTTGTCTGTAGTTGATGAATTAAATTTAATCTGTGTTAATATTCACATATCCTTTCACAAAATTAAAAACAGAGATGCTAAGTGAAATAAACCAGTCAGAGGAAGATAAACATCATATGATCTCACTTATATGTGGAATCTAATTAACAAAATAAACTGATGAACAAAATAGAAACAGAGGCATGGATACATGGAGCAGACTGACAGCTGTCAGAGGGGAGGGGCGTGGAGGGAACTGGATGAAAGAAGGGGAAGGGATGAGCCAAAGGACATGCATGCATGACGCATAGACACGGACAACAGTGTGGTGACGGCCAGAGTTAAGGGGAGTAGGCAAAGTGGGGAGCAAATGAGGACATCTGTAATACTGTCAACAATAAAACTAAACTTAAAAAAACAGAGATGTCTACTAAGAATATAGGAGGCAAAGATCCATTGGTTTTAAAAATAGTTTACATTTTATTAACATCTTTGTCTTTATTTTTTTCCCCACTGAAAGTTAAAGATGCAGAGTATAGAAGGTAGGGTTTTAAATAAGAAAGCAAATTTATATTTGCTAATTTATAGTTTTTGCTCCCTCTCCTGGGAATGGTAGGTTGCAAATGTATAGAAAAAATAGGCACTACCGTGGCCTTGAGATAAATAAAAACTGAATTTTCATTTTATTGTCAAAGTTCAAAAGATATTCAGATATGTAGATAGTTTGCTTACCTATGGCAGTTCCAAAAGAGGGAAATTATATATTCTCAGGGGTGAAAATTCAATTCACCTAACTAAATCAAATTAAAAGTATATAACCCATTAAATAATTAAAAGCAAAAAGGAAAGGAAATGACCAGCATTACTCAAATCTAAAGGAATTTTTTAAAATTGCTTTTTTATGTATAATAAATTGTTAGAGCAATACTTATTAACAATGATTTATCACGCTTTTAAAAAGTTTGTTTCTCTTTTCCAATTGTTGTTTTTCTTTTGCAGAATGCAGACCTTATAGTAGGATGACCTACAAGTTTTTATTGGCAAAATATGCTCTGTTAATGGAGACGACATACTGGTTTTTTGTTGCTAAGAAAGGGATGAAGCAGAATAACATCAAATACTGATTTTTTGTTATGTTAATTTCATATCTATATTCATAGCTTCTCAAGTGAATGAAGTATCATTTCAATTTTTACCATGTTATATTTTTGCAACTTCATTTATTCACAAACTATTTACTGAGGCCATGCCAGGTTTTGTGCTAGATGCTGCGGATACGATAATGAGTAAAATCAGACATTGTTCCTGCCCTTATAGAGGTTACTCTCTGGGAAAAGATGCAGGCATTGAATGAATACTCAAACCAGTACTAAGAAACTCCAGGGATGAAATTCACTATGAATCAGGAAAGATGTGTCAAGAAGCGGCCAGGAGAGTATAGGAGGCCCCTTCAGGGCGGCTGCATGCAGGCATGTTATATCCTCTGCACAATGACTGACAGGGAGCCGGAATACAACCTTTGCTCTGTGTACTAGGAAAACCTAAATTCAGGTGCAGGATAGCATCTGCCCAGATGGGGTGACTTCCTCTGATTCCTATGAACATGCTACACAGGCCAACTAATTTCGAAGCAGACAACCCTGAACTGAGATCTAAACGCTGAGTAGGAAATAACTAGGTGAAGAGGGGACAGACTGTGAAAATGATCTTGCAAGCTATCCGGTCTGGTCCAAAATGTCCATGAAGACATGTGGTCCATGCCACACCATCTAGCTCACCCCATGTGGCTGGAAAAAACCCCCCAAAACCTTAGATCACTTGCATATTGGTGATAACTGAAGCCATGGATTAGACAGGAAGTTTAATGAGAGATTACAGAGAATATATACTGAATTTTGGCTGTAAAGTTTAGAATAAAGATAGAGTAGAATCTGATAGAGATGAATAATTGAGTGAGGGTTTTTTTTTTTTTATTACAAGAGACCTATCCGTGTTTAAAAACTAATGGGAAAGATTCAAGAGAGATGAATTTATGATACATTTTTATGTGAAGTTACTATTAAGATTAATTCATATATACAACTATGAACTTCAAATAATTAACAGTTCAGTCTTTAAAATTATTTTACAAACTAAAATCAATAATAGTTTATGTAGTAGGTGGATATAAAATTAAAATTATATGTATTTATAAAGATTGCCTTCTAATTCACTTGATTAATTTCATGTAATTCTTTTATTTTCTTAAATTGAAAAATGTCCGATACATATGATTTGTTGAAAATTAGCCATATCAAGGGGCTATAGAAGCATTTGTTTGAGATAGGGAATTAAAAATTTTATTCAGCCTTAAGATTATAATATTTATAGAGTCAGCTAGAGGAAACAAGCTAAGACAGTGTGTATGTGAAAGGAGGGAAGGGGGTATTTAGCTTTAACCTAGAAAAAATTGGTAAATTCTACAGACATTGTTCAGAAATTCATGTGTAAATACCACCGTCTTAATATAAGAACAGTCATCTCAGACACAGTCACTTGGATTAATTTATGGCCCAATCTGACAGTTCTGTTCTTTTTGAACTTCAACAAGGCTGTGGGAATTATGTGTGAAGTCCCAAAGAATAATTTGGCTTTAAAATTAATATTAAATGTTTTTCTTTATTTTTTATTTTATTTTAGAGAAAGGGAAGGGGAGGGAGAAAGGGGAAGTGGGAAACATCAACGTGAGAGACACATTGGTTGGTTGTATTCTATATGTGCCTCAGGTGAATGAACCTGCAACCCAGGTTTGTGCGCTGACTGGGAATAAAACCAATGACCTTTTGGCTCGGCCTGTACGATAACATCCAACCAACTGAGTCACACTGGCCAGGGAAAATGTTAGTCTCTTGGAAGCTTTCCTTCATTTTTCTCCCACAGAGATTGAGATCACACTTTTTCCTTAGATGTCCATAGTAGGAATGGAAAGACATAAAAATTGTAGTGTAAAATTGCTGGCATCTTTTGGATTACTGTTCAACTCAACAAAAGCATATTTTAAGACTTCTTATAGTGACTTTATGTGGGAAAGGTTAACCAAAGTTCTAATCGTATCGATGTTGGTGGCTAGAGATCCCTTTTCTTTTCTTTCTTTCTTTCTTTCTTTCTTTCTTTCTTTCTTTCTTTCTTTCTTTCTTTCTTTCTTTCTTTCTTTCTTTCTTTCTTTCTTTCTTTCTTTCTTTCTCTTTCTTTCTTTCTTTCTTTCTTTCTTTCTTTCTTTCTTTCTTTCTTTCTTTCTTTCTTTCTTTCTTTCTTTCTTTCTTTCTTCTTTCTCTTTCTTTCTTTCTTTCTTTCTTCTTTCTTTTTCTTTCTTTCTTTTTCTTTTTTGTTAAAAGTCTGGATCTCACTGGATCTAGCTGCTTTCCATTGTCATAATATTAAGCTCTGTGTATACATTTTAGCATAGAAAGTAAATGGCTAAAAGATATTGTAATTTTTTCCTTTATGTAGCTCTATTTCACAATCTCTTAATCAAATGATTTATTTTCTATTTTTATTTTGTGAGAACACATAAGTCTAATATTTTTTAAAAGATTTTATTTATTGTAGGCCAAAATTTAGAAACAGCCTAAGTGCCTATCAGTAGATGAGTGGATAAAAAAAAGCTGTGGTACATTTACACAATGGAATAGTATGCAGCAGTAAAATAGAAGAAACTCTTACATTTGGCAACAGCATGGGTAGACCTGGAGTAAATTATGCTAAGTGAATTGAGCCAGTCAGTGAAAGAAGAATACCCATGATCTCACTTATATGTGGAATCTAAAGAACACAATAAACTAATGAACAAATTAGTAACAGAAGCTTAGATAGATGAAACAAACTGACAGCTGCTGAAAAGCGGGGGGAACAGGATGAAAGGTGGTGAAGGAATTAACCAAAGAACAATTATGCACAACCCATGGACGTGGACAATAATGTGGGGATTGGATGGGGGTGAGGAGAGGGTGCAGGTGGGTGGAGGTAGGGAAATGGAGAAAAAGCAGGAACAACTGTAACAAACATAAACAATAAAAATAAAACTTAAAAAAAAGAAAAATATATTTATATTTAGAGAGAAGGGAAGGATGGAGAAAGAGAGGGAGAGAAACATTGATGTGAGAGAGAAACACCAATCGGTGGCCACACACCCATCCCAACCAAACCTGTAACCCAGGCATCTGTCCTGACCAGGAATTGAACGTGCCGCCATTTGCTTTGTGGGACAATGCCCAATCATCTGAGCCACATTGGTCAGGGCACAAAGAGTCTAATTAGAATGCCAAAGGAGACCTTTGTAATATTGCCAGATACCCTAATAGCAAACTCCACATGACTTTAGGGAATGTACTTAAGTTCTTTGGGCCTTTGTTCCCCCACAAGCAAGAAGTTATAATTTAGCTAGATGGTACCAAAACTAGATCATATTTCTTCTAGCTAGAATGTTCCAGAATAAAAATTTGATCACATCAATTTTGTCTACGGTGTCTTCACTCTTGGGTATTTAGGGACTTTATATGGTGAAGAAAGATATAAAATATGAAAGGGGATCCCGAAGTACCAGAATTATCTCCTAGAGGGTGAGTGTCTTGCAGTACAGGATTTCCCTGCTAGTTCAGTGTTCCTGGATCTCATTTACATAAGTGTACCAGCTAGTGTTGTGAGAGGCTGCATTGGGCTTTAGTGAATTCTTTTTTGGAAGACTCATTTTCAACACATTTGTCCATTTCATGATAGGTGATTTACAAGCACACCTGCCCATGCTGTGCTGAGTGTTTGGCAGTTTTTGACCCAAAACGGCATAATTTCTATGTCTCACCCTCTCTATTCAATGGACCTCTCCCTGAGCGACATTTTTCTTTGTTTCTCCAGATAAAAAAATTCCTCAAAGGTAAATGTTCTGCCAATGTGGAAGAGGTAAAACACAAAACAGCAGAAGCACTAAAAAGCATCAAAATCAACAAATTCAAAAACTGTTTCAAGCAATGGAAAAAATGACTCAGTAGGTGTGCTGCATCAAATAGAGAATACTTCGAAGGTGACTGAAGTTTAAACATGTAAGAATAAATACACAATTTTTTATAAATAAGTAATTTTGTATAAATAATTTTTTTGGGTTCTCCCTTCTATATAGTTCATTTTTTGGTACTTCTATCAGAATGGAAAGCTTTCCCAGCTGTAACCAACTTCAACTTGCAGTTCTAGTGGCAATGAAGAAAATTGATCATTGTTAAATACAGGCAATTCTATGATCATCTTTAAAGGAGTATATGTTGTTCAATTGTTCAGACATTATTCAATTAATTTATAAATTAGTTTGAATACAGATCAGCTGATCACAGCCAGTATTGCAGGCATCATTGCAAATTACTCATTCAAGGATATTTTAAGGGAACTGGCTCAAGAGAAACAGACCAAAGTGGCTCCACCTTCCCACGGTGATAGTTACCTTGATGAGATCCATTGCTCAAAACACTTTATTTCCTTAAAAGACAAACAAATGTGTGGACATATTTTATTTCTCATTTACCTGATATTATTTGGCATCTTATACACGTTTTCTTATTAGCTTAGAGGGGCTCTTATCTTTCTTTTCTTTTGATTCAGCCATGATATATAACCTACATACTTTAACAGCTACTTTATAGGTTCTATAACAGGCTCTTGCATATAAAATATTTTGCTCACGGTGGATACTATATATTTGTGGGGCTGTCCAGTACCACACTGTGGGCAACATAATATCGGCCTTTCCAGGTTCTAGAACAACAGCAAGATACTTTCTAGTTGCTAGAATGTTTGAAAGTTCATTTGCAAACCACACAATGTCATTTTACCACTTTTGTTTCCCACCTGTGGTATCCTAATTGGCATTTTGATTGATCATTGCATTTTTAAAAATAGTTATGTTCTGTGATTTCAGCTAGCTTTAGAGCTAAAAGAAATTTATGAAAGTCATCATTAAATGAAATAGGGAGTAGGCCTTGTTGGTGATCAAAAATAGCAAAACCTGAGCACAAGGGATACCTTTCAGAGTATCATGTCTGATCATGATGAATCAGTGACTTGAAAATGCAATTATCACCGTTTACACTTTATTGTGGCTTATGAAGCATTCCTGCTTTAAAAAGTGACTTAAGACTCTAACAGTGTGGCCATATTCAGAAATATGCTTCCAGGATTTAGTACAAAAGTGTGTTCATATAGGCATGATTAATTTTTCCTTTTATTGAAACTTAAACTTTTATGTTACAATATTGTTGAAATTTCTGTACAGAGCACTACTATGGTAGTTCTTTCACTTTTCTAGATATATAGCTCATTTATTTGTAAAGCTTTCAAGCATGTAATTATGGTGGTACCTCGGTACTTATCATTAATTTGTTCTCGAATTTGTGACAAGTGCCAACACTGACGAGTACTGAACGATGAAGCATTTCTTTTCTGGGGCGGTGGTAGTGTCGTGACTCACAAGCTCTAACAATTATGATGAGTCCGGAGTAAGTGCCAAGTGCTGAAACATTTTTCTCTGTCAAAATGTGATGAGTACAGGGTTTAATGGGTTTTGAACCCAATGTGTACTGAGTTATGACTGTAGTTCTTTGCCTTTAAAATAGGATATTCAGTTGCTACTGGGAAATTTGGCAAGGTGAGAGATAATGTGGAATGTAAGTCATTTATAAAACATGGAGAAAGGTAAAAATGACCTACAAAGACTTTTTACAAATGTTATTTTTTTTTGCTACACAAAATGTATATAAATGGAATCCCCAAATGTACTTGATATTTTGTGTAAAAAAAAGAAAAATACACTTAGGAACAGATTTTAAGTTCCAAAGAATTTCATACAAATGAGTATCAATCTTTATGCAATCCAGTTAAGTAATAAAACAATTAGTACACTACTCCTATGTTATGAATAAAAAAACTACAGATGATTAAGTGACTTAGACAAAAGCCATGCAACATGACACATCAAATATGAGGAATCAAAAGCTTTCATTTTAATTATTTAATTATTTATTTAAGTCTCATATTAGACATATTCGAACTAAGCTTTCCACCCAACAACAACCCAACACCTCCACATTATATCCTTTTTCTCTTTGGACACGGCTAAACCAAAAATAACAGAACAAACTAATCCTTATGCTCATATAGCCTTCTGTCTTCTAGGTTTCCATCCTTAGATTTTTTTATCTACCATCATCTGGCAGTGGCCAAATGCTACTTTTTCTTTTGAAGTCAATTTTAAATGTCATTTCCTCCAGAAATCCTTCCTTAGCTTTCATCTTTAAACTCCTATATCACCTCATTTTTCCTTCTTCTCAGGTATTTATTCACTCATAAAATATTTTTGAGCATCTACTACATGCCAGGCTAGGTGTTAAGTGCTGAACACACAGTGGTGAACAAATGGTCCTTAATTCCAGAGTTTACTCTCTAGAGGGGCTGACAGCCATTGAACAATGAACACAAAATACCTGATTAAAAGAACTTAACTACAATTTTAATTTTAACCATGAGTGGTTAATTTTAATTCATGAGACCTCTATCATGACCTAATCACCTTCCAGAATACATAATACCATCACATTGGGGATTAGTTTTCAACATATGAATTTTGAGAGAACACAAACATTCAGTCCATAGCAATATCTATTGCATCATAGACAAGACAATGAATGGTAGTGTTTATGTAATTAGTAATATTTATTGAATAATTCAAACATCAATCAATATTTGCTGTTTTCCATTGTTTCATATAAACTTAACTGCTTTTCACTAATGTATTTTAACTAATTTGCAAATAATTAAATGAAATATGGCCATCTTTAAGAATCATCACAGCTATTTTAATAGTTTCATCTTGACAAGGTGTACAAAGTAGAAAGTTATGAAGAATGTTTTTCCTAGTAGGTAGAGGTTGAAAATACTTATCTTTTTCCTTAAAAGAACATTTTTCTTTTGAATACAAGCTAAGTTTTAAATCTCCATTATTTTTTCTTGAAGATATTGAAAGACAATCTATTGTGGTTGTTAAAAGCATGGACTTTGGAGCTAGACCACTGGGGTTTAAACCCTGACTTTGCCACTTACTAGCTCTGTGACCCACTTACCTAACATCTCAGTGCCTCCATTTCTTTATCCCTAAGATAGGGACGATTATGATGATAGCATCATCTACATCATAAGATTCTTTTAAGGATTAAAAGAATTAATCCTATATATTCTTAACACAGTGTAATACCTGATACAGAAAAGTAGCATTTAAATATTAGCTGTAATAAGAAAGACCCCTTGGGTTAGTAGCCATCAGAAACAGAATTAAATAATTATCACCTTTATTAAGTCAGATCTTATAATCACTTCATGATTTAGTAAAGAAGACTGCAAAATATACCAAATGATTTTTAAACATGGCATTAGGGCTCTGTTGGAAAGCTCTCCAGGATAATATCCAGTTCTGACTAAGGAAACTAATGATGATGCCTGACAGCTTATCATAGGGGAAGATGATAGAAAATCATAGTGATTTCCATGGGATCTCAGAAATATGTAGAGAACGGAGCCAAGGTTTAAATGATTTACAGGTATCTAAATTAAAGGCTCTATCAGAGATCACGAACTATTCTTCAGACCACTTAAAGTCCAAGGCTGTTCACTACTTAATTAGGCAAGGACTGGAAATTTTATGAAAAACAGTGAGTAATTCTTGATACTGGATCCTGGAACTCTGGGTGGTACAAAGATGAACTTCATGGAATTTGAAACCCTCAAAATTATATGAAAGTTTTGTATGTATGTGAATTTTTCTGGTGAGATCTATAACTTTTATTTAATTTTCAAATATGTTTTTGACTCAAAAAAGTTAAGACCCTCCATTCTCATTTTAGAGTGAGATGAGATGAGCTGATACCCAAGAAAGCTATCTGGTCCTAATGCATCCTAGGGTAGTCATTTAATGTGATGGAAAGAATATTGATTTTGTTGCCAGTTCTTGAGTACTACTATTTACCATTATGTTTGGTGACTTAACCTTTCTGAACCTCAGTTTCCTAACCTGCCAAAAATGGATATGAATGACTACTTTTGAGAGCTTAAATGAGAAAAATATTATTAAAAACATGTTACATTGTCTAGTGGGTAGAAGACATTCAATAAATGCTAGGTTCCTTTCTGCTTCTCATTAGTGGGGTTGATATCCATGTCATGTATTTTGAGGCCAGGGATCTCAATTTTTTTTGTACATAGTGTTCATATTAAGAGATCTCTGAAAGTTTTGCTATGAGTTACTGAAATGGTTCTAAGAACTGTCTTCTACTTTCCTCCCCCTGACTGAATTTTTAGGTACTTGGGTGACAGTTCTCCTAATTTGCCCCAGATTCCAATCAGTTTATTATTTTTTATTTTTTATTGATTATGCTATTACAGTTGTCCTAATTTTTCCTCTTTTTCCCCCTCACCTAGCCATCCCCCCTTTCTCAGGCAATCCCTTAGGAATCCCTGGAGCAATCCCCAGGCAACATGAACCATTGTTCATGTCCATGGGTCATGGGTATAAGTTCTTAGGCTACTCCATTTCCTATACTATACTTTACATCCCATGGCTGTTCTGTAGCTACCTATTTGTACTTCTTAATCCCCTCACCTCTTCACTCTTTCCCCTATCTCCCCTTCCATCTGGCAACCATCAAAACACTTTCCATATCCATGATTCTATCTTTCTTCTTCTTACTTGCTTAGTTTGTTTTTTTGATTTAATTGTTGATAGATATGTATTTATTGCCATTTTATTGTTCATAGGTTTGATCTTCCTTTCTTAGATAAGTTCCATTAACATTTCATATAATAATGGTTTGGTGACTATGACCTCCTTTAGTTTTTTCTTGTCTGAGAAGCTCTTTATCTGCCCTTCAATTCTAAATGATAGCTTCACTTTGTAGAGCAATCTTGGCTGTAGGTCCTGCTTTTCATGACTTTGAATATTTCTTGCCAGTCTCTGCTAGCCTGCAAAGTTTCTTTTTAGAAATCAGCTGACAGTTTTATTGGCATTCCACTGTAGGTAACCAACTGTTTTTCTCTTACTGCTTTTCGGAGTCTCCCTTTATATTTAACCTTTGGTATTTTAATTAGGGTGTGTCTTGGTGTGGTCCTCTTTGCCTCCATATTGTTTAGGACTCTGGAGGGCAGAGGTTTATGGCCAGTGGTCACAACCAGTGCTTGCAACTGACTGGCCTGAGTAAATTCTTCCCATTGATCTTCCAACAGCATTCAGTAAAAATGAGTTTATACTGAACCCACACCTGGGGCATGCCTCAAGTACTCAGGTTGGGTGATAGGGGAGGCTGTACCACTGGACCCTACAGGACACCTTCTACATTAGGCCATGCTACCAATTTATTGTCTTGGTAATTTTTAAACAGTTATGAACACTTTTAATCAACATTACATTTGATAATTTCTTAATGTTATGGCCATATGAGGTTACAGATCCCAAAGTAACCATGTGTGATGATGGATGATATTTTTAAAACAAAATTCTGGGTGTCTGTAGGATGTGAGAAGAAGTGCTTGCCATGTATCTCAAATGGCATAATCCCCCCTTAATCTTTCCTGGTTGATGAGCCTGATCCTCAAATCAGTCAACTCCATTATATCTGACTGTGATATGTTTTAGTTTGTAAAGATTATTTAAAACCAGCCAGTATGCTACCAGTTCTGACAGTTTTCCTGGCAATCTATCCAATTAGTTTTTCTGAAGCCCATTTTATTCTTCAAAAACAATCTTCCCCTTACCTCCTGTTACCATAGTTGAACCATCCATGTTCCTGTCTAAAGCTAATCTCCATGCTCTTGTCTAAAGCTATTCTCCTCTACTTTGGGACTTTGCACCAGGTCCCATCCCCTTGTGTGACTCAGAGATGTGACTCTAGCAATGCTTGATTCTCTCTCATATCATCAGTTTTTCTCTTTCTATGGGATCATTGCTGCCAATATACAAATATACTGTATTTTCCCCATCTTTAAAAAGTCTCTTATTCCATTTCCCCTTTCAGCAACCGCATGTATTTCTCTCCTTCAATGGAGTTGTCCCTCTTCTCTGCTTGTATCTCTGCTACTTTCATGGCTTCCTTTCCTCAAACTCACTCCTGTTATATCAGGAACCTACCACTCTACTGAAACTGTTCTTGTCAGGCAAACCAGTGGCCTCCATGCTCCTCATCTTCCTAGACTATCAGGAGGAACATTTGACAGAGTTAATCTCTCCCTCCTCATTTCTTCCCTTGGCTTCTCAGACAGTGGCAGCTGCTTCTCCATGTCCTTCACGGATTGCTTTTCAGTCTCCTTCACTTCATTAATATGACCCAGAAGTTCTTTTTAACTCTTTGAATCTTCTCTGGGTAATCTTATCCAGTCTCATTTCTGCAGTTTACACTGAATTCCAAGCTCATGTGTTCAGCTATTCAACACTCAACATATCTATCTAAAGAGTTATTTTAAACTCAATGTGCTGACAGCTGAACTCCCAACTTTACCCACTGACACATGTTCTACTCTCTATCATCTCCATTTCAATAAGTAACAATGCTAACCACCTAGTTGCTCAAGCCAGATACCTTGAAGTCAGCCTTGAACTATGTTCTTTCTTTTATACCTCTTCCCTATATTATCCATGAACAAATCTTGCAAATTAAATGCTCAAAATAAAACCAGAATCTGATTGCTCTCACTGCCTTCAAAGAATCCACTCTGATCCAAGCCCCCACTGACATTATTGCAATAGCTTCCTAGCTGGCCTCCCTGTGTTCATTCTTGCCCTCCTGTAGCCTACCTCGAATCCAGTAGCCAAAAATGGCCCTTTAGAAACAGAAATCAGAATGTGTAACTTTTTTGCCCACAATGATGTTCCAACTCATTCAGGCTTAAGTCCAAATCTTCACAATAACCTAAAAAACTGTAATCATGAAGCCATTAATTGCTTTGACCTCATGTTCTACTCCTTTTACGCCTCACTCCCTCTACTCCAACCACCATGGCCTCCTTGCTTTCCTTTGAATACACTAGACACACTTGTACCCTGGGACCTTTGAACTTGTTAGTCCATAGTATTTATTTCCATACTTTTTTCAGTATCTGCTCAAGTGTCACCTTTTCTCTAAGTCATTCCCTGGCTACCCTAATACATCATAAGTCCTTCCTCATTCTAACTCCAGTACTCCCTGTTCCATTGTACTGATTTAGCATCTGTTTCTGACATACCATTTAATTAACTCTACTTTTTTTAATTGAAAGCCTCTTTCTACTACAGTATTAGATCCATGAAAGCCAGGAATTTTGTCTGTTTTGTTCACTGTGTATACTATGTGTGCCTATAAATATTTGTTGACTAAATTGTTAATTGTTAATTTTCTACTGAAAAGTCTAACATCTAGCCCCAAATGAACCTTCTCTGACTATTAATGCTAACAGCATGACCACTCAATTTTGCTAATGTTCAGCACACCAGATAGAGTTAATGCTAGAATTTGTGCTAGGGGCAGGAGTAGGAAAAGGGAAATTTGAATAGAAAAGGACTGTCTTCCAGGCAGTCCATTTTTTTTAAAATTAAACTACATTTTTAATTCCAATGAAACAAATAATGGTTTGATTTATAGAAATGAGAGCTGGAAAGATTTTTGATAATTAAATATTGTGAATACCACATATTGCAGGTAACTAAAAAAAAATTAGGATCAATGACTCATCCCAGGTATATGGCAGCACAAAGGACCAAAACTACTACTTAGTGAATCTAGAGGCAGATCTCTGTGCCGTGAAACACCTGTCCCCTTTTCACCAGAGGTGCCTGTATCTCTATCATTGAAGCTTCCTTTCTTGGTTGCCCCCTAATTCTTCTGTCAACAAACAGTTCTCAGGCGCAGACACATATCGTCTATGGTATGTATCTTTTCCTTAGATAACCGAAATTGTTTTAACATTTTAGTGTGATGGGAGCGGTTAGCTTTTTACACTAATATAAAACGTGTCACCACAATGAAAGCTGGAGAAATTAGGGTAAGAGATTTAATCTACAAATCACATGCAGACATGGGAAACCAGGCTTATGGTCTAGAGGCAGAAACACATGGAGACTGTTGACCAAGACTAATAAATCTCAGAGTAAAACTTCAAGTTTTCTGTTTTCTACTGTTTGCAGCAGAAGCAAAATCCAATGCATGCAAAACCATGACTTCAAACTTCCAGCTTTCTATATGATGTACTCATTGAAAATATACTATCTTTAACTGATTTATTGTGTAGCTGTAAAGTATATATATGTAAAGTATAAAGTGTATATATATTTATATATATGTAATTCACCTTGCGAATAACTATTTTTATCACTTCAGTTGGTTGTTGGAGTTCCAAGAGGAGCACAGAATTTTGGATATGTGAGTCTTAAGAATGAATTACAGGATACTTCCTTATGTATGCACAGAAATGTTTTGTTTCATACAACTTTAAAATCTTCATAAAATGCCCGTTAAAACAACCTATTACTAACCCATGCTTGTCAACTTACTAAAAAAGAGGCTAGATCTTTTTTTCTAATCTATGTTCAGGATCAGCCACATAATTGGTGGGACCCAGTGCAAAGAAATGCCCCTTCAAAATTAGTAAGAATTTCAGAACAGTGATAGCTGGGCATTAAAGCAAGGGTGGGGCCCCCGTGACTGCACAGGTCACATGCCCAAGGAGCCAGACCTATCCTTGTGCATAATCCAGGAATAATTGCAGAGAACCCCATTGCTGATATGATCAACACTTTAATGTGTCTCATATGGTAGAAATAATAAAATCAGTTGCTATTTCACTAGTGTATTAGTTTTCTTAGTGCTGCCATCACAAGTTACCACAAACAGGGTAACTGGAAACAACAAAAATTTACTCTCTCTCTCAAGAGACCTGAAATCTGAAATTAAGATGTCTGTAGGGTCTCCCTCCCTCCAATGCATCTAGGGGAGAATTCCTCTTGCCTCTTCCAGCTTCAGGTGGCTCCTAACTCTCCTTTGCAAGTGCCGGATTGACTCCAATCTCTGCCTCAGTCTTTATATGGCTTTCTTCCATTTCTGCCTATGGGTGTCCACTTCTCTTTTTATAAAGACACCAGTCATTAGATATAGGACCTATCTGAAATTCCAGGACGATTTTATCTCAAGATTCTTAATTTATTCCACCTGCAAAGACACTGTTTCCAAATAGCAGCACAAATTTTAGAGAGATATTATTCAAATCCATTATAACTAGTTACCACAAAATTAGGAAAAGAAAATAAATAGACCTTATGAGAAGAAATACTTTTTAAATAAAAATGTTTTAAGTGATGTTTATTTAAAATATGAAGTCAAAACATTTTTCCAGTTTAAAAAAGTCCAGTAAACTTGTTAAACAGTGTGATTATAACTAATCTGCATTTCTTAATTTACAAATAAATTAGCCAAAAAGAATGGGGATAGAAGGGACATAGGAGGGACAGCAACTTAGAGGACAGAAAATTTCTAGAATCCCTTCCAGTTTCTAACACGCTTCATAACTTCTTTATTTCATTCTGGCTAGCCATAGAATCAAAGGATCTTAGAGATATTTAACACTAAATAGAGTTTGAGAGATTTCAACCACAACTTTGTTTTTCAAATGAAGAAATGAAAGCCTAGAGTGTTCTAGTACCACAAACAGGTCACACCAAGTGGCAGCACTAGTTTCATAATGATCTCCTCCTGGCTGATAACATACATGCTCATTACATTCCAAGAGTGTGACGTAAACTGGAAAAATGACCCACTGATCTGAACTGCTTAAGACATCCTTTGTTGTGCAGTGATTTCTCAACAACACAAGTGATATCTCACAAATACTAACTCTCGACAGCGACACGAAGCAGAAAGTGCCCCATGGCCCGCCTCCTATGACGACCCGCAGAGCCGCCTCCCCTAGACTTGCCGGCGTCCCTCTCGCCCATGCTGAGGATCTTAAGGGTGGGCAGTAAGTCCTTGTCCATCCTGATCCTGGTCGGCTCCGTGCCCAGGCCCCCGGGTCTGGCTTTCAACCCTTTACTGGAAGTGCTGCCCTGGCCTAACTGCGCACTGGTCCACTGCAGCCACCTGCTTTTACAGTGTACAGATTGTACAGTGTACAGTGTACTGTTTACAGATTGCTGAAGCCCATTTCCACCTTGAGCTAGTTCTGCGTCTGTGCAAATTTATAGTCCCATTCAGCTTTCCTTTCTTGCACAAGCTCAGATGGGGGAAACCGTCTGATTTCACTGATTTAGCAGGCTCTTCCTCCTCCCTAATCCTGATCTAACCCTGCTTCCTCGTGTACTTGGAAAACCGCTGAATTGAGAGAGTGTTTAAAATAGCAGCAGCTGCTCCCAACAGTTGCATTGCAGTAGGAAAACCTTTGTGGTTGAAGGCAAATTACTTTAAATTTAGGTCCCAACTCCACTGTATAGCCACTTTATATTACCTAGCCTACTGAGAGAGTTTCCTCTTTCACAGCCCATTGCAATAATACCTCTTACAATAATACCCGCTTCTTATAATTGTTATAAAGAACAAATAATTTGTGAAATGACTTTGTAAGTTCTAGTGGTCTATAAAATGTATAATTGGGTATTATTCACTTTGTGGCTTATCCTCCTCATACCTCACAGTTCATCTTGAAAGGAGATGTAAACTTGAGGAAGAGCAGGTACACACAAACCTCTGGTGGTACAACTTGAAAACAACTATTACTCCTATAAAGAATTGCTTGCTACATCACAACTACAGAATTTGTGTATATGATTTGGCTCCTTCACTAAGTTGTAAATCTTACTGAAAATACAAAAACCTCTTACAAAATATCTGGTAACATGACAGACACTAAATAAAAATTAGTTCTTGGGTTTTATCTTCTTATACTTGGCAGCTACTGCCAGGTACAGCAGATATTTGTTTAAAAAATACATGTTAATAAAAATCAGAATAAATTAAAGAATTAATTTTTTAAATACCTGGAAAAGCTCTCACTGGATGTCCAAATGGCTCCTTCAACTGCTTCAGGATTTTTGCCCAAGCACTGCCTTCTTAATGAGGACTTCTTGTCCATACTACTGAAATTTGCAAATCCTTCCAATATTCCCTATACCTCTTTGCATTATTTTTCTGTATAGCACTTACCACCCTCCAATATAGTAGATATTGTACTGCTTTATTTGTTCACTGTTTAATTTTCCCCAAAGAGAAGGGGAAATTCATGAAAGCAAGGATTTTTATCTGTTTAGTTTGTCACGACCTCTGTGTCTAAAGTAGTTCCTGGCATATAATATGTGCTGAATAAAAATTTGTCAAAATAATTAACTGAATAAATGTCCTAGAGTCCATCCCTAACTTTGAAAGGTGATGTCAACCAGACAACCTCAACCTCTCATAAAATAGTTTTTGAAAACTCAATCAAGTCTATCCAGGATACAGCATCAAGAGCACATTCGTGAAGTTCAAATTATTATGCTCTTCCACTCTAGAGCAGTAATTCTGAAAGTGTAATGCCCAGGTGCCCAAAGCTCATTTCAGGGGGTCCCCATGATCAAACTATTTTAATAATTATTTAGGATGTTATATACTTTTTTCACTCTTGTTCTCTGATGTTACAGTAGAATTTTCCACAAAACATAACAGCAAAACAGATGGAAAGAAGAACCAGATATGACAATTCAGCTAATTTCAAATAAGCCACTCCTTAAAGACATTTGCAAAAGTGTAAAATAATACCACTCTTCTCACTAATTTTGGTCTTAAAAGTTATTTTCATAAACACATAAATTAACTAGTAATAGGTTTATTTTTAAATGAATTAATATACATATTTAAAGTTTTCTATTTTAATTTTTGAGTAAATATTAATAGATATAGCCACATAAGTAGCTTTTTTGTGTCCTCAATAATTTGTAAGGGAATACAATAATTTGTACAACCAAAAAATTTGAGAAAAGTTGTGTGGTACTATTCACAACAGGATTAAAAAATTAAAAATTTAAAAAACCAAGCCTGGATTTATTGCTGCTGCATGGAATGTCATTGACCTACTTCAGCAACATTATATATCCTGTTAGATTTTTCTCCTACTTCTTGGTCACTTCTCAGGTTTTTTTGTGAGATCCTCTTGCTCATTTTTAAACTTTTTTTCTTTGTATTTTAGCTCTTTTTTCTTGCTCTGCACAAACATTGTCTTTTTGGACCAACAGGGCTTCCTCATCCCACATACTTAGAGGAGTCCAAAAGTTGTGCTTTTGGTGGAGATTTCTGCCTTGAGGTTTAGGCTAACATACGCAACTGCCAGGGCATCTTCACATAGGTATAGCAGGTGGAGAATGCCAAGCGAAACATGACTGACACTGAACTCATTATCTTCCCCTCTATACTAGGCTTTTCCCCCCGATTTTTTTTAAGGAATGACTAACACCCAGTTAACTTCTTCTCCCTCACTTCCCATACCCAAACAATTGCTCCTCACAATCTACTCTGTAAGCACCCTTGAAATTTATCCATCTCTGCCACTACTGCTATAGTAAGGCCATGCAAACCTGGTTGGGTCAACCCACCTTCCATATGGTGTTCACTGCCCTTACGAGTCTTTATTTTATTATTAATATCTAATTATTCTTCCAACCTCATCTTTTGAGATCCCATGCCTTGCTTGCACTCCATGTTCGAGCCAAATTAAACTCCTTTCATATTTTCAGTGAATCACATTTTGCCTGCCTTAGGACTTTGCCTGTGCTGTTCCTTCTGCCTTTAGAAGTCTTCTGTCCTCCACCCCCTACCCAGTCCATGCACAAACTCACACTTTTGCTTGGGCAACTGCCTCATCTCCTTCAAATCTGGAGTAGAAAAGGCTTCCCACTGATTTAATGATCCAGCTTTTGGGTCCCTTTCTCTGAGATGACTTCTCTGGCTTCCTAGGTCAGCATTACATGTCCCTCTGGTGTGTTCTGATAGTATCCTATGCATCTATTGTGGTATTTACTCTACAGTATTATAATTGTATCTTTAATTGTTTGTTCCTGTACCAGAATGTGCCTTTTTGAAAGCAAAATTAATTGATGTCCTGTTTATTGTGCTGCCCCCAGCATCTAGTACAATGCCTAGACTAGAGTAGTTGCTCAAAAAATATTAGTACAAAAATCCTAAGTCAGTCTCAGGAGTTTGGAACAGTAGTCTGCTTATTTAATTGTTGTTTATATAGGTTGGGATGTCTCTTGAATCTTTATATTGAACATTAGGAGGATAAAAACTCTTAATAACTCTTAATGCACAACCATTGCCAGGTACTGCTAGAAAGGAAGTGAGCATTCATGCACAGATGAGGTAAAGTAGTATTTTTGTGTGTGTGCTAAATGAATGATACAGACAATAAATGATCCAGAAATTCAGACAAGAGTAATTGATCATAGAAGTTTAGGACAACCAGAAAAGACTTCACAAAGGAAACAGGACTTGATGGAAGGGTACAGTTTAGACAAGTATAAGAAAGGGGTCAACTCTTCAGGAAAACTGAATTTAGAATAAACATAGACATCTGATGGTATTAAATGGGTATCATTACATATACGCATATGTAATGAATGACATTTTAGGTGGATAAATCTGGCTATGTGTAAGGAGCAAGTAGGGAACAGGTAGGAGTAAAGGCACGGAGACCTCATGGGAAGCCATTGGAAGACCTGACTGTGGTGCGGCAGCGGGAGGTGTAGAATGGAGGGACTATAAAAGGCATAAGGAATAACTGCTCCAGTGGAGGACAAGGGGAAGGAAAGGGGAGAAAAACGGCAAGCATTATCCTAATGTCTTAAGCCCCCTTGCCATGGATAAGAAAGGAAACCAATAACAGAAATGGAGAGGAAAATGATTAAGTTATAACCATGTTCAATTTTGAGTGAAGAGGGGCCTTAGAGGTGAAATTTTTCAGAACCCTTTCAGAGCAGTGGTTCTGAGATTCATGGCAGATAACAAGACACCAAAACAGAAGAATCAGGAAGATTTGACCTAGGTGCTCTGTTTCTCATATACACAATTTTTCTTAAATCCTTAGGGAAAACCCCCCCGTCTGTTTTTAGGCCTCAGACATAACTGACTGCCTTTTCTAAAATAATGGATCCTTCTTCTAGTATTTATTCTTTCTGCCACATTCAAAAGATATAATCAACCGACTAGGGAATAGCTAAGCCACGAATCTTAAGACCTGAAGTTTGGGATGACCTCTGACCCAGTCCAGTATAGAAGAGATTATAATTAAGAAACACTTGGAAGTGTGATGAGGAAGATCTCCTGTGTCTGTGCTATTCACAATATCCCCACAGCAACAGCCCCAGAAAAGGAACAACAGGGGAGAAAAGAGATCCGATTTGAGCCATTGACTTTTCTGTCTTCCTGCTGTTCCTCTCAGCATCAATGATGGAGGATAAAAATGCTGCTTGTGGAGCTCACATGCTCTCAGCAGATACCAACATGAGCATTCTGACTCATGGCTTGTATAATACAGGGCTGCTATGTTCAAGTGTAACAGGCCTTTGTGGTTGGAGTTCAGGTGCTACTGGCGGGAGGAATCTTATGGTATTCCTCTCTGCATCCTACCCACCCCCCAAAAGAGGTTCCAAAACCATGCTTACCTTCCCTGGTATCTTCTTGCTTCTGTTGATAAGAACAGAAGCTTTGATTTGCAGTGAAGGATGAGTTCATTTTATTTATTTATTTATTTATTTATTTATTTATTTATTTATTTATTTTTCACAGCCATTTTATTCTTTATTTTTTTTTATTTTTTTATTTTATTTTTAATTTTTTTTAATTTACTTTTTAAATACATTTGTCTCTGCCTTCCCCCCACCTCTTTCCCTTGCCCCCTCCCACCTTCCCTCCCTCAGCTCTTCCCCTTTGGTTTTGTCCATGAGTCCTTGCTATATGTTCCTTGACTTTCCCCTTCCCTTCCCTTTCCCTGCCCGCCCCCCCCCTTCCCTCTTGTCTCTGTTGATTTCTTTTCCTTTCAGTGTTGCTGGTCATATTTTCCTTGCATCTTTGCATTGTTGGTTTAGGTTCCGCTTATAGGTGAGATCATATGGTATTTGTCTTTCGCCCCCTGGCTTATTATTTAGTTATTTTCATAAAGTCCTGGGAACTTGAGAGAGATTGGTGAGAGATAAAACCCCTGGAGGAGGCAGTTGGTGTACCCTTTTGGGCCCTGGGCTGGGCTTTCAGCCTTAAGATGAGAGGGGTCAGGGTCAAGAGCTTGATGAGGTTTTGTAGTTTGGGCAAGAGGAGGGCAATTGTGCTGTTGTTCTTCATTTGACCAGACCCATTATAACCCATACAACTTCCCATTATAACCCAAAGAATTCCCATTGTATGGATGCAATGTAGTGCATTTATCCATTGTCCACTGAGGATATTTTTACCCATTTTTTTTTAAATTATGCCTAGTAGTTTAGAAAGTTTCCTTCTGCACAGATTTCTGAGTTTTTATTGTGAATGGTTGTTGAATTTTGTCAAGTGTTTTTTCTGCATTAGTCTGTTAAGACAGTAGATTACATTGAATGATTTTTTACCACTGAACTAGCTTTACATTCCCAGACAAACTCCAGTTAGTTTAGGTGTACAAAGTTTGTCTAGAAGGTATCCAGTCATGTAATATGAAAAATAGAGACATTTATTAAAGAAGATACAAGATACAAGAAATATTGTACATAGGACAATGATGCTTCAATCCCCTTGAAAGCAGGCACCCTGGGACATTGCACAGTTCTCCCAATCGCCATAGCTGCCCTGCCATATATTCCTGAATCTCATCAACACTCTGAAATCTCTTTCCTTTCAAAGGTGATTTTAGTTTTGGGAAAAGTCAGAAATTTCAGGATGCCAAATCTGGGCTATAGAGGATGCTGAATCACCTGGGTGATTTTATGTTTCACCAAAAAAACTCAGCATAAGCTGTGATGCATGAGTGGGTGCACTGTTGTGATGAAGCTGCTAATCTTCAGTTGCCCATATCTATGGCCTCCTGAATCATCCAAATAGTTTCCATGGAGGAATGTTCAACCTTAATGCAAAATTTGATGTAGATGTATTGCTCTACTTGCTCAATTACTTTGAATGAGACGGCCACACAGTACACATTCTCACTCAACCGCACCTACCACCCCCACTGATTAGTACAGTGAAGTCATCATTGTTCATACATGTGCATTCCAGTCCACTCTCCTTGGCTTCCAGGTTAAAGGATGTTGCTCAAACCATTCTCATTATATTAACAGTGGCTCAACTTTTTCTGGACAGACCTTATACTATTTTTAAAATATATTATTGGATTTGATTAGCTAACATTTTCTTAAGGATTTTTGTATCTACATTTACAGAAGTAATTGGTCTATAGTTTTCTTCGTCACTACTGTCTTGGTTTTGTTTTGATTTTAAGGTAATGCTGACCTTATAAAATGGGCTAAACAGTGTACTTTCTTCCATTTTCTCAAAGAGATTGTGGAAAATTGAACTGAACTCAATTCAAACCTAACTCTTCCTTAAATATTTGGTAGAAATCGCCATTGAAATCATCTAGGTATGGTGTTTTATATTTTGGAAGGTTATTTATTGTTGATTTAACTTCTTTAGAAAGTGGGTAGAATTGGTATTATTTCTACTTGTTTACTTGTCTGGTAGAATTTTTCAGTAAAACTACTTGAGGCTAGATATTTCTATTTTAGAAATTTTAAAAATGAGAGTTACTTATATAAAATAAGTATAGTACCATTCAGCTTACCTATTTCAACATGGGACAGTTTTAGTAGTTTGTGTTTTTTGAGGAATTATTCCATTTAATCTAACCTCTTAAATTTACATAATCATTATTTTAATGTATCCAGGGTATGTAGTGTTTTCTCCTCTTTTTTTCTCTGATAGATTGTAATTTGTGACTTCACACTTTATTTTCTTTACCACTCTTGCTAGAGTTTTGTTGAATTTATTAATTTTTCAAAGAAACAGATTTTAGCTTCATTGATTTTTCTCTAGTTTCTGTTTTCACTTTCATTGATATCTCTTTGTATCTTCATTATTTCCTTCCTCCTGCTTGCTTTAGGTTTATTTTGTTCTTATTCTTCTTGTTTCACATAAGAAGTGTAGGATATTGATTTGTGCGCTCTCTTCTAATATAAACATTTAATGCCAGAAATTTCCTACTAAGCACTGATTTAGGAGCATCACAGAAATTTAGATGTGCTATACTCTTGTTTTCTTTCACTTAAAAACATTTTCTTACTTCCCTTGAAACTTGCTCTTTGATCCATAAATTATGTAAATGTCTGTGGTTTAATTCCCAAGTATTTGGAGACTTTTCTGTTATCTTTTTGTTATTGATTTCTAGTTTGATTTCATTGTGGTTGGAGAACCATTTCTATGATTTCAACTATTCTAAATGTGTGGATATTTGTTTTATGACTAATGATGTGGTCTCTCTTTTTAAATGTTTTGTGTACAACTGAAATAGAATGAATACCCTACTGGTTTGGGGTGGAGTGTTATAAATGTGTCAATTGGATTCAGTTGGTTGATAGTGTTGTTTAAGTCTTTTATGTGCCAGCCATTAAAAATGACTTTCTGTATACTATCAGAAAGGAATAATGATCTATTTTTCCTTTTACTTCTATCAGCTGTTGCTTCATGTATTTTAAAGTTTCACTGTTAGATGTGTAAAAAAAAACCAAAAGCCAATTTAAAATGGAGCCAGAGCTGCCAATTCAGAGGAAATGCCTTATGCATGTTATGTCTCAAAGCTTTGGAATATATCTCACACCTGCCAGAATGCCTACCGTCAATAAATCAACAAACCACAAGTACTAGTGAGGATGTGGTAAAAAGGGAACCTTAGTGCACTGTTGGTGGGAATGCGGGATGATACAGCCACTGTGGAAAACAGTGTGGAATTTCTGCAAAAAGCTAAAAATGGAACTGCGTTTTGATGTGGGAATTCCACTGCTAGGAATTTATTCTAAGAATTCTGAATTGCCAATTCAAAAGAACATATGCACCCATACATTGCATAGCAGTGTTATTTTCAATATCCAAGATTTGGAAGCCTCCCAAGTATCTATCAGTGGATGAGTGGATAAAAAGCTGTGGTACATTTACCTTTTGCAAGAGCATGGATGGACCTGGACATTATTATGTTAAGTGAAATAAGCCTGTCAGAGAAAGGTAAATACCATATGAACTCACTTATATGTGAAATCTAATGAAAAAAAAAAGAAACAGAGGTGTGAATACATGGAACAGCCTGACAGCTGTCAGAGGGAGGGGTGAGGGGGTACTGAATGAAATAAAGTTAAGGGATTAGCCAAAGAACATATATGCATAAACATAGGCACAGTGTGGTGATGGCCTGAGGGAAGGGGGATGGAAGCTTGGTGAGGATGGGCAAAGGGGGAGAAAGTGGAGACACCTGTAAAAGTGTCAACAATAAATTAAAAAAACAAAACAAAACAAAAACCAACAAACCAAAGGGCAAGATAACCTTTGGATTGGGCCTAAAGCAACATTATGTCCCAAAACACTGATTGCAAAGATAACAAGAAAACAGATATTATGACTACTGGGTTGATGACCACAGACTGAAAATGTAAGAAATTGTTTAAAATAGGTGTCACTATGTTGTTTTCAGCACTAATAGAAAGATCTCCCTTCTATAGATAGGATTGGGCCCCTTATTTTTCTCATAAGTGTCCCCTGCCTTTGTCCCCTAATCAGAACATTATTTGGGCTTCTGCCTGAGTCAGTGGTTCCCGAATAAGTATTCTTTTTTATCTCAGACAAATGCTATTGCCTATCACTTTGAAGGGCCTTTTATTTAGGTTAACAGATACATACTAACTTAAAATTATTTTGTCTTCTGAATGATTTGACCCTTTTATTGTTATATAGTTTCTTGTTCACTGCTGGTTTTTCTTCCCTCTGAAGCCTACACTGATAAACTATAGCTATTCCAGCTCCCTTCTAAGTAATGTTTTCATGATTATATTATATGTATATAGCATTATATTTAAAATGAGTTTTTATTCTTTTGTGGACAGCATAGAGTTAGTTCAAGTGATTTTTTAATCCATTCTGACAATCTCTGTTTTCGAATCGGTATAGTTAGATGTTTGAAATTGACATGTTTGAATTCAGGCCTACAATTTTATTGATTAGTTTTTTCTTATTTTCTCTGTTTGATTGATTGATTGATTGATTGATCTTCTGTTTCCTCTTTGAAGACCTGCTTTGGGTTACTGGATATTTTTTAGTATTCCATTTTAATTTACCTATTTTTTAAGCTATGTATTTTTGCATAGTTTTTTTAATGTTTTTTCTAAAGGTAGAATATACATACTTAATTTTTCACAGCATACTTAGAATAAGTTTACCTCTTCAATGGAAAATGTAAAAAATCTAACAAACATATAAATCCCTGTTATCTCTCCCTCTTATATTGTAGTTATCTTACATATCACATAGGCATATATTGAAGTCCTCATCAGACATTGTTAAAATTTTGCTTTCAAACATCAAATTTATTTTCTTTTATTTTTTAAAAATATTTTATTTATTTTTTTTAGATACTGGGAGAGTGAGGGATAAAGAGAGGGAGAGAAATATTGATGCAGGAGAGATACATAGATCAGTTGCTTCTCGCATGCCCTCAAGTGGGAACCTGGCCTGCAACCCAAGCATGTGCCCTGACTGAGAATCAAACCAGTGACCTTTTGGTTTACAGGCCGCACTCAATCCACTGAACCACACCAGCCAGGGCCAAACATCAAATATATTTTAAAGAACTCTAGAGGAAAATAATAATTTTGGATCTATCTATTTATCATTTATTTTGCTCTTCCTTCATTAATGATATTCCAAGTATTCATATAGCATCATTTCTCTTCTGTCTGAAAAACTTCTTTTAGAGTCCCTTTGCATCAAGTCTCCTGGCAATGAGGACTCTTAGTTTTCCTAATTGAAGATTATAATTTATTTCACTTTTATTTCTGAAGAATATTTTTACCAGATATATTGTTTTTGGTTGACAGTTATTTTTAAGCACTTGAAAACTTACTTCTTTCTGGGCTCCCTGGTTTCTGATGAAAGAATTCATAGCCATTTGAATCATTTTCCCTCTCTATAGGCAATGAACAGCAATGGCTGTTTTCGAGATTTTTTTCAATATTTGGAGGGACCCCCCCAAAACCCAGAATTACCATCTGGAGGGTGGGTCCCTTGTAGTACAGGCTTCCTTCACTAGGTGAGCGTTTTAGGAACCCATCTGTATCAGTGTACCAGCTGGCATTGTTGTGAGAGGCTGCATTAGACTTCAGTGAATTTTTCTTGAAGACGTTTTCAATGCTTTTTGCCTATTTCATGATGGCTGATTTACAAGCACACAGGCCAACACCACACTGAGTGTTTAGTAGTTTTTTTACTAAAACATCATGATCTCAACCCCCCACCCTCCATATGCATCCAATCTTGCCCCTAGCAACCTTTTTGTTTGTTGTTTTGTTTTCCAGGATGAAAAAAGTCCTCAAAGGGAAACATTTTGCTGATGTGGAAGAGGTGAAAGAAAACAACAGAAACACTTTTGGTACTTAGGCATCAAAATCAATGAGTTCAAAAATTGTTTTGAGCATGGAAAACATGTCTCAGTATGTGTATTACATCAAATGGAGAGCACTTTGAAGGTGACTGAAGTTTAAACATGTAGGAATAAATACACACTTTTTAATAAATAAACTCTGGACTTTTTTTGGATCTCCCCGTGTGTATGTGTGTGTGTGTGTGTGTGTGTGTGTGTGTGTGTGTATTAGTTACTGAATATCTAGGAATGGACTTCCTTAGGTTTATCTTGTTAAGGGTTTGCTGATTTTCTTAAATCTGTAGGTTTACATCTTTTGTCAAATTTCAGAAATTTTAGCCATTTTTTCTTCAAATAATTTTTCAGCATTCCTTTTTCTTGTGCCCTTTTGAGACTTTGATGACATGAATGTTAGGCTATTGTCCCATAGTTTCTAATGAATGTTAGAATTTTACTATTGTCCCCAGTCTACGCTTTAGTTTTTTTCTTATCTTTTTTCCTTTGTTGCTCATGTTAGATAATTTCTATTAATCCTCTGTTCTGCTATTCATCCCATCGAGAGAGGTGTTTTTTTTTAATTTCTGTTATTGTGCTTTTGGTTGTAGAATTTCTATCTGTTTCTTTATATTATTTTTTTTCTAAGACTGTCTGTTTTTCCATTCAAGAGTGTAATTGCTTGGTAGAGCATTTTAAAACAGCTGCTTTAATGTCTTTGTCAGATAATTTCAAGGTCCATGTCATCTCAGCTTTGGAATCTTTTCATTGACTTTCTGAGTTGAAATTCTCCTGATTCTTTGTAAACTGAACAATTTTGGATTATATTCTGGATGTATTTAATAATGTATTATGAGACTTTGAGTCTTATTTAAAACCTATAAAGAATGTTGATATTTTGTTTTAGCAAGGAGCCTACCTGACTAGGCTGAGAAAAAAAGTTTCAACTCACTTTCTGTCAACTGTGGTTCTAATACCTGTCCAGTTGTCAGAGCCTTTGCAGAGTCATTTAGACCTACCTAGTGTATGTACTACCCAATGGTCAATCTGGTACATGGGCAGTGATGTATCTCTTTGTTCATTTCTCAAACAGTTTTGGTTTCCTGAATTGGATCAAGACCAATGATATGGGCTTGCAGGTTAGCTGAGGAATTTTCAAACAGATGTACAGTGTCATTTCTCTCAGCTCTTCCCTTTTGGTAGTCCACCTAATACTTTCTAATTCCCTATAGATCTCCTTCTCAGTCATCCAGCCAGAAGATACAAGTCTAGTTACTCTGGTATGCTGTGCACATTTTTTTAAAGATTTTATTTTTATTGATGATTAGAGGTAGGGAAAGGAAGGAAGAAAGACAGGAAGAGAAATATTGATGTGAGAGGGAAACATCAATCGGTTGCGCGTTGCCTGTCCCCAACTGGGGACCTGGCCTGCAACCCTGGCATGTACCCTGATTAGGAATCAACCCAGAGTCCTTTTAGTTTGCAGGCGAGCGCTCAATCCACTGACCCATGCTAACCAGGGTGCTGTGTTCTTTTATAATTGACACATGTCTGTGGTCAAATTGTGGGAGAATTGAGGGAGAGGAAACAGCAATGCCAGCTGGCTCTGATATCTTCCTACCTCCACTAACTTGAAAAGAGTGTTTTTCTCCCCGAGTTTTGGCTGCTATTATTGCCAGTGGCTGCTTTCCCTGCCACAGAATTGTTTGGAGACTAGGGCAGAAACGAACAAAGAAAAGAAAAAGAGGGGTCTAAATTTCCACACTCCCTTTGAGCTCAGAAGTTACACTTTACAATTCTCAAGTCACCACCAGATGACTTCTAGAGCTCGATCTTTTTGTGCTCCATTGCTCACTTCCAGTGCATTGAGCTGAGGCCAGGAGACATAAGAGGAGGAAAAATAAACTCACTGTGAGTTTTGTGGTATTTCAAATTCTGGCCCTCTTTCCCAAGCCATATGCTACTATTTACTTTTCAGTATCTTCAAATAGCTATTCCATGCATTCTTTCCAGGTTTTATAGATTCATTTGATGGGAGAGAAAGAATGGAGTATATTTGTTTCATCTTACCTGAAACTGGACCCTTTGACAAGCAGCTTCCAAGTTTTGGATTTTCTGGCCCTTTAGTTTAGTCGCAGAGCTAGATATATTGAGTAATGAAGAATAATCTACCATGTCAAAAGCTCAAACTTCAACAGAATGTCTTTCATTAATATATTTAAAACATAATGATTTATTTTATGATATGCAATTCACAATCCTTGGCATACATGGAGAGAATTGTCAGGGTTTGTCCTTACCATTCACAACCCAGGTACAACATATTGTCAAAGAAGCATCCATTTAGGAATAGGCTTTCTACCTTCTCCCACCCCTGAACCAATGACCAGGCAGCCCAGCACCATAAAATCTCTTGACCTGCTGCTGTTACCTAAGTGTCCTTACGTTCCAGTACCAACAGGTGGTGACAAATAACACACAACATAGCAAGTCTGGGTCACTACCAACTTCTCTTCTCCCTGGAGCACTTCCAGCTTCCAGCTTCATCCCTACCAGTCCTTTTTCCTGCGGGCTGGGTCTTCCTCTTCCTTTTCTCTAGTTCTGAGATTATTCTTAGAACAATCTGGAACTATAACATTCTCACTGTCCTTGTTCCCAAGCAAATCTGTTCTCATCCTTTACATCATGCTCTCTTTGTCCACTTTTGCTAGTTTTGGTCTGTTATTGGTAGAACAATTCTCCCACTTTCTCTTTATGATACTTGTAATATCTGTTTTTTCATTAAATTTTTTTTATTGTTCAAATACATTTGTCTCCACCTTCCTGCCACCACCTTCCCCTGTCCCCCTCCCCCAGTGTAATACCTATTTTACACCTTAATGCATTAACTAACATTTTAAGAAAAAATTAAATAATAATGATAATAATAAGCACCATTTTTTCTAATTCCTAATTTTAATGGGATTATCTATAGTTTCACCTATTGATTATTTCTCATAACTTTTTAAACATCATATTATATTAACATTTTGTTATATTATTCTATGCTAAGATAGATCTTGATTGATTTTGATAACATTCCTTTATATAGTATTCAATTATATTTTCTGGCAATTCATTCATGAATTTGCACATATTAATATATTGCTAAATGAGACTGATTTGTATTTTCCTCTAAGTCACTTTTCCTAAGAGAGGAGCACAGTGAGTATTATTCTAAGATAATCACAGGTGCAGCGTACCAGCTATATTTTTGTGGAAGTGCTCATTGTGGTAGATCTCTGTTGTTTCTAGTTTCCCTAAATCTATTTCCTCTTCTTAGCACTTTCCTAATTTCTTTGAGAAACACCTTTTTTAATGTCATTCGGGAAAAACTGATACCTTGTCACACCAATTCCAGGACGTGTCTTATAATCATAGCCTATCTAACTAGCTCACTCCCTTGGTTAAAATGGTTTAATTTATGAATGGGCACATAATTCAATGTGATGAAATTATAGGACCCTTACTAAAACTGTGAAGAAAAGTGCATTTTATAAGAGATGCTGAGAGTTTAGGACATGGGCGTGGAGCTGTGGGCAGCCCTCTAGCTATCATAAATAAAGAACCTGAACAAGAACAGAACCCAGAGAGAAGTCAAGTCAAGATGTAGAGCGAGCGCCTGACAAATTGATCTCCTGAATAGAGCCAGTTACTTTCAGAGTTTTATGTTCCATGAGCCAGTAAATTCCCTTTTGAAAGAAAACTATGTAATATTTTAAACATACAGATCAGAGTAGAGAATAATATGATGAACACCCAGTTTTATCGAATATGTTAAGTATCATACTTTAGATGATTTAAATATAAAGCATTAAGCATTAAAGACAGATTTGAGACACTCTGTGTGCTCCTGCCCGATATCTCCTCTTACACCAGAGATAATTACCGTCATAATTCAGTGTTTAACATGCTCATACGTGACATTATATTTTTTACTACTTATTTATGTATCCTTAAACTTCTTTTATAGATTTTTAAACTATACAATTTTATAAAATTACACAGATACTTCTGCAACTTGATATTTTCATTCAGTGTTATGTTTTGAAGATTTATATTGTGAGATATAGTTGTAGTTCATTTAAAGTGCTACAGTCTACCTTTATGGAAGTTGGATTCATTATTCTTTCTCTGATGTTTCCCATAATTTGCTAGTATACTTTCTTTTCCCTGAAGCCAGGCTGAGTTTGAGTTTCCCTTACTTGCCAGTGAAGACTCCTGGTTGAGCCATTCAGGAAACCTCTAAAACCACCCCATGTCTCTCCCTCTCTCTTCAAGGCATCTATAATCCCAACCATCAGCATCAATCTTGGGTAAGGCATTGCTTTTGGACATCTCTCATAAAGTAAAGGTAGTATCCATAAAGAGCCAAAGACAAACTCATCACATCCTTTGGGTAGCTATCACTTAAAAGAAAACAGGGCCCTAGGTAGAGAGCAATAAGTATCTTTCTTCATGTGAGATTTTGAAGAAGAACTGCCTGAACTGGGTTGTAACTAGGGAGACCCTGGGAATCCAGCATTGGCCATGGCACCTAGGAGCAGTGGGCACCTGAGAAGCATTAACCCCTTGCCTTAGACTAAAAGACATGCAAGAAAAACGTTGTTTATGAAAGGCAGCAGGGTCTAATCAGACAGACCTAGTTTCAAGGCTTCATTTAGTCACTTATTGTCCTTGTGAGCCTTGGCAAGCCATTTGCGTTCCTGAGCCTCGACTGCTTCATTTGTAAAATGAGATAAGTTAAACCTGCATTTAAAGGTTGATTATATTACATAATGTGATGAATACACATACAGTGCCTGGTGAACAGCAGATCTTCAATGATGAAGGCTACTATTATTAACTCAGCCAGTCTCATCGGTCAGGTCTGCCCTCAATGTTGGTGTTCCCCAGGGATTTTACTATCGAAGGATGCCTTGAGAACAATTTACCTTGGGCTCAATTTCAAACTGGGGCTTGAGAAGTTTGCTGGGGGATTACTTTTTCTTCCAACAAAGACATCTCTTGGAAGTCTGGTGATTTGGAGTAAATACTTAGTATCACATCCATTCTTCTAGTTTTTAAGACAGGAAATTATTAGGTTAAAAGGAACTTGAAGAACAACTAAAAAGATGGGGTGGTGGGCAAAAGGGTGATTAGCATGAACAAAAGGAGAAGAAGGAAAAGGTGGCATTTTCAAATTTTTTTGAAACGTGTGCAAAAGGTGTTATAGGGGTCAGATATATTTGGGGCTAATTTCATATCTGTGTATGAGTCTCAGGCCAGGTGACATGTCACCTCTGTGGTGACTCTTCAGTTACTGCCCATCCTCAAGGTGCTGCATCATTCAGGTGCCAAAGGCAGGATGTGGTTCCAAGGATGATCTCTTGAAACACACCACCTTCTGATGGTAGAGAAATCCAGAGGAAACAAGAAGATGATGACGTGGAAAGAAATGGACTGATTTTTATCGTAAGAAGTCCTCCACAGACCTGCCAACACCTACATTACTCTCTAGACTCATTCCGAAGCTGACTTCTGGGACATCCGCCGCCTACCAGGCACCTTGAGCAGCCCCAGGCTTCTCACCTCACTGCCCTGCTCTCATCACCACTGCTCCTCACAAGCTACCAAAACATAGCTGGTGAGTGGCTGATGATTGTCGGCAGTAAAACTGTCTTCAGAGACAAGAGAGTGCTTGTTTATATGGCTCTGTTTAGGTAACCAGCATTGTCTTAAAATAAATGCAACCAGGCGAAGGCACACGTTAGTGCTGACGAAGGCTTGGCTTCCATTGGAAGTGGACTCTAGTGGTTACATCTTCATCACAGGGATCTCAGGTGATCTCACCCTCCCCACCCAGTGCTCAATGGAAGGAAATTGGGAGATGATGGAGGTGTTTTACCAGTTTGTGACAACTTAAGGATAGTCCCTTCATTGGGGAAAAAAAATATGCCCTACATTATGTTTGAAAGGTAGTGGGGCAATCAAGTTTGGGCTAAATTTTCAGTCACCTCAAGAATGTAATTAGAGTCACTGATATGCTTAAAATTGAAACGGAAGGGAGCTCCCAGAAAAGGTTGGACATCATAATGCTCTCCAATCCTTTAGAGATAACTGAAACTTTAAAACCATCAATACTGGATACTCCTCAAGAGATTCTGAGGCCATTGGTTTAGGGTGGGCATAAGATTTTTTTTTCCTGTTGTAATTTTCAGATGGTTACGACATGCTGTTAGGGATAAGATCTACTGGGATAGAGAATTCTACCACTTCAGGGTCTCATGTGTATTGAGATAGTTACAGTGTAAAATGGCCTTGTTGGTGATTCTCAGGGCCAGAGTTTCACATGCAGTTAGTGTGAGCTCTGTTGGGAGAGCTGTGATCACTTAGAATAGTTCATACCCATGGAACCCAAAGGAAATTGGGACTCTTGGGTGACTAGGAGAGAACCCCACCTAGAAAAGACTGATGAGTCCTAGGGACAGGATGTGGGAGGTTTCCCTCTCAAACCCCTCAACCACATTTTCAGTGATATGTGTACAAATCATATAAGCAATTGTGCCTTGTGATTGAATGCAGCATGGTAATAAAAACAAGTTACTAACTGCATTGCTCTTGGTTAGAGAACATTAGTTTGCCTCTACAAACTCTTTGTCATTAGACAATATTACACCGATTGGTGGAAGAAACAAAGAGGCTTCTGGAATGCTTGTAATGTTCTTTCTTGTTCCGGATACTGGTTACACAGGTGTGTTCACTTTATAAAAATTTGTAGAGATGTACCCTTATGAATTTGCACTTCTCAGTCTGTACTTTATATTTCAATACGAAGTGCTAAAAAAATTTAAAAAACTGACTAACCATTGTTTCCTTTTAAGATGTGTATGAGGGTGTGGCTAGATAATTTTTATCAGTGGGAAAATAAATGTCTATGTTGAACTCTTCCACTTACAGAGCTTGGGAGGAGGAAAACGTGGGTGGGGTGGGGACTGAAGAAAAACAAATTGCAAAGCCTGTCCGCTCTTCAGTGTTGCACAGGGATGAGCTCCTGAAGAGATATTTTTGTTTAGCAAAGTGACAAATGTATTTTTGAAGATGTAGATGTGAACCCCGACCTAAAGAGGGAGTGGAGAGCTAATTGCTCTGCCCTGTAAATGCAGGGAAGGGATCTAGAGAATTGGCAACTAAGGAGGGATACCTGAGGGAGAGGATGAGTAAGCTGTATGACTGCAGGCTGGAGCAATCATACTGCTTAAGATGTATGATTATGTCTTACATCTGGAGAAAAGATGGCTGGAAAGTTGTAGAAGGACCTTAAGAAAAGAGGTACCTAATATTTATTTAATTTCAAATTTTTTATGTGCTGCAATGAAAACGTGCTCCATTGCTCCAAATACTCAGTAACACCTGCTATTCTAGCTATCTTGCTGCCCACCTGCCATATATTACAAATCAGCCAGATGGAATGGTAATGTAACTTAATAACCCAGAGAGAATATGGATTGGTTTGGATATGTTAACTGGCTTGTTGCAGAACATTGACTGAATTTTCTTTTAATGATGGTACATGCCTGCAACTTGGTATCTTAAACTGTAAAATGGAAAACTATAAAAATCTGACCTGGGCCCCATGTGAGATAGCTTAATTCTGACACATAGACTATCATGGCTATTTTCATCTTTAAGCATAAACAATGTCTCACTGACAACTGTCATGTGGGACAGAGAGGTAAAGCTTAAAGTAAGAAGATCATCTACATTTCTTGGGAAAGCTACTTAATATCTCTGTTTGTTTCCTCATCTATAAAATAGAGGAAACTAACTCACAAATAAAGATATGTCAAGACTTAAGATGAAGAATGCATTTGAAGTAAATTCATTAGAAGGTGGCATATAGTGAATAATAAATATTAACACCTTTCTTCCTTTCACTTACATAGTATAGTATATAAAAGTGTTTTGTAAATTGCAAAGCAACAAAATAATTGTTAATAAAATTAGTGAGGACAGAAATTTGTTGATTATTTAAAAAGTATTTTCTTCATAAGATCAAATTTCTAGAAACAGAAATAATAGTTTTGTGCTACAAATTAAATGAATGATTTTAGTGCAGTGATTTTCAACTGTGATTTTTTTGTTCCCAGGAGACATTTGGCAAAGTCTGGAGACATTTTTGGTTGTCACAAATGGGAGAGTGCTACCGGTATCTAAGGAGTAGATACCATAGGAGCTGCTGAATAGCATAGAGTGCACAGAGCAGTCTCCTATAATAAAGAAGTATCCAGCTCAAAATGCCAATAGCACTGTTGTTGAAAAACTGACAGTAAGGCAATTTATTCTGGTTAGTCTTGGTTTCCAAATTTGTTGATGCCTATGCACATATTAACATTTCTTAACTTTAAAGTATTCACCTGTGATCCTGTGAACTCTCACAAACAATGGGAAATTTTCATCCTAAAGTGATTATATGTTCATGCCTATATAAATCATATACCTGTAAGAGAAATACAAAGTTTGTGTTCAGCCCCAGAGGAGCCTAGAAAACCCTGTCACTACACATTCTTCTTACCTCATTAAAAGATGTATATTTTTAAAATGTTACCACTTTGAAACCTGTACAGCCCTCCTTATCTCAAGTAATACTTGGTACATGAAATTCCACTGTACTTAACTAACTCATTTTGAACATAACTCAACAATGTGGATGAAGCTCTTTCCAGTAGAGGTGGTTGTCTCAGGGTAAGAACCCTCCTTCATACCCACTCTAAATCTTAATCTTAGAAATCAGAATGAGGTAACTCAGAGATAGAAAAAAACTGTCCAGAAACATTTTTGTTATGTACAATAATTGTCAGAAATATTCTTCCCAGCTATGAATCTCTCAGAAGGTGTAGTGGGTAACCTGGAACAAATGAGCTGTTGGTACTGCTATTCAGCTTCTTCATCTCCTATTGACTAGGCCACTGTGGCTGCCATTCTTTCACTGGCTCCATGATAGGGACTGGAAGTCCAACTACAAGGTCAGAGCTGGGCCAGGGTCAAAGGATGCTGGGAAAGTCAGGTAGAATGAGCACACAAAGTTGCTACAGAGTGCAGCAATAATGATCCTATAATTTACTTTGTATTTTCACAACACATTATCTAATCCTTTTAACAACCCAATGATGTAATCAAGGTAAGTGATTTTTATCTCTGGTTTGTGTGTATGTTACATGCTGTTGAGTCAGCTCCGACTCCTGGCAATCCTTTGAATGAGTGACGTTCCCAGAGTCCTGTCCTTAACGGCCCAGCTCAGCTCCTGCACACTCATGCCAACAGCTTCTTTTATGGAGTCAATCCATCCCATATTTGATTTTCCTCTCTTCCTGCAGCCTTCTCTTTTTCCCGGCCATTACTGTCTTTTCCAAAGAACTCTGTCTTCTCATGATGTGCCCCAAGTAGCACAGCTTCAGTTTTGTCATTTTTGCGGTTTTCTTAGCTTACAGATGAAAAAAACCCCAGATCTATAAAGTTTGAGTGTCTTGCTCTAAATCATGCCATGTCTGTTATCCAGATCTCTCATCTTTTAATCTAGAATTCTGCATGCTATAGGACACAAAGATGTAAAACTTACCTTATGGTCCTTTCCTTTGAGTTCTCTCTCTCCCTCTCTCTTTTAAATCCTTACCTGAGGATACGTTTTTATTGATATTCGAGAGAGAATGTAACCGGGGGAAATTGTAACCCACTCAACCACTCTTTTGACATTGTCTATAAGTACTGACTTTAATGTGTGGTTTTATGTGTTTCTAGGTTTTTATAAAAATCCTAGAAACAAACTTCAAAAGATGCAGACTCTGACCTTCAGGTGTTCCAGTTCTGGGAGATTTGCTGCACATCATGCGTGAGGCCAGGATGACATGAAGCCAGAGCGACTAAGGCTGGATGATGCACACTGTACTTGTCTGAATGTAGAGAACTTTGTGGCTCCCTCACTCGGTCTCCTTGTTCTGTTTCCCTCTCCCTTCTTATAAAAACCTCTGCCTCCACTGAGATGGGAAGATGGCTTTGGAACATGAGTCCTCCATCTTCCTAGGAGATAGGTTTTGTGACATGAGTCTCCCATCTTTCAGATGGCCAACGTCTGAACAAAGCACATTCCTTTATGTCAGTACCTGCCTCTGGGGTATTGGTTTTGCAGTGGCAGGCAGCTGGACCTGCCTTCAGTTACAAGGGGAAGAGTGAATGAGAGAAAGAAATGTCAATTGGTTACTTCCTATACGTGCCCCAACCAGGGATCAAACCCAAACCTAGGTACGTGCCCTGACCAGAGATCGAACCTGCAAACTTTTGGTGCATGGGATGATGCTGCATCAACTGAGCTACTTTGATTTCTCTTGATTTGTTTTGCCTGTCTTAACCGCAGGAGTACAGAGGAGAACTAGAGATGCTGACCTGGTGAAGTGGGCCTGCAGGCTGCAGAAAAGGGGCGGAAATTCTTTAGCAGAGCAAAGACATTTTAACTCACTGTCATTTTCTAAACCAAAAAGGATCAATCATACAAAAATCTTTGGGAAAATCATTCATTTCCTAAAATGTCATTTTCAAGCTATAATCAATCATCCAACAAGGATTTTTCAAATTAGCCATTAAAAAAATAAATAATTTAGTTCTTGCCCAATTTTACCCCATTACTTTAATTTAACCATATTACTGTGATTTAATGTGCTTTTCTTCAGGATGATTTTTTAAACATTTGAACACAGCTTGTACCAAATCAGCAATGACATTACCTGAACGCATATGTTTATTTCCTTCATTAGCTTTCTTAGCTATTCATTCTCCCTTGGAAGGAGTTTTTAGATCCTTAACTTCCTCTTACTTGAATACTCAGTGTAATTGTTTTCATACAGAACATACAGATCTTCTTTTCTTTCTGAGAATGTGAAGCCACACTTGTGCAGCTATAGGAAGTCATTCTGCTAAAGGCTTTTGTGCATCTATATGTAGGATGTAATTTTAGTTTTATTTTTGTTTATTTTCAGGAGTTAAAATTTTCACAATGAACTGTTAGTGCTTTTAAAGTCAGGGATTTTTAAAATATATAGCGACAAAGTTATAGGTTGTCTTTATGACTATGAAGGACAGAAACAGAAATGGAGTATCCCTGCAGCAGTGTAGAGGGCCGGAATTAACAATATGCACCTTCTAACTTCTACAAATACAATGAAAAGTTACACTGTTATTCCTTTCTGCTGATATTTTCAAAGGCATAAAAAACTGAATGAGTAGATGTGAATCACGCACTTCCTTCACAGTAAGTGAGGCTCCAGTTGCGAAAAAAAAAAACCAAAACTACTCTGTTCTGGTATCCTCAACTTCTAGGAAAAAACAGAGAGACAGTTATTTTAGGAGTCACTATGAACTTACAAAAATTCAGCACAGAACAAGAGTGGCAAGAATGTCACTGGATGAAACTGATTTGCTTCAACTCCCCGGTTCTTTAACATTTCAATTTTTGTCTGTCTCTAAATGATGCAATAACGACTCCTTGTAACCATTTAAATGATTTTTTTCTTCTTCATTCCATTTTTTTAAGACACAAACTTTTAAAATTTTTCAGCAAAAAATTTATTGTTGCCGATAAATGCCAAATAAGTTTATTGTTACCTGAGTCATAGAATGGGCCTACCTTGAGCATTATCATATAACATTCCACCATCCCCCAAATGCCATTGTGCCAACTGAAGCACTCATCCATTCTACAGGGGACTTCTTTCAAGGTCACATCCTTGCCACCTTTGGTATTGGGAGACTAAGGTTCCCAAAAGAAAAACCAGAATGCACTTTTCTGGAAGTAAATATTATTCGTTTCCCTCTCCATTGTTCTTTTATGCACAATGTCTGATCTAATATTAAGAATCAAATAGATAGTGATGAGAGGGAAGCGGGGAGAGGGGTAATGGGGAAAGAAGGGGAAGGGTTAAATCAAGAAACATGCATAACAGACCCATGGACAAAGCCACAGTGGGGATGGGTTGAGGGTGGGAGGTGGGGGCGGGTGGGGGTGGGTGGGGCAGGGGAAAGTGGTGGCGGGAAAGTGGAGACAAATGTATTTGAACAATAAAAAAAAGAATTTTGACACATTCAAAGAAGCAAGAAAATGTGAATTATTATTGAAAAGTAAATGATCAATAAAAATAAACTGAGGCCCAGAAGTTGGGCTTGTCAGACAAGGACTTTAAAATAAAATAAACATGTTAAAAGATGCAGTAAGTAAAAGATTGACACTGCATGAACAGATGGACAATATCCACAGAGCACTGATATAAAAAAGAAACAAATAGAAATATTAGAAATAAAAACCTAAAATATATGAGAATCATTCCATTGATTTAGCAGACTGGACACAGCAGAGGAAAAACATCAGCGAGCTTGTAGATAAGTCAATTAAAATTAGTCAAATAAAACTAAAAGAAGGAAAGAAAGGTGGTTAAAAATTGACAGAGAATCTGAATTCTTTGGGACAATAACAATAATGGCCTAACATTGTACCTGTAATTGGAATCCTAGAAGAGGAGCAGAAAAAGTGACACATAAGGAAAATTTCAAGAAATAATAGTTGAGAAAGTTTTTCAATTGATTACTGATATTAACCCACAGGTTCAAGAATCTGATTGGACTTCAAGCAAGATACACACACAAAAATCTGCTCCTACACACATCAGAGTCAAACTACTAAAAACCAAAGAAAAAGAGCACATCTGAAGAGCATCCAGAAGGTGGAGGGGAATCACTATTTTCAGAGGAATAAGAAGAAGAAGATAGTTGAATTCTTCCAGAAATAATGATCAGAAAACACTAGAACACACCTTTAAAGTCCTGAAAGGGGATGAAACCGGTCAAGCTAACTTTCTATATCTAGTGAAAATATCTTTCAAAAATGAAGGTAAGGTAAAGACATTTTCAAACAGGGTAAGACTGAGAGAATTCATTGCCAACAAACTGTAACTGCAAGAAATACTAACGAAAAGTCCTGGTTGGGTGGCTCAGCTGGTTGGATCATCGTCCCATGCACCAAAAGGTTGCACATTCAATTCCTTGTTGGGGCACATAACTATGTTGCAGGTTCAATCCCCATTTGGGGCATGTACTGGAGGCAACTGATGTTTCTCTATCACATTGATGTTTTTCTCTCTCTCTCTCCCTAAAATCAATTAAGAAAAAACAAACAAACATATCTTTGAGTGAGAATTTTTTAAAAAAGAAATACTAGCAAAAGGTTTCAGACCTAAGGGAAAGAATAACAAATAGAAACAAAAATTTCCAGAAAAATTGAAGGACGCTGAAATGTGTCAACATGTCGGTTTAGACCAACTCAGCATAAAAACTTGGCTTTGATACCTAAGTCATGGTCATCAATACTTTGCCCTAAGGGAGGTGGCATGGCTAATGGGTGCTTTTCCACCTAGAGTGTGAGCTCTCTAGCTGTGATAAAGAGTTGGCTGCCATCTCTAGCTCACTGGTGACATTTGTGAAAATGTAACCCATACTGGCACTGTTCATAGGACTCTTCCTTTCTTTTCTCTTGACTATATTTCTTTCACCAAAATCATTTTATACTGAAACATATCACTATCTACCAGTATTGTGGCAGGAGTATTAAGTCTGAATAGATACGGAAAGAAAAGAACAGAGTTGTGGGCTGGGTGCATGTAAGCGGAGCGGCTGCGGAACTCCGACCAGCTTACAACAGCTCAATGAGTCTCTTGTGTAGTTTTAGTCCAAGAGTGCTCCTCACTCTGGATGGGCAGTTGAGGTGAGTTTAGAATTCATAGCGCATATATTCCCAAAATGTGTCCTTTAGCTTATCCTCAGTGATAGAATAGTGGAACTTTATTTCAGTTTTCCAGTCTTTTTTTACCCCCTTAGTTTTCAGTTTTTGTCCGTTTGTTTATTTTCCCAGGTATTATATTGGACAGACAAGGTAAATCTAATCTGTTTCTTTTACAACTCCTTGTTATTTGTGGTTTCATATATTCAGGAAAGCTGAAAGAATTCTACAGGGAATTTCCATATACCCACCACCAAGGTTCTAACTGAAGTATTGCTTTTGCTTATTAATGATAACTTTTTTATTTTTAGACACATATTATAATTGATTTTAGTTTAATTCAAGAAGGTTGTTATTATGTATATTCCCAAGACCTCTGAGCATTAGATAAAATAATAAAATAATAATAATAATAAAAATAATTAACCAGAGAAATAAAAATTGGAGTGAATATAATTGGGTGATAAATTATATGTCTGCAATACTTTAATAAATGGAGAACTGAAGCTGTCGTTTTAACAACTCATGTTTTAAGATATTTTTGATAGTTAATTGACTGTTTTATAACTATCCACCTCATTTCATAGGTGGAAAATTGGTTGATTGAAGGGAAAGGAGAAATAAGTGAACTTATGTCAATTTAGGTCCATGTTGTACTAAGTAAAAATTTACCTAAAATATAAATCTATCTTAGAATTCAAGAGATCTCCTTTTGTAGATAAATTTTAAAGTATATTATGTAATAACATAGTTTCATGCTGGATGATGAACACAGGAATGGGAAAATTCTTGGCTGTGTGATTCACCTCCTTCCAATACTTTCATGATTTGGGAAAAGACAAAAGCAGCAGCAGCAAGTATGCTGACTTCTTGAGAAGCCAAAGGATAGGCCTCAAAGTCCTTTCAAAGGAGTATTTAAACTCCGATCCCCTTTAAAAGGGTGTTTTATACAAAACCTTGGTTGTGATATTCCTGCACTTTATGTTTTCCCCCTTGTACTACAGCATTTTTAACAGCCCAGCCAGGGGACCAGAAAGCAATCTGACTCATATAACAATGCCCTGCATGTTATTATTTTTTTTTTTGAATTGCATTTCCCCAGCACACAGTACAAAGATTTTTCTTTTTTTCCCACAGATCAAAACCAAAAGCTGTGTCAATGTTTGTGTCAACTTGAATCACCACCTGCCAGGGCCTGACTCGGGCTGGCAGTCCAAAGGGAAAATCTTGCCTGAGTGCAAAACAGCCTCTGCATCCGTCCCCTGCCCCAGTGCATAGACCCAGATTAGCTGGGAGAGGAGACGGAGGCAGATTTGACTGGAGTTGAATTCTTGGAGGCAGGAGGGCTTAGGGTAGAACAAAAATTTGGTGAGGACTAGGTAGAAGTGACTTTGGAGGGAAACAGTTTGAGCAAGAATAAGGCTGTTCATAATTCCAAACTGGTGCCAGGGCTTTTTCGCTAGAAATGCTTTCAGGACAAGACTTTTCCTTGGAGAAGCCTGCAGCCTGAAAACCAGCCATCTTTCGCTATTATAAAACTTCAGAATATATAAAAATTTAAAACAAAGACTCATTCGTGTTCAAGAACTTACTTAAAATAAAAGTAAAATAGAATAATCTGTTCTTTCCTTCTAAGATCCTTTTCGACACTAGATTTTTACATACTAAAAGTAAAATCCTTTTTAAAATTAACTTGCAGGAAAAGGAAGCATAATTTTATTAGGCAACTATTGTTTTTTCCTTTTCCTCATTGACCAGATTTTGCCAGATGAATAACATTGTTAGTTGGCTGAGTCTTTCTAGATTTAAATACAGGCAGAATAAGTATCAAACAATCTACTCTGTTCTTTCCCCACCAAATCACTAAGCTTAGGATGAACTCCAGAGGGTCCATGAGTTCCCGAAACAGGAAAAACGTTAAACATATGCACACATATACATCTTATCAGAGAGAAGTTTCATAGCTTTTATCAGACAGTCATATCCCAAAACATGAAGAACCACTGCATTAAGATTTTTTGAAATGTAAAATTGTGACTTACACATAACTTTATTACAGAGGAAGAATGTTAATCCTATTAGGAAACAGAGCGTGCTTGTTCTAGTTATTGTGGTAAAGTAATAAATTAGCATTGTGATTTATTCAAAAGCAAAGTTAGAGAAAAATTAAAAATACATTAAGGTTTACAATACACATTTAATACAACTATGATAAAAGAAGAAACATTAAATTTACACAGTTAATTGTTTCATCAATAATATATGTTCTGTAGTCTCTGAGAAATCTTTCCTTAGCTCATTCCCAAGGGAAAAGAACAAATGACTCCTTTCTGTTTGAAATTTCTCCTTACAAGAGTCACAACACTGAATTAACATCTTAGAGATTATTCACGTTCAAATTCAAATGAGTTGTAATCATAGGATTTAAGCACTTTAAATCCTATTGGTAATGTCATACATTGATAATGTAGTACAGTCACCTGAAATCTTCGATTAAAAAGCATTTGGTGAGTGTTTTATTGCTGAAAAATAGTACATTTTCAGAGATTCAACTAAAAATGACTTGAATTTTCAATACCATGTTTCAGAATGAGAAAAAGAGGGGAGTTGATGTAGAATGAGATAAATTTAAGAAAAACTATAGGTTATTCACATAAGTATATGTCTTCTTAGTATAAACACACAGTAAAGCAAAGAAATGTAATAATCTTACATTTTATCAATTATGATTTCTCTTCTCTTTCATGTAGGAAATGAATGCATACCATCTTTATTGTAATAAAAAAATGCTTTTGAACTATACAACATATGCTCTCACTGATTTTTGTTTTAAAGAGAACCAGGAACTTAATCTGTTCTAAAAGTTAAAGAATATAAGAATTTCATCTTTCAGGATGCAGGAAACAAAACCGAGCATCCATATTCCTGCTATATTATCAGTGTACACATGAAGTGTTTGAATCTAGGCCTGTCATACACTCCAGTAAATTGAATAATATTCATGTGCTATCCAGTAATGGTTAGGCTCGCTTTCATAAGTGTGCTTTAATCTTAATAATGGATGCAAGGCAAAAAGAAAGGAACTCTATGGAAGTCTATACAGGGAATGTTCTGTGCCAACTAGGCTATAATATTTGGTCCCAAATACACATTTAATATTTTTAGAGGATCAGCGTAGAAACGGATAGAATTACACATACTTATATCCCTTGTGACATCATTGGTGACTTTGTTTTGGACACTTATTCCAGATATTCAAAAACATTATTACAGGATTAAAATGACACTGATGAACAACCTAAGATTTTTATTTTTACTTACTATGCTGTTAGCCCAACAAAACAAGCTAAAAGATTTAAGGTAGAACAAAGGTCTTTTAAGGAGGAGGAAAGCCAAGTGACTAACAAATCTAGTAAGTCACTATCATAGCAAAGACGTCCAGTAGAATTATCAGTCTTAATCTAAAGCATAAAGCAAAGCAGAGAGAGAGAGAGAGAGAGAGAGAAGTGGAATCCGCAAACAAAAGTAGTTGATAGGAAAAACATGGAGAGCATCAAGAGGAATGAAGAACCAATGAAATCTTGGGCCAAGATTGAATTAAGACTCATGATAAAGAATTACTTTTATCCTTATTGAAGAAACAAGTGTTTGAATTAGAGCTTCTGGATCTAAGAAAATGCAATCACTCACTTTAGTCCACGAATTTAAGCCCATCAGAAGAATGGCTGTGAGAGGTTTTCCTGGTCTCTCTTCTTGAATTTGCAACAAGTTCAATATATATAATTTAACAAAGGATTCCTTATTGACACACAGACACAGCTCAGAGATTTGTGCATTGAAACATCTGCAAGTGAGTAAATAGCAGGCTGCCACTCACACTCTCTACAGCCCGGAGGAGCAGGGAAATACAGACAGGTTCTTGATCCTGCCAGAGTGGTTAGTATGCCCTGAGGCTGAGCCCAGTGATGGGGCAGAGATGGAGCACAGAGTAGCGGTGGCTGTCTGAGGGAGCCATTACCAGGCAGAAAACAAGCCATGGAGCCTGGCTGTTTCCCCTCACCCTCCCAGAGCTAGCAGTGGGGAACAGAGCATGTTATCTGCAGCCCTGAGAACTGGAAAGGCAGAAGCATTTTCCCTGAGCTGTAGGCACACACTGCAGCTAATCCTGTACATTTACCTTTATTTGGGAAATTCTTCCTGTTCACTTTTTTTTGTCCTTTATAATTAAGTAATGTAAATAACTTATACTCATTAAGGATCAAGGTGGATTACAAGACCGTAATTAAAGCCAATTATTTAACACAGGAAAAATAGTTTCTGGGAAGATGTGATTCTTCTTTTTACTTTTCTATAACACTGTTTCCTATAGAGTAAACTTGACAATTTACACTACATATAAAGAACTCTAATAATTCCACCAAAAGAAATACTATAACTAATAAGTGATTTCAGTAAAGTAGCAGGATACAAAATAAATATCTAGAAATCAGTTGTATTTCTATACACTAACAATGAACAACAGAAAGGGAAACTAAGAAAACAATCCTATTCACAATTGCTTAAAAAAATACCTAGGAATAAATTTACCACGGATATAAAAAACCTGTACTCAGAACATTATGAAACACTGAAGAAAGAAATTGGAGAAAATAAAATAAGTGGAAGCATATACTGTATTCATGGATAGTAAGAATTAACATCGTTAAAATGTCCATACTACACAAAGCAACCTATAGGTTCAGTGAAATTCCTATTAAGACACCAATGCCATATTTCACAGAACTAGAACAAAGATTCTAAAAATGTATATGGAACCACAAAAGACCCTGAATAGCCACAGCAATCTTAAGAAAGAAGGACACAGTTGGAGGAACCACGCTACCATAAAACTATACAAGGCCATAAGAATCAAAACAACATTGTACTTGCATAAAAACAGACACATAAATCAATGGAACAAAATAGAGAACCTAGAAATAAACCCATACCTTAATGGTCAATATTTCACAAAAGGAGCAAGAACTTAACAATAAGGTAAATATAATCTATTCAATAAGTAGTATTGAGAATATTGGACAGATATATTTAAAAAAATGAAACTATAGCACCTTCTTACACTATATACAAGAATAAACTCAAAAATGGATTAAAGACTAAAGTGTTAGATTCAGAACCATAAAAATCCTAGAAAAAAATATAGGCAGTAAATATCTCAGACACTTCTTACAGCAATATTTTTTTCCGCTATCTCCTTGGGCAAGGGAAATTAAAGATATAATAAACAAATGGGACTACATCAAACTAAAAAGGTTTTGCACAGCAAAGGAAACCAACAAAAGGAAAAGACAACATATTTGCCAATGATACATGTGATAAGGGGTTAATATCCAAAGTTTATAAAGAACTTATACAACAGTTTATAAAGAACTTATACAACTTAAGACACACAAAAAACAAACAATCCAATTAAAAAATGGGCAAAGGACCTGAATAGGCACTTCTCCAAAGAGGATATACAGATGGCCAATAGATATATGAAAAGATGCTTAATGTCACTAATTATCAGAGAAATGCAAATTAAAACCATCTCACACTTGTCAGAATGGCTATCCATTGGTGGGAAAGCAGATTGGGGCAGCCACTGTGGAAAGCAGTATAGAGTTACCAAAAAAAAAAAGAAAAAGAAAATTAAAAATGGAAATACCTCAGAACCCAGTGATTCAACTTCTAGAAAGCTATTAGAAGAAATCCAAAATACTAATTTGAAAGACTATATACACCCTATGTCCATCACAGTGTTATCTACAATAGCCAAGATTTGGAAGCAGTCCAAGTGTACATCAGTAGATGAGTGTATTAAAAGAGCTGTGGTGTATTTATACAATGGAATACTATTTGTCTGTAAAAAAAAAAAAAAAGGAAATCTTACCTTTTGCAACAGTATGGATATACCTGGAGAGTATTGTGCTAAGTGAAATAAGTCAGTCAGAGAAGGACAAATACCATATGATTTCACTCACATGTGGAATCTAATGAACAAAATAAACTTAACAAACAATATAGAAACAAGCTCATAGATACAGGGAACAGACTGACAGCTGTCAGAGGGGAGGGTGTTGGGGGCTGGGTGAAACAGATGAAGGGGTTAAACAAACAAACAAAAAAAACCTCATAGACACAGACTGACAGTGTGGAGATTACCAGAGGGAAAGGGAGTGGAGGAGGTAGAAGGTAAAAGGGGGATAAATGGTGATGGAAGGGAATGACTTTGGGTGGTGAACACACAATACAATATACAGCTGATGTATTATAGAATTGTACACCTGAAACCTATATAATTGTATTAATCAATGTCACCCTAATAAATTAAATTTTAAAAAAAGATGAATTGGAGTGGCTCACTCCAGTCTGTCCCTATCTCTGAAATGTAGCTGCCCAAAGGGAGAACAATAAACTTCTGAGCACCTTGAAATGTTTGTCAATTATGATATAACTAGATAAATCAACTATGAAAATAAACATGACTCATGTTCAGAGCCTCAAAAAACCAATGTACATTAAAATAAATTTAATTTTAAAAATTGGAAAACATTAAATGTTAACTTTAATGCATGATTTTGAAATAAAGGGTATATTATTTATAGAATATCAGTTTCTTTCCACTGCCAGTAAATAAATGTTGAACAAATATTTTAAAAATTATTAGTCTGTGTAGGGTACAAAACATGTGTCAGGTTGTCCTTAATGGCACGTGAGCTCCTTTATCCCTGATTATATCTATACATCATTCATATTATTTAGTAAAGTTTCTTGAATGCATGGATAAATGAATTATTGAAATGAAATAGATATATACAACGTTAGTATGTAGAGTTCTGCTTTAATTTGATTTTTTTCTGCCTGAGTTTGTCTTGTATGATTGAGTATATATATCATTTGACCAAATTATTTTAATTCTTGTTGTGTTATTTATCCTCCAAACTCTTATGTTGAAACCCTAACGTCCCATACAACAAAATGTGACCTTATTTGGAAATAGGGCTATTGTAGATGTAATTAGTTAAGATGAGGTTGTATTAGAGTAGGGGGAGCCCTAATCTAGTATGGCTGATGATCTTACAGAAAGGGAATATTTGGGTACAGCCGTGTACATGAGGAGAGTGCCATGTGAAGACAAGGCAGAGATCATGGTGATGTCATAAGATATATATAACTTATGTGAAATTATATATATATAATTTCAAGAGTCTCCTAAACACAACCCTGGTCATATTATTCCCAAGCTCACCAACATTTCATAGCTTGCTATTAACTACTATATAAATGCAAAGTCTTCAACTTATGTATTGTGGTCCCTAACTTTCCATTCTAGTCCTATCTCCTATATTTTTCATCCCTTCCTATATTCTGTTCATCTATCTAATCGATCATCTAATGAAATTACACCATTCAGTTCCCAAACTATGCCTTATGTTTTGCTTTGTAAAGGCTTTTTTTTTACAAATATTTTATTCATTTATTTTTAGAGAGAGGGGAAAGGAAGGAGAGAGGGAAACGTCAATGTGTGGGTGCCTCATGTGTGCCCCCTATTGGGGACCTGGCCTGTAACACAGGTATGTGCCCTCACTGGGAATTGAACCAGTGACCCTTTGCTTCACAGGCTGGTACTCAATCCACTGAGCCACACTAGCCAGGGCATGTAAAGTTTTTGTTTATGTTGTTTCTTCCACCTAGGAATACCTCGTGCCTATTTAACAAAATTCTACTAATTTTCTAGATATATCTCAAATGTCTTCTTTTGTAAAGACTTTTCTGATTCTGCCAACCAAATGAAATCTCTCCTTCTGTTAGAGCCCCTTAGAACAAATGGTACTAATCTTGTTCTATTTTAACGTATAGGCGTATATGCCTTTGTCTTATTTCCCTTTCCACTCTACTGGAATTTCATTGAGGTAGAACTTGATTATTTTTCCTCTTTGTATACCCTGTAACAGCAAGATGCTAAGTGCATTAGCATCTTTAGAGCAGAAGATAAAAGATAGAGAATCTTCTTTAACTTAAATTTCTACAGATTAGTTCTCCAGAATGTAAGATGAAAGATAAACTATTAATAGGTGATTCAAGCTGTAATTTGGAAATGATCATACCTGTAGTTTATCATAGTCTTCAAGAATAATGATTTGAAATTTAGATTTGTTTGATTATGTAAATAAGAGGAAATCTATATCAATGAGACTATGTTCAAGATGTAAACATTTCTCTAAAGCTTGGAACTGAGTATATTTAATCTGATTTTATCCCTTTGTTTGCTTTGACAACATGAGAAACGATCACTCTGCGCAAATGTACAATACTAGGAATGGAGAATAATAAACTAACCTTTTGGGCAACATCAATCTAAAAAATGACTATTGCTCATAGTACAACCAAATTGTAGTTTTTAGCTTTTGGTACTTGCATCCATACCTTAAAAAGAAATGAAACAAAGAAAATTTTAGACAAAAATTGGATAGCTTTCTTTATTATCTCTCTTTCAATCCATGCCACTTTAAAATGAATTGGTTTTATGAAGGTTGTGTTTCTAGATCTTTGTGGTAAGTTTTATAGGCTGTATCTTTTTTTCTCTAGTAATTTTCCTGTGGACTTTTACTTGAATTACTTCTAGCCATGCTCCTGAGGAGGGTTCACGATGTTGCAGGCAGCCTGCTTTTGAATCTTCCATCTGTAAGCTAGTTTCAGTCCCCCTCAAGATGTTTCCAGGCAGACTGTAGCCACTGTGCTGCTTCTTTTTGTTTTGTTTCTAGATTAGAGGATTGAGAGTTTGAAGAGAATATAAATGAATACATTGCTTTCAGCTGTCATCAATTATAGAGACTATTATTCACTATTGATGTAAATCTTTGGTTCATATTTTATAGTTACCTGAAGATACTACATGTTGACACTGACAAAGCCAGTCTCTGAATAGATAATAATACGCATTGCTACAGCTGACTGATTATGTAAACTGAGGAGCACTTTAACATCCAAATCGAAGAAGATATGAGTGGCTTTTGAATGTGAACTATTTAAATATAATTTACTTTGAATATTTTAGTAATAGTAGAAAAATCTTTACTGTACTTTTATCTTTTATCTCTGCTTTTGTTTGTGTTTTTTAACCAACGCCATAGCTAACATTTAAATTATAGTCTCAGAATTAGTACATTGAAAATGACACTAGAAATTGGGGAACTAAGGAGGCTGGCCTAGAAATTAAAACTTGTCAGATTATGTCTCACACGCATTACCTTAATGAGAAGATTGTGGGGGAAAGGGGAGTTCATGATCGAATATGTGCGGCATGGAATGCACACATTGTATTAATTCTTTTTTTTTTAATTTATTTACTTTTTAAATACATTTGTCTCTGCCTCCCCCCCACCTCTTTCCCTTGCCCCATCCCACCTTCCCTCCCTCAGCTCTTCCCCTTTGGTTTTGTCCATGAGTCCTTGCTATATGTTCCTTGACTTTCTCCTTCCCTTCCCTTTCCCTGCCTCCCCCTTCCCTGTTGTCTCTGTTGATTTCTTTTCCTTTCAGTGTTGCTGGTCATATTTTCCTTGCATCTTTGCATTGTTGGTTAGGTTCCGCTTATAGGTGAGATAATTCTTTGTTATGTGTGAATTAGAGTACCACAAGCACTGCCATGACATGCAATAAAGAACCCTGATTTGACCTTGTTTAATCCAACTTTCCCCAAATTCATTTGACCAGAGAACATTTTATATGTGTGGCATTAGTTAACATTCTGTGAAACATTAATTTGGCAGAAAAAACCTGGGGAGGGGTGGGATATTGCTTCAATGCTTAGAAAAGCAAAGGTTTCAGTGTTTTGCAAGTTTGTTAAAGGATAAAATAGGCATTTTCATCTTTGCTTGACTTTAGCCTTTTCATTTGGCAAATGTACCGCTCTTTCACTGAAACACAACAAAACCTATGCTGGAAAATTAGTTATAGAAAATCACATTCATATAAAAGACATTTTGTTTAAATTTCTCAATAATTTGTTGAAGAATATAAGTATTTAAAAGAATATATGTAAAGCTGATATGGAACCATAAAATAGATACATCATTAATATGGAAATGTATCTGAATGCACAGCATAAGCCTAATATTCTTATTTATACAAGTTTACTTTATCAATGATATTTTATTATAGGAACCAATTTATAGATAATTATGTATTTAATTTTTACCTATGCCTTATGATAACTTCATGAATTTAAAATATTGGGTTGGCCAAAAATTTCACTTAGTTTTCGTAAAATAGAAAATACATTTTCATTTTCACCAATAACTATATTGGTTTGGATATTTTGAGTATGTCAGCTATCTCCGATGTGGTAGAACACTGATTGTTCTCAATTATTGTCTTGATTTGATCACTATTAACTTCAACTGGTCTACCCAACTGTACAGCATCGTCCAATGAGAAATCTCTAGCATCAAACCACTTTTGACATGTTCCATAAGTCATAGACCTTCTCCATACACTGCCCAAATCTTTTTTTAATTTTTGCAGTTTAGTTGTATTTTTACTTTTCTTGAAATAATAAACCATAATATACCAAAAAATGTCGCTTTTCTTCCATCTTCTATATTAAAATAGCTACACAAAAATTCATCAATTTTGATAACTTTTTAAAAAATGAACAGTGATATGACAGCTGTAACAATACAATCTAACGAAATTATTTCAAATGAAACTAAAGACAAGTGCTATTACAGCCATCTTACCTGCAAAAAACAAAAAAAACTTTATATACATATATATATATAAAACCCAACATAAAGACTCATATTTCAGCCTAAAGCATAATTCCCTTCTTTTCAAAATTTTGTTTCTATCTCTGCAGAATGCACACCTTTAAAAACAAGCCACAGAGGAGTGTGTGTGTGTGTGTGTGCGTGTGTAATACATGTACATGACAGCAAACCGAAATGCTTAGAGAAAAGCAATAGACAATTGCCTCACTCATTCATGTTACCAGAGACGAACTTTTTAAATTACTTGGTGATGAAGCAAATGGAATGCAAGGGTAAATTTTCTTTCTGTGGTTTCTGCGATATGATCTGTAGCCTTCTCAAAATAGAATATTCTTGTTACAAAAATCACTTGGATTATCTCTTCTACATTCCATTGGTTGCTTAAATTTTGCCATATTTCAATTAGCTTTATATTAGACTATAACTTCTAATATAGTTATCTGGAAGTTTAAATTACCTTTTTAAAAATATACATAACAAAAACTTTACCATATTACCCATTTTTAAGTGTACAGTTCAGTGATATCAAGTACATTTCCATTGTTGTGCTCCATCACCACCACCATCCACAGAACTCTTTTCATCTTGCAAAGCTTGAAATCTACCTATTAAACAATAACCCCGCAGCCTTTGGCAAACACCGTTTTATTTTCTTTCTCTATGAACTTGACTATTGTTAGTACCTAAATTTAAGTGGAATCATACACATTTCCTTTTTTCTTGAGTGGTTATTTTATTGACAGTGTAAATCACAATTTTTTTAACTTGGAAAACCCTTTCTGGGAGCTTCATTGCTCTCATTTTGTTTGCATTAGTTTTCCTCTAGGACTGATGTACATTGGTCCTGGGTTTTCATTTTATTGAAGTGGTGGCAGCACTCTATGTCTCAGGGTCTTCATTTTTCTCCTACGTTGTTTTATTTTGCTTCATTGTCTTCTAATGCCCAGTATGGGTGATGCAAATATGGTCTGATGACATGTTCTAAATTTCTTCCTTTGTAAGGGACTCTTGTTTTCCTTTCTATGGAAACACTTAAAATTTTCTTTTTATGCTTAACATTCTACAACTTTACAATGATATATCTATGGCTGAGTATTTTTTATCAATTTCTGTACTCAGGACCTTAACATTCTTAGAGTGCTTTTACATGTGAGGAATTCTGTCTTTTTCTGGACATTGAGAATTTATTTCATAATATCCTGTCAGCATTTTGTTTATTTTTTAATTTTTATTATTTATGTGTAACAGTTGTTCCTGCTTTTTCTCTTTCCCCACCTCCACCCAGCCCCACTGGAAACTCTGGATTTTTGAATGACCAGGTGGCTGAAAAAAATGTCTCTTTATCTTTCTATCATATTATCTCTTTATTTATATATATTTTTAGTTCTTTTGCTCTATATTCTTTGAGGTATTTTTTTTTGCTTTGGCTATTTTTCTTGTCTCATTTAATTTTCTATATCAACAGCTATTTGCTCTTAGAACACCTTCTTGTTCTCTGATTGCTCTTCTTTTATAGAGAAAATACTATAAATGAATTTTACCATATCATTTATTTGATTTTTTAAAGTCTAATTTTTCCCTAATCAATCTTTTCCTGCTAGTGTCAGTTTTTAAAATGTATTATGGTCTTGGTGCTTCATTCTGCTAGGTCTTCTTGAATGCCAAGTGATATTTGGTATTCATTTATGTTTTAAAAAGGACTAAGTATTTGGGTGCTCTTTGGGCACACTGATATAAGTGGTATTATTCTTTTTTAACAGCAATTCTGATTTGCAACTCTGTCTTATTTGGCAAAGGCAGGGATATGTTGAATAATGGGTTTTGGTTTAGGATGAATAAGTAAATAAGTAAATAAAGCACATGATTTCCTTCCCACTATAATGCTTCATCCTCACTTCCATGTCTTTTTTTTTCTTCTCTTAAGAGCTAACAGGAAGGATAGTAAGGGTAACAGGCAGAAGAACACTGAATCTTAAAATGCTTAGTCATCAAAGAACAAAGATGAATGAACAGAAAGAGAGAGAAGAAGAGTTTTGGTAGCAGTGCATTTTAAACTGTTTTTACTTTTTTGTATTGTGTTGTTTTAAAAAGTACTAAAGAGCCACAAAAACAATAGGTTAATTAAATTTACCTATTTGTGCTTAAAAAGAAAAACTCAGCCTTGGCTGGAATGCCAGCCTGCGGACCAAAGAGTCGCCAGTTCCATCCCCAGTCTAGGGAACATTCCTGGGTTGCAAACAAGGTCCCCAGTAGGGTGTGCACAAGAGGCAATCACCCACTGATGTTTCTCTCTTTCTTTTTCTCCCACTCTTACCCTCTCTAAAAATAAATAAATAAAATGCTTTAAAAAAAGTTAGTTTAAGAAAACTCAAAGAACTATCATATAAGTTACTTATCTTGATAGAGATTATAAAGCAAAAATTTGCACTAAACACTATGTCTAAAGGAAGGAAGACAAAGATATCCACTGTTACCATATTTGCTTTTAACAAAGTAGGTGTTAAAAACCAATACCTAAGAATAGAGTACCTAGGAACACAGAAGAAATGGAAGGATTGATAGTAAAGAGATAAAACTCCTTTTAATTTCAGCACATTGTAATACTTTATATTACATATAAATTTTACATTATATATTTTAGATTACAGAATAATATAGCAAAATAATATTTTAAAATGCAAAGCTACTACTAGAGCTAAAAAGAAATTCAGCACACTTGGTAGATATAAGAATGACATACATAATGCTGAGTGATCATGTATAAAAGAGAAATAAAAGTAAGTACAAATTCCAAAAGGAATAAAGTTTCAAGAATTAAGTACGAAGACAAAAATTTTTTGTGAAGTAAATTTGTAAATTCTAATAATGGTATGAATAAATGAGGAGCTATTGTATTTTGCCATGCATAATGCACACCCACGCTTTTTGTGCATCATACAGAGATTATTATGCCCATTATTATATCCATGAGGATTACATGTAATCATTATACCCATGTTTAATGCATATACTTAGTTTTCCCCTAAAAATTTGAGCAGAAAGTGCACATTATAAACAACAAAGTACGGTAATTCAAGGCTCTTGAATGGGATGACTTTATATAATAAAGATATCAATTTTCCCTATTTTAATCTATAAATGTAATCCTACTTAGGATCCTAGTTAGATTTTTTGAAGAAACTGATGAACACAGTAAAATTTATGTACAAGTAAAGTTCTACAAAAACTGAAATAAAAGGAAAGGAATGAGAATTTCCCATACCATTTATTAAGACATATTGCAGAACTATAATAAAAACATTGTGGGTTTTGGCACAAAAATAAGATAAATGAATAATGAAACAAAGAAAACAGCTTAGAGACACATCCATGCATATATGAAGACAATTTATAATAAAGTTGTCACTGCAAATCAATGGGTAAAAGAAAAATTTAGTAGCACATACTGGGAAAATGAACACACTAACTAAAGAAAAATAAGGTTAGATCTTAATAAAATGCCACATACAATGATGGAATCCAGATGGATTAAAGACCTAAAAAAACAAAAGTTAAAACTACAATGTTAATAGGAGAAAATGCTGGAGAATACCACTGCAACCTAAAGAGTAGAGAAATACTTCTTAGTAAAACTTCAAAAGTAAAAGCCATAGGCAAAAAATTTGTATGAGTTTGATTATATCGAAACTAAGGATCTCAGGTCAACATTGGGCATCCTAGACAAAGTTAAGTAGGTGACAGAAAGAAGAAGATATCTGCATATTAAAAACTGTCAGAGAAACAAATCTGGTCCAAACCAGGAATTTATAAAGTCAAGAAGAACAAAACAAGAAACCCAAAGAGAAAATGGACAAAGTATATGAAAGTATTTTATAATCTCTATTGACTATTGCTTACTTTATTCTTTTCCATAGAAATTTAACTTATTCCAGAAAGACTCATGTTCCTACTTCTTAAAACTCATCTATTTTTATGTTAATACTATTAGAATATAAAAATGCATTTTAATGTTTTAAAATCTCAGATAATAACAATTACAGTAACTCCCCTAGAAAGTCTGGCAATTATGCAACAAACACGTAGGACTCTGACTTTAAATGATAATGTTCTCTAAAAAGACTCATTGGAGTTACAATTATCAAGTCATTTTAAAGGAAAGGATGAATGTGTTTTATAAAACAAACTGGCATGGGAAATAATGTAGTATCAGGTTTTGTCAATGTGTAGAACTCACCATTTCCCCTCCAGGCTTAAACAAATATTACATGAATGAGGATTCTTATAAAATGTTATGTTTTGAAATAGGTTTCATTAATGGTTTCTAGTGATAATTTATTTCTCCTTTTATGCACAAGTCTCTTCTCATACTAATAATGGATAGCTTATTTGCATATAAATAGATTTCAGTATTTGCTGAAGCAGAGAGCCAATATGTTTCTTTCTTCCTTCCCTGCCCCCCTGGCCCCCGGACATTGTTAAACAGGAAAAAAGGAAGAAGAAGAAGAGGAAAGAGAAGAAGAAGGAGGAGGAGGAGGAGAAGGAGAAAAAGGAAGAAGGGGAGGAGGAAGAGAGAGGAGGAGAAAGCAGAGGGGGAGGGGGAAGGAGAAAGGAGGGGGATACTACAATAATTAGCAACCAGGATATATAATAATTTTCCTTGGTGTTTTTATTGGTATACTTTTTGTGCTCTATTAAAGTAATTAAAAATGCACACTTTGCTCAGTGATGCTTTTTGGTATACCTATGGTTCAAACAAGACAAAACAACAAAGGAGCTCGAATTGGTTACTGAAATGTTTGCTATTACCCTCTAGGTATCTTTTCTTAATTAGTTTTTACTGTCTTTGATAAGGTAGCATGTTCTGTTTTAGAGAAGGTAAAGGTCATTTTTGTGACTATATTGCTTAATTAAATAAATCCCTTATTTTGGAGGATATAAAAATCACATGCTTAGATGGGGAGAGATTTTGTTCTTTTCAGTTAAAAATATACAAATGATAATATTTCAATTATCATATGCTTAAAAGCACCAAATCTCCAAAAATTATTATAGAACATATGTCTTTCCCAAATATGTCATATATTAAAAAGGCTTTTTGAGATACTTTCATTTCCACTGACAATGGCAATTAATAAAGAACAATTAACTCAATGTTTATAAAAGATGTCTATTTGGTATTTGCTTTTTTGCCTTTCAGTGTTTCAGAGAGGATACACACCTGTATCATTGTTCTTTAAGTGAATAGGAGGCATCATCTTATGGTATACTCAGCATTTTTCAGTAATTCCTTCAGGAAATTAAGAAAACAGCTGCTTTCTGGTAGGTATGATGTCTGTGGATAAATGTGTTTTTTTGACCAGCAGAGGTCACTCAGTGTAAAGTGAATAATGACTTCTGCTTTCAAAAAAGACAGCAAGCATGATTATTCTATTTGAGCAATTCTATTTTACTTGAATCTGTTACTTGCATAAACACTACTTTCATCTGTTGTTACACATATTTGCCTGGGTGAGACAGTTTCTCCTCTTCCAAAGACCTTTCCAAACATGAAGCCAAAAGCATCCTGAAAGAAGGGGTAAAAAAACACTGTATTTAAATCTAGGTATTTTTGAACATTATACAGATCTTTCCTACTAGTTAAAAAAACAGTGATTGAGAAAACTGTCCCTCATAGCACGTGACACACTGCCTTCTACCACAGAGAGGCAGTCTTCACTAAAAGATGGGCATCAAAGCTGTTTGGTTTCTAGGGGAATGACATTTAACCCTGTATTTTTAAAATGATGCTGTTTATAACAGGTTTAGAAAACAGTAGTGTGTAGCGGTTTTGACAACTAGCAGTATGTAAACATGGAGATTTGAAGACAACTTGATTTTTTGGATTGTGACATGTTTGTTTTCTTAAATATTCATGTGCTTATACATTTAAAAGTAAAACCAAAATTACGTTCACTTTTGGTATGCTGATGAATTAATAATCCAGGAACAAAATCTCCTAAATTGATCATATAAACCTCAGTTTATTCCATCTCTTGGACCTAGTTGACCTGTTAGAGAAATGTCACCTCCAGGTAAAAGCATAACATTTTAATTTAATTAACATCATACTTGTTTGGCAAATTTGATGTTTTTGGAAAGTGCTAGAGACACCTAAAGAAAATTTAAAAGGCACTGTGAAATAGTAAAGAGTTGTTAAAACCACAGAGCCAGTCATGGCTCAAGTATTAGCTCATTTCCCTATAAAATTTAAATTTTATTTTTTCTTCTTTCCTGTCAGGGATGTTATAAGGATTAAAAGTGGTTGAAAAATTTGGTCCTTACTCCCTAGTGACTTTATGGAAGTTGCTTAATTTTTCTGGGCCATTTTAATACCTTTTATAAAAGAGAAAGCTAAAACTTAACAAAGTTTAGAGGATTTACGAAGGTTAGATGGCTAGAAAGTATGGACCTGAACTTAGGTTTAAGGTTTATTTTGGAAAATAATAGACTAAAATGAGATAAAGATGATAATATACTCATACTTCAAAGGATTGCAACTACCATGATCATAAAAGAAGTTTTGCACATTTGTCCCCAAATTGAAATAGTGTGCTATGTCCGTGACATTATTCATACATCAAAGGATGGGCACTCAAAAGTAAGTCTCTTCTAACCTAATAATGCAGTCTTCTGCTAACCTCTTTCCTCTCAGGCACCAACTGTTTTAACCTTACTTATAAACATTTTTGTGACATATTATCTAAAAATCATTTTCATATTGTAAATAGAAATATGAATTCAAAGTATTCATTGTTCCATAAACAATTACTGAAAAATAAAGTATAATGAGAAGAGAATGGATGAAAAGATTAGTCACAGGAGTAGATTCTATTGGAGTCCTAAATTGACTCTTCTTTTCTTGGTTTGGTTTAGTTTAGCTCAACAGGATTGACTGAGGATTTACCATAGGCAGGCACAGAGACACAAGAGATTCAGATATATTATAAAGGAAATGATCGTCTCATCCATAATTTAAGAAGACATATTCTATGGATTACTACTTCTTGAGATTATTTGAGCAAGAGATTATTTAATGTTAAAATATAGTATTCGAGAATAGCCACATACTAAGTTGTTGTATTTGAGAGGTCTAAAGCAATGGGTTTTGTTAAAAATTGTTTCCTTGATTTCATTTTCAGAGAATGTGATTTATTTTTTTGATATGCATCCAAGGAATCTGCATTCTAACATTAATCTCGGTCATTCCGATGCCTGTGATCCTTGAACTATACTTAGAGAAAAAATACTAAAAAATATATATAGTGCTAAATATGATCTTTTTTGTTTTTTAGTCTTGGTATTCCAAGCCATAGAACAAGTTCAGCCAGAGGCCAGTGTAGAAACACATCCAAAGCCATAGAAGAGCTGTGAAGAAACCTTGAGAGTCATGGGTATTCAGCTAGATGAGGAAATTCTTAACTATTTGGAAACACATATTATTAATATAAACAAGAGAAGGTCTGGATGAGTTCTCATGGTAGCCTGTTATTATTTCACGAAGGCGAGGGAAGAAGGTTAAGGATATTTTACATTATGTGATCACAGGAACAGAGTGAACAGAGAACATTGTTAAAGAAAACAATCTTATTTTTACTTAAATCTTTGTACGTTATTGAAAATGAACAAGAAGCTTTCTGAAATACTTAATGGTTAACCTAATAGTTTTTGGTTTAATCTGGTGAATGTAAATAAAACATTTGTGCATCAAAGTATGAAAACGCATTCTATCATTCATTTAATCTATAAAATATTTTTGTTTTAAGATGCAGGATTTATTCATTTAAGTCACAAATGAAAGCATTAACCTTTGTTTAGTTGACAACACTATATAAATCATGTAAACTCTTCGGTTAGAAAACTCTAAACTCTATGATCCAGCTTTATTGTAGCAAACCTGGTCAAAGAAAACTTCAAATAGAAACACTTTTAGGAGCCTAACCATTTTCAGCAAGTTGTGAAAATTGCAAATAGTCACAATTAAAGTGGTAAAAATTAGCCATTTAAATAAAGTTTTGCTTTAAATCATAGTTTATTTACTATATAGCTTTCTTAAAGAATTTAGTTTGATTAATATTAATAAAATGTTTTAGTTGTTTTGAAAATACAATTGATATTTATATTTAAAGAACTCTAACTTGCTCTATGACATATATTTTACAAAGACATATAGCATGATTCTGATTTTTAGATATAATAATAGTTACAGAAGTAAGAGCCAGTCTTGAGAGGGACTATCTTACCAATTTAGCCCTAATTAAGTGTTAAAATAATGATGGTTATCTAAGAGGCCTACTTTTTTGCTTAGATAATTTTCTTGGCATACTGGCTCCAAATCTTAAAATACGAACAGTGGAATATAAATCCTAAAATTCAGTTATGAAAGAAAAATTTGCTGCTACTACATCAGGCCAATTGTAAGGTGTTTTATTTACCTTGGAGACAATTTTGTACTTTATTGATTATTTGATAATTTGGTTCATTCATCAATGAAAATAACTCATGTGTTATACATATTTATTATGTACTATCTACTGAAAGTAGTATTAGATGAAAGGTGATCATCCTTCCAGTTGTTCCTCTTATTCATACAGAAAGCATGTTAAATCTACATTTACAAGACTGGTGAAAGTCATTCAAATTTTTTCAATGTACTTCTTTTATCAGAGAGTGAAAACATTTTTATAGGAGCAGTTCAAGGACTTTATTTGATAGGGCTTATGGAGGCACATCTTGATATATGTACTTAAAGTTACACAGATAAACATACATTGCTGTCTGAAATGTATTTCAGTCAAGCCAAATTCATGTGATTTTGTATTTTTATGTCATAAGAGTGAGAGCCCTACTGCTTAATCAATGCTAGGAACACATGTTTTAACAAGTGGATGATTTAGGTAGACTCCAATAGATGGACTTCTTAGTCTACTCAGTTTGGGGTGCATTATAATAGTCCATTGCTTAGGAACTGTGTTGGCAATAACTTCTAGATACTCCATAATAGTTTCGATATCATCCTTAAGTATTTAGGATATTATTTCTTAAAACATGTAATACCTATGTTGTTTTTGAACAGAGAAATTAACAGGATGGTAAACCATACATGTAAATTTTAGTTAAAAATGTATGCATTGGTGGGATTCTGTTTTTTTCTCATCAAATATACACTCAGTTTAATAGCCTGTGCAGTTCTGTGGTCATAATCTGAAGCGCCATTTAATCAAATCAAGTCTTAGAAGCATGAGAAAAACATTAAACCTAAATATAGCCTTGCCATTGATGATAATACTTCTTTGTGTACTAATCTTTTGTCTTTGCTATTACATTATTTGCAGAGCTGAAGAATAAAATAAGTGAGAGAAAATATGTTCCATAAAAATCTAAACTCTCTAAATGATATTTTAAAGCCACGCAGTCCATTTTAATGAACAATTTCATAGATCCCTTTTAATTTCTAAAGATATGCTCACATATGGGATATTTACTTTTCAATACTTTTCTGTTACCTTCGCATAAAAAAGGACTGAGTATTCATAAGCAAAATTGACTACATGATTTATAAATTTCAGCTCATTTTGAAAACAGCCATATTTTAATCTAAAACTTTGCAGTTTTATTCATAGAAATAGTTATTTTTGAGTCCTTTCTAATGTACCAAAATGAATTTTATTTTAAATTACTCATTGTTCCTGTTCTCTCCTAGTTTTGCCCTGTAGCATTGGTTGACATTTCACAGAGAGTGAGTTGGCATAGGGCTGGAAAATATGTAATTATAAGAATTACCTGCTCTTGAATTTTCCATTATATAGTAGCCATGATTCAAGCAGACTTTTCATAAGTGTTTGATTTGGAATGAGAAGTTTTCTTCTTCCATGACCAGTGATTAAAATATGGCATTTTGGTAAATAAATAGAAGATTGTTTCTGCATAATCCAGCAGTGAATCGGAGCTGATGAAACAATGTAAATCTTTGACCTGTATCATATAAACAGTAGCATATGTAATTGGAAATATATTTTAAAAATAAGAGCATTAAATCTTTTCTTAATGCCTTGTTGCTTAAAGCATGCTAAGTGTTAAAATACAGCACGAGTCATATTTTGCTTCACTTAAAGCTTCTTAAAGGAATTTTAATAAAAGGGAATCCAGTACATGTGAATATTTTCTTTTTTAATGAGTTAAAACCATAATCATGAATGTAAATATTTATTAGTTGCTGTAGCATGGTAGTAAAGGTGGGGGATAGAATATATTTCTTCTTAATTGAAAATGAAACTTACCATTACAATAGTATTTGGATAATAGCCTTATCTGTTGTATTAACCTTTATAAATGTGTATGATTAAAGTTGCAATTTTCAACAAATTGACTGTGGGATTATGCACCCAGTTCTTGACTATAATTTGTGTTCTTCTTTGGATACTGAAGTAAAACTGGTATAATTCCCCACTCATATTTTAGTTTTTGTATTTTTTTGAACAAACTCACAATTTATTGAAAACAGTTACCTTTCAATAGCTCTGATTAGGAAAATCAGATTAGAGATACCATTACATTACTCAGGAAAACAATATGTACAAAAATTCTCAGGATAGAGACAATAAAACAACCTGAAAAGAATACAACTTAAACAGGACTGGATTATTAGAATGGTCATGACGCAAAATAATACAAAGTATAACAAAGGGCCACACATGAGAAAACTCATGTGACTTCCTTGTAAGTCTCCTCTTGAAGTGTTTGATATAGTACACCTTTAACACTCTTGAAATACAAGGCCTAGCATGTGATAGACAATAAATATTGGTAAACATGTAAATGGAGATAAAATAACTTCTATTTTCTCTTCATGGTGTTGTACTAGCGAGATTCTATTTACTAAACTATTGCCTTCTTTTACTTCTCCCTCTCTGTATGCAACCCCCAAGTTCCAGTCCTCAACTATTTAGTTGTCTCTCTCCATGCACTTACTTTTAGAGAAACCTCAACTATTTCGTCTGCATGTATAACTCCATGTTTTTTCTCCAGACCATATTTCTCATGAGCTTATTACATATCTAGAATTGTCCTCTGGACATTTGCATTTGGATATCCTGCCAACCTTTCAAACATTGCTTGTAGGAATGTATGATATTTCTCTCCAATGGTATGACCCCTCCATGTTTCCTAATTTCTGTCACCATATTACCTTTTTCATAACTACTATTCATTTTTATCTTCTTCCAATAACTAAATATACCACATATTTGTTGCGTATCTTAGAAAGATATTCTGCATTGTTCTTCCTTTCTTTTGTCAATGCTAGTAAAAATACACTATGTTCAAGTCATCTTATCCTTTACATTTCTGCTAAAGTTTGTTTTTTAAACTATCTCTGTCTTCATGAGTCTCTTTAAGTCTAAAACTTTCAAGAATTCTGCACTGATTATGAGACTGGTTTTCAAAATGTATTTTTAAAATTACTAGACAACTTTATTTAAATAAAATCTTACATAAGACCCACAAAAATAAAACAGTAAATCTAGAGCTGTTTTAACTGCAAATAATTCCACCCTCTAATTGGGCTTTACTACCTGTCATCGCCTAGGCACTTCTGTGGAATTTTGGGACAATTTAGAAAACAATTTGAAGCTCATTGACTCTAGTACAAAATTTTTATTTAGGATTAGGTCCCTGTTATAGTCAACCAATCTGTTTACTACTTCCAATTTTTCCATGCAAATTCTATCTTCGTACCTTGGCTCTTACCATGTTTAGTGTCCAGAATGCTATCTATCGAACCACCTTTCTGCTTGTTTAAACCTTATTCATATCTCCAAATGCAGTTGAGCAACTACCTCTTTACAGCACATATGAATGAATATTTAGGAATTAAAGAGCTGAATATCCATTTTCTGATGTATACATATCTTGAGAGGGTATTGTTTTCTTTTTGGACAAGCTCAGGGAGCATGTTCTAAGTTAAAGGAACAATATATGCAAACTCAAAGAGACACTGTAATATAAAATATCCTTGGCAAACTTTTATTAAGTCAGTATTGTTAAAATATACAGTGAATGGTATGACATAAGACATGTAGACAATATTAGATCACAAAGTATATTAAACAATATGCAGAGTTCTTGTTTTCTCTTCTTAACTGTAGGTAGATACTCGGTTGTAGCTATAAAATATATTTATTTAAAAATGTGCCATAAACTTCCGCTTTAAAAACTCAATTTTATATCTCAGTTTTAAAGTTTGTGAGAGAGTATTTCATATCCTTTGGAAATGTGATTAAACTTTTCTTGTAGAAATCAGTTTTGCGCTTCAATTGTAAAGGTCATGGCACATTACTTAAAATCCCAAAGTGAATGCTTAAAAGCTACCTGTCATTTGCCATTCCACAAAAAGGTCTTTGACTCTCCACGGACTACCATCTCACTTTAATTTTCCCCCTTCTTTTCTGCTTACAGAGCTTTTGATATTCCTCTGAACTTCCTTACTTACTAAGTTTTGGAAGACTGTTAAGGCGTGTCCTGCAAATCCTGTTTTCAGCCCATTGTATTAGGTCTTGAGATGCCTGTCAGAAGGATGATCTGTTCTATGGTGTGCCAGGAGGATCCCAGGTTACTTGTGTTACTAGTTATTATACTGAAATAGAGATGAATCTCTGGAAATTAAGGACTAGTTTCAACCTAGAAAGATTGCCTTAATGATTATACAATGTGAATCATTTCCATGGTGTTTATAAACCCCTTAAAAGAAGCAAATACCGTTTGTTTGCTCATACATTTGTGTGTTTTTCTGTTGATACTTTTCATAATATACTCAAAGGGTACTGTAACCACTCCCCACAAATAAAGTTTAAGAATCTTTTTACCAAAAGAATAACTTTATCTACTAATAATTCAGAGGAAGAGAAAAGAATGACAATTTCTACTTTACATGAGGATGTTTTATCAAGAAAAAGAAAACAAAACTAAGCTCTGCCCATGCTAATCGTCATAACTAAAACCTCTTCAGGCTTTCAGCCAGCCAATGCTTTCCTATATATCATGGGTCCTCATCCCCTGGACCATGGACAGGTACCAGTCTCTGGCCTGTGAGGAACTGGGCTGCACAGCCAGAAGTGAATGGTGAGCTGGAGAAGCTTTATCTTTATTTACAGCTGCTCCCTATAGCTTGCATTACCACCTGAGCTCCACCTCCTGTCAGATCAGCAGTGGCATTAGATTCTCATAGAAGTATGAACTATATTGTGAACTGTGCATGGGAGGGATCTAGGTTGTGTGCTCTTTAAGAGAATCTAGTGCCTGATGACTTGAAGTGGAGCTGAGACCGTGATGCTAGTCCTGAGTGGGGGTTACAAACACAGATTGTCATTAGCAGAGAGGTTTGACTGCCCAGAGACTATAATAAATCAGTTGCTTGCAGACTCATATCAAAACCCTATCAGTGAGTGGCAAATGACAATTAGCTGCATCTGGTGGCAGGCTTTAACTTAGAATCTAACCTTATTTTAGTCCGCGTGTGGCCCGCCAGTTATTTTATTTAGCACTTCCATCCGCGCCTCTTTCCCACACTGCACACTTGCCTCAGCCACAGTTCTGGCAAGTCCACATGCTAACCCTAGCCAAAATGGGAAAAAAAAAAAAAACAAAGTCTCTGGCTCCCACAGATTCTGTATTATAGTGAGTTGTGTAATTATTTCATTATATATTATAATGTGATAGTAATAGAAATTAGGTGCACAATAAATATAATGCATTTGAATTATCCCCAAACTTTCCCACCCACCAGTCTGTAGAAAAATTGTTTTCCATGAAACCAGTTCCTGGTGTCAAAAAGGTTGGGGACCACTGCTATATATGTATGTTTGATTTAACACAGAACCTATGTTTTAAACTGGAATAGTTACATGTGACATCTTACATAGACAATGGGATACTCTGGTCTAAAAGACAGGTGAAATATATAACTTTTGCAATGACATTGGGTGATAACTTGAATATAACAATATCAAAAATAGGGATAAAGGAAAGGGGCCAGGTTCATATCTATTTAATCTATTTTTAATTTAAAATAATATTATTTTAATGAATTACATAGAAATATATATATATATATAGAGAGAGAGAGAGAGAGAGAGAGAGAGAGAGAGAGGTTAACAGCTGAAGGAGAAAGCCACAAAGAATAGATTACTGGAAGTCTCAAACAGACTGCCTAAGGTCAGACAGGGATGACATCTGACATCATCAGAGGCAGATCCAGAAAGTAAAAACAGTGGTCTCCAACCACAGAAGTTCACACCACAAAGTCAGAAATCAAGACAGATCAACTTAAGAATCAGAAGCAAAGAGAAGAGTCTCACAAATAATGGGAAGACAAAGAAATATGCTCCACTCGAAGGGAAAGGAGGAATCCTCACAAAGAGAACTAAATGAGAGGCAAGTAAACTATCAGATATTGAGTTCCAAACAATGGTTCTAAGGGAGCTCAATGAGCTCAGTAAGCTCAGAGAGAATTACCAAAAACTGTGGGGAAACTATGAGGAACTTACTGCAAACTGTATCAGCATAAGAAAGGAGACAGAAACTATCAATAAGACACACGAGGAAATGAAGAATACAGTTTCTGAAAAAGAACACAGCAGAAGGAATCAAAAGCAGGCTAGATGAAGTTGAGGACCGAATCATCAAGCTGGAGGACAAGGTAGAAAAAAGCTCCTAGAAAGAGCAAAAAAATAAAAAAACACTCAAAAAGAATGAAGAGGCATTGAGGGAAATGCAGGACAACCTGAAACATAATAATATCTGTATAATAGGGATACCAGAAGGAGAAGAAGAGGAGGCAGGGATAGAGAACCTGTTTGGAAAAGTAATGATGGAAAACTTCCCTAATTGGAGGAGAGAGTCACACAAGTCCAGGAAGCACAGAGGGTCCCATTCAAGAGGAACCCAATGAGGCCCACTCCAAGACATATCATCTTTAAAATGGCAAATATCAAAGATGAACAGAGAATCCTAAAAGCAGCATGGGAGAAGGAGGGAGTAACATATAAGGGAGCCCCAATAGAGCTAGCATCGGACTTCTCAACCGAAACCCTGCAAGCCAGAAGGGAATGGCAAGAAATATTCCAAGTAATGAAAAACAAAGGCCTGCAACCAAGACTGCTCTACCCAGCAAGGCTCTCAATTAAAATGGAAGGCGAAATAAAGAGTTTCCCAGACAAAAGAAGGTTAAAAGAATATACCTCCACCAAACCAGCACTGCAAAATATGCTAAAGGGACTGCCTTAAGATGAAGAAAAAGTTTCTATGAATACCCAGTTCCTTTCAGAGTTGTCAATACTTGATATTACCAATATTTTTAATACTCATTAATCTGATTGTGACAATGACGTTATTTTAATTGTTCCTTTACTATTTGTTGAAACTAAACCTGTTTTAGTATATTTCTTGACTATTTCTATTATTTTTTTTAAAAAAAGCTTTAAATGTCTTTTTAGTATTCTGTATCCATTTATTGATTAAAGGTTTGTAGAATTTTTTTCCCTAGAAAGAAAAACAAACAAACAAACAAAAAAGAAAAAACCTATTAACCATGTTTTAGATGTGTTGCAAATATTTTTCTATTCTATTCCTTGTCTTTTAGTTTTTTTATATGTATATTACTCTATAGTTAAATGTTTAATATAGTCATATTGTCAATATTTATAACTTCTAGGGTTGAATATTTTACTTCAGGTCATGAAAAGTATTAGTTTTATTTTTTTCTAAAACTCCTTAGATTCTACATATTGATTTTTAACACATCTGAATATTTCTTGTATAATGTGTAAAATAGGGTTCTATATTTGTTTTATTTCAAGTACTCATGGTCCATGCAGCTTATTTGTTGAATAAGCCTTATTTTACCTATTGATTTGAAATATCAACTTAATCATATATTACATTGTTAGACAGATATATACATTTTTCTCTAGAATGCTCATTATATTTCATTGATCTACTTGGTTATTTCTGTGCTGATGTTATGTTCGTTTAATTGCTGAGACTTCATAATGGTTTTAAATTTTTTAATATTTTATAATTAACTTTGACATTTAAAAAATAAGTAAAATTAATCTGCATTTAAGAAAGAAAGAGAGAGAGAGGGAACTCCTACCTTTCATGACAACATGGATGGAATTGGAGAATATTAAGCTAAGTGAAATAAACCAGTTGATTAAAAACAAATACCATATGATCTCACCTCTAAGTGGACTCTATTCAACAAAATAAACTAATGAACGAAATAAACCACAGGCACGGAGACATGGAGCAGACTGCAAGTGACCAGAGGGGATAGGGAAAGAAGATAATGGTGGAAAGAAGGGGAAGGGACTAGACAAAAAACATGTATGAATGACCCATGAATATGGACAACAGAGTGGGAATTGACTGTGGGAGTGGGGGGTAGAGGTGGGGTGGGTGGAGAGGTGTAAAAGGGTTAAAAACTGAGACAACTGTAATAGAATAAACAGGATTTATAAATTAAAAAAAATTAAATTTAAAAAAGACCAAAAAATATATATATATATGTTTCAATATGCTGAAAACATATCTAAGCCATTGCTGTCTTTATGACCAAAAAGTGTTTTCACCTAAGATGTAATTTAAGTTTGAGCTGTAAATGCATGAAAAATCTTACCCAAATGAAAATTACGTGGTTTTTTCACTCTGTTCTGATTACAATTTAGAAGTTTCATTATTTGTTCAAAGCAGTATTTCAACATACACTTTTTGATAAATAACCGTGTTTGTAATCAAAGAAAGAATATTTTATAAACAATGACCAAATTCTTATCTCTGGTTATCATAATAATTTATATTTTCTTTTCCATCTTTTTCTAAAATACAAACTTTGGTTTACCAGACCATAGCTCCTAGTTTATAAGTTGAAGTTTGTATATTAGAATCATTAGAGGAGAATCAGTAAAACTAAAGGTAATAAGGAAAATAGGCTTTACTTGGAAATCTCAGCAGTAAAATCATTAGAATTATCAATTATTTTCTTATCCAAGAAAGTCAGAGTTTGTTCTCCTTGACAATCAAAAAAGTTATTTAACGTCAAATGCCAAAATGCACATTCTCTGATCCTCTCTTTCTCCTGATACCACTGGGCTCCAAGGATAACTTCTTTCAATATTCAGTGTGTCCTTTCTGTTACACTTAATGGTGTGAATACATTCTGACTGGATATTGGCACTTAGTGCAGTAATGTTTCATCTTCATTGATTCTGTCATTGATGTTGACCTAGTCATTCCTGATGCAATTGATACTGACCTACTTATGTTCATGCTCAATAGTTCTACTCTTGAAGAAGAGAAGATCTGGCAACAAAAGATATATCCTTTCATTCACAATTTTCTAGAGTCCCAAGTCATGTTGTTTGCCTTGATTTTTCTTTTTCTTTTTCTCTTAACAACTTAAATTTTTAGCTCAAGAGGAAGCTGGAAGAAAGAACTATTAATAGTATCATATAAATTAATAGTCACATACATAAACAAATACCACAAGTGCTTTTTAAAAAAGCTATGGTACCCCATACTCTCTTCCTTCAGAGTGAGCTCTCTGCTCACTGGATATTTTATGGAGAGAATTATTCCATTGTTGTTTTCTTCCACATTGGTTAAAAGTGTTAGACCTTGGAGAAGACCACTGCTATCAGTTTGTATAATCGTTACACATCAAAAATGGCCTTTATTTTTTATGTAAATAGGACTATCTATTGATTACTCTTGGTGGCCTTAGATTAGTCCTGTCTTGCCCAAATGGATTCATATTTTTGCACTAAGGATTAGAGTAGGCCACCTTCTCACTTTTTCCTGTAACAAATCTTTTAAAATTTTGCAAGATAGTCCATTTTATATCCTGAAAAACATCAATTTTTCATAATTGACTCTGATATGGTAGCTCAAACCTAATTATCATGAGTATAAAATATATTCTGAGTAGCTGCTGTCAGTAAAATATAAAAAGAAAATCAATTATTCTAATGTAGTGGGGAAAAGGTGATGATATTCACCTTGTAAAAGTGGTGTTATTTTTATATTCCTAATTATTGGAAACTATATTTTAAAAGTGCTGGCCTAGAAAAAGTACTGTTGCTTCAGTGACTGCTATCTTGATTTATATATTTTTAAAGTGTAAAATTAGTTTTAAGCCCTCCCAAGCCCTAAAATATTAGTGAGGATCTTAGAAAATATTTCCAATTATAAGACAAATGAAAAATACCATATGGATATTATTTTATGCAAAATAAATACAATTATGGAGAGTGAAGATATACATGGTTTTTGAGTTTTCTACCCATATGAAATTTTAAGGTGTCGAAGTTGACAATCTGAATTCTCTTTGTAACTTATTTTTGGGAAAACTGAAGAATTCTCAAGGCTCTTCTTGAGAGACTTGTGTCATAAATGGATTAAATGATTAAAAATGAAATATAATTCCTAAAAGTTATTTTGCTTAATATTGTAAATGCTAGTGTTCTAAGTGCTTCTACAACTAAATTTTACTATCATTTAATGTCTGTTATTGTGCCCTGTACTATGGTTATATTTTAATTTTGTCCCAAAAAAGTAAATGCCTTCCTAAACTTTTCTAGCAAATGCACCATTTAACATTCATGTAAGTCATCTATCTATTTTCCTATTTGAAAATTACTAATTGTTTTTATATATAAAACAGCAAGTATTGTAACCATTATCAATTACTGCAACATTTTCTCCTTGCAATAATAAACATTTACACTTTAGAGAGAGGAGGAGAGAGAATACTAAATCTCCTAAATGTACTTTTCATATACAAACAAAAATGTTAAATAGGACATTTTTCTATGTGTGATACATACTGCTTTATATTTTATTAAATATTTGTCTCTTGATGACAAAAAGGAAGATGGGAATATGGCTTTTTATAAGTACAAAGATTTCATGTCATTTATTTTAAATGCTCAGATGTTTTGCTCTAAATCTTACATTACTTTCTTTGTGGTACCCAAAAGCTTGACTAGAAAAGTAAAACCAATATCAGATACCACATTCAGCTGTGTGTAAAAGCTGTTTATTTAGCTTTTTTTGAGAGGAAAGTATAGAGCTCAGTGCTGCATAAATAAGCAGCCAAGCTTTCAAATTAGTTTTTACTTCTGTAGTAGAAATAGATGAATTAATAAGATTGATGATTTATTTTTTATCAATCCTTAAATATAATATGTTTACACATGTTTCTGATCACTGTCCGGAGTGAAACATCATAGGTTACATTTTCTGCAGTAAAATGGTTCATAATTATTTTTTGAACTACTAAATGTGATGTCAGTTTATTCTGTAATATTAAATCCTAATTTTCTTCATTATTCTATAAGAATATTACTATCTTCACTTATATATATTCAGTCATTTAACTACTGAAATATTAGAGACATATACCGCCTTCATTCTTAAATAATCTGATACCTGTTTTATAAATAAAACTTTTTCTTATGAAAAAACTTTGACATCATTATAATTTTCAAGAAATTCTAAATTGTTTTATTTTATTAGAAATCTAGCATTTTTCTGTCTTGCATTATTTTTAATGTGCCCATGCCCTAATTGAACTTAATTATTTTTCAGATCTTTAATGAATATTTATAATTCGTATTACATTTTATATAATCTACTACATAACTTGCTACCTATAGCAGATGAACAAGCGGATTTCCAAAGTGTTTTATTTTGATATTTTGGCTAAGCTAACTTTTAGAAATTTATAAAAGATTTTCTTCATTTGGGTGTTAAAATAATGTTTGATGAAATTATAACCTAATATTTCAATAAAGGTTACAAGTTAAACCCAGAAGTATAATAATAGAGTACTAACTTGAACAACTTAGTGGCATGTATATACTATATAAAGATTGCTTTTGGATCATAAAATTTTGGACTATCTTTAACATGCTCCCTAATATAATTCTTTTATCAAACAAATATAGCACACAGAGAATTAAGCTTGGTATTCTGAAAAATCCATGAGTAGGTTAATATCTAGGTGTTCATAACTGAATTAAGGGATAAAAAATACAGATATATATCAAGTACAGAATTATATCAAATTCTTTTTTTTTACTTGTGATATGCATGTTATAATATTCAAAAGATCCCTTATTAGTCCTGACTTTGTCACTACTAATTTTAAGAGGCAGACTCATCCCAAAATCCTTCTCCCACTCCACATACACAGGTGGAAGGAAAAGGTTGAGAATCATAAGATTATGTGCATATACTTTCATTTTTATTCTTTTTCTAACTTGAATTAGAAAGCATATTAAAATGTTAAATGTGTGATGTGAGACAAAAATAAAAATTTTCCTTTGGAATATTAGTCATAAAAAAATAATTTCAGAAAAAAAGTGAATATCAATTTATAAAACTAAATGCAATGTATTTACCGCTCTGACATATTTTAACTAATGGGGGAAAAATCAACCATAGCTAGCTGTAAAATGATTTACTATCGTGATTTAAAAATAATCAATGAAATAAAAATATTTGCCAACCAATGAATTTAGCATCAAAATAAAAGAGGAGGAGTCATGTACAAAAAAGGAGAGGAGGAGGGTAAGGGAATAAATATGCACTGCATCTGAGGCTACCAGCCTTCTTATCACAGCACACTTCTAGAAGGTTGGCATCCAGGTTTCTAACTTTTAGGCAGGATATAGGAAGAGTCTTTTCTGAATAATAGATTAATACTAAACAAACAGCAAAAACAAAAGCAACTGAAAAGTACGTACAGCAAGATTTTGCTAAGGAAATGGTTGAATCACATCATGCTGGTCAAAAGTTTACAGGTTGACAAGCTCCAGCTATACCCAGAGAACTTCTAATCAACTTTTAGTGTTCTGAGTGGGTCAAAATGTGAGTGGGAAGAAAGATCAACAACATTTGAGTGTAATGCCTTTGATATAATAAAGGCAAAAAAGAAGAAGGAAGGCAGGAAGGAAGGAAGGAAGGAAGGAAGGAAGGGAGGGACGGAGGGAGAAAGAAGAGGAAAAGAGCATCTTTGAGGAAACACTGATCTGGCAAGGAGACGAAAACCTTAAATAATCTAACATTAATTATTTTCAGACAAGATAGTATATCCATGACATCAGAGAACTCAGTGGAGTTTTATTTTGTCAGGATCACCTGTGAGGACTGTTACCTGAAATAAATAACATGATTTTTCTTCCATTTTTTCCCCAAACAATCCTGTCTCTGACCTCATAAACAATTCAAGTTGAACCATATTAAATTATGAATGTTATAGGTCAACAGTGGTTAAATATTGGCAATTTCATATGGTTTGACCTAATCCTATTCTTCATTGTGTATAGCTATCAGCTAGACTGTTCTCCTTGCCTTTTTTTAGAAAATGGATTTTATTTCCTTAGAGCAAGTTTAGCTTTAATGGAAAATTGTGCTATAAGTACAGACTAATATTTTGTTTTCTCATGGATTGTCCTGTTGGTATCAGATCTAAAATTATTGACAAATACATGATCAACTAGATTTTCCTCCAAAATTATCTTTTTTAGAAGTTGTATAATTTCTTGTTGTTTTTTTTTTACATTAAGGCCTATGATTCATTTCAAGTTCGTTTTTATAAAAGGTATATGGTCTCCTTTGTTCTTTCATGTGGATGTCTACCTTGTTCCAGCCTGATTTGTTGGTAAGACTATCCTTTCTCCATTGAATTGCATTTGCTCCTTTGCCAAATATCAGTAGTTTGTACTTGTGTGAGGCAATTTTGGGGCTTTGTGTTCTGTTCCATTGATCTATTATTTTGCCAAGGGCACATTGCCTTAATTGCAAGCATTACAGTTAGTCTTTTTTTTTGATACAATGACAATATTAATATTTTTATTTTTTATTTATTGTTCAGTTACAGTTGTCCTGCCTTTTGCCCATTACTCACCCCAACCCCACCCCCCGCACAGTCAATCCCTCCCCCGTTTTCCATACCCATGAGTCCTCTATTTGTGTTCCTTTGCTTGCCCTTTTCCTTTCTTTCCCCCATTACCCACCCCATCCTCCCTTCCTTCTGGTCACCATGAGTTTGTTCTTTATTTCCAAGTCTCTGGTTCTGTTTTGCTCATTTGTTTGTTTTGTTGATTAGGTTTCACTTTTAGGTGAGATCATATGGTGGTATTTGTCTTTTACTCTCTGGCTTATTTCACTTAGCATAATGCTCTCCAGTTCCATCTATGCTGTTGCAAAGGCATAGGAGTTTCCTTTCCTTTCCTTTCCTTTCCTTTCCTTTCCTTTCCTTTCCTTTCCTTTCCTTTCCTTTCCTTTCCTTTCCTTTCCTTTCCTTTCCTTTCCTTTCCTTTCCTTTCCTCTCTCTTCCTTCCTTCTTTCTTCTTTCTTTTTCTTTCTTTCTTTCTTTCTTTCTTTCTTTCTTTCTTTCTTTCTTTCTTTCTTTCTTTCTTTCTTTCTTTTCTTTCTTTCTTTCTCTCTTTCTCTCTTTCTCTCTCTCTCTCTCCCTCCCTCCCTCCCTCCCTCCCTTCCTTCCTTCCTTTCCTTCTTCCTTTCTTCCTTTCTTTCTTTCTGCTGTGTAGTATTCCATAAATAAATCAAAAAACAACAAGTGCTGGTGAGGTTGTGAAGAAAAGGGAACCCTAGTACACTGTTGGTGGGAATGCAGATGGGTGTAGCCACTGTAGAAAACAGTTTGAAATGTCCTCAAAAAACTAAAAATGCAACTGCCTTTTGACCCAGAAATTCCACTGCTGGGATTATAACCTAAGAATCCTGAAACGCTGATTCAAAAGAACCTATGCACCCCAATGCTCATAGCTGCACAATTTATGGTAGCTAAGTGCTGGAAACAGCCTAAGTGTCCATCAGTAAATGAGTGGGTCAAAAACTGTGATACATTTACACCATGGAATAATACACAGCAGAAAGAAAGAGCTACTACCCTTCATGACACCATGGATGGGGCTGGAGAGCATTATGCTAAGTGAAATAAGCCAGGCAGTGGAAGACAAATACCATATGATCTCACCTATAAGTGGAACATAATAAAAACAGCAAGCAAGCAAAATAGAACCAGAGAAATGGAAATAAAGAACAAACTGACAGTGACCAGAAGGGATGGGGAGAGGGAAAGGGGTCAAGGAACATGTATAAAGGATCCATGGACAAGGATAATGGGTGAGAGGATTGAATGTGGGAGGTGGGAGGGGAGTGGGCAGGGAAGAGGAGAATAATGGGGGAAGAGCAGGGACAACTATAATTGAAAAACAATGAAATTTTTGAAAAAGGAATTTTGCAGTTTTCTTTGTATGGATCTTGTATATATTTATTACATTTATAACTAAGTAGTTGACTTCAGGGGGTACTTGTAAATAGTGTTGTGTTTTTAATTTTTAATTCTATCCTTCACTAATATATAAGAAAACAATTGACTTTTTAAATTTAGTATTTTGCAACCTTGCTATATAATCACATTAATTTCAGAAGAATTTTTGTGTTGATTCTTTTGGGATTTTTACATAGGTAAAAAATTATGTTCTGACAAAGATAGTTTTATATCTTTCATTTTGAACAGTATTCCTTTACTTATTTTTCATTTTTTTATTACATTAACTATGACTTTAAGTATAATATCAAATAAGATTGGTGAGCAAGAACATTCATCTTTTGTTACTAATATTAAGGGAAAAATCTTCTAGTTTCTTGCCATTAAGTAAGAAGTTATTTGCAGGTATTTTTGTACATGTTCTTTATCAAGTTGAGAAATTTCCTGTTTATTTCTAGCACACTGCGAGTTTTATTATAAATGGATATTGGATTTTGTCAAGTGTTTTTCTGCCTCTATTAACATGAATATATGATTTTTCTTCTAGTGAAATCTCTTTACAAACATGTTAATAATAAACATCCCAGCAATCACTCTGGTGGTATTTTCCAGTGACAGAGTCCTTAGCTATGCCATGCTGTTATAGCAGGAGGTACCTGGTCTGTCAAGGTTGCTAATCATAAATAAGTCTGAAATTTATTGATTTATAAGGCATGACTCTCTGGAAAATGTCACTTAATCTATGCAATTATAGGTGTATAAAGTAGAGATGTTTAATGACTGAATAGCTTTCTTTTGTATAAGTAGTTATGCATGCATCATTTAGAAACCACACATGTTAAATCTGGGCCAGGACACATCCTAATGAGACAAGGAAGGGGAACTGACAAAATATGCTCATAATTATGCTGCTTGCTGTGCCTTGAGTAATGAAATTCTTTGTCTTTGACCCAGAAATCTCATTGTGTTTGCCAGAATCATGAAATAGTAACTGACTAGCTTATTAGCTTGTAAATAGGGTAAAATGAAATCCTGACCTAGTACATTTCTATATGACAACGGTCGGCTGGAGCTACTTAGCAGCTGCCCCTTTCAATGAAATACGTTTTCTCCAGTTGCTGTGGTCCCCACTACTCTCATCCACTGTCAGTTGTCTCTTTTTATAATTGAGTTTTTATTTTCTTATTGTAAAATTAAAAGTATCAGCGCCAAGGACTCACACTATGATTCCAGTATTCAAATCTGAGTTTCACTGCATGAACCTATATGATTTTCATAAAGTTATTTAATGCTTCTCTGCTTCTGTTTACCCATATGATAAATAACAATGCTTTCTTTGTGTTTGTTGTAAGATTCTCTGACTTAGTTATCAAACTCTGCTAATTTAGTTCACTGAGTGAATATGCTTAAAGTACTTTAGAATCGTATCGACTATATAGTAAATGTTAGTTTTTACTATTAAAAACATTGGCCCTATTAAAAATAAAGAAGTAAAAGAGTGATATCTGGGTCAAAAAACTGAGAATTGATTATCATTTGTGGAATTCTTCTGTGTGCTTATGTAAAGTGTATCAGTATTGGAGAATTAATTTAGTAATATTCCACATAGTTACATGAAGCTGAAAATATTACATGGTTGTCTTTGTAATATATTTAGGTTTTATGGAAGTTTGCATTAGAAATCTAAAATTTAGAAGAAAAAGAAAGTAACAGAAACTCGGATATAATCTCAATAAGGAGAAAGGACTACCTTAGAGAACATTCTAAGTTTTCATAGTATAAAAAAATGCCTCTAAATACCATCAGAGCATCTACAGATAATCAAATAATGTAAGAATTTTACCAATGCTCAATTTATTCAATTCAGATTTTAAAAACATAAAAGCTAAATATGGTTTGATAGTTCCTCATGAATAAAGTATTCTTAAGATATTTTCCATCTGTCAATTTGTGGTTATGGTAGAGGTGGATTAATCATTCACTTTTTGATGTTGTAATCTTGACACGCTTGGCCATATTCTTTTATAAATGACACATTTTTTGAAGTTACAGCTTTTTTGGATGTCTGGTGGAGAGCTTATTATGACCTGTATAATTTGTGAAATGTGGTAACATGGTAAAATGAAATTTCTGGGTTTAACAGTAACCTATAGGGGGAAAAAAAACCCATAGAGTAGACAAATATCTACATTCTAAAGATATTGGGGATTTGATCCTGAACATTTTTTATCACATTGTATGAACAAGTATATTATCATTAGCAGTCATTTAGAACAATAGCATTTGATTCAAATGACTCTAGACTCAGCTGGTGGCTTGAGTCAAGTTAGAACGTTGATAATATCAATACAACCAACACTATCTACAAATGCTAAATTGCTAATGGTGCTGCAGATCATTATGTTATTGAATTGTTATATCACAAAAGGAATTAAGCAGGGGTGTAAACAGAACTAATGCATTAAAATAATATTAGAACAACTCTGCCACACCTAGAAATCTATAAACAATTCTGATACGTCTGTTTCAACACAGAGGTAGATTTTCTCAAATGAAGATGATAACTAGTAAAGATTTGCCTTCTGATTTAGCTTAAAAAAATAGTCATGCATTTTATTAAGTACTGAATTGCTTGTACAGGAAGTTCCAAATCACTAGAAACATGCAGAAAGGATGTATGCTATCATTTCCAGAAAAATAGAGACTTTAAAAATTAAATCCTTTAATTTTTAAAAACTAAATTTAAAAACTTAGAATCTCAATTTATGGAATATCCATGGAACCTTATGACCCCAGTCACACTTAATTTAAGAAAAAAAAATTTAATATATTCTGACCTGATAAAATGGTTATAAAATAAGCTTCACTGATTCCCACCATAACATATAATTTCCCTCATACAAGTTATTTTTTGCACTGGCTAGAACACTTCCTGAAACATTTTAATAAATTTCCTTTTCTTGTTTCTATATAGAACATAAAATGAACCTATTCAGTCAGAGGTCAGAGCCTCTGCTCAATTCAACATTCTAAACATTACCTAACATACTTTTTACCTAAGAATGATAATTTTCTTAGACCTTTTCACTTCCTTTTTACTTCCATCAGCACTAATGGGTTTCTCTTTGAGTCTGTATTTCTCCAGGAAATGCAGTGGTAATAGTTACTGTGTTACTGCAAATGCAGAGGCAAATAGAAAATAACCAGTTTAAACTGAAATGCAGATGCCAACATCTAACAAAGGGTTATGTAAATACATACTTAAGCAAACTCACAAATATTAGATTTTTAAGAATTCTTACATTAATTGAAATTTTATATAGTAAATTCATTAAAACCAAATTCCTATTATAGTTGTGATTATAATTACTATTTATCTATTAAAGATGATCTTAGAGGTGGGGAAGATGTGAAGAGAAAACTATATATATTATATCTTGTTATTATTGTCTTTGTAGATAGCATAGCCTATGATTAGGAGTTCACCTTTTCTGATAAAAGGCATAAGAGCTCTACTAGCTCTTCCACTTGCTCCCCACTTCACTCATTCAGAGAAGAACTGGGACCCATATTCCTCATCTTTAAAATGGCATTATTATAAGATCTGTTGGACAGGATATTTTAGGGTTATGAAAAAATTATGTATGCTGCCTGGCACAGAGTAAGTGCTAGTTATATCGTTTATACTTTTTAAAAAATCATTAGTAAGCACCACTTTTAAAAGATACTCTTATATGTATAAACTAATCTATTAGTAAATATTTAATTTGAATTCTGTTGTACTTAAATATACATCATTTCAAAATGTTTGCGTGTGGACTTTCTCTTAAGTGGGTCTTTTTTTAGTTTCTTTTCTATGTTAGTAGAGGAATCTTTAACTTAGTGTACAGTTATTAATTAGTTCTATGTTCATCACTGGCATGATTTCAGAGGGGTTCCAATTAGAAAACTGAAAAAGAAAGTAAATCACTCTAAGTATGAGTTCTAAATTATGTGTGAAATATGTATAATTAAAATGAACTGGGTGTTTTTTTTGAAGTATATATTTCCTATAATCCCTAGCATTTCCATTTGCTAGTTTTTGCTCTCAGTATATTCACACATAAATCATATCCACAAAAAAATGTAAAGAAACAATTATATAGTTTTCCCCCCAAAAGACAATATCTATCGGTATATTCAGGGTCTGGCACAAATAACGCCACTCTTTATTGTAAAACTTTTTATTATAAAACTATTAGCATGTAATTCTGTAACATTATAATATCACATGCAAGCATACCATGTGACATTTTACGGGAAATATTCAAATTAAAACTATAAATTATTACACCTAGATTATTACCCTACCAAACACACTCAAGCAAGCCTTACTTCTGCCAGACCCTGTATACATTTATTTTTCGTGAGATTTAAAAAAAATTTTATACATACGTTTAATGAGAACTAAAACAACCTCCTAATATTAAAAAATGCTTATGTTAAGAGTAGGCTCAGTTGCATACAAAAGAGAACTCAAAATAACTATAGAAATGTCTTCCTTTCTCATGTAAAAGAGGTAGGCAGTTTAGAGCTCATGTAGAGGCTCTGTGAAGTCACCAAGAACATCAACTTCAACCAACTTACTACTTAGCAACCTGGGTTATGTGGTCTTCATCCTCCTGGTTTAAGAGTAATCTTCCAGAAGTTTCATCCTACTTCTGAGCTCCAGAGGGGAGGAAAAGGAAGGGTATAACCTCTCCTTTTGAAGTAAATATCCCCAAAATTTGCCACAAAAAATTTACTTTTGTAATTGGATAACAATTCTCTTTATATGTTTATAGCCAGTAGGTACAGATACATGGCCATATTCAAATATGAGGCCCAATTAAAAATTGAGATATTAAAACCAATCAGCAATCTCTGCAACACTATCTTTTGAAGAATACAGGTACACACTCAAAAGTGTTAAAGACAATTATTAAGTCTGGTTTTGTAAACCACATAAAATTGGTCAGATTACAACTTAGTAATCATTTGTTTTTCATGATTAAATTGTTATAATCGCTATAATCAGTTCTGCATCATCCACTAAGAAAATGGTAGAGTTATTAAAAAAAAAGAGTAAATGCCATGTCATAGGCTCAACTATTCAGTACATCAAACCATTTAGGAATTATTTGAAAGCATTTTTACTAAGTAGGTAACAATCTTTCATTGCAAAGAGCATTTTATGACTTATGAACAAATAGTGCTTGTTAGAGGTATTGCGGTATCGAGTTAGGACAATATTCATATTGACTCAAATGTTTCTGTAATTGACTTTCAAGAAAACTTTTTTTTTTATCTCATGCTTTCAGTTTTGAAAAAAACTACAAAACTACTAATCTAATGTTATAGATTTAAATTGAAAAAGCTATCTTACTCATAAAGTTGTTCATAATAGTAATTAACAGTCTCTGTTCAAGGTAGCACTGCTTGTTTTTCCTTTCTAATAAAACTACTAGACTATGAGATAAGTCATCAGAAAATTTAAAAATGCAGGTTTTTGTCTGTTCTGATTGTAAAGAAAACAAGTTATTTGCCATAGATTAAAAACCTTGTGGCAGTACAGTTAATGATTTAACTTTAATTTTTCAAGACATAGATTTTGAGAACATGTGGAAACCTTTGAGAATATACCCTTCAATGCTGTCATTTTATGTTGAGACACTAAAGTCTGGAAAGTTTAAGTGACTTGGCAAAATCACATTAATGATTTAGTGGTAGTGCTGAAACCAGAGCTGAAGTTTTATTGATTTTGATTTTCTCCCTCCCTTCCTCCTTCCCTCCCTCCCTCCCTCCCTCCCTTCCTTCCTTCCTGCCTTCCTGCCTACCTGCCTTCCTGCCTTCCTGCCTTCCTACCCTCCTGCTTCTTTCTTCTGCTTTCCATATTTTACTAGTATCAGCATTAAAATATTTATGTATTATATCAGGTTCAGATGTAAAAAAGGAAATAAATTTATTTTGGCAAAAAATAATTTAATACCAGGAATAAAAGGTTTATATGATTGTTGAAAAAATTGATGGAGGGAACTCTAAGGTGGACTACTGGAAATAATTTGAAGAAAACCATGGTACAGTCCCACAGGAAGAAGGGGCTGCTGCACACATTTCTCTTCACACCCATGAAATTAACAACTAGCGTCTGGTACATTGACCAGGGGCTGTACCAACTCCATAACTGCTGCTTGACAGGCATAAAGCGACTGAGTGGACCTTGGCATATTACAGCAGGAAACTCCATATATCAGCTCTGCCTGTCAGCAAAGCTAAGCACAAGATAACAGCCTCCACTTCAAAGTTCCTACCATCAGACATATGTGCATTTAATTGCAGGGATTCAATATACCTAGAACCCCTACTGTAAAGAAGTCTGATCAATGATGTCTTTAGTTTGTGGCCTCTACAATGCAAAGAAGGTGAGCCATAAGGGGTGTTTAGAAGGAAACTGGCTTTACATACACAGGCTTAAACAAACATATTGATGCATCGAGACAAAACAGGGCAAAGGAGGAAATACCGTTGTGGTTTCAACTGGAGAGCCTCCTCTTATTCCTCGTGTACTCAGGAGATAGCACTTCACGTCAGCGTAGGGCAGCACATCCAAATGTGGGACATGCTGCTCTAAAGGCCACAGAGGCCTGACGGGTTATGAATCTCTTTCTTAATGTTAAGGAGGACAGAACTTTTTTACTTGCTTTTTACCTTCCTTTGACTGCATCAGTTTAGTGGCACTCCAGAGCTTTCATCAATGTGGCAGGCCCTGAATTTTCAACAAGTTTCTCTCAGGTTTGTAAATATAGTGAATTCAAAAATCACAGAAACAGACTTCATAGAAACCTTGGAGAATGAACACTTCAATACTACCAATATATAGTTGGGACGATTGAGGTCAAGAAGTTGAATGACTCTACCTTAGGTCATAATGGTTAGTCAGGGCAGTGCGGAGGGTAAAACTAAAGATTTCTTCACTCTAATCCAACGTTCTCATTGCACTTGTTTCCTTTAAATATATTATCATTGTTAATATATGAATATTGTATATAACATCTTAATTTTAAGATTTAGGTCACAATTATTGGAAAAATAAAATGTTTTCAATAGAGTATGAATGAATACTTGCTTTGGTTAATTTCTTCAAAACTGACAATAATGTCATTAATAGCAACATAAGATTTTGTAGTTGAAGGTAGTCTGTGTTAAAAGGACAGAATTGATCATTTGAAGTTAGGGAAACTTGAGTGTCAATTCATTCTAGGGCTCGAGACATGTTTATGGAGTTGACTGCACACCATTCAGCACTGTCCTTTCTTTTCTTCCTTCCTTCCTTCTTTCCTTCCTTCCTTCCTTCCTCCTTTCCTCTCATCCTTCTTCCCTTTCTTTCTTATAGTTTATTTTTATTGTATTTTGTTCCATTACCATTTACCCACACTTATACCCTCCTCTACCTCTAGCTACACCCAGCCCCCTGCCCACCAATCCCACACTGTTATTCATGCCCATGAGTTATTTTTATTTTTTGCTCGATCCTGCCACCCTCCAACTCCCCCACCCAAAGCTGTCAGCTGCTCTCTTTCTATGAGTCTGTCTCTATTTTGCCTATTAGTTCAGTTTGCTCATTAGATTCCACATATGAGTGAAATCATTTGGTATTTTTCTTTCTCTGACTAGCTTATTTCACTTAGCATACTATTCTCCAGTTTCACCCCTGTTGTTGCAAAGGGTAAAATTTTCTTTTCTTTTTTACTGCAGTGTAGTATTCCATTGTGTAAATATCCACTCATGGACACTCATATACAGATGGACACTTGGGCTGCTTCCAAATCTTGGTTATTGTAAGTAATGCTGCAATGAACATAGGGGTGCATATGTTATTTCAAATTAGTGTTTTGGGTATCTTAGGAACTTTCTTTTTTATGTTAAATGACTATCTTTGTTAATTTAATATTTTCCCATCACTATTTATTCTCCCTATAAACTCTTCCATCCTTTTATGCCTTTCTGTTTAAAGTGTGAAAGTCAGAACTCTAGAAAAGTATGTTTGTCCAGAAGGTATCCAGTCATGTAATATAAAAAATAGAGACATTTATTGAAAACATAAAAGAAACATTGTACATAGGACAATGACACCTCAGTCCCCTTCAAAGTAAGCAGCATCGTGGGGTCTCACTCAGTTCTCCCAATCAACATCAACTGCCTAGTTGTATTTTCCTGAGTCTTATCCATGGTCTGTAATCTCTTCCCTTTCAAAGGTGATTTTAGTTTTGGGAAAAGTCAGAAATCGCAGGGTGCCAAATCTTGGCTGTAGGGTTGCTGAGTCACCTAGGTAATTTGATGTTTTGCCAAAAACTCTGTACAAGATGTTGATGCATGAGCAGGTGCATTGTGATAAAGCTGCCAATCACAGTTGCCCATAGCTGAGGCCTTCTGAATCATCCAAATAGTTTCTGTGGAGGAATGTTCAAGCTTAATGCAAAAAATTTGATGCAGATTCGTTGCTCTTCTCACTCAGGCATTTTGAATGCTACACCCACATCGTTCACATGCTCACTCAATGACATCCACTGACTAGTATGGTGATGTCATCATTGTTCACACATACACATTCCAGTCTACCCTCCCTGGCTACGAGGTTATATTGATGTCATGCAAACTGTTCTTGTTTTGTTAACAATGGCTGGGCTTTTTCGTGACAGACCTTGTATATGTGAAATAGATATATCCAAGTGAAATATGACTATTGCTTTAGCAGTCTGGACTGTTTTGACCAATTTACTGCTATATTATACCACTTCTCCAAAATAATGAGCTAAGGTCCTACTTTCCTATGTTCTGAATTTAATGAACCACATTTTGAATTTTCAGTATTCCTATAATAATGTATTTTCTAGTTTTGTGCTTCTGCCCCTTTCTTCCTGCTCTTTCTTCTTCTTTTTCATTACTATTAAATCTTTAAAAAATTTCATAAACCTCTGTTATAAATGACCTGTTACTTTTCATAGCTGAGAATCTGAACAAGTAAGTCACTCTTGCCCTCAACTTCTGGTCTGATTAAAAGGACAGAGCCTATCTTAGCAAAAGATGGGTTAACATAAAACAAAATGGTATGAACGATAAGCATCGGAAAAGATCAAAGAAAGAAGAGGTCACCAGCGTGTGGCTAAGTCAATTAACAGAAACTTCAGGGAAGAATATCTATTTTAGACTTAAAAGATTTTTATCAGAATACATTATAATATGTATAAATTGGGCCAATGTTGTGTCCTTATGGACATTTTAAATTAATTTGTGATAATCCACTTGATGTTTTAAATTTATGATGAACTAAATCTTTTCAAGTAAATTTAAATCTAAAACACAGAATGAAAAATTTCATTTAGATGATAGAAACCAATTACAAAAAATAGACTTTAAAATATGTGTATATATATTGCAAAATGCCAGGAATGCTTTATACACTAAAGTAAAGACATAGGATGTGATAGAAACATCACATGTGTCTCTGCACTTTAATTTTTTAATACTACTTAGTTATGAGGCCCTGTCAATGTGGAAAGAAAACCAATAAAAATCCTCATATTCTTTCATTTAATCCTGGTTAAAAAGAAAACAAAAACTGAGGCCAGAGGCTACAAGCCTCAGTTGACAGTATTATGAAGACTCTTGGAAGAATGGGCAATTCTGAGTACTTTAAGACAAGCCCTGAGCAAGCCATTACATAAGTTTAGACAAAGAAAATATTAGTGAATATTTGCACATCGTTACAAAAATAGTTAAGTTAAATACATGTTTATTTTTTATATAGTTGTCATAAAGTTGCATTGTTCTTTAAATCTATTGGCTACAAAGGTCAAAGATCTTTCCAGCAGTATTGAATCATTTATTTTTAAAGACCTAAAGGCTGTTGACTTGTGACTGTGAAACTATAAATATTCATTATAGAAGATCACATGTTAAAATGTTTGTTGTGAAATACCTGCCTTCTAAAGTTGTAAATTCTAAAATTCACTGAAACAGATTTTACCTACCATGTTTGTAATATCAAATGTGCAATTGCATTTTTTCCTGTTAATTTTCCTGTATAAGTGGTTTGAGTTTTCTTATTAGATAGAATGTTTCAGGGTTTTTTCCCTAGGCTTACTTATTGATACAATAAACTTTGTGACTGTAGTCTACTCAATCCTGAAACACATCACAAGTGTGAGTTTTTATCAGACATTAAGACATATTGTACAAAGTATAGATTTTTGGTCAGGTTCATCTTCTAAAACTGATGCAAATATAGAGGTAACTGGAGAAGTTAAAAAGGTAGCAGTTGCCTTCACATAAACACCAGCACATTAGAACCCAATAACAAACTGCCTCCCCCACCTCCACCAGTGGACACGAACATGAGTTTCACAGTTTTTCAGTGTCTTACACACCATTATCACACGTCTTCCTGTGACAAGAGAAGATAACTCTCTCCTTGCTCCAGGTGGTTCAAATGCATACTGACCTCCTTCAGATAAACTCAGTTATTTTTTCCTGAGATCCACCCCTAAAATTTTTTTCCTTTGACTGTTATCTTTATATCTCTCTTCAAACTTTTATTACATTATTACCTTATATCATAGCTATTTGTAGACATTTTTTTATATTGCTTACTCCTCTTACTATATTGTAACTTGTTAGAAATACGGTGTGCAAGAGTACCTCAAAGACCTTGCAAGTTTGGTTACAGACCACCACAATAAAACAGGCATCCATAAAGCAAGTCACAAAAATTTTTTGTTTTTTTAGTACATATAAAAGTTATGTTTACACTGTGGTATATTAAATGTATGATAGCTTTATGTCTAAAATACTTTAAAGAAAAAATACTTTCTTACTAAAAATTCTAACCATTATCTGAGCCTTCAGAGAGTCACAATCTTTTTGCTGGTGGAGGGTCTTGCCTCAGTGTTGATGGCTGTTGACTGACAAGGGTGGTGTTTGCTGATAAATGGGGTGGTTGTGACAATTTCTTAAAATAAGACAACAGTGGAGTTTGTTGCATTAACTTTTCCTTTTATGAACAATTTCTCTGTGAAATGTGCTGCTGTTTTTTAAGGTTTATTTTTTATTTCATTTGACAAAGAGGGGAAGGCAGACAGAGAAACATCACTGTGAGAGAGAAACATTGATGGGTTGCCTCCTGCATGTGGCCTGACTGGGAATCAAACCTGTGACCTTTTGGTGTATAGGACATTTCTCCAACCAACTGAACCACACTGGCCAGGGCTGGTATGTGATGCTGTTTAATGGCATTTTACCCACAGTCAAACTTTCTTTAAAAGCGGAGTCAGTCCTCTCAAACTCTGCTACTGCTTTATCGACTAAATTGTAATTTTCTAAAAAGTCATTTGTTTTCATTTAAACAGTCTTCACAGCATCTTCACCAGGAATAGAGTCCATCTCAAGAAATCACTTTCTTTGCTTACCCATAAGAAGTAACTTCTCATCTGTCAAGTCTCAAGCAAGACGGATGTAAACAGGTCCACACTAAGACACATCGTAATTAAAATGCCAAAGTTTAAAGATAAAGAGATAATTTTAAAAGTAGCAAGAGAAAAGAAGTTAGTTATCTAAGGGGACTTCCCATAAGTCTGTTAGCTGATTTCTCAAAAGATGCTTTGTCGGCTAGAAGGGACTGGTATGAAATATTTGAAGTCTTGAAAAGTGGAGACTTACAGCCAAGACTGCTCTATCCAGCAAAGTTATCATTTAGAATCAAAGGGTAGATAAAGAGCTTCCCAGACAAGAAAAAGCTAAAGGAGTTCATCATAACCAAACCATTATTATATGAAATATTAAAGGGATTTATTTAAGAAAATGAAGATCAAAACTATGAATAATAAAATGGCAATAAACACATACCTATGAACAATTGAATCTAAAAATCAAACAAATCAGACAAGAAGAACAGAGACAGAGTCATGGATACGGAGAGTGTTTTGATGGTTCCAGATGGGAGGGGCATTTGGAAGAATGGGTGAAAAGGTGAGGGGATTAAGAGGTATGAATTGGTAGTCACAGAATAGCCATGGGGATGTAAAGTACAACATAGGAAATAGAGTAGCCTAAGAATTTATATGCATAATCTTTGGACATGAACAAAAGTTGGAGGATTGCCTGAGGGAAGTGGGGGGTACTGAGTGGGGGGACAAAGGAGGGAAAATTGGGACAACTGTAACAGTACAATCAATAAAATATTTAAATAAACAAATAAGTAAATAAATAAAGAGATTGCAGGAATTCAATCACATCTTCAAGCTCCACTTCTAATTCTAGTTTTCTCTTGGCATTTCCATCACTTCTGTAGTTACTTATTCCAGGGAAGTCTTTACCCCTTCAAAGTTATCCATCAGGTTTAGTATCCACTTCTTTCAAATTTCTGTTATTGTTGATATTTCAACTTTTTCCCATCAATAACCAATGTCCCTGATGACATCTAGAATGGTGAATCCTTTCCAGAAGATTTTCAGTTTATTTTGCCCACATCCATCAGAATCACTATCTACGGCAGTTATAGCACTGCAAACTGTATTGTTTAAATCATAAGGCTTCATAGCCAAAATTACCCCTTGATCCATTGGCTGAAGCATGGTAGCTATGTTAGCAGGCATAAAAATGACATTAATCTTGTATATCTCCACAGGGTTCTTGTTTGATTAGGTGCATTGTAAATGAGCAGTAAATATTTTGACAAGAATTTTTTCTGAGCAGTAGTCTCAACAGCAAACTTAAAAAATTCTGTAAGCCAATTGTAAGTAGATGTGCCATCATCCAGTTCTATTTATAGAGCACAAGCTGTATCAATTTAGCATAATTCTTATGGATTTTTGGAATGGTAAATGAACATTGGCTCCAATTTAAAGACACCAACAGCATTATCCCCTAACAAGAGAGTCAGCCTGTCCTTTGAGGCTTTGAAGCCAGGCACTGAAAGTTCTAGATTGCATCCCCTTCCAGTATAAGGTTGTTCCATCTACCTTAAAAATCTGTTGTTTAGTGTAGCCACCTTAATTATCTTCTTTCCTTCAAGAAACTTTTTTTAGTAGTCACAACATGGCTAACATGTGCATGAGGCCTAGCTTTTGACCTTTCTTGGCTTTCATCATACCTTCTTTACTAAACTTAAACATGTATAACTTTTGATTTAAAGTGAGAGATGCTTGACTTTTTCCTTCACTGGAACACTTCAAGGCATTGTAGGGTTATTAATTGGCCTAACTTCAATATTATTGTGTCTCAGGGAATAGAGGGGCCAGAAGAGAGGGAGAAAAATGGGGGAACAGTTGGTCAAGGGAGTTGTTAGAACACAAACAATGTTTATTGATTAAGTATAATCAATTGATGCAATATCTGCAAAGTACAATAAAATGAGGTATGCCTATATTAATTTTTACACCCTTCTAACATTTCTAATACTACTGTAAATAAAGACTTAGGAATTACTAGCTGTGCAAATAATTTAACTTCTTTGAGACTCAGTTTCATATTCTGTAAAATGGAGACAACTTACTGCTCTATTTTTTTGTGGCAATTAAAATAACAGAAAGTGCTTACAGTGCTTGGCATGTAGCTGTAGCAGCAGCAGTAGCAACAGAAGTGGTAGTGATGATAGTAATAGTAGTAGTGAGAGTAGTATACAAAGTGTTATGAATATCTGGGTATCTAAATTTGTAAGCATGTAGTGTTAACTTAAAAATAAAAAGACAAGGTGAGAGGCAAGAAGCATTTATTTGAAATTACGGAACTGCAATTCAAAGCACAGATTCAGGGAGAAACAAAAATGTGTCCCAGTTACAGAGTAAAGGCCAGGTTTTTTTTTAAAGGAGGAGAAATAACTACATGAATAAAAATAGGAATTTTTATTGGTGTTAGGAGTTACTCTTCAGCTATACATGTCTGGTCAATTATTGATTCTATCTTCAGAAAGAGTCCATAGCCATCAGTCCTAGTGGTGGATATCTATGTTTCCCATTGTCTTTGAAAACAGTTGTTTGTAAGACAATGTTGATTTGCTTCTATCCAAAGGTTATTTTGTTCAGTTTAAACATTTCAAAGGTTTTGGGAGCAAGATGTGCAAACAGTTCCTCTGGAATGGCTACTTTGACTCTATTTCAAAATGACTCCACTTATGTCAACTTATCACTGTAGAATGTATACTTACTGTATATTGCTTTTGATATATAATTCACACAAGAAATTCAGTCCCATTACTTTTTAATCAGATTTACTATCTTAATATTGGTAGACATATATGACATGAACTATAGGAGCAAATTCAGTGAGATGGTATAAAAACATTTGCCTTTTCATTGCAAGCTTTTGAACCTTTTTTTTTTTGTCTCAATTGAGCCCATTTTCAAATAAGCTGAATATAAGGACTTTTGATATGGTATCTGTTGTTTGGTCTTATTACAGTCATTAACTGCAGTCAAGGTGCCTTTCAGGAAGAAAGGATGATAGATAGGCTGCATTCTCATGATCACATTTGCTGTCATGGGGAACAAAAGTCAGGGAGGCAGGAGGCTGCAGAAGACAGAGTGCAGTGGGATACAGGTGCACCGTTTCCAGAGAAGAACAAGATGAATGTTCCCATTGTCACTGCTCCCTGCATTTCCTTAGTCATTAGTATGACAGGTCTATAATTGATGACATGACACGGGACCTGTTGTGAAGCTTCTTTCCCTTCTTTGAAACTACTCCTATGTCCTTTAAGCAGTATATGGTTATCTAATGTGTCAGTGCATCTGCTTTCATATCTCAATCTAAGCTATCTTCATTGGTAATGACGGAAAATCACACCACTTGTAACAGGGAAGATGATATTAAAGTTTCATAGCTATGTTAACTGCAGATCTCAGCGGTGGTTTCTTATGTAATAATAGGCAAGGTCAAGAATAAATTTATCAGAGTAAGAGAAAATAGCATAATGTGAGCTCTCAACCTGCTGCAGAAGAATGCTTTGTAGTCTAAAGCCATTGTTTTACTTATATGCTTCTTTCTAGCACTATTTAATTAAGAGTTGCAAAGTTCTTTTTCAAGAAATACTACATGATATATATCATTTGAATGAGTTATTTAAGTCCTTGAGCAAAATAACTGAATGTGCAAATATGACTAACCACTTTTAATTCCTTTTTAAGAATTGTTTGAAAATTATTGAGTCTTTCAAGAACTGTGGGAAAATATATTTAATTTTAATTATATATTTAGGCTTATTTTATAATTATTTATTAGCTAATCAATATTGTCCTTCTGGGGTTTTATTGGGAAAATCACTGTGAGAAATCATGGAATTGAAACATATGTACTGGTATAATACATACATGTTTAAATTTTTTAAAAATGAATCCTTAAGATCAAAACTTCATTACTCATCAAAAAATGTTAACAATTTAGTAAAGTTTGTTTGTCTTGGATAGAGTTTGGTTTTTTAAATGTTATAAAGGATATATTTTCTCCTCTTAAGTTTTTAATAATATAGCAATAGTAAAAATATACTTTTTTATAACAATTGTCTATGAGATGCCCTGCAAACATTGAGAAAAATCCATTTTTTTATATATTACATTTGGCTATTGCACATGTAGAGTTGCTTTACTATAACTCTTTTAATATTTATAACCTCATTAGCATTGTAATGAGTTAAGCTTCCAAAGAAAATTACAATGAAAATTAAAAAAACATTAGTGATGATACAAGCCAAAACTACATAAAAATATATTTGTGGTTTCCTTATTATTCTTCAATCTATACTCTTAGGTCTGATTCTGCAAGATTATGTCTTTAATAAAAGTATTATTAGGCAACTCCTTCAGATGTATACCTTACTTTTAATGAATTACACATGAGACAATAACCTGTATCATCCTGGCGACTGTTAACAATTCATGAACCAGAATATATGAGAGTATATTTTTTTGTTGACAAGTTAGGTCAGAGTTTGTGAAGTATTTCCTTAACTACAACTCTACTTAGAGAGTGACCAAAATGTCTGGAAAGGTCCTGAATATACATTTAGCTAGTCTCTTCTTTATTTGCCAAATACACATTTTCTTTTCTTTGTTTCTGAAAAGAGACTTCCTCTTGGTTTTCTTTCACCTCTTGAATCATGATGTCTCCTCTTTCTTTGCCTATGTCAGTCCCCAGATGTTTGCCAGAGTTCTTTCCTGTCCTATTTTCTTCTCAGGTGCCATAAGTTTACTCTGAATTTTATACCACTTAATCAAATTCTTTATAAATCCTTTTTTTAATAAGGATTGGCAACATGCCCATAGTCTTCTACTGAGATCTACTGCTGAAAGTCCTGCTGATAATGTAAACTCCGCTTCCCCCATCAAATCCCACCCGCTATTTCAAAGTAGAAATCTTGATATTATCTTCAGTCTTCTTTCTTCCTTTTTCATTTTTTCAATTCTGTGAATTTTTAAGTTTGTAAATTTCATCTTCACAACTGCTCTTAAATTCATGTCATTCTTTCTATTCTCAGAGAGAGTCACTAATTATAATCCTTTACCTGGATTACTGCAGCAGGCTCCTAACTCTGTTACCAACCTTTCCATGGGATAGTCACAACTATCTTCCTGAATCATAGATCCGATCATTTCACCCTCTGGCTCTCCATCTCCAACATAGTCTAGTCCAAATTCCTTAGTTTAGCCATCAGAATGGTTCACAGTCTGGCCACTATCTATCTTTGAGCCTCCTTTCCTGGTAATTTCTTTTGGAGCACTGTCGCCTACCCCCAGAATATGGCATATACCTCTGTGTCACTCTTCCTTTACTTTGTTCTGACTGTGGCTCTGAATGTCTATCCAGTTTTTCCTTCTGATATCCTTGTCCTTATTATTGAATTCAGTCACCAAGTAGCCATTACATATTACTCTTTTATATATTTAATTTTTTACATAATTGATTCATACTATGTATTAATTTTGTAGCTGGGTCTTTTGATTCAATTATTTTTGAGATTTTTTTCATATTAAAACAGATGGATGTTATTATTTTTAATTGCCGATAACATCCTGTGATATGAATACACTACCTTTTTCCATGCTCTCAGTGAGGGACCAATGGACTGTTTTTGCTTTTATCCTCTTTGCATTAAAAAAATGCTATAGAGAGTAATCTTGCAGTTGTATCTTTGAGCATATGTGCACAATTCATTAAGTAATTAATGAATTAGTCTCAAATGGCTAGTCTGGGGACCTGTGGAGAGTAATGAGAGCATGGTGAAATGTAGACACCTGCTATCACTTTCCAAATTTTCTTCACTTGAAATGCCCTTGTATGAAGTATGATAGTGTCAAAATGCCCATGTTATGCTTGGTTTGGCATGTAGTTATAAGATGCAAATAAATGTAAAGAATGGAAGGTTTAAAAAAAATTATTAACCTAAGTTTTTTCTATGCCATGTCAAAATGTGCTTCCATTTTACCTATTTGTGGGAACAAATACAGAATTTGAAAGTTAATTTATATTACATTGTTTTCTTTGTCCAAAATTATGTAACTAAATCTGTATTTTGTCATTCATTTATTGCTTACAGACCTAATGTTTTTTCACTGAAGTCTTATAATATACTTGTTTGAATTACAATAGGTCATACTATTCCAAATGCAACAAAATACAAAAGGATAAACAACTACATCTATACCTAAAAAATACTATTACATTTACCCTTCTATTTTACTTCTCTAGCCTTAAAATATTTGTTAAAATATTTTGATAATTGAAATACCCTCATATAAATTGAATCACTACTGCATATTATAGAGGTCCTTTCATTTTATTCTGTGTAAGAATTGCCTGGGAGTGTATTAAAATATGTATTTCTAGTTTTCATTATGTAATATTCTGATGGAGTAGCTTTGGGGTATATATTTGCACTTTACCTCTCTCCTTACCACCACTATCACCACTCCAGTGGTGCTCTGGAAACTGACTTCTCCAGAAACACAGGTTAAGGCAAAGGATGCGGTGGTGGTGGTCATGGTGCTGGGGGTGGTGGCGGCGGCAATGAAGGCCGTGGCGATAACCATGGCGGCAACGGTGAGGGATATGATGACGTTGGAGCTGGTAGTTGTGATGGTGGGAATGGAATAGAACTGGCATAATTCAGGCTTTGGGACCAAATAATCCAAGTTTGAATCCCAGTTTTCATATTATCTTTATCATCTTGGTCAGGTTGGTTAACTTTTCTACACCTGAATTTTCTCTTTTTATAAAACAGAGATAATAATTTACCTAATTCCTAAGGCATTCATAATGCCTGGCCTGTAGAAAGTACATGGAAAATGCCAACTATTATATATTCCTAAAGTGCCTTTATTTCTTTTCTGATTTTGTAAACAACATATTGAGGGTGGATTTTCTATGGAACAGGTTTATATCTAAAACTCTAGATCTCTGAGTTTCATAAACCAAAAACCAAGGAATATTTAGGTATTTTATTTTTCTCATTTCTATAAATATTGCTTCGTGACACTTTAACATCAGAAAACTTAGAAGGCGTTTCTCTAGAAAGTATTATTTAATTATCTATTCTTTGTGCTGAACATAAATCAATAAAAGGGTTACATGTTAACATTGTATGTTGTGGAGACTAAATTTCACTTTTTTACCAGTCTATGAGTGTTGTTTTCTCCCATAGGAGATACTGAAATGAAAAACTAGAGAGCTTTTCAGCAGACACACACTCTCTCTCTCTGTCCCTTGCTCCCTCTCTGGAACCCCTCAGAGAGCAACATGTTAAAGGTGCCTTGCCCCAGATATATCAAATTTACATTTCTGGAATGAAATTAAAGCTCAAGAATCTAACTGTTAAGATAGTATATGGTGACTTTGGTATAAGTGGTCCACAGATAGTGCTTTGAGAAACACTATGAAATAGAGAAAGAATTCTGGAACTTTAACACTTATAAGTAACTTAACTTCTGTGAATTTCTTCATCAGCAAAAAGAGAAAATATATGAAGTGCCAGATACATATTGTCATTAATAAAATTGTAATTAATTAATTGTGTAAAGCAGGATAATTAGTGGTTAAAAGCATAAGCTTTAGAATTAGACAGACTTTAAGCTTAAATTCTATTTCTTCACTGCTTAGCTAAGTACTTTAAACAATAAAGTTTTCTGCATGCAGGTTTCTCACTTATGATATAGGAATAATAACTGTAGATGTAGCTACATTTTAGAATTTATAGGAAGATTAAGTGTGATAAAGGATAAAAAGAGTTGGAAAATGATTGCTAGAAAGTTGTGTTTAACAAATTATATATATAGTAATAAAAATTACTATGATTTCCCCTTTTTCCATCTGAATATGCTACACCATTTGTATATTTACTTGTTTTAACATCAAATATACTCACACGTATAAATAAGTTTATTTAATTTATGGTATATTGTTTTAATGATGATATCAGGACACTTTGTTTGAAGGAGTCATTATGTTATCGGTATTTTAAACTAAGTAATAGTATGGTTATTTTGACTGTTTAACTATGGAACTAGTGGTAAATTTTAAAAGTACAAATTCACTATTTCAAGGTGTTTTTTTTTTACTGTTTCAGTTTTGTCTCTTTTACATGCTTTTTGGAATTGATCAAGTGATGCAGTGCAGGAATCAGCATGTCTGTGGATAAGGAGACTAATTCCTCTCATATAATGAATAGCTTCCAGAAAAGAGCCAACAATAGGGTCTTTGGCATTGACAGGGATGTGTATTTTTCAATGGTGATTACTTTCAATATTAACATTAAAACATTTTAAGATTTTCAATATATACTTATTTCTGGAATTTTTGATTTAGGTATAAAATGTTTTATATTGGTTGGAGAAGGAAGTTGTTCTATGCAAATTTTACTTTTTCTATTAGAAAAACAGAATATTTAAAATTGTGATACCATTGTTTTCTATACCATCATAAAATTTTAAGATACATATATTGATTGAATAAGTTAAGCTATAGTATTTTAAATTAGTTCATTGATATTTGTAATTATTGGGTTTTTAAAGTTTGCTGTACTTCTGTTAACTTTCAAATCTTTTTTGGCATACTATCTCAGATTTTAAAACCTGAATTTATTTTGTTTCTATCACAAGCACATAGTAACAATAAAGGTGATGATAATAATGAATAACATATACTAAGTATTAAATATTCGTAGGCATTAGGCTAAGAACTTCACCTACTTTATATTAGTTTATCCTCTCAATATTACTACAAGATAGACCCATTTATGATCTTATTTGGTGATATACAATGACCTAATTTATATGAATGTACTCTGAACAGTGACCACATGAAATGCTGGTAAGCTATAATAAGGTCACTTTCTTGAAGATCTGCATATTAGTTCTTCCAGTATTTTAAAATCTAAAACAATTCCACTAAAAACAATGTAATAATTTACTAATCGAAAGTTAAATCATATTTGAACTTGTACAAGAATATTTTTATTTGTTACTTTATCAGAGATTCTTAATAAAATGTAAATGTTTAGGAATCTGTGAAATTAAATGTGAAATGTTATATATTTGTTTGTATTTATTTTTCATAGTGCTCTAAAATAAATGTATGAACTCAAAGTTATTAATTGCCATTAAAGTAGGTCAGAGAAATTATTTTCCTCAGAGCAAATATTTTATAAAATGAAAATGAAGAAAATCTATTACATACAATATCATCATTTAATCAGTTTGTTCTAATTATTGTTTGTTTTATAAGTTGATTTTCACTCACTTTCTCTGTTTTGATATTTTAAAATCTACTTTTTTATTCTTCATTACTTAATTTACTTCCTCCTCTGATTTATTACCTTCACAACTTATATTTAGAAATTTGAATATAGTATACATTCTTTATTCTTGGCTAATTATTTCCTTCATTTTTTAACTGGGTATTTTCTAATAAAACTAGGCTGTGGAATTATGGAAACCAAGTATTAAGGTCTGTTTTCTAGGAAATGTTCAAAAGTTAGAGAATTACTTATAAAAAAGACTGTACAGAACACTGTTCTTCAAAGAGTGGTGTGAGGACCCATGCTGGAGTGCAAACCCTTTGGTTACCAGTCCATTACTAGATGGGAACAGAAGTTGAGAGCGATTACTTAGAATCATTAAAATTTGACATTGCCTTGAAATCCAAGGGCATGATCATTTTCCTATTAATTCATTTTACTGTTACTTTGTAAGACTTGGTCTGCAGTATGGACTGGAAACTTTAAAACATGGCTCTTTAACCACAGATAGCTTGAGAAACAGGGATGTAGGCTTCTTGGTCTGCAGCTTCATTTGTCCTGTTATTAGCAACTAACAGAAGGATAAAAGGAAAATCATAATTTTCTTCCAGAATTATAAGTTCAGAACTTCACGGAACTGGGGATGATGTTTTATATTTCCCCCCATACATGTGTTTTATACTGTTGCAGTGCTTTGCTGAGCAAATTTAGAATACTGTTAAATTACCAGTTTTAGATGGGGAAAATATTCTCTTTTCTTTTTCTTATATTATTACATATTACATATATTAGAATATACATACAGGATGAGGTAAAATTAGGTTTACAGTTGTTCTGGAAAATAATGCAAAAATTAATAAATGATATTATAAGAATAAATTGTTCTATATACTCCCAACTATAAACCTCCTTTTGCCCTGTCCTTTATGTGTGTGTGTGTGTATATATGTGTACGTGCATGTGTGTGTGTGTATGTATATATATATATATATACACACACACACACAAACACAAATTAAGAGCATTAATTGCTATAAATCATTTTGCAGAGAAACAGAGAGAATTGTGGCACAAAGGCAGTAGTTGGTGTTCTAAGAATGAATGAAAATAAGATAAAGAAAAGAGAGATGAGAGTTCAGCCTTAGAATGCAAGTCTCATCAAGTCCATTGGAATAAGAATGAGGAGAAGCTATAAGGTCACCTGGGAAATTTAAGAATTTATAAAATTATTAAAGTATTTGTAAAATATATTTATTATAACTAAAATATTATTAAATATTATATTACTATGTATTAGTGGAAGGCTGAAGAGAGAAGTAACAACTAAGATGATAGGATAATGATCAAAGGTGAAAATGTAGTAGAAATTGGAAGAAACATGATGATCAATACTGCACATCTTAAATCTTAAATCTTCTTTCTTATACTTTTTAATAGACTTTATTTTTTGGAACAGTTTTTGGTTCACAGCAAAATTCATCAGAAAGTTCAGATATTTTCCATAGATTTTTTTGCCTCTACACATACATAACCCTCCTTATTATCAACATCTACCACCAGTGTGGTGCATTTGTATAATTGGTGAGCTCACATTGACATACCGCTAACATCCTGAGTCCATAGTTCACATTAGAGTTCACTCTTGGTGTTGTATATTCTATGGCTTTGGACAAATGTATAATGACGTGTATTTATCAGGATGGTGTCATATGGAGTATTTTCACTGCCCTAAAAATCTTCGATTCTCTCCCTATTTATCCCTCCCTTTCACTCTCCTCCCCAACTCCTATCAACCACTTATCTTTTATTGTCTCTAGAATTTTGATTTTTCCAGAATGTCAAATGGTTGGAATCATACTGTAAGTAGCCTTTTCACATTCCTTCTTTTATTTTTGGTTATCTGTTTGGTTTTTGGTGACTTCTCATTCGTAGTTCTCAGCCTAAATATAAAGTTCTCTTCATAGAAAAGATCTTTCTAAATCCACAATCTATATCATACTTTACGGTAATTTTCATATTGCAGCTTTAATTTTTCTTTGTAGTACTTATCATAATTTATATAATTAATAAATTGACAATGCTCATTCTACAAGCTATAATATAAATTCAAATTCCAATTTCATTGGTTTATACTTGCATAGGCACTGTAATACTACATAATTTTGTCATATTTTATTTTTAATTTAGTATAGTTTATTTTATTTTAAAACTACCTAAAATTGTTATGAAGAAAATTGGGTTTAATTTCTATACACCAAATAATGTACTATCTTTGGGGCATAGTATTTTGGAATTGCCTTCAAATGCTTTCGTGGTCACCTTTCACTTATCTCCTACTGATACCTATTTGGTGACAGTTATTAACATTAATAGTGTGTAATTAATGAGTTTCATAGCTGGTAGAGACTAGAGCACTAGTGCAAATACTCCAAACACTCATTTTACAGAAGAATTACTTCAGAACCCATTGATTTATCTAGGATTTCAGCGCTATATAGCTCTGGAACCTCCTTGTCCAACCTTGAATTCAAGGTTTCTTAATCCACTACTCAAGATCAATGCTTCCAACACCTAAATGAGGCCTAGAAAAAGTAGTACAGAATTGGAAAAAGTAACACCTGGAGCATAAGCCCAGAACTGAGAAGTTCCTTGAGGTTCCTTTTTTCTCCTTTATTATTTATGGTCTTTTCCCCCTCATTAATATAATTTTTCATGAAAAGTACATGTTGTGGATAACATTTTTATTTTAGGTATTAATATTCTAAGAAGTACAAAAAACTTAGACTTCAGCCCTTTCACTTCTATTTTAAAGAACACTGGTAGCAGATACTCTGTGCCTTCTACTTCAGTGTTTCCAAATGTAGTGAAATCCCGGCACTTTTTTCCTTTGTATGCAAATTCTCAACCCCAGACACAAACACATTATTTTAATATAACTTATTCTAGGGAATTTTATGATAGGTATGGATTGTGGAAGACTCACCATGTCACAGTGGCCTTAGTATACAATTACTAATTCTAACAATGGCCACGCCATCCAGTTCCTAAGATCCTCATTTTATTAATGAGGAAACTTACTCAGGGAGGCTAAGTACAATAATTTGCCCAGATTTACACAGCTCATTATCAGCAAAGCCAGGTGTATCTAGTTGAAAGAATATGTGCTCATTTTGTTTTGTTTTCATGACACTAAATTTCCTCTATTATTATAAATTGTTTTCCTAAACTATCATGAATAAATCCATATTAACCACGGAGTCATTGCTATATTTGTGCTCACTATATGACTTCATATAAGATTTCTCTCACCATTTTAACAATAGATTGTCATTTGTCATTTTTGCTTTTATAGAAATATTTTATAAATATCAGTTTCATAGAATAATCTTTCCATCCAAATGTGTATGGCTTTATTCTAAGTAGGTTGACCAAGTATATTTCTTGGTTCTTATCAGAAATGTGAACATCTAATCAAAACAAATCTCAGTAGTCAAAATATAGATAATTAATTAATATGTACATTGCCTAATTTATGAGATTGAAAAAAATGAACAACCTAGCTTCTTCCATCTACTAACTTGTGACTTAGGGAAATTATTTAACCTTTTAGAATCTCAATTTCCTAACAGATAGAATTGGGATGATAACAGTTCCTCTCCCTTAAGGTTATTTTGGGAACACAAGACAAAATATGTGTAAAACACTTGGCACCATCTCTGACCCAGAGCAAGTGCTTGGTAAATCTTTTAACTAGCCCTTATTTCTCCTGTCTGCAGATTTAACAGGTAGAGCAATATTCCCAGATCTGGGGATGTCGCCCTTAAACAGTAGGTATATTTCATAAAAGGAAGTATGAATAAATAACACCCTTTTTCCTCCATGCTTGGAGGTATTTAAAAAGTCCCTGGTAGCATGTGTCACATTCTTCTTTCTTTGTGATAGGATTGTTGCAGTGTTCTAAGCCTGGTAGTTGTAATGTGATGAGGTTCACTGAAGCTCTTGGCTCCTGTTGTGATGGAGCTGGGAATCTCAGCAGCTCAGTTGCTCAATAGCTACAAGGTAAAGCTTAATTTAACAGATCCATCAATATAATATGAAATCTCATGTACAAATGCTCTGCTCCCTTAGGAAGATCATGTCCAAATTACCGTTCAAAGGCTGAAAGGAACCATATTATGATGAATTATTGTTGGGATATGACAGATGTCTTCCATCTCAAGTTGACAGAACATGTACTCATGTACAAGAATTTACTTTTCCAATTCTTTCAAATGTATGTTCACTAGGTCAGCTAAGCTTTGACAACTTTTCCCTCCTACTTACTATATATTAAGTAACAAAATGGGGTCATTTCCAGTACCCTAGAAATATTGTTCAGAAGTCAAAAATAGTCATTATTATATCACTGAACTGGCATTAAAATCTGTAAGGTATATGTAGTATGCTAAAGTACTTTATTTTTTCTCTCCTCATTGTGCTGCTAAAACTTTACATCAAATAGTAGCTATTTCAAAAATAAAAAGGTCATCCACTCCCACACTTTCTAGCAAGTTTGATGAACTGACATAAAGCTTGAGAGTGTAAAGGAGTAACTGGCATGGCATGTGAGAGTCATTTCATAAAAGACAACTTTACTTCTTTTATGAGTAGATCCTTCTCCATGTCTATAGGGATCTAAAGTCTACTTTTGCAAATGAAATAGTAAGACCCTGATAAAGCTGTAAGTTTATCTTTAAATGATTTACTCTAGTTACTCCTGAGTCTGAATATGTTCAATCCAAACTAAATAACAATTTAAATGTCACGTGTGCTGAAATTACTTTGTTTGTTATACACATATGAGTGATTAATGAATTTATATTTATTGAAGGGAGTTCTCTAACAGGCCTTCTTCAGTTCCACCTACCTGGAGATTTGAAAACAGCTTGGTTCCTAGCTGGTGATTCTCAAACATTTTGATCGCATAACCACTTTACATTCTTAAAAGTCAACGAGGATTTCTTCGTGTGGGTTATACCTACCAAACTTTACTGCAGAAATTAAAACAGATAATTTATTTCAGTACTTATTAATTCATTGTTTTTCTGCTGGGTCATTCCTCCCTCAAGGAACACAGAATGACTGGTCAAATTAGTTGGAGAGGAGCATATAGGGCAAGGAAAATAATTAGGAGAGAAGCTCTAGTGTTTATGTTTTAAAAATGTTATTCCTGTGGTATTACATATTTATTTGTGGATGTTTGAATATACAGTGTGAGGCAAAATTCAGTTTACAGTTATTCATATGGAAAATAATACAATAATTAATGAATAATAATACAAGAATAACTCTGTGTTTCAGGTACTCACAAGCATAAACCTACTTCTGCCCCTCCCTGTATTTCCTTAGTACTCCCACTGGTGGTTCAGGGGTCTATTTCCAGGTACTTGCACCATTTCCCTGCAGCTTACCTGGCCATGATGTTTCTTACTAACAGATGACATTATTTTTTTCCTGCATATTGGCACAATCATGAATGATTCTGCCCAATCGTGCTTTCACAGTAGTTTTCAACACAATTATGGGCACTAGTGTTGTAAAGTTATTAATAATTCATATATTTGAAGATAATGGGTGAAATTTATTGTCCACCTTTCCCTAGAAATAAAATCCCAAGTTTAAATATAGCAGGTATATATTATATTCAGTACTGAAAAAACAATTAAAGAACATTATAGTCAATAGTTTCTGTTGCTCATCATCTCAAAATATTGGGCATTCTAATTGTTGAAAAGGATGTCTATAAAATGTGATAAGATGTGAATATTACAATAACCCAGCAGCATGGAATTACTCATCTTGGAAAGGAAAAAAATCATGTATGTCCTTACTGTAGAATCTCATCATTTCGTGCAAGTTCCAGCTTCTGAAGAAAAAAACAGTTTTGGCCACATTTCTCCCACAATATGTAGCAGTTTACATTATGCCTCCTTGGTATGCTACACAAACACAAACTGAAAACTAATTGATGTTCATAGGTGGGGTTTTCATTATTTTAGTTAGTTCACTTTTATTGTTGTGTCTTTAAATAACACTCGTCTTATAAGTTGACCTAGTTGACAATTTTTAGATATAACAGCTTTCATGATATATTATGAAAATGTGTGACTGTAATATAGATTGGCTGAGATAATACTTGAGTGAGTTTATACTAAACAATGTGGTAAAGCTAAAATCTGCAACTAAACCAATATAGTGACCTGTTTGTTGGGGATTAGAAATAGGTTGAATCTTGAGCTAATGCAGAATGAGAATTGCAGTAGTTTACTGGGTGGAACTGCACTGTTTTGTTTACTGTGGCTTTGTAATATATTTTAAAATCAGGAAATGTGATGCTTCTAGATTTATTCTTTTTGTTCAAGATTGCTTTGTCTATTCAGAATCTTTTGTGGTTCCATATGAATTTTAGGATTTGTTTTCATTTCTGCAGGCCCATCCCAAGTTTTGGATCTTAAATTTAAGATGCTCTAACTGCAAAATTAAGGAAAGTATGAGTAAAGGTTTTTATATTTTGGTGTTTGCCAATATCAAAGATGACTGAATTTAATTACTATGCCTATCTGAGTAAACTGATGATTGGCCACCAGAGTTTACATGAAGAATAAAGACATGCATAATTCAAAATTATTACATTGTTAAGTAAATTTAATTTTTTTGTTTTTACTTCAGTAAAACCACTGTGTTGTTATTGACAATATTGATTTAAATTAGAACAATAAAATAAATGAATATTGCATGAAAATATATATCAAATATCATTATGTATCACCAAAATTTTAAATTATGTGTCAAGTGAGGACTCTTGGTTAAGATGGTAACATAGGCAGACATGGCTCATCTCCTCCCACAACCACATCAAAATTACAGCAAAAATATAGAAAAATCATCACATTCAGAACTGTAAGAAATCAAGCTGAATGGAAGTCTGACAACTGCAGAATTAAAGAAACCACATCCATCCAGCCTGGTAGGAGGTCCAAAAACATGGAATGGGCTAGTCTCACATCCATGTTTGGTGGATAAAAATTCAGGAGGGATATCTCAGGAGCGAGGTGTCCTAACCCCACTCCAAGCCCCCTGCCCAGGGTTCAAGCACCAGGAAGATAAGTCCCCATAGCTATTGGCTGCAAAAAACAGCAGGTACTGAGTTGGTGGAGGAGACTGCTGGAACACCAAGCAGTTCCTTTTAAAGAACCCAGGCATGAAGGCACCTACACAGACTCATTCTCTCTGAGCTCCAGCGCTGGGATGGCAGCTTGAAGGGCACCAGTGGCATACTAGTAGAGGTTGCAGTGTCTGGCATCAAGGTGAGCAGAGGCCATTGTCCCTTTTCTAAACCCTCCCCCCACAGAGCTGGCAAGCTGGTGCCATATCTGAGACTCCATCAACCTGGCTAACACTGTTTGCCCCACCCTGGAGATCCTCTGAGACTCCATCTCACCCAACTTATAGGACCGCCCAATCTGCTTTTCTATATTGCTGGCTGCTTTTGGTTCATGCTTCACAACTTACTAAATCCTCTCAAGCAACAGCTGGCCTTAGTGAGCCCCAGGTCTGGCACTAGTAGCAGCCAGTCTAGATTCACAGCTTGGTTTCACCTGGGAATCTCCAAGCCCAGCGCAAGGAGCAGCCATCTCAGATTGCTTATAGCTCAGGCAGGGTGGTCCAGGGCAAATTACAGGTAGGGGCTGACTTTGCCTTGCACCACCCAGGAAAACTCAGAGCCTGGGCACCCACTGGGCAGCTACAGACCACGTCAGTTCACCACCACCCTGCCCTTGTAGAGTTAATCTTCCACAGTGGGCAGAGGGTAGTGGTCAGTGGTCACAGCCAGTCCTTGCAGCTGACTGGCCTGGGTAAATCCCTCCCATTGATCTGACAACAGCAATCAAGGCTCAACTACAAGGGGAGGGTGTACTTGGCCCACACGAAGGGTACACTTTGAGTACCCAGTTTGGTGGTAGGGGAGGCTGTGCCACTAGATCCTACATGACACCTACTACACTAGGCTACGCTACCAAGACATGGAGCCAAAGCAGCTCTGCCTAATACATAGAAACAAACACAGGGAGGCCGCCAAAACAAGGAGACAAGGAAACATGGCCCAAATGAAAGAACAGATTAAAACTCCAGAAAAAGAGCTAAAGGAAATGGAGATAAACAATCTCTCAGATGCAGAGTTCAAAACACTGGTTATAAGAGTGTTCAAGGAACTTAGTGAGGACCTCAGCAGAGTAAAAAAAAATTCAGTCAAAAATGAAAAATGCACTAATTGGAATAAAGAACAATTTACAGGGAAATCACAGGAGAGTACACGAAGCTGAGAACCAAATCAATGACTTGAAACATAAGGAGGCAAAAAACAATCAATCAGAACAAGAAGAAAAAAGAATAAAAAAAAATAAGGCTAGTATAAGCAGCCTCGGGGACAACTTCAAGCGATCCAACATCCTCCTCATCGGGGTGCCAGGAGGAAGAGAGAAAGAGCAAAAAAATTGGAAATCTATTTGAAAGAGTACTGAAAGAGAACTTGCTTAATTTGGCAAATGAAGTAAACATGCAAATCCAGGAAGCACAAAGAATCCCAAACAAGATGGATGCAAAGAAGCCCACTTCCAAGATACATCATAATTAACATGCCAAATGTTAAAGATAAAGAGAGACTCTTCAATCCAGCAAGAGAAAAGAAGTTAGTTACCTACAGGGGAGTTCCCATTAGACTGTCAGTTGATCCCTCAAAAGGAACTTTGCAGGCTAGAGGAAGATTGGCAAGAAATATTCAAAGTCATGGAAATCAGGGACCTACAGCCAAGACTTGCTCTTCTAAATCATAAAGATATGATTTAGAATCAAAGAGCAAATAAAGAGCTTCCCAGACAAGAGAAAACTAAAGGAGTTCATCATCACCAAACCATTGTTCTAAGACATGTTAAAAGGACTTATTCAAGAAAAAGATCAAAACTATGAACAATAAAATGGCAATAAATTCATAATTATCAACAATTGAATCTGAAAATCAAACTAAGCAAACAAGAAGAACAGAGACAAAATTGTGGATATGGAGAGCATTATGATGGTTGCCAGATGGGAGGGTAGAGTGGGGGCCGGGTGAAGAGGTGAGGGATTTAAGATGTACAAATAGGTAGTTATAGAACAGCCATGGGGATGTAAAGTACATTATAGGGAATGGAGTAGCCAAGGAACTTATTCGCATGACCCTTGGACATGAGTGATGGTGGGGGGATTGTCTCTCAATGGTGTGGAGTGGGCAAAGGGGGAAAGTAAAGACAACTGTTATAGCATGATCAATAAAGTATAATTAAAATTTTTAAAAAAATAAAAAGAGTAAGTGCCTGGTGATTGAAATTATTTTTCTTGTTTTTAAACATATTTTTATGAAGATTTTAAATTATTAAAATAATTAAAAATTAGTTGTTTTCCTTTTAAAATTTTAATTATTACAATTAAAAGACATATACAACATAACTAGTAAATATCAAAAAACTTAAATATAAAACAGAGTGGGACAAAAATAGTTTGTGAGTACACGGAGTTTATTCTTATACTATTATTTATTAATTATTATATTATTTTCCATACAACTGTAAACCTACTTTTGCCCACTCTGTATATAGAACTAGAATTTTTATTTAATAATCTGAAGATCTAATTACATATTATTAAATATTTTCATAAAAATGAAACTGTATACAATTTTAGCATTCAATGTCTGCCTAGTGGCCAATATAAAGAAATAATTTCATGCTGTGTGCATGTGATATCACCTATGTACATGTTATATCACCTATGAACTTATATATGAGTTGTTAATACTCTAAATGTTCCTGGACTACCATGTAATCCTCAGCTATTGCAAAGACCATGCCAGTTTGTGGTACATATAGAGAAAAGAAAAAAAGGGATGCTCTGTGCTACTGGAAATATCTTGTTATGTAAAACTCAATTATATTTGTAGTCTTTGCACCTTGGTAAAAGTGGACTGTAAATGCATGGGTTTACTTGTGGGTTCTCCAATCTGTTGCATTGGTTTATGTGTCTGCTTTTATGTGAATACTATTGTGTTTTCATTACTGTGACACTAATATATTTTGAAATAAGGAAATGTGATGCTTCCAGATTTATTCGTCTCACCTTCTACAACTCAAACAACCCAATTAAAAAATGGGCGAAAGACCTAACTATACATTTCTCAAAAGAAGACATAAATAGAGTTAACGGATATATGAAAAAATGCTCATTATCACTAATCATCAGGAAATACAAATAAAAACCACGATAGGAGTATCTCATGCCTGTTAGAATGGCTAGTATCTAAAAGACAACAGATAACAAGCATAGATGGGAAAAGGGAACTCTTCTACACTGTTGAATGTAAACTGGCACTGCAATTTTGGAAAATAGTATGGAAATTCCTCAAAAAATTAAAAATATAACTACTATATGATCTAGCAATTTCACTTCTGGTCATACTCATGTATCCAAAAGAAATGAAGTCAGTATCTCAAAGAGATATGTGAACTTCTAGATTTGTTGCAGCATTATTTACAATAGCTAAGATATGGAAACTACTTAAATAGCAATCAAGGGATGAATGAATAAGGAAAATGCAGTGTGTGTGTGTGTGTGTGTAATTCAGCCTTAATGAAGAAATTCCTGCCATTTGTGACAACATGGATCAATCTGGAGGTCGTTATGCTAAGTGAAATAAACTGGGCACAGAAAGACAAATACTGCATGATCTTATTTATATGTGGAAAGTAAAATAGTCAAACCCATAGAAGCATAGAATAAAATAGTGATTTACATGGGTTAGGAAGTAAGGCAAGTGGAGAGATGTTGGTCAAAGGATGCAAAGTTTCAGATACACAAGATAAGTAGGTCTGTAGATCTAACGTACACCATGGTGACTATTGCTAAAAATAACTGCATTGTAAACTTGAAACCTGCTAAGAGGGTAAATCCTAAACATTCTCACCACATACACAAAAACAAAATGGTAACTATGTGAAGTGATAGATATGTTAATTAGCGTGATTGTGATCATCTCACAATGTATATGCAGATCAAAACATCAGTTTTATATCATAAATATAAAAAATGTGTCAATTATACCTCAATAAAACTGAAAAAAAAAGACTACTGCATTTGTTCTGAGAGAAAGTATCCAACAGCTAATTTGTCTCCTCTCTTACTTAAGTACTCTCACTACTCATTGTCTCCTCTCTTAAATACATTTGTGTTCAATGGTAATAGGACCACATGCTATAAACCTCATAGCCTTTGGACGGAGTCTTTCTTTATTTTAGAGGACAAAGGGAAACAGATGTAAAATGTTCCCTTGGGGTAAGCGGTGTTAGTCTTAAAAGAGGATTTGTAATGTTATAGGTAATTAGTACCAGTGCTGAGCATTCCATCAATGACCAGGACCCCATGATTCTTTAACCCATTTATTTTTATGGGTTTGTGCTTTGCAGGTCCTCTAAGCCTGGGCAGCATGCAGAGGCCCTTCTTGCTGGTTTTGTGGTAAATCCTGAGGATTTGTAACACATGGTTAATGCAACCACCACCTAAAGACAGGTGACCTTGTAATAATATATTTTAAGATATACATCTATATAGCTGCTGTGATTGCCACCAAATGATTCACGTTATATATGAAATCACAATATTACTTAATAACTAAAGAAAAAGGTGTACCCTAAATTAAGTTCTAGCTTCACACCATTACTTGGTCTTAAAAATGTTGTTTTTTAAACTTTTTCTGCTAAAATCTGACAGGGGATTAGGAGACTACATTGACATGAAGAGGATAATTTCTGCTCTTTTAAAAAACTAGTTTGCAATACTGCATCAACATCAGTGATGGATATGCTATTAAAACTGCAGTAAAAATAAAACAAATAATTCTGCCAGATATTGCAAGTGAATACCTAAAATCTCTTTTTTGGTAGTCTAGGAATTATTAAAATATTGTTGGTTTTATGCATTTTTTATCTTAATAAATAAACCAAAAATTTATATGTATCCCTCTCTTGGGATTTCATTTTCTCTATTGCATCCAAAATGTTAATATAAGAAGTTGACATTAATATGAATCAATACATTAACCTATGTAAAGAGTTGTTTTGGTTTAACTGTTTCATCAGATCCCTATAAAGGTAAAAGAGAACAACCTTAATTTTAGTGATTTTTTTCCACAAAACACACATAAATATATCCTGTTAGAGAGCTATTAAAACTAGTTTACTTCTCATAGCAACAGTCCTGCAACTATAATGTACAAATCTAGATTACATGAAGAATTTATAAGTTAGTATCATAATGTATACAAATGTTTTCATTATTTTCAAATGTTTCTTTGATGCTTGGTCAATTAACCACATTGTTAAAATTAAAGATGCAATTTTTTAACCATAATAGTCTTTCTATATTAGATTCAACATATTTTCACAATAGAAAAACTTTATAATTCATTACAACAATAAAGCATATACTATATGAAATTTAGAGTAGAAAATACTGAAAATCACCTGTGAATAGCGAATCAACTTTTGAATTCTGAGATAACCAGTTAATATTTCTCTGCATAGTTTTCCAAATTTAGAGTTGTACTAAACTTATTTTATCCATAATTGTCATACTGAATATGCTTTTTGGTAAACACCCTTATTGACTTAATTATATATTATTTCCAGTTTCCCTTGTCAAAAACATACATCCATATTATTTTTTAATCTTTGTAATATTTGTGTATATTATATAAACAGCACCTTTTTTGATAATTGTTATTTATGTTCTTTCATTATAAATATCATCTAAGTAAGCTTTATTTAAATAGATCTGTGATCAATCTTTCTATTGTTGTCTAATTATATCTTCATGGAAAATAATTTATTCAACAAATTTTATTGACTATTCTACTAAAGAGATCTAGCCACTCTAATTGAGTCTAGGTGACAATGAATAAAGTAGACAAAAGTCTCTACCTTCATGTGACACATAGTCTAATGAAGGTAAAAACAATAAAAATAAATAACATTAAAAAATGTTGATATGTACTCTCACTGAAATGTCAAAAAGAGATTTGCAATTGTGAATAGGATGATATGAAAGTGGAACTTTTGGGCCAATGTACATCAGACACTGTGAAACATAATTACATTTTCACCAACATATGACAGTATTTTTCTCACATTAAAAAATCTTTTAAAATATTATTTTATTTTTAAAATATTTTCCAGTTTTTAGAGACATAACTGACATACAGCATGTTATAATTTTAAGATGTACAGTATGATGACTTGACTTATATAAACATAATTTTAAATATGCAAAACCCAATATCCCAAAATTTGTATTACTTGATTACTAATGAAATTGACTTCTGTTTTTCATGACTACCAAACATTTGTGTATTGTTAATGTAAATTACCAGTTCATTTTGCCATTAGAATTAGTACCATATGCTTCTTGTAGCAGAGCCTATAGAAACTCTGCCATTTCTCTGAAGACTATTCTAACAAGTGCCAGCCAACTTCCACTGGCCAGTATCTGCATCTGTTTCTTTGAGGGTGTTCGCCAAAGTCACAGAGGTCACATAGTGGACCAGAGGTGTCAGAAAATTAATGCTCTTTTAGGCAACTTTGCATCAATGGCTGGCAGGAATTGATGGTAAACAACCCACCTCCCCGACCCTTGCAACTGTAACTGAGGACTGTGTTCTACACCATTTCCCCGAGTTTCATGTAGGATTAAACTATAATAATGCTCCCTTTATTAACTGTTTCCCTTCTTCATCTTATCCTCTCTCCTGCCACTGATTCCAGCACTTTCCCTATAAACTTTCATATGTGAATTCTTTTCTTAGGATCACCTTGGGGACATTGAACACCATTCTCAAGCGAGAGTTGTTCCATTTCTCCTTAATTACTACAAGATTTAAATTATCAATAATATAATCATTTATCAGCTACATGGTTTACAGACAGTTTTTTAGTTTGGGGGGTTTATATAGTTTTTTTCAGAGAGAGATTTTGCATTTTTGTCAGGTAAAATGTATCCAAAATTGTTTATAATTTTTAGTTTTAGAGCCACATTTACTTTTTTTTCTAACTTTATTCTAAAATGTAAAAAAAAAAAGAAAATACAAAAAACAAACACCAAAAAAAACCCTTTTAGTACTCTTAATATTTTTTATTTTCTTTTGTGTTTTGTTTTTAACTTTTCATTTAGAATTTTAGTACCAGATTAGAAAGGAGGAGATTCAAATTTACTTTTATTTCTATATCAGTAATTATTTTTCCCAATATTATTCAGACATTATGTTATTTGAAATCACAACTTGCATTTGGCTATGTTAAGTAACTAAATTAGATCATCAAACCAACTGTCCTTTCGTTTCCCATTTTGTGGGGCTGTGTGGTCCCCTAGTACCTCAGGCAAAACCTGCACTTAGGAGTGAATCTGAATGTGGTTATATATATGTATATTTATAGCCACCAGTTTACATATTTACATATTTACATACTGTGAAAAAGTTTGGTCTTCTACTAAATATGTGTTAGGTATCATAGTATTACCTTTAGACAGAAAGTTTTCTCTTAGCACCCAGTCATAGAAAGTAGTGATCATTTTACTCCATCTTGGTTTAAGGAAAACCTTAGTAACATCAGTAAAATGAGTTGTTGAATAATCTAATTAGTTATGGCTGACCTCATCCTTGATAATTTTCTTGGTTTTTAATATGCTCATGTTCTTATGAAATTTCATTTATTGTCTATATCATTCATTTAAGTTTCAATGATGGAATAATTTCTACTGTTATATTTTATTATTTTACGTCTATATACATTATCTCTCCATAAGTCTTTTACTATACTTTAAGGTATAGATTTAATTTTATTTCTGATTGTCTTTCCAATGCACAGAGCTGAGAATGAGATAGGGAAATTATTCTATAATTTTTGGTTAAAAGATATAAATTTAAAAGGTTTAAAAGCTTGTGTTTCATATTGCAAAATATCAAACATTCTAATATAAATATCTTGTGGGTCAGTGTGAAACTGTAGCAGTTTTTATGCAAGAATATGTACTATCAAGTTGCAGTATATTTTCCTCTTAATTTTTTCATATCCCAAGTAGAACATTCAGCGATCAGAGACAATGAAGGCTGATGCCAAAGATGCACTCTATATAGAAAATGACGTGCTTGATTTTGTTTATAGTCTCATCAAATTTTAATTTTTTTCATAAGTTAGAGAGTAGTGTTAAAATGGAATGATAAGAAATATCTGTTGTTTTTTAAAACTATTAACCTATAATTGTATCAGTAAAAGACTGACAAAGCAACGTATTTGTACGACATGATAGAGAGCATTCTAGCAATTTTAAGCCTTTTTTTATGCTTTACTTTCCTCATTACAATATGTAAATTAAAAATCCCATTTTTTAATCCCATTAAATCCCATAAATCCCCATTAAAAGTTATAACATCACCTATAATATCTCGTGTCCTATCCAGTCATTTATCCAGTAAATGTCTATTGCTCCATCCTATGTCCCATGCTTCAGGGACCTCATGGGAGGTACAAGAGCCCCACTGGTCCCAATCAATCTGCTGGACCTCCACATGGCTCACTGCATTCACTGCAGCTTTTGAACAGGCCTACCTACTCCTGTTACCCTCTACTCAGAGCAATACCCAGAGGAAAGGCTCACATCTCTGAGAAGGAAAGGTGTCCATCTGCCCACATGAGGTTGTGGCCACATATCACTGTTCCAATCTCAGTCATTATTATGTAGGCCTTTTGTAGATTGTAGCCTCACCAGGACTCTGTGAAAGCAGCTGATAGATACTGAGTAATTTTGACAGCCTCAGGCAAAGGCTGCTAACTCTTCTGGCAGAGTGGGGATTTTTGCAAAGGAGGAAGAAGCAGAAGGTGAAAGAAGCCTGTGGGTGTGATATGGGGCCAGGAGATGCCAGTAGTGCAAATTCTTGTTTTCAATCTTCTCAGTTAAATATCACCTCTAATTCACTGTATGACTGCTAGTCATAGGCATTAATAACATCAATAATAATAAATCAAAGGCCAGACACCATTCCAACACACTTGAGTGTTCCTCACTCAGTAGGCAAGGAAATTGAGGCATTGAAAGCTTATTTAAAATGTAAATGACAGGCAGAGCCTGGATTTTGACTAGCGTGGCCTGGCAGTAGGCCCATGTTCTCAATCACCATTTTATACGGTCTCTCACCTGACCTGAAAGATTAGTTTAATTCTATTAAAATGAGATTCAGATTTATTGTTGTCATATTTCAATTGATAATAGAAAATTGAATCTATAGGGAATCTCAGAAATGGGCTGGAAAATATTTAAATGCATTTGCTGTTAATTTAATGGAAACTAAGGGAGGAGTCAGCACTATGATCAGTGTTGATATAATGAGAAATTCTCTACTTATTGATACACCTAATGATTATTAATTAAATACAAGAAATTGTTTAAAAATGGGATGTAGTTCTCTGTCAAATTATGGATTAGGTAGAGGCATTGCTTAATGATAGTCATATCAAATACAAGACTCAATCAAGATTTTTAACAATCAACAAATGATTTTGAAATTATTAGGGTAATTTGCACTATAATTTGTCACTTAAGCAATTTTATAATAGAAAATTTTGTCAATTTAGAGAATAAAAATTCTCTATTTTAGATAAAATTTTAGATAGCATATGCATACATTGAATTACCTAAACCATCAAAGCTGTTCAAATCTATGAGTATTTAAGCCAGATAAATTAGGAAACACTGATATGAATTGAAAGTATAGAGGCATCTGCCACTTTCTCATAAGTTCTTATGCTTCTAGTTTTCATTATAGAGCTATGTTTAGTTAATTTTGATGTATAATTCAAGTTTTATATAAAAGATTTATTTTTCAAATTAATAGAACATATTAGAATATGAAATGTCTTCATAAAATGAAACAAGATATGTAAAAAAATTATTAAGTCATCCCTTCAGGTTTTTACTGAGAATGATAACAAGAAGGTAACATGAGACTTCATTGAGATACAAATGATAGGTGGAGGGCTAGATTTTGTTATAATAAATCTCACTCCTTCCTGCATATAGCCTTGCAGTGTGTGCAAATAAAATTTGTTCCTCAGCAAAATTAAAAATTGTTACTTGTCATAGACTTCAAGGACTCTCACAAATCTACAGAACCACACATTCTAACTTGTGAAAGCCAAGCAAGGGTCTACTTGAAGTAGCATCAAGTTTGTGATTGATTACATGTGGAAAGACCCACAGAACCATGGACGTTTCCAGTGAGACAGAATCAGATGCTTCAGCCCAGTGCCTCATTACAAAGATGAAACATCTGAGACCTAGATCCCTGAGCTCGAGAAGTCTACTTATGGCAGTGCTGGAATGGGATTTATGTACAGCAGAAACACTGTTTTCCAATATATTATGTTGCCTTCTCTATTAAGCCTCACTATGAAAAAAAATTCAATTATTTACAGTAATCATTTTTACCTCAATGAAATTTTAGAGGGAGTCCAGAAACAATCTGAGTAGCTACAGAAAATTAAGTAAAACTGTAACTAATTGAACTTCTGCTGGAGTCATGAAGTTGGCCAGAACAGGTTTTGAAAGTGTCCTAAAAAGGATGGCTTCCACATTGCAGTTTGTGGGTAGGACCATCTGGCCAATTTCTTAAAGCCTGGAATAGAAGCAACTAAAGGTTGCCAACCCCCCATGATCAGAAATGAGAGTCTCTGACAATGCCTATTAATTATGTCATAAAACTAACTCAACTAGCCACATTCACACGCCCACATGCCTCATGGCAGAGGTTAGGATGCAGCTCATGAAGTTTAAACAGCTAGAGTGTTTGGAACTTGATAGCTGTGGCATAGTTGGAAATCAATAGCAGAATACAAAGGATTTTTGATGTTATTTTACAAACTCTATCTTTAAAACCCAAGTTTCAAGTCCTTCATGCGGAGAAGACTATAGAGCTGAGTTCACATTGTTGTGCTGCTGGTTTCTTTGTTTTCTTAGCAAGATGATTTCAGCCCACTCAATTCAACAGCTGCCATGCAACAGAGGCTTTTTTTTTGTGAGTGGGAATTTTTTTAAACCATAGCTACATAAAACAATAGGCCACATTCAGCTTTCCATCTGTCTTTTATGCCCCTCTGGATAGCTCAAAGAGGCAACAGTTTATTTATAATTCTCATTATACTCTAAATAATATTTGATGAAGGCTAGTTTTTTAAGTTATCAGAGAAATCACATAATTCTACCTTTAGGGTATGGAAAAAAGCACATTGCCATTCTCTGTAACTTTCCCAGCCCCGTTGAGGCATGCAATTTGCTTGTATACTTTATTCCATTTTGAACATGACATTGTAGGGAGTAAGAAATGACAGCAGTTCATCCAAAATCTAGTGTTGTCATTGACAAAAAGCTAAAATACTTCTAAATCTGTGCTTGAGAGAAGAAAAGCAAAGTAAATTGATATATCTTGACTAAAGGTTCAAAAATAAGGAGAATTTAGGAGCTATAATACTTAAAAAAATAAAATACATGTAAATATTACCGATTTTATTAATTGTGCTCTGGTAAATCACTTTGGTGGCTCTTCCAATAAGAGAGTATGGAACATCATTGCACTCCTTCCAAGTGAAATGTGCTTAAATGAAAAATAAATCATATTATGTCCAGGGTTCCCAACCTCCTAAGCGTCACATTTAATCCAGAAGTTTTCAAAAGTGGTTAGAGAGTTATGTGATGTTTGCTTTCTTTCTTATTCTTTTTTTTTTGGTATTAAAAGATAAGGACGTATCAACAAGTTATGGATCAAATAATACACTTTCTTCCTGGCACAACGTCCAGACAGTTTGTCAGAGAAAATAATCCATTTGTAGAATGTTTATTTGTTCCTTTTACGGTGCTTATTTGCTTGGCTGGGGACTAACGAAAGGTAATTCTTTTGTTAAAAGCAGTGATGCAGGACAGATAGAATGCTTATTTTCTCCCTGTGTTCTTGTGACAATTTGTGTTTTGTTTTTATTTTTTTGGAAGGAAAAGGAACTAATGTATTCTGATGCCTTGTGCATTCTAGATACTTTAAAAACATTTTCTCATTTTACTGTCAAAAGAAATATGAGTTGGGTACTTTTCTTAAATAATGTATATACATTCTGTATTGAAATGAAAGATTTCACTAAAATTATTTTTATTTCAAAGATTTTTGAAAATCAAAAGATCAAAGTTCCCATCAAATAAACATCACATCCTCTTCAATTTCATTCTCTTAAATTGCAAGAGGGCAGGACATAAACTTTGGTATACAAGTTTAAGTCTAGATATTCAGATTTTAAAATCCTTGAGATTGGAAAGATTGAAAAACACTTTTTAAAAGATATTCCTTACAATGTTTTGAGGTAAATTCAATATCTCTCATTTTGTAGAGATTCACAATTTGTGAGGCCCAGTTTTCAGCCTACAAGTATTGCTAGAAAAGTAAATACAGCTGAAAATAAGGTAAATTTTACCAAAATTATCTTTGGAATAGAGGGAATTATCTCAAGTTCTCTTGCAATACAAAACACTCTTGCAAGATATCCCCATTTGTAAAAAAATGCATTAATTTAATACAACTTTAATCACAGCTAGATATGTATGCTATGGAAGTCAACTAAAAGAGTTTCACAAAAAGGAGGTGAATAAGTTCTATATTAACTTAATAAATATATTTGGATATATGACCTTACAACTGTATATTTAATGTTGTTGCAAACAAGCCATTTAAAGTGGTTTAAAGAAATAAACAGTTAAATGGTTATATTGTAGAGATTACTCATACATAAGTACAGAGTAGATGAAGAAAACACTACTACTGTACTGTAATGTACAGATAACTGCATATGGGTTAGGATAAAATTTGCCATAAAAGTATCAAAATTGTTATAAAAAAATTGCTGTATTTTTAATTATTTAGATGGAAGTGAAGATAATATGCTCCAGGAAACTATGCAACTGAAACTATGGCTATACAATGAGAAAGCTGTTAATGTCTAAAATACATGTAAAGAGTTTTAATGAAACTATTCCATGAAATATGAGAGCAGAAGCACAGAAATTCTTTATTAATAATTTAAATAAACTGAGTAGGGAATTATGACAATTTTAGTTTTATCTAAATTTGGGTTATATATTCAAATTAACCAACATTCTCTTTTTAAAATTGTATCATAAAAATTTCAACCAGACTATAAGCCCCATAAGGTTGCATTTTTCTGAAGAAAACTTAAAAAAACAGGCTTCAGTAAGTACCTGTTGGATAATGGATGAATTAAGAGTGATTTTTATCAATTCCAATGAAAAAGATGTAATACGTGATTTGATTGATTCAATCATTCATCTAATATTCTTAAGTACACTGGTCCAGGAATTTTTTCAAAGTGGATAAGTATTGCCTTGGTTCTGAAAAGTTATGATGTTCTTTAACCCTTTTAAATTTATTTTGTAATTAATCTCTGAGGTTTAATTTTCTTTGTCCTTCTTTTGGTCATTTTATGTTATCTAAAATTTCAATTAATATATTCCAGTGTGACCTAAAATTTATTGTATATCATAATAAGAAAGGTACAGCCCTGGCTGGTGTGGCTCAGTGGATTGAGCACCACCCTGTGAACTGAGAGGTCACTGGCTCGATTCACAGTCAGGGCACATGCCTGGGTTGCAATTCAGGTCCCTGGTTCCAGGCGTGTGAGAGGCAACTGATCAATGTATCTCTCGCACATGATGTTTCTCTCCCTCTTTTTTCTCCCTCCTTTCCTTTCTTTCTAAAAAATAAATAAATAAAATCTTAAAAAAAGAGAAAGATACATATATAACATGAATTTTCTTATATTTTATCTATTGTGTGATATTTTTGTTTTTAAGTTCAGCAATTCAGAAATAGACAATTCAGGTTATCCACATTTCTTGTTCATAACTGATCCCAAGTAAAATAATTTTTGTAAACCACTTCAAATTTTACAGTGATCTTCATGAAAACCAGTTATATATTGCTTTAATTTTCTAGAAAATGTTTTAATATTAATGTGGCCATAAAATATTTTCTACTTCTTTGAAACTGAGAAATGTATATAACATATTTCTATGCATTTTGCTATAAATGCTATTTACAGATAAATATTATCATATGTCAAAATATTAAAATATCAAAAGTATATTAATGTTACATTTTTTGCCAAATGCTATGTTTCAAAAATACTATATTTCCTAAATATTGAATATATTGTTTTTATCATAAATATGTGATTTAAAGATATTAATATATTTTTCATAAGCATTTTTATAGTAAATCCTAGATATTAAATATATAAATGATCAGGAATTAATATATTTTTATACTGAGTTACATTTCTGTAAAACTATTCTGCCAGTAAGCAGTAATAATATCTATGAATCTATGTTGAGCAGTAAAAGTCACAGGCAAGTCACTGTCAGTTAACATTATAGCCAAAAAAATAATTTGGAGAGAAAATAGGGTTATGGCTTATTGATCAGAGTATAAATAAGTTAAATATCACATAAAATCAAGGAAAAGGAAGAACAGGTATTGATTTATGAATATAACAATGCTTTGTTCATAAAGACTGTGCCTATAACTACATCCTACATCATATTAGTCTTACATACTTATGAAAGTGGATTATAAGTAAAGATTTAAAGGGAAACATTTTGATAAACATTATTTCTTCCTTTAATAAACATTGCTTATTAGGAAGAAAATAAGAATTGTTTAGGAGATTTCATTGAATTTCCTTTGTTATTATAGTACTATATGATATTTGCGTGTATGTTTAAAACTTTTTATTTTCTTTATTTGGATATGAAAGTAGAAAGAAGTAAGTTTTAATTAAAATTTTTTTAATATAATTGCTCTGCTGTCATTGCCTATGATATGGTTAAATTAATAATAGTAAAAGTTATAATGATTTAGAAAATTCGTTAAAATTGTGTTCCTGTGTCTTCCCTTTATATAAGTTCCAAGATGTTCTGTTCCAAATATGCATTAGGAACATAAAAATAGAACTGATAATGACATATATGCCTACTCATATAAGTGTGTGTGTACAAACACTTGTGCTGTGATGTATCATGAATTCTAAAAGATTGATTTATATGATTAATACCAATTATAAGTGTAATTATTTTATTTTTATTTCTTTTCAGATATATACAGAAGTATTGCCTGTGTATGTCAATTTTGAATCTTGCAATCTTGCTAAATTAACTTATAAGTTCTAGCAGTCACCTTGTATATTTCTTAGATTTTTATACATTATAATAATGAAGTTTGCTAAAAGAGAATTATTACTTCTTGCTTCAACTACATTATTCCTTTTGTTTCCTTTTTCTTCTGTTATTGCCATAGCTATCACCTCCAATACAATATTAAACAAAAATGGCAAGGGGTAACATTTTTGTCTTTTCCCCAATTTTAGAGGGAAAGATACCAGTATTTACTGTATTTAAGATGTAGGTTTATATAGATGTAGGTTTAACATGTATGTGATATCTTAATTTTAAAGCACCTCTTTTACAAACTGAGGTCCTTTGTCTCTCAGTGTTTGCTGCATTGCATGCTACTTAATCTGATATTTACCCTTAATTTTTTTTTTAAACTAGTTTTTTGGTTATGTTTCTGCCCAACTTTTACCCTCTCTGTTATTTAATTTACATATGATCATCTTGATAGATGCATAAAAAGCAGTTGAAAAAATGCAACACACTTTCATGATAAAAATGTAACAAATCAGAGATTGAAGGAATGTTCCTCAAAACAAAAAAGGCCATAATGACAAGTACACAGTTAGAATTAATCAATGAATTCAGTAAAGTTGCGGTATACAATATCAACATGTAAAAATCAGTTATGTTTTTATATACTGATAACAAACTCTCTGAAAAAAGAAATTGGGAAAACTATCCCATTTGCACTAGCATCAAGAGACTACAACACTTTGTAACACCTTTAACTAAGGAGGTGAAATATCTGTACACTGGAAACTGTTAGACATTTGATAAAATAAACAAAAGAAAACACAAGTAAATGGAAAGATATCCCATATTCATGAATCAGAAGAATCAATAATGCTAAAATGGCCATACTACCCAAAGTGATCTACACATTCAATGCAATCCCTATCCAAATCCCAATGCCATTTTTCCAAGAAATATAGAAAATTATCCTAAAATTCATCTGGGACCACAGAGACCGCAAGGAGCCAAAGTGACCTTGAGAAAGAAAAGCAAAGCCACAGGTATCACACTACTAGAATTCAAAATAAACTACAAAGCTATATTTATTTTAAAAGTGTAGTACTGGCATAAAAATAAATATGCAGACCAATGGAACAGTATTGACAGCCCATAAATAAACCCCAACATAGGTCAATTAATCTCTAACAAGGAGGCCAAGAATACAAAATAAGGAAATGGCAGTCTCTTCCAATACACAGTGCTAGAAAAACTCAGTATTTAAATACAAAACAATGAAGTTGGACCTTTATGTTATACCATAAACAATAATTAACTCAAGATGAACTAAAGACTTAAATGTAAGGCCTGAACGCATAAAACTCCTAAAAGAAAGCATAAGGGGGGAAAAAAAACTCCTTGACATTGGTCTTAGCAATGAACTTTTGGATATGACCCCAAAATCACAGGCAACACAAGCAAAAATAATTAAGTAGGACCACATCACACTAAAATCTCCTACACAACAAATAGACATTTTCCCAAAGACATACAAATTGCCAATAGACATATGAAAAGATCCTCAACATCACTAATCATCAGGGAAATGAAAATCAAAACCATAATGAGATATCACCTGATACCTGTAAATTGGCTTCTATTAAAAAATAAGAGGTAACTAGTGCTGGCAAGAGTGTGGAGAAAAGTGATCGCTTGTACACTATTGGTGGGAATGCAAAATGGTATAGTCACTATGTAACAATAAAAATAGAACCACCACATGATTCAACAATCTCTATTCTGGGTGTTTATCCAAAGGAAATGAAATTAGGATCTGGAAAAGATATCTGCATACCTATGTTCATTGCAGCATCATTTATGATATTTGAGATATGGCAAAAAAAATAACCTAAATCTCTTTCAATAAAAGAATGGATAATGAAAATGTAATAAACATACACAAAGTTAAAATGTGAGGTGATGGATTAACACATTGTGTTAATCATTCCACAATGGACATGTTTATCAAATCATTACATTATACACATTAAATATGTACAATTTTTATTTCTTAATTATAACTCAATAAAGCCGAGAAGTGATGAAGAAAAAAATGAGAACATTTTAAGAAACAAACATAATTTTGTGTTGTTAAGAACCTATAGAGAAAAAGCTGAATGACTTTTCTGAGATACAAAATGAAAAGTTAAATAGCTATGTTGGAGTATAAGCAATCTTTATTTTTAAACACTAATGATTATTCTTAAAATCATGCATTGAAATTTCAATTATAATTCTTGATGGGTTGACCAGGTAAACATAAAAAAGTGATAGTAACACAAACCTTGAAAGACAAAAGGATGAGATCATTGAATAATTCATAACATAAGGATTTTAAGGAAGTGAATTTGCCACTTCACATTCTAAATGAAATTTCAAGGTTACGGTAAAAAACATATAGCATTTGGTTCTAGAACTGGGAGTTCACAAAGATTACTTAGTAATAGAGAGGTATACAATAAAAGCTGTACTTGTTAAAAAAAATCCTCACTTCACTTAACAAATCCATATATATGCAACGTGATTTAAAAATTGTTTGTATATAATTATATGTACACAGTCTGCCCAGAAAAAGCCCAGCCACTGTTAATATAACAAGAATGGTTTGTGCAACATCAATGTAACCTGGCAGCCAAGGAGAGTGGACTGGAAATCGTATATGTGAACAGTGACAACTAGTCAGTGTACTAGTAGAGTATGTATACTATGTGGCTGTCACATTCAAAATGACTGAGTGAGTAAAGCAATGAATCTACATCAAATTTTGCATCAAGCTTGAACATTCCTCCACAGAAACTATTGGGATGATTCAGAAGGCTGCCGCTATGGAAGACTGGTGATTGCCAGCTTCATCATGACTATGCACCCGCTCCTGCATCATGCCTTGTGCCAGGGTTTTTGGGGAAACATCAAATCACCCAGGTGACTCAGCCCCTCTACAACCCAGATTTGGTGCCCTGCAACTTCTAGCTTTTCCCCAAACTAAAATCACTTTTGAAAGGGAAGAGATTTTAGACGGTCAATGGGATTCAAGAAAAAGCGCCGGGGCAGCTAACAGTGATTGGGAGAACTGTGTGAGGTCCCAAGATGCCTACTTTGAAGGGGACTGAGGCATCATTGTCCTATGTACAATGTTTCTTGTGTCTTGTATCTTCATCAGTAAATGTCTCTGTTTTTCTTATGACATGGTTTGATATTTTCTGGACATTGTGTGTGTGCGTGTGCACACACATAATTGTAATGTTGTTAATATTTCCATAAATATGTGAAAGAAATACTTCTATCTACTTATCTAGCCAACTATCTATCAATTCCTTTTTAAGTATGATTAGAAGAGTGTCTGGCATATAATACACATCCAATTAAATTGTTGTTTAATGCATATTGATAGTTCCTTCTGAGCATTCCAGCATTTTAACACAATATTACTGCAACAGGCATGTTTTCTATTTCCACGTTTCTTCCTAGATTTGGACACATTGAGTACATGCTCTGCATCTTTAGTAAAATGACTAGTACAGCATTTATTGTTGGCTCATATTAATTATGATATGACTTTATGAAAGATATTGGTTGTTATGAGTCAATAAATATAAAATATTTTTGTACTTGAAAACTGAATTTTTGGTCAAGATGGCGGCATAGACAAACATGGCTCACCTCTTCGCACAACCACATCAAAATTAAAACTAAAATATGGAACAACCATCACTCAGAATTGTCAGAAATAGAGTTGAATAGAAGTCTGACAACTATGCAATTAAAGAAATCACATCCATCCAGATTGGTAGGAGGGGCGCATATGCGGAAAGGGCTGATCTCTCACCCATGTGTGGTAGATAAAAATTCAGGAGGGATATCTCAGATGTAAGGAGTCCCAGCTCCATACCAGGTCCCCCAGCCCAGGGTTCTAGTGCCAGAAAGATAAGTCCCCAAAACTCCTGGCTGCAAAAACCAGCGGGGATTGAGTCAATGAAAGAAACTCCTGGAGCTCCAAGCAGTTCCTCTTAAAAAACCCACACACAGACTCACCTATTCAGATTCATTCCCTCTGAGCTCCAGGGCTGGGATAGCAGCTTGAAGGGCACCAGTGGCATACTGGGAGAGGCTATAGTGTGTGACATCTGGGAGAGCATAGGCAGTTGTCCCTTTTCTGAGTCTTCCTCTGACAGAACCATGGAGCCAGCAGACAGGTGCCATATCTGAGACTCTATTAACCTGGCAAACACTGTTTGCCCCACCCTGGAGATCCCTGCTGAGGAAGGGCAGCCCTGGGCAAAACACAGGTGGGGACTGACCTTGGCCTACATCACCTGGGAAACCCTAGGATGAGCAGACCCAGTGGGCAGCTACACACCACTTCAGAACACTGGCACCCTGCCTCTGCATAGTTGATCCTTCACAGAAAGCGGAGGTTCATGGTAAGTGGTCACAGCCAATCCTTGCAACTGATCGGCCTATGTAAATCACTTCCAGTGATCTGCCAACCAAGCAACCAAGTTGAGCAATTAAGACACAACTACAAAAGGAGGGTATAGTCAGCCCATAAAAAGGGCACACCTTGAATACCCAGTTTGGGTGATACGGGAGCCTGTGCCATTGGACCCTATAGGACACCTGCTATGCTAGGCCACACAACCAAGACAGGGAGTCAAAGCACCTCTACCTAGTATAAAGAAATAAACACAGGGAGGCTCCCAAAATGAGGAGACAAAGAAACATGGCCCAAATGAAAGAACATGACCCAAATTAAAACTCCAGAAAAAAAGAGCTAAATGAAATGGAGATAAACAATCTCTCAGATGCAGAGTTCAAAATACTGTTTATAAGGATGCTTAAGGAGTTTAGTGAGGACCGCAGAAGCATAAAAAACATCCGGTCAGAAACAAAGGATTCATTAATTAAAATAAAGAACAATTTACAGGGAAACAACAGTAGAGTAGATGAAGCTGAGAATCAAATCAATGATTTGGAACATAACAAACCAAATAACCACCAAACAGAACAACAAGAAGAAAAAAAATGAGGCTAGTATAAGCGGCCTCTGGGACAGCTTCAAGTGATCCAGCATTCTCCTCATAGGAGTGCCAGAAGGAGAAGAGAAAGAGCAAGAAATTAGAAATCTATTTGAAAAAATAGTGGAAGATAACTTCTTTAATTTGGAGAAGGAAATAGACATGCAAGTCTTGCAAGCACAGAGAGTCCCAATCAAGTTGGACCCAAAGACGACCACATCAAGATACATCATCATGATTAAAATGCTAAGGGTTAAAGATAAAGAGAGAATCTTACAAACAGCAAGAGAAAAGCAGAGAATTACCTAAAAAGGAGTTCCCATAAGACTATCAGATGATTTCTGAAGAAAAACTTTGAAGGCAAGAAAGGGCTGACATGAAATATTCAAAGTGATGAAAAGCCAGGACCTACAACCAGATACTTTACCCAGCAAAGCTATAATTTAGAATGGAAGGACAAATAAAGTGCTTCCTAGGCAAGGTAAAGCTATTCAAGGTAAAGGAATTCATCATCACCAAGCCATTATCAATGAAATGTTAAATGGACTTTTTAAGAAAAAGAAGATCAAAACTATGAACATTAAAATGACAACAAACTCACAACTATCAACAACTGAACCTAAAAAAACAAAAACTAAGCAAACAACTAGAACAGAAACAGACTCATAGGTATAAGGATCATTTGGAGGGTTATCAACTGGGAAAGGGAAGGGGGAGGAAGGGAGAAATAGTGTAGGGATCTAGAGGCATAATTGGTAGGAACAAAATAGACAGGGGGTTGTTAAGAATAATATAGGAAATGGAGAAGTCAAAGAATTTACATACATGACCCACAGACATGAACTAAGGGGGGAAATTGCTGGAGGGAAGCAGTATACAGGGTGGAGAGGGGCAAAGGGAAAAAAAATTAGGACAACTGTAACAGCATAATCAATAAAATATACTTTAGAAAAAGAAAACTGAACTGTTTATGTGTACCTTGCATTTCAGAGCAAGGACTCAGGATCATAAAAATGTCATTTTGACACATGTAAATAAGGTATACAAGGTAATTAGATTTCATCCACAAATTACAAGCAAATATCAATATGAATTTATGATTTTATTAACTTTTTACTTTATATGAACATTAACTTTTATTTAGTCATTATTGTGTCTTGCTAATTCAACTTTCCAAAATATAGCCATCATCCATTTTATTTTTCCCAAAACAATGGGAAACTCAGAAATTAAAAAAATATATATAAGTATATTAGTTTCTGTGAAATTTTAGTAAATCTAAAAGAAATGCTATTACCACTTGCATATTATAAGTTTAATAGTGATTTTTAACAATGAAATGGGGTTTATTGTCGTAAAAGTGGTCACAGTTTTTAATTAATCTTTTTGGATAGGAATAAAGGTCAAGGTGTCAATAGGAAAGATGGATTTTATTGTTTTTAAATCACTTAAATCACTAGATGAAAGTATGCACTATTTTAATGTTTATCTTCTTTAAATACAGACAAAAATGCTTTATATTTACTAATATAGTCTGATTTGGGTTGTGCTTTTACATATAATGGAAAGCATTTATTATTCAAGGTAGGCTTCTTCTGATATGTTTCTGTCTTACATTAAAACATTTCATCGATCTTTTCTTATTTCTATTATAAATTGAGGAATAGCGAAGAGAAAAAAATAGTCTACTTTTCTCATAGCACATAGCCTTGCACTGTCAGAAATGTCACAGGTTAATGGTACAGCTCAGCTCCATTTATCTTATTCTGACAACTCAACCAAGCTAGCACAATCTAGCAAAAACATTCTCCTAGACCAGGTGACATTCTCGGCCTTTGTTCATTTTATATGGTGGTTCTGCGAGCCTTAACTTTCTACAGAAACTTTTTGCTTTAGGTTTCTTCAATATTCAATCAAGGGAAAGAGTTTTTAGAATTTAAAATTATGTCTCAAATATAAGTATTTTACTTTGAACCAACCTAATATTATCTAAAAACTGTAGATATCTTTAAAATATTTATCATTTTAGAGATGTAAAAATTAGAAAATATTTTATAATTATCTAACTTTTTGATTTCATAAACAGTTTTTTTTTAATGCTGAAAGTTAAACTTAACATTAGGTTTGTTATTAGGTCTCAGAAATATTGCCCAGGTCATTTTGTAAATGAGTCTGAATATCTTTGTGGAATATTCCTCACTGTGTTGATGGAAATTTAAACAAGTTATGACACTTGAATATTTCTAAGCCCATTTCTTTGTTCTAAATCTGATATTGAATAATATCTTGCCTTCTCTGTCAAGGAGATAATCATATTAAAATAGTGACTCTGTAATATTTTTCTCTATTTTTGACTGGTCAGATTTAATAAGATATTTTTTCCACTGTAATAGAAAATCAATTAAAAAAGGGAAAGTATTGTTTCATCTTTAGGAATGATAGATACATAAATACATGCGGCTATACTATGTTGCCATTTTCAGCATAGTTTTTATATTTTTAAAATGTATTTAAAATGTAGTTCAAAGAATCTTTGCCTCTTGCCTGATAAAACCAGTAAACATTTAATCACATTCTGCATTTATTTTTTTTGTATAGTCAATTTTATAAATGTTTCACATTTAGTTTTCATACTGATAATGCAGTCTATTATCTCTAGAGACAATGAGTTATTTTGTATCAATTTTATAATGTTATGTTTTATTTTATTTTGTAACAGCTTTTAAGATTAATAAGACAAAATGATTAACTATCTTTGGATAAAACCTCCTTTAGTAGCACATTCTCTCATAACTGTAATATTTTGACAATATACTCAATTATTTTGACATTATTGCTTTTATTCATTCATTTTATGGGGAAAACTAGTATTTATTTTTGCTGAAGGACAATTGCCTTGTATTTACATCCAATCTGAATTTCAGATTGATATTCTGATAAAATGCATGAACAAGATGTAATTGTGATTTAAATGTATACATAAATAATGAGACATTAGGTAAGCCATTTTCTACAATTAATAATAAAAATTAGATGAATATAACTTTGGAGAAAAAAATGTTGTGTAAGTTTTCAACATATCTTATGGTAATTTATGAGGTTTAAAAAATATTAAACTGCCTTTGTCCTTACTGAATTGTAGCTAATAGCTCTTGATCATAATGGAAGTTGTAAGACAATAGCTGAAGTTGCTTCAGATATTCTCTTGAGACAGACTGCTGTTTAGTAAAATAGCCACAATTATTTTTTTCAGCATTAATAATAATTCTAAGAGATAAGGAACGCTATTCAAATAGAGTCCTCGGCCTTTTCTATTTTTGGTGATTCTAAGAATTATTCTGTAGTTCCGCAGCAAAATTGGCATATCATACTGCATCATTTTGTGTTTTTGAAATCATTCAATTAATTCAACTCCATCATTATTTTGCATTGATAGATTGAATTAGTTTTGTCTGGAAAATGTTCGCATATTTATATGGATTATAGACTAACAGCTGGTGCTTAATATGTAGATGATTATTAATTTATTTCACAACTTAATTAATGTCAGGGAAGATTGATTCATTGTCTGATTAACAGTTTGATATTATCTATGGATGATAGGCATATCAGTTTTATATAGAGCTTTCCAAAGTTGCTATACCTTCACAAATTCTAATTAAGAAGTTTTCTTTTGATTTGACCATGTTACTGATTATTCCTATCTTGCTTATTTGACTGTCCTAATTCCTTTTATTCCATTATTCATGTCACATTTCAAAATGTTGTTGCTGTTCTCAGATCTTACAGATGATTTTTTTTTATTTTTTAGCCAAACGTATCTGTATAATTTTCAAGATTACCTTTCCTTGCAATCCTCCCACTGTTTCAGACATTCATTCAACCAATATTTATGGAATACCGACTTGGTACAAATTACTGTGCTCGTGAATTCATTGTGTCAGCTTAAATCATTCTTGGATTATTTTTTTCTGGCATTGATATTCTCAAAGTGTATGTACAACATTCACAACCAGGTAAATTTTGGAACAAAATCACTCTTTTTTACTCTTTATCTTGTTTTGCTTCTCAAGGACTTCGCACCACTCTGTTGAACTTTCTATAGCATGTAGAGTTTTTCCCTACCCATTATTTTCTCAACATTTACCAGTATTACGAATATATTCAAGTAACAAAAATGGTAAATAAACAAGCAGAAACACTTTTTTTTGCATTATTGTGAGTGATTTATGTGCCCTTTTCTCAGAATTATTACTAATGCTGCCTTCATAAAGTAGTTTGCTTTCTTGTATAAAATTCATAATCTAAAACCATTATTTGGCTTTTTTATAGCACAGATTATTTGTGGCTTTTCAAGGCTTCTTCTTGTTATTATTACTATTCTAAACTCATTTTTAACTCTTTGCACTCTGAGCTATACATACAGGGTAGAGCAAAAGTAGGTCTCCAGTTATGAGTACACAAAACACAGAGTTTATTCTTTTAAATTATTTTTACTGTTGTTTAATTACAGTTGTCCCCATCCCCCCCATTACTATCCCTTGCCTTGCCCACCCCTCCCCCCACATTCAATCCTCTCCTGCCCTGTTGTTTTTGTCCATGTGACTTTTATACCTGTTCCTTGACTTGACCCTTCCCTTTCTTTCCCCCGTTATCTCCTCTCTCCTCTAATCAGTCAGCTTGTTCTTTATTTCCATGTCTCTGGTTCAGTTTTGCTCACTTGTTTGGTTTGTTGATTAGGTTTCACTTATAGGTGAGATCATATGGTGTTTGTCTTTCACTGCCTGGCTTATTTCACTATTATTATTTATTAATTATAGTATTATTATTTTCCACGTTAACAACTGCATTTAAAATGGTTAACATACCAAATTCAAATGTATACATAAATGTGGGAAATAAAAATCAGATAACATAACAACAAAAGAGATATTAAGTGATATAAATATCTAGTCAGAGACAAAATATTTCCAAGGATTTTGCTTTAGAAAGCTTGATATGAAACTTTTCCTTTAAGAAATGATGAGCAATTAAGATCGCTGCCTATCATGGTGCAATCCAGTTTCTGTTTTTCTTTCTTTTTAAAAACATATCTTAAGTATTTATTTTGTAGCGAGGAGGAAGGAAGGGAAAAGGATAGTATCATCCATCTGGGAGAGAAACATCAATCAGCCACCTCTAATAAGCACCCCAACTGAGAACCAAACCTACAACGCTGGCGTGTGCCCCAGCTGGGAATGAAACCGGTAAACTTTAGCCTTGCAGAAAGACACCAACAAACTGAGCCACACTACTCAGGGCTACAGTTTCTATTTTTCAACACAAAATTAATCTAGAGAAAAATTTGGCCATGAATTAGAGTTTGTAAAATGCACTATTATTCTATGTACTAAGAACAAAAATATACTACCAGTCTAACTATGGCCATTAGACGATTTGTTGACTGAGGGATTTCAATTATCTAGTCACAACACTAAGACACAACAGCCAAGTTCATCTATGCACAGACAGTAATAACTAAATTCTGATATATGTTTGTCTAACAGTGACAAGTACATATCTCAGAAATATTGAAATGTAAAAAATAAACTTAGAATTGGTGAACTATAGTAATGCATGTGAAGTGCTACGCACAGTGCCTGACACAAAAGGTTTAGTAAAATATTAAAGTATTGTCATTGAAAAACATGAAACACAAATTGAATCTATATTTGATTTCTTTCTGTAAATGTTAGATTTAGTTCTGGTAATATTTCCTAATAATGTATGCAAAAGCCTAGATATGTAGTTTATGTTACTCACTCTGTCACAGCTTTATTTCTGAGTTGTTAAAATGGTTGGTGGAAAATAACTCGTGCATGCAATTTGTCTTCCAGCTTTAAAGGATTTTAAAATGTCTAATTGAACCTCATCATGTTCTTACTGATAATCTTGCTAAAATCAAAGCAATATCTGTTAATACAAAGTTCTCAAAGCACAGTGTTTCTCTGCTTTACCACATACTATGTAGAAAACAAAATTGCTGTACATATAAATAAGTCTGTTTTTAAATATTTTATTATGGCACATAAAAAGAGAGAGGTAAGCTATCTTTTAAGTATTTGGATAAATACAAAATGTGTCAGTATGTGTGTAGAAGAAAATCCTTCAAGGTATTTTAGAGTATGTTCTGTATTCTTTCTTAAAGTTTCAGAAATGCACATCTCAGATCAATATCTTTTTAATTTAGCTTAAGTTGGCTAAATATCATAGTTTAAATAAATGGGTTAGCATAGAAAAATAACTTTCTAATTTCATTTTTAAAACATTTTAATACACCAGATGTCTTACTAAAATAAATATTTTCTATATGTTTAGAATTTCATGTTGGAACAAGGTTATGCAATGAATTTCAAGACGATGAAACTTTAACCTTTAGAATATTGACTTCATCCCTTGTATGTTTTGACTGAGTAGTGGATGCCTTTATATGTTCCTAAATTTCCCGAATATGGGCTCTTCAATTTTACAGATACCTGTATCTTTTTAAACTTTATAAGTCTGATGAATTTAAATATATGAGGTAAAATAAAATGAAAAAGGAAAAGAAGAAAGAGGAGGATAAAGGAGAAAAGTAAGAAGAGAATGTGGAAGAGAAAAAAGAAGTGGAGAAGGAAGCCAATATCTTTTAATTAAAACTAAATATATTTGGAAATGTTGAGATTCTCCATATACATTAGCATTTTAGGGGAAATTTCAAATCCCAAATGAATAAGACAGATCTGGCCCTGGAGAAAGTCAGAGTTGAAATGGAGACAGTCATGTCTAGACTATTCGCTGGCATGCATTTTGACATAGTATATACAAAGGGGTGATGTGTGCCCAGGTTTGGAAGGCACCAATTCTGTTTAGGTGAGAACAGGAGAGTTTGGAATACTCCACAAAGGAAATGATAGTTTCTGAGTCTTGAAGAATAAATAGGAGTTTGTGATACTGATTAAGAGAGTGTGTTTCAGATAGAAAAAGAAAGTATAAGGTGTGAGAGAGTGTGTCATGTTGTTGGGAACTACAAGTAATTTAATAATGAAGCTATATTGGTCCAGGATCATTATGGCATATCTAGGTCAATATTACTCAAGGAAAATGAAAGTTTATACTAATTTTTCTGGTAGTAAATAAAAACATTTATTTTAATTAAGCCAAAGGTAAATGTATTATAGAGTGGAGAAGAACATACATGAGATTTTAAATAAATTTTCCATTTGGAATTGACACTTTGCTCATATGTTTAACCTCAGCTCCCATGAGTAAAGAAAGATGCATGTTCCTCAGCTGTTATGGCTATGTTGTCAGGAAACTTTAAGAATATAAATGTAGATAATAAGAAACCACATTCAAAGTATTATAAAATCACCATTTCACCCAAGATCAGTAATGTCTGTGGGACAGGTTTTGGAAAATGGTATCTAGAAAATGTCTGCAAGAAGCTTAAAAGTTAATGTTCCAGGCTACTGGCAGGCTTGCTCCATGAAGTCACAAAGGGTCACAGGCGCGGTCATTTTTGTTCCAGTCTGATGGAAGGGGAGCAGAAATCAGAGCCAGAGATTCCTTCTTGTGCACATTGTGCCATTTATATTTTATCACAGAGAGAACATATACACGTGTAGAATATATTTATCCACAAGAGTCACTGCAAAATGCAGGCACAGCCTTGTGCCCAAGAAGAAAGGGAGAACAGATTTTGGGGAATAGCTTACATTCATTCACCTCTAAATACTGCAATTACATAAATTCTTGGTTGGAATCATGTTACTTAAATTCGAAAAGACACTGGTTATTATAGCCTTATTCGCTGTTTATTGTAGCCAAGTTCAGTATGAAAAGATGTCAAGCTGCTTTTTCTAAGGTGCTGTTGTATTAGTTTGCTTGAGCTTTGATAACAAAATATCACAGACTGCATGACTTAAAGAACAGAAATCTATTTTCTCATACTTTTAGAGGCTAGAAGTATAAGATCAAGGTTTCACACAATTCAGATTCTGGTGAGAGCTTTATTCAGGATTTGCAGATGGCCACCTTATCCCTATGTCCTTACACTGCCTTTCCTTCATGCCTGCACATGGCGGTAAATGTAGTCATCTCCTTCTCTTTCCCTTAGGAAGACACAAGTCTTACCAAGTTAGGGCTCCACCCTGATGACTTCCTATAACCTTGATTGCCCCCTAAAGACCCTATCTCCAAATGGCTTCAAAATATGATATTAAGGAGGAAACAACTCAGTCCACAAGAGGTATATTTCATCATCTTTACCCATCTAGAATGGATTTCTCCCCCCACTTCCCCATAATTACTCTAATAACCATATTTTAAATTCTACCTTCAATGAAAAAATGATCTATACTTAAGTTAGCCACTGTAATTCCTGCAAATAGAAAGGATATCTTTCAAGTCCTACAATGAGCCAACTAAACAGAGAGAATCTTTTTGGAAATAAAGTGAGAAACGTAAATATTGGGGCCTTTTCCATTCTCACTTATTAAATTTTCCTAGCATTGCATAATTATAAAGTAGTACTCAAAAATATGTTTTTGAAAAATTCAACCAAACACACCACAAAGAAGGGAATATTCCTATAACTTCTAAAACTTTTTTTTTCAACAAATACTCATTAAGACTTTTTAATACAATGATTATCATCCTAAGCATTGAACGTACAACTTCAAAACCTGACTTTAAGGAACTTAAAATATAGTGAGTGGAATGGCATCTGAACAGGAAATTACAATAATGTAAAAAGTACTTTATGAGTACTTACAATAATGTAAAAAGTACTTTATGAGTACTTAGAAAGGACAAAAGAACAGAACTTGAAGGGGTCATAAGGACTTCTTTGATTGGCTCATAGCTCCTGAAGGAAAAGTATGTAGCCAGGAAGTTATGCATCTGTATTGGAGGAGGGGGGGTGCATTTTGTATATTAAGAAGAGGATGGGGTACCATTGTTCCAGCCAGAGAAATTGTATATGGGAAAGTTCTGGAAGTAGGAAAGAGCATGGGAATCATGTCTAAACATCATCTTCCTATCAGCTCTCAAGACAAAACTTGCAGTAGTCCTCTAGTGACTATCACCTTATGTGTGAATTCTTCAAAATTTTGAAACCCTTCATAATCTTAAGAACTGTGGAGAGTTTGTTATTTTATTCTACTTGAAAGCTAAGAAGTTAGCCTGCCACACGTGGATGCTGGCAGAAGACAGGAGACACCTGGCTCTGGGACATAGACCTTTTACTATTTGCAGCAATAGCAGTAGCAAGAGTAGCAGCATTTGCATCTTTTCCCCAAGACCCAATTCCTTTAGGCGGCATAAAGGAAGCCAGGTGATGCCTGCTAATGCAGTGCTGCATTACAGGAGAGGAATATCCAACTTAGGAAATTTGAATATTTTATAAGGTGTAGTAAGCCTGCTTGAACTTTGCATAAGAAAGAGAAATTATCTTTATTATACCGTAAGGTAAACAACTTGTCTTTCTCTCTGGAAGGCTATACTATATCTTTCAAGGCTGGTTACTTTATAAACATCCTTGTAAAGTTAAACAAAAACAATCAGTGTCTCTGCTTGCAGGAAACATAAGAATTCACAGAAAATTGTGTCTCAACAATTTTAAGACTTTGCGTAACCTTATTTGTTCTGAATATGCAAATTTATTTTCTTTTTATTCTTTAAAAAATGTTCCACTTGGCTCAGTTCGCCTTTCTAGAAAAACCCCTGACTTCCCTCTGCTTATCTACAAATTACTGAAATGATCCAAACAAAGCTCCTTTTTTGTGTGTCAGGAACTGTGCAGAATATCAGATTTTTCCATATTTCCAGGGTAACATGTTAACTTGTTACCACATCATGGATGCCAGGAAAAGATATGAGGCTCCTGGGTCAGTGACAAAGGGCTTTATTACTCACAGCAAAAGCAAAACCAATAGCCAGAGCTTCACGTTTGTTTTTGTTGGTTCCCATGATCCCTATATATCATAAAAACAGGCTTGCCAAAATTATCAAATGAAAAACACAGGATTTGCAGTTAAGTTTGAATTTTAGTTAAATATTTTTTCCTTGTACATATATCGCATGCAATATTTGAGGCACATATGAAAAATGTCCTTTGTTTATCCAAAGTTCAAATTTAACTGGACTTTTTTTTTTATCCTCATCCAAGGACATTTTTTCATTGCTTTGAGAGAGGGAGAGAGAAACATCGATCTCTCATAGGTGCCCAAAATGCATACTGAACCCACAATCTGGGTATGTACCCTGACTGGGAATCGAACCTGCGACCCCTCAATCTACAAGACGATGCTCCAATGAACTGAGTCACACTGGCCAAGGCTGGACATCCTGAACTATTTATTCATGGAGTCTGTGCAGAGCCAGTGCTTGATGCCTGTACATACAGTCGCCTATGTGACAGGAGAGAGAACTGGAACCTCAGAGATTCACTGTTTGTTTACAGTGAGTAGAAGCAAGTCTATATTGTGGAAAGAAGTGAAGATATGTTATTTTATTTCTCAGTTGCTCACTGAAGACAATAAAAATCCTATAAAATGGACCAGGTAAAGAGTGACCAGGGCCTTGTATTCTTTCTCTATGAGGAGTCCTAAGGGCCCATGATGGATCGTCTCCCCCAGCATTCTGAAGCCTACGGCTTAGACCTCCCTTAAGTTCTATCTAAAGGATAGTGTTTGGGCAGACACTATAACTTTGGATATGTGTGTCTTTAATATTTATTTAGTTTAACTTAGCTATGTCTTTTAATTTGCTCTACAATCTTAGATCAGAAAATATGTCCTACTTTTATTATTTTAAATCTTTTACAGCATCTTTTATAATGTGTATGCATAGATGTTACCTAACAAAGATTTTTAATTAATTGATGGCTTTAGGGTGAATAGTTTTTAGCTTGTACATTAATGAGGATAATAGTAAACAAAGAATAAATTCTTTAAAAAAATATTTATCTGAACCTAATTGTTAAGTAGGGGGTTTTTGTTTTGTTTAATGTATGTGTTTGTTTTTTATTTTATTTTTTGTTTGTTTTTACATTTTATTTTTTATTTTATTTTATTTTTTTATTGTTCAAATGCATTTGTTGCCATTTTCCCCCCACCACTTTCCCCTGCCCCACACACCCCCACCTCTCTCCCTCAATCCTTTCCCACTGTGGCTTTGTCCGTGGGTCCTTTATACATGTCCTTTGATTTGACCCTTTCCTTTCCTTTCCCCGTTACCCTCCTCCCTCCTTCCTTCACACCTTTGTCAGTTTCTTTTTTCTTTCAGTGTTGCAAGTTATATTTTCCTTGCTTGTCCATTTTGTTGATTAGGTTCCACTTATAGGCAAGATCATATGATATTTATCTTTCACCCTCTGGCTTATTTCACTCAGCATAATGCTCTCCAGTTCCATCCATGCTGCACAAAGGGTAGTAGCTCTTTCTTTCTTTCTGCTGCATAGTAGTTTTGTTTTTGTTGGATTTTATTTTGTTTTCTTTTTTAGCCAGGAGCAAGTTGTCCTGATCTATGCCCTATAATAAATATGAAATTTCTCTTGCCTTTTTATGTTCCTAATTACCTACTACTATCTCCCTGTGTTATCCTTTCATATGTATTGCAAATGAGTAAGCCTGCTCATATTTAAGATTGGATAACTTTGTAAAATTTGGCATGTTATCATAATGTCAAAGCTTCTAGATAGAATTTTGAAGTTGTGCCTGGATATTGTTTCTCTATATTTCCTCTTGGGCAAAGTGAGAGGGTTTTCCATTTGAATTTTGAGATCATCAAATGCTATGGGCATCAAATACACATGTAAGTTTCTGTGCGTGCATGCATTCACACACACTTTCGTTTTTTCCCTTATCCCATCCATTGACCACTATGTGAACAGAGATAGGAGTGAAATGATGCTGTCCTTTGTGCAAAAACAGCTTTTTAGGCATTCTTCAGTACTTCTTCTTTCATACTCAATGGAAGGGATATGTGTATTTTTAGGGCAGGTGAGGAGCATCTGTGATCAGGGGAAGAAATAAAGTAAGAACAGATAGTTTCCTAGTTAGGTCCTATGTCAATATACATGTCACTTTTGAATTGATTTTTGTAAGTAACTTAGTAATAAATCACTAAGCTATGGTCTGTGTGTCTTGTATGCATGGAAACCCCCTTATATCTAACATCACTCTGTTGATATATGTCAAGTGACAACTCGTAATAACAAAAGGCTTCCTAGTATTGCCATTGCTGCTGTTCCACTTACCTAACAACAAATGAGAATATAAAATACATAGTAAAACAACCACCACAGCATGAGTCCCCAACATGATTCTAGCAAAAAAATCTCTTTATCATGAATACAAACCATATGATTAACACGAAAACAGGATTATATTGAGAAACACAGGGCATCCTGTAATCATATATTTATACTCAGGTCACGATTTGGATGATATTAAAATTTTTGGATGAGCTGTTCTCTAAATGAACTGGTACCCTGAAAGAACCCATTTATTCAAAGGTTTCTCATACCCTGGAGTATTTTACATTCCTAATGGTTAAAAGTACTTTGTTCCTACATGTTTTATTTATTGCTTTTTATCAAAATACCCAATGTTATGGCTTAAAACAAATTTTTTGTCTTATGATTCGGTGGGTTGACTGGGTTCATTTGGGTAGTTCTCAATTGGGGTTTCCCACTGAGTTGTAATAAAATGTGAGCTGGAGTTGCATTACCTGAAAGCATGATGGATATGGATATCTACGAAGGACCACTCTCATGCACAGAAGTTGATGCTGGCTTCTCAAAGTTTACCAAATGGGTTCCCAGAGGGAACATCACACAAAGAAGCATTCTGAGAGACCCAAAAGCTTTAGGCTTCTTATGACCTAGCTTTGGAAGTCCCAAAATATCTCTCAGCCACACTCTGTCAGTAAGGCAAGTCACAAAACCAGCCCAGGTTCAAGGGCAAGGGAACTAGACTCTAAACCTTGATGGAGGAACAACAAAGTCACATTGTTGAAGAGCATATTGGATGGTCTTTGGAAAATATATTCTGCTACAGTTCCTTAGGGTTATATATCTGGGCTTTGAGGCATGTCTGGATTTTTATACTAAAGATTACATGCTAGCAATTTTAATTAGATGAAGCTGAACAATAACAGTGACCTATCTAATCACCATTCTTATAAACTATGATGTGGCATCATCATGATCTAACAGAGATTTTCACAATTTATGGCACTCTTTCTTAATACTACCTGGTATATAAGTCACATTTCTCTTTTCCTAGGCTGACTTACTAGTGTATAACTTTCTCCAACACTTAAAGGGGTTTACGTGGCTCAGAGAAAGGAAAGAAACATTTTGTGTATCTTGTTATTACTACCAATATGGCATAGCTTCATTGTCTCCATCAAACCTGCTAAAGCCATATAACTTTAACATATAAATAAGGTTAAAAAAAAAGTTTGCACTGCAAATAAATCTTCCAGAAAAGTACCCTTTCAATTCCTGCGAAATGCTAGTCTTCTTTACGCGTTACGGAGATGTCAGTGGTTCTAATTCCTAAACTTGAAATTGGCCACCAGATTAAATCATTTCCAATCTGAGACCTAGAGTTTTCCTTATGAAATCACAAAACAGAAAATTAAATTATAATCATTAAACAATGAATGAATATGTACTTTAATTTTCTTATTCATGAAATGAAGATAATAATACCTGTTCACTTGTGCACTTATTTAGTGCAAGGTAATGGGGATATTGCTTTAAGCAAACTGGGCAAAATCCTTGCCTTCATGAAACTTACATTCTAAAAGGAGTAATATTGTTTATATATAGATATATATATTTTAATTTACAAACATATTTTAGTTAAGTTAAATGTAAATATATTTAAGTTAAAATGCGTGCACATTTTATCTAAATAATATTTCTATCCCTCACTTTCAGTTACAATGTGAACATGAAATAATTCATTTAATAAGCGAATGTATTAAAATAAGAGTACTTAAACTTTTTTAATCTGAGGAAATTTGATAGGATTAATGGTATTTATAATGTTTTGAAGCTTCATACATTTACAGTGGTATGCTTCTTTTCCTGCAAACAAAATCATTTTTACCTTTCAGTTATTTCATACTAATGTCTTCACAGGGCAAACACGAATTGACACAAACTTGTCAAGCTTTTACCGAACAATAATTCCCTGATAATTAACCTGTGTTGTTGAACAAATCTAAAGTCTTTTTTTAAAAGAAAATTTAGTGGTGACACATAGTTGAACCTTAATTAGCAAATGCTATTCCCTGAACCATACATATATCACCACTTGTGATGTTTTTGAGAAACAACAAATTAAGTGATCAGTTCTCATGCAGTCTATGCTCAGAAATAAATGGAGTATGAACAAATCAATAATGTCAAACAAAAAGAGACAAAGGCTATACTAAAATAAAAATTATTTCCTAGTCTCCAAGAGTATGTTACAAACAATGAAAAGGAAACTTAAAAGTATGACTCCAAAGCCTTCTTCTGCTAAACAGTGGAAAATCATGTTATTTCTCAAAATTAACCATGGTTCTATTGCTATTTTGCCTGTGAATATAGAGTTATTAAATTCATAACCTTAGTAAGAAGAGAAAATAAAAAACAAAGTATTGGTCTCATTCCTTGCTATTTGAGGTGACATTACATAAGATTTTTCTTTTTCATATCACTAAAAGAATATAGATAATAACAGGGAATTTTTCCAAAAAGAAAACATTGAATGGGTATTTTAATCACTATGACTTTTTAAGGTACCTTCATATTTCTCAATGGTTTCCAAAAGGTCTCATTTTAATGTCATCTTCTGTTAAAAATACCCATAACTTTGTTTATGTGGTAAATCACATTTATTGACTTGCGAATATTATACCAGCCTTGCATTCCTGGAATAATTCCCTCTCGGTCTTGGTGTATGATCTTTTTGATGCATTGCTCTATTTGGTTTGCTAATATTTTGTTGAGGATTTTAGCATTTATGTTCATCAGGGATATTGGCCTATATTTTCTTTCTTTGTAATGTCTTTATCTGGTTTTGGAATCAGGATAGTGCCAGATTGATAAAATTAATTTGGGAGCCTTCCCTCTTAAATTTTATGAAATAGTTTGAGGAGAGTTATTTCTTTTCAGAATGTTTGTAAAATTTACCTGTGAAGTCATCTTGTCCAGGGCTTTTGTTTCTTGGGAGTGTTTGGGTTACTATTTCAGTTTCATTAGGTATAATCTGTCCATTCAGATTCTCTGATTCTTCCTGATTTATTTTTGGAAGATTGTATATTTTTAGGAATTTATTCATTTCATCCAGGTTGTCCATTTTGTTGGCATAAAGTTATTCATAATATTTTCTTACAATCCTTTGTATTTCTTTGATGTCAGTTGTTATGTCTCCTCTTTCATTTTGGATTTTTTTTTTTTTGGTCCTCTCTGTTTTTTTCTTGATGAGTCTGGTTAAAGGTTTGTTCATCTTGTTTACCTTTTCAGAGAATTAGCTCTTGGATTCAGTGATCCTTTGCATCATATTTTTAGGCTCTATTTCATTTAGGCTCTATTTCTGTTCTGATTTTTATTATTTCCTTCCTTCTACTCACTTTGGGCTTTGTTTGCTATCCTTTTTCAAGTGCCTTTAAGTGTGAAATTTAATTATTTATTTGAACAATTTCTTATTTTTGAGATAGTTCTTTAATGCTATGAATTTCCCCCATAGGATTGTTTTCCCTGTGTCTCACAGATTTTTAGATTGTTGTGTGCTCATTTTCATTTGTTTCATAGTTTCTTTTCATTTCTTCTTTGATATGGTTGTTGATCCATTCATTCTATAATAATAGGTTATTTAGCTTCCATGTCTTTGTGTTTTTGTTAGTATTCTTAAGATTGATTTGTAGTTTCATAATACTGTGGTCAGAGAAGATACTTGATATAATTTCAGTGTTCTTAAATATATTGAGACTTGTTTTGTGTCCTAACATGTGGTCTATCCTAGAAAATGTTTCATGCACACTTGGAAAGTACGTACTTTCTGCTGCTTTGGGATAAAATACTCATACCAATTAAATCCATTTGATCTAGTGTGTCGTTTAAAGTCACTGTTTGTTGATTTTCTCTCTGGAAGAGCTACCCATTGAAGTCAATGGGGTGTTCCAACTATGACTATATTTCTGTCTATCCCTCCCTTTATGTCCATCAAGATTTGCTTTACATACTTAGGTACCCCTATGTTGGGTGTGTATATGTTTACTAGGGTTATATGCTCTTGTTGGGTTGTTCCCTTTATCATTACATATTGTCCTTCTTTGTCTCTTACAATAGACTTGGTTTTAAAGTCTATTTTGGTAGATATAAGTACGGCCTACCTCAGCATTTTCTTCTTTTCCACTTGTATGAAATATCTCTTTCCAGTGCTTTATTTTAGTCTGTGCTTATCTTTGAATTGGAAATGAGTCTCTGGAAGGCAGCATATACATAGCTCTTGTTTTCTTATCCATTCAGCTACCCTATGTCTTTTGGTGGGAGCATTTAAGCCATTTACATTTAAGGTGATTATTGATAGATATATATGTAGTTTCATTTTGTCGTTAAACTATTTTACTCTGCTTTTTCCCCCCTCTTTTTCTTCTTTTTCTTAAAGCAAGCCCTTTAACGTTTGTTGCAGTGCTGGTTGGGTGTTAACAAACGCCTTTAGATTTTTCTTGTCTGGGAAGCTCTTTATTTATTATTTGATTTTAAATAATAGCTTTGCTGGGTAAAGTAGCCTTGTTTGTAGGTCCTTGCTTTTCATCACCTTGAATATTTCACACCACTCCCTTTTGGCCTGAAATATTTTTGTTGAGTAATCAGATGCCAGTCTAATTGGTGCTCCCTTGTAGGTAACTACCTGCTTTTTTCTTGTTGCTTTTAGTATTCTCTTCTTATCTTTAAGCCTTGTCATTTTAAATATGATGTGTCTCAGTGTAGGCCTCTTTGGGTCCAACTTGTTAGGGACTCTCTGAGCTTCCTGCATTTGTATGACTTTTTCCTTCACCAGATTAGGGAAATTTTCATTCATTATTTCTTCACATAGGTTCTTGATTCCTTGCTCTCTCTCTTCTCCTTCTGTTATTCCCACAATGTGGGTATCGTTATGCTTCGTGTTGTCCTAAATATTTCTTAAGCTCTCTTCATTTTTTTAAAATTCTTTTTCTCTTGCTGCTCTTCCTGAGTGTATTTTTCTACCTTGTCTTCCAAACCACTGATTCTATACTCCGCTTCAGCTAACGTACTGTTCATTCTTTCCAGTGTATTATTTATTTCAAATATTGCGTTCTTTATTTCTGACTGGTCCTCTTTTATGGTTTCTATGTATTTTTACATACTGTTGAATATCCTTATAATCATTACTCTAAACTCTATCTGATAAATTGCTTGCCTATATTTCATCTAGTTCTTCTGGAAAATTCACTTGTTCTTCATCTGGGACGTTTCTTTGTCTTCCCCTTTTGGCAGCTTCTGTGTATTTTCTGCCTTAGTTGTTAAACTAATCTGACTTTAAATTGATCAGTTGTTAATCTAATCATGCGGTAATCAGCAGCCTGGCTTAAGCACCATGTAATGGGGCAAGGTACTTCTTCGAAATGAGGCTATTGCTTAATCTCAGTCTGATGCCATTCGGAGAGGAGTGCTCTGCCTGAGAGTAATGGCTCCTGCAGTATGGGGAATGACTCAGCACAGGGATCCTGGTGGCTCTTCCTTCAGTTTTCTTCCCAGCGCCACCAACCCTAGACTACTCCTCCAGCACCTCTAGTCCACTCTGCCCTCCATTTGCTAGTGCCCAGGGTAAGTGACTGCAAATGAAAGTTTGTGCTTTAGCCTTTTAAGAGACTCTCTGCATCTCCAGGCATATCTACCTGTCAGACAGAGACCATGCTGCTTTTCACAGCTGGATGTTACCTGGATTCCTTTTTCGCTCTGGTATTGTATGCTGGGGTGTCAAGCTTGGGGTTTAGACCCGACACTTCTCAGAGGGAACCACTGGCTGCTGATATATTCCTCTGGCACTTCACATAGTCATATCAATAGATACAGAAAAACCTTTTGATAAAATTGAGCACAAATTTATGATCAAAACTCTCAGTAAATGTCAAAAATAACATTTTTATTATGTTACATACCTCAACATAATAAAGTCCATGTATGTCATGGTTATACCACTGAAAGTATTTGAAGTTTCCTATCTTTTTCTGTGCTCCGGATATGTGGTCTCTCTATACACGAGATTATAAGCTCCATGAAGACAGGGACCATGGTTTTCTTGCCAGTCGTTTTATTTAGTGCATAACAACTTATCAGCATGTAATAGATAACACTAGATGAATAAGCTTTTTACCAAGTTTGTACTTTATCTGTAATTTGAAAGATTCAAAACATATATGGTTAAGATTCTTCTGAGCTAAGAGCTTTTTAAAGGCAGAAATTCTATAATAATTTTTTAAAAATCCTTTATGATTTTAAAAATTTTTTCTAACAATTGATTTTCCCCAGAAAATATTTTATTTAATTTAAGTTTTAAAATGCATTAGTATAAATTTATAGATAATATTATCTTAGAAATGTAAAAATATTTTACTGATCTGTTTCTAAAATTTACTTTTATTTACTATAGTTCATGTTGTTCAGAGAAAATATTTTTATTCTTGCAACTCAGGTACATTTATTCCCTCTTCTGCATCTTTTAAAAAATGATTTTATTTATTTATTTTTAGAGAGAGGGGAAGGCAGGCAGAAAGAGAGGGAGAGAGGCATCAATGTGTGGTTGCTTCTCGAGCACCCCATGCTGAAGACCTGGCTCACAACCCAGGCATGTGCCCTGACTGGGAATCAAACCAGCGACCCTTTGGTTCACAATCTGGTACACAATCCATTGAGCCACATCAACCAGGACTCTCTTCTTTTATATCTTGATTGGCATGTTATTGTTTTTGTGTTCACCATTTAATGAAAAGAGTCATACTCGCCAATCATCAAATACATTCTTCCTTCTTCGTCTACCTCACTACTACTGGTTGCTGTTAAAATCTTACTGCAGAATCTAAAATTAAAATGTTCTTTGCTGTTCAATTATCAATCTAATGAACCATGTTGGACTCCTGCTTTCATTGTCTGGTTAAATATGTCATGGTGCAGATAGGAATTGATTTGGAGATAATTTGAAGCAGTCATGAAAACTGTAGACCAGAGTGTGCACTCTTCCTATGGTTATCCTTGTGTTCATATCCCTCTATTTCTGACTTCTTTCTGAAATGTGATTTGTTATTTCTAGTCCTATTTTGTCATGGGATCTGTTGATTATTGGATTTGCAGCCCCAGTTGGAGAATGAAAGGCAATGGAAAATGGCTTTGAGTTGCATAAAAAACTATTCCTTCTCATTAAAACCATGACTTATTTGCTTTACTCAGTGATGGTACCATGTCTGTGAGGTAAGAATATGTAGTAAGATTTGATGGACATAATTTATTACCTTACTCTAAATGATTCTGCTTAATGACTGCATCTAATCTTTAGTTATTAGAAAATCCCTCTGGAGTCAAGCAGATGCTTGACTATTTATCCTGATTTTCACTGCTTTAGTGGCTTTGTTTTCCTTTTTAGCTTTTAATATCTTTCTGTGAAAAAATTGGAGAAGAAAAATTAAGACCTCCTTGCTAGCTAACATTTTAACATGAATCTCATAAGGATATTATTATTTTTAATTGAAGGAAATGTTCTGGATGATTATATCAACAATACATATAAATGTTTTGCATGTACATTTTTCAGTGATGATAAATCAAGATGGGAATAAATTATTTATGATCTTTAATATAAACCCACTTAGAGACAGAGGAAAATATTTGGTTGTGAAATTAATTTCAGGTATACATGAGATTAGTTTAAATATAAATTCTAACATGATATAATCTGAATTATACTTATGATCACCTATATTTTTAGAGACCCATTGATAGTAAAGAAACCTTTAATTATAATATATAAAAACATGGACATTATAAGCACTTTTATTAAATGCACTCTTTATAAATTACTGCAAACATTTCCTTAGGCCTTTGCTGTGTAGAAGAAATGCCATAGAAGCAAGGTGTAATAACATCCTTCTTTCAAATGCTAACTGTAGAACTTCTGAGCATCTAGTCACCAAAACACTGAGGATATTATGATGATATATATTCTAGAGGACATTTGAAATTTTGGTCTATATTTCACTTCCTCCATATTTTCTTATGACAACAGAGCTTTCTTTTCTGTAAATGAGGAAATAATTTATGTATTGTCTGAGTACCATAATCTCTTGCCCATATCGATTGATTTGGAAATGACCAAATGACTCAGAAGGGCCTATCAGACATAATCCCCAAAATTTTCTAAGATATTAAAGAATAATGCCTATTTTTTAGTTTTTTCTACTTTATTTTTTATTGTTTATTCTTACAGTTGTCCCAATTTTTTTCTCTTTTGCCCCCCTCTACCCAGACCACCTCTCTCACCCACAGTCAATTAATCCCCTTTCCTTTGTCTGTGTCCATGAGTCACTCAAACATGTTCTTTGGCTAATCCCTTCCCCTTCTTTCCACCATGTCCCCCATCTCCTTCCCTCCTACAACTATCAGTCTGTTCCATGTTTCCATGTATCTGGTCCTATTTTTCTCCTTAGTTTATTTTGTTCATCGGATCCAGTTATAAATGAGGTCAAGTAGTATTTATGTTTCACCCCCTAGTTTATTTCACTTAGCATAATAGTTCCCAGTTCTATACATGCTGTCAGAAAAGGTAGGAGTTCCTTTTTCCCTTCTGATGAGTAGTATTCCATTGTGTAAAGGTACCACAGTTTTGTTTTTTTTTAATTAATTTATTTACTTTTTAAATACATTTGTCTCTGCCTTCCCCCCACCTCTTTCCCTTGCCCCCTCCCACCTTCCCTCCCTCAGCTCTTCCCCTTTGGTTTTGTCCATGAGTCCTTGCTATATGTTCCTTGACTTTCCCCTTCCCTTCCCTTTCCCTGCCCCCCCCCTTCCCTCTTGTCTCTGTTGATTTCTTTTCCTTTCAGTGTTGCTGGTCATATTTTCCTTGCTTCTTTGCATTGTTGGTTAGGTTCCGCTTATAGGTGAGATCATATGTTATCTGTCTTTCGCCCCCTGGCTTATTTCGCTTAGCATGATGCTCTCCAGTTCCTTCCATGCTGTCGCAAAGTTTAGTACTTCTTTTTTTCTTTCTGCTGCGTAGTATTCCATTGTGTATATGTACCATAATTTTTTGATCCAGTCATCTACTGATGGGCATTTAGGTTGCTTCCAACACTTGGCTATTGTAAATTGTGCTGCTATGAACATTGAGGTGCATAGGTTCTTTTGTATTGGCGTTTTGGTGTTCTCAAGGTATAGTCCCAGCAGGGGAATCGCTGGATCAAAAGGCAGTTCCATTTTCAGCTTTCTGAGGAAATTCCACACTGCTTTCCATAGTGGCTGCACCAGTCTGCATTCCCACCAACAGTGAACTAGCATTCCCTTTTCTCCACAACCTCGCCAGCACCTGTTGTTTGTGGATCTACTTATGATGGCCATTCTGACCGGTGTGAGGTGGTACCTCATGGTGGTTTTGATCTCCATTTCTCTGATAGCTAGTGATGCAGAGCATCCTTTCAAATGCCTCTGGGCCCTCTGTATCTCCTCCTTAGAAAAGCATCTGCCCAGGTCCTTTGCCCATTTTTTGATTGGATCGTTTGTCTTCTTGGAATAAAGTTGAGTGAGTTCTTTGTATATCTTGGAGATCAAACCTCTATCTGATGTATCATTAGCAAATATATTTTCCCAAATGGTTGGCTCCCTTTTCATTTTGCTGATGTTTTATTTAGCCATGCAGAAGCTTCTTATTTTGATAAGGTCCCACTTGTTTATTCTTTCCTTTATGTCCCTTGCTTTAGGAGACATATCAGTGAAAAAATTGCTGCGTGGGATATCTGAGAGTTTCCTGCCAATGTTCTCCTCTAGGACTTTGATGGTGTTGCGACTTATATTTAAGTCTTTTATCCATCTTGAGTTTATTTTTGTGTATGCTGTCAGCTGATGATCCAATTTCAATTTTTTGCATGTAGCCATCCAGCTCTCCCAACACCATTTGTTGAAGAGGCTTATATTGCTCCATTTTATGCTTCTGCCCCCTTTGTCAAATATTAGATGTCCATAGAGACCTGGGCTTATTTCTGGGCTTTCTATTCTGTTCCACTGGTCTATGGGTCTGTTCTTGTGCCAGTACCAGATTGTTTTGAGTATAGTGGCTTTGTAGTAGAGTTTGATGTCCGGTATTGTGATCCCTCCTACTTTGTGTTTCTTTCTCAAAATTGCTGCGGCTATTCGAGGTCGTTTATGGTTCCATATAAATTTTTGAAATGTCTGTTCTATTTCTGTGAAATACGTCATTGGTATCTTAATAGGGATTGCGTTGAATCTATAAATTGCTTTTGGTAGTATGGACATTTTAAGGATATTAATTCTTCCAATCCATGTGCACGGTATATGCTTCCATTTATTTGTGTCTTCCTTAATTTCTTTTTTCAATGTTGTATAGTTTTCTGCATACAGGTCTTTTGTGTCTTTGGTTAAATTTATCCCTAGGTACTTTATCTTTTTTCGTGCTATATTGAATGGTATATTTTTCCTGATTTCTTCTTCTTCTATTGCATTGCTGGTGTACAGAAACGCCTTTGATTTCTGAGTGTTGACTTTGTATCCTGCTGTTTTGCCAAATTCACTTATTAGGTTGAGGAGTTTTTTGGTAGAGTCTACAGGGTTCTCTATGTACACTATCATGTCATCTGCAAACAATGATAGTTTTACTTCCTCCTTTCCTATTTGGATGCCTTTTATATCTTTCTCTTGTCTGACCGCTGTGGCTAGGACTTCCAATACGATGTTGAAAAGAAGCGGTGAGAGCGGACATCCTTGTCGTGTTCCCGATCTTAGTGGGAAAGCTTTCAGTTTTTGCCCGTTGTGTATGATATTGGCTGTAGGTTTTTCATATATGGCCTTTATTACGTTGAGGAATGCCCCATTTATTCCCATTTTGCTGAGTGTTTTGACATAAATGGGTGCTGTACCTTGTCAAATGCTTTTTCTGCATCTATTGAGATGATCATGTGGTTTTTGTCTTTTCTTTGATTTATGTGGTGTATCACGTTTACTGATTTGCGTATATTGAACCATCCCTGCATCCCTGGGATGAATCCCACTTGATCGTGGTGGATAATCTTTTGAATGTATTGCTGGATGCGGTTTGCCAATATTTTGTTGAGGATTTTAGCATCTATGTTCATCAGCGAAATTGGCCTGTAGTTTTCTTTCTTTGTAGGGTCTTTATCTGGTTTTGGGATCAGGGTGATGCTGGCCTCATAGAAGGAGTCTGGGAGTCTTCCCTCCTCTTGGATTTTTTGGAATAGTCTGAGAAGGACAGGGGTTAGCTCTTCCTTAAATGTTTTGTAAAATTCTCCTGGGAAACTGTCCGGCCCTGGGCTTTTGTGTGCTGGGAGTTTCTTGATTACTGCTTCAATTTCCCCAGCTGTCATCGGTCTGTTCAAGCTTTCTGTTTCTTCCTCCTTCAGTGTTGGAAGATTATACTTTTCTAAAAATTTGTCCATTTCATCAAGGTTTTCAAATTTCTGTGCATATAATTGTTCATAATAGTTTCTGATAATCATTTGTATTTCTGTGGTATCAGTTGTTATTTCTCCTCTTTCATTTCTGATATTATTAATTTGGGTCCTCTCCCTTTTTTCTTGATGAGTCTGCTTAAAGGCTTGTCAACTTTATGAATCTTTTCAAAGAACCAGCTTCTGGATTGGTTGATCCTCTGAATTGTTCTTTTTGTCTCTATGTCATTCAGTTCTGCTCTAATCTTGACTATTTCCTTCCTTCTACTTGCTCTGGGATTTATTTGTTGTTGTTTCTCCAGTTCTTCAAGTTGTAGTGTTAGGTCTTTTATTTGAAATGTTTCTATCTTTTTAAGGTAAGCCTGTATTGCTATGAACTTCCCTCTCAGGACCGCCTTTGCTGTGTCCCATAGATTTTGGACAGTTGTCTGTTCATTTTCATTTGTTTCCAGAAATTTTTTGATTTCTTCTCTTATCTCATTATTGACCCATTCATTGTTTAATAGTGTACTGTTCAGTCTCCATGAGTTTGCAAGTTTTTGAAGTTTCTCTTTGAGGTTGATTTCGAGTTTTAAGGCCTTGTGGTCTGAGAAAAAGTTTGGTATTATTTAAATTTTCCTGAATTTACCAAGGCTTGCTTTGTGTCCTATCATGTGGTCTATCTTTGAAAAACTGCCATGAGCATTTGAAAAGAATGTGTATTTTTCTTCTTTGGGATGTAAGGTTCTATATATGTCAGTTAAGTCTCTTTGATTCAGTGTGTCATTCAGCGCCATGATATGTTTATTAATGTTTTGTTTGGAAGATCTGTCCATTTTTGACAGTGGGGTGTTGAAATCCCCTACTATCAGTGTGTTGCTGTCTATATCTTTTTTGAAGTCATCCAACAATTTCCTTATAAACTTGGGGGTTCCTATATTGGGAGCATATATGTTTATAATGTTGATGTCTTCTTGATAGATTCTTCCTTTCAGTATGATAAAGTGCCCCTCAGGTTCTCTCTTTATGGCCTTTGCTTTGAAATCTACTTTGTCTGATACAAGTATGGCAACGCCAGCCTTTTTCTCATGTCCATTTGCTTGTAATATTGTTTTCCATCCCTTTACTTTCAATCTGTGTAGGTCTTTTGCTCTGAGGTGGGTCTCTTGTAGGCAGCATATGTGTGGGTCATGTTTTCTTATCCATTCAGCTACCCTGTGTCTTTTGATTGGGGCATTTAGTCCATTCACATTGAGAGATATTACTGATAGAAACTTACTCATCTTTTCTCTTTGTACTTGTGTTCCTCTCTGTCTCATTCTTTTCCTTCATCTGCTTAAACCAGTCCCCTTAGCATATCTTGGAGTGCTGGTTTGGTAGAGATGTATTCTTTTAGCTTTCTTTTGTCTGGGAAACTCCGTATTTCTCCTTCCATTTTAATGGAGAGCCTAGCTGGGTAGAGCAGCCTTGGCTATAGGCCCTTGCTTTTCATGGCTTGGAATATTTGTTGCCATTCTCTTCTGGCTTGTAGTGTTTCTGTTGAGAAGTCAGCTCCTAGGCGTATCGGGGCCCCCTTGTATGTTACTTTCTCCTTCTCCCTTGCTGCCTTGAGGATTCTCTCTTTGTCTTTGACATTTGCCATTTTAATGATGGTGTGTCTTGGAGTGGACCTCCTTGGGTCCTTCTTGAGTGGGGTCCTCTGTGCCTCCTGGATCCATGAGAGCCTTTCTCTCCTCAAATTAGGGAAATTTTCCATCATTACTTTTTTGAGGAGGTTCTCTATTCCTTGCTCCTCTTCTTCTCCTTCTGGGATCCCTATTATACGGATATTATTGCGTTTCAGGTTGTCCTGCATTTCCCTAAATGCTTCTTCATTCTTTTTGCATCGTTTTTCCATTTCTTGTTCTTTCTGGGAGCTTTTTTCTACCTTGTCTTCCATCTCACTGATTCGATCCTCAGTTTCATCCAGCCTGCTTTGGATTCCTTCTACTGTGTTCTTCAATTCAGAAATGGTATTCTTCATATCCTCTTGTGTCTTCTTGATAGTTTCTATGTCCTTTTCCAGGCTGATATAGTTTGCTGTAAGATCCTGATAGTTTCTCTGCAGTTTCTCATAGTTCTCTTTGAGCTGGCTGAGCTCATTGAGCTTCCTTAGAACCATTGTTTTAAATTCCATATCTGATAATTCCCTTGCCTCTATTTCATTGAGCTCTCTCTGTGGGGAGTCCCCTTTTCCACTCATTTGGGGGGAACTTCTTTTTCTTCCCATTTTTGTGAGAGTCTGTTAAGTATTTTTGTCCTTTACTTTTCTTTCTGGGCTTGCCTCTAATGATGTCAGTTGTTGACCCTATAGGGCCTTGGGTTGTTTGTTTGAGCCTTTCAGGAGTCTAATGTCTGTGTCTGACTCCTGCTTGGAGCAGCTCTGTGACCCCTTCGGTCAGGGCTGGGCTATTTTTTGGGATCTCTCTGCGCTCTCACGAGAGCTCCTTGAGCGCGTTCCCAGCGCGGCAGGGTCCCCCGCCTGCCTGGGCTCGCATGGGTACCACAGTTTTTTAAGCCACTAGATCTACTGTTAGGCACTTGGGCTGTTTGCTACACTTGTCTATTGTATATAGAGCTGGCATGAACATAGGGGTGCATAAATTCTTTTGAATTGGTGTTTCAGGATTCTTAGGATATATTCCCAGAAGTGGAATCACTGGGTCATAAGGCAGTTCCATTTTTAATTTTTCTGAAGAAATGCCATACTGTTTTCCACATTGGCTACACCAGTTTGCATTCCCACAAACAGTATACGAGGGTTACCTCTCTACATGCTCACCAGCATTTATTGCTTGTTGATTTATTAATGTTACCTATTCTTGACAGGTGTGAGGTGATATCTCATTGTGGTTTTAATTTGCATCTCTCTGATGGCTAGTGATGTTGAGCATTTTTTCATATGTGTGTAGGCCCTCCGTATGTCTTCCTTGGAGAAGTGTCTATTCAGGACCTTTGCTCATTTTTTAATTAGATCGTTTGTCTTCCTGGTGTTGAGTTGTATGAGTTCTTTATATATTTTGGAGATTACACCCTTGTCCAATGTATCATTGGCAAATAGCTGTGCAGCAAGTAAGGGCAGAGTTAAATGGTATAGAATCAATCCAAAGAATCAATGAATCCAAGAGCTGATTCTTTGAAAAGAAAAACAAAATTGACAAATTTGTAACCAAACTCATCAAGAAAAAAAAGAGAGAGGACCCAAATAAATAATATCAGAAATGAAAGAGGAGAAGTAAAAAACAATACCACAGAAAGTCAAAGGATTGTAAGAAATTACTATGAACATCTATATGCCAAGAAATTGGACAACCTAGCTGAAATGGAGAAATTTCTGGAAACATACAATCTTCCAACACTTAATTAAAAAGAAGCAGAAAGCTTGAACAGACCAATAACAGCTAGTGATACTGAAGCAGTAATTTAAAAAAAAATCCAAAAACCCTGGACCAGATGGCTTCACAGGCAAATTTTGCCAAATATTCAAAGAAAGAACACCTATCCTTCTCAAACTATTCCAAAAAATTTAAGAAGAGGAAAGACTCTCAAATTCTTTTCACAAGGTCAGTATTATCCTATTCCAAAACCAGGTAAAGACACAACAAAGAAAGAAAACTACAGGCCAGTATCTCTGATGAACATAGATGTTAAAATCCTCAACAAAACATTGGCACTCCAGGTCCAGCAATACATTAAATGGATCATATTTACACCACAGTCAAGTGGCATTCATCCCAGGGATGCAAGGATGGTATAACATTCACAAATCAAAAAACATAATACATCACATAAACAAAATTAAAGACAAAAATCACATGATTGTATCAATAGATACTGAAAAAGCATTTGATAAAATCTAGCACCCATTTATGATAAAAACTCAACAAAGTGGGGGTAGAGAGAGCATAATTCAACATAGTAAAGGTCTTCTACAAGAAACCTACTGCCAACACCAGTCTTATTCAACATAGTACTGGAAGTTCGACCCACAAGAAGTAGACAGAAAAAGAAATAAAAGGCATCCAAATTGGAAAGGAGGAAGTAAAACTCTCTTTATTTGCAGATAACATGATAGTGTACACAGAAAACCCTACAGCCTCCAGCAAAAAGCTACTTGACCTAACAAGCGAATTTGGCAAAAAAGAAGATACAAAGTCAATATTCAGAAATTGATGGCAATCTTATACACCAACAATGAATTATCACAAAGATATCTGAGATAAAATTTCTTTTATTATGGTAACAAGAAAAATAAAGTACCTAGGAATAAATTTAACCAAGGATGTAAAAGACCTGTACTTGGAAAACTATAGAACACTGAAAAAAGAAACTGAGCAAGGTGCAAATAAATGGAGACATATGTCATGTTCATGGATTGGGATAATTAATATCATTAGAATGTCTGTACTACCCAAAGCAATCTACAGATTCAATGCAATCTGTATCAAAATATCAATGACATATTTCACAGACCTATAACACATATCCCAAAAATATATATATGGAACCAAGAAAAGCCCCAAATAGCCTTACAATCCTGAAAAAGAAGAACAAAGTTGGAGAGATCACACTACTTGATATTAAACTATACTGCAAGGCCACTTTAATCAAGACAGCCTAGTACTAGCATAAGAACAGCCACATAGGTCAATGGAACACACTAGAGAGCCCAGAAATAAACCCATGTCTCTATGGAGTAATGCCTATTTTTACTGGATAATAGATAAACTAAGATGTCCATTTGACTAATGTGGCGACTAAGCACATGTATGAGTTTTATGTTTACCATCCTTGTAAAAGTTTATCAGGTGCAATATATCCTTGCTCTTGGTTTAAAAACTCAAGCAGGCTCATGACTTTTCCGCCCAACTTTAAAAAATGGACACAATCCTATGCTATCATCACTTGATCCTAAAAGAAGTCTCAAGAAAGAAATTTAAATATCCCAGTCCCAATTATAACCCTCAAACTGCAAAAGTCACTCTGTTGCATTTGTTTTCCTTCCTTCCTCCAGTTTACACCTACAGTGTGAAAGGGGACACAATGTGGTTGATCTCTCTCTCTCTCTCTCTTTTTTTTTTTTTAATTTGAGGGGATTTTTCTCTCTCTCTCCCTTTCGCACCTACCTTCTAGCTGTGATTTTGGACTTCATGAGGATGGACTTCACAATTCTTACCTGAACTGGATAATAAGTTGACTTTAAGCCCTGTGGGGTAACAGGTACATAAAGGTGAATCATGTACGCTTTCATGGGATCTAGGAGTTCTCTCCTGGACCCACATCTCTTTATTTTCTTGATCCAGGCAGATACATTTCTATTCTGGATGGTCCACTTAGTCTTCTTTTGCAGTCACTGGATAACCTGTAGACCCTTTCTACCGATGTTCTCTTACCATGCTAAGTAGTTCTATTAGACAAGACTCAACTCAACTTCAGTCTGCTTTTTTCTCTCTTTTAACAGTATGAAAAAAAACTCAGGCATTTTTTAACTCCTTCAAAGTCTGGTGTTATAGGCCAATCCAAATATCATAGGCATAAGTCTAATTAGTTCAGAGAATGAATAAAAAAAATTGAGTGTTTTTTTAATGCTGTCTTTCTAGACTTGTTAAAAGGATGCTCTCTATCTTTCCTCCAAAAATGGGTGGGGTGGGGGATTCATAGCACAGTGGCAAAGAAGAAGACAAAATTCTGCAGAAGCACCTGATCTTAACCATTGCTGCTGTTACTGCTGTTACTCCTATTACAGTATCTGCTACACATTTTAAAAATATGTGTTTCAAACTGGGCAAAATCAATACCTTAAAAATCTCATTGAAGTTATTCAGTGAAGATGATTTTTTCTGCTGGAAGCAAAACTATAAATATATCCCTAATTTTGTCTATGCTGTAAATACTTCTTTTTTTGTTATTTTATCATGTAGAAAGGAGATAACTGCAGTTCTGTGTCATTTGTGATCCTAATTTTTGCTCCATAAGTGCTGGTACTTTGGAAATTTAATTTTAAATGTTGCACAGCAATAAGAATTTCTCTTAGAGCAGTCTTTGTAAACTACACTTCTAGAATTATACAAATAACAGAAAGGATGGAAGTCATAAAACACATATTTTTAAAGGTGAAAAATAAAATAATATAAAAACTTTTAAAATTCATAAATTGTCATAGTCTTTTAATTATTTATTTGGACTCAGTACTTTATTATAAACAATGCAATGGTAAATTGTGATTTAATGAATAAATTTCAAAAAAATTGCTATGCTAGAAATAAAACCAGGAGGTGGGTGATCAAAATATGTATTATATTTAATCTATCCTTTTGTTGAAATACACGTATAAGAGAAAATAACCAGAGTTTGCATGTATCTCTGAACTTGACCTATATATTTTTTTCTTTTTTTACTTTTCCTTATAAAATATTTTTATAGTTTCTTTATCTTTGGCGCAGTGAAGCTCCTTAATAGAGAGTTTCGCTTACAGGATTTGCAGAAAATGTGCAGCCTCTAGAGAGCAGGGTTCCTAAGTGCTCACTGGCTATATTTATATTCAGTAACGGTATCACTTAAGAGCTAAAATAAAACAAGAATTACTTTAAAATAGGGATACTTAACAGTCTTTATTTAGAATATAAAAGAACATTGCTTCTCTTAAGAGCATACACCATGGTGCAGTCAAAGGTCATACACTAAAATCACAAACTAAGAATACTATAATGTCTCATATGATAGGAAGAGCAATCATTTAAAAATAGGCAATCATTAACATCTGTATTATGGAAGGTCCTAGGCCATTTCAAATCATTCCCAAGAAGAACAGAGCTGAGCTGTTGTTTGAAAGAAATTCATGTTTCAGTTCTTAGCTAAGAATGAAAATTATATCTAAAAATTCTACAGCAGAAGGTTTTATGACATATAAAAACTCGTGGCAATAAAATTGCCATGACATTGAACTAGTTTTTCACATTATTCTTTGTGGAATGTTTTGAGATAATATTGAGATACCAGTCTGGGAGGTTTCTTTTCTTTCTTTTCTTTTCTTTTTCTTTTCTTTCCCTCTCTCCCTCCCTTCCTTTGTTCCTTCCTTCACTTCTTTCTTCATCCATATTTTTTTCTTTCAACCCGGAATTCAGTTTTCTTTTTTTTGTAATAATGCAAATCAAATTAAAAGAGCTAATTTTCTTCTGATAAATGTATGAATTAGCTAATAGGCATTGGAGCTAAGTTTATAAATACAGTAACTGATTACAGTGTAGCAATCATGATGATTCTTTTATATTTAAACATAATATTTAATTCGGTTGAATTTTCATATTTTCATTAGTAATTTACTGTGAGAAAAGCAAAACCTTACCCATTACTTCCAAATCATAATGCATTTCTGAAATATTAATTTAATTGTTAACTCTAAGTGGCAACATTTAATTCAATTCAAAAAGTGCAGACCTTGGAATAATAAACTTGGTTTTAGTTCCAGGTTTTCTTACAACTTTGGGCAATGAGCATAACACAAGCTCTGATAGATAATTCTTCAAATGTTTTATTGAGATATTTAAATTGAATGAGATAGTGTGTGTATCACATGCAAGTAAGCATAATCTAAATTCTAGTCTAAACACTTTCAGCACTATCAGGTATATTGTATATTAAAGTATTATATACAGATTTTTCACTGGGTTGAAAATTTTATGTTTTAGGAAAGTATTCTCATTTTTTATTTTTTTTATTTTTATGTTTTATATTTGTTCCACTTATTTCCTCCTTGCTCCCCTCCACCCAGCCCGCCCCTCACTTGCATGTTCAATCCACATCCCATTGTCCTTGGGCCCTTCATACATGTTCCTTGACTAATCCCTTCACTTTCTTTCAAATAGCCCCCATTCCTCCTCTCCTCTTATCATTGTCGGTCTATTCTATGATTCTAGGCCTCTGGTTCTACTTTGCTTCTTTTACCTTTTGCAGCAATGTGGATGGAATGGGAGACTATCATGCTGAGTGAAATAAGCCGGTAGGTGAAAGACAAATACCTTATGATCTCACAGATAAGAGGAATCTAATGAGGAAAATAAACTAATAGAAATTATTTCACAAGTGTATCTGATAGAGAAGTTCACAACCCTATGCCTCCATCTATAGTAAAATATAAAAAGGTAAAGCAATATTACAGATGTGAGCTAGATTATTTAGGCTTGTGTATATCATGAAAGATAGGAAACAAATGGATTATAACTGTTTAAGTAAATTACAAATGTGTACATCATAGAATTCAGAATAGTTGTGAAGATTTAGATCTTCGGTTGGTTTATTTCTATTACTCTAGTCAGTTAAAAGGTTACTATAGGGTCTTAGGGGAACAGAGGCACTTTTGGTTTACTTTTTGTAAAGTAGAAATATATTCTAAAATTTTATTTTGTTAATCTCTTCTTAAGAAGAGAAAGGAAAAAGAGAAGATATTTTCTGTCTTGAGTAGTTTTTGAAGAATACTATAGAGATTATCTTGCCCTTGAAATGGAGAGCAGAAAGGTATATTAATTATGACATTTAGTATGAAGTTAAAATGTAAGATAAACCAGAAGTAACTTTTATTTGGTAGCCAACCGGGCTATTAAAATACTTCAGTCGTCAAATATTAATAAATTTGTCTCCCTTGGCATGCAAAAGCCTTATTCATTTGAATGGGGCTTGGGGAAAAAAATGAGTGGATTGAACACGAACATCTGCTTTTGGAAGGAACTATTGTAAGTCAGTCTCTTTTCTTGTGAACAGCAGATGAGAAGGGAAGAACTCTAAGAAGATTAAGCTCATATTTTGACTCTCAGTCAAGCAATGGCTAAAGAGGAACATTGTATCATTCAACACACTTGTTTCTGAGAGAATGCTCAGACTATGACTTGAAACTAAGGATTGGAAACTAGAAAACCAAGTTTCAGTGCTGCTTCATCTTTTTTTCTTCTTGTCTTTCAAGTAGCGCATTTAAATGTATATTTAGACATACATTCTCTTTTAGATATTGATTGTTAGGAGTCCTCTTTCAGGCCAATGTGGATATTCTATAAAAGAAATTTTGATATGTTATTTCCCTTTGACCAAATTTCTCCCACAAACTCAAAGAATTTTGGAGATATTGGGTTATTCTTTAAGAATTCCGATTACTAGATTAATGTTTAGAATATGGGATTGCCCTAGTGTAAATCTGGGTCCAAAGATCAATATAAGAATATACCCAGGTTCCTAGCTTCAGGACTGGATCTTTTTTACTATGACAAATATTTTCCCATATAAATTATTTAAAAGTAAATAGTATCTTTTAAGATTAATTTTAAATGTGGTAATATATAAATAACATGAAATTTAACTATTCTAAGTGTATAATTATATAGTGTTAAGTACATTCTCATTGTTGTGCAAGCAATCGCCAGAATTCTTTTTGTCTAGTAAAAACTGAAACTATGTACCCATTTAATAACAACTCATAAATTCCCCTCCCCTCAGCCTCTGGAAATCCCCATTCTACTTTCCATTTCTACTCAACACGCACTCATATTGTAGCGTGCATCACAATTTCCTTCCATTTTAAGACTGAATAATATAATATTATGTGTATATGAATATATAACAGATTTTTTTAATCCGTTCACTCATCAGTAGATGCTTGGCTTGCTTTCACCTTTTGTCTGTTGTAAATAGTGCTATGAACATGGGCCTCTTCAAGGCTCTGCTTTCAGTTATTTTGGGTGTATACCCAGAGTTGAATTGGTGGATTATATGGTAATTCTATTTTTTACTTTTTTAGGGACTGCTATACTCTTCTCCATAGCAATTACGCCATCTTACATTTCTACCAACTATGGTATTCCAGTTGCTCCACATCCTTCCCAACACCAGTTAGTCTCTGAATTTTAATAATAGCCATCCTCTTGGGCGTGAGGTAGTATCTCATGAGTTTTGATGTGTGTTTCCCTAATGATTAGTGATGTTGAGCACCTTTTAATGTGCTTGTCATTTGTATATCTTTTGTGTGTGTGTGTGTGTGTGTAAACGTCTATTCAAATTCTTTACCCATTTTTAATTGGATTTGTTGTTGTTAAGCCATAGGAGTAATTTTTATGTTCCAAATATTAATCCCCTTTTTAAAAGATCGTATTTATTTATTTATTCATTGAGACAGGGACAGGGAGGGAGGAATGAAGGAAGAGAAACATCGATGTGTGAGAGAAGCATCAATCTGCTGCCTCTCGCATGCGCCCCAACTGGGGACCTGGTCACAATCTAGGTACATGCCCTGACAGGAAGTCAACTGGCAACCTTTTGCTTTGCAGGGCAACGCCCAACTGAGTCACAGTAGTCAGGGCTCAAATATTAATCTCTTATCAGATATATGAGTGTAAATATTTTCTCTCATTTCACATGTTGCTTTTGCTTCAAAAACATTATTTTAGAGCTGTTTTAAGCTCACAGCAATATTAAGCAGAAAATACAGAGATTTCCCATATATCCCATGCCCCTGCAAATGAATACCTTCTCACATTATCAAATACCCCACCAGTGTGCTACATAAGTTACCAAAAAGAGTCTACATAATCACCAACAGCCCACAGTTCACCTTAGCGTTCACTGTTGGTGTACATTCCATGAGTTTGGTCAAATAAATAGTGAGTGGCATGTATCCAGCATTAAAATATAATATAGAGTATTTTTACTGTTCTAACAATCCTTTGTGCTCTGCCTATTCATCCATTCCTCTCTTGAAACACCTGGAGACTACTGATCTTTTTATTTTCTCCACAGTCTTGTCTTTTCTAGAATTTCATGTAGTGGGAATCATACAGCATGTGGCCTTTCCAGATTGGCTTCTTTCACTTAGCAATATGAATTTACAGTTCCTCTATATGTTTTCATGGCTTTAGAGCTCATTTCCTTTTAGTGCTGAATACTATTCCAATGTCAGGATGTACCATAATTTATTTATTTATTCATCTACTAAAGCGCATCTTGGTTTCTTTAAAGCTTTGGCAATAATGAATAAAGCTGCTATAAACATCTATATGTTTTTTTTTTTAAATGTGTGGACAAGTTTTCAACTCTTTTGGGTAAATATCAAGAAGTGTGATAGCTGGATCATATGGTAAAATATGTTTAATTTTGTAAGGAACTACCAAACCGTCTTTCAAAGTGGCTGTACCATTTTGCATTCCAACCAGCAATGAAAAAGAGATCTTGTGGCCCTATATCTTTACCATATTTTGCTGTTTTCAGTTTTCGATCATTCCAATAGGTATGCAGTGGCATCTTATTGTTATTTGAATTTGCAATTCCCTGATGACAAATGATGTGAAGCAGCTTTTCCTTGTGTATATTTGTCATCTGTATATCTCCTTTAATGAGGTGTCCATTAAGGTATTTGGCCCATTTTTTTAACTGAGTTTTTTATATTCTTATTGTTGAATTTTAAGAGTGATTTATATATTTTAGATACAGTCCTTTATCAGATCTGTCTTTTGAAAACATCTCCCAGTTTGTGGCTTGTCTTTGAATTCTCTTGACATTGTCTTTCACAAAGCAGTTGTTTGCTTTAATTTTAGTGAATTCCAGCTGATCATTTCTGTCTTTCATGGATGAATCTTTGGTGTTATATCAAAAATGTATACCCAAGGTCATCTAGGTTTTCTCCTATGTTATGTCTTAGGAGTTTTATAATTTTGAGTTTTATATTTAAATCTACAATTCATTTTGAGTTGATTTTTAGGAAAGATGTATGTTCTGTGTCTAGATTAACTTTTTTTACCTGTAAATGTCCCATTGTTCCAGCACTATTTGTTGAAGCTGGCTGTCTTTTCTCCATTGTATTGTTTTTGCTCCTTTGTCAAAGATCAGTTGCCTCTACCTATGGAGGTATATTTCTGGGATCTCTATTCTATTTCACATGTGTTGCCTTTTTACTCTGTTGACTGTGTCCTTTGATGCATCTTTTAAGGTTAGTATGTTATAAACTTTTGAACTTGATAGGTAAATAAACTAATCAGAGTTATAGCAAAATTACAATAGTGATTATTTTTAAGTGAGGTAATGTATCTCTATTTTTTCTTTATGATTTACATTTTCAAAACATCTTGCATCTTTCACTTAACAATGTATCCTAAACATTGTTCCATAACATTACATAACTTTAAATAACTACATACATGTATCCGTAGAATATATATTCCAAATATGTTGTCATTTCCTTTTTTTGGTCATTTAGATTACCTCTATGTTTTTGTTATAATGGTAACAAAACTTTATACAACACTCGACTTACATCTAAGAGTTTAATCTTAATGTGTTAGTTTCTTAAAGGAGAACTATGTATTCAAAATGTATGAATATTTTTCATTGTAATAGAAATGGTTATATTACTTTTCAAACAAGTGTTATGAATTCATATATCCAGCGAAAGTGTATGGAAGTGCCCACTTCCATACAATAATCCTAGCATTAGCTATTACCAATTTTTAAATGTTGTTCAGTCAAGTACAAAAAGGAAACTTCTTGTTTTAATTTACATTTTTATGAAGTTTTGCATTTTTTTTATATGTTACCTATTTGTATTTACTCTTCCAGAAGGTTGCATAAATATCTTTGTCCACTTCTATTTTTAAATTACTTTGGAAAAATGATAAGGTGCTCATCACATAATAGAAACATAACATTTATTTTTATGAATGCATTTTGATTGATTCTTATCTTTCTTATTTGTTTATGGTGTGCTTTATATTTAAAAATATTTAAATTTTATATATTTAAATCTAGGTATCTATTACTTCAAAGTACTTCAGTTTCTTTCTTTTATTTTTTATTTTATTTTTTTTACTATATGATGTCATTCATGTAATTTTTTAAATAATTAATTAATTAATTAATTTTTTTCAAATACATTTTTCTCTGCCTTCCCCCCACCACTTTCCCCAGCCCCCTCCTCCCTCTCCTTCCCTCAATCCTTCCCCTTTGGTTTTGCCCATGAGTCCTCGGTATATGTTCCTTGACTTTCCCCTTCCCTTCCTTTTCCCCTGCCCATCCCTCCCTCCTTCCCTCTTATTCCTGTTGGTTTCTTTTTCTTTCAGTGTTGCTGGTCTTATTTCCCTTGCATCTTTGTTTTGTTGGTTAGGTTCCACTTATAGGTGAGATCATATGGTATTTGTCTTTCGCCCCCTGGCTTATTTCGCTTAGCATAATGCTCTCATGTTCCCTCCATGCTGTCGCGAAGTTTAGTAGTTCTTTTTTGCTTTCTGCTGCGTAATATTCCATTATGTAAATATACCATAACTTTTTGATCTAATCATCTACTGATGGGCATTTAGATTGCTTCCAACACTTGGCTATTGTAAATTGCGCTGCTATGAACATGGGGTGCATAGGTTCTTTTGAATTAGCGTTCTGGGATTTTTAGGGTATAGTCCCAGCAGGGGAATCACTGGATCAAAAGGCAGTTCCATTTTCAGCTTTTTGAGGAAATTCCACACCGCTTTCCACAGTGGCTGCACCAGTCTGCATTCCCACCAACAGTGGACTAGCACTCCCTTTTCTCCACAGCCTTGCCAACACCTGTTGTTTGTTGATCTGTTGTTTGTTGATCTGTTTGTTGATTCTGACCCCTGTGAGGTGGTACCTCATGGTGGTTTTGATGTCCATTTCTGTGACGACTAGTGATGCCGAGCATCCTTTCAAATGTCTCTGGGCCCTCTGTATCTCTTCCTTGGAAAAACGTCTGCCCAGGTCCTTAGCCCATTTTTTGATTGGATCGATTGTCTTCTTGGAGTGGAGTCAAGTGAGTTTTTTATATATTTTGGAGATCAAACCTCTATCTGATGTATCATTAGAAAATATATTCTCCCATAGGGTTGGCTCCCTTTTCATTTTGCTGATGTTTTCTTTTGCCATGCAGAAGCTTCTTATTTTGATGAGGTCCCACTTGTTTACTGTTTCCTTTATGTCTCTTGCTTTAGGAGAGATATCAATGCTGCGATATCTGAGAGTTTCCTCCCAATGTTCTCCTCTAGGACTTCTATGGTGTTGCGACTTATATTTAAGTCTTTTATCCATCTTGAGTTTATTTTTGTGTATGTTATGATGATCCAATTTCAATTTCTCATGTATCTGTCCAGCTCTCCCAACACCATTTGTTGAAGAGGCTATTATTGCTCCATTTTATGCTTCTGCCCCCTTTGTCAAATATTAGTTGCCCATAGAGACCTGGGCTTATTTCTGGGCTTTCTATTCTGTTCCACTGGTCTATAGGTCTGTTCTTGTGCCAGTACCAGATTGTTTTAAGTATAGTGGCTTTGTAGTACAGTTTGATATCCGGTATTGTGATCCGTCCCACTTTGTTTTTCTTTCTCAAAATTACTGAGGCTATTCAGGGTCATTTATGGTCCCATATAAATTTTTGAAATGCCTGTTCTATTTCTGTGAAATATGTCATTGGTATCTTAATAGGGATTGCGTTAAATCCATAAATTGCTTTGGGTAGTATGAACATTTTGATGATATTAATTCTTCCAGTCCATGAGCACGGTATATGCTTCCATTTATTTGTGTCTTCTTTAATTTCTTTCTTCAATGTTGTATAGTTTTCTGCGTACAGGTCTTTTACATCTTTGGTTAAATTTATTCCTAGGTACTTTATTTTACTTCTTGCTATATTGAATGGTATTTTTTTTCTGATTTCTTCTTCTTCTATTTCATTGCTGCTGTACAAAAATGCCTTTGATTTCTGAATACTGATTTTGTATCCCGCTGTTTTGCCAAATTCACTTATCAGGTTGAATAGTTTTTTGGTGGAGTCTACAGGGTTTTCTATATACACTATCATGTCATCTGCAAACAATGATAGTTTTACTTCCTCCTTTCCTATTTGGATGCCTTTTATCTCTTTCTCTTGTCTGACAACTGTGGTTAAGACTTCCAATACCATGTTGAAAAGAAGCGGTGAAAGCGGACATCCTTGTCGTGTTCCCAATCTTAGTGGGAAAGTTTTAGTTTTTGCCCGTTGAGTATGATGTTGGCTCTAGGTTTTTCATATATGGCCTTTATTACGTTGAGGAATGCCCCATTTATTCCCATTTTCCTGAGTGTTTTGATCACAAATGGGTGCTGTACCTTATCGAATGCTTTTTTTGCGTCTATCGAGATGATCATGTGGTTTTTGTCTTTTATTTATGTGATGTATTACATTTATTGACTTGCATATATTGAACCATTCCTGCATCCTTGGGATGAATCCCACTTGATCATGGTGAATAATCTTTTTAATGTGTTGCTGGATGCGGTTTGCCAATATTTTGTTGAGAATTTTAGCATCTATGTTCATCAGAGAAATTGGCCTGTAGTTTTCTTTCTTTGTAGGGTCTTTATCTGGCTTTGGGATCAGGGTGATGCTGGCCTCATACTAAGAGTCTGGGAGTCTTCCCTCCTCTTGGATTTTTTGGAATAGTTAGCTCTTCCTTAAATGTTTTGTAAAATTCTCCTATGAAACCATCTGGCCCTGGGCTTTTGTGTGCCGGCAGTTTCTTGATGACTGCTTCAATTTCCCCAGCTGTCATCGGTCTGTTCAAGCTTTCTGTTTCTTCCTCCTTCAGTGTTGGAAGATTATACTTTTCTAGAAATTTGTCCATTTCATCAAGGTTTTCAAATTTCTTGGCATATAATTGTTCATAGTAGTTTCTGACAATCCTTTTTATTTCTATGGTATCAGGTGTTATTTCTCCTCTTTCATTTCTGATATTATTAATTTGGGTCCTCTCTCTTTTTTTCTTGATGAGTCTGCTTAAAGGCTTGTCAACTTTATGAATCTTTTCAAAGAACCAACTTCTGGATTGGTTGATCCTTTGAATTGTTTGTTTCGTCTCTATGTCATTCAGTTCTGCTCTAATCTTGACTATTTCCTTCCTTCTACTTGCTCTGGGATTTATTTGTTGTTGTTTCTCCAGTTCTTCAAGTTGTAGTGTTAGGTCTTTTATTTAAAATGTTTCTGTCTTTTTTAGGTAAGCCTGTATGGCTATGAACTTCCCTCTCAGGTCTGCCTTTGCCGTGTCCCATAGGATTTGGACTGTTGTCTGTTCATTTTCATTTGTTTCCAGACATTTTTTGATTTCTTCTCTTATCTTATTGTTGACCCATTCATTGTTTAATAGTGTACTGTTCAGTCTCCATGACTTTGCAAGTTTTTGAAGTTTCTCTTTGATGTTGATTTCCAGTTTCAAGCCCTTGTGGTCTGAGAAAAAGTTTGGTATTATTTCAATTTTCCTGAATTTGCTGAGGCTTGCTTTCTGTCCTGTCATGTGGTCTGTCTTTGAAAAAGTTCCATGAGCCTTTGAAAAGAAGGTGTATTTTGCTTCTTTGGGATGTAAGGTTCTATATATGTCAGTTAAGTCTATTTGATTCAGTGTGTCATTCAGCTCTACAATATCCTTGTTGATGTTTTGTTTGGAAGATCTGTCCATTTTTGATAGTGGGGTGTTAAAATCCCCTACTATCAGTGTTTTGCTGTCTATATCTTTTTTTGAAGTTGTCCAAGATTTTCCTTATATATTTGGGTGCTCCTATGTTGGGTGCATATAAGTTTACAATGTTGATGTCTTCTTGATAGATTCTTCCTTTAAGTATTATAAAGTGCCCCTCTGGGTCTCTTTTTATGGCCTTTGTTTTGAAATCTATTTTGTCTGATGTAAGTATTGCAACCCCTGCTTTCTTCTCTTGCCCATTTGCTTGGAATATTTTTTTTCCATCCCTTTACTTTCAATCTGTATAGGTCTTTTGTTCTGAGGTGGATCTCTTGTAGGCAGCATATGCATGGGTCATGTTTTCTTATCCATTCAGCTAACCTATGTCTTTTGATTGGAGCATTTAGTCCATTTACATTGAGAGTTATTACTGATAGAAACCTATTCATTTTTTTCTCTTTGTACCTGTGTTTTTCTCTTTCTCACTCTTTTCCTTCATCTTCTTAAACCAGTCCCTTTAGCATATCTTGTAGTGCTGGTTTGGTAGAGATGTATTCTTTTAGCCTTCTTTTGTCTGGGAAACTCCTTATTTCACCTATTTTAATTGAGAGCCTTGCTGGGTAGAGCAGCCTTGGTTGTAGGCCCTTGCTTTTCATTACTTGGAATAAAAAAAAACTTTTTATCCCAAAGATATAAAAATATTTTCATAATTTAAAAAAATCAATATAGTGTTGTTATACTTTTATTTTATAGGAAGACATTTCTGGTGTGCAGTTTGAGGTAAAAAATATTTTTTTCTTTGAGAAATATAGGCAATTATACAAAGAACATTTTTTAGATCAAATTTCATAAAATGATAGTTAAAATTACAATGGTTTCAAGTATACAATTCTACAATACATCATCTGTATAGTGTATTTTTTTACCATCTCAACCAAGAACATTATTAAACAAGCATTTCCTCGCATTTTTCATATCGTATGATTCTTATATTGAATTTAATTTATTTCTGGAACATATTTTGTGTCACTGAGTGAGTTTCTATCTCTATTTCAAAGTATACTCAAATTTACTCACATACTTAAATTTTGGGGTGTAATAATGTGCCAAGGAGGTTTTACCTGCTAAGAAGAAATAGAGTATAATTAAAACCTTCTCATATTCAAAATGCTAAAATAAAAGACTTTGGGAGGAAGAATAGGGAGAGATAGAAGAGGAATACTTATCTTATCTTTGATACCTTATCCCATGGTTTTTATGATCTTGTAGTAGACTCACTAATAAAAGGAGTTGGATACAAGTCATTCTACCTTTCATACATCTCAGTGAACATGAAGCATGAAATTTTGGGAAAAATAAAACATGATATGACTGTCCTGAAACCCTGTTGCTTCCCCCGCCCCACATTTGTCCTTTGCTTGTCCATTTATGGCTCAGTTTTGTTCTTCTGTTCCTCATATGTAGCAATGCCTGTATTAGGGCAAAAATATCAAGTCTTGATGACCAATTTATTTTATGTACAAGGACATTTTATATAGTATCTATAACTGGGACTCCTATAAAGAGATTTATGAATACTATGGTCATGCTTCAATAACATGGCAGCTGCTCTATATTTTATATATTGAGGGTAGAAGATTGTGGTGGTACTCAAGTTTTGATATTTCAGTCACTCACATGTTCTTAGGTTAGAATTCTTACTTATCCAGTCTTTGACTGTCCTGGAGCATCTCATCCCTTTAGGTCTTTTAAAAAATTAGAGCAAACTACATAGCTGGTTTTATATTTTCCATGCTGCAGAAAAAGTTAAACCCTTCTTTGATCAATGTAACTTAGTAAACTCCTAAGAATTGAATTGTCATGATTTTTTTATCATCTAAAAACATAAGATTTTCACTTAAAATTTATTACTTGTGTTACAATTGACGTGGTCTTTATTTTATGATTTTCTTTGGCCATAATACTATATTTTTAAAATAAAGAGGTCTGTGATTTTTTCCTAGTTTTTTCTTTGACTCTATGAACCATAATCTAAGTTGAAATTTACCAAAAGAGTTATATTTTATCATTTTGCTCTATTTTTCTTCCTTTGGTCAAATAATTTATGGGATTCCAAAGTTACTGCTGAGCTATTTGAAGTTTTGTTAAGCATTCCTGGAAGCCAGTTTCTTCTGGGTAATATATGGAACAGAAGAAATATTTGTCATTTCTCGGTCAAGAATTAACTTCTTCTGAATATATGGTTAGTTTGATAGATTTGGCCAGCCCACTGTAAAATCATATTTCCATTTCATCTAATGACAATATAATGTAACAAGCATCGTTAATGTTTGGCTAAAGTCCCTGTTGGGATGAGTCACTATTATTATTTAACAGTTTTAAAGATAGGGGGTCATCTTACTGGCTAGCTTTTCATACATTTCCTAACAAAGTTGCTACCAGAATACAAATCTCTAAAATGGTGATTTGACATATATAATGCTATCATTTATATATTAAATTGTATTGCTTCACATAAACACTTAAATGCATATGTTCTTTACCTTGAATTAACAAATGCGTTTATTTACTGCTCAATAAGACATATTTTTAAAAAGCTTATTTTATGATTAGAAAAGTAATAGTAACTTCATATGGGCATTTTTCAATAAGACAATAATACAAGAAAAAAATAAAGCTTCTATTATGCCATTACTCAGAAGCAAGGAGTGCTGTACTTCCTTGTGCATTCTTCCCTCTCTCTTTTTAGTGAAGATCATATTATTTGTTAAAATTGCCAGCTGTTTTATAATTAAAAATATAGTATATATATGCTATAGAATAATAGGTAAAAATGTTTTTTTTTATGTATACTTAATAACTGCATAATGTGAAGATATTTATTTTCTTTCAGTTTGATAGGCCCAAATATTATTAAACAAGCCACACTGTTCAATGTTTTTAAAATGTACTGCCTGCATTTTACCTTCTATTAATGCTAAACATTTAATTTGTTACAAATATTGACTATGGGAGCAGGGGTAGGCTGGGTGGAGGAGGGCAAAGAGGGAAAAATTGTGAGAACTATAATAGAATAACACTTTTAAAAAAGAAGTAAAAAATAAAATATTTTTTTAAATGGTACTAATAATAACACTACATTGAACATCTTTGTGCATGAAGTTATGTCTTTCATTAAGATTGATTCTTTTGCTTGATTTTTAGAACTGCAATAATTGGTTTATACATCTATTGCCAAGTTAATTTTCAAAAAGATTATGTCAATTTACATTCCTACTGATTGTATGTGAGGCACTACGTTATTGATTTATCTTGTAATGTTTTAAAAAGGGTATTTTAAAAATGTTTTATAGAAGGTATTATGCCAAGTGAAATAAGCCAGTCAGGAAAAGACAAATACCATATGATCTCACTTATATGTTGAATCTAATGAACAAAATAAACTGACAAACAAAATGAAGGCAGAGGCATGGGTATGTGGAATAGATCAACAGCTGTGAGAGGAGTAGGGAGAGGGAGACTGGATAAAGGAATATGAAGGGATTAGCCAAAGAACTTATGTGCATAACCCACAGACACAGACAACAGTGTGGTGATGGCCAGAGGGAAGGCAGGGTAGGGGTGGGTGGAGGTGGGCAAAGGGAGGGAGGAGAACATCTGTAATAGTGTCAACAATAAAAATAAAGAAAAAAGAATTATTAAAAAGTAAGGGTATATATGTTAAAGTTAAAAGTATATTTTTAAACATTTCTTATTACTTGCAATAAATAATATTCTGGAAATCATAATGTACATCCTATGAAAAAGTAAAATGGATCAGGTACCAATATGCTGACTGATGACATTCACAGGATTAATGAGAAGGTTAGTTTATGCCTTCTGAGAGAACCATGATATGGATATTGATACAAGAAGAGAAAACCAATTTGGTTGCAGTGAACCATGTCAGACTAGGGTACAACATGTGCTTGAAAGAAATAAAAGGTACATTGTTCAGAATTCTATCCTCTTATCTCTTATTTCACATCATTTTTCATCTTCAAGTGTGATGATCTGTGGAGGAATCAGGTTATCCAAAAAGTATACCATTTATTTATAACTAAAAAATTTTCCAAGCTGCTAAAACTTCCTTTCATTTTGTGTCAAAAATCGAGTAAGTCAACTTATGGGCTGACTCATATAGGGATAATATTATATAACTTGGCCTTCATTATTATGTAAACTAATTAATGTTAGAGAAAATGGAGCAGCAAATATTCATCCTTTTATGCCACAGTTATTTCCCTTCTGTTATGTATTCATTTTTTTCTGTTTAAATTCCAAATTAGTAAAAATTGATTTGTAAGATACATGTTACAATTTCATTTACATTTTTCTTAAATATTCTGAGTAATGGATGGTATCTCTCTAGTTTTAAGTTTCTTTATTGTCATACAATTATTCCTTAGTTGCATATTTATAATTTCATCAACTAAAATCAGTTTCTTCTGTATCTGAGCTATTTTTAACGCTGTCCTATGGACAGCTTGCAGGGTTATTCTGTATATTTCTGGTACTGAAGTTTGCAGCTAAAATAAGTATTCTAAATGCAGACTCAATATAATTGTTCAGTGAAGAATTTCGCCTCCTAGTTTTGATATGTGATGTCTTTTACTTATCTTAAAATAGTAATGGCCTATTTCTAGACAGCAAGTAATTTGTTTTTCAGTTGATCCCCTACTTTCTTTATGCAAAATCTGGGAATAAAGCTACATCACGTTTTCTCCTCTAAATTCTTTTAGTAAATTTTTTGGTATCAGTTAAGTATGTCATCATTAATATTATTAATTTTTTACTTCATTTCATGATATTACATCTGCACTTCTCTTAGTTTATTCTCTCACTGTTTGGGTGTGTGAGTGTATGTCCGTGTATGCAATAGGCATAAATAAATTATATTGACATATATTTATTTAAACTCTACATTATTATGATACTGGTTAAGGGCACATATTGGAAAACTATAGTCCATGGGCCAGATCTGATCTAATGCTTGTTTTTGTAAATAAAGTTTTATTGAAACACAACTATAGTAATTTCTTATGTGCACTGTATGTTGTATGTTTGCAGTACAAAGGAAGAGTTAAGTAGTTGTGACAAAGAATTTATGAGCCACAAAGTCTAACATATATTTTATCTAGACTTTTTGGAACAAGTTTGTCCTGACTTAGAATACTGTCTATATGTTTAAGTGCTTAATATATACAGGTTTAATGAGTTGATAATTAACACATGAATAAATAAATTTAACAATTGTTAGTTTAAAAATTACTGATTTATGAATTATTATTAGTGTTACTTTCATTATTTTAAAATATATTTATATATTTTAATACATGACTACAAAGATGTTAATAAAATCATACTTTTCTTGCCTATATAATAGTTATTGATGTTTAAAAAAAAGTTGCATACATAAACCAAAGTTGACTAGGCAATTATTAAATTATTTTTGTGATTCTTTTCAAAAAATGTCATCCATATGTAATTACACACACATAGGCTAACACACATGAGAGCCTACCTTTCATTAATTTTATATCTTCTTTTTTCTCTTGGAGATTTTTTAATACTAACACACATATAACAACCTTCTACCTTTATCTGTATGGTATTCCTTAAGAGGAGGCACTCTGTAATCATACTATAAGGGTTTATATCCCAATTCTACCACTTCCTGGTTGTGGAACTTTGTGCAAGACTCCTGTGTTTGTGTTTTCCATCTTTAAAATAGGCATGGTGTCCCAATATTTTCTGTGCTTTTGGCAAAAGTATGCAAATTAAGTGCTAAGAAGAATGAGTAGCATTAAAAAGAGTAAGTAGCAAGTGTTGGCTCTTGTTTTTTGTTTTTGCTCTTATTTTGGGATGCTTTAGTTTTTCCAAGTATTTTTACTATTACTGTTTTACAAAAGGTGTACTTTTAAATATCTTGGAGAACTTTGTTAGGTATACCTGTAAGGTAAAATCCAAGTTATGATTTTTCTATGTCAAAAAAGATGTCTGTTTCAATTTTCAAGAAATATTGCCTAATTATTTTTCAGAAATGGTGCTTCAGTGTATATTCTCACCAGTGGTATGAACTCTTTTCACCACACCCTTGCCTGCAGTGGATATCATCACACTTTTTAGATTTGTCAACTGGATCAGTGAAAATGATGCCTTTTAAATTTCCTTATTATATTAAAGATGGAGTATTTTTTTTCACATATTCATTGTCAGCTTATTTTTTTGGCCTATAAAATGCTTATTCTTATCCTATAACCAGTCTCAACTAAGATAGTTTATCTTCTTCTTAGTAGATATATGAGCTCTTTATAAATTAACCAAAATACACAAATAGCTGTCATATGTGAGATACATAGCTTTCCTAGAATAAGGTAATTTTTTAATTGCATTTGTGGTATTTTTTTTCTGTGCTGGAATATTTAATTTTTGTCAAATTTATCAGGTTGCTGTGGAATCTGGTCTCAGTTTAGTTCTTACAAACATTGCTTTTATATCATATTATTATGTGTAATATAATATATTTTATAACCAGAATTGAGAAAGCAGATTTCCTTTTATCATAGTATCACAATCATGATTAAAACTACTTTAAGTTGAATGGGATTATGATGTTCATTTTTATTTAGGTTTAGGTATTTCTGTAAATTTATTGATGCACAGACCCATTAGAATTCATTCAGCATTAAGGAAGGTTAGTACAAGTCCTAACGTGTAATTCCTCAAGATCCTAAAGAGACTCTTAGAAAACGAACACCTACAGCATTTCACATACTGTAATGTGCTGGGACTAGAACTATAGCAATAAAGGTGGGGCTTAGGTTGGATGTTGGAAGTATGAGACAGCAACTTTTGACATTTTAGTGTTGGGAAGACTGTTTCAGAAAATGTCTCCAATCGTCTCCAGATTTGAAAATGGAAACTTGGGCCACAGACATTCAACACTGTAAGTTAAAAAAAGGTCCACAGGACTTGTATACTACATCGTATTAACCACATTAATTCTTAATGGTGCATATATTATCAAGCTTAGCCATGGAAGAAATGTTTCTATGCAATAAAACAGATGTTCTTATTACAGTATTTTGAAAAATTGGATTTTTTTGTAATTAGCTCAATATACTTTTTGTACTTCTTCAGTTCCCAAGAAGTTTAAAGTCATATATCTATGGAATAGTGTTGAATGTTGTCTTAAAAATAGCATAACACAAAGAATCCTAACAGCTCTGGTACATTTACGCAATGGAATATTATTTGGACATAAAAAATATAATTTTACTCTTTGCAAAAGTATGGATGGAATTGGAGAACATTATTTTAAGTGAAATAAACCAGTCAGAGAAAGACAAATACTATATGACTTCACTCACATGTGAAATCTGATGGACAAACTGAACTTACAAGCAAAACAGATACAGGCTCATAGATGTAGAGCAGATGACTGCTCTGGGGTAGGTTTTGGTGGGGGTGGAGGGATTAAGCAAAAAAGAAAAAAGAGGAAGAACACATGAACATGGACAACAGTGCGCTGATTGCAGTGTAGAGGAAGGTGGGTGGAGGTGGAAGAGAGTATAAGGGGATAAATGGTCATGGAAAAAATTTAAATGAAAAATAAACTTAAAAAACTAAAACAAGTGACTCGGCACCTTATTATAGATGGCAGTGTTTCTTAGCAAATTATGTTTTTATACTTTTTATAATATTTTAATATATGAGGTATTTAGAGGAAGAAAGAGGATGATAGTAAATACAAATCTTATTCTTTATTTCATTCATCCACTTAAATATTTGTTAAATAATAATATGTACTAATAATTCTGAAAGAAACTATGATGCTATTATAATTAATGAACTATGAACCCAGTTCTCTAAGGACTTATGTTTTACTAGCAAGGACAAAATAAACATTATCTATACAGCCACATTAGTAAGTGTCATATATAAGAGGGGTGTAAAATCTCTACTATCTGTCATAATTTTTGTTTTAATCATCAGATGTTATTTTAAAAACTTATATTTTAATTATCAAATGTAATTTATAAAACACATTTTGACTTACTTTTTATATGATGTGAGTTTTGGGCTCAAGTTCATTTTATCACATGTAAATATCCAATTGTTCCAGGATCACTTATTGAAAGGCTGATTTTTCCTCCACTCAACTGCCTTTTTGCCTTTGACAAAAATCAGTTGTGAGTCTACTTCTAGACCCAGTATATAGCTTTTCTTTCTATTTCATTCTTTTGATTGCCCTGACTATGTGCAGCCAGTGCCACCCTGTCTTAAATATCGCAGCTTTATAGCAGGTTGTGCATTAAGTAGTTTTCCAAATTTATACTCACATATGGCTATTTTGGCTATTTTAAATTCTTTCCATCTCACAAAAATTTTAAAATCAGATTCTTAATTTATATTTACAAAAAAAAAAAAAAATCCTGCTTGATTTTTGATTGATGTTGTGTTGAATCTATAGTTCTATTTGGGAAAAATTGCCATTTTAACAATATTGACACTTCCAACCAATGAATATGTTGCAACTCTTCCACTATTTAGATTTCCTTTAATTTTTCTCAATAATGTTTTACAGAAGATTTTAGCATACAAGTATTGTACTTCTTTTGCCATAGTTGTCCCTAAGTATTTAACATTATTTGATGCTATTGTAAATGATATTTAAATACATTTTAATATTCGATTGTTAATTGCCCATTTACAGAAAGACGATTGATTTTTGTATATTCACCTTATGTCCTGCAATTCTACTAAACTTACTTGCTAGTTCTATTGCTTTTCTTATAAATTTCAGAAGTTCTTCTATATATGTAATGGTTTCTCTGAATTAAGCAAGTTTAATTTCTTCCTTTTCATTATGCAGTTTATTCCTTGTTGTTATGCCATTTATTCTTTTTTCTGGCCTGGTTGCACTAGGTAGAGCTTCCACTAAAATGCTGAATAGATGGGGTGAGAGCAGATATCCTTGGGTTTTTCCTAATATTAAGAGGCAATATTTTGGGTTTTTCTTATTTAATCCCTTTGCCTAAATACATTCCGTTTTGTTTCTTTTTGCCCAACCAAATACCTAAATGACTATTACACTGGGATAATTACTCCCATGTTTTAAAATTGGCTATAAGAGCCAATGATTCTCCTAGAATAGTCACCTACCAGATCACTTGAAAACAGCAGGAACACTTCATTAAGCAAAAATATTTTGGAAGCCATATTTTTTGTTCATTTGTTTGAATTGGATATTTTGTGTTACTTAAGCAAAATATTCCCCAAATATTGCAACTCTAAAAGTATTTATAGTGGATAATAGGGTGAAGCTGGTGGCTGACTACTGTGAAACTGGTCTTCAGGACTTTAAATCCCTTTCAGTGGGAGTAATTCCCTGTTAGTGTGTTTGTAGCCTTAGCAAGAAACCATGACAGACTAGATCATCAAATCTACATTTGTTTATAAGCTGGGAACTGAAAAGGGCTTTAAAAATAGCATCACAGTAACAATATAAGGAAATTGTCATCAATATTGCCAAAAATATTGGCCATATTGGATGCTTATTGAAGAAATATATTCCCAGGGATGTTTCACTGATAAGCAAACAATAGTGTCTCAAAAAAATCATGAAACTGTCCCATTGCTGATAACATTTGTCAATTTTAGACCTGCTTTCTCCCTGTTTATGACAGCAGTTCACATAGCACTGACCTCATTTATCTCCATTCAGTAGTGTAAATGATACAGAGTTTGCCAGTGATCCTAACCTAAAATTTTATTTGGATAGATTTTAGGGTTACTAATGGTGTTTGGATACAATTAGTATATGCAACATTAAAGGTATCATTGTGCCACCAATCAATTTATCATTCTAGATTATATCTTTTACTCTGTTACAAATGCTAAGTTTTGTTTTGGGTGTTTTCTTTCCCATAATATATCAAAAACATCCCTTCCTGAAAAATCATGGGATTTAATTTTAGTTAGAGAAATAGATCTATTGATGTTTGTTGAGAATATAATGAGAAATAAAAAGACAATGAGGAGTATAATTTGCAGATGGTAGAGAAACATTAAGTGGTACAAGCAAGTGACTTTATTATAATAATAAAAACAATATCCTCTATTTCAGCTTTCCCCAACCTTTTTGGCACCAGGGACGGGTGTCATGGAAGACAATTTTCCATTAGAGTGCATTACATTCAAGCTCACTTTCCAGTGTGTATCCCATTTTCTAACAGGCCTGGACCAGTACTGGTTTGCAGCTCGGAGGTCGAGGACCCCTGGTCTATATATTACTAGAATGTCTCACTTTTATTTTCATTCATTATCATTTGCCATGAAATCTGTAACTAAAACAACAATTTTGTTTGTTGCATTTTGTCTCATATTTACTATTTTTCAAGCTTATCTACTAAATTGACTTTCTAGTCCACTAAACTGATTCAACTCACAGTTTGACAAATGCAGAGTAGGCACATGCATATTCTATAGGTCTTAGTAGTTTGTAGTTCAGAAAGCTTTTGGAGAAAGTGTTGGTTCTAAAGTCAATGTCTGACTTCTTAAACAATGAGGGAGACTTCTGGGGCAGAAATAAGAGGTAGGTTGGGGCAGCGGCTTTGGTTCTTAGAGCCAGAGTTTATTGTAGCTATAGATACTAAGCAAAAAGAAAATAAACTTTATTGTCTAAAGTAGTATTGAAAACGAGTTGCAAAATAATTCGGGCAAAAAGAAATAATTGTAATTGGGAACAGAATAAATGGATACACAATTATCCTCTCATTATAGTATCTGGAAAGATTCCTAAAGCTGCTACATCTAGAGAAGGGGACTCATAGCTGGGCTGGGGAAATCATGTGAAGAATTTCGTATCCTACCAACCACAATACGATTACAATGGTTACTGAACTAAAGGGTTTGATTTGTCTCTGTGCATCAAAGCCCAGTCAAATACAAACAGGAGTTTGCAGCCAAGAAAGTAAAGACTGCTTTTAAGGAAATAATGTTAAACCCACAGTCACAGGTGAACTGTTGCTCTAAGACTTAACTCCCTGATGGATTCAAAGGAACAGGTTATATGGGGATTAAGGGAGTTAGGAACATGATTAGGGTCATGGTCTCCATTGGCTGGCATTAAACTACAAGGTGGCAGATCATTGCATCTGGTCCTGATACCGATAGACACTTGTCTGGATTGAGGATGGGAAAAGGAGGGGCCACCCAGGAGACGGAGCTGGGAGCCACTTCTACACAGAACCACACTCCTTGGGGCACTGAGGGCTTAGCATGCAGCCAGACAATACCAGCACTTATGTGGCACCATAAGTCTGTGCCGCTGGTGCCTTGGATATAGCCCAGTTTGATTCCTGGTCAGGCCATAGGATGCCCTCATTTGGAGGTCCTGCTCAGATACTCTGCCCCGCCTGCCCTTCTTGCTAGGACTGTCCTTGGCGCTGTCTGAGAGGCCAGGTGGGGTTTTCAGGGTCTCTTTATTGCTGGTAGGCCCCAAGTGTGGGCAACACACTGCATACAAGAACTAGGGCATGGGGGGCGCAGAGTTAATGGAACACTACATGAGCTCCCCTCCACACCCCCAGGCAAGATGGTGGCAGGAGGAATTATTGCACTGAGCATGTGCAAGGCTGAAAAGGATGGGGGAAAAGCCCTCCTACCCTCTTCCAGTACCTGACTGGGGAAGGGACCAGGGGAAGGCAGGCACATGGCTCCTAGAGGTCAGGATGGCAACAGAGGGAGGTGCTGGACCACAAAAGCCTGACAGTCTAGCATGGGGAAAAGAAGGGATTGATGGGTGGGGGACCCTCCCCCAGTGCTCAGAAGTTTGGGAAGTTAATAGGTCTTTCTGAGAAAAAGCCTAGCCCATCCCATGCCTGAAATTAATGTAAAGTCAGGAAAACAAAGAAAGCTCTTTTGCTCGTGGCTGCTGTTTGGGACCTGCACACAAATGGTGTCCTGGCCTGCTCCCTCCATTGGCCACATGAGGGCACTTGTGTGGCTCATGGCCTCGAGGAAGGAGTCTCTCTCCTGCCGACCTAGTGGAGCCTTTGCCAGTGTCCTCAACAGCTCCGCCATCCAGGAGCATCTGGGATGCTGCCAGAAGCCACATCACCAGCCCTGGCCCTGGCACCACACACAGCCTCCAAAAGGGAGCCTGAAGCCAGACTGCAGCTAGAAACAAGCTAAGCTTCCTGGATGAAAGCTTAGCTGCCTCCGGCTCCAAAAGGCAGTACTTCAAAATGGAGATGGAATTTGGGCACTGCCTTTGGTTTGGGTCTTGCTGGTGAGAGCTGGGTTTAGTCTGTTTTGCAAAAGAGATGAGCTCGTGAGCCTGGAGGTGGGGAGTCCTCCACCCTCCCAGGTCATTGAGCTTTTGAATAAAAACTTCTTTCCTTCCTCACCAGCCTCTGCCTTTAGAACTTGCCTTTTGGTAGCGGCAGGCACCCAAACTCCACGTGGGTTCGGTGGCAGTCTTGATGTCGGCCATGGCATCACTCTGATTTCTCAAAGGTGTGGTTGGTGGGGTTGTTCCACTTTTCTAGATCTGGACTGAAACACAACTGAGGCCTAGAGGTTATCTCTAGTTTTCTGAACCTCTGTCTCGGTGGTCAGCAGTTCTGAGGCTTTGTTCCCAAGGCTATTTGATGCTGACTAGAACCTCATTGTCTCGAGGCCTTAATGCTGACGGCAGTGGCTGTGCAAGGGAGGAGCAGTCCGATGAGTTGGAGTGCTGTACGAGGCCAGTTTGAATTCAAAGAAAAGAAAGGAGAAAGGTCATATTAAAGAAATGAAGTTTATGTGTGGTTACACAACTCTTTGTAACTTGGACTCCTTCAAAATGTTTCCATTTTAGAAAGTAATCTCATTTTATAAATATTTTTGCTAAGTACATTAGAGCTATTTCTTAAAAGAAATGCAAGGCTCTGGTTTCAGGACATGCAGTTCCCTTTAGTTATCTTTCCCTGCTGTAGACAGTGTGTGTATCCTCGCAAAGTTCATACGTTGAAGTCTCAATCCCCAATTTGATACTATTTGGAGATGGGGACTTTGGGAGGTAAGTAAATCATGAGAGTGGAACCCTTATGAAGGGGATTAGTGCCCTCTTAAGAAGAAGATGTGAAGATAAAGCAAGAAGGTATCTCTCTGAAAATTAGGGAAAGGATGGTCACCAAGAACCAAAAGACACTGGTCTTAGACTTCTTAGCCTCCAGAACAAGTACAAAAAAGTTTTGTGTTTAAGGCACCACAAAACACAACACAAAACACAACACTACAGTATTTTTGTTATAGCAGCTTGAACTAAGATATCTCTCATTTGTTTTTGACTATTCCATTACAATAATTATTTGCATTTGTTCAACTGAAGAATTAAATTAAAATACAAAATCAATGAGTTAAATTTCAGTGCTCTAATTAGATGCTCAGTGTTTTGACTTTAGAGTATAATTAATTCCAAATTATTATTGAAAGTAGGGTTAATCCAGACTTATGTGAAACAATCATCTTTATTAGTTAAGTATAAATTAATCTATGCTCTATTGCCCTATTTGCTTTTAAAATATTTTTGCAGTATTCTTTGTTGCTAGTAAGTTGGTCCAAATATAAACAACTGTTTATCATTACTGTACAATTATATATGGTGCTGAAACTGTATTTTTGACCAGAGAGTCTTGAGTTAATGGGTAATGTTGTTTGCCAAATGTCTGGTATAGTGGGAACAGCAGAGACCCTGGAGATAAGCTTGGGTCTGAATACTGGCTGTGTAAGTTAAAAGTGCAGAGTACCCAATTTCATGACCTTTTCACTATTTGTGGTTCTTCTAGAGCAGCACTGCTCCGAAGGACTCTTTGAGATAAAGGAAATATTTCATGTTATCTGTCAATTGAGCACTTAAAGTATGGTTAGTGCAACCAAGGAGAAGAATTTCTAATTTTATTCAATTTTAATTAATTTAAATTTAAATAGCTATATGTGGCTGTTTTCTACTCTGTTGGATAGCACATCTCTAAAGTGTAAAAGGGAAGAATTAACCACTCTTACAATCACACCCAGTGTAAACAAATAAAATGAAGAATGAGAAAGCTTAACTTTCAAACATTAATAGTTTTTATTAAAACTATTTATGATTTTATTTCTTCTGATTTGAAAAAATAATAATAATAGTTATAAGAAAATGCTATGAAAACATATCTTTACAGTGGTCTTTGATCCTTATTTGAAATAACCATATCTCCATGAAAATGCTGTTATATTATAAATAATGAATTGGATTCTTCATCAGCATATCTGAAAAAGCAATGAGAATAAAGTATTTAATAATTGACCCATTCCACATCAAATTATGATCTCCTTACACTTAAATATTTACCTAATACAGAGTAGAATTACATTCATAGATGTTCCTTTTCCCCTAAGATAGTTTGTAGTTACCTGGGAGCTGGAAGCACTTATTATCGAATAGCAAAATAGAATTTGTTAAGAAATTTAAATGCTTCTTTCTGTATGTCTGTGTGCGTGTGCATCAAAGAGAGAGAGAGAGAGAGAGAGTGAAAGACAGAGGAAAATGCACAGAGAGATAGAGAAATTGTTATCACGGCTTCTAATTATCTATAGAGGGAACCAACAAGTAAATAGGTAGAATATTGTAAATTTCACTCAGAGATAGGTGCACAATATCTATTCTAAGTAATAGTCTATCAGATAATCTTTATACCTCATTCTGTGTCATTGATTACATTAACAATATATCGATGATTATAGAAAATCATTATAACTTATAGTATATAAATTACATGTGTGTGTCATCTGGGGATTCTGATAGTGTATCCTCTAAATTCATTGAGTGAATACTGTCATGGGACTTTATTGCAGACAAGGTATAGAAAATGAGTGTCTTGATTTGATGGCTGTTGAACAGTTACATAATTCTTATATTATTTTATGGGCTAATTATTTGTTATGTGGAACAGTATTCTGACTTTAGTTATTTATATAGCTTATTATACTCCAGTGTACTAATTACCATTGTAAAGTTAATATACTGACTGGAGTGATAAAGATCATAAATATTCAGTCAATCCAAATTTTATTTTACTATATCTTCTGGCCCAATCTGACTGGACATTTCTAATTGATGATAGATAAATGAAGTATTCATATAAAGTACTCAATTTTGATAGCGACATAAGTGCAAATTTACAATGAATAGTGGTTTCTGTAAAAGATTTGGTCATTATAAAATACAATTGCTTTTTTAATTAGGCAGTTTACCTCAATTAGTCTGCGTAATTGTGTAAATGGGAGAACATCAAACTCCATGACTGAAGTCCAAAGCACGAGCTTAATGACTGTAGATCCCCTTAGTGTGGTGCACTTGAAAGCACAGCCAAAAGTGTTCTATACAATAGATGGGTTGAAGTAAATTATGTTTGTTTCCTTTATAAAGGTGGCAGCAGTTACGTTCCATCTTCCCACTTAGAAGATAAAAGGCCATAATTTTTAAGTTTTCCCGTAAATATTCAATTTTAATCCCTTTTTAAAACTTGTAATTACTTTCAAATGTAGTTTAAATAAAAGTGGCACTTATAAAATGAGGTAATACATTTAGTAGCACAAATATCTTTCAAAGAAAAGAGAAAGATAAACATTTTATGTACTTCTAAACTCCTACTTAGACACATTTCAAATACTAAGATTAAACCTTTTCTAAAGTGTTAGTACTAAACCTTTTTTTACTTCAATTATAACATTTAGTGTGAACTTTCCAGAACCATATAGTGATATTAGGACCTAAAAGAAAAAAATGTATTAGTTGGTATTTGTTCCTTCTGTTTTTCTGAATACCATAGTAAAAATAGTTTAGGTTTTCATTTACATAGGCAATGTTTTGTATTTTTCACATGTGCATGTTGTGTGTGTATTTATGTATGTAATGCCAACTCTTCAGTGTCTTACTATATACTCTTCTATTAAAATGAAGTCAATATTGCACATATCAAAATATTTAATAGCCACAACTAACAATTATTATTAACTTATTAAAAATTCATGAAAATTCTTTGCAGAAGTAAATATATATATTTTTGTCTAGAAGAAAGGTAGTTTAAAGATTATATAGTGATTATTTGTTGAAAGAAATTCCTTCTTTTTCTCACTTAATCCTGAGTTCTTGGGTGAAACAGATGGGTATTTCATTTCTTTGATAACACAGATACTGTTCATTCGATGCTTAATGAATAGGAAACTTCCAAATTCTTAAATCCTAAAAACTTGCTTCTCTCCAGGTTTTAGTGTCAGTTGCTAGCCAATGGAACCCATGGCTATGCGATAGCTACGAACTAGTACCTAAATAGTTAGGTGCTAAATGTAGATAAGTTCAATTTTGTATTGCTATAGGAAGAAGGGATATTTTCATTTTAATTTTTCATTGAAACTCTTTTTAGAAACTCTGTTGAAAATTGCAGGGAAATTTACTTTCTACTCTATAGGAAACCAGAAGCTGAGATATAGGTGTACAGATGAAAGATGTGACTCTTTCCAGGAGAGTCTGAATTTTACTTGTAGAAAAGACTTTTGAGGGATTAGGATCCAGGCTAATCTCTTGTCTTTGGGTTTCTCTCTTGGCAGACAGTGTCACTAAGCAAATTTGAGCTTTTTAAGAGAATGGCGACCAGGAAAATGCCTTGCCTAAGTACATTGTACCTATTCCCCCTATATAGTCACCTTTCTTGCTTTAAATTATTTTTCTCTGACAAAATAACTTTGGGGGTTAATTTAATACAATATAAGGTGTGATGTATCATGTATTTTTCTTGACAATCTGTAATTCTAATGAATTCTGCAAAATAGGCACATCTCTGTTGTCAAACACATATTATACCTATTTTGAAGACTATTAGCATCGTTTGGATCATGATTTTGAATACCCATGATTATTGTTGAATTCATATAGACAACTTTTGTGGAAACAAACAATTAAGATATGCTAGTTAAGAACTTTACAACTAGTTATCAAGAGAATATCTTCCCAAGTTAATAGGTATGAAAATATATAAAAAGAGTATTAGAAAAATTTTTAAATACTTTGGAGTCATCTTAGAGTTCTTAAAATAATAATGTATACTTTGATCCTCCAAAATGATACTTTGAATGGAGGACTTTACAAGCTTATTTGATCACATAATTCTTCTCAGCAAGTAGTAATCATGTTCCTAAACTACAGTCCTATAAAATACCATATGTAAGCAGAATAATAGCCCCTTATAAATGTCCATGTCCTATTTCCCAGAAATTATAAATGTTACTTTACATGGCAAAATAATTAAGATTAAATGTCTTGAGATTGGGAGATAATTCTGTATTATCTGGGTGGACTCAAAACAATTATGTGACTTTTTAAAAGCACAAAACCTTTCTGAGCTTAGGATGTATATAGAGATATGAGAATGGAAGAAGGGAAATTTAATAATGATGGTGGCTCTGAAGGTGCAGAAAGGGGGAGGGGCATGATTCAAGGGATATAGGCAGTTTCTAGAAGTTGGAAAATGCAAAGAAACAGATTTTTCTCTAGAGAATCCAGAAAAGAAGCATTCATGCTAACATGTTCACTTTAGCCCAGTGAGACCCTCGTTGGACTTTTGACCTATAGAACTAACTATAAGATAAAATGTGCTATTTTCAGTCACTAAATCTATAGTAATTTGGGAAATGCTAGTTTAACTCTAACTTCTCTTATTGATAAGAAAAATGAGTCCTAATGATGCTAAAAATGAAGCTTAATAAAATATTTACTTTTGTAGGAGAGTCAAACTTTTCCTGTATCTTTTTTGGGTCTTCAGCTAAAAAAAAATCCTTAAAAAATGGCATTTTTGCTTAAGTCAAGCTCTCAGTTCTGGTAGTAGAGATTAGAAGACTTTATGAACCATTCTGCCTTTATAGTAACTGATTAATACCATATAAAAAGCAAATATTTATAGAAGCATTTTAGCGTCCAAGGCTTCCAATTCAATAAGAACATTAATACTTATTTCACATATTTTTACATATTTCATTCCTACTCTATTGCTTTTCAAGCTATATAACTTAGCAGCAAAATACAATTGGTTTACAGAAGAGTTTCCATATAAAAAGGTCACTGACACATACTCTACTGAAATGATAAAACAGATGATATTTTAAGCTTTAATTAAAATTGTGAATTGTTTTGCATAGCTGTCATATGAAAGGTACTTGAAGTATTAACTGCATTTATCAGACATTTCTCACATTGAGTATTATTTAATAAGAAGTAATATCACATTAGTTTAGACCAGTGGTTTTTACTCAACTGGTGTTCTATTTGGCCATGGATTGAATATTTGTAGAGTCTAATAGAGTAGGGTAATATAAGAGATCTCAAAAAACTACACTATCAGAGATTCCATCTCTGCTAACACCTTAGTTGGGCTGGCATAAAGTACAAATTGCACCATTAAATTTTCAAAGGTTAAGGAAATTCAGAATGAATTCTAGATATTCAGACTAGCTTTAAATTACTTTTAAAAATAAGGATCAAACATTTAAATAAGTTATATATCATTTGATTAACAGACCAATATGTGAATATATATCAGAAACTAAAAAAGTAGAGATCACAAAACTTATTTCTATTCCATACAGCTCACATGTGTGTGACAAGAATGATATGATGGGGACTGAGAATTTTGCTAACTTTAATGACAATTGTACATACCTAAGATATCAAGATATCATCCTGATGCAATGTTATATAAAATGGTCTAAAATTTATTAGAGTTGTGAGACAATAGGTTTTATATCTCATAAACCAAAGGATTAAAAAAAAGGTCAATAACTGTAGGAGAAAAGAAAAGTGATGGTAAAATAAATTTATTCTTTCAAGAAATTATTTTTCAGACTTCCAGCCAAGATAGAAGCATAAGTAGGTATATTTTGCTTCCTTGTACAATCAAAAGAAGGATGACAACCAATTTTAAAACAAAAAAATAACCAAAACTGTCAGAAAGTGGAACTGTATGGAGAAGCAACAACCAAAGAGTTAAAGAAGAAACATTAATCCAGACTGGTAGGCGGGGTTGAGATGGACAGCCCAAGCAGAGAAGATGAGCAGCAAGGTGGTGGCTGGCGGACCAGGTGGCCTCACAGTCACATGCAGATAAACTAGAAGGAACAGCTGGGGAGCAAGACAGACCACACAATCCAAGGCTCCACTGTGAAGAAATAAAGCCTCGAAACCTCTGGCTGTAAAAATCGATGGGGGTGTCAGTGGTGGGAGAAACTCCCAGTCTCACAGGACAGTCTGTTGGAGGGGCTGACAGGATCCTAGAACATATACAAGCCCACCCACCTAGGAATCAGCACCAGGGCAGCACATGAAAGGGCACAAATTGGTTATGGGTAGCGGAGGAAGTGACTGAAAGTGGGGCAAGAGAGAGCAAGCGGCATTGTTCCTTCTCAGACCCCTCCCCCACATACAGCAGCACAACGCAGCCAACTGCATTGCCCCACCCTGGCAAATATGCAAGGCTCTGCCCCTTACAACATAACAGGTACATTGAGGCAAAGAAATATGGCCCAAATGAAAAAACAGATCTGAACTCTAGGAAAAAACTTAAGGACAAGGAGATAGTCAACGTATCAGATGTGGAGTTCAAAATATTGGTAATCAGGATACTCACAGAAATGACTGAGTATGAATGCAAAATAAAGGAAGAAGTGCAGCCTACACAAAGTAAAATGAAAAAAATATGTACAGGGAACCAACAGTGAAAGGAAGGAAATCAGGAGTCAAATCAATGATTTGGAACAAAAGGAAGAAATAAACATTCAACCAGGACAGAATGAAGAAACAAGAATTCAAAAAATTAAGAGAGGCTTAGGAATCCCTGGGACAACTTTAAATCTTCCAATGTCCAAATCATAAGAGTGCCAGAAGGAGAAGAGAAGAGCAAGAAATTGAAAACTTATTTGAAAAAATAATGAAGAAAAACTTCCCCAGCCTGGTGAAGGAAATCGATGTACAAATCCAAGAAGCCCAGGGAGTCCCAAATAAGTTGGACCCAAAGAGGAGCACACCAAGACACAAGAGAGTTGCCTACAAAGACTGTAAGACTGTCAGCTGATTTCTCAGAAGAAATTTATAGTCAAGAAGGGGCTGGAAAGACATTCAAAGTCAGTCTTTCCACTGACTTTGACTTTGAATATGAAAAACGTATGAAAGACCTATTCAAAGTCATAAAAGGCAAGGACCTAAATCCAAGAATATTCTATCCAGCAAAGCTATCTTTTAGAATGGAAGGGCAGATAAAGTGCTTCTCAGATGAAGTAAAACTAAAGGAGTTCATCATCACCAAGCCATTATTATATGAAGTGTTAAAATGACTTATCTAAGAAAATGAAGATCAAAACTATAAACAGTGAAATGAAAACAAACTCACAACTATCAAAAGCTGAACCTAAAAAAACAAACAAAAACAAGCTAAGCAAACAACTAGAATAGGAACACATTCACAGAAATGGAAATCATACAGAGGGGTATCAGCAGGGAGGGGGTGTGGGTACAATGGGGGAAAAGGTACAGGGAATAAGAAGCATAAATGGTAGGTACAAAACAGACAGGGGGAGGTTAAAAATAGTATAAGAAATGGAGAAGCCAAAGAACTTACATGTACAACCATGGGAATGGACAAAAGTGGGGGGAATGGTGGAGGGAAGGGGGTGCAGGGCAGAGGGGGATACAGGAAAGAAGAAAATGGGACAACTGTAATAGCACAATCAATAAAATATACTTTAAGAAAAAGAATTTCTTTTTCATTTGGGGAGGTATGAAGGAGAAAACAATTTTGTTGTTTATTTTAAGAACACATAATTTTAACTTCATGAAAATAGCATAATCTTACTATTATTAAAGGAATTTAAAGTGTATTTATAATTCTTTCATGACTGTGCTTGTGTCTTTGGGAGCTATGGTTTCTCTGCTCTTTCTCCAGTCTTGGGACTGCTTCTGGAATTGTGATTATAAGAGGCAAAAGAATGGCAGGCTGCCCCTCATCCAGATCAAACACAAAAATGGGAAACTTTGCCCTAGGATAAGTTTGAAGGAGAGGAAAGCTCATATGGGATGCTTTTCTGGTTGCTCTCTTTTCTCTGACATCAGACAGACCCAGCATTCCACACCATCACCTCCTTTAGTTATCTCTCCCACGTCTTACACCCTTGAACTCCTAGAACCTGTCTCCCTCTTGCTAAACACTGCTGAAGGATGAAGTATAGTCAACATATTTATGATAGAGGCTCAAGAAGAGACATTTGCCAGCAGTACTGACACTTGCAAAATAAGGGCAGTTTTGGAACCACACTTAGAAGAACGATACAGTTCTTCTGTGTAATCAGTGGGCTGCTTAGAACACTTTTGAGATAGTAGTTCTCATTTCCATGATGTCAGTGGCACACTCTAGAAGCATGCACCACACGTGATATACAACCATCTGAGAAAACCCCAGTACAGAAACTTTCTAATGTGAGGGAAAATAGAGACATCTAAGGACAGGGCCTCAGGTATTCAAGATCCGAACAAAAGGGCTGTAATTTTATTTATTTAGATATTGAGGTTTTGCCTGAGATTTCCTTTGAACCAAGAATTCCCCAATGAAAAAATATATTGAAAACCAAAAAGCATCTTAAGGCCTCAAGGGAATGATGGAAGGCAGAGTTAGATAGGAAAGGAAGCCTGGACTCTGAAGTCAAGCACTTCAGGGGTACAGTCTGTGCTCTGTCACATATGAGCTGTGTGGGTTGCAATGCCATTTCTGCAGAAACTGCACACTATGTCAGTCTTTGAACAAAGAAATGAATAGGAGTGGCCAAGCAAAGAGACTCAATTTGCACATTTGCTCACCAGGAAGACAGGCCTTTCTACAACTAGATGACCAGCTGAATGCTGAACTGAGGACTCTTAAAGAGAGCTAGAGGAGAGGAGGTCTAGGGTGAGCTTGTGGACTCACCCATGTCTAATATACACTACTCTGAAACTCAAAACTAGCAGTAAACCTCCTCCTATTTGAGTACATGCTGGTAGGGCAACTATTTTTTTTATTGGCCAATTCACAAATGAAGAAATAAAATAAGAAAACTAGCGTTTGCATAAAATGCAACTTTGGGTCTCCAAATGGACACATGTAATAATTGAACATAGAATATACTCAATAAGGGGTCAAGGTCGTTATGGAAGACTGGTCTAGTTTCAGGAGCAGGGACTGCTCTCTGTTAGATCCTCAAGTCATATTGCACAGGAGTTTACCTATTTCTTATTCATCAGGTTAATCTTGCTTCATAGGATAAATGTCAAGACAGGTAGAAATCTATAGACCAACAGAAATTGCCACACCAGGAATGGTCATTAGTCCAGGATTCATTAAGGAAGGAAGGAAGAAGGAAAGAAGAAAAGAAGGAAGGAAGAAAGGAAGAAAGTGAGGGAGGAAGGCGGAGAGGGAGGAAGGAAGGGAGAAAAAACACTACCCGCATATCAAATTGGAGGCTAACCATCATCCTATCTCTCCAGAACTACTTACTTATAGGATATGACATTCACAAACACAAGGATTGATAGTCTCCATACTGCCATAGTAAACTTTAAGTTAAATACTAAAGGCTTTTTATTTTTTTAAGATTTTATTTATTTATTTTTGAGAGGGGAAGGGAAGGAGAAAAAGGGAGAGAAACATCAACGTGTGGTTGTATCCTACATGTCCCCTACAGGGGACGTGTATTGCAACCCAGGCATGTGCCCTGCACTGGGAATCGAACCAGCGACCCTTTGGTTCACAGGCCAACACTCAATCCACTGAGCCACAACATCTAGGGCTGAAAGCTTTTTAAAGATAAGCATAGATTAGACCTGAGTCTTCAGTTGCAGATAAAATGTAAATAGTTTCAGTATGGAAATTAAAGGGAAAGAGCAGAAAAGAGTTCTTAGTGCCAAAGATAGGAGATTTTAATAAAATAGCCAGCCATTAATTATCAATGATATCCTGGCATTAAATCTGTCTTCATGCATCCTACATATTTTATTCATATGGAACACTAGATTATTACCCCCTTTAAACAACTGAGGTATACTTGCCAATTCATTTTTAATCTGTGGATGACAATTCCCCAATTTGCAGAATTTGAGTTTGTCTGTGTTTCTACAATCTAATCAGGTAGTGGCTATTGAAATTTGTTGGAAAACGCCCTGTCTGGTTTCAGGAACTGTAACCCTGCCAACAGGCGGGAGGGCCCCAAGGCTGGAAATAATCAGGGAGGCCTTGGCGAAACAGGCCCCTGAGGAGACAAAACCTGTCCCCCCTGGCAGGGGTGTAGCTCCAGCCTCTCTGCTTGGCCCTGTGATGGTCGCTTGTTGATGATGGATAAGTTTACTCATGTGGAGATAACGACCTAAGACAGACACCGATGGGTATGGGAAGCAGACAAGAAATTGGGGGAGAAAGGGCAAAAAGGCCCGCACCCCTTGGCTTGGCTTGCATGGCCAGAGTACTCATTCTGTCTGAAAAAAAGTCTCCTTGTCTCTTGGTGGCTCCCTCCCCACGTCTGGCTCAGGCTTGAAACAATACCGAAGACAGTCCTAAACCAGATCTGGCAGTTCACAGGGAAATCAGGCCAAAAGTACATTCTTTAAAGTGTGCTTTGTTCTTCCCTCAGAAGCTATGGCCAGTTCATGCTGAGAAGGAAATTTACAGTATTCTCAGACCCTAACTCTATGCCCTTAGGCACTCTTACATTTACTATGCTCTCACATTTAATCCTCTCTCTTGTTTACTAGTCTCCTCTCAGACCCATGTAAATCAGTGTGTTCCTGCCATTGGTTTTTCTCAAAACATCACCTATTCTCTGTGAACATAAACATATAGATGCAATGAGATACCCTGTGCATTCCTGTTACCTAGCCCCACTGATAACCCTTTCAATAAAAGGCTTTGAACAAAGGGACTCAGGACCTTCCCCACTAGGGGGATGTGCCATGTCCCCTCTCCTGGCAAACAGAGAAGTGTTTGTGATGACTCATGTTTATTCCCCGATCTGTGACAACCCTGCGGGCTCTGTGGGATCCCATCTCAGCTGGCCCCAAATGGTAACCCTCAGATCCCAGAGCACCGTGCTCCCTGTGATGTGCTCCATCCCTGTGGCAGTTGTTGCCAGGACTGGGGATGAGTGGCAACCTGCGGCACACTCCTCCACGTGTCCCACACGACAAAAATTTCTTTAGGTTTATTTTTGGCAATCCCTAAAGCTTTGAATGCTACATTTAGGGCAGGAATACCTATGGCAGAATGGCAAGACTGCAAATAAATGAGGCTTCCAATACAAATTGGTTATTAAATAAGTCCAACAATATATTATCTTGTCAGCAATATACGAATATTGGCAAAAAACATCTGAATGTAATTTTAGTTAAAAATTAACTTTCATTAAAAATTGGCTTGCTGAAATCTTGTTAAAATTAGTCACCAGGTCTCAGGTAGCTTTTGAAATGATTCTGAATCTTTTCTCTTATGAAGTAGTTCTTTTATTATAAATTCCTTGGCTCTGCATTAAGAGAACTTAAGAGCCAAAATAAATATATTCCTGGTAATGATATGGAGCCAATGGAATGGGTGGTCCCACATTCACATGTGGTGGATAAAAAGCAGAAAGCATACCTGGGAAGCAAGTGATCCCAGCCCCAGGTCAGACCATACAGCCCAGGTGTTGGGAACAATCCCACCTGGTTTCAGGGACTGTAGCCTCGCCGACAGGCAAGAGGGCACCAAGGCTGGAGCTAAGCAAGGAGGCCTTCGGAAAATAGACCACTGGGGAGACAAAACCAGTACCCCTCACATCACTGTGCTTGGCCCCGCAGGATGGCTGTTTAGTCAATGACGAGTAAGACCCCTTGATGGCAGGAGCAACCTAAGACAGGCCCAGCCTCATGGGCATCAGGAAAGAACTTGTGAGGCACGGAAAAGGGGAAAAAGACCCTCACCCCTTGGCTTTGATATGGCCAGAGTCCTCATTCTGTCTGAAAGAGGTCTCCTTTTCTCTTGGCAGCATTGTCCTGCCCATCTGGCTAAGACTTGAAATAATACTAAAGACAGGTATAGCCCTAAACTGGATCAGGCAGTTCCTGGGGACAATTAGGCTTGGAAAAGGAATGCGTTATATTCTATGAAACTTACTTTGCTAAGAATGCCCTTGAGTTCATGAGTCCTGATGTTTGGGGTTGAGCATAGAATGTGATCAGTTTCTCAGGTTTCAGGGCTGAATGAGCGTCACCCTGACCTGAGGCAAATCTCTGTGTTCCTTCAATTGTTATCTATGATCTCTATTTGTTTTCTGTAAACATAGCCTTTTGACATTGATTGATGAGCTTTGCATCCATACCCCAGTGCATATGGTTCTCAATAAACGCCACTTGAAGAGAAGGGCTCGAGGCCTTCTCCACTAGAGGGGGGTGCCTTCCTTTCCCCTGGCCGACTGAGAGAAAAGTGTCTGGGACTAGTTATTTTATTTCCCCGTCTGTGACGATCAGAAGTGTACTCTGCGGGACAGAGTCCAACCTCTATCTTGGCTGGCACCCAAACAGGGACCCTCAGATCCAGAGCCCCATGCCACCTCACCCAGGGCACCAGCACTGAGAAAATAAAACCTCATAACTTCTGGCTGTAAATATCAGTGGGAGTTAGGGTGGTGGAAAACACATTCAGGAGAGGCCATTTAAAGAGTTTGCATGGTCCTAGAACATATACAAACCCACCCACTCTGGGAACAAACACCAGGATGACAGCTAGAGGGGCTCCAATTGCATACGGGAAGTGTGTGAAGTAACTGGAAGTGGGATTAGTGCCAGGCGAGCCTCCAGCAGACAGGCAGTGGCATTGTCCTCTCTCCAGCACCTCCCCTACATACAGAGCCACAAAGCAGTGAACTGGGTTGCCCTTCCCTGGAGAATACCTAAGGCTCTGCTCCGTACAACTTAACAGGTGCTCTAAGACAGGGATTCAAAGCACCTCTACCTAATACACAGAAACAAACATAGGGAGGCTGCTGAAATGTGGAGACAAATAAAGATATCCCAAATGAAAGAAGAGAACAAAATCCCAGAAAAAGAACAAAATGAAATGGAGATAGCCAACCTATCAGATGCAGAGTTCAAAACTGGTGATAACGGTGCTCAGAGAACTCATTGAGTATGGTGAAAACATAAGGGAAGAAATAAAGGCTACAAGGCTACACTAACTGAAATTAAAAAGAAATGCACAGGGAACCAACAGTGAAGGGAAGGAAGTCAGGCTTCAAATCAATGATTTAGAACATAATGAAGAAATAAACAGTCAACCAGAAGAGAATGAAGAAACAAAAATTTTGAAAAACTTTGAAAAATTTTGAGGAGAGAATAAGAAGACTCTGGCACATCTCCAAAAGTGCCAACATCCAATCATAGGGATGCCAGAAGGAGAAGAAGAGCAAGAAATTGAAAATTTATTTGAAAAAATAAGGAAAGAAAACTTCCCTAATTTGGTGAAGGAAATAGACATACAAAGTCCATGAAGCACAGAGAGTCCCAAACAAGTTGGACCCAAAGAGGAACACACCAAGATACATCATAATTAAAATGGCAAAATTTAAAGGTAAGGAGAGAATCTTAAAAGCAGCAAGAGACAAGCAGAAAGTTACCTACAAAAGAGTTCCCATAAAACTATCAGCTGATTTGATCACTGTCAACTTGAGCTGGTCTACTCAACCATGAAGCATTGCCTAGCAAGAAATCTCCAGCAAAAAATTTCACAAACCAGTTTTGACATGTTCAATCAGTCATAGCACCTTCTCTGTACACTGCACAAATCTGTTTTTCTTTTTTGCATTTTTACCTTTCTTGAAATAATTAAGCATAACATACCCAAAGTGTCACTTACTTTCTTCCATTTTCAGTAATAAAATGGCTACACAAAAATTCACCAATTTTGATAAGTTTTTAAAAATTCACATTACATGAAAGTTGTCACAATATAACCTAATAAAATAGTTTCAAATGAAGTTAAAGACAATTAAGAGCTACTGGAGCCATCTTATGGAAGAAAACGAACGAACCTGGTGGCCAATCCAACATGTTGTTAATATGTGATTTTGGCCTCAGCTTTAACTTCAACTTTAAATTATTACATTGAGTTCTTTTTAATTTTTTTCTTTTGTTGACTCCAAAGAAGGGAAGACACAGAGAAGAAGAGGAATAAAGACATTGATGGAGAGATAAGCATCAGTTGGCTAGCTCTTGTACGCACTCCAGCTGGGGACCAGGCCGGCAGCCCGAGCATCGTCCCGAGCAGGGATCAGTCTCAAGACCTTTCTCTTTCAGGGTTGATGCCCAACCCACTGAGCCACACTGGCCAGGGCTATACTGAATTCTTTCAACTATTATTTTGTAATGTTTTTACACCTACAATAAAATTGCAATAATAGTACAAAATTTTCTGAACTATTTGAAAATAGTCATATACACCAGGTTGCCTATTTATATCTTAAAATTTTAGTGTGCATTTTCAAAAAATAAGGATAGAGTCAGTACGGCTATCAAACTTAGGAATTTAACATTGATTATATAGCTCTATCTAATTAATAATCCACATCTTATTTTTGTCAGTAATCTCAGTAATGCCCTTTGTGGAATTTTTTGGAGATCCATAGTCCAGTCCAGGATGGATTCTGTTTGGCACTGAGTTGTCATTGTCTTCAGTTTTCTTTAATCTGGCATAGGCTTTGGCTTTAATGATGGTGGTATTTTTTAAGAAATTGAGGAATTTTATTCAATTGGGGCATTTATTGTGTTTCCTCATGATTAGGATCAGATGATGCATTGATGATTGTCGTGTTGCATATGCGATATGTATACTTTTTAGGGTATCATAATTGAAAGGCACAGGGTGATATTTACCCCTTATAGTTAGGTCATTTGGTAAGGTTTTGTCTGGTTTCTCCACTGTTTGGATACTTTGTTTCTTTTTGTAATTAATAATTAGTTTATAGGGAAATTCTTTGAGACTATGTAAATATTTTTTTTCATTATCCTTTCTCTACCTGGACTTAGCATCAATTGATGATTTTTGTCTAAACCAATCTTTACTATCTTATACCAATCTTTACTTTCTAAACCAATCTTTATAATCTTTACCTATACCAGTGTTTACTCTTTAAAGAATTTTGCCTTAATAAGATTTATATATTTGTGATTGTGTCATATGGTCACTAAAGTCTAAACCAATGCCTGAATAAGAAAAAATGTAGAAAAAATGTACTGTTATTACTGTAAGATTTGGAAAAAGCTATATTAAAGTTAATGAACAATGACCACTGACCTCCATAAAGTTTTTCTTTTTTTGTCATTATACCAATGAGATTTTCTTTTTTTTTTTTTCTCTTGAGATAACTGTTTAATATGAACAAGAAAACAGCATCTTTGGATAAAGATGAAAAATCATCTACTTTGGATAAAAATCTAGAAACTGAAACTAATGTCTATTATTTAAGCATTACCAAATATTAACAATTCATATAAAATTAGGAATTAAATATGTAAAATGAAAAAATATATTTAAAACAAAGAACCTGTTTTTATATTATTTCATTCAAAATATATTTAAATGGGTTAAGAATGCAATAAACAGTATAAAATATACTGTATATTTTCAGTATATATTTTATACTGAATATATATATTCAGTATATATTTCAGTATATATTTTATATACTGAAAATATACAGTATATTTTATACTGTTTCTAAACCCAGTTCTTTTATTTTTATTATAAATAGGAATGTGTGTACTTATTTACTAGCAATAGTTTTTTGCCTACACCGACACACATGCAGCAGAAAGCATAACATGGGTGGAGGTCCAGAGTTTCTAGCCTAGTAGAATCAAGTGTTTCTATTTACTGACGAAACTGTGTCAAGCTCTCTGCCCTTCCACAATCCTCCTTTGTTCTTTGTTTGTCCTCTGAAATCTGCAAGAGCTCATCAGTTTCAACTGACTTCCTAGCTTCATTGACTGCTCTAAAGTGTAACCTCACTGACCTCTGTCCTAACTCTCTGACTTCCAGAACAGTTACTCTGTGTTGATTTTGCAGTATTATACTTAACCTTCAATTGCCTGTCTCCAGTTTGGGGTTCTGGCTGATTTCAGTTTCAGCTCCCGACTGAGTTACCTTACCTGTGTGTATTTTGTGCCATCTCCAGATCCTTTTGTCCTTTTGACAAAAGAGCAAAATATTTTAATCAGCACTTTATTCTTCAGCAACAAATATTTAACAAATATAATAAGGGCTTACCTTTTGAAAGTATTTTCAATTCCTATTCTAACTTCCTTGTCTCTTTCTTTTTGCAATATCACTCAGTTGATCCAAGTGATTAGCTCTATGCAATTCTCAGTCCTCCCTACTCCCTGGATACATATGAATGTTAGGGAGGTAATATTTAAACAGCATCAGCTTACACTGGCCAAGCCTTTACATCTGAACAATGCTCCCAGACTGGAGGTACCAACGCTGACTCCAAGGTAACTTATTCTGCAAAGAAGTGTGGTCCAGTGGGAATTGTTCGGTCTTGGAGTCAAATGAGTCTGAGTTAAAATTTAAACTCTAATTAAAAGATATTGGGAAAGTCACTTACTTATCTAATTATGAAAGAAAACCTTTCTCTGATGAGATACTACTAAGACAATGGTCCCATATACTGTCTTATGTACTCTCATCAGTCACATTGTAAAAATTTGTGTGCAGACAAAAGAGATACTTCCTTTCCTTCTTGGAATACTAAGGTGTTTAGACAAGTAGACAAATTGTTCAGGAGTGAGAATCTATGCCCTTTGAGAGAGGGAAAGGATCAGGTACACCTTGGAGATGTAAGGAATATTTAAGAGAAGACCTCAAAGACACCAGAGCCATGGAAAGTCTGCCCTTCTTTCTTCTAACATGGCTGAGGGGTGAATGTTTATTGTTGGAGCCAAATTTCCTTTTTGTCCAAAATCAAAGCAAAACAAAAGAGGAAAGTGTGAGTCCAGGGAGATGACATAAAGTATCCTGGAATGCTGGCTTTAAAAGAGCCTCCAGCAGATAGGAAAGAAGATCAGACTGTCTTTTCCAAGACAGACTCACAGCAGTTGACAACCTGAGTTGAGAAAAATTTGGGGGGAGGGATACGATTTAAGAGAATATTGAAATTTGAAAACAGTAATTTTATAATTTTATTTAAAAATCCTATAAAATTAAGTCAATATGTAGTTTATCAGGTTAGAATTCACACTGTTTTTATAGCTCCAAATCCCAAATTTCTCCCTGGCTCTTGGCTGGAGACTGGCCTCAGTTCCTTGTGACACAGGTCTGTAAGCAGCACACACAAAGACAACTGGCCCCCCTCAGAGGACATAAGCCCGAAGGGTCGGAGATAGAGTATGAGAAAGTTGGAAGCCACAAACTTTGCAAAACATTTTTAGAAGTGATATCCCATCACCTTTCATAGTAGAAGCCACTCACTAGGTTCAGCCCACACCCTACTGAAAGGAATTATACAAGGTTTTAATACAGGTAGGGGAGATCATTAGGGTCATCTAGGAAGGTTACCTATTGTTTTTTTTCCCTCCCACATTCTGAGATTTGGACTCATTATCAGATAGGATTTGCATGACCCACAGATCTGTAAGTAACATTTCTCAGACTGCTTTGCTGAGATCACCCAAACCCAAAACTGAATAACAGTGTACATGACCCTGCATGGATGTATCATATGGCTTCCTCAGGCACTGATACAGATTCCTCTCCTAACTGAGCTTTCCAATGAAAACTTTTGTAAGCCAAAATGGCATACATTGAAGAAGCAATTACTGTTCTTTTAAATGGAAAATTTTTTGAGCATTCCAGGATCCAAAATTCAGTGCATGCACAATGTCTTTATTTTATTCACTACAACCAAGATGCTTAATTATGGCCTGTTTCACTTTATGCATAACAATGTAAAAAGCTGTTAGGCTTTTCTGATACCTTAGGACACATCTTGCTGACAGATGCACAAAATAAATGGAGATAAAACACAGATGCTCACACAGACCAAAGCTCTGGGGCTTCATGCCGAGATGCTGAGTGTTGTTCTTGAGGGAGGAGCCTGGAGGGGTCACTCTCGCTGGTTGGGGTGCGAGCTGCCTCTATAACTAACTGCTGTGGCAAAACAAGCACTGAATGCTGTTTTTTATTTTCATCTTTTTTATAAAAGCAAAAATCATATTTGAATTTTTTTTTGATTAGCAAAAATAGTATTAATATAGGTATTTTGTAAAAGCAAAGTGGCATAATGTGAATTTTGAAAACTGGGGATACCTGTATATTCAGTCACTCTAAAGGCTGTACTAAAGTGTTCTAATGTAAAGTGACAAATACTCCTTGCTAAGAAAAAATAAGAAGGGTTCTTGTGTTTATCACTTTACTCTTGTTTCCATGACTTTCTTCCTTGGTTTTATCTCTTATTTCAGGATCCTTATTCTGTTTGCAAGAAATTTTTGGTCTGTGCTAATGCAACTTTTAAAGGTCATTTTAAGCACAGTTTTTAGAAACTGAATTCTACAGTCTTTGCTTTCTTTGCTCCAAGATATCCTGCAAAATGCTTGCTGTCTGTATCAGTTGTTAACCGCAGGAATGACTTTTATCTGTTTGGTTGGCCCTGTAACCCCTTCTCTTGCCTGAGAAACCTGTGTCTGACCTTGTGTCTTTTCTGCCATCTATTTCTCTTTTTGATCCTGTAGTTAAGGTGATGTTTTATATATTATTCTCTTTGGCAACATGAGTCGGTGTTTGGTTGTCTAAGTTGAAATGAGGAATAAGCCTGTTTACAATGTTTTATTGTTGTATCTTCAGTGCCACACCGTGATGATGATAAGATAGAAGTGATAACCACTCTGTTTACCTTATTTGACAAATTCTAAAAAACTTGTATTGTTTATCATAATAACAAGTATAAAATACTTCATTTATTTTAACTGCCTGTGTTTTTCTGGTAGCTGACTAGGAAATCACAAGTCAAGAGACATTTCTTACACAATTTTATAAATGAATAACTTTATCCAGTTTATATAATTTAGCTTTACTGGTACAGACTTCCTAATAAAGTATGAATATTTTTAAAAAGGGAAAATTAATGTACATTATCGATATATAGGTCTTCTCTTTTTGGTCTTTTTATTCAGTAACTATTGATTCAATAGAGTATGATCATTAACAAAATAAGTACACACATATATATTTTCAGTCTCTACTTTAATCTTTTGATTCCTTCAGTTTTACAAAAATAAATAAATAAATACATGCTATAAAGACAAAGAGAGACTCGTAATTTTATTCCAAAAGTGAGACAAATGATTATAATGGTTTTTGGTTTATAGTTATAGTTTGTTTCTCAAATAAAGCTAGATGCCTTATTTTTCTGTTTTAGTTTAATACAGTAAAACCTTCAAGTTAGCATTCTGGCTTATTAAAGACAGTTTTTTGTTTAGGGAGCCACATAAAAATATGTAGATTGTGTGAATTCAGGTGTGTGATGTTTTCAACAGACTACAAATCATAAAATGCAATTTTCTCTTTTTAATACAAAGTTCATGATACTAAATGGCTTAGAAAATTGTATTAGGTAATTTTCTCCAGTGCATTTGATGCAAATTGCACTAATATTGTGAAGTGCCTTTGTTTAACATATTTTCTTATAAGTTAGATAAATTAAAATTTCTAAAAGATGCAGTTGAGTCAAGATGATTATGATTAGGGAGATGGCTTATACCTCTCCAACAACATTAAATATGGTTAATTCCATGCATTACTGATGTAAACCTAAGTACCTTCACCATTTACTCTAATGACTACCTTCTTGCTTATCTTTTAGTAGATAACGAGTGCTTTGTTTAATAGTTGTGCAATAAAATTTCTTTATTTCTGCAGATGTAGGTAGGAGACATTACTAGCTTTCATTAAAACAGTTTTATCACTTAAAGTAGCTATTTTCAGAGACCCTTTAATAATGACTCTATTTCTTTAGGGGTTGTACAAAATCATACTGGATTCTGAAGCAAGATGAAACTCTATTATGCCTTATAATGCTCAGGAAAAGGACTTGTGTTATGTTTTTAAACTAAAGACCTTTGTGGAATGATTAATATATGTAGCTGATGGGCTAATACAGGCAGATAAGAATGACTTACTCAGAGCAAGAGTTTGTCTCCCACCTTTAATATTAGGTTTCTGTTTTACTCACTTATTTCTAAGAGACGGTTTTTTTCTTTTCATACTACTCCCAATCTTTCTTGTATTACTTGCTTTGGGGCTTCTTTTCAGACAGGACCTAATATATAATGAGTACTTGACAAATAGTGAATACGCAATTAATAAATGTTGATTTTACAAATTAATTAATCTCTGAAATGATTGTTTCTTTTTACTCGTATGGTAGCCTAACCATATATAACTGTTCTGAGATATTTTGTAGGTTAAAAAATAACATTAACGTATTAATGGCGGATAATATGTTATCCACAATGTTCTCACCATCATTCTTTCTGCAGTACTTTTACAGGGTAGAAGACCTAACATGGTAACTAATCTTATAGAAATTTCAGTCTTTTAGGTAGTCTAAGGTTCAGGTAGATTGGTACTTCTGCATCACATTATCTAGCAAAAGTCTTCTATTGAGATAAAATGAGATGAAAGACAATTTGCAACCAAGCCAACTGAAAGGAAAGGTTATACAATCCATAAAAATAGATGCTATTTCAGTGCTCAGGTTGGGGTAGCACGTCTAGCACAAGCATATAAGCATATCTTACAGTAAATATTATCATTAGTCTTAAACACTTCCTATTTTATTCCTGATATTCTGACATAGATTTACATCTGAATATTTTCTTTAGCTTAAAAATTTCTATACTCATTTAACTTCATAGAGAGAAAAATGAAAAACAAGATAAAGACAAAGCTTGTATTTAAGAATAGAAAAATGTAACTGAAGTAGTCAGAAGCATAGTCAGTAGAAGTTATTTATAATAACATTTTAGGAGAGAGGAAGATAATGGTAAGAAATTAAATACAGACCTTATAACTGCTAAAAATCAGAGAGTTGAAGTTGGAACGCAAACATATCAAGTGTATCCTCCCACTGAGATTTTCTGTAAGCTAAGTCTTAAAGCTGAGATAGTGAGATTGAGCCAAGTACTCCACGTACTGGAAAATGCAGATTATTGCCATTCTCATGAGGCGTGATTTTCAAATGCTGTTGAATAGACTAGTCCAATGAGAATACAGGCCAGACCCAAGAGAGGGGATAGTTGGTCAGACAGTTGCCCATAGTTGATCAGATCAGGGAGACTTGAGGCTGAGACAAAATGGTCTTACAGAGATGAGACATTCAAGAAGGGTACAGGGGTTTTTCAAAGATATCATACATCATGAATAACAAAGTAATTTTGAACCCAGTTATCTGACCCCCAGTGCAGTATTCTTTCAAATATACCCAGACTCTTTTTACCAAAATCATATGTAGATATTCAGGATTTGTAATTGAAGAGGAGACTTAATAATGGGGTTTAAATAAAAGAGTCCACATTTATAAAATTATATAAACTCTAACTCAGTGTCACACAAAGAAATATAGTAATATTTGATAAAGATGAAAAAAAAAGGATAACTTACCCTTCTTGCGTCTACAATAGCCTGGTGATTACTCTCTTAAGCATTTGCAGCAATACATTATTTTGAAACAAAAATTAAATGGCCATAATACATCAATACATCAGAAAGTTAAAAAATATATGTTTTTTTTTACTATGATTTGGAAAGTTTCCAACAAAACCACTCATTTAGGATTTAGTCACTTATCTTGCAGACCTTTGCTATTCACATTCATGTCATATTCATGAATATAAGCCATTAACTGCTTTCACAATAGTGAAGATGAGAGATGTACTTGGGAACTCTAAGAGGAGCATTGCCATTTACCTCTATAATTGAGGTAGATTATTCAGAAAAAGGCTCCATGGAAAAGAGTCTTATGATTGCAAGTTATTACTCTAATGGAAAGTGATTAAGATTTAATAGTATCAGTCTGGTTTGATTTACTTTCACACACAGCTCATAGCATGACTTGACCTTTCTCAAGACTGAGAGTCCAGGTAGTAGTGGTATTGAATAAAAATGATTTCACTATCATCAAAAGCAACAGCTAGCATGTTTTTGAGTACTTGAAAAAAATATTCTGAAATTTTTTATAATACAATGCTAATATTCATATCTGAAAACTCAATATAGTTCATTTTTTTTACATTACATTAGAGTTTGTCTGCAAAAGTATATTTTCTCTATGGTCTTTTAGATATAAAAATCAAATTCCAGAAATGTTCCAAATTATAACAGGTATTTTTTGTTTCCTTTAGACTGTATCTAAAGTTCATTTTATAGGATTACTCCATCTAAAAAGAATTCAGTGGCAGAAAAAATACATTTTGGTAATTTAGAGCTGATCTTTCCTTTGATATGATAACCTGTCACAAAAAGGCAGGACTAAATAATAACTATACTCACACAGTTATTAATGAGAGAACAGAGACTAGAATTTAGGAGATATTCAAAAGCAATTGAAATTTGTTTTGTTCTAATGCAAACCGAAAAAGAATCAATAGCAGATGTTGATCAAAGTGATGGTCATAAGAAGAAATTATAAGTGAAAAAGTCTCAGAAATATCACAGAGTTGTATTTAGTCATGTGAATGGTTACATTCACGGGCTCTCAGTGAACATAAATTTTGGGGAAGAGGTGTCACAATTCAACCCACTATATCTACTTACTCATATACTAATAAGAGACATGCCAGGCCTTGGACCTATATCCAAAGCTATTTGTTAATTCTCAGGCTTCAAAATCTGTGTTTGACAATATGAAATAGGACTTTTAAAGTGACTGACATCCACTTAGATATAGTGAAATTAAATTTGAGAAGGTCAGAGGAAAATTACACTCCCATTCTCACTATTTGGTTTCTCTTGAGTCTGGATATTGTGTTTGTAAATTGAATGTGTCTAATAAATGTATTATTTCATTTAATTTTCCCCAAAATGGTGTAATGTACACTTCTTTCTAACTTTGTAGATAGAAACATGGATATTTAGCTGGGCTAAGTAATATGCCAAGGCCACACATTGGCGAATCAGAGTGATGAAACTGGTACCCTGATCTGTTCACTGCAAAAGTCATTCGTAATACCATATATGAACTCATTTTACTCCACTTTGTCATCTTGAGTATAGTCATACATTAGATGTTCCATAAGCTCTCACAGTTAGTTTGTCCTGAGTGACAATTCTGTTTAAACCAACTTAGTGTCTTCTAATGGTTCCTAGTTCACTGCTCCCTGCATCCTCCTGTTTTCTGTGCTCTGCCCACATAAGCTCCCTCTCAGTTTCTTTAAACACTTCATGCTCTCTGTTGCCAAAGGCTCTTTCCACATATTTATTCTTCTACATGACTCTCTTTTGCTTCCTTGTTTTTCTTTTCTCTTTAAAAACAATAAATTTTCGGGGGGAGGGTCACGCTGGTTATTACAATTATATAGGTTTCAAGTATACAATTCTATGATAAATCATCTGTATATTGCATTGGGTGTTCACCACCCAAAGTCAAATCTTCCATCACCACATATTTAACTCCCTTTCCCCTGTACTACTCCCTCATTCCCCTTCCCTCTGGTAACCATCATACTGTTGTCTGTGTCTATGAGTTTTTGTTCATTTGTTTTTCTTCTCTGTTCATTGGTTGTTTTTAGTTTTATATCCCACATGTGAGTGAAATCATATGGTTCCTGACTTTTTCTGTCTGACTTATTAACCTTAGCATGGTATTCTTAAGATCTATCCATGTTGTTACAAATGGCAGTATTTCATTTTTTCTTATGATGCATAACATTTTATTGTACATATGTGTATGAAACCACATCTTCTTTATCCAATCCTTTATTGAGGGACACTTTGATTGTTTTCATTATATTCTTTTTCTAATAGAAGCAGAGGTTCCTCAGAATCATATAACACTAGTGGGGTAGCATATTAGCACTTCATTCAAATTATAGTGGAACTATATAGTGCAACTATAATAGAATCTCAACAAGTTTTAAACAGAAATGTTTTTTTGAAGCTGGCATAATAAAGCAATGTTAATACACGGATGTTTTTCAATAAAATGTTCAATATTTAAGTACAGCACAATCTCAGATATTATAAATAACAATATAATTATGAAATTATCTGTCATAACTTGCTTCTTTCAATATCATCAGGATTTGTGGAGTGTATTTTTTCTATTTAGAAACAAAAACGTGTCCTCAGATTCTAAGCAAAAGATAAAATAAAGTATGGACTCCAAATGAATTAAAAACCATTACAGAATGATGAGGAATTTATTCTTTAATCAGAAAAAAAAAATGCTTACATTCTTTTTCAGTTCTAGGCATTGTGAATGTAGTGGTGAATGAAACAGGCCAGACAACTGCCCAATGAAACTCGTAGAGAGGCATTAATTATTCTGTAACTTTGGCAGTGTTGGAATTCTGTCCCCCCCCCCCCATTTCCATGATACCAACATCATGCTTTACTAATTGTTCTCCTATCTATCTGCTTACTTTTCCTTAGTCTCCTTTTCCACCCCATGCTGTGAAGGGTGATACTTTTCAGAGCTCCCTTTTAGGTTTTCTCTCCCCATTTCACACATTTTTCCAAAGATATTCTATGCAGACTTACACTGTAGAAAAAGAAAAAATAATTTCCTCTCTACACATCTTAGTTCTTTGCTGGGGCCCCTGTAACAAACATATTAACTAGAGAAAAACAAACATACGTGTATCCAGAAGTGTATCAACATGCATACCTCATGTTTATATGGGAGATGGCCAGGGAAAAATGAGCTAACCTGAAGAAGTGCCTTAGAACCCAGGTTTATACACCACCGTCAGCAAAGGCTAATAAATCTGTGGAGAAAGGGCAGGACAAAGGAAGGCAATTTTAGGACAAAGGAAGGCTAGTCAGTAAAGTTTGTTAGGTCAATTCCTCTGGTGCTAACACCAGGCTGAGGGGTTTTAAAGTTGTCTCCTATGATTAACTTTTGTCCTTTCTGGCAGTGAGGGGAAGAGAAACACTTTTGAAAATATACGTCCTGCTTTTAGATGCTTAGGGACAGTGTAACTAGGAAAACTTTCCTATATCTATTCCTTCTCACTTGCTTTTAGCTAAAATAACCCATATACCAAAATGGCATATTTTGGGATGCATATGCTGCAATCCACTCTTTTTTATACAACTAAATATTGATATTGTAGGAGGTCCCTGCCCAGATTTCTATCACTGCATAGTTGAGTGCTTCCTGAAATCTTACTTGGGATACATATATGTGACTCTAACTCAACACATCCCGAACCTTCCTCAACCCCCAACTTTATTCTTCACTTTGGTTTTCCTGTCTGAGCATATGGTACCAAGACTTTTTCTTGTGAGTTATGTTCCTTTTTCTGCTCTGAAGACTCTTCATCAAATCGATTAGAAACTTACTGATTTCACCTACAAACCTTTTTTCTAATTGTTTTTATTCATTTTCAGCATCAATACCCTAGCCATCTTTATCTATTCTCTAGAAACTATATAAACCCCTAGCTTTTCATCTTCGTCCCCACTCCGCACACCCAGTCTATGCTTCACGTTACAGCCAGAGTACTTCCCACAGTGAAAATTTAACTATATATTCCTACTGCTTTAAAATCACTTAAGAGTTCTCAGCTCTCTCAGGATAAAGCCCAAACTCTTGTGAAATGTATGACCAGGACTTGATTTTTCTCCCCAGCCTCTTTCCCCTTCTCATTTTTAGTTTAGACATACGGAACTAGTTTCATTTGCAAGATTATACAATGTAATTGATTCTATTGAACAAGTCAGCCTTGCTGCTCTTCACTTGACTAATATCTTCTAAACCCCATATTAGGAATCACGTATTCCAAAAAGATTTACCTGATTTTACCCTACATTTGGATTATGTGTCTCTTCCATATGTCTTATATCACCATATACTCATACACCTACTCTGTTACATCACTTCTCACACTGAACTATAACTGTCTGTGGGGTTGGCCGATAAAGTTGGAGACTGTTCTTCCTGTTTATCAGTTTATTTCCAGCATCTAGCACAATTGCTGGCACATAATGAGTATTACTTATTGAAAGAATGATTATACTCAATTTAGGCTTTTTTAAATGACATCTATTTAATTTTAAATATATTTTTTATAAGAATTGGTAATGAATTTTAAAAAGCTGTGCTTTTTCGAAACACTGGATGGAAATAATTAGATCCACCCTGCTTGACAAGTTGAATACTATCTTTTTCCCCTCTACCTTCCTTTCTTCACACTGCTACAAAGTATAGAAACAAAGGAAAAATTACAATGCTACTTCTAACTGATCATTTTATTTAATATACTGCTCATCATTTTCAGGTATAGCTATGTCATTATTTTATACAATGTCTGCTAATTTTATTTTGTTATTTTATTTACCCTTTGCAATGGATTTTTCGTAGAAGGACATTGTTAAAAACTAATATTCCCTTTTTCTGTAATATTTGTCTACCTACTAGTATGATTAGATTATGTTTGTTTTACTAGCAAATGGTTTTGCCATTAGTAGTCACTATTTTATATACTGTTATATATCATTTTAATTTTCTCTTTCTCAATTAAATGTATTCTTTAATCTTCTATCATAAAGATTTCCTCATTTTCCCTGTAAGCATAATAGGTTTTCATTGCTTTCTGGTTCTCTATTTTTTTTTCATATCACCTTCTAAAGATATGACTAAGATGACTACTATAGCACTATATTTAAGATAAAGAGATATTATTGATTCATAAATTGAGGTATTATAATATGTGTCCTATTTCTGGCCTCTTTTAATATGGCTTAATACTTTATTCCATTTTTATTGTCTCTAGGTAGTGAACAAATGTCTTCATTGAATTGCACAAAGAGATACATAAATCTTATTCCTGAGAAAATTACATTTAGTTCAGAGCTCATCAATGTGTTTGAGTAATTTGAGTTTATTTTTCAAATGTGCTTTGCCTTTACATATTTTAAATGGGTTTTTACCAACCTTTGTGCTTCTTAATTACCTTATATTGTTAAGTCTTTTGGAATTCAACCAATTTACGTAATCTCAAGAAAATTACAATATATTTTTTCTGCAAACTTTAAAGCTTCACCTTCTTTTCTAGATCATTAACAAAAGTATTAAATAGGAGACAGTGCTCTGAATCTTAGACTAACCCTGCTAATTAAGCTCTTTGTTTCTTGAGGATTTAGAACTTATTTCCAATCAATTTCTACCACATAACTTGTTTTTAGTGGTTCAGGGCCTTCCCCAGGGGGTAGAGGGCCCTGAGCAAATCATTTTAGAATATCATTGCTTAACATTTTTATTCAAATGAAATTCTGTGAAAGTTAACAGCAGAGACATCCTTAAAGTGTAAAGCTCCCCGAGGTATGCTTAAAGAAGGCAATTCTTTATCGGTAGCAAACCCATTTCCAAACATTTTTGCAGCACTTTTTAATGATCCAGGGCTTTACAAATTTTAGAATTCATAGAGAATCACCTGGGGGAGAATGTTAAAAATGTAGGTTCCTATGTCTCCCCTTGGATTTGCTAAATGGGAATTTGGCATCGTTTGGTTGACTCACTTTACTGTTTTAGAAAAACCGCCCTACATGAATTATGGTTTTCTAACCTATGTTTCTCAAAGTCTTTTCCACGTACTAGAAAAATCAGCATCACTTGGGAGTTCGTTAGAAATGCACAATCTCAGATCTCTTCCTAGGACACTGAAACAGAATCTTAATTTTTAACAATAGTCTTAGTTGTTGTTTGCCCATTAAAATTTGAGAAGCACCCTATAGAACACACTTCGAGAAAAACTACAGTGTAAGAAAACCATGATATGCCATGTATAGACCCAGCTACAGATTTCATTTCTTCCTCAATCCCCTTGTCTCCTCTAATGTTTACTAATTTACCTAGATCAAGGCCTTGCAGTATATATGGTATGTTTTTTACTGAATACTGAATTATATGCTGTACATAAATAATGCTTGTCTAACAAAACTTTTTATGTAGTACCTTATGTTTAACTTTCCATTATAATTTTTAGAAATACTTAAGTAGATGCTATGTACTGTGTTTCCTTTATCATTTTGTGTTAAAGAAAAAATTATTCATTACTTTTATTAAAGGCAGGAAAAAGAAATTTGTTCAGGAAGAACTAATGCAATGAGGTTTTGCAGTAGTGGAGAGAGATTGAGCTTAATTCTAGATAAAACAAAGGTAAGTGAAGATTTATAGCCGAAGAGCAGGAAGGGGTCAGGAGATGGAAAATTAGTAGGATGATACATCAAGGTTAGGGGGATTTTTCCAGATAGACTCAGCAGGATTTTTGCTGAAAGGAGACCTACATAGTGTAAGGAATGATTGGATATCCATGTTAATAATATACCAAGAGTGGGAAATTTAACTGCATTGACTCAGCAGATTTCTTGATAAAACAGTGTTTATCGGGCCAAACACAAAGTCCATGAGTGGGGCTTGGTCAAAAAAAAAAAAAAAAAAAAGAAGAGCAACCTGACTTGAATGTGGTCAAGGAGAGAGTCTTCATCAGGTATTACATGTGTGTTTTATAGCCTTTAAAACACTGGGGAATTTAAAAAGCCATGTTAATTTCCTGCTTTCATATTATGCTGGCTTCTTGAAAATTGCCTGGCCTTCATTTTTCTTAAAAAAATTTTTTTAGAGCAACTTAGTTTTAACTTTCATTGTAAAAAAACTCAGATAAAAGGTTTTATCTTTAAAACTGACAGATTTTTAAGTCGAGATTATGATTCCACGATGTAAAAAATAACCATTTACCTATGTAAAAATGTAAACAAACAGGTACTTTTAATCATATACTATGCATTTCAGTTAATTTTATTTACCATTCCTCTTATATTTTGTAGTTTGTTGTCTATATCGAAAGTATCAATCCAAATTAATACGTGGTTTTGGTTCAAAACCAACACTTAAGTGGCAGTCTACACATTTAACAAGGGAAGTATTGATATGAAAATTGGGTTGCATGTGAAATAATTAAATTTTTTAAAAAGTGAACTTACATTTAATATATGCTATAATTAGGCTTGTAAATGAAATTTAAAAATAAGAGGAAAGCAGGAGAAAGTACTTGTTATTTACAAGTCACTCTGAGGATTTCTGAGAGAACAGAATTATTTTGAATACAATGTTTTTTCCTTATAAATCAGAATGGTACGAACTAATATTTGGGGAGATGCAACATCAAGGGAATTAGGATTTTGCTAAATAGTTCAACATTGAAAACCAAAATAAATATGTAAGTAAGTAAAAAAAAAAATGATGAGTTAGAGAAATTTTTAGAAGCTGCTGGAAAGAGTAGAAAGAAATAGTCATGGAAACTGGGAATAAAGAGGGATTGGGGGGCTGGAGCAGAAATATCGTTAGTGATCATTAAATTGTTCTGTACTAGGTAAAAGACCTTCACTTTTATAACTCTAACAAAATATTCTGTGAAAACTACATTGTTTCTTCTTAATGCTTTGTAGAGAAGATTTGTATTTGTATTTTGGAAATGTGAGGAAGTGTTGAGTTCAGTTTTAAGATATATATTTGTGAGGATATAGACCTTCCTTAAATATTCTTCCTTCCATAAGTTCATATGGGTTTATGCTTATATGAGTTTTTAAAAATATAGCCATGAAATTCACTCCTTTAAATTTCAGGGTATGTTTTTTATTTTTATATTGCTACTTTGTTGAAAATACTACTCTCTATATGCTATATTTATGCTTTTATTTTGTTGACTGGAAATCATCATGAAATCATAGATTTGAAAGGGAAAATGAGGATCAAGTATAACACATTGCTTAAGTCAGGAACCCTCCTCTTGACAGCTTCTACTCTACCCACTGTTTAATTCCTGATACTTCATTGGACAACTCTAATTGCTGCAGACTGATTATATTTTACAATTTTCTCCTTACAGCTTTCTTCAGTTTTTCTACTACTAATCTACAGCAGTTTATATGGCTGCTTTGTTTTGTTTATGAATGTCCTTTGACTAGTAACTAAAACTCTACTATTCTTACTGTCCTTTTAAAAATTACTTAATTCCTTATCTCGATTTCCTTTCAACCTATGAATCTCACAATAGAGCTAAATTATATGTAAATATAATCTGAAAAGTTTTATTACTCAGTGTTACTATTATCTGAATATGAACTGTATGCTTTTATGGAATATCTCTGTAAATTCCATTTACTTTGGGATCATGGATTCTGAGGTGCTGGGATATAATTCACTGGAATTGTATCTTTATAATTTTGTATACATAGAGCTGTTTTTTAAATTTTATTTTCTGATGAAGCATATTTGCTTAGTTAAACTTGTCAGGAAGCTATTTAACAAATATGTTTAATTTTAAATTAAGCTTCCTGTGACCTCTTTGCAATTTCCTTTTAGATAAATCAAATTATGTTATAATTGAGGAAAAAAGTCTTTTCAGTTTTTGTCTCTTTTGGCAGTGTTTCTAATTGCAGTGTACTAATGTGTGGGCAATAGATCATAAGTACCAAGGGCATTGCTAATCAGGCAAATATTTGAGTCCTATAAGACTTTCTGATGCTAATCATCTTTGTGTTTAATAAGTTCCCCAATAAGATTACTAAAATTTGATAACCTTCCAAAGACTTTACTTAGAATTTTAAGAAGGTTGGCTCAAGATCAAGGGTCATATGGTCAATTTATTATGTCACAAGAAAAATTATATAAATTTTGTGTCTCTGAAACCATGAAATAAATGGCGGCTTTAGTAAATCATTTGTAATTTTGATTATCACATAAATCTAGGCAGGACATTATGTCTCATTGGAATCTTGCCATCCAATATAATAACCTAAATAAACCTAAACCTAAACCTAAAGACAAATTTATCAGGCAAAATTAAGTCTTGTTTAATTATTTGTCTATAATAAATTATATATTTATTAATGATTAAGACTATATGATTTCTAAAAATCCTCTAAGCTTTATATTTTGTTAGTACATTAAAACCGTATTATGAGAGTTGAAGCAGAAGATACTTTAGGTAGGGAAATCAACTCTGTAGACTTACCACGCCTTTCTCTTTTCACAAATCTGTTGGTTGCTTAGCTATAAGCAATCAGTTTCTTTCTTTAATAAGTTAGTAAAATAGACATTTCTTTCCACACATTTCTGCCAAATACAATTTCTTCTTTATGCACTAATTTTCTTCCAGACAACTATATCTCAAGTGATATAAGAAACATGGCACACACAAACTAATTATTAAAATTTTGTACTACACCAAAGAATTTTATATTTTTTTGCCAATATGGCAAAAATAGGTATAATTTTGATTGATTTACAAAATAATGATAACCTATGTTTTTTGCTTCAAAGTGACTTTTTAAAAATTCAGGTACTTATACTTGTATATAAGTATTTCTGGTATCAAGAATTAACTAATTGAATGCAACCTTAGTATGTAACGTGACCAATAAGATGCAGCTCTTATATGACCTATATATTTATGGTTCAAGATCAAACATTCACACTGGACAGCTATTGTAGTGTTGGTTGTTGTCATCTTTTTTTTTTTTTTTTAATTTCACAATCTAAGGGAACAGAAAGCAATGGTCCTGACTAAATAGTCAGGCATTGCACATTTTAAAAATCTTTCTGGCATACCAGTTGAAAATCATTGCTCTAGATCACTGATGTGGGTTTATTAGTGTCTAATAATAAAGAGTACTAAATCTAACAACTTGTTTTCCAGAGTGAACTTCTAGGAAATACATTTACATGAGAACTCAGTGGGCCATGTAGGAAAACAAAAAATAGGAACTGAGACCTATATATGAAACACTAGAGCTAATGTTCTCAGAAGAGAAGATGAAAAAAAATACCCTCTTCCCTTTCCAGGGGTGTTCTGGGTAGGCAGAAAAGTCATATAAAATATGCCTATGTACATAAACATCCCCAAGTGAAGGACTGAGAAAGTAAGTCATTCATTGAACTATACTTTACTCTTTACTCCTTCAATATTTCTATAAGAATTTATTAAAAATATAATTTATACAATTCAGATTTATTTGAAAATATTATTTAAATATTTCTTAATAATTGTATATACAACTTTTGACATGGAAATTCTAGCACTATGGTTAAATGGACTGTAAAATAATTTTAATGATGTAATTATTTTATCTAATAGATGTGTACTTAGTGATTTTAGTGAGTTGAAAGGATGTAGTTCAAAATATACTTTTGTATATTGTCAGATTTCTTAACTTTTCAGGATATCTATATTTGCAGTTAAAATTTTCACATAACCCGTAAAAGAATTTGAAATACATTAGTTCATTTGATTTATTTTACTATCAACAATATCAACATTACACTTAATTTGGTTTTAAATAAATTTTTTTCTTGGATCTTTAAATATTATATCTATATTCTTTTTGATATAATTTGATGATTTAAAGTATTATACAAAAGAAAATAAACTACTCTGTGAAGAGACACATAAATAAAAGTTTCCTTTCTTCAAATTAAGAGAGCTGAGTGGAAAGATGGCTTCTCGAAAGACATGTTGAAGTAAAATATAGATTAATTGTACTCATTATAGTGCAGGAGAGAAATGGAACATACTTTAAGGAGTGATAGAAATGATTTGTTATACAAAAATGTGCTAGTACTAATTTAGATATGATTGAGTATGCTTCTATTAAAACAAAGTATAAAAAAAGTTTAACTTTCATAGAGAAGACATACACTTAAATATACATTGTAATAGTAAAAAACAAATGTATATTTAACAAAGTTCAAGAATTGTTTGAATTTTTATTAATACTCATATTACTGAACATATTTTCTTACAAAATTTAGAAATATAGAGAGTTATGTAGAGAGTTGGAACAGTGCATGTTAGGGACTCAAAAAAACTATTCATAGGACAAACAATAATATATACGGAGCCACTTTAAAATGGACCAGGAACTGCCAGCCAGAGGAATTGCCTTCCACGTCTTATGCCTCAAACCTTTGGAATGTTAAAATGGCAAAATAACCTTTGGACTGTGCCTAACCAACGTGTTTCCCAGGGAAATGTTTATAAAAATAACAAGAAAATAGCTATGGCTTCTGGACTGATGACTACTGGACTGAAAATTAGAAACATTGTTTAGAATTAATATCACTGTGTTATCTGCACAGATACAAATTTCTTCCTCCTATTGTTATACTTCTTCCCCTTCTTATAAATATCCATTACCTTTGTTTCCTAGGTGGAGCATTACTAAGGCTTCTGCTGAATCTGTGATTCCCAAATAGCTATTCTTATTGGTTGCAATAAATACTTGTTGTCTCTCACTTTGAAAGACAGGAATAGGTTAGGAATAGGATGAATACATATAATAACTAATGGAAGAATACACTCCTATCTTTAACTTAATATCTATACTTAGAATATCAAATTTTTCATTGAATGGAAATGTATTTCTTAATTTATCAAATTATAGTTTTCCATGTTATTATTATTTTTAAATCAACTTCTAAATATATTGATATATAATAAAGCATTTTAAATATACAGTTTGATAATTTTTGACAAATGTAAACACTCACGTATCCACCATTCTAATGAAGATGTATAACATTTCTTTCATGCCAAAATATTCCCTAATGCTTCTTTGCAGCCTGTTTCCCTTGCTTGCCCCAAGCACGGGAAACCTCTGATATTCGACTGTTAAGAAGCAGTTCCATTATATTTGGCTTGTATTATTTTTGTTCCAAAGTTGATGGATATTCTTGTTCTGATAACAATCATGGGCCCTCTTTTCTCTGATTGATTTGATATTTCATATTAATATTGTTTACAGTTACTATTCTGAACTTTGGTAATATTTTATGTTCCTTGTGTTTCAGGTTTGTTAAACTTTTTGGGTCTTAATATTTATATTTCATGAAAATTGGAAATATCCAGCTATAATTTATTTAAATATTTTTATGTTTACCCATTTGCTTTTTAATCTGAGATTACAAGTTCATTATGTTAAACATTATATATTTCTCTAGATTCACTGAAATTATTTTTTATAATTTTTTTTATTTTTGTGCTTCATTCAAATAATTTTTATTGCCCTATCTTCAACATCATGAATCTTTCCATTTGCAGTATCTTTGCATTTAACCTGATTGATTTCTTGAGGGTTTTTTTTTTTTTAAATCTGGGAGTTTATATTTTTAAGTCAAAATTATTTAAAAAATTGACTATTTAAAATCTTATTTGACTCATTCAATATATTCACATTAAAAATTCATGAAATATATTTATAATGGCTCTTAAAAAGTTTTGTGTGCCAAATCCAGCTGCTTAGACATGTGTAGGTTCATTTCTACGGGCTGATATTTTTTCCACAGGACACATTTTCTTCCTTAGTCATATGTAGAGTAATTTTTGCATGGGTACTAAACATTGTGACTATTATATTATTAAATATGTTGATACTGTTTTTCTGCAAAGAGTGTTTAGGTTTTTTTCTGGCAAGGGGCTAATTTACTTGTGGGTCAGCTGGATTTTTTTGAGGACTTAAAAAAAGTAACAGTCTAATGTATTAAAGTAATTATTTGTATAAACATTATTTAATTAATTGCATATTTGTAATTACAAGCTTTTATTATTTCTCCCCCATGGTTGTGGGTAGAATCAGGTTTTTTAAAAACTATGTACTTTGGCCCTGGCTGGTGTGGCTCAGTGGATTCAGTGCCAGCCTGCAAACCAAAGGGTCACTGGTTTGAATCCCAGTCAGGACACATGCCTGGTTTGCTGGCCAGGTCCCCAGTAAGGGACGCGCAAGAGGCAACCACACTTAATGTTTCTCTCCTTCTCTTTCTCCCTCCCTTCCCCTCTCTCTAAAAAATAAATAAATAAAGTCTTTAAAAAGCAAAACAAAAACAAAAAAACTATATACTTTGACCACAGGAGATAGCAGAGTTCAGGCTTTAGACTAAAAGAATAACTAACTTCAGTGTGTTTTTACTAGTACTGGTAGATATTCTATTACAGCAATCATTTTAAATAAGGCATCATGAATTAGAGATTTTGTTTATGACTTAACATTTTCTTTAATGGTGAATTTAATGTAGATAGTATTGTCCTGATTTTACAAATGACACTGAAGGTCAAAAAAGCTGGTAACTTGTTCAAAGTTCATAGCAAATAAAATAGAATTGGGAATTGAGCTCTGACGTTCTGACTCAACTGGTTCATTTACAGATTTACCCATTTTTCCTCCTCTGTGTTTCTCCACCTCTTGTTCACTATTCCTTTTCTCCCCCTTTTCATTTTTCCTCTTCAATCATTCTCTCTGGAATAATATAGGTTTCTTGCTGTGTAGTGCCCTGGATAGAGATGCAAGGGGATATTTGCTTTAATATCATCTTCTGTTCTGAGCAATCATCTGTGGATGGATCATCCTCTAAGCTGGCATTTGCAGAGGTGTCTGCCTGTTCATGTTCATTTGATCCCACTTCCCTCTGCAAAATCCTTCATTATTAACCACAAGGTCCCCTCCGTGTCTTTCTTTCCTTTTTTATTCTTCTCACAACAGGGGAGATTTGGCAGCCCTTCTACACCTCACTGGTATTCTGGGTGTTTCGATGGGGTTTTCTACATCCATCTCTTTACATAATTATTCAATTTTATTTTTACATAATTATGCAGTTTTATTTTCTGTTGATATGAAAATCTGTAGAACATTCTGGATCTTGATGCTTCCCAGGACAAGCAAGGGAAGAGAGTAAATATGTCCTCTATTTTAGATCAGGTTCTAAGCTTCTCACTTCATCTCTTCTGTGCTCTATGTTTCAATTTATCTCTTTTGTATGGGCAGCTCTGCAGTTATTATTTTTAATTTTTCTGTCTTAAATAACCTGAACCACCATTGTTATTTTATTGTTGGTTTTAATGTTTTAAATGTCAAGAACTTCATGTGTCTATTTTTGGTTCCATGTCCCAGGGAGCATCAAGATTCTACAAATAGCTGGGCTATTCACAGGACAAGAAGAGTGTGGATAAAAAAGCAATTCTGTTAAAAAGTTTTGATGTAATTCCCTCACACTAGGATCAGATTGTAGGTAAAGGACAAAATAACGCTGAGAATGAGTTGGTAGGGAGCCAGAATGGTGAACATTTTATTTTAATGTGATAAGAGAGACAATAGGAGGGCATTTAAATTTTTTTGACAGAAGTAACAAAATGGAAGACTATATGGAGGAATTTTGTAACATGAAGGGGGGAGACTATGGAAGGAAGATTATTAAGTACTACTTTGCCAATAGCCAATCTTTGCTTTTTGAGTTTGTCATACTTACTAATTTATATTAAAGTTTTTGTTTTCCACAGAAGAATGGTGTTCATCTTGTCATTCAAGGTGAAATGATATTTGATGACAATTTAATTTTTACTATTTATTTCTGCTTTAAAAATATACTCATTTAATAAAACTACCAATAATTCATTGGATTTTAAGATGTTATTTGAGTTATCATGCCATAACTTTTAACCTTGTTTTATAAAAAGAAAATGAATACTTAAATGTCCCTGCCATGATTTCTAAATGTCTGTCACTTTTGTTCACGGTTTTGTTTCCTCTGATGAGGTTCTCAGCAGACAGATCTTATCTCAGTGCTGTTACAGTTTCTTAATTATTCACTGTCGTTTTTAAATGAATGCTCCAGGAATACTTGAGTATTTACATACTCTTTGTCACCTTACTTAACTTGCATGTCTCATAGAAGGATCTTAATAATTACTGTAATAGAAATTGAGAGAAGTTATGTCAGGCTGCACATACCATTAGTGCATTAATGTGTCAAAATAGCAGTGAATGACACAGCTCCAGGCAGTCTTAAAAGCTGCTAATGGCAGGCCAACTCTACGGAATTGATTTGTAAGCAATACGAAAGCTATAAAACTTTCTCCTTGATATATAGTTTCAGAAAACCTTGTTCTATTATTCTCCTTATTTTTAGTAAGTGAGTAATAGCTATTTAAATAAGAGAGCAATCTGTAATGACAACATAGTTGATGTTCTTTTTGTTAAAGTAGTAATAGAAAACTTCAAACAGGAAAACTAAGGCAATACCAGGATGTTAACATTAATTCAGTTGTTTACATTTACTGCAAGTTAATCATAACTTGAATCTTATAAGTTATTGTTTTGTGATTAATAGAAATGGATGTGGTAATGTGGTTTGTCAAACTAATAAATTTTGACACCTAGAAGAACTGAACAGAAAAATATTCAAATAGTCAAATAAGCTTCATATATAGAAATTTATGAGAAATCATGTAATAAATGTGAACATAGTTGTATACTAGTTTTAAAAACTGAAAAAATATATTTAAAACTAAGAGAATACAAAGTCCAAAACTAATTTTCTGTTGGGTGATAGATGAAAATGTATTGTTCTTCATATAGCTGTCAGAGATCAGTATAACAACAACAAAAAATGGAATTATCTTCTGGAGGGTGCACCCCCTATAGTACAGCCTTAGCCTGCTAGGTGAGTGTTCTAGGAACCTGTTTGTGTCAGTACCAGCTGATGTTGTTGTGAGAAACTTTGCTGGCTTCAGTGAATTTTTTTTGAAGACAGTTTCAACACATTTGTCCATTTCATGGTGGGTGATTTACGAGTGCGCCTGCCCACATTGTGCTGAGTGTTCAGCAGTTTTTGACCAAAAATGGCATGACCCCTTCCCCCTATACCCCACATTCCGTATTCACCCTGATGAAAAATGTCGTCAAAGGGAAATATTTTACCTATGTGGAGAGGTGAAACAAACAAACAAAATGGCAGAATCAGTAAAAGGCATCAAAATCAATGCGTTCAAAAAACTGTTTTGAGCAGTGGAAAAAAATGTCTCGATAGGTATATTTGGAGAGTACTTTGAAGGTGAATGAAGTTTAAGCATGTAAGAATAAATACACGATTTTCTATAAATAAATTGCAGGATTTTTGTGTCCCCTCTCATATTGTCTTTGGTGTTTGGGTCAGTCTGTCTCTCTCCTGAGGATCTCCATTAGAACAGGGACCATTCACACTGCCACTGAGCTTATCATTGTGGCTTCCAGGATTGATCCCCCAATACACAACACAAATTAGGAGTCTGATTTAATACTTTTATACACAGAGAATGTGTGCTCCTTCAAGGGTCAAACCATATAACTTTGATATAAGACAGTTTTTATAAGTGTCACAAGAATGGCACAAAGGACAATTTAATATGAACATAGATCTTAAATTTCTAAAACTTGCCCCAAATAGACAGCTGTTAAAAGAAAAAAAAAGTGTAGTATGGTACACTGTGCATTGGAATTGACATTCTAATTTGCACATTAAAAAACGAGTTCAATTAAAGTATTTGAAAGTTTCCATTTAACCCTAAAATTTGTAACTCTGATTCAGGTCCTAGTTTATGGCTAAACCATATAAGCTACTGCAAATAACTTTTGAATGGATCCAAAAATACTTTTTTCAGTCTGTAATGAACTGAGCTCAGAAACAGGCAGCTTGACAGCTCATGGATTTTATTCCACGTGAGTGACGAGGAAGAGGGAATATCAAGAAAACCCTCAAGAGCTTTGAAATTTTCCAGGGTGTACCTGAGGACAGTGCCAGGGGAAAAAGAAAACCTGATTTATTTATTTTTATTTCTATCCTCCTCTCCTCATTTCATCTTCATGTTTCCATGATTTTCACTGAGTAGTTGGAAATAAAGTAACTTTTTGAAAAAAATTCTTTAATCAGGCTGAAAATACAATATTATAATATCAGAACAAAAATATAGAAAATATTCAACATAAGATTTTAAAGTTAGATTTCAACAAAAAGTATATATAATAAACTTTATATAAATTTATAAATTATACATATACGTAAATTTTGAATCTAAAAATGCAAATATTTTTAACATATAATTACAGGCTGAATTCCTAGGGAATTTTATACTCGGTATTATAGTATTTTTATTTTAGATCTAAGTGCAGAAAAACAATATGGCATAGTTCCAAAATTTTTTCATATATTGAAATTACTTTTAAATTCCTTACTCCAACTTTACAATATTTTAACTTTACAGACTGCATTCAATCCTAACTTCCTGTTCCAAATTGCTCCCTCAACTTATAATTTACTACTCTGGAGACAGTGGTTGACTTTTTATGGGGTGATTATTTTCCAGTTGTTTTTTCTCTCAATTCCCTTTTCTGCTTTTCCCCTCTAAGCACCCACAGACACATGTATGTGTCTTTTTTCATTCACTTGATATGTGGTCTTTACAATGAGGCCGTCTTTCTGTAAAAACAAAATTTTATATCTTGTTAAAAATTCCAGAGTGTTGTGTCCCAAATGGGTATATATTTCTGAGTATAAGATCCTAAATCTGAAAAGCCAGAAGAAAAAACGACTTGCTTATAATATCCAAAACTACTTTTAATAATGCAGCCTTACAGGTTTACTAAGACCATGATTTACAGTAATGCAAATTTCTATAAGTAAGGTTTTCATTTCTGAAAGTGTGTCACACCACAGCAAAAGAGATTTGTAGTTTACTTAATTATAATTGTATATCTTCACAGCATTTATTAGTGATACCTCACATTCACCTTAGGAAGATCATATTCCAGATATATTTTTTAAGTATTGTCTAAAGCTCTGATTATTTTTGCATTTAGCGTGATTTCACTGAGATATTGGTCTTAAAGGCCCATGTATTTTAAAAAAATTATCCTTAGTGGTTCTCATCATCACATTCTGTAAACTTTCAGAAAAGGTATTTTAATTAGTGACCACTTTCCTCAGCCTTGCTTCATCCCAGTCATCCTAATGAAAGAAAACACACTCACTAAGATGAATATATATAAAAATATCTATAACTCTATCTACATGTATCTTAAGTTTTTGCAAGGTAATAATATATTCAGGACAGGGGAGCTGCAACTAAAGAAATCTAAACTTGCTTGTGTATACAATATTTCATAGTAGTAAAGAAGATAAAAAGTACAAGGTAATTGAGGGCTGGAAAAGAATTTTGAGCCAACAGGCACAACTGCATCTTTAACTTTTATTTAAATATCTGCAAATACTATTTTCAAGTATATAAAGCTTGTACTCTTAAACCTAAGAAATTAAAGGGGAAATACAAATGAATTGGAGTTTTGTTTACTATTTAAGTCTTACCAAATCATATGCTCTATGAAAATATTTGGATTGCTAATAAAATACTTACCACTTTTTCTCCTTCATAAGAAACTAGAAGTCTGAGAAAGAACATCTCCAAGCCTTTCCTATATGAACGCATTTTGGGGGGAGGGGTATGCACTTTCTTTTTTCTCAAAAATTAAATAACATAAAATTTCAGTAGTACAACAATAAATTCTATGTCTGTGCACTTGACTGTGTGCTCACCACCAAAAGTCTAGTTTACTTCTGTTACTATACATTCAACTCCCCCTACCCAATTCACCCTCCCCACTCTCTTTCATCTCCACAGAACAAAAAAGCAACAAATAAACTAACAAAAGAAGAAGACACGAACTCATAGATACAGACAACAGAAGGATGGCATCCACTTCCTTAGTGAAAAGAAAATATCTCCTTGGATTAAGGACAAGCTTCATTGCAGTGCTCTGGAAATAGTCCCCTCAGGGTTCTCACAGTTTCATCACTGTCCTTGTGTCCTGTTTCTTCAGGCCACCCTCTCATTCAATTGCCTTCTTTCTCTTAACGTCTTTAACCTCTCCAGAGGCATGTGCTTCCTTGGCCTTACAATATATTCATGACCCTACGATAAGTGGAACAAAAACAAAACCTCCTTCCATGACACACTGACACTCTCGATCTCCCTTTCTTCATAGCCAGGCTCAAAACAAAACAAAACAAAACAACAAAAAAAAAGGAGGCCAAATTTATTACGTGTATCTTCTTGAATGCCTCCACCTGCTGGACTCTGTCTTGACCCCTCACCAACAACTGTTTTAAGTCAAGTGTAGCAGTGAACCCTTGAATGCAAATCCAAAGAACTTGTTTTTGAAGTCTGGTTTCTTGATTTATATTTTTTGTTTGTTTTATTTTGTTTTTGCAGCATTGCCCACTGTGACCACTTCCTTGGATTTGCGATTTTCCTTGTTTTTGTCTTAGCTTTGTGGCATATGCTGAGCAAGCATACAGTTAGTGTTTGATTTCATGAAACTTTCAGAAATATCTGGATTTAGCGTCCTTATTTTGCTGTTTACTATATGAATTATTTTGAATACATTACCTAATCTCTCTGAACTCAGTTTTCTTTTTTTGAAGTAGAAATGGTAAGGGTTGTAAGTTATATTTAAAAAAAATTTTTTTGAAGGGCCTATGTGCTGTTCCCTCAACAACTGATAGCTACTATTAATATTTTTGAACTGTGAGGGCACACTTTCCTTTCTCTTCTCTTTCCATATCCACTCTTTAATCATTCCCTTCTTTTCCCTTTGCATTCTCTCCTCTTTCCCTTCTCTTCTTTTTCCTCTTTTTTCTTCCTTTTTCCCCCTCCCTTGTCTTTCCTTTTCTTCTCTCCTCTCTTCATCTCAATCCACTTCTTTAGTGCCCTCAGATGTTTTAATCACTATCATGACTGTTGTTTCTGGTAAATCCCAATTCATTTGTCAAGTCCACATCTTTTTCAAGTGCTTCAAAATTATGTATTGAATTTAATGCTAAACATTTCCTGCTGGGGATTTCCTAGGCCCCTCAAACATAGCATGTTCCAAGCTGAAGTGAGCTTTTCTCTCTACTTCCCTGGCATCTTCTCCATTGCTCACCTTTCCTCTCTTAGTTGTAGGTGCCAATCACTCAGTCCTGCATATTTAACTTTATTATCACTTAAATCTGTATCATGCTTTCCTCATGCCCACTCTTACCTCCCTAGTTCATAATCTTATTTATTTTTACCTGGATTACTAAAATGGCCTACAACATACAGGCTCTCTTCTTTTGGTCTTGCACTCTTCTATGCCAATATTCAAACTCCTGCCAATTTGAAACTTTGAAAATGTAAATCTGATTTTCTTATATAATGTGATCTTTTAAAATTGTTTTCCATACAATTTCAGAGTCTAAAAAACAGCAATCCAGTTTCCTTAAGGTATACACATTAATGGCATATTGCTTTGTTTTCTATATATTTTTATTTTGATGATTATTGCCTATGGCAAGTGATCCTTAAATGATATATTTTGGACAATATTCATTGAGTAGTTGAAAATAGTATCTTTTCTGTAGGTATTGTGCATAATATTCTAGGTCAAAGTGGCTAATCATGTTGTTCACATTTTCAGTGGTGCTACTGTTGCTTTTTTGGTTTTGTCTGTTTATTCGGTCAATTACTGAGAGAGGTGCATTAAAATCTTTAGCTATGATTGTGTGTATATGAATTTCTCTTTACTCCTTTGTTCAATTTTTTTTCATAGTTTGGATTTTTTTATAAGTCATCTAAGAACTGAGGATTTTTTATTGAAATTTATTTTAATAATTATGAATTATCCCTTTTATGTCTTTAGTAATTATTTTTACCCTAAAGTCTTCTTAGATATTAACAATCATACTTTTTTTCTTTTAATTAGTATTTTGTGGTATATCTTATTCCACTCATTTACTTGCTTTTTTTTTTTTTTTTTGATGTTTCTATATGTCGAACATGTTTCTGGTGAATAAAATGTAATTTTATCTCATTTTTTAAACATTGTCTGAACATCTGTCTTTCCATTGTAGTTTTAGTACTTTTGTTTTATTTTATTTTACAATTATAAGACATGAAATTTATTTAATCTTTCTAAATCTTTTTATTGTATTTTTTCATTGCCATTTAGCCCTCATACTTTCTTGTCACCAACAATCACCACACTGTTTGTCATATCCATGAGTCCTTTTACCTCTTTGCTTGATCCCTCTACACCCTGAACTCCCCTACCCCCCAGAGCTGTCATCCTGCATTCTATCTATGAGCTGTCTCTATTTTGCTTTTTCATTGAGTTCGTTCATTGGATTCCATATATGAGTGATCATGGGGTATTTGTCTTTCTCTGACAGGCTTATTTCACTTAGTATACTGTTCTCCAGGTTCATCCATGCTGTTGCAAAGGTTAACATATTCTTCTTTTTTAGGGCCAACTAAAATTCCACTGTGTAAGTGTCCCATAGGTGTTTTATCCACTCATCTATTGATGGACATTTGGGCTGCTTCTGTATCTTGGCGACTGTAAAAAATGCTGCAATGAACATAAGGGTGCTTACATTCTTTCAAATAAGTGTTTTGGGTTTCTTCAGATAAATTTCCAGAAGTGACATCACTGGGTCAAATGGCATATTTATTTTTAACTTTTTGAGGATCTTCATACTGCTTTCCATAGTGATTGCACCAATCTGCGTTCCCACTAACAGTGCAAAACGGGTTCTCCTTTCCCCACATCCTCACCAGCACTTGTTTCTTTGGTTTATTGATGGTAGTCATTCTGACAGGTGTCAGTGACATCTCATTGTGATTTTAATTTGCATTTCTCTGATGATTAGTGACTTTGAGCATCTTTTCATATGCGTATTTGCCATCTTTATGCCTTCTTTGTTCAAGTGTCTATTCTGGTCCTTGGCCCATTTCTTAATTGGATTGTTTGTATTTTTGGAGTTGAGTTTTGTAAGTACTTTATAAATTTTGCATATTAACCCCTTATCATATGTTCTTCCATTATGTGGATTGTCTTTTTATTTTGTTGATGGTTTCCTTTGCTGTGCAAAACTTTTTAGTTTGATATATTCCCATTTCTTTATTTTTTTTCTTTTGTTTCCCTTTTCTGGGAGATATAGCTGATAAATTATTGCTACAATCAATGTCCGAGATTTTGCTGCCTATGTTTTCTTCCAGGATTTTTATAGTGTGAAGTCTAACATTTAAGTCTTTAATCCATTCTGAATTTATTCTTGTGTGTGCAGTATACCCATTTATGATAAAAATTCTCAACAAAATGGAAATAGAGGAAACATTCCTAAATATAATAAAGGCCATATATGATAAATCCATTGCCAGCACCATACTCAATGGGGAAAATCACAAGCATTCCCATTAAGATCAGAAATAAGACAGGAATGTATGCTTTCACCATTCTTATTCAACATCAGACAAGAAGAGATAAAAAGTATTCAGTTTGGAAAGGAAGAAGTAAAACTGCCTTTATTTGCAGATGACATGTACCATATGTAAAGAACCCCAAAGATTCCACCAAGAAACTACTAGAACCGATTAATGAATTCAGCAAAGTAGCAGGATATAAAATTATTATTTAGAAAACAGTTGCATTTTTATATGTCAATAATGAAATAACAGAAAGGGAAATTAAGAAAACAATCCCATTCACAAGTACTTTAAAAAGAACAAAACACCTAGGAATAAATCTAACCAAGGAGGTAAAACCTCTATCAGAAAATTATGAGACACTGAAGAAAGAAACTGAAGAAAATACAAACAAGTGGAAGCACCTGTTGTGTTCATGAATAGGAAGAATTAACATCATTAAAATATCCATGCTACAAAAAGAGATCTGTAGATCAAATGTAATTCCTATCAAGATTACAATGATATGTTTCACAGAACTAGAATAAATATAGTCATATCTTGGTACTCCTTGGGTTCAGAACTCATCAAACCCTGTACTGGTTGTATTTTGATGAGAAAAAAAAAAATGTGTCAGCACTTGGAACTTGCTTGGGACTCCTCACACTTGTTAGAGCTTGTATGAGTCACAACACTGCCCTGCAAGGGAAAATGCTTCATCAGTGGTCACTTGCTTGAAACTCATCAGTTTTGGCACTGGTCATGAGTTCCAGAACAAATTAACAATGAGCACTGAGGTACTACTGTATTTCAAAGATTTGTGTTAAACTCCAAAAAGCCCCACACAGCAACAACAATCCTAAGAGAGAAGAACAAAGTTTGAAGAATCATACTACCTAATGTCAAAATATACTATAAGGTCATAGTAATCAAAAGAGCATGGTATTGGCATAAAAACAGACACATAGATCAATGGAACAGAATGGAAATCCTTGAAATAAACCCACACCTTTATAGTCAATATTTGACAGAGGAGGCATGAACATACCATGGACTAAAGAGAGTTTATTTAATAAATAGTATTGGGAAAATTAAGCGCAGAATGATGAAACTAGATGATCTTCTTATACCATGCATAAGTTTTAGTACTTTTAGATTTTAGGTATTTACTAATATATTTGTGTTTAAATCTATCCTCTTGCTATATATTTCCTATTTCTTTCATGTACTTTTTGTCTTTATTTCTCTTTTCTCCCTTATGAATGAAGAGTTTTAATTATATTAGTTGTATCTAATTATGTATCCTTGTTTCTTCCTTGTATACATTTTAAGTGCTTATTCTTAAGATTTCAATATGTATTCTTGATTAATAGAGTGTATCTATGTTAGTGCTAGTGGCATTTCTTAAACAATGCTAAAATAATGCAACACTGTAGCTTCATTCAGTCCTCTCTTACACTTTCTACTATTGTTATCATACATTTTTCTTCTTATGTTGTGTACTCACAAGACAAAAGTAATATTGTTGTGTTAAGCAGTCAATATTTTTTCCTATGTATCAACATGGGCACCTCTTCTAGTGCTCTTCATTCATTCCTTCAGTTTAATCTTTTCATCTGAAGTTATTTTTCCTTCAACCTTCCTGTGTATTTTTTATATTGTACCCAATTATCTCAGCCGGTGGCTAATTGTCTCCTAAAAATATTTTTATTGCATTTTCATCTTAGAAGGGTATTTTCACTAGGTTAAATCTCGATTAGGATTTAAAAAAATCTTTGAGAGCTCAGCACTTTTACTAATGATTTCAATATTTCTATTTATAAGTCTACTATCAGTTTTATTGTTACTGCTTTCATAATTTATTTTAGTCTTTGGATTTAAACAGCTTGACTTGATGTGACTAGTTGGTCTTTATTTTATTTATCTTGCTTATGTTTCACTGATCTCCTTAAATATATGGGTTTATCAGTTTTGGAAAATTCTTGGTTATTATCTTTTTAAAGGTTACTTTTGTCATAATCTCTCTGGCATCTCATTTGAGTAATCTAGTTACAAATATGTTATACATTTGCTGTGTCTCTTACATCTCTTGTACTCCATTTTGTTCTTTCAATACATTTTGCTTTCTATGTTTCAGTTTACAAATTTTTTTATTGACGGGATTTTCAGTTCACTAATCGTGTCTTTTCTGTCCAGTTTACTGTTAACCTCATCCAATGAGCCTTAAATTTTAGATATTGTGTTTGTTCAATTTTTAAATGCTTTCTTGATATTTAGTAGGTTTCAATTCCTAATACAAAAAAGTTCATCTTTTCATCAAATTTTTCAATATTTTCTTTAATTATTAATAACATGTTAATATTATTTTAATGTTCTTCTTGGATATCTCCAGTATCTGGATCATTTGTTTATATGCTTCCATTACTTACTTTTTGTCTTGATTGATGTGCACAACTTCCTGCCTCATTGCATCAGACTGTGTGTGTAAAACAATTGTAAAGGTTACAGCTCTATAGTTTATTTGCCAACAGGGTTTCTCCATGAGAGGTCAACTATTTCAGTCTAATCCAAGATAGAGCATTATCAAATCTGGGGTGCAATTTTAGCTAGGACTCAGTTCACTTTTGGTTCATTCTTGTTCCTTGGACATGACCTTTATGAGCTTTTGATTAAAATACTGGTAGATTTTTGTCTTACTGTTCCTGAAAAACTGTGGCAGACTTACCTTTAGTGTTTTGTCCCAGAAAACTTCAAAAAACATCAGAAGTGCATATATAATTAGACTTCTCCCTTATCAGTACTTGTCTCATAAATATAGCCAGTTGGGAAAGATTTCACTATTCTCTTAGGCTTACCCCCATCCTTGTCCATTTTCCCACATAAATTTGACTTACATGACAAACTGGCCACTTGCCTATGGCTTTTTTGGTTTCCAAACAATTACATGGGCTTTGCATGCTCATCAAACATTCTGCTGGTGTCTCCTTACTACAGTAAAGTCACTTTGGGATACCACTCTGATCCTGGGACTCAAATAGTCCTAGAAAAGAAAACAGAGGGTGATTATCAGATCACCTAGGAAACACTTAGCCCTCTGGTATTTTAGCTTATCTCATTTTTATTGTTTCCTCAGCACTCCAATATCTTTAAAAAATGTGACTAAAAATTATCTGTTTTACTCATTGTTGCAGTGTGAGCATTGGCCTTCAACAACTTACTAGATCCTATTCAGAAATGGAAGTTCCCCATCCTTAACTGAAGCTTGTTTGTTCTTTCTTAAAGTTCTACGCTGTAAGACTCTGTGATCTTCTTCATAACACTTATCTCACTTGATAGTAATGATCCTTTGTATCTATACAGTATATGTACATGAGTGTGCAGGGAATAAGGGATATTGGCTGTGTTTGCCTGTTGTGTTTATTTGTCTCTGTCCCTAGATCTTAGGGTTTCTAAAGTCAGTGTTCCAGCATTGTGTCTGTGCTGCATGGAAGGTGAAGAATACACTTGGAATGAATCAAAGATGCTAAGATAGATTAGTGTAAGTTTAGAATCATGTTTCACACTTTTACATCTTTCAGTCTCTATGGTACCAATGCAAGCCCTTATCAACTGTTGCCTAAAATATTTATTTATTTATTTATTTATTTATTTATTTATTGTTGTTCAATTATAGTTGTCCCCATTTTCACCCCATTACTCTCCCCTGCCCTACCCACCCCCATCTCCCACTTTCAATCCTCCCCCACTTTGTCTTTGTCCATTGGTTGTCTATACATGTTCTTTCATGTTCCTACTCTTCTTTTTTCCATTATCCCTTTCCCTGTTCCCCTCTGGTCACTGTCAGTTTGCTCTTTATTTCCATGCCTCTGGTTCTATTTTGCTCACTTGTTTGTTTTGTTGATTAGGTTCCACTTAGAGGTGAGATCATAGGGTATTTGTCTTTCACTGCCTGGCTTATTTCAGTTAGCACAATGCTCTCCAGTTCTATCCATGCTGCCGTGAAGGGTAGGAGTTCTTTCTTTCTGCTGCATAATGTTCCACTGTGTAAATGTACCACAGTTCTTTGATCCACTCACTTACTGAAGGGCCTAAAATATTTAAAATAGCTTGCAGTAAAAGTATCTCCATTCTCTTCATATTAATGTATAATTTAGTGGCAAAGATGCAATTTTGACTGAGACAAGTTTGTCAGTTTAGCCTATTAACACTAACACTTCCACTTTTTGTTATGTCTTATAGAGCTTAGCAGTGTTTTATTTTTAGTAGGCATTTAATGTTATATGTAAAGTGATTGCTAAGGTTACTACATTCTTATATTTTCAAATTAATTCTGATAACCAATTGGATAAGACTAATTACCTGGAGTACACTATTATGATGTCATTTGTAGTTCTGAAATACAAACTACTGTTTTCCATCTTCAGAGTAGATGCCCTCTTTTATCTCTTTAACCTGTGGGAAACGTGGGGAAAACAACGTAAGCATTAGATATTTTATTTGACTTTATATAATGTTAAAAGTGCAGATTTATCTTGATTTAAATCAAATGCTATAAATACCTGTCTAGTGTTAACACCTTAATAAGGCTTTGTTTTTAGATTTTTTTTAATAATATATGAATCCTCATTAGCCTGTTCTTTCTCACACTTTTCTTTCTCATTTAAAAATTCTCTGATTGCCTGAACAATGTGCTAATGAAACTTCACTGTTCTTTACACTTTATTTTAAGGCAAGATACTATTGCAAATTTTTGTCAGATTTTTTTTCTGAACCTAATTAAAATTTAGTGCATCAATTTTAATTTTTATAGATTGGATATCTAAGGTCCATAAGGAGGAATAAAGTTTCATCTTAAAACTTGAATGAAAACTTTTATTGTATTATGTAAATTTGCACCTGAAACTTCTTAAAATTTTCTCATGAATTGGCATTAATTGGTGGATTGTTTTTAGCTTTATATCCCACACATAATTCAAATTATACTTAACTTTTTTTTAAACTGAAACGTTTCTGTTAATTGAAGTAACAAAAATTCATCACTTGTTATTCAGGGGATAGTGAGTAATAATTAGATATTTCAAAATCAGAAGTCAAGTTCCAGGGACTTTCTGTAAATCTTCCTTTCTTCTTATTCCAATATTACCTTATTTTGAAGTAAATTATTTATTAATAGTCTATAAAATATGATTTTAATATTTAATATAAATAAAACATGCTTTTCAAATGAAGACACAAATTAATAAAATGGAAAACAGCAAACTATTTCAAATAACACAATAATTGTAACTTGATTTTTCATTGATATATTTTCATTATCATTAAATTCAATGTTATCTAATTTTCTTTCTGTTTTGGGGTTTGTTTGTTTTTTTTGGCCTATGGATTGTAGAAAAATATATTGCTTATTTTTGTAGGTATGACTTTTCTGGTAGAAATTCTTTATTTTGTCATTTTCTTTTAATATCGAGCATCATTATTTAAAAGTCCCTGTCTGATAACCACTACATCCCAGTCAGCTATGTCTGTCTTTATTGTTTCTTTTCTGACTGTTGATCTTGTTTATTGAGCTACCAAGGAATTTCTGATTATTGCTAGACAGTACACATAAAAATTGTAGCGCATATGGATCAAAATTTTCTTTCTACAGCCCAGGCCAGTGTGGCTCAGTGGATTGAGTACCAGCCTGAAGCCAGCCAAAGGGCCGTGGGTTTGATTCTCAGTCAAGGCAGATGCCTGGGTTGCAGGCCAGGTCCCCAGTGGGGGGTGCATGAGAGGCAATCACACATAATGTTTCTCTCCCTCTCTTTCTCCCTCCCTTCCCCCTCTCTAAAAATAAATATAAAAATCTTAAAAAAAAAAAAAACCAACACAAAACTTAAGACAATATGCTGTGTTTAAAAAAAAAAATGTCTTTCTCCAGATAAAATTCACTCTATCCCAAAGCAGGCACCTGTATTAGGTAGATTACCTCAACCCAATCAGTAACTAAGCTGTTTTAAGATGAGTTTGAATTTTTTGTAAATATAAAGTATGTCTACACCATATTCACACTGGATCTTAACTGAGAGCCAGACTCTTACTGGTTCTCAGAATTTGAGACTGTTGAAACTCTTCTCTGTGTTACAGCTGCTTTCTGCTTTGCTGATAGTTCATTTTTTTGAACAGCTTTCAAATCCATTGTCATAGAGTGAACTGTCAAATATTAGGCTAAATTTTTTCTGCTTCTGTTTCTTCAAGAAACTTGGCTCTTCAAGAACTGGCTATCTTTCTAGAACCACTTTCCGTATTTTCTTACTTTAGCTCTTCAAGATTGCTGATAGCTCTCTGGCTTCCCTTCTCCTAGCAGCTCTCTGCTCACTGCCTGTTCCTCAGGCACTGCACCAAGAATGACCAAATAAATGCTGCAAAGGGACAAGCAGTCAAGAGAATGTTAGGGTAACTTTCAGTCGGTTCCTTTGTCTTGGGATATTGTCTCCTCAAGTCTTTACTGCCTCGGCAGCTCTTCATTATCTTACTTGCCTTTTTTCTTAATTTAAATTTGTTGGACTGACAATAAGATCATATAGATTTCAGATGTACATTTTTGTGATACATGTTCTGTGTGTTGCATTGTGTACCCATCACCCAAAGTCAAGTAATCTTCCATCACCATATATTTGGCCCTTTTCACCCTTTACAACAGTACCAACCTCACTTCCCTCTGGCAACTGTTGTACTGTTGTCTGTGTCTATGAGTTTCAGATTTATATCCCACATATGGATGAAGTCTTATGGTTCTAAGCTTTTTTGACTGATTTATTTTGCTTAGCATAATATTTTCAATGTATATCCATGTTGCCACAAATGGCAGTATTTCTTCTTTTATTATGCCTGAGTAGTATTTCATTGTATATATGTACCACTTCTTCTTTATCCAATCTAATAGGACACTTCGGTTGTTTTCATGCCTTTGCCACCATGAATAAGACTTGCAGTGAACATAGGGGTACCTATATCTTTGTGAATGAATGTTGACAATTTTGGGGGGTAGATACCCAGAAAGAGGAATTGCTGGGTCATATGAATATTCTATTCATAATTTTTTGAGGAGCCTCCCTATTGTTTCCATAGTGGCTGTACCAGTTTATATTCTCATCAGGGAATGAGAATCCCTTTTTCTCCACAACCTCTCAAACACTGTTTATTACTTGTCTTGTTAATAGCCATTCTTACAAGTTTGAGAAAGTATCTTATTGTATTTTTGTATGTATTTCCTCTGTAACTACTGAAATTGAACATCTTTTCATATACCTGTTGGCCATTTGTATGTCTTCTTGGGAGAAGTGTCTGTTTAGGTCCTCTGCCCATTTTTTAACCGGATTGTTTGTTGTTTGGTGTTGAGTTGTATGAATTCATCATATATTTTGGACATAAACCCCTTGTCAGAGCTGTTGTTTGAAAATATCTTCTTATTCGGTTGGTTGTCCTTCTGTTTTATAATGGTTTCTTCTGCTGTGCAGAAGCTTTTCAGTTTGATATAGTCCCGTTTGTTTATTTTCACCTCTATTTCCCTTGTCTTTGGGGTCAAATTCATAAAATCTTCTCTAAGACCAAGGTCCGTAAGTTTAGTACCTATGTTTTCTTCTATGTAATTGTTTCAGAACCCTTTCAACAAACAGTGCTGGGAAAACTGGAAAGCCACATACAAAAGGATGAATTTAGGTCTGTTTTTCTAGCTATTTTCTGTGTGTTTATATGTGTGTGCTATAAGCCATTTTATCATGGCAGAAAACATACCTATGACTGTGTTTAGTTTAAAGGAAATATGGTTATATTTGGTATATTTTCCAAGAACAGACTTTCTTCCTTTAATATTTTTAAGAATCTTTTCATGACTAAATCTGGATGAATATACTGGTAGATAAATACTTTTTTTCATTCTGGGTTACTTATGGGATAGTATAATTATAGTACTAAAATGAATTGAGTCATTTGTCTGTTGTTAGACATTTAAGTTGTTGATTTTTTAAAAACAATTACAAATGATGCTTCATCAGCCTTGAGTATTGTGTTTATATGAATCTCTAGGAGATAACGAGAGATAAAATTACCTGATTAGAGGACATACATATTTGAAAATTTTGATAGATATAACCAAATTGTTTTCTATAAATTCTTTATTATTTCACCTATTTTGCCACATTCCATTAATATCAATCCATTTTGATATTTTGCTATATTCAAATATATTGAGATTTTGCAAATATGAGAAAAACATTTTTTTCTTATTTAGTAGTTCCCTAATTACTAGTAGAGTATAATATCTATTTATTTGTGTGTTAGCCATTTGTATTTCTTCTTTTGTAAATTACCTTCATAGACATCCAAATTTTCCAATGTGTGATATGTTTCAAGCTGACTTGTAGGCATTATTTTTGTATTTTAAATATTATCCCTTTACTTATTATGCATATTGCAAATATTTTCTTCTTGTCTATTCTCTTAACTTTTTTTTTCTGGTGTCTCATAGTATCTCATGGCCACTCATCAATAGTTTTGACTGATAGTTTATAAATTTCCTTCAATACAGTTAAACCTTATGGCCTGTACGATTGCTTCTTTTTAACTTACAAATTACTAGGATTTTTATGTGTATGTCTCAATGTATTGTTAACTTTAATGAACTTACAATGGTTGTTATAAAATAATGTATTTTTTCTGAGGATTAAGTGTCTTTCTTCTTTCCATATTCTTCCTGCTTTTAACTCTCTTCTAGATAATTGCCTCTCTCCACCTCCTGCCACTGCAAGCTCCTGAGTATATGTGTATGTTTTCTATGTTTTAATTTCTGTCCAATTTGGGGAGATAACATGAAGTCTCCAATTACAAGAGTAGACTTGTACATTTCTCCTTACATTTCTAGCATTTTTTTGTCTTTTGCATGTGTTTTGAACACTATTGTTAGTTAAATGTAAGTTAACATATTTTACATTTGTTTACTCAATCTTTTAGAAAAATGAAAAAGTTTAGCAGGCTAAAACTTTTTAATGCCTGCTGCCTGAAATATGTGTGATAGTAATATTACCATTTCTATTTCTTTTCTATTACTTTTCCTCTATTTTTATTTTTTATGGTTTATTTTTAGGACTTGCTTCATGTAAACAGGGTTTACCTGATTTAACTTTTAAACATAATCTGAAATGTATATACTAAGAAAGGCTGTATTAACAACTGGTTCCTATGTTTCATTAGTTTAAGAAAACACAGCTATATCTTACACATTTTAGATGCACATAAAGGTTGTAAAGAACCACTTCTCATTGTAATTATTCAGGGACCCAGACTAAAAGCACCCACCATTTAAAGCACTGATCATTGTGTTAGAGGAAATACAATGTTCTGAAGACTTACATCAGCCACTGAATGCTTAATAAACATCACTTCCATTTAAAGCTCATTGACAAGAAGTAATTGTGATTCAAGTAACTCAAGGTGGGGATGGAGTGTGAAGGGTCCAGAGTCCACGTGCCCACCACCTCAAAATGTTTATTGGCTGGGAAAGTGCCCATTGCCAAGATAAACGTTCTAATCCTTATATCTATTTTAAGAAAGTACAGAGTTCAGGCTTTTTTATGTCGAGAGAAGAGTAAAAGGGAGGGACTGTTTTTAATAAAATCTCAAGCTCTAAGCAGAATCCATTTTATGATTAGCATGTCTAAAGCAAGCACTACAGGGATTAGCCAAAAGGCCGTGGGAACAATGCAGCCTGAAATAGGATGCAGTCAGAGAGAGACCTAGCATTTCACTCTGTTATGGGATGAGACAAGCAATGAAATCTTATACGTGTTTGGGAGGCAGAGAACTGGAAGTATTAGGTTAGCTACATAAATACTTATCAGAGAGGATCTTTGCTTTTATTTAATTAATTAATCAATGTATTTATTTATTTTTTGTTTTACTCTTGTCCTATTACCGTTGTCCCAATATCCTGCCCCCTGCCAATTGCTCTCCTCTGCCCTGCCCCCCTCCCCACAGTCAATCCCCACTCTGTTGTCCATGACCATAGATCATTTTTACTTGTTCTTTTACTAGGCCCCTCCCCCCTCCTCTCTGATTCCTGTCAGTTCGTTTCTTGTTTCCATGCCTCTGGTTCTAATTTGCTCATTTGTTTGTTTTGTTCATTAGTTACCTGTTATAAGTGAGATCATATGGTATTGTCTTTCACCGCTTGGCTTATTTCACTTAGCATAATATTCTCCAGTTCTATCCATGCTGTCACAAAAGGCAGGAGTTCCTTCTTTCTTTCCCCCACACAGTATTGCATTGTGGAAATGTATCACAGTTTTTTGATTCACTCATTTATTGATGGCACTTAGGTTGCATCCAGCACTTGGCTATTGTAAATTGTGCTGCTATGAACATTGGGGTGCATAGGTTCTTTTGAATTGGTGTTTCAGGATTCTTAGGGTATAATCCCACAGCAGTGGAATGGCTGAGTCAAAAGGCAGTTCCATTTTTAGTTTTTAGTTTCCATTTTAGTTTCCACAGTGGCTGCACCAGTCTGCATTCACATGAACAGTGCACTAGGGTTCCCTTTTCTCCACATCCTCGCCAACACTTGTTGTTTGTTGATTTGTTAATGATCTCCAAAATATATAAAGAACTCACATAACTCAGCACCAGGAAGACAAACAATCCAATTAAAAATGGGCAAAGGACCTGAACAGACACTTAACCAAGGAGGACATACAGAGGGCCCATAGACATGTGAAAGGATGCTCAACAACACTAGCCATCAGAGAAATGCAAATTAAAACCGCAATGAGATTCTACCTCACACAGGATCTCTTGTTTTATTAGAAAATTTAGCTCATTCACATTAGTGTTGATTAATGGTATTTATTGTGCTGTTCATGTAGCTTTATTTTATATTTTTTCAGAGTATTTTCTTATACTTTGTTTTTACCTTTCTATCTCTTATTTGACTGATTAAATTGAGCTTGGTAATATAATGATACAATAATTACTGGCAAGACAGGCTGAGAATTTTAGATTTTAAAAAGTAATCTGCAATACAAGTTCTTGGACTCTAATAGTGCACATTATTTAGCTTAGAAAGTAATTACATATAAGATAGGCAAAAGGAACTATAGCTCATAAGTTGGAAATTCTAAACAATGAGTTTGAAAAATACTTTTTATTCTTTTCAGTTATTAACATTGCCAGAAAGGTAATCTTTAGTGTTAATATCATATTATTAGGATATACTTTTATCTGTCATGCTTTTTGAAAGTACTATAAAAATATGTGCTCAATAAATATTTGTTGAGAAATTAATACTTACTTGAATCAAATTTGCATATTTTACTTTTCTTGTTATCATAATTTATTATTAATAGGCAGTTTTAAAAATCTATAACATAAATTAGAATTTTATTTTTTTCAAATATAAGATAATAGTTATTCTTAAAGATAGTTGTTGATAGGAAGATGCAGGCAGATAAATGTGTTTTAATATATAGTTATTCAAAATATACAATATTTATGAGGAAATAAGTCATTTAGTACTTACAATGTTGTATGCATAAATTGAAATTGGTTCAGAAACCCTACTATTTATCCTAAATTTTAACTTGTTTACTGTCTAACATGTAATTGGTTCAACTAATGTTAAGGAAGAAGTGAATTACCTAGAGAAGCCTAGGTGGATAACTTCCTACTGGTTTTAAAATGTGACACTACTTTAGTAAACTTATCATCTTCTGGGCCCTGACTTTCAGCTATTCTATTTCATAATTTAATTTTCTAGTACAATGGTGGAGGAAATTTATAAACAGACTCATGTTAAACAAGCTCTGGAGACTGATATGTAAAACCAAAATGTAAATTTATAATAAGGACTATAATTGCTAAAAGTACCAAATAATGATAGCTACCTGAGAAGCCTAACTATAGTCAAGGTGCCAGTCTACAAATTTATAATAAGAAATACAGCTCTCTAAGGGATCAGGCACTTGAGTCTTCTTCTAGTAAGCATATTTTCTCTCTATGTGCCATGTGAGAAACTACATTATATTTGAAAGGTAGTTTGTAAGCATCTAATTAGAAGTAGGCAAATTAGTTATGTGACTTGAAGTTTGACAGCCTCAAATTAAGATACATCTCAAGGAACATAAGGGTATCTTATTAATTTTTATATCCTGATTATGTGGAGCATGCTAGAGGTTTAAAGAAAAATCAGTTGAATATTATTATAGAAAAGACCATATATTCCAGATGTTAAGAAATATTTTATTCCCCACATTGAATATCTTGCCGTAAAACATATGTTATTGCTAAAATGAGAGCTGTTAGGGTAAACAGAGTCAATCTTGCTCCCTCACCCAGATGTTTGGGTAATGAAGATAAGTATAGTTCCCATAGCCATGAGTCTGGGTCTGATAAACTGTATTCTCATAACCTTGAGTGGGTCTACATGTACAGAATCCAGTTATGTTATATAATGTTTTGGCACCCTGCCATCTTTGTGTGCATTTAGTATATAAGGGATTTGGAGGCTTTCCACGGCAGAACTCGCGGCTTACAGCAGCCTTGGTTTGCCCAACCCTTGTATAAAGGCATGTCAGGCATTCCCACAGCTCCACACATTTTCTTCTTCCTGCCTGAATCCCGAGTGAACCTGTGTGGCCTTGAAAGGTCTCAAGACAATTGGCGCTGTCAGCAGGATTCTAGCAGTATCCTATGGAGGAGCCCTGGGCTCCCTTGGAGGGTGGTCTGGAAGGGTGGCTGGTCACCGTATGTGGTATCTGGTGGTGAGTCTCCTGGCAGTGTGGGCTTCCCCCTAGAATTGGGCTGATGTTAGTGGCGCACCCCACGCGATAGAGAAGGCCCTGTGTGTGGTTGGGGAGGCCCTAAAAAAGCCCAGTGCCTGTGTGGCCTTGGGGGCATGGGCGCAATGGGCTGGGTGTTTCTTTCAGCTTTGGGAGTTGAGACACAGACTGCACTTTGTGACACCGAGAAGTTACATGACCTCCAAGGAAGAAAGGAAGCCTTGGAAGTGAGACTCGGCACCCTGGAGTTAAGATCTCCTGAGTGGCAGAGCAGCCAAGATTCCTCTCCCCAACTGTAGTAAACACGGCGGCGGGAAAAGAGGAGGAGAATTGCTGCTTCTGTACCCTCCTCGCCTCCCGATGCGGGACACAGTTGCTAAGAGTGACTGGGCCAGAGGACTGCGGCCCAGGGTATGGGTTTGGTCTGGGGGCGGGGGGGCTGCTGTTGTTGGCAGTGCCTGGCACGGGCCCTCGAGCTGAGCGTGCTGGCGCTGGCATCGACCAAGGTGCAGGTGCTGCACACAAAGGGCTCCAGGATGGAGCGCACCGCAGCGCTGGCGCCTGGAAAGCTCTGCTTTGAGCACGCTGATTGAAACAGATGGTGGCAGAGTAGGCAGTGACGGCTGAGGCGGCAGAGGCCGGAGCCACAAAGACAACAATGTTGGGCCTGGAAGCCTTTGGCTCCTCCACCTTTGGAATTTAAAGGTGGATAATATGTGCACTTTGCTCTGCTGCTCCCTTGGGCGGAGCATGTGCCTGGTTTGTTCTACACCCGCTGTGGGGAGCCCCTGCTCTTGAGGAGGGGACCAGAGCGCTGCAGCAGTCCAGTCGCGAGCTCTCGGCCTGGCCTGTGGAGCGGAGGCCACAGCGCTAACGCAGCAGTCGACACAAGTGCAACGCCCATCAGCGTGGCCACAGAAGAAGGAGATGAGGGCGGCTAGGGTGGCTGTGGAGGCCGAGGGGATGCAGCAGAGGCGCCAGCAGCCGGCGCCTGCCCAGGCGGTGTGAGCTGGGTGGGTGCTGGAGACTTGCCAGACACTGCTGCAGGGGCCTAAACGCACCGCACCGACAGAAGAGGCAGTGCAGCTGCTGTAGGAGCTTGAGTCTGCGGCCAGCGCAGGTCTCCAGGCACACTGTGCAAGTGCGAGGCCCAGCGCCTGGTGCAGGCCTAAATTATCTGTCAAAAAACTTGGGATATGACTGGAGAGGCCGGTCCTGTGCATCTGAAGGACCATATGGCTGTGCCAACCTTCCAAGGAAAGGAAAGAGATATCCTTTGAAAATTCAAATGGGGGAAGGGCCAAAAAACCAATCTACAGGGGACGGGTAGGACCGGAAAAGGTAAAGGTCATGTGGCTTTCCCTGGGTATCAGGCGACTGTCCCCCCATGCATATACTGTTTAGGTGTCCCCTTTCCTGAATGCATACTAGGCCCCTTGTGGAGGCCTGTTGAGGCTCTTGTGGAGATATGCGGAGCATGCCCCACTGTTCAGTTGTCATCCCCACTATCGGTGACTGCAGTTAAACAAACACAATATGGCTTAATACTGGAGTAGGTCAGAGTAGCCAGTGGGCAGAACTACAAGCTGTGTGGCTTGTGTTTGCCCATGAGGCACCGTACCTGACTAATTGCACAGATTGGGCAGTGTACAGGGGGCTAACATCATGGATTTCTACCTGGCATGCAAATAAATCGATGGTTATGCACAGGCCATTGTGGGAACAGGCCTGTGGCAAGACCTATGGGAGACAGGTCTCCAGAAACGAATCCCTGTATATCATGTGACAAGGCATGCACCCCTTGCTTCCCCCTCCCGGGGATGGTGTGGCTGATACTCTAGCCAAGGTGCGCTGGCTGGAAACGATGCCCGCCAGCCTGTCAGGAACAGAAGTAGCTCAGTGGCTACACTGTCGCCTCTTACTCGCAGGACAGAAAACCGTGTGGTCTACTATAAAAACTTGGGGGTTACCTATCATGTTAGCAGAGGAAGCTTGTGAGAGCTGTGTTGTTTGCTTGTGAGAGCATCCCCGGAGGCCTGTGGGAACTACTGGACAGGGGGTGTGGGAACAGGTACTGCTGACCTGGTGGCAGGTGGATATAGTCTGAACCCCTACCTAGTTCAGAGGGGTATAAGTATGCAATCACGTGCGTGGACATGGCTATTGGACTTTTAGCTGCTTTCCCCACATGGCACCCAGATCTGTAAGCGGTAATCACAACGCCAGAGTGATTATGTGCTGCGTATGGGTGACTCTTGGTCATTGAAAGTGATCAGGGATGTGTTTTACAGGGGCCTTGGTACAACAATGGGCCCAAAAACTGCAGATTGACTAGAAGTTCCATGTGGCCTATCACCAGCAAGCCATTGGAATGATTAAACAGTACAATGGTCTCCGAAAGCAGGGCCTGCGAGCTGCAGTTGCCACCTCCACACTGAGGGGGAGGGATGGACGAAATGCTTAGGGAGTGTCCTCTGGTCTCTAAATTAGAGGAGTCGGAAGAGGGGCCCAGCCTCAGTGGAAGCTCTGCTCCACCAGACTGCAGCTCCAATTCAGCTGCAGATACAGACTAAGGATGCCTTGCTGAAACCAGGCATGGGGAGACAGGGACATATTCTCTTGCCCTTTCCTGAGGTCCTAGAGTGAGGGAAAACAGACACTTGGATGTCACCTTGGGAAATAAAAGTCCCCACATGCATTGGGTGGCCCTTGTTGCCTCTTGGGGACAAGGGATGGAGAGAAACTTGCATATAGTGCCATGGGTGTTTGGGACCTGGCCCCCAGTCTTGAAAGTGACATATCCAGGGCCAGCAGACCACGAAATGCTTCTTCATGGCAACTTTATAATATATTTATGGCCCATTATGAGTTCTCCACTATTGCACGTAGATGCTGAGCCCCCAGTTGAGGCATGGAAGGTATGGTATTTGTACCCAGGAAGTCCCCCTCTGCCAGCCACTGTCTTGTTGGCTGACCAGAAACTTGCCTTGTATCTTGCCTGAGAGTCACGCTCTGCCACAGTTGGTGTTTATTACTGCTTTGTCTTTTCACCCTTAGGGTGCCGTGTAACACCTCAGTTGACTGAGTTCATGCTATGCCTCAGTGGCTAACCAGTCAGCTTGCTGGGTCTGCATTGAAATTCCCCTGAAAATGTCTGCCAGCCTCTCATGACGCATCTCTCCAGCTTCTGTCTCAAATTGAATTTGGTTATAGCACCAGTGGAACAGTGCACATTCCTTGTGGAATGCAACCTGGACTGACATCTACGCTGGATTGAAGCAGAGGCATGAGTGGCCCAAGCCATTTAGTTGGCTACTCCATATGGGATGGCTCTGGGTGGCTCACTGCTGAGTCTGCGAAGCTGGCTAGGCCAGCCCCACTTTGCAATGAGAATCTCAAAGGACAGGTCCAAGTGGGCTGAACTCCGACAGGTCTGTGTTGGACTCTGACAGATCTGTGTCAGACTCAGGCTCTAAAGCATGCCTGGGAGGCACAGGATAGTGCGTTGGCTGCAGTTCCCACTGCAGCCCTCTGGGTGTCTGGCTTACATGGGTGGTCTTACCTGCCTGGAAATTGGACTGGCCGCTGTTGGCCCTACTTGCCTGCTCGAGTTCAGAAAACTCTTGCAGTTCGGCCAACCAATTGGGAGGCATTTAAAGCACGGCCCTGGGTAAAGCATACCCGCTGGTGGCATTACCCATTAGCTACTTTTTCTCCTCAAGCTGCTTCTGTAGTGACTGAGATTGAGATAACTGCTTTATCTTTGCACACTGCTTGTGCTTAGAATGAAATACATGATTCCTTAGGCCTCTTAAATGAGAAAGCGTATCAATTGAGAAAAGGAGCCTTGCAAAATTGTATGGCCTTAGATATACTTACTGCATCCCAAGGTGGAGTGTGTGCCTTAGTAGAGGACAAGTGCTGTGTATACATTCCTGATGTCCATCACAATGTTAGCCAAGCTCTACCAGCATTAGCTTCTGAGACCCATGCCATTGAATGCCTGAGAGGGGATCCCCTGCAGGAATGGTGGGCATCCCTAACCACTGATGGTGCTGGGTCCTTGCTGTCTTGGATGGCAGCGGTTGTGTTTTGGTCACTTCTTGCTGTAGTCTATCCTGCTTTCGTGGTTTATGCGTGCAGGGCTCTGCCCTCTTCACCAAGGGACCTTCACGGAAGACACTTTTGCATAGATTGTAGGAACACAGAAGGGATGGATTGTAGGGTAAATAGAGTCAGTTAGGATAAACAGAGTCAGTCTGGCTCCCTCACCCAGATGTCTGGGTAATGAAGGTAAGTAGTGTTCCCATAGCCTTGAGAGTGGGTCCAATAAACTGTATTACCATGGCCTTGAGTGGGCCCACATGTGCAGAATCTGCTATGTTATGTACTTTGACACCCTGCCGGCTTTGTGTGCATTTAGTATATAAAGGACTTGAGGGCTTCCCGCTGCACAATACGCAGCTTGTGGCGAGTGTAGATCGCCGCCCCCCTCCCCGGCCATGAATAAAAGGATGTCTGGCATTCCCATGGCTCCACACATTTTTTCCCATCTGTCCAAATCCTGAGTGAACCTGCCTTGAAAGGTCGCAAGAGAAGAATAAAGGGAAAATATCTATAAAAATAGTAGCTAGTTACTTTTATATAAAACCTTTTCAAAATGAACATAAATAACTACAGAGGAACTGCCCATTGCACAATTCCAGGAGTAACACTTAGATACACAGCAGTACTAACTTGTTTCTTTTTACATTTTGAGATGAGTAATAAGAAATGTAAAACAGATTATCCACAATATGTGCAACTATTATTATAGACTAGATGCTGAAATTACATTTTAACAATAGATAACTCAATTTTCCCCCTTTGCTCTGGGTCATTCATACATGTTCTTCGACTAATCTCTTCTCCTTCTTTCCACCATGGAATAAACAAGACTAAAAGAAAAATAGATAACTCATTAGAACACTATCAGTGCAGTTTCTTTTTTTATATTTTATTTAATTTGTATTGTATTTTTTTCCATTACCATTTAGTTCCCCTACCCCCCAGCAGCAATCACCTCAGTGTTGTCCATGTCCATGAGTACCTTTCCTTTTTGCTCAATCTATCCACCCTCTAATCTCTAACCCCTAAAACCCGTCATCTACTCTCCATCTATGAGTTTGTCTCTATTTGCTTCTTAGTTCAGTGTGTTTATATTCTACATATGAGTGAAATCATTAAGTATTTGTCTTTCTCTGACTGGCTTATTTCACTTAGCATAATGTTGTCAAGTTCCGCTCATACTGTTGCAAAAGGTAAAATTTTCTTTTTTCCTGCCAAGTGGAATTCCATTGTGTAACTATCCCATAGTTGTTTTATCCACTCATCTGTTGATGGACACTTGGGCTACTTCCATATCTTGGCGATTGTAAATAACGCTGCAATGAATGTATGTTTACTTAGGTTCTTTCAAATTAGTGTTTTGGGTTCCTTCAGATATAATTCCAGAAGTGGGATCACTGGGTCAAAGGCAGATCCATTTTTAATTTTTTGAGGTACTTCCATACAACTTTCCATAATGATTGCACCAATCTGCAATCCCACCAACAGTACAAAAAGGTTCCCTTTTCTCCACATCCTTACCAGCGCTTGTTTGTTGATTTATCGATGATAGCCATTCTGATAGGTATGAGATGGTATCTCATTGAGGTTTTATTTTGCATTTCTCTGATGATTAGTGACTTTGAGCATCTTTTCATATGTGTACTGGCCATCTGTGTGTCCTCTTTGGAGAATCGTCTATTCAGGTCTTTTGCCCATTTCTTAATTGGATTGTTTGTTTTTCTGGTATTGATTTTTGTAAGCACTTTATACATTTTGGATATTAAACCCTTATCAGATGTACCGGTGAATACATTCTCCCATTCTGTGTACTGTCTTTTTATTTTGTTGATGATTTCCTTTGCTGTGCAAAAACTTTTTAGTTTGATGTTGTCCCATTTGTTTATTTTTTCTTTTGTTTCCCTTGCCTGAGGAGATATACCCAATAAAAAATTTCTACAATCAGTATCTGAGATTTTGCAGCCTATGTTTTCTTTGAGGACTTTCATGGCTGCAGATCTAACATTTAAATCTTTGATCCATTTTGAATTTATTCATGTGTTTGGTGTAAGGTGGTGGTCTAGTTTCATTTTTCTGCACGTATCTGTCCAATTTTCCCAACATCATTTATTGAATAAACTATCTTTAGTCTATTGTTTGTGCCTGCTTCCTCTGTAGAATATTCTGTTCCATTGATCTATGTGTGTGTTTTTAGGCCAGTACCAGGCTGTTTTGACTACTATGGCTTTGTAGTACAGTTTGATATTAGGGAGCCTGATTCTTCCACCTTTGTTTTTCTTTCTCAGGATCATTGTTGCTCCATGGGGCCTTTTGTGGTTCCACATAAATTTTTGCAATATTTGTTCTAGTTCTGTGTAGCACTTCATTGGATTGATAGGAATTGTGTAGAATATCTAGATTGCTTTGGCGAGTATGAACATTTTAATGATGCTAATACTTTCTATCCATGAACACAGTATATGCTTCTACTTGTTTGTATCTTGTTCAATTACTTTCTTCAGTGTCTTATAATTTTTTGATACAATTCTTTTATATCCTTGGTTAGGTTTATTCCTAGATATTTTATTCTTTTTGAAGCAATTGTGAATGGGGTTGTTTTCTTAATTTCCCTTTCTATTCATTATTGGCATATAAAATGCTAGTGATTTCTGGATATTGATTTTGTATCTTACTACTTCCCTGAATTAATATATCAGTTCTAGTAGTGTCTTAGTGGACCCTTTGGGGTTCTCTATGTACACTATCATGTCATCTGCAAGTAAAGACCGTTTTACTTCTTTCTTTCCAATTTGGATGCCTTTTATTTGTTCTTTTTGTCCAATTGCTGTGGCTAGGACTTCCAGTATTATATTGAATAATAGAGGTGAAAACAGACATCCCTGTGTTGTTCCTGATTTTAAGAGGAGCACTTGTATATTTTACCCATTGAGTATGAGGCTGGCAGCGGATGTCATATATGGCTTTTATTATGTTTAGGTATGTTCCCTCTATTCCCACTTTGCTGAGAGTCATAAATCAGTGCTGGATTTTATCAAAAGCTTTTTCTGCATCTATTGATATGATCATCTGGTTTTTATAGTTCATTTGGCTTATGTGGTGGATCACCTTTATTGATTTGTGAATGTCATACAAACCTTGCATTCCTCGAGTAAGTCCCACCTGATTGTGGTGTATGATCTTTTTAATGTATTGCTGTATTCAGTTTGTTAATATTTTGTTCAGGATTTTTGTATCTATGTTCATTAGGAATAGTGGCCTATAATTTCCTTTCTTTGTAGTATCTTCATCTGGTGTTGGAATTAGGATAATGCTGGACTCTTAAAATTACTTTGGGAGCCTTCCTCCCTCTTGAATTTTTGTGGAATACTTTAAGAAAGAGATGTGTTGGTTCTTCTCAGAGTGTTTGGTAAAACTCACCTGTGAAGCCATCTTCTCCAGGTGTTTAGCTTGTTGGGAGTTTTTTGATTATTGCTTTGAATTCATTTGGTGAAATCTGTCTATTAAGATTCTCTGATTCTTCCTGATTTATTTTTGGAAGATTTTATGTTTCTAGGAATTTATCCGTTTCATCCAGGTTGTTCAGTTTGTTGGCATATAGTTATTCATAATATTTTCTTATAATCCTTTGTATTTCTTTGATGTTAGTTGTTATTTCTCCTCTTTCATTTCTGGTTTTATTTATTTGGGTCCTCTCTCTCTCTCTTTTTGATGAGTCTGGTTAAAACTTTGTCAATCTTGTTTATCCTTTCAAAGATCTTTTCGATTCATTGATCTTTTGTATTGTTATTTTAGACTCACTATTATTTATTTCTGCTCTGATCTTTATTATTTCTTTCCTTCTACTCACTTTGGGCTTTATTTGTTATTCAAGTTCATTTAAATGTGAAGTTAGATTTTTTTATTGGAGGTTTTTCTTTTTTTCTGTAATGCTATGAATTTCCCTCTAGAGATTACTTTCCCAGTGTCTCAGAGATTTAGGATTGTTGTGTACTTGTTTTCATTTGTTTCAAAATATTTTTTGATTGCTTCTTTGATCATGTGGATGACTCATTCATTGTTTAATGACATGTCATTTAGCTTCATGTCATTGTGTGTTTTTCAGTATTCTTGTGATTGATTTCTAGTTTCATTGTGGACAGATTTGATTTCAATATTCTTAAATTTATAGAGGATTTTTTTTGTGTCCTAAAATGTGGCCTATCCTAGAAATGTTCCATGTGCACTTGGAAAGTATGCATGTTCTGCGCCTTTGAGATGAAATGCTCTAGTTATTTAAATCCACATGATCTAGTGTGCCATATAAGGCTGCTTTTTTCTTGTTGATTTTCTGCCTGGAAGATCTATCCATTGAAATCACTTGGGTGTTAAAGTCTCCAGCTATGAGTATGTTTCTGCTGATCTCTCCTTTTATGTCCATCAAGGTTAGTTTTACATATTTAGGTGCTCCTATGTTGGGTATGTAAATGTTTACTAGGGTTATATATCCTCTTGTTGGATTGTTCCCTTTATCATTATGTAGTGTCCTTCTTTGTTACTATAGCCTTGGTTTTAAGGTCTATTTTGTTGGATATAAGTACAGCTACCCAAGCTTTTTTTTTTCTTTTCATTTGCATGAAATATCTTTTTTCAACCCCTTTACTTTCAGTCTGTGTGTATCTTTTGATATGAGGTTGGTGGCAGCATGCATATGGCTGGGTCTTGTTTTCTTATCCATTCATCTACCCTGTGTCTTTTGGTTAATCATTTAAACCATTTACACTTAAGGTGATTGTCGATAGAGACATATTTAGTGCCATTTTATTGTTAGACTATTTTCCTCTGTTTTTTCTCTCTTTTTCTTCTATTTCTTAAAGCAAGCCCTTGAACATTTGTTGCAGTACTGGTTTGGTGGTAACAAACTCCTTCGCTTTTTCTTGTCTGGGAAGCTCCTTATTTCTTTGATTTTAAATGATAGATAGCCTTGCTGCATAAAGGAGCCTTGGTTGTAGGTCATTGGTTTTCATCACCGTGAACATTTCATGCCACTCACTTCTGGCTTGAAATGTTTTTGGTGAGTAATCAGATGACAGTCCAATTGATCTGCTTTTCTCTTGTGGCTTTTAGGATTCTTTCCATGTCTTTGGAAAGAGGCGTCTTAGTATAGGCCTCTGTGGGCCCAACTTGTTTGGGACGCTCTGAGCTTCCTGAATTTATGTGACTTTTTCCTTCACCAGATTAGGGGAGTTTTCAGTCATTATTTCGTCAAATACATTCTCAATCTCTTGCTCTTTCTCTTCTTCTGGTATTCCTCTGATGTGGATGTTGTTATGCTTCATGTTGTCCAAAATGTTTCTTAAGCTCTCCTCATTTTTTAAAAATTCTTTTTTCTTTTTGCTGCTCTCCCTGGGTTTTTTATTTTTATTTTTTCCTACTTTGTCTTCCAAAATACTGATTAGATCCTCTGCTTCATCTAACCTATGGTTTGTTCCTTCCAGTGTATTATTTATTTCAGATAGTGCATTCTTTATTTCTGACTAGTCTTTTTTTACTGTTTCTATATATTTTTTCATGCTGTTGAATATCCTTATAATCATTATTATAAACTCTCTATCTGAAACATTGCTTTCTTTCATTGCATCTAGTTCTTCTGAAAAACTCTATTGTTCTTTCATTTGGGGTTTGCTTTTTTGTCTTCTCATTTTGGCAGCTTCTGTGTATTTTCCATCTTAGCTGCTAAACTGATCAGCCATTAAACTGATCTGTTGTTAATATAATCAAGCTGTAATCAGCAGCCTGGCGTAAACCCACAGAGTCGGGCAGAGTGATCCCTGCAGGGCTATTGCTTCCCCTCAGCTGATGCCTCTTGGATAGGAGTGCTCTGCCTGAGAAGATGGCTTCTGCAGTATGGGGAATGACTGAGTACAGGGATCTAGGTAGCTGTTCCTTCAGTTCTCTCTCCAGAGCCACCGCTGCTAAACTCTCCTCAAGCATCTCGAGCCCGCTCTGCCTTCCCTTTTTCAATGCCTAGGGTAAGTGGCTGAAAACGACATTTTTTGCATTGTCCCATTAAAAGACTCTGTGTCTCCAGCTGTCTCTCCCTGCCAGGCAGACACTCTACTGCTTTTCAGAGATGGATGTTATCTGGGTTCTTTTCCATCTTTGGTGCTGTAGGCTGAGTAGCCCAGCTTGGGGTTTAGGTCCCATACTTCTCAGGGGGAATCCCCTAGCTGATGAAATATCCCTACAGAACGTCAGCTGCTGTCTGTAGGAGCCCACCCAGCATTCTCATGCCTCCTCTGCACTGCCTACCAGTCTGGTTGAGGTGAAGTGTTTTCTTCTGTCTGCCCTTGGTTATAAGGCTTCTTTCCAGCTAGTGTTCAGTTCGTTATGCTGGATGATTTCTGCACAATTTAGTTGTAATTTCAGGTTGGTCCTTGGAGAGGGTTAGTGTAGCTTCCACTTACTCTTTTGCCATCTTGGATCCCCAGTGCACAATTTCAAAGCTTAGTTACAACAATAATGCCATTGAGGACTCAGACATTTTCTGGCATGTAACCTATTAAATCTTTGCTTTTTTGCTTTAATTTTTCTTTCTTGCCAACTCTTATCCTTCAATAACTAATATCCCCAGAAATCCTTTTCCATCAAGGACCATCAATCTCTATTTTCATATTCTGGGTTAGATAAATTAAGTGTCTTAAAGATTACATATTTGCTAATGTTCATTGTAGGGGTGATAGCAAAAGTAGGGGTGATGAGGTTATTCAATATTAAAATGAAAAAAATGCTGCTTAGTGGGAGGTGAGTCATTTGAAATGCTCCCCAGATTTTTACAAAATGTGAAAAACCAAAAGGTAAAAAAGAAAGAAAGTTTTAGGCCCTTTTTATTTCTTTGGGTTCATCCTGAGTAAATTCTTGATCTGTGGTTGCATAAGTACTTGAGTTACTTATTGCATTAGCTAGTTGTAGTTTAAAGATCCAGCTCAGATTTTCCTAATGAAGAAGTACCTCTGGAATATACCGCTATTGTGACTGTACGTTTTATTTGGGCTTCAGAGTTTCATTTTTTAGCTCTGTTATTTTGGGCAAGCCTAATTCCTACAAATGTTGGGCTTTAGTCTTTAACATGATGACAACAGTAACTTCCTTTTAGAATTATAAAAAGCAAAACACATTATATTAGAGTTACCATTGAATAGTCCCTGGGACATCATAGGATATCCTTGTGGCATTCAACTACTAGTAAAGCAAAAGAATTTTCCTTTAGCTAAAACCTCAAACACATTTGTATATGTGTGCATTTTAACAGTCCCAAAGGAAATGCCATATAAGCACTTTCACTGCTAATCTGCTGCACTGTAATTTTGACTGTTGTTTTCCTATTTTTCAAATGGCAGTGTTGATTGATGAAAGAGAACTTTCAGAATTTACGATCTTAGTAGAAAGTTTAACAAAAAATTATTTTTTTCTACTGAATATCATAATTGGTTATATGGAACATAGAATTCAAAAACTATCAGAGATATTGTTTTTCTCACATTATTTCCCATGAGTATATTTTCAGTTTTTCTCATTATTTTTCAATGGTGTTATTTTTTCCCCACATTTTCTCCCCATCTAACTTCTATAAAACTTATTTATTAAACACAGAAGTGTAATTTTGATATCAGAACCAAAATGTTTGGTATAAACTATATACCAAACATTTTAGATATATTTAATAAGAATCTTTATAAAGTTAATTTTTTCCTATAGAATCCTAATTATAAGATATGTTTGAAGGAATTAACCAGAAAATAGGAGGAAAAAAATCTCAAAAATATTCCTCATATGATTTTGTATATTCTGAAAATATTTAGTCAACAAATTACAATGATTTCAACATTATTATTTTCACATAGTAGATTAGTTTAATAAATGTTACTTATGTGGAGGAATTTATATTGCAATGTGAAGCATGAAAAACAGAATTATAAATTACATTATAGTTTTTAAAAACACACATAATAGAAGCTTGTAAGAAACACAAAAGAATATTGGCAACAATTATGATTAGATAGGTGATACATTTTGAAATATATTTTCTTTTTTTCTGTTCTGTTGCACATAAGCATTTTTTTAAAAGATTTTATTTATTTTTAGAGAGAGGGGAAGGGAGGAAGAAAGAGAGGGAGAGAAGCATCACTGTTTAGTTTCCTCTTGTGTGCCCTCTACTGGGAACCTGGTCTGCAACCCAGGCATGTTTCCCAACTGGGAATGGAACTGGCCACCCTATGGTTCGCAGGCAAGCACTCAATTCACTGAGTCACACCAGCCAGGGCACACATGAACATTTTTAAAGTAAGTATTATTGAAAAATATGGAGTCTTCTCATTGGAAACAAATCTAAATTGTGTGTGTGTGTGTGTGTGTATTTATATTTATATATAATGTTCAATTCATAGCATCTGGATTTCTGTGGTGTGAATACTTTCACCATGGCTGATTGTAAACAACTAGTTGGAAATTTTGAAAGTTTAACAACTCTTCTGTGAACTGGTCTGAGCCATTCTAGCATTTTGGTGACCTAATTAATCATCCTGAAAACTAGGTATATAGAGAAAGAATCAAATATTCACAATTGAATGACCCCCTATATATCCAAATACTATATAAAACATATCTTATAATCATTTCAGCTATAAATGAATACAAAATGATATAATTAGCTATCACAACTTTTCTCTCTTCAGTGAATTATTGGATCTGGAGTTTGAGCATCAATGGAAGGAGTTGGAAGGGGAATGTGGGGGGCACTCCACACCGGTAGTGAAAAAGATATTGTCCCTGCAATTGATAGGTAGTGGAGGAGAAAGTAGCTATTAAAGAAATGTTTTTGACTGTGTTTCAATTTAATCTGTATGTAGAGACTTCCAGCTCTCTAAATTAAAGTTATGTATTTTACTATTACTCCTACTTCCTAATTCTGCAGATAATACAAATTCATCAGGTTTTATATCATAGACTCCCCTGAAACCCTAATTTTTCTAGATGGTTTGCCCTAGTTCCCTAAATAAATAAAATATTTAACATCATATCTTTACTATCTATAGATATATGATTAAAATTTTTTTCAATTCTTGATTTTTGAATCCTTTTTTTTGGGCTGTCTGGATGGTTAATTTTTTTTAACCATCCATGAACTCATGAGTACTCTTGTGTTGTCTCATGTATGTGTAACTTTCTATTTCTCATTATATCCAAAATGTAACTTGTTAGGGAATAATAATCCTCATTCATACACTTTTTTCCCCATCAGGAATTTAAAGAGAGTATTTCACTCTTTTCTGGCATTAAATGATGCTCGATTAAATTTGCAGTGAGCTTGAATGTTTTCCTCTTTGAAGTTGTCTTGCATTTTCTGCTTATATGCCTGAGGAATTCTATATCATGAAACCCAATAGTTTAGACAGAATTTGTCATTTCTGAATGTTCTGTTAAATTTCTTGCTGGTGTATAATGTAATATGTTCAGATTCAGTTTTTCCTTTATGTCAGAGAAATGCAATTAGATTACATTTCTTAAAAATTTTATTCCATTTACCAGATTTCTTATAAGTAGTTATCCATATATTTGATCATTTTAGTGTGTCTTCTGATTATCACTTCTACATAAGAATCTTTAATATCAGTTTCTATTTTTCCTTAATTTCCTATAATTGCCTGAAATATTTTTGTCATTTATTTAACTTTTTATTGTGTTTATTGATTTTTACTATTTCTAATCTATACATTCAATTTGAATATTTTGGCTCCCAATTTCCTTTGCTATAAAATCTTGTGTTTTAGGTCATTTTGTTGTCTTTCATCTTATCTTTGTGATCTATTTTATTGACTTTTAATTTTTCTTATTAAAATTTTTATATTCAAAATGTATATTTCATATATATTCTTTGTTTTATTATGCATATGTTGTAAATCCTATTTGCTCTGTTTTTCAAGTACATCCAAATTTCAACCTATTTTTATAACCCCTGCTATTACTACTGTCATCATCTATTCTCTGAAATATTGATATAGCTTCCTAATGGGTCTCCTTCCTTCTGTGCTTGTTCCTTCTGTGGTCTATTCTCTAGATCATAGTCTGAGTATGCCAATTAAGTATATTAAATTAAGTCTTTCCTCTATTCAAAACACCCCATGCTTTCACTTCTCATTTTATGTAATAGCCAAAATACTTAAAATGGTATAAAGCCCAACACAATACATCTGCTCTTACCTCCAACACAGTTAACCCTTTTATCTCATCTCCAGCTGACTTTAATTTAGTTCTCTCCATGTAATTCTCTCCACTGTCTAGCTGGCCGTTTCTCACACTTGCCTTTGCTCTCACACGTACTATTTCTCTGCCTGGCATCTCACCTTTACCTGTCACTTGGTTCCCTCTCTTACTTCCTTCCACTCTTTGCTTATTTGTCACCTTATATACAGAGAGGATTTCTTTGACCACTCTGTAAATAATTGAAACTCCTCTCCCCAAGGATTTTCTGTTTCTTCTCTAATTTTTTCCATACTATTTATCATATTCTAATAAGCTATAGATCTGGGTTTTGTTCATTTTAATATGTTTCTATTATAATATAAACTCCATCAAACTAGATATTTTGACTGGTTTGTTTACTGCTCTTTCTTCAGTGCATAGAACAGTACAAAATACATAATAGATTCTCAGTAAAGAACAGTTTAAATGAATGAATAAAAGAATCAATTTTAGAAGGGCTAGTCCTCAGCCTCAGCTCAGTATAATAATCCATACTATGTGACCTGGGTTTATTTTCTTACTGTTTTATTAATTGCCATGTCATGGCCCACTTATCCCAGCTAAAACTGTGTCACTCCCATAGTTTTAGACCTTTTACTTAGTGCAGTATGAATCCTGAAATATGAAAATTCCTGGTGCTACTTTCTCACTCTGCTGATGTTTCTGTGCATCATCTAAGTTAGTGACTTTCAACATTTTTCACTTCATGGCACTCATAAACAACTTACTAAAATTCTGGGGTACAGCAAAAAATATTTTTGCTGATTTGACAAAAAAAAAGAGATAGAATTTTGATTCATTCACATTGATGGCTATTATTGTGTTGGCTGTTGTCTTTTTTTTTTTTTTTGTAATTTGACAATCTAAGGTCAAAGAGATCAGTGCCCCTGACTAAATAATTAGATATTGCATGCTTTAAGAATTCTTGTGCCACAGTGTTTGAAAATCGCTGATGTAAGTTACTGCACTTTCTTGGGTTTATCCTGATTTTATCAAGGCTGATGAGTCACTCTAGTCTGCTTAGATCAAAATTAGAAAGCATTGATGAGAATTTTCAGGGTTTTCCTGGCCATTTCTTCCCAAAATTGTTCCTTTTTTCAGGTGGATAGAAAGATGGGACAAGGAATAATACCCCTTCTTTTTTTTTTTTTTTTTTTTACTGAGATCATCTGTGTTCTGTTGGCTACTACTTTTTTAGGTTGAGCATTTCATTTTACTCCTTTCATAGTTTAGATCTTGCTGGTTAATTTTATTGTTATTTTTATTATTTTTCTTCATTTTGTTAAATATCAATTGAAGGAGCATTTTCAATAATGTTTTAATTTTCTATCTTTGCAGAAAGTCTGTGATTTATTTTGGTTTTTTTTTAAAAATGAGGCAATATTTTAAAATAAAACAGCCACCTGTGCTATTGGCATGCTTTTGTTTCTTTATTATTTTGTTTAAAATCTGAAGCTATTCATTGCAAATTTCAAGACGATTATGATTTTTTTTCAGGCTCATTTTTATTATTTCAGCTGTGGCTCTTCCTGCAAGAATTTCTAAGTAACCTTTTCTTAAACTACATGATTATGCATTTTTCTTTTGTTTTATACATGAAAACACTTATTTTGTGATTTATAAAAGTCTTTATAATTAAATAACAGCAACATGCAGCAGTATTACATATAATCAAGAAGAAAAATGTCTTTTCAAATGTTAAAGCAGATCTTGAAATTTTAAAAATCTTAAACATCATAATCTTTAAAAATCATAATATAATAATTGAAGCACAAGAACTTTTAATTAAAATTCTAATTCCTTACATTAAAAATGGCATATAGCCTTAAAAATACTTCACCCGCTTGTAGCACTACTCTTCATGAACATGCACTCTGCTATTTATAGTCTACCATTTAAAGGTGAGCAGCATGGTTTGCTTCAACAATGAAAACTGAGTCATTGTTTTAGAGTACCTAACCCAAGATGGACCCACAAACTCTAAATTGAATCTTTCTTAAAATGCCTATAATGTACTTAATAAACACATGGCCTAATAATAGAACCTGATTTTCAGGAAAGAAAGGTCTATGAGATTGTAATTTTCTCTAGGGTTCACTTAATAAAGCTATTTATGTCTACTTCTCCCTGCTTCCCTTCCTGCACATGATCAGAGCTGGTCTCAAGCTGTTACCATTCCAATTTGTTAGGCTTCAGCATCAATAAACTACATTAAGGTAACAAAATAAATGGAAAGAGTAACAGAAAACATAGAAATAAAAAAACATTAGAACTAGAAAAATATGTACATGAATATAGAAAGACTGGAAAAATTCATTAAGATAGTTTGCTAATTTGTTTTTTCTTATTGATATTTTGAAATTATATGCATTTCTCTGACAGACATACCATAGCTCTTTAAGAATATAGAAAAGAAAAGCAAAGGAATGCATCACAGGCACTTGGAGGATTAGTATTTACATTGCTAAAATACCTTAAAGTCCTAACTATGCAAAAACAATCTTTTAACTGCAGTTCTTAAGGACTTGATTTTATGTCTAGTCTAATTGAAATTAATTACCAAACAGAAATAAGCTAGCAGAAATGCATGTTTATTTAAATCAAAAACTTTAAATAAAAGAAATACATCCTTATCAATAAGAAGATCCTTTTGGTAGATGATTCCTCAAAGTTTGAAAATAATCTGGAATACATATGATAGAACAGAAAAGTATTGGCTTTGCTATTATATTAGAACTTAACTGGAGTTCTTAACTGAAGAACTTATATCAATATCACAGTTTATATGACCTGATCAATAATGTTCCATAATTGACATTTATTGTTATTAGTTCCCTTAGATACTATAGTATAATTATTGCAATTGAACATGTAGTAAAGGATGTGTTTATCAATAGTTTTGTGTAATTAATTTCTAGCCTTTTGAAGGTTGAATTGGCAAGTAGAAAAATCATTTATGTTGCCTGCATGTAGTTTTTTGTTTAGATTATCCTAAATCTTGGGAAGTAATATAAGTAAGTAATATTTAAAAACTATATCAACATTTTAATTTTAAATATGGGTTTTTTGTACAACTCATCTTGAATAATGCTTTTTTTCCTATGTAAAATAGTCTCAAGACTCCTGTTTTAAAAAGGAAAAAGTTAAACATCAGAAATTTATTTTTCCTAACATTATTATAAGAATGGTGCTTTCTCTTATCTCATTGAGTTGTGAACTTCTATCTAAAGTATAACAGCAGAAAAACAACTTCTGAAAAAAATATTTGGCAGTCAACATGTCCCATGATGGGTCTCACCTTTTAGGAAAATCAAAGGACAACCAAAGGTGTATTTGTAAGAGATCATTAGATAAGAGAAATTATTTTCACACTCCTGGGATACACATACATACTACTCTGTGGGAACTTGAGAGTTAGGATGTTTCTGAGACTGTACAGATTTCTACACAAGCATAGAGGGGACACATATGACTTGCCAACAGAAAGATCATTTTATTTTCAAATCTAATGTTTTATTGATACCCTCTAGATTATACAATATATTTCACCAGCTAACCATGGCAGTGCAATAATTCTTGGGTTAAAGCTTTTTCTTGAAACAAAGCTTACATTTTTTTCATTAGCAGCAGGAAACATTTGGGAAGCAAACACAATCTTTTTGACACTAGAAACATGCTGTGTAATTCTGAGTTCAATATGTATCTTGAGGACTGTGTTTAATAATTTTTTTCCTGAGGCAGTTCTATTTTGTCTGCCTAGAGACGCAAAAGACATTTTATTCAAGTGTTAAAACTATATTGATATAGGCAAGAACTTATAATTGTTAAAATCAAATGAAAAATTGCAAATTATATGTTGCTCTCTCTTAATAGTATATTTTAATTGAAAACACTTTTTTCCTGTTTGGGCTTATCAGTAGATTCTTTGAAGATATTTTCAGATTTAGGGTACTAGAAGTACAAACTGAAAGTACTGAGTAAATTCACCTTTATTAACGTTAGTCATGTATAATTTATAAAACACATTTGCTCTCTGATTTTTCAACATATGTATATAGGCAAATCATTTTTGATTATTTATTTAATGTATCCATGAACTCTACAAAGAGCATAAAAAAATAGTTCTCTCCTTTCATAAGAGCGAAACTTAAGGGAAAAAAAAAGCCTGCAAATATTGAGGCTCATATGGACAATAACCACTTATTGATATATACAGATGTTACTAAACTCAATAGTGTAAATGCTTTTTCACAACCACACCCCTTAGAATTCAATGGGAACTTGGAATTTTGCTTACTTTATAATTCTTTTGGTTATTTATTTTGTCCTAAACATCCCTTTCTCAAACACTTAATGTATAATATTTGGCAAAAATGCTTTTTTACTGTTGAGAGACTGAGCTTCTTTCGAACATTTTACATACAAATAATCGATATAATTTTTAGCTATATATACATAGTTTGAAATCTTAATTATTTTATTTAAACTGACTGCATAGTGTATCACCCCCAAAGAATGAGATAAGATATTGCCTTATGGAATTCAAACATTAAGTACAATACTAGAAAGGAGCCCCAGAAAGAGAAGCTTGTCCAATATCAAATAATAATAAACCCTCCAAAACTGTGTGGGTTGTTTTAAGGTGATTATTTTATTTCTAATATTTATTATGTAATTTAAATTTTAGTATTGGAAACTGATGTTTTGCACTTGTGTATCATATTTAATGCCATATTTTAGCATAGTGAGAATAATGAGAAACATGGAAATTAGAAAAAATAGAAATACATAAATAAAATTTGTTGATATTTAAAAAGAAGTAATCAGGAATAACAGGACAAAGAAACAAAACCAGAATAAGATATATTCTACATACAAAATAAAAAATACTCAACCAGAAAAAGCATGAAGTTTGCCACAATCTTTGCTTTATAAAACATTTATTATATATCCATTATTATATATCTTAAGTATTTAATTATATTCTGAAAGAAACACTGGGAATGTGTGTGCTAAAGATTTATGTTATAAAGATTAACTGAAACACTGTCTTTTGTTAATTATATCAAAAACATTTGTTTTGAAATTTGCTTTGTCTCTTTTTCTTCCATTTTTCTTATCAACAATGGGTACAGTTTAATTTAAGATTATTGTCATGGAGGGGTGTTAATGTCACATTGCAGAAAAACTTATGGGGTGAGAGAGATTGTTATAGCTGTTTGTGAAATTACAGTCTACTATCATCTGTTCTCTGACCATAAAAACTTAGACCCCTCTCACATGAAAAAATCCTCACTTTTTCCTCCTAATCTCATCCCATTATGACATTGGCTTGAAGCCCATCATCTCATCATCTAAATCATATCGATTTGTGGATGGTGCTTCTCAAGGCTGTATCTAAAGTATAGCTACTTGGATGCAACTTCTTTTAATCCAAAGACTGGCAAATTAGAAAGTCAATTTGCCCTTTCTTCATCCAGTATATAATGGAAAAGAACAAGACAGGAGGAGCTCATCACAGGAAGAGAAAAAGACAATATATAGAGAAATCATTGGTCCATAGCAATTATAATCAATTCCAGCTAGGCAAATTTTGTGAGTTTCTTAATTAGGGTGGTTCTCTCCACTGGAAATCTTTCTCTGTTGCTCTTACACTCTGACAACTGACTAAGTCTTCTTTTTCTGTAAGAAAGGCTTTTGTGCACAGCTGAAAAGTTTTCTCAGCATACCCCTTGTTCGAAAGAATTTTGAGGCAAAGAGCCAACTATTACTTTAAAATATCTTTATTTTGCAGCCCATGAGTGTATACATTCTTTTAAGCCTTGTGGATTTCCTATGTATCAAATTATAAATTCAATACCTAACTGGCAGGGGAGACAGCATGATCAAATTATAAATTCACTCTATTTGACAAATCTTTACTCACAAATCTATTTGAGATAATCCTCTCTCTGCTTTGATTCAGAAGATTATGGGATGATTTTCTTCAAAGTTTTTGGCCTAGGTGCGCAATTGAGATATTTCCTTATGATTTCTAGAAGCTTGTTTATTTAGCAAAAGGGTAGTGGTGAAACCGGAAAAGCTGGCCTTTGTGCTGCCTGTCACTACCAGACCTGATAAGCACAGACAGGGCCTGAATTTTCATGGGCACTTTATTCACATGGCCGGCTATCTGAGAAGTCAGTGGGTTTGTACCCTAACAGAGAGTCTTATATTTCTTTTCAAGTCAGTCTTTTTAATAAGGAGGAAAAAAATTTAGGTAAGGGATTTGGAATTCAGGAAAGAGGTTAATCAGAAAAAAGATGCAGGCTGGCAACTTACTGAACATCCTTTCATCCGTTGACTGGTGATTTTCTCCCTGGGTCCTGTGTCCTGTGTCTTGGGCGGCTGGGTGTCTCTCCCAGGAACACAATGGCTCAGGTACCATCTCGATTGCTTGCAGTCATCCTGGGGCATAAAGGTGGAACTGCTTTTGGTCTCCTGGAGTCAAGGTGGGCTACATCTTCAGCTCTTGAAAAATTAGCTTTTTACATGCATTATCTACTAAGATTTCCCGACTCCTGGGTTTCCCCATCACTGGAAGCCTCCTTCCTTAAGTCATGTCACAGCTTAACAAAGTGTTTTATAGACTTTTGGTTTTATTGTTACCTTTGCAGCACAAGGGATTCAATTTTTTCTTTGAGATATGCTTTTACTTTGATAGTTGTTGGAAGAGACTGCAGATGAGAAACAATTTCATTTTTGATTGCAGTGAGTACTGGTTCTTTTATATTTTCATTAAATTCAACCTGAAAATGAAACAGTTCTCCTTTAGTGTATCTTAAATGGGCAGTTAAAATATGACAGTTGGCACTTTGAACATTTTGTATGAAAATCTTCACAAGAGCAGATTAAGAATGGCAGATTTTAGTGTGAACATCTTGGAAATCACCTTCTAAAATATATTGTTTAATGCATTACTATGGATCTTTTGAGCTTTTTTAGCCATCAGATATTATAATTTCATGGTGCTTTATAAACTATCCAATTTAGTGGTCTATACAAGGACTGTCTTCTTCTTGGGAAAATATAATTTAAAATAAATATGCTAACACAGAAATTTCTCTCCACAAATACGTGAAAGAAAGAAAAGATTTTTAGCATTAAATGAACTTTAAACCAGTCTATGATGCACATCACAGGCAATCCCTAAAGAGACTGCAAAGAAAAAAAAGAATCTAACTCTTTTATAGAAACAGGCAGATACAATTTATTAAATACATAAAATTCATTAAATACCCAAAGGAAAACTGAAACTTCTTGCCTGTTTGAGACAAATAGGAATTTACATAGTAGAGTCAAATGCTTAAGTTTAAGCTTCCAAGGAGAAAAGGAGTCACCACCATCATGTTTATATTTCAAAAATGATGGCTCCAAAACCACTTGAAAGACCTTCCTAAGATGCAAAACCAGAAAGAAACTCATTGAGTATTTTAAAGATTTAGCTATATCTCAAAGAGACAAAGAAACCATTTATATTTTCACATTTATAAAGGAAGGGAGGGAATTCTTCAATAAAATGATGGAGGGGGAATTCCCTTTCCCTTTCCCTTTTGGCGCCAGGGAAATTTTTTAATGTAATTTTTTAGATCTGTGTTTACCCTTATATTCTACACTATTCTTACCATATGATCATCTAGGCATGCACTGAGTGCACATAAAAGGAAGATTGCTATGACATTATAAATTGTGCCATTATTGGATACAGTATCACATTGGTCATGGTTCTCTGGAGAAAGAGAAGCAGAACCAGTGGGATACACACGCACACAATAATGAAGAGATTTGGTATAAGGAATTTGTTTATGTCATTATGGAGGATGACAAGCTCAAGATCTGCAGTTGGCAAGCTGGAGACCTAAGAGAGTGGATAATATAGTTTCAGTTCAAGCACAGAGGCCTGAGAGCCAAGGGGGTTAATGGTGTAAATTCCAGTGTGAATCTAAAGGCAGGAGATGTCCTACAATCCAACTCAAAGGTAGGCAGAGTGAATTCTCCCTAACTCAGCCTTTTGTTCTCTGGAGGCCTTCAATGAATTGGATGAGGCTCACCCACATGGGGGAGGGCAATCTACTCAGTGTCCTGACTGAAATGTTAATCTCATCCAGAAACACCTTCACAGACATGCCCAGAAAAATATTTAACCAAATGTCTGGACAGTCTTGGCCCAGTCAGGTTGACACATAAAATTAGCCATAACAGATATTAACATTAGAAAAGTATTTCTTACATTAATAGAAAAATTGTACCAAATTTTACCCATTTATCCTAGGGCATAATTTATTTCCTTCCCTAGATTGCATATTTGAAGGACTTTCCTAAATGAAAGATATACTAAATGACGTAGGTTTGAAGTGATATGTGAAAACTAATTAACTGCTAAAACTGAAAGTAGAGGAATTAGCACTCAGTTAAGATAAAGTTAACATTCCAGCATTGATTTAGAATGAGTTAGCAAAGACAATAACCTAAAGTGTCAAAATTAGAAAAAAAAATACAATAAATTAAAAATTTGTCAAGCCAAATGAGGTTATATCAACTAAATTCCCTACTCTATAAATGGGGTTTAGTTATATATTTATTTGCCTTTTAGTGTATTTATTTGTATACCTTTTGCCAATGACTAGTCACTGGAATGTGGGCAGAAATGAAATGCTTGTTCACAGATAATGATTGAATAAATCATAGTGGTATACCTATACAGAGAATATGCTAAAAGAGTAAATGAATAAACAGTTTAAGAGAGTGAATTAATGCTCTATGAATGGATTTATGAAGACATACATAATTTATCAAGTGAATAAGCAAATTAAAGAATTGTGTATAATATATAATGCAATATATTTATATGAGATAACTCTATATATGTATATTTGAGCAAAAGAAGTATTGTTGAGCCCACATGATAAAGCTGTTTTTTGTTATCTGCCAGGGAAATAGTAATTTATTAACTTTAAAAAATACAACTATTTCAGTTATTCCAAAGAGTGTTCATTACTTTATCATTTTATAAAACTTAAATAAACAGGAAAATAATGATAGTAATTTTCTCTCTAAAAGTCATAAAGGCTTTGGGTCCTCCTGCTAGGCTTTCTCCTGTTCTCTAACTATCTTCCATATTCCTGGTTTTCCAAACAGTGTGGTGGAAAGAACATTTTGCCTTACATACAAGCAATGAGAAAGTGTATTATAACATATTTAAAAACAATAATCAAACCCACTAAAAGTCAGCTGGATTTTTACTATATCATTACAAGCTAGCGATTCTTAACCATATTAGTGATAAAATGTCCCTCCCACCAGAGTATCCACCCCACTATCACCACCACTTTTTCATATTGTATCTTTAGTTAAGAAACTAATATAATGTCATATGTCAGTTAAATCTCAATAAAAATGTTTGTCTAAGTAACAAATTTACTAACCTGCAGCTTCTTATATCATGTCTCAATTTTAGACAACTTTTTCTCCAGTTAATGCATTGCTATCAACAAAGAGTGTGTGTGTATGCATGTACATGTTTGCGTGTGTGTGTCTCTGTGTGTGTGTGTGTGTGTATGTGTGTATGCTTTGAGGGTGGCAATTAATAATTATTATAAATTACATTTTTCTTTTGTTAAATCTACATTAGTCACAATAGAGATATACATGTATAATTATTTACCATTTAGGTCTGCTTGCCTTATAAAAATTGGTTTTACATTATATGTGAAATTGAAGAAATAACAGTTTTTAGGTAAATTAATAAACACCCAGAAAATGTTTATTTCACTGTCAAGTGATATTGTATTTATAACATTAAACCTTAACTGATATGAACCTCTTCTTAGAATATTAATTTTCATTTTTCCCCAATTATAAAACCATCTAAAAATAAGAAGGCAAATGGGATAAAGAGGTATAATCATAGGGAAGTTTAGATGATGATCTCAATGCTCCACTCATTTTCTCTCTGAAGTCCACATCCAACGTAATCCCTGAGGCACCGTCTCATAATCTCTATGAGTTTCTAGGCAGTATTTTTTAGTATTTTCACTGTGAATAAAATATATTTTTCATGAAGAAACCACTTCAATGATATGTTCTAAAGAATATTTGAGAAATGTTTAAATAATAGAATAGTGTATTATTTTAGTAATATGAAAATTACTATTTCCTCCTATTATTTCAACTAGAGACCATGTCAGGAGACGTTTACTGAGAGAAATGAGACTAAAGCTTAAACCATGATCATCAATATATTTTGCATGATATAATAGTATATAACAATACTATAAAAGTGAATTCTGTACCATAAATCAAGTATGTTAAGAATTACGTGTTTCAAAATGTATACTGATAAATAGTATAATAAATTAATGATATATAACATAGAAAATTCTCCTTTGCAAAATAATGAAACATTTTTTCCACGTTATAAATCACAAAGAATGTTTAGTGGAAAACTCTGACAAAGTAGCATATAAATCAGTAGAGCAATGTGCCTCAGATCTCAATCAGCGTGTTTTAAAATTGCAGAGCTTTTGTTGAAAGAATTTATCCTTAATATTTTCCCTAATCTCTTTGTGTCTATATTTTATTGTTAATTCTCAGTCTCCTGAAAGAGAAGACTTAAGCCAAAATCACAAAATAATTGTCCTGAATATTACTTTTATTTTATTTTATAAAACAAAAGCTTGTATTTTATAAGCCTGAAGCTCCCACAATCATGGATTATTGTACAAGTTCAGAAAAAATTCCAACCATTGTTATGTAATGAGAATGATTTGCATGACATCAATGTAACCCAGTAGCCAAGGAGAGTGGACTGGAATGCACATGCATGGACAATGACGACTTCACTGTACAAATCAGTTGGCCGGGGAGATGCTGTTAAATGAGCATGTATACTGTGTGCCTGTTGCATTCAAAATGACTAAACAATAGAGCAACGAATCTGCATCTAAGTTTGCATTAAGCTTGAATATTCCTCTGTATAAACTACTCAGATGATTCAGAAGGCCCCAGCTATGGGCAACTGGTGATTGGCAGCTTCATCACAAACATGCTCACTCATGCATCATGTCTCATGCAGAGTTTTTGTGGGGGGGGTTTTTTGTGTGTGAAACATGAAATCACCCAGGTGACTCAGTCCAGATTTGGTGCTCTGTGAATTCTGGCTTTTCCCAAAACTAAAATCACCTTTGAAGTGGAAGAGATTTCAGACCATCAAAGAGATACAGAAAAATACAACCGGGCAGCTGATGGCAACCGGGAGAACTGTGAGTGGTCCTAAGGCGCGTGCTTTGAAGGGGACTTGAGGCATCACTGGTCTATATACAATGATGCTTGTGTCTTGTGTTTTATTCAATAAATGTCTCTATTTTTTCTATTACAAGGCTGGATACCTTCTGGACAGACCTCATAGATAGTGGTTCCAATGAGATCCCCTATTATAATAGTGTACCTTTTGCTCACCTGTTAATTTATATTTTTATATACTAATAGCTGTTAGAAATGAATTATCCTAAAGTAGAATGTCCTTAATTGTCTGTCCTTTTGGTTACTGTCCCTTTCATTTCTGTCAAATCATTTCCTCACAATGCCTTGACCAGCACATAAAAATAGGCAAGAAATAACAAACTCTTTCCTAGGCTCTTGTGCTCCCTCTTGCCTTCTTGACTTCTTGACATAGAGAGTTCTGCCTTCTTGTTTTAGTTTCTGTATTTTCTGTATCTGTGTCTTTTCTACTGCCTCCTTTTTTTCTCTTTAAACTTGGTCTTTCTATTTGGTTTTGTTATGTCTCTTGTTTTTTGTCTTCTTTGTAGTCATGAGTCAGAAACAACTGATTTTACCTCTCCTACTCTGCAAGATCTAAACTCAGAAGTATAGCAACCTACTGTCTTTATTGTCCTTGCTCTCCCCAAGACATCTCAGACTCAAATTGTTCAGAGCCAAAGCTAGTATCTCACTGATTTTGCTCTCCCACTATTATCTTCCTCTCTCTCTGTTGGTAAATTATAGCAACATCCTATTAGTTATATTTGACTCCTTCCTCTACATCATTGCTGTATCTGATTAGATATCTAATTAACAACCAACTCATTGTTTCCCAATAAATCCCCAACATTCTCCTTCAGATGTTAGACTATCTTTATTTAACATTACACCACTTCAAGTTTGGTTCCTTTTATTCCAAAAGAAAATAAAAATGAATACAATAATTCCGTATCCAAATTCTTTAGAGTCAGCTCAGTGCCTTCCTATAATATATTAGCATGAATTTTTGAAGTTTTATAAATGTTATTGGGTTGTTATATAGAAAACTGAGCACTTTGTTAAGTCAATTAACAGGTGGATTATTAATAATATTACCTAAATATCATGATGATATATGTTTGCCTGATTAAAAAAATTGTTTCTGATGTGTGGGAGTATTTCTAACTTTTGTTTTCCTGCCCATTATTCCTAGAAAAGTGGCAGCTGATTTAATTACCTGACCAGAAAACTACAATGTTTTGAAGGTATTAAACTTTAGTTGTATGTAGTTTTTATTTGGGTTCCAATTGTAATTTTTGGTTTCTATGTGAAAAGAAAAGATAAATGGTAGAGAGAAGAGAGTTTGTGGTTTCTGGTTATCTGTGAGAAATTTGAAAACAACTTGGTTAAATAAAATGCTTTTCTCAAATATCTTTTTCTTAATTCCCCAGTTCCACTGTATTGGCCAAATTACCACAAGGTTATTTGACACATAGAAGAGCATTATGTGCCTAAGGGGAAGGAAATGGGATTCAGCTGAACCAGGAGGGAGTTGATTTGCTGCTATATAATGTTTATAGGCAAAAAGAAAAAATTTAGTAGTCCAGGTTCAGGTTTATAATGACCACTTCCAGAGAAACTGTTTGAACTATTTATTACCACTTTTAGGTATTTTTTTCTTTCAAAAGACTCAAACTCTCCTGATAGAGTACTTTATGTAACAGTACATGTTGTATATTAAGGAGTTTGAGAGCAAAAAAAATTGATGAAAAGCAAGGAAGGAGAGAAGACTGACTCTTCTATTAGCTCCCATTATAGATAACATCAGTTATAGTGACCCTGTCCCAGTAAGTTCTCATTTCCAGATAGTACAGAGGTTGCTGGACTTCTCTTTTTCCTGATGGTCAGTCAGAAAAGAAGAGAGAGCTTACCCTTGATTAATGAAAACTAAGTAAACTTGGTTGGATACAATAATGAATTTTTCATTATTACTTTCAAATATTCATGAAACTAAATTCACAAGTTTATCCCTGTCACAAATTTCTAAAGAAATCAGTAAAAAAAAATTGACAAATATTTTATACACTAATTTCTTAGGTTCTTATAGACATTTATCAAGATGCAGAGGCTTTTCTTTTACTTTTTTTCATTACTTATACAAAAACTGATGACAGGCTGTTAAAGTATAATTAATCACAGAGTTAATCTTTAGGAGGATATATAGTAAAGTCATTCAAATATGCTAGTGCTCTTTTCCCTATCACCTTACTTCCTGTTTTAGAGATAATATAATGCTTATTCTCCAGAGTCTATAGCCTTCCAAGTAAATGCCTTACAAAGTAGAGAATCCATGCTTATTACAGCATACAGTATTTTAATTTTTAAAAAATTTACTAAGTAGTTTCAATAACTCTATCAGCTGTGTCCTTATATACACCATGGGGTGAGTTTTATTTAGTATTGAGTCCTTGGCAGAGTTCCTTGATTACAGTCTATTTTTCATTTATCTAATCTGAGTTTGCATTTGTCTCCTGACCTAGTCACCAAAACAGTCTAAATTATTTTAACATATTTCCCAGTTTTCTCATTAGTTATTTTTCTCCAGTTCCATTTTTAATATAATCTGTTATAGACAGGTCTACTTTTGGTAGGTTTTAGAAATCATTTTATTAGTAATATGTTTTGTGGCTCATAAAACAGGAACACTGTATGAATGTAAAACAAATTCTTGAAATCATTATACATGTAATTTGTTTTAAAGTTGAAAACTTCTTTTGATGAATCATCATCTGGTGACTCTGATCTACTTTTGCCATTAGTAAATGAACAATGATGCTTTTGGAATTTTTTTTCACTATGAATAAACATAGTAGAGTATTTGTTTATAGTAATAAATAATTAAGAGTATATATTCTTTTATCCAAATTAAAATAGTGTTCTTTTAATTGTATACTTTTTAACATTTTAATTTAGAAAATAAAAAGCTCTATTACAGTTTTCTTGAAAACCCAAAATGTTATTTTGAGAGATTTCAAATGTATTCAGTGAATCTGGCTTTTATCTTCCATCTGTAATAATGTCAAAGCATTGAGTGACTGGTTAAGTCTTCTTCATAAGATGGGGTTAAATTCAGTGACTATGCAATTCTCATGACCTTTTTCAGATACTGGAGATACCTTAGGCTTTTTCTATTTCTCAGCTATAATAATTCTTTTGAATGTTGTGAACTTTCTAAAAATGTCACTAAAATGTTAACTTTTTTTCCTTCACACATTTGTGGGTTTTCACTATACTAACATGGGTGCTAAAAAGTCTATTGCAAATATATTTAACAAACTATAACTATTCTCAACTTACTGTTAATCCTATTTCACACTTGAGTGCATGATTTATGGCATCAATTAATGTATGATCTAGTTTTCTGAAAGAACATGGAAAAAGATCACCGGTTTGCTTTTCATTCATGATTTGTTTATTTAAAGTAGCTTGTTTTTTATTCTAACATTTTTACTATGTTGCTCATATACTTTTTTGTATGATTTTGTTAAACTCTGGAAGATACGAATCTATAACCATAAAAGCAGTGGAAGAATCCCACAAAAAACAAATGTGATAAAGTTATCCATCTAAAAAGTAAAAAGAGTTTTATATAAACAAAAATGTTTAAAATTATCAGAAAGAAATAGAAAAATACTGTTAGTAAATACCACAGATAAAAACAGATATGGATCATTCAGTATGTGCCCAACTCTCTTCTAAGAAGTGCCCCTTCCCATTAATGAAAAAGAAACCAAGCATATACCCTCATTCACAAAACTACTAGGAGGAAGTTCCTTTTTCTAAATCTGAAATGTATTGCTCATGGGAACATAACTTTTAACCTCTCCGCTAAGAGTTAAAAGAAATATATACAATTATATCTCTTATAAGTGAAGCAGTCAAAACATGGCCATCCCAAAATATGCCACTCTGTCATCAAGGAAGAGGAGTTGAGACTGAGAGAAGTCTATGAAGACTTCATTAAAAGAGTTCTTATCTTCCTTTAGCCTCCTGACATAGTTCGGTTGCTTTTTCACAATTGTCAGTTTGTTCAACCTAATATAAAAACCTATGGTTTTTCACATTTCTTTGGGTCTTCACTCCAAATAAAGTCTCCATATATATAAAATTTATATTAAATAAATTTTTATGCTTTTCCTGTTGACCTGCTCAGATCAATTTAAATTTAAGGCTCCACTAAAAAGAACTCTAAACAGGTAAAGGTAAAATTTAAATTCCCCTATACTAGTAATCAAAGTAAAATCGTTAAAAGAATTAGATGATACTACATATCAATCAAGTTAGCAAAACTTTTATTCAAAAAGATATACAATGACAAGAAGTATATGATGAAAAGGACAGCCTTATGAATCAGGCTTCTTAAAAATTCAAAATATGGTTCCCTCTGGTTCAGTAGTTGACATTTTCTTTGAAAGGGTATAAGTGTTAAGAGGTCCATAGTTATTAGGGTGGACATAAACGTGACCTTTTCTGACTATTCATATTGCCTAAGTGATAAAACATGTAGATTCTTTGCAAATATTCTGTGAAATAATTTAATTCACCAACTGTTTATTTCCACTATTATAAAAAACAGACTGTACAAATTGCTGGCTAGGATATAGAGCAACAGAGACAGAAACAGAATTAATTTGTGGTAGGAATGCAAAATGGCACAGTTACTTTGGAAGATAATGTGACAGTTTCTTACAAAGCTAAACATAATATTACTGTATAATCCAGCAATCATGCTTCTAGTTATTTACCTATCTGACTTGAAAATAAAATCCACATAAAATCCTACACACAATTGTTTATAGCACTTTTATGCATAATTACCAAAGACTGGAAGAAACCAAGATGTAATTCAATGGATGAGTGGACAAAATGTGATATATTTATACAATGGAAAATATTCAATGATAAAAAGAAATAAGCTATGAAGTCACACAAAAACATGACTAGTAAATGTAATGTGATATTCTAGATGGGATCCTGGAACAAAAAAAAAGATACAAGATGAAAACCAAGGAAATCTGAATAAAATATGGACTTAGTAAATAATAATGCATCATTATTTATTAATTAATTATAAAAAATATACCATATTAATATAAGATAATATCAATAGGAGAAAGTAGATGTAGTGTACATGGAGACTCTTTGTACTGTCTTTGCAACTTTTCTGTAAGCATAAGACTATTCTTAAATATCATGTGTATTAAACAGCATTAAAATTTCTGCAATTTATGTATACACATTTACATAAATTTGTTTAAGTAAAAAATTATAATGGCTGGATACACCTAAAGAATGAAAAGCATAATAAGAACATCCAGCCAAGATGGAGGCATAGGTAGATACACTTCACTTCCTTGCACAGTCAGAAGGATAACAATTAACTTAAAAACAAAAAACAGCCAGAACTGCCAGAAAAGCAAACTGTATAGAGGTCTGACAAGCAAGGAGTTAAAGAAGAAACTTTCATCCAGACCAGTAGGAGGGGCTGAGAATAGGTGGCTGGGGCAGAGAGGACCCACAACCAGGTAGCAACTTGTGGACTGGGCGGACGAGGCAGCAGTTGGCAAATCAGGTGGTCCCACATTCTCATGCAGATAAAGAGTGAGGAACAACTGGAGAGCAAAACAGACTGACAACCCAGGATTCTAGTCTTGGGAATAAAGCTTCAAAATCTCTGGTTATAAAAACCTGTAGTGGTTGTGGCAGCGAGAGAAACTGCTAGTCTCACAGGAGTGTCTGTTGGAGGGCCTTGTGGGGTCCTAGAACACCCACCTAGGAATCAGGACCAGGGCAGCACTGGGAAGTGTGCAATTTGCTTGTGGAAAGCAAGGGAAGTAACTGAAAGCAGGGTGAGAGCAGAGACAGTGGCATTGTTCCCTCTCTGACTGCTTCCCCACATACAGAGCCACAACGCAGCCTAGTGGGTTGCTCCACTCTGGCAAATACCCAAGGCTCTGCCCCTTACAACATAACAGGTGCACCAAGACAATAAGGCCCAAAAGAAAAAAAATAGTTTAAAACTCCAGAAACAGAACTAAGTGACATGGAGATGGCCAATCTATCAGTTGCAGAGTTCAAAACACTGGTAATCAGGATGCTCACAGAAATGATTGAGTATGGATGTAAAATAAAGGAAGAATTGAAGGCTATACAAAGATAAAGCAAAATATACAGGGAACCAACAGTGAAGGGAAAGAAACTGGGACTCAAATCAATGATTTGGAACAAAAGGAAGAAATAAACATTCAACCAGAACAGAATGAAGAAACAAGAATTCCAAAAAATTAGGAGAGGCTTAGGAACATATGGGACAAGTTTAAACCTTTCCATGTCTGAATCATAGAGGTGCAAGAAGGAGAAGAAGAAGAGCAAGAAATTGAAAACTTATTTGAAAAAATAATGGAGAACTTCCCCAATCTGTCCAAGGAAATGGACTTCCAGAAGATCCAGGAAGCTCAGAGAATCCCAAAGAAGTTGGACCCAAGGAAGCACATACCAAGGAACATCATAATTACATTACCCAAGATTAAAGATAAGGAGAGAATCTCAAAGAAGCAAGAGAAAAGGAGACAGTTACCTACAAAGGAGTTCCCATAAGACTCTCAGCTGATTTCTCAAAAGCAACCTTGCAGGCAAGGAGGGGCTGGAAAAAAGTATTTAAAGTCATGAAAAGTAAGGACCTACATCCAAGATTACTCTATCCAGTAAAGCTATCATTTAGAATGGAAGAGCAGATAAGTGCTTCCCAGGTAAGGTAAAGTAAAAGAAGTTCATCATCACCAAGGCCTTAGTATATGAAATGTTAAAGAGATTTATCTAAGGAAAAAAAGATCAAAACTATGAACATTAAAATGACAATAAACTCAACATTATCAACAACTGAACCTAAAAAAAAATAAATAAACTAAGCAAACAACTAGAACAGGAACAGAATAAAAAAAAATGGAGACCACATGGAGGGTTATCAGTGGGGAGGGGGTGTGGAAAAATGGGGGTAAAGATGCAGGGGATAAGAAACATATTTGGTAGGTAGAAAATAGATGGGGGAGATTAAGAATAGTATAGAAAATGGGGAAACCAAAGAACTTATATATAAGACCCATGGACATGAGCTAAGAGGGTGAATGCTGGAGGGAGTGGGCATACTGGGCAGAGGGGGACAAAGAGGAGAAAAAAAAGAACTGTAATAACATAATCAATAAAATATACTTAGAAGAAAAGCATAATAAGTATATTTGAGAAATCAGAATACAATTCAAAGGGAAAATGAAATGTCAAATATGTTTTTAAAACTTCTTGAAAACATGGGGAATATTCCAGGAAAGCAAGGGTACCAAGAGTAAATTGTGAAAAATTGTAATTAACCACTGTTGCAAATAAAAAAAGGTAAAAAGTATGTATTATCTCAATAGATTGAGAAAAACTGATACTATTCATGTTCATTTGTTATAAAAACTAAACAAACTGAGGTAGAATTTTCATAATCAAATAAAAATATTTTTTAAAAAACACTATGCCTACTGATGATTTATTAAAAGTTTTTCATCTGAGATTGAGAATGCCCGAAGATGCTAGAATAGAAGAGGCAAAACTTTCTCTCCTGTTTTAATACTCTGCAACTTAAACTGACAAAAGACAGGTTAACAGGAGCAAATGCACATAGATAACATTTTTATATGACATAGTGTGGGGAGGGGGCTTCATGGAAAGAAATGAAAACCCCCCAAAAGTGGTTAGACCTAGGGTCTTGTATGCCATTTAAATAAGGAGGGATAAATTGTGAAGATGTGACAAGATAAAGGAAAAAGGGGTAGTAAACTTGTGTGTAAAAATTTTGAGCCAGGGGAAGGCAATTTTGGAAATGTGACTAGGAAATATAACGGGGAAACTGATAGAAGATAAGATTAAAATATTATAGTAAGGTTTGTTTGTATAGATTTATTTTGGCTTTGACTTCCTGTCACTGGTGATATGAATGTTCTTCTTTTCCTGGTATAGAGGGCAGATTTATTGTGGGAAATTTATACCCTGATATTAGGTAGAAAAGGGAGATTAGGTAGGGAGCCCTGCCTGCATTATTTCTGAATTGTTTTCACCTCAAAGTGATCAATATGCCAAAGTGGCATATTTTGGGGTCAAATGTTCTGATCTGCTATCTGTAACCACTGCTATTTAACCTAATGCTCAAAGTCTTAGTCAATGCAGTAATGGGGGAAAGGTTGAAAGTATGAATATTAGAAATAAGAAATATAATTACAATCATTTGCAGAAAACATATTCTACATTTTAAAAGTCCAAAATAATGTACTAAATCACATAAATAAATATTGAATTTAGCTAAGTCAAGGAAAAACAATAAATTATAGATATCAGTAACAGATGATTAGAAAACAAAAATTTTAGATACCATTTGAGTGACATCAAAAATTATATCATAAAAGAATCTAATAAAATATGGACAAGATTTCTGACAACTACAAAAATTATTGAGGAAAATCAGGAATGACTCAAATAAATGGAGGAACATGATACATTTACAGATTGGAAGTATCAATATTTTATGCCAGTTTTCTCCAAGTTGACCTTTAAAATCAATGAAATCCCAATTTAAAATCTCAGCAGTCTGTGTGTATGGAAATTGACATACCGATTTTAAAATTTATATGGAAATTGATAGCCAAAGCTATTAGGAATAGGAACACAGCTAGAGGATTTACATATCAAATATCAAAATTTATATAAAGCTGCTTTAGGTAGTATGGAATTGACATAAAATAGGAAAATGAAAGAGGAGAGCACATCTTGGAAATTGACATATTTTATGGTAATGTAGTATAGTAGGAAAAGTTAGAATCATCAGTAAACAAAGCTCATTAAACTGGCTTTTCACTTGGGAAATAAAGAATCTTGACTTCTCTCTTACTTGACATATGTGATCAATTTCAAGTATATTGTAGATCTCAGAATGAAAAGTAAAAACAGCAAAGATTCTAGAAAAGAAGGTAAAGGAAACTATCATGAGTTTGAGCTACTCAAATACCTCTTAAAGGACATAAAATGTTAACTGATAATGAAAAATGATAAACTGGATGATATGAATATTAAGAACTTATATTGAGTGAAAGATAGCACTCAAGGAATGAAAAGGCAAGTCACAGAGAAAAGTACAAATTTTGTAATACATATTTCTATAAATGAAGTTCTACAAATACATAAAAAAGGGGCAAGCAGCACAATTTAAAATGGACAAAAAACTAGATCAGGCATAAAAAGAGAGGGTCTCCAAATGGTCATAGACGTATGATAAAATAATTTCATCATAAGTGATAATCAGGTTAAAGTTACTGTAGTATACAGCTTCATTCCCATTAGCATGGATAAAGTGCAAAGGGAAAAAAGAAAAAGACTACTAAGTGTTGGAAAAGATGTGATGCAAAATGAAATTCTCATATATTTTGGAAAACTATCTGGTAGATTCTATAAAACTAAAAGTACAGATGTTTATGATCCAACAGTTACTCTTCTAGGTATATAACCAACAAAAATGTGTATATATGTTCATCTCCAGACATGTATAATGACGGATAGTAGCATTATTTATAATTGCTAAAACCTGGAAACAGCCTATAAATTGTCATCAGAAACAGAATGGATAAAATACATTGTGGTATATTTATTTAATGGAATGAAAAATTGAAAGGAGGATGAATGTTATATACAACCTCATGGATCCATATCACAAGCACCATATTGAATGAATGATACCAGATGCAAAAGGAAATGCTCTGTGTGATTCCAATTATGCGATGTTCAAAATCAGGCTAAACAACTAATAATGGTATTTGAAATAAGAATACTTGTGACTCTGACAGGTTTTGAATTGGATATAAGGAGTTACGACTTGGAGGGGGCACAGGGGAGCTTTCCAGAGCTCTGGTAATGTTTTATTTTTTGACTTGTGTGCTTTTTACACAACATTGTTCACCTTTTGAAGATTTATTATTCTATACTTATTTGTGCATTTTTCTCTCTGTATGTTATACTTTAATAAACATTTGCTTAAATAAATACATGGAAATATTTAAGAAGATTAAACATATTTCTAATATCAGTTTCAGAAAAGGGAAATAAAAAATAATGGAGAGATACATAAATAGTCTTAGCTGAGAATTTTACAGCAATAAATGAAGACCTGAAGTCCTCAGAATTTTAAAACAAACAAAAAACCTCTCAGGTCTCTGATTCAGGCATAGTTGTGAGTACTGTAGAACAAAATAAAAATGACTTCTAGTAATTTAGATAAGAAAGCAAAATACAAAACAAAATGTATAATATGCTAGTCAGTAATAAGTAGAAAAAATAAAACAGTGAAAGAAGCTATGAAATATTGGGTTGGGGGAACGCTATTGAAATCTAAAATGGAGATTTTAGGGATAGACTTACTAAATGTAAAGGGACATAAAATATTCAGATGCAGGTACACAGGTAGATGTTGAAGTGGCAGTTGATATGAGAGAAGAAAGTGAGATTTTCTTCTGAAAATACTGTACCTAATTTTCTATAGTTACATCCTAATTCAGATAAATATCACCTGATTGTGAAGGATATGCCATGGTATTATATAATGACCATCTAGAATGATGATATACATCAATTTTTAATGTATCATATCATTTGGACACTCCCTCTTGCTCTATCTCATTGTTTCTTTTCTTCCCCCTTCCCATCCTCTCTCACCTTCTCTCTCAACTTCACTTTTCCTTTTATACACTTAGTAAAAAAAGCATAATGTGGCTTTCACCATCATTTTCTAGTTATTTGAAAGGGGGAAATGATAAAGGACTATACAGCTTAACAAGATTTACAGAAATACAATAGAAATAACACACCTCTCTCCAATACCTTAAGGGTGTTGGACAGAATTCATGCAAGTAGACTTGATTATTTGAACCCAATCAGCCCAATAATATAGATTTTACAAACCTCTAGGAAAAGAATAAACCTGAGGCTAACATCAAAGCTGATACTGTTTAAAAGAAGAGTCCTTTGAAGCACATGGAAGGAAACAGAGTAGAGGACCCAAGACTTCTGATTCTAGGGGAAGAGGGATTGTAACTGGAGTATTAAAGTGCAGTTGAATACTTAAAATTGTAGAGCAGAGAACGTGTTTTGAGTTTAAATTTTGTTTCAACATTTATTTAAAAAAATGCAAACTTCGATACACCAATTGTTATGTTAGCATCTTGTATCATTTGCAGTCTTTCTATCTCTGTCTTTTTCTCTTTGTCTCTCTCACACAATCACTCTCACCTTGGATTCACACATATTTAAGCATTACAATTGTGGAATTATATATCAGGTAACCATTTGAAACTACCAGATACCACACACCATTAAATCTCAGCATGCACCTTCTGACAATGAAGATATTCTCTTACATAACAACAAAACAATGGTCAAATCCTGAAAATTGGATATTGTTACAATGCTATTACTTATCATATAGCTTTTATTCTTATATTTCTAATCGTTCAAATAATCTTCTACATCCAATAATATTCTACATCCAGGATCTACTATTGCCTTTAATCATTATATTCCTTTAGTCTCTTTTCCTCTATACCAGGTCCTCAGTCTTTCTTGCCTTTCAGGACTTTGACCTTTTTAAAGCTTTTTGGAAAACTTAGTTTCAATGTTTCTATTCTCTTTTCCAAATGCATACTTCTAATCATAGTACAAAAGGATTCAGGGCATTGTCTTTTTATCCTTCTCTGTCAGGAAACAATGTTTTGTTTTTTAAATATCCAACTGTGGCTTGAAAAGACATTCATCACCCCAGGAAAATAACAGTTGTTATCCTACCAAACATAGGAATAAAAACACCCTAATGACTCATTGTAACAAAAATGTGTTAGGTAATGTGTTTTACTTCACATAATAAGTATGTCATATTGATTATAATTTCAATGAAAACCATAAGCATGGCAAATTAGAATATCACCATTTTAGTTTTCATTTTATTTTGAATTTTAGAAAGAAAACATACAGCTTTTAACATTGTATTGATTTTACCTCAACCATAATTCAAATTTCAAACACATTCATCATAATTTCAATGAAATGGCATCTATAAATTGTTTTTTGGTTCAGATTAATTTTAAATCAGTTTTACAAACCATAAAACATGGAATATGTAAAGTCTAAGTGGACATTAGGTGACTCTTTGCTCCAGACCAGTGGTTTCAGATACTTTTATATTCTGAAAGCTACGATCTGAACATGGTTTCAATGCAGATCAGATACACTTAAGAGCCATCTCATATTCATTCTGATATCAGGTGGAAAAATGCTTAGAATACAAAACAACTATTTTCATCTCTGTATAACAGGAAGCCTTTTTACTTCCCCCACTTGCATATTATTTAAGAAAAAGCAAGTTGTTAACTAGAAGGGGTGTGTGCATAGTTAAGAGTTGAGGATTATGTACCGTCATCATCACTTCAGTTTTTTCACCCACCGGTGTAATGATTGTTGGAGTTTAGTTCTTTGGTCATTGTCGCCTCTTCATTATGGTAATTAAAACCATTACATTTTGTTTCTCTCTAGCTTCCAGGTAACAGCACCCCATTTTGAAATGCCCTGTAGCTTGAGATTTAATATTTTGTTCAGGTTCCAGCATTCTAGTCTTTGCCCAACCTAAGCTGCCTCTCCGTGTACTTATCATTCTCCTCCTGTAATTATTTGCAGTATTAGTGATTTTTAACAATTTATCTTACATTGCATGCCATCCTGAACTTCTAAGTTTGCATTTTCAGTGATAATATATAATTCCTGAACATTATGAATGACATATTTTTTATTTAACTGAAAGAATATGAGATGAATATGTTTAAAAAATATTCCAAGAGAATGAATTAATCATGTTTGGCATGTAAGAGATTAGGGTGGAAACATATAGGACATGGTAACATTGAAGTTTGATATAAGTTATTTCTACCCAAAAATTTGTCAAATAGCATACCAAGATTTCTCTATTTTAATCATTTGTGGCTATTTAATTACCTATTTTATAACAGTGCGAGCTTATTTTCATTATTCTTTTAAAAAAATTACCAATCTATTCTTTCTTGTCTGGCTTTTCAGATAAATTTTAGAATCACTCAACACATTTTAATAGGCTGTTTTTAGAACAGTTTTATGTTCATAGAAAAATTGAGTGGAAAATACAGAGTTTCTGCATATTCTCTGCCCTACCCCATCTTTGCTCACGATCAACATCCCCCATCACATTGATACACTGATCACAATTGGTGAATCTACAATAACACATTATTATCACCCCAAATTCTTAATTTACATCAGGGTTTATTCTTGGTGTTGAATAGTCTATGGATTTGGACAAACATGTAATAATATGTATCCACCATTATAGTATCATAGGAATAGTTTCACTGCTCTAAAAACCCTTTGTGTTCTACCCATCCATCCTCTTCCCACTAAACCCTGGTAACCACTCATCTTTTTTACTGTGTCAATAGTTTTGCCTTTCCAGAATGTCAGATAGTAGGAATCATAGCGTAGCCTTTAAACCTTGGCTTCTTTTACATAGTCATATGCATCTACGGTTTTTCCGTGGCTTTCCAGGGCTTGACAGGTCTTTTTTTCTTTTTTTACCACGAAATAAAATTCCATTGTTTGTAGCAGAGTTTTGGGTTTTTTTAATGCATTCACCTACTGAAAAATGTCTTTGTTGCTTCCAAGTTTTGGCAGTTATGAAAATCTTCTATAAACATGTGTGTGCAGGGTTTTTTCTTTTGTAGACATAACTTTTCAACTCAGAATATGTTTAGTTTTGTAGGAAACCACTAAACTCTTCCAAAGTGGCTGTACTATTTTACATTCTGACCAGCAAGGAATGAGCTTCTGTAGCCTCACATCCTCACCAGTATTTGGTGTTGTCAGTGTTTTGGATTTTAGACATTTGAAAAAATGTGTAGTGATACCTCCTTATTTTGATTTGAAATTCCCTAGTGACATATGGTGTTGAGTACCTTTTCATATGCTTATTTGCCATCTGTATATCTTTGTTCCTGAGATGTTGGTTCAGATCTTTGTCCGTTTTTTAAAGTCAGATTGTTCAATTTTAAGAGTTCGTTGTTATGTTTTGGCTAACAGATCTTTATCAGATGTTCTTTACAAATATTTTCTCCTGATCTGTGGCCTTTCCTTTCATTTTTTTGAGAAAGTCTCTGGCAGAACAGAAGTTTTTAATTTTAATAAAGACCAACTAACATATCAATGAATTTCTTCATGGGTCAAGCCTTTGGTGGTATATCCAAAAAGCCATTGCCAAACCCTAAGTCATCTAGATTTTCTCCTACATTATCCTCTAGAGGTTTTATGTTTTTGCATTTTACATTTATATCTATGATCTATTTTTAGTTAAATTTTGTGAGGAGTGTAAGGTCTGTGTTTAGGACCATTTCTCTGTGCATTTGAATGTTTAGCTATGGCAGCATCATTTGTTGAAGAGACGATCTTTGCTCCTTTATATTGTCTTTACTCCTTTGTCAAAGATCAGTTGACTATATTTGTGTGAATCTCCTTTTTGGGCTCTTTATTCTGTTTCTTATCTCTTTGTTCTTTCACCAATGTCACATTATTTTGATTACCGCATCTTTATGGTCAGTCTTGAAGTTGGGCAGCGCAGACATTTTTGATGGCAAACAACAGCCATGCTTAGAGTCATACAGCTAACTCCACAAAATGACCATGACAACATTTTACTTTTTCTATATCAGGAATAATTTATAAAACATTATGAGAAGTGCTTTCTAAAAAATTTGAAAGTCTTTATTGGAATTCTTATTATATAAAACAATACAATATATATACTCTCTAATAGCAATTTCTGAAGAATCAATGTGATTTCATAATAACGAAACCCTAAACCTGATGTACACTTGTTTTTCTTCTATTTATTTTAGTGTTCTATTAAAATTTTAAATTTGCATGAGCCTATAATGTGAAGATATTATATATAGTCGTTTGTTTTTACAAATCTGATTATTGTAGTACTGGTGACCTTTGAGTACATCCCTGTCCTGTTGACTTGAAATGCCAGTTTTACTGTGTACTAAATGCCTGTGTTTATTTCAAGCCTGGCAAGTTACTTTTCCACTGAATTTAACATCTATTTTGGGGCTTAGGCCACATTGTTTTAAATAGTATTCATTTACACTATTTTATAATATCTGATGCCATCCCACCTCCCTAAATATTTTTCAGATGGGCCTTCAATCTCAGAGCCTTTCAGATCCAAGAAGCCTTTGAGGAAAGGTATAGAAAGAACTGGTGTAGTGACCAGCCACAGTAAAAGTTTCATTTCTTTCCTCTGCTATAGATAAAGCCTGATACCTCCAACTTTACTTCTGCTTCCTGGTGCAAAAATTCAGATGCTAATACCTCAGATTTGCCTCACTTCTATTAGCAGAAACAAAATTGACCTGCTCGTTTCTAAGTCTGTTCTGTATGCTGTGCCAGAATTGAAACTTGGAGCATCGCAAAACTGTATGAAATTCCAATACTTCAAATAAATTTTACTCCAAATGATACTACATTACTTCTCATTTCTAGGCTGAGAATGACAAAATTTCAGCTTCTTGAAGTCAAGATCTTTTCTTGTAAATTTAGGATGGGATATAGGAAATCTAACTCTACCTCTAAATCTCCCTTCACTCCATCCCCTTCCCTGTTTTATCCAGCAGTTATTTTTTTGAAAATCTCAACAGATAAATGTTCTATCCCTGTTTTTCAACATTAACACAACGTTTGCCCTAATCATATATTTCTTTGGTCATTAGATGGGAATTTGAGCAGGAAGAGCACTTGATGCCTGTGACATAGAAAAACGACATCAGATGGAGATTCCCTCTATTACTTGTATTTAATTCATAAATATATGTACATTTAAATTTATCTTATAATCTTTTCCAATTGTTAAAATAATATCACTCCTTTTTCTCCCTAACAATTTCTCCAATTGCCTTATGCTATGGATTTTATTCCCTTTCTGTATTTTCTAAATATTTCACTGTCAGTTATCCTTTCTTACTCTCAACTACAGGGTGGTTCCCACTGTCTTTTAAATAGTTCCCAATCTCTTCTATTAAAAAAAAATTAAATTGTGAACCAATATTTCTAGATGTTTCATTTACCTCTGGCTATTTTTTTTTCTATTTTCTATTTTAGTATGTATAGTTGCATCTGGAGACTCCCTCAAGTCAACTTTTTGGAAAAATAATTTTATTTTGCAATTGGAGAGAAGTTAATGGTCAGCTGAGCTACTACACTAACTCTAATGAAACATGAGTGAATAATAACATATTCAATGGCTGCTATCAGTTCCACTCACATGTGGGTGGAGGGGGAACAAGCTCAATAACAAAAGTGTGTTGGCTGATTAAAAAAGTGAAACAAATCAGCATCTAAATGTCAAATGCAAGGATGATGACACCAGAACAAATTTTCCAGATGTCACAGGTTTAACTTGGTCAAGCAAGCCACATTTTGTTCACTTGTGCCTGGTAATAATCATCCTTGTGTTTGACATTCAGATCGTGCATATTCCTGATAATAATGCAAATGAGCATAAAATACTTTTGCCATGGGAAATCTCACATATATGAAATTTAGTGAAAAAATGATATTTCTCCTAGTACACCCTCTTATATGTTACATTTATAACAAATTTTATTATGAAAGAGTTTCATTCCCAGAATATCTATCAAGGGATAAATCAATATATTAATTTATGTTTTGAAAGTTTTAACCGTTTATCTGGTTCTTTCCTGTTCTGTCGGTTAATGCATCTTATTAAGTACACTATTATTATGAAATAACATCTGAACAATTGCAGGTATAATATATATTATAAATCACACTTTTAGGTGGTTGAGTCTTCAGAGGAGTCGTTAGGACAATTTAAAAGCTAGGATTATGACATAATATCAGTTATGTGGTATCAATGATATTTAGTCCATTTGGTTAGAAAAAAGTTGTTTTTTTTATTCTGTATCTTTTTTATTTGAGGTAATGTAACTAAAGGAATACTCTGAAAGAATATGTTGGCTTAGGTTAGGAAACACTATAGAAACACAACTTACTAAAACAGCATTGTTTCTCCACAGATAAATTCCAAAGATATAATCTATTAATATAAATGTAAGCTGAGAGTTGTCTCACAAAGATGTTATTCCATTTTGATAATGGTCTCCAACAGCAACTCAAAGGGACATAATTGCTCTTCTAACTTCAAAATAAAAGATTTTGTTTTAGTAGAACATATAATTCTCTGTTTTTCCTGGAAAAATTTCCTATTGTGAAAGCAATATTTATTTATTTACTGCATTCTTTCTAAACATATGTTACTAGTGCTTCTCTAGAAGATATAATACCGCCTAAAAACATTTGATGAAAAGCATTTTTTTTTTTTACTTTAGAATCTCATTCTCTAATCAGAGAACACAATTACTCTCCAAATACCAGGCATGCTGAAACAAAGCAAATGATAGTATTATATATATGTGTTATACACTTGACTTATTTTCTTACTCTTCATTCTCTGAAATTATACAAGTAGAGAATAGAAACCATAAAAAAAATTCAGAATGATTTACTTTTTGTGAATTTAATGTACAGATAAAAGAGCAAGAAAAAAGTGGTTTAATTGTAACAATACATTTAATTATTTCCAATAACCAATATAGTTGAGGAAGATGGATAAGCTTAAATATTAAATCCCAAGACTTTTGGGGTTAAGGCTTTATTTCTCACACTGTTTTGAAAAACAAATCAGTCAGAGATAAGGATTTGGATCAATCGTCCTTAATTTGGCTTGTAGCATAAGCCCCTCTGAAATTTTGATATAAACTATGGAAACACCATTAAAAATATGCTTGTGCAAATAACCAAAAATTTAGCATAATTTCAAAGGATTCAAGTACCCCTGAAATCTTTCAATGTATTTTGGTTTAAGAAAACTTCATTAAAAAATCTCCATTAATTTACCTAAAATTAATCATTCAAGATTGGAACAATAAATCTCCAGAATAAATGGTCAATGAATTTGCTCTTCCATTGGATTGGATGAATTGAATTAAATTTAATCAAATCCAGTCAGCTCTCAGAGGGGAGCAGGATTGGGGGGCTGGGTGAAAAAGGTAAAGGGATTGAGCAAAGGAAAAAAACTCATAGACACTGACAACATTATGGTTATTACCAGTGAGAAAAGGGGATGGGGGAGGTAGAAGAGGGTAAATGGGAGATAAATGGTGACGGAAGGAGACTTGACTTGGGGTGGTAAATGCACATAAAATATACAGATGAAGTATTATAGAATTGTACACCTGAAACCTATATAATTTTATTAACCAATGTCACTCCAATAAATTCAATAAAGAAATTTTAGAAAGTCACTGCTCTGTAAAGCACCCAAAAAGTGGAATCAAATTAAACTGAATTGAGAAAAGAGCACGGAACTGGTGGTTGATGGAAACTTTGAGCTCACGTCCGAGCTACATAGCCCTAAGTAAATTATTTAATCACTTATTTCTTTGTTCTATGGCTGTAAAGCACTTGGTATGCTAGATCAGTAGTTTTCAAACATAAATGCTGCTTCACAATCACCAAATGAGATGATAAAAATGAGATAACTTCCCCACACTTAACAACTCCCTATCAATAGTCTGTACTCTAGGATAGAACCCTGGGACCTGTAGTTTCCTTCAGGTGTTTATGTGGTAAAGTTAAATTCTAGATACGTAATCCCCAATGTTTCTATTATCCATAAAATATTTTTTTCAGCAATTACCTTTTTATATATCATGTAAGAAATGTAAAATATAGGTCTAGTCAAAGTAAATTCAGACTACCTCTAGCATTTGTGGTGCATTACACATATTGCAACACCTTTGCCTATATTCTTTTAAGACAAAATTTTATAGAATGATTTTATTGTCTCCCTCTTAATTCTATTCCTCCATAATATATTATATATATATGAAAATCTAGTCATGAAATAAAAATTAAAATTAAAATTCAGAGTAGGGAAAAGAATTGCCAGTCACAGCTCTTAAGTAATGTATTAATTATTTAATAAAACAATTATTGCACCTTTAGTCTTAAGTTTTTTAAATTTTCTAGATCAGAGCTAATTGAAAAAAACCAGAAGTAATTGAAAAAATCATCCCCAGCACTAGCTGATCCTTTCTAATAACTTTACCCAACTTGTCTTTTGTTTGCTTCAGTTTGTTTTCATCTCTTTCATTTGAACTATCACTATCACTTATTAACATTAGGCTTTATTGAGGAAATCCATGTCTTTTTTGATAACTATAGAGCTTATTTTGAGAAGGCAGTTTTTTGTTTAGGAATATTTTTTAATCACCTCTTGTTCTTTAGTGTTACTGACCAATTTAACCTTTGTTTAATACATTAATGTTTAGGATATTAAATGTTATTACTAAAGGGATTTTATGAACTGGATGATCAATCATATGGGCACTCTAAAGATTTATGCCGTTACTCTTACACTATCAAGTGCTCCCTATGTTGCCTAGTGTTATGATTAACCACGGTAACGTAAAGCAATCTCTGCTATTTACACTAAGGCTTGTGGCCTAGAGTTCCCATGTCAGAAGCAGCTAAACTGCAGACAAGAACTGTGATATAAACTATCTTCCCTTGTGACCTCTAATTCTATGTTATATTTTAAAGATATTTGTTTTCTTGTTTTTTGGCATATTAATTAGTATATTTCTTCCAATCAGCAGCTATTTAAAAACCAGTGTCCTACTTCAGTTTTGATAGTTCTAGGAAATTATTATGTACTGTTTTATCTCCAAGGTTGCTAAAATGTATTTTATGGGTCTTATTTTCCATGACTTTATATCAGACCTTCCCAATAATTATTCCTACTCTGAGAAAATGCATTGAGCATTTTTTCATGGGTTGTAGTGTTAAACCCTCTGAATTTAAAAATGTATCTATATAGAGAAATTATACATGGCAATTAATATAGACTTTATTTAGAAATTTATATAGAAGGACATAGAGCTACATCTACATAGATCTGTCTCTCTCTGTATATCTATAGGGATATATAGTTTTTGCCCTGAGTGGCATGGCTCAGTTGGTTGGGTGTGGTCTTGCAAAGCAAGAGGTCACCAGTTCGATTCCCGATCAAAGCAACATGCCTGGGTTGCAGGTTTGGTCCCTGGCTGGGGCTATTACAAGAAATAACCAACTGATGTTTCTCTTTCACATTGATATTTCTCTCCCTCTCTTTCTCCCTCCCTTCCCTTCTCTCCAAAAATAAATAAACAAAATTTAAAATATTTATCAATGATATAGATATACATTAGATATAGCTATAGATAGAGTTTAAAAGTTGAGTGAGTTTTACCTATAAAACTCAAGGTAACAACAGCTTCTTTGATTTGTAATCTTGCACTCATAATAATGAACATAATATTTAATTATGCAGGTTCCATATGATCCCTAATATACTTTGAATTCTAATAAATGTCAGGTTAAGGGAATCTTGTATTGTCTTCAAATATTTTACTTAATTCTTGGAAAGATGAGGACAATGTTTTCTTTATTATCTTTTGAAAATAAGATACTTAGCATAGAAGAAAGGATATAAGATCCTTGAGAGTGCCTTTGAGCCAATGGTGCTCAGCTGGAGACAAAACTTTGAGTAATGGTGATTAACACAATGAGAAATAAGATTTTTCTGTACAATAAAAAAGCCACAGAGAAGGTAACATCAATCCATGAGGTATTAATTGATTTTTCACAAGGCAGCTTCTCTAATGAGGCAATGAATAATTAAAACAAACTGACATCATAAAAGAGAATTCAGCTAAATGTTTTAAGAGTTTTTGTGTAGATACTCAAAAGAGGTGTTCTTGGGTCATATGGTAACTCTATTCTTAATTTTTTGAGGAACCTCCATACTGTTTTCTACAGTGGACATCCCAGTTTCCAGTCCCACCAGCAGTGTCTGAGGGTTCCTTTTTCTCCACAACCTCTCCAACATTTGTTACTAGTTGTCTTGTTGATAACCATTTTAAGAGGTGTGAAGTGGTATGTCATTGCAGTTTTGATTTGCATTTTCCCAATAGCTAGTGAAGTTGAGCATCTTTTCATATATCTCTCGGCCATTTGTATGTCTTATCAGAAGTGTCTGTTCAGGTCTATTTTTTAACTGGATCGTTTGTTTATTGGTTGTTGAGTTGTATGTGCTATTTATATATTTTGGATATTGACCTCTTACTAGAGGTGTTGTATGCAAATATCTTCTCCCATTCGATTAATTGCCTTTTTGTTTTGCTGATGATTTCGTTTGCTGAGCAGAAGCTTTCCAGTTTGATATAGTCCCATTCATTTATTTTTGCTTTTATTTCCCTTGCCTTTGGGGTTAAATTAATAAAATCCTCTTTGAGATGAAGGTCCATAAGTTTAGTACTTATGTTTTCTTCTATGTAATGTACTGTTTGAGGTTTCATATGTAGGTCTTTGATCTATTTTCAGTTAATTTTTGCATATGGTGACAAATAGCAGATTAGTTTCATTCTTTTGCACGTGGCTTTCTAATTTTCCTGGCACTGTTTATTGAAGAGGCTTTCTTTTCTCCATTGCATAGGTAGCCCTATGTTCACTGCAGCATTATTCACAGTGGCCAAAACATAGAAACAACCAAAATGTTCTTTAATAGATGATTGGATAAAGAAGATACATATATGCAATGGAATACTTATGCTATAAGAAAATAAGAAATAGTGCTGTTTGCAACAACATGAATAGATCTTGAGAATATCATAGTAAGCAAAAGCAGTCATACAGTAAAAGTCAAAAACCATGTGATTTTAATCATATGTAAGATATAAAAATTAAAACAGCAAATGAACAAACAAGACAAAAACTCATAGACACAGACAACACTGCAGTGGTTACCAGAGGGAAAGGGGTGTGTGGTGGAGGGAGTAAAAAGTAAAGGGGATCAAATACATGGTGATGGAAGGAAATTTGACTTCGGGTTATAAACACACAATGCAACGTACAGATGATATATTATAGAATTGTACATTTGAAACACAAATGATTTTATTAACCTATGTCAACCCAATAAATTTAATTCTTAAAAAAAGGAGAAAAAAAAGTGAAAGGAAATTCAGGATTCATGTCTTGATCAGAGCCCCCTCAGAACTAAATTTTTTCATTTTACATCTGTGTCTACAATAATATTTTGCTATATTAAGCAATGTGTTACATAATAATGACTGAGGTGTCAAGAAAATTTTATTATATATCATCTACTTAACATGACACCAGAGTGGATAATAGATTTAAGAAATAGGCTTAACCAATATCATACTCAACAGGCAAAAACTGAAAGCTTTCCCACTAAGATCGGGAACACGACAAGGATGTCCGCTCTCATCACTTCTTTTCAACATTGTATTGGAAGTCCTAGCCACAGCGGTCAGACAAGAGAAAGAGATAAAAGACATCCAAATAGGAAAGGAGGAAGTAAAGCCATCATTGTTTGCAGATGACATGATAGTGTACATAGAAAACCCTGTAAACTCTGCCAAAAAACTCCTCAACCTAATACGTGAATTTGGCAAAACAGCAGCATACAAAGTCAACATTCAGAAATCAAAGGCATTTTTGTATACCAGCAATGAAATAAAAGAAGAAGAAATCAGAAAAAAAATACCATTCGATATAGCAAGAAGAAAAATAAAGTACCTAGGAATAAATTTAACCAAAGACGTAAAAGACCTGTATGCAGAAAACTATACAACATTGAAGAAAGAAATTGAGAGACACAAATAAATGGAAGCATATACCGTGCTCATGGACTAGAAGAATTAATATCATCAAAATGTCCATACTACCCAAAGCAATTTATAGATTCAACGCAATCCCTATTAAGATACCAATGACATATTTCACAGAAATAGAACAGACATTTCAAAAATTTATATGGAACTATAAACGACCCCGAATAGCCTCAGCAATTTTGAGAAAGAAACACAAAGTAGGAGGGATCACAATACCAGACATCAAACTCTACTACAAAGCCACTATACTCAAAACAATCTGGTACTGGCACAAGAACAGACCCATAGACCAGTGGAACAGAATAGAAAGCCCAGAAATAAGCCCAGGTCTCTATGGGCATCTAATATTTGACAAAGGGGGCAGAAGCATAAAATGGAGCAATAACAACCTCTTCAACAAATGGTGTTGGGAGAGCTGGACGGCTACATGCAAAAAATTGAAATTGGATCATCAGCTGATACCATACACAAAAATAAACTCAAGATAGATAAAAGACTTAAATATAAGTCGCAACACCATCAAAGTCCTAGAGGAGAACATTGGCAAGAAACTCTCAGATATCCCACGCAACAATTTTTTCACCGATATGTCTCCTAAAGCAAGGGACATAAAGGAAAGAATAAACAAGTGGGACCTTATCAAAATAAGAAGCTTCTGCACGGCGAAAGAAAACATCAGCAAAATGAAAAGGGAGCCAACCCTATGGGAAAATATATTCACTAATGATACATCAGATAGAGGTTTAATCTCCAAAATATATAAAGAACTCACTCGACTCCACTCCAAGATGACAAGCGATCCAATCAAAAAATGGGCAAAGGACCTGGGCAGACGCTTTTCCAAGGAGGAGATACAGAGGGCCCAAAGGCATTTGAAAGGATGCTCAGCATTACTAGCCATCAGAGAAATGCAGATCAAAACCACCATGAGGTACCACCTCACACTGGTCAGAATGGCCATCATAAACAGATCCACAAACAACAGGTGCTGGCGAGGCTGTGGAGAAAAGGGAATCCTAGTCCACTGTTGGTGGGTTGGTGGTGCAGCCACTGTGGAAAGCAGTGTGGAATTTCCTCAAAAAGCTGAGAATGGAACTGCCTTTTGATCCAGCGATTCCCCTGCTGGGACTATACCCTAAGAACACCAAAACGCCAATTCAAAAGAACCTATGCACCCCAATGTTCATAGCAGCACAATTGACAATAGCCAAGTGTTGGAAGCAACCTAAATGCCCATCAGTAGATGATTGGATCAAAAAATTATGGTACATTTACACAATGGAATACTACGCAGCAGAAAGAAAAAAAGAAGTACTAAACTTCACGACAGCATGGATAGAACTGGAGAGCATCATGCTAAGCGAAATAAGCCAGGGGGAGAAAGACAAATACCATATGATCTCACCTATAAGTGGAACCTAACCAACAAAACAAAGATGCAAGGGAAATAAGACCAGCAACACTGAAAGGAAAAGAAATCAACAGAGACAAGAGGGAAGGAGGGAGGGGGGCGGGGGAAAAGGAAGGGAAGGGGAAAGTCAAGGAACATATAGCAAGGACTCATGGACAAAACCAAAGGGGAAGAGCTGAGGGAGGGAGGGAGGGGGCAGGGGAAAGTGGTGGGGGAAAGGCAGAGACAAGTGTATTTGGAAAAAAAAAAATTAAAATAAATAAATAAATAAATAAATAAATATTTAAAAAATAAAAAATTAAAAAAAGAAATAGGCTTAATTATCTATTAAAATAATTAAAAATTATAATTGATTGTATTTAAAAGGTAATAACTCAACTATCTAGACAATTTAGATATCCAGAACGACATATACTTTAATTATATGATTTTATCTTCCTGTGAATTACATTTTGTTGATGAACCATCTTTAGTTTACCTTGATATCTTTATATATTATTTTCTCTATAGTCAAATAATAAATGATCTGAAGGTATATTTAACATCATTCTTAGCAGATGATATCATAGAAAAAGCACAAGTTCATTACCAAAGCTTATCTTCTCATCACACAGTTAAATATATCTTAAATCTTGTTGCAAAATAATTTGTAAAGAGAAAGATACTTTCCAAAAATGAAAATTGTCTCATTTTGAGTTTAATCTTGTAAATCGCTTCAGAAATGAATAAAGATCTCTGTGTAATCCACAGAATTATGTAGAATAAGACATTTAAACTCATCTTCTTAGAGAGTGGTTTTTACTTGCATAAATCCTTGTTCTTTTTTAAACTATCATGAGATAAGCAAACTTAATATAGCATTAATTGCTCTACTGTTTTTAATATAAGAATGATAATTTATTGTATATTGTTTACTAAAGGATCACAGAGCAAATTTTTACAAAAGAAAAGCTATTTTCCCAGGTCCTGTGCCTAAAGCTATTTCTTCTCAACTAAAGTCATGAAATTAATACCTAAGGAAAATTTTTCATGAATGTCAAATAAATATAAACTGTTGATCTTAGAAAACCAAAGAACTACCAATTGAAAATTCTGTGCAATAGGTCATTGTTTTATTCAGCAATAAAAATGCTATAAATTTTTAGCATATAACAAAAATGCTATAAATATTTAACAAGTGATAAGCATATCCTTTAACAAGTGATAAGGTCTCGTTCTATCAGTCATTCTCAATGTAATTGGTGATAGACATTCATAGAATGACAAGATTCAAGGGCTTTTCACCACTTCCAACTCCGAGTATAAACCAGATTCTGCAATGTAGAAATTTGTACAAAACTGAAGAACTCTATAATGTTATTCTTAAATTGCAGAGAGCAAACTTAAATGCCTTTGCATCCTTGATGTTTATATACATACAACATTATAAATTCTTCAAAAGAAGAGTCCTCAACTTGTATATATGTATATAATCCAAAGTGCATAGCAAAATATTTTGCATATAATAGTCAGTTAACACATATCGATTTACTAAGATAAATTCTGCCCAAGCCAGGTTGATAAGAGATGCAGCAAAATAAAGTAAGCTTTTTTCTTTTCCTTTTGTTCAAGCTAAGTATTATAGTAATGCTATTAGAAGTATTCAGCCACATTCAATGTACATATCTTACTAGAATTTGTTGTAATTTACTTGTACATAAGGAAAAAAATTTTCATATGTTTATGGTTGAATTGTGTCTTCCAAAAAGAAGTTGAAGTCCAGATTCCCAACGTGCAGCTTAAAAAAAACAATGGTAAGACTTTTTCAGAGTTTACTTATACACATTCCTTTAACCATTATGTTTACTTTGTCTTGGACTTTAATTTTCTACTTCATATTATCCAGGTTCTTCCATTGTTATATCACTTTTGCTCAATACCCTATTATTGCTAAAATTATGTATATAATTTTACATAATTTTAAATCCGGATACATTTTTAACAACCTGGATACATTTTACTTAACGTACATGTTTGCTGTATTTTCTATAATACTAGAACTTAGGCTCCTTGGAAAACAGTTTCTAGAATGCAGTTTAACATGCAGAATATTTTTTAAGGATTCTTGAGATCAACACTTATGGAAGATTGCAGAAGGAAGCAGAATTGATCAGAGGGGGAAGTTGAGCTGTAATTCAAGATCAACAGCAACCCCCTATTCAATCTATAGAATTGTTGGACTTTCGGAGTTGTGCTAAACTGGGCTAAAGTGGCTGGCCCTTTACACTCCTGCATGTTTAGCTATTGAGTGTGGGTGTGCTCACTTATTCCAGGAATAATGAGTGAGCATGCCCTTATCCAAGGTGACTCTCTGCAGTTGAGTCAGTCACTGGAAAAGTCTGACAGTTCAAATCTATTGAGGAATAGCACCCCCAACAGTTGAGGTAGTAAGTCCACTGAAAAGAACATGGCATGGACAACAGTGTGAGGTTGAGGGGAGGGAGGTGTAAGGGTGATGGAAAAAATACAATAAAGATTAAACAAATAAAAAAAAAAAGAACATGAGTACTGCATTGCAATGTCTACCACACGGAAGAATGACTATCCTTATGAGTTTAACTTATGTTCAAGTTTTCTGAAAAAATTGAAATCATTTTAATTATGATATAAGAGGTGTTGTATTCAAAAGTTTTGCAAATGAATGATTATTTCATAAGGGAAATAATTACCCATTAATTTAAATTTTTAGCTTTAAGATAACCAATATATTCACATGTTGACCTTCCTAAAGGCAAGGTTCACCTTTATGTCTGAACACCCTCTGAAATTTTGAATACTAAATGAGTCCTACACTGATGGATGCTGACCTGAACTTTCGAACATTAGATCAGCCTGATAAAACAGATTCAGAGCAAATTTTAAAGAGCACTCTGTTATTTTGTCACTGGTCACCTCTTATTGCTACTACTCAAGGGAATTTAAGTCAGGGCTTTAAAACAAAATTACTCTAAATGCCATATCCTTGATACCATAAACTTTATCCATTATATTTGTCCTAAGGTATTTTTAGCCAGTTCCTTTACGCTTCTGCCTAGAGAGCTCAGAACACACATAGGGGTTTTATAGGTTCACAATTTAGCTGGCTTAAGCTCTCTACATACTGCTTGCTTTGTTCATTAAGCTCTTAATTTGAAATTTGATTCTTCCCAAGGTTTTTGTCTGTGTATTTGGCCACAAACCATTTAACTCCTTCAATTTTCCTTTGTGATCCCTTTCATCCCTAAGCCAACCTATTTTTGCTTCAGCTCTTATTCTTATTGCTGGAGAATTAAGTTCCTATCCACCCTCCCTTTTAATAATGTAATTATCTTTGAGCTAGGTCCTTTCCATGGCACTCAGTCACTTCTCCCTTATCATTGCTAAGCTCTTTACTTTTTTTATAAATTTCTGCTCACTGATAAAATTTGCTCAATCTTTTATGACATAAATTTTGTGTATTAATTTTCTTGTAGTAACAGACTTTCCAGTGCTCTGGTTTAAATTTCTCTGTAAATACTATGAAGTTTCTACCAATAGAGAGACAGAGAGGACCTATGGCCTCACTAAAATCAAGGAGCTATTTAAGATAAATTCGCATAAGAAGTATATGTGAGTTTTAAGTGTTAAAATAGGTTTTTATGTCAACTCACCATTTTTTTAATTGAAAATCTATTTTGCTTAGCTCCTAGGTTTCTTTTTGCTTCCTGCAGTGATTTATAGGTCCTGGGCTGATAGGTTTATTATTTACTCACCAGACAAACAATATTTTGTTAACATAAGTAGTCATTCTGAAAAGCAGTGTACATTTTAATTATGTTGGTCACAGCTAGAAGGATCCATCTTAAATTCACTATTATTTTGTGGAAGAGATATATGCTAACTGCCATGATAGCCAGTAAAAGTGAAATATGACCAAAAAATAGTCCTATTTTTTAAAAATGTAATGATTTCTCTGTAGTAACCTGTTGTACCTAACATATCTAGACATTTTCTAGTGTGTTTTTGACTAATTAATAGGATTAAACAAAAACTTTTGCAGTCAAAACTTTTCTGAAACAAAGGATGTATTGAGTCACATGCTAGCCAGAAAAAGGACGACATCCGGGGACATATGGTCTAAACAATGGTCTCCAACCTTTTTGGCACCAGGGATCAGTTTTGTGGAAAATAATTTTTCTACAGACGGGGGGATGGGGGTGGGTGATGGTTTCAGGATGATTCAAGTACATCATATTCAAGCTCACCTAGTGCTATGCGGCCCAGTTCCTAAAAGGCCTGGACTGTTAGGTACCATCCATGGCCCAGAGTGTGGGGACCTCTGATCTATAATATCAGCAGCAGGGCTAGATGGAAAAGATGAATATGCCCACTGTCCTAAAGCTGATGGGGCCCTTTTAAGGATGTAACTTAATCTTTAAACTTACTTTGAAAGAATTTGACTATGGGTAAGTGGACTGGAGAAAGTGAAGCAGAGGCAGTTCTAGGATACTTTGTAAAGTACATGATTGTCTAACCACTATGCTGTACACCAGAAACTAATGCAAAATAATATTGAATGTAAACTGTAATTGAAAAATAAAGTTTAAAAATTTACTACATTTGATTGTTTGTTGGCAGCAGTATGAAAAGTTCAAGCATAAGTCAGATGCGGTGACATCCGAGGCTATTTCTTTTTAGATAGAGGCCTGGACATTGATTCAAATATCCAATGTACATTCAGAAATGTCAGTCATTTGTTCATTGTCCCAAAAATATTAACTGGCTAATTACCCTTGTATCTTTCTCCCACTCTCCAACCTGTTTTAATTTAATTTAAGGTATTTCAGAATTTTTCTTTCATCACTAAAATCTGGAAAATAGTTCTATGAAATGAATTCAACAAAATTGGGGGACACAAGACCAATATGCAAAAATCAGATATTAGCTCTATACACTAGAACTGGACAGTCCAAAAAAGAAAATTTTTGAAGAAAAAAACATTTATAATAGCGTAATAAAGAATGAAATACTTAGAAAATACATTTAAACAAGGCTGTATAAGCCTGGTATATGGCAAGCTATAAAAACATTGCTAAAAACATTAAAGAAGACCTAAATAAACCACATATTCATGAATTAGAAGACACAATTTGTTAAAATGGAATTATTTTCCCAAAGCAACATATAAATTAATGCAATCCCTATCAAAATCTAGATGACCTCTAAAACAAAAAGAACTAACCCTAAAATTCATGTAGAATTATAAGAAACCACAGATGGTCAACACAATCTTGGAAAAGGACAAAGTTGACGCACTTATGCCTTTTTCACTACAAAACTTACTACAAAGCTACATAATTAAAAGAGTATGGTATTGACATAAGGACAGCATACAAATGCATGGAATAAAACTGAGAGTCTAGATGGAGCTAATACCTTTATGGTCAATTTATTTTGAAAAGGGTGCCAAAACTATTCAATTGAAAATATTACTGTCCTTTTAAAAAAATGGCACTAGGGCACTTGGGTTTACACGTGCAAAGGAATGAAATTAGACTTTGTATACCATGTATAAAAATTGATTCAAAATAGAAAGAATTAAAAGTAAGAGCTAAAATTATAAAGCTCTTAAAACAGAAGTAAATCTTCATGACCTTGAATTTGTTATGGTTTCTTAGATATAATGCTAAAAACACAAGCAACAAAGGAAAAAGATGAATTGGGCTTCATCAAAATCAAAAACATTTGTGCATCAAGGGACACTGTGAATAAAGTGAAAAAACAACCTACATAATGGGAGAAAGTACATACAAATCATATCTATAAAAGGAATCTAGTATCCAGAATATTTAAAGAACCATTAGTACTCAACAACAAAAAGATAAACAACCCAATTAAACATTAGGTGAAGTATTTGAAAAGACATTTCTCCAAAGAAGGTGTGTAAATGGTCAATAAACACATGAAAAGATATTCAACATCATTTGCCATTTGGGAAATGCAAATCAGAACACAATGAGATACCACTTACCACGCAGTAGGATGACAATAATAATAGTAATATTAAATAACAAACATTGTAAGAGTATGGAGGATTTGGAACACATATATTGCTGGTGAGTATATAAAATGATGCTGCTACTGTGGAAAAACAGTTTGGCAGTTCCTTAGTAAGTTAACCATAGAATTACCATGGAACACAGCCGCTTCACTCCTAGGTTTACGCTCCAAAGAATTAAAAACAGATGTTCAAACAAAACCCTGTACATGAATGCTCATAGCAGCACTATTCAGAATAGTAAAACCAATGGAAATAACCCAGATGTTGATCAACTGATGAATCAATAAACAAAATGTGTTATATCTATACAATAGAATATTATCCAGCCATAAAAAGGAATGAAGCATTGATATATGCTATAGCATGGATAAACTTGAAAACATTATGCTGAGTGAAAGTTTAAGTCAGACATAAAAGGCTGCATACTGTATAATTCTGTTTATATTAAATGCCCAGAAAAGACAAGTCTGTAGAGACAGAAAGCAGGTAAGTGGTTGCCAGAGTTTGTGGGTAGCCACACAGGGCTTAATGGGTATGAAGCTTCCATCTGGGGTGATGAAAGTGTTCTGGAACTAGATAGTGCTGATGGTTGCACAACATTGTGAATATACCGAATGCCACTGATTGTACACTTTAAATAGTTAAAATGGTGAATTTTATGTGATGTAAATTTTACCACAGTAAAAAGTGAATTATGAAAAGAGTCCTATCAAGTGAATCATGTACCTTGTTTTTAAGTTCAATTTCTTATTAAAGTACAAATTTCTTTCCAAATATTAGGACAGAATTTTATCTTAAAACCCAAGTGAAAGAGTAACTGAGGACTCGTTCTCATTTATTACGTGTAATAGCATACAATAAAAATTAATTTTGTGGGTCTGTTAGAAAGCAATTTCACTCAGTGGATAGTATGATCATGCCATCAAACAAGGAATTCTATCATGGTATAAAAGAGTATGATTTGGATCATACAATTAAGTATGTACTCACTTCATGGAATTGTAAAATCACTCAATAAGTTTTGGTGTATTCTGTGTCATAGATGTGTGGCAGCTGTTTCCACACTTGTCACCCGCAAATTGTAATTTCCATTTGTAAGTCTTTGTGTCAGAAGAGCCCTAGACCTGAGTGACTTCGATGTAATAGGTTGTCACACTGATTCTTAACTTTTCTGCCTCATTGTGGTAAAAATTGACCCAGCAGCTTGCTGTGAAAGAGCAATCATGCTCTCTAAGCACTGGCAGCACAGTCATTGATTTTAGAATCAATGATTCATCAGAGCAACGCTGGATCTCTGATTGGCAGGAAAATGGGCTAGAACATTTCAAACTTTATAAAATAAAAGAAGTAAACATTAAATTACATGAAATCACATCTGCTCTGACTGCTTGTTATCTTAGGATTTAGCTTGAGGCAGACATAAAATGTCCAACATTCAACTTCAGAAATTTGAAATTCAGCCAGCCATCCTGACCTTGTTGCCCAACGCCCAAAATTGCAGTTGAAACTCAAATGTTGACTTATTCTTAAGGCATCTTTCAGATATTTCATTTTGAAATTTTTATCAGTTTTTTAAGAGCTGGGATCCTAGGTTGTGGGCTTAAATATGAAAGTACATCCCCAGAACACACAACAAAAAGCCCAGCATTGTTTTACAGGCAATAACCTGACATATGCTGCAAGGGCAGGTGAAACATGCCTGTTGGGATAAATGCCATGTCGTGGTTTCATCTAATAATTAAGTGATATAGTAGAAATGAGAATTTTTTCAAATTAATAAGAATTTTTAGATTAAATTATACTATGCAATGGAACCCTTATTGTTTGTATTGTTTCCTAAGCTTTGCCTCTCCTGTCCCCCTGCACTTGCTTCCATGGGTGTTTTTAACTGGATTCACCTGTCAAAATAGTGACAATAAAGTAGGGCATCCTTAGTCCTTCTGACACTAGTTTTGGCACTTACAGTGTTTCATTTTGATTTTGGAGACATCTCTAATCCTGAAGAGCTAAAATTCTAACACACTGTACACAATTTCCACTTAACTTTCTTTGTACCTTTGTTTCTTTGACAGATGGCTGCTGCCAAGAATCAGCGTGGGTGGGGAGCTAACATTCCAAGAAATATAAGAATTGCATGCATAGGTAATATCCCTTAGGTGTATTCCTGCACTGCACATGATATACAGAGACCTGAGCCAGAGCTCCTGCCTTCTGGGATGGCCCTTACCAATGATGGCTTTGTCTCTTGCCTGAGTCCCAGTTCCCTAGTCTGTAAATCAGACATAATTGTGTTTGTCATCCCCTTTACTTCACCAGGGGATTTTAAGGATTGTGAAACCACATAGCACTTGACAATATAAAATGCTATGGTAATGGGTAAAATGAAGAATGACCTTGTCCTGCCAATGAGTAATTTACTCCCATGGAGTAAGTTAGGCATCTGGGATGTGAATTAACTCTCTCAGACCATCAGGGCACCATTTTCAGCTGCATGCTGGAGGGCATGAAAGAATATACCATTTCCATGTGAGGCCAAAGTACTTTTGCCCTGTTCACTATGCTTACATTTTTAAAGTAAGTAAAAACTTACAAGAATATATTAGATACTCTCAGAAAGTACTAAAAGTTAAATCTGAAAAAATTATCCCAGTCATATACATAATTATAGAAGTAACCTGAATGTCTATTATTTTAATATAATAACCTAAAACCTCTTCATGCTGCCTATTGGTTCTCTCTCTGAAGTCAACCTCAAAGGCTAGATGCATGAATATATCACAATTGTCCTTTACAGCTCAGTATAACTTTATGAATTATGAATTTATACAAACTTTTTATTCTGTTGATAAATTTATTATTATTCCACAGTGATATGTGTTCTTTAAGTATACAACTTATTTTTCTAAGTTAATAATTAATTTGTATTAGTTTGTTAGGGCTGTTATAACAAAGTACTACAAACTGGGTTGCTTAAACCCAGTTTAAAAATTGAAGCCAGAAGAGCCCAGATTGAAAACCTTAGATCAAGTTGTTGGCTAAGCAGGTTATCTCAGAGGGTCATGAGGAAGAAGTCTGTTCCATTCCTCTCTCCCAGTTTCCAGTGGTTACATAGCAATCTTCAGCCTTCATCAGCCTCTGCTGTATCTCCTGCTTTCTGCCTCCATCTTCAGATGACACCTCTCTGTGTCTGTGTCAAAATTTCCCCCTTTTTATAAAGATTGCTTTCATATAGGAATAGGGCCCACCTTACTCCATTATGACCTCATCTTAGTTTAACTAATTATATCTGCAACAAATCTATTTCCACATTCTGAGGTACTGAGGTTAGGACTTCAACATGAATATCAGGGTGGGAACATATAATTCAACCCATAAAACAATTTTATTAAATATAAATTAAATTTACTCAAGCAAAAAGGAATAACTCACTATAGTCTGAAATTTATATTTGATAACATATCCAATGTTTAACACTCTTCCTGGCTTTTTAGATTTGGTCACATCTCTTTTACTTGGTTTTATAAACATTTTAATGTTTATTTGGTCACAAAGCTTTTACTTTCAGGTATTTTACAGGTGTTCCATCTTATCTTTTCTAGAGTCATTCCCACATTTTTAGGGTCCTCAAATACATTACCATTGTTTGGATTACTACTTCATGCAAGCATTGTATATCACCTGTTTACCCCAAAGTTCATAAATGCTAGAAAGCCAGACACCTGAAACCAAGGGATTAATCTTATTCTGCCTGGTAGTAGATTTATGACATCGGCCAATGAGTTTCCTTACTGGTAAGGAGAGTCATAATATTTGTAGTAGGGTTTCAGAGAGCACTAAAATAGGTATGGGCAATAAAGTTGGTAAAGCTCTTAGCATAATGCTTTTGACTTAGCAAATACTCAGGTAATTCACTTGTTTTCGTTTCATTATTCAAAATTAATTAGAGTTGTCTGCAAATTGAAGGAAAAACAATGGAAACCTCTCTCCAGGTCACTCAGTGCAGTCACATAAGACTATATCATTTTTGTCAAAGCTAGGTTGCTGTAACAATGACTTTCCCAAAAATCTAAAGTAGCTTATTCTTATAAGAATATGTAAGGTTTCTTTGCAGGTTTCTTTCTATGTTTTCCTTGTTCCTGTTTTATATTAGCTACTTGTCACAGTAATTCAGCTCCTGTCCCACATTTCGTCCTTATTCCAGAATGCAGGGTAAAAATAGAGTCTGAAGGCCCTGTCTAGAACATGTTATTCCTGAAACAAAAGATAGGAGACCAAACCAAAGTATGTAATGGCTCCTGAAGCCTCTGCTCACAACTGGTGTGTCCTCACTTCTACTCAAATTCCATTTCTCAAAACAAATCATTTGGACCAGCACAGTGCATGAGGTTAGGAAATAGACTCCTTCCATAGAAAGGCACGGCAAGTCACATGACAAAATGGAGAAATGTATAATCTTCTAATAAAGGAGAGAGAAAATAACTTGGAATACTATATAGTACAATCAATCCCAAAGACTAACCCTACTTCTGACATCTGAAAAACACCAGAATTAATATTTTTCTCTCCATAGATGTATTTTTTAATTTTAACTGATGGGTCTGTTTTGGTTATTGTTATTGTTTCTAATCTCCTGGAAAAACATAGCAATTGTAATCTGAAATGACAAATATTAGTAGCCATTACCAAAGACTTTTTGAAAAACATCTAATCAGCACATACTTTTATCCATATGCATGTTTAATCTCTCTAAACTCCCTAAACCAATATAATATGCAGATTAGTATTTAGTGGTCTGATAGACATCTTTTGTCTCTGCCTACTTAGGAAAACTCTTCAGCTTCTTCTGATAAAAATACCTCCCCCTCTTTTTTGTTAATTACCCTTTAATTATTTTCGGTCCCCATGTCCTGGTTATTCTGTGCTTTAAGGTGTCACAGTAATTGGCTTTTAGAGGGTATATAAATCAGGCTGAGCTAAACAGAGCCAGTAGGTGTAAGCCAGACAACTTTTACAGAAACTATGGGGAAAGACAATCTCTCTTTTCATGGGATTTATGAAATACTAAGATCTATTCCCAGAGCTACTGATGGCTGTCTGCCCACAATGATGATATAGTTTGTCTGAATTTTCCAGACCAGAGGAAAGAATTTCTGAGAGTTGAGAAAAAGAGAAAGTATTAGTAGTATTGTTTACGCACCTAGATACAACGTTACTCCTTGGATTTTTGATGAACCCATTTCTATTTTTGTCTTAACTCATCTTAGTTGGATTTCTGTCATTTGCAACCCAAAAGTCTTGACTTACATGTGCAATCTTCAGGACTAACAGGGAGTCATGAATATACACTTTCTTTCTGTTTCCCTTTCATTTTCCTCTTCTGTGAGAGTTTTTATTTGATCAGACTTGTATAGAACTGTTGTTTTATTTATTCACTTGACGTCAAATAAGTTTAACAAAAAAGTACTACCTAAATTTGTTTTAGGACAAGAAAAATTTACTTCTGACCTCATGATAGTAAGAAATAAAAATTACTATAACAGAGTTATTTACCATAGATTATTTTCAAGTTTCAAGAGATGGGGTGGCATTATATCAGGCAAAATAATAAAATTTGAATTAATAGGCCTGCGTTAAAGTCTGGCTCTGCTACTTATTAACAGGGTGAACTAAAAAGAATCATTTAATCATTCATACATATCGTTTCTTCATTTTTAAAGTGGGGAAAATACTGGACATCTAAGAGAGATATTGGAAGAATCAAATAAAATGATGTTGGTGAAAAGAATTTGTAAATCTTACAGAAATTATTATCATTCTTAACACAGTGCCAAAGGGTAGTTTCAGAATTAGCAGCATTTCCATCACCTGGGAGCTTTTTAAAAATCCCATTCTTGATCTCAGTTTTACTGAAAAAAAAAATTGAGGATAGGACCCAAGAACCTATGTTTTAAGAAGCTCTCCAGGGAATCCCTGTGTGAGCTACAGCTTGAAAATTGTCACCTTAACATTGTTATACAGATCAAAAAAGCAAGTCACCACAGCATCTACTTTGGTGAGGAGGATTCAGTGAAATATAAGAGGAAACCCACTTATCAAAAACTTTCTGATCTAGCCACAAAGGTAAAAGGAACATAAGTTTAAAAACTTAGTACATATAATAATGATAAAAGAGATATAAATCCCTATATGTTTAATTACCAAAACAATGATATAAGTGATATAAAATTAAAAAGAAAGGATCATTATTCACTATATCTTTCTCAGATGAGTAGATAGCTTGGGAATAAACTCTCCAAAGTGTGGGCAGAGTTTGGGTAAGTTAAGTGAATAGGAAGAATTCCAGATGTGAGAAGTAGAGTGAAAAACAATAGATGAGCATGACCAGGAGTAAGTTCAGCATGACAGGAGTATAGAATGTTTTGGGTGAGAAAAGAAATAAGAAAGGAGTTTGAGATAAATGGAAAATAGCTTTTGGTGACAAGCAAAAGGGACTGGACTTCATGGACTCCAGCAGCAAGGAATTTATAGAGCGGAATAGTGAAAGTGCCGATAGTTTTGCCCAGATTTGAATCCTAAACCATTACTTACTACCCATATTAATTTAACTATTCTAGGGGGACATCTGTAATGGTGTCAATATTAAAATAAATAGATACATTTAACGATTCTTTCTCACATGTACAGTGGGATCGTATTTACTTATAGAATTTAGTGCTCAACTGCAGTTACCGTAACTTACTCTGACTCATTTAAGCATGAATAGAGTTACTATAGAATATTAAAAGGCTTTTGGGAGCATTGGCTGGACTGAAGAAAACACTATTTATGCTGACTGTTAAAAAGGAATGTCCGAAACCACACTACAGAACTGGACCGTCACGGAAGCTTCTGCTCCTGCCATAGTGAGAAATCTCCCCTGACATTTTGTAGGTCCAAATCCACAACATCTCTGCTGTAGTTTACAATAGAAAATGGACACCTCTGGTTCTCACTGGACTTTACTCAGTTCTGATTCAAATTCTGTGTGAACGCACGTGACTGAATTCTGAAACCTTGGCAGAAATGCAGTCTGGGGAATGTGGCATTTAGCTTTCCCACCTCTGAACCCAGGAAGACACACTAGGGAGAAGATGAGATGTTGAAGGAGCCAATTCATATCATTATCTCAAAGTGACTGAGAGGATTAAATGAGAGCCCTGTGTCAACGTTTACCACAATGTCTGAGATATATGCTCAGCAAGTGGTAACTTATGAAAGATTTTGGGATCATAGATTTGAATATTGAATAAAGAGAAAACAGAAGAAATGGAGCCACTTATGAGATAATTGCTGTAGTTAGAATAAAAGAAATATTGGCATAGAATAACAATGAGAATTTTAAGTATGAATGAGGAAATAGGTATTTTTGCTATTTCAAAAGCATCCTGAAGAGGATTCTGTGATAGCATGTAACTGCTAGTTTTTAAGTGTATTTTTTAGATTGCTAGAGATTTTCAGTATAAGTCTACTTGTTTTATTTTAACATGCATCTTAGAAAGGGAATAAAATCTGTTTCACATAGAAAAATTGGTTGTCCATAGCTTTCTTGTGTTCTCAGACACAAACATTGTTAGGGCAGACATCTGAAGATATTGAGACAACTTTGTATATTCTCTGAAAGAGTAAATCTCAATAAGTATGTTCTACATGGTTTTTATGCAATATCTGAGAACCTAAACAGATATTTTCCTGGAACCAGAAATGCAAACGATATGCTGATTTTTATTTCTTAAGCTCAGTACCTCACCATTTGAAGGTAGAGGTCATTAGTGGATAGAACTTCAGGCATATTTTCTACAAGATATTTATGTCCCTGAAAAGTGATTTCTAGCATGACGGAAGAATATGTTGATTCCAAATGCTCCGTAGGAAATCTGGCTTAACTAGGTTATAAACTCTTCCAGGAAGCCAGTAATAGAGTTCCCAGTGTTTTCTCACAATTTACAAGGAGAAACAATCATTCACTTAGCACCTTGTTCATGTACTTAGTACATGAATAATGACCCTTGTTTCTGATCTCTAGTCAAGGTCTTTAGCTTTCAATCTTCTGGCTTCTGTTCACAGCTCTCTCTCCCCCCTTTTTCTTCTTTTTTCTGCTCATTTACAAATAATGCAGGCTAGTTAGTTTAATTAATACCTTTTACTGATCACTGATTTCTGCCTGCTTAAAGTGATGGCTTAGCTTGTGCTATGTGACAGTGCATTTGGTTACCCAGGGAGGGGTGCTTGTTCCTCAGGAGGAACATTCAAGGCTCACTTGAGGTTATTCTAACCTCTAACCCCCTGAGTATGTGCCCCAGATTAGAGGAGGGCTGCATTGTTTTTCAATTTAAGAACAACTCATTTTAATAAGCAATGAGAAATTAATTTTCTGCATCCCTACATGTTTTTCTCTTTTTCATAGGAAAATGCAGTCAGAATTAGTTTAATGATGAAAATTTTAGATGTGATGGAAAGATTAGATCATATTTACATTACATCAACAAATCATTATTTAATGTAGTTACAGAAAAGCATAAAAGTGTGAATGAGAAAATTGACATTTATTGAGCACTTCCTATTTACCAAGTATTATGGGGAACACTTTAAGTATATTTCCCCAATTATTCCATTTAACAATCATATGCATTAAAGACTATTACCTCCATCTTAGAGGCAAGCAAACTGAAATTGAGAGGCATCAAGAAACTTGCCCAATGTCACACGCATGCAGCTAGGAAGAGCAGTGCATGTATTCAAACCTGGCAGCCTGATTCCAGACACAGGGAAAATAGATGTGTGGGCACCATAAGAACTAAGATCTTAATTTCTTAATGCTGATATGAAATTGATTCATATGATGTTTCTCTGGAAAAGCAAATACTAAATGTCACAACAGATGGAATGCTGGTTTGTTGTCTTATTCTGCCCTTTGAATGTTTCAAACTGCTATTTCTGGCTTCAAAATTTTAGTTAGGAAAGTCAAAGTGAGAAAAAGTATATGAGAAAGAATAGAATCACAAGGGGCAAATCTATCAGAAGGACAAACTCAGGATAGTTTTCAATAAAAAATGAAAAACAAATACTGCTTATCTCTAAACCACTTTTTAAAGGACAGGAGTTTTTTTTAATTTAAGTTTTATTGAGTTTATTGGGGGTGACATTGGTTAATAAAATTATATAGGTTTTAAGTGTACAATTCTATCCTACATTATCTGTATATTGTATTGCGTGTTCACCACGCAAGGTCAAGACTTCTCCCATCACCATTTCTCTCCCCTTTATCCTCTTCAACCTGCCCCTCCCCACCTTTCCCTCTGGTAATCACCATACTGTTGTCTGTGTCCATATATTTTTTTTGTTGTTGTAATCTCTTTACCTTTCTCACCCAGTCCCCAAGCCCACTTCTCTCTTACAATTGTCAGTTAAGAACAAGAGTTTTAAGAAAAATAAATATTTGTTTATCCCATTCTGTATGCAGAATTGTTTTGTACATTGTGATATCTACATGTAACATATATATGAGGTCTATCCAGAAAAAATCCAGCGATTGCTAATAGAATGGTTTGCGTGACATTAATGTAACCTGGCAGTCAAGAAAAGTGGACTGGAATTTGCATGCATGAACAATAATGACCTCACTGTACTAGTCTGTGGCAGGTAGGCAGTAGACCCAGCTGAGATAGCATGTGTATTGTGTGGCAGTTGTATTAAAATGACTGAGCAAGTACAGCAACAAATCTGCATCAATTTTTGCTTTAGCTTGAACTTCCTCCAAGGAATCTATTTCAATGATTCTGAAGGCTGTAGCTATGGGCAACTGGTGGTTGGTAACTTCATCGCAACAAAGTGCCTACTCTGCCTCACGTCTCCTGCAGAATTTTTGGCAAAACAGCAAATCACTCAGGTGACTCAGACCCCCCACAGCCTAGATTTGGCACCCTGAAAGTTCTGGTTTTTCCCCAAACTAAAATCTCCTTTGAAGGGGAAGAGATTTCAGACCATCAGTGACATTCAGGAAAATACAACAGTGCAGCTGATGGCAACTGAGAAAATTGTGTGAGGTTCCAAGGTGCCTCTTTTGAAGGGGACTGAAGCGTCATCATCCTATGTACAATGTTTTTTGTATCTTGTATGTTCTTCAGTAAATATCTCTATTTTTCATATTACACGGCTGGATACCTTCTGGACAGATATCATGTATTGCTTGCATCTGCAGAATCCAGAGACTCAGCTATCATTTCTTTGCTTTTGTTTCCTTCTTTTCATATTTAATCACATGTAGTGAGAAAGTGATCGTTTGTGACCCATGAACTGTCTACTCCAAGACCTCTAGCCAAGTGGATGGGATGTCCAGCTTGCTCAACATTTTTGGAAGTCTAATGGATGCTTCAAGAAAAAAAGGCACATGAGCTAAGAGCCTGCATCTTCATTCCACCAAATTATTGTCAATAATTCTTGTGGTCACTATCAAAGAAGATGTCTGTGGAACTTCCCTTTGATTTCTTGCCAGTTCCAGGTTTTGCAATAGCTTATAGCAGCTTAGTGTGAGCTAAAGGCATTTTCTGATTAAATCCTACACTTCTTATTGTCTTTTTTTCTGGTCCGACTTATGACAGTGAAACCGGCCTGAAGGGCCCAGCCTGGCAAGGTAAATTCCCAATGATTTATGCAATGTCACTTTCCTGATGATTAACCTGAATAAATCATGCTGGTATTTTCAGCAGTGATATAGCTGCCCTTTATATTCTTATCAATTTTCAGGGCAAGAAGAAATTAGCCCAGTCCTCCCATTGATCTTGGGAGGAAAATTGTACCTCACAGCAAGGGTTCTACTGATAAACAATGAACACTACAAATAACTTTTCAGTTTACTTTTAATCAATAAAGCTTCTCACGATGCATTATTCTAGCAATCAGTCTAAATCACTGTGCCTGTAACTGTTGTTTTCAAAACCTTTTAATCTAATTGGAAAATCTTTCTTTGTACTAGTAATAAACACTCACTAAACTATCTGCACCTAATTGAGCTATAGTAATTTATGGGTACTCCCTACTGTTCCTTCCCTATTTAATCAGACAGACTGCTTTATGCCTTCAACTAATGAAATCTAAGAATCCACCCAGTAGATCTCATCAAATGTCACTAGTGAATAAATCTTCATTAACACTGGCAAGTTCCAAACCTGGTCTCCATCTTCATTTAATTATCATCTCTCAACTGTACTCTCATCATGCAGCAAACACCTTTTCTCTGTTTTTTTAATTTTTTTAATAACACGGCATCAGCACCAGATCTCCTTGAAAAGCACAGTCCTCTGACAACAAGCCTGTGCCAGCCCCAGGCACCAGGCATGGAAGCAGAGCTGACTCACTAGTATGATCAAGGCCATGTCTCCTTGTCAGGAGCGCTGCTTCTGTTTCGGCTTCTTTTGCAAGTTTTCCTGCTCTCACCTTTGTCGGTGTCGAAAGATGCTTCTATCATTTCACTCACAGTGTTCAAGCCAGTAAATTAATTTACATTACCACAAATCAGAAAAGAACAAAAGATAAACTAAAATACTGTTAAGAGCAATAGAATACTCACACAATAGTGGTTTATTGCAGTAGGAAATTTTTCTTGGGAAACTGACTAAGATCAGAGCAAACAAAGTTAAATAGTACTAAACTGGGAGAAGTGTCCAAAGCTGGTACTCACCAGTGGCCAAGCAGATCCACTGGAAGGTCTCCATTAACTACATTCACTTTAAACTGACACATCACTTATTTCCTTGAACTATTTTCAGAAACACTGACCAATCAGATTTACTGTGAAAGTTTCTTTTTATCCCATCTGCTTCATTTTGAAACATGCCCTTATATCATTATATAATTCCAAAAAAGTATGCTACCTACCAGTGACTTGGGTATGTTCAAATTAATAATAGATGAGTTGATGTTGACAAGCAGGAGCTAGGTTAACAGCAAAAGCAATGATGCTGACCACAAGAGCTAGTTTAATTGCTGGTAAACAAATGCTTATGTAGTTTTAACCATGTGCCAAATATTTTCCTGCATGCCTCACAAATTTTAAACTTAAAACAACTCCAAGAGGTTGCCCTTCTCAAAATAAATATATAAATAAATAAAGTTTTCCAACTGAAGGAACCGACACGGAAGCTTTAAGAATCTCTCTAGAGTTGCATATCCACTGAGTGTTAGAACTAGAATTTAGGTCAAGTAGACAGGCTTTGGGGTTCGTGCTTTCTACTCCATAATATGCTTCTGCTTTGCACACCTGAAATATCTGACTTATAAAAATATGTCCTAGAGTCTATTCCAGAGAATTCTAGTCTCTCACAATAATTATCCAAAAAGAATCAATCCCATGGTTGAAAGCATTGGGGAACTTTACCCATGTTTTGACTTCCTTGGAAATTCATAAAACACAGCAGTGTGCTATAGGCTCTGAGAGGATGTGCAATGTAGATGTGGGATCTAGTGTTTGCAGACGTACTCAACAGCAGAATAAGTGTTCTAAAAGACCTATTAAAATCTTGCAGAACTAATGACATCATGAATCATATTTATGGAAAAGTCGTATTAAAGTCTTATTTAATGTGTGTCTTTAAATGGGCACTGAATAGTATACTTAGAATTTCCCTTGACACAAATTAAAAAGAGACAAACAAATCTTGAACTGGTATTTGCATACTTTCATCAACTTTTTAAAACACTGAATGTTTAGCACTAAAATGCAGTATGTTAAAGAAGGTCCTCAGGGAATCTAAATTACCTGCACACCTCTCTTGTGGTCACTAGATCAGATGAAGATGGGATGCAGGAGCCACCTGTTACAATTTCCAGTCTATAACTTATTTATGTTTCAGATTATTATTCATTTTCTTCCAAACTGAGATTTTGGAAAATACTTATTGACATAGCCAGAAATAATGTTTTAGAATGAAGCACAGCTATTTTGTCCCACAGGACAGGAGTGTTTTTGCATCTATGAGGGAGGTCGTTATTTTCTCTCAGCACTGGGTCAATTGCTGACCACCAGAGCCTTTTCAGTTTGGGCCAACAGTTAGCTTTGCTGTAGTGCCCACTGTGTGTCTTCATACAGAAACTGCCTTCTTTGTTTCCCCTTGGCTATTCTTCAGTGGTTAAGAGTATGAGTTTTAGACTGGTCAGAAAGTGGTTAGATATCTAGCTCCCACTTGCTAGGTCCAGGACCTTGGACAAGTTATTTTACATTAATAATACCTAGATTCTTGACTTACACAATGAGAGTAATGAGATAACTTGTTTCACATAGTCATTATGATGATTAACTGACATAATGCTTATAAAGTATTTACTATCACAGTTTCAAACATTGGTTTTTGTAAAATACACTGGAAGGCTTTTTTAAAATCTAAATTTCTGAGTCCTGATCCCAGAGTTTCTGATTTAGTGGATCTGGGGTGAGACCTGAGAATCAGCCTTACTAATAACTTTCCAGGGGATGTTGACACTGTTGGTTTGAGGGCTACGCTTTGAGAATCAGTGCCACAGAGTAACTGACAAACGTTCCATAAAAAGAGAAGCTGTCCAAGTGGTCATATTGTATTAGGTACATTAATCAGGGGCATTAATGTACCTAATACAATATGAAACAAATACCGCAGACATTTAAGAAAAGGACCTTTACGCAGAGTTATTGTCTTAACCTAGAGTCAGCCAAGAATAGAATTCATGAAAAGGTATGTAAAAGGTTTCTTTATTTATTTTTTTAATAAAATTCAAAAGGGGCTTATATAAAAGTCTAGTCTATGCTGGTCTTGCATAGGCCTTTGGAAGAAGAAGATGGTTTTCTTCTTCCAAAAACAGTATGCCTTTCAAACTGAATGCTAAGTAGCAATGTTTTGTTTCATTCTCACTTTGTATCAAACTCCCTTGCTGTGACATAACGGTGGTCTCACATATTGAGTGCATTTTACATTCTCCTGGGTCTTTCTCAATGGTGTGATTAGGATGGTTCTCCCCTAAAAGTTATCCAATATGAAGTAAAGCTCATGAGTCATTGGGGGCCTAAGCAGGCAACCTGGACCAGAGTCATTGAGAAGTTCATCTTTTTCACCTTAGAACAGATGGAAGCAGCTAGAGTAAATGATAGACAGAAGGAGAACTGACTTCATTATACCTTTTGAGTTAATATTGATCTGGGGAAAATAACATGATTTCAAAGGTTGTCCTAATAACCAAGAAAACCTTCTTAATTAGAGATAATGTCAAACAAGTGGCTTTTCCCCAAAATTCCTGTTCACCTACCATCTGCTACTGATAAAGGTTGGCAATTAAGGAATGTTAAGAATAAGTTCTAATTACTTTCCTACTCCTGTATCTCGTTCCCTTGTTGCTCTTTGATAGCCTAATTGAAACTCACATGTGAATCGCATCTTCAGCTGAATGCTGGCTCCTTCTGCTTGAATGTGCATAAGTCTAACAAAAGCCAAAGTTGTCCTCTGGCGTCTCATGTTAAAAATATATTGTTATACTTCTTAACTTTTCTCTGTCTGCTCATCTTATTTTACCTGTGTTATTCTGAGAGTGATAGCAGTTCTAAATTTATTTCCCCAAGAATGATACTTGTCAATCCTCCTCTTTGTTAAATTTGATGATGCAGCAGAAGCGGCGGCCTTTCTCACCAAGCCCTGTGTGTTGAGACCCACGTGGTCTTATTCTATTGTCTTCACGTCTTTTATAACTCCAAGAAACAAATTTCAGAATCTCTATTTTCAGTAGGGACATTGTACTTTCTGTGCTTTGGGTACTGTCAGTAAAGAACAGAAAAAAAAAATAGCAGTATTATTTTGGAAGTTTTTTTTATGACAGCTAAGTATCTGGTTGTATAGGAATAAGAGCTTGTTTGCCCTCTTAATGACAGATAAGAACTATGACATTCAGACTCCATGTTACTATGCTGTCTTTTAGAGGAGAGATTGGACTGATCTGGAAAAGTCCTAAATACTTGTTTCATTGAGGCCATCATAAATATATCTCTACATGTGGTGCCCAGAATCCACAGAAGATTCCCAAATATCTGAGTTCATGAAATTTATTTATAACCAGCATCTGTTCCATTTTTTCAGTAATTATTTTAGCAAAAACTGAAGAGCCAGATTTTCATAATTTTCCACTTTATCACACAATTAAAAATGCATCAAAATATACGCAGTTATTCTTCATGGGGCACTTATACAAGCAAAACCATATACTGTTCTCATTTGGGATAATTGTAAACCTTTAAACATTAAATGCAGTTGTCTTTAAAACTGATATTAACTCCAAAACAAACAATTTAAATTTTTTATTTTTATTTTTGATTTTAGAGAGAGGGGAAGGGAGGGAGAAAGAGAGGGAGAGAAACACTGATGTGAAGGAGAAACGTTGATCAGCTGCCTTCTGTACATGCCCTGACTGAGGACCAAACTCACAAACCAAACTCATAAAGCTTGGATCTTTTGCTTTATAAGATGATGCCCAACTAACTGAAACCACCCGGGGCCAATACACAATTTAATGTGAACAACACCTAGAATGTCCGTGTACAAAACAGTTAATTAGGTTTATGCATAGATCCATGCAAACAAATGCAAATGACTTTCTTATATTTGCATGAATAATCAAAGTAGGCTATAAATTAATACATTATTTTTTCCTTAAAACAGTCCACAAGGACTTGAAGTCATTGCACGTCACATTTCAGACTTCAAAATCATGTAGTCCTGTGATTCTCCAGCTTCACTATACATTATAATAAACTTTGAAATTAAAACATGTATAGCTGAGCCTCATGTATATACAACAAGGTCTGTCAGGAAAAAGTCTAGCCATTGTTAATAAAATGAGAATGGTTTGTGCAACATTGATGTAACCTGAAAACCAAAGAGAGTGGACTGGAATGCGCATGCATGAACAATGACAATTTCACTGTACTAGTCACTAGGGACAGTAGACGCCATTGAGTGAACATATGTACTGTGTGGCTGTCGCATTCAAAATGTTGAGCTTGTAAAGCCACAAATCTGTGTCAAGTTTTGCATTAAGCTTGGACATTCCTCCATGGAAACTATTTGGATGATTCAGAAGGCTGCAGCTATGGGCAACTAGTGATTGGCAGCTTCATCATGACAATGTGCCCACTCATGCATCACATTTCGTGCAGTTTTTTGATGAAACACTGAATCACCCAGGTGACTCATCCCCCCTGCAGCCCAGATTTGGCGCCCTGAGAATTCTGGATTTTGCCAAAACACTAATCACCTTTGAAAGGGGAGAGATTTCAGATCATTGATGAGATTCAGGAAAATACAACTGGGTAGCTGATGGTGATTGGGAGAACTGTGTGAGGTCCCGAGGTACCTACTCTGAAGGGGACTCAGGAGTCATTGTCCCATGTACAATATTTCTTGTGTTTTGTGTCTTCTTCAATAAATGTCTCTGTTTTTCATATTTCATGGCTGGGTACCTTCTGGACAGACCTTGTATTAATAAGAATTCAAAATTTTTATTTACTGTGTCTTCCATGGAAACCTGACATCTACATTTTTAGATGTTTCACAGATCATTCTGTTGGGCAGCTATATTAGTTTTCAGAGCTGCCATAAAAGGTACCGTAAACTGCGTGACTTAATACGACTAAAATTTATTCCCTCACATTTCTGGAGGCTAGAAGTAAAAGTCAAGGTGTCAGCAGCACTACACTCCCTCTGAAGGCTCTGAAAGGGAAGAAGCCTTCCTTGCCTCTCTGTAGCTTCTGGCTGTTGGGGGCAATCTTTGGCATTCCTAGGCTTGCAGCTGCGTCACTCTGTCCTCTTCCTCCATTGTTGCACGGCTTTCTTCCCTGTATGTCTGTGTCTCTGTGTCTCTCCTTATAAGGACACCAGTCATTGGACTTAGGACCCTAATCCAGAATGATCTTACCTGATTACATCTGCACATATCTTCTTCCCAAATAAGGGAACATTCACAAGTACTGGGGTTAGGAACTGAACATATCTAGGGGGAGGGGAGGTGACAAAATTCAATCCACCAAAGTACCCACGATGAAAAGTACTGATCTACTTTCTCTAAAATTGGCTGACACTATGTAGTTTAAAATAGAAAAGGTAAGCAACTTCTATTAGTTATCTATTGCTGTATAAGAAATTACTCTCCAAATTAAAATAATAAGCCTTTACTATTTAATAGTTTCTGCGGTTTAGAAATACAGAAGCTGCTTAGATGGTTCAAGCTCAAGGTCTTTTATGAAGTTGTAGTCAAACTCTTATCTGATGTTACAGACATCTGATGACTTATAGGGCTGGAGGATTGACTTTGAATCTCAGTTCTACACTGTCAAGTAGTTTAGGGCTCAGTTCCTCGCCAGATCATCCTCTCCAAAGAGATGCTCATGGTGGTAGTTATCATCTACCGAAGTGAAGGATCTGAGACAGAAAAAGAGAAACCCTAAGTGCCTTTGGTAATCTAATCTTGGAAGTGACATACCATCACTTCTGCCATATTTAACATAGACAAATCCTAGTATAATGTGGTAGGGGACTACACAAGGGTTAATACCAGGAGGCATAGATCATTAAGGACCATCTTGGGTACTGTGTGTGACAACTCATGCTGCTCAGTCCTTCTTGCTCTTGGACCTATTTGGCTGAACCATATGACTTTACTCATCATTTTCTGTGTCCCGTGTTCCCAATCCATATGTACAGAGAAGATTAGATAATGAGCAGATACACCTCTACATGCTACCACAGGAAAGAAAAAGAGAGAGTAGAGGTGGTCTGACTGAAGGAATTACAAGTGCAAAATTTCAGAGCTAAGGAAAGCATGGCTCTTTCTGGGAGCTGCAAGTGCTTCAGAAGGAGTGGATTTTGAAAGGCAAGTGTGTGGGAGTTGAAGAGGGAAGCAGGGACCAGGCCATAAAAGGACTTAGATGTCACACTGGGGAGTCTGAACTTTTCCTTAAGCCAATGGAGGACTATTGGAACTACTGAAGAATTTTACGAAAGCAATTTTGTCACCGCATAATTTGGCTTTTTCTTTTTTTTAAAGAAATATTACCCCAGTGACAATGTGAAAAGTGAACTTAAGAGGGCAAGCGAGGAGTCTTCGAAACCATTCAGGGAATTGTTACCGTAGTGGACTGCAAAATGATGATGCCATAATTCAAGGTGCTGGCGCTAGGATGGAGAGGAAAGGACAGTTTCGAGAGATTGAATGGATGGCACTTAGTGGTTAATTGGACATGAGGAACGACATAAGATAATTATGTTTTAGCCCTTCCCCCTTTGTCGTTCATCAAAGGACATTTTTGTAACACTGTTATGCTTCTATGTTTTATACTTCTTCACCAAAGCATGCATTTCTCTATTACCTTGTAAAAAGCCTGAAAATGTTCATCCATTTATAATGGTTTTTATTGTCAGTTCCTAAAATAGAAAAAATAAAATCTATCTTTAAACAAACTATCACATTACTTTCCAGTAAAAAACCCTGAACGTAATACTCATGGTTATACAAGATAAATTTTCATCTATTGTGAAAAAGTTTTATATGTTTATTTAAGTGGAACCTTGAACTAAAAAAAACAAATCTAAGAAAAGAAGTATTTTAAATCCTTTTAAGGTTAACCATAAATTAACTAGAGTTTTCTTTTTATAGCAATATTCATTGCTGAAAATCTTATTCAAATTAGATTAATTCCTTGCTTTACTAACTATATCATACTAAACATAATTTTTTGATGAGTCAAGATATTTTTGTACCCTTAAGTCATTATTTATTATATCAGTGACAATCACCCTTCAAAGTCAGTAATAACTTTAATGACTTGATTCATTAAGCACACCCAAAGAAAGCGTAAGACCAAGTTTCTTTAAGAATTGAATAAGCTACTATAGAAAATAGCATAGATTTAAGGGAGGATTTTAGGGTTAACTTTCAGGGACACTGTTGAATTTCAATGGGGTGGAGAGGGGATTTTCATTTATGGATGTAGAGGGAGCTGTAGTCCAAAGACCTTAAAGAAGCACCATGCCCAGTCTGTTCAAAGAACAGCAAGGTGAGTGTGGCTAGAACTGAGTGAGCAAGGAAAACAGCTATAGAGACAAGGTGATTGTTTATGGTGGTTTTAAAACATAATTCCTGTGGCTCAGTGGACTGAGTGCTGGCCTGTGAAGCAAGGGGTCTCTGGGTTGATTCTCAGTCAGCGCACATGCCTGGATTGCTGGCCAGGCCCCCAGTAGGGGGCACACAACAGGCAACCGTGCATTGTTGTTTCTCTCCCTCTTTTTATCCTTCCTTTCCCCTCTAAAATTAAATAAATAAAATCTTTAAAAAACCAAACAAACCCAAAACATGATTCCTAAATTCTTTGATGCTCTTCCCATTGAGAGGTAGAGCATAAGTCCCTACCCATTGAATCTAGAGATTGGCCAATATAGTTGAAGCTATGCTGTGCCAGTTTCTAAGTCCAGACCATAAGAAATTAGCACCTTCTCCTTAGGTGCCAGGCTGTGAGAAGTGCAGGCCACGTGGAGAGGCTATTTGTAGGTTCCATCTAACAGACCACTCTCTGACAGCCAGCATCAGTTGTCAGACTTGGAAGTGAGAAAGCCTGTCAAAGGATTCCAGCCCAGACTTGCATGAGAGAACCTGAGTGAGAGCCATATAACTGAGCCCAATCAACCCCAGAAACATGAGAGAGAATAATAAAATGATCACTGTTTTTTCATCCACTAATTTTGGGGGTGATTTGAATACTACAATAAGTAAATAATCAGAACACTGGCTTTAATATCCAGTAAAGTTTTTTAGGCCATTGAAAAGCTTTGACCCTGAGTGACAGGGACTGACAAATTTGATCTGAAGATTGATTTACTATAAATTATATTTTAGAAAGATCACTGTAAATGCTGATTTGATAAAACACTATAAAGGGTAAGGCGTGGAAGTAAGGAAATAAGGAAATCAGGCCACTGATATAACTGAGGTGTGAGTTCACAGAGTTTTGGATAAAGATGGTGGCAGTGATGTAGGGAAGAGCTGGTCACAGTCAGCATTTATCTTAAGGGAGAGATTACAGGGTTTCTGAAAATACTGACTTGGGTGTGGCCTATTTTTATATGCACATTCTCCCAGAAGTGATCTTCATTTATAAATATTTTTCTCTTACAACGGAATGGGGTATATACATAATTTTTGTTTTGTTTCAGTCTTTTTATTAACATAAGTGAAGGGAATATGGGAATAGCAGACAGTGTTTCTATACATTCTATTTCATTCCACAAAACATATTTCACCTGGTCACTAGTGGCCATTTTTACAGCTCTCTTTAAGTTTTCCCAGGTAAGTACCCCCTCTTCATTAAAAATCAGATAAATGAAAATTAGAGACAGAGTTGACTAGATGTTACCTAGAGCCCACCTAGATGTTTTCATTGGATATCTCTCACTTTGGGAGAAATTTAATTAGATGGTTACTGTTCTCACTGTTATGCTGTGAAAAAAAAATTTATTTTAGTGAATCATCTCGTGTTATAAAAATAAATATATAATTAAGGCCTGTGGGAAACCATGCACTCTTTGTAGCAGCTTTCAAATTTGTTATACTCTGATAAAAGTACAGTATGCCAAGTCAGCTACACAGTAAAACAAAGTTTACTTGCTGGAAATACTTTGTCCAAAAAAATCATGAAAAGAATGAGTTTAGGACAAAGGCCCAGGATGTAAAAAAAAAAGACAAAAGAAATAGTGCAAAAGTAATGCAAAGTAATAGAGAAAGGAAGGATTCTGTGATTCTGGATGTGAATGTCTTTAGGGATGAAGAGCAGATGAAATTATGAGTTGTCATCAAAAATATAAATAACTTAGCTCTATGAGATGAAATGTTCACAAGCTGCCCTCTAACACTGAAGGGTAAGCATGTGCCCCTTCAATTTGAGCTCGGTTTGTCTGAACCATTTCAATAATCATTTGCACAACTTTAAACCACAATTTTTCAATGAAGGGAATCACCACTCTACCAGGGAGTGCTAATTTTGCTGGATGAGATTTCAAAATTCAAGCCATAAAACTCTAAATAATAACCAAATGGAAAGTGCCCTTCACAATTTGCATCTGAAAGCATTAATTGTAAAAAATGGGGAGGAGGTTATTTTTACTTCGACTTTGCATTTAAAGATGAGTGACTCCATCAGAATTTCTACAAAATTATAAGTAAGAGGAGAACCTGATGCTTGGTTAGAACAGCTGCTGGATCATGTGCAATGCCATTTCAAGGGGGTAAGAAATGAAGCATGAAAATATAGCACAGGCACCATTAGAAAGCCACATGAAGAATCTTGAAATTATAACCTAATTAAGCCCCTGGGAAGAGAATGCTTTGCCCAAATGCAGGTATTCATCTATTATATTCTGAAATAAGTTTTTTTTATTATTTAAATGCATTTATGGAGAATAAATTTTGTTATGCACATTGTCAAGAACAAAAAGTAAAGACCATATAGGGGGTAAAAATCATTAGAGTTCTAGATTTTTTCTGTTACTAATGTGTTAACCTGGGCAATTCATGACCCATGTGGTCACAGTTTCCCCATTGGTAAAACTGCAGTTTAAGTACCTCTTCCCATGCTCTTCAAGCCCACTTTGTTTCGTGTTTTAGATTGGCTCACCCTGGACTATAGTGTGACAATACAGGTGTTGGTTCTTGGTTGCTTTTGATTTGCACATCTGCAGAGAACCTCTCTGAGGCCTCCCCTCATGACAGTACAGACCACCTTCCAGAACTTCTCCTCTCTCTAAGGTACAGCCTGCTTGGAGTTAAGGGAGAGGTGGAGGTCCTCCTCTTTGTCATCTAGGACCTTCAAATAAGACAAGACCATAACACTAAAACAATAGGGCCAAAGTGCCTGTATTACTGAAGGACTGGGGTACCTTACAAGGGAAATTATGTTGGAGGAGGGCAAAAGTAACATTATGCACTAAATATCTTTTCCTGATATTTACCATTGTAAAAATCAGAGGGAGAAAGTACCATTGTGGACCACTCCTCCCTTCTTAGCCTGGCTCCCCAGCCCTGTGCTTCTACAGGACAGTGGAGGTGGGAACTAAGGAAGTGGATTTGTGCTTTAGGTCCCTGCAGAAAGAGTGGGAATGGTCTTTCAGGCCTTATTGCTTGTGTAGTAAACTGTAGTAATAATGTTTATCTCTAGAGCTTTTGCTTCTTATGGTTACATATGTTGAATCTCTCCAAAACAAATTTATCTCATTCATTCATCTACTCATTTATTTTTCAAGTGTTAAAGGGAGTCTATTCTCTCCAAAGTTAATAAAGTAATAAACAAATCATTTAATTAACAATATCTTAGATTGTGATTAGTGCTGTTAAGAATCAGAGATGACTGTCAGTTTTTTGTTTTCTTTCAATGTTGCTGGTTATACAGTAATGGGGAGGGTAACAGGGAAAAGAAAGGGAAAGTCAAATCAAGGAACATGTATAAAGGACCCATGGACAAAGCCAAAGTGGGGAAGGATTGAGGGTGGGAGGTGGGGGTGGGTGGGGCAGGGGAAAATGGTGGTGGGAAAATGGAGACAAATGTATTTGAACAATAAAACATTTTTTTAATTAAAAAAAACATTTTCCTCCCCCCACACAAAAAAAGAATCAGAGATGAGGGAGAATTGCACAGAGGGGGTGTTACTTTAGGTAAGATAATCAAAGTCTCTCTGAGATTTAGTCTATGAAATTAAGATAAACCTATCTACCTTGAAGGTTTTTGCTGAGGATAATGTATTAGAAGTAATCATCACTGTGTGACTTGTAGTTAGCACCCAATACATATTAGCATCCATTATTCATGTTATTTTTATCATTAATTTTCATAACAGTCTGGCAGGATGGGCAAAGAAGATACTGTGGATTCTATTGCTTTTATTTGGTAAGATGAGAAAACTGTAACTCCAAAAGGTTAAGACCTTTCTGTGGCTGCACAATTTGTATACAGTAGGGCCAGAACTCAAGCCCTCATCTTTTGAGCTCTTCCAAAGCACTTTCAGCGCATACTCTCAAATCACCTGGGAGCAGAATCTGTTTATGGACATGTGCATCCCTCCACATCTCCATCCATATCTCTTCACCTATCTACTTATATTAGTCAGGGTAATTCAGAGAAAAAGAGAGATGAGTAGAATGAACAGATAGATACATCCTTATTTATCTCCAATCGTGCTTTTGGTGGGGGGGATTTTAAGGAATTGGCTCACAGGACTATGGGAGCTGGCAAGTCTGAAATTTGTAAGACAGGCAAACAGGCTGGAGCAAGAGTTGATGTTGCAGCCTTGAGTCTGGAAGCAGGAAGCTTTTTTTTTTTTCCCCCTGGGACCTTAGTTGTTTCTCTTAAAGTCTTCAGCTGACTATATGAGGCCCACCCACATTATGGACAGTAATCTGCTTTACTCAAAGCCTACTGATTTAAATGTTAATCACATGTGAAAAATACCTAAACAGCAATATGTATACTGATATCACCAAACAACTGGACACCTTAGTCTGTTCAAGTTGATATATAAAACTATCTAGCTAGGAATTTATTTAGGAGAGCAAACTACCTTTTGTCATAGTTTTACATTAATCTATTCAATAAAAGGAAGCTCTCAGTTAATTTCAGCTGTGGGCTTGGGAAGTACAGGCAGACTCAGGTTCCTGGCAAGCATTCCTCCATGGATGCCCCTTGATAGAATGTGCCTCTTGTTCTAAATGTCATTGTAAATCATATATTATTTTAGTTACGTGCATTACAGTGGATTTGCACCACTGTTCCAGGTGTCTGATATAACTATTTTATTTATTTTCCTGAAACTGAGCTGAACATACCAAGCATTCTCTGCAAAATGATTTCCCACAAACTCATTTTGACCTTACAATGTCAAAAAGACCTCAAAAGGAGAAAACTAGCCTTCCCTTTGTGTGTGTGAGGGTCTGGGTTTCATTCTTGGGCATTGATTAAATTATATAAACAAATATTTTGTGAGTATGATAAAGATGTTGACTGTCAAAATAAGGCCTCTCAGTTACACAAAGTGTTTTTGTGATAATGCCTAAATATTTACTATAAGGTAATAATCTGAAATATATACCATGATTTATACACATGAATATTATTTGGAATTGTTAAAATGAATGAAAACTTAATATTTAATAGTAGACATATGGTTAAATGTATTGGAGTATGTTTTTCAACCCTTCAAAATGTTTTATGAAGTTTTTTTTTTAAAGACATGATAGAGTTCTTTCTTTGTTTCTATTCATAATATCTCAACTATGTTAAAAAGTACATGGACTAGAAGAACCTTTACCTAAAAATATGTATAGTTATTATTTATAATGACTTTTATCTCTGGATGAAGGTATGGATGATTTTATTTTGTTTCTTTATATTATCTTTATTAAAATCAGTTTTCATTCCATACTCGTACACTTCTATAATAATAAATAAAAACAAATTGAGTGTGCAAGTAAAAAGAAAAGGAAAAGAAAGATCCCTATGTATCCTACTTCTCTGTGGTAAGCTTAAGTCATATATTTTGTGGCATGTGCTCTCTTTTTGACGCTATTTTTTATACACAAACAAAATAAAAACATGGCGATATGCCCTAGTCCATTCCATACACTATCCAACTTTTTAATTAGAAGAGAAATTCTAGGAAAAAATTAAACCATTTCTCAGTTTCAGTTTGTACCTCTAAATCGTCACCCCACAAAGCTCTCTTAACTTGATGAGCAGTCTCTGTGACTGTGGTCACACTGCTTCCCTGCCTGGCATGCTCGCATCTTCTCTCCATTTACTAGGTTCTACCTTTTAAGATCCTGTACAGCCGTGACATCTGCAGCAGGTTCTCTCAGGTCCCTCAAGTCCAGCACAGTCTTTCTTTCTCATATTCAGCACATCATGTGTTTACAATGATTGTAAGGGTTAATCCTCCACTTGAACCCTTCACTCCATTTCCTATCTCTTCCATTAATGTCCTCTATTTCCATTCATCTGTCCTTCAGATTTACCAGTGGGTCCTTCCCTTCAGCATCTGCACATGTCAAGCCTCTCACTGGGTACCCTGTCAGCAAGCTCTCCCGCTTCTGGCCTTTGCAGCCCAGTGGACCTCTGTTATCTGCACTTTGTCCTTCTTTAGGTCATGCAGGTGAAGCTTTAATAATCCTCAGCATGTAACTAACCCTGTACTATAAAAAGTTGCCCATAACCTTCTAATTCTCAAATCCAGTTGGCATTTTTCAATATTTTTCTTATGTGATCTTTGTGGGGTGATTGAAATTATCGGCCAACACTTGGCTGTGAGAAGCTTTTCCTTTGGCTGCCATCCCACTCTCTTTTTATTTTCTTCCTACTTGTAAGATCATTCTCCATCAGTCTTTTTTACTGGATTCTCTGTTTTTTCCATCTCATTTGGAATTAGTGTTCCAAATTTCTGTTCTTGTCTTCAGTTTATTGCATATACTTTCTTTGAGTGATTTCCTCCACCACCAGATTTCAACTAGAATCAACATGATGCCGACTGTGATGTAAATCAGGATGTGATTTTTCTCCTAAATCCTAGGCTTATATTTCTATCTATCGTATGACCATGTACATTTAAATTTTCCACAGGTACCTGAAACACCACAGGCTAAAATTGAACTGATTAAAGGTCATTCTTACCCCTCTTCACCCAGTAATAATTTGATCATCTTTTTGTATTCCCTTTTATAATTGGTAGCATCGCTGTCTACCTAATTCCTGAGACAGAGTCCTTAGATATCTTCAGTTTTCCCCCTGCTTCCCTCAACCTGCTCCCATCATATTAATAATAAAATGCTCATTATCATTTAGCAATAGTGCTTCTATAACCCCTAACTCACGTCCCTGCTTGTCTTCCACTCCCATCTAATTGTCTTCCATGCAAAACCAGAGTTCTTTTTTATTTGTAACAGTTGCCACTACTCCCCATAACCCTCTCTTTAACTTACACTGCCTGATAAAGCCCAAGCTCTGTAGGAGGGTGCAGGATCTTGACTGAACCTTCCAAACCTCTAGAAAGGTCATTGAGTTTAGCTGTTGGTTTATGGCTACTCTCCTGCTATTAATCTATGATTTTGATCTATGCTTCCACTACCTTTTGTTTTTCAAACATTCCATACTTTGTCCATTCAAAACACACATCCTGTCGTGATCTGCCAGTACAATTTTTATTTACCTGTAAATTCCTTCTCAGAAATAACCTTATGCAAAATTTTTTCCTGATAAACACACCCAGAATTAACTAGTGGCTCTCATGTTTTTTTGTACTTCTTTTTCACCTTTTTTCTGAATAACTTTAATTTTTTTTACTACATTTGTCTTTATTACTAAATTGCAAAATGTATTCCCAACACAATGATAAGATTGCTGAAGTAATCTAATTCTGATTTTTTCTTTTGAATACCTTATAAAATTTAGTACAAGGGTTACCTATTGGAACTGCTCAATGAATATTTAATGCATGGGTTTCACAATCTATAAATCCCTTTAGGGGAATCACATGAGTTTGCTTCAGTTATTTTGTTCATTCGTCTATAAGTCAGCAAGTACCCAGAACAACTAATAGAGGTCATCAGGTTTCATTGTTGTTTAATGGTTTGGGGCTGCTCTGCTATTTTATTGTTATCTATCTTAAGGGGCATGAGTTTAGAAAGGCCTTATTTATTTATTTTTTTTTACAGAAGTAAAACCAATATGCATTGCATTGAGACTTGCAATTTTTATTTCAAAATGTATGGTTAGCTTCAGGCAAAATAACAAAGTTGGTGGTTTGCTTTGCGGACGAGTCTACCCTGCTCTTACAGTATCCTGTCCCTTTTCTTTATCACTTCATTTTCCATTTACATCTCTAGATACATGATGCTCTCTGGGCTCCACATGAAAGTCCAACCTTGAAAACTATCTCATGTTATTATTCTTTTTTGAAACTCTTATTCCTCACACTGTAACTACAGGTTGCTTTTATTGACTAATAGATTAAGTGGCTTTAGATATATGAGTGACTAAAAGCACTTTGATGTATTATCAATCCCAGATACATTTCAATTTTAAAGGGCATCTCTGAAGATAGCGGCATAGACAGCCATGGCTCACATCTTTGCACAACCACATAACAATTACAACTAAAATATAGAACAGCCATCACTCAGAACTGTCAGAAATAGAGTTGAATGGATATCTGACAACTCTGGAATTAAATAAACCACATCCATCTAGACTGTTAGGAGGGGTGTAGATGCAGAATGGGCTGGTCCCTCACTCACGTGTGCTGGATAAATATTCAGGAGAGGTATCTCGAGAGTCCCAGCCCCACATCAGGCCCCTCAGCCCAGGGTGCCAGTGCAAGGAAGATAAGGCCCCACAACTTCTGGCTGCAAAAACCAGTGGGGATTGGGTCAATAGAAGAAACTGCTGGAGCCCCAAGCAGTTCCTCTTAAAGAACACACACACAGACTCACCTACTCACACTTACTCCCTCTGAGTTCTAGCATTGGGGTAGCATCTTAAAAGGCACCAGTGATATACTGGGAGAAACTGAAATGTCTGGCATCAAGGTGAGCAGGGACATTATTGCTTTTCTAAATCACCCCCCCCCCACACACAGAGCCAACAAGCTGGTGCCATATCTGAGATTCCATCAACCTGGTTAACGCTGTTTGACCTTCCTTGGAGATCTCTAGAAACTATGCCCCACCCAACTTACAGGTCCACTCAGGCTGCTTTTTCATATGAACAAGCTGGTCTTGGCTCATTGCTTCACAGCTTCCTAAATCCTATCAAACAAGCAATAGCTGGTCTCAGTGAGCCCCAGGCCTGACACTAGCAGAAGCCAGCCTATATTTATAATTTGGCTTCACCTTGGAATCTTCAAGCCCAACACAAGTAGCAACCACCTCACATTGTTTTGTAGCTCATGCAGGGTGACCCTGGGAAAAAGACAGGTGGGGGCTAACATTGGCCTGCACCATCCAGGAAACTCCAGTGCACAGCTCCAGAACATGTTGGAGCACCACTATCGTGTACCTGCACAGCTGATCCTCCATGGAGGGTGGAGGTTGATGGTAAGTGATCACAGCCAATCCTTGCAGCTGACTGGCTTCCCTTTGATGTTCCAACAGCAACCAAGTCTCAATTACAAGAGGAAGGTGTACTCGGCCCACATGAAGGGCGCAACTTGAATATCCAACTTGGATGATATGGGAGTCTGTGCCACTGGACCCTACAGGATACCTACTACATTTGGTCATACTACCAAGACATGAAGCCAAAGCAACTCTACCTAATACATAGAAACAAACACAGGAAAGATGAAAAAACAAGAAGACAAATAAATATGGTCCAAATGAAAGAACCAATCAAAGCTCTAGAAAAGGAGCTAAACAAAATGGAAATAAGCTATCCATCAAATGAAGAGTTCAAAACCCCGGTAATAAGGATGCTCAAGGAACTTAGTGAAGACCTCAGCAGCATAAAAAAAGACTTAGTTAGAAATGAAGGATACACTGACTGAAATAAAGAACAATTTACAGCGGGGGAAAACAGTAGAGTAGATGATGCTGAGAATCAAATCAATGATATGGAACATAAGGAAGCAAAAACAACCAATCAGAACACCAAGAAGAAAAAAAGAATCCAAAAAAATGAGGATCATATAAGAAGTTTCCGGGACAATTTCAAGAGGTCCAACATTCGCCTGATAGAAGTGTCAGAAAGAGAAGAGAAAGAGCAAGAAATTGGAAATGTATTTGAAAAAATAGTGAAAGAAAACTTCCCTAGTTTGGTGACTGAAGTAGACATGTAAGTCCAAGAAGCACAGAGAGTGCCAAACAAGATGGATGCAAAGAGGTCCTCTCCACAACATATCATAAATAACATGCCAGTGGTTAAAGATAAAGAGAGAATCTTAAAAGCAACAAGAGAAAAGAAGTTAGTTATCTACAGGGGAGTTCCCATAAGACTGCCAGCTGATTTCTCAAAAGAAACTTTGCAGACTAGAAGGGACTGGCAAGAAATAGTCAAAGTCATGAAAAGTAGGGATCTACAGCCAACATTTCTCTACCCAGCAAAAATATCATTTATAATTGAAGGGCACATAAAGAGCTTCCCAGACAATAAAACCCTAAAGGAGTTTATCATCACTAAACCATTATTAAAAGAAATGTGAAAAGGACTTATTTAAGAAAAAGAAGATCAAAACTATGAGCAATAAAATGGCAAAAAAAAATACAACTCTATCAACAATTGAATCTAAAAAACAAAAGAAGCAGACAAGAAGAAGAGAGACAGAATCATAGATACAGAGAGAGCATTTTCATGGTTGCCAGATAAGAAGGAGGTGCAGGGAAATGGGCGATGAGGTGAAGGGATTAAAAGTACAAATAGGTAGTTACAGAATAGCCATGCAGATGTAAAGTACAGTATAGGAAATGGAGTAGCCAAAGAACTTACAGGCATGACCCATGGACATGAGCAATGGTGGGGAGTTGTCTGAGGCAGTGGCTGGTTCTGGGTGGAGGGGGGGACAAAGAGGGGAAAATCTGGGCAATTATAATAGCAAAATCAATCAAATTTAATTAAAATAAATAAAATAAAGGGCATCTCGGGAGATACATGGTTTTTAATTATACCTTTCTAATGGTGATATTTCAGTTGTTTGGGGCAGGTAGGAAGGTGGCACTAAAGAATCCTGGCACAAAGGGAGCTGGCTATTCTCTGTCATATAGTATTTACTTGAATAGGTACTGGAAGTTGGCAAAATTCAACATTAAATGTACAGTTCTCCACAAGAAGATCCTTACTTCAGGAAGCAGCTGCAAACTTGGGAGTCTTTAGAGCCATCCTCATTTCTGATGAGCTAGCTATAAATTCAAGGCTTTTCATGGTTCCCTTCAGATTCAATAATTTATAAGAAAGATACAAAGAACTTCCTGAAATGAAGGCACCATAATAACAATTAGTTTTTATTATAGCAACAGGATACAAAACTATATCCAGCCAAAAGGAGAAATACATAGGACAAAATCTGGGTAAGTTCCAAATGCAAATTTTCAAGCGATGTGTTACACTCTCAGAATCAACGTGTGACAACCGTAAGAGTATTGCTGACCAGGATAGTTCACCAAGATGTGATGTACGAGGCCTTTACTGAGTCTTCATTGTGTGGGGCATGACTGATAAAAACATTCGTCCTGTGGTTGAACTCAACCTCCATCCTCCCTACCCTTCTTAGAGGTAGGACTAACCCTCAAAGTTCAAACCATCTAATCACATGATTGATCTTTCAGACATGGCCAACAACTATTTTGAGTTTTTTTGAAACAGAAACTATCAAATGTGGTCTGGGGCCCACATGAATAACAAAGATACTCTAAACACTTGGGAAATTTCAAGAATTAAAAGTGCATTTCCTAAGAACTGGGGACAAAGACCAAACAAATCTTTTATTATTTAATAGTAAATATACAAATTTAACCACTCTCTTATAGGGCAGAAGAAAATTCAGCTCCTTAGATTTCTACATGTACATTTTTTAAACTATATGAGGAAAAGGTCAGTGGCCAGTTTATAAAATACCTATATCTTTGTTCCCTATAACATTTATTAAGATAAAAAAGACATATAAAAAGAAAAGAAAAGAAAACACAATAGCAAATAATCAAGTGCTGTTTATTTCCTAAATTTCCATTTGAAACAGAATAGCAAGTTATTTTTGCTGCCAAGCCATTAAAAAAAATGTAAGCACTTTTTTTTTTCTGAATTAAAATCTCGAAAGAAAGGAAGAGTAAACTTTAGGCATAAGAGTCAGTGAAAACTCAAAACAGAACAAAAATTTAAATTTAGTCTGAAGTCTTTTAAAATTTACCATAATTTTGACCACTGCAGAGTTTTTAAATGCATTAATAAGTTATGTTTTGATGTAAAATACAATACACACTTTTTTCTTAAAAGACATAAAGGTGGGTTTCTATATTAAGCATATTTTGTGACTATTGCTATTAACAGATTGATTTGTTAAGATACTAATGCTTTACAATATTTTACATTTTCAAAAAATAAAAATTTAAGAGCTAATATGAAACTCTTAGGAAAAACATAAAGGAAAATCTCCTTGACTTGAAATTTGGTCATGATTTTTCAAATATGACACCAAAAGCTCAGGCAATAAAAGAAGTAATAGGTAAGTTGGACTTCATCAAAATTAAAAATTTGTGCATCAAAGGCAACTATAAAGTGAAAAGACAGATCATGAATGAGAGAAAATTTTTGCAAAACATAAATTTTATATGGGTTTAATATTGAGAATAAAAAACTCCTGTAACTTAACAAGACCATAAATAACCCAATAATAAAATGGCCAAAGAACATGAAGCTATTTCTCCAAAGAAGATAACAAATGGTCAATAAACACATGAAAAGATAATCAACATCACTAATAATTTGGAGAATGCAAATCAAAACTATGATGAGATACCACCTCATACTTTGTGAGACAGCTACTATTAAAACAAACCCAAATGGTGACAGGAGACTTGCCTGTGGATGGTAAAAACACAATATAATATACAGATAATGTATTATAGAATTGTACACTTGAAACCTATATAATGTCATGCCAATAAATTCAATAAAAATAAACTAATTAAAAATAAAATAAAATGTCTGCAGCCATATAATAGTCATAGATTCCATAGTATTGTTCCATGATAACTTCGATATACGGCAAGGTCTGTCCAGAAAGTATCCAGCCATGCACTGTAAAAAATTAGATACATTAATTTAAGAAGATACACAATACAGCAAACATTGTGCACAAGAAAATTATGCCTCAGTTCCTTTCAACGTAGACACCTTTGGACCTCACGCATTTCTCTCTCAATTGCCATCAGCTGCCCCGTTGTATTTTCTCGACTTCCATGGATGGTCTGAAATCTCTTCCCTTTCAAAGGTGATTTTAGTTTTGGGAAAAGCCAGAAGTCACAATCTGGGTTGTAAAGCAGTTGAGTCGCCTGGGTGACATGATGTTTTGCTAAAAATCTCTGCAGGAGATGTGATGAATGAGCAGGGGTGTTGTCGTGATGAAGCTGCCAGTCATCAGTGGCCCATAGATGTGGCCTTTTGATCATCTGAATGATTTCCACAGAGGAATATTCAAGCTTAACGCAAAATTTGATGCAGATTTGTTGCTCTAATCCCTCAGTCATTTTGAATGCAATGACCACACAGTATACATACTCACTCAATGGCATCTACCGCTCTACTGCCCTACTGACTAGAACAGAGCAGTCATCATTGTTCATGCATGCGAATTCCAGTCCACTCTCTTTGGCTGCCACATTACATTGATGTCATGCAAACTGTTCTCATTCTATTAATAATGGTTGGACTTTTTCCAGACAGACCTTGTATATGCTTGTCTAACCACTATGCTTTTCAACTTAAACTAACATAAAATAATATGGACAGCAAACTATAATTTAAAATTTTTAATAAAAAACAAACACACACACAGTAACAATAAGAATAGCAACAACAACAACAAAAAAAACCCTCCAGAAAATAACAAGTATTGGTGAGTATGTGGATATGTTAAAGTTTTATGCACAGTTGGTGGAAATGTAGAAGGGTATATCTGTTGTGGAAAACTGTATGGTGAGTCTTCTAAAAATTAAAAATAGAATTTTCACATGATCCAGCAATTCCACTCCTGGTATTGTCAATGAAACTCCAGAGGAGCCTTTTCAGAGATTAAAAGAGAGTTTTTCAGATAATGATTTGTAAACCGGGAATCGTAACCCTCAGTATAAACCAAGAATATCTTCCAAAATGGAGGGGCTAGGGCAAGGTTTTTAAAACAAAGTTGTAAGAAGCTGATGACCAAAGAGAGTGTTTGCTAGGGGAAACATGACCATATACATACATCATTCATTTTTTGATGGGAGGGGACAACTGGAGTTTCAATGTTCAGCTGACGCAGCGGGTAAGCACGTGGGGCTGTGAGGTGAGAACAATGGGTAATGCATGATTACGTGTTTATCCACATCCTAGTTTCAGCCCCGGCCTATAGCACAAAAGGGCTGTTTTTGACAACAAAATTAGAGTACAAAGAGTATTATTTATCAACTATGCCAGGAGTATAATTTATCCAACAGTACAATCAGCATCGAGGCAGGGGAAAGGTGCTTGCTCTGCAGGCAATTTAGGAGCCCAAAAGGACAAAGTTATGCCTTGTGCTACATCAGAGTTCAGACTGCAAAAATCCAAACGTTGGGCCACAGGTTATGATGTTAAAAGTCTTATAAGTCCTCGGTATATACCAGAAAGTATTGAAATCAGAGTCTCAAAGAGATATTTGTATAACCATATTAATAGCAGCATTATTCACAAAAGCCAAAAGGTGGACACAACCCAAGTGTCCATCGACAAATGATTAAACAAAATGTGGTATATACATACAATGAACTGTTACTCAGGAATCAGAGGAAATGAAGTTTGACACATGCCACAACATGCACGGACCTTGAAAACATTATGCTAAATGAAATAAACCAGACACAAAAGGGAAACTGTCATATGAGTCAACTTGAATAACGTATCTAAGATTAGCAAATTCTTACCAGGAACTGGGAGGTGGAGGCAATGGGAAACGTATTGGTTAATGGGTGCAGAGTTTCTATTTGAGGTGATAAAAAAGCTCTGAAAATAGTAGTGATGGTTACACAACATTGTGTATATACTTATACTATTGAATAATACACTTGAAAATGGTTAAAATTTTGTTATATAAATTTTACCACAAATTTTTAAAAAGAATCAGTAAAGTAACTCTGAGAATAAAATGTGGAAATATAGGACATATCACTGTTAGACAACTAGATGCTAAAATCATAAAATAAAAAGTTTATGAAGTTTGGTAACTACAGGGTGCTTTTCAAATGGGCCTCTCTGCACAGGGAAGAAAAGAAAGTGATATAAGAAGTTATATGCTTTTCTGCTTTGAACTTTTGTTATTATTTGTAATCAAGATTGCTTGCCCTACTCCAGGCTGATTGGATGGATTCTAAATGAAGGTCACAAAAATTACACAACCAAAAACCCTTCTGAGACACTATTTCCCCAATTTAAATATGTTTGTGGCTCTATAAAACTGTCTACTATTAAATTATAATTTAATTTATATGAAGATTAGTGTGGTAGGCAGAATAATGCCCCCAAAGATGCTCACTCCCCGATCCCCAGAACTTGTTAATATGTCATGGTTATATTGCAAAAAGGATTTTACAGATATGATTAAGAGCACAGTATTTGAGATCGGGAGATTAGCTTGGATTATCCAGCTGTGCTCAATCTAATGAAGGAGCTCAGTTGGCTGGAGCATTGCATCATACACTGAAAGGATGCTGGTTTGATTCAAGGTCAGGATACATACCTAGGTTGCAGGTTCAATTCCCAGTTGGGGTGTGCATAGAGGGAAACAGACCAGTGTTTCTCTCTCACATCAATCTTTTTCTCTCTCTTTCTCTCAAATTAATAAATATATCCTAGTGTGAGGATTAGAAAAATGCCAGAAATTTCTCTGGCTGAAGTCAGGCAGATGCAGCAGAAGAAAGAGAACATTGTGAATAGATGAGGCAGAAGAATTTGCAATAGAAAGGCCTGAGCCTCTATTGCAGGCTTTGAAAATGGGGGAGAGGGTTATGAGCCAAGGAATGCAGTCTCCTCTGAGAGTGGAGGACCACCTTCAGCCAGCAGCCAGCAAGGACATGGGGACCTCAGTAGCACAACCCCCACGGAATTGAATTCTGCCAGTGGACAGTTTCTAAAAGAAAATAGATTCTCCCCTAGAACCTCCAGAAAAAACATAGCCCTGATGACACCTTGGTTCTAACCTTGTGGAACCAGAGTAAATAAACTGGCCAAGTCTACTTGATTTCTGGCCTATAGAAAGAAGTGTAGAAAATGAGTTTATGTTGTTTAAACTGCTAAATTTGTGATCATTTTTTTATGGTAGTGACAGAAACTATATAAATAGTTATAATAGTCAGGGAACATTGAAATGCTTATCAATACATATAAATTTCTTCCAAAAATGTTTAGAATTTAATGATAACCAAAAGAATATTATTTCCAAACATTTTCACTTCCCCTTCAGATAGTTTCATGACATTTAATAGTCTTTGAAATTAAGTGCCATACGTCCAAATTTTCTGTAAATCAGTTCTTTTTCCCTGGGTATGTCTTGACTTTTTACAAAGGGCGCCCAGGAAAATCAAGGGACAAGAAAAAAAATAAAGAATATTGTTACTTTTTTCCTGGTGCGTTACCAAAATCTCAGTTCAAATATTGCATATTTGATGTTGAATAATAATCACTCAGGAGATGATTTCTTACTTGCAAAAGAAAAATAACTTGGAGAAAGCAAAACTTCTGCCCGCTTTCCACAATGACATTCAGAACACTACTTATTTTGGAATTTGCTCCAAGCCTCAAGGTCAAGATCACTGAGGCAGCTCAAAAGTCTAGAATAGGTATCTCAAGGGTGGAGAATGCACACAAGAATTGGCGCAGATGCAAGTGAATCAAAATAAAGATGTAGCCTTTGTTTTCTGAAATATTCCTGCCAGTCCTGCATCTCATCCAGAGCATTAGTTTTTTATGTCTCATTAAAAAATTACCATAAACTTAGTGGGCTTTGGTACTTTATTACCTCATAGTTTCTGTAGGTCAGGATTTCTGGAACCAGACTGAGCTCTGTTCAAGATGAATCAGGACTGCAATCAAGGTGTTGGCTGAAATGTGTTTTCATCTGGCTGAGCTGGAAACGTATCTACCTTTCAGTTCATCCAGATTATTGCAGGATTCATTTTTTTCATAACTGAATGACTGAAGGCCCTGTCTTTTTACTGACTGTCAGTTTTCATCTGAGGCTGCCTTCAGTTCCTATGATCTCCCGTGATTCTTTGTCACTTAGGCTTTCTCAACACAGCTGCTTAATTTGAGACATGAAAGAGAAACCATAAAGCAAATTGGTTTGCAAGACTCATATAATGTGATGTCATCAGAGGAGTAGCTTTCCATCACCTTATTATAGTCTATTCATTAGAATCAAGTCATAGGTCCCACACTCAAGGGGAGGGTATTGTGCAATGACATGAAAGCCAGAAGGCAAGGGTGTGAGGTTCATCTTAGGGTCTGTTACACCCAGTTAAAAACTAAATTATTTTATGCTGTTTTTCTGTGCTTAGCAAATGAAAAGATAACCAGACTTAGGTTGAATACGTAAGTCTGAATTTTTTAATACCTGTGCTCATTTAGAGGCAACAATGGTGTTCACTGGTGAAAAGCACTGACTTTGGAGTATTACACGGACCTGGAATCAAATACCAGTTCCAACGTGCAAATCAGGTCTAGTTATTTAGCAGCCAAAAACACTGACTTACTCCTGTAGAAAATGCAGATGAAATTGCTTATCTAATAGTTTTTCTGTGAAAAATAAATGACAGAATACATGTAACATATTTAGAAAAGCGAGAAAATACAAATTATCTATTTTATAAATTTTTGTTTTCATTTAAAAAAATCTCCTCCTGATCCTCAGGCAAAAGTCAAAAGTTGTTATCTTGACAAAAATAACATGTTTTATGAGGTATCTATGGCATAAACAAATCTGTTAAACATATGCAATGTATCCTGTGTAAAGAGGCTTTACTGGTTATACCTTTCATTTTAAGCCATTCTTTATTAATCCATAATACAAGTTTTCTGAAATTTGAATTTCACAAATTTCTTTCTATTATAAGAAATACCAAACATAAAGCTCACATTTTCAGTAATTCCTATTCTAGAATTGGATTAGGCTGAATAGACTTATTTACTTATGTATATATTTAGCTGATATACAAAGTAATTATGCTCCTCAAAATTGTTTTTTTTTTCATTGATTCCCCCCCTTTAAGTAACAGCTTTGTCTTCCTGGATTATGAAAGTATGGGAGTACTTAAATATATGGATTAAGTGACAGTGGAGAGGACAATTTTTCTAACAACGATTCTTTTGTTATGCCATGTGGGCCTCATTCTATTTCACATAAATTGTTGGACTATAAAACATGATTCATAGTATGAGTTTATGTACCATCTATATTTATTTTTGTCGATTAACAGCTGCATATGCTGCTGAGATCCTTTGGCTAATATACTGCATTTAGTTCACATTACAGCATCCAATTCAGATCACACCAGGGCATGGCTGTCGTGCAGAGAACAATTTTTTTGTGGTCATTATGGTGGCTGGGGAATATACCCTTCAGCTTTTTATTGTATTGCACTCATCTGAGACAAAAATAACTAGGTAGGTAGGTAGGTAGGTAGGTACTTCTTGTAGGAGATCTATACTAAATCATTTTGGCAATTGAGCCAAATTAATAGTGCTGTACTGCGATATTTATTAAATAGAATTTTATAAATCAGAGAAAGTATATATTAGAATTGCAGAATAAAGTTAATTCCTGATTTGATAGGTTAGGTCTAGTCTTGTCTATGTTTTTGCTACTTTTTTCTTTTATAATTCCTTGTCTTTACCAATATTATTAAAATGAGCGTGAAATTCAGGAAAGAGATTCAGACTTGAGGTTTAAAGACCTGAGTGCAGGTCTCAAACTTAATTGTTAGCCATTTTGGCCAGTAATGGAATTCTATTTATCCTCAGCTTCCTCTTCTGCCTACCTACCACAGACATTTGTTAGAATAATTAAAAATTATAAATAATGTATTCAGTGTGTTTTATGGTTTTTACCTATATCTTAATGTCACAGGGATATGAGTACGTAGCCCTGGGACTCTGGGGCTAAGTCGGAACCAGCCACTCACAAGCAAAATTTCTTTGATTTTCTAGTTTTTTAATAAAAAATTCAATATAACTTTTAAAATCTACTCCTTAATACATTGCATTAGATTTAATAAAATTTCATATTATAGCCACCTCCAAGTAAAACTGATGTCATATAAAGACATACTTTGGCTGTAAAATTTTCCTGGCATCTGGCTACTTTGTAATTCCAACTACTTTACAAATTGTAAAATTTACACATCCGAATTATTTTTATAGATAAAGAAGGAATAGTTTCTCTGTGAATAAGCTATTGATAATTTTTTGTTTCTCTAATAAAAGATTATGTTTGAATGAGATTAAGGAAGTCCAAAATTATGTGATAGAGGAATAATTCTGAATATTCTGTAATGGTATTCAAAGTACAATTTAAATAGTTATTAGCAACAGACAGAAGTATATCTTTCAAATTATATATCAGAACTTTGTGAAATATGTCTTTTAGGCAAGGTAATGCTAAATGCTTTATAGATCTCATCACGAACAATCACTTAAGATACCACCTTACAAAAGGTAGTGAGCTTTTTGGCTGATTACTGTGGTAAAGTAGTTGAAGGAGACAACTCAGTGGCAATTCAAATAATCCAGTGTTATCAAGAGTTATTAAGCTGTTTCTAAGACCAGTGGTTATACCAACCACTTTAATTTGACATTCAAGTTGAAGGATTGGTTCAAGGTACAACATAATTTGCCTTTGTGTGGGAGCTCACCAGATTATTCATGACTCATACCAGCTATTTCACAGGCGGCATGGTGGAAGCTAGGACTCTGCCGCTTTCCAAATGTGCACATTTATTCAGATGCCTTCTTCACCCAAGAAAATCTTAGGTTAGTGAATATTTAAATGTCACCATTTGACTGATGTCCATAGAGCTTCTTTGCATTTCAGAATAATTGAGGAAATCATATAAGGCCATCTGGAGTATATAGGCCATGTGTCCTGAAGTTCCTACTCCAGATTTACCAAGGCTGTATCACTGAGGCTATTATTATAAAAATGGGTTTCCAAGGAAGCTGAATCATCTGACATATGATATAATAAATGTAGGAAAGAGCATAAATATGAAATAGAGAAAATTTACAAGGTGACTATTACTCTTTCAATTTTTATGCTTCTCCATTATATCATTACAATTCCATTCAGCTGTTCATTCTTTTAAAGTTGGTTAAACTGCTCCATTCAAGAATTTATGTACTAGATTCCTTACAAATATGGAACATAATTATCTGTGAATTATATTCTGAATATGGCACTTCTAAATCATTTTCACTTGGGCCTCAAAGATAGAAATAGTTTATATTATGTTTGTGCTTAGGAAATCTAACAGATGATTTTTAAAAAACATGGTGAAAAATTCTATCAAGTGATCTTTTTGAAATATAAAACTAAATGTAGTTTCTATTATCTAATTTTCTAATTATTTGTTTCCATCTTTATCCAAAAAAGTTAAATTCCTCAACATGAATACACTATATCTTTTCCAAAAGTCTTTTCAGCTCAAAGTAATTGCAGGTGTAAATGGTTCAAATAACTGTGTTAATCTTCTTCGGCAATTGAACTCTCCATTGTGTAAATTCAAAGGCATTGAAAAAACGCATCCCCATGTTCAGATATTATTGACCCTTTTCTAATTCATGTATCAGCTGAGAGCATGAGCTGTGAGAGCAATTCGGTTGTGGCAAGATTCTTAATCCATGGCAGTTTGGTCTCTGAAGATATGAGCCAGTATTTACAATAAGGCGAGTTGGTAGAGAAAGTGAAACAACAAAAATTGGCTAATACTGATTTATTTTCACCATCTAATAATCTGTTTTAATGGGAGAAATAATTTAGCAAAATTTGTAGATGTCCTTAAATAAGCATGTTTTCTTCTTTAGTCTCTCTGTTGACTCCACTCAGATTTCTACTTGAGTTATCACCATCATCCCATGGTGATAACTCATTCGTTAAGAAAACAAGTATTTGTTGTATATCAACTATGGGCCAAGCATCTTTATTAAGCACTGGAGATACAGCAATGAACAAAACAGACCAAAATACCTGCCCTCATTAAGCTTACATTGGGGAAGGGAAGGTGTAAAATATTAAAATAATGAAATTAAAGTGGTATATAGAAAAATAAAGCAGAGAGAGAGGTTAGGAAATTCCCGTGTGGGAGACTAAGGTTGCAATTTTGGCCACAGTGGCCAGAGAAGGTCTAATTGAGAAGGGAACATCAGAGAGGAGATCAAAAGGAAGAGTGGGTGACCTGTATGACTATCAAGAGAAAAACACCAGACACAGTTACAAATGCCCTGACGTGAGAATGTGACGTTTAAGGAATAACAATTAGAGCAGTGTGTTAGAGCAAAATGAACCAACATGAGGTGAGGTTATTGAGAAAATTAGAGAGGCGACGGGATGGGAGAGAGTTAAATCACTATGAGAGTTTGAGGGCCTTGTGGACTTCGAGGGACTAGGCTTTTACTCTGAATGAGGTGGCAAATTAATGAAGAGGTTTGCACAGTAATGAGGAGTTTGACTTAAATTTTGACTCAATCACTCTGGTGTCTGTTTTGAGAGGAGAATGAAGAGAAACTGGGAACAGAAATAAGGAGATTATGATGTAGGTGAGAGAGGGGTGGGAGCAGTTGAAGTAGAGAGAACTGGCCAGATCTGGAAATATTTTAAAGGTAGAGCCAACAAGATTTCCTGACAGATCAGACATGCATCTGAAAGAAAAGAAAAAGAGAAGATAGGGAGGTGCCCAAGATTTTAGCCTGAACCTCTAGGAACATAGAACTAAAAATGTAAGAGAATCAGATGTGGGGGAAACTCCCAGGAGGCCAGTTTGAACATGTTAGGTTTGAGATGTCTCTTACATATCCAAGTAGAGAGAGTGAAAAGCCAGTTGGATGCATGCTTGAAAGTCGAGGGAGTGACCTAGACAAAATATATATGACTTGGGGACATGAACCTAAAGATGATATTTAATCCACTGAATCTAAGGAGTGCATGTAGATAACGAAAGAAATCCATGGATACATTAAACTCCCTGAGTGATTTTTGTTTGGTGTCTTTTTACTTCTTGAGTTCTCTGTGTCTTTGATTCTTTTGGGGGGTAAGAGAGGGTAGCACAAGCATGCATTTTATTATTTCTACACTCTCATTTGGAACTTAATTGTAGCTAATATATTTTATTGATCTTTTATTGTGTGTTATATATATTTTTAATTCCCAGCATACACAAAATGATAGTACACAACATTTCCAATACCCTTGTAAAAATTCCCATAATATATATAACTATCACATGGCAAGTCATTTTTTTATTATTTCAAAAACAACAAAGAAGATTCCTAATTCAAAGCCTGGCACTTTGTGTCCCCAGCACTGTCTCATATATAGAATACGCTCAATTCATGTTGATTGAATGAATAAATGTGCATGCTAACTTATAGGACATATGAGAAATTTAAATAAGAAATTTTACTAATAGAATTGAAAAAATGATATTCCAATTATTCTTTAATAAGATTTTTAAAGTTATTTTTAGCTTTAAAATGCATATAGCTATAGAAATGTAATAATATAGAAATGTAAAATGAAAAAGTAACCCACTTGACAAAACACTTAAAAAACACTATTAACATTTTGCTGTTTGACTTTCTAATAATGTTATCTTTGCTTTAAAATTAGTTATGATTGTTTTATATATGTTGTGTAAGAAGCATCCAAACCTGGTGAAAATTATAAGAGTTTATTTGAGCCAAACTAACAATATCGGCTGGGGATATTTCAAATGCTCCAGACAGGAGTTTTGCAGCTTCTTTTGTGAATTTAAAATTAAGGATGGAAAGCAAAGAAGATTACATGGAGGTGGGAGAAAGCAAGGTGGGACCAGTAGTTGTGGCTTATTTCAAAAGTGTGTTAGCCTAGGTTCACAAAAGCAATGAACAGGGCTTTCTTAAGCAAAGATAAACATTTTGCTAAAAATTTTTATGACTGGGGCATGACTACCCACCATGGCCGGCCCAGTGTAGAATGTATGATCAGATCACCCTATGAAGTTACTTTCCATAGAGTCCTTTTTTTATCCATATATATATGTATATTAATATAATCTTGCCTTCCACAGCAACAAAATAACAATATTTTCTAGCTATTTTGTTTTAAGGCTATATCTAACTTATCCATTATTCTCTTAAGATATTTTGGATATTTCCAATATTTTGTTATCAAAAAGCTGTGTGCAATGGATATCTTTGCACATAAATTTATTTTCTGATTGAAAATTATTTTCTTAGGTGGTATTCTAGGTGTAGAACAAAATAAAACTTAACAGATATTTTCATTGTGATCCTTAATATTGGTATACGTGTATTATACCTTTGTTTACACAATGACTGCCAGAGAGTATAACTTCAGAAGTAGAAAACAAATTTTCCCAGGCACAAAAATCATCATATTTGTAATATTTCTTAAGCATAAGGTCTAATATTCTGATTGTGTATTTAAACTTATATGTTAACTATACCTATGCCTGTATCTATATATTGTTATATATGTAAGGTAACACAAACATATCAATGCTTTCAACAGAAAGTAGTAATTAAAAGATTGCAATAAAAGGTTAGTACTTGAAAAAACAATGTAGAGTCCTAGGTAAATGTTGAAGTAATCACATACTTACTCAGTGATGGCCAGAAATCAACGATAAATAAAGCAAAACTGCCCTTAAGTTTAAAATCTAAAGAGGGAGAAACAGAAAAAGTGAGTGTTATAGTCTGTAAACCCCGGGGCACTGAGGCCTGGTCTGCACAGTCACGTTTAGAGAAACGCTGGTCAGCAGACGACATGAGCGAAAACTATGTCAGCCGTTAACACCTCTCTCGAAGGGCCTATGGCGACACCTCTGAAACAGCCCATTCATTCATCAGAACTGATTTGGAATCTTTCACACCTCACACTAATCATTCTTTCCATCTGATGTTTTCTTTTGCTCAATTTCTCCCTCTACCTCCAGCTCTTTATTACATTGATTGGTTTGGCCTCTGAAATCAAGTCCTCCACTCTTGCCTCCATCTTCTCCCAAATTCTGTTTTCTTTGTTTACAAAATATCCAAGAAGTTATATATTTTCTTTGGGGAAAGGGAGGGAAGTAAGGTAGGCAAGGAGGCAGAAACATTCATAAGATAATAAACCTAGTCCTTATCACAAGTTTATTCCATTGTTTTTTTTTTTTTGAAAGTGTATGCAAGGAGATGCCCAATACATTTTTAATTTTGCCACTAAAAAGCACAAACCTCTTTATTCTGTAAGTGTAACTTCACGTGGTCATTTCTGCAAGGTGCTGCCATGTTTGGCCTGTTTGTGACAAATTATTTTTTCCGGGATGTGAAGAATAGAGTAGGCAGTATTTGAGTATCAGGGTTTGAGTACTGGGGTTTTTCAGAAGGATACCCTATCGCCATAGGCCTTCCTATAAAAAACAAACATATGCAGCTTTTGTTGGTGAGGATTTGGGATTTGCCTTGTGCCTAGCTCTGACAGCAGACCTGTTTTCTAAGACACACTGCTTCATGGGAAGCAAATGAATAGGCAAAGCTGTCGATGGCTGTCTCTGACAATCCTTGTTGGAATCAGAGTTCACCCTGGAACAACAGGGGTTTGAACTACACAGGCCCACCTATACATGAATTTTTTTCAATAAATACTGTAAATGCATTTTTCCTTCCTTATGATTTTCTTAATAACATTTTATTTTTTGTAGCTTATCTTTTGTAAAACTGTAACAGAATGGTCAGGCCAAATCACTGGAGAAGTCAGGGGGCAGGGAGAAAACCCCAAGCCAGAACTGAAGATTAGAGGAGAGGTGGGCTCAGTCAGCTCGTAACAGGGTTGCTCCCAGCAGCCTCCATTTGGAAACCCTATTAACAAAAACCTATTTTCTTCCCCACAAGTCTTCATGTTATGCATATACATGGCAACAAGCAGCTGGACACCATGCTGCTTGGTTACAAGACTATAGTATATACCACATCAATCATTAGACATATATTAATCAACTGTTTATGTTACTATTAAGTCTTCCAGTCAACAATACACTAATAGCAGTAAAGTTTTGGAAGAGTCAAAAGTTATACTAGGATTTTTAGATGCACAGGATGGGGCTGGAGCAGGGCTGGCACCCCTAATCTTGGTGTTGTTCAAGGGTCCAACTGTAATTTTCTTACTTTTCACCACCCATGGGCACCTCATTTAACAAAACTTAATCTCCCAGATCTGAACTAGCTATGCATCCTATGTCAGTATTTTCCTTCACCTATGATTAGAATTCAGATAAAGCATTGATATGACAAAACTGAGTATAAAACACAAATCTTGTGTTTTTGATTTTTGTGCTTTTTTTTACTACAAGTGTTTATCTACTAAATTATACACTAGTTAAATTCTAGATGCCTAGAATTTGTTCATATGAAAAGAACTGCGGTAAGATACTAAGAGTATGTTTAAGAGGGCACCAAAAAGATGCACAGAAATATGAAATATTTTAGAATAATATGTGAGAATTGAAATGGAAATTCAATACTAAAAAAATGAATTTGGCAGCCAAATAGTAAGATTAATTGGTCTTAACTATATAAGGATATATTAAGTGGTTTGCCATAGAATTCAGTAAATAATACTTTAGTAAATAAATAAATGACATGTCTTAATTTTTTAAAAAATCTCACTTTTTGGAGGTTTGCATGAATAAAATAACCAAGTATTCTGTGAAGGATTTGATTTTTTTTTTTCCTGAGGAGATAAAAAATAAAGATATTCACCCTGAAGTCTCATTTGGCCTCATGATTTTATGTATAACTTTATCTTTTAAAAAAAATTTATTAGTGTATCTCAGGAAATTTCTAGAAGCATATGTTGATTTGTCAGGATTTTTGTAAGGTCTCAAAATGATTTGCAAACTTGATTTCCATTTGTTAGCAGGTATCAACTTTCCATATTTATTTTTAAAGCACAATTTTCTTTACTTTTAAAGATTTTTATTTATTTGTTTTTAGAGAGAGGGGAAGAGAGGGAGAAAAGCATCAATGATGTGAAAGATACATCAATTGGTTGCCTCTCATGTGCCCCCAAGGGGGAACCTGGCCTGCAACCCAGGCATGTGCTCTGACTGGAAATCGAACCAGCAACCTTTTGGTTCACAGGCCAGCACTCAAACCACTGAGCCATACCAGCAGAGCTAAAGCATAATTTTAAAATGATAAATTGTTACAAAAGAAATTATAATTTTGAGTACACAAAACAATATTTATTTTTCTTTATAATCCTCCAGGAACTTACAGAATTTTAATGTTTATTATTTCAGGTCCCCACCCAAATACACATATAACAATAAAAATATTACAAATGCTATCATATGAGAACCATCCAAACCGTTTTGAATCAATTACTCCACCACTGGGTTTACTGATACCCAGTGGGTATTCAATAAACATTTGTTGAATTTTAAAAATTGATTCAACAAACTTAAATTGAGCCTGCTGTGGCTGCAGCTTGCTCTCTCTCTCAGGGTCTGGGGTGTGCTGCGAGATCACTGTAGACAGTCGTGCAGGGGAAACTCCATCCATGAGGAACTTCTCCGATCATGCCTCCATTTGCTACTCTTAGCCTCTGTGCACAGCTGTGAGGGTGAAGGGTAGAAGCAGTTGAGGAGCCATGTGCCATGCAATACTGGGCCATAGCATCCCAACGGCTGATGCCTGTCAAGGCAGACATCCTAGCTTTGGACCCTGCCTCCGAGAACTGGCTTCTGACCATGCGAGGCCTAAGCTCCGAGCCATCCCAGCATCTGTTGCTCCTGCCCATGTGCGGCACAGAAAGAGAGAGGCTTCTGCCTGCCTTCTTTTTAAAAGTCTCCTCCCAGAATCCCATGTGCTCTGGAAGCCAGAGGGAATGTCCACCTTTTTATCCAATGACAGCCAGTGTCAGCCATATTTGCCTTTGCCCCTCTTCTGGCTGACAGGTTTAGCAACAGGGCAAAACTTTGACTTCTCTTCTGCTCCCAACAGTCAGGAACTGCTTATCTGCCTTAGGCATTCTCTGTCCTCTGGAAGCCCCTCCCTTCACAGGGAGGGCAAACCAATTCTAATCTTCAATTTCACCTTGGAATTTTCTCCCTGCCTCCTGCCTTCTCTTGCGATTTGGCCTGACCATTCTGTTGCACCTATGTACTCATTTTGACACATCAGCATATTAACAATGCACCTGGAAGGCTGATGAATATTCTGCTGAAACCCTTCACTAAGAATCTCATCAGTGGGGGAAAAAAAAGAAAAGATAAAAAGCCCTCAGGACAAAGATTCAGGGCAAGACTGCTCTAGAGCATGCCTATGACCTTCCTGAACATGAACATTTTAATTTCCTCCTAAACTCTAAGAGTCCCAAGAAGACTTGCAACCAGGAGAGCCATGGGCAGCAGCAGCTATACCTGTGCTAACCTTCTGATCCTGTCTCCAAGGTCCCTTTTTCTCCTGTTTACCCCTCACCTAAAAGCATCCTCACCTTGGCTCACTTCAGTCTCTTTAACCTTCACTTCCCAGTGAGCTAACAGCAGCCCCACCTTGGTTTGCTCTTTTGCTACAGATTTTCTAGGGAGTCAAACAAAGCAGAACACTGCCTAGGCTCTCTCCTGTTACTTTTTTTCCCTAAATTCTTCCTTTGTTTCTTGTCCCCAGCCTTAATAAATATACTCTCAAAGTTACCTGGACTCACAGTATGAAATCTTTCCTGTGTGAAGTCAAGAGCCCAGACACGACTGCCCGGCTGAAGGCAGACTCACACTGGGCCAGATCCTGTCCGGTAACAGTAGGGTGAGCTATTGCAAAGATGTAACAAAAAAAAATTAATATGAATTTCTCTCTTAGGTTTACCTTTCTCCTTATAAGGAAAAAAAAAATCTAACCATTAACCTGTAGTGCTTTATAAGGCAAAGTGTGTTGTTATTTTAATCTGGAACTATGTAATATTTCTCTTCCACCTGCACTTCTTATATATTGTTCCAAAAGTATAGTAATAAAATGCATTGATTATTGAACAATTGGAAAAGAGTAATAAAACAATACATCAACTCAAGTTTCAGTACCTAAAAAGAACTGACAAAATTTTTCCCACATAGGCTTCTATAATATAAAACAAGTATATATTTTAAAATCTCTTATTGTAAGGGAGAAAACAATTTCTCTTCTACCCTTCTAAGTTCTTCTGGCTGGTCTAATAATCAAATTGACATGATACAGATTAACAAGAGAAAATAACCAAATTTATTACATATGTGTATATGGGGTTCCATAAAAATATGGAACCTGAGCACAAACTGGGCAGCTGAGATTTATATACCATCTTGAGCTAAGGAGAAAGAGGGTGGGTAGTGGTTTGGACCAAGGGGAAGGTAGACAATTCACTACCTAGGTAGGTAAGAAAGAGCAAATATTTGGTTAACAAATTATTGCCAGGCCACCCAGAATCAATAGACGACACAGAGGGAAGTCTAACAGGCAGACTTTGCTAGGTTTTCTCCCATCTGTCATGCTTAGTTCATATTATGCTAAAGTCTGGAGAAGGTTTTTCTATCTGAATTCTTCTTTTAGGCAGTAAGGCTCTTCCTGAGTTTTTTGTTTTCTAAAAGTAACCAGCTTGAAATGATCAATATTTCAAACAGAAATATTTCGAGGTGACAAACTCTACTCCCCCTCATTAGGAAATCTTTTTTAATGTAAAAATGCAGTATGAGAGGGGTCCAGGATGGTGTTAGAGTAGGTGGAAGATACACTAAACTCCCTTCCGTACCAACCTGGAATTACAACTAAATTATAGAAAAATAATCTTGAATAACCAACTGAACACTAGCTGGAGAAGAAGCCTTATAACAAAGGGCTTATGGAAAAAACAAGGTCACCATGTCAAGAATGGTAGAAAGTGGGGAGGACAAGAGGGCTAGGTGGGCTCCCACAGGCAGGAGCTAAAGTCTTGGAGGAATATTTCAGTATCTGGGGGTATTTAAACTTCAGTTTGGTCTCCCCAGCCTAAAGCACTACAACTGGGAATGGAACCAACATAATCTCCAGCAGTGAGGTTTGTATCCACCAGAGAGAGATGGATAGAGATAAAGAGAGATTTTTAAAGGTCCAACTTGCAAAATTTCATTTGCAGCCACATACCTTGGGCTCTGGAAGATGCAGAACAGGGCAGACTGGAGCCACATGAGGATAGCCTGGGTTTGGTGGCTCCAGGGAGAGAGCTGAAGGGTTAGCTGTGAGGATCCCTGTGCTCACTCACTCCTCTTACTGCAGAAGCCCATATTTTTCAGGCATAGCTGTCCCCTCCATGTGGAATCAGCCTGGGGGATCCCCTTGCAGGGCTCCCTCTCACCCCACACTGTGGGGCTTAAGCCTGTCTTCTGAGGAGTACAGCTAGAGTCACTTTTACTGATTAAGCCTAACAGAAAGCCTACAGATTGAGGTGGATCCCTGGGAGCTTTGAAACTTTAGCTGAGTCTCCCCCAGGCCCAGTGCTGCTAAAAGCTGACCTTGGTGTGAAGCTTGGGTTTTTATGCACACACCAAGGCACAGCATAGGGAACAACAAGCTGTGGATAGCTGGTAGCTCCAAACAAGTTGTCCAGGGCCAGTCATAGGCAGCATCTGACATAGGGCTACACCAGAATCTTTGTAGATCTACCTAATACATAGAAACAAACACAAAGAGGTAGCCAAAATTGGGAGACAAAAACAAAAAAAACAAAAAGACAAAACAGTCCTCAAATGTAAGAACGAGAAACTTCTCCAGAAGAACTAAATAAAATGGAGGAAAACAATTTATCAGATGTAGAGTTTAATTTAATGATTATAAGGATGTTCTATAGCATGAAAAAGACATAAAAACCATAAAAAGGAATCAGTCAGAAATAAAGAATGCATACCTGAAATAAATACAATAGAAAAAATAAAAAGTAGGTCAGCTGAAGCAGAGGATCAAATCACCAATTAGGAAGACAAGGTAGAAAAAAACTCCCAAGCAGAGTATCAAAAAGAAAAAGAATTTTAAAAAATGAGGAGAATTTAAGTAACTCATGGGACAACATGAAGTGTTACAACATCTTCATCATGGAGATACCTGAAAGAAAAGAGATTGAGAAAGTGATAGAGAACCCATTTTGAAATATATGACTGAAACCTTCCCTGACCTGGTAAACGAAAAAGACACACAAGTCCAGAAAGTGCAGAGCATCCTAGATAATCCAGAGATGTACACCAAGGTTTATCATAATTAAAATGCCATTGGTTAAAGACAAAGAGAGAATCTTAAAAGCAGCAAAAGAAAAGCAATTAGTTACCTACAAGGGAGTTACCATAAAAATGTCAGCTGATCTCACAAGAGACTTTGGGGGTAAGAAGGGATTGCCAAGAAATATTCAGTTATGAAAAGCAAGGACCTACACCAAAATTACTCTACCCAGCAAGGCTATCATTTAGAAGGGAAGGACAGATAAAGAGCTTCCCAGACAAGAAAAAGCTAAAAGAGTGTGTTAACACCAAACCAGTTTTGCAACAAATCTTAAAAGGCTTGCTTTAAGAAGAAGAAGAAAAATAAAAATAAAATAAACAAAGGATAAGTTAAAAAATAAAATAGCAATTAGACCACCTTCTTATACCACACACAAGAATAAATTCAAAATGTATTAAAGACTTAAATCTTAGATCCCATACTGTAAAAATCCTAAAAGAAAACATAAGCAGTAAAATCTCAGACATTGTTTGTAGCAATATTTTTTTATGATGTATCTCCTCAGGCAAGGAACACTAAGGAAAAAAAACAATTGGAGTACAAAAAGTAAAAGGTTTTTGCACAGCAAAGGAAACCATCAACAACAAAAAAAGATAACAGCTGAGTGGGAGAACTTACTTGCCAATACATCTTATAAGTGGTTAATACCCAAAATGTATAAATAAGTTATAAAACTTAACACCAGTAAATAAGTTATAAAACTCAACACCAGTAATCTACTCAAAAACTGGGTAAAGGACTCAAGTAGTCCCTTCTCCAAAGAGGACATACAGATAGCCAAAGGCACGTGAAAAGATGCTCGATGTCATTAACCATCAGAGAAATACAAATTAAAATCATAATGAGATGTCACCTCACACCAGTCAGAAAGGCTATAATCAATAAATCAACAAAAAATAAGTTCTGGCTAGGATATAGGGAAAGGATAAACCTTTTGCACTATTGGTGGGAATGCTGATTTGTATAGCCACTGTGGAAAGCACCATAGAGTAACCTCAGAAAACTAGAAATGGATCTGCTTTATAACACAGCAATTCCACTTCTGGCAATTTATCTGAAGAAACCCAAAATTCTAATTTGAAGGAATATAAGTGCTCCTATGTTCACTGCAGTATTATTTACAGTTGCCAAGAGATGGAAGCAACCCAAGTGTCCATCAGTAGATGTGTGGATAAAACAACTACGGTACATTTACACAGAGCATTATGGACCTGGAGAATGTTAATCTCAGTGAAATAAGCCAGTCAGAGAAAGACAAATAACACATGAATTCACTCATATGGGGAATCTAATGGACAAACAACTAACAAAGAAAGTAGAGACAGACTCAGAGATAGAGAGCAGGCTGACAGCTCTTGCTGTGGGAGGGTTTAGACGGGTGGAGGGATTGAGCAAAAAAGAAAAAAGAGACACGGACAGGACAACAGTGTGGTGATTATAGGGGTGAGGGGTTGAGTAGAGTGGAAGAGGATATAAGGTGGACAAGAGGTACTGGAAAAATATACAATAAAAATTTTTAAAAAGAAAATAAGGTTAAAAAGAAAAGAAAGTTATGTTTTCAATAAAATGCTATGCGTGTGTATGGTTGTCTTGCATAGGTAATTTTGAAATGGTACACAAAAACTTAATAATGGTAACCCCTAAGTGGGACCATCTAGTAGGGGGAGAGGAGATTTTTACATTCAACTTTATACATTTCTGTTGTTTGAATTTTTTATCATGTTATTGTATTACCTTTATAATTTAAATAAAGAAAAGATTAAATAATAGAAAACTCCTGCTTATCAAAAAAAGATAAAATTCTAGTATGAAAACCTTTTCATATGTACACACACATGTACATGTATGTACATGTTCATATACATGTACAATGACTTACATCTCTGAATTTTATACTCAAATTTTTTTTTGTTATTTCAGTTGACCCTTGAACAGTGTTGAAGTTAGTGGTCCCACCTCACAAAGTGGAAAAGCTGAGTATAACTTCCGATTCCCCTCATGTATAGTTGTGCCTCAAAATCTGTGGGGAATTGGTTCACAGAGCCCACCCAGATACCAAAATCCACAGATGCTCCGGTCATCTAAAATGACGTAGATCAATGTATACAATCAGTCCTTCGCATGCACAGACTCCCATTCATGGATTGAAAGCAACACAGGTATTTATTTTTAAAATCCACATATACATGGACCTGCCCAGTTCAAACTGGTGTTGTTCACTGGTAAATTGTATAAGGAAATTTTTAGTAAACATATTGTATATACACTTTTCATTTTTCTCCTGTTTTTATTTGTGGATTCCACATATCAAGTTATTACTTTGTTGATTCAACTGTCCTTTCAGTGTGGCAAGAAAATTCAGTTTGGATTTCTACATATAATATGGGTTGTTTATTTCTCAAAGTCACACCAACATTAAATAGTATCATTTTATTCTCTGAGTAAAAAATAAATAAATAAAGCTGTTTCATTATTAGTCCGAAATGCATTCTCTTTTTTAATTCTCACAGAATGTTATGAGGTAAGAACTAATACTACTATTTTTTTTTTTTAATAAATAGAGACACTGAGACTCAGCATGCCTTAAGTATCTTGCTATAGGACACAAAGCTTGAACCGAAACCTTTCTCCCTCATGAGCTGGTGCTCTCAGCTTTGTATCTATTATTCAACATTTCTTACTGAATAGGAGCATTTCAAATTTCATGTCCTTGCTACTGGTGTTTTATAAAATAATCCATTTCCTACTTGTATTTTTGCTGATTGATTTTTCCTTTGGACCATCATTTTTTATTATTGATTTGAAAGGATTCTTTAACTGTAGGGCAACAACTTTGTAATATTACATCTTGGGTTGCAATTGGATTTTATTAAACTTTGTGCAATAACTAAGTATATGCAGAGGATTCTGCAAAATTTCCATAGGTTGGAAATTTCTAGTTTAGATTGTTCAATATATGTGACTTCCAAATAAGTAAAATGTTGCTTGAGTTGAAATGGTTTAATACATGAGTTCCTTCTGAAGGATATTTCCACCTAAATCCTGTTTCTTGGGGTATTCCCAATTACAGTCCACACATTAAAAAACTTGCTTTCTCTTCCATCGACAATTTTTCTCCTGTGGATTATAAAGGTCCATACTGCTAGCATCCTAAATCTATCAGATAAAAGATATGCTTTTATCCAAATGCATATGGTCTATGCTTTTAGACCAAAAAATTTTGGTCTAAAGTGCTTTAACCTACACATGTACGTACTGAGTAAGAGTAACATTTCATTTTGGAAAAGTCAATTCAAGGCATCCATTTTTAGATCCAGTAATAATGATCTTTAGACGCTTGCGTGAAACTGAGAACGAGATAATTGATACATATTTTGAGCAAATAAAGAGATCTGCGTCTTTACTAGATTAGAAGTGGTAATCTAATGATTAGATTAGAGGAAATGGTCCAAATAAAGGGAAAATGAAGGATATTAAGGGTCACAAGAACTGCTTAGCCTTTTCATGAGCTCTTGAAAGCAATTTCTAAGTAGAGTTTTTTTCCTAATTTAGTACTACCTTAAATTTGTTGGAAATCTTCCTGAAGTTATTTAGCAGGAGTTCTATGAAATGAATCTTTAACCTCATTTTCCCTTCTTTTCTCCCATCTAAAAACAGCTTGAGGATACTTGCCCAGTTGGTTGTCATTTTGAGAGGGCCTTTCAGTGCGCGTTCTGAGCAGGAACTCTCTGGCGCTGTAAAGAGACAGCTGGCTCTTATTAACCAACTTTGCATTACAAATAGAGGCAGGCACTTCACACGTGGGGGCTTTTGCATCTATTTCCCTTGCATTCCAGGCAGGTGTTCTACCCACAGAGACCAGCTCTCAGGAACTTTTATTTTAACTATAGATGAATTATAGAAAACATGTGTTTTTCTTTTGAGAGCACCGAGCAGCTTAGAAGCATAGTTACCCAACTTAAACAAAAAAATGTGAAGCAATTGTCCCTTAGAGCAGAGGTAAACACGGGATCAAATATTCCTGGGAAATATTTGAGAAAAACTAATAGCCAATAAACTTTATAAAATTATATATAACATCACTAATAGTTAAAGAAACACAACTTGGTGGAGTTTTTGCTAAAATTATTGGTAAAGGTATATATAGAGAAGCATACATTTTGATGTAAAATTTTATGTTTATATACACACACCTATATATGTGATATGCATGTGATACATACACAATATTTCCATTATATAGATATGTGTATATAAAATCTATTTGTAAGAATATATGTACACACTGTATAACATCTATGTGAATAAATGAAATTTATCAAGATGTCTTTTTTCTAAAACCATTATTTCTTTTATTATGTATATATATGCTATATATGTATATACATATGAGGAGGGACCCAAAAAATCCAGAATTCACTTATAAAAAATTGTGTATTTATTTGTATATGTTTAAACTCAGCCACCTTCAAAGTACTTTCCATTTAATGCAACACATCTACGGAGACTTTTTTTCCATTTCTCAGAACAGTTTTTGAACTCACTGATTTTGATGCCTTTTAGTGCTTGTGCCATTGTTTCACCTCTTCATGTCAGCAAAATATTTCTCTTTGAAGACTTTTTTCATCCAGGAAACAAAGAAAGTTGCTTGGGGTGAAATTAGGTGAATAGGGAGGATGGTGGCATGGGGGTTATGACATTTTTTGGTCAAAAACTGCTGAACAGAGTGCAATGTGGGCAGGTGCACTCTCGGTAATCACCCATCGTGAAATGGGCAAATATGTTGAAAGAATCTTCAAAAAAATTCACAGAAGCCGAACACAGCCTCTCACAACAACACCAGCTGGTACACTGGTACACATAGGTTCCTAGAACACTCACCTAGCAGGGGAAGCCTGTACTACAAGGGGCCCAAACAGGATAAATCTGTTTTTTGGGGGGTCCCCCTCGTATCTTCCTCATCTCCCAGAGGCGAGCTAGTATATTTATCCTAGGAAATTATCCTATGGAAATTATTGGCCAAATATACAAAAATATATATGTGTAAAAATGTTTATTGAGACATCAATTATAATAGAAGTAGTTTAAATATTCCTCTATAAAGGATTGATTAAATAAACCAAGATGTGTCTATACATTGGTCTATCACAACTGTAAAAAAGGTTGAAGTCCTTTGTTATTTCACATCTTAGTGATGTAATCTTGGACAATTTACTCAACTTCTTTGCACTTTATTTTTCTCAACTGTAAATAGGGATAATGATTGTATCTAGGCATTAGTTACTCTAGAGATAAAATAAATTTATGTCAAGTGCTGAGAGAGATGCCTAACACATAGCTATTATAATTATTGGATTTTATTATCTATGGTACATTATGAGCTGTATTGCAAAGTTAGTTATGTGAAAATCAGATTACAGGATGATATGTATGTGTATTTCTATAATTACATGCACATTTAATGAATGTTATATATATATATATTAAATTTTTGTTTACATATATAAACAACTCTGAAAGGATGCTTACTGAATGTTAAACAATGATGATCTCTGGGTGATTTAAGGAAAAGCTTTCTTTTCTCTTTTATACATTTGCTCAGTGTAGACATTTCTATATATGATTAATAATATCCATATATTATTTTTATAAAATACAACAAGTCTACTTTGATTATACAGGGTAGGGGAAAATGGTTCACTGTCATTCATACAAAAATAATATAATAATTAATAACAATACAAGAATAAACTATGTGTTTCACATAGAACTGTAAATCTACTTTTGCCCAGTCTTATATAAACAATCTGAAGAACAAAAATATCTTCTAAGAAAGTGAGAAAACTTAATGGCATAAGTAAAATAGGCTCAATATTTCTAATTTGACAAAAATATTTATGATCACATATTCTGTAGATGCTAGTATTAAAATCAGATGTAAAATCTTTTGATTTTTTTGTATACTTTACCAATTTCCATCAAGTCTTCTTAAGAGAGATCAGAGTAAAATATTTTTAGGAACATTAGTTTTATGCAGTTACACTTATTTATTGAACAATCATTATAGCTTTTATGTTCTGTTTTTACATAAAATCCCATTCTTTACATTTGCTTTCTCACTTGATTATAAAGATGTTTGATTAATACTAGAGAACATATTTTTTAACTATGCCAATGTTGCATTGTTTAAATTACAGCTGTGATCATGAACTGACTACATTAATGACTTCCATTCCTGGAACCTAACCTTCCCTTATAAACTTCCTGTTGTTAGAATGATAACTTTAGCATTGTGGACTCCTAGGGGAACTAAATGTATTTACCACATCTGACTCTTGCACTCTTCTGGTGATGCTATAAATTGTTTTTGTTGAAGATAAATAATAAGATGGGGATTTGGGAAGAAACTGCAAAAAATATTCCATATATTTCAGATAGAAATCAATCAAAACTCCAAGGAATAGGAATTAACTATGAGTGATCATGAAACATAAAAGAACATTTCTATATCACACCAGAAGGACTAATCATTTCCTTGTGCTATTGAAGGGGAGTTTGCCCAACTATACTGTAATTATGTACCCATAATCCTGTTTCCTGATAACATCTGAAAATTTGCCAGACTGATCCAGTTCTGCATTGTGACAATGGGCCATTTAGAAGTATGTTTTTACTTCCTAATATTTTATAATGTTTTTGGTATCTTGTTATTAATTTCTAATTATTATTATAGTTAAAAATAATATTTTGCATTACTTTGATCATTTGAAATTTACTGAGACTTGTTTTATGCCCCCAGCATATTTTCATACTTGGTGAATATTCTGTGCATGCTTACAAGAAAAGGGTATCTATGGCTGTTGGGTATAGTGTTCTACAAATATCACTCAGGTCAATTTATGTAATACTATTGCTCAAGTCTTCCATAATGATACCAGTATTTTTGTTTACTTGTCCTTTCGATGACCGGGAAAAGGTTCTTAAAATAGTCAACTGTATGGGAATTTTGTCTATTTCCTCCTTTAGTGTTTAACTTGTTCTTCATGTACTTGAAAACTTTGTTTTTGTGTACTTAAAATTTTTAAATTATTAGGTCTTCTAAATGAATTCACCTTTATCATTATGAAATGTCTTTAATTCTAGTAAAAATCATTGCCTTGGCATTTAGTCCAATGTTAATATAGCCAGGACAGCTTCCTTGTGCTTAGTGTTTGCACAATGTATCTTTTCATGCTTTTATTTGCAACATATTTGTTAATATTTAAATTGTATTTCTTAGAGAATATCATCAGGTCCTTTTTTAAAATCCAGTTTAACAAGCTTTGCCTTTTTATTCTATTTTTTTATTGAATTTACTGGCGTGACTTGTGAATAAAATTATATAGGTTCTGGTGTACAATTCTATAATACATCATCTTTATGGTAAACATCTTTTAATGTGTGTTCATCCCACCATGTCCAGTCTCCTTCTATCACAATTTATCCCCTTTTTACCCTCTTCTACCTCCCTCTAACCCCCTGACAAAAATACTATATATAAAGAACCCTAAAAATTCCACCAAGAAATCTACTAAAACTGATACATGAAGTTAGTAAAGTAGCAGGATACAAAGTAAATATCCAGAAATCAGATGCATTTCTATACACCAATAATTAAATATCAGAAAGGGAAATTAAGAAGACAATCTCATTCACAATTGCTTCAAATATTAAAATATCTAGGAATAAATTCAACCAAAAATGTAAAAGACCTGTGCTCTGAAAATTATAAGATACTGAAGAAAGAAAATGAAAAAGATACAAATAGGTGGAAGCATATACTGTGTTCATGGGCAGAATTAACATCATTAAAACATCCATACTATCCAAAGCAAATCTATAAGTTCAACCCAATTTCTATCAAGATTTCAATGACGTATTTCACAGAACTAACACAAATATTTCAAACATTTATCTGAAACCACAAAAGACTCTGAATAGCCACAGCAATCTTAAGAAAGAACAAAGTTGAAGGAATCATACTACTTGATATCAAACTACACTACAAGTCCATAGTAATCAAACAACATGGTACTGGCATAAAAAAAGATGTATAGATCAATGGAACAGAATAGAGAGCCTAGAAATAAACCCACACCTTTATGGTCAGTTAATATTTAACAAACTCTGCATTTTATGTGGAGAGGTTAGACCAATATTATTTAATATATTATGGTGGATTTTGTCTATCACCTTCATATTTCTTCCTATTCATACTACTTCATTAACATTGTTAAAAATAGTATAATAGCATAATCTCATGTTCTTATTATATTTTACTTCTACATATTCTAGAAACATTGCTTTAATAAGTCAATAATTTTAAAAAACATTTAAAAATAAATTTGTGTGTACATGTAAACAAAAATATATTTAACACTTAGCCCATATTTTTTCCCTATCTAGTCCCCTTATTGGTTTCTACATATCTGATTTCCATAGGACATTTATGTTCCTATAGAATATCTGTTAACTTTCCATCCAGTACAGGTCTTCTAGCAATAAATTTGCTTAGCTTTTGTCTGAAGTGTCTTTCTTTTACCTTCATTTTAAAAGAATATTGTAAACCAATACTGAATACCAATTTGACAATCCTTTTCTGTTTTTTCGTTCAGCACCTTAAAGACATCATTAAATTATATTTGGTTATCATTGTTTTTGATAAGAAATCATTGATATATCTCTATGTAATGATTCTTTTTTCTTTAGCTGTTTCGTCATATTTGTTTTTCAATAGTTTGACTATGATGAAACCAGTTAGGGTTTTCTTTGCATGATACTAATTGGGATTTTTTTAGTTTACTTAAACAGATTGACATAATTTATCAGTTAGGAAAAAACAATTAATCTCAGCCTTAATCTCTTCAAATAATTTTTTGGTCCATTTTTTTTTCCTTTTTTCTGGGACCTCAAATATATATTACACATAAATTACAACATTTAATATTGTTCCACAGATTTCAGGTGCTCTGTACCCTTTTTCCCCCCCTTTGGGTTATTCTTTGGGTAATTTCTATTGATAAGGCTTCAAATTCATTAATTCTTCTGTTTTGTCTAATCTATTGTCATTCCCATAGAAAATGTTTTTTTAAAAGAGTTTATTTATTTATTTATTTTTAGAGAGAGGGGAAGGAAGGGAGAAAGAGAAGGAGAAAAACATCAAAGTATGGTTGCCTCTTATGTGCCCCCTACTGGGAACCTGGCCCTCAACCCAGGCATATGGCCTGACTGGGAATTGAGCTGGTGACCCTTTGGTTCACAGGCTGGCACTCAATTCACTGAGCCACACCAGCTAGAGCAAAAATTTATTTCTGATCTTGTATTTTTTCATTTTCTTCATTTTTATAGTGTCTGCCACTGTGATAAAATTCCTCATTTGTATATTCATCTTGTCCAGCTTTGTACTAGGCACATTTCTTTGGGTTATTTTAAAGTCTCTGTCTGAAAACATCATGGCCATTCTAGTTCTGTTTTCATTATTGTCTGTCTTCACCAAAGGTCATATTACTTATTTCTTTATGTCTCATTATTATTATTTTTTTTATGACAGCCATTATATGCCATTAGTGAGGAGAGCTAAATCAGCCTAATTTATACTTATTTCAGTCTGAGTTTTCTTGCAGCTTTAGTTAAATTAGTTCATCACTGACTTACAATACTTTAAAGAACTGACTTCAAGTGCTTCCCTTTAACAAAGCTTGGGATTAGAGCACTGGCAAGAGTCTGGTAATCACTTTGTCATTTACATCCCGCTTCCAGCTTTCTAGGGGGTTCTCTTTGTTCTCTGGTCCTGCCCCTTGGGAGATCTTCCATTGTGCAGCCCAGCCCTGAGGCTTTGGAAGCCTGCTGCACCCTGGGTGATTGGCCAGAACTTCTCAGAGGGCTTCTTTCTCTCTGTTCTTCTGCCCTGTCCCCAGTGTTTGTCATGCTGCTGCAGCACAGTTTGCAAAAGCCCAGAGTAACTCTATGATGTCCTCTCATCACTCCTTCCCCAGACCAGCTTTTAGCAGAGAGCTGCTTTGCCCTTGGAAAAATACCATGTAGTTCGGGGCCGGGGGGCGGGGGGGGTATCTCTCCCAAATTTCCTGCTCTGTCTTTAGGGTTCAGTGTACTCTATTATGGCAAATGCTTTGCAAGTGGGTGCCAACTCACTTTGTGACTGAGCTGCTGTGTGACTCTGGTTATGCCTGTCTATAGCGCTAACAGTCAGTTAGGTTCCTACATGTCTTGCCCTTACCTCTGAAAGATTTCTCCTCATTCCTCTGATAGCAGTAAAAACAGCTGCCCAAGTGCTCATAACTTTCAGGATTTTAGTTCACTTGATTTCTCTGCATATTCAATTCTCTGATTTTTTAAAAACTGATTTTTGGCTTACCCAGGTTGTTCTAGTTGTTTGAATTGAGTGACATTCACTTGTGATTTTCTACAAACTAACTCTAGACGGTAATTAAAAACTAGTATTACTAATCTGAACTCTGGGACACTATGAAATTCACAGCCAACCACAGGAAACTAAGGAAAAACTGAACACACAAATTTATCTGTTCTCAATCTCCTCCTTTGCTTCATACCAAGTTCCTTTTTCATACTCATTGTTTGCCTTTGAAAATCCAACTCATTTTTTTTTTTTTAGTATTTTTCTGTGTGTTGTTTTCCTCAATTGACTTGAATTTAAAGTATCTTTCTTTAAGCCAGCCTTCCTTTACATACAAGCACGTGACTCTTCCTGATCTTAGCTCTGGGTCTTATGGTAACTCTCTTCTCTTAATATCCTTTTTTATCTCTTGGAAATTTCATGCAATTAGATACTCAGGACAATTTCGGCTGAGAATTTTTAAAAATCATCCTTCAATGCATGACCCCATTGATATCATGTTAAATACTTTAATTAATCAGTACATATTTTATTAATTGTTTTTATTTGATTTAATTCCCTTGGATCTATTTATGAGAATAACATCCAAAAAAGGTGATTTGCTTAGGGAATTTCTATATATCTTAGTGTTATATTTTTATATTTCTCTAAATCTTATAATTATACAGTTGACCGCTGATTATTTTGGGATGTATATATTAAGAATTTCATTTTTCATATTATTGAGTTGACTAAATATTCAATGAGACATTACAAGCATAGATACTCATTCAATCACTTCATATAGTTTAAGTGTGAAATTGTCAGAATGAATATAAAATGATTAAACCTTTTATTAAAGATGAAATGTAGCTATGCTAGGAAGCTCACCTTACTGTGTGTAAAGTCCATATTCTAAAAAGTAGTAGCAGGTAGCAGCAGAATTTAGAAATTAAAACTGCACAAAGTCAGTGGTGCTTTCTAAATACATGATGTACTTATACATATTTTGGAATGAAAAAAGGGGGACTTTGATTAGGAGAAAAAATGGCACATAATTTCTTTCAATAAGACATCACTTAGCTAATTTTTAATCTAATTAAATATTAATATTTAAATATTTAGCTCTTTTATATAGCCCATTACTTGTTACTCATGTGCAAAAAGTAAATGATCCAGAAATACTTAAGATTTAAAAAATATGTGACAAGAGGTAAAATTTGTCTGAATTCCATATGTTGGCATCTTACTGATTACTATTCAAATGAGTGGTTGAATGTGTGTGTGCACGCATGTCTTAATTACATTTTAGTTCTGAACTAATCAGAGAGTATAATTTCTAGTGTAGTTGCTATAGCATTTTTTAATACCTCAGTTTTCAGAAATGGGGAAAAATATCCCATCTCACTATGTCACATAGAATATTTTTAGATGAACAGATCCTTAATGAAGAGTAGAATGAGAATCATGATAGACCATTATCTAGGGAAATGTCCTAGCTAGGAAAATAGAAGTTGTAGAAACATCTGGTTTGGATTTTTGGCATAGGCAACCAAACGTTGCACTCCTGAGAAGTAAACCTTCCCAAAGAAAACACAACTGAAGCTGTCTGCTTTTATTAATGCGCCTCAGTGCTGAATCTCCAGTGGTGATGGATCACTCTCATTTAAGAAATGATGTGCTGGAAAAATGCATTATTTTCAAGAGTATCAGAGTGGATTAATCCAAGTGTGTACTGAAAAAAATTCAAAACTCTCTCATGATATATGCTGATTTTTCGGTTGTCCCCTATTTGCACGGCTGTTTAAGCAAGCACTCTAAATGGAAATGCATTTGACATTTTTGCAACTGGATGTGATCAAACAACATTATAATTTAGCTGATTTCTCAGAAAATGATTAAACCAATTTCTCATTTTAATACTTGCAAGGGGGAAAAAAGGAATAAAAGACGCTTAATAAAATAGACACTCAAAAAAGCTGCCTGGGAGCAATGTAAGGAGGTTGATATCTTCTTTTTTTCCCCTTTTCTTCCCTTCCTTCTCTGTCACAATAGTCCTGGGCTGCATATATCATCAGAGGAGAATTTTGATCACCTATTTCTAGGCCTTGGTAAAGCAATTCAGGATAAATGTTCCATAAGATACCTTGAGACTGAGTTATGTTTTCCATTAATGTTTATCTCACAAGGACTTGTTAATACAGAAATATTCTTAAACACTCTATAATAAATGATTTCGGCCTTGCAGTGCCTGGTGGTAGACAACTGAGTACTAAATTTTGCCAGGGAGTTAAGAGATGACCATTTCTGCTGCATAAGATCACCAGACATAGTGCTTATTGTATTACTTGGGACAACAAGTTAGGGTAGCATATGAAATAGGATGATGGTAGGAAATGAAACTGTTAGAATTATTTGTAGCTTTTACCTATAAGAGAATTATTGTTGCTTTATTGAAGAGAAAATATATCAATTACTATTTTAGTTACCTACTTCTGCATAGTAAATTATTACAAATTTAACAGCTTAAAATAACACATACCTAACAGCTTTTGTGATCAGGAATAAGGGGATGGGTTGGCTGGACCTCTGACTTAGGATCTCCTAGGCTGCAAGCTGGGTGTGTACCAGGGATGTGCTCGCACCTAAGGCTGCTTGTCTGAGGAAGGACCTATTTCCAAGCTCACATGGACGTTGGCGGGATTCAATTCCTTTGTGGCTGTTCACTGAAGCTCTCCCTCAATTCCTTGCCATGTAGGATTTTTCAAATGCCAGTTTGCTTCATCAAAGCCAGCAAGAGACAGAGCCAGTAACTAGAGTCTGCTGCAAGATGGACACTACAGTCCCAGAAGTGCCACCCACCACCTTTGCCATACTCTTTTGGCTGGGAGCAAGTCACAGATCCCACCCACGCTTAAAGCTTAAAGGGAGAAGGTGTGAACACCTGTATCCAGAGATCATGGGGGGCCAGCTTAAAGTCAACCCATCACAATTACTACACCCTAAAGTGTTTCTTTATTTGTGAATCCCGTTACATGTAAGTAACTTTTCATTTCTGAAAAATTTTGTATAAGTATTTCTGTGAAGGAGAGTTCATAGGCTTGAGGATTCTAAGTGGCATATTAGTAAATCAGTCTTGAACTTAGAGAAAATATACATTTTTAAATCTTTCCCTACTCTTTGCCAGCTATATAAATGACAGGGTAATTCTTCTTTCTAAATCTTAACAGATAAAAGTTAAACTTTTTTAAAATATATTTTATTGATCATGTTATTAGAGTTGTCCCAATTTCGCCCCCTTTACTCCGCTCCACCCCCTTCCCTCCAGCAATCCCTCCCCTTAGTTCATGTCCGTGGGTCATGCACATTAGATCTTGGCTACTGCCTTTCCTATACTGTTCTTAACACCCCATGTCTATTCTGTACCTATTAATTTGTACTTCTTAATTCCTGCACTTTTGCCTCCAGTCTCCCCCTTCCTCCTCCCAGCTGATAACCCTCCAAATGGTCCCTATGATTCTGTTTCTGTTTTGCTTGTTTGCTTAATTTGGTTTTTCTTTTTTTTTTTTTTATTCAATTGTTGATAGTTGTAAATTTTTGCCATTTTAGTGTTCATAGTTTTGATCTTCCTTTTTTCTTAAATAAGTCTCCACAACCACAGCAAAAATTACAACTAGACTACAAAACAAATATCACCCAGAATCATCAGAAAATCATATTGTTTGAAGTCCAACAACCAAGAAATTAAAGAAGTCACATTCTTCCACACGGATAGGAGGGGCGGAGAAACAGATACAAGCAGAGAGACGCAGAGACATGGAACAGGCTGTCCCACACCCACATGTGGTGGATAAAAATCAGGCTGGATACCCTGAGAGTGAGGGATCGCAGCCCTGTGCCAGACCACCCAGCCCAGGGTTCCACTGCCAAGAAGGTAAGTTCCCATAACTTCTGGCTGTAAAAACAGTGGGGGTTGGGGTGGTACAAGAAACTTTGGGATCCTCAGGAGTCTCCTCTTAAAGGGCCTGCAAAGAACTTAGGACTTATGCAGACTCACTCCCTCTGGGCTTCAGCATTGGGGCAGCAGCTGGAAGGGCACCAGTGGCATATGGGGAAAAATTGAAGTGTCCAGCATCAGGGGACAGCTTCTTCCCCAACAAAAGTCCAGAGGCCAGGCAGGAACATTGTCCCCTTCCTGAGCCCGCCCCAACACAGAGCCACAGAGACACTGTATTGGAGATTCCTTAACCTGGTTCACACAGGGTTGCCCCACCCTGGTGATTACCTAAGGCTCCACCCAATCCAACTTACATGAGTGCTTTCCATAATAGGCCACGCTACTAAGATAGGGAGTCAAAGCAGCTCTACTTAATACACAGAAGCAGACACAGGGAGTCTGCCAAAATGAGGAAGCTTCAGTTAATTCTTAACCTTCTAATCCTCAGTTTCCTACAGGAGAAATAGGGAAATTAGGATTATATTGTTTACCTCACAGATATATTCTTATCCTTAAATGCATAAATACCCTCTAAAAATGCTTTGATCAAGTTGGTTATAACCATAAGATATATGCATGGGTAATTTAAATTTCTCCAGCCTTCACTAGTCTGAGATCCCATTTAAAATGACTTAAAGTGTTTTGATCCTACAGGTCACCAGTTCACCATACCTTCTCCTGAATTTTCCCCTCTGACTTTTTTGCAAGCTTCCAAGGAATGTCTCTCACTTTCTCATAAACATTTTTCATGAGCTGCCAAACGCCAACTGCAATTTCTTTTTCTTTTGCCCTGGCTTCTGTCTGTGGGATCCTGGGCACCTGCCAAGTTCACCATCTTCTCTGGGAACGGTGTCCTGGAGCTTTAAACTGTGAGTGAGGGTTTGAAAGGGCTAATATAAGACATACTCCCCCTGCTTCCCAAGTTTAGAGCCAGCTGAAAAGCTGACACAGGAGCCCGATAAGTGTGGACTGAAATATCAGCTTTATCGTTAGTGGAAGAAGATGAGAAAAGACAGCTTCCGAAGAGCTGTTGCCTGAGGTCTGATCTTGGAAAACTCCGTTTAGGCACACAAGGTACACAGGTTGTTTACACAGATAAATTGCAAGGAGAAAATTAGTCTCATGTACACTGAGGCCTAAAGCAGCGGCAGGGAGAGGGAGACCCCAGGGTGGGGACCACTTACCAGTTGAGAAACACGGACCAATAGGTGACACCTCCTCTTCATCTCACCACTCAAAACAGTGAATCCTTTTTGTGTAGAGAGGCAGGACTAAAGGACGGACAGTGAGCCTGGAGAAAGAAGCCTGAGGAAAATGGAATAGCACATCCCCAAATATTGTGTAGTTCTCTCTGGCAAAGCTGGTGACTAATTGGTTTCTCACCTTGAAAGACTGCTCTGAGATAGAAGGTACCAAGTAGTGCTGCTTTTGTTCTGGTGAAAAGTAAAAAAAAAAAAAAAAAAAAAAAAAATGAGTCAGCCTGTGTGCAGCTCTGCTACTTGTATGTAATAGAAATGAAAATTTACTGGGATATTGTGATGTTTACATCTATGAAATGAAGTGGGCCATGGGCTAGAAACTGGTAAAACTGCAGTATGTCAAATGGCACCACAATACAGCAACATCAGCAACTCCCTGGCAACACAGATCTATTTTTGTCAATTTTTTTCTGCAAGGTCACCTATGTTGTTTAGCCTGAAGCCAGTGATCACAGCTAACTGAACCTAAAAATAATAATGCATGGCATGGCGGTGCTGTTTACTGAGACTAATTTTCTTCTCCTGTTATCTAAACTGTCAATGACTTAATGTACCTCCCAAGAAGTTTAAGAAATTCACAAGGGCTAAGGAACAAGTGCCAAAGAAAAGTGAGATGGTTTGCAAGCTCTTTTCAGAACACCAGTTCTGATTCAGACAATGGAAATAAAATGAGTGAGTATGTTTTTTAAACAACATAAACAGAAAATCGATTTCTCCATGCCCACATTAAATGAAGATACACTGAATGCAAAAAATGTTTTAAACCTGCTTGAAGAATAAACCAATAAAACTAGTCTAGGAAACTCTTAGGTTCCACCCTGGTCTTCCTGTGTCTTATCAAGTTCTTAGTAAAACAGAACTTTCGGTTTTTATTTATGGGGTAATCCACTTAGCTACATTTCCATCACAGCAATCTTAATGTCTCACTCTCTTTGCTCTTGTCCTCCAAAGAATAAGTATTGTCTAGTGTCTGCAGGCCTGAGTTATTTCCCAGGAAATTTTCAGTCTCTTAGAAATCCGACTTCTCTGCTCTTCAAGTTTCCTAGTTCTGCCCAAACATACTCTCTAGCTGCTTAAGGTCCAGCCAGGACTTCTCAGACACACCCATTACTCTTCTCCACTTCAGTTCAGTAATACCTTGGAAATATAATAGTGGAAATAAAACTGAATTTCAGAGTCAGGAATAACATGTGTTCACTCAGCACTTTTTCTGTATTTGCTGTTGAGGGAGATGGAAAGTTCTGTCATTGTGATCAGATCATCTTATCCCTATAGGTAAGCAAATAGAGATTAACAACTGTTAAGAAATGTGTCAGACTTTAACTTAGTGTCTTCTTGTGGCACCCAGTCCCCTGTGTTTTGTTAAATAATTACACAATCACAAGCGTTCCACCAAGCTGAGGGTGGAATCTGAAAGAAGATTTTTCTCTTGAGCAAGGTATCTCACATTTGAAATTTAAAATGCATGACATTGCAGGTGTTGACCCCTCCCTTGCTAATGCCAGGGAACGTGCACCTCCAGGACAGAAAAGGGAGTGAACAACATACCCCGCTGTGCTTATAGCTCTGCCGTCACTGTCCATTATTCTTCATAGATAGTTTTATTGGCTGCTTTGCTCCATAACTCTTCCTCTAAGCAATTCCTACCTCAAAAACAACTCAATCATCTACCTGTCCATCACCCATGATGAGTCCTGTTCTGTCATAACTAGATGGAAAATTGCTGAATAAAATGCCTCACTTTTAATATAGAACCAAAGCAAGACAATAAAGACTGTTTTTCATCTTTCTTTAAGACTAAGTGCTGATTCTAACCAGCCTCAGCAATAGAGATTGCAGCAGCTAAGGGTAGTTATATTAATAGTATAATTCTTTGAATTGTGATTTTAAGCTACACCTCTTCGCAAATGCCGGGGACAGTTATGACAAGAAGATGTTCATACACAGAGTGGCTAGGATGTTGTAGCTTGGGGTTTCAATTTTCATGTGTTTCTTGTAACCTAAATTCATACATTCAAAACTCTGCCATGGGCCAGGATAGCTAGCATAAGAACTGTGCCAAGGATCATTTTTATAAAGTCATTCATGTTGTGTCTTTTTGATCAAATAAATGTAAATTGGACCACTAAAGAAGTTTGCTGAGAATGGAAGTCATAAATTACCAGTAATACCAAAAAAGTTTTACTTGTGAAACAAAAATAAACCATTTTATTATTTTTAATCAGGATTTCAAGTTAAATAATTACGTTTATCTGTTTTATAATCTCCTTTTGCACACCCTTATTTTCTGAAAAGGATTTAGATGAAGGCTGCAAATATTAGACTTTAAAAATTTATGACAAATACCAGGCTATCCATGCCTACCCTTGGTAACTTTTAGAATTTTTAGTCATGCTTTTCTATTTCAATGGTAGCACATACATAGACACTTTAAGTGGATTTAAAGACTTAAATGCTAGACCCGAAACCATAAAAATCCTGGAAGGAAACATAGGCAGTAAAATCTCAAACATTTCTTGTAGCAATATATTTTTTTTCTGATACATCTTTTCAAGCAAGTGAAACAGAAGAAATAAACAAACAAATGGTACTACATAAAACTAAAAAAGTTTTTGCACAGCAAAGGAAACCATCAACAAAATGAAAAGACAACCAACTGAATGGAACAACATATTTGTTGATACATCTAATAAGGGGTTAATATCCAAAATTTATAAAGAACTTATACAACTCAACACTAAAACATCAAACAATCTACTTAAAAAATGGACAAAAGACATGAATAGACACTTCTCCAATAAATGTGCCAATATGGATGGCCAATAGACATGTGAAAATATGCTCAGTGTCACTAATCATCAGAGAAATGCAAATTAAAACTACAATGAGATATCATTTCATACCTATCAGAATGACTATCATCAATAAATCAACAAACAAAAAGTGTTGGTAAGGATGTGGAGAAAAGGGAACTCTGAAGCATTGGTGGTGAATGCAGACTAGTGCAGCCACTGTGGAAAGCAGCATGGAGTTAGCTCAAAAAATTAAAAATGGAACTGGCTCATGACTTAGTGGTTCCACTTCTGGGAATTTACCTGAAAGAACCCGACATGCTAATTTGAAAGAATATATGTACCCCTATGTTCATTGCAGTGTTATTTACAATAGGCTATATTTGAAAGCAGCCCAGGTGTCCATCAGCAGGTGAGTGGATAAAAAAGCTGTGGTACATTTATACAATGCAATACTACTTGGCCATAAAAAAGAAGGAAATCTTAGCCTTTGTGACAGCATGCATGGACCTGGAGAATATTATGCTAAGTGAAATAGGCCAGTCAGAGAAAGACACGTACTATATGATTTCACTCATATGTAGAACCTAATGAACAAAATGAACTAATAAGCAAAACAGTAACAGATTCATAGATAGAGAGCAGGCTTGATAGCTGTCAGGAGGTGGAGCTGAGAGGGGCAGAGAGCTTGATCAAAAAAATAAAGAAAAATACCTCATGAACATGGATAAAAATAAATAAATTGAATGAATGAATAAATAAATTGATGACAATAACCAGACTACCCATGCCTACCTTCAGTAATTCCTATAACATTTAGTCATGCCTCTTTATTTTTATAATCCTTACCTGAGGATATGTTTATTTATTTTAGAGAGAGGGAGGGAGGGAAAGAGAGAGAAACATCCATTGGTTGCCTCCCATGCATGCCTTTACCAGAGACTGGACCTATAACCTCGTTAGGTGCCCTGATTGAGCATTGAACCTGCAATGTTTTTGGTGTACAGAACATTGCTCCAGCCAACTGATCCACCTGGTAAGGGCCATGCTTTTCTATTTCAATGGTAGTGCATGCATAGAAACTCTGGTTAGTCATGGGACCTAGGAGGTTATTTACTTATTTTTTCAAAATAGACACAATACTTTATTTGGAATATGTTTGTAAATCTTTGACTAATGTAACTGATCATAATTCCTTTGTTACCATTAGAAACCTGACAGCCCATATCTAGCTGTGTGAAAAAGTCCTCATAATGTGTTTTTAGACTCACCTGAGCACGGCTGTTACTGTGCATGAACACGTACTTGTGTTTACCTCACTTTACACTGTGCGTGTATAGATGCACACACGCATATACATGCATGTATATTTTATATACTTTGCATACAAGAAACGTGTTTTGAGTTTAAACTGGTCTACAATTAATTAAAGACTGTGAGACACACCAACAGTTCAACTCAAATCACGCTTTCATTTGGATTCAGTCTTTGTGTTAGTGCCATTGTTTGAAATCTCCTGATAGATGGTGCTAGTGCTTTATTTTAGTATGCTGAAAATGGGTCAGATATTTCTTTCTTTCTTTTTTCTAACCTCGTGGGTTTTGTTTTGTTTAATAGATTCTTTCAAAAAGGTAGGATCTTGCCCTTGGTTTATAAGAAGGCTTTTTTTAAGTTCAAGCCCAGTAATCACAAACAATGTAGAAGGTAATGGTGCATAATAGACATAGTTTGCTCTTCTAAAGATTTCAGTTACACTTCAGTTTTTATATTCAGCAAATGAGAATGCCTTTAAAACCTCTCATCCATATGTAAAAGTGAGTAAAACATAGAAAAGAATAGAAGAAAACAGAAGCTACATCCACAGAATTTATGATAGGAATAGAGAGAGCAAGAAGGTATTTGAGAAACAAAGAGAAATATATTTTTAATACTTTTTATTTAAAAAAGCTTTAGATTACAATATGCATCACATGTTTAGATGATTTAAAAGATTGTTTAATAGTAGCGGTATCATAATTAGCCTGTGAGAAGAGAATGTAATGATTGAATTGTGTAGGCACTGTTTTCCCCGCTGCCCCACACCCGCTCTACAGCCACTGTGTCTGAAGGTTCCCCCTCCCCCAGTGCCCAGAAGTACAAGCCGCTCTGTCCAGGTGAGTGCCTTGTGTCCCATGCCTCTCCTTTAACTAATATTCCTAGGCTCATTTGTAGATACCTGGATGTTCCCAGGCCTCTTAGTTACTAATCACACATAGGGCTGTGTTGTGTTTGGACATCAAAGCCCTAATAAACATAAGGAATAGATGTTTTTAAACTCTGAAATTGGTTAGTAAATAACTGAGGCAAAGAGGATGTTGGCTAAATTAAACTGTTTATAGTTTTTCCCTATGAAAAGCAAAGAGAAATAGAGGAGGAGAGGGGCAAGGACAAAAACTGCTAGCCTATTATTCCCTCAGACAAAACTTAGATGCAAAACCTATCTATCCTAATCTATCCACCCAGCTATGAAGTGAGTACACAGAAAGATTAGATTATTATTCTTATCCTTAGGGTGCTCAGTTTAGAGTGAGGATCTTATTGTCTCTACTTTTCCCTTGAGATTCTGTACTCATCTTTCTATTCTCTAGTTGAAGGGATCCAGAATATACCACTGTTGCATAATAATTATTTTGAGCTGAAGGCATTTGAGTTCCTGAAATCCCTCATCTGCCTAAAAGCAGAGCGTACCAAAAGAACTGTCATAAATCCCCTCCCAAAAGCACCCAGGGAAGATTGATTCCTGTCACCAGAGACAAACAATGAAAAGTCAACAGCACACCTAAAACACACTGTCACAAAACTATTATATCTGCCATTTATTCTCCTAAGGACCCATTTATCTCACAAAAAGTCATTTGTTTTCCCATAAGTGCCTTTCTCTACTCTCCCCCGCCCCCTTTCTAAGAGGAATTTATTTGTTTTCCCATAAGTGTTCTTCTCCCCACCCGCTTCGCCAATGCACTCTAAATACTAACCATCACTTTGAGTCACACTTCTTGGTGAACTCTTCTATGTACATAAGTTATTAAAATCTGCCTTTTGTTTTGCTAATTCATCTTCTGTCAATTTAACTTTCAGGCCCCCCAAAATTCAAGGGATAGAGGAAAAGATTTTCCATGAAAACAGTGTTTCATGATTATGCCTAACAATTTTAGCAAAAGTTCTCTGTGCCATTTTTTTTTAAGGTGGCTTCCAGAGGTCAATGTATTATAGAATTCCATGTATATGCATTTATAAAGATAATGGTATAATATGTATACTCATATGTATACATAAGTTTATTCCTTATAGTTTTCACATATGTTCATTTATGTAAAACTATTATTCTGAGGCACACTTTAAACAAAAAGAATTATAATAATTTGTTTAATAAAAACAATGGTCTCTGTCTGGTAAGTGAGATTTTCCCCAAATTCTTTCTTAATACAGAATCCAGTGATTCAAAGGAAGGTTGCATATTTGATTATGCAGAGAAAAACTTTAATTTAAAGTTCATGTTACCAAAGAATTCTTGGTTTGGTACTTTCTTTTCCTTTTTACTTTTTCCATAGGTTAATGCCTAAGAGAAAGATAGAAACTTGGGCATCCCTTTAATTTCTTTTTTCTTATCTGTTTATTTTAGATCTGGGTTGCCTAATTTATGTATGGTAAGAAAAAAAAATAATACAACATTTAAGCAACACCTAGCAAAGGGCATACGGGTATAGATAAATGAAAATCTGGACTTAAAATTTAAAGAAGATTAACACTGCACTGTCTGAAGTAGTCTTAATTCTGCAATAGAATGCTCTATAGGTTTTTTTTTTTTCCAATTTAGTAAAATGTCTAATCATGCTATTCCCCTATGTAAAAATAATCATGATATTGCCAAATATTTAACAAGTCTTTCAGACCTAATTATTTGTCTTTCTCTGCTCCTTTATCACTCCATCACCTTACCTATCACATTCTATTTTGATAATTTGTTTACTTGTCTTTCGTCTTCCACACTAAATGAATATTCCATCAAGACAGGAGCACTTAATGTCTACCTCCTCCAAACTAACTTAAATCATATATGTATGCCAGCACTAAACTTTTATGTTTAGCACACTGCAGGTGCTCAATATATGTGTATTGAATGCACTCATGTCTGGAATACTACCTCTGATCTTTCTACGTGTTTAGATCTTATACTTCCATTAAGATTAAGTTCAAAAAATTTTCTTTGTAATGGCTAGCTTGGTCTCACAGGTTTAATTCATCACACACTAATCTATGTACCCATGGCATTCTAGTCATAGCACTTGTATCACATTTAAATGTGTTTGTTTCTATATCTCCTTGCTGGTCTAATTCATTTTTAGTGCTCAGAATCTAACACTAAATTGTGTTATTATATTGTGTTAATTGTGACTAACAAAAAAGAATTGCTGAATAAATGTCTGCGAAATTAATAAAGGAGCAACCTTCGTGGCACAAAATATATAAGGTTTTGTTTCCTTAGTGTCATGGGTAGAATTGTACTCCCACCTCCATAATGTTGATGGTCTGACTTCCAGCCCCTCAGAATGTGATATTATTCTGAAACAGGGTTGTGGCAGGTGTATGTAGTTAAAGTGAGATCATGCTGGAGTAAGGTGGGCTGGTAATACAATGATTGGTGCCTTTATAGGAAGAGTAGAGACAGACACAGGGAAGATGACCATGAAACAGAGGCAAAGATTAGAATTATGCTGCTATAAGGAGAGGAACACTTGAGGCTACCAGCAGCTGCAAGAGATAAAGAAAGATCCTCTTCTAGGGGCTTTTGTGAAAGTATGGCACTGTTAACACTTTGAGTTTGAACTAGTAACCCCCAGAACTGTGAGATAAATTTCTGTTGTTTTAAGTCACTCAGTTTGTGGTGCTTTGCTAAGGCCGCACTAAGAAAATAATACAGCTAGTATGTTTAAACTGCTATATATTTGTTACTCAGGGTTATCTCTAAAATTAAACCAGTTTATGGAAGAGAATAAAAACAAATGTGATATTGAAGGATTCCCTCTGTGCTGTAAGGTACTATATGGTGTTAATTGTCTCCCAACCTGGCACCCACCTGAAATGTAAGCTCCCTGAAGTGAACAAACACATAAACGAACATGTAATTACAAGTTACTGGTAATAGTAACTTATGGAATATAATGCCCTTTGTTGCCAATTGTCTTGAAATTGGAGCAAACTCTTTAGAATCAAGAAAATGTCAATACCTTTTTACTTGTGATCTATGGTGACTGGAGGAAATTAAATAGAAGATAATAAATTCATCCGTTCATTCATTTATTCACCATTTCACAAATTTCACAAATTCAACAATGAACAATAAAATGAAGGTCCCTTCTGGAGATTATGTTCTCTTGATATATAGCAGGAAGTACACAAAATAGGACACGTTGGATAATTCTGTGTGAAAAAAGATAAGAAAATGGAGAATATTGGAGGGGGATGGCCCTTTTAAATGGGGGTGTCAGAAGAGGTGTCTCTCATAAGGTAGCATTTGAATGGAATGAGGGAATGAGATCTATCTATCTATCTATCTATATAGTATATATTTGTACATATATGTATTAATCAGATATATATATGTTGATATATGTGTGTGTATATACATTTATCTATATAATCTGAGAGTAGAGTGGCTGAGGTGAAGTACATCATAAGGTGGGGAAAAGTATATTATTGGAATAGCAATGAAGCCAGTATTACTTATGTAATATGAGAGAGGGGGAGACACATGTGAAGTGGGGTCAAAGAGATAATAGGAGATCAGATTATGTCAGCCATGAAGGCATTTGTGAAAATTTTTATTTTTCCTATGAGTGAGCCTCTTGATGTGTTGTAAGCAGAGGAGTAATTGATATAACATAGGATTTCAAGTGTCCTTACGGCTTCTTTATAGGGGATACACCAGGTAAACAAGGGTAGAAGTCAACACACTAGTTAGATGGAGATTGCAGTAATCTGTTTGAAAGTTACGGTGACTTGAACCAGTGTGAGAAGTGGTTGGAGTCTGGGTGTGTTCTGAAAATGGAATCCAAGGTTGGCAAATGTAGTATGCAGGTAGACCTGAACTGAGTTTTGTCAGGCTAGTAAAAGTGGTGAAGAGGGGGATGGTGAAAGAGGGAGCAAAAAGGACAGCATTCCATACCTTTTAGAAGTGGGGCCTTAAAGAATTGGAAGTTCTTTGCAAGAGGAGAAAAAGAAAAGTTGAATAATAAAGGAGATTTCAGAGCTGGATCAGACCCAGCATATGTTAAATATGTTGTGTTGTGGAGGTTGGAGTTTATAATGAAGATAGTGAGGAGTTGTTGAAGGATTTTTGAGAAGGAATGAGACATTATCATAGTCATATTTTAGTATGATAATGCTGACAGTAGAATGGACCGTAAAAAGAGTTTAATTGAGCAAAAATCTATTTGAATTGGGCAGCATTCATCTAGCCAATATAAAGCAGGTTTGAGGAGCTGCATCAAATGAAACACTTTTATGGGCAGAGGAGAGCAGGAACAAGGAAGTTATGCTAGCAAAAACGAGGGTTGGTTATTGCAAGGTTAGCTTCCTCTGGGGAATGGCAGTGGTCTATCAGGCAGATTACATGATTAGTGCTGCTAAGGTGACTCCTCATTGACTGTTTTAAGATTCCATTTCTGGGGGTGGGGGCAGAAACTATAATTAAATCCTGGTTTGGAGACTTAGGGCTTAGCATAAGTGACTCCATTTTGAACATGTCGTCTTGTTTTGTAACAATTAAACGTGGCAGAGACTGTAGAATGTTTGTATGTTGAGAAGAGAAGCAAGTCTTAAGCAAGTTTTAAGAGGCATAGTGTGAATATACTACAAATAGAATAAACTATAGAGTGAGGCATTGGAGAAAGCAGATGTTTCTATTATTCTAAGGTTTAGATTTCACCTAGTGAGTTTGCTGGAAGAATATTTGCACCTGGTGTTAAAGTCATTGTGAGAGTAGTTTTATGTAATGGTTTAAGTTAACCAAATCTAGGCTACTAGGAATTGAAGTGGGGAGGCATTAACTAATTAAAATTATCCCTTCATCTTCACCAAAGGCAGGAAGTAAAAGTAAGAAAATAGTGAGTGTTCCATTAATGTTGGTTCTCTTCTGAAAATTCTGAAAATATTTAAAGATATGAAAACCCCCAGGTGTTTCAAAATTAGATTGCTCATTACCAGGTCTAAGAAAACTTGTCTTGAATAGGGCACTGTAGAAACCAGGCTAAGAAGACTTACAAAAGGCAAGTCAGTAATTCAAAGTCTCCTTATGCACCTTAATAAAGGACAGGGCTGGAGGAAATTCATGGTACAATAGAATATGATTCAGACAGCTTATCAAGAGTCCATAAAATGCAGCACTTCTGAGATGTCTTCGAATAGATTCTATAAATGCTAGAGTCTTAGGAGAAAAAGGAAAAACAAGTGCTAGAAAAATATCTAGTGATATCTGAGACAAATAGAGCAGACCAACTCTGTGACTGATTTCTTCCTTATTCCTAATTCAAGACAAATGCTACTAAATGAGGGCCCATTCAGTCAACAATGAACTCCTATGATCATGGATCTATTTTAAAATACGTTTTAATTTTTTTCACTTACTTTTACTTTTCATACTTACATTTTTTTTCCTTTACACTTTTTCACAGAGCTTTGAAGCATGAGCTTTTGTTGCAAAGAATTTAGACTTCAAATAATAACTCTCCATCCTCCTTCAGTTCAGTATGACTTTTCTTTCTTCAGCTGTCCTCTCCCAGCACCTCTAGATGACTTGCCCTTTGCATCTCTCAGGCCATCATTAGTTATTTCAAAGATTTTACAGAGGAATGATAAAGGAAACTGTTATTTGAAGGAGTCAGGGCTCTGCATTATTTTCCTGGCCTTGACAAATACCCATTGGTAATGAAGACTTCAAAAGGCCTTCATTAGGGCCTCAGAAAGGAACAGCGGGAAAGTTAATTACCTGGAGCCAAAAATCCTATTTTCCCTTTAACAACCCAGGGCTGCATTTTAAAGGCAATCAAATGGAGTGCTGTTTGGCAAATAGTCAGCCTTTCTTGAAATGCTGAGTGTAATTAGATGCTCTCCTGTCTGTCATTAAAGACAAATTGTTTGAAAATGGCTAACATTTGAGTACTGCACTGTGTCTTCAACCTTTATCATAATTATATTTCCAATATTGACCGAAATATTCTGAAGTGAGAAATGGGAGTTTTTTGCAAGGATAATTGCTCGGTAATGAATTATGGCTGCTTTTAAGAAAACTTGCACTATTTATTTATTTATTTAGCCTTCATTTTCTTTCAGGGATTTTGACATTTGCAATGCAAATATACTCAGAAGAAGTCTTCCGTGAAAAGAATCATCCATCCCTGATAGTGGCTAATTTTGTTCCTAATTGGGGGGCTGTGAACCATTCAAAGAAAAATAAAAAATTTAAAAAAAAAACAACCCCCAACCCTGTCCAGAATCCACTGGTTTGAAAGAAACCCAGATGTCGTTAGTGTTGTCAGTGCTTCCTGGTGAGCAATAAGGATGAAAAAAGCGTTTCTGATGTTTAGACCATGTTTTCAGACTGTGATGTCCTCAGCTTCTCCCATGCTTGATAGCAGTTTACCTCATCATACTGTAATCTCTTTAATGCACCATTGGTAGGTAGTCACTAGTCACCTGACAGAAGACTGGAAAGTCCAGAAGAAAGGACCACAGTTCAGGCTCCCGACCTCATGATGGTGCTGACTGAGAGTCTTCTGCTTCGTTTTCAAACTACCCCATGTGCATATTTTACAGTAAAGCAGGCACCATTCTGCCCATCTCTCCAGTACTATTTCAGTACTTTCATTCTAAGGGCTAAATCTAAGTGGATTGAGAAGTTTTTTTGCTCTGAATTCTGAACAAAGTAATATAGATACGTTCCTTGTTATAAAGTTTAGAGCATGTTTTTATAAGTAGTAATGATCAGCATTAAAACTGAATTACTTCAAGAGCAGATATCAAATCTCTTATGGGAAATTAGCGGAACCCAAATATTCATTTCTCCATTTGTCATAGGTGGGCACAGGTAACCAGGTTCTTGGTGATCATGGACAAAAAATTGAACTGAACATGCAGAGTTTATAGCAGACAGTGAGAGAAAGCAGATTTATTAAGCCACACAGAACATGGGAGCAGGCCAACTCTGAGCAGAGTGGAGCAGAGCAGAGCACAGCAGAACCTAACAGTCCTGACCTCAGGGACTAGAGGGCTTCTATTCCTTTAGGGTGGGTCTCTCCTGGCTAGTTTTTGGTGGGCTTTTATTGCACATGTACAAGTAGTTATATTATTTTAAAGTTACTGCGCAGGTGGTCTCCCGTTTTCCTTGATTGGCTACTAGGAAGGGGTCCCACAATGCTTATTATAATACTATTATAATGAAGCAAGGGTCAGGTAGCATCTTGTGCACAGGTGTATTCAATGCTTTTCCAGAAAGCAGGAATTACCAGTCTTAGAACAGTGTCTCTGCCCTTTATCCATGTTCTTTATCTTAGCCCTGGGAACACCTCTGGAGTTCCCTCCTTCCTATTTCTTGCCTCACATTGTCTGTTTAATAAAACTTTTATTTGATAATAATAATAAACTATAAATAATAACTTAGCTATTAATTTTTAGAGGTTACTGGATGCTAGGGACTGCACTGCCTCCATTTATGTATTTCCCATTTAATTTTCACAGTCACCCCATCAAACAAATATTAATCTTTTGTAAATGAAGAAACTGAGGTTTGGAAATATTTTCCCTGGACCTACAACTAATAAAGAGCAGAGCCAGAAATATGAGCTATATATGCTTTCAAAGCATGTTCTTTTAAGTAGAAAATTACTTAATTTTCTAAACATTCTACGCTATTATTTTCCACTCTTTTAACGGATGGTATAAATACTGTAGAAGTACAACATTGGTGGCTCTTGACAAAGTGCATGAGATTAAGTAAGACACCTCCTTTGTTAACAAAATTAACCATAGCTACATTGTTTATATTTAATGTATGGGTCCTGAAATTATAGAGAAAGTCTAAAGTAGGGGTCTGAAAACCGTTGCTCCTAGCTGATGCCTGTTTTCACATATATAGCCTTAATGGAACATGGCCATCCCCATCATTTACATATTGTCTATGACGGTTTTCATGATAAAACTCTGTAGGGCTCCAGAATACACCACTGTGGACAAGGATTATTTTATGCTAAAGACATTTGAGAGTCTAGAGATGTAAGAAAAGTTTTATCCGAACTTCCCTTATCTGCCTACAAGCACAGCCTCCCAAAAGGATTCAGCTATAATAAGTGCCCCACATGTGGATTTCTACAACCAAGGAAGACTGGCTCTATCAACAGAGACATGAAGTTGGCACTGAGATAAGAAATAGCCTGAACATAAATTGTTACAAAACTATCATATCTCTCATTTATTCTCCTAGAGGCCCATTTATCTTTCCTAAAAGTAAATCATTTTCCCATAAGTTCCCTTTCTCCTCCACCCTTCTCCGATTAAGATGGTATATAAGCCCCAAATTCTAAGTGCCTCTTTTTGTCACATTTCCTGTGGGCGGTCCTGTTAACATATATGAATAAATTTTGTCTCTTCTTTTGCTAATCTGTCTTTCGTCTGTCCTTTTAATTTGCAGGTCATCAAATACTGAACCTAAGAGGGTTGACGATTTTTTTCTTCTCTACAAAAGAATGTCAGAATAGTTGCAACGGACATTCTGAGGCCTACAAATCTTAGAATATCAGCTATCTGACATTTCACAAGAAGTTTGCTGACACCTGAGAAGGCTGAAATGTTATTCAGAAAGGGGATATAGATCTTTACTACATTTTAGCTCATTTCACAAAGAATATGAAGTTTATATGAAAGGGTACAACTACATTATCTACTTGCAAATAATCACATAGATGATTAAGAAAATATATAAGCTTGTTTACTGCCACATTGTCCATGTGGACCCCAGAAATGAGAATCTAGATAGTTTTTCCTTGTCTTAAAGAAAGTTACCGTATCATTGTTGTAAAACTTCTTTCTATTAAATGAGCTTAATTTAAGTTCCAATCAGATATATAGTGTAGTGTGCATGTGACACAATAAATATTTAAATACAAATAATCTAGATAATTATTAAGTTCTATTTTTAAAATTTTACAGTTTGATTACTTAATAATTAGCTATGCACACTTCCTCTTTTGTAAATTCTTCAAATCTTACTAACCTCCTTATAACTATAAACACTGTATGTACATGCATATTTGCTTTAAAATAAAGCAATTTCCAGCTGTATGCTTCTTTTGTAGAGAGAGAGCACACGAAGATTTTATACACCCCCCCCCCCCCCCCCACACACACACGAGGTCTGTCTGGAAAAAGTACAACCATTGTAAATATAAAGAGAATGGTTTGTGGGACATTGATGTAACCTGGCAGCCAAGGAGAGTGGACTGGAATGAACATGCATGAACAATAACAACTTCACTGTATTGTAACTGAGCAAACCGGGGCCCATGAATGTGTAGCCTTGATGTATGACCCTACAATTAGTGTTGGAGGAAATAGAATTTTACTTTCAGAGGTAAGGCCTCAGGGGGAATGGAAGCACTCCTGCTTGGAGCTCTGTTCTCCCCTTAGACCCAGCACTTTCCTCGTTCCCCACCAGGCTATAAGACAAAACCAAGCTCAATAGTTCTTCACATCCTTATCTGTTCTTAAGCGGACTATGCAAACCGTTCTCCATCTCCTCTATAAAAGTATATTCGTGGGTTTCAAAGTCAGTGCATAGCTGCTTGCTGCTTTCTTTCTCGGACCTCATGGTCATATCCCTCATATCTCCTTCCTCATGTCTTCTTACTCAGAGGAGTAGACATAGCTCCTCCCTCACTGCAGGGAGCATGGCTGAAACTCTCTCACATGCCTGCCCTCTTCACTACAGACCAGCATGGCTGCTACCTACTCTCTCAGCCTTCATGGAAGACTAGCCTGTCTCTCTCTCTCTGCCTGCCCTTAGTTTAAATCTTGGAGCTTCGTAAGTGACCTCATCTCTGGCCCCTCCTACAATGAGCTGCATTTGCCAGTTTCCCATATCTTCTACCTTGTCTGGCTGCCATCTTTAGTCAGGGCAAGACACAGGGGCTTCCTGGGAGGGTTTTCACCTCCCAGGCTTTTTCAGGGGTCCATGAATGCTCTCAGAGTCAAGTAGACACATTTTGCCCAGGGCAGTAGCACAGCTATTAGCTTGCCTTTTGTTATGCAAAGTATTTTCAGCTGTATCCTCTGCTTATCTCACCCCCTTCCATTCAACCATGGGCTGTGGAGAACTTTAGGGGGCTCTTACTCTGCAACCTATTTCAGTATTAGTCAGTGGGGATGGTAGATGCTGTTGAGTGAGCATGGGTACTGTATGGCCATTGCATTCGAAATGACTGAGCAAGTAGAACAATGAATCTGCGCCAAATTTTGCAATAAGCTGGAACATTCCTCCTTGGAAACTATTCAGATGATTCAGAAGATTCAGAAAGCCACAGCTATGCACAACGGGTGATTGGCAGCTTCATCGTGACAATGCACCCACTCATTTATCATGTCTTGTGGAGAGGTTTTTGCAAAACATCAAATCACCCAGGTGACTCAGCCCCCTACAGCCCAGATTTGGTGCCCTGCAACTTCTGGCTTTTCCCAAAACTAAAATCACCTTTGAAAGGGAATAGATTTCAAACCATTGATGAGATTCAGGAAAATACGATGAGGCAGCTGATGGTAATTAAGAGAACTGTGTGGGATCCTAAGGTTCCTACTTTGAAGGGAACTGAGACATCATTGTCCTATGTACAGTGTGTCTTGTATGCTGTATCTTCTTCAATAAATGTCTCTATTTTTCATATTACGTGTGTAGATACTTCCTGGACAAACCAAAACACACACACACACACACACACACACACACACACACACACACAGTGCTTGGAATGGTAGTTTTTCTGTTTTTTATATATTTTTTACTTTTATTTTATTAGAGAGAGAGAGAGGAGGGAAAAAGAGAAGAGAAACATCAATGTGAGAGAGAAGCATTGATTGGTTACCTCTAGTATATGCCCTTACCAGTGACCAAACCTACAACCTAGGCATGTTCCCTGACCGGAAATTGAACTGGTGGGAAGACATCTGACCAACTGAGCCACATCAGTCAGGGCAAGATATTTTTTAATGCTAGTAATATTTGTCTGTATTTTTGTTTATGATTTATCAATCACTTACACTTCTAAGAAGTTCTTAATCTATCCCATAACTTTCTGTTAACTTAATTTTTCTTATGGTATGCTATTGTTTGAACTTTTCCTTTCAGTTTTTTTATTAATACATATGGAATTTGTATAGGAATTTATTGGTGTGAGTCAACACAAACACACATATACAAGATTGGGCAAAAGTATACAGATGCGAGCACATGAAACACTGAAACACGGAGTTTATTTTTGTATTATTTTTATTTATTGCATTATTTTTCATATGCAAAATCGTAAATCTACTTTCATTCCACCCTGCATTTTATCTTCTCCTTATGCCAACCACCACCATCACCACAACCACAACAACCAAATAGCTAAACAAATGACATTAATAAAGCAAGGCCTCCCCTGGAAAGAGGTAGATTGGCTAAGGACTCCAAAACCTGAGAAAGGGCATAGTGGTAACTGCCCTTGGTTTTCTTTTATGTTGCTTGTATCCCAGCCATGAAGCAGAATATGTTGGCAACTTAGAAACAAATTTTATTCAAGTTAAAAGAATGAAACCATACAGAATGTGTTCTCTGACCTCAGTGGAATCAAACCAGTCAGAGTAACATGGAGACAATAGAAAAATTTTCAAACACTTGGAAACTAAACATACTTGTAAGTAATCTGTGAGTCAAAGAAGACTCAAAAGTACACTAAATGAAAATAAAAATACAACATATTGAAAGTTTTGTGACACAGCTAAAGAAATATAGCCCTGTATCAAATAAAAAATTATAATTCATTATTTTAAAATTCTTTACAAAGTAATCTTTATGCCCAGATGGTTTCACTGGAGAATCCTACCAAAGTTTAAAGAGGCAGTAACACCAATTCTGCACTATCTTTTCCAGAAAATAGAAAAGGAAGTCATTCAATGAAGCTAATATTACTCTGATAACAAAAGCCATATAATGACAGTATTAAAAAAGAAAAGAAAGAAAAGTACAGACCAATATCTGTTGTGGAAGTCAATGCAATAATTCTTTAAAATATTTGCAAATAGAATCCAGAAATATACAAAAAGAACTATACATTCTAAATGAGCTAATTCCAGGCATGCAATGATGGCTCAATAAGCAAAAATCAATCAATATAATCCACAATATTAACAGGCTAAAGATGAAAAAATTATATGATCATATTAATTAAGGCATAAAATAGACAAAATTCAACACCCATTCATGATAAAAAAAAAAACCCCTCAGAAAAGTCAGTATATAGGTAAACTTCCTCATTTTGATAATGATCATATATAAAACAAACAAAAACTCATTATGGCTAACTTTAAGAGTGAAAGATGGTGCTTTTCTTCAAATATCAGGAACAAGGCAAGAATCTACTCTTATCACTCTTATCAAACATAATGTAGGATGTTCTAGCTAGTGTAAGGAAGTAAAAGAGGAAAATAAAAATAATACAGTTTGGAAAGAAATATGTGTCATTATATTTAGATGACATAATTATCCACATAGAAAACTCCAAGAAACCTGTGAAAAACTGCTAGAAGTAAAAGGGGTGCTGAGTTTGGTCATAGCAAAGAAGATAAGTTGCACTTCCATATACTAGATGTGAGCACATGAGCACAAAAATTACTTGTATAATTCCATTGACAATCACCCCAAAACTAAATACTTTGGTGGAAATATAACAAAACTTCTACAGGACTTGTAGGCTGAAAACTATAAAAGGCTGATGAAAGAAATCAAAGCAACCCTAAATAAGTGAAGAGACATATTTTTGGATTGGAAGATTTAACATAGTAAATATGTCAATTCTTCCCAAACTGATATATGGGTTTAATGCAGTTTCTATCAAAATTCCAGCAAAGTTTTTTTAAAGATACTGATAAGATTATTAAAAATGTATATAGAAAAGCAAAAGAATTAGAATAAAATAGTATCAAAAAAGAAAAAGACATTGATCCCAGAGAAATAAAAATTATGCTCACACAAAACTTGTAAATGAATATTTATACTCAAACTTGGAAATAATCCAGATGTCTTTCAAAAGACGAATGGTTAAAGAACATGTGATATATCTATGCTATAGAACTCTACCCAGAAAAAAAACCAAAACTACTCAAACAAAGAACAACCTGAGTGAATCTCCAGAGAAGCATACTGAGTGAAAAAAGAAAAAAAAGAATACAAAGAAAGAAAGAAAGAAGGAAAGAAAGGAAGAAAGAAAAGAATCCAAAGGTAGAATGCAATCACAAAAGGTATGATTTCATGTATGTAACATTCTTAAAATGACATACATGCAGAAATAAATAACAGGTTACTGCTTGCTAGGGTTATTTATAGCAGGTTATTGCTATAAATAATAGCAATAAGGAGGTAGTGGAGGTGGGAAAGTGGTGGGAGCAACAAGCAGACCCTTGTGGTGAGGAACTGTCCGTATCTTCACTGTATCAATGTCAAAGATCCTGGTGGTAATATCGTACTATAGTTTTGAAAATGGTACCACTGGGGGAAAACTGTTCACGTCTGTATTATTTCTTACAATTGTGTGTCAATCTACAATTACCTCAAAATAAATGGTGTCATTTTTAAAAAAAGGCCTAAACTGGTTGCTTCACCAGAAAGGTACCCTGGATGAGGCTTACCATTAAAGCTACATAATTTACATAAAGCTGATCAGTTTCTCTTACAAATTTCAAGTTCAAATTAATGATTCAGTTAAACAAATGTTTGTTGAGTGCCATTATAATCAAAACAGAGTGCTATTTAATATGGTTTGTGTGTGATAATGAATGCAGAGTTGCATGCTGGGAGCTTGCAATCTATGGAGAAAGAGACATGCACAAATAACTGTATTCTAAAGAAAGTAGTAGAAAAAATGGTGATGTTTGAAATTTGAGGAAAATATACTAAAACATCATGAGATGGAGAGATTGTCTATAGCTGTGGGTGAGACACATCATAGGACTTAGGTGTGGAAGAGAGTAGATGGTATTATCTGAGCAAGGCTTAAGAAGGTCAGAAGGATTTCCTTAAATAATTATACAAATATTTTTATTTTATTGTGCTGTTCGGTGAATAGATGCATCTGAGAAAAATCTGGATTGCACTGAAATTCTTGTTTGATGTTTCCTATTTGCTCATTTCCATTCATAGTAGCAAGTAACATGTGCTATGTGCACAATTTTTCAATTCCCCTTCTAATTCTTGGAGAAGAGATGCTGGCAGTCTGTATTCACATACAGTTTTGAGATAGACTTTGTGTCCAAAAGCCAGTGGCTGCCATGCAGTCAGGTGTCCTCTTGGTCAGTCAGGACTATGAGCCAAAGTGAAAGTAACAATCGAGCATTTATTCACTTACTGCAACAGTACAAGAAAAGATGAGAAGAGAGGTCCTCCTCCTGGCTCCGCGTTCCCCGGTGTTCCCTTCTTCCCCCCAGAACAGCTCAGAGGGAGTGTCAGCTAGATTCAGCACAGATGGAGGGAATCATGTCAGTGCTGAAGAACTCCAAACAAAAGGCTCCTGTGAGCGAAGGGAGGGATTGGGAAGGGTTAGGAGTAGAAAAGCAAAAAGTCAGAGTGAATAAAAGTTCTTCTGCTGAGGTCCCAGTATGGCCTCAGAAAGGAGAAGCCTGGGCTAGGAACTCAGCTCCACATAAGAGCACGAGTCTACGGGACTGTGCAGATATAGCGGCCGAGGCCGCTGCCATGCATTCCCTGGGCCTGGCCTAGAACTGGACACCTCAGTGTCCAAGTAGAATTTCACTTTGGAAAGCAAAATCTTTTTGATTCCTATAGCCACATCTGTGATTTTTAGTGAACCATTCAGGCAGTAGAGGTTTTTTCCTACTTATTTTTTTCTATTTATTCTTGATAGTGTCAAATAATGTGCTAAGTTTGAGCATGATTAGGACTTTCACAATACTTTAAGTATGACTAGTTCTGTGACTTTACTTTTCCAAAAATGTATTGATTGTATTAATTTAGAGTTTAACTAAGATAACTAGGTAAGCATTGAATCATATCAAAACTTCCAATTTACCAAATCATCCTGGTAGGGTAACAATGGCCATTAGAAGTTGCCACATCCAGGACTACACGAGGTGCCTCTTGCTTTTTCTTTGACATTTCATTTTTGGTGTACCTTTGACACTTTAAGAACAGATACTTCTTTTGTAGACAGCACAACAATTGCAGGTAATGTGCATTAGTTCAGTGTTTCTGCTTTCAACAAAGTGAAATTATAGAGAAAGCTTTTATAAAACTGGTCATAAAATATATACTTCTGTTACCACCCACAGCCTAATAATCATGGCTAGTACCAGCTGTTTATGAGTGGGAACCAAGAACTTAATTTTAGAAATTAGTATTAGATAATTCTTAAATGTGAGAATATTAATTTTTTCCTGGTATACACCAAGGAAACTAATGTATAATTGCCCAATAAATGTGAGTTGAATAAATGGAAAAACAAAAATGAAAACAAAACTCTTTTCCACAGAGTTGATCAAATCCTTGCTATTGAAAGTAAAATGCAGCCTCATGCTCTCCCTACCTCCTACCAGCTCTGGCTTAGTTCTCCTGGTCTTTATTCTTCCTTCTAAGACAGTGCATAAAACATCTAATCCTGCTTCCATATGTAGCCTTTTATATAGTTTCAAACAGTTTTAATTTACTCTGGAAGACACCTTAATTTCTTAACATATAAGCCCTGCGTGAATCATATTGAATTTACTATGTATGATAACCAAAATATTTGGTATATGGTAGATGCTAAACAATTTTTAGGATAAATTTTAAGTAGTGACTATATTTCCAGTATACTATATATTCAGTATTTCAAAAATTATAATTTAAATCTCCATGCAAGTGATTTTTTCCTGTGTGTTCATGTTTCACTTAAGAATGGTACACAGATTTCAAGGAATTGTTATTTTGATGAATGTACTTCAATCAATGCAGACTAAAATCATATTAGCTCTTTGGCAAACATGTTATATTGTTAGATTAATTTTAACTCTTTATTTATAAGTTAGATTCTGAATATCCAGCATGTGCACAAATGGAATGTTAAAAGGATATAAAATTGTATGACTTTGCCATATTTAGCTCCTTGGGTTCTTTGAGCCAACTAATTGCACCTTTGAGTGCCTTTGAATTTCTTGAATTTTCTGGGAAGAATAAGAAGATAAAAGAATTAAGTGTGGATAATATTTTGGCTGGTAATATAAATCAAACCTTAAAGTGTCACAAGAAATACCTATGTTTGCCCACAACCCCTATTTGACCTGTGTACTCTAACATTTATGTTTTTTACTTTCTAAGGATTGCTTCAAACATTAAAATAACTAATTAGTACCATTTGCCTTTTATTACATCTGGGGTCTGATACAAACTGCATATGTACATAGATAGCATATTTTGCACATATTACATATATATAAAGCAGTGCTTTTAAAAATAAATATATATCATAACCTTTTCTCCTAAAAGTCATGGTTTGAGGGAGCTTGAAAATTGAAAGAATGCTCCCTTGGCACCATGCTGAACAAACATTCTACTTTTTAATTTTTGGTCTCCGTGTCCAGCCCTGGAGCAACTGTGGTGTCAGCCTTCAAACTGGCTTCAGGTCATGCAGGAATTTATTGTGTAGACTGCAGAAAACTGGGAAATAAGTCCATGGATGAGCACACATGAAGGAGCATAGTAAGAGTCTAATCAATTGCTCTTATTTGCATAGTTCTACTTCCCAAGTACATTACAAAGACGAAGAAGAAAGTAAAGATAATGAAAGAAACCTAAGAATAAGAGGCATTTAATATTTTTTGTACTTAGTTTTGTTTTATTTTTATTTTTGCAGCTTTAGAGCACATAGATAATCAACAGAAGAGAGTATAAGAATCAGAAGATGATAAATAAAATGGATTTTTCTGAATTCAAAGACTTTTATTAAGGCAATAAGAGACTGAAATGAGTAAAAGCAGTTTTCTGAGTTTTGAGTTTAATAAGTATAGCAAAATCAATATTCAAATTTTCAATATTGTACTATAATAGCTTCAATTATCTCAATTTATAAGCACATTGACCACATCAGTTTCTATTGAAACCAGAACATTTTAAGAGTGAATGGGTGAGCTATGGATAATTAAGCCTGGGCAATAGGCATAAACACAGATTGTTTCAGCCAAGCAAACACATATGGCCATGAGCTAACAGTAGTCTGTAACTAAGAGATAATTATTGAATTCAATCAAGTTTCAAGTCTTTGCTTAATTGTTTGCTTTCTTTGATTCCCTTCTCTTTTGTTCTTGCCTCTCTTACTGCCTGGAATATTTTTTCCTCAGATCTTTACATGGCTGACTTCCTCTTATCATTCGCATTTTAACTACAATATCTCATTTGTAGAGAGCCTTTTCCTCGAGTACCTTGTCTAATGCCTCCCATGCCACTGCATACCCAAACCAATATATCATTTTTTCCTTCTCTTTATAGTTCTAATCATGATCTAAAATTATCTCATTTATTTACTTGCTAATTGTCTGTCTCCAGTTCAAATGTAACTTCTGTGAGAAAGGGGCCTTCTAACTGTCTTATACAATGGCAAATCTTTAGAGATTGGAAGAATTTTTGGCTCAACATAAATCTGTGGGTTCAGGAATAAACAACTAACTAACCAGCATTACCAATTTATATTGGTCTTTAGATTTGGAACTAGGTAGAAAGAAATTAATGTGTAAATTTCTCAAATTTTATATGTTGTTATGTTTACATGGTTTTGGAAGATGTAAAGATTTGGTTCTATGTCAAACAAATTAAGAAGTATGAGTCATTTGAATAAAAGACACAGATTGTGGTTTAGGGTGGAACATCCTAATGGTTTCCATTTTCAATCTGAGCAGATTATAATTTACCTTAGATTCTTAGATTATTTTATGGCAGATGAAAATGATACAGAAATAACATGAGGGATTCAAAACATGAATGCTATTCACATGAAGTTTTTTGCAATGAATGAAAACCATTCTGTCATGTAGGGAGATACAGACATAGCTGAGTACACTCTGTACCAAGGGAGAGATTTAATTCTATGCTTCTAAACCCCAGGATGTTTCTAAATCAGTTTCATCAACATGCAATTACAATTCTGAAACTCATCTGTCACTTATTGTAGTGGGAGACAATCTGAAATTCTGACATATCCCACTCCTTCCTTCTTAAACACAGTTAGTATGTAAGTAACTCTATAGGACTATCTCTATATCCCAATATTAATTGAATCAAATTTCTTAATAAGCATGTGTTATATGTCATTGGAAGAAATGGGGAAAAACCCCTCTGAAAGGAGTTAATTTTTCTTTGCCTCTTTTTCAAATTCAAAAACATATTAGAAACCATAAGCTCATAAAATGCTTTAACTAGATTGAGAAAATGGCTATTCTTCAATTGAAACATTATTTTACAGACTGAAGCATTCTTTAGAAAACTATTAAAAATTATTAGAATGAACTCCTTTTTGATATGATGTAATCTTCTAGCTTAGTCCCAATGCAGTAACAGAACTGGAACTCTACATTAACAAGGGAGGCAACATTTAAGATTTGAAGGACATGGAGAAAGCAACGTATCTACAAATTTCTTATTTCTTCCAATTAATTTTGTCTCTCAAATATTACCTTCAGTTAAGACTGTATCCACAATATGTCTTTGATAAGAGATTGTTCTTTCTCTCTGCACTTTTCTTCCACTTCCTTTCCATGTTTACTCTCTATCTTACATTAATAAAAGTATTTTAAGTTGCAAATCTTTAGTGAATCTCTGATGGCCTCTTTATACATGGTATTTCAAAGGTTATTTCTAGGTCGTAGTTAAATATTATTAAGCCTTTAGGGAAACTGGCAAAGAAACTCTATGATATAGATAAAGAAATTTTTAAGTATTAGGAAATTTTCAGTTACAAATAATTAACAGGAAAAAGTGTTTCTGATTCCCAACAAGATAATCTGACATGGCTGCTGGTTTACCTTTAAATCTAAAACCAATAATCAAAAAGAGAATGGAATTCTAATGGTTTCAATAATATAAGACAAATAATAATAAACTCTAGGGGAGAGAAGATATTTGGGACTTCACTTGCAATGGGGACACTAGGACCTGAGATAAGGGAAGAATTAGATGCCTCAAACTGGGTGAGAGCTTCATCATTTTGTCCTTCTCTCTTCCCTGCTTAAGCATGCGGGGATAATTGCCTGTATCTGCACTGCCGTGGTACAAAAAATTGGGGCTACCACAGCAGAGCTAGCCAGGGGTCTCCAGGTAACATCTGTACTGTGTTGGGGCCCAGTGAAGTGAAGAGCAGATAGTATCTATAGTAAATAAGTGAGTGAGCTCCTGAGCATTTTCTTCTCCCCACACTTTGTCTAAGTAATTTTAACTGACAGAAGTAGCAGCTGCTCAGGGCAAAGAACAATGCAGGGATCAGAAAGATATACAAGGAAATATCAATATAATGAAGAGGTGTGGTATTGATTTTAAACTTACCCAAAATTGAATCTAAAAGAAGAACATCATATTGGCCACAACCTGGACATTTTACTTGAGACAGGGTAACATTGTGGGGGTAGAGTGTTGGAGGAAGGGATGGAGCAGAGTTGAGTGAGCAGATTGGAACAGCAGAGACTCTCTTCCCTGAAGTGGGTCCCATGTATCCATACCCTAACTCACCACAGGGGCAAAATCTCTATGCCAGTTTGGATCCTCCCCTAAGTGATTAATAACCAGTCAATGTAGCTGATACACCCATGGGAATATAAATCCACTAAGAAGAATGGATAAAGCCAACAAATAAGTTAGTAACTTGGAAGATTAGGTTAAAGAATTCCCACAGAAGGCATTAGGAACATTAGAAATAGATTTAAAAGATGGGAATCCCTTTTAAGATGTGGATGATGGATTTGAAAAGGTCAATACCCAGGTAAAGGAGTCCTAGAAGATGAGGGTACAAATTCACAAAATCATATGTAGGCTTGGGGAGTGGGGACGGGTAGAAAAAGAAGGAGTTGAAAGTATGCAAAGATATTTGTTTTGTGTGGAGAGATTGATACCTCAACAAACGAAGGAGGGAATAAACACAACATCATATAGCTATCACAAGAATACAAATCAAATGCATAATTCAAACTGTCACTGCAAAATGTTATCCCGAAAAGAAGGAAAAAAAATAGAAACAAAAACAAAAAGTTAATAGAAGACAAGAAGTGAGATGCCAAGAAGAAATCCCAATAAAACAATAATTATAATAAACAAAGTCAGGTTAGACTCAACAATCAAAAAGCAGAGACTCCCATAACAAATGTTAAGCATGACCCAGCAATGTACTTATCAGGAGAAACAGATTTAAAATAATAGGATGAAGAGAGGTGGGAAATGAAAGGTGAACTTAAGTTCAGCTTTAGCTCTCATATTTTTTTCAAAATCTGTTATTTGACATTGGGTTTTGTGTCAGACTTTGAAAGGGCAAATAACTGACTGCTCACCTTATTATTCTGCCATCCCAGAGCTTATACAGGAATAAAGATCAGGTGGTAGTATAAGTTTCTTCTGTGTATATCTAGGAAAACAATTTCAGAAATACCACAAGTTGTGTCATCTAGATTTATTATTAAATCTAAATTTTTACTTTGATACTCTAGATATAACTTGGAGTAAAAATTCTATTTTGATATAAATGTGACTTTGGAGCTGCTTGATTTATATTTATATAAGATTTTCAAACAAGATGAAATATCAGGTTTTACATATCTAGAAGATTGCTTGAGGGAAATGCATTCTAGTTTGACAGAACTTATTAACAATGAATTGCTACATACATAAAAATAGTTTGGTTTTTGGTACCTGTTGACATTTCTTGGCCTGGATTATTCAGTTATTTCTTTGTGATTCCAGCTGTACAAATGTTGTTGGCACTTTATATCAGTGAAAATTATGAGTCAATGTTAATTTTTATCTATCATCTATCAACTTATATTTTATATATATAGGTAATATATTACATATAGGTTTTACTTTATATTTATTTACTTTTCTTCAGCTACAGCTGCTATTCAATATTATTTTATATTAGTTTCAAGTGTACAGCATAGTGGTTAGACAAAATAATTTAAGACATGATCTCTCTGATAAGTCTAGTACCAGCTATCATCATACATAATTATTACAATACTATTGAGTAAGTAAATTCCTTATGCTATACTTTACATCTCTGTGACTGTTTTTTAACTATCATTTTGTACTTCGTTATCCCTTTACATTTTCATCAAGTCCCTCTACAGTCCTCCCAACTGGTAACCATCTCTTTGTTCTCTGTATCTATGAATATTTTTCTGTTTTGTTCATTTGTTTGTTTGTTTTGTTCTTTAGATTCCACATGTAAGTCAAATCATATGGTAGTTGTCTTTTTATGTCTGATTTGTATTTCATTTGGCATAATACCATCTAGGTCCATCCATGTTGTCACAAATGGTAAAATTTTACTTTTTATGGCCAAGTAATATTCCCTTGTGTATATATGTATCATATCTTCTTTATCCAATAGCCTATTGATGGACACTTATATTGCTTCCATATACAGTGGGAAGATTACTCAAAAAATTAAATATGGATTTTAAGTAGTTAGAAATTATATTTGAAAAAAGCATGAAGCCTATGTTTGTGGAATTGAGTACATTATATTACATAACACTTTGTCTAAACTTATATTTGAAAATGTGATGAGTTTTTACTTTGGTAAAATAATTTTTTGGTTACTTCACCATCAACAGCTGAAAAACCTGCCATTGGACCTTTTTGCTTCTCCACAGCCTTGGGGGAAAGTGGGCATCTATTTCAGTATTCCAAGTGTACAGTATTGTGATTGAAGGAGCAAGCTAGCCACTAAATAAGTTGTAATAAAATGATTATTCTGGGGATAAAAGATTATTTCATTTGTTATTTGAAAGGCATATTTGACTTTTGCCTCAATCTTAATCAAATATTAATTTTCACATTTGACCATTCTCTGGTAAAATGATCTATTTAGTATATCTCTGAAAGTAAATATATATGAAATACCAGGCAAATATTTTTCAGAAGAAAATGTAAGGTTGCAATTATATATCAGACTAATAAAATCCCTATGTCAAATAAATGTGTATTCATTTCAAAGGCTTAGTCAAACAGGTGACTATGTTTAAGGTTATAAATAGAGTCTCAAATAACAAAATATTATATGATTTTTTATTCATAATACACTAAGACTGGAAATAAAGAAGTGAGAACTCAGAAAAGATTATATATCTGGAAATTGAAAAAAAGCACTAACTTCAGTATTAAAGAAAATGGGAAATTTAAGTTGAAAGATATTGAAAGATCTGTATGCCAATTGTTATAAGACACAGATAAAGCAGTATGTAGAGGGAAATTTGTAACTTTAGCTTTAGAAAGATTGAAAACAAAAGAGTCAAATATTTAACCCCAGAAATAAGAAAATAACCAAATAAACTAAAAATACAATGAAAAATAGAGAAAAATGTGGAACAAGTATACAAAATTTTAAAAATATATTTTGAAGTGATATAGGGTAAGCAAACCTATGACAAGACAGATGAAAAAGGAAAAAAATGCAAATGAACAAATACAGAATTTTTAAAAACAACTAACATAATGAGGTTATAAGAATCATGAAGGAAAATGAGGTTCAAAGAAACATGACAGAAAAATATTAAGAACAGCAATAAATTTGAAAACTAGATAAAATGAAAAAAAATTGTTCTAAAATATGTCAAAATTTGTATGAGAAGAAATGAATCATTAACCATATAAAAACCACTAAAGGAGTTAAAGTGGTAAGAATATAAATTAAGGGGGAAACCTGGTAAGAGGCACCTTATGCAAAGACTTCAGATTCAGAAAGTTTTATGTATAAAATCCAATACGTAATATCAACCAAACTTTCCAGAAAAAAACTCATCCCTGTCTTCTACAGGTTATTTCACAAGAGAGAAGTGAGAAAGCTCTGAATTTATTTTATAATCTTAGTAAAACTTTGATTCCCAAGCTGGTTAAAGATAATAGATCAAATGAGAGTATGTTCAAGCTTCAAGTACAGAAAAAACAACTTAACAACAGTTTAAATAAATAGGGACTTATTATTCCTCATAACAGGTCACCCAGAAGTATGATTTTCTTCTAATCATTCAGTTACTTAAAAATGAAATGAGACAGGCTGTTTTTATCTTTTCACTCTTGCCATTGTACAACTTGATTTTCTTCCTCGTCCTGGAGATCTCCTGGCTGGCCGTGGGCTGTGCAGCTCCACATACCATAACCACCTCCGAGACAATAGAAGGGGCTGCAGGGAGCACTCAGCACATTCCTCTTCTTCATCACTTAAATAAGAGTTCTCCCAGAAACCTCCTTAGTTGACTTCTGCTCAAGTCCCAGCCAAAATCAAAACTCAGAGGCACGCCTACCTATAAAGGATATTCAGAAAACAGGAAACATGACTATTTTGATTTACTTTGATCATCGATTCTCAAAGTATGATCTGGGAACTCCTCACTCTTCAGAGGTTCTGAACGGTGACACTATTTTAGTAGTAACAGTAATTATCACTTTTTTTCCTCCACCAGTGTAGTTTCTAGACTAAGTGGTATGTGATAATTATAATGTTAATTATCTGGAGACTATATAATGTATGCTCATGATTTTCTGAGTTTGAAACATTTCTCAATAGACATAACCCACATAAATATGAGCTCTTTTGGGGGATCCTCAGTACTTTATAAACATATATAAAGACCTGAGAAAAAAGGTTTGAAAACTGCTGGCTTAAACTCATCAAGATCCTTGAACTGCTATGAAGATTGAAACACTGAATAAATAGGAGTTTTATTAGCAAATAAGATGTGGGGTTTGGTATTGGGTAGAAAGCTAATGAAGTCTGAGAAGTCTAATAGACATGTGTTGAGGATCTATACATGTCTATAAGTTGAGGATCACTCAACTTAGACAGTTTCTAAATGAGCTATTAGAAAAAGGACAACATTATATTCAAAATCAGCATATCATGATCAATTAGGATTTATTTCTGGAATGCATAGATGGCTCATTATCTGACAATGTGTTAATGCAATCTAATGCATAAGTGGCCTAAATTATCTCAATATATGTGAGAAAGTTCAAAATCAATTTTATAATAGTTATCAGAAAATTATGAACTAAAAGGATCATTTCACTTGGTTAAAAGTATTTACCAAAGCATTTTAAGCAAACATCATGCTAAGTGCATTTTAAACATCAAAAACAGTATAATATGTCATTGCATTGCAGCTATACAGTATAGGTTTGGAGATACTGGCTAAAATACATATGGACTGAAAAATATTTCCTACTTTTGTGTGATGATTATTTATATAGAAAGGAAAACAGAATCAACAAGTTATTAGAGCTAAAAAGAGACCTTGCTGACTACAAAATATGTTATAAACTTTAACATTTTCTGATCTAGCAGTAAGCAACTAAAACAATAACTGAGAATAGAAATTGGCTCATGTGAACTTAGGGACATTTGGTCTCTTTTCCTTACTGTAGCTATTAATAGAGAGCTAATATGTCATTTAATAAACATTCATTGATAAATATAGCAAAGTATCATTATTGGTGATTAGCATACAAAACTGTCAAAAAGACAAAATAGCTTCTTTTCAAGGGAGGAGCCTAGTAAATGAGGATATGTACCAGAGGGTAAGTTTGTATGTTTATCAATAACACAATAATAAAGCATAGTTTTTCTTAACTTTATTGTTTTGGGAACTATATTTTTGACTCAAGGTGCACAAAATAATGTTATGTTTCTTGGCCTCTTGATAATATTAGTTAATAGTTTTTTAGAAAAATATGTATCCAATTATCTAACATCAATTAAGCATTCATTGCACTATTTTAACTGGTAGTTCACTCAGGTCCTTCAGACAGAAATATAATAGAAAATATAGTTTTTGTCTATGAAGTTCTTAAAAGTAAATTAAATAAATAAAAAATAGATGAAAATATAATAGCAATTACGAAACAAATATTAACATGTGTAGTAAAACCTCTGTAATGAGAGCTAAATAGAAATAAGCTAATGTACATTATTTATTTATTTTACTAATCTAAATTAGTTAAATATACATTTTTTTTTATTCCAAGTAGATAAAAATCTTACATTAGGCTAAATAATGCTCCATAAATTTATGTGTACTAAATAATTGTGTATAAATAACTTCTGTGGCGTAAATACCTCCACTGTGGGCAATTTCAGGATACCAATTGTTTAACAGAATTTCTGAATAGTTACAAAATGTCCTTAATACTCACAAGCCAGTATGAGCTAGCTTTAGGAAAACATAGTGTATATTTTAAAAACATATACTCTTCCATTATCTCTAAGAGTTACTATTTCCATTCCACTCTGATTACTGGAGAGAGATATGGAGTTTCTTTTATAGACAATTCAAGGCTTAAAATGTCTTATATCTCCTATGTTTTGTTAGAAAAAAGATCTACAGATGTCATCTGAAATATTTGAATCCCTAGTTTATGAAACTATACCTTTAAACCACTGTGTGTATTTAAAACAAACTTTGTGACAAGACAGATGTATCAGTTTTATATTTGTTGATGTTTTCTACATTTCTTTGAGACTATTTTCTTTTTTCATAGAGTAGTCTCATCTGAGGATCTTCCCAGTATCCACCAGACAAATTCAGTTTTCTTAAATATTCTTTTTATGTTTACGTTAAAATCTCTTTTACTCCATTCTAAGAACTTAGCACTTATTGTTGCAAAATATCTTGGACCGGTTTATCTGAGATACCATAATGTGGATTATTTATGATAGGAATATTAGAGTTGAGCTGGATGCTATTCTTTTGACAGTTGTTCCTTTGATATTTATACATCAGACTTTTCAAACATTGCTGTTAGTGCACTTGCAGGTATTAATGTCACTGGATTTGAGCTTGGAGTGTCTTTTCTTAAAGATTTCATTTATTTATTTTTAGATAGAGTGGAAAGGATGGAGAAAAAAAGGAAGAAAACATCAATGTGAGAGAAGTATTAACGGTTGCCTCTCATACGTGCCCAGACTGGTGACCAAATCTGCAGCCTGGGCTTGTGCGCTGACCAGGGATGAACTGGTGACATTTCGAGTTGTGGGATGATGGCCAACCAGCTGAGCCACACCGGTAAAGGCAAGCTTGGGGTGTCTGGGAAACGGGGAAATGTAAACAGTGAAATTCTGTCTGCCTCCTTTGTTTATGGAGAAATAAAGATTAATGCCTAAATTATTTTCGTTTCCTGGAAAGACTATGGGAGATGCACTCTTAAATTGTAAAGGCAGTTTCACATCAAATTCAGTCTACATAAATCTCAATAGTCCTCTTAGATGGAGAAAATAATGGTATGACATGCAGTAATACAATGTGGCCATGGGGAGAGGAGGATTTAGAGAGATAAAAAATGGAAAGAAAAATGTTTTGAAAATGTATTGAAAATCCATTACATTAAAGAGACCCATTTAAACTGTTCAGTTTTGATAAGGAAAGAAAATAAAATAACTCATTTATATCCAAGGCCATGAACAAGTGCATGTAACATATTGAAATCTCAGGGAATCAGTTCTTTGGAGGAAATTTCTTCATTTGATGCGTTATAATATAAAATAAGTAAAGATAATGAGGTAAAGGTATGCTCTTGTATGTATGGGTTTTAAAGATATGTAAAGCTATTTGACATACTTATTTAACTAGCAGCTAGGAATGAGTGGCCAGAGGGGAAATAGAGGCAAGGCCCTTGCCATTACAACCTAACAAAGAACTTAATAACAGGAGGCTAGAAGAAAAAGAAAGACATGTATCACCAATTCCCTCAGCAGTCCTGAGTTTGGATTGATAAGATTGCCTGGTGTCCTGAGCATTGCGAGTGGAATAGCACAGGAGGAGGGGCGGGTCCTTGAGGCTGTGCTGAGAGAAGGGGCCTCTGTGACAGTCTTGCTAAGAGCTGGGTGTCCTGAACATCGTGAGTGGAATTGCACAGGAGGAAAAGGGGAGCCTGCACTGGGAAAGGGGACCTCTGTAGCAATTTCACTAAGACAAAGAACCCTTACTAACTGAAAGAACGCCTTTGTAGCTGCACATTATTCCCAAAGGGGAAGAAGGAGGACCTTACAGACCAGCTGAGGTATATAACTCCTGAACCCCAATAGTCAGTGTACTTAGATTAGCAAAGCACCCACTTGTAGACTTGACTCAAGTGTATAGAACAAATTTACTAAGAAACTTAATAACAACTTTCTTTCCTCTATATGTGGAACATTTAGACTAGCCAGGTGTCTGCTTGCCGCTTTGTGCTCATATGTGTTTCATAAATAAACTTGATGTCTCCCTCCCACTATACATGTTTGTCTCTTGCTTTAATTATTCTCTTGCGAGTGAGACAAGAGCTGAAGGGCAGGAGGGAGTCTCTTGACTTGGGTCTCTCTCTCCCCACCCGTAACACTTATACCTTTAAAAACATAATTTGATGGAAATGAAATAGATAATAATGAGATGGTACTTTCAATGTAAATTGAACAATGATTTATTTATCAAGTAACATATGAAAATTATTCTGTAGGTTCTATGGTAACTATGCGTAAACTTCATGCCCTTAACCACAAAGAGCTTATAATCTAGCAGAGGAAATAAAATCATACATGATTAAATTTAAAATGTTGCGTGTTGGGGACCACTTTGTGTAGTATCGGAAACTGTAGCCCTGCGCAACCAAGGCCTTGAAAGAGGCCTGTAAGTTTTGACCAGAACTCCGGGCATGCAGGAGGCACGCATGCTCCGATGCCAGCACCGAGCGTTCCCGTGGGAAATCAGGCCTAAAGAATGCATCGTACCCTTTGAAGCTTGCTTTGCTTTGTATAGCCCTGTTAATATAAACGAGAAGTTTAAGCTCCAAACAGGAGTGAATTCCTGAATTCAGGAGCCATGTCTTAACGACCATCTGGTGTCAGCATGTCTAACAGACACTGACCTGAGGCAAATCTCTGTGTTCCTTCAATTGTTATCTATGATCCCTGTCTGTTTTCTGTAAATATAGTCCTTAGGCATTGATTGATAAGCTCTGCAAGCATGCTGTATACCCCTGCTTTCCCGATTCCAATAAAAGCCACTTCAGGGAAGGGTTGGGAGCATTCTCCATGAGAGGGAATCACCACCCCCCTTTCCCTCCAGACATACAGTGTCTGGGATGACTCATTTCTTCGTCCAAGACCGGAACAACTCTGCAGGACGGGGTCTCTCTCTGTGGCAGGCTATCATAGGAGCTTTATGGCCATACAAGTGGACTATAAACATTTAAGGAAGAAAACAGTTTTGGGTAGAAAGGCATATAGGAAAATTTTGGGATACATATAGCTTTGAAGCACAATATTAAAAGATACTCAAGAGTTATATAGGGGATATCTGAGGAATAAGGACATTAAAAATATATACCTCTTTTTATTGTTCATTTATTAACCAAACTTTATTGATTATTCTATTATATGCTAGAAACTATGTTAGATGTTGAGAAGAAGAATGAATAAACATGGTCTTTGTCTTCAAAGAAATAAGAGTGACTGTTCATGCTATGGAAGCAATTTATCTTTTTCCCTTTTCCTTCTATAGTATAAGTATATTGATACAAATTTTTTTAAAAATTGTGTTTACCAGTCAGTTATGGCTATAAGTGGAAAAGCTAATATAGAAGCAATAGAGATTGAGAATTAATTAATCAAGGCAAGCACCATATAAATGTGATAGAATAGGGAAGAGCCAAGAGAATTCTTGAACTTTAGCACCAGCTCTATGAGGTATACAGCATACTTAAAGCCTTTTGTTAATGTTCTTCTCTTCTCTGTGACAAAATTATTTTAAGTAATAATTATGCAATGTTTAATAACATTTTGTTAATTTGTGCTTTATTAATAAAACAATTAATAATTTTTAAAGAATTACTTTCAATTTTAAAAGATAATAAATTTATTAAAATATTTCATGTGAACTAAAATTGTATTTAACCACTTGTATTAGTTTCCTATAGTTGCTGTAACAATTTACCGTAAACAGTGATTTAATACAACATAAATTTATCATCTTACAGTTTTGGAGGTTAGCAGTATGAAATGGGTTTCATGGGACAAAAATCAAGCTGCTGGCAAAGCTATGTTCCTTTTGGAAACTCAGGAGCAGAATCCCTTTTTTTACTTTTTTCTATTTCTAGAGGCTTCCTTCTTTAAAGTCACACTCACTTCAACCTCTGCTTCCCTAGTCACATCTCTCCCTCTTCTGCTTCCTTTCTCATTTGTAAGGACCCTTGTAACTACATTGAGCCCATACTAATAATCCAAGATAAGCTTCCCATTGCAGAATCCTTAATTTAATCTCATGTGCAAAATCCTTTCTGCTAAGGTAACATCTTCACAGATTCGGGGAGTAAATCTAAATATTATGTCTGATAGCTTCCCCTTTGTTTCACTGATTTACATTTTAAATACAAAAACTCCAAATGCTCACATGAATGGGCACAAATGAAGGAACTCAAGTTCTAGGTTTGTTTTTTTTTTCTGTCTCTATAATCACTGTGCTCTATTTCTATCCTACAAATTAAATGCAAGAATATGTTTATTTCTAATTTAATTTATTAAACACAGGGGTTTTCTCTGGGCATCAGAGAAATGAACATCACCACAAATAACCTTGAGACATTCTGAACTGCTATGAATTTATACTTGAAGTAAATTCGTATATAAGTTGAGCACAACTGTGTCAGGACTACTTTCATAACTGGAACTTGCCTGAAATAATTTTAATGCAGAATAGGATAATTAAGGCTACTAAAGGATAAGCAACAAAAATGTGTTCATGTTAAACTTATTTGTACCTTATTTTATACATATTTGTGCTACTCAACCGTAAGTGCAATAATTGTTCAAAATGTAGACCATTAGAACATCTTTTCCAGGAAGGGTTCATTTACCGCTAACATTGTTTAGGGTGCTGGGGCACTGTGACAAGAAGCAGCAGACCAATGCGCATACCTTCATTGTCTGTACTCAGGGGGACTGTTCCTGCTACCTGGCCTTTGGTTTGCCTTTGAATCAATTTTATACTTTCCAAGTATACTTTTTAATGTTTGCATATCAAAGTCTAATCTGGCTATTTCAGGAACCGTAAGTGTGATTATAATGAGACATACATATTCCAAAAAATAACTCTACAATTCTTACTGTTGTGGCTTTGTTAAATAACATTTGTCAAGTAGAGCCCTGGGTGTTGGATGGGGACACATGGTTGAAAAAAAAGGCTGCAGGGGAATTGAAATAGAGTTTGTTGCTCACAGGATCTGGAAGAGTTTTCACATTACACCCTGAGAGGCCACTTGGGTAGGTCAGTTAAAGGTGCAGTCAGGGAGAATGGCAGGACCTCTGGGGTACATGCCTTTATTAGGGTCCTCAGGTGGAGTGCTTTGGGGTTCCAGGGCTAAGGCCAGATTGGTCAATTTAAACCAAAAAGAGTGGAGTTTTACTAAGCTTAGATGGGGAGCCTAATCTAAAGGTGTACAAGGGGAAGGCCCAGGAGATGAGAAGGAGAGAAATGTTTATCGCAGAGGAGGTTGGGGAGTTATATTAGAAACTTACATTTACTTGTGACTCTGTAAGTCTGTTTTCTACAGTACTCACGTATGCCAGGAGCTAATGTCAAGTCATAGGCCCCTGCAGGCAACTTGGCTAAACAAAATAAATGCCAAGGCAGTAATATTATTGGAGGAGTTTAGCTAAACCCTGAACACACACAATGAAGATCACAGGGCTTATAAGAAAAATGAAGTTAGAGACACAGCACTGAAACACTTCTTCAGTGACACATTAAAAAAAAGAAAAGGAATAATAACAATGGTAGCACAGTTTTACACATTGTAAATGGTTAAGAAGTATAGAAATAATTCAGTATGACAGTGTACCTCGGCAGAGATCTTCAGTTTACTTTTGTCAATCTTAAACAAAAAGTCAGCTAGATATCCCTTCAACAAAAAAGGGTTTATTCAGGAAAAAGAGAATTGCACTCTAGAATGTGATAAGCCATGATGAGCCACTTCCAAATCCACCAGCATAAGAAGTAGTTTTGTGGGGTTTTTTAATTGTTGTTTGTTTGTTTGTTTGTTTGTTTGTTTTAATGGAAGGGAGAAGGACGTTAGGAGGGCTGTTATAACCAGAGTTCTTCCCTTAGGGCCTTGGAATCAACATATGCACAACAGCTCCCCCTACAGGCCAACTCGGTTCCAGTCTTGATTGAAGGGGGCCTCAGAAAGGTGTGGCCTGAGAATTACTGGGAAGTGGTGGAAAGAGGGTTATCTGAAATCAACTGGAGTGTTGTAATGCCAGCTGCGATAGGTATGATTCATAACACTACATAAAGTGAGGTAACAGGTAGATACCTGAAGTGTGTGTTTGTATATTCCTATGTCTTGATTCAGCAGATTACAGTTTTCTGCCTCAAAAGTGAAATTTCTGTCTCACTGATGAAATTGCACATAGCAACTGTGAAATTTGAGCCATGCTCAAATTATTCATTAATATGTCAGCCTCATTGGAATAAAATTTGTACTTTCAATGAATGCACTATAACAGGTCCCACCATGACATCACTTCAACTCTGAGTGGCAAACATGAAGAAATACAAAAGCCTGTTTTCCAACTTATATTGTAGATCAGAGAATAGGCCTGGTGTTGGGAGGCCAAAGGGTTTGATGTCAAATGCACAGCACCTGTAAGAACACTCTGTCCACACTTTCTCAGGTATCACTAACAGATCCCAGGACTCTTCCTACTTGGGTCTTACTTGACCTCAGAGTCTTTCTAAAGACAAATTTTCAGAGTTCCACTGCCAATCAATTGAAATTGGCATCAAGAGATGGAAAACTCCTTCATCATCATTAATAGTGGAAAAAAGCAGGGATTCTAAAGTCATTTAGACCAGGGTTCAAATCTTGGCTCTTAGCTCTTATTCATAAGTTGTGAGTCTTGAAGAGTTACCTAAATTCTCTTGGCCTCTGTTCTCTGAACCATAAAACTGAGTTAATAAGGCTTATTTCAAATGGTTATTGTGAAAATGAAATAAGACCATATAGACACAGTACCAACTAGTGTGTCTGCATCTGTCTGTCATGAGTGGTTTCCTTAACCTCTTGGCAGAGCAAAGAAATAAAGAAATATGCGTAAATCTAGTTTGAGCCTTGACTCGGGGGAAGAGAGTAAGTTGAAGGTGTGTCAGGAAACTCATAAATCAAAATGATCACTTTTCTTTCAGGGGTGCATGGTTTCCATGCCCTATGCTTGAAAACAGACAAATTTGAGCAGAATGTTAATAAACCACAGATACATGGCACATGTATGTAAGATGCATTTTAAAGCTAAACCCAAAGACAAAGATGCCAATGAAAAATATTTCATTCTTCTCTTTCTAAAAGTTTTTTGTTTTTCTCTCTCTAAAAGTGCTTTCTTCTTCTCTCTCTCTGTTCTTCTCTTGATGATTTATGATACGAACTCAGATATACAGGACTGAAAAGGAGCTCCAATTTACAAAATTTCTTCATGATATCACAAAAAAGTTCAGTACAGAAAGCAGGGGAACCCTTACTCATCCTATTCAAAAATAATAAAATAGTTGGCATTAAAGTAATTTTTACAGACACCATTGAATGTTAATCTGCTTATTTCTTTCAACTGGTAAAGCAGAGACCATATAAAAATTGATTACAATCTGGCAAAAAAAAAAAAAAAAATGGGTATGTTGCTCTAGGGTGTAAATTGCCTACCTACAATTTTTCCTATCAAAGGCACCACTTTCTAAAGGTTTAGTTTTCATTTCAGAGGCAAAGATCTGCTTTTTCTTTATATTATAATCTTCAAACAAGAAGATTCATGTCCATAAACATGAACAACAATAAAGCTACCCAGGCCAGATGAAACGGGAACTTGGCAGGGGAGGGTGTTGTTTCTGCCATGGCTATGCCAGTTACGTGGTCGCTCCTGGAAGCTGCTCGTTGGCCGAAACATTATTTCAATTTGGAGGAACTGAATACCACTGAGGATTCATGTCCTGGTATAAAAATGGAAATGCTGAGCTAAAGTCAAATAAAAGTCAGAGCTCCGGGAAAGTGGAAGAGAAAATTATTCCTGTTCCAACCTTGTGCTAAGAATGCACAAATTTATTCCAAATTTAACCTGAATTTAGACTGAGTAGGGCATGTTCACATTCGGTAAGCATATAATACTAATAAGGAAATTTTATGTTATTAGTATTTTTGTTTTTTTACCATAAAATTGCTGTCCGTCCATTATTCCAGGCAACTTCATTGCAGGGGAGAAGGGGAATATAGTATTACTGTTTTTTTCAGCCCGACAAAAAATTGTGTCTTGCATATCTGATGATATAGAGAAGATGGATTTTGATCTATTAAACCAACATCTCTTTCAGAAGATGACTAGAATCACACTCCTTCCTCTGTTTGAACAGTTAAAGGGCAAAAATTCAGCTGGGGCCTGGGGTGTTTTTATAATAAATTTCCCAGGTGTCCATGTTTAAATATCCTAATGACTGCTCAAGATTCCCTATTTTCGTGTGTCAATGGCAACAGGTCTGATGAATAGCATCAGATAGCCTTGTGTTGTGTCAAGGTGGCCCCAGTGTCCAATGAAATTGACTTCCTGCAGGAAGATGCTACTTAATGTGGAATTATCTAGACCACCAGCCTAAACCCAGTTGACTTGCCATCTGCTCCACAGTCAAACTGGCACGGTCTCTAAGAGGAAACATACTGCCATCCTAAATAATGACCTTTGGGATGAAATGCCAATTGACCATGATAAGTTATATTGATTAATTGTTGATGTTAAAATCAAGGTTGAAAGCCAAAAAAAAAAAAAAAAAAAGAAAGAAAGAAATATTAATACATTAGTTCATCCTGAGTTTTCCTTTCCAATCTGAAGTTTTTGCTGAAAATGATTTGAGGTTATTTGCTAAGGTGCTATATTTTTAGCATTCACATTTATAGTAAAATACTTATATCCATAGATACTTAATACTAAAATCAGGTTTATGAAACCAATAATTATGTGCTGCCAAGTCTTGAGAGAGAATCTAGTACACACAGGCACACAAGAACATGTACACATATTTATGCTTACATATACCATATTCTGACATCTGAATATTTTAAGATATTGACCTAGTAAGCAATCATTCCTCTGCTAAGAAAAAAATGACCTCTGTAGCTTTGCCCATTAACTCACATCAGCGTACTCCTCTTAATATAGTTCCCTCTCAAAGGGATCACCATGTCTCACCAGCATCATACCAGGAACACAGAATGAGCTCAGTGACTTTCATTTTTATTTAACATTACATAAAATAATTTTCATGAACTTCTAAGGCTGTAATTTAATGATATTAGGATTCTGCAGCCACCAAAGCTGTATTTTTCCAGCTTTGGAATACTGTATTCCCCTTGTGTGCTCCTTAACCACCTCTCCATGATGTATTGTTGCGTCTAAATCTCCGGCTTATTAGGTATGGTTAGTTTATAGTTATTCCTATGTTATAGCTTAAGTCTAGAGCTTAGTTTATAGTTATCTTACAGAAGAGATCAGATTTTTTTTTTACTGTATTGTTTAAATTTTGTCATATTGCAATAGGACATATTTTTTATATATATATATATATATGTTCCTGAATCTCATTGGTGGTCTGAAATCTATTCCTTTCAAAGGTGATTTTAGTTTTGGAAAAAACCCAGAAGTCACAAGGTGCCAAATCTGGGCTATTAAGGGGGCTGACTCACCTGGGTGATTTGATGTTTTGCCAAAAAATTCTGCACAAGACATGATGCACAAGCAGGCACATTATCCTGATAAAGTTGTCCATCACCAGTTGCCCATAGCTGGGGACTTCTGAATCATCTCAGTAGTTTTCAGGGAGGAAAGCTCAAGCCTAATGCAAAATTTGATACAGATTTGTTGCTCTGTTTGCTCGGTCATTTTTTTTAAATTTTATTTTAATTTATTTTTTCAAATACATTTGTCTCTGCCTCCCCCCCACCACTTTCCCTTGCCCTCTCCCTCCTTCTCTCCTTCAGCTCTTCCCCTTTTGCTTGGTCATTTTGAATGCGATGGCCACACAGTACACATGCTCACTCAACAGTGTCTAACACTCCCACGGACTAGTACAGTGAAGTCATCATTGATCACACATGCGCATTCCAGTCTACTCTTCTTGGCTGCCAGGTTACATTGATGTTGCACAAACCATTCTCATTCAAGAACCATCAATGAGATTCAGGAAAATATGATGGAGCAGCTGATGGTGATTGGGAGAGTTGCGTGAGGTCCCAAGGTGCCTACCTTGAAGGGCACTGAGGTGTCATTGTACAAAGTTTCTTGTATCTTTTGTCTTCTTCAATAAATGTCTCTACTTTTCATATTACATGGCTGGATACCATCTGGACAGACCATATGTGTGTGTATATATATGTGACACACACAGACACGGACAATAGTATGGTGATAACCAGAGGGAAAGAGCAGGTTGGGGAAGAGGACAGAGGAGGGATGGAAAGAAAGTTTTAGGTGACTGGTATACAAAGCAGTGTGCAAATGATGTTTTATTGAGGTGTACACTTGAAACCTGTATAGTTTTATTAACCGATGTCACCCAAATAAATTCAATTAAAATACTTATCATATTGGTTTATGGATTTTTGTAATGAATCTCTATTTAATCTAAATGAGAGATGAACCCATGTTCAGGGTAGGAGGCAGTTCTATTTTACAAAAGCAGCAGAGAGACAGGAAACAAATCGAAATGGCCCTTGGTCAGACACAGGCAGGTGCACCAATCAGCCCCACAGTGAGAAAGCTATAATGATGAGATATGTTATAGACTTGTTGGCTTCAAGTCCATTAATTGTGGAAAACACAGAAACAATTATATTTGACATTGATAGACCCTCATACTCAAAACTCTAGGGGGGAGAATCCTCTCTGCCAACTTCTTTTCAAACAGGACCCTTAACTATTTGTATAAACTGTCTGGTTCCTTAAAGAGAGAAGGTATCCAAATTAAATCTAAGCAAGGAAGCTGTGTTAATTCTGAATTATAGCTTTCCTCTAGGCCAGGAGGCAAATGGCATTTGGAAAAGAATTATAAGATCGTCCTTGAAAACCCTTCTGCATTTTTTCTTTACAGATATTCAGAAAGAAATTTATAAAACTTAAGGGAGCCAAACTTTGTTGACAATTTATTAAATTGCTCTTCTGTTTTTGTCATTGCCTTTGAAATTTGTTCATGCCATCCATGGATTGTGAAGTATAAATAATTGTTTTCTATTTCTTTTTATTACAGAAGAGTTTGCAAATGTGTATTTGGAATATCTGTAGTATGTATAATATAGATACATTATGGAATGAAGGCAGAACAAAGTAGAGAAATACCTTTGGTGATTGCTGAAGTTATGCATAGCATTTCAGTTTAAGCATTACTCTGAAGACAATGTGAAATATTTCACACGATGAAAATATATTTTAGTAATTGTGGCTCTTAAACATCTGAGAACTATCTATTCCAAAAAAGCATATTAAAAAATTAAATAAAATAATCCTAAGAATTACTTCATTTTGTTGTTTGCTTATTAAGATTCCTTACCTAAAAAAAATCATATTTTATAAATGGTTGAAAGGGTTTTTATTGGTTTTAAATGTGCTTTCTCCTTATTAATATTTTAAAAGTTTGATTTGTCATTACTATTTGTCAAATTTTTTGAGTATGTGAAAATTTCCATGTATGCTTCTATTTTTATATGCTCCTATTTTAGTACATAAAATTGAATTTGAAGGTATTTGTTGACATTTCTTTGAACATGCTTGGGACAAAGTACATAATGATGAAAATTCTTTAGGATCACTTGATCTCTGCTTCACAGCAAAACTGACGTATATGAAATTGGTTTCTAGTTTATCATGCAAATAGAGCCCAAGTCAATCCAAATTGTTTCACCTTCCAGATAATATTAAAGAGATACCAAGACAAGAAGCAATAGTTTTGCTCAGCATATTTCTCCTCTCCACAGCCAGTTACAAATGCTCTCCAAGACAGCAGTACAGAGAAAACCCACTCTCTGTGCCCCAGGCAGGAACCCCCACCTTCCCTGCCTCTCTCAGTTTCTATTATAGCTGTTAGTTTAGGTTTGGTTGCATATTTTTTTAATGGCAGTAAGGTAAACAAAATAGGACTTTACTACTTTCTTGTGCAAAAGAAGCCTTCTTGGATTGTACTTTTCTGTTACCAGAATAATGACAGCATGTTAGTGTTATCACATGTGAATTTTGGGTCCAAAGATGGGGAAGAACAAAGGCAAGAAGGAAGTCTCTACCAGAAACATCCAGAGAGATATTTAGTTCCCTAAAAATAAACTTTTGCCTGGAGGTATGTTGCATATTATATTAACCACTTTCACTAGAATACTTATGAAAATGTTTATTAATATAATCCAATGTGATTTCCTAGAACTTGACAAGATCTATTTATTCTTTCCCTTGTCTAGCTAGATTTATTAAAATTATGTGGAGCCTGTAGATGTCCGTAGTACATATTTATGCTTTTGTGACATAAGATGAAATTCAGTTCATTCCCAAATAACAGATCAATTCTTAAGGATTTTTTTCATTCCTCATGTAACCCCTAAGCTGAGAGAATCCTTCATGTAACTGTAGGAAAAGGCACTGTGGACACTGGTTCATTACCCAGTGATCTGATTGGATCATGCAAATAAATACCTTTCCTCAGTGCTACCTGAAGAAGTAAAATTCCTTTGTTAAGTGCCCTCACAAATGAAAGCAGTCCTTTTTTTTCCTGCTTAATGCTGAAGCTTGAAATAATAATAAAAAATAGGAAAGCCAAGATATATCTATTTGTAACTTCAAAGACCTGAAGAGGGTAAGATGCTCTGACAACACATTGAAATATACGGGTTTGCTGTATCACAATTGCCTTGAGAGATCTCTTAAGATTCTGAGTTTACATGGAGAAACTCCAGAGGACAGGGTAAAAACTAATATTTGTTTTTATCTGCCTATGTCAATTACAAGAATACCCAAGATGTATTGATCTAGCTAGAATCTCAAAGTTGACTTTGACAACAGTACTCTCTCATTTCATCCAAATACACCAGTGGAAAAGTTGGCAACTATTTATGTCAACAAATTTCTCAGTGACAGAAAGAATTTAGAGCTATTATATTGCATAAATAATTATCCTAGCCACCCAAACAAGCAACTATGCAAATGTTGTAATAAAGGGCTATTTTTATGCATATCTTCAACCCAATTATATGCTTAGGAGTTGATATCTTTAAATATAAAGGAGATTTATAACTCTATAATACACTAAAATACTGAAGTACACTGCCTGGACTTATGGTGTCCTCAAAACGCTTAATTCTTGAGGTTTTAATGTGCAACTGACTGTGAATGCACTGTAAATACTTGTCCATTTTATCAATTTGAAAAGTCAGGAAATAGGTCTTTTGTGGGTTAGAGACAAGTGGACACAAGCTTATAATCTTTAACATCAATTTAGCATCAATTTTATCATCCACAGCTGTGAAGTTAGGTTGATTTTAATTAGGTTATTTGTACCATGTTTTTGAACCAAATGAATGCTCATTTTAACATTTCACTTTATCATTTTTTCAGATCTTTATAGATGTCTAGGCTAAACCAAATGTGTAGCATACAGAGCAGACCTATATAGTTTAAAATGTAAATTTTTACTACTTACCCAAGAATGAGTCTTTTAATCTAGGGCAGGCATAAAGTTCATATTTATCATTTGGACTGGGATTAAAATTTATGTGTATTTCCTTAACATAAATTATAAAAAGTCAAAATGTGCAGAAGATGCTTATTACTGTGCTTAATTAGATATATTTTACCATGTTTTTCTTGCTTCTTTGCTTTTTTAAAAAACATTCTAATGTGATTGAATAAAGGAACCTACACACAGTCTTCACTGCCTATGTTGTATCAGTCTCTCACCTCTTCCTTTTCTGTTGCAGCACTCTGGTTTCGTTCATGTATCTATTTCTCCCCTGGGTGACTGAGGGGAAGCTGATTTAGCCAACAGAACCTGATTTATCTAAGCCAATAAATGTATGGCATTGCCCTGGTGAAATATTATTCATCTAGAGGTGAGCATGTGAACTAAGTTTGCCCAATTATAGTCCATGATTGGGGAAGAGATTCCTGTCTTTCACAAGATGCGAACAAAGGACAAGGATTCACTTAATGTGTCAACAATCTGGGGACCCCAGGGTCCAAATCAAGGGAAAGCTGACAGATAAAGGATAACAGAGAAAGTTTTAAACTGAGTACTTGATGACATCATTGAGGTACCGAATCTATCAGCCTTGGAATCCTATCTGTTTCTGAGCTTCTTACTACGTATGATAAATATCCTTATTGTGTTCGTTAATTTGAGTCATTTTATTTTAGTCAAAATAACTGTTTCCTTTAAAATACAATAACATTAATGGATGCTTATTATCATATGAGAAAATACTGAAAAATAAACCAAAATCAAAGATATATAAAAACAGCAATACTTGGAGATTTCACTGTTGACATTAAGGTATTAAAGTTTTATTTATTTATTTTCTTTGCATATACAGGTTATATATTTTATAAATATGATTTTTAAAACTGTATTTTAATATATTTATCAATTAATTTTACTGTTTTTCATGTCTTTTCTCCATTTTTCTCATCAATATTTTAATGTTCTCTTTGAGTTGCAGGTTTTTAAAATAACGTGAAAATATTTATTCATCATATATTTATTAATCTTAAACTATATGTTAGACATTTATTTGCTGTGGGGAGTACAGTAATAAGTGAAAACAGGTACCTTCCTTGAATTTCTAAAGCTTCAATGATCTTAGATATAGAGAAGATATATATTTATAAAATAAATGCACTGTCTTAAGCTAGTTGTCATGAAGGAAAAACATATGATGTTAAAAGTGATTTTACAGAAACGCAACATACTGATCAGCCATGGAAAGTCTGGGTGAAATAACCAGAGAAGCATGATTTGAAGAATGTGGGTAGGCAAGAGTATCTTCAAATCGCTGTGGCTGGAGGGCTTGTGGTACTTTTGAGCAAATGAAACAATGCCGCTGTGATTGCAGCAGGAAAAAAGAATCGCTGTGCAAGGGGAAGTAGGCAGGATTTGATCATGCAGGGCTTTATCATTAGAAAACCACCACATTTTGAGATTATAGGTGGGAGTGGGAATTGGATCATCTTTTTTAAAAGAAAGATTCTGACATCATTAAAGAAGCTGTATTGGAGGAAAGGCAGTACAGGTGGGAAGGAAACTGAAGATGAAACAAAACTGGATTTGATAAATAATTGGATAATCAAATTGGAGATAAATTGGTGGAAGGAGATTACAGATAACTCCTAGGTCTTAAACTGGGAAAAGAAAAAATGGTGTATTTTCTTACACCATTAGCCAACTGTATCACCTTTTTTCTTTTTATCCTTTTACATTACTTCTATTCCCAAACTTAATAACATAGATATTTCCTGTATGTTATTTTGCGTGTTTTATTTTTATTTACTAAATCTTAAACTTTTAATATGTCTCAAAATTACTCAGGTTTATAGTAAGAAGCAAGACTGTCCTTCAAAAATAAAATATATAGTTATTTTATCTTATTATACTAATTATAGAAGATTTTGACATTATAAGGAGTATGAAAAAGTGAATAATTATCTAAATCATTAACAATCTCTTATCTAAAATATTATTATTATGGTGTTTCTTTCCATAATATGTTGTTTCTTTCTAACTTATTACATTATAGAATATTTTTTAGAAAATCAAATCTTGTGATATTTTCTTTTATATGTTATTTTCACTTAGCTTTACGTTATGAGTTCTCAGATGATTATTTGTTAAAATGTGACCTGCATTAGTAGTATACTTCCACTGTAAGGTTGTATCTTCAATTATTACTTTATTTAGCCGGTGCTATTATAAATAGCATTGCACTGAACATTATTAAACAATAATACTTCAATACTTCTTTTTGAGGGGTCCCTGTTCAAGTGCCAGATGAGGGGGGCACCCCATCCTGCAGAGTCCCCCCCGGCTACCACGGATAAGAAAATAAGTCTTTCCAGACACTCTCAGTCTGCCAGGAAAAAGGGATGGTGATTCCCTCTAGTGGAGAATGCCCTGAGCCCTCTCTTGAAGTGGATTTTATTGAGAATGATACACACAGGGGTATACAGCCTGCATGCAAAGCTTATCAATCATGCCTAAAGGCTATGTTTACAGAAAACAAAGATAAAAGATAACAACTAAGGAAATACAGAGATTTGTCTCAGGTCAGGGTCTGGTAGATAAGGTGGCACCCATTCAGCCCTGAAACCTGGGAAACTGATAACATTCTATGCTCCAACTCCAAACATTAACTCATTACCTCGAGGGTATTCTTAGCAAAGTAAGTTTCATAGGCTGTAATGCAATCCTTTTCCAGGCCTAATTGCCCCCAGGGAGCTGCCTGATCCAGTTTAGGGCTGTACCTACCTTTAGTATTGTTTCACTTACCTGGTCAGGCAGGTGGAGCAGAGCAGGCAAGATAAGGAGACCTCTTTCAGATAGAATGAGGACTCCGGGCCATGATAATGCCGAGGGGTCAGTGTCTTTTGTCCCTTCTCCTTGTCCTCCAAGTCCTTCCCTGATGGCCCCTATGCGATTGTGCCTGTCTTAGGTTGCCCCTGGCATCGAGGGGTCTTACTGATCATTGACTAACCAGCCATCCTTTGGGGCCAAGCAGGGTGATGTGAGGAAGGGAGGGGCTGCACCCCCGCCAGGGGGGCAGGTTGTGTCTCCTCAGTGGCCTATTTTCCCAAGGCCTCCTTGCTCAGCTCCAGCCTCGGGGCTCTCTTGCTTGTCAGCGAGTTTACAGTCCAGGAAACCAGGTGGGATGGTTCACAACATCTTTTGAATATATTTGTGAAGTTACTGAGGCAAGCAGAGTTTTATGTGTCCAGAATAGAATGAGGATTTATATGTCTTAAAATGCAGATTTTTATCCATTATTCATAAGAGATCTAGTAATATACAAAGACATGCACTTAATATTTAGCAGTTGGGCTAATGTAAAGTTTAATTTTATTTTCTGAATTTAAACATTATAGAAAGCCAAAGGCTTATATGACTCTTTTCCTTAAATCCAATATGTAACTTGACAGTGAACACATTGATCATGACTTGATTCTTCTGTTTATTTTACTGTCTTAGGAGCTGCCACAACAAAGTACCACAAACTGAGTAGCGTAACTCACAGAAATGTATTTTCTCAAAGCCTAGAGACTAGAAAACTAAGATCAAGGTACTAGTAGGGGAGGTTTCATTCTGAGCATTTCTCTTTGCTTATAAATGGTCAGTATCTCAGAGTAAGTTCACATAGCCTATCCTTGACGCATGTGTGTGAAGGGTGAGCTCCAGGAATCTCTTCTTATAAGGACACTAATCTCATCAGATTAGGGTCTCACCCTAACGACCTCATTTAACCTTAATTATTTCCTCAAAGGACCCATCTCCAAATACAGCTACACTGCAGGTTAACTCCACATATTTGAGCAAATAGGCACAAACACCAACCAAAAGTTTCCCCTGTCATGTGTGTACAGATATGTTCTACTACTGCAGAGGTATAGAAAACTAAGAAAAAATAATTGGCAATAAATAAAAATGAAAAGAATGAATAAAAATAAACTAACAAAAAAGCAAACCTGTCGTTGCTCTTCTTAAAGATTCTACTGCTAACATGTAGGCATAATTTCTCTAAATCTTTTCTTCTATAAAAAGATTTTAATTTTTTCTCTCCAAAATTAAAGTTATATACTCTATGTAGTGTTTTATATGCAAATAAAATTTTACTTTAAATATGATGCTGGCTGTTGATTTGTTTTAATTGTTCTTGATGATGTTAAGAACATATACTGATCAAGGCATGTACAGAATTTGAATTTACCCCTTCATTCTGCTCATAGTTTTGGACATCTAGTATGTACCAGGCACTGTTCTAGTGAAGCAGGCATATAATACACAAACATAAAATATGACTTTTCATTGATACGTATGTTATAAAGAAAATAAAGCAGGGTTGGGAAGACACTTGATATAGAAACAAAAGAAAACCATTTCCTACAGGAAAGTCACGATAGCTTCTCTAAGGAATGTTGCTTGAGAAAAATTTGGGTGAAGTAAGGAGGCAAAACTACATGAAAATATAATGGGAAGTGTTTTCAGGTAGAAGGATATCAAGTATAAAGGCCCTGATATAGGTACAAGAGTTTTAGGCCTTAGAAGCAGCTGGAGAAGAATGAGATGGAAAACAGTTAAGAGATGAAATTCGGGGGATAATTTGAGACCGGGTCATGTAACAGCATTTAGAACATGGTAAAGATTGAAATTTATTCTAGGTATGTGGAAAGCCATTGAACAGTTTTGAGCAAAGGTATGGTGTAATAAGCTTTACTTTTAAAAAGGATATATCTGGCTGCTGTGTGGATTTGGAATAAATGATTAATGTTTAAAATTGCCTTTATAGTAAGACAATTACTTTTTAAAAATATAATGATGTGATTATTTGTACTGATATATTTTTTGATATTAAAACCACCCGTGCATTCTTAGAGTTGACTGCACTTAATTATATAGGGTATCACATGCAGTTGCTTTCTTATATTGTTATTATTTTTCTGATATTTACATTTACATTAATGAATAGGATTCTTTTCTAAGCTTTATCAGGAAATTGGGAGAAACTGAGGCAGATGATGTTAAAACACAATTTAAAGTGAGTATAGTATTAATATGTACTTTAATGTTTCAACTATTTGTGTCTGAAACATACATAAAAAATGATCCAAAAAGAGCTGACAATATAATGTTACATTTGAATTAGCAAGTTGTATTTATTAAATGAATAAGTTATAATCAATATTCCCATCTAAAGGTGAATATTGATTATAACTTATTCATTTAATAAATACAGATGGGAAGTGAGAAGTTAATCTAATATCTGAAACAATACAGAGGCTTGGTAAAACAGCACTGTACTAAGATGTTTTCATTCTTTAGTATAGCAAAGAAGTAATAAGTAAATGAATTGATTGATGGATTGATGGATGGATGAATAAATCATCACTATTTGCACCATATTTTTCAGGATACAGACCTCTTTCTACTAACATTATTTTATTAAAAACTCACAACAGTTTTGCAATAAGTACTCAAAGAAGTGAGGTATTCCAACATTTTAACAGAGGCAATATATTAAAGTGATTAAGGACACCCAGAACGTCAGAGTACAAGTCCTGTTTGTGCCTCTTATCACATGTATAATATCTGGTTAATAACCTCTTTGCTCTCTAGTTTTCTCATCTTTAAGACATAGGTAATAAATATTTCATGATTTTATTGTGAACATTAAATGAGTAAGACATTTAGAATAATGCCTCTAGAATAGTATGTGTTCAATAAATATTTGCTTACAAAGATGATAGGGGTAGTATTAATTGTATGGAATTGAACTAGATTCAACTTGGAAGTTGTATCACAGTAGTGTGTTTTCCATTAAATAAAACTAGTAAAATACAATCCCCAAAGACATGCTAAATAATGTTATATCAGCTCAATGTTCTCATATAAAAGAGAAATAAGGAATGCTTAGCATTCAGCACAGTAACTGGCACATAAGTGTCATGGTTATTAAAGTGCATTTAGCTAAATTAAGGACCTAATTATTTTAAGGCTAAATCATGTACACAAATACAGCATGTTGTTAGAGAGATAGAAGAATGTGTACACTAGTCAGAGATTTGCTACTTCTCCGTTTCTACTGACGACAGGCAGTTCTTTCCAAAGCATAGCTTGCTGTACTGTCTTAAAAGCCATTCAACCCAATTTTCCTCTGTGTGTCCATATGGGGAATGGTGTTTTGCAATGCTACTCATCTGATCAGGAAACAATGTCATTTTCAGAGGTTGGAGATGCCTATGCTATTTGGCCAGGGTTGTTTGTAACTCCCCTACACTTATCAGTATGCATGGCAACAGGGGTTCTGCATTTAGTGGTACCTGTGTATTCAAAAGCTTTTACTCTCCTGTGCTCTGAGTTTGCTCAGTGTGGAAGCATGACCAAGCTCTAACAGTCACATACCAGCTGGGTGGGAGGAGAAGATAAAATTGGGCCAGAAAATTTCATCCCAGACCACCTGAAGATGTATTTCTAAATGTATCAACTGATCTGAAAATGTTCTACCTAACATGAATGAATGTATAACACCAAACACACTTTTTTTATAGAGTATAAAATTAAATACAAGTGTGTGAATAGTTACTCCTGTTTGTGCTATCATGTCAAATATTTGGCAGTAATAATTATAGAACCTGATACAGCAAGTTTTTCCATGATAATTATGATATCTGTGTGTGTATGTGTGTGGACAAATAATAGCCATTTCAGCTGAACATGTAGTCTTCCAGATGTCTGCCTTTTTTGGGTCAGCATTTCAGGTTGAATCTTTTTAAATTTAAATTTAATTTTATTTTTTTGCTGTTAAGATATGTGTCTTTTTGGTCAGTGCTTTACAATGTACTCTTGGAGAAAACACATTATCTTTACTACTATATACCTTGTTAAAAGTGAATGAATGTATTTTATTTAAATTAATAAAAATAGAAGCTCAAATAGGGAAAGGTTGAAGGTTTGGGAATGTTTTAGGAATTGTACAGGCTAACATTTCTTAGAATTCATATCTTCATGAAGTGCCTTTATAATATCTTCCCATTACTCATTCTCTCTATGGAATAACAATTTATTCAATAAACCTTCTTGCAAATATAAAGTCTGCCTCAACTACTCGGTGAGTTGTTTTTAAATTTAGTTATTCCTCATACTCGTTTAAATGTCTTTTGTTAAAACAGTTTTAATCATGAGGAAATTGGGTGAACTCATGACTAAAACTCTTTAGAGAATAGTCTTAAAAGTCTGGCTTCATATTTCCTAAGCAATCTTTCTGCCTCAGAAAATGATTTATTAACCAGAGTTCAGCTGCATTTTGCTTTTGTTGTCAATGACAAAAGGCACGTTTAAGCATGTTAAATTGGCTTAACAGAGTGGACAGAAATGATGGTTTACTGTTGCAGAATTTGCTGCCAATGCATATTTCTTCTTTGTGTTACACATAAGGAATAGTTAATCTGACCTCAAAGAAAAGAAACATATGCTCCCCTAGATAAGGTTCTAGAGATGAATGCATCTGTCTGCTATATAGCATTTATTGGTCACAGGGAAGGAGGAAAAAAAGAAGGGTGGAAAATAAGCAGAAAATGGGACTCACTGAAAGCTCCATTCCAAAGGGAAAGGGTGAAGTAAAACAGAGAAATGACACATAAAATGGAAAGGAAGTGCGGTGAGTGGATAGGGAATGCAAAATAAGCATAGGTATGTTGGCAGTCAGCAGTCTCTCTGGGCTCATATCTGTTATTTGTCCCTTAGCAAATGATTCTGGAATGTTAAATAGTCAATGTGCCTGTTCTAATGAATTAAGCAGGCAAAAATAAATAAATAAGCTCAATTTGGGACCTAAGACCCATCAATTATATAATTCCAACAGGCACAGCCATCATCCAAATTCTATCTTGGGCTATATCTCTATATAGCGGATGAATTAAGACTGCAGCATTCTTGGCCCAGTTTGGTGTGGTTCATGTTGCTGGAAGCTAAAAGTGATTTCCCCACACTCATGTCATTAAGACATTTTGGGATGGCTGAATTCAAGTTCAACAATTGTTTTGCCCTCTGTGACACTGTCTCATTTTGTGCCTGCATCTCTTACTTGCTGCCCTTTTCCCATTCATGTCCACTGTATTCCATTTTCTAAACTGGTTATATTTTATTTTGTTAGAAACACTTACTATCCCAGACAAATCTTCCTTGATCTTCTAACCTCATTTATCGAGCGCCACTTTATTCTTCTAAGTGATCTTATTATTTTCAAGATACTTCATTTACATGATTCTCTTTCTATCTTTCTGATCATTTCTTGTTTCCTTTCTCTCAAAATGTTTTTAAACCAATTGCAGTCAGTGGGAAAAGTGTTCATTGGTCAAATAAATTTGAAAAATATTAATACTACAAATTATAACTGCTTGTTGATGATTTACCACAGCATATTAGATCCTTTTTCAAGTTCTAGGACAAAGAAACTTGTTTATGGTTAACTCAACATCTAGCTCTATTTTAAACTCTCTTTTCAGCTTCTTGTTTGTTGCTATGCTTTAAAAGATCACACGTTTGTAGGTAACTCTATATAATGGGCCCCAGCTTCCATCTCAAGCATTAATCCAATAGTTCCAGTAACCTATTTGGTACCTTTGGCTGAATATTATGCCGGAACTCAAGTGCAATATTAAAAGGCATCTTATTTCTCCCCTTAATGAAAATATTTATCAGTTTGCTTCAATGAGCCAGGTACTGTTAAATGCTAAGGATAGAGTGACACGCAGGACGTTGTTTCTGCGGTGAAGCCCAGTAAACAAAAAGTGGGTTGGGGATAGATGAGGACAACAAGGAAGAGTGAGAACCAAACTGAGATCAAATCATGAATAGTATTGAATGTCATGCTGTGACATTTTGAAGCTTTCCCTGAAAACAGAAGGTACCACTGGAAAAAATTTAAGGTAAGCAATGATAACGATATTTTTTAAAGACCAATATGATTCTGGGAAGAGGAATGTACACCAAAACATGGCAAGATAGTAGTCTGTGAAATCAGTTTCCATAAGCCAATCAGATGGAATTTATCAGAATCTGCCTTATGTTGTTTGTTAGCTTGAGTACTTTTCTATTTTATCTACTAAATGTGAAGTCCTTAAGGACAGCAACTTTATCCTGTTTATCCTTGTATACTTGCCCATGTTTAACACATTTCTTTGCACATGCTAGATACTTTTTTAATGATTGCTTTGTGAGTAAATAAATATGAACTTGTTACTGCTTAAAACATGTTGTAAGAACACATTTCCCCACAGGACTGATAAGCCAAAAGAAATTTAAAAAGCATTTAATGAGAACCAAGAGAAATAAGGAATTAGTGATGGGTGAAATATGATCGTAGAGAAAGAAAATAAAATTTGATGATAGAAATTGTTTATTTAGGAGATATATTACCCCAAAGGCCTGGTAATTTAATACAAAGACTTTCACTTCTGAGTCACAAAACTTCAGTCTTTCCATTGCTATTTTGATCTAAATAAATGGTCGGGTAAGCAGACATCGTTCAACCTGCCAGCCCTCTCTGATATTGCCCAGGCCGTGCCCTGGGCCTGACACATTCTCCTATATGGAAGACAGGTGCTGAGCTATCACTGGGCCCCAGATTTTTCTTTCTGATTAGGAGGGAACTTCCCCATGTTCTGGTAACACAGGTAACTTCCTCGTATTGCTTATGTGTGGGTCACATGGACCTGGGCAGCCCGCCAGTAGAACTGTCCCCCTGACCCCAAGGTAAAGGTTCTCCAGCTGCATTCCAAGAGGGGTGCTACAGTTCACCACCCTGTGTTGGCCATTGGGAGAGATTTGCTGGTCATGGAAACCTGTGTACACTTCAGATGCTGATCTTGCTACGTGTATTTTTCTTCTGTGAGCAAAGCTTATTCCAACCAGCACTTTGTGTTTTGAGTCCCTTTTGGTGGTCCTGAAGAGGAGCATGGTGGGCCACAGTCTGTGGACTCCTTTCTGGAGGTTGATGCTCTGATGATCTCTGCTGTTCTCATGGTGGGAATCCTCACTTGGGTTTAGTCATTGGACCTTCCTGCTTGACATAAACACCACAGCCTATAAGAACTTGAACATGGAATAAAATCACTGGGCACAACAGTTGCAATTTGGTCACTGTTCAGTAACCACAGCTGAAGTGAAGCTCACTCCCTGGTGCAGGAAATGGGTAAAAGTGAATGTTAAAATGCTGATGGTTCTCTTTCTTGCCTGTAGAGAGTGTGAGTTTGAAGGAATGTTTTGAATATCCACTGGTTATTGTGTTACTGAATGATAAGCTTTAGGCTAAGAGTCTAGAACCATTATCCAGTTTCAGGAAACTTGGGGGAAGTCTTGTATGCTCTTGGCAAATGTTAGAGAAATGCAAAGCAGTATCAATAGTTCATTGAGCATTCACTGTGTTCCAAGTCACATGTTATATTACATGAATCATCTCCATCAACTTATTATTATCCCCACTTTAGAGATAGGAAAGTTGAAACTCACAGAGGTTAAAGAACAATTAGTAACTGGCAAACTCTAGCTGACTTCAAAGTTTGTGCTCTTAAGCTCTGCATGTAATGCTCCTGACTCTGTTTCAAAAGAGAGAAAATGATTCCTTTTCTCATGAGCTTAGTGGTGCCTGTGAACTCTTCTGGTGTCAGCTGGAATTAAAACTGCTAAAAAGTCATTCACTTCAACTGTGTTTAGTCAGAACTCTACTATGCTAGTCAATATGGTAATAAAACTGGAAACTATAAGCCACCATCCGAAAATACTTTTGTCTCTGGTTATACATTAACTTAGATTAAAGGTGTTATTTTCCTAACACCAGGAAGAATGGCTAAGGTTTGCTCAACAAAAGCCTGGGTACCCTGAAAACTCATGTTCTATAGTAGAGATTCATACCTTTGGGTGTCATCATAATAAAATGAGGGCATATGGCTATTAGACATATTAGACAAATAAATTAAAATTAAGGTGCAAAAAGCTCCAATGACAAGAATAGCAAACAGTCAATACTGTTCCTAATGTCTGATTAGTATCTAAGGCCAAACTGGAGTTACTGTTTTATGCCTTCTAATAGATCTTTTTAACATTCTTCTATTTTTAGCTTTTGAAATACTGTTTTGGCTTCTGGGTGAATAAAGCTAGTACTGAACTTGTTTTTGCATACTATGCTTAAAAGGAAGGAAACATACTATTTTAAAGTGTCAGGAGAAATAGAGAGAGAGAGAGAGAGAGAGAGGAAGTGAATTACTCCTACAAAGAGTAGAGGACTCAAGCAGCCTCAAATCAACTCATTAAGACCAACTTCATCTAATATCACAACCAGTGCCCTGGGAAAATCTATGATATTTTACTGTGGGCAAGAAAGAGCTATGTTATATTTTGAAGGTAAATCATTGATCCTGTATTTTTTTCCAACCTTGAAACACATAATAGAGTACAGAAAAAAGAAAAGAAAGCTGTTATTTTCCCCAATACCAAGGGGCAGAAAGGCCTGGACCTAATAGGCATGTCGTTTTGGAAAAGCTACGATTGTATCAATTTCAAAGTAGTATGAATAGATGCTCAACCTTGAACAGCTTGAACAAAACTCTACAGAACATCTAGATGCTCAGAGAGCAGGTACAGAAGACTCAGTGCACAAGGCCTTTCAATACAGGTAGCTCATACATTTTCTCTTAAGTTTTCCACTGAAGCTCAAGGCTGAAATAGAATAGAAATAGGCAAGTCTCACCTTAGTGACATTTGCTGACAGCAAAAGTGATATTGTGAATAGAGCTTATTCTGCAAGCTATCAGAAACCATGCCTTTTACTCTTAACCTGGAAACATTTTTATAGGGCAGAGGTTATGCTGAATTAATACATAAAGCAAGGACTAAATCCTCCTCTAATATCATTCTGGTCAGACTTGTCCTTTCGTAGAGGTGTCTAGGAAACTTTGCTTCCACCGGCCATAAAACTTTCTACTTTCACCCAATTTAAAAAAGTTTTATGTTCTTTTTAATGGGGTACCAGGAATTTTTGTTACCATGATTAGAAAAATGGCCTAAATGTCTATGGAAGCATAAATATTAGCTGAAATTCATTCATATTAAACTTAAGGTGATCAATCCCTTTTTACTCTATTGATTCAAGGAGATGAGTTAAGAGAAGGGACCCCCTCTTAGGATTCAGATGTAGAATGGAGGAAGATAATATGCAGGAGGAAAAAGCAAATGGAGAAACAGTTCACCTGCTTCATTTAGGGGCGATATGTCCTAGTCTTGGTTTGCAGAGGCATTTCATGTGGGCAGTCATAATTTTGTGCTGAATTCAGGGCTACTGGAACATATAAGCCAAAGTATACATGCATTTTCCCTGATGTTCTCAGAGGTCAGGCTTTCTTCTTAGAATGGAGACATATTTCAATAATGTCAAGCGAGTAAGAATAGAATCCTGTAGGCTTAAACTTAATGCAGAGTTTTTCCCATGACAACATCAGCAGGTACTCCCTCAAAAAAAGGAGCCAGTCCTTATAGCCATGTGAGAACACCCAGCACCCATTTCCATACACAGAAGACAAGTCACTCCAAAGATCACTGAAAAAAAAAATCATTTCCCTTGTAATACTCAAATACAATTCAGTGGAGAATAATATTTGCACTTTGTTTTAAGAAACTAACAAAGATCAGATTACCCAAATACAGAGTAAGCTTCATTAACAATATACCAGCCTAATAGTTCATTGTTTTACTATAAAGAGAAAATGAAGTTTTAATTTTTATTTTAAAAGGAATAAGAAGAGGGCATATTCGTAGAACTGTCTCAGAATCTTGTTATATCAAAAAGTGAAAAATCATTTGCTTGGCTTAAATTTGGAAAATCTCTATAATTCAGGGAAATGGATTCCCCCTCCCCCCAACCCAGTAAAAGCAAGTTTTTAATCTCTAAGCTGATCTTTGCTGAAGCTTGTTGCTCAATAGGCTTCCCAGCTGGTATGCCTGGCTCCATGACAGGGGGTGTCAGGTTCTATACATCATGATGCTCCACATGACATCACAGATCAGAAAAGAATGCAGACAATGAAAGGAGAAGGTGTCACCTCTCAATATGAGGTCTCAGCTGGGAAAAGTCTCAGAAATCCTCCAACCCACTATTAAAATGAACTCAGACTGGAGATAAAAAATCCAGCTTGCTGGGCAACTAGAATTTTATTGGGTTCACAATGTTATCCCAGAAAAAGTAAAGAGCACATGGGAGTAAACAAAGGTTGCAAAATTTCATTCAGAAACCTTGTCTGGTTTGGAGATAGATATTAGAATCCTCCTACTAACTCAGCGCAGATTTCACCTCCTGGGACACTTGCTAAATTCTGTGATCTATTTGACCATTATTTAAAAAATATATTTAAGTTAGTCAGGAAAAACTATCTCTGTTTTCCAACTGAGGATACAGTCAATCCTATTTAAATCTACAAGATATTTATTACCTTTCAGAAGCAAATGTGTTTTGTTTCATGTTGTTTTGTTTTCTTATTGGCACCTACTGACACTTTTGACTTTCACAGAACAACCCTGTAATTACATGAGACCATTTCATATAGGGGGAAACTGAGGCTGATTTTGGTTAAGAAGCAGATCCAGGTCAAAACAAACAAACAAACAAACAAACAAACCACAGAAATCCAGTTAGTAAAGTTAGGAATAAAACTACAGAATTTAGAATTTAAGTCTTTTTAGAAATCATCTAATTCCTAAAATATACAGGCTTAGAATATTATTTCCATAAGACATTTTGAAGAAAAAAATCCTACTGTCAAATAAATATAATTAATTATATATTCTATGCCTTGATGGGAGGAGGCTCCTTGTATATCAGTATATTAAAGACCTGAGACATTCTACAAAAGAAATTATACACAAAAGATGTTTAACTTGTTTCTTCATCATTTCCACAAGGTACTATAGTGTGGTGGTGACAACTGAAATAGAGTGGGCTCAGAACCCTAACTTCACTAGTTATTAACTGTGTGTATCTGACCAGTCAATGAACAGCCCTAAATCTCAGTTTCCTCACCTAGTAGATGAGGAATAATATTATCCACCACCTAAGGTTGGGCTGAGGAAGAAATGAGACAACAACAGTTAAAGCTCCTAGCTTTGCAGACCTCACCCACAGTATGTCCTCTTCAAATGACAGCTAAATTTTCTATAAAATATATTGTGATGGAAATATCAGGAGAACATTGTTCTTATGAGAATGAAAACAATGTGTAATTTTGAAAAGGAAGTGGTAATAAATTATTAGTGAAGGTAAATGACATGATACATAGCCATTAGTAGCATGTAAAATCTTTGGACTTCAAATACTATCCGTTTTCCATGATAGTTTAGTCATCTATAACGGGTTATGGATTGAGTGATTACATTAAGTAATGATAATGGTACACAATTTGGTACTATAGCATTGAAATTCAGATTATAATCTGCCAATTCCTGGTGGTGTAAAGTTAGGCAAGTCATTTGACCTACTGAACCAATTTTCCTATTTGTACTTTGTGGATTAAAATATTATTCTTCTTTGTAAGAGTTGTTAAAGATAAGCAAACTATAGTAAATTTACCATTTATTGAGGGCTTACTGTATCATAGCCATAGTTCCTAGGTAATGTGTGTTTTACATATGTTAAGTGAGCAGCTGTTCGTGGAAATGCAGTACAAACTATTAAGCTATATACAAATATTAGTTAAGATGAACAGTTAATGTTGCATGATACCCCATGGTTTCTGAGCAGTTAACTAGATATCTGTATGACTTCAATGCCTGGTAATTACATGGAGAAAGAAAAGTAGGTATACTTAATCCTCAAGTGCTTCTGAACTCTTAAAGAGGGTTTAAAATCTGTGCTAATATCAAATTTCAAACAATGTAATGCAGGATCTCTCTTTCCTTAAAAGTGTCTGCCCCTAAGCAACTGTGGATGAAGACTTATCCGGGTCACATAAAACTTCAGTGGATAGACCCAGTAGAAATTAAAGTACATATTATTATTGTGATTTTTCATAAGAGGAAACAAGTTTCAGACAGGCCAACCAACAAAGAGTAAGAGAGTCAGGACAGAAAACTAACCTTTAAATTTCAAAGTGTAAGCCACCTTCTACTGTGTTCAAGGTAAAATGAGGAAAAAATAATTTAACAGATGATTTCTAGAGCTCAAACTCTATCAGTATAATTTTATTAAAGGATTAATCTAACTTGCTTTAGAAAATGATTTCTAGACATATATTAGGTATGAAAAAGTAAATTTCTTCTAGAAAGTTTTATATCAGTTAATTATTTTTATATTCATAAGTGATTACAAAAAACTCTTGAGGAATGTTCAGACTATACAGTTTTTTGAGGCTAAGAGTTACAATCTTCCATAGTATCTCTATGGAGACAGAAAGCAAGATGAATAATCTTTGTTCAACACTGGTGCTATATTCACTTTTTGTTTGTTTTTGTTTTTGCTCTTCTAAATTTTATATGTATTTTGTCTAAAACAGAAGACAATTATTGGGTAGTTAGATATATAATTTCCTAATCAATATCTGTTATTCAGGATAAAAACATGTCCCTTTGGAGTGAAAAAAAATCTTTTGGGAAAAGGCTTATCATCATACAATCTGTATGAAGTTATACAGCAATAAACATATATTTCAATGAGTATTTGTCAAATATCTTTGAAGTCAAGGTGTTGCACAAAGCAGTAGGGGGCTTTCCTGCCTTGAAGAAAATTAATCTAGTGAGTGAGTTGGACAGAGACAGAGAATATTTAACTCATAGGGAACATATTAGGCCAGAATATATAATGGGTTCTTTGCCCAGCCTGGATGTGTAAGCTAAGTTTTTCCTAGCTCTCAATCCATCCGTTCATATGCAAGGCATAAACTCACTGTGAGTCTACAAGATACCAAGAATTTTACAAGTCTCTACCAATACTATCATAAAAATAACACTATCCTATAAACCCTGCCCTCAAGGAGTTTGGATATATTTGACACTAGTGACTATGCTATTGTAATATAGATTCATATCATGAGGTAAGCAGAAGGAAAAACTATTGGAATATATGGGTTGAATACTTAAAGGAGGCTTTCCAAAAGAAGTGACATCCGAACTGATAATTGAAGGAAAAGAAAGAGCATCCCCAGCAAAGCAGCAAAGTGGGGGCATGGAGATACCGTCCTAGCCTAGATGAGAGTACTCAGGAAGAACAGTCTCAGCCTCATCCTATACATCACATAGAACCGAGCCAATTGAATAATATTTTTGAGAGAGGGAAAAGCACATGTGAAGTGATAGAATTAAATCACATCATGTATAAAAGAAGAAGCACTAGTATTTTCATATAATCTTGTAAAATTCTGCGGTCAACTTGACAGGACATGAGCCCTGAGGAGGAGAGGAGGGTCAAGATTAAAAGGGACCTTTATGCTGTTAGGAAATAAGGAACCACTGATAGGCATCGCACAGAGTAATTGCTTAGACTGACTTCCTGAGATTTGCAGATAATGAAATGGATGTCTAGAGAGGGCCTATGACTTGCTCAAAGGCACATAGCTAGTTAGAGAAAGAACTAGAAATATAATGCTGGTCTGTGGAGACCAGCTACACATGCTTCACCTTCTGGCTTTTGCATTATTCGGGAAGTTTCAAATAATGACAAATTGATTGTCTATCAAGTAACTGATAGAAGTGCCTCCCTCTCTTGGGAATACTCCTAAAGTACGTTCTTTCAGGAGCAAATCCTGGGATGATGTCTAGATAAATACAAAAATAAGGCAACGCTTGTTTGATTTGTAATATATTTTGGGTTTTTTTGTATCATCCTCTTTATACCTCATTTATTCTTGATTATTCATTGTCTCTCACTCTAAACATGGATTTCAGAAGGGTCACTGTCATCTTGTCGCAGACTAAGAGCTGTTTCCCCTGAGTCCCCCAGCACCTGCAGCCCAGTTAACACTGATTCAGATTAGCTTTGGGTCAGCTGTGCTGCAAGGAGAGGGTTTTAACCTCTATAAACCTGGTTTCTTTCTTGGAGTGAGTCTGAGGAAAATACATTCACAAGTTTCCTCTCTCCCTGGTCTTTCCTGCTCAGTCCCTGCCCTCTCTCCAGAGCAGGACACATTTTCTCCCTCAGCCTGCAAAGCTTCTGTTTTCTGCCTGGCTGCGCTCACCGCCTTTCGATGGCACCTCAGGGAATTGCCCTCTTATTACCACAATTACAATCTGTACACATTTCATTAAACTAATATCGCTTCGCACGGGCTTTCTCCACAGAGCTGCACAGCTGGAGGCCCATTTCTTTTCCTCAGCTTAAACACTTTGACAGGTTAGGAAAGCTATTATGGCTGAATAACAGGTGTTGCAAAACAATGTGCATTTGATGTTCAAATGAGAGAGCTTCTTTATTGACTGCTTATTGCAGCTAAGGCTCTCCTTTTTCACAATGACTGGGTTTTTATTGTTTTTACTGCTTTTTAAAGTGTATTCTGTTGTTTCAGAATAGGTCTGAAGTGACTGTGTGTGATTATTTGTTATTCTGCTGTCCTCTCTTTTTTATTATTATTATTTGTGCTTCTTGCTTTACTTGCCAGGTGAAGAATAGTTGCACAAATAGAAGCATTTTATTGGGTCTTTCTTTACTAGAAGCACACCCACCTCCTGAACAAGTCCCTGAGGGCCTCTAATGGGGTACTTCTCCATTATTTTGCCTCTGTTTATGTTGCATACCTCAGTCCACTCACCTACCTTCCAATGACCCAATGAATTGGCTTCCAAATGAGAAACAATAAAAAACAAATGGAGAAGTGCTTTACTGTTATACTTCCTTATCTGACTATTGCCATCACATTCTTTGTTCAGTACCTTGCTGCATAACATACGTGCTAATAAACAATTTTTGGCATTTATCCTTTATCTCTTGACATTTTATTTTTCTTACATTTATCAATGTTAAGCAAATCTTTATTCCTTTTCTCTGTTTCCTCACTCAATATCATGCTCAGCAGGACATAGTCTGTTTTATTATTTCAATATGATGACTTTTGCTGAAGACACAGTCAACTGTTAAAATACCATTTTTCAAAGGTAAGTGCTCAGTGAGAGAGAACACATGATTATGAAAGCATAGAAATGGATGGAAATAAAAGATGCCTTTAAACTATCTAGTGTGGGCTCTTCATAGTGTAGGCACTCAAAACTTACTTATTAACTCAAAGATAAGACATAATATACTTTCTAAAAGAAAAATCTAGGTTTGATATTTACTTACATTTTATGGCAGTGAAAAGCAGGAAGTAAAATTAAAAGGAATAAGAAGAAAAAGTTTGTTTGCTTTAGCAGAATGTTTTCAATTCTTAGTGTATTCAAAATTGTGAATCATCATAATTACCTCCTTTTCTTTTTCATATGGATAAATTAAGTCATTTCTGTGATTAGGTCAGATATATGTCTTACCCAACATATGTATATTAGGTACTAGGATTGGGATAGTGTCTAGTTCCTTGTGTGTCTTCAGTACCTATGGCATTTCTGAGGACAAGGGAAGTGCTCGATAACTTTCTTTTGAGATGAGGTATTTTTCAATTGGATTTGTTACTGAAATAAAGGAAGGTTGTTTGCCTGTGCACATCAAAACCCAGTAAAATGCAAATAGGATTATGTAGCAAAGAAATTAGACATTCGTAGAAAGGAAATGGCACCAAGCCTGGAGCCACAGGTGCACTATTACTCAACGACCTGGCTCCTCAGTGGCTTTTAGTGAACGGGAAAAATCATTTATCATGCTGACTACGGGAGTTAGGGTCATGAATTCTACTGATTGGTAGAGTAGGGATAGTTGATCATTGCATGGTCCTCATGGCAGCCATACTGTCTTCCTGTCTGGCTTTGACAGAATCTGGTCTGTAGGGTCGTTACACTTTCATGGGTTTGGGATTGGATCACAGCTGAAGTCAAAATTTTCTCTTTGGTTTGACTGAAATTCTGTTTCTACAGTCAATAGACCCAAGGCTTTGTTCTTTAAGATACTTTGACAATGACCAGAACCGAATTGTCCTGAGGGCTTAATGATTAAGGGAGTGGTCAAAGAGTATGAGCAAAGGTGGAGGGATCTGGTGCTAGTAGAGTGGACAAAGCTGGCTTGAATTAAGGAAAAAGTCACATTAAAGAAATGAAGTTCCAGTGGGGTTACAGATTTCAGACTTCTTGAAATTTTAAGGACAATTTTGTATATATGCACATGAGTGAGGCAGTGAGAATTCTTTGTTTTTATTTGATTCACAAGGGCACCTGTGACTCCAAAAATTTTCAGAACCTTTTCTTTAGAATGAAGTGTTTGAATAATAATTAATAAGCATTTGGTAAATAAAGGAATTATTTATTGAGCCCGTAGCTTAAGTATATATTTTTTCTATTGTAAAGTTACGCTGCATTGAATATGGAATTTAGAAAACTGGGTAAATTTTACCAATTTTATAAAAATATATTCTTAAATTGTTTAATTGTTTCTCCCCAGGGCTAGAGACGAACTCTGATCCTCAATTCACAATTGTGACAGGAATGGGTATGTTTAATAATAACACACAAACTTGTAATCTCTAAAGTGCTTTCTCATTTAAAAGAAAACAGAAATCCATACCACTAGATTATTGATGCACCAGTTCCTTGGGGACCGGTGAGGCCTGTTGTATTGTCAGGGATTTCCAAGTACAGTGTGTGTCTAAATCTGTGATGTCTAACTCAATTATTAACAATAACAAAGAAGTTAGTAATTATATCTTAAAGAGTTACATTTCTGCTAAGAATTTCAATAAAGTTGCTACAAACTTTGTAGAGCAGGAGAGTTATTTTTACTTAACAGGTCAGGAAACTAAAATGCAGATATTGTTCAATGATTTTTTTCATGGCTGCTTGCACCATGAGTGGAGATGCAAATCAAAATATTAACCCTAGAAATTTCTTTGGTTACTTGCTTCTAAACTAAAATACAGAAAAAAATTAAATAGATACTTATAACTTTAGAAATATCTTTGCAAAAAAAAAATTCCCCTAATATATATTTATTTTTCTTGTTTAAAATTGAGAAAATAATTTTACCTTAGGAAATTGACTTTAGAATGAAAGAAAAAATATTTTATATGTTTGAGCCAACTCATTTAAATAAAATGTTGTAAATACCTAAAATATGTTAAGATCTAGCAAAATAGTACATGATGCAGTAATTCAGGGAAATCCATTGTAGAGATTTTTTTAAAAGAATTTTCTGCTCTCTGGAGATAATTCCATAGCTGTGTGTGATGTGTGAATTCTGAGGGACACATTTTGCTTGAAAGATGAAAGACTGAGAGAATTTTGTTTTTGATTTTTATCTTTAGGTCACAACAATGTTAATTAAATCATTTAGCATAACACAGTTTCTATTTATCAGTTTTATATTTTGCGCCATTTTGAAACTTTGCATCTTTAGGTATTTATGTAAAAACGTTTGCAAAAGTTAAATTCAGTTTTGCCTCTCTACATTTCTCCCTTTTGAATATCATTACAAGGTAGAACTATGTTTGAACAGATTCTCTAATTCTGCCTGTTGAAAATAATAGAATCAGTTGCCCAGAACAGTTCCGTCAATTAGATTGTATCTGTGCTGTCCTTCTCTTGTCCTAGAAATTAATCTTCTTGAAAGCATTTGTGTTATTGAAAGCAACAGAACCTAGTAATGCTGGTCATTACATTTACTTAATTTACATTTTTGTCCAGTATTTTTTCCCCCAAGTTCTCTTCTTTCCCCCTGAAGTCCCCATGATGCCACTACATCTCATCATGTGTCCTCTCAGCCACACAGAGGCAGCCTGCTGTGCAAAAACAGAACTAGGAACAAAGCACAGGTTCCTGTGTGTCTGGTGCTTCCCGAGCTTGTCCCTTTGGCCAGCACCAGCTGCAGTGACCCAGATACAAGAATTGTTTTCCTGTCTCTGGGTTTTCCCATTTGCAGGAATGACCATTGTTGCATTACCTTCAGGATTTGAAAACACAGTGTGATCCCTGTGTGTGGTACAATTAACTCTGCAGGAAGAATGAAGGCACAATGGGAAACTTAAAGCCACAAAGAGCAAGAGGATGTGTGTAGCAAAGCAGAAGATATTAGCACAGTGTTGCATTGTGACAGCATGTACTCCTCCCTGTGAGTGTAGAAACAAAGAGAATCACACACTTACCTGCCCGGTAATGGGCAACAGGCACCAAGTATAAATGCAGTTTTCAAATACAGTAGGGAAATTGGGGAGCTTATTCCGCCTGGGAATTAATGCTAAGCAGAAAGGGAAATGTCAAGAATAGAAATCTATGATTAGTTTAGTAAGATTAATTTTCTACCTAGTAAATGTTAAATGACTTATACAGAACAGTTCCTGAACCATAAACTGAAAATAAGTAAATTTCTAATTTTTTGGTGAAAAAGATCTTAAGATATCTGTCAATATCCTTAAATATTTTTCTTTACCTAAACTAGCTGTTCTTAAACTCGGGAATGTATTACATTTACCTGTGATCTGGTAAAAATGCAAAAGCTACAGTTCTGTCCTATATCAATATACTGGCCTCTAAACTCTCTGCTAGCTTTCCAGATGATTCTGTCATGCATCCAAGTTTGACACCACAAACCCAAACCATGAGGGAGAAGAACCAAAACACTTCAAGGCTGTACATATGTTTATTTTGAAATTGTTCACACGATTTTAATATCTAGAACTTAATAACTTTGGAGCCATCTTTTACTCTTACATCCTACATGAAATCCATCAGCAAATCTTGTTGGCTCTCTGTTTAAAACAAGCCCCAGAGCTGACCATGTTTTACCACCATCATCACCATCACCACATTAGAAGTCACTGTGATGGCTGGCCTAGGCTATCACAGTAGGGGTTTCCTTTAGTCTACCGTTGTCACCTCAAAGATCCTGCTAACACTTAAATAAGACCATGTTACTCTCCAAGAATCCCCCATGGTGTGCAGTATAACTCAGAGTAAAACTCTCTGAGTTCTGAACCCCATAAGTTCCCCTTCCTCTCTCCCTCACTGACCTCTCTTAACCGCACTGCCCTCATTGCTGTTCTTTGCACATGCTCCTCTGCTTCTGTCTTTGAACACGGGTTCTGGCTTATTGGTTTGCCTGATCACTCTTACCCAAGATAACCCCCTCAATCACTAGCATGCTTCCTGTAGACCCTTACTCAGCTTGGTTCTTGTCAGAGGATTTCTTGACCATCCTTTGTAAAATATAAACTCAGGCCATACTGATTTAATCTTGTGTGCACGTATGTTTGTGTGTTTTAACATTTGTTGCTGCCTGAAACATTATATATTTATTTACATGTTTACCCTTAATAGAATGTGAGCTTTGGGAAAGCTGAGAAAAGTCCTTTCTGTTCTGAGGGATGGTATATTATTAGTAGTCAATAAGGCTGATGAACGAATAGCTATATGATTTTTCTCCCAAAATATCCCAAATCACTGACTGGATGGTCTTCTTGAGAATTAGGCACAATTTATATGTCATTTTATAAATGAGAAAACTAAGGCACAGGTCTATCTATTCATATGAGAGCATTTACCTAACCAGCATTTACCCAAGTAGTATAGAAGGTTATTTCTTCTCTCTATGCCTCTGACTAGTGTCTGGAACTTGAGGCTCTCATGACTGCCAAATCAAGATCTTATTATATATCATCCCTTTTTGGTCCTCAAAAATTTAAATTTAAAAATGATTTCTGTGAAATATTGTTAAACATGTTAACAATAAAATCTGGATTTCTTTTTTGTGCATATATTTTAAATATTTTCATTGAATTTATGGTGGTGTCTTTGGTTAATAAAATTGCACAGGTTTCAAGTGTAATATTCTAAAACATGTCATTTGTATATTGTATTGTGTGTTCACCACCCCAAGTCAAGTCTCCTTCCATCACTATTTATTCTCCCTATACCCTCTTCTACCTCCCCTCAAATCCTCTTCCCCCTCTAGTAATCACCATGCTGTTGTCTGTGTCCATGAGTTTTTTTCTTTTTTTTGCTGAATCCTTTCACCTTTTTATTCAGCCCTGCAACTCCCCTCCCCCTCTGACAGCTCTCAGTCTGTACTCTGAGTCTGTTTCTGTTTTGTTTGTTAGTTTATTTTGTTCATTAGATTTCACATGTGAGTGAAATCATATGGTACTTATTTTTCTCTGACTGGCTTATTTCACTTAGTATAATGCTCTCCAGGTCTATCCATGTTGTTGCAAATGGTAATATTTCCTTCTTTTTTATGGCCAAGTAGTATTTCCTTGTGTAAATGTAACACAGCGTTTTTATCCACTTATTTACTGATGGACACGTGACTGCTTCCAAATCTTGGCCATTGTAAATAATGCTGCAGTGAACGTAGGTATATATATTTTTGATAGTCATTCTCTAGACACAGAGAAAATACATCCAATTGCTTAAAAGAAAATTGATGACTGTGATAAACTAAATTTTAATATTTTCACAGTTCAAATCAATATCTAAGATATTAATAGCTGAAAAAGTCTTAACAGAACCTAGGGTTCACTTATTTTCTGAACCAATCACCAGACTTACTTTTTGACAAATGGTTTTTGTGTTACTTCTGTGTACAAAAAGTGTTTTATGAGCTTTATTTTCGGATTTTTTTTTTTACTTATGACAATAGTAGGGTAGACCACAACATTGGCAAATTCAGATAACATATGATACATGATATCATAAATTATTTTATTTTTTTAACAATTTTAACAATAATTATTAAAATTGTTAAATTGTTGATTGTAATTGTAGGATTTTAGGTCCTCACCAGTGTAAACTTTATTTTCAGATAGAGACAGGGTACCTTTAAAAAATCCCTTAAACTCTACAAAGTAAACAGCTGTATAGTTTACTGCGAATATTTTAATGTTACTATAGAAATCAGTTTGCCAAGGATACTTAACTACAGGCTTTGCTTATTTGAGAATGTTCAATACAATCTCTAGATAAAATGTCATATATATTTATGATAGTAAATATAAGCAACAAAAGAAAAATATTAAACAAATGTGTTAGTGAAATTTTTACATCAATTAAAGAGTAGGTGAATTAAACTTATTAATTAAAATTGGCTAAGTGGATGGGTAATAGTTGATTTTCCTCCCTATACACATCACTTTCCACATAATAAGTCTGTGGTTTAAAATAGCTTATTCAGCCCTGGTCAGTGTGGCTCAGTTGGTTGGAGCATCCTTCTGTGGACAGAAAGGTCAGAGGCTCCATTTCTGGTCATGACACAAGCCTAGATTGCATCTCTTGCATCGATGTTTCTCTTCTTCTCTTTTTCCCTCCCTTCCTCTCTCTCTAAAATCAGTAAATACATTTTGGGTTGGAAACTGAAAAAAGAAGAGCTTATTCATAACCCTTAATGTTATCCTGTCAAATGCATTTAAAATGGTGAAAACTGGAGGGCCTTGAGCTGAGGCTGTGGCATGACCTTTGCAGATGAGGGTCAACATGGCTGGGAAGCTGTATCAGCAGGCTAAGCATGGTTAATGAGAGTTCCACAACAAAACATAGCCCTCCACTAAGAAAGTCAGAATTGGTTCCAATGCACATTTCTCTTCAAGTGTTCCACATGGCCCTCGTGCACATAGAACTCAGAGAGAAGATTTTATTTATATATCTATATCTCCTCTGAATTAATGGGAGGTAATCAAGTTTCTCAATGTAAGATTAATATGTAAATGTACATTCTTATATATGAAAAACAGCTATAAAATAAAATTTATGTTAAAAACCTACTTTCAATAATGACAAAAACTTAAGCACTTAAGAACATGTATTAAATTATAATATTGTATTACTTTATGGCCTAATACTAGTTTTCATAAATTTCCTTATGTGCTTATAGCAGATTTCTCAAATCATTAGTTACATAAAATAGATATGTCCTTTAGTGGAAGTTTGTTCATTGTGCTGCTCTAACCTTCTATACCCTCACTATTTTTCATAATATTTCATTTTCCAATACATTTTGTAAACACTTGTGGTAATTTTTAAGCATAAGGAGTACAGTACAAAGGATCCAGTGGAGGAAATGCAAATATCAACATAGTGCCACTATCATAGGGAATATGGCCTAAAATATACATGCCATCACCCATGGATCCTATCTCTTAAAGGGAGGTAAGTAAGGCAAAAACACATGAACAAACAACAAAAGAATTTTTATTATGCATTGCTAGCAAAATCTCAACTGTATGTGGACATTTTATGTACTTACTAAGAAAAAATGTGACTTTGAAATAAGTAAAATCTTATTTCCTCATTGAACTCTAAATGTATGCCTTGTAGAGTATATCACAATCTGACTCAAGTTCATACTGTCTGGAGTTTTTAACAGGTCAAATGAACTTCATGAAAAGCAATTATAGGATAAGCCTGATTTGTTTCCCATTCCAATTTCAATTTTTTAACTTCTTCATTCTTCTATGTAGTAAATATTTACCACATGCTAACAAAAGCTGTTGTCATTATTCCTTGCCGTATCTCAGTCCAGTTTTCAATGTTCAGTTTCCATTTATAAGATGGAGATTTAGAACACCGTTCAGTGAATCTGATTGTAGGAAATCCTCACTGTTTATTGGAAAATATATTTGCTTTGCCTTCATTCTAGAGTAACAGTTATGGCAGAGATTATTACTCTCCAAACATCCAAGTACGCTTGTTCCCACATCTAATTCACTAGTTAGACTTATAATTTCAGCTGAAACATTGATCTCTAATCTGTCTATTGTTTCATCAAATGCCACCTCCTAGTCTGATTCTTTTCTCTTTATTAATGGGATTACTATAGTACTCTCCCAAATTTTCAGCCATGCTTGCCTCTAATTCTTCAGAGTGATATCTCTCTTTTTTACAAAAAATATGTGTAATACTTTGTTTAAAATAATTCAATAACTTAGAGAAAAATGTACTTAGAGTGAAATCTAAACCCATGATTTTTGTTTATAAGGTCGTGAGTGGTTTGTTCCCTGTTTACCACTCCCAACATACTGTTCTGTACCTCAGACTGAAAATGGAAGTGTTTTAAGTACCTTAAAAAAAACACAGGTAGAAACATGAGCATGACCAATTCTTTAATATTTTTCAGCCTGGTATACGAATCTATAATCTGATCCATGTCTACGTTTCTTTTTCTGTCAAACTGGTTTTCATTACATATCATGAAGAGTAACAGTGAAATAAATTTAGGTCTTAGACCGAATACAGTCATATTTGGGGCAGCAAATATAGTCCCATTTCTTATGAGTCATTTATTAAGACTTAAAGAATATCACTGTGATCCCCAAAATGTGGCTATTAAAGTCATCACAAATAGTGAAGGAGGATAGTGTTCACATCTGTAAGAGTCTAACTTCATTACTTCAAACTTTCAATTTAATTATTTTTATGTGAAAGTATCTTTCTATTAAAAGTGTGTTAAACATTGCTGGAAAATTAAATGCTTAATAGTAGGCTTAAAAGTTTATTTATCAGTTATAATATGTTTTTAAAAATCATATAAGCAAATAATTTTAAAAATCCTTTAGATAGGCAGGCCTCCCAATATTAACGCTACCTGGAAATTCATGACTAAATAGCTATAGAATTCCTTTGATTCATTGGTTTTGTTCACTTTTCTTTTACTACTTGGCCAATGCAATCCTTAAAACTTTCACTTGTGGGAATTGGGACACAATGACTATGGGAGGGATTGCATTAATGGCCCAGTATATCAGGTGTTTGAAGAGCGTGGAGGAAACAGTAACTATACAAATAACGGAAATGCATGTGTGTTGCTAAATACAATCGATGCTTTGGAAAGAATAATGAAAGACCGAGAGGATTAACTGAGAATTAAAACTAAATGTGAAAGTCAGTGGCACTCCTGGTAGGATATAAAGAAGCATTCACTTCTTTATGCTTGAAGACAGAAAACCTTGCAGCCAGAACTGAATCATCAGTGTGGCAGAGCTCCTAAAAGAGTTGTACGCCAAACCTACTGAAATTGGCTATCCAAATGTCAGGGCCGACAGTCATGGAATGGGATACCTGTGTTGAGGCACACAAATACTGAATCCCTAAATATTCCTGAATTCTCAGCCTGGCAAAACAGTCCAACCTTCCTTATTTAGGTGAGTACTTCCTCTGACTTGAGGAAGATGGCAGAGGCTTCTACCTGCAAGGAAATATGACACATACATCCCCAACCCCTTTGAGTCTCCCCTACCTCCACTTTTGGACACTAAGATAATTAGGGCTAAAGACCAACACAAGTTGGGTAGGAAAGCACTGTGTCTGCTAATGGGGAAAGATAACTGTACCTCCTAAAAAAGATTTCAGCAACATACTTTTAGAATGGCTCTCAGAAGTTGAAAAAATTCAAGGAACAGCACAAAGTGAGGTAGAAATGACATCATTGTCATACCAGACAGAGAAGTAGTGATTTAAAGCCTCAGCAATGAGGGCATTCCAGAATGACTACACTATGCAAGGTCTAAAATATCACCACTGACTATGTTCTTTGGGAGCTCCCAGAGTGTTTATTATTTAACAAAGCAATGAGGAGTCTCTTTGTGATAAAGAAATCAGCATCCCTAAGAAGTTCAATTATTCCTCTTCTCTGCTAAGCCAACGTGGATGGGAAGACATGCCATTATAAAATTGCATTCTCTGAGAGCAAGGGGGATGATGGGACTCCAAACCGTAGGAAAGAGGTGCGAAGGCTTAACCAATGGAATTTAGGTGGTTGCAATTATTGTTATTAAATGTTACTAGAACTTGGCTTCCTTAAAGGCAAGACAGATGGTAGTCAATAAGGGAATGGTGCAATCTAAATAACTAACAGTGGCCAAAGATGATGATCAGGTTAGGGCAGTTGTCCCAATAAAACTTCATGATGCTTTGCCCAGTTTTCAGAACAAGAAACCACTGCCTGGTCACGTCACATACCACACACATTCCAGCCTGATAAGGTGGACTAGTCTGTTGAAGTCAGAACTAAAACACCAGTTTAGATAATAACTTGTGAGCATGGGGCACCATCATCCAGGATTCAAGGATGGCATACTGAAGGTGGTGTGTCTCCAACAGGTAGACTATATGAATCCCGAAACCAAAGGCTGGAGGCAAGGGGGACTCTACTCCCCATCACTTCCAGTAGCTCACTTGGGAAATTTATGTTTCTCATTCAAGCAACTTTGGGCTTTGTTCTGATTTCCAAGGCGGTTATGCTTCCACCTGGGCACAAAGCAGTTCCATTGAACTGTGAGTTGTGACTTTGCATGAAGACTTTGGGCTCCTTGTGCTAAGAGACCAGAGAGCAAGAGGAGGAGTTACCCTTCTGATGAGAGTAATTGACCCTGATGATCAGCCTCGTGTTAAAACAAGAAGACCAGGAGAGAAAATATTTGGCACCAGCTGATTCACTCTGGTACCTGTTGCTACTTGCTTGATCAAACTGCACAGTAAATGAACTGATACAAAAACCACATCCTAAAAAGTACAGGCTCAGATCCCATAAGGGTGGGCATCATAGTCGCACCACTCAGTAAGCCACCTAGACCAGCTGAAGTGCTAGACTGTGGTGTAGGAGGACTCCATGAGTACACGTGGCGGTCCTGAAACCAGCTGGAATTTGTCCCACACATCTTTCTCTTCTAAATTTACCTCAGGAAAATAGGTTCAGCAGGGTCCTGGAGGATCTACTCCAAGAACATGTACAAACAACTAGATCTGAGAGGCACAAGGAGTAGAGCAGAGCGGATGCTATGATGTTGCCCATGCCTCCTTCCAGGATTAGAACTGATTACATCCAGCTCTTTGGACTGTCTGAAAGTTGCCGCCAGCTTCAGAGATCTGGTTTGTCCAAGATCACACCCTGTGTTGCAGCTGGTCAAGGCCTGGCAGGTCCACTCTAGTTGCCAGCTGGCAGAAGAAAATGTGTGGAGCAGTGGGGATGCTTGACGTGCCTTTATTCCCGGGTGGGCAAGCCACATATGCTGCAAGTTGCACATGTGTGTTCAGTGAGAAACCCCTACCTTAAGTACTAGAGATAAACAAAGCCGGCAAAAGGCAAAATATATAACATAGCGTGATTCTCTGCATGCGAGCTCACCTCATGTTATGGGAACTGTTTATCGGACCCAGTCTCAAAGCTATAAGAACACTACTTTATCAGGCCCACTCAAGGTGGCGAGAAACTGTTTCCCCTAGTCACCCAGACACCTGGGTGAGGAAGTGAGACTGCCTCCATTTACCCTACACACCCCTTCCTGGAGGAAGTCAGCATTGGATCGACCAGTCATGATAAGACTCTACAGTTCAGTCCACTTGCTGCAACTCTGAAGGGTCATCCAGATTTTTTATTTAGGTCAGTGAAGGCTTTTGTTGAAATAGCCGTGGAGTGCAATTTCTCCATTTGCTCAGTCCTGCTTCTTTTTTTCCTGTCACAGCTTGATCCTGAGAGTACTCCCTAATGCACTCCTAATCTCAGAGTCTCCTTCCTGGGAACCCAGCACCCTCAAATTCCCTTTGCTCTTCAAGTAATCATCTGCCTCAGGAAAATCAATTTGTTTTCTGTTTTGTTTTGTGGGGTTTTTTTGTTTTGTTTTTTTTGTTTTGTTTTGTTTTGCTGTACTAATCTCCTAATTCAACACCTTCCCTTAGGATGTTTGGCTTCAATGCTTTTTTAAATCTCTGGTGCCAATCCAAACCATACCCCACTTACAAAGCGCAGTTAAAGTCTTAATCCACATTGACATTTCCATGTTCTGATTATCCAAAACTGTTTATACTCATTTCCACTAAGCCACATTTTTATGTAAATGTGTTTTTTGCTAGTAAGATAATTATTTCTTAAAATTTAAGTTTTATGTTTTAAAGTTTTTTGTGAAATCTCCAATGAATCCTGTGAAATTAGGCACATTACAGAAGAACAACAAGTATTTGCTGGGTTGTAGATGACCTAAGTGAAAGTAATCTATTCATTTACTGCTCTGCCTCGTCTCTTGTAGCTCTCTATATTTGAGCCCTATCTTCAGGTATGGCCTTCCTCTTCCAGCTATCCTCCACATCACACCATCTTCAGCATTAGTTACTGACACAACTGTGGCACTAAAAAAAAGCATTGGTTATTGTGGTTTCTCCTTAAATGTTAGCATTTAAGTGAGTTTCTAAATAAATGAATAATCTCATTAAGTCAATTTCCCTCAGATCTAGGATATTCTGACTGAGCCACAATTAATGGATCTCTTTGTATAAATGTATACACCTACATGAACCCACCTCACCCCACTACCAATGTTTCAATGTCCCCATATTTTGTCTGTGACCACCTAGAAAAAGGATCGGGTGTACTGGTAAGGAGAGTGGTAAGGTGGAAGCAGCCAAAGCTCATTTAGCCTCTGGGTTACATTTCCTATCTTCACGTGACACTGGGGTCTGCTGTTCTCCATTCTACTCTATCTGGTAATGAAGGGTGGTGGTCCTGCTCTAAACCTCACCCAGTGTCTAAGGGACCTAGTGCTTCATTAATTCTTGGCAACCCTCTTACCCTAGATTTAAAACCTTCTTTTACCTTTGGCCCATTTCAGAAGGTCCTTCTCCATATGGATAAATTGCCTTACACAGAACAGTACGCTGTCTCATTTCAGAATTTGTTTAGTACTCACCCGTCCATTGTTGTTATATCCTAGAATAAAGATTGCGATGCTTCATATGTAACACTGTCCAAACTCGTGCTTCTTGGCCACAGGTTTCAAATGCAGTCTTGCTCTCTTGTGCTTGTACTTCCTGGATAAAGGTATAAGGTAGAGGAGGCTCCTATAATAAACATTATTTTTTCAGTTCCATTCTGGATGCCACTGCACTGTTTCTAATGGGTTTTGGTCTTTCCTAGAATATTAGTTTTCTAGAGCTGCCATAGCAAAATATCATAGAATGAGTGGCTTAAACAACAGAAATTATTTTCTCATAGCTCTGGAAGCTAGATGTCTAAGATCTAAGTGTTGGCTAGTGTGGTTTCTTCTGAGGCTCCTCTTCTTGGTTTTCAGATAGCTGCCTTCTTGCTGTGTCCTCATATGGTCTTTGCTCTGTACACTGCATTATCTCCAAATACAGTCATACTCTGAGGTATGAGGTATTAGGAGCTCAACATATGATTTTGGGGGACACAGGTCAGCCCATAACATGTAGCATGCACATTGCTATGTGTTTCTGAGATCTTTGCAGTTCTCACATTCAAGTCAACCATTTATCAATTAATCTCTTCCACAGCAGCTCATCACTATTGAAGAACAAACTAAATAATTGTCCCAAATATTTTGAAGTCATTGCTGCTATTAATTCAGTTTAGTTTAGTTTTCTAAGTAAAACGATTAATTTGCTGGCCTACAACTTGATTCATTAAGTAACAAGTCATTAACAAATGAAAAAAACAAAAACAAAAAAAATTCTTGCTCCCCTCAGATCTTAAGTATTTTTATATATTTTGTTTAATTGTATAAATATACATTTTAAAGACAGTAACTTCTAGCTGTTTAACTTTGTAGCTCAGGTCTCTATTAGCAATTTTCCAATTCAAAATATCTCCACTTTTTCTCAGTATAATCTCTAGAAAATTGTGTTTTTCATTGGGAGTGAATAGAAACTTTTTTTTTCATAGCCAAAATATGTGTAAGGGTTTCATAATAACATAATGAGAACCCGATAGACCAGAAAGATCCTGAAGATTTGGAAATACTGGCCTAAGATATCATGTATACATACATTCCTTCATAGATTGATCAGATTTACAGCTGAATTTTATTCCTATAGAACACTGATACACATACATAGGTAAGGTTATAAGAATAGAGAGCCATAATAATATCTGTAATGATTGTCTTTTTGTTGCAATGTTAAGACAAGTGCTAGAATCTGTGCTATTTTATTGTAACTCAGAGACTGACTATTCCTGATGGCAAATTTCAGATGATAGATTTGTCAGGAAATTAAAATACCCAGGAGTGGATACCGAACGACTATCTGAAGGATCTCCATTACTGACATTAGAGAAAGGAAGACTCACAAAGATATATAATTTTAATTGGACTCTCTCATGACAGGCTGACCGCTTGCCGATATTTATCCTAAGAAAAAAAATAACAAGAAGGGGAGTAAAATTTACTATTTGTCTTCCCAGGCTGCTTGGAACATCTATGACAGCTTTTAATTCATTTACAATGCCCTCTGTCCTGGGCTTTCATTTTTAAATTTTGTTTGACAAAAAAGTAAGGGAGGGAGTCAGTGTGAAATTGTCTAATGAGAAACCTGTACACTAGATATTGCATGGACAATAGAAACTGTTCTTGGTCTATGTACCGTAGAAAATTATATGTCCCATTATTTCGTTTTTTGACATATGTAAAATAGAGGAAATACTTTCAAATTTCTCCAAAAAAAACTTTGGTTTTCAGGAGTGAAAACCAAAAATGAAATGCAGTTAAATCATGTACTAGATTTACTAACAGCAATTTCACTGGATCGTTGAAAGCTCTTACCCCTGACGAATCAAATAACTAGTTTCTCTGGTAGCGCCAGCGGGACAGAGGCGGTATACCCTGGGCCTACACGGACCCCAGACTTCAGGTCAGTTTAGTTTGGCCCTTAACATGTTGGCCCTTGCAGGACTTAAACAAATAAATTTTTCACCCACTACTTTCAGATAGGGCCCATTTTCCTTGAAAAAGGAAAACTGCCGGATCTGATAATACTGCTTCCTCATTCCTGCATGGTAAAGCATCATCTGTGAGTTTATTGTCCTCATAAAATTGAAAGGAAAATAAGTTTTGCTTTTCTTTTCCAACTAGAATCTCCTCTAACCTTAAAAAAAAGACTACTGAAGTTTTAATTAGTTCACTCTCCTACATATACTATATTTTGCCATGTATAATGTACACTCATGTTTTTGGCTCAAACTTTATTAAAAAAATTCATTTTAATTTTTTAATTCAATTTTTTATTTATATTTAGATATTTGTTTTTTGTATTATAAAGGAATTTTTACATTTATTTTTAATATAATATAGTACAAGAAATTTAATGTAACAAATAATTACAAAACACAAAACTGGTTAGATATAAGGTACAGGAAATTTTAGGTACTGGTAACAAATTTGTACTACCCATGTATAATGCACAGCCTTATTTTTCCTTAAAAAAATTTGGGCAAAAAAAAATATGTCTTATACACAGCAAAATACAGTAATTGTAAGGGAAAGGACATGTGTTTATTACATTTTGCCTTGAGATCCTCAAAAAGACATTCTATCTGGGATCATGCCGGAGTCCATTAATGTAAGCTTGAAGTAATTATAATTATGGGTTTGATTATCACATTTTACAAATCTTTCTTTTCACTTTAACATCTATTATTGAACATCTGTACTGAGGTCAAACTGTATCATAGGTTTCTAAGAGATGCAAAATGAAAATGTGACAGTATTTTCAAATGAGGATATTAAAAGCGATTCAGAGAAATAAATGCAGAAGTGGAATAGCACTAAAATAACATGAGACCATGTATATTTTTAAACAATGGAAATTGTACAGATAATGTTATAACCTCAGAGAAGGAAGAAATCAATCCAAACCAGAGTGAATAATAAAGACTTATAAATTGCATGTGTTAGGCCCACAGTCTTAGAAAACAGAAATATTCAAAATAGCAGAAAGGTAAAAGCTCCAAGGCAGAAATGATCTTAACATACCTGCAAAGTGGCTAGTTTGGTTAGAAATAGTTCAAGTTAATGAGAAAAAGGATGAATACACAAGGTAACAAAAAGTTATGATAGAATGCAGTAGTTACATGAGGCAAAGAAAAAAGTCGTATATCTATGGTCACTTTTATTTCACTTCTGTAGTTTTCATACTTATCATCACTCGCTAGTGTATTAATAGCCACTGTCATTGGAAGATTCATTATAAACTCAAGAAGTTTTTTAAAACCCTAAAACCCATCTTATACAACTATGATCTTAGGCACCAGAGTACAGGTACATTAATATTCCCCTCTTTGTCTTTTACGTCTAGACCCTAGAAGTGATAGAGAGAAATCCTCTTCTCACCATCATTCTGGCTAGGTTACAAAAGTCAAGGTGGACTTACATGTGACACTAACTGTGCACATATATTCATTCAGAGATAAGGAAGACATATTCTTGCTTTCAGGGATTTGACAATTGTGTAGGAGAGACACACACGTGCATGTTAACATTATCTCTCTGTATAAAAGAAATGTGTTATTTACAATAATAGAACTCCATTCAAGACATGGAAGTTGTGGAAATGCCATTCTTTCTGGGAGACAAAACAAAGGTGATTCCTAGTTAGAATTTAAACAGAAGAATAAAATTTTATAAGATACATTGAGGTTAAATGGGTATTCCATGAAAGATAAATACCATGGACAGAGGCAAGGTGGCATGCAATACTTGTTATTTTAGGAGAACTATGAGTATTTTGACATTCTTGGAGCCTGTAAAAACCAGGATGGTAGTCCTGAGAAGTCAACAGAACAGATCATTAAAGAACTCCAGCTTCATTCTACAGGCCATAGAGAACCATTGAAGTATTTAAGCTAGGAAAAAAACATGATCAGATTTACACATCAGAAAGATCGGTTTACCTACAATGAAGAAAATGGTTTAACTATAGTCTGGAGACAGAACACTAACATAGGTGGCCATTACAAGATTCCAAATATACCCTGATTGGTGTGGCTCAGTTTGTTGGGCATCGTCCCCAAAGCAAAAGTTTGCTGATTCAATTCCTGGTCCGGGCACGTGTCTAAGTTGTAGGTTCAGTACCCTGTTGGGGCTCATGTGAAAAGCAACTGATCAATGTTTCTCTCTCACTTTGATATTTCTCATCCTCTCTTTCTACCTCTCTTCCCTCTCTATAATTTTTTTTTAAGGAGAATCCAAATACAATATAATGAAGGCTTGAACCAAGACACAGCAGTGAGTATAGAGAGGGCAGTATATATGTGAGAGCTATTTAGGAAATAAGATTCTCAGGACTTGATTAATTAGTAATAATACTAATGATGATAATGATCATAACAATACCTAGTGCTTATTGAGGGCTTATTATAGACCAGGCTTTGTAGTCAATGCTTTTATTCAACCAATCAAGCAGGCACTTTTAATTCCCCTAAAACCTGTCACCTGATGTGTTCCAACTCAGTAACTTGGATCACCTTTTACCTAATAGCTTAGGCTAAATGTTTTCACCCCTGATTAATCTGTTCCATCTATCCTACATTACATTCAACTCATCAGTTGAATGCATTACTATCACTCTTCATCACCTCCATGGCAACAGCTCTTGTCCAAGCTATGATCATCTTTCTCCAGGATTACTTAAAAGTGCTTTCTAACTGATTTCCTTGTTCTTGCCCTGTTCCTCTACAAGCCTAGTCTTCCTACAGTAGTGGGAGCGATAATCCCCATGACTCAGAAGTGCCGGCTGATTCATATCACAATTAGAACTAAGTCAGAAGTCAAGGCCCTGACGTGAGAAACCACTGGTTACCTCTCTATTGCCTTTCGGTTTCCTCCACTGTGCTCATCCTACTCTCAGTGCACCTCTGTGCTCTTGCTTGAACACACACCGGCATGCTCCTACTTCAGGTCCTTCGTGCTTGTCCTTCCCTCTGCCTGAAAGGCTCTTTACAGGATTCTCTCCCACAAACAGATCTCTGTTCAAATGCCATTTCCTAAAAGATGCCTTCTCTGGCCTTTCTATCTAAAACAGCACCTCTTCCCTGTTCTCCCATCATTCTATCCTCCAACCATCTTTCTCTTTCTTCATTATAGGTATTGTTATCCAGTGCATATAACTGTTTATTGTTAGCTGACTGCCTTCCCTGATAATACAAATAGGGGTTTTTAAAAATGTATTTATTTTTAAACAGAGGGAAGGGAGGGAGAAAGATAGGGAGGGAAACATCAATGTGTGGTTGCCTCTTGCGCATGCCCCTACTGGGGACCTGGCCTGTAACCGAGGCATGTGCCCTGATTGGAAATCGAACCACTGACCCTTTGGTTCACAGACCAGTGCTCAATCCACTGAGCCACACCAGCCAGGGCACAAATCGGAATCTTATTTAGCTTGTTCCATGTTATATCCTAGGGACTGGGGTAGTATCTACCATGCAGTAGGTATGCAATACTTTCTGAATGAACGTAAATAAATGAGTGAGTGAATGAGTACTCTTTTTATAGATGAGCAAACTGAAGCATAGAGAAATACGTAAATTTCCTAAGTGCATAAAGCTATCGGGGTCATTAGAGCTTGGTGGAAGGCTGTATAATATGACTAAGAACATGCATGTTTAACCACTATACGGTAGTGGCTTTATGTGCCTAGGAACCCATAGTGGAAGCTCCAGTTCAGAAAAGGAAGTATTAGAGGAAGGACAATAAATTTCTTCTCCTTTTTCTGTTAATATATTTTAGTTAAAATTTTAGGCCAGAGGTGAGTTCATAGGAAGAGTGTATTTGGTATAGCAAAAAGAGACAGTTGAAGATGGAGTGAGTCATTGTGGTATGATAGAAAAATGATGACTTGGAGTCAAAAATATTGTTTTCATATTAATCTCTACCACATAGCTATATAAGTGAGCTTCCTTCTTCCTATGTATAAAATGGCTAAAAATAATTCTTACATTGAATATTGTGAAGATCAAATGGGATAGTATATGTGAAATATTTTGCAAAATACTATAGTAATTCAGCGATTGTGGATTAGAGCATATCCTTTCTTTTCTTTCTCATGTGCTATATATTCTATTGTTGCAAGGGTGTGTTATATAGCTAAACATCACTTGTTTAGATGCTTCTGGCTATCACAGACTCAGCTGGTCTCCTGACGAACCACATACATACGGGGGAAATTTGCCTCAATCTGTGCTAACTAGCTGATGTAATTGCCCTTCTGTCTTATATTGCATAATTGCAGTCCTTGTATCAGGAATTGCTAACAGTGAAATCTGCAGAGAAGTCCAGAGACAAACTAACCCTTTGCACTTTCCCCCCTGTTTAATCCATTGCAAATTGTTGTTGCTGAATAATTTAAACAAACTGATAATGAGCCTCTTATGTGTGAAAAAACATAGATAGCAAAGTGGTGTCCCCAGAATCTTTAGTGTTTATTCAAATTAAAGATCTTAAAAGGACTTGTTTCAAGGGAAGTAGAGGGAAAAGTTTAAAAGCTTAGTCGTGGCAATTACAGGGAGCATGTTTTCTGTCTCTTCTCATAGAGATGCATGCATCTTATCCATAATGACTGCCAGCCTTCTTGTCAGACCAATTACTTTAAAACAATTGTTTTATTTGGAATAGATGCTACAGCCCAAGTGATTGTCCCTTGTCAGTGACATATTCAATTAAACAGCTCTGAATAGGAGTTCTGGAGGGCCTACTGCGTCTTGTCCAATCTTATCAGTCAACAAAGAACAACCTTAGAGACTTTGGTGCCTACTGGTTCCATTGTCAGGTGGTTTGAACATGTTGCACCTTCCCAGGGTTCCTCAGAGTCTTTCGTCCCTGTGCCTTTGACAGCCAATGACAGGCGTTGTCTCAGCAGTGTCTGGGTCCACAATGCCAAGAAAGCTTATGGCAGTAAATAAGATGGCAGCTGTGACAATCCTGACAGCTGGCTGGAGCTCAGGGTGGCAAGCTGAACCGGACTGTGAGCAGTTGGAGCAGCAGTGAGGTATGACCACCATTACTGGTTGGCAGATGTCAGTTTCCACACTGCTAGTTACTACAGGATGGGACGGACACTCTCGCATCATTATACAGTCAGGGAGAACTTTAAACAAACTCTGGCCATCTAACACGTCCTATACCTCCTTCTGAGGTCAGGAAAAATTACACATTCTCATTAAAACATAAATTATTTGCCTTTGTAGTACCTGTAATTGAAGAAGAATTTTGGGAAATAGCAATAGCAGATAATTGGCTCTTCCATGTTAAGAGGTGGAATCGTTGAAAGTAAAACTGATTTCAAAGAAAGGTTTATTGTGCTGGCTGCTTTCAGAGGGGTGCTGTTAGTTACATATGTCTTAGTATTCCCTTGTGTAGAAATTGTACATGTCCCCCATATCTTTTGAATATTCTTTCATACTTTCTTTTCTCAGACAAACCCTCTATCCCTCTGCCTTTTAATATTTTTCTTATGTTCCATAAGAGAACTGATGATAAAAATACCTATTATCAGAGGAGATGAGTGTTGTAAAATATATATTATCAAAACAGGTAAAACTGGAAGGAGGCATACCATCGTGAGTTCATAAGCAGGGCACAATGGATTTCTGTGGCTACTTCAAATCTGAGCAGAAATACAGACATGTTATTTTGTCACAAGGTCGGTCAACCCAGGTGGGGTGAGCAGGCTCCAGAGCTGGAAATTTGTCATGGATCCAAAGTTGACCAAAAAAATAAAAATAAAGTTGAAAGCTGTCAGACTAGCTCTGTCAGCAGGTGGCAACAGAGCTGAACCTAGTCACAGAGAGGAGTCAGCACAATGACGCAGGCGCAGCTCAGGCCATGCTCTCACACGGCAGCCCTGCCAGGGGTTTGAGGCCGGTTCACCTAAAATCACTTCTCAAAATGTCCAACCCCCCAAGACACCCATTAGCTTGATAATCATATTCTTAATTAAACTCTGTCACAGATGTAACATTTCATATATAATAAGATGCCACTCCAAACATTTGTGAGATACTGTGTTTTTTTTAATCCTAATTTTTTTCCCAATGCTTCAAACATTGAGTCTTAAGTGGGTGAAATGCCTTGGAAAACCTCAAGAGTAGGCAAAATTGTCACTATAAAAGTTTACAAAAATGCCTCTGAGCTAAAACTATTTAGTAAAGATGAAAAGTTATATATTTGATAAATGAAATTTATAGATGAATGTCTCATTATGTAAAGTGATCGTTATGCCAATTGATTTTAAGTAAATTAGATTAAGGCAATTTGACATTCTCCCCCGAAATGTGCTTTCTCATTCTGAGATTCCAGGATTTCTGATGTGCACAACAAAGCCATTGCCCAAGACAGGGTTTGTTATGGCTCTATTTCCAATTAAGATCAATATTTCTAGTATAAAGTGATGACAAAAACAATATAAAAATAAATAAATATTTGCTATAGCCCAGGTACACACCCATGCACTTTACATTCACTTAATCAGTAAGTATAAACACTTAGTGAGCATCTACTACTATATGTCTGGCGCATTTCTGAACTAACTCAGGTAGTCTTCACACTGACCTTATGGCTCATTCCCAAATGAGGTTGGAGATGTGGGGGTAGCCACAGAACTGAAGCAAAGAAAAGTTAAATCATTGCCTAATAAAATGCTGAAGGGGGGTGGTTTAAACCTAGGCAGTCTGTGATAGTGATTTATTGCCTCTGTAGATGGTCTCTGCTGATGATTAGTTGTTAGCTATGCTGCTCTAGGGGATTTTTGAAGCTGGGCAAAACACAGAACAGGTTGTAGACATGTAGATGGCATACCCTACAGTTAAAAAGAAAATGTAAGGGCTATGACTTCTCAGTGATAGTCCTACTGGAAGATCAGAAATCACTGAGTGCATCTAATTATCTTCAGGTCTTAAAATGAGAGGAAAGAGAGCACCTATCAAAAGGAGCAAGTGATGAACAAAAAATCCCTGACAAAGCCTATTAAAAGAACCATAGTATGACATGTTGATAATTCTCATATTCTTTCTTTCTGCTGTCTAGTTGTTTATGGAGACACAAACTCTGTATTTTGGTACAGAAATATTTGCAAAAACTAAGATGGACCTACAATGCAAACTGACCCACTGGGGACAATCTTTCCACAGAAGTGAAATGCCTTCTTGAGCTCAGCTGGCGATCTGTTTATGCCCTGAAGCATGATTATAATGTTAACCTTGAAAGGTCCTAATGAAATGAGTTTGGTGGTCTCAGCCTATATATTTTTATATGCACTGGTGCATGCCTTGGAACATATCTTGATGGACTGTCTGTGGAATAGCACAGCATGTATCTGAGATTACAGTGTGACCCACAGTGTCCACACTATTATTCCTATTTTTTCCCACATGATGCATCTCTCAAAATTCAGCTTAGAAAGGAGAAATGACTTCTTAATGACAGTCTGTACATTATTGATGGAGCAATAGGGTGGCAAAGTGATAACTCTAGGTGTCTTGTTTGCCAGTTGATTAACCAGAGTGTGTGCATTCCCTAGACAAAACATGCTTTGCAGAAAACCAGCTATCTATTCAGTCTCTCACCAATGACAATATTGTAACATTTGAGACTCCCCCTTTTCTCAGAACCTTGGTTGGAGTATGACTCTTTGAATCAGATTGTAAACTAAGACATTGCTTTAAAATTGAAATGCATACAAACCATTTGAGTGAATGAAGTAGTGTTAAGAACTTAGGTCGAAGTAAATGACTGAGTAGTAGTATTTGTATTTCATAGAAATGATGACAGGTCTCCTGGATAATCTTTCTAGGTTTTAAGGCATGAAATCTTTATACATCTGGGAGGGAAATGAGATTGCTACAACTATTACATTGAATTCAAATAAAATATTTAGAAGTGAAGTGATCACCTTGTAGATTAAAGTTCAGTATTTGAGCCACTGTCTAGTGAAGTTCTAATGAGACAGTGCTGTCCTTTCAAGAAAACACGAGGGATCAAGCTGTAGCTTTCCAATCTTCTGTATCAACTTTGGAACCAGTGTGGCAATGTCAGCAGTCTAGTCTCAGTATCCTGGAGGAAAAGACATTTAACTTCTCTTGCATTCACTGTAGAGGGAGACTTGAATGTTGGATACAATTTAGTAGCAAAACTTTTCACAGCTAAAAACTTTCGTGCCTCACTCCTTTCAATATGAGTGTCACCTTGATAAATAGCTTGCATTCTTTATATTTAAGTTCTTTGAATGGAATTCAGGATATTTTTCTCTGAGGCCATTAGGAATTTATGAACCATTTTTCTTTTCTCTAGTCTTCAGAGAAGAATCTACTTGTACAAAGAAACCTCCAAAGCATTTGCCATTTTATAGAGTGAACCTATGAGCAAATATGAAACAGGAAACTCAGATTTTAGGAGTTCTGAGGGGCTGTAGAACTGGAGAACATGTATTTAAAGAATATAGACAAAGCACAAACCTTTTATTCTTCCTCATTGAGCATCTTTTCTTCTGTGTCTTACAGAAAACTTAAATTATAAAATTATTCAAATGTTAGCCATTTCTTTGAAAATCTCCATTAGTTATCATGTATTAGCGGTGGCATCTCTACACATCATTGCTGTTTTCTCATTACTCTCAACGTACTCGAGGAATGCTGGGTTCCAAATCCCCTGTGACTTCTTCTCCTGTCTAATGCAAGAAACTCAGGCAAAACTACAATAGAAAAGGGAGATGAATTATTTAGCCTACAGAAGAGAAGGCTAAGTGGGTTTGAGGACTGTAAAGGAAATTTAATAATAGTCTTCATGTACAGAACAGATATTATACAGAGATTGATGACTAGCCTTTCTCTGCATTTACTGAGATCTTAATAGGAGGAAATAAAATAGGAGAGACTAAAGTAGCAATGAGGAAAAGTTTCCTGATGTTGAAGTGTGTTGGTTATGGTTGTGTTCAGTTCATCAGCCAATATTTATTAAGTTTCTTATATGATGTCACCGTTGCCCATTCCAAGATGAAATTGTTTACTTAGGAAATTTTAAAAATATATTTACATTTTGTCTAAAGTTATTTAGCTGGTCCTGTATAAAGGCAGAGAAACAGATAATTGGCTTAATGACTTTTGTGGTTTCTTCAAAGACTCACAGCAGAAAATGCAAGATGCTGATACATACGTTTATACTAACATAACATGGATTTTCCCAGCACCCATCTTCAGAAAAATAGGAAAGAAGTATGAACATCCATCAATGGAATCCTTCAGGCCCCAACATCTTTAAGTCCCTCTTAAAAGCAGAGTCCAATGGTGCTTCACTAATTTCCTTTAGTTCCATTAATGTTCTCTTGCAGAGCTAGCCGTGAAGCCTCATTGTATTGGTGACTTTGGCTACTATTTCAGTGGCTCGCCCTACTTAAGGAAATGATGACCATTGACTTGGGCCAGGATATTTGTCTCTCTGGTTTTCTACCAGTGGCACACAAACCTACTTGCTACTCCAATTTCTGCTTCAAGGATCTCACACTTCTGTCCATCTTAGACATTTATTCTTCTGACCCCAAATTTGCATAATCACTAAGGTTAAGAAGGATCTTTTCATCAATAGAAAAATTATGAGTTATTAACCTACTGAATGGTGAGGACTTGCTCTGTCAGTCAGGACAGTTTCCGCATTGTGCTGAATTCAAGGACATGTGTGTTGCAACATTTTATATGAACATAAAACTGAAAACCCTAACTGATATTCCAGTATATAATAATTGGCTTCAAACAGTTAAAGCATATGTTGAATGAGTTCCTGACTTCCAAGGCACCCTCCCTCTGTGGGTTATCTTCTTGGTTGCCTCCATTGCTAAGAATTTCAAGTCATGGATCCTAGAGCTGCCAGTTACAGAACCATCTTACCATTTTTCAGTTGTAAATCAGGTCACCTTGCAAATATAGTCTCTTGTCACCAGCTTTCCAAACAAACTTTTCCATGGTCTTATCTCTCCTATTTCATTTAGATAGGTAGATGCAAGGTATTTTAAAATCAGTTGTTATAAAGACATATGTCTTAGCACTCCTAGAACATTTGTTTTTGCATATGATCTTCTCAAGCAACTCGCGGCTTAGATATGATTAAATAGCATACAAATGAGTCAGGCCAGGGAGAAAAAAGGGTCAAAATTATCTTTTTAAAGATAACTCCAATTCACAAACATGATTCTAATCTTATTGGATGAAAACATACAGGTTTATTTAATCAGAGCTAAAATTAAACATTTTCAAAATGTGAATAACTGTTGAACAGTATTTTCACCTCTTGTAGCCTGACAATATATAGGAAACTGAGAAGTTAAGGGGAAGACCAGAGGAAGTACTTTTCTCAGGAATGAAGAAAGTATGCAACTCACCCAAGGTGCACCCTGAGTGGTGGCAGAATGTCAGTAATCACATTATAGATTACTAGTATTAGTATTTACATAATTCTAAATCCAAAGCCCACATATTTTCCTTCCTATTAAACCAACCCTTACAGTAAATATAAAATATTCTTACTATGTTATATAATACTTCAAATTAAAATTGTAAATGTGTTGCACCAACAGGTGTGGCTCAGTGTGTTGGACATTGTCCCATGGGGCAAAGTTTCACCTGTTCGATTCCCGGCCAGAGCACACACCTGGGTTGTGGGCCATTTCTCCGATTGGGGGCACATGAGGGGCAACCAATTGATGCTTCTCTCACACATTTTTCTCTTTCCCCCTGTCCTTCCCTCTCTCTAAAAATAAATAAATAAAATACTTTAAAAAAATTGTAACTATGTTAATAGCCTCTGTTGATGATTCGTTCCCTCGTCTCAGGGGCCCTTTGTTTCTTCACTTGGTATCTAGGACACCATTTCTCTTGGTTTCCCTCTTGCTTCACTAGAAACCTTTTCAGTCTTCCAAACTCCTGTTTTTGAAAGGAACCAAGCCTTAGTACATTGACCTATATTAACATTAAACACTTACTCTTCAGGATCTCATAAAATTTTGTCGCTTTAAGTATGATCAGTGTGTGCTCATGGTGTTAAATTCATATCCACATTTTGGAGCTCTACTTTAATCTGTAGACATATATGTTCAACTTCCTACTCAATATCTCCTATTGAATGTCTAATAGATCCTTCATAATTATCATGTTCAAAATTGAACTCTTAACTCTGCTGACCTCCCCAAACCTGTTCCATTTTAGTCTTTGTCATATTGACGACAACTCTGCAGTACAAATGTTTAGATCCAAATCCTTAAAATCATCTTTTACTTTTCTCTGTACTCTACATTTGATTATTAGAAAATTGTTTTGGGGCTCTACCTTTATATATTTCCAGAACTAGACCACATTTCTAAAACATCCCTACTGCTCCTACAACTAGTTCTACTTCACCTCCATTTCTTGCCTGAATTACCACTGTAGCTTCCTAACATTTTTCCAGCTTCCACTCTTGCTTCCCACAGTCTATTCCCAGCAATTCATGGTATTCACTCAGTTGTACCATGAATTATGGAACAGTTCTATTCAAACTCTCCAAATTTTCTTAATATTTTGCAAAGTTAAAACTATAAGGCTTACAAAGTTCTTCAAGGATCTATGAGATTTGACCCTCTGTTATCCTGCTGACAGGATTGCTTACTACTCATTCCTTTCTCATTCTGTTCTAGCCAACTACCTGGAAGAGCCAGAATTCTCACCTGTTCCTCACATACTCCAGGAAGCTGCTGTCTCATAGCCTTTGCACGGGCTCTTGCCTCTGCAATGGCTCTTGCTTCTGCACAGAATGCTCTATCACCAGACATCTACAGGGTGACACCTTCATTCCCTTCAGTTCTTTCTTTCTATGTCATTTTAGGATGATCTTGACTGCTCCTTCCCTCCCAATCTTTCTTACCTGGTATTATTTTTATCCCTTTCATGGCATTTATCACTTTTTAGAATTCTATGTAATTTAATTATTATGCTTACTTTTTTACATGTTTTCTCTATTCATGAAAAAATGAGACTCACAAAGCAGGTTTTCTAGTGGCTTGTTGATGGATGAATTCCCGTAACAGAGAAAAATGCCTGACACATTTGGCAGTCAATTAACATTTTTAGAAAGAAAGAAAGATAAAAATGAATGAAAACAACAAAAGAAAGAAAGAAAAAGATTTTTTTATTGTGGATTCTACAATATATCTCTTAATTGATAGCTTATTCTCTTGTAAAACTACAGAAATTAAACACTAGAATAGTAATTTACAATAATTAGGGTGAGAACACTCTGGAGGGACTTTTAAAAGTACCACAGAGGGAACTAGATGTTAATAAAAACTAAAGATGTTTCATCACAGCCAAGAGGAGCCTGAGGAAACCTGAGAATTAAATGTAATGTATTCTGGATGAGATTCTGGAACAGAAAAATAATATTAGATAAAAACTAAAGCAATCCAAAGTATGGATTTTTGTTAATAATAATGTCTCAATATTGGTTTATTAATTGTAATAAATATATCCCACTACTCCAAGAGGTTAATCGCAGGGAGACTGTGTGGGGGTTATATGAGAACTCTGTATCATAGCAGCCATTTTTTCTCTAAGTCTAATACTGTTTTACAACAAAAAGTTTACGTAAAATGTATAAGAATCTTGACTAGGAAAAACTGATGTATGTTTTATTTAGAACTTTATTCTCTTCCTTCTTTCCTTAACTTTATTTCCATCACATAGGATTTCTATGTGACACCAATAAGACTACTTGAAACATTTCCCAGTATCCAAATATGTTACGATAGTAATTTGATGTTATGTGTACTCTCATGTATTTTATGAGGCCAAATAATTATAGCAAGTTAGAAACTAACAGTTATAAAGGCCTCAAAGATCCTTGATTATCTCCAAACCCCTTCTAAGAAAAAAAAATTTAGCACTATCCCTGACAAGTAACTATTTGGGGAAATTTATCTGTAGAACAGAGGAAATTTTAAGGTGTGAACTTTTTTTTTAAAAAGACACCATTGGGAACATATTTGAAGTTAGCACCTAATTTGATTAGTTGAAATAGAAAGGAAAATTCACAAGCAAAACATATAAGTATATTTAAAAAGTACATTTAGTAATCGGAAGAAAACTTTGAAACTAAAACCAGAATAAAATGCAACAGTGGAAAAACGAAGAGATTAGTTCAACACCTGTTGCCAAATATGAGATATACTAGAAACTAATCAACATTTTGTATGTGTGTAATTTTGATCATAGAACACAATTTGTACGCACTTGGAAGAAAACCAAACTGTAGTATATATAACTTCAGGAAGATAGAGTATTATCTATACTCCGTCCGACCTGTATTCAAATTAGAGTGTCTGTGCTAAAGTATCACCATTCTGTATAGGCAACAGAAGTGCAGTCTATGGCATTAATGACTCTCATACTATAAAAACATGAAGTTACAAGGTCAGAGAATATGAGCATAATTTGGACACAGAATTAGGTAGCCCTTTGAGACTAAGGAAGGGTTGGTAGAGACAACAGTGACAGAGCGAAAGACGAACACAGAGACACAGAAACAGAGAGAGGTGGTAGAGACCGCCTTAAGATGCGGCACAGTCCATCCCGGAAGAATTTCAAGGTGGAATGTTTAAGTGGAGTAAAGAAAGAGTGCTTTTTGATTTTATATTAATATGTAAATTTAAATATGCTTATTTGAAAATTTCTGGGGTGTTGTATATGACTTAATGAGTTTGTTCTTGTTGATTCTAGTCTGATCAGCATGGTTAATAAATTATGCATAGTTATATATTCACAACGATCCTTTTGTTCTATTGAGTAACAATTATTTATTGCAGCTTGGGAGCAGCTCCAACTCCTCCCCAAACCTCCCCAGTTAGGGCAATCAGAGAATAAGGGTGCTCTAGGCAGCCTGTCCTGTTACTCATTTGCTGTCACCCAGGAAGCGGTAGTAGGACTGGAAGGCAGAATAACCTGTCACAGCCGTGCGCACTGATCTGAAGCAGGTGCAAAGGAGGTTGTGACAGTACATGTGACCAGGAGGCTTTTCCAACTCTACATGGCCAGTCCAAAGGTGGGGATGGGGGGAGAGTTTAACTCACAAACAATTTCCGCAGATGAGTTCATCACCTTGTTGGGTTACTTTTTGAATGAGTTAGGTTATTATCTTTCACGCTTAATAATTACTCCACTGAGAGTGAAAACTGGGCAGACTGTTGACCTGAAGTTTTATGGTTTCTGGCATCAGTCTGCAATATTGGGTAATTTCACTATTAGGGGCATTGTCATCACTGACCTCCAGACTTTGCATTCAGATCAGGTGATTTTCAATTTAAGAAGAACACTTTACCTAACCCTAACTTCATCTGGGTAAATGCTTATCATTTTTTTTTTTTTTACCATAGCAGTCTGTTTCACTGGTGCATATCTTAAATAATTATTTCCCTTATGTTTTCTCTTTCTCTTTCAATTTTAAATAAGTGTGAGATTAATGCACTCAAAGGAGGTTAGCCAACAAAATAGGCTAATTGCAAACAGGCAGAACAGGTAATGTTTTTACAAGCCTTAATGGTGTTCAAAATGAAAACCCTGTGCTTTCCTTGAGCAATATATCCATCCTCAACCTAAAAACATTCCTTAAATGTTACCAGCCCAGGGAATTCAGCACATTTTCAGGCCAAAGCCCTCCTACAAGACTGCTCTCTGGTGGGTCTACAAGACATCACTACAAGTTCTATTGAAACAATGCTAGTACAATGATTTAGAATTTGTGAATGAATTTGAGAGCTAAATTAAGAAATGAGCTGTTGCTCCTTGTAATTGGAGATGGTAAGACCTACTTGTTAGAATCCCAACATCCACAACTTCCTCAGCTTTGTATGTGTCTGTGTTCCTGGAGAGCTTTTACCATTTGCACAGGTCTTCTTGTCAGACTAAATACTTCCAGAACTCGGGTGGCTCACTCTTAGATGTCAAGGGTTCTAGACCTTCATCAAGCTATTTATCTTTCTATGACTACTTCAGAGTTTTTGACCTTAGTAAATAAACGGTATCACTCAGAATGAACACCCTGCTTCATCTGCCTGATATTCAGATTAGAAGCAGTAAAATTAGTACTTCCTTTTATTTGTACCATTTTGATTTTCTCTGATGCCCTGCTACTACCCTATATACTTGCCTGTTTTAGCTCTTCTATATCCCATAATTTCCCTTCAAAGTAATATTTGTCCTATCTAGCTCATTTATTGTTTCTTCTTCATTCTAAACCACATTCTGCTTTGAAATTCCATCCTTTTTTGTCATTTCCTGTTATTCTGCCATTTCATTAGTAATACTGCTGACTAATGTACCCTACTGTCCAGCAAAATTTCTGGCATGGAACATATACCTAATATCGGTTGTATGAATAAATAAATATATGGATACTAGTCATTCTCAGATATTATTCACTATGTGAGAATCATAAACTATCCAATCAAATTTTTCTAAGATTTGTTGAAAAGTTGACAATGCCCTGCCATCACAGGTATAAGCAGTGCTTTATTCTCTCTGATTTTTCTCAATATCATTTATGACAGTGCATATGAAAACACTAAATTTGTTATGTATGATGGTTGTCACTATTTCTTCATTCTAGTATCTGTGACTGATTTCTTAAAATAAGGAAATAACAAAGACCATCTTTGCATATATTTTTATTTGCTCTGTTAAATATGTCTAATGTTCTCTTTATTAATTTTTATGGATCTTATTTGTTTTATTGACTTTTGTAGTAAAATACTATTTGAAGCTACTCATGATAGAGTTTGGGGGTCTGGCCAATAGTTTAGAAGAGTTAAGAAAAAGCTATAGGATCTGATAGTGTTGTGGTCCTAAATTTGAGGTGTTTTACTTGAAATTCTCTTGCTGGATTAGGATTTAAAAGCAACCCCTTCAAATTGCAATGTCTATACTCTCTTTTGAGACCTTGAGTCTAACTATAACCATTTTAAGAACATATCCTTAGACCATATTCAGCTCTCTCTCTTCCCTTTGATTTTTGTTGACAACTGTGTACTATTTGTGCACATTCCTGCTTTTTCTTAAAAGTAGAGAAAACATGTCTTCTCCCACCCAAGAACCAGCATAGTGTTTTCTATTAAATAGATGTTGAACCAATATGATTAAATAAATCATAGACAATTAGTGAAATGAATAGAATTAACATTGTTCTATTTCTACGAAAATTTATAATGCTCCAACATGCTGCCAAATGGCCAAGTCTATTCTTCATTGATTTCTTGTCAATCATTAAATACATATTTTATTGTTCCATTTCACTTCATTGTTCAGAAATACCCATTCCAGCCAAAATTTATTACTTGTCCTATGCTATTTAGGTCTGCTTGCTGGCTCCAAATGACCACAATATCATTTTACAGATATAATTTACACTAGATAGAAAGTTTAATACAGTTTCTCAACATTTGATCACTTCATAATGTCATGTTTTTTAATTAATGGTATATTGTATCTTATTTCACTAAGTTAAAATGAGTGGAATAAAAATTATAGTGCCTAGAAAGTATAATTTTAGTATTTAAAATAATTAAGAGAATATATAACTAGAAGTCACATTTTTTCTTTTAATTGATCACTACAGAACATTCTGATAGCGCTGTTGTTAGATATCAGTGTCCAAGAGCATGATATCAAGTGATATCACATGGCTTAGAGAAGCTATAAGTTGAAATTGGCTTTTCCAGAATCATCCTGTCTTACCTTGCTTGCACTGCAAAGAGACACATAAGTACCTAATTGTATTTTTCAATTTCACATAAACTTTATCCATTTGTGATTAGACCATTTGATAGAGACCACTGTCTTGAATCACATTTTCTCCTATTTTAAGCTGTCAAGAGTTTAGCTAAACAACTCCATGGTTTGGCTGCCTTGGCATCCACTTTGGTTGGCCAAACAGCCTGCAGGGCCCTGAAATTGACACGAGGCCATTCATGCAAACTCGTGTCCTAGATAACAGCCCGCAGAATGACAAACAACTGTCAGTTTCTGATATGACTTCCCCAACAGCCCGTGTGATCAATAGTCCCCCACCTTCCAGGGCTTCCCCTTGTACTTAGATGTGACTCCCATACAACTTACCAACTTCTTTTGGTTGGAATTGACCAATCTGGCCTTAGCCAAGGAGCCCCAGAGCACTCCACTCATGGATCCTAATAAAGGCAGATGCCTCAGGTCCTACGGCTCTCTCTGCTGGCACTCTGCCTTGCCCTCTCTGTGTAGCCCATCAAACATTCTGTGTACTTCCCCCAGGACGAGTGAGTAATGAACTTCTCTATTTCAGATTTTCTTGTGGTCTGTTGTTGAACTGTAATTCACCATTTGACATCCTGTGTTCCACTTAACATGTGCGAATTCAACAAAGTAAGAACATGAGCAAATTAATTTGCCAAAATACAATATAAATATTAAACTGAGCAAAATTCAGCCAGATCTTTTCTTCTTATGGAGAGAAGCTCAATAGATATGGAGCCCCGAAAAAGAACTATTTATCTCTAGTTAGAAAAAAACACTGGATTAAATGATTATGAAAAACAATATGAGACTACTTAAGCAGGTATAGAACAGTATGGAAAAAAAACTTAGCATAGATTTATAAAAAAGAAAGATGAGTGTAGGGCTTAACGAACCAATTAACTTTCATCAGGCAAGAGAGTCAATGAGTTCTTGACAGGGGCAAAGCAATAGACATAATTTGTTTACAGATTAAAAAGCCTCTTTGACACGCTACCACATCATAGACAAGAACATGAAATCAGCAAGTTATTTATGGAAAAATTATACATTGAACAATGGTGAAGAACACTGACAGGCATTCCGGATTACATACTAGAAAGAAGAACTAAGTGGAGGAGGGGGCTGCAGCTGTGCCCACGTGCCATCTCTCCTCACAGAGACATTTGAACAGAATGGAAAGTTAGGAAGAAAGTAGCATTGCCAATCAACACTATGGATTCAAACAAATTAGAATCAGATTGGGCCTCTTATTAGACATTTATTTTCTTGATTTTCTACTTTGAATGAAAAAATCTGGAAGAGTTTTTCACAAAAATAGCTATGTATTTCATGCCAAAATGGATTCCACATACTAATGGATGATTTAGGACATAGATAAGAGCAGGTCAGATCCTTACTCCATTCCTTCAGTCAGAGAGTTAGATACAGTTTCTCCCTTTTCACTTCATGTTTTCCACACCTGTAAGTCCAGCACAGCATGTATCTGACTGATTCTATGTACTTCAAATGAGGTCGCATTTTTCATATTTTTACATCAGTACTGGGTCAGACTCCAATATTTTTATACCTCAAATATTTTAATAATTTTGTAAATTTGATTAATGAACTAATCCTCCAGAAGGTTAATTTTGACAACTCATTTTCATATCCAAAGGTCTTGTTAATCTGTCTATTGTTTCCTTCCTTTTTCTCCATTATTCTCAAACTTATTTTATTTGAGACTCTAACATCTCTAACCTATATTATTATAATCAGTACTAACAACTTCCAATTTTATGTTTGTTCTTTAAAACATGCACTGTACTAATAGCTTTAAAATATTTGTTGTAATTTTTATAATGCTAATCAAGGTAGGTATTGCTATGTCAATTTTAGAAATGAGGAGAAGGAGGCTTAGAAAGGCTAGCAACCATGCTGCAGGCCACGTGATTAGCATGAGAAGGACTCCACATTCCGCTGATACTCTAATGCCACTTTTCTGTGATATTTCATATAATTGTTTCCTACCTGTTGTCCTTGCTTTACTTAGTAGATCTTTCACATTAATATCAAAATTTTTAAAGAGACCATTTGATTTTTAATTTAAACTCTTTCAGTGAAGCCCACTCCTCTCATCCCTTGTGCCTCCGGACAAAGTTTAAACTCCTTGGTGTGTCATGTCAAGCTCTCACGTCAGGCCTCATCCCTCCTGTCAGGCCTCATCCCGCATTCCCCACCAGAGCTCCAGCTGCCGTGCTAAACTGGCTTCCTTTATGGCGAGTTCTTCTCCCAATGTTCATGCTGTTACGGTTCTCTTAGAATCTCCTCCCTCATTACCCACTAGAGCATGTCACAATTGTACTTTCTCTGTCATAGGACATTGCTTATAAGCTTCTTTCAGGGAAAGGCTATCATCTATTATCTCAACACTGAGTGGAAATGTTCAATAACAGGCTGCTAAATTAATGTGAGAATTATCCCAGTGATTTCCCTCCGTATTATATGTATGGATTTCAAATTTCACTTACACTTTGAATTAAATGTTTTCATTATGTATGTTCATGTTTAATTTCTGTCCTTATGTGCACAAATTTTTGTCAACTGAATTTTTCACTTAATCTCATTTATTAAAAAAATAAATATTGAGATATCATCATACATTTTTCAAATTTGTGTTTGGGCAGATGGATAATGTTACTTCTATTTGATATGCTTGACTATTTCTTTGTTTTTGAGCATTAAGGCGATTACAGTTTTATCCATTATGGATAAAATCACAATGAACACTAGGGTGGGATTTTTTTTAAAAATTATTTCTATAAAATTTTTCCTTAGGTACATACCTAGCAATAGTATAAGTGATCAAGGCATGAACTTTTACATGGTTTTAGAGAAGTGTTCAACAAACTATAGCCTGTGGGCCAAGCCTGGCCCCTAGCCTGGTTTTGAAAATAAAGTTTTACTGAAACATAGAGTCATTCATTTAGACATTGTCTATGGCTGCTTTCACAATCCAAGGGCACAGCTGGGCAGTTTGGCCCATAAAGCTGAGATTTACTACCTGGCCCTTTACAGACCAACTGGACAACCTTTGCCTAGAGACAAGTTACTCAACTTCTTTCTAAAAGGCAACTTTCATTACCAACAAAGTAAGAATTGACTGATTTTGCCATATCTTCTTCATCTTTGATGAGAATTATGATTATAGTATAATATTTATGAAGTGCCTTTTCTATATGATAGTCTCACAGTTTGTACTGAGAGGGAGATTAAAAGATCTAGACTCTCTCCCAAGGACCTGGCATCTTAGAAAATTGCCCTAAAGCTTGGTTAGATATGGTTCCAAAGGAAGTCTACTGCTTTTGGCATCACCATCAGCACTTCAGTGACGGCCAGGTGCTTCTTCCCTCTAGCTAATGAGTTCTATGCAGAGCAAACCCTCCACTAGGTTGCAATGCCAACAAAATCCAAGAAAAAATATAATAGCTCTAACCTATCAGACTGTTGTAGATATTTTGTCTTCCAAGAGCACAGTTTAATATTCACAAAAGTGCCTTAAAGTAAAATTTAGGGTATTGCATAAGGGTCTGCTGATCTGCTTTGGCATGGCATTATGCTGAGGTTTCATGTCAGGTGCAAGGGAGCTATCATGTTTTATCATTTCTGTGTAGCAAAATCAGGTAACATGGGTATATTATAGTTCTAATTATCTTCTTGTAATACATTGTGACCCAATTTGCCAAGTAAAAATGGAATGAAAACAGAAGCTTGTAGCAACACCTAAAATATCTTCTGAGTTGTTATCTCTTTAATGAAAAGCAACACTGGACAATTTCAACGCAAATTGCGGTTTAACATCTCATTAACTGAATAATGGCTTATACACATCATGCATTTCTGAGCACCTGAAGTGTTATAAAAATGTTACACCAAAATGAGTCAAGAATTCACTGTTCTATCCATCCTCAGATAACAATTGAGGTCTTTCTGTCCTTCATTATTACATAATAAAAATCTGTTTCTTCTTTTATCTCTCTCAGTTATTAGGTAGACTAAAGTAAGATTTCCAAGCAGCCTATTTGCTATGTTCTTTGGTGTTTAAATATTTCCCACTGTGGATTATATGGAAATTTGATTTTGATTTGCCCTTTGACTGGCATATTTCTTTTCTTAGGAGACTCAGGGGGGTCTAACACTAAAAGAGAAGTTGACTTTGTGAATAAAAGCCCTTCCAGAACATAAATTACTGCTGGGCTTCTTGTAGGGCCAGTAAAACAAATCTGACAACATTGTAACTGAGGCCTATTGAGACCAGTGTGTCCCTATTTTTTAGTTCATTTAAAGCATCCCTTCCAGAGTGATGTTTTTCCTTTCAGGAATCAAGTAATTTTACTGCACTGATTTCACTTCTTTTGCACAAACTTTTCTTTGAATCATCAGCTTGATTCTTTCACCCTGATAAGCCCTGGCTACTGGGGCTGGAATAGCTGTTCCATACCAGGCTTGAGTATCTGCAGGCGTTTCCCTCCTGTTTCACACTGAGCTAGCAATGAATCCCATCTGTTCTTTATCATCAGGAACTCACAGTGCGCTCAAAGCCATTCTTCAAATAAGGCTTTAAACTTTCATTGCAGCTTTCTAGATAAATATCAACATACATACATATACATACACACAGACATATACAGGGGTGCGCAAAAGTAGGTTTACTGTTATGAGTATGTAAAATACAGAATTTATTCTTATATTATTATTTATTTATTATTGTATTATTTTCCATATGAACAACTGTAAACCTACTTTTGTCCACCCCTCTGTGTGTGTGTGTGTTGTGTGTGTGTGTATGTGTGTGTACCCTATAATTCTCACATAGGTTTTGGATAATAAGAATACACAAGCCTCTGTGGACAAACCTCATTTGTATATGCTGACTGCTTTATCATTCTCCATGGAATAGTATCAGGTGACTAGTGATATGTCATATTTATGCTATTACTAAAAGGCACATTGTTTTCCAAAAACACTCGTGGATCTAGGTCACATAATCAATCAAGTGTTAACATTTCTTGATTTTTGCTTCAAGCAGCTCTTCATTGACTCAGACAGTATTCTTGTACTTGATGTGTTGTCAAAGTCACGAATACCATTACCAAATTATTCGGTTCATTTTGCTAAGGTATCAATACTGAAATACAGCAGTATATCAATTAGCTAGTGTACCACATGTGTTTCAAATAAATATATAAAAAAAACTCCACAAAAAGCTTTGCAAAATATTGTCTTTCTGCTTTATAATATAATTGAAAATAAATAAACTCGACTTAATATTCATTTTAAAACAAAGGGACAAAGCTGGGCTGTTACAAATCCTATGAGCGCTGCTCCAATATGTGTTGTGTGAAGGCATTTTAATTCAAAATTTTGCTTCACACAATGAAACCTGACAAATTCTGCAGGTTAGTACAAATTTTAAATAAATACGATTAGTTAACCTCTTCAATGTATCTTAAAGAATATCTAATATTTGATCACCCTCAAGTCCATCTCCAAAGTATCTGAACTAAATAAATCTTTCCTTAAGGGATTTGATAATACTTTTGCAGAAATATCATTGCTTATTTTCATTTTTCAGTATTTTATTAAAACTGTAAAATGTGATTGTACCTATTACTAGAGAATAAGATACCCAAAGTTTTAAAAAATAAATTCAAAGAGTAGCATAAATTCCTTGCAACTATGAACGCTGAATATAGAAAGATATACAAAATTATCTATTTTATACACATTACAGTTGACCCCTGAACCACATAGATCTGAACTGTACAAATCTAGTATAAGATTTTTTCATAAATACCATAATTTTATTTTTTCTTCCTTATGATTTTCATAATAACATTATTTTCTCTACTTTGTTTAATTGTAAGAATTGAGTATATAAAACATATAATATACAAAATATGTATTAATTGACTTTATGTTATCAGTAAGGCTTCTGCTCCATAATAGGTTATTAGTAGTTTAGTTTTGGGGGATTCAAAGCTATATGCAATTTTTGACTGTGGGTAAGGGGTCAGCACCCTTAAGCATTGTGGTATTCAAGGGTCAACTATACTTATAAAGATACTCCTAGAACATGCTCCCACCTTAATATATCAGATTTGAAACATATTTTTTTTGTGAAACATAGGTATTATTAACCAAACTTTCCATAGTAATTGCTAATAAATGACTCCCAAATATGTCTTAGTAAAAAGAGGACAAATTTAAAAGCTCTTGAAATCAAATCTATGACTTTTTAGACATATTTTTCTCACATAATATTATTAAAGCATAATCACTGAAACCCTTTAAAGTCAATTTATCTAGACAGAAAAAGTATAAAAGGTTGAACAAAAATTAATTATGAAATTTATAATGTCTCCATTAGTGATTAAGTTCCAGGGGGCCAAAAGAAGAGTTTGTATATATTTTCTTTGATATATTATATCTTTGTCCATTATATAAATTTTGACATTTTTATTTGCCTCTTTGATATTTTAGATAATTTAAATATTGAACTTGGAAAAACTGCAGTTTGAAAGTACAATGGGGTACAATAACAGACACAAACGTCTGTTAGGAGCAGTTGGTACCTCACATTTGTCCCAAAGTACCATTACGGAGGACGGCCTAGACCAAGGAAACATTGAAGGGAGTAATAAGAGGAACGTTACAGGAAGCTGTAGGCTTTGTTTAGATACCTAAAGATACAGATTAATTTGACATTTTCCTGTTTTTTTCCAAGTTCTAACAGAGAGGAAGTCGACATGTTTTGAAATATGTTTAGAAAACCTATTTTTCTTTCTAGTTGTGACAACTGTATTTATTGAGAAATTCTTACCTCTTAATCTTGATTCAAGCTAGTCATCCAGTCTCCAAATTTTGAATGACATGTGACTCATCTCAATCCTTTTTAAGATCCAGTTAGTCATCAAGTTATATAAATTTTATTTCAAGATATCTGTTATCTAAGTTCCTTTCACTTTGTGTTCATTGTTAATATCCTAAGCCACAATTTTATCACCTCACACAGATGAATAAAAGAGCTTTGTAGGTGTTCTAACTCAGTCTCCTCCATCTGTTCCATCCTACACACAACTGACAGACAAACTCTGTTTAAATCTTGTTTTAAAGAATTATGTCTATCTACTCACACTTCACAACGAATTTCAATAGGACATCCTATAACATTTCTTTCTATCCAAACAACCACATATCTTGTAATTTCTCAAATATAATTTTAGCTTAACTTATATTAGCCTCCACAAATTAGGGTTTTATTATCTACTGGGACTTATTTGAATTTGGCCCTTGAACTGAGTTTTAAAGCCTGAGATATAGCACCATATCTAAAAAATAATTTTTCTAATTGTCTTATGATTTTTTTCAAGTTGGTACTTTCTTGATAGACATAGTGGCTGCACTATTTTTCTTACAACTATGACCTAGCTTTTGATTTAGAACTAATAACTTATTGTGCATCTATTTCTCACTCAGAGTTTTTAAAGATATAAGTATATTTTAGGTTATATTGAAAGATACCAAATTAGAGATCCTTAAGTGATTTATAAACAGTCTCTAATCCAGTGACTAATTCCTTATAATAAGAAGAGAATCTGGACACAGAGTAGACAGAAACACTGGGAAAAACTTCATGTGACGATGTAGGCAGAGATTGACGTGATGTATCTAGAAGCCAGGAATGCCAAAGATTGACAGAAACTACCAGAAGCTAAGAAAGAGGCATGAAAGAAAATATCCCTTAGAACCCACCAGAAGGGACCAACTTGGTTAGCACCTTTATTTTGGACTTCTAACCTCCAGAACTGTGAGAAAATAAATTTCTGTTATTTTAAGCCACCCAGTTTGTGGTACTTTATTACAGTAGCCCTAAGAAATGAAAAAGAAATATATGTTTGTATATTGTTAATTGCTAATACACATTTCTATCTATGCATCCATCTATTTCCTGTTGTCATCAATTAATCTGTTCAAATTCCATCCATCTATCCATCCACCCATCCATCCACCCATCCTAAAAGAGCACAAATGTTCAAGTCAGTCAAAAACAAGTTATAAGATTTTCTGCAAGTTCTTAGTTTTTCAAAGCTTCAATTTTCTCATCTGAAACATGAATAAGTTTTAGTGTTAAATAAAATAAAATTTTGAACAGTACCAGAAACATTAGTAAGAGATCAATAATTACATATATATACTTGCATATACACACATAAATATATACACACATACACACATTTATACACATGCATGTATCACATACAGCTTCATAGTAGCAACTTTTACTTGTCTGCTCTATGTTCCCTTTATTCATTAGCAATATCTATCTAGCTAACTATGTAGTTTTATATGTCCATATATATATGAACAAAAAGCAGTTTTGTAACAGAAGCTGCTGGTTGTCTCCCAGTGGCCACACTCTCCTCCTTCCTTAAGAGCTTCACTAGAGCACATGAAAATTTGGAATAAAAATTACATTTTTCAGTAGCCCAAACTCACAAGTTGTGACCATAGGACTATATTTTGGCCATTAAGAATAAATGTGGAATTTCTGCATTAACTTTCAGTCAGAGTATTTAAAAGGAGAATGTACCTTTCTTTGTCAGATCACATCCTATTTGCTGACATTCTATTATTGTGATTAACAGGAGTTCAAGTAGGCAATTTGACAATTAGGTGGCAAATGCATGTTGAGAATAATAGAGCAAAAGATAGAAGGAAGATTAGTTAATTATAGTTTCTGTGCGAGTCAACTAGTTTTAACAGATGTCTGTGTACGAATAACCTGAGAATAATTAAATCTCAAAATAAATTTTTCATGTAAAAAATAAAACATATAAATGGGTTGAATACAGGAACGTTATATAAATACACTCATACTTAACTGTAAAGTTCTTTACACTTGTAATTAAGTCCCTGATGAATGTGGAACCTTCTAATCAGTCCCAAACTGCAGGCCCGCAGACATTTTGTAAGAGAGAAAAATAAGTTCTTTTAAAAATTTAGGTCACAGTTGTGCCCATTTGTATAACTTCTAATGTAAATATTCCCAAGTATTGCATATAAAAGTGAACAATATTCATAGTTACTTCAAGAATCTTCAATAAGTTGCTCTGATTAACCACACCACAAACCCTCCCTGTAGAAGCTAGTAGTACTGGCCCTGTAGTTGGCTGGCTAGGGCAAGCTATCAGGGACCCTGGAACTAGGTGTATTTTTGCTTTGATTTGCCATGTGTTGTCCTAAAAATATATATTTTTAGCCCCATTCTGCTTGTGAATCATTTGTATAAGGCTGTGTCTCTGACTTCTTCTGTTTGGTCTGATTTTTTTTTCCTTATGGAATTTGGGATTGTCTATTAAAAGTGAATAAAAATGGTTTTGGCCTTTTCCTAGTGTTGTTTTCCAATTCCTATGTAGCTTTTCTTCTCTCCTCTCTTCTCTCCTCCTCTCCCTTATCTCTCTTACTTCTTTATTTCCCTTCCTTCCCTCCTTCTCTCTCTCTCTGTCTCTCCCTCTCTCTGCAAAAACTGAATTTTTCTGTAAGCCCACTGAAAAAGTTGCAGTTTCTAACTGTTGACTTCACATTTTCAATACAAGAGACTAATAATAAAAGAGATTAATAAATGTAAATTCCAGCATTCCACATTTGAACATTGTCAACCACCAGAAACAATTGATCAAAAAATTTATCCCTGTGGTTGGATAATTATAAACCCCCAAAATAAATGTGGCTTAAATAGAAGGAGAATGTGTTAATTGACCATCAAAAGCCTAATCGATAAATGGTGCCCATCAATTATAACTTTCCTGTGTATTCTTCAAATAATAAGGAATCTACACAACATTACTTGGATTGCCTTGATTGTGAAAAACCACCACCACCACCATCACCAAATGATATTGATTACTCTAAACTCTGTTTCTCTGAGGTTATTTTAAATAATAATTTCTACATATTAAAATTAGTCTAAAATGAATAGTTTTTATTTATTGTGGAGCCTTAAGAACATTAAGTGCTTTTATAAAAACATTTAACTAGGTGTCATATATAAGATTACTTTAAAACTATATGATGTTCAAACAAGTGTTCCCAAGCATGTGGAGAAAGGGGAACTCCAGTGCATGGATGATAGGAGTGTAGATAGGTTTAGCCACTGTGGAAAACAGTATGGAGTTACCTCAAAAAAATTAAAATGGAACTGCTTTATAAGCCAGTATTTCCACTTCTGGGAATATATATCCAAAGAATCCCCAAACACTAATTCAAAAGAATATATGCATCTCTGTGTTCATTGTAGTGTTACTTACATTAGCCAAGATTTGGAAGCAGACCAAGTGTCCATCAGTAGATGAGTGGACAAAAAAAACCATGGTGCATTTACACACTGGAATACAACTTGGCCAAAAAAAAAAAAAAAAAAAAGGAAATCTTACCCTTTATAAAAGCATAAGTGAACCTGGAGAGCATTATATTAAGTGAAATAAGCCAGTCATAGAAACACAAGTACCATGTGATTTTACTCACATGGGGAATCTAGTGAACAAAATAAAATAACAAACAAAATAGGAACGGACTCGTAGAGAACATACTGAAAGCTGTCAGAGTGGAATTGGGGGAGTGGGACTGGGTGAAAATGTGAAGGGATTAAACAACAACAACAACAAAAAAACCCTCATAGACACAGATAGCAGCATAGTGATTATCAGAGGGGAAGAGAGGTTGAGAGGGAGGTAGAAGAAGTTATAGAGGGGATAAATAGTGATGGAAGGATACTTGACTTGGGTGGTGAACATGTAATACAATATACAGATGATGGATTACAAAATTGTACACCTGGAACCTATATAATTTTATTAACCAATGTCATCACAATATAAATACATACATATATACATACATACATACATATACACACCTGGGAAAAGAAGTAATCTGAAATGCAATAGGGGGATATTTTAACTGCTCGAAGCAGCACAGTATAGTGGTTATGAGAATACTCAATTGTCAAACTTTCTGGAATAGAATTCTATTTTCCTCACTTACTGTGTCATTTTGGGCAAATTACATAACCTCTTGATCTTCAGTTTCCACATATGTAAAGTTGTCTGAATATTAAGTCTCTTATTATTGGATTACATTGCATAACATACACAGAGAACTTAGAAAGTACCTCGCTTTGAGTGAGTGTTATACAAGTGTCAGTTATTGTTAATAACATTGTCTTTCCAGTTATTGCTCATTTTTATCTTAGAAATTCTTTTTTGTGTAGGAGACATTTGCATTATATAACTGATATGTAAGATCTATGGTTTTGAGCACCAAGTATAACTGACTCAGTCAAGAAATTCCCACACAAAGAGGAAAAATGAACATATCAAATTATTCACTAAAGCAAAAATTAATATTCATAAAATTTTAGATGAATGGGAACGTTTAATAACAACTAAGATACATGCCATATGAGGTCTGTCCGGAAAAAATACAGCCATCAGTAATATAACAAGAGCAGTTTATGAAACATTGACGTAACCTGGCAGCCAAGGAGAGTGGACTGAAGTGCATACATGGGAAAAATGATGACTTCTCTGTACTAGTCAATGGGGGTAAGAGACGCTGTAGAGTGAGCATGTGTACTGGGTGGCCATCACATTCAAAATGATTGAATAGAGCAATGAATCAGCATCCAATTTTGTGTGAAGCTTGAACATTCCTCTGTGGAAACTATTGGAATGATTCAGAAGGCCACAGCTATGGACAACTGGTGCTTGGTAACTTCACCAAGACAACATGCCTGCTCATGCATCACATCTTGTGCAGTTTTTTGGCAAGACATCAAGTCACCCAGGTGACTCAGTCCCACTGCAGTCCAGATTTGGCACTCTGTGACTTCTGGCTTTTCCCAAAACTAGAATCATCTTTGAAAGGGAAGAGATTTCAAACCATAATTGAGATTCTGAAAAATACGACAGCACGGCTGATGGCAATTGGGAGAACCGTGTGAGTTCCCAAGGTGCCTACTTTGAAGGGGATGGAGGTGTCATTCTCCTATGTACAATGTTTCTAGTATCTTATATCTTCTTCAGTACATGTGTTTATTTTTCATATTACACGGCTAAATACCTTCTGGACAGACCTCATACGTTGCCTTGTTAGAATATTACACATCTATCAAAAACAATGAACATGAAGACTTTATCACAATCAAAAGCTTTATATACTGATATATATGTATGCACCAAAATCTAAATTCTGACTCTAATAATAGTGTTGACAAGGACTAGAGAATAATGAAACATGAAAAGAGTTGACCTTGTAGTTGCTGATAATTCTGATGTTAGTTGTATAACTAATTTTGTAAAAATTTTCAAAATAAACCTATTTAAATAAAAAACTACAGTGTTTTCAAATCTATTACTATATTGAACATTTCAATGTATATGTATGTAATCAGGGATATGATTAGCTTCATACTTAGAAAAAATTGAAATAAATACTTTCTGATATTAAGAAAATGTCAAACATTAATAATGATGATGAGAAAACGTATATCATGGTAAAAATCTGACCATGCTCCTAAGGCCAACTCTTCTATTGTTTCCTAAATTTTTCACAACACTTGTCTTTGCAGGAACTGTATTCTAGCAATTATGTTTCTCTTTTTCTTGTATCATCATGTTTTTCTCTTTCTATTGATTATTTTATGTTTGAAAATTTTTCATTAAAGGCCACAAAAACTTCCCTCCTTTACTGTAAAAATTCCTGAAAGTGCTAGTTCCTGTAAACTATATGCATTACCAATGCTGTGTCACATTCTGTTCTCTCTTTTACTCACTGGTAACTGGCATTCCTCCCTTTAATTCATAGAAGAGACTCTTTTTATGAACACCAGTGATCTTCATTTTGCCAAATCATATATTCAATGCTTTGTTCTCATTTTATTTGACTTGCCAGGAATATTCATCAAAGTTGACATCTGCTTTATATACTATTTTTCCAAGGTTTGCATGACCAAGGTCATGGTTCCTCCTGTCTCAATACTGCCCAGTCTGTCTACTTGGCTTCTTTCTCTTTCAGTAGATGTCTTCTAAGTTTCGGTGGCCCAGGTTTTTGACCATGGTTTTATTTCTTCTGTCTGCATACTGCATTCTTTATCGACATCAGTGTCATGGCTTCCTGAGCACCCAACAGGCTTCGGATTCTCTATTGTACATTTCAGTCCCAGTGGAACTCTCATTACCCACCTGCTAACTAGATATCTCCACTTGTTGTATGTAATAAGTTTGGCAAACTTAGCATGTCACAGAAAGAACTTTTGATTCCTCCTTCTTCAACATCCCATTTCTGAACGTTCCCCTCCTATGTATCTCAGTAATTGCCATTTTCATCATCCCTCTAACCCCCACAGTCTGGCCAGGTCCATATTCAAGAAATCATTTTTATTCCTCTTGTCTCTTGCTTCACTTGCAACTCATCAGCAAGTCTTGTTGACTCTACTGGCAAATATATTTTTAATTTATCTATTTCTCATCATATCCATTATTGCTACCTTCATCTAAGTTTCTGCCATTTCTTTACTAACCCATTGCTATTGCCCTTGCTTTCATTTTTGTACTCCAGTATGGTCTACTATCTTCATGATAACTTGAGTTTTCTTTTGAAAGAATAAGTCAAATCATATACTTCTCCTGCTTGAGACTCTCCAGTAGTTTCCCCTATGCGTACATCAAACTCATTAAAACTTACGATAAACTCCTTCTTGGTCTGATGTGATTTTATCCTTGAGTCATTTCATACAATATTCTCCCTATGTCCTACATGTACTACCTTAGATTTACTTTCATTTATGAAATATTTAAAGCTCATGTCATTTTTATAAAGAGAACTCTTCCAAAATTATATCCCCCTCAAATATATACACCTAATCTCACTGCCCCAGTAATCTCTATGGCAATACTATACTTTATATTTTCTATACTGTCAACTTTCATACTACCTAAAATTATTTGTGAATGTATGTGTGTACATATATATGTGATATTCTTATTTTCTATCACAGCTAAATAGAATATAAGCTTTATGAAAATAGAAGCTTATCTATTTCATTTATCTCTGTATCAAAGTTCCTGGATCAGTATCTGATTATATAATAAATGCTCAATAAGTATTTGATGAATGAATGAAGAATGAACTCAAAACAAAAGCATACCAAAAAATACCTGAAAAGTTTACCCTTGGTTGTACTGAACAAAAATTTGAGGGAGATCACCTAGGTAGCTGCTTAAAGTAATTTGAAGACATTTAAATACAAAAATTAAAATTTTTATAGCCTAAAAATTGAATTTTTTAAAGCCTTAAAATTGGGGTATATATTTTTGGACTTATGGAAAGAAAACCATTTTATAAATCAACTCTGGAAAAATAAAATAAGTTGTTGTGGTAGTGTTTTGTTTTTTTTGTTTTGTTTTGTTTTTAAAATCTGGATGACCACAGGGACTATAGAGAGGACTTAGGCTTTTGATAAGTAATTTATCTTTTTTTTCAAGTAATATATCTTTATTATATATAGAACACCCTCTGACTCCCAGGAACTCATTCCTCTTTACTTACCATAACCCAATGTGGCATTAAGTTACATTAAACAATGGTTCAGGCAATCTAAATGAATAGATTTTATTTTTCACAAACCAGTTGCTTTGAGTACTGCAAATACCATGTTTTAGACCTGTCTCAGCAGTGTACTGATTTATATAAATTACAAAATATCTAATTCCTCAAAAATGTTATTTTACAACCTATCCTCACTTTTCTGACCATTGTCAACCAATCACCATAAACACTGAATCATTTTCTGAGCGATGTGGGAAGAATATTATTAAGGAGAGGTAGTATAAACCATCTCGGCCCTGGAATTGTACCCTTTTTCCCAGGAAGATCCTCTCCATCTTCTTGTTAAGGATGCCTTATTATTTCAGCAAATGATCATACAAAGTAGGGAATAGAGGATCTAATGGACATGGTGGGCCTTTAGTCCTACTCATAACCAGTATCGATTGTCCTGCAATAAAATGATACACTTACCATAGACTCTGCATAACATATGAACTGATGGAAAGATGAAAAGCACTGATAACCGTGGATATGGAGATTGTTCCTGAATAGCATGTTCTGAAAATAGAAGATGAAAAAATTCAAATGAGAGTATTCTATCAGTGTTGTCTACAGAATTAAAAGGAACACAAATGCTAATTAATCTCTCAATTACACTGAAACCATCTAAACTAGCTAGAATAGTAACTCAGAGCTCAGGACTTGAGATCAACCTAACAGGGTCTAAATCTGTTTTATCACTCAACTGACTGCAAGACTTTGGGCAAGTCACTTAACTTTTTTCATTTGTCTCATTGTGTAAAATGGGGATAATGATGGCACACACATAATATAGTTTGGGGGGAGGAACAAAAAAGTTAAATCACGTAAAGCACTTATCACGGTGCTTGATGCATCATAAATGGCCCACAAACGTTAACACTCTAATAACAGTTCTATGCCTGCTTTATAAAGGATTTCTCCCAGTGGCTGTGTTTTTTAATTAATCAAGAAAAGGATGAAATGATAGAACTTAATGTCAAAAAACAAACAAACAAACCCACAGCCACACTTTACTGAGTGGCTGTATTATTGAGTCAGTAAAAGAATGAAATGACAGAACTTGTCAAAATTCAAAAGTTAGAACAGAGGAAGAAGGAGAGAATGGAGGTGCAGGGCTAAGGAAGCATGTTTTATGACTATAAAGTAATGAGGTTGACAATTTTCTTCCACAGTAAATCTGAAGTCAAATACTTAAAAGAACTTTTATTCTAAAAATGCCCTGAGCAAAGACAGTGAATTTGAATAAATTTCCCCCTTCAAGGGACTCTGAAGTAGCACACTCATTTTGGTATCCTCTAAAATTAAAAAAAAAAACAAACCACCACCACCACCAACAAAACACTACTTGGTATAATCAGGTTAGTAAAGAAGATTTGAGGTTTCCTTCAGGAAGTGTAGCAAGCTATGCCTTGAAGAATGGACAAAACACTGGTAGCTGGAAAAAGTGAGGGAACAACCTCTGGAGCAGAGGAGTTAAAATAAGGGTTTTCCATTGAAGCTTTTGTCACTTGGTAATCCTCTTTTTTTTTTAATTTTAGAGATCATTTTATTAAAAATTAATTGTGCCATAAAGTAAGATACACATGCAAAGTCTTTGGAAATACGCATTTAAGTATCTGATTTTATTTGAATTCATGTACTATGTTCTGTGGTTTAGAAATTTTTTATATTATATTAATTCACTTGATTAAATGCTTGATCAGTGTCAAAATATCCTATTTATTTTTTATTATGTTTTAATATATATTTTATTGATTATGTTATTATATTTGTCCCATTTTTTCTCCCCTTTATTCCCTTCCACACTGTGCCACTCCTCCTTCCATTATTCCCCCCCTCTTAGTTCCTGTCCATGGGTCGTACATATAAGTTCTTTGGCTCCTCCATTTTCTATACTATTCTTAACCTCCCCCTATTTTGTACCTACTATTTGTGCTACTTATTCCCAGTACCTTTTCCCCCATTCTCCCCCCTCCCCTTCCCTTCTGATCTCCATTTTTATGATTCTGTTCTTGTTCTAGTTGTTTGTTTTTGTTTTTTAGGTTCAGTTGTTGATAGTTGTGAGTTTACCCTCCTTTCACTGTTCATAGTTTTTGATTTTCTTCTTTTTCTTAGATAAGTCCCTTTAATATTTCATAGAATAAGGGCTTGGTGATGACAAATTCCTTTAACTTAACCTTATCTGGGAAGCACTTTATCTGCCCTTCCATTCTAAATGATAGCTTTGCTGGGTAGGGTAATCTTGGATGTAGGTTCTTGCCTTTCATGACTTTGAATACTTCTTGCCAGCCCCTTCTTGCCTGAAAGGTCTCTTTTTGAAAAATCAGCTGACAGTCTTATGGGAACTGCCTTGTAGGTAACTGTTTCCTTTTCTCTTGTTGCTTTTAGGATTCTCTCTTTATCTTTGATCCTGGGTAATGTAATTATTATATGCCTTGGTGTATGCTTCCTTGGGTCCAACTTCTTTGGCGCTCTCTGAGCTTCCTAGATTTTATGGAAGTCTATTTCCTTTGCCAGATTGGGGACATTTTCCTTCATTATTTTTTCAAGTAAGTTTTCAATTTTTTGCTCTTCTTCTCCTTCTGTCACCCCATGGTTGAGATGTTGGAATGTTTAAAGTTGTCCCAGAGGTTCCTAAGCCTCTCCTCATTTTTTTGAATTCTTGTTTCTTCATTCTGTTCTGATCAAATGTTTATCTCTTCCTTCTGCTCCCAGTTGTTGATTTGAGTCCTGGTTTCCTTCCCTTTACTGTTGGTTCCCTGTATATGTTTCTTTTATTCATGTTGCGTAGCCTTCACTTTTCCCTCCATTTTGCAACCATACTCAACCAATTCAGTGAGCATCCAGATTACCAGTGTTTTGAACTGTGCATCTGATAGGTTGGTTATCTGTTCACCACTTAGTTCTATTTTTGGAGCTTTGATCTGTACTCTTACTTTGACCATATTTCTTTGTCTCAATGGGCCTGTTAGGTTGGGAGGGGCAGAACCTTAACATTGTCTAGGGTGGGGCAACCCAAGTTAATGTGTTGTGACTCTGTGTGTGGGGAGGGGTCTGAGAGGGATCAATGCCTCTTGCTGGGCTCTCAGCTGGCTTTCGGTCACTTCCTCTGCTGCCCATAAGCAAACTGGGCCCTTCTAATGCTGATTCCTGGGTGGGTGGGTTTTTGTACATTCTCGGACCTTGTGGGCCTCTCCAACAGACTGTCCTCTGAGGCTGGGTGTTTCTTCTGCTGCCGTAACTCCTACAGGTCTTTACCTCCAGGGGTTTTGAGGCTTTCTTTTCTCGCACTGAAACCCTGGATTGTGTGGTCTGTCTCACTCCCCAGCTGTTCCTCACAGTTTATCCGCACACAAATGTGGGACTGCCTGGTCTGCCAGCCACCAACTCGCCCACCCCATCCTCCAGCTGCTGCCTTGCCACATGTCCTCTCAGCCCTGGCTGCCCATCTCTGCCCCTTCTACTGGCCTTGGTGAATGTTTCTTCTTTAGCTCCTTGGTTGTCAGACTTCCATACAATTCAGTTTTCAGGCCGTTCTGGTTATTTTTTGTTTTTGAATGTGCTGTTGTCCTTCTTTTGGTTGTGCGAGTAGGCAAAATGTGTCTACCTAGGCTTCCATCATGGCCAGAAGCTGGTAATCTTAACTCTATCTATAATGCCTTCAGGAATGAATCCCAGTTTCTTGTCTAACTGACACCACCATTTCCAAAAAGAATTCCTAGGGATTTTTAATATTTTTTTTCCTAATGGTTGAATTGAGCAATGAATAGGTGATCAGAAGCCATTTTGAGAGGAAGACTTTCTGTTCTGAAGAAACTCCAAAACTGATATGAGCAGAAATATATATAAAAGATAGCGGAAAGAGCTCCTTTTGGTATGTCACTCAGAGTCTGGATGCTGCATCATTAATGACTGCTCAGTGAAGCCCAGCGAAGGGACTGCCACGCAATCCCCTGATAGTCCAGTCCTAGTTTTAGAACTAGCTCTTCTTAATGAAGATGCTATTTCTGCTACACTGTGATTCATTCTAATTAAAAGTAATTAATATACTGTTATAAATGGCAGATAATTTCATTTATTTTTTGCTTTAGATGAACCATACAGAGGAAAATTCTTCTGGACTGGGATCATCAACATGGAGCATGGAGGTGATTAGACTACTTCTTACCTTTAGGAATGACTAGAAAATACATGCAAGATCAACTAAGAAGTTTGGTAAGAAGGGAATAATTTATCATTTGGATGAGCCTAATAAGAAAAGTAGTGCAGTGGATGACATGGCAATATTAAGTAATAAAATAGTGAATGATTATGAAGTGACAAATTCAGGAGAAATAATGGCACAAAAGAAAATTTGGCAAACTCTTCTAGGAAAGTAAACAAATTTTCTTTTTGCTTTAGCTGAACAATTTAAAATAAGGAGTTATTCTATTTTCAATAATTCTTTGTGAAATTAAATTTTTATTTAATTTTATAATTAAGAATTAAAAATACAATGATTTTTAAGTATTTGTACTTTTAATATTCTAAAGTTTTTGAAAATTGTGCTGCATTTATTCAGAATGAATTAAGAGTAAGAGAAATGCTGGTAAGCATATTGATAAGTAAAAATCTTATAAAATATATAGAATGCCAAGTTAATGAAATATATTTTTACACTGAATATAGTTAAGACATTTTAGATCATTTATTTTACAGAATTGGTATGTTGTCTGACCCTTAATTCAGAGCATTTTAAAACCTTCTTTTCTTTACTTCTTTTATATAGAAAATTATGTATAATATTGTCTATTGATATAGATCATAACAATGGAGTATCATGTAAAGAGTGCTGGCCTCAGGACTTCTGGTCATGAATTCAAATACTAAGCACTATTATTTTCTAATTGCGTAGCCTTAGAAAAGTTTCCTAACTTTTCTGAGTTTCTTCAGACTAAGTTTTCTTATACTCAAACTTGATCTAACACACTCTATCTGCCATAGTTCCTGTGAAGAATTAGTGAAATGTTGCCTGGGACAAATACAAAAATGTAAAGAATAGCACCTGTCACAGAACAAACACTCATAATATTAATTTCCCTCTATCATTCCATAACATAGTCTCTAAAAAAAGTTAAAAATCTGACCTAATTAAAAAGCCAATTAATAATAATGAAATTTAAAAACAAAACAAAAATAACATTTAAAAAAAAAGAAATGAGAGAAGTCAGAGAAACTTGTTTCCTATGATTTCAAGTGAGAAGTTAATTGCACACTCCTGGGATTTACAAAATGGGGAAGACCAGATATGGATGAAATTTGCCTAATACAAATAAGATAATATTTTTTTTCTTGAGGATGTTAACATTTGGTAAATGTTAATGATAAAGCAGGTGTTAACATACTTAGTCATGTGCTATAAACGCCTAACTTTGAATAATCTTTAAATAGCAAATGATTTAAATAGCAAATTTGAAAATAATAAAAGTTATTTTAACACATAAATAAGTATTTTGAGTTAAGGCCTAAAATTAACTATAAATAGCCTCAGCATTTTAAAAATAACAAAAATAAAAGTTAGAAATGAAAAATAGAATAAGTGAGGGATGTGTGTGAGGCTCAGTGATAAATAGAAAAGGCTTCCAGGTTGGATTTGGTTGAATGATCTAGAGCCCTGGTCACCTGACTGACTCCTGACCTGATTATTTTCCATACAATTGTTACCAGTAGACAGTCTGTCTGAAGTGCTGGGGAAGTCTCCCTACCAGCCAAAATGATGGTGGGGAGAGGTTCTCAGGCTGAGTGGCCAAAAGGCTAGCTAGGTAATTGGATAGGGAGAGAAAGCCTCCTCCCCACTTGCAGTACCATATTGGGGGTGGGACCAGGAGAGAGCAGGCACATGCACCACAGAAATAAAAACGGAAAAACAGTGCAGTGGGACGTTCTGGACCAAAGCGACCTGTCAGTCTAGCCTGGGTTAAGGGCTTGGTTGAGAGGTGGACCAACCTGAGGCATGCAAAACACCTGGTCCATTCCACACCCAAACTAATATAATTCTGGGGGAGAATTCTGGAATGCAAAGAAATGTTCTCATTATCTGGTTTGCTCTTGCTCATGACCTGAACATACAAAGTGTATTTGCCTGTCCTCTCCATGGGCCACGTGGCTTTTCAGGCACATGGTCCATGGCCTCCAAGATGGAGCCTCTCTCACTCTGTCTCTCACTGACCTGGTGATATGCTCACTGATGGGTTCACATTCTCTCTCCCAAGAACACAAAGTATGGAGGCCCTAGCAGCTGCGTGGCTTATGGGTGTGCAGGCTCCACACGCAGCCTCGAGGAGGGAAACTAAATGAACAGTAGCTGGAAACAAGCTTCGCTACCTGGGTGGGGACTTAGACCATTTAGTAGCTGCTTGAGGGTTCAGAATGAGTGTACTTTAAATTGAAGCAGGAACTCTGAACACTGGCTTTTGTCTAGGCCCTGCTGAGGAGATGAGCTTCGAGACAGGGGTCCATCATTCTCTAAGATTGTGCAGCACCTGAGTAAAACCTCTTTCCTTTAATACCAGCATCTGCCTCGCGAGGCTGGTTTTTGTGGCGACAGGGAGTCAAATCTCTGCTTTTTTTCGTTGTTGTTTTGTTTTGTATTGTTTCATTTTTGTTCAGTAACAAAGTTTCTATTCTAGGCAGATAAAGTTTGCATGTATATTTATGTATGTCTTTTAGATAGTAAAATCTTTCTGACCTCTATTACATACTCTTTTGGATAACTTATTATCAGTGTTAGTTACTCTGTGCTGCAATAGAGTGAGGCATTTAAAATGCGTTGGAAAATTTCTTTTATACAAATGGTTCCAGACTGCTATTTTGTTCTCATTGTTTAATTCTATCATCTGATTTCAGTGTTTAATCAGTTTTTGGTTCTCTTTTGATATCAATCTTTCAAGAGTCATGGTGTGATCAGTATACTTGCCACAGTAGTCACTTCTCCATTCCCAGGGAAAAAAGAGTGATATATTTTGTGAAAACACAATGAACTTTTAAGGCAGACAGACATGTACCTTAGCCTGGATTTATCACAGTGAGTGGATTAGTCAAACTAAATGTGACTCATTATCCTCTCTGTAAAATGAAGATAGTAAGAGTTACCTGTTGTTTGAGCTAAATGAACAATATTTAAGAAATACATAACAGAATTCTTGGTACATATAAAGCACTCAATAGATTCCTTTTCTCTTCCACATTCTCCCTTGATATTGATACACCTTTTGTTGTTTTTGGAAAGCACTAATCTAGCTGAATAAAATTTTGACTTAAGTAATTGTCAATTGTTTCTGATTCAATGCCCGAGATACTGTCCCATTGGTTTACATTGGTCTGTTTCGGCTACCTACTTGTAGGTTTCTGGCTGTATTCCAAAAAATTGAGGTTTTTTTTTGTTTGTTTGTTTTTTGGATTTTTTTTGCATAAGTGAACTCTCACCGCAGTATTGCAAAATCTAACATTCAATGTTCTTTATGTTCCTGTGTTAAAATAGCCCATATGCTAAATTGGGAACCTGAGTTTTCCTACTCATATATTATATAAGGAAATCAATGGAAATGTGAGCTATATCAGTTAAGTTATTCATCATGTAGACTATAAAATTTCCCAGGTTGGTTATTGTATTGAATATTTTACTTAAACACACTTCAATTCAGTGAAATTGTTTTCATTTATTTTTTAAAACATATGCCTCAGACGGTACTAGTTTAACATTTCTAATTTATTTTTATAGAATATGAAAATGAGTTTTTAAGCTATACAACTGTTGCTGGGTTCTGTTTTTAATAAATTTAAGAAATTCTCAAAAATAGAATCTCCACAGAAATGTTTTGCAGAATTAGAGCTCATTTTGGGGGCTTAACTATAATCTGGAAAATTTTTTTTAAAGATTTTATTTATTTATTTTTAGACAGAGGGGAAGGGAAGGAGAAATAGATGGAGAGAAACATCAATGTGTGGTTGCCTCTTGTGCACCCCCTACAGGGAACCTGGCCTGCCACCCAGGCATGTGCCCTGACTGGGAATCAAACCAGCAACCCTTTGGTTTGCAGGCCAGTGCTCGATCCACTGAGCCACACCATCCAGGGCATAATCTGGAAATTTTAATAGTGACCTGTCACTTTATAGGTATAATCAGATACCTGATTACAGGGATATACAAACACCAAGAATAAAAAAGTTTAAATTCTTTTTTTTTAAGATATGGATATTGTTTCACATTCCCTTTTGTTTGTTTTAGGGGAATAAGCTTAGAATTCTTCTCCTGAGAATGAAAAAAATTATTTCCTTTTAACATATATTTTATTTACTTTAAATATTTTTCCATTATGATTTTGGTTATTCTGTTCAATAACAGAAAGAAATTCTATGCTCACTTAATCAATATTAAACTCTCAAATATTGTAAGAAGAAAGCACATAGTAATCAGTACAGAGATATAAAATGTATAAAGAATTTTAAGAAAGCAAAAAAATGTATCATTTGATTTTTTGTGTACCTAGATTTTATGTTTTCTCATAATGATCTACTCAAATGAGTCATTCTAAGGAAATTTGATTGACTAATTTTTTTACACATAGTGTTTATTGAAATTTCATAAAGAAGGTTATTTTATTCAAATAATTTATCATCTCATAGAAATAGATGACAAGAGAGAAAATGGGAGAAATAAATATCAATTGATGCACTTTTCAAACAGAAATTTCTACTAAGTATTATAGATCTGAGACTAAGGCTTTTAATGAGATTATTTTAATAACAAAGGTGATGTTATTTTCCAAAAATAGCCACAACAATAATTGCCATTCCACATTCTCTTCTTACAATGTGACTTTAACATCCTTTCTTCTCCAATCTGGATGTGATTGTGTTTATTGTAGAAGTGAGTCTATGTGACTTCTGAGTGAGTCTGTCATAAACACCTATTCAACTCCTGATTGATTCTCTTAATCACTTGCTCTGAGAACTCAGTTTTATGCTGTGAGGAAGCACCAACAACTAAGGGAGACGTCTACAGAGAGAAGAGCCAAGACCTCTGGACCACAACTCTTGTAAACCCCCTGATCACAGCCAGCACTAACTTGCTAGCCATGTAGATGAACCATCTTGAAAACCGATTCTTTAGTTTTCAGTTAAGTCACTCTGCTGATTTTGCAGAGAGCAATGATGAGCCATTGCTCTGAACCCTGCCGTAATTGCAGATTCATGAGCACAGGAAATAATTGCTGTTATTTTAAACTATTAAATTCTGGGTGGTTTGTTACATAGAAATAGATAATGATGTAAATAATTTCCTAAAGCAATGATACTTAATTATTTTATTAACTTTGTATAAGTTAACAGTGATCATTGTCCTCTTTCATAGTTGTGTTCTTATCCCTGACAGTCAGGGAGCACTGGGCAGTCTCCCCAATTGGCTCATATAGAGGAAGGGGAAGTCCTTACACTGAGCATACCAAAAGCCAGAAAGATGAATGGATACAGCCTGATCATGCCAAAAGCTAGAAAGCTAGGGCATGAGTGGGTCAAAAACTAGAAAGATGAATGAGCAAGACCCCAGCTGCCAAAAGCTAGCAAGATAATTGGATAGAAAAAAAGTCCCGCCTTCCTTATCCCTATAAGAAAAGCAGGTTTGAGCAGGAACAGGGGTGGGCTTTGAGACAGGAGTCCCCATTGGTCCAGGTTTCAGGCACTTTAAGAAACCTCTTTCCTTTTGCACCAGGCTTGTCTCACAAGTTTGGCTTTTGCTGAGACAGGCAACCCAGCCTGTGTTTTGGTTACAATGAGTCAAATGATTTGGTATGAGAGTGAACTGGTAAAATTAAAATAATAATTTAGAGTGACTATAATGACACTTTAGCTTTAAAATAATATTAAAAGTAGTAATGAGCTAAACTCATATATAGAAAGAGAATTCATAGAGATGGAGGACATACTTATGAAAAAACCTTTACCCTGGATGCAGAAAAAGCCATTTGGAGATTTTCTTTACTCAGGAGACTGCTGCATGACCAACAAAAAATTTTATGGTGTTAAGTGACTGAACACTGGAGTTTTGTTACAGCAGCCAGTACATTCTGACTAACACACTAAGTCAATAATTCTGTTTTGTTGACTTTTTCCCCCTAAGATGATAGTCAGGTAAACATATATACCTACAAATATACAAATACATATAAAAACATGTGTATGTATATTTATATATACAAGATATATAATACACAAGATATTAATTGAAACTATGCTTATAAGAAAAATAAATCAATTATACTTCTTTATATAATTTAGTAATTTTTTAAAATTATTAATAATGTTAATTCTATTACAGTTGTCTCAATTTTTCCCCCTTTGCCCTCCTCCACCCATTGAACCCCCAACCCCCACTCCCACAGTCAATTCCCACTCTGTTGTCCATGTCCATGGGCCATTCATACATGTGCTTTGTCTAGTCCCTTCCCCTTCTTTCCACCATTGTCCTCTTTCCCCATTCCCTCTGGTCACTTTCAGTCTGCTCCATGTTTCCGTGCCTGTGGTTTATTTTGTTCATTAGTTTATTTTGTTGAATAGAGTCCACTTATAGGTAAGATCGTATAGTATTTGTCTTTTACAGACTGGCTTATTTCACTTAGCATAATATTCTCCAGTTCCATCTATGTTGTCACAAAAGGTAGGAGTTCCATTTTTCTCTCTCTTTTTCTTTCTTAAATGCAGGTTGATTTTATTTATTTTTTTAGATGTCAAAGTTAATTATAAAATATTAAAAGAATTTAAAACCATTATAAAACCTCAGCAATTAAACCAACATGACATCAGCACAGAAATAATCAAGTAGATCAATGAAATATAATGAGCATTCTAGAGACAAACATATATATCTGTCTAACAATATAATATATGATGAAGTTGATATTTCAAATCAATGGGTAAAATAAGGCTTATTCAACAAATAAGGTGCGTGGACCACTATTACTTGAAATAAAACAAATATAGAGCCCTATTTCACACATGATACAAGAAATTTTATGTAGATTTTATGATCTACATAAAAAATCAATAGTGGAATCTAAGGAGTTTTAGAAGAAAATAGAACTAATATTTTTCATGACCTGAAGTAAAATATTCAAGCTCAGAGATTATAAAGTAAATATTGACAATACGACTATAATAAACATTTATCTATATAGTGATATACATACAGAAAAACTTAAAGGACAAGGAATAGAATAGAAAAGTATTTGCAACACGTCTAAAACATGGTTAATAGTTTTTTATTTTTTTTAGGGAAAAAATTTTACACACCTTTAACCAATGAATGGATAAAGAATACCAAAAAGTCATTTAAATCTTTTAAAAAAATAGAAATAGGCAAGAAATAAACTAAAACAGGTTTACTTTCAACAAATAGTAAATGAACAATTAAAATAACATCATTGTCACAATCAGATTAATGAGTATTAAAAATATTGGTAATATCACATATTGGCAACTCTGAACAGAACTGGTATTCATAGAAACTTTTTCTGCATCTTAATGCAGTCCCTTTAGCATATTTTGCAATGCTGGTTTGGTGGAGGTGTAGTCTTTTAGTCTTCTTTTATTTGGGAAACTCCTTATTTCACCTTCCATTTTAATTGAGAGCCTTGCTGCGTAGAGCAGTCTTGGTTGCAGATCTTTGCTTTTCATTCCTTGGAATATGTCTTGCCAGTCCCTTCTGACTTGCAGGGTTTCTAGTGAGAAGTCAGCTGCTAGCTATATTGGAGCTCCCTTATATGTTACTATCTCTTTCTCCCTTGCTCGCTTTAGGATTCTTTGTTTGTCTTTGACATTTGTCATTTTAATGATGATGTGTCTTGGAGTGGGCCTCATTGGGTTCCTCTTGAATGGGACCCTCTGTACTTCTTGGACTTGTGTGACATTTTTTCTCCTCCAATTAGGGAAGTTTTCCTTCATTACTTTTTCAAACAGGTTCTCCATCCTTTGCTCCTCCTCTTCTCCTTCTGGTATCCCTATTATACAGATATTATGTTTCAGGTGGTCTGAATTTCCCTAAATGCCTCTTCATTCTTTCTGAGTCTTTGTTCATTTTCTAGCTCTTTCTGGGAGCTTTTTATCTACCTTATCCTCCAGCTCGCTGATCCGGTCCTCAGCTTCATCGAGCCTGCTTTTGATTCCTTCTCCTGTGTTCTTCAATTCAGAAATTGTATTCTTCATTTCCTCTGGTCTCTTATTGATAGTTTCTATGTCCTGTTTCATGCTGATATAGTTTGCAGTAAGTTCCTCATAGTTTCCCTGTAGTTTTTTGTAATTCTCTCTGAGCTCACTGAGCTCATTGAGCTTCCTTAGAACCGTTGTTTTGAACTCAATATCTGATAGCTTACTTGCCTCTATTCCATTTAGTTCTCTTTGTGGGGATTCCTCCTTTCCCTTCAAGCGGGGCGTATTTCTTTGTCTTCCCCTTATTTGTGAGACTCTTCTCTTTTGCTTCTGATTCTTAAGTTGATCTCCTGACTTTGTGGTGTTAACGTCTATAGTCGGAGACCACTGTTTTTACTTTCTGGATCTGCCTCTGATGATGTCAGATGTTGACCTTGTCTGACCTTAGTCAGTCTGTTCGAGACTTCCAGGAATCTACTGTTTGTAGCTGTCTCCTTCAGCTGTTAATCTATTCACTCTGCACTCAGCAGGCTGCCTTAGACAGCTCAGGGCAGGGCGGAGTCCCTGCTGGTGGCAGGGTTATTGGGTCCACTCACACTGTTGCCATATGGGGGAGCGGTCTGTACTAGGATCGCGCTGGCTACTCTCTTCGTTCTCTCCCCAAAGCCTCCGTCCCAAGTCTTTCCTCAAGTGTCGCTAGATGTCTCTGCGTCCCCTTTAGCCAGGGATCTACTGTCTGTGCTGCCACTCTCCACTCAGCAGGCAGTTTAGACAGCACAGGGTAGGGTGGAATCCCACCTGGGTGTGGAGCTATCGGGTCCTTTGATGCTGTGCCACTCAGGGGGAGTAGTCTCTGCCTGAGCAAGATGGCTGCTGCCACATGGGGCATGAGTCAGTACCGAGACCTTACAGGCTACTTTCTCAGTTCTCTCCCCAAAGCCTCCTTCCCCAGTCTCTCCTCAGGCATCTGTAGCCCACTGTGCCCCCGCCTTTGCCGGAGACCAGGGTAAGTGGCTGCAAATAAAAATTTCTGCATTGGCCCTTTAAACAGTTCTTTGCATCTCCAGCCGCCTGTCTCCAGCGGAGAGCAGCCCTGCCGCTTTTCGCAGCTGGTTGTTTTCTGTGTACTTTCTGGGCTCTGGTGCTGCAGGCCAGAGATCCCCGCTTATGATAAACCCCGCTCTTCTCAGGGGGATCCAACTGGCCATTTCAATATCCTTCTGGTGCTGCCACCCATGGACGCCCCTCCCGCCTTCTCAGGTCTGTACCGCGCTCCTTACCAGTTAGATTGCGCTAAAGCCGATTCTTCTGTCTCTGAGGTTACAAGGCTCCTTTCTCGCTGTTGTTCAGTTGTTTGTTCCAGGTGACTTCTCCACCATTTAGTTGTAATTCCAGGTTGGTGCTGGGAGGAGGTCAGTGTGACTTCCACTCACTCCTCCACCATCTTGATTCTACCTATAATTTAGTATTTTGTATCAATTAAAATGATATACGCATTCACATATAAACAGATTTAAGCTATATTGTTCATGGAGAAATTTTATAGTAAATATATAATATTTACTTAAATTAAAATAAATATGTAACAGTTATTTGATACTATATACATTAAATTGGTAATAATATGTTAAAGCTAGTTGTCTATAGGTGGTGTCCACAGTGGTATGTGAAGGAAATCAAGGTTGATAGGGACCATATAAAACAGAAATGAGATAAAAAAATGCCAAGAATGCCTAGTAGTTTTCTTAGAATATTGCAGACTAAATTAATTAATGGAATTGCACTTCTTAATTTAATTAATGAAGTTTGTAGTCATAAAATGTTTCTGTCTTTGTTATTACTCTGACATTCACTTGACCTATGTAGGTCAATACATATTTCACTTTATCTTATGATCAGGGTTATCCCTCTTATTCATTCTTTCCTTCTTGTTCCTCCTCGCCCTTAATTCATTTTGAAAAATCCAAGTGGACCCTGGTAAACAAAAAAGAATAGGAAGCAACAGAGCTGTGAATTGCTTTTCCTTCCCTTGGTAATGACAAACTGATGATCTTTTAAGAAACGTGGCTATGCCAATGAACAGAGGTCTAGGCTTCTGAAATCAGTTCCTCACCCTCCTGCTCTCCAGCCACCTTCCCTAACCCCTAACGGATTTAGGGGTTATAATTTAGAGAGCACTACTGTGACCCTTATAGAAGAAGTTCACTGTGACAAAATGCCATATGAATTCTGATGTTCTTTCATTTGAGCTTTGGCCTGATGATTACTTCAGTTTAATTCACTAAGAATGTTAGGGCCATTTGGCTGAACTATCAACAATAAAACAAATGCTTACTAAATTCTTGTGTTAGGAATACAGCAATAAATATAATATATTTATAAGCTATGACTATCCTCTTCAAGGACTATAACACTAGTAGAAGTCATGAGTATATTAATAATTATGAAAATAATAGAATTTACAAACACGATGTTATTAATACAAATATAGTATTATGGAAGTCCAGAGAAAGAACAGCTCATATATATATCATTAGGAATCGAGAAATATCTCATTTAGTAAGTGGCATTTGAGACAACCTATGAGTGATAGGTAGGAATTTTGAGAAATAAAAATAAAGCAGAAGAAATAGGAGAAAACGAATCTTAGAACTTAGGAACATGGCACTGTTTCATAAAGGTTTTCCAAGGAAAATGAAAGATGAGATTGGAAAGATGGTGCTGAGGTAAAATTAATTTATTCTGACTGCCTTGTCACTAAAAGTGAGACAATATTTATTGACCTCTGTTGCAGAAGCTGGCTGGCTGTTTACCGAACTTGTTTCCTCTTCCTCCCCTGCATAGAGCTAACCTGTATTTACCGACAAGCATCTCTTGAAATTAGGTGTAACCATGTGACCAAATTTTGACAATACTGTGGGTTACCTCCAGAGTTGGCTCGTAAAACATGGAATACAACTTCCATGTTCTTTCCCCTTCAGACTAAATTTTGAATACTCATGCAACCTGATTTTAAGACTTAGAACAAAGTTAGAGTAATTAAGGCAATGTTGTTATTAATTAAAGTATAGAATCATAAATCAATAGAATACAATAAATAGTCCAGAAATAGATTCCAAAATTGACCTATTTATGACAAAGATCCAGAGGCAATTCAATGGAAAGAGGATAGTCTTTTCAATAAATGGTACTAGAACAATTAGACATTCGTATTCAAAAAAAGAACCTCAACACACACCTCATATCTTTTACAAAACTTAAGTCAAAATGGATGCTAAAACTAAATGTAAAATGTAAATCTATAAAGTTTCTAGAAGAAACCATAGGGGAAAATTATGATCTTGGGTTAATCGGAGTTCTTACATAACATGCCAAGAACATGTTACATAAAAGAAAAATTGGTAAGTTAGATTTAAGAGTTTTTAAACTCTTAAAATTGGTAAGTCAATTTTAAGAGTTTTTTACTATAAAAAAACTGTTGAGAAAATGAAGACATCAACCACAGAACTAAAGAAAATATTTGCAAATCATGTTTCTGACAAAGGACATGTACCTAGAATAGATAAAAATTTCAAAAAATCAAATAATAATAAAGCCCAGAAAGCAGCCTTCTAGTTGCTAGGTGATAGGCTGCCCGACTCATGAGATTTATGAATCATTTAATAAAGCCAAGTAGATCTTTAAGTTAAAAAAAAATCTAAAACTGAGCAAAAGATTTCAATAGACACTGCACCATGAAAGATAACTTAATTACACATAAGCACATGAAAAGATAGAAAAACCATGAGATATAGGTATATATTAACAGTATAGCTAAAAAAACCTTACAATATCAAGAGCAATTAAAGAAATGAAATATTGATTCATGCATTAAGTTGGATAAATGTCAAGTACATTTTGCTAAGTGACAACAGTTAAACATCCAAAACATATTATGTTTCCATTTATATGAAATTCTAAAAATTGCAAAACTATAGAGATAAGAACATGTCAGTGTTATGTAGGGATTTGGGATTGGGTAAGGGGTTGACACATGGGCCACGTGAGAGAAATGGAAGAGTAATGGAAGTGATATATATCATGACTATGGTGGTGGATACATGACTGTGCATTTATTACAACCTATAGAACTTTATACCGTATACAGTGGATTTTACTGTATATAAGTTGAAATGTAATAATTTAAAAAATTAAAAATATTGAGGCATGAAATCCTGTAGCTTCAACTTTACTGTCACTACAAAACCAGATATAGTTTTATAATACAGATTCATAAATACTGTTAATTCATTCCAACCAATAAAAAATTCAACAACAACATGGATTCTTGGGAATATGTACTCTTGTTTCCAAGCTAGATTAATGATGTCATTAGACTAGAGGATTTAGGAAATAGGTACACCTAGGCATATCATCTTCATTTACAGAAAATCAAAGATAAGAAAAACTCATGAAAGAAGACAGAAAAAAGTTAACTTATCTATATAGAAATAAGGAAAAGAATTACATCTGAATCCTCAAAAAGTATGCAAGTAAGAAGAAAATAGAATGAAATATTTAAAGTCTTGTAAGAAAAAACCCCATCAATCTAGAACTTTGTACTTATGAAATTATTCTAAAAAATTGAAGGTGAAATAAGGACTTTCTCAGACAAACAGAAATAAAGGAATTTGTTGCCAGTAGACCTGCCTTCCAAGAAATGTTAAAAGAAGTTTTTTTTTATAGGGAAGGAAAATAATGAGTTAGAATCTTGTATCTACATACAGAAAGGAAGACCATTGAAGAAATATAATGTGAAGGTAAAATAAAAACTTTTATTTTTCTTATTCTTAATTGATCTGACAGATAAGAATCTGTGCAAAATAATTATAGGAGGAACGTATTTATGTGTGCTTTGTATAGGTCTAATATATGTATGTTTATGTACTCTTTTATATGTAAAATAAATAAAAGCAATAATTAAGGTGATGAGAGGAAGAAATTAGTATTATTTTGTTATAATGTACTCAAAATACCAATGAAATGGTATAGTGTTATTTGAAAGTGGACTTGGATTAGATGGAAATGTATATTGCAAACTCTAAGGAAATCACTGAAAAAAGTTTAAAATGTAGCTAATACACTAAAAAAAGAGAAACAATAGAATCATATAAAAGGCTCAATTAAAACCAAAAAAGGCAGAAAAAGTAGAAGACAAAACAAGTACAAAGAACAAGGGCAACAAATATAAAACAGTAATGATAGCAAAGATTGGCCCTGGCTGGGTGGCTCAGGTGTTTGGAGTATCATTCCGTGCACCAAAAGGTTGAGGGTTCCATCCCCAGTTAGGCCACATATCTAAGTTTGATCCATACTCTAGTCATATACAGGAGATAGTAGTCTATGGATGTTTCTCTGTCACTTGATGTTTCTCTTTCTTTCTCTCTCTCTCTCTCTCTCTCAAATCAGCTAATATATCCTCAAATGAGGATAAAAAAAACAGCAACAGAGATTGAGATTTTCTGAGTGGATCAACATAAGACCCAACGACATGTTGTCCACAAGAAACACTCTTTATGAAAATACATATAAATTAAAAGTAAATAAATGGAGAAAAACATACTATGCTAACACTAATTTAAAGAAAGCAGGAAAAGCTATATTAAGTTCATACAGATCAGACTTCAAAGTAATCCAAGGTAAGGAAAAGCATTATTTAATGGTAAAGAAGTCAATTTTCCAAGAAGACGTAACAATCCTTACAATCGTAAGGTAGACACTGATAGAACTGCAAGAAGAAATAGATGAATTTATTGTTATAGCTGGAGACTTCAAAACCCCTCTCTCAGAAATAGATCCAGAAGGCAGAAAATCAGTGCAAACATAATCAAACTCAAATACACCATCAACCACATAGATATAATTAATATCTACAGACTAATTCATTAAACAATAAGAAAATACATGTATGTTTACCAAGCTCACCTGGAATGTTTACCAAGATTCCACATTCTGGGCAATTAAACACACCTTCACTGATTTAAAAGAATAAAAATCATACTGCATCTGCTCTTAGACCACAATAGAATGATACCAAAAAAAAAAAAATCAGTAACAGAAAAGTAACTAAAAAAACCCGCGAATATCTGGAGGTTAAATAACACACTTTTAAATAGCACTTGAGTAAAGGAAGAAATCTCATGAGAAATAGAAAAATATTTGGAACTAAAAGAAAATATGAACAAAAGTTATCAAAATGTGTGGAATGCTGTGAAATCAGTGCTTGCAGGGGAATTTACAGCATTGAATGCAAATATTTTTTTAAAAAGAAATATCTAAAATCAATAATCTAAATTTTTACCTTAAAACACTAGAAAATAAAAAGCAAATTAAATCTAAATTAAGCAGAATAAAAGAAATAAGAATTAGAGCAGAATCAATGAAAATGAAAATACAAAATACAATTTTCTTTGTAGAGAAAATCAATGAAACAAAAAGCTCTTTGAAAAGATTAATGAAATTGATAAGCCTCAAGCCAGGTTAAGGAAAAAAAGAGAAAAGACACAAATTATCAGAAATGAAAGAGGGAATATTATTATAGATCTCATAGAAATTAAAAAAGATAATAGAGAATTATGATCATCTCTATGCCCACAAATTTGAGAACCAGATAAAATTGGATCAATTCCTTGAAAGATATAACCTGCCAAAACTCACACTGAAAGAAATAGATGATATGAACAGGCCTGTAACTATTAGAGAAATTAAATCCATCATTAATACCCTTCCAAAATGAAAAGCACCAGACCTAGATGGCTTCACTGATGGATTCTACCAAACTTTTATTGATAAATTATGCCAATTCTCTACCATTTCTTGCAAAATACAGAGGCAGAGGGGACACTTCCTTACTCATTATTTGAGACCAGCATTACTTTAATATCAAGAGCAGACAAACTATAATAAGAAAGGAAAACTACAGACTAATATCTCTCATGAACGTAGATACAATCCTCAACAAAATATTAACAAATCAAATTCAAAAAAGTATAAAATAAACTATATACCCTGACTAAGTGGGTATTATCCCAGATATACAAGAGTGGTTCAACTGTTAATAATTAATTAGTGACCTATCATGTCAATAGTCAAAAAGACAAAAATCACATGATCATATCAATGGATGCAGATACAGCATTTTACAAAATCCAAAATTGATTAATGATTAAAACATAGTTAATTAGCAATATAGGGGGAAATCTCAACTTGATAAAAATAGTAGGTTCTAAAATAAGTTTTCAGGAAATAATATCACCCGATTTAAGAAAAACACAGTCATCATTAGCATTAGAAATTCTGCATGTACAATATTTTACCTGAGCACAAGATAGATAAAAAATAAACTGATAATCATATACTTTTCAATTTCTAGATTGACTATTTTATTCCTGTAGACTGATACTTATATTTTTCATACTCTAGGAATACTGAAATAAGAAAAAAAATACTCTTTAAACTTAAATTCCTGTACTATTCATTTGATTAACAGAAAGAAAAGGAAGAGAGAGAAAGAAAGGAAGGCAAGGAAGGAAAGTTGAGAGGAGTTGGGAGGGAGAAATAAAAAAGAAAGAAATCTAAACTAAAACTTTAATATTCAACTCTAAGTTGAGTTTTGATTTAATGTACTAATGTCTGGATTGAAACTAAAATGCCCATCACAAATATGAATGCCTTTTGTTCCCAACAATTTATAGCATTTTATGGCCTCATAAATGTCATAATGGCCAAATGTTCCATGAAATGTCATCAAATGACATGAATTACAGCTATCATTTAGATCTATGTCTGGAAAACCAAATTTCTGGCTCATGCTCAGATAGCATTGTGCTTTTTGTGTTTGGAATTTCTATGTGCTGTTACACTGAGTTAATTAATTTTACTTTATTGTCCAAATGTACTATGGTTCTTGCTAATTCATTAGCGTGGAGAGTACATATATAACTGATTAAGTAGCTCCCAATTATAATATTGTTATTTCTTCAATGTAAACAATATTAAAATATCATCTTAACAAAGCTCAGCATGACAATGCCTTGCAACTGTTTCTTTCACTATTAGGACTTGTGCTGCTCTGGGACTTGCTAAGGTGTTTGAGATTTTACCATTATTCAAATTCAGTAATGCATGTTCCTTGGCTTTCGCATTTTCCCATTATCCAGCGCATGCCAAAATGTATTTTGATAGTTTACAAAAAGTGAGGAAGGAAAAAAGGGAAAGGTCATAATGATGCTATTTACACAACTGTGCTGCCTATACTTAAATTACTAAACCTATTTGCACAAGTTAGTTTTACTACTTAATTATGATCCTGATGGAAATTTAGCTTGTTAGCTAAAAAAGTAGCTTTTGAAATTTCTGTTTTCAATTTATATTAACATTTTTAGTATTTACTTCTCTTTTTTCTTAATCCAAACAAAGAAATTATGCAACTCATGGACTGCATTTTAATGCACTTATTCATTAATTCAACAAGTATTTATTGAGTCTCTTTTGAATTTGGACACTGGTTTGAGGGAGAAATACACGTGGCAATTGCTGTTTTCTGCCTTTATGACACTTATCCAGCAGCTCAGACACTAACACGTAATCCTGAAGCCATACCTAAGCGTCTGGTTCTGGGAAGCTAGGCCATTTTCCACAGAATATTATTACTACAGATCCATAGAGGAATATAAATTGAAACAATTGAAACCAGCATTTTCAAGTCTGTAAGCCATTCCTATTCTTTTTTAGTTCTTAGTAAATTTGTTCTGTACTTTACTATTGAATAAGTTACAGACAAAATAATTCACTCTGTCCTGCTCTGTAGGAATGCATATTCATGAACAACCAATGTAATTGTACAAGGGACACTTTGTTACTCTTGGTTTTCCAGTCTCAGTATATTCCTGCTAGGAGGTCAGAGTAATGCCTAACTGAATATCCTGAGTAATGTATTCTGGGCCCCTGCATCTAATTCTCTCCCCTACTCCTACCTTCCTCAGAAAAAAACATTTGTCTCATTTCTTTCCACATCCAGTTAATTATTCACCACTTGGTTTATCACCAATGTCCAGCCTGACATTCAATATATTAAGTGACAGAAACCCCCAAATAAGCTACAGAGAGTTAAAGAATATTTAAAGAAATGTGGTATTTGGCATGATACTTTTACCTCTAAGATACTGTGTTTTCCTGAAATAATTATTTATTGCTATGTAGAAAGAAACAAAAAAGATTCTTAAAGGGATTCATTAATGTTAAACAAAAGAACAGTAAAACAGTGAGGTTTGTCATATTGGAGGCTTATGTGTTTGGACAATGAATTTTAAGACAAATATAGGTGCTTAGCTTATTATAATGCCCCAAGAGAAAATCCTAAAGCCCAACTCAGCAACAATAGTCAGAGTTTATATAAGGCAATTTATATATTCCAAGGGGAGACATTAGTACAATGCTTGGGGCACTTTATAATGTGAAAAAATACAGTGAGAACGCTTGTCAGCCTAATGTTTAAATAGAACTAAGGATATATGTGAAGAATTCCCTTGACTTCAATCTTTATAAAGTGGATCTTAATCACACACACACAAAAAAAGAAGAGTTGGGAAAAAAATGTCTATTTAAGGGTTTTGTAAAGTTCTGAAACTTCCCAGCTGTGTTCCTTTGCCTAAAATCTGCTTGTTATATCAATGTATAGAATTTTTGTCTCAGGAGTTTTTTAAGTTTGGCATATCATGAAAAATTCTTACATTTAGGAAAACTATGTAAACCTATACTGTGAACTCCCTATGGTTTCTAATTAGTAATTCCAACTGCAAAAACTTCAGATCCAGGAAAAAAAAATCTGTGGAAACATTTAAGTGCTTGGAGAAAAGGTGTTGGGCAATGATAAATGAGATGACCAAGGTAATGAGGAACATTTACATTATAGGGATAGTAATATATTACTTAAAGTGCACATAGTCAATCATGTTTCCCATGTGGTTTGTTGGGTACTAGTATAACTTTTAAACTTTCCATTTAATTTGGTCTCTTAATGTCTTGTTTTACACTGGTATATTTCTAATAATTTTTTTAAATTGCAAATATTTTTATAGATTGTTTTTCTTTATGAATGACATTATGCTAGGTAGATTACAATACATGAGATAAAGGAGACATAGTTTATTCATTGAAAGAACTTAAGCAGCCTGTAAGGAGAAATAGTTCAGTACACGTAAGAGAAGACAAATACACAGAATATGTTAGGGAAATGGTTTGAAAATAAGTAATTTTCTCATGTTTTTATTTTTAAGAGTATGATGAAAATGTCAATTGTTAACAACAGAAGAATAAATATTAAGGGTTCATCTCCAAAACATGAGTAACAATTATATGTGCATTCATTATAGTCTTTCTCTCTCTCTGTATATCTATATCTATCTAGAAAAAATATATAGAGAAATATAAAGAATATAATAATGTATAGAATATATAGATATATCTATATAGAGAGAAATATATACAGCTATATAAATATATAGCTATATAGAAAAATATATTTATATATGGATATATATAGAAAGAGAGAGAGATCTCCTTTGTTTTTGAAAGGGGAGAGCACAAATAAAGACTTCTAGACCTATGAAGACATTTTACACCTTTTATATATGCAAAATTTGATTGTCTTCTCTATCCTAATGTTTCCTCTTGAAGTCCATCCTTTCTTAACAGGCTAAATTAACATTTTAATGTTTACTGTGTGGTTGTACCCTTTGATATTGAAAACTTGTGAAAACTAAATGAAAGACAAATTGAAGTGATGTTTAGGAAGCCACAGAATCTTAACTTTGAACAAAACACTATTGTTCGAATTGTACATTATGACTTTTTCTTATTTAAATCTTTTTTCATGAAATAATAGTATGTCCCACTAGTCCTCATTTTCAGCAGGTTATTGATTTTGTTGCCCTGCTGTAATGATTGAACTTAAGGTGACACTGGTTTACTGCCTTTGTGGTACAGCAAGCTAACTTGCTGTTTGAATAGACTAGGCTTCTCTGCTCTCTGAACTAAATGAAGTAATTATTTTACAGAACAGGATAAATAAACATGACAAACTAGCTCAAACAGAAACCAAAATATTCCAGAGGAGCTGGAGAATAAATAGCATCTAGCTAACAATATTGTTATAAGAAAAATCTTTCCTTATGTTGATTTTATCCTAAAGTAGAGGGATAATTTACTATTTCAGAGAAAATTTACACTGTTTAAAGACAATTTGTGCTTGGACAGATCCAAAGAATTTACCAACTGTGTCACTTTGTTAATTCATCAAACATAAACGCACAGAGTATGTGATATGTAGCAAAGTCTCTGCTGAGTGTTGGATAACAGAGGTGTAGGACCTGCTCTCCAAACTGAAGGAACTTATAGATGAAGTTGAGTGAAACTCAGGTAAAAAAACAATTAAATGAAACGTGGGAACTGTAAATTCTACCTACCCTTCAAGTAAGTTATAAGTCTTTATTTTATTTTAAGATTTTCAGATCTTCTATCTAATTCTATGAGTTGAGCTAAAAAACCCTGATGCCAAAACAACAAAAATAATGAAAAGAGTAGAACATTCTCAATATGATTATGTATGTGGAATTCAAAATAAAGTATTAGCAAGTACAACCTAACGCCGTATTAAAGGAAAAACACCTCATGTAATCTTAAGATTAGTTGAAATCAGGAAATCTATCAGTCATTTACTGCATAAACAATTTAAGGAAGAAATAAAATGATATCATTATATTACTAGATACTCAAAATCATGTTATGAATTTTAGTACTCATTACTGGAAAAAACACCCAGTTTGTAAACAAAGAATGAGATAATGAGCACCTCTCAGGAAACTATTGCAAAATCATATCTTCTGGTGATACATTAAGAACTTTCTTACTGCAATTGGGAATAATACATGCACCTTTACTCTTGCATCTTATCTTCAGTGTTGTACTAGATATATGCCTAAGCTTAAACATGGTTGAAAAATTAAAATCCCAAAGTTGTTGTTATTTAAGTCTCTTTGCTTAATGTATATTATATGTCCTTGATCCTTAGATCCTTGGATTTATATTGAGTTCTTTTATGGTTATTTATGATTAGATTGAAGTTTTACCACCACAGCACCCCCTGACCTTCCAACCTGCACATATAGGAGTCTGCAATCCCAAAGTCTTAGTAAATTAATTGCTTGATATTTGGAATGCAATTTCCTATTATAAAACTGTTTCTAGACTAGCATACAAAATCTCTTATTATTAGAGAATGAACTTAATGAAACAAAGAACTAACCTACATTCTATTTGTAAATAAAATACAGAAGTAATACTGAAATAGTAAAATAAAACACTGTTGTGATATTAATAATAAATGTAAAATATATAAATAAAATGTGCAATAAGAAAATTTCAATTTTCCTTTGATATTTTCTTAAAACAAATAAGTTTCTAGGTCCTGACATGAGCATTAAAATATCAACAGTACTTTTTTGTTTTGTTTTGTTTTGTTATGTATTATTTCATATCAAAGGCAGTTTTTAAAAATTATTGAAAATTATTTTAATTATTTTTAAAGAAATTTGTTTACTAATTTTAATTCTAGTCTTTTATTGATTTTCAACAGATTTTTTAAATTAAGCAAATGACTAAATTTATATAACTGAACAAGAGTTGGAGGATAATAAACAAAGAGAATATATCTGAATCAGATTATTTTGCACAATATTGACATAAGGCAGATGTTGATAGGGAGTATTTGTCCCATCTCTGTGCAAGAGAGGAAGGAACAATGAGATATTGGTTCTCCTGCCAGCCATTAGGCTGTTTTAGTGTAGTAATTGCCCCATGTTCACAGGGCGTATGTTCCGATACCCCACGGGTGCCTGAACGTGTGGATAATACTGAACTAAATTTTTTCTATACATACGTATCTATGATAAAGTTTAATGTATAAATTAAGCCCAGTAAGAAAATAACAACAATAACTAATAGTAAAATAGAGCAACAGTTTGAGGTGCAACAGCAAAACTAGCACAATTTTTTTCCTTCTTCACAATTTCACAGATAGAGGATTTACTCTTATAAACCTTTGCAACATCAGCATCGAATTTTTTTTTCTTTCCTACTTAAGTTGAGAACTTTTACCTTATCACTTAAAAGAAGCATTTCACTGCCTGTCTTAGGCACATTTGAAATCTCCAGCATCACTACTCTTGCTTTTTGGGGCCATTATTAAGTTAAGTAGGGGTGACTTGAACTGTGATAATTGAGAGTCAATTTGATCTCAAGAAGGCTACTAAGTGACTAATGGGAGGAGGACACATACAGCTCTAATACACTGGACAAAGGGATGATTCACGTCCTGGGTAGGATGGAGTGGGATGGGCGATGTTTCATCATGCTACTCAGAAAGGTGTAAAGTTTAAAAATTATGAATGTTTTATTTCTGAAATTTACTATCTAATATTTTCAGACCACAGTTGATCGTGGGTAACTGAAATTATGGAAAGTGAAACCGTGAATGTGGGGGAATTACTGTATAGATTATGTTGGTATTATCCAAAGCAGATGTGAAGAGTTGAGGTGAATATGAGTTGTAAAAATAGTTATTAAAACCACAGAACAGTAACCATATGGATACTTACAGCAAAGATTTTAGCTCCATATAACTGAATGGACTAATACCATCCCTAACAATTTTTCTAGAGTTAAAATATATCAAATAGTATGCTGTCACTAAATTTCAGTGGTATATTAACCAGCTTTAGGTTCACTTGCCACAAAACAGTACTAATACTAATTTGCTATTTTGGTGTAAAATTTAATTGAAGTCTGTCCAGAATGTATCCAGCCATGTGCTATGAAAAACAAGCATTTATTGAAGAAAATACAAGATACAAGAAACATTGTATACAGGACAATGATGCCTCAGTCCTCCTCACAGGAGGCATCTTGGGACTTCACACAGTTCTCCCCGTAGCCATCAGCTGCCCCATGATATTTTCCGGAATCTATTGATGGTCTGAAACCTCTTCCCTTTCAAAGGTGATTTTAGCTTTGGGAAAGTCAGAAGTTGCAGGGTGCCAAATCTGGGCTGCCCGGGGGCTGAGTCACCTGGGTGATTTGATGTTTAGGCAAAAACCTGCATGAGACATGATGCATGAGCAGGTACATTGTTCTAATGAAGCTTCCAATCACCCCTTGCTCATAGCTGTGGCCTTCCGAACCATCTGAATAGTCCGCGGAGGAATGTTCAAGCTTAATGCAAAATTTGATGCAGATTCATTGCTCTACTGGCTCAGTCATTTTGAATGTGATGGCTACACAGTACATATGTTCATTCACTGGCATCTGCTGCCCCCACTGACTAGTACAGTGAAGTCGTCATTATGTACACAGGCACATTCCTGTCCACTCTCCTTGGCTGCCAGGTTACATCAATGTCATGCAAACCATTCTTGTTATATAAACAATGCCTGTAGTTTTTCCAGACAGACCCTGCTTGTGATGTGTTTTATCTTTCCTATTAATTGAATTATACTACCCTCATAAAAAAAAAAAAAAACCCAAAATCAAACTTCAACAATACAATCTATTCTGCACACCATTTTTCAATACCTCCTATTGATATTTAACAAAACACACATAGTTTTAGCTATCTTGGAATGACATTAAACAAGCAAAGATAAATCCATAGTTGAAATATGTGAAAAAATGCAATGAAGTGAATGAAAAGGGTGCAATAATAAAGAATAACAGGGAAAACCACTTTTTGGGGAGGTGTTATAGAGGTGTTACTCCAAATGGCATTTAAACTGCAGTCTGTAGGATGAGTGGGAGTTCTACAATTGGAGAGAGTGTGCACTTCCAGCAGAATGAATAGTCCATTCAAATCATCATTATCATCATGATTAAGTTATATGATGAAAGAGCTAGGTTAAAAATTCCAGGTTGGCTGGTGAGTATTTGAGCAATGGAGGCAGTAATATGGCTTGTGATTGGAGCCAAATCATTAAGTGTTTACATTATTCTAAATATAATGAGGGCATTAAGGCTGTGATAATATAACCATGCAGGCATTTTTTTTTTCTTTTGAAGGATCAAAAATTGGGTATATGGTTGTGAATTTTACTTCTGGCTGATAATTCCAAGAAATGGGAGAGGACAAGCACAGGAGCTTGAGGGCATATTAGCTCATATAACAGAAAATTGGAACTACAAACTCTGTCATCATAAATACCAAAAACACAAAAAAGGGAACTTATGGATACATGTAACAGAAGAAGGTAGTGGTGGTCTAGCTTCAGTCACATCTGGATTTAGGTGCTCAAACTATGACTGCAGAGAGCTATGTTTTATCATCTTTTAGTTCTGTTTTTATGTGTGAGATTTTATTTTTCAGAGTGGCAAAGATGGTTAACAGCATCCCCCAAGTTCATATTCTACCAGTTAAGTGACCTCCATGAGATGGTGCTTCTCAATAATTTCCACAATAAAAGCCTCCTTTAAATCCCAGCCACCTAACTACCCTTGAATCAATTACCATGGTCTGTGAAATGGAATACCCTCCTTGTCCAGACATGGCTCACATGCCCAGCCCTTGCAGGCATGGGTAATGCTTCTGAATCTCCTCCACATGACTGAGGGTGGAAAAGTTGTTCAGTAGGGAAAATCAGGATGATGTTATGGGACGAATTGTATGCTAGGTGGGAGATACATGAGGAAGTGGGAAATTACAGAGGCAATCAGGGAAGGTTACCGGATCACCGAAGGACCAGAAGAAATTGTAGGATAGGAGATGAATTTCAGAGGGGTTTCTAAAATTAAGCCCAAGGATAAAAGGACATATTTCTGCTCTCCACCCAAGATCTACTGAATCCGAACCAGATGCTCTAAGGGTGTCTTGTCAATTTGCATTTTAAAATAAAAATACCATGATTCTTCAGCACTGTAAAATTTTGAGAATCACTGGATTAAAATTATATCCATGGGAAGGCCTGGGTCTTTCAATAATTCTATGTATTGACTTTCTCTGAGCTGTGAATTTATATGATTTTATGTTATTTGTTACCTGTAGAAAAAAATAACCTGAGCCACAAAATGGACAGTTACCACATAATACTGATTTAAAAAAAAATGTTGGTACAGCTATTAATGCATTTGTATGTAGAGAAATATTAGACAAAATCTACTTATGATCAGTTAGATTTGATGATTTTGCTTCAACTCCAAACTCTCAGAAGATTTTGTCTCCTAATAATTTACAGTAGATTGAGTTCTTAAAAACAGGTGTGAAAACTTGAAAGTAAATACCCATGATTGTCTTTGAACATGAATAAATTACAGGGTTTTGTTTTGACTCTGAATTTCTTACTATGCTTAGTCTGGAGGTAAGTATTCAACTCACTCACAGTATTGAGTATGTTGCAAATCCTAGATGTTTTATGCAAAAAAGGCTCATCTTTTGTTTGGTTATTGCGATATCTGTTGAGATTTAGCCACCAGGTGTCAGTAAGACTTGCAAAGCAATAGGGTTTTGCAGGGTCCAGTGATTTTGTTTACTCAGTCTCTAACAGCAAATTAATACAATTTTTGTTTATATCTTTTTTTTTTAAATTCCAGGGAAACAGATGCATTACATTGACAGACTTATTGAGTACAGACAGCACTTAAATCTCTCTTTTTTTTTTCTTTCTTTTATAGGACAAGGCTTTGCTTCACCACATTTTCAGAATACAGGCTGGATTTTAATTTCTAAGAATTGATACCTCAAGATTCATAGTGAATGAGTTGGTTTAGCCCACCCCAAAGAAGAAGGATACATCTGAGGCTGGAGATAAGGAGATAGGGTATCTTGTCAATTACATGTAAACTACTATGAAATGTCAATTAACAAGGAAGAATTAGAAAAGGCGAGCACTCTTAGACTACTTATTATATTACAAAAAACAATGTGCTGGATCAATTTTAAAATTTAAATAAAATGTGGTCTTTTAAACACTAATCATACTTTTGTATTAGCTTCTCATTGATTGTTTTAATTATTATTATTATTGTTTTCATTGTTATCTATTTTTTTCTGCTGTTGTTCATAAGACTAAAACATAAATCCATTTGACCCTGTACCAAGCCACCTGAATACCCCGGCTTATTTTTCTTATTTCACATAAACTATGAATTAAGAGTTGAAATTGAAAATGTCATGGCATATCAATGAATTATTGAGAATTATTCTACAATTATCAAGAATTATTCCATAACTTGTTCTATGTAGAGAAGAAGTTTTGTGATATGTGTTATCCCTCACTTTTTCAAAGATTACTCTAATAGTCACTGCGTTCCGATGAATTGGTTTAATTCCTATTCCACTCTAAGTTTCCTGATAGGCAGATATTTAAAACACTTGGTGAAGCCAGCCTGTCTAGTTAAAGTCTCAGCAAGGTCACAAAGTCTGTTGACTCATATGGCAATTTCTGTGTAGAAAACAAAATTCTACATCATCTTTGAATCAAATCCAATAAAGCAAGATCCCAGCTGTCCTAGAGTCTGTTGAAAAAATAAAACTGACCTAGTTTAAATTGGTTCTCAGCATTATTTTGAGTAGCATTAGTTTTTTCAAGACTGCAGGAATAAAACAGTTTATTTTTAGAAAGTTTGGAAAATAAAGAAAACAGCAAAGTGAAAAAGAGAGCATATATTAATATTTTGACCTACAACTCTCAAGATTTTATTTTGTTATATTACAGTTTTTTATAATATTTAGAAAAGAAGCAGCAATACAGAATTTCTGATCTCAGGATTATAAATGGTAAACTACAACGGCCAGACTGTGTTCTTGCTATGCCTCAGCAAGCAGAAGTCACTGATAGCTAGTATCAGGTATAGAGCACCAATATACACGTACATCTTATTTCTCCCTTCAAATACAACAAATCTTTAGAAAATGAAGTAGGAAAGAGTTACTGTAAAAAGAGAGGTGTGTGTTAGGTAGAAAGGTTAACACAGTTTTGAATGCTCTATAAACGCATTTCCCTCTGGCCACAAAAAAGTCTGGGTCTGCAGGGGGTAAGTAATTGCAATAATGGTAAGTGAATAGAAATGTGTTGTGGCTTTTGTTTGTGTGCACCTGCTATTTTGCCTCAAGGCTTCACCAGAACTTTGGTGAGTGGACATTCTATTGGTATTAGCCAGATTAAAAATAATAGTTCCAATGCTGTTAAATTGTTCCATATCGCATTTTATTTTCTTTTGTGCTCTAATAGGAATGTGAGGAGGGGCAGTCAGGTATTAGTAATGTTCTGCCACTTAACCCAGAAGGCCCTCATCACCGTCACTATGGATGTCCTCATTCTGAGTCATTAGTGGGCATTTTTCCATTTAGGGCTTTTAGTGTAAAGCAGTCACATGTATTTCTAGAGCCCATGAGAAAGGAGATAACTGAAAAAATATGAAAAGAGGTAATAAATTAATTGTTAGGAGATAGCAATCTGTTGCCAAGTATTAATGACACAAAATGAATCATATTTTTCATTTGTCATGTTTCATCAATTTAGTTTGGACATCTGGTAGAAATAATCCAAGACAGATACTGTTAATACAGAAGTGGCAGGGGGTGCACACACATACTTCTAAAGGATAAATATTGGACAGAGTTGTAACAAGGCAATACTGAACATTTAGATTATATACAACATAAATAGTTTTATTTTGGGAACTAAATAGTAACAGAACTAATGGAGTTCAATGTTTGGTATGAGTGGGTGAATGGAACACCATTTAACCAAGAGTGATGTTGTCAAAAGGGAAACCATACCATACTTTGGTAGTGTGTAGGAGACAAATTGAATCACAAATTGAACTTTGGTTATACTCAAACTGTGAAGTTGGAACATGACCTGGGAATATCATGAGATTTATCACTTTTGATGGGTTTCAGATTGCTTAGGCGGCCAGGATGGCCTTTCCACCTTCCATCTGACTGACTGACTGCATCCTTCCCCACAGAGCACAGGACTCTGCGATAGTGATCCCTGCATTTATCATGTTCTGCTATGTCTATTTCAATGTGTTTTTTTTAAACTAGAGCAGAAAACCATGCAGAGATTGCAGCTGGTACCAAATGTAGTACGTCACCTCATGGTAATAAAGACAGTCTTCAAGAGAATATTACTCAGACTCCCATGTATACAAGGAGCTACTGAATATCTAGTTGAAGATTTTTCCAAAATGATATGTAACTTCCAAAAAGCCCCACAATATCCTAAAATGTTACACAGTTCACTTTAAAGAGAACTTGTAACTTACCAGGGCATTTTATCATTAAAATACTTAGATATAAAATGTTATTTAAAAAGTAGTCAGCTTCTACATTAACATCTTCCTTCAATGTAGGCACGAGTCCTTTCTATTCCTATGTGTTTTTGTTCTAATATGCATCTATGACTTTGGCTTCATAGAATATAATTGTGACTTATTCTTTTTAATTCACTCATTAAATATTTATTGAGCACCTCCACCTTTAAACACCTTTACTATACTCCCTGGGAGATATCAAAATGTTTAACATGAAAATAAATAGACCCTCCAGGAGCTTACAGGTTGGGAGAGAAAATAAGAACATCACACAAATATTTGTAAGATATAAAGCAGTAAGTTCCCAGGGGAAGGTATAAATTAGTGATTTTCAGTTGGGCCAGAAAGGGCGGTGAAACTTTCTAAAGATTTTTCTTGTAAAATCACACATTAAATTCCTTAAAATATGATGAATTTGAAATCAATTCAAGAATTAATTGAAGTTGAGTACCAGTAAACATAATAGTCCTGGGTAGTGAGGCGTATGAGTTTACATTTAATTGGTGAAGTTACCTGATTGGAAATCTGTCAAACACGATATGAATGGCTGACTCAGTCACCTGAGTGACTGATGTGGCTTTCAATGGTAAGTATTATTATTTAAATAACTGTACGACTTGAATCAACTTCAAATAAATAAATAAATAGATTTGTTGGCTGGAAATAGACTGTCTCAAATACTACATAGCAGGTTGGAATCTCTGTTTTATAAGTTTATTTTCTCTAACTCAATTAAGTTTCCTCCAATGTGGCAGAAGCACAATTTTATTTAAGATATAACCAATCCCTCCCCTTTATCTAAGACTATGCTAAATTTTGAGAAATCTTACATAAGAGAATATCCCAAAGAGAAATTCAGAATGGATAATATTTCAAATATGTTCATTTCTACATTTATATATATTTTATCAAGTAAAATATATATTTTTTGTTTTCTCAAATAAAAATCAAATATATAATAAAACTATGTAACATATATGAATGTTATGCATGGTCAGACAGAAGTAGTGCCAGCATGAGTGTGGTAGGTTGAGTAATAAGACACGTGTAGTAATTTATAGTTTCAATTTGAACATCTCACCTAAAATGTCATGTAGTGTGCTTGAGTGTGATATTGTTATGTTACATGCTTAAGATTTTGTAATAAAAAATTTGGTAATAAAAAGGGGCATTAATTGTGCCAGACTCTATGTATCAAAGCATGTGTTCATTATTTTGATATCAGTTCTTAAGTGGATATTTAAGACACTGTTTCTGTAGCTCAGCATGTAAAAACTAATACTTTTTTTTAGATGTTTATGACCTAGTTGAGGATGACAACACAAAAATAGTGGACAAAAGTATTAATAGATTATAACAATATGTGTAAAATAGACGGTGAGTAAAGGTCTAGAAGTGGTCGATTTTATTTGGGTGAAGAAGGATTAGACAAGTCTTTATGGATGTGACAAACCTTAAATTAGGTGTTTAAAGATGGCCAGATATGCTCTAGCTGGTCAGAGCAGCAGATGTCTTCCAGGAAGAGCAAGCAAATAGAAAAAGTAAAGAAGCAAGACATAACCAAGGAGGATGCACAGTGGAATGAGCAAGCCTGATATAACAAGGAAAATATAAGCAATTTGATAAAACAATGGCACAAGGTGAGCTGTGTTAGGAGAAAAAATGGCTGAAGATGTGGAATTCTGAAGAATTCTGTATATCTTTTTGAAAGACTGGAACTTCAATAGAAAGGTGTTGAGGAACACTGCATGGTTTTAGAGAAGGGATTAATAAGGGGAAGGAATCAATAAGATTGAACTTGATCTTAGGAATACTATGTTAGTTTCAATTGTGAAGGACAAATGTGCAGGAGGACAGATGTGCAGAAGCACAGATAGAAGCAGGGGACAATTTTGGAAGATTATTTCAGAAGTGTACGCAAGCCATATTTAAAATCAATCTGCATCTAGTTTGGCAACATATTATTCTTTTTATGGTTGAATAATATCGTAATATATATGTGTGTGTCTGTATTTTTACACACATACACACACACGCACACATATATACAAAATTTTCTTTATTCATTCATTAATGGACATTTAGGCTCCTTTCATACATGCATTGGCTACTGTAAATAATTCTTCACTGAACACAGGTGTACATCTTTTTGAGTTAATATTTTGATTTACTTCAGATAAATACCTAGAAGTGAAATTGTTGGAACATATGTTAGTTCTATTTTTAATATTTTGAGGAACCTCCATACTTACATTTTGAATCTAAAAACAAATAAGAAAATAAAACAAACAAAAAACCAACCAAACAAATAAAACCAAGCTCATAAATGTAGAGAACAGCTTGGTGGTTGTCAGAAGCGAGGACAAAGGGTGGGCAAAATTAGTGAAGTGTGTCAAAAGGTACAATTATAAAATAGGTTAAGTCTTGGGGATATAATATATAGCATGGCAACTATAGTGAATAATACTATATTGTGTAATTAAAAGTTACTAAGAGAGTAAATCTTAAAAGTGTTCACTACAAGAAAAACAATTCTGTATCAATGGTGACAAGTGTTAATTAGATTTATCATGATGAGCATTTCACCATATGTACAAATACTGAATCATATTGTTTTACACCTGGAACAAATACAATGTTGTATATAAATTGTACCTCCATTAAAAAAAAGCCATCTGCAGAAATGATGAGGAAGGAGTGGCTACCAAGTGTTGTAAGGAGGCTGAGTCAACGGGACTGAGTAAGTATAGCGGAGAAATGTAAAGTAAAACCTTACCATGACTCTAGGTTTTGGCATGAGTCTCTGGTGTATGGCAATGTATTTCACAAATGATTTAAAAAATTAAATAGAAGAAACACGTCTATTTGGGGAGAAAGTTAATCAAGTATATAAATGAAATCTAGATTAATAGGTGAATTTGACATTTTAATGTTGAGAATCTTGACTTTTTTCATATCCTTATATAAATGAAGATTTTGAAATGCTAAGCTTAGTGCACATAATACCATACTGACCATATCTACTTTTCTCAGTGATCCATTGTGGACAATTTCAGTATTTTATGTTAAAATTCTAGCTGCTACTGGAAGGTTATATAGCAAATCAGATCTCAACATCTAGAAGCATTATTCTCCTCTTAACCTGTAGCATACTACACTAATGAATATTTTGTGTCAATTGGCGGACAAGATTTTGAATATAACACACTTCTTTTCAATATGCATTTGCTTTATAAAAAGGCTTTATTTCACCTGGGGAATTGGTCTGTGTCATGTTTTGAACTGTGTTTTTCATCTAATCTTTCATTAATATTAAACCAATGCCAACAACAACAACAAAACCTTACAAGAGAAGGCAGTAAAATCTCTGGGGGATGCAATTATGTTTAGGAATATAAAAGTGGTCTGCTCTTTATTATACTTTTAAATTAACAGAATTTCATCTTAACCCACCAACTAAATAAATAAGTGGTATTGACCAATGGGAATCATTTTAGTAAATGGAATAAATTTTTAAATTGTGCCTATGCAATGTTGGCTATGGTATTTATAAAAGTTATTTTGACTCTAGGCTAGTTAAAAGATGGAGCAAGAGATAGTAGCATGTGGAGTCAGTGTCAGTTTTCTTTCACTATCACTTTAATATTAGGGAAAATTTTATTTTGGGGTAAAAAGTAAGTGTTGTTTTTGGTCTCCCTCTCTCTCTACTCTCACCATTCTCTCCTGTGCCTTTCTTTTCTCATGATGCTTGTCCCTTTCCAGACATCCCTACCATAAATAAAATCAATCAACGCTTCCAATTATTTTGCTCACTCAACAAGTGCTGATTGAGCCAGTGAGTAAATGTGGAAAAACAAACACAAATTATGTAACTTCATGCTGGCCGTTGTTACTTGCTACTAGATTGATTTATTTCCTTATGCTATTTTTTTCTCCTTAAGCAGAAAAATGCAATTAGACCAATAGTATCTTCATTTTTCATGAGTGTGTATTTCCCTATCTGTAAAATAAGGAAAATAATCATGCTCATCTCTTAGAATTGTTGAGAAGATTAGATGAGCTCAGATGTTTAAGCAGTAGGACAGTACACTAAATGTTGTTTAGTGTATATTGTGGATAATATAGCAAGAATACATGCATTCATCACTCAGCTGGACCTTGGATTGTCATCCCAGGGTATGTCTGAGTTTGCAGAGATGTGAATGTCCAGAATCACTTCATCACAAAGAGAAGCAGACCTACAGATCTACCTCTAGGAGGAAGCTTGGGCCCCGGTTTTCTATACAGAGAAGAGGATATGGGGAGAATTATACTTATCCTGAGAGCTCTTAAGCCAAAATGAGGATGCCAAAGGGGTTGAGTTACACATAGTCTATTTTTTCTCTCAGGTAGGGATATGAGTCCTCATACTTGGTTTCACTCCTGAAAAATAAAAATTCCCACTTTTTGTGGAACCCAGAGGCATAAGAATCATGTGGTGCCCTCAACCCCCACCTGACTACTCATGACCTGTCAGGTACTGCATTAATCCAGTCCCATCCACACTTCATCATCCTGTCAGTACGCCCTTCCCTCACTCACTGTCTCAGCAACTGACCTTCTTTCTCTACCCTGAGGAAACCAGGGGTTTCTTTCCTCACAGACCTTGTGTATGATCTTTCTTTCTTCTGACTGAATACTTTCCTTACATCTCTTCATATTTTCACTGGACTCAACTTCCCATGATCCCCCTCAAGGAGCACGCTGCAGAAAGAAGTCTCAACCCTCACAGAAAGTCGTCCATTATGGAACTCTCTCTTCCTTAATTTCTTTATTTTACTTCTTTCTCTTATTAAAATGTAAGTTCCATAAATGCCAAACTCTTTTCTATCTAGTTTTCTGCAGTACTGGTGTTACAGAATCCCACCAATGCAATTCTGGAACAGCTGTGGGGTTCAATTGCCTGCCACCAAGAAGCATGATTCCCAATGCAAGAGTTTCACGAAAAAGGGAAGGGGTTTTTATTGAAAGGTTATACAGATATAGAATAAATGGCAGATTTCTGTTGTTACGTGCCACTCACTTTAAAAACACCCCAAAACACATAGTTCTTTCTCCCTTTGCCAAACCAGACCAGTTTCAGAATATGCCGCTCAGGGGTACCATCTTTCAGAAAAACAGACATCTGCAGCTCAGCATTCCTGGTCACTGTTCAGCTCCAGGTATCTCTCATGAATCCAGGTGGCTAGGCAGGCCCCCAGAGGTTTCTCAGCTCTGCCGCCATCTTCTCCAGGCAGACTCGAATCAGGGTGGCTAGGCAGGTACCCACCGCACTGCCAGCTCTGGCAACTCACTGAACTTCTGACTTTCAGATCTCCTCTGTCTCTCTTGACACACGTTCTCTGACTTTTAGCCTGTCCCAATTTATATGTTCAGCCCAGAACTTCCTGCATGACCTCATATCCAGCCCTTCCTATGGTGTGTTAGTGTCTGCCATTTTTTCCAGTTCCCCAGTATTGTTTACCTTCTTTTGGCTGCCGTCTTTAGTCAGGGCAAAAGTTCCCAGCAATTCTTGGGGCATCCAGGGTGGGTATCGCCCCTGGCCTCTTGCACAGGCACAGTTTGGTCTCCCCCGACCCCCCACCTTCTGCTATATCACAAGTCCCTGAAGTTCCCAGTCAAGTACACAATTTGCCCTGAGCAGCAGCCCTCTTTCCTTCAGGAAGGCACAGCTATTAACTTGCCTTTGTTATACAATGTATCTTAAATGAGTGCCATTCACTCTTCCTTTCCCCCAGTCAAGGATTGTGGGGGTTACACCCTGTACCCTGTTACACTGCAACACCTAATTAGCCTCTTGTAATAAGTATTTCTTCAATGAATGAATGAGACAGATGCAAAAATATAACTGCTAAATTCAACTACATCTTTACAAAGAAGTAGAAAAACACTTTTAGCCATTTTGAGCTCTAAAGATATTTAAACAAAATACACTAAAAAAGGTCACCTACAGAGTTAATTATTTGTTCTAACAGAGATCTAATGCTCTATCTTATTCTTCATCTGAAGAACATTTTAATGTGATAAATTAAATTACTAATTTTTTCAAGAGCTTAGAAATAATGATTTTTCAATTCATAAAATCAGTTCATATATTAAGTAGGAGACAAAAATGTAACAATTAGCTATTAATAATGTTCCGATTGATTTCAAAAAAACTAGTTAATTGATTTAATTATTTTAATCCGGAATATCTACTGGAGTACTACACTCTGCATACCCACCATTGGACTGCCAATAAAATTCATGTTTCCAACATCATGAGACATTCTCACAAAATGCCATTACATATAAAGAATAGTATACACATTCTATACACTCTGTGAACTCAACTTTTTTAGAAGTAGAAATTCTTTAGAAATATAAGCAATTATTAAAAATGGTTATTTCTAGGGTGTGTTTGAATTGTGAGTGATTTTAGTTTCATTTAGTCTTCATTATGCCTTCTCACACTTTTTCTATTTCAAATCGTTCTTAATATGGTAATTTTGTAGTGCAACTACAAAAAGTTAGTCTGTGTTATGGACATCTTAATAGTTGAAATTCAGTGAGTAGTTGAGATTAGTGTGGGTTTAAGTAGTACAGCCTTTTTAAAATGAAAAAGGTATATGCACCAGCTGCATTCATTTAACCTCCAGGACTAGGACAAAAGGACTAACAATGGACAGTAATCTCAAGGAGGCATTTCAAGCAGTGGCTGTGCCTGTGTAAAAAAAAGACCCTGCCTACAAGAGCAGGAGAGCGGTCCCCTGGCTCCACTTCAGGAGAACAGAAAGAGCACTTAATGGGAGAGACCCTGAGGACTATTATTACATTCATAGCTAAACTCAGTGCTGAAGTCAGGTGGGAAGCTGGCCAGGACTCTGTGATGTGTTACTGCGTTACTGCTTGCTATAGCTGCCTTTAGGCAATAACACATTTTCTGGAGCATGTGCAGGTTAAGCTCATAGAATTTAGTGAATAACTTTTTTTTTTAAAAGATTTGTCCATTCCAGAGACGTAGTCCCACATATTAATTTGAAATTACTTCTGAGCCTTCATATATGCTAATTAATTTTGTAACATGTTGCAAAGGAAGGAAAAAATCTTTTTATATAGCTCATTCATTTTTACGTTTCTTTCTCTGCCCTACCCCTTCTCTATTAACACAAAGACTCCTTCTATTTTATATAGCAGTAAAAACCAGCAGGTTTCTCTCTTAATCAGTGTTGTCTAGGTTCATTGCCTGAGGGCCTAGTTCGTTAGTAGTAAAGGTCATTAGTTGATGTTTTTAACATACAGAGACTGTCAAATGATCTCCTCATTTTATCTCCCCATGATTAGAAACAGGCCCAAGCTTGCAGTATTTAGTAATACTATTTTCTTGTTGTGGGAGAGGTAAAAGTCTACCTCTCTTGGAAACAAAAGCTTTTTTAACTAAAGACTGCTTCACAGTGTACTCGAAGGAATAACAGACTGTATAAAGGCTCTCAGAGCCAAAATGAGAGAGAAAATGTAAGGAGTTGGTATCTGTGCACCCCAGGTTTCTTCAAGGAGTGGAATTAAATGTGAAAGGAACGATCCTATCGAGCTGTAGGCAGCCCTAACTTGCCCGCCATTGTTACCTTACGGGGTCTGATTTCCAGCCTTCTAACTGAAAAGACACTTTGTAGTAAAAAGCTCGGTTTGAGTCGCTTTGAAATCATGATCCTCAGGTTTTCTTTTCGCAAATGTCTTTTAGAGATCACTGAGCTTATTAAAAAGTCCTGTGTTCTGAAGCTTCTAATGTTGGAACAGGCATAATCCAGACACCCCGGTACAGGAAAGACAGCAGTCTATGCCTCACGCACTCTTTTGACAGCGTCTGTGTGCTGGTCTCCCGCCCTTGACCTGATCTTTGGACCCTCACTGCTATGTACACAGAAAACACCTGGTAAATGCCTATGGTGACAGATCACAATGACATAATTATCACTAGTCATAGAACAGACTAATTTCTATTCCTCAGTGTTCTTCATGTTGTCTCCTCCATGCTCAGAGGAACAAATGAAAACTTAAAAAGTATTAGAAATCTTGGAAAGGAGGAAAAATAATTCTATTGGAGTGGAACTTATGTAATCTTTAAGGAGATGAAGCATTTATAAAGTATGGACAACCAACAAAATTTTCACAATTCATTTTCAAATGTTGAAAGTAAGATTAATGAATGGAATTATAGATTTGTTTCTCTATTCTTCCAACATTTTCCTCAACATTGTGTTATGTAACATAATTGTGCTAGGAGGTTATTTTTAATGAAAAGTCTTTGTTTTCATAGTCATTTTTCAAGGATAGAAAAATTGCCTGTTTTATTTTTTTAAATTCCTTGAGACAGGCAATGTATGAGCCAGTGAAAATGGCAAACTTACTGGATTTAAAGATCAACCTAACAAAAAGTATAATCGGTTTCATCATAGGTGACCACCTTTGATCAACCGCTGATGGTTTGTCTCAGCTGAATTAGCGGCACCTGGGAACCTGCCTCTTCCCTGTGCAGTCAGCTTAACTTGGAGCAGTCAGGGCCTCACTAACCCAAAATGCAGGCAGAGCGTTCGAAATTCTCCTGCTTATTGATACACACCATCTTTTAATAAAGAGGATTTGTGGAAAAGAAAAATACCATATTGAGTGTCTGTGTGCCAGGCACTTTTCAAGCTTTATTTCTTTTAATCTTAAAAAGAATGTTACCCTGCAGGGTACCCATCGTTATTTCCATTTTACAAATAAAGACAGTGAGACTAGAGAAGCTGAGACTTCCTCAGCATCATAAATCTGACTGGGATGGGAGACAGATTTCAAAACCACATTTGACTGACTCTAAAGCTCATGCTCTTTCTTCTGTGCCATATTGGTGAAAGTAGTTTTGAAAAGATAAGGTCTACTGTACTAATTCCCTCCTCCCGTTCAGAAATCTACATTGTCCATTTACTTTTCCTACTATTCATATACTATGCTCTTAATTCTAGTAATTAAGTATTAGTAAAATAAGTAAACAGTTTTACCTTTGTCCTATTTTAATTTCTCCAATTTATCTCCTTTCTTTTTTTTTCTTTTGCACTATTTCTTCCCTTCCTCTTCTCATCTTTTTCCTTTACAAAAGCAGTTGATAGAAAGGAGGGAAACAAACAAACAAACAAACAAACAAACAAAAATCACAGTGACCCAAGTGAAGAAAGTACTATGTGGGACACAGGAAGTAATTCTGGGTCATTAACCAACAGGAAGGTACATGTGTCCAGGCCGGTGATCATTCATAGATATGATCGTTCATTCAGCTCATGTTGAGTTCCAGCATGCCTTTCATGGGGCTGATCACAGGCCTTTGCATCAAAAAACATAAAGTTCAATGTGTCAAGATTTAAATATGAACAAGGTAATGGTAAAGAGGGTGATACACCAAGGTGCTGAGGGAAGACATCGGTGGGGCTCCTAACCAAATTTATTGCCCAAGGTGTTGGTAAAATACCATCTCCCTAAAGAGCTGAAGCTTTAAATAAGTCCCAGAGGCTTGAATGAAACACTTGAGTCCAGGGTCCACTGTATAAGGGGGAAGACGTATTTGTGGTTCTACCCTAAAAAATTGGCAGCAGCTAAAGATAAGGGTCTAGAGACGAAAATGTGCTTTAGGCATAATGCCTTTGGGTTTTGTATTCTGCACCAGAAGGGCAGACTTGGAGTAACAAGGCTGAAGCCCCTTATCACTCTGCTAACCGACCCTAATCAGCCTCAGGCCATACTTTTAAGCTGTGGATTGTTCTTTACATTTCTAGACAGAACAAATCAGTTCTATTCTACATTGACCTAGTTCTTTATATTGACTTCATTTTGTGGATATCTTTCTAAGTTACTGAACCACTTAAAGATTAATTACGGGCCAGTCAAAAATGACTTTTCTGTTTGACTAAAGGAAAAAAATCCTGTGAAATAGACAGGTGGCTTTATTTTTTTCAAAAGGGTCATAGTAAGCAAATTACCCAATACAAATTTAAAATCAGAAATTTTTCTCTATGTAAAATTTATAATTGTATTAAGTGCCATTTGTATAACGTCATGTCTAAAATTTTATAAATAACCAAATTTTAAAAAGAAAGTAAGTCAGATTCATTTTCATCATATGTCTGAGAACAACTGAAGTTTGGAAAACATTCAATAGTTTATAAAATACATTATGCTACTGTCATTCTTCTGAAATTGCATTTTATGGGTCTACTGAAAAAAAAAACTGAAGACAGAACTGACCTTGGTGTAGGATTTTTCTCCTTAGAGGTGATTTGAGGAATAAAGCATTAAGAGATGACCTAACTTAAGACCTAGAATCAATAAAAAGTGGCTATTGTAGTTACAAGAACAAATATTCAGTGTTAATACCCAATTTTCCTCTCCAATGTTAATGGATACTGAAAATGTACATTCTATGAGCAGAGCAGATATAGTTTCTAGCATTCTGTACCATTTGTCTTCCTTTTTCTTCTCTTTCCCTTCCCTTTGTTGTTGTGTCATTCCCCCTTCCTTTTCCTCCCCCTTCTTCAATTTCAAACTGGAATCTGTCTGTGAGATATATGCTGATAGGGCTTTAAGGAAATTTCGGGTTAATCTATTTGGCCTCTCATTCTTCCACTCTGACTAAAATTTTGAATAACCCATACACCCTGCATGCAAAATTTCTTATTCATAATAAATTACAATGGAAATGTTGGTGTTTTCATTTTGCACAGCAGAGAAAGATCAAATTTGCCTCGGAATAATCTTGTATAGATGAGGCTTTCTGAGCAAACTAATCAGTGACTGTTGATTCTGGTTCAGTTCTATCTTAAGTCCACAGATTCCACATCCTAAAGTGCTGTCTGGTTGAAGTAAAAAAAAATATGAAATATATAGATTGCTTTATCAAAAAATAAAAGAAGATCCCAATAAGCAAGGGGACCTTGTTTGAGGGGATCAGGTCCTCAGCAGAAGGGTGCCAATAATGGAGGGGGTCCTTAACAGGGTTTGAAATAGCAGCAGCAAGCAGGAGGACCAGGGCAAGAAAGAAACAAAGTGAAGCAACCGATATGAAAATGTGTATTTTGTATGAGGTGCCAACTGGTACCAACATTGGGCAATGAAAGTGACCCAAGAAATGCTATCATAAAATGGCATAAAGGATGTTCTACTTCGAATTGTATGCACAATAGGCAAAAGACAGTTTGGAGAGGCACATACAAATCTAAAGATCACTTTTTAATTATAAGCTCATTGTTTTTCAGTATTTACACTTGATCTGTTTTTGAACTCTCATATATAAAACTATATATAAAGTTTTTCTTGAATATCTATTGTAGCTTTTTGCAATATACATATCAGTCTTTAGTATGAAAATTCTAGAAAACAGTTAACTTAAAAATCCTATTTAATGATCAAGATGCTGATTACATGGAACTGATAACCAGATTTCTGGTTATATGGAACTGTTTAAAATAACCAGGAATTCATATGTGCCTCTCCATAGATTTAGAACCACTGTTTGCTATAACTAAACTTCCATTTGAATGAAAACTCTTAATAAAGTAGTATATATAAAGTTCCTTAAATATACAAGTATACATATTTATTTTTTCTTTTTTTCTTTTCTTTTCTTTTTTTTTAGGGACGGTATTTTTATTAAAGTCACTCAGATGCTAACCCTTCTAACTTTAATCTAGTGCTCTACCCACTACTTCAAGCTCCTTTCTTCACCACCATAATCCAATCCCTCTGCCCCAAATATGTCCCTGTACTCTTTATCTCCAATTTGTCTGTAGAATGTGATTTAATATTTTAGCTTATATTCATTCATTTATTCAAATACAGACTGTGCTAAGCAGTGGGGCCTAGAATAAAGACTAAAATAGACAAGACAAACTCTGGTTCTGTTGGCATATAAAGTCCGATGAGCAGCATAGACATTAATGAAATGACCAACAGATAAATAACTACCAACTAGTAATTCATTTAAGGAATACTAAAGAGTATATAGGTATATAACAGCATGAATAATTTGGTTTTATATGTTCAGAAAGAGCCTTTGAATATTAAGCAGAGATCAGAAATAAGTAAAAGTTGTTGAATCAGAGTGTAATATTACCACTTTGATGTATAATGTGTTTGAGGTTTAATTCATTCAGTCAAATGTAATTTTTACCCAACTAAATATTTTTATGTGGCAGAAGTCATTTCATGTTCAGCCATCTAGTATTGGATCACGAGCAATCAGATGCTTCAGAAAAGTGTTCTGATGACGATTGTGGAAAAGAGTCAGCCTCAAAGAGCACAAGTGAATGATTATCTTAAACACTGATTTGTTAACTTTACCTAAAGAATTATTGGCAAATAGTTTACAAACTGCCTTTCAAGTAAGGTTATGGTTTGAACAAAGGCATTAAAGTGCCCCTTCACAAATCCCAACTGAAATGATCAAACGAGTTTGTATAATGGGATTTCTAACAATCTCAATTGCCTTCCCATATATTTATTTCTTTTTTTCCCTATTTATTATTTATGATGTCTCACATATTAAACAGCTAACAAAGGTAACATATTAAACCTAAATTCCTGATTATCTTCCACAAACCTTTGTCTATTTAATAAAATATTCCCCATCTATGTTAAAGCTACTCTATCCTTTCATTTCTTCAGACCAAAAAACTTGGAGTCATTGTTGATACTCAGAAAGTCTTGTTAATTCTTCTTTCAAATTAACTCATAATTTGATCACCTCTTGCCATGTCTATTGTTACCAGTTTTGTACCAGTCATCAAAATAAATGAGGCAGCTCCATTAGTAATGCCATAGAAAGATCAATATGATATATTAAGTGGAAAAATAAAGTTGGAAATTATTTTTTATTTTGTGCTACCATTTGTGTTTCATAATTTCTCAATATACATATTAATTTATTATATTTATATATGTCTTGTTTTGCTTATGTATATAATAAGTAAAAAAGAATACTTTAGGAGGCTGATAGAAAAACTGGTTGGGGTAATGAATTTCTTGGGGATGAAGTAGGAGAGAGATTTTTATTTTAATTGTATAACTTCTGGTACTTTCTAAATTTTATACAAATGACAGCATCACCAATTTTTAAAAATAAAATTTTAGAGGACTATAATTATCCAAGAACATGGTTCATTTTTTTCCTTAAGTGTTACTTAAACTGTGTATGTGGTACTTTAGAAAGATAAATATCTTAAGATACAGTTTCATTTTTCACAATAAAGTAGATAAAATCAATGTAATGTTATGTGGTATAGATAAAATTATACTATAATCATTTTATACCACTCTTTATGTAGAAAATGTAGTTAGAAACTGGAAAGAAATTAGGCCATTATGAGGCTTCTTATCTAGTAAAACTTATATAAAATTAAGCAAATGAGATATATGTTTTGTGTATTTAAAAAATCATAAAATCCATTAAATTAATAGAGGGTCAAGTGATCTTTCAGAGAAAATGACAGAAATCATGTCTCTGAAGACAAACGTAACAAAAATGGACAATTACTGGAATGCTTAAGGGAATAATCACCTATCAGGTAAAATACCTAGCTTTAGAGAATGGTTTCTTATTCCTCAAGGATACAGTACTGTGATTAGGAATAGTAATTAACTTAAAACAACAGAGAAGTTGGATGGAAAGAACCATACCTAAAATGTTGCATAATTAAAGTGAATAAAACTGGGGACATAAAATAGGCTACTCTAGCAGAGCTATTAATTATTGCATTAGAGCTCCTAAATCATAGGTACTCATTACCTTTGCTGACTTAGGTCAAACTGGATCTTTCCACTAAAGTAGCCAAATGATCTAAATGTCTCAGCTGGTTGATGCCAAAGGCAAGGAGATTATGAGATGCACTTTGAGGAAGATGTATGATCAAAGAGGCATACACTTTTCTCCATTAGTGTAACAAGTCAAAATATCATTTACTTTATTTCTGAAAGTATTTTTTTATGTAACAGACGCAGCTCATCATTTATCCCATTTCACGAAACATCATACACTAGCATTTTATCATAGTTTTAGGAAGAGAAAGAAGAGGCCTCTCAGGGGTGATTTATGACATTTCTGAAAGTAAAATCATTGTTTCAGAATTGTTAAAACGACGAGTAAAGGTTTAAATGTAGATCATGTGGACTGAAATTAAGATTTTCTGTTGTTGTTTTAACTGCACAGAATACAATAAATGCTTATAGAATCCACATAAAACATTTTGAGATTTGAAAGAGATATAAAGTATAATTGATTTTACCGTTAATCACCAAAGGGAGGCAATGAAAATGGAGTAAAATACCAATAAATACTAATGCTACTAAGTACTCTATGACTATCTGAGTTGTATATAAATTGGGGCCATTTTATCTTGCTATAGATTATCTGCATGAGAAAAATCAAGTATCTAGGTGTTATACATCTAATCTCTGGGTTCTTGGTTTTATAGAGAAGAAAAAACTTGTAAGGTTAATTTGACAGATGTCCTTTTTTATATTTTAATGATGTATAGATAATATAAATACTACAGTATCTTTCTGGTCAGAGAAAAATAAGTTTTGGTATGGACATAATTTAAAGTGAAATAGGCTGGATTGAGTAGTTATATTGTGAATTTAGAAGATAAAAAGAACATTAATATATTCTTATAGTAATGCATAAACATAATAATTATCAGATAACAATGAAATATTTGTGGGCTGTAGTGTACTACACAAATCAGATCATCTGGAATTGGATTTAGAAAGTAATACTGGTATCATTTTCTTGCTTTGTAAACTAAGCACATCATTCGACACCTCTGAACTTCCATTTACTTATTATAAAATTAGAAATATTAGGAATAAGAATTCTTAAATCATAGGGATATCATGGATATTAAATTCAGTAATGGGTCGCACTTGGCATAAAATAAATGCTCAATAAATTATAGCCATTATTCTGTGCAAATTTTGCTATGTTAAGCATTTATTGTAAATGTAACTGTTAATGCATTTTGTTTCTTTTGACAATTAGTGACCTGACCATAACTACTAATCAGATGTTATCCTTTAATGTATAAATATGAGATAGGCTTGTCTTCAAGAGTATGAATGGTCATTAAACTGCATGAAAAGCAAAGCTGGTTCTGGCTTGACAGTGAGGTTGGCCTGCTTTTTCTTATTATGCTTTTTGCAGGATTTTGCAATTCCACCTCGTAGATGTACCCCCACCAGCCACCTGAAACCTGTTAAGTGTCCCTTCGGGCTGTGTCATGCATGGTCAGAGAAGAAATGCTGGTCAGCGTTCTGGCTGTGAATCCCATATTTACCACTTTCTGTCTTTGAGCAAATGACATTACTGTAGCTTTGTTTCATTATTCTAAACTGAGGATAATAATAGCACCAAACTAAAAATTTTGTTTGAGGATTAAATTAATTGATACATATGAAAATACTTAGATAGGGGCTATCATATAAAAAAGCTGTTTGTTAATGTTAACTATGTATCATTCTTAGAGACTGCTGGGTATCTTGTTTTCCTCAATTATTTAAAACTGAGAATATAAAAGAATCATGTACTTTCCTAAAAACTATGTTCAAGTTCTTAGAAAGTGACATTTGTATGATTCAGGAATGAATTTGATTCTTGTTAATAAAGTTAAGTACATATCATTTTAAAATTTGTTAACAGTGTTACCTAAACTTGACTATACTTAAACATCTTATTTGGCTTAGAGTTTTACAGGCTTGTTTTCCACCAATCTATTGACCTCATTTTGCCCTTCCTACCCTCCATTTGTGAAAGAGATGGTGTACTAAATTCCAATCTCCTTTAGTAGGCTGAATATATAGGCACACCCTTGCATACTTTATGTACAGTATGTTGATTATTAGGGTATAATAATCAAGATATAATAGTTAAGATGTTATTGTTCCAAAGTCTGTGAGTCTAATGCTTTGAAAGGCCAAAACTCAAAATGTCAAGAGTTTTTAGTAAGGAAAGGTTTACTGATCAAGAAAGCACCAGCCAAGAAAATGGAAGCCCTAGCAGAAACTGGAACCCATCTTAAGAAAGAACCAGTTACCTTCCCCGGTTTCCTATCTCTGGATGTGTAAATTTCAGATTTAAACCCCAGCTGCCAGTACAGCTGCGGTTACAACTGGGTAATAAAAGCAGGTATTTTGATACAGACAGTAACAGAAAAAGGGGCCACATACTAAACCTGAAGAGCTCAGGGGAGGCCTTACAAACTCAGAGACCTAAAGTAACCTCATAGGATGGTGTGAAACTAAACTTTCCTAACTAAAAGTAGGTCATGGCAGATAGTCACGTAGACCAGTATCTTCCTTGACAAAGGTCAACATTTACCTCTTTAACTGAACCTATAGTTGTGAGCATCTATGATAACATACCTTTGGAATGTTAGAATAATCCCTTTTCTCCCCCAAACATATCAGGGCACAATCTCAGAGCACATGACCACAAAACCCCTCATTGTTATTTTGTTTCCCAAATACCATCTCTATGTTTGTAAATGTTCATTGTTAATTCTCCTACACCCACCAAAAGCAGTGTTTGTTTCTGCATTTTACTCTTTATTTAATCTCAGAGATTGTGCTACTTGGCTTTCTCCCACCTCCCTAACCTACCACCTGTGAATTTGATGTAACCGTCCTTATACCTCTTCCTTTGATTGTAATGTGTAAAATAAACGGCAAAACTGACATTATCCAGAGCATTTTCTCAATCCCTTGAGATTTTGATTTCCATGAATTGTCATCAGTTTGGCTCAAATAAACTCATAGAAATTCTTTATGTGTTTGGACATTTCTTACATTGACAATATTTAAAACAAACAAAAGAAAACCCAGTTCTAAAAAAAAAGGATTTATTAAAACAGTTATTAGTTATATTGTCATTTCATTCTCTTATCCCATCACATTAAACTGTTACACTATTTTCTCAAATGTTTGTTTACTACATTGTAAATCCAGGTTTAATCACTCTTCATAAAGTAAACAAAATATTACCTTCAGATCTGTAGAACCCTGTCTAGACTGTGTATAATTAGCCATGTGTATTTTCTGAATCAAATCTAATTCTAGGTAAAAATTCATTCTTTTTTCTCTCTCTTAGAATAAGAAACAGTGGCATTTCAAAAATAAAATACTACTTATGTTAAAGATTCTTAAGTTACCCTTAGCTACTTTTATACAGGTCAACATAAAGCTTACATTCTAGCTTAGGGAAAGAGGAGATGATTTTCTTTTCTATTTTCACATAATTTACCTTGAGTGAGAAAGTTGTCTTCAGCACATCTGGTTGTAAGACAGAACAATGAGATGTTTATAACAAAATAATATTACATAATGGAGCACTTTGGGTATATGAAAAGTGAATCTCCAAAGAGATTAGAGCTGTAATTTGTATTTGAATCTGAAAGTGAACACCTGTAATTGTAATTTTTCCCTATGGTAGCTATCTCTATAAAATTAACAGTGATTTAGATTTATAGTCGAGAATTAATCCATATTAAATTTGAATGCTAAGCCAACCTCAAATAAGTAGAAATGCTTTTATCCTGGTAAAAACACACACACACACACAAAAACACAAGTATTGTGAGGGTAAGAAGCTGCCTTTACAAATGAAAGTCAAGAGTTAGAAAAGTGAAGGTCCATTTCTTCAAGTAAAAACTTTGAATATGAAAATGCTTATAAATAAAAGACAAGTGTTGAGAAATTATTTATCGTTAATATTTTATCATGTTTTTGTTTAATCAAACGATTTCTTCTGAATACCTAAGATGATATGGATGAATACTCATGAAATAATCTTAGTTGTTTTTTTACAACAAACTGACAAGCTCAGGTGACAAGGCAGGCAGAACAAGCTCAGTGACCCAAGTAACTACACAATGTAATCTGACCATAAATTCTTAGCGAGCAGTTAAATTGGGTAGACACACCTCAGGCCTATAGCTTCCTTGTCAAAAGATTTATTTTTACCTTAAGCAACTCTTTCTATTGTTCTTACGAATCTAGGATAACATACCTTTGAAATGCTAGAGTAATCTACTTTTCCATAGTCATCAGGGGCTTAACTACATAATAGTCCTCGTTACTATCTTGTTGTACAAATAACCATCTCTCTTTACTGCAAAAGGTTAATGTTAACCATTCTCTACCTACAAATGTAAAAGAAGCATGTGTTTCTTCATTTTACTTTTTATTCAGTGCTAGAGATTTTCCTGGTTTGCATTTTCCTGCATCCTTAATCTACCACCAATAGATTTCATATAATCTTCTTATGCTTTCTCCTTTGATTTAAATGTTTAAAAAGAAGTGAAAAACTGCTATTCTCTGGAGATTTTTTTTTCAATCCATTGAGCTCTTGCTTCCAGGTTAGTCCTTAGTTTTTGGTTGAAATAAAATTTTTCTGTCAGTTTGGACTTTCTTTTGTCAATAGTAGTAGTTATCATGATTACCACATCAGAGACAGCATATAGGAAAAATATAGTGAGAAGTCATATTTTTATCATAATTAAATTAATTTGTAAGTGAAAACAATTGGGCCTTAAGCTTTAAGCTGCTACAAGGTCTTTAAGTACTGAGGAGTTATGGGCTGAATGTTTGACCTCCCCTGTCCCAATTTCATATATTGAAATCCTAACCCCCAATGTGATGGTATTAAGAAATGGAGCTTTTCAAGGCATGATTAGGAAATAAGGGGAAACTCTCATGATTGGAATTAGTGACCTTATAAAAAAGACTTAGGAGATCTCTCTAGACCCTTCCACCATGTGAGAACACATCAAGAAAACAGGCATCTAATTACCAGGAAGTGTGTTTTCACTAAACATGGAATCTGTTTGAGCCTTGATCTTTGACTTCCCAACACCCAGAATTGTGTTTCTGTTGTCAATAAATTGTGAAATCTATAATACCTTGTTATAGGAACTCAAGTAAAATTAAGTAACAACTCTATACTGTGGTCTAAGGTTAAATACAAAACAGTTTACAAAACATTTTATAAGCATTATCTGTTTTAATTTTGTTAGCTGCTGAGTTATTTTCATGATCTATCTTTTACAGAAGGGAATAGACCTATACACAATTATTTATATTATATTGAATAAAATAACTATAATACTAGGTAAATAAGCAAAGTGATTGTATCATCTTGGAATTTATAATAACCATAGAAGTGAATTTATAGTTAGATGCAATTTAGATTTTAGGACAACTGATCTCCAAAAGTTCAAGAAAAAATAGACATGTGCTCAGAGCTGACTATTCCTAAGAGAGAGAGCCAAGAGAGAATGCAAGGTAATAGAAGAAGTAAATTCTTATAACACAATTCTAAATAATTTCAAATATAAAGTAATTTAACAATACTTCTCAAAATATGGTCCATTTATACGTAGATGAAAAAGGGTGTGAGGGTAAGAAGGGCTCCCTCATCCAGATGTGTGGGTAACCAACCTTGAAGGAGTCTGAGAAAGCAGTGTTCTCACGGCCTTGAGCCTGGGTGCGATAAACTGCCCCTTCGCATTGAGTAGGCTCGCACGCACAGCTCAGGTTACGTTACTTCCCTTTCTGGCCTGCAGCCTGCTTTGTTTGGGCTAGTACTTAAGGGTAGGAGCTTTGGACAAGGGAGGGAGTCAGGCGCTGGCATAGACACGGGCTTGTGGCCTGTGTGACTTCCCCTAATAAAGGCATGTCAAGCATCCCCACAGCTCCACGCATCTTCTTCCATCTGCCTGAGGCTCGAGTGGACCTGCCCAGCCTAGGGAGGCTGCAACACAAAGGGGTTCTATGGAAAGCAACCTCACAGGATGGTCTCATCATACATTCTTAACTGTGCAGGTCATGGTGGGTAGTCATGTAGTCATGCCCTGGCATGTAACTTCTTCAGTGAGAGGGTTATCTTTGCAAGAGTGTTTTCCCTCTTGGTAGCATGCTCATCTCTTTCCCTTCTCCCTCTTCTTACCCCCTGGCACATTACCTTTGCTTCTCTCCTAAGCTCCATGGACCCTTTTTATTGCTTCTGTAACTTGTTTCCTAGCCTACACAGCCCAGCTGGTTCACTTCTACTACCTCTGTAACTTTCTAAAAAAAAAACCCAAAAACCAAAAAACAAGGCTTATCTTTCCCTTAAGCAAAGCCTTTCCACTGTTTCTGTGCATCGAGGTTTACACACCTTCGAAATGCCCCCTTTCAGACCCTCCTTCTAATACCTTCCTGGATGGGGACAGGTGGGAGAGAGCATAGGGGGATAAACAGTGATGGATGTGATATGAATGGACAGCCTATCTGAACCACTGGGTGGGAGTGGGCTGAGGGTGGGGAATTGGAGGGGCTCGCGGTGGTGGTGGAGCTGGGCCACAGAGAATGTAACCTGGAGCCACGAGTGCACTAAGCCATGCTCCTTAGTGATGGGGTCAGCGATCTGAACGCGGAGGGTGTGATGTGCAGCCAGAAAATAGCTTCACAAACCACCCAGGGCCATGGAGAAGACATTGAGTTTCACTTTCAGGAGCAAGTCTTCGTTGTCTGGCTAATCAATCACATGCCTTGCAGACACTCCGCCGCCAGAACGGAGGCCCCGCACCTGGTTGCAGATGCTGCACCCCTCCCGCGGAGGCCGTCCTTGACCCTGCCTGAGAGGCCATGTAGGGTTTCCAGGGCCTCTTTACTTAAGCTTTTTGTTAGGTTGCTCTCTGCCAGTGGGCCCCAAGTGTGGGCAACTCGCTTCACATGGGGACTAGGGCATGAGAGGCACAGAGTTGACAGAGCACCATGGGATTGTCCTTTATTGGCCATGATGAGAGTGGGGCGGAGGCATGGTTTACACTGAGTATGCACAAGGCTATCAGGATAACTGGATAAAGAGAAAAAGCCCTCCTGCCCCCTTGCAGTACCAGATAGGGGGTGGAACCAGGGGAAGGTAGGCACATACTCAGTAGAAGTTAAAATGGTGGTGGGGGTGGGATACTGGACCAAAGAGGTCTGTCAGACTAGCCAGGGGGAAAGAAGGGATTAGTTGGGATGTAGACCCATGCAAAGCAGTGAAAGTTGAGGAAGTTAATTGGTCATTCTGAGAAAACACCTGGTCCATCCCCCACAGAAAACTAATATAAACCCAGGGGAACAAAGGAACTCTCTCTTGCTCCTCACTTACTACTCAGGACCAGCTCTTTCGTGGATGGTTCACTGGCCTCTCCTCACCGTGGACCAAGTGACCTTACCTGTCATTTGGCCCATGGCCTCCTGGAGGGAGTTTCTCACTCTCTCTCTCTCTCTCTCTCTCTCTCTCTCCCCCTCTCTCTCTCTCTCTCTGACCTCATGGAGCATTTGCTGGTGCATTCGTGCACCGTCTGGCTCAAAGCATGGGACCTTGCAGAAGGTGCCTGAAGTGAGACAGCAGCTGGGAACAAGCTGCGCCACATGGATAACTACTTAGCAGCTGCCTCAGGCTCCTAAAACAGTACTGTGAAATGGAGTAGGAACTCTTAGCACTGCCTTTTGTTTTGCTCTTGCTGAGAATGGCTGGGTTTTATGGAGGGGATGATCTTTAAGATGGGAGTTTACCATTCTCCCAGGTTCTGGGAATCTGAATAAACCTCTTTCCTTTTGCACCAGCACATACCTCACAAGTTTGGCTTTTGTGGTGACAGGCAGTTGAACCTTTGTTTTTTGTTATGTAACAGACTTGACTTGGGGTGGTGAACACACAGTACAATGTATAAATGATGTGTTGTAGAATTGTGCACCTGAAACCAGTATAGTTTTACTAACCAATGTCACCCCAATAAATTCAAAAAAAAGGAAAAAAGGAGAGAGCACCTGTAATCCACGTGGCCACCCTCAAGAGTTTAACTATCCTATAATCTAATCCCTGATTTCCTTTCTCCTACCTTCACATAATCTTCCTCATGTTTCCACCTTAATCTCAAGTGCATAAAAGAAACTGCGAAGCATTCTGTCAAGCATTTATCTTAGTCTGTTGAGATCTTGTTTCCAGGTGTGTCCTCTGCTTGACTCAAATAAATTTTTATAAGAATTCTCTACTGGTTTGCACATTCATATGTTGACAACTGTATGCATCAAAATCGTGTAGACTGTTACATTAAAACTTTGTTCCATGTTACATGTAAACTGTGGAATCTAGAGCCACACTCAAAACTGGCTGAGTCAAATTATTAGGTGCTGGAGTTTGAGGGAGAGCAAACTTGGCCACCCTAAGATGTGTCTCTTTGTCATGAAGATAGTTTACTTAAAAAAACAAACAAACCAAAAGACTCAGGAAGAAACTTTGACCTTTCCTTAACTGTCTAATTGAGTCTAGATAAGCAACATGCTCTAGAGAGGGAGCTATTACCATAGACAACGATAGTACTGAGGCAGATAGTAAAAAGGCTAGGAAAATTCCTGAACAAGTGGAATAAAGGAAACTGAGACAAAATAATTAAACAAAGCCGAACAATTTGAGCAATTTACAGCCAGCTAATGAATCATGTTGTTTTATCTTCCCTAACCAAAGACACTTAGGAGCAAATAGCTTCCACATTCCAGACCTGCCTTGGGGCAAACCCTCTTCCGTCCAGTTCCTCTCTGATGGCATTCTTTAAAAATGAAACTAATTAGACTTACCTGGATATCTCGGTGGGTTAGAGTGTTGTCTGCCATAAGCCACAGTGGTGGGTTTTATCCCTGGTCAGGGCACATACATGAATCAACCAATGAATGAATAAATAAGTGAAACAACAAATGGATGTTTTTGTTCTCTCTCTTCCTCTCCTTCTTTAAAACCAATTAAAAAAATGAAACTCACCAGAAAGTAACCCTTATATCTCTAAACAAACATTTTGATGAATCAACATTTTGAAGGACAAACCTAGAAAGCTAATGTATATTATTTTAAAACACTCCTCTGAGACCTCCCCTAGGATTCCCACCTGCCAAAGAAAGATAAAAAGCCTGGAGAAAAAGACCTAGTGTGTGCTTCCTCTAGAGACTGCCATGCTTTTCTCCCTTAGGTATGAATCTCTGCTCTCTTTCTCCTAAACTCTTAACTGTCCCTATGAGACTTGCAACAAGGGGAGCAGTGGGCAGCACCAGCTTCTCTTGTGCTTATCCCCTGAACCTGTCTCCAAGGCTCCTTTTTAATCTGATTTTCCAGTGAGCTCACAGAAGCCCTGCTTTGGTTCACGTCTGTCACTGTTCTTATCAGTGAGTTTATGCATCCCAGCATGGCCCCCTTCTTTCCCACAATGTTTCTAGAGAGCCAAAGCAGCCCTGCCTAGGCTCTCTCCTCTTGCTTCTATCCTAAGCCCTTCCTTGTTTCACTGACTCCAGCTCTAATATATTCTCAAAATCGCCTCTTGTGATTTTGTTCATGTAGTGAAATTTTTCCTGCACAAAGTCAAGAACCAACACAGTACCTCTTGGTCCAAGGGAGACCCATTCAGGCCCAGGTCCCCAGTAGCAACAGTTTGACATGAACTAGGAGTGGTGGATGGGGGAGGAACCCAGCAAAGTCTGTGCGCCAGTACTTCTCTCCATGGCCCACTCTTTCTGTACGTCCCAGCAGACATTTACCAAACAACTACTCGTTTCATTCTTCCTGTGAATTGCCTTCCTTCCTTTTGAAGATCTAATCCCCTACTCCTTTCTTCTTAGTCCAAAATGTCATATAAGCCTCATTTTGCCTGTATTTGTGATTTCTCATGTTTGTGTGGATTTCCCTTATGTAATTAAATTGTTTTGTTCTTCTATTAATCTGTCTTACATCATTTTAACTAATTGACTAGCAAACAAACAAACAAACAAACAAACACAGCCAAGAAGGCAAAAGGGAAATTTTCTCCTCCCCTATATGTCCAAGTTGTAGCATTTTCTTAAAAGCTTACTAGGTGATACTTATGCACGTTAGACTTTGGCATAGAGGAAATACGAGGTACTTTGATTAAGTAACATAGTTTTAACTAGTGAAGGGCAAAAAGAAGAATCCGTTCTCTTATCCTTTAAAAAAAAGATCTTCAATTTAAAAAGATACATAAAACCTTGTTAAGAAAAAAACTGAAAGTCAGTTATTAGATATTAACTGTGTTGTATAAAAAAAATTCAAATATGTACAGTTTTTTATATGAGTTTATTTGAGCCAAACTGACAATATTGTCAAGAAGCAAGATCTCAAGTGCTCCTGAGAATGGCTGTTTTGCAATGTATTTTATACATGTGGAATTAAAGAAGGAACTAAAGAATATTACATGAAGGGAGGAGAAAGCGAGCCACAGTACAGCAAACAAGAATATGTGCTCCCTTAACCCGGCAGAGGTCATGGCTGATCTGAGAGATACAAACTTTTTTCCTGAATATTGTTACCTCTCTCAACTGCATAGTTTTGAGGTCATGGCTAGCTGCACATTTGTACAGGACTATAGTTAAGGCATAATATTTAAGTTGTCAGCTTAGGTTTAACACATTTCGTAAGGGTGTGTGATACTCGATAGTAAATTGTATCCCAAAGACCTCGACCTCTGCAAGGTGGGTTGTTATGCCTTCAAGGGATCTGGAAAAGAGAATTACTTCTGCCATTTCAAAGGTGTCTTAACCTACATGCACAAGAACAATAGACAAGGCTTGCTTAAAAACCTTTTATTACTAAACAAGCTGCCCAGTTAAGACTTTACGATCAGATCACCCTTTGAGGTTACTTTTGGCCATTGAACTTGTAGGTATACCCTTTTTCATCTATAATTAATTAATTAAATAAGTTCACATTCCCTGCCCAGATAAATTATATTCCAAAAGGGAGAGAGAACTTAAAAAGTTTTCATTTCAGATCCATTATTGTTGATATCTGAAGAATTATGGATAATTTAAAAGGAGTAGAAGAAAAGTTTATTATACTTTTTCTTTCTTTGTTTCATTTTCTCATTCTTTCTTTTCTTTTTCTCCTTCCCTCCTCCTTTCTTCCTTCTCACCATCTTCCTTTTTATTTTTTCCCTCCCTCCCTCTCTTTGTTTTCTTTATTTCTTTCTTTTCCTCCTTCCTTCCTTCCTTCCTTCCTTCCTTCCTTCCTTCCTTCCTTCCTTCCTTCCTTTCTTTCTTTCTTCCTTTCTTTCTTTCTTTCTTTCTTTCTTTCTTTCTTTCTTTCTTTCTTTCTTTCTTTCTCCTTTCCTTTCCTTTCCTTTCCTTTCCTTTCCTTTCCTTTCCTTTCCTTTCCTTCCCTTCTTTGTTTCTCTCTCTCCCTTCCCTTCCTTCCTTCCTCCCTCCCTCCCTTCCTTCCTTCCTCCCTTCTTTGGAACTTGGTCTCTATACAGATAAGTCATCTTGGCAACAACCTCAATAAAATTTAAACATAATCACATTAAGTCTTAGGAAAGAAGATATTTGTAGTTATCACCCTGTCTCCAACCACTATAGAATAAAAAATAATTCTTATATCTCATGACTTTTCTCTTATTTTGACAATATTATTGCACTGGCAGAATCAGTGATGGCCACAGACATCTGGATTTCAGGAAGGGCACTAAAAATATATCTCATTATGTTTTTGTGGAGACTGCCTAATTGATTTTTTTAATAAGAATAACCTATTTGAGACAAGCTGAGCCTCTCCTGGTAAGACTGGAATTTCCATCTGTTACCCCTCAAACTCTATACTCAATCAATGACCAGGCAGAGTGGCCCAGAAACAGAAAGGTGGAAGGGCATCACTTTATCTTAAGACCATCCAGACCCTAAGGCATGTTCAGGTCAGCCCCAGAACAACTGAGGCTTGACCTTACCCTCATTATGAGGTTTAACATGCTAATGAGACATGCTACACCTGAAGAAGTGAGTGGTTGTACTGCTAAAATTCCAAAGAGTTCTCACCTCTACATAATTAAACTTCACACTTAGAAGTCACCTTTCCTGTCTTGGCTTCTTTAAAACTGTTCTCTGGCATTTCTTCGGGGAGCTACATTTTTCTTTCTCCCTTTAGATGCTATTTTCCTAGTTCACATGAGCTTTTTAATAAACCTTTCACCTGAGCACTGTGTTTTTTGCAGTGAACTGTCTTGATTTCCATCTTGGAGTTCCCCAAAACCCCAGGTGTGATAACATAACAATTTTGACTATAATTTCATTCTGAGACAACAGTTATTGTTGCAAACAGAGATAAAATTACTTTACCCTTTATTAATACAAGTGCAATATGACAAGCAAACAAGATGAAAGGTCATGGCATGAGGAAATCTGGCCATATAATGATTTGTTACAGGGGTATACAATATGAACGTGAAAAACAAAACAAAACAACACAAACTACCCTAAGGTCAAACATCGGAAGGGGTAGTTAATGGTCTAAGAGCTCTGTAACATGAGGAAAAGCAGAGGGGGCTGGAAATGCTTATCATGAGAGGAAAAGAAGTAGGAAGGGCAGGTTTCTAATGTGTAAAGGCCAATCATTTGGACGAAGGATTAGACAACTTTTGTGTTACTCTAAAGACTGAAGTACTGAAGTTAAGGAAGTAGGTGGCAGCACATGGGGAGTGTCAGCTCCAACTAACAAAACATTGTTTTTCATAGAAATGACATCTTTTTAAAAAAAATAAAGAAAGGAATATTCTTAAATCTGAAGTTGACCCAAAATTGAATGATAATCTCCTGAAAGTGCTATAATATCTTCATTGGGTGGTAAATTGGGCTAACTGATTTCCTTTTAATTCTAAACATTTATGATGGCCTTTTTCTAATGTATTCTGAAGATAGATGGGACTTGGATCCCAAGTGATATCATCCTAGTCTATGTTTGTGTAATCTTCACAATTCAGGACTCATATAGTTTCAGACACTTTTTAACTCAAAATTTGCAGTAGAATAAGTCTTAAAAAAACTCTAGGATATGAAACTGACTTTTCCTCTTTTAGTGTTGGGATCATGAAATATTAGAAAGGGAATAAGATTTCTCTCACTAACATTGGAGAGAAATACACTTTCCTCTCATGGGACTGATAAAGTTTGCAAATGCCAACGTTAGAAAGAATTGTGTTTTGTGTTTCATTTGAGTTTCCCCCCCTAAATTTAAAAGTATAATTTATTTTATTAAATATAAAAATATATAGTTGTGGTATTATATGCCATTTCTAGGTGTGTTATAGAAAATGTATCAGGGTGAAAATTTTAATTAATTGTTTTTACCAGCTTTTTTAGGTGTAAAATACTTTGAGACCGTAATCTATGTGAAAATAGTTACAAATACAGAAAAAATTAAAAAGGTGATGTAATACAATCAATTGAGTTATCTAGTGCTTATCCTATTAAATAAGCATTTTGGGTACACTATATAGCTAAAGGGAGTAATTGCTAAGCACAAAAACAAATACAACAACAACATATTTCTCAGCACTCAGAGTTCTTATAATCTTAGTGGTTAATTCACTAATATCGTATTGTAATTACTACATAGAACTGACCAATTTTCTGAATGGTTTTGGTTCCAGATTATTTTGGATCAATCTACAGATACCCTATGGTTTATTAGTGACTTTGGATTTTATGAAATAAGTTACTATTTTTTTTGGTTTTCATTTGAGAACTCAATATTTATATCACATCTGTTACATTTATTGAATTGCAATATTCCTTATTTAATAAAGGATCACATAAGGATAAAATACCTTAACACATGTGATATTTATTTCTAAAAATCACTGACCTGGAACCTATTCTTTTCTTCATGATTTATAATTTTATTTTCAGATTTTTCATGTCATTCTATCAATCTCTTCAGAATCTGAATCATAATTTACTCATGAAGATTTTAGCTTTCTGCCTGTATCAAGTTAGCTGAAAGAAATTTTCAAAATTTACAGAACTTTTCTTTTAAATTATTTTTGGTTTATTTTATTTTATCTTATTTTTTATTGATGATATATTTTTTACTGTTGTTCAGTTACAGTTGTCTTGCCTTTTTCTCCATTGCTTGTGAATTATTTTTATATGATGCTGTGAAATAAATTAAACTTGCCTCAATTTTTAAAAAACACATCCAGTAATACTTTTCTACCTATCGTTAGGCCTCTACTTGGCATTCTGTGAACCATACTGGCCTTGAGCATGCATAGTTAGGAAGCAGAACAATTCTGGGACTATACCTAACCAAAGTATGAACCCACTAATAAAATAGTGAGTAATGGAACACCTGATCACTTGTATGGCCAATACACCAACAATTTGTAGTTAATATCTTTGCTGTCCTTCCCCTTCTGCTTTCTTAAAAAGGGACACTTCCCCACCCCACCCCCATTTTATTCAAGAGGACTTGAGGTTCAGAAAAAGACTACATTTACAGTTTTTTTTTTTTTTTTTTTACTAATGGGCCCCATGCATAAGCTCTGGGTGACAAGATATAAATACCAGTTGTTGGTGAGGCTGCTGAAAAGTCTCCTTAAATGAAGTTAAATGGGCTGGGAGGAGCTCCTTGCCCTTTGCCTCTTGCCGTTTTCTTCCTCTTCACTTCCTTCCTGCTGTAACATGTACGTGATATTTAGAGTTCTGGTTCCCTCTTTGCACTCGTAGATAGGCATGTGCATAGGATGTGCAGCGGAAAAATGAAAGGAGCTTAAGTTGCTTAATGACATTATGAAGTCATTTCAGAAGTCTGGTAACACTTGCCACTGTATGTGTTCTTCTATGAGAAGAAAAACACTAATACGTTTTAGCTGTTGGAGTCTAGTCCTGCTTATGAGTAACCAAACACAACTAACTGATAAAGACACTCAATGACATAACAGGTAAAGTTGATGCAACTTTCATGTCTGTAGTGTTAGTACTGTGATTTATTTTGCATGAGATTCAAAGCAAAAAATATTTTGGAGAAGGGCACAAAGGTAATAAAATAGTGATTTATATATCAATCAACATGGAAACATAGAAGTCCCGGCAGAGGTAATGACTGCTTGAGTTTGTTTGGTAGGGTAATAATATGGGTGTAATAATTTATAGTTTTAATCTGAACATTTCACCTAAAATGTCATATGCTGTGCTTGAGTGTGATATTGTTATGTTACAGAATTACATGCTTATGACTTAGTAATAAAAGATTTTGTAATAAAAAAAGGGTGTTATTAGTGCTGGACCCTGTTTACATACGGCTGTCCAGAAATTATCCAGCCATGTAATATAAAAAATTAGAGAAGATATTTATTGAAGAAGATACAAGATACAAGAAACATTGTAGGATGATGACACCTTACTCCATTTAAAGTAGGCAACTTGGGACCTTACATAGTTCTCCCAATTACCATCAACTGCCCCATCATGTTTTCCTGACTCTCATTTACTATCTGAAATCTCTTCCCTTTCAAAGGTGATTTCGGTTTTAGGAAAAGCCAGAAGTCATGGGGCGCCAAATCTAGGCTGAAGTGAGCTGAGTCCCCTGGGTGATTTGATGCTTCACAAAAAAACTGTGCATGAGATGTGATGCATAAGTGTACATGTTGTTGTGATGAAGTTGCCCATAGCTGTAGTCTTCTGAATCATCCAAATAGTTTTTGCTGAGGAATGCTCAAGCTTAACACAAAATTTGATGCAGGTTCATGACTCTACTCTCTCAGTTATTTTTGAATACAACAGCCACACAGTTCACATGCTCACTCAATAGCGTCTACCACTCCTGCTCTCTAATATAGTGAAGGTGTCATTGTTCTCACATGTGCATTCCAGTTCACTCTCCTTGGCTGCCAGGTTACATAGATGTCACTCAAACTGTTCTTGTTATGTTAACAATGGCTGGACTTTTTCTGGACAGATTTAAATGTATATACACACACACATTTTTGATTTAGTAACTATTTTACTGAAGTGAAATAGCCATCATAGGTCAAAGTAAAAGCAATTAGGTCTAGAGTATTCATGGACAACCTCTTAAATATTTCTGCTTAGAAAATTATGGCAATGAGAGAGAGACTACCTGTGTAACACAGATGATCCTGCACTGTTACATAGAAATACAGACCTGGCCTTTGAAAACCACCCATCGTGCTTCTCAAAATGGTGTCAAAGAGACACTACTGTCCCTTATGAATTCTCTATTAGGTTTTTCCATGAGACTGATTAGACTTGTACAGTAATAGATAACATTCTTAAAAAATAGAGGGAGGTCATTGGAGAACAGCTCTGTCTAATTTGATATTTTCTCTGGCTGCCCAGTGGGCTGAGGACTCAGAAGCTGGAAGGGAGAGGGAAAGAGAAACAGACCATTCATTAATTCCTGAGAAACATAAATGATTATCACTAAGTAACATCATACAATTTAAGGGCTGAAAAATCATTTAGTTCTATGGTTTAAAAAAAATGGAAGCATAATTTTTTCAAAGTGAAGCATATCACACAATTCCAGTATCTAAAACTGACAATAGCTAATGAAAACAGAGCTCCTCTGATTAAAGTTTGAAAGGAGTAACAAAGCCCCACCCTACTCAATCTTCCCCACTTCCCTGCAAGCAGCTCTTCTGGTTCTACCAGAAAGCTCTGAGCTCCACAAGACCATCAGAATGAACCAAGCACAGTCTGGTAATCTCTTGTCTACTTCACATCCTGCCTTCTCCTTCCTCCTTTTTGTAACTTAGATACTGGACAAAGAAATCGAGTTTAGAGAATTTCAGTAATTTTCCCATATTTATATTGTTTGAGGCAGAAGTGAAGCTAGACTATTAGTCTATGGTTGTTTGTTTTTTCTTTTTTCATAGTACACTATCTAGATAAAAAAATAATTCTTAACACCACTTTAAACTGTTTTTCAAGTAATTTACAATTGAATATATTAAACTGCAAAGGGAGTGGAATTTGTCACATAATTTTGGATTACTTCAGAAACTGAAGATAATCATGGCTAATCATTCAAGGAGTAATTCAGGGACATGGGCAGGAGTTACCTGAAAATGAAGGCAACCAAGGACAGTTCTACCAATCAAAATATTTTTATTTATTATCAATTCACTGTGTGCTCAGGATTCTGGAAGATATAAAAGAAGCATAAAACAAGATACTTGACCTTAAAGAACTTGAACTATATAAAATTTAATAAAAACTTTAATGCAGTTAGTAAAAGGAGGTAGACAATCAGGTTTTCTTCCTCAACAATTGAGAGAGAGAGAGAGAGAGAGAGAGAGAGAGAGATCTGTTTAGGAATTCAGCTTTTGGTCTTTGAAACTCTCCATAGGCTAATGGATATATGGCTGCTTAAAGTCTCGGGGCCTGCCAAGTACCTGGAAAGCAGAAGCTAAGAATTTTTCAAAGAAAGATGGATATCACAGGGTAAAAGATTTCATATGAAAAGAGAATGCAGAAATGGAACCAGGAGTTCGGAATGTTCTAGCTACTACATTTCCTGAAATTAGTCTCTGTAAAATGTCCTTCAAAACCTTAGACTCATCAGTCACTTTCTAAGCTGCATGAAAGGTTTAAGTTATGTTCAACCAACTTTTCTAGAATCAAAGTAAATAGACACAAATTGCCTAGTAACGTGTATAGGAAGCAAAATATAATATATATCATTATTACATTGAAACATCACAATTTCTGGCACCCAGTATTCACCATAGTTAAAGTTACAAAAACAAAAATGCAAAGCTACTGCACCTTTCAATATATTGTGCAAAAGAAAAAAACACTGAATGGAAATTGGAAGCTGAAGTCGTGGTCCCATTTCTTCTACCAAGTGTTCAGTTGCCTTTAGGTAAATCATTGTAAGGAAGCTTTAATTTTCTTTTCTGATGATGAGGAAGAAGATAAGTGACTTAAGAGATGTCTTCTATCTTTAAATTTCTGTAAAGCTGGGGTGAAATCAAAGGCCTGACATAATATTTGTACTATGAATTCCTCCATAACTGTATATGACTTCAAAATAAGAGAAAAAATTTTTCCATGTGAACTTGTCTCATGTTAGCTTTCCAACCTTGTACTGTATGTGTAATCTCATTTCAGAGACTTCCCAATAATTATCACTGATTAAGAGACCAGGGAATTTTCAGTTCTAAATCATATAACATGTGGGAAGTGTATGCTTGTTTTGCTTGACATTAACAAGATCTTAATTCCATCTGAAAAGCTGACTTAACACAAGTTTAATCTTGTATATGTGTTATTATTGAGAATGGAGCTGCTTTCATATTTGATAGAAAATATGATTGTGTTTTGATGAGAGTGGCATTTAAAATTAGTTTCCCAGGCTCAGTGTGCCCATTGCAACCTCACAGACAGGAGAGGAGAAAAATGTCAGAGAACTCCATACACTTGGATTTTTTTCTGCTGTCTATGCTTTTCTCCCGATACCTGCTTCTTGGCATTGCCTCAGGTGCTCCAAAAATAAAACGTGTTGCAAAATGATATTTAGAGCATGGCACAATATTTTTTAAAAGGGAACTACTTATCTCTGCTCCCTAATTTCTGACCTCTCCAGCCCTCTATTCATCTCCTTCTTTCCCTGATTCCTCGGGATGCTGTGCTGTTTTCCTGGGGAACCAAAAGAAACACACACACACACACACACACACACACACACACACACACACAACCTAAAACAAAACAACAGGTCTTTGTGTTTTAACAGGTTTAGATTTTCACCATGCCCTCTCAACAAGCAGTTTAGGGACTCATGTTGTGAATACCAATGAATGTATTTTGAGCAAAAACAAGGAAAAACAAGAAACTGATGTCTCTTTTATATGCCATAGTGTTTTTAAAGTTGTCCCCTACTTGGTAAACATGCCTTCTTCCCTAAGGCAAAACTTCAGAGGTTTATCTTATAGTGTAAGCCTATGACAAGTAATTTCTATGGTGTTAGTCATTGAAATTCAAACAGACTGTAAATCACATAAGAGGAAAATCTGACTCCAAAATGTAATAATATTTTGTTTGTTAGATAACTTTTGTTTGGGAGAAACAAACTCAAAATTAAACACGATTTATTCCAGCAGAATTATGGTTCGTCTTAGATTCATGTATTGCTCAGTAATGATTTCATGCTTCCTTTCTTATTCTGCATTGTCATGGTTAATTTTATGTGTTAAGTTGACTGGGCTGAGGGATGCCCAGAGAGCTGGTAAAAATTATTTCTGGGTGTGTCTGTGAGGATGTTTCTGGAGATTAGCATTTGATTCGGTAGCCTAAATAAAAATTGCCCTCACCAATGTGGGTGGGCCTCATACAATCCCTTGAAGGCTGGTGTAAGGTAAGTGGAGGCAGTCTGGCTTTCTCACCCAGGTACCTGGGTAACTAGAGGGCGCAGCTTCTCACAACCTTGAAGGAGTCTGATAAAGCGGTGTTCCCACAGCCTGAGCCTGGGTTCCACGGCCTTGAGTCTGGGTGCAATAAACTGCCCCTTCACCTTGGGTAGGCTCGCATGCTCCGCGCATGCTAGGTTATCTTACTTTTTCGTCTGCGGCTGGCTTTGTTTCTTCTAGTACTTAAGGAGTTAGGGGCTTCTCACAGAGGGAGTGAGGGAGTGAGTGGCGCAGCGACATAGACAGGGGCTAGTGACCTGTGTGACTTCCCTGAATAAAGGCAAGTCAAGCATCCCCACAGCTCCAAGCATTTTCTTCTGTCTACCTGAGTCTCGAGTGGACCTGCCCGGCCTAGGGAGGCTGCAAAACAGCTGGAATGGAACAAAAAGGAAGAGGAAGGGTGAGTTCTTTCTCTCTTCTTGAGCTTGGACTTCTACTTCTCCTACTCTCTTTCTCAGGCCTTCAAACTCCGGAATTTGTATCAGCACCCCGCCTTACATACACACACCCCTCACCATCTCCATTTCTCAGGTTTTGGACTTGAACTGAAGTACATCACTGACTATCCTGATTCTTCAGCTTGCAGACAGCAGATGATGGGATTTCTGGGTCTCCTTAACCAGGAGGGTCAGTGTCTATCACTTCATCGTATATATGTCCACATATGTGTTATTGGTTTGGCTTAACTGGAGAACCTTGACTAATATACTATGCCCACCATTTTCTTTTTTTCTGGGTCTTGGGTATAAAATCCACATGTATTTATTTATTTTTAATAACATTGCTCTCAAAAAATTTTGTTATGTTTCTGTGGGATATTAATCTCATTTAAACTTCATAAAAAATAATAAGGGTCAGCACTAAGATTTCCTAAGATATGTTATCTTTCTCTTTCTCTGCATTAGAAAAATTACTATTAATGTTTTAAGTCCAGTTTAGTAAAAATACAAATGTGCTCTTTCCAGTCAATTTTCCAATCTCTTTAGACAAATTGTGACAAGTGACCTACAACTATATTGGTTCTAACAGCAGTTTTTGAACTAAATAGCTTAGGTAACAGAAATCAGAGGACTGAGGTCATAGTGACACAACCCCAGAACCAAGCAGGAGCGCTCAACATTAGAAGATTCCAGCCTGGACACTGAGACTGAAGAAAAGGGATCACTGTTGTTATTGTGACACAGAAGGGGACAAGAAACTGAAAGTTAAAATTCCCCTTCCAGAGCTAAAAGTAAGTCCATCCAAATGACAAGTTGAATGGCCTTTCTTAGAAATTGTGGGCTCCCTGTTACTGGAAATATTCAGACAACAGATGGACACTAATCTAGGGGAATCCTGCACTGGGTGGGAGATGCACCAGGCAAGCCGTAAGCCCCTTCTGATGTTAAGATCTTGGTCCTCGCAACCACATGGTGAGGGCATTAAAAACAGGACTGAGAGAAACGAGAACATGTTAATCCCTCAGTTTTTCTTCCAATTTCCCTCTACTTGCTGGCTCCCTGAAAAGGCAGCCTCACTTATTAACAGAGATGATACATTTATCCGGTATATTTAACCTCATCTACAATCTCTTAGCTAATTTTCCAAGTTTGCTTCTATAGTGTTATAGGCATCATTTAAAAACCATTAATAATTGTGACCATTTTGTTTTCAAATGTTCTGAGACATCATCTCAGGGATGAGGCATGTAAGGTGGCAGGTGCCTGGGATGAAAAAGAATATGAATTGCACTCAGTTTGTGGCAGAAGGGAAGAGCATAGGAGATTATTTCCCAGTTCACTTGATTCTTACCTGATGATTTACAAGGTATGTAAATTAGGAGACACCCACAGAAGGTACATTTAATGACATCTTAATGCATCACAGAATTTATGACAAGGCATGAATAGCTTGTGCACTCAACCATTGGAAACAGATGCTGCAATAATTCTACTTAATACTTAGAAGGAAAGTAAAGCACATTGTTGTTTTTGTACAAATGTTTATGAAACATTAATAAGAATAATATGCACTATTCAATGCTGAACATATAATCTGAAATCTTTTTCTATAAATATTTATGAAGGAGACATTTTGTTTCTCAATGTAAATTGATTTTAAGCCCAGATTCTGAGATGCTGCATGGTTTTCTTTTTCTGGGTATATATTTAACTAGATTAAGACTAACTGACTCTAAGTGCGCTACCACTTTTTACTGTACTTATTTAGTAAGAGCCTAAATAGATTGCTTTGAATCAATTCATAAAATATACTCTCCACTAAAAAAGCTTAGCTAGTGGCTTGGAAATGGAACTTTTGCTGTTGCGTTAGCTAGTAACTACTTACTGTGTTGGGAAGAATTAATGAGCTTCATTAAGTTCAAGGAAGTACATAGTTGCTGAATTATGTGGTAGTATTTGGTATTTATAATATAAATAATTTAAAAATGCCTTTCTATCAATGCTTAAAATATTTATTTGGTTATTCACAATGACCAATTATGGGTATTAAAGGCACTAGAATATATTTGAGAAAAAACTCTATGTTCCAATATTACAGTAAACTTAATTTACTGTTGAACATGCTATAGTTCTTCACTACTAACTACAGTTGCAAGGCTCCTAGTCGTATCCCCCGCCCCCCTTTTTTTTCCTGGCAGTGTCTTTTCCATTTGCAGTTGTATCATGTTTCTTTTAATGACTTATTAACCAATGTCAGGTTTTGTTTTTTTTACCCCCTTCCCCTTAATGGGGGAACCACTTTGAAGAAATAAGATACTCTAAACGTGGTTTTCTTCCAGATAAAACTATCCTAATTGCTAATTGTTCTTCAACATTGCTGTACTGTCTATCCTTAGCTTCCTGAGTGTGGTTGAATATGTCAAGATTATAAATTGAATTATTTTTATAACTTTATTTATGTAAGTATTTAAATATTCAGTAAGTCTATACATATGGCAAATTTAGCTTCCTCAAGTAATACAGTGAATTTATTGATGAGCGTCAGACAAAACGTGAGCCTTGGGAAAAGTGAAAAGGACTTTATGATCTAAAGAATATCCCACAGCAACTAAATGCAGGAAAGACAGATTGAAGGTGGTTAGGTATTTTGCATCAGAGTGACTTCACATTAATGCCACTCAAATACGTCTAACCCATTTGAACACAATATGTTGGTGATTTAGTTCGGCCTTGAGACATTTGGTAATAGTATAATGATGTCTGCCCTCTATAATCTATTGGTTCATGTATTATCACTTAAAAATGCTGAGATTTGTAACATCTTCTTTGGCCTTTGGGTTTATCTTGGATTTCTAAACATTGTTACACACACACTAAATGTCCAAATTTAAATAAATCTATATCAAGTGTTAGGAAACTATAGCACATCTTAGAATATTTAAAAAGCTATTTTTGACCCACTTTTGTCCTACGAACTACCAGAAATTGAGACACTGTAAAACCAAACTGGTGAAAAGTTTCTTCTTTTTCTATTTTCATAATCTACTGTATGTTTTGAACTTCAACATATTGAAAGCTTTTAACAAATTGTATCTCAATTATGTCTAGAATACTTCTCTGAAATAAATTTTAGCACCAAAATAAATGTTTGCAAGAATATAGTACTAAAGAACATTGGTACTTAAGTAGATATTTGTTGTGGTTGGAATAAATTATAATAAATTCAATTTGCATTATAAAATATCAATGATGTTTTTGAAATACCAATTGACATTGTAAATAAAAGCTTCACAAATGTTTGAGTTTTATCTGTCTCAAAAACATTGTGTTGCAGATGGGAAGAGAAAGAATGGTAAATAATGAATATATTCTACATTTTATTTAAAAATAGCTAGAGGCAGAGATTATGGTTTAAATAAGCTTTAGAGTAAGGCTAGGTTAACAGTGAGTCCAACTGTGGTCTAGGTTTACTTAATAAAGTTGTAAATGTCTTTCTTTTCTTGTAATTCCCTTATTAGACTCTACATTAACAACATTAGTAGGAGGCTGGTCTGGTTCATTGTCCAGTTTGCGACCCCATGCAAGCTCCTGTTTATTCACACATGCTAGACCATGTGACTCCAACAGTCACTAAAATACTATCCTCCTCTTCTCTGCTACCTCCATCATCATTTGTGATCTGAGATTCTCTCACCCCTAACGATTATTCCCAGTTGGAGCCTGGAGGAGACAGGACGACACAGTAGTAGTGGAAGGGAAACAAGAAATTTCTTATATTTTAGTGCATTTAATACTCACCCTAACCTCATTGGGAGAGATCAGAGAAAACGCTTAGAAAGGTTAGGTATATTTCCCAAAGTCACACAACTATGAAGTGACTCGGCTGATATTGGAACCAGTTTCTGATTTCAAAGCCCCCTTTCCCTTACTGGATCGCAGTGGAGATAGCATGAATGCCTAGTAAGTATGTACTCTTACACGCATAACTCTAATATTTTCCTGAGGCTGGTAACATATCTACCAGCATTTCTGGTTCTATCTAAGATGGTTCAAAGGTTATCAAGGGACTTATACTATTTAATTTGCTAACAAATGATGAACTAAGCCTAAAATCTTCAGTTAGTCTGGGAAATGGACTATTTAATTAAGAGTGTAAATCTTTTCAAGGAGAGTTTTAAATGGATATTTTTGAAGTATGAAATCCAACAGAGTTCTGTGGGCAAAAGTTCTTAATCAATTGCTTCTCTAAGAATTTCTTTTCCTTGAAAGCTTACCTATGTATTAAACATTGGCATGTGGATAAAAGTTTGAGAGAGAGAGAATAAGCCTGGAGTAATAAAGGAATAAATGATTCTAGGAAAAGCCTTGAGGAAATGTCAACCTGAAATTATAAATTGTTGGGACCGCTATTCTTGTAACTTACTTTCCTGGATATACCCTATGACATGCTTTCATAAATATTTTGTCTCACCAAATAAAGTTTGAACTCCTGAAGTTTGTAGGCCAGAAAAGTGTTTTATTATAGTAATATTTCCAGTGTTTCACATTTAGTTTTTGCTTAAAATATTTACCAACTAAATTAATATTAATGAAAGAGTAAACTTGAACGCTTGTGTATTGTGTGTTACACCGTATTTGCTTGACTATGAACTTTACTTGATTTGAATCATGAGTATAACGAACGCTAATAAAAATCTATGGAGCAAAGATATATTAATCAGAACAAAGTCCTTAATAAAATATATGTAAATTTGCATGTATGTGTGCAAGTATATATGAGTTACAAGTATGTTTGTATTTAAATGTTTATAGTCTTATTTCCTAGAGTGAGTTTTCAAGCATACTTTATTCTGTAACTCATTTGATTAAATAACATTCACATTATATTTTTAGTATCAGCTTAGTGCACTGGTGATCTAAAAGAATTGCTGAATTAGGAACTTGGGAAACAAGCTCCTGGATTCTATTTTCACCATGCCGCTGGCTGAAGGTGTCAGACTCCCTTTGATATTGCTGACAGTGACAAGAGAACCAAGACCATCAGTCTTGGGCGGGGGTGGAAGCCTTAGTGCTGGATTTCTTCAGGAAGGCTCCCATTGTATTCTTGTATCACAATTAAACAACTTTTGTTAAAGTAATTCTAACCACGAATTTTTTGTTTTATATTAAAATGACACTTTTAAATTTTTTTATAAACACAATATTTTTTAGAAATACAATATACTTTTAAAATCAGCCAGGCTAGAAACTTCCGATCCGATGTCAAAACAGAAAAAATTCATTTCTTCTTATTGCTCCAGGTAAAAACAACTAAAATCACTAGAGAAAAAACATTAAAAAAGAACCCCAAAAAACAAAAACACTCTGAAAGGTGGAGAAAAGAAGGCAGACCAACTAGGAGCTTTACGACCCAAGAAATGACTTGATGATAGTTCTCCGGGTTTTCTTTTTGGTTCATAAATCAGGGCTGGGAACTGCAGAAGCCAGAAACTTTGAAATGCCAAAGGAGCATGCCAAAACAAATAACAAAACAAAAACATCATATTGTTTTAACCAAAGGACCAGGAAAGAGTAATACTAGAAAAAGAGAAAACTTTTTAGATCAGCAATTTTCAATCTTTTTCACCTTGTAGTACACATAAACTAATTACTGAAATTCTGAGGCGCACCATACATATATAGTATATATTTTACCAATCTGGCCCCAAAACTAGATGTAATATTGATTCATTCACACCAGATGGCTATTGTTGTGTTGGACATTGTCATTTTTTAATTAGACAATCTAAGGGAAAAGAGATCAGTAAATTATTATCTAAATAGGTATTGCTTATTTTAAAAAGTCTTGCATCACACCAGTTGAAAATCACTGTTTTAGATAATAATTCCTTTATCCCAAATAAACTCCATGAATAAAAGTCATATCCCAATTCTCCTTAGCCAGCAAAAGCTGTGTTGGGAGTATAGATGTGCACCATTACTGTTTATAATAATGAGCCCCACCCTCTTCTCCCCACTCCCTTACGAGGGTTGGATCAGAGAAGGGTAAGTGGTGAGCTGGGACTTCCATCCCTGTCTGGTGGTAATGAGCTCCCCCACCCATGGTGTAGGCCTCATGGGGAACCTAGAAGTCCATTCCCATGCCAGGCTGTTCCCGCCTTGCCCTGCTGGCACAGCATCAGAGGAGGCCCTCTAAAACTCAAGATTTAGATAAGATTCTGGGTCTAACAAAAGAATATCTCAATTGTCCAGGATACAATCAAAACTCACTTGGCATGCCAAGAACTGGGAAATTGTTAGCTTGAATAAAAAAGGGCCCTTAACGGATGCCAAAACTAAGATGACACTGATGCTAAAAGTATCTGACAAAGATTTTAAAGCAGTCATCATGAAAAGCCTTCAAAGGCAATTATGAATTTGTTTGAAACACACTCAAACAGAAAGTATAAACAAAGAAATAGAAAATAAAGATAATAAGCAAATGGAAAAATTTAAAGGTTTTTATTATTTATTTATTTATTTTAGAGAGGGGAAGGGAGGGAGAGAGGGAGAGAAACATCAATGTGTGGCTGCCTCTCACATGCCCCCTCCTGGGGACCTGGCCCACAATTCAGGCATGTGCCCTGACTAGGAATTGAACCTGTGGTTCACAGGCCAGCACTCACTCCACTGAGCCACACCAGCCAAGACTACAAGTGGAAATTTTACAATAAAAATATGAAGACCAAAAAATACCCTAACCTGAATGAATGAGCTCAACAACATAATGAAAAGGACAGAGAAAATAATCAGTGAACTCAAACAGAGCAATATCAATTATACAGCATGAACAAGAGAGAAAAATAGACTAAAAAAACAAAATAAAAAGAACCTCTAGGATATATAAATCTATAAGAAGAGACCTGACATTCATGTTAATAGATTTACAGAAAGAGAATGAAGAAAGAGTGTGAAAAAACAGTGTGCCTAAAAAATTATTCAAAGAAATAATGGCTGAAAATTTTTCAAATTTGTTGAAAGATATAAACCTACATATTTAAGAAGAGTGAACCACAAACAGTATAAACCGAAAGAAAGTCATATCAAAACAAATTGAAATTCAATTTCTGAAAACTAAATATGAAGGAAAAAATCATGAAAGAAGCACAAGAAAACAACATCTTACATATTGTAGAAAAAAAGCAATCAGAATGCTCTAGACTTTATATCCAGAAAGATATCCTTCAGGAATGACAGAGAAATCAAAATATTCTCAAGTGAAGCAAAACCACAAGAATCTGAAACCAGCACATTTCCCAGGAAGAAAAGAAAGGCTAAAAACGTTTTTGAAACAGAATGGGTACGATTAAAAAATAACAAATTTTGGGGCCTGAAGAAAGAGAGAACTGAAAGAGAAAAAATGTGAGAAAGTACAATAAATTTTCCATCCCATGAGTTTCCAAATTATGTTTATTTTTTGAAGCAAAAATTCCATTTGTTTAGTGTGGTTCTCTAACTATTAAAGACAATGCTACTATAAACTGAAAAGCACAGAGGGAATTAAAGGAAGTAAGGTTTCTTTGTGGTGATGAAATTGTTCTGCATCTTGACTTTGGTGGTTACGTGATCATACAAGTGGCAGGAAACTATACACATATATTATACCAATCTTAACTTCCTGATTCTGATACTGGGCTAATGTTATGTAACATGTAACTATTAGGGACGAAGGTGAAGGGTACACAGGACCTTTCTGTACTATTTTTACAACATCCTGTGACTCTATAGTTATTATCAAAAAATAGTCTAAAGAAAAGACAGGATGTACATGTATTCTAGTATATATATTTGTTGCATATGTTTTCCTTTGAAAAATAAATATGTTCCATATTTTGTACCCAGAGATCTGTTCATTACTGCTCACTTACTCTGGCTCCCATCCACACTTGGTTCTGAACCAGCACTGGATCTTTGGAGATCATAACCTGCAGATAATGATACAGGATATTTGTAGTACCATTCAGTCTGATCTTTACACACATCAGGTGTCAGGATGAATGGGAGAGTTTCCAAGCCAGCATTTAACAAATTGAACTACCTCTTTGTCACTTCACAAAAAATATTAACTCAGTTAACTTTATTATTTTATATGCATAACAAACTATTAGATTAAAATGAAGTGGTATAAAAATATCTATTATAAAAATATTTAATAAAGATACCTCTTTATGGTAGTTTTAAAATATCTATTATGTGTCATGTTCATTAAAGATATGATATTATTAAAATTCACAATGGTCTTGCAGTGTGGATTTTTTCCTGTCTTTTTATCAGAAATAAAGATGAAATTTAGAATATAACATACACAGGATTATCTATCTAATTATTGGCCAAAGACAATATTTAAACCTAAGTTTGCATTAGGTAACCTATAATCAGGAAAATAGATACCACATTAGGTATTTCAAATAGAAAAGATTTAACACAGGAAATCATTTTTGCAGGTTTTTGGAAATGGAAGAAACAAAAATTGAAACGTGTATTAACTCAGAAATTAGAAACTGTGAGAGGTAACTATTATCTGAAGGGCTAGGGGAGCACAAGGGAAGATGTGTTAGCACCAGAACCTTGGAACACAGAGGAAAGGCCCCGCCTCCGGGGGCCGTAATCCAGAAACAATGTGAGGATAGGAAGAAAGAGCTAGACTGCGGGTGAGTGTGAGAGCGAGTGAGTAAGTTGATTGTTTGTCTCTCTCCTCCTGACTTGTCTCTTATTCCCCAGTAGTCTCTCCTATTGATCAAAGAGTAGCTGACTGGAAAAGTACCCTGGGAAACAGAGTTTACAGACCCCCAGTGTAGAAAGGGGTGAGGAGATCAAAAGAAAGGCTGAGACACAATAACAAAAATTGGTATAAATTGCTTTTTTTGAGGAGGGAGTCATAAGGTTTATCCTGGCTGCCTTCCAAACAGGAAATATGAACAAATACTTAAAACTTGAAACATAAACGCTGAATTTTTTCATTCCATTTCTAATTTATAAGAGGTTTTTTTAATTTTATATTCTTTTACAGTTGTCACAATTTTTTTCCCATTTGCATCCCTCCACTCAGCCTACAACATTGACCATGTCCATGGGTCATTCATACATGTTCTTTGACTAATCCCTTCCCGTTCCTTCCACCACGCCCCCTCCCTTCTCCTCCTGACAGCTCACAGCTGTCAGTCTGCCCCACGTTTCCATGACTCTGGTTCTATTTTGCTCATTAGATTTCAATTGTGACACAGGATTCTGTTCATTAGATTTCAATTGTGAGATCATATGGTGTTTGGCTTTCATCAAATGGCTTATTTCACTTAATAGTCTCCAGTTCCATCCATGTTTTGGCAAAAGGTAAGAATTTCTTCTTTTTTCTGCTGCATGGTATTCCATTGTGTAAATATACCACAGTTTTGTTTTTTTTTTTTAATTTTTTTATCTAGTCATCTACTGATGGCTGTAGTAGAGTAGAACTCAGGCTGTTTTCAGTACTTGGCTATGGTAAATAGTGCTGCAATGAACATAAAGATGCGTAAGTTCTTTTGAAATGATGTTTCAGGATTCTTAAGGTATATATTTCCAGCAATGAAATTGCTAGATCAAAAGGCAGTTATGTTTTTAATTTTTTGAGGTAACCCCATACTGCTTTCCACAGTGGCTACACCAATCCCCATTCCCATCAACAGTGAAGAAGGGTTCCTCTTTCTCTATATCCTTGCCATAAGCTGTTGTTTATGATTTATTGATAGTACCCATTTTGACCTGTGTTAAGTGATATCTTATTGTGGTTTTAACATGCATTTCTCTGATGATTAGTGACATTGCACATTTTTTCGTATGTCTATAGGTGACCTGTATGCAGTCCTTGGAGAAGTGTCTCTTCAGGCCTTTTGCTCATTTTTTAAATTGAGTTATTTGTTTTTTTGATGTTTAGTTTTATAAGTTTTATCTTTAATTTTTTACTTGTTAATATTTTTATTAAAGTATAATTGACATATAACAATGTATTAGTTTTAGATGTACAACATAATAATTCTATATTTGAATATACTGTCAAATAATCACAGATGTAGTTAATATCTGTCACCATACATAGCTACAAATTTTTTTCTTGTGATGAGAACTTTAAAAATTACTTATTTCAGCAATTTTCAAAGATGCAATATTTTTAACTGTAGTCGCAACATTGTATTTATTTTAGAACTGGAAGTATGTTTCTTTTGACCCCCTTCACCCATTTCCCATCCCGATCACCCTCCTCAGGCAACCACCCATCTGTTCTTTGTATCTATAAGCATTCCCTCTCTCTCTCTTTTGGATTCCACATATACATATAAGTGTAATCATATGGTATTTGTCTTGCTCAGACTTATTTCACTTAGCATATGCTCTCACGGTCCATCCAAGTCATGGACCTGGACCATGCAACTGGCAAGATTCCCTTCTTTTTCTTAGTGGCTGAATAATACTTAATTGCATGTATATACTCATATCACATTTTATTATCCATTAATTCATAAATGTATACTTAGGTTGATTTCACTCTGACTTTTGCTTTTTAAACTATATTGCCTAGACATACATGGTAGCAGCATATAATGGGAGATTTGATTCTAACTATGTCTCTCTAGACTGACTTCGATCTTGTAAATATGATTACTTAGGAGAACTTGAGTAACATCTGACCAGCAACTAGGAGTAGGCATGTGATTTCCCAAAGATATATCAATTAGTAGGTTATAAAATGTATATGTAATAACTTACTAGTGTTGGCCACCACTTTTTAAAATTAAATAGAATAAAACATAATAAGACAATAGAAATAGAAATAGATATATAATATAATAGAATAGAATAGAGAGGATAGGATAGAATAGAATGAGATGCAAAAAAAATGGGATAGGAGGGGCTGAGATGGAATAGGATAAGAAGAAATGGGATAAAATGGGATGGAATGGGAGGAAATGGGATGGAATGGAGTAGAATAGAATAGAATTGAATGGAAAAGAAAAAAATAGAATAGAATCAGAATAGACCCAGAGGTAAATACTACTTGGTAAAATGTTTACATAGGTTATATCTGTGTGTATGTGGTTTTAATATAAAATGTGTTTCTCACTATAAGTTGTGATAAAAAATGTTTGAATCTGAAAAATACAGTGGAAGAGACCTAACTGAAACTATTTTGTACTTCTTCATTGCACATACAAGTCAAATGACTGGCTAATTTTCTCCCTCTGTTAGATGAAGGGAAAAGGGGAACAAACTTGGTACTTTAAAATGTTAATTCTTCATTAAAAGACAGCCAATTTGGTTTGGCCAATTTCTTCTATTCTTATTTTACTATAGATGAAAGCAAGAATTTGAACCTTTTTCAAAACCAACATTTTTTATATCACCCTGTAAGATTGCTGCCATTCCAAATCATATAGTTAATCTCACATATCTTAAACTATTTTTTTAATGTGGTGGTTAGTTTTTAGGCTGTCTTTATATCCTAATTGTACACATGACATATACATACGTTATTTAGAACAGGTTAGGGATGGGGGGTGGCGTTAGTGATTGGTCCAGAAAGCAGAAGAATGAATACACTGACATAGTATGTGAGCTGTTTGTGAGGTTTTGTCAACTTGATTGTAGTAAGCAGACTCTAAGATGGCCTCCAAATATTTCCTACTTCCTAGTACTCCTAGCCATATGTAATCCCATGTCCTTTACTAACTTGATTCTTATTAATGGAATATAACAACATTGAGGGATGTCAATTTGTCTTGCAAGCAGATCTTCAGTATTGCCATCTCAGCTTTCACATTTGATAAGAAAAGCTGCCATGCAGAAGAGGTCCACATGGGCTGGATGGCCTCCAGCCAGCAGCCAGCAGGGGACCGAGGCCCTCCATCTCCCAGGCAGTAGCTCTGCAGGAACTGGATGCTGCGGATGAACAAGTGAGCTGAGAAGCAGTGAATTATCTAGTTAAAGATTCAGATGACAACCCAGTTCTTGCTGACAACTTGATTGCAGTCCTTTGAGAGGTTCTTAAGGAGGGTGGGATCCACTTATGCTGTATTTAAACTCATAAACACTGAAATTTTGAGATAATAAATGTGTGTTGCTTAAGCTGCTGATTTGGGGGTTAATTTGTTACAAACAGCCATTGATGACTAATGCATTGGTATTCACTCTGGTTCTTAATTATGGAACATGACATGCCTGGAAATATTTTTGGTTGTTGCAACTGGAGGAGTACTATAGGAGCCTAGTGGGTGGAGGCCAAAGATATTGCTAAATATTCTGCAAAGCACAGGACAGCCTCCCAACAACAAAGACTTTTCTGACCCAAAATGTTAATAGCGCTGAAGTTGAAAAACCCTGGTCTAAAGCAAATTACAGCACATTTAGACAGTAACTTTAGATCTTATATTCCACACATCATTTCTAACATCTACTACTTCAAGGGAAATTACTCATAAATATTTTTCTGAAAATCTTGTTGTAAAATCCATGCAACTTCATTCTGTTTAAAAGATCACAATATCTTTTTCTTTAGAAATGTCCCAGAATAAAAAGTATGAAACATGTCTCCACTAACATAACATTTTGTTTATTATTCCTAGAGATTCGTCTATTCTTAAACATATCAATAAGCTAGAAGCTGATAATAAAACATTCAAATAGGCGAGAGAGGCTTTACATATTATTCTCATTCTGGTAGTACTTGAACAGCCAAATTTATCTTTCTCTATATTTATTGAGTTATGCTGCCCCCTCAGGCTAAGACTCTTCATGCCAACTTATATCTTACCTAAAATGGCTGACATACAATGAAAAGAGATCCTAAAATTTGGGTGGGTGTGTCTGTAAACCACCACACTCAAGCTAAAGTGCTTCATGAATAAATCAACAGAGTTGTCAGTCACAGAGAGAAGGCTTACATTTTTCTACAAATGGAACTGTAAGCTTCCAGGGCACAGTGTAAACAGCCAGTATGTTTCATTTATGACCTGATGTGTCAGAGAAACAGCATAATTTATATTGCACACAACTGATATATATCTGGTATATTATAAACAACCTGAATGGTAAAGAAATAAGTACTGAAGTGATTGTGCTTCTACCTTATTGAGAGTAATAATATAATTACCAGTTTTCTTTTAAATTAAGGAAATGAGAGTAACAGCTGTTATTTCATTGAAGAAATAGCTTCTCACACTAAAGCTAAGAATTACCATACTCAAAGTCAGCATAAGCATGCAGTCTCACAGAGCCACACTCCAGTCTCCGCCATCAAATGAACTGCAAAACACTTTAGTCCACTGCACACGTAATACTTCGCTTTTGCCCACACGGACCAGGGAATACTGGTTAAGGAGAGAGTTGCCACGGTGTGTTACTCCTCAAGCATATTCCTGTTCCAAATTTATTATCTAAAGACATCTGAAAGGCTGATTCACGCCCACAATGTGCTTTTGTTTTGAACAAAGACATTAGCTGTACATTGTCCCCCTCTGTTCAATATTCAAAAATCCAATGGTTCTGTAAAAAAATTTAATCTCTGCCTGGCATTTAATGCCTTCCCTTCAACTGCTTTAAAACACACACGCACACATACACACACACACACACACATTTCTTAGGACTTATGGTGAATTTTTTACTTCAGTCTAATTCAGATTCTTTTGTCAGTTCTGATGTCTGTATCATAGTTCACAGTGTTCCCTACATCTGAAGTAACCTTTTCTCTTCTTGCATAATTTGTAGCAATCCTCAAAAGTTCGGTTAATATTTAACGCCTTCAATGATGCCATCTTAAATCCCCAGCAAGAAGATAGTTCTTTCCCTCCTCTAAAATCACAAAATGTGGTTTATTATATGTTTCAGTGTGCATTTTGTATTGAAATGCATGTCTGAATTATCTTTGCATTTCTCCAATGTACAATATCTGCTCTACTAAGAGCACCTGACCTAGACCCTAATGAAATGCAAAACACTTAACTAAGTTTGTAAATTATTCTCTGTTGCCCAATCACAGAATTTATATTTCCTTTTTTATAAATTTTTTTAATTTTTCTAAATTTTTAACTCATGTTTATCTATTAGAGTTGTCCCAATATTTACCCCTTTGGCCCCCTCCACCCACCTCACCCCCACTCCCCACTCCCAACGTCAATTCCCACTCTGTTGTCCATGTCCATGGGTCATTCATACATGTTCTTTGGCTAGTACTTTCCCTCTTCTTTCCACCTTTGTCCTCCTTCCCCATCCCCTCTGGTCACTTTCATTCCGCTCCATGTTACCATGCAAGTAGTTCATATTGTTTGTTAGTTTATTTTGTTGAATAGATTCCACTTACAGATGAGATCACATGGTATTTGTCTTTCACCGACTGGCTTATTTCACTTAGCATAAATTCTCCAGTTCCATCCATGTTTTTGCAAAAGGTAGGAGTTAATTCTTTCTCTCTCTTTCTTTCCTTCAAATGAAGATTTTATTTATTTATTTTTTTTAATGTCAAAATCCATTATAAAATATTAAAAAATTTAAATCCATTATGAAGTCATAGCAATTAAAACAACATGACACCAGCACAGAAATAACCAAGTAGATCAATGAAATAAAATGAGCATTCTAGAAACAAACGTGTATGTCTCTCTAACAATGTAATATATGATTAAGTTGATATTTCAAATCAATGGGGAAAAAAAGGCTTATTCAACAAAAGAGGAGCATGGTCCACTATTACTTGAAATAAAATAAATATAGAGCACTATTTCACACAGTATACAAGAAATATTCATGTTATTTAAAAATCAATATGTAAAATCTAAGGAGTTTCAAGAGAAAGTACAAAATAATATTTTTCTTACTCTGAAGTAAAATATTCCAACCCAGAAGCCATAAAGTAAAATATTGACAATATGACTATATTAAACATTTAAAACTATACAGTAATATACATATAAAAAAAGTTAAAGGACAAGTAATAGAATAAAAATCTATTTGCAACACATCTAAAAGAGGGTTAATAGTTTTTTTTTAGGGAAAAAAATCTACAAAATTTAATAAAAAAAGGATAAATAATACCAAAAAGTCATTTAAAGCTTTTTAAAAATAATAGAAATAAGCAAGAAATATACAAAAACAGATTTAGTTTCAAAAATAATAAAGTAACAATTCAAAGAACACATTATTATCACAAATCAGATTAATAAGTATTCAAAATATTGGTTATATAAAGTATTGGTGACTGTAAAAGGAACTGGGTATTCACAGACTCTTTTTCTTCATCTTTTTAAAGGAGTCCCTTTAGTATATTTTTCAATGCTGGTTTGGTGGAGGTGTATTTTTTTAGCCTTCTTTTGTCTTGGAAACTCCTAATTTCACCTTCCATTTTAATTGAGAGCCTTGCTGGGTAGAGAAGTCTTGGTTGCAGGCCTTTGCTTTTCATGACTTGGAATATTTCTTGCCATTCCCTTCTGGCTTGTAGTGTTTCTAGTGAGAAGTGAGCTGCTAGCCATATTGGGGCTCCCTTAGATATTACTTCCTGTTTATCCCTTGCTGCCTTTAGGATTCTCTGTTTGTCTTTGATATTTGCCATTTTAATAATGATGTGTCTTGGAGTGGGCCTCACTGGATTTCTCTTGAATGAGATCCTCTGTGCTTCCTGAACTTGTGTGACTTTTTCTCTCCTCCAATTTGGGAAGTTTTCCATCATTACTTTTTCAAACAGGTTCTCTGCCCCTTTCTCTTCTTCTCCTTTTGGTATCCCTATTATACAGGTATTATTACATTTCAGTTTGTCCTGCATTTCCCTAAATGCCTCTTCATTCTTTTTGAGCCTTTCTTCATTTTCTTGCTCTTTTTGGGAGCTTTTCTCTACTTTGTCCTCCAGCTTGCTGCTTTGTTCCTCTGCTTCTTCTAGTCTGCTTTTGATTCCTTCTACTGTGTTCTTCAATTCAGAAATTGTATTCTTCATTTCCTCTTGTCTCTTTTTGATAGTTTCTATGTCTTTTTTCATGGTGATATAGTTTGCACTAAGTTCTTCATAGTTTCCTGGTAGTTTCTTGTAATTCTCTCTGAGCTCACTGAGCTCCTTGAATTACTTTAGAACTGTTGTGTTGAACTCAGTATCTGATAGTTTACTTTCCTCTGTTTCATTTAGTTCTCTTTCTGGGGATTCTTCCTTTCCCTTTGATTGAGTGGTGTTTCTTTGTCTTTCCATTATTTGTGAGACTCTTCTTTTATGCTTCTACTTTTTAAATTAATCTGGCTTGACTTCCTGACTTTATGGTGTGAACTTCTGTGGTAGTAGACTGCTGTTTTTTCTTTCTGGATCTGCCTCTGATGATGTCAGCTGTTGACCCTGCCTGACCTTAAGCAGTCTGTTCGAGAATTCCTGGAATCTGTTGTCTGTGGCTCTCTCCTTCAGCTGTTAGTCTATTCACTCTGCACTCAGCAGGCTGGCTTAGACAGGACAGTGGGCGGTGGGGGGGGCAGAGGCCCTTCAGAGGGTGGGATTATTGGGTCCTCTCACACTGCTGCCACTCAAGGGAGTGGTCTGCCTGAGCCAGATGGCTGCTGCTGTATGGGGAGTAGTTGGCACTGGGATCCTACCAGCTATTCTCTCAGTTCTCTCCTCAAACCCTCTGCCTTCAGTCTCTTGTCAAGTGTCTCTTGACCACTCTACACCCCCTTTAGCCAGGGATCTACTATCTGTGGCTGTCACTTTGTACTCAGCAATTAGGCTTTAGCACTACCGGGCTAGGGCAGAGTCCCTCTTGGGGTGGGGCTATTGTGTCCTTTAATGCTATTGCTGCTCAAGGGAGTGGTCTGCCTGAGCAAGATGGCTGCTGTTGCATGGGGGTTGAGTCAGCATCGGGATCCTGCTGGCTACTCTCTCAGTTCTCACCCCAAAGCCTCTTTCCCCAGTATCCCCTCAGGTGTCTCTAGTACACTCTGCCCCGGCCTTTGCCAGAGCCCAGCGTTAGTGGCTGCAAATAAAAATTTATGCGTTGGCCCCTTACATGGCCCTTTACATCTCCAGCTGCCTATCTCTGGCAGAGAGCAACCCTGCTGCTTTTCGCAGCTGGCTGTTTTCTGTGTACTTTTTAGGCTCTGGTGCTGTAGGCTGGAGATACCCATTTATGGTTTAGACCTCACTCTTCTCAGGGGGATCCAATTGACCATTTCAATATCTTTCTGATGCTGTCAACCACGGGTGCCCCACTCGCCTTCTTGAGTCTCCACCTCACTCTTTACAAGTTAGGTTGTGTGGAAGCTGATTTTTCTATCTGTCTGAGGTTGTAAAGCTCCTCTCTCGCTATTGTTCAGTTGTTTGTTCCAGGTGATTTTTCCACAATTTAGTTGTAATTCTGGATTGGTCCTGGGAGGAGGTAAGTGTGACTTCCACTCACTCTTTTGCCATCTTGATTCTCCCTGAATTTATATGTCTTGTTTCACTGTTTTGACTTGACTCTTTATAGGTATATTATTAATTTTATAGAGAAATAACACTGAACTGACTGATAACAGCACTTCCCATAGTAATTAAGTAATTAGTAGTGATCTATAGAAAGCTCCTTAATATCTTGTATCAACCCATAGTTTGGCACTATCAAATAAACAAACTGAACTTCCTTATTTCTTTATTTGGTAGTGAGAGATTTCCTAATTCATCTCAAAGATGTTTGGAAGTCTAAACTGTTGACTTGCCCTGGAATGTTTTATTTTCTAGGACAGGGAATGCAGTATAGTTAGTGTGTAATTGCTGTAATATGGGGAAATACAATTAAATTTAATTAAGCAGGCTTAATGACCAAAATGTTAATACAGTTCCAGTTTATAACATCCACCCTTAAGTGTGTGTTTTGTCTGATGAATTCAAAGTACCTCCTAACATTAATTTGTCTTGACAATGCTGTCTGTCACATAGGGATATTGAAGGGCTCAGAGAGAAGAATAAACAAATCTCCTTCTTTTATAATGTGTTTATTTATGGTACATTTTGACTATAATAAAATAGAACAATTATGCAGACTAGAGTATATCCTGAAGAGTAAGGCATAAGAAGTTAAAAATGAAAATAGAAGAAAAAAGAAACACATATCAGAGAATTATGTTTCCTCATTAACCGTCATTGCAACCTGGTAAGTAAAACTAAATATCCTGGCATGTTTAGAAGACTTAATATTACCAGGATTCATTACCAGGATTCACCTGTTAATAAAATCAAATAGATTGAAATTTTGGTTGATTCTACTGTCCTGCCATCATAGGTACCAGGCAATACTTACTAAAGACATCAAAGTTATCTTTTGAGAATAAGTACAATTTCATGAAACTTTATAAATTGCAATGCTAAGGATTATGTGTGTACTTGTTTTGTAAATTTACCTTGTTCACTGAGAACTTTAAATAGATGATTTTTTAAAGGGAATCTCACAATAAGTTCCCTATTGTTTTTAGGTAAAGATATCTAATAAAGATGATAATAAGTTATTTTATTTTTTTCTTTTATGGAGAACAACAGGTTCTGAAATGCATAGCCCTTCACTTGAATGATAAACTCCAATAAATCAAATATATTCCAGTATTACTTTCTCTTTTGGGAATTTAAATATAAGGTTTATAGGTGACTAGATATAGGAGAAGCAGAGGGATAATTTTGTACTTGCTTCCCCTAATACTATTATATATGTGTTAAATATATATATAGTATTTCAAAAGGAGATTTGGTTCTTGGGAAGCAGTTAGATGAAGATGTTGGAAAAAAAGCCTGAGAGAAAGGCATCCAGAGGAAGTCCTAAACAGGGAACATGACACAATGCAACACTTTCCAAACGGTGGTTCTCATACCAGCTGCACTAGAACTACCTGGAATACTTGATAAATATGTAAATTCCTGGGCCCGCTCGAACACACTGGGTCAAAATCTTTCAGGAATGAACAAAAGCATGTGAATTTTTACCAGACATCTATGGTGATTCTGGAGCACATTTAAAATTGAAAACCATTGCTAATGGAAACAGCACTGTTTTCATTTTTATAAATATAATAAAAACTGTTTTAAAAGCATCAGGACACTCATCTTTACTACTTTCTCCATCTCTTCTTACCTTTTGTAATTTAGTCTTTCTATTTAATGGTTGTCTGCACACTGTCTTTGTCTGCTATCTGGTCTACCTTGTCTGTTTACAAAACCAGCCAAATCTAAGACTACATTTATTTGGCCTCAATTCTAAATTTCTAAGGAAGGGATTCTCATTGGCTCAACTTGGACTAAGTGCCCACACTTTGTCCAATAAACTATGGCCTGCCAGACTGAGTCATGAAATAAAACTTGGTTACATGGTTTCAACCCCAGCTACCTATGAATTCATTTATAAAAAATAATGAGCATGTATTATTTGACAGATACAGGACACTATGTCCAAAATAAAATAGTAAACAATTAGAAGTAAGGGAGAAATGTTCCCAAAGATAAACAATCATTGTATTTTGGGCAGATAACTTAAACCATGCCAACCAAAAGAAGAAAAATAGTGGTAAGAATCTGTGTCCAACAATAAGGCTTAGTTAAAAGATAAGATTCATCCATGAAATATAAGAGTAAAAATTCACTTCTTGAAGAATATATAGCATGCAGAAAAACTGATCAATATATTTTGTTGTGCTAAATACACACACAAATTATAAAATGTCTAACAATGACCCTATTGAAGAATAAACAAAAAAAAATAGTAAAGCCATGATGAGATATGTGAAAGTTATGTAGTGAATGCCACTCAATTTCAGATGTTTCTTCTTTTCTTATTTGATTTTTACAAATTTCTATGTAAATACTATTACTTTTAAATTGGCAGAAAATAAAAGAGGGAATAACATGATTGTGCAGTTTGCTGCTTATCAAGAATTTTAAACATTAGACGACTACTTTTAAGTCTCACATTGACCTAAAAAGCAGTACCATCTTAGTGTTTACAGAGCCACAGACATTGATTTGCTAAATGCTTCCCTTATTGAAGCCAACCACGGTCAAAGAACATAACTCGCATTTTTTGCAAGGCATAGACTAACCATTAAGGCTGTCATAGAATAAATACTCCTTAGAATTTCATCATGAAAATGTAGTGAACCTACATATGCCTTTTTCCTAAATCTACATAGTATTTAAATTGACATCACATGAAAATTACCTGTACTTAACTGAGCACACACAAAAAATGTCAACTAGAATATAGTGATCATTTCTGTCTTCTGGCCATTTTTCATCTGCATATTCTTTTTATCTGGAGAAAATTTCAATGTAGGTAAGATGTTTTATCCTACCTCTAACTATAAAAGTAAAACAAGATAATTGTTTCCCATTCTAGAGATAGTTATTATAAAGCTAATTTGAGGCCTTAGTGTAGACACATAGGTATTCCTATCCAGGACTTTAACTTCTGTGGTAATTATACAAAGATGCAAGGACAATCAGGAATTTTCAGCTGCTGAATTTGCTGGTTCTAGATTTGAAAGGTGTCTGATGTGAACACTATAACAATCCACATTGTTATTGTGGCAAGACTTAACTCTGCCTCTCTCTTTTTTTAATCTTCACCCAAGTGTATTTTTTTAATTGTTTTTTTTAGAGAAAGAGGAAGGGCAAGAGAGAAACATTGATGTGAGAGAGAAATGTCAGTTGGTTGCTCCAGTATACACACCTTGACCGGGGATCAAACCTGCAACCTAGGTGCCCTGATTAAGAGTCAAACTTGCACCCTTTTGGTTATAGGAAGTGCTCCAACCAACTGAACCACACTGGCCAGGGCTCTACCTCTCTTTTTATGACCTACTTGGTTAGCTAGTCTTTCAGAGAATTGTTACCGTAGCTAATTTTAATTAATGATGCTTAATTTTATGTGTCAATTTGACTAGTCATAAGTGCCCATATCAAACATTATTCCAGAGTGTGTCCATGGAGGTGTTTCTTCATGAGATCAGCATTTGAATAGGTGGAGTCAGCAAAATAAATACAGATCATCTTTCCCCAAAGTGGGTGGGTATCATCCAATCCACTGAGGGACTGAATAGGAGAAAAAACAAAGAAGGATTTTTTTTCCTCATGGAAACATTTACATTTTTTTAATCTGAAAAAAATATGTACATAAAGGAGGTCTGTCCAGAAAAAGTCCAACCATTGTCTATAATGAGAATGGTTTGTGTGACATTGATGTAACCTGGCAGCCAAGGAGAGTGGACTGGAATGCGCATGTGTGAGCAATGATGACTTCATTGTACTAGTCAGTGGGGGCAATAGACACTGTTGAGGGAGCATGTGTGCTGTGTGGTCGTCATATTCAAACTGACTGAGCAAGCAGAGCAATGAATCTGCACCAAATTTTACATTAAGCTTGAACATTCCTCTGCGGAAATGATTTGGATGATTCAAAAGGCTACAGCTATAGGCAACTGGTTATTGGCAGCTTCATCAAGATAGCACATCTGCTCATGCATCATGTCTTGTGCAGTTTTTTTGTGAAACATCAAAGCACTCAACCCCCCTGCATCTCAGATTTGGTGCCGTGTGATTTCTGGCTTTTCCCTAAACCAAAATCACTTTTGAGAGGAAAGAGATTTTAGACTGTTGATGAGGTTCAGGAAAATACAGCAGGGCAGCTTCCAGCAATTGGGAGAACTATGCGAGGTCCCAAGGTGCCTACTTTGAAGGGGACTGAGGCATTGTCCTTGGCACAATGTTCCTTGTATTATGTATCTTCTTCAGTAAAGGTCTCTACTTTCCATATTACATGGCTGAATACCTTCTGGACAGGCCATATATGTTATATATATTATATACATGTAATATATACATATATTATGTGTATATGCAATACATATTTATATAAAATATATATGGGGAGACCCCCCCAAAATGGAATTATCTTCTGGAGGGCAGGCCCCTTGTAGCACAGGGGTTTCCAATTGGGTGAATGTTCAAGGAACTTATCTGTATCAGTGTACCAGCTGGCATTGTTGTGAGAGGCTGCATTCAGCTTCAGTGAATATTTTTTGAAGACTCTTTTAACATCTTTGCCCACTTCATGATGGGTGATTTATGAGTGCACCTGCCCACACTCTGCTGAATGTTCAGCAGTTTTTGATCAAAAACAGCATGACCCCTATACCCCACCATCTTTATTCATCAGATCTTGCCCTGAGCCACTTTTTTTTTTGATTCCCTGGATGAAAACAGTCGTCAAAGGGAAATGTTTTGCTGATGTAGAAGAGGTGGGGGAGGGGGAGGCAAAGGCACTAAAAGGCATCAAAATTGTCAACTTCAAAACCATTTTGAGCCATGGAAAAAAAATTTCTTGATAGGTGTATTGCATCAAATGGAGAGTACTTTTAAGATAACTGTCATTTAAACATGTAAGGATAAATACACAATTTTTAATAAATTCTGATGTATTGTGGGTCTCCCCTCATTAAATAAATATAGAAAGGAAATAGAAGAAAAAGGAGGAAGAATATAAGGGAATAATATTTGGAGATCAAATGCCCTGAGATTGAGTTGAAATATTACTGGGTGTTAGCTACATAATTTTAGGCAAATTACTTGAGTTTTTTAATTCTTAGTTTTGCTCATTTGAATAAAAAACCAATGTAATATTTTTTCAGTCTGTTGAAAGAATTAGAAGAGATAATTTATGTAAAGCAGAAAATAAAAATAAAAGTCTTGCACATGGTAAGGACTGAATGGGTATTACTTATTTCTTTTTTTCCCCAGCATTATCTATGACTAGATCTGATCCCTGCTGGTGTGTCTGTCTGTCAGATGGCGAGGAAAGAATGAACTCTAAAACTAGTTCAAGAGCTTGTTAACTTGATTCACAGAGACATCTGGGTAACTGAATTTCATTTTAGCACTATATTAATAAATTCAGGAAGGTACTGGCCCAGGCTGTGTAAATTTAGGGAGATGGAGAATGAAGGAGAAAATGTTCAGCTCTACCTGTTCTCCGTGCTATCCCTTAGCAGTCATACAGTGCCCAGCATTATAGGTGAGATGCACCTGGGCAAGGTACTGAGCTCTCTTGTACAGATCTAGGCAAGGCTGCATCCTGAACTATTTTAGCTATATTAAGACCAAAGGGGTACAACTAGGCTACCAAATTCTGATCTTTTTCTTTCAACCTTACCATCCACAAATGTTGGTCTAGAGTTTGGCCCATTTTGAGTAGACCAAAATGCTTAAACCTTCATATGTCATTGTAGAATGCTGATGAGATATACTATATATCCTATCCAGTACTAGAGTGAAAAAAAATTTTCATTATTATTTTGTTTCTCTTGCCCTTCCTAATGATGCTCAAGAGGGCAATTGTGATGTTCATAAAATGAGGCCAATTGCTCTAATCTTTTGTCTATTAAAATCCCAGCATCTCTACACATACCATTTTTCCTTTGGCTACAGTAATTAATTTAGAGATGAGGATATAACCTGCAGAGATATTGAGATATTAGTCAGACTTTTGAAATAGATAATGTAACTCTTTTACTCTGTACTTGACCCTGAAAGAATAAAGCCATGGCACTATGGCAACCAACTGGTTATAAGGGTAATTTGTATTTAAGCCAAAATGGGGGAGATAAGAGTCAACAAATGGCAATAGACCTGGCCTAAACACCCATTAGTTTTTATCATCAACCTGCAATTGACCAGATCTTTTCTTGGACTTTTTTAGTTATATAAGAAAATATATTGCTCATTTTCCATTAGATAGTTTTAATAGGGTTTTCTGTATTGAATAAGATACATGTTCTTCCTTATGGAATAGGACAACAAAAAGAATTACCCTGATAGCTGTAGGTAAGAAAGGGTGCCTGACGAGGCTTATGGATTCTCCTTAGTAGTACTGAATGATATCTTGATTTATATCCATGATCTCATTTAGGATTTAAATATGTATCTTCCCTTAGCTCATTCCATCCTTTAATCCTTCTCTAGTGCTACTTCTTGCTTTTTTATAATCCCCAATTCCTGGAGATTTGAAAGTGGAAGTTTGCTGTATATAGACAGATATTTCATTTCTAAATCAACAATCTAGGTAGGATTCCTTAGTGCTGTGCTCTGCGTGACATGATGACTTTTTTGGTATCTTTAATTGCCTGAACCTTTCCTAAACTTCCATCATTCTGAGACTATTCTTCTTTGGAGCATATACTGATTATTTCCCAACTAATAGACTGGCCTGAAGAAATCCCTGTGCAGCTGGGTTATAAGACTGAAGGGTATGAATGAAGGGATAAGCTGATACTCCACTGAAAAAAAGGCAGGACTGAGAACAAACTATGGAGAAGGGCAACACTAGTACCCTGAAACTGGCTTGAAAAGAAACCAAGGGTTAAATAATCATAGAAACAGTTGAAAATAGAAGGAAGAACCACAAAGCAAAAACTGATCAGAGGTAATGGAACAGCTATAAAGATAAAAGTACCCACACAAATTTAGACATAACTATTAGGCAAAATTAAAAGAAATGAAACAAGCAAGCTCACTCATTGCTACTTCTGATAACTTTTCTAGTCTCTTCCAAGTGAGGAAATTTTACTTTCTTCACACAGGCTTCCCAGCCTCTGAAGAAAAATGCTTTTCTATTTTCTAATCAGTATATGATTTTTCCACCAGACAGTGGTGCATTTGCTCATGGCTGCTTTGTCTCCATTTGGAGTTTCTACTCCAGATATTGTCTAGTATATCTTTTTATTCAGGGAAAAATGAAACCAAACCTTTCTTTCTATTATCTGAGTGTAGAGCTAAGTTTTTTCCCCAAAAGTTCTCCAACTCACTCAACAGTTTACCCAACAATTTAATTCAATTCTGACACTAACTACCCTGAGTTAGCACAGATCCCATAGGTTAAGGACACAGCCCCACAAGGCAATCAAAACTGAGGGAACCACACAAACGGGGTCTTTAGGTTATTTCATCTTGGCTGCAGTTAATCGTGGCTTTCTTATCAGTATATAATTTGCCTATTAAAATTTCTCTTGTTAAATTTGCATCCCCACAGTTACTATTATATTGCATAATATCTTCTTTTATAAAAGTTGATTATTGACTTGTATTATTTAAGATATGTTAGATAATAAATAATCACAAAATTCAGTGGCTTAATAGAACCAAATGTTGTCCCTTACACTTGTTTTATATCTAAAAGATCAGTTGTGGTCTCTCCTCACTATAGTCACCAGGGTCAAAGCCTTCAGAGACTTCATCTTGACACTTGTTTCTTAGGTTGCCATGGCAGGAACAAATAAACAAGACAACAATAACAACAAAAGCTAGCAACACACATACTGACTCTAAAAGCTCTGCCCAGAATTGATGTATCTTATTTGCTCACATTTTACTGAGGAATGTTCCATGAATCTTTCTCTTGAATTAATGTCAGATGCCACTATCCTATCAGATTTTGATAGAAAAATCCAAATATTTAATCTATTTTCCCAGAGAGACTTTGAGTAATTGAAAGGATCTTTTTCCCAAGTGTTGCCATAAACCATTCAGAAGTTTTAATAATGAGTGTAATGGCCATGCCCTTGATTTAATGCTTGCCAACAGTGTGAGTTATAATTGGCATTTTTAATGCAAAACATTTCTGTATTTTATTTTCTACTGTTTGGAGTTGAGAAGTAGAACTGCTTCCAAACCAGTAAGACTCTGAATTTGTAAACTCTTTCTATTTCCTTTAAAACCTTTTTCCTTGACCTCACCTTTTTCTTCTGATATCTTGCCAAATACAGTCAATAGCAACCACTACATACCATTAACATTCTATTTCCTCATGACTTTTTCTAGGACTACACATTAATGAGGTATACAAGCTGCCTTTGTAGCAAATGTGGAAATGTCATCAAATGTTTTGAACCTGAATTACGCAAGGTTCAAAACCATCCTTTCAGTTCCCTATATCAGTTATCTCCTTACTTGTTATCTATCTAGGCCCTATACCAATGCTGTGGGTCAGCTCTGTTGTCACTGCAGCAGCTAGTATCAATTTCTGATCAATAACTTTCTATATCCCCCTACGGATCCATACTTTACATTTTTCTTCACTACTTTGTTCCCTGGGCTGGAAGTGGGGCAGGCAGTTGATGTCATTATGTGCGTCAAAGGATTCTTTTGTCTTCCAGTTTTCACAAATGTTCATCAATACAGTTTATCAAGTCATTGGAAAGAAGTTGGGAGAGGCGGGTAAAAGAAAAGTAGTGTCAGGGTACTTACTTTCCTGGATTTTTTCCCTTTAAGTCACTACAGGTTAGCTGAATTATTCTACTGAAGGGTATAGTTACACTCAAGCCTTCTCCACACAACTACACTAAGTAATTAACTCTATTTTCCTTTCCACATCTAGTGATCATCTCTCTCCAGTGTTATAAGTCCTAGGATATTACATTATTCCCTGTCAGTATCCCTCACCTCTGAAGACCATAATTTTGTAAGTACACCCTTTATTTAAATCTCAAACATCTAGTTTGAGGGGCTTCATTTTAGGGTTCTGATTGATTATGTTTCAGCCTCTCAGTCTTTGCTGCTTAACACAATAAACATTTATTTCTTACTTAGATACCTCTCCACGCTTGTAAACAGAGAGGTCTGTTCATTTTAGTCACTCAGTATCACAGGCTTCAGCTTGGCTCATGCTTCTGTGACCAGTGACACCATAGGAAAGGATAAGGCTACTCATGTGAGGGTCCTTCTACTTTTGCCTGATTGTGACACCTGTCACTTTTTCTTACATTTCTAACTTCAGATGAGTAAAAATACCACCCTAACATGCAACCACAAAAGAGAACACTTGAATAATTTAATAATTACTTTACAGATTGTTCAAAAGTTGTTTTTGAAGCATAAAATTATGGTGAAATTAAAGCCAACATTAAAACTCATGTTAACTTCATACATTTAAATAGTGAGAACAATGACAGTGCATATATAGAATATGATTCTGTTTGTCCTCAAGAAAATTAACCGGTCAATGTAATGATGCTGCACAATTACTCCTTCCCCCCCAAAAAAGTAGAAGCTCACAGATATAAAATAGCCAAAAATCAAATTGTTTTCAACTCAGTTTATGAGCCTTCCAGGTCTGCTCAACCCCCCTCCAACTTTGGGCCGGGGAGTTGGCCATTCACCCTGCCTCCCACATAGAGTGCCCAGTAATGGCTTTCAGTCTTCCACGGGCTCAAAGCCAAGCTCTACTCACCGCTGCATTAGTCTCATCTTCTAACATTTCAAATTTTCTCACTACTGCACGAGTGAGAGTAGGGTTTCAGTAAGAATTCTGTTGCACTCTCATGGTATCAGATGAAGCGGCTCCCGCTCTTCAGTGTGACCCAGCTGAACTCATAGAAGTGCCAGGTTCCCTGGCAGCTACCTAAGGAGTCATTTAGCAAAACACAGAAGATTAGGACATGAAATATGAAATGATTTTTGACCAAAGAAAGACAAAAGACTGGGAAATGTCTACTGAAATATTGCTTTCCTTTCCTCTCCTGACAATTTTGAGATGGTGGTATCATAGAACCTCTGCACATATCCCACAAGACTAAGCAGCTGACTGCATTTCTTGTGAAGCAGGGAAAGTTCAGCAATGTACAACTTTGAACTTGTTTGCCCTTTTTACCGCCTCACTTTCCTATCGCCTCTCTCAATGCAATGTTTATACATAAGCTTTGCTCCAGGAAATATTTGCTAAGGAACTAGTACTAAGAATGGTCATAAAGAGAAGACACTTTTGGTAGTAAATGAAAGAAAGCAAACTGAAACCAGCTTAAGGATAAAAGGGTATTTTTTTTCCTTTAAAGTAAGTGGAGCTCAAAGTGGAAGTTTCAAGGGTAAACTGGATTCAAGCATAGCTATATGCAAAGACCAAAAATATAATCACAATCTGCCTTTATTTCTTGGCTTTGTTTGCCACTGTGTCCATTTCATTTTCAGGCAGCTTTACTTGCACTATGGCAAAATATCTTTTGTTCTAAGCCCAATGCAGAGAATACATCTTTCTCAGTGGTGCCAACAAAGAAAATGGGAGTAACTCCCATTAGCTGGCTTGGATCAGGGTCTTTCCTGAACACTTCACTGTAACTCCAGGTGGCGAAGCCTGGGTCACATGTCCATCCCCAACTCCCCCAGTCCCACCAAAGAGGACCACATGGACAGAAAGTTCAAGAGGGATAGTCACAAAGAGAAAAAATAAGTGTTTATTACCTGAAGAGAGGTAATGAATGTAAGTAAAAAATGTGAAGTTCATTAAAAATTCCATTTATGTTGAATCATAAACCTACAAAACTAAATTAATTTCTTGCTTAGTGGTAGGGGGTTCATGATATTTTCATTAAAAAAATACTAACGACACTAAAGAAGAGGATACTGTAAAAGCATAAAAAGTAGAAATACATTGAAAACTATTGTTGACTTTGCCAAAAACATGCATTCCATGTGTGTGTTTATATTGTCAGTCCATAAATGAACACAAAAACAAATGAAAATTAAAAACATTGGATATCTACCAAACTTTACAGAGAGAGAAGAAGAAGAAGAAGAAGAAGAAGAAGAAGAAGAAGAAGAAGAAGAAGAAGAAGGAGAAGAAGAAGGAGAAGAAGGAGAAGGAGGAGAAGGAGGAGAAGGAGGAGGAGGAGGAGGAGGAGAAGGAGAAGGAGAAGGAGAAGGAGAAGGAGAAGGAGAAAAAAAGGAGGAGGAAGAAGATGAGAAGTAAGAGGAAGAGGAGGAGGAGGAGAAGAATAAGAAGAGGAAGAAGAAGGAGGAGAAGGAGGAGAAGGAGGAGGGAGAGCCTTATGGGGAAATCTGGAGTTGAATTTCCCACCTATATGAAAACAATAAAGACCCAATTGTTTGGGGGGGGGAGGTAAATAAGGTAATAAAAATCGCTGGAATGCAATAACAGTACCATTATTAAAAATTTTAGCAACAATTAATGAAATTTAGTATATTTGGGTGTTTTGCTCATAATTCTCATTTCGATTTCCTCTTGAACTTTATTATACTTTTTCCATGTTAGAATTTTCTTTCCTCTGTCACTTCTATTTTCATGTACATCTATGAAACTCCTTGCTGAAATTATTGTTGTTTTTTAAAATGACAGACATAAACTCTTTAATAAAACTATGAGAAATGTTGGAACATTTACAAGTAACTCTATTTAATAACATTCCCAGAGAGAATGTCATTTGTTAACAGACTCTTTCCAAAAGAAATCTCCTAAATTTTATTTTAAATGAGTCACTTCTACCGATTTTGCAGCTGCTATTTGAAATTTCAGACACAAATTTGGTGGGTTTATTTTTTCTGGACTGATAGGTAAACGTGTTGGTCCAGGTTTTGGTAATAAGACACTTCTCATGCTAAACTCTGAATCAGGTAAATGTCACTTGAAAATTAAAAAAAATAAAATAAGAGTGGTCTAAATAGCAACTGAAGTCAATAGAAATTCTGACTTAAAATAGCTCATCCAAGTAGGATTATTTATATCATGTAAACCTGGAGTTAGACAGTTATCGGCATTGCTTTACCTCCTCAGGCCCTATCTATCTCCCTGGTGTGTCATCCTTACATGTTGTCTTGAGTCCATGTGTATATTAGTTTGCTAGGGTTTCTCTAACCAAGAATCACAGACTAGATGATATAAACAATAGAAATTTATTTTCTCAGAGTTCTGGAGGCTAGAATGTGAGGTCAAGGTGTCAACAGAGTTGGTGTCATTCAGAGGCCTCTCCCCTCGGCTTATAGACAATCCTGTTCTCCCTGTGTCCTTACATGGTCTTCTTTCCATGCATGTCTCTAGGCCCCAATGTCCTCTTCTTATAAGGACGCTGGTCATATTGGATTGGGGTCCACCTCAATGACTATTTTAACTTCCTCTGTAAAGATTCTGTCTCAAAATATAGTCACATTCTGAGGTACTGGAAGTTAGGGCATCAACCTATGGATTTTAGAGGGGGGATCACATTTCAGCATATAACACTGTAGATATCACCTTGTGATGTTAAGACAATTGCCACAGCCTTGCAATTCATTTCTACTATAGAAACAACAATAATAAAAAAGAAAAGAATGGGACCCATTATCCCTCTTTCAGAAGAAAACCAAAAGCTTGCCATACCACCATCCCTTCTCACTTAATTCATTTATAGCTCATTGGTCAGAACTGTGTCATATAGTTCTTCCTAGGTACAAGGCAGGCTGGACAGGTGACAGAGTTTTTCAGCATCTATAGTAAGGAGGAAAAGAAAAAAGATGACTAAAAGTGAGATAGGGGCCACTTAATCTACAGTCCATTCCAGAGAAATTCAGAAAATATTTAATGAATGTATATTTGTTGACCCACTCCTAATGACAGGCACTATACCAAGTACTCAAGGTATATGAGTGAACAAAATGCAGACTTCTGCCTTCACAGAATTTACAGTGTGGCATGCAAGACCCCACATAAGCAGTTACTATGCTTCGTGGCCACTAGAAAATATGGGGAACAGCAAAGTGTACTATGAAGCTCATTGGAGAAGAAACAAACCTAGTCATAGGAAATCATAAAATGCTCCAAAAAAAGAAAATGTGGCATCTATGTTTTTTACATCATTAATTTGCAAGTAGTTAATATGCACATTGCAGAGGTACTTTAAGCAGTATGTAAATTGTTATGCCAGAAATCACAGGAACAGGGCTTGGCACAAAATAGTTAAAATGTGTGTGTCCATTTATTGATAATTCTTTGGTTTGTTTTCTATGTCACACACAAAAAACTGTCTTCTGTCCATTAGATGCTGTTTAAAGGGTTCTTTTTTACTCAGTTATTCTTCACAACTATTAAGTGAGGTAGTTACTATCATTGTCCTCACTTTACAGATGAAGGAATTGAGACCGTGAAAAATGAAGTAATTGGCTCAAGGTCATATGACTATTGAAAGGCAAGGCTGGGATTTGAGTCTAGTCAGTTCAGCTCCAAAAATCATGCTCTTAACTACTGTGTCATCAGGAATCTCCTGATTATAGTCTGCTGCTAATATTTATTTCATGTGATATTAAGAATGTATTAGAAGTAAAATTATAATCTTTCCTGATGTCCAAGTTTCTATCTCTGACCATCTGTCTACCTAGTAGATAAGTAGTTTCTATCTATCTTCTACTGCACTACTTTAAAAATAATGTAGATACTTCCAAGTAAGACCATGAAGTAATTGTTTTCTACTGAAATAGCAAAAACAGGGAAGCTCTATAAATTGCATCAGTACATAAAATGTCTTTGTTTTCCTAAGGCTGTTCATTTTCTCCAAATCTTGTTTTCTCTTCCTCTGGAATATGCTGTAAACTGAATCTTGTTAATTTAGCATTCAGACAACTTGGACACAAGGTTTTATAAATTGTTCTTGATTTTTTCTGGGCAATGGAATATAGAGGTTTTGTTTTTATGTATCGATTATTGCTTTTCATCTTTTTATTTATGTTTATTGTTTTGTTTTCATATTTTGTTTATTTGTATCCAAACTTGACATGGTTTCTAGTTAGTCCTTTGTTTTTGGATATAATTAAAGGAAATATGTTTAATAAGTATAATATGGCTTTTACTTTAGTTTTTCAATGACATACATTTCGGAATAAATGTAAAGCCTCAAGTCTTCTCTACTCTCTTCTGGCTGAAAGACAAGTCTGTCAAGATGTCATATGCAACAATGATATTTGAAGAGTACATTGGAGAAAAAAATGAAAAATAATTTGTCCTTACTTTTCATGTCTAACATCAACTGCTAAATATTTCTATGCCACTGGCAATTACTTATAACCCAATTTTATACTTTGAGAAGTCAGCAAATCCATAATCTTGAAAATGCTTTTTATATTTAAGCAAATATGCATTGTATATAAATGTGACTCAAGAAACTGGACTCTTCTTTGTAGACAAAGATAGTGTTAGTAAGTTTTTGTCCAGATGTTAGAGCTTGCTTCCCCCTACTACTCATTTTTTCACCGTGATCTCCTGCCTGGATATTTTATAAAACTTAATTTATTTTTTATTTCCAATTACTGATGAAAAACTTTTATGTCTTACTCACCATTTATATTATTAGGAGCTATGTGGAATGAATAAAACAAAAAAAATGTGTCAAGAATTATCAAAGTCCCTGATAATTGCTAAGGATGTTTTATTTCTATGTGACTATTTCCATTTTACCTTGATATAGCAGCATGCAATTCTTACATTGCTTGTGATAAAGTATAATTTCTACTAAAATTGCAATTGATTCTGTATAAAAACTACATTTTGAAATAGACTGTCTCAGCTTTCTCTTGGAAATGCCTATTTATATTTAGAATCTGTATGGACTTAGCACTCAAAACCAATTGAGTTGTACTACACTTTAATTTTCCCAATACTACGATGGCACAAAATACTTGGCCTTGCCATTAAGATCTGACAAACAAAAACTATATTATGTTTACAATGGTCACACAGTTCTGACTCTGCTCGTCTCCAGCCATCAACCCTGGGCATCTCATGGCCACTCTGAGCCTCAGCTTCCTCATCTCTGAAAGAGTAATAACTCACCCTCACATGGCTCTTTTGCTGGATGGCTATGAGAAACAGCTGACATAGGTCAGATTTGGCTTCTCTAAATGGAGAACCAGAATTCGCAGGAAGAAAATCTGGTAATCAGGAGACTCGGAATTCTTAGAATAAAGATGGTGCATCTTCCATAAACAAGGATTTCACTGAAAAATTTTGGAGAGAAAAATGAATTAATTTTATATTAAAACCAATACAAATATATTATAGTATCCAATTCAAAACTTACATTAGTGTTTAAGATAACATATATAAAACTATTGGTGAAGGAGGGTCTCTTCTGTCACTGAATTTCCTTTTGTAACTTCCTCCTCTTTGTCTGTAACACCTACCCTCTCACCAAGCTTGTACATTTATTTTTTCCTTACTGTTAAAGATACTTGACTAGAGAAGTAAGCACATAAACATGCTTAAATATGCATAAAATGGCTTTCAAATATGACATATAATATCCTTTTTGGTATTTCTAGAATTGTGTGCAATATCTAAAAAATCATCCCACATTTCTGCAGTGTACAACTGAATTCATGTTGCCACCTTCATGATTACAGGCCCCTGCAACTGCCTTACAACTGACCCACCATATCTATTCTTTTCTTTCTCAAAATTATCCTCAAATCCTCATGCAAAATAGTGTTTCTTTAAAACTCTGTTCTAATCATGATATCCTCTCCCTTAAAACTAAGCTATGACTTTCCATTTTCCTTGGGAAAAACACAAATTTTTTTACGTCTTATTGAGCCCTCCACAACCAATCCACACTCCTTGCTCTCCCTGTTCCTAATGATCTCACCTTTTTCATCCCCTAGTCATGTTCCTTTGGGTCCATGACCATGGGTCCTTTGTACATACTGACTTATTACTATAATGGACTTCTCTCTCCTTTCTTCACCTACTGACTCTTCTACATGCTTCAGATCTTCCACAAGGAAGCAAACTTCCTAGATAAAACTTTTTTTATTCACTCCAGATAGATAAAGCTCTCATTAAAAGTCCCCCTAGCACCTTAGATGTCTCCTTTGTGGTACATACTACACTTGTAAAAGATATTATTTGTGCCAATACTTAATTATGTTTTTTAAATTACTTCTCTATTTAAGCTTTATCAGTCTACTTTGTTCCATAATACCACATAAAAAATCTCCATACACATTTGATTGAATGAATAAATGAGTGAGTAAATACAACTGCACTTTGCATTCCAGTTTTCATACTTTCATTTTTCTAAATAATTTATAGATAAAGCCCTGGAAAGTACAATTATAATATTTTCCATCACTAGTAATATTACCACATTATATTCTTACTTATATAAAATCTAAATGCTGGCATTGTGTTAGATGTAGAGTAGTATAGAAATAATTTTTTTATTAAAATGGATTGAATGATACATATTATAGCGAAATGATGAACAGGTATATATTTGATTTAATTTGCTTTTTAGGTGTTCTCCTACTGAGATAGAACTATGTGTATTTGATTTAGAAAGATATATTACTTTTTTATTTAACTTCTATGCACTATCATGGAGAAAGGAAGAAGGACACTAGATAGAATATACAAATGATGTGTAGAAATGTAAAAAAGATTATTAGCATTTAATAAAGGGTGAGTAATTATCTTTATTAAAAATTTTTAGAAATATTTTATTTATTTCTTTTTAGAGAAAGAAGAAAGGCGGGAGAAAGAAACATTGATGTGAGAGAAAAACATTGATTGGTTGCCCCTTGCACGTGCCCCGACTGGGACCAAATCCAACAACTCTGGCCTGTGTCCTAATTAAGAATTGAACCCATGATCTTTCTTTCACTTTGTGGGACAATATGCAACTAGCTGAGCCACACCAGTCAGGGTGCTTTGTTTTTAAGAAAATTATATATAGATATTTGAAAGCTAAATTGTCAAAGTGATAATTTAATTAGTTATTTATTAAACATGTATCATAGACAAGACATACTGATAGACATGGTGAAAGCATCAATTTGAATAAGAGGGCTATCTTTGCCCTCAAGAAGGTTAGGTTCCTATAAGGGAGAAAATTAACTCAAAATAAAGTTAGGCTGCTATAAAAAATGCTATAAAACAGTGCTATGGACTGAATTGTGACCCTGTATATCCCAAATCTACCCCAATTCATATGTTGAAGTCCTAACCCATGCCATCTCAGAATGTCACTGTATTTGGAGATAGAGCCTTTCAGGAAGTCAATAAAGAATTGGGGCAAGATGGTGGAAGAGTGAATTGAAGTCAAACTGACTTCCTTCCAGAATCGATCTGGAATTACAACTAAATTGAGGAGAAATCACCTGCAACAAACAACTGAACAATAGTGAAAGAGGAGCCTTATAATGTTGGACAAGCAGAAGAAACAGCTTTAGCACAACCTGACTGGTAAGGAGTGTGGTAGAGACTTGAGAAGGTGGGCTGGGCACCCTAGTGTGGCAGCGCCAGAGGGATGTTTAAAAGGCCAGTAGGATTCCCCCTGAGAAGAGTAGGGTCTAAACCATAAGAGGGGATCTCCAGCCTATAGCACGAGAGCCCAAAAAGTACACAGGTAACAGCCAAATGTGAAAAGCTACAGGATTTTGCTCTCTCCAGAGACTGGAGGCTGGAGTATTGAAAAGCCATTTAAAGGACCAAAGCATACATTTTTATTTGTCACCATTTACCTTGGGCTCCAGCAAAGGCAGGGGCAGAGTGGGTTAGAGAAGCCTAGAAGAGACTGGAGAAGGAGCCTTTGGGGAGAGAACTGAGGAAATAGTGGGCAGGATCCCAGTGCTGACTTCTCTCCCATACAGCAACAGCCATCTGGCTCAGGAAGAACACTCCTGATTGTCAGCAGCATGAAAAGACACAATAATCCCATTCACAGGAGGGACTCCGCCCCTCCCTGAGCTGTCTAAGGCAGCCTGCTGAGTGCAGAATGACCAGATTAACAGCTGAAGGGGACAGCCACAGACAGTAGATCCCTGGAATTCTCAAACAGACTGCTTAAGGTCAGGCAGGGTCAACAGCTAACATCATCAGAGACAGATCCAGAAAGAAAAAACAGCAGTCTCCTACTACAGAAGTTTATACCACAAAGTCAAGAAGTCAAGCCAGATCAATTTAAGAAGCAAAGGCAAAAAAGAAGAATCTCACCAATAATGGGAATACAAAGAAACACCCTCCAATTGAAAGGAAAGGAGGAATCCCCAGAAAGAGAAATAAATGAAACAGAGGAAAGTAACTATCAGATATTGAGTTCAAAATATGGTTTTAAGGTAGCTCATGAGCTCAGTGAACTCAGAGAGAATTACAAGAAACTACCAGGAAACTATGAAGAATTTAGTGCAAACTATATCACCATGAAAAAGGATATAGAAACTATCAATAAGAGACAAGGGGAAATGAAGAATACAATTTCCAAATTGAAGAACACAGTAGAAGGAATCAAAAGCAGACTAGATGAAGCAGAGGAACAAAGCAGTGAGCTGGAGGACAAGGTAGGAAAAACTCCCAGAAAGAGCAAGAAAATGGAAAAAATCTCAAAAAAATGAAGAGAAGTTTAGGGAAATGCAGGACAACCTGAAGCATAATAATATCCATATAATAGGGATGCCAGAAGGAGAAGAGGAGCAAGACACAGATAACCTGTTTGACAAACGAATGATGGAAAACTTCAATAATTGAAGAAAAAAAAGTCACACAAGTTCAGGAAGCACAGTGGGTCCCATTCAAGAGGAACCCAATGAAGCCCACTCCAAGACACATCATCATGAAAGTGGCATACAACAAAGACAAACAAAGAATCCTAAAGGCAGTAAGGCAGAAACAGGTAGTAACATATAAGGGAGCCTCAGTCTGGCTAGCAGCTGACTTCTCAACAGAAGCACTACAAGAGAGAAGAGAATGGCAAGAAATATTCCAAATCATGAAAAGCTAAGACCTGCAACCAAGACTGCTTTCACCAGCAAGGCTCTCAATTAAAATGGAAGGTGAAATAAGGAGTTTCCCAGAGAAGAGAAGGCTAAAAGAATACACCTCCACCTAACCAGCACTGCAATAAATGCTAAAAGGACTGCTTTAAGAAGATAAAGAAAAAGAGTGAGAGAGAGAGGAAAAAATGTACAAAGGGAAAAAATGAATAAATGCCTATCAATAATAACTTTAAATGTAAATGGATTTAATGCTCCAATCAAAAGACAGGGTAGTTAAATGGATAAGAAAACATAACCCACACATATGTTGTTTATAAGAGACCCATCTAAGAACAGAAGACCTACACAGACTGAAAGTAAAGGGATAGAAAAAATAACATTCCCAGCAAATGGACAGGAAAAGAAAAGCAGGGATAACAATACTTATATAAGACAAAATAGATTTCAAAACAAAGGCCATAAAAAGAGACACAGAAGTTCACTTCATAATACTCAAAGGAAGGATCCATCAAGAAGATATAAACATTGTAAAACCTAAATGCCCCCAACATAGGAGAACCCAAATATATAATATAATGGGAATACAAAGAAACACCCTCCAATTGAAAGGAAAGGAGGAATTCCCAGAAAGAGAAATAAATGAAACAGAGGAAAGTAACTATCAGATATTGAGTTCAAAATATGGTTTTAAGGTAGCTCATCTTGGAGGAAAATCTTGGAGGACATCAAGAAAGATATAGATTGCAACACACTGATAGTAGAGGATTTTAACACCCCACTTTCAGCAATGGATAGATCTTCCAAACAACATATCAACAAGGATATTGTGTCACTGAACAATGCATTAGATCAAATGGACTTAAGTGACATACATAGAACTTTTCATCCCAGAGAAGTAAAATACACATTCTTTTCAAATGCACATGGAACATTTTCAAAGATATACCACATAAGACACAAAACAAACCTCAACAAATTCAAGAAACTGGAAATCATAACAAGCATTTTCTCAGACTGCAAGGACTTGAAACTAGAAACCTACTTCAAGGAAAAAACTCAAAAACATTCAAAATCATGGAGACTGAATAGCATGCTATGAAACAATGAATGGGTCAATAATGAGATCAAAGAAGAAATCAAAAAGTTTCTGGAAAAAACTGAAAATGAACACAAATGAAATGTGTCCTGTGGGACACAGCAAAGACAGTCCTGAGAGGGAAGTTCATAGCAATATAGGCCTACTTAAAAAAGACAGGAAAATTTCACATAAATGACCTAACTCTACATCTTCAAGAACAGGAGAAACAACAACAGACAGAGCCCAGAATGAGTAGAAGGAAGGAAATAATCAAGATCAGAGCAGACCCAAATGACATAGAGACTAAATAAAAAAAATTCAAAGAACCCATAAACCTAAGAGCTGGTTCTTTGAAAAGATAAACAAAATTAACAAGCCTTTAAGCAGACTCACCAAGGAAAAAAGAGAGAGGACCCAAATAAATAAATTAGAAATGAAAGAGGAGAAATAACAACTGATACCACAGAATTACAAAGGATTGTAAGAAATTACTATGAACAATTACATGCCAAGAAATTTGAAAATCTGGGTGAAATGGAGAAACTTATAGAAAAATATAACCTTCCAACACTGAATGAAGAAGAAGCAGAAAGCCTGAAGAGACTGATAACACGAGGTGAAATTGAAGCAGTAATCAAAAATCTCACAGTACACAAAATCCCTGGAATGGACTGTTTCACAGGAGAATTTTACAAAACATTTAAGGGAGAGCTAATCCTTGTACCTCTCAGACTATTACAAAAAATCCATGAAGAGGGAAGATTCCAAAACTCCTTTTATGAGGCCAGTATCATCCTAATCTAAAACCAGATAAAGATGCAACAAAGAAAGAAAACTATAGGCCAATATCACTGATGAACATAGACGCTAAAATCCTCAACAAAATATTGGCAAACCTCATCATTAGAAAAATCATCCACCATGATCAAGCGGGATTCATCCAGGGACACAAGGACAGTTCAATATTTGTAAGTCAATAAACATAATAAATCACATAAATGGAAGGGAAGATGAAAATCACATGATCATATCAATAGATGTGGAAAAAGCATTTTTGATAATGTACAGCACCCATTTTTGATAAAAACACTAAGCAAAGTGGGAATAGAGGGGGCATACCTCAACATAATAAAGGCCATATATGAAAAACCTACAGCCAACATCATACTCAATAGGCAAAAGTGAAAAGCTTTCCCACTAAGATTGGGAACAAGACAAGGTTGTCTGCTTTCATCACTTCTATTTAACACAATATAGGAAGTCCTGGCCACAGCGATCAGACACAAAAAAGAAATAAAAGGCATCCAAATTGGAAAGGAGGAAGTAAAACTATCATTATTTGCAGATGACATGATAGTGTACATAGAAAATCTTATAGACTCCACCAAATACTACTTGACTTAATAAGTGAGTTTGGCAAAACAGGGGGATAAGAAGTCAATATACAGTAATCGAAGATATTTTTGCATAACAAAAATGAAATATCAGAATCAGAAATCAGGGGAAAAATCCCATTTGCTAAAGCAACAAGAAAAATAAATTACCTAGGAATAAACTTAACCAAGGAGGTAAAATACCTGTACTCAGAAAACTATACAATGCTGAAGAAAGAAATTAAGGAAAACACAAGTAAATTGAAGCATATACCATGTTCCTGGATTTGAAGAATTAACATCATCAAAATGTCCATACTACCCAAAGCAATTTATAGATTCAATGCAATCCTTATTAAAATACTAATGATGTGTTGTCACACTGCAAGGTGGCTAGACAGGGCACACTGCCATAGGGGAGCACCACAGAGTGCGGTGCTCCCTGAACCTGAGGGAAACTGGCTGGGTCCAGCTGAGGTGGGAGCAGGGCTCTGAAACCCACAGAGCCTCTTCTGGGGTTGTCACAGATGAGGGGGATAAACACAAAATGTTGCAAATACTTTTCTGCTTGCCAGGAGAGCAGAAGGAAGCACTTCCCTCTTACTGAAGGAGGCTATGGCACATCTCTCTAGTGGGGAAGGCCCCATCTCCCTTTGGGGCTAAGTAATAGCAAAGCATACGTTATCTCATTACATTCATATGTTAAGTTTCACAGAGAATATATGATGCCTTTAAGAAGACAAGTGACAGGAATACACTGATTTACATGGGTCCTAGAGGAAACTAGAATAAACAAAAGAGACTAGAGATAAGGGCAAGCACCTTAACAATATAGGGTAAGGGGTGTAAATAATGTACATGTCCTTTGCAGCAGGAGCTGGCCAGAGATCTGAAGAAAGAACATAGCACACTTTAAAGAATTTACTTTTAGACCTGATTTCCCGGGATCCGCCAGACCTGATTTAGGGCTGTTCCCTGAACTGCTTCAAGCCTGAGCCAGGTAGGGGGAAGGAACGGCCAAGAGATAAGGAGACTGCTTCTCGGCCCTAATGAGGACATCGGCCATGTCCAAGCCAAGCTGAGGGGTGCGGGGGCCTTTTTGCCCTTTCTCTGTATTCCTTGATTTCTTGTCTGCTGCCTATATCGATTGATGCTTGGCTTAGGTTGCACCTCCCCCAAGGGGTCTTACCTATCATAGGCAGGGACCATCACAAGGCAAAGCAGAGAGGCAGGAGCAATGCCCCTGCCAGAGGGGACAGGCCAAGTCTCCTCAGGAGCCTGCCTCTCCAAAGGCCTCCTGATTATTTCTAGCTTTGGAGCCCTCCAGCCTGTCAGCAGGGTTACAGCTCCTGAAACCAGGCCGGGCGTTTCCCAACAATGCATTTCACAGATACAGAACAAACATTTCAAAAATTTATGTGGCATCTTAAATGACACTGAATAGCCTCAGCAATTTTGAGAAAGAAGCACAAAGTAGGAGGGAACACAATACCTGACAATAAACTATATTACAAAGCCACTGTAATGAAAATAGTCTGGTACTGGCATAAGAACAGATACATAGATCAGTGGGACAGAATAGAGAACCCAGAAATAAACCCACGTTTCTATGGTCAATTCATATTCAACAAAGGGGGCAAAAGCATAAAGTGGAGTAAAATAGCCTCTTCAACAAATGGTGTTGGGAGAGGGGAAAGCTACCTGAAAAAAATTGAAATTCGACCACCAACTTACACCATACACAAAAGTAAACTCAAGTAGGATAAAAGATTTAAATGTAAGTCACAACACCATGAAAGTCATAGAGGAGAACATAGGGGGGGAACTCTCAGATATTCCACGCAGCAATATTTTCGCTAATATGTCCCCTAGAGCAAGGGACATAAAGGAAGGAATAAACAAATAGGACTTCCTCAAAATAAGAAGCTTCAGCATGGCTAAAGAAAACATGAGCAAAATGAAAAGGGAACCAACCTTATGGGAAATATATTCGCCAATGATGCCTCAGACAGGGTTTTGATCTCCAAAATATATAAAGAACTCACATGACTCCACTCCAGGAAGACAAACAATCCAATTAAAAAATGGGCAAAGGGCCTGAACAGACACTTCTCCAAGGAGGACATACAGAAGGTCCAGAGACATATGAAAGAATGCTCATCATCACTAGCCATCAGAGAAATAAAAATTAAAACCACAATGAGATACCAATTCACATTGGTCAGAATGGCCTTCATAAAAAAATCAACAAACCACAAGTGTTGGTGAGGCTGTTGAGAAAAGAGAACCCTAGTACACTGTTGGTGGGAATGCAGACTGGTGCAGCCACTGTGGAAAACAATATGGAATTTCCTCAAAAAACTAAGAATGGAACTGCCTTTTGATCCAATGATTCCACTGCTGGGATTATGCTCTACGAATCCCAAAATTCCAATTCAAAAGAACCTATGCACCTCTATGTTCATAGCAGCATGATTTATAATAGCCAGGTGCTGGAAGCAACCTCAATAAATGAGTGGATCAAAGAACTATGATACATTTACACAATGGAATATTATGCAGCAGAAGGAAAGAAAGAGCTACTACCTTTTGCAACAGCATGGAAAGAACTGTAGAGCATTATGCTAAGCGAAATAAGCCAGGGGTGAAAGACAAAAAAAAATAATAAAAATAAAGAGGTTAATAAGATAACATGATGTCATATTGGAGGTTACTAATCCAATATGGCAGGTGTTCTTGCAAGAAGAGGAGATTAGGACATAGGTTCACACAAACAGATCATGTGAAGACACAGAGGGAAGACAGCTATCCACAAGCCAAAGAAGAAAGTCCTCAGAAGAATATCACCCTTTCCAGACCTTGATTTTGGATTGCCAATTGCAAGAACTGTAACTAAATAAATTTCTGCTATTTAAGACATCTAGTATGTAGAACATTGTTATGGTATCTCTACCTGACTAATGCATAGAGTGATAATCAAAGTGTTACAGGAGCACAGGGGGAAAATTAAAAAGTTTTGCTAGAGATTTAGTGGAAGTAGAATCTCTGCTCATTTATTGAAGTTTGTAAAAGGCTTTCACATCAAGACACATTCTTTTCTCTTTCCATGGATCACTCAGTAAACCTGTGAACTTCACGTCTCATATTTCAACTCCAACTTTCTTTACCCACATCTTAAACCAATTTTGGTTGCGCACATCTTAAAACACAGAGCCCTCTGTGTTAGATTCTAATAACTGCTTTAATAAGTTACCACAAATGCAGTGACTTAAAACAATACAAACTTATTCTCTTACAGTTTTGGGGGATCAGAAGTCCAAAATGAGTTCTATAGGACTAAAACTAAGGTGTGGACAGATCTTTCTTCTTTTGAGGGACCTAGAGCAGATTTTGTTTTCTCTCCCAGTTTCTAGAGGCTACTTGTATTCCTTGGCTCATGGCTCCAACCTCATATCACTCCAACAACTTGCTTCCTTTGGTATATCTCCTACTACTGATTTGTACCTTTATATTCCTCTTATAAGGGCTCTTGTGATTACATTAGTCCACTTGGATAGTACAAAATAATCCTCCCATCTTAAGATTCTTAACATAATCATACTATTCGCAAAGTCCCTTTAGCCATGTAACATCCACAGTTTCTGTGGATCATGATGTGGACACCTTTGGGGGCCTTTATTCTGCCCAGCACACTCAATCTAACAGATCTGTTATAGTCCAGTATTCTGAAAAGCTCAGTCTTTTATCTTCTATTTGTTACTCCTAGTAAACCTGTTCATTGAACTCTAAACAATAGCCATTATTGAATTTGTTCATTTTCTTCCTGGCCTTGCTTCTGTCATTATTTGCTTACTGTAATTTGACTATCTGACCTGCTCATTCCCTTGATCCTTCACTTCCCATACTGACTGTCATATCATTGCCCAGGACTAGGCATGCCCCAAGCTGGCTCAGTCACCCAGCATCCCTTACATGGCTGTTCCTGCAGAGTACAGAATGACAAAACCATGGTCTCCAACCTACCACCATTTGCAATATGAGGGATATTTAGTCCTTCTTCGGTCTTTCTGTTTTCAATGTCTATTAAAATAAAACAACACAAAAACTAGAAGAAAACTTTTTACACTTTATCTCAAACATTCTTAATCTAATTTCTCATTAGATAATACAACTTATTTTCATGAAGCAATTGAGTCCTCCAACACAAAATACCTCAGTTTTTGTTCCCTCACCCAGAAAATCCTACAAAGGTGTCTGGCACCATTTTTTGCTCAAAATATAATTGTTGAACTTTAAGTTAAACTTTAGCACTGGAGGTTACGGAGGAAGTTATGGCAGTAGTGACCAATCTCTACTTTCCTGAGAAAATGCTGGAACACATATGCATTGTACTGTGTCATAGTGCTGCTTACAAATCTTTGTTGGTCCCAAGGTAACTTCTAGCTTAGCAAGAAAAACTATTCCAGATCTTTCACATACGTATCAGTTTGCATCTCCATCCCCTATTCCATCTACACTGCACTTCTGTTATCTAGATCTGTAACTCTATACTATTGTGCACACTCATCCAACTATTTTTTCCTGCCTACAATGTTCTTAGAGTATGTCCTAAACGAGCAAACGTCTACATCTCAAAAAATCTAAGCCATATTCTTCCTGGGAAAATTTTCTTAACTATTCTTGGAAAAGTTAGTAGATTTTCCTCTTAACTCAGAATTTAATTATTATATAGTAGTACTGCCACTACTGTTAACATTACCAACACTATTACAAATAACATAATAACTAGCTCTCATTACTGAGTAAATTACTAGGACTAAATTACTAAACCCCAGTGCACATATTATTTTTTTGAACCCTCAATCACTCTTAAGTTTAAGTACAATTATTATCCCTTTTACTGTTGTACATACAGAGGTTTAGGGTAGTCAAGTGTTTTGCCTAAGGTTGCACAGATCCAGGATTTATATTCAGGGGTGTTTGATTCAAGGCTTTTACTAAATGCCATTCCCCACTGGCTTCTTTGCAAATTGATCACATATTTCTGCAAAGCTACATATGCTATACTGTGGACTATATACTCTGCAGAGGATAAGCAATTCTGTAGAGCAATTTATATAATACTGATAAATTAAATTATTTTTATCCCCACCTGACTACCAAAGTAATGTATTACTGAGAAGGTATATGAGAAAAGCAGTGGCTGTTACTTAAAATATATGCTTTTTTATTAAAATTGAGGTACTTAACAACTCCTGAAAAGATGTGTAACTTACAATCTCACATATTTTTCAAATACCTAATGAGCAGAAAATGCTTCCATTAATGTTTATATCATATACTTTATTTGTGTAAGTTATATAAATTTGACTATAAATAGCTAAGATGGGAAATTCTTGATTGCCTTCATTCTGATAAAAGGAATCTGTAATAATTGCAATACTCAAAGTTACAATTTTTTGTTTATTATTTTTTATTATTTTTAACTTCTCATTAAACATCTGTCATATAATATACAATGCACAGCACCATTTCAGGAGGCTTTATGTGTATAGATAATATTTCAACCAGTACGTAGAATATCGGATTAAAATGTTAATTTCCTTGTCTACAATTGTTTAGTCTGACTAACGCTAATCCTTCAAGCCAAATTCCTGTACACTTAAGTTTAAAACAGTCATCACCTTGCAAATTATCCTTTCATTTACAGCCCATAGAGGTGGCAACAGGAGATGGACTGCAAGCATTCAAAGGCTCCCCAGAGATGCAGACGACCGATTACATTCTAGCCCACAGCGCAGCAGAACAACAGACAATTGGATATGGCACATTCATCTCTGCCAACAGACACCACCACTCTGCAAATTCTGGTACAACTGGCTTTTCATGGATAACATTTCCTGAAAAAGCCAGAGTTTAAAATTTTCTAAAGCTAAGCCCACTGTGCATCTATTTCAATATATGACAGACTCAACTGAGGGTCTAACAAATAAAGTCTAAACCTACTGACATTTTATTAGAAGCCATATATCAGATGCATAGCTAGCTATGTTCATCTCATCCTGAAAATACATTACTAAAGGCTTGGCTGGCTAAATAAATACTATAGAGGTTGAACTATTACTGCCTTATTCATGCCTGTAATTAAATTTTGAGAGTTTATGTACCAGAAACCTTGAACAGTCTCTTAATGAACTTTGGAAGCCAGGTCTTTTCAACTGAATGGGCTGATGTACCATCACTGGCCCCAGATCTGACCCACAGGTCTTCATGGTTTACTCTTAGGGTGAAACTGATAAATTACTTGTCCTGATTCCTGAAAGAACCTTCTGTTAAGTTCTGCTCTCAATGTAATGTGGTTCAATTTCATTTGAGAAAAGCATAGGGCTTCAGGCAGGACACTTTACTTAGATGCTGTAGCAAATGCATTTAGCAACACACATTAGAGCATATATTAAGAGAATGCATTTAGTATGTATACCCTTTCCTATAAATCAAAAGATTAGAAACTCTGAGAAGCTACATCATTTTTTTTTTACTTTTAGAAAACTATACTATATTAAAGACATTCATATGTGTAACTAAAAGAAATGGGAAGTTAAGCAGCAGTAATAATGTACCTCTTTCATAAATTTAGACACATTATATAAATTAACCCCCAAGGGCCTTGTATTTACTTTTATATTATTTCTCTTGTTTTTCCTTCCAGATTATGAGGCATAAATGCATAGATGTTTCTAGCATATAATCCACACATTGGGCAACTGGACTGTTCTGAGGACTTTAAGAACATTTAGAAAGGCATGAAAAAATCCTTATTGCTAAGCATTAAAAAAGAGAGTATACATAAAATGTGACAAAGCTATGAATTTTTATTACCCATTTCTTTGATCCCCATTTTTCAGACATATATGGAGTCAGCATGGCTCAGAGAAAGAACACTAGATCCAGAGCAGGGGGGCTAGATATCCCTCCCCCAGCTCCTCCCCAAACCAAGTTCATGCTTTTTCACAAGTACTTAACACCTTAGAGTTTGAGTAAATGATCTTTCATATTCAGTTCAGATTTAACATTTTTTATTCCATTTTCAGTTTTTCACAGCATATCAATATCTACCTATCTACCTATCTCATATGAAATTTTTCAGGAAATATTTATGAAGTAGAGTTTACCTTTTTTTGTAATTTAGGAGTATCAATTTTCAAAATTTACTGATGTGCTGGGTAAGTTGGAGACATGTGGTTAAAAAAAGGTTCTTCAGTTCTGGCAAAAATATTTCCAAATCATAGTACACTGTATGATGAGAAAAATGTTCTGTATTGAGACAATTATTTAAACATAACAAGTTAATACTGGGTAGAACAACTGTTTATAAATTTAATAAGCTTATCATAGGGCAAAAAATAAAAATTTACACATATACAGAAGGGTCAGAGACTAAAATGATGGCTTAAGAAATTATGGCACACTAAGAAGAAAAAAAATTTAGAGCTTAGGGGTTTATCTGCTTGAAAAGTAAATCTCTTATTATCCTTTCTCTAGTGTTTTTCAATTTTTGTGCTCTGGCTTATATACGCAATGGAATAAGAAAAGAATATTATACTTTCATCTATAGGATTTACTACTAAATTAAGCGTTCTAAGTTTCATATTGCTACCTCCCAAGTTCCTTGAAAAAGATTCCACCAGAAAAAAAAAATTGAAAGAATAATTATGGAAACAATACACACGCAACAGAATTGAGGTGATTGTTGTTTTTTTTTTTTTTGCTGCATTTTTTTCTTCAATTTCCCCATTTAATTATGTTTTTTGAAATCAGCATCCAAATAATTATTTTCATATCTCATTTTTTCTACTGTTAGAAATGAGGAGTAAAAGTGTTGATGAAAACAGCCGGTGGAGAAAATCCTATGTCTCTGAATACGAGCAGAAAGGAAAATGCTCATAGCACTACACATGTCTTGCACTCTGCAGTAGGAGGCTGTGAGTCTGTTAGGAGCCCCAAGCTGAAGCAGCTTTTGCACTTGTGCACAAAATATTGTGTGTGTTCTTTTTCCTCTGGACCCACTTCCATTGTGGTCTTTTGGGAGTCTTTGTTTTTATTTCCACAGGATGTATTCATAATTTTCACCCTCAAATTGAAATTATTCTATAATAAAACATGGCTAAGAGAGGTCAATCTGTCATCTCCCTTTGGAAAGGACAACCTAAAATAGAGTCATGTTTAAAGAAATTAATAAAGGACATTCACTATATGATTGGAATTAAACAAACACTCATTGAGTATTTACCATGCAGTAGACTTTATGTTAAAATCTGGGATATGTCATCATATGTAGAAGAGTTAATATCATTTTTGGACATTAAACTGCAGAATTGGAAGGGGTTTTGTAGATAGACCATTAAAGCCCTGTGGTTCGTTTCCTTCTGGGATTCTTCTTTGTGATGATAATAATAAAATAGCTATCCTATGCCAAGACCTTCACATATGTTACCTCTTCAAGTGATGTGCTAATAAATTAAACTTCAGATAAGGAAATCAAGAACCCATAGTGCCAAACAATTTTCCAAAAGTCACACTGGCTGACAAAATCTCAGGTGATTTCCTATGATCAGCGCCTCCTAATGGCATGCATACTCTTTTTACCATCCCTTTACCTTCCAAGTGAGTAGAATTTGACAATTTCCCTGACCCATGGACTATGGCAAAGATCATGAGATGTGGCTTCTGTGCTTTTGTTACACTATGTAAGGCTGTCTTGCTAGTTGATATCTGCTAGAGATTCACCGGGCTGGCTTGCTGATGTAAGCGGACATGCGGAGAATCAGATGTGTGTCAAGAACTGAGGGCCCCAACCCCCCTAGGAACTGTGGGCCGCCCAATCTCTAGGAATGAGCCCTGGGTAACTGTCAGGGAAAAGAAACAAAAACAAAAAACTGAAGTTCTCAGTCCTACAACCACAAGAAAATAATTTCTGCCCACTGAAGGAGCTTAAAAATAAATTGTTCCCTACTTGAAATTCTAGATCAGAACCCCACCCTGGTTAACACCTGATTCTAGTCTCGTGAAGCCTTGGTAGAGGACACAGATGAGAAGGTCCCAACTCCTGACCCACAGAATCCATGAGGTAAGAAATGAGTATTATTTTAAGTTGGTGTGTTATAGTTATTTATTATACAACAATGTATTACTAACATACATAGTATCTGAAATAGAGGTAGAATTCAAATACAGGTGTGCCTGACACTTGAGCCAGCTTGCTTTCTATAATGCCAATGTTCTGCAAATTTGAATTACAGAATCCCTCCCATTAAAATCATCTGTAGGTCTTATTAAAAATATTGTTTTTTTAGTATCTCAGCTGTCCCACTAAAACAGAATCTCTGAGATAAAGGCTAGGAATTGCATTTTTCACAAACTCCTGAAGTAATGTTTATGCAATAATGTTAAGAATGTTTCAGAATACCTTGTTGCTTGTATAAATTGGAGATGTTTATTTCAATTACTTAGAATGTACTCGTATAAGAAAACATTTTTGTCCTCTATGAAAAGGTAGTTTTGGGAAGGCTGATCATTCTAAGATTTTTACTCCAACAAAACTATCAACTGATAACAAATAGAGAATAGTGTCTTTTCAACTTCATTTGTATATTTTCAGTTGCATTTCATGCAAAAAAATGCAAAATGCACTTATTTCATGACTTAAAATAAAATTAGAAAAAAAGAGAAACATGAGTGATATCCTTCATAGATTAAAAATTTGTGAGCAGATCTTGACAGCTTAAGAATTTTCTTGTTTTAAACATTAGTAATTGTTTTGAAAAGTTTCAAAGTATCTATTTTAAATTGTATTACATCCATGAGAAGATAATAATAGCTAAAAATTATGGAGTTATATCAAGAAATTGACCTGAAATACTTGCAAATCCCAAATAACCCAGATCTGCCTAGATAACTGGTAAATAGTAGATGACTAAGAAGTTACATCACTTTTTCAGAGATGGCTACATAATTTTGGAGTATAGATTCAAAATTGCAAATTTACTTCCTCCTGCAGCTCAAATTAAAACATCTGATAGATAATGTTAATTTCCATTGTATGTACCTAGTGGTTACCATAATGCTTGATTCACAGAGGTGCTCAATGACTGTTTTTCAATGACTGACTAAAGTTAAATAGGCAAACCTATCAGTCTTTAACTTCTTTCAAGACAGGATCCTTTAAGACAAAACTTTCTAACCTGAGTTACAGGTGTGCCAAAATGGAGACCCCCCATCAGAGCTGCCTGGCAGGGTCTAGAATCAGTAGAGTGGCTAAAGCATCCTACCAACTGCTTGCTACTGGACATAAGCAGCATTGTCTGTTTACCTTTTTGTGCCTGTTACTACTTACTATGTGTGAAATGACTTTAAAAATTAGAGTTGAAGGGTTCTTCATTAGCATTTATATGATGGAAAGGCTACAAAACTTAACAAACTTTTATTAAAATTTTATTTCAACATTTGAGATATATAGAATTTCACTGCTTTAATTTTATGTGCTTGTTTGACTTCTAAATGCAATAGGCAAGCTTCTCAGGAACATCTTTGCACAACCAAGTAGGCAAAATCATTCTACTTCCTGTGATCTACAATGAACCAAGTGTAAGTTTAATTTACTTATTATTGATTTGAGAGAAAGAAAGGGGGGGAAGGGAAGTGGGGGAGGGAAAGAGAGAATATTGCTTTTTGCTGTTCCACTTACTTATGCATTTGTTGGTTATTTCTTTTATGTGCCCTGACCAAGGATTGAACCTACAACCTTGGCATATTGGGATGACACTCTAACAAACTGAGTTATTTGGTGGGCCCAAGCATGAGTCTAAATATTAAGGAATTTGAGGACTAAGACTATAATATCATAATGTGATAATCGGTAAAGCAACTCTTACTTCCTATTTTATAAAAGACTAGACTGAGATCAAAAGAGTGAAGAGTCTTTCCCAGGCTGAGCACCTGTTTTTAAAGTCCTCTTCCAATGTTCATTCAAGTTTTAAGCAGTACAAGCTTTAATGAACTTTTCAAAATTAAAGGGAGATTTGGCAGCACTGTGTTAGGCACTGAGGAAACAAATAAACACTGCCCCCCAATTCCTCAGTACTGGGAAATTCCGGAGAGAGCAAAGGAGATGTGCATATAGACCAATAGGCAAGTTTAAGCAAGGGGCCTTTGACACATCAAACAGATCCCCTTTAGAATCTCTTGGGTGAATGTCAAATGTTTATCATGTATTTTGGAGCTCTCTCTGTCTCTGCTTCTCTCTCTTTCTATCTCTAAAATACACATACAAACACCTCACCTCTCTCACAGTGAAACAATTTCTACCCTGTTATTTTGGGGCACACACAGGAAGACTGCACTTCCTGGTCCCTCTTAATATTAGACATGAATAAGTGACTTTGTTTGGAGCCATACAGGTAGAGCAGATATAGTGTGTTCTTTCCTGGCAGAAGCATTTCATGGCTGGAAGTCAAATCTCTAGCCGTCTCTTTTCCAATACCAAAGATCATAGCACAAATTGACATAAAATGCTCTTACGTCAAGGTAGCTTGGAAGGCTGAGCCAACACATGGAGGAAAGCTGACCTGGAGGTTTACTCAGGTATAGAGAGTACTAAATATGACCAAGAAGGACTTTTTTGTGTAGTTGAGTTACTGATCATTTGGGGGCTATTTGTTACTAAGATACAACATAGTCCGTTCTGACTAAAACATTTCCTGAAGATGGGTGTTTATTCTCAGTCAGAATTGAACCTTAACTTAGAAGTGCATAGAGAAAGAACTGAATTTTATTTAGGGCAGTCCTATTACATTTTTTTTTCATTTATTCATTCCCCCGTCAGCCTCACCCTCCATACACTGTCAATTTATGTTTCCTTGGGTGCATTTGGATTAAAATAATTAAACATTTTTCTAGTTTAATTGAGATATAATTGTTATAACATAATATAAATTTAAAGTTTACAATGCATTGATTTCAAAAATTTATAAATTGCAAAATGATAACTATCACAGTATTAGCTACCACTTCCATCCTCACAAAGTTACTATTTCTTTTTTTGTGGTGAGAATATTTGAGAATTATTCTCTTAACAACATTCAAATACAGTATTATTAGCTACAATCACCACTCTGCATGCACATTAGATGCTAAACTTTTTAATGTTATAACTGGAAGTTTGTATCCTTTGAACAATCTTTCCTCATTTCCCCCAACCCCAACCTGATAGCTGAACATTTTAATTTTAATTGGCTTTTTAGCTATAAAAACTCCCCCTATACTTTGAAATTATCCCTTGCTTATAAGAGACTTATTTAGTTCTTAGCAGAATGCTGAATTTGTATTTATGATGTGATAGGAGAATGGTGGTTCTCTTTTTATCCACATGTATAAATTTTTCAGAAGTAGACAATTACTATAAGCTAGTATGTTTAAAGTTTTTATATAGCACAAAGTAAAGAATCATTAATTTTTTTCTCAATTGGTAAGAAAATTTTTAAAGAGATACCATTGAAATATGTCATTTAAAGCAAAGGGAGCAAGAGAAATGAATAGGTAAATATATATTTATTTGTATATGTCCATGTATATGTATATATAGTGCTTGTGCATGTGTGTAATACCAAATATATTATCTATACACACACACACTCACATATATTTATCTATCTTTTTTTGATCCATTTATCTATGTATATATCCATTTATCTATCTATATAACATGAAGCATGGAGAACATGTGGCAAGAACAAAAAACAAGAATTAGACTACTTTTCACTTAACAATAATGATAGGTTCCTAAAGATAATAATGATTGAAAGAAATAAGAAACAATATGAGTTATACAACAAGCCATTATGAGAAATAAACATATGTACACAAAACAGTACACAATTTACAGGAACATATATTCTCAAAAAGCTATATAGAAAATGCATTAGCATGGTTATCTGTGGGAGAGAAGTGGTTATCTGTGTCAAGAGTAGTAAAAGAATAAAAATAAATAAATTGAAAAGTAAGGAAGCCTCCAAAAAACAAGAGATTGACTTACTCAATCCTCAACTCCTTGGTGCCCAGGCTTTCCCATGATGTGCAGAACATACATTGTTTTGGTAAGCCTGTTCAGTCACATTTAAAAAAAATGACCCAAAGTTAATTATGGTGGGGCTGTTTGAGAGATAGTCTGTAGAGAGCTTGGGGAGTAATGAAAGATCAAGAAAAGTTTCCATATTTAGAACAAAAGTAAAAAGAAACAAGGCCCATTGGATGAATATTGTTGCCATAGGATCCACCACAGTGTTTGGATAAAGAAATCTGAACAACAAAAAAGTGTACAATGGCTACTAGACTTACCTTGTGTTAATTACTTATATTCTTATGAAATTCACATTATTTCTAAAGGCAATGATTCTCCACTTCATTGTTAACGGTAGTAAAACAAGGAAAACGTGTGTGAATGTGTTTGCGTGTGAGTAAATAAAATTAAATTCTTGGGTAGATAAAGAAAAGTTGTGAATATTAAGGGATAAGGAAAGATATTCTTAGAGATAAAACCTCTGAAATGTGAGAAAAACTATGAGACAAAAATTGAATTGAACATTGATATTTATTTTGACTACGAAAATCTTCCATTCATAACAGCAGCATCATTTATTTAAATATAATTTCATGCTTTACAGTTTAAATTGGAAATACATGACATACTAACCTTATTGGAAATATTCACCAAATGCTTACATGCTTTGCTTCAAATTACCTATCCAATTTCAAATTATCTATTGAAATATTAAATTATAGCATAATAAGTTAATGGTGAATATTAGTTTGTATATATTTTATTTTATTTTTTTAAAGATTTTTCAATCATGTTTATGCTATCACAGTTGTCTCAATTTTTCCTCTTTACCCCTCTCCACCCATCCCTCCCACCCCCCGCTCCCACAGTCAATTCCCACTCTGTTGTCCATGTCCGTGGGTCATTCATACATTTTCTTTGGCTAGTCCCTTTCCTTCTTTACACCATTGTTCTCTTTCCCCATCCCTTCTGATCACTTTCAGTCTGCTCCATGTTTCTATGCCTGTGGTTCATTTTGTTTGTTAGTTTATTTTGCTGAACAGATTCCACTTATAGGTGAGATCATATGGTATTTGTCTTTCACCAACTGGCTTATTTCCCTTAGCATAATATTCTCCAGTTCCTTCCATGTTGTCCCAAAAGGTAGGATTTCCTTCCTTCCTTCCTTCCTTCCTTCCTTCCTTCCTTCCTTCCTTCCTTCCTTCCTTCCTTTCTTTCTTTCTTTCTTTCAATGCAGATAGATTTTATTTATTTTTTAAATGTCAAAGTCAATTATAAAATATTACAAAATTTAAAACCATTATAAAGTCTCAGCAATTAAAACAACATGACACCAGCACAGAAATAATCAAGTAGATCAATGAAATATAATGAGCATTCTAGAAACTATCATATATATCTAACAATGGAATATATGATTAAATTGATATTTCAAATCCATGAGGAAAATAAGGCTTATTCAACATATAAGGTGCATGGACCACTATTACTTGAAATAAAGCAAATATAGAGCCCTATTTCACACATTATACAGAAATATTCAGGTGAGTTATATTTTAACAGCACTAGAACAGCGAAGTTCAACCTTTTTCATCTCATGGCATTCATAAACTAATTAAAATTCTACAGCACACATAAAAGTTTTGATTGATTTAAAAATATAGCTCTGGCTGGTGTGGCTCAGTAGATTGAGTGCTGGCCTGTGAACCAGTCAGAGCACTTGCCTGGGTTGCAGGCCAGGTTCCCAGTAGGGGGCTTGCGAAAGGCAACCACACATTGATATTTCTCTCCCTCTCTTTCTCCCTCACCCTCTCTCTAAAAATAAATATCATCTTTCAAAAAATAAAAATAAAAATATAATAATAGTAATTACCTGCCTTTTTTGCTCTAATGTGGCTTTAAGAAAAAACAGGCACCCATATTTGTATATAAGGATTTCTGGTACCCAAAATTAACCAATATGATACAACCTTATTATGCAACATAAACAATAAGATGCAACTTTACTTTATGACCTATACATGAGATATGTCCAGAAAGTATCCAGCCACACTTTATGCAAAATAGAGACATTTACTGAAGAAGATACAAGATACAAGAAACATTGTACATAAGACAAAGATGCCTCAGTCCTCTTCAAAGTAGGTACCTTGGAACCTCACACAGTTTTCCCAGTGTCTTTTCCACTGTTCAAAACACTCTGCAAAATTCTTGGTTGGAATTGCCATCAGCTTCCCCATCTATTTTCCTGAATCTCATCGACGGCCTAAAATCTCTTCCCTTTCAAAGGCGATTTCAGTTTTGTGAAAAGCCAGAAGTTGCAGGGTGCCAAATAGAGGCTGTAGGAGGCACTGAGTCACCTGAGTGATTTGATGTTCCATCAAAACGTTCTGCACTAGATGTGATGCATGAATGAGTGTGTTGTGATGAAGCTGCCAGTCACCAGTGGCTCATAGCTGCAGCTGTTTTCATCATATTGTCTCTCTCCACCGGCAAAGAACATTGAGGTAGTACTTCTCAATTGTTTGGGCTGGAGAGGCATACTCGTGTTGGATAACACCTTCTCAGTTAAAAAACATAGTTAACATGGTCTTGATCCTGCTGCAACTTTGCCACACTTCCTTTGAGTGTGTAGAACTAGTCAACTTCCTTTGGGGAAGACTGGGCCTTCATTTCCATATCACAGCCATAGGCCCACGATTTATCTCTGGTTATGACCCTCTTGAGGAAATCTGTTTCATTGATAGTGGTTTGAATCAATTCATTAGCAGTTGCAGCACAGTGTTCCTTCTGTTCTGGCAGCAGAACCCACAGAACAAATTTTGCCATGACACTCTTCATACCAAGATCCTGCATCAAAATCTCAGACACAGTAGATTTTGGGATCCCTGGATCAACTTCTAGTTCTTGCATTGTCAGTTGCTGATCTTTGTTGATTGCAGCCTGTACATGTTCAGCATTCTCAGATACTCTGCTTGATGCAGGCCTCCCAGAATGCAGATCACTTTCAACAGATTCTTGACTATCTTTAAAACATTTGTGCCACACTTTTATTTGTGTTGTATTCACTGCATCATCCCTGAAAGCCTTCTGAATCGTCCTAATAGTTTCCATGTGGGAATGTTTTTTGATGCACATTAATTGGACCGTCATTTTGAATGGGATAGCCACACAATACACATGCTCACTCAATGGCATCTACCGCCCCCACTGACTAGTACAGTGAAGTCATCATTGTTCACACATGTGCATTCCAGTTCACTCTCCTTGGTTGCCAGGTTACATCAATGTCACACAAACCATTCTCATTATATTAACAATGACTAGATTTTTTTTCCAGAGATAGTTCAGGACATGACATTTACACCAGGCAGCTATAGTTGTGTCGGCTGTTGTCATTTTTTTATTTGACAATTTAAGAGAAAAGAGGTCTGTACCCCGACTGTAATCAGGTATTGCATGTTTTAATAAATCTTGTAGCACACCAGTAGAAAAATTGTTGCACTAGAATGTAAACATTAATTTTGGTTCTTTTTCTGATAAAATGATACTACTTTTACTTTATTAATTTTTTTTGGAGTCCAGAACGAATTTACCTCAAATTTACATTTTGTGAATGCCTCAAATACTATTTTTCTTCAAGAAAAAAAAATAGAAACAGAGAAATATATGAGTCATTTCTACACTAAAACTAGAGAAATTCCATTACTTTTTCTTTTGAAGATTTGTATTTAAAAATAATACAATAAGAGAAATATTCTACTTATTCTTTAAAATTTCACTTAGACTAAAATATGTATATTTGCTTAGAATTTCAAGGTCTATTATTATCTGCACAATTATAATAAAATAATACTATATAATATTTATTGAACTCAAGCACTTATTACATTCTAGGACTCATTTTAAGCAATTGGCCAATATTAAATCTTTTTTTCTTTTTCTTTTTTATTTTTTTTACCACAGTCCTAGAATGAGACTGATGCACAGAGAATTGGAAATCTTGCCCAAGGTCATAGTGAGAGTTAATGTCTGAACTGTGTTTCAAATATATGTTCTAGCTCCAGAGCTCATTTTATTCATGTTCTTAACCATTTACTATCTTTCTTCCTCATTGTGACAGTCTTGTCTCTTGTCATTTGACAGGAAAAAACCTTTCTAGAATCATCTCATGTTACTCTGGTATATTTGTTCAATTTTACAGCCAGTCTACTCCTCAAATCTATGTCATATATTCCTGTTTCTGTGGTGTTTACATTGTCGTTCTTTAATGCTTGTCTATTTTAATGGCCAGGCCAAAAGTCAAGTTCTCTGATTTTCCCCCGAGTCCAATCAACCAGAGTAGATTCCTCCATTGTTCCTTCATCTATATTTCTTTCTATTTTGTCACGTGGTTATGAGTACATATTTTTATATCGCTAAATAATCTTACACTGTTTGGTGACAGAGCCCATTTTTTATTTTTAATCAGAATATCCAGTATTATCTTTTAAAGTATATTTCTTGAATGGATATATTAATAAATAAATAGATAAGTGATTTAAATGGAAAAAGAGCTCCGTGAAGTAAATCAGTCTTGGAGAAATAATTAAAGTGTTCACCATTGGGCAGTGCATTATCCTTTTTTTCAGACTACTGGGACTATCTTATAAATAAATCCTAATTGAAAGTTAAGAACTCATTTACTCAATGTGAACAATGTACATTCTGCTTCATAAAATTCTGATTCAAAGGTGTAAGCATAAGATATAATATTTTATTTCTTTATAAGAATTATGAAAAATATAAAATGTGTTACTAACAAAATATAATTTTTAAGTTTAGACAGCACATCTTGGTAGTACCTGTATTTGTCCCTAATATATTTTTGATTACTTAATCATGGAAACTATGGGTTTGTCTGCACACAGAGGACATTTTGCAGTGCATAGCCATAGAAAGTAATTAATAAATTAATATATTCCTGCTGAGTAGGAGAGGAAAGAAAATACATTAATGAATGCAAAAAAATTAATGAATGATGAGGGAAAGTCAAGAATACCCAGAGCATGTGTTTGCCTAAATGTTGACCTTAGAAAAAAATGTACTTTTTGGTTAGAAAGAAAATAAAGTTTATAGTTATTAAAAGGATTTTAGGCTATTCTCGTTGATATAAATTGTTAAGAGTTAATGGAAATTGAGACACTATCTAGGCCAAGAACAATGCACTAAACAGGCAGGTAAAAGTATGAACTGAGATTTGAAGTTTAGTTATCAGATTGTGGTAAACACACATACACACACATACACACACACACACATTATGAATTTGGAAAAATACACACAGCAAGTAGGAGAGGAGATCATCATCAATAAATAACCTCTGAGGTTTTATTTATGCATATGTTTGTTTATTCAATTTTTATCATTTATTTACAAAATACTTTTTAAAAAAACTGTGGGGAAAATGTAAGCATCTAAAATCAAAGGTTTGGAGTAATCATTTTCCACGCTTAGGTCAAAAACAGAGGAGTTAGAGGATGTATCATGTTTTACATTCAGAATTTATGGCTTAGGAGTCAGATTAGTGGCTGGGAGACCAGACCTTAATAAGGGCTCTACTTTAAAATGGAAGACAAAGTCATTCACTTTACAGTAAAAAAAAAAAGAAAAAGAAAACTGAATGAACTCATAATGGTAAGAAAATGAGATGAGAACTGTGTATCAACAAGCAATTTCAGCTAAATTTTAGAAGGTAACAATGAAACAATTTCTGTTTCTGGTAATTTGGATGAGAATTCTATTTTAATGCTTCTACTACAACAGTTAGTAACACATAAAATACATACTAAAAATATTCTTAAAACCATCCATGAACTAGTAAGACAAAGGTATATTCAGATTTTTTAAAAAATTAAAGTTGAATGCAAAAATGGAAAGAGATGGTGAGGAACTTTAAGCACTGATGTTTAAAGGCATTTGCTAAGTGCCTTTAAATTCTTTCTTGAAGTGAGAAGTCTGACAGGACATCTCTCATAAACTAACATTTTTAATGTAAGCATGAGTTAGGGTATCCTCCATAGCCCTAAACTTAAAAAAAATGTTATCACGAATATTAGCACTGAATGGAGGGTAATTTTTTTTCCTAAGAAAATGTAACCAAAAGCTGGCTTTTTTCAGTTATATTTATACCATATGGGTGATTCAAAATAACTCTCAAGCTAGAAATTTATATTAAAATGTCTCCATATGTGAATGCCTCCAAGTATCAGAAGCAAACAAAATCCCCTTTAGTGAAACCTACCTTGATTTTAGATAATTCCTCTAGAATTTTATAAAATAACAAGATAATATGATTACAAGGAAATTGAGAAGCTCATATTCAAACATTAACTATCAATAAAATTTACATAAGGAAAAACCAGAAATAACCAGTAGAAAAAAACAACAAATCAAACATTTAAGAGATATCAAAATTGGTGTTAGTGAGCACAAGAAAAAATGTAAAATATGTATTTTGATACATTGAAAAAATAAAGACCAAGGAAATTTAAAAAGAGAAAGAAAACTATACACCTAAAAAGTGAAAATGAGAATAATTAAAAATAAAACTTAATGGGCTTGTATGACAGCTGTATAAACACAGTTGCAGAGAGAACTAGTAAACTGGAAAACAGATCACCAAAAAGACACAAACAGCACAGTGCAGAAAAGCAAAACAATAAAAAATAGAGAAAAAAATAAGAGAATTAAAAGATTAACGGAAAGTCTGTTTTAGTCTGGGTTCCCCTTAAAGTAAAAAGTCAAATAACTTTGGGTTTAGATTACATTTATTTTCAAGGTGATACTAGGCAACAGGAATATAAAATAGAGTGGAAAAAAGAAAGAAAAATTAAGATTATTGAGTTATTGCAGGCAACTGGGACTCAATCCCATTTTAGGTTCTCTCAGTGACAATGTAAGAAGTGCTTCAGAACTCAACTTTCAAAATACAGGCAGTCTGGGAAAGTTATTAACAGATACCCAACTCCTTGGTAGAGGGGTGTTCCTGAAAGTTTATTTTCCTACAATTATGGGCTGTGCCTGTGCATGAACTGAACAGCCTCCCACAGTTTAGGAGAATGCTCTGAGGTAACAGACAGAAAGATTGTGTTATTATGTGTACTCTTGAGGTGAGACACTGGCAGTGTGCTTGCAACTGAGAGCCAGAGCTGTACTAAAGTCAGTTTAGCAAAGAGGATTTGGTGAAAAGCACCACAAATGTCTATTTCAATGTCTACTATAATATTAGTGAGAATTACAACATAGACGAGAGAGTAGAAAATAACACTCAAGTCATAATGAATATTAATTTTCTAGGAATATTCAAAGACAGCATTCCATAGATTCAAGAATCCCAGAATAATAATCCATGTAATAATGAAACTGGACTGGTACAAGGAAAAGATCTGAAAAACAGAGAACAAATTTATTTTTATAAATTTTTGCTTTATGCATTTTGATACTTTATCTTAAATAAGTTAAACTTGAACTTTTATAGGAGCAGTTATAATATTTTGAGGTTATTTATCACAATTAAGAATGGAAACTGAAAGACACTGGAATATATATTTAACATACTAAAAAAGTCTGTTAACTAAAACTACATAATTAGCTAAAACATATGTTAGAAGAATGTGAGCACAATAAAACCACAGTCTGTCAAAAACTGAGGGATTTTCCACCAACAAAATAATCTTGCCAATGTAAAGTATAAAAATAGTTAAATTAGAAGAAAAATATCCAAACTAAAAGGTATAGTATTAGTATACAAAGAAATAAAGAAGAAAAGAAGTGATAAATGTTAGATACTTTAGTGCATGATTTAAATCAGGACTAGGTGTTTGGACTTAGAGAATATTGTTCAGTAATAGCATTTCTTACCTTAGGCCCTATAAAAGAGGTATGTTAATATTAATTGGATAACCACTAAAATGAGAAATGAAGTATATAATTTTTAGTATAGGTGAAAAATAAAAAGTGATTAAAAATGCTGAGTTCAGGAAATAAACAAAATAACCTATATATGGCAATAAAAAGAGGAAGCAAAATAATAAATGGTATAAATAATCTAAATTCATCAGCAATTACAACACATATAAGTGGAATAAACCAGTTCATACTCAAAGCTCATAAAAATACATATTCAAAACCAGCTATATGTTTGTGTATTTCTCCAAATTTTTCAATCTATGCCCTCTGCAATATGACTTTTGTAATTTCTTATAGTAAAGACTAAGTTTACTCACCTTGATTTCTGATGTGCTTACAACTTAATTTTACCAAGGAAATTTGGACAAAAGTAGCAGTTCCTAGCCTAGACTTTAGGAAGTGGTATGTATTTCTGCATTCCCTCTTGTGACTCTGCCATTGCTTGAGAAGAACATGCCCTAATTAGTCCATTGGTCCCAGAATATGAGAAATACATATACATAGATCTAACCTGAATTGCATTTTCAGCTCGGAGTCAAGTCAAATCCAGCTAGGATCAGCCTAGTTGATATAGTCAACAAAAATCTTAGAAGATAAATTAGAAATAAATGTTTAATATTGGCACTGGTTTTTCATGTTTTTTCTTTTTTCACACAGCATTGTTTAGGAAAAGCTAACTGATATGATGCTCTTTAAAATAGATAGCTAAAATATAAATATTAAGATAAGCTGTCATTCAAATTATGGATAAAATTACCATTATAATTCTAATAAAAGGAATAGTGGTGCATTATTGGACAAAATAGAAAACATAATCAGGGATAAGAATGTCACTATATAATTTTTAAAAAAATTCAAGTTTAACTTATTTAAGATAAAGTATCAAAATGCATAAAGCAAAAATTTATATAAATACAGGAACAAAAAGTACCTCACACCTACATTAGGAGATTTTTTGGGGGAGTGTTTGGTTTATTGCAAGGTCAAGAACTTAGACACAAAAGATTTGGAAAAATCAAATTACAATCAACAAGTTTGAACTGATGGACTCAAGCAAAGCACTTGAAATGGTACTTCAGAATTTAGACAGTTTTCAAATATTCCTAGACTTTTGTAAAGATCGACTGTTTAACTCATCCATAAAACATGTCTCTGCATCAAGAACGAAATCAGCAAAAAAAGATAACCCCAAAAATACAAGTTATGTGGAATTCAGCAATACAACTGTATTCTGAATACCCTTCCCACATATTATAGCACTTGTTATTTTCTGTGCTTTTCACTTTAGCCCTTTTTATACATACTGTATCATACTGTGCTTTTAATGAACATTTTCCTTAGAACTACAGATGTGGAACAGTTTTACATATGATTTTTTTTATTTTATACCACTTTCTGTAAATAATTATTTAAGTTGTTAAAAGAGGCAATTGGCTTCTTTCCTTATTTATTAAATTTTGGAATGTCTTGTGAATTTTGGTATACATCTCTATTTTCCTGATATATGAATGTCAAGTAACTTCTTCATCTCTTTTTTAAAAAGATATTATTTATTTTATTTTTAGAAAGAGGGGAAGGAAGAAGAGAGGGAGAGAAACTTCAATGTGTGGTTGCCTGTCGTGCACCCCCTAACGGGGACCTCACCCACAAACCAGGCATGTGCTCTGAAAGGAAATTGAACTGGCAACAGTTTGGTTCAGAGGCCAGCACTCAATCCACTGAGCCACAACAGGTAGGGCAACTTCTTCACCTCTTTAGTGTATCCTTTATGCTTCAGTGTATCCTTGACAAACAAGTCTTTAATCATCTATCATTTTTAAGAGGTATGGCTTTTGTGTCCTGGATAATTTTCTGCCTTCTATACTTCTCATACCCCTCTCTCTCCTTGACACAATTGGTTTAGGCATAATAGTTATAGTCATGAGGGCTGCAGTTAAATTAGTATCATTTTCAATATGTTCTCTAAATTATTAATTCAAGATAACAATTTTCTGATTATACATAGATAAACCAAATCATAGTATTTTATAGGCTGTGGAATGGAAGAGTGAAACATTTGTGAATACAACATTGCTTCATAACTAGGTACATACCAGGTGAGCAAATGAACCAGTTTTACCAAATGCCTAGAAGAAATATACTAGGAATGAAGGAAATATACTAGAAGTGTAGGCATATTCTACAGAAATTTGAATAAATCACATATAAATGAAGAAAAAATAAAGCAGGAAACCAAGAGATGTTTTGTACTCAGAACTGTATAAAAAGCATAAATAGGTCCCTTAGCACCATCTTGGTCAAATTATCTATAGAGTTAAAGGTTATACAAACAGAAATGCTAGCATTTCAAAAAGTATCAACAAAACTGGGAAATGCTAGATTTGCATCATAAAGGACATATACCTTGCTGGGCTTTGAGCAGAACAGAAGAAATACATTTACATGAAAAATTGAAAGACATCATGTCAATATGGGCAACGTGATGTGGAAAACTGAAAAAAAAATTATCTGGATAATTGAGACCAAAAATGCTAATGAGGTAAAAGAGTTCTTTATAATCTGATTTATCTAGGTTAGCTGTCTACATTTATTAAATTAACTGGACAATTATTCACGTCTCCATTTTTCTGAGCTTGAATAGATTTTAGTATTGATTCCTTCCTTGTTTGCAAGCTGGAGCAGAAGAACCCTGGTGCATTATTGCCATTTCCATATGGTTACAGATGGTATTCATTTTTAATCTTACTATGTGCTCAATTACAGTTTAAGGTATTGCTACATTACATTCAAATACTTATGCCCATTCTTAAAATAAAATGCCTGTTAAATATCAATTTCCAATTTAGTTATAGTAAAGCAAGTTTCTAATATAGAACAAGCTAAGCTGCACTTAACTGGCTATAAACCACTGGATAGTTTCATAAGTCTTATAAATGCCTGACAAATCATATAAGATATAGCTTGGTTTCAAGTGACAATTTGTACGATTTTGATTCAATTACTTAAAATAGTATCTATTCAATATTAATTTTAGCTTTCTACACAATCCAAATATTGATTTTTTTCTTTTGACGATGGTTACTTAGAGGCAAATGGAATATAACAGCATATGACCTTTCCTGGTATGTGTAGGATGAGAATAAAGCAGAAAACTACAATAGTATTTGGAAAGAATTGCTTACTATGTTTCAGTTTCAAGCATGTGTAGCACAAGTAACCATGAGGCATATATTTTATTTTAAACATTTATGCACTCAAACTGAAAGATATATCTTAAACACAAGTTAAAAATGATTCTTGGACTTGAAAGTTTCAACCAGACTGCAAAAGATTCCTTCTACAGTTAAGAAATCAGCCTCAATACTTTCAAAGATTTCATGGTTCGGCAGATATTGCAAAACAAATGCATTCATGATTTCCCCTCTAAAGAGTTTTTTATCTAAGATACGGCCCGCATAACTTACTAGTAGATGATGAATAAATTGGAAAAAATCTATCCAATGTTTGTGAAAATGAATGAGCCCACAGGGCAGGGTTTTGCAGACTTGGTAGTATTGCAACTTTGGGCCAGATAATTCTTTGTTGTGGGGGCTTGTCCTATGCATGATAAGATATTTAGTAGTAGTGTGCTTGGTCTCTTCCCACTAAATGCTAGTATCTGTCTCCTTTCCCCAAAATTATGGCAATGAAAAATGGCCCCAGGTACTAACATAGGTCCTGTAGGAGTAAAATAGGCTCTGCTTGAGAATCGCTGCCATAGAGGGCACAGTTGGTATTCTCAGCACCACTGTACTCTCGGCCAACCAGCCCAGCCCTTCTTCACGTTGCTCTCAGTGTTTGCAGCTTTTCAGCTTTGTCCCAGCTGGAGGATAGAGACTAAAAGAGAAAATGTGGTTAAAAGTGACTGTGGTCTGAAGACACTAACAGGAACACCCTAAGGGCAAAGCATAGCTGATTAAGCCTTAAATTGTCTTAAGCCTCCAAGAGAACCCCCAAAGAAAACAAATGAAACCAACCCCAGACCTGTGGGTGTACTGCTATTGTGTGAAAGAACACCTCCCGCTGGCAGATCTCTGGCCAAATTGAGAATGTTACATGAGCCAGCTCTGTGCAAATCGAGTGGCTTTTTCTCTCACATGGGTATTTCCCCTTAAGATCAAAAGCCTGAGCTCTGGAATCCTTGAAAAGAAATCACCGGAGACCTGTGCTAAATCGGAATAGAGTCATTAGAGATGCCCGATTTCCTTGACTTTCTGTCATCCCTCGCCCGGGCTGTTGCTTTTTCCAACAACAAAAGTCTGTGAAAAACCCAAACTGTTCAAGTGTGTCCGTGATAACTGGCCTGAAAGCCACCATTTGTTTCCCTGAAACCAGTGAAATAAATGCTTTTATGTGAAAATATCTGGCAGTGAAGCAAGGCTTTAAAAAATATTCTATAATGTATGCTTTTTTGCTGGTTGAAAATATCTGTTATTAAAAAACTATTTTTGTATTAAAGTTGTCTATATCAAACAGTTTTAATAAGGAAATGTTTTTTCTTCTGGTTAATTAGATAAATGGAAAATGTCTGGCATTTAAAGGAAAAATGTAGCACGGGGTTTCTCGATCCCAGCATTATTGACATTTTGGAGTTGGGAGGGAGGCCGTCCTGTGCACTACAGGCTGCTCAGCACATCCCTGGCCTCTACGGTTCATACCAGTAACATCTTTACAACACTCCCACTTCCAATTAGTCTGTCTGTGACAAATGGAAATGACTTGAGACATTGTCAAATGTCCCCTATGGGGACAAAATTTCCTAGATCAAAAACCACTGATATAGAAAAGCCCTGCTTTGAAATGGCATAGGTGTCATTTGGCAAATCCACAAATCATTTAACAGATCCTTTCCGCAAGAAAAGGAAGTCCTTAGGCCACAAGGATTTTCTACTACTTTTTTTCCCGCTAAATGTTTTATAATTTTACTTTTGGAGCTATGGTCCATTTTGAATTAATTTTTATATAAGGTGTGAGGTTGGGGTTCTTTTTATTTTTGCATTTAGACATCAATTATTCCTTTTTTAAAAAAAACTATTTTTTCTCCCCTTAATTCCATTTACACAGGTGTCAAATATCAATTGGCCATATTTGTGAGGATATATTACTGGATTTTCTGTTCTATTCCATGGATCTGTTTGTCTATCTGTCTGCCAATAACACGTTGGCAACATGCTAAGTATATGGCAAGTCTTAAAAGTGGGCAGTGAGTTTCCTTCAGTTGTATTCTTTTTCAAAATTGTTTTGACTATTTTACTTTTCTTGACTTTTCATTCAATTCTAGAGTTACCTTACATATATCCAATTATATGTATATATAATACATGTAATATAACATATATCACTTACAATTATAAAGTGATTTATATAGAAGTATTATGTAAGCATTATATAAGTATATGTGTGTATATATAGTTACAGATATGTGTATATTTATTACATACAGTAGCTCTGTGAAGTTAAACATTTCAATAAAATCTAAGAAAAATATGTTTAGGATCTTTGTGGTGAAAACTACAGAAGACTAATGAAAAATCAAAGAAGAAATAAATGAACAGTAAGACATGCCATGTACATGGATTGGATGATTCAATATAGTAGAAATGTTAATTATCCCTGGATTAAGCTATAACACAATTACAATCAAAATTCAAGCAGCTTTTCTTTTTCTTTTTGGATATATATAAGCTAATACAAAAATTAAATAAAAAGGGAAAATGTTCAAAATAACTTTGGAAATGAAGAATAAAGCTGAAGGAATTGCACTACCCAATTTTAAGACTTACTATAATAATATCACATTGGTTTCAAATATGTGTTAATTATTAGTATTTATAAATGTTTACTAAATACTATAAATTTTTCATATTTTGCATGTTCAGTTTTGTTTGTTTAAAAATAATTTTTAATTTTGCCTAAGACTTCTGCTTTAATTCAAGGATTCTTAAATCATTTTTTAAATAGACTTTTTTTGCAGCAGCAGCAGCAGCTGTAGGTTTGTAGCAGTTGCAGGCTGAGCGAAAAGTTCACAGTCCTCATATACCTTCTTCCCCTCATTCAATCTCCATTATTATCTTGCATTAATATAGTACATTTGTTATAACTGATGAACCAATATTTATAATTGTTAATATATAATATATAATACAAAAGTCCAAAATTTCATTTTAACTCAAGTCCATAGTATATATTAGGACTCACGTTTTTTGGTGTATATTCCATGGGTTTTCACAAATATACAATGACATGTATTCACCATTACAGAATGTACAGAATAGTTTCACTGCCCTAAAAATTCCCTTTGCTCTATATATTCATCTTTCTCTTCCCCCACCCCTTGAAACCCTGACAACCACTTATCTATGGTTTTTACTTTTACAGAATGTCACATAGTTGGAATTATATAGTATGTAACTTTTCATGACTGGTTGCTTCCATTTAGTAATATACATTTTAAATTCTTCTATGTATTTTTATGGTTTGATAACATTTAGTTTTATCACTGAATAATATTCCTTTGTATGGATGCAACACAGTTTATCTAGTCATCCATTGAAGAACATCTTGGTTGCTTCCAAGTTTTAGCAATTATGAATAAACATGCTGTACACATTCATATGTAGATTTATTGTGTGGATATAAGTTTTAAACTCATCTGTGTGAAAACCAAGGACTGTGATTGCTGGATCATATGGTAAAAGTATATTTACTTTTGTAGGAGCCAAACTATTTTCCAGAGTGGCTGCATCACTTTGCACTCTCACTAGCAATAAGTAGAAGTTCTTGCTGCTTCACAAGGTTGCCAGCACACACTGTTGTCAATGTTTTGTATTTTCACAATTCTCATAAGTGTACAGGGGTTGCCTTATTTTTCAATCCCCTAATGGCATGTACTGTTAAACATATTTTTATATACTTAGTTGACATCTGTGTATCTTTTTTGGTGGGATGTCTATTTGAAATTTTTACCCTCACTTGTGTTCTTTGTTTTCTTATTGTTAAGGTTTAAGAGTCCTTTGTATATTAAGGTAACAGTTATGTATCAGATATACATTTCACAAACATTTTCTCCCAGCCTATGGCAGTCATTTCATTATGAACAGTGTTTTTCACAGAAAAGTGTACAATTTTAATGAAATCAAAGTCTTTATCCTGTAATTTCAACATCCATGTCCTTTCACTGTTGGTAACTGTCTTTTCCCAGTAAAGTTGAAAATTTCTCAATTCTTCATATGTTGAATTATATTATACACAATTTGATGTTAAGTTATAAGACTCTGAACCTCGTTAAATGTCCATAGAGAATATCGATATTTTTGTTTCCTAAGAACTAGAGAATAAAGATTTTTACTTTACAAACAATTGACTCATTTGGGTTCAGGCTACAAGTTCTGACCAGCATTCTGTGAGTTGTGATTCTACTATCAGTTTAATTTTCAAACTGTTACAGTGCTATTCTGATCTAACATGTTCACCACGAAGACTGGACCTGGCTGATGTTCTATCGGTTAGTCAGTTCTCAAATGCTATGTATGCTTCTAGAGGCAGATCCACCCGTGTTCAGCTCATAGATTAATTAATAGACAACTTTAAGGGACCAGTCCCTGGAGTTCATCCCTGTGCACCACTGCCCTGGCATATTCCAGTTTTCTGTACCACCCCTTTACTTGCCCTTGAACCAAAAGTTGGGTCTCCATTTACCCCGGTCTGCTGCATACTCCCTGCAATGTCAACAAAATTGGAGATTAAAGAAGTAGTAAGATGGAAAGGGAAAAAAACTAATCCCTGTCCTCTGACGATCCCAACTTTATGAACAATGAGGAAGTCCCCTCTTTTCAGAGGTTTATGCTATTGCTTACATGTAGCCCATGTTGTCACTGTCATGGGATCGCTTTTGTTCTAACACTAAAAGAACATACAAGAAAGAAAAAAGTGGTGACTTTTTTACTCTCTCCCTCTGAGCATTAGAGCATCTCTTTCTTGCTCTTCAGGCTGCACTAGTGGATTTTCCTGGAGCACTCTCTCTGCACGTATTCCCTTTTCCAGGTTTCAGGATGCATTGAATTCAAGCTGGGAGACACCAGAGGGAAAATATACTGGTAGACTCACTAATGGTTATCAGTACTTTGAATATTGGTCTTCTTCCTCAAACCTCCTATCATTATTACCATTATTTATTTTTCAAAGCCTTCAAATAGCTGTCCCATGCATGCTTTCTAGGTTGTATATTTGCATTCAGTGGGTTATAGAAAGAGAATCCTTAATAGCAGAATTCTTAGATTCTTACTTAAAGCATATGCTGTTGCCTTAGTGGATATTTATTCAAATCATGGGTTTTCACAACAGTTAAATGTATTTTCTATCTCTCTTATCTTTAACATATTCTCTAGTATATTTGGCAAATTAAATTTTAGAAGAGAAAAATAGAGAAGGGAAAAACTTCTTTTAGTATAATACAAATGATTTTACAAATTTCTGCATATTTAATGAAATTAAGTTTAGATATTTAGGAAGACCTCTCTGCACATGAGGTGGGATTGAGAGTGACTGATATCTTCTGCCAAAATAGTAGTCATATTGGCTATTTTTCTAAGAAAACTGATTTTTTAGTGTACTTTATGCTCAATTGCTTGAGATAGGCATTTTCCCATATGATCATGCACTCAATGTAAATGTGCAATGAGTTTTTAATGTACCTACTATTTTTGTTTATACAAAAAATAAAATAAAATGAGGATTTGAAGATTAAGAAATTTGCCTGGAGTTACACAGTTTGAAAATGGCATAGCTTGGGCTTTGCTTCAGATCTTACTAACTCAGAGACTCCAAAGATGTGATATGGGAATATTATTTGATTATTTGAAAAGTCCACTCACACGAGGGATAAAGTTCTGAAAATACAAATTAGAAAAGACTAAGACAACAATAAACAGAAATAGTGAATTGAATTTTAACATTAAAAATGACCAAAATATTCAATGACAGGTAATAGCTACCTTAGTCATACTTCAGTGCCCATCAAGAGTTATTTCGTATTTCCTAATTATTTCCCTGGAAGACAGTTACAACATTGGAATTTTAACCCATTACTCACAAGGTTTACAAATAATAATTATATAAATAACCCATATTTAGAAGTTTTCAACTTTAAAAATATATTTTAGAAATATACTTTTAGAAATGTGGAAATTGTAAACACTTGACACTTAGCATAGGTAGATAAAGAGGCAGATCATGGACAGACAGGTGGTTATTCAGGGAGACAAACTGTTGGATAACGCAAACCTACTCAATTCAAATAGATTTCTTTAGTATTAAATTGAGGTGATTCCATAGGATGAAAAATAATCATTTGTATTCTCTGATTGGGGCCTTGAAAATTAGGCTCACAAAAAAAGGTTAATAAGGAAAGAACTGAAGTTTATTAACCTGTACATCCTTATGGGAGTTTTAGTCATGACTAATAATTTATAGGGGTTAGATCTTGGGTTTATACAACATTTTAAATAAAGAGCAAGACAAAAGAAATATACTTTGGTCATCTAGGGCAACAAATTATGGGGGAAAATACCTTGGAAACAAATGGTAGATGATGCCTAAATTAAGCGACTTTTGTCATGTGGTTTCTTCTCTGGGCTAAGGCTCTAGAGTTGTCTCCAGTGGTTAATTTCTGTTTTTTCTGGTAGACAGGAGAGGAAAACACCTTTACAAAGTTGTATCCCACTTTTAGGCACTAAGGAGGAGGACAGAGAGCTTTTCTTGTAGCTCCTCATTTGCCCTAATCTCAAAATAATCCTGTGCCAAAGTAACATATTTTGGGGTGATATATTCTGCTAAATATTAAGAATGTTGCTCTCATAATGTAGTCTCCAATTAAAATTAATCTCCTCTATAATCTGTTTCCAACTGTTATCTTTATTTAATATGACTAAATTAAATTAAAGAATATGATATTGTATGAAGAGTTATTTGTCCCACTGTAGCTTAAGCTACTTAATGGTGACCACATATCATACCATCATTAGAATCTCCATAAGACCTGCACTAAATATGCAGTTGGTGCATTTAGGAGAGAAAGGGGAGCAGACAGGCAAAGTTTATTTAACTTTGATGAACAAAGAATCATTATGTAGGTAAATAGTTAGTGTTTTTATTCTATCTATTGAAAGTTATTTCTTATCACAAAATTAATAGAAGATAATTTGGCCTGCGTTTATTTACAAAGCTGTCACTCTTTTAGCTATCTTTTTCTTAATAAATTCATTCTTTATAAGACCCATTTAAGCAGTGAGTTCATCATGAAATATATACTTTTGCTGTGATCAGAAAAATCCTATTTATATGTCATCATTTATATATTAGCTTTCAGGTATACAGGTAAAGTGAGCCCATCAAATTTATTTGAGCCCATATCTGAACAGAAAAGGTTTTCTAACATTTTCCTTCCAGGTAAAGTGAGGTTCATTGAGGAAAGTGTCAATGATAAAATGGCACATTGACGAAAAGATATTTTTGTCTAAGAATGCCTGCATGTGCCTAAACCTTTGGAAACATTAGAATGCAAATATCAACCTACCTCTGAGGAGATTAAATAAATAATGAATAGCTTAGGTACTTAAGAAAGAATCCAGCTTGTTAAATCTTTCTGAGATAATAATAAAATCTATGCGATTACTTTATTTGTTTTTATTTAAGCCATTTTAAATGTCAAAAATATCTTCCAGGGCATCATTGCAAAAGGCTACAGAAGCAATCCTCCCTTTAAAAATGATGATCTTTTTTGTCAAGAGAATATTCAATAATAAGTCTTCTAACACTGAATGCCCAGACTAATGGCTTAAGTTCCAGAAAACCTAGTAATTTTACTCAACTTAAGCTTACAAAATAAAATGGAGCATTTTATGTCATCCACAGAAACAAACTTGGAATTGGTAACTGCATATCTTTATATCCTAATATAAAGATAAGTTTATACCACAGATCAGACAGAACATAGCCTTAATGCAGAAATAAAAATGATGAAGAACTGGTAAATTTATATCTTCTCAGAACAAAGAACAGGTTCTAGTTAATGTCAATTCTAATTTTTAAAACAAAACTGTAAGCCTAAAATGAACTGAGTACACTGTTGACTGTATCAGTACCCACACTTAGTCTTTGCTTATTTTTTTGAGGGTTACCACCATTAAATATAAGATTTTTAATTGACTACTGTAAGTTAAATTTACTAGGACACAGAATGCAGAAGGCCTCTGTTTTTCTGGAGTCTCTAAGTCCATGTTTTCTCTGTCAATTTATTCTCTGGAGACATTAGCATGCCTATTATGTTAGTGTTGCTGAAGGGAGGCATTTTGAACTGGATTTCTACTTGGAAATCTTACTTAAAATAGACACCTAGTTTGCCTCAACATGACTTTTCTTGATGTGCAAGAGGGATAAATAGGACCTCAGGCATAGCAGTACATTTGGTTAAACCCTAGCCAATATCTCTTCGTTTACTAAAGTAATTTGTCTCAAATTAGGGCAAAGCTAGGTAGAACTTAGACGATTGTGGCTGAATAAGCAGTCTGGAGGATCTTAGGTCTGGAATTAGATATTTATATTAGAGAAAAAAATTAAACTTCATGTGCTGAAAGAAAGCCATACCCAGAGGCACCAAAAGGCTCCGCTTCAGGCAAGCGGTGAAAGCCAGCACACTGGATTAGTCCAAAACAGCAGTAGGCAGCTAGAGCATCCGAAGGTGAGGACTTGAAGGAGGAATAGGCAGCTGGCCTTCTGGAAATGTGTCAGAAGGAAATACGTTCCCAGTCAACGAGCTGGGCTCATTAATTCATTACTTGTATACCGCTGAATATCTACTATGTGCCAGACCCCATGTTAGTGATTCAAAACAAAAGTTGTGAACAGGATAGACATACTACTTGCCTTCACAAAGCCAACAGTTTAGTGAAGGAGATAAAGAGATATTAAGTATACATATATAGTTATATAGCTATAACTAGTATAAGAGTATATTGAATCAGTGCTTTGAGACTATATGGCAAGAAAATATTACCTTGTCAACAGAATTATGGAAGGCTTCCCTGAAGAGGTGCTATTTAAGTAACCTCAAACATGGAGGAAGAAGGTTGTGAAGAATAAAACAGGGGCCATTACATAGAGACTACTCCACTAGTTTTTTGCTAAAATATAGTTTCAGGAATAGAACTAGCAGAAGCCAAGTTCTTAAATATTGCAGCAGAAAAGTAAAATTAGCGCACCTCTAAGTACAATTTGATGCCAAATCAGAGAGCAAAGTCAGCGCACTTTCGATTCTTTTGTCTTGCACTTCTGCTTTTCTATAATTGCCCTATAGCTCCACCATTAACTGGTTTAAGCTGACAACTAATCTTAGATACTGGAAGAATGAATAAATTAAATGGTTTAAGATATAGGAAGAGGAGTAGTACAAGAATTTTGGATTTATTGGAATCTAAAAGGAAAAAAAAAATCTCTCTCTACAACCCATCGGATGAGAACAGAGAGATACTGAGTGGTTCCACTATTCCAATCAATTTTTTAAAAATCAGTAAATGTTTATTGAGTGGCTATTATATGTCTGACCCCGTGTTCTTTGGGGATGCAATAGTGAATAAGATTAGTTTTTATACTGAGATGCTTATAGTCTAATATGGGAGACAATATTTACAATAGACTCTGACACATGGTGTTTTAAGGTTGAGTTTTAAAAGATCACACACAAAAAAGACTAATGATAGAGTTTTAGTTAAAAAGAATTTTTTAGAGGAAATGTTTAAACTGAGATGATTAATGAATTAAAAAATAGATGATTATTGAAACTATAAGATCACCTGGGAAAATATGTGAAGTAAAAAATGTACTAAAGAGAGTTAGTAGCATAAGGAATGAAGAATGGCTCTAATGAAATGAGAAAAGAACACTCAAAAAGAGGTCCTATCAAGGACTATCCATAGATGAGAGAAATACACACACACACACACACACACACACACACTCACAGAATGCAAGAGAGAGTTTCAAGAAGAAAAGAACTATAGACCCTGTCAAAAGTAGCAATTTAGGGAGGGGGCTGGGGGGGTGGGGCAGAAGAAAGTGGTGGAGGGAAAATGGAAACAAATGTATTTGAACAATAAAAAAAGTAACAATTCAAATGAATCCTGTAATGATAGGAGTCCTTTGGTTTTAGCAACAAAGAGCTTGTTGGCTATCTTGGCTAAAGCATTGGTAATGAAAAGGTGGAGTCATAAGCCAAAGCAGTTTACTACGATGGTTTGGGCTGGAAGAACATAAAATTAAATCTGTAGGCAAATGAACAAAGTCCCCTAGCTTTCTGTGGATTCCTGTGGGTTGCAGAACACTTCAGGAAAAGCCCTCTGGTTTTCAGTGGTCACAGTTGATGTGCTTGGTGTCTAAACCAGCTTAGTCTTAATGCAGGTGCCAAGCTCAAGTGCTGTTGGCTTGTAAGGCAGTGATGTTTGGTTTCAAGTGTCCAGCCTCCATAAGCACATCACATAGCCCTTCACCATTGAGATCCTGTCATTTTCAGGATGTCTTAGGACCCATAAAACTCTTTTATAATTTTGAAAGGAAGTTTTTCTTGTTTCCTCATTTAGTAATTTTTGTTTTCTCCATATTTCCCTTTTAAAACAAGTCCACAGAATTTCATGACTCTTAAAAGCACAGCTTAGAACACTTACCTTCTTGTGCTTGGGAATAGATCCTTTGGACCTGAATACTCCACAGCCTTCAAACGAAGAAAACGTAACATTAACAATCGTCTTGGAATTAGGGAAAAAGGTGATAACAACCTGAACAAAATCCAAGTCAATGTTTCAATGAATCATTCTAACACATTCTTCATCCTTTGTGCAAATTTCATTACTTCTCTATTGTTTACACTGGTGGCTTTATGTTTTTCTGTGTAAGTTACAGACATTATTATTTTTATTAAATGAAAGACCACTTGACCATTCAACTATATATTTTTGAAGCCTAACCTTTATAAGATTTACATTTCTTTTAGCAATTTATGTTTTGTTGTATATAATTTTTATAAATTTTTTGTCTTAAAAATTGATATGTATCATTATGTACTAAAAACAATAACAAGCTTAAAAAACTAATACGTAGATTCAGTACTTTTATCTTCACTTAAATTAGTTAACTATGTAGACACTTTGAATAAAGGTAAGATAGAGACTTGATATTTTTAACTATAATGGAAGGAGCAGCTGCCACGACCATAGGAAATTCATTTAAATGCAATCTCTGAGGGAGTTAGATACACTCATTATCATAAGAAAGATTTTTGCATGTGTACAGAAGTCTTTAAAGATCAGTCATCTTTCATGAATGTTCTTACCCTTCATTTTATTTGCTTATGTTGCCCTTCCCACCAGTTGCTAAGCTTGTGGAAGATGATATTTCTGAGATGGATAAATTGGCCTTTTGTCTTTGAGTTTCTGACTATAACTAGAGGTTATGTAGGTTCAATGAGATTTTTCATCTGTAATATCCTCTTTAATTTCTTTTGGTTTAAAATAAAACAATAGTGATGTAAATCCATTCTATGTAACTTATTTGCTATACAAAGTTCTGAACAAACACACCCCAGTAATTTGGAAAATAATTTATAGCAGCTGGAGGGTGGTCACATAGTACTAAACAGACATGCTTAGTTTGGCCTTCACCATTTTATAAATAGACAAAAATATAAGTGTTTATAAATATATATATATAAAAACATATTTATATCCACATACATAATTTGAAACATTTGTCAGTATTTACCACTCAGAAGTCTCCACATGAATAAAATCTAATTTTTAAACTATTATTAAAAAGTGAGATTTGACACAGTGTTTTGGTCAACGTGGCTTTGCGTTTGGCAACAGTGAGCTGCAGCAGAGCAGGTCCCCTCGGGCAGCGTGCTTGTACTGTCGGGTTCAGAAAGTGATTGGCCTGGCTACGGTGGGCACTGGAAGGTGTGAGCCTGAACTATAGAGTTGGTTTCTAGTAAAGAGAGTTTTATTTTCAAACTACTTTCAACAGCAGACTGATGCCTTAAAAAATTAAAATAACCAGTTGTCATTCAGTCTGATGTAGGGTCAGGGTATCAGTAAGCCCATCTTTCTACCTCTTCTTAATCATCTTCACTAAACCCCTGAGATATTCCCCGTGGTATCCTTGCACATTAAAAAAGTACAATTTGTAAAATTTCCTCTTGGTAGATATGCAGAGAAAAACAAAATCAGTTCTTTGTATTTCAAAAGTCATCTGAAAAATATCTGAGGATCCATAAGGCAAATTTTCATGCTGGGTTGTATGCAAAATACTATTCTCATAACATCCTGTATGTCTTAGCACTGTTATAGTGACTTTCTTTTATGTCCCAGTAGTAGGTCAGAGCTATTTTTGCCCTTTCTTACTCTATCTGGTTTTGTATTTCGATATTTGCAATTTCAACTTCTGTGTATAATATTGAGCTAAGATACATCTAACAATAATAAGATACTTTCTTATTTACTCACTTGTTGGGTTATTGGTTTCATACTATACAGAACAGATCTGTTCTTCCAGCTCAATGAGAACATTGTTCCATAATTCAAGATACAAGTTTGGTATAGTCTGTTCAAGACAAACATAATCTCAAGGTCACCAAAATGAGTTCACATTGAAAAATATGGACATGTAAAAAATGGAGAACAACTTGCTGAGTTTTTTAATGTCCTGTTTTCCTTCATTCATTTCTTAGTAATTTAAATTATATATCAGTATAACAGTGTCATAACCAACACATACATAACTTTCATATTTTTCTCCATTTTCATCTTTTAAAATTCTCTTTGCCTATATTTAATTGATATCTAGGAGAGCCTTGTTTTCTATGTTTGTATTCTGAGATTTTTGGAGAGAAGGAGTTCTAAAGAATCTAATAATCACTTAAGTATAGCACATAAAAATGTGCAGTTACCAGGTTTTGGCCTTTTTGTAACCTTGCAATATCTAAAATCCCTTTTTCTCCCTGCCTTTGGCCAAGAGAGCAGATGGATAATTACACTTCTCAAAAGATAAATTAAAGAAAGAATTTGGACCAACTGGGCTATTGAAATATAGTGCTAATGGAGGGTTGTGGAAAAATGGCCAAATAAGAGTCTCGAATGACCTTATTTTCTTCCTGGTGACAGTGCTTTCCAGATTAAAAGCTGTTTTCTTTTATTGAAATAGAATAGTGCCAAACATTGAACCTGCTTTGTAAGACATACATCAAGAGAGAAAATATTTCACCACAATGACATGACCTGACATTTTAAAGCAGATAACAAATGACATCTTGTCAATGGCACCAATTTATTATTTCCTCTCTTGTACCTTGGTGCCACAGCAGGATACAAATCCCTTTTAATCATGGGATGGTGTTAAACAAATTTTTACCAGCAGAGACTATACAATGCCCTCATAGTTTCTGAGTATCCTGACCTCTTGGCTGTCCTCACTGTGGGATATAAAGAAAAGGCTATGCTAAATTTTTCATCATTTTATTCCATTTCAGATCCAATTATGTGAGGGTCTTCCATCACTTACATGGGTGGGTATGCTATAACATGCAGTGCCACACATTAATCAGACCCTTTTTATCCAGCAGACACCAGTGCTAAATCACATTACTCCAAAAGAAGGAACATGAAGTAGATGCAAATGTGTAAGGAGGGTGCTCTCTTTTGTGCAGTTAAAATAGGAGGTGACTTGCATGGGTGGTCTTCCCACCAAGTCCAAGAGAGCCTCAAAGTGCATTTTGTTTTTCATGCTTTCTAACACGTCTCCCTCCAAAGGACCCTCTTCTTCCACTTGCTTTAATGTCCCTCTGCCAGTTTATATCATAGAATCTACCACTTTGAACAATGCCCTGGGCAATGACTTTCTAGTTGAACTGTTGTAACTAATTGGCCTGCAAGCTGAAAAATGACCAGCTTGACTCGTTCAGCCCTCTCAGCAATGGAAAGTCTGTCTTTATTATAACAGTCTCTCACAAGCACACAGGACAAAGACATCAGATGCTGGGTATTTCTGACTGATGACTTTAAAATTACAGATCTCAGAGAAGAAGGAATGTTTATATTACTAAGCAATCTTAATGCCGTTTGAATTTAGAATTTTCTCAAAAATATTTTTAATTATATTTAGGTTGTAGTTTCAGACACTATCACGAGTTGCTTGTGATTTCAGCAGACATATATGAAAATTATACTATAATTTTTTAAAAAAATTCATTTGGAGAAAACTAATGAAGACTAGATATTTTTTCCTTTACACTATATGGGATAATTTTCTAGTTTAAAACATAGTTTAAAATACCACATTGACAATTTTTTAATTATGTGTGTTTGGGCAAGTTGTATAACCTTTTAAAATCTTGGTTTGTTCCTTTACAAAATAGGGATAGTATTATTACCTATTTCACAGAACTGGTGCAGATTAAATAAACTATTTTCTGTAAATATCAGGCATAGTAGCTGTCAATGATAAACAGTTCATAATTATAGACATGGTTAGAGTAAAACAAAACAAAACAAAAATTAATGTTGCTTTGGCTTCTTCCAAGGACTGATTAGAATGAATAATCTCAATTGCTTTAGATTCAAACTGTGGATTTAGAACATTTATTGCAGAAAATTAATAACTTTCTTAAGAAAGTCTTCCATTAAAAAATAGTATAGTTAGCCTAAAACATGTACTATGTATTTTGCTTATGTTTTGTATTAAAAACTTCACTACAAAAATAGTGATTATTAAAATTATTAAGATAGTTCTATAATATCAATGAAAGGAACAATCACTCTACTTAAGAGAAAATATTAAAAGTATTTGAGAACTCTATGTATTTTTTAGGAGTATTGTTTCAGTCTTCCAGCTTCCATGGTAGAAGTGAGTAAGAAAAGCACAGATCTCTCCTCACATAAATTTAGACTCTAGGAGCTGTTTGATCAGATGGATTCTCATTTGAGAGTAATGTAATGATTTGAAATAACTAATTTCTTGACTTTCAGTGAAAATATTGTTGATAATGAACAGATTTTGGGAGGAGGAAACATAAAATAAAATAAACAAATATATTAGTGACTTACGTGAAATCATCATTTTCTAAATGAGCTTATTAGTGCAAAAGAAATGAAGGAGGTAAGTTTCAAAATTCTTTTGTGACTATAACATATGCTCTTCCTTTTACTTCTGGTTTTCAGAACAAAAACTTGGGTGGGGGACCCTTAAAGCAAAAAACTGGGTGGCTGTGAACTAAAATAATTTTTATCTTTAATTCTATAATTCAGACTCAAGTGGCCATACATTAGTTAAGTTTTAAAAAGCATTCTAACTTGTTTCTTAGGCTGACTTAATATAATGGGAATTTTAAAGTACATTATTTTGAGTTAACCTGGTCATTCTTAGTGTATTTTGGATACAACTGATTATTTCACTAGAAATGTTCACGAGCACTTGTGTATATGAAATATTTTAGGGTATTCTTATTTGTTTTTTTGTCAATTGTTGGTTTGGGATTGTGAGCATTAGTTATTAAGGTGAATAAGATTTCAAAGATAAGGGGGTGAGGCTGTCAAGGGTTTAAGGAACAAAGGAGGTGGTTGAATTTAAATCGAGGTACAGGTTTGTGTTGCATTACCTTGTACTTCTCCCTGAATATAGAAACAAACAAACAACAACAACAAAAACAAATTCTTCATTTTTTCCTATAATACACTTTAACATCCTTTGTTTCAGTGGTGTGATCATTTTTTATTAAGTGGACTTTGTAACTTTGATTTATGCTTGTACTCTTTCCTATTCTTTATTTACGAAATGTAGTTTTGTTTTCCTTTTGTCTTTCATTTCACTTTGTCTTTTTTCCCATTTTCATTGAAACAAGGAGAGTTCTTTTCCACTAAACATCATATTCAGATTACTGAAATAACCCCTTCGCACTCTTTGGCTTCAGTCTAATATGACTTTCTCTGCCTGCAGTGGTCGGCAGAAGCCGTGGGACCTGGAACGGGAAGCTGTGGCCTGGCGAGAGCAGCCAGAGAGCAGCCAGCCTAGCAGCTTCGTGCTCCAGAAGGACAGATAAAAATGGAGGGGCATGTCTGGGCGTGGATTTGGGTTTCAGTGTTTTGGGGAACAAGAAGCTTTCTGTGTTTTGTGGAAGAGAGATTGGCCTGGAGTTGGGGAGTCCCCCTTTTCCCTAAAATTGTACAACATTTTAATAAAGACCTTTTTCCTCTCCCACCAATCTTTGTTTTATGCTTGTGTCCAGCAGTGGAAAGACAGATCCTGCCTTGGTTTGGTAACAAGAACACCAAAAAAGCAATAACCACAGCTCTATCTCCACTGACATTATTTACATATCATAACAAAGTCTGCTGATCCTTTGCAACATTTACCTATTAGAGACCAGATACATCAAAATGATAAAAAAAAAAAAATCTTATCCAAAGTATTTAACACACAAGAAATGTGCTCAGAGCTACCTCATTTGCACTTTCAAATTCCATAGATGGGGAAAGTCTAGTGACTTTTGAAGCAACTAACTCCATGCCTAAAGCAAGGCACTTCTTAGGTTTTCAGCTTTTTTTTGCCACAGGGTTTTCATGTACTACTAATATGTTCTCTGTAATTGTGAGGAAGGTTGCTCTTGATCTTTCAAAGTATTAACAGGCTTGGAAAAACTATGAAAGAACCAACATTATATAACTTCTGCATAATAGTGACAGGTGACTCAAAATCTGGACATGATCTAATTTAGAGGATGAGTAAATGACTCCTGTAGGCTAAGGAATATAGAATTTAGGATGTGTGTAGAATGGATGAAGAATAGTATTTTAAGAAACTTTGTCTGGAAGGGCAAAGAAGGATTAGGATGATAGCTCAAATTTAGGTCTTTGGGACCAGAGATGGATTATTTGAGGATGAGAAGTTTTGAATACATTTAAAGATTAAGGCAAAGAAAGAGTAGATAAACATGAATATCTAGGATGTAGCCTGGAGGGGGCGTTACTAAATGAAACAAATTCCTGAATGAGATCATAGGGGAAGCGATCAAGAGAAGAGGTCGAAGGTTGAGATGGAGCAGAAGAAGTGGCAACTTTGTTTCTAAAACTGGGAGCAAAAGATTAAGAGAGGGCATCATTAGATACTAAAGATTTTTGTGAAGATAGGAAGATGAGATAAAATATATCTGAAAGCCTCAACTGTGCATGCAAAGCTGAAGGCAAAAACCGTGTCTGAGAGTAAATGGAATGAGAATAGGTAAATTGGCTTATTGAGATGGTGAAGGTTTGGAAATGTTCTGAAAGGAAAGGGAGAAGACAAAGCTTGTTAAAATAATAATGAATTATTATTGGGAGGCTAGCCACTCTTTGAAACTCTGAACTTACAGAATTGTATTTTCCTCAGTAACTTTCATAAGACTGAGGCGAAAGTAGGCATTAAATTGTGGAAATAACTGAGATGATAGATTTTCCTAGTTGGGTACTAGACTTGTGCTGGATCTTCAGATATATGATTTCAGGTTATTCTCACATCAAATATGTGTTGACTCTTTTTAATCTCTATTTTACAGACCATAAAATTTTAAGTTTTAAGTAATTTGCTCGTGGTCCACAAGGTAGTCTAACCCAGGTTCACTTGAACATCAAAAATCTATGTTCTTTGCACCACAGCTAGTCATAGAAATGGAGAAACCAGAGGTTAACCTACAGTGGGGAGTGACAGTGGGAAAGGAGTGGAAAGGTTTGAATGTAAAGTTGATAAAAAGAAAGTTTTTGACTCATTTTACATGGTAGGTGAGGAACAAAAACAAATATATGTATTTGTTCAGGATCTTGAGAGAATGGTAGTAACTTGACGTTAATCAGAGGCATGGCAATGGAATCGGGCTTTAGGGAAGATTGATAATTTCAGTTTTAATATGTTGTGTTTGGACCATAATGCACTATATAACTAGAAATATCCAGGTGGCAATTTAGGGTTTGGAACGTGAATTTGAAAGAGATATGGTTGGGGATAAATATTCGTATCTCATTTTGCCTGAGAGGTAATTGAGAGAATGAATGAAATTTCTATTATAGGAAATATAAAAGGAGAAAGAAAAAAAAAGACAGAATAGAGTATACATTTAGAGTTGAATGACATCCATTCAGATTTACAAGAATAGGTATATAGGAAAGGAATGTTTAAACTAGTAAAAGAAATAGGAGAGGACCATGCCATATAAACCAAGAGAAAATGTTTCATGTTTCAGAGCCTAAGAACAGAAAATGAGAATGAGGATTAGCTATAGCCCCATTTTATTATATGATCATTGACTTCAGAAAGAACAATTTCTTGAAGAGAGGAAAGAAGAGAACCTAGATTTCAGGGTTATGTGTATACTCATATGCATACTATTTATTTACATAGCAAACACATAATTTGGTCACAAATTGAAAAACTGCAGTTTTCAAGTATCACTCTTTACTAGTTCCTTACACTGAGGTACACCTACTTGATGACAGACAAATTATCTAAGTTCTTTATGGATTTTCCTTTGTTGGCACAAGTATTTCACATTCATTTTCAGTTTAACCCAGTCTCAGGCCCATTTGTCAGGATGCTCCTGTTGTTTCTCATCCTGCTTGAGTTTCTAAACTCCAGGGACCCTGACTGAGTAGTTAAAAAGAAAGGACACTGCCTCCCTCTCACCTGAGGTCACATGGTCATTTCTTCTGAGGTAACCTGCCGGAGTAGAGTTCTGCGTTGACACCTCTCTGGCCTTTGTCTTACCGGTTCTGTTGCGATAGCCCAGCTGCACCATTGCTCTTCGATGCTTGGTCTCCGTAGCTGTAGCCGTGTCTTCCTGAGCCTGGTTGCCAAAGAACTGGCTGTTTCTCTCTGCCTTTCTGAGGACTGTAAGTACACTCAGTGGTTACTCTTTACTGCTCTGAAAGGTCCTCTTTACTTTTGCGAGGCTACTATTGCCAGGGCTCCAGCCAGGACAGAGACGGTGCTCATCCACATGACCTGAGAATGTGGGCACAGACTTGCACCAATGATGCCTTTCAGTCTAATTTGTTCTCTCTTCTGCCCCTCTTAGCTTTGAGAATTCTTTATGGAGTCTTGTAACTGGAAGAAAAATATCATCTCTATGTTTATTTTGCCACCTCAATCTTTTTTTGTTTGTTTTATATCCAATGAATCCTTTTATAATTAGAAGCTATGAATAAAGTTCTTTTTCTCCCTCTTTGTTGTTTTGCTTTTTTTTTTCCCCCCTGGTCTACTTATGACAACTGCCTCTGGGGCAAAACCTGGTTTTGTTTCTCAATCAAAAAGGGATACTAGAATCAGAAATTGGAAAATATATGCTGTTCATTACCTCACATTATTAATCTTCTTTATCATGTCTTGTTCCAGAAAAGGATTTATAATAGCCTTCATATATTTAAATACATTAAAGTAAAAAATAAATGAATAATGGGGGAAAAAAGGGAGAAGGAAACTTTAGATGAATTAAGAGTGCCATAAAGGTGTCCAAATTTGCTTGAGGCAGGCCATATGTCTGACTCTTCAGTTCTGAAGCGAAGGAAAGAGGACATTAGTAAAAACATGTTGCTCAGTGTCCATAAAAAGGAGACTTACCTGTTGCTTAGAAGAAGCACAATTATTCCTGGCACCGAGTCCAGAGAAAAATTTCTCCTTTGAGTCCTCATAAATAGGACATTGTGACATAGTGAACAGTGTTCTCAAGAAATTGTTGTAGTAACTACATCAACGAGTTTTATGGGACTGTTTGTTACAGAGACCATTGGTGCAGGCCCAGGGCACAACGCCAAGGTGAAAGCATGATTTACTAAAAGTATTTCTGTGGGGACAACATTTTGCTGTCTGTGTGTGCATTTCTCTGTTCGTCAGGCTTAACTCATGGTTTTGGTTAGCTTTAATGGTTCCTCTATGTGGATTGAATTACATTTCAAGAAATCTTCCACGGATATTATTCTCTTAACTAAAGTTTTGATGGGTACTGAGCGGCAGTATTTTGTAGCTGGACTCTGTAACAAGTGCTTAGGGTGCAAATACTTTGTGTTATTGATGAAGAGCAGAGCCTCAGACTTTATTGTTATGTGGCCCAGGAGTAAACCAGAGTTTCTGAGGAAGGAGGAAGGGATTCAAAAGGAGCTGAGATAATAGCTACCCCATTTCTACTCAGAAAATTCCTCTCGGGAAAAGTTGGTCAAAAACCTTCTCATGAGGCAGTTTGGAGTCTGCCTTAACACTTAGATAAAAAGGCACCTTGAATCTGGCCACAACAATTTTCAGACTGAAAATGCAACATATAGTTGCAAATCATAAATATAATAAATGAGTCAAGATGTGCCTAAAATTAAGTTGTAAATCAAATAAACATTGCTTTGCATATCTAACAAAAATAAGAAAGTTATTTTTAATGGAGGTTGATTAACATTTTGGGGGGTCAGAAATTAAGCAGTAGACATACTTGGAGTCTTAGTATCATAAAAATGAAATTCATTTTTAAGTTATTTGTTTTTGCTACTCTAAAAATAAAGCTCTTAAAAATGGAATTAAGTATGTTGATGTAGTTTATTCCTTTAGCATGGTATGGCAAATAACACTGTGGAATCACAGGTGGTAAGATTGGTCCCTGTCTTACACTGTACACAGGTCTTCATAAATTGTTTAAACTGTAAACTTTACCAAAGTAGAGAGCGCTTTCTTCTTGATTGTTTTATCTTTGTCTCTCAGCACAGTGCCAGGCACATTATAGATAACAGTTGAAATAGCTGCTGTTATTACATTGAGTATTGTTTCTTAATATGACAAAGGATATAACAAATTTTAATAAGATATTAGAGTTCTTCTGTAAATATTATGCATTGAAAAGTATGATATACATTAGTATTAAATAGTTTTTATTTTAATCAGTGACTTCTAATTTCTTCTTTAATTGAAAAAGAGACTTTTTATCAGTGGTATATGATAATAATATATGGAGGCATGATATAACAAATATCATGGTTTTACAAGGCAATTTTGCTTGCTCCTTTGGAATCAGATGCCTATAGTTATGTTCTGAACAAAATATATAACTCAATTATGATCCAACTTAGTAATTGAAAAATACAGAAAATTTTATTGAAACATATCTGATGAAAAAAGAGCAGCTCCCAAAGTTTTGGGGGTGATGGTTCTGCATTTGAGGTCATTATGATAATTAAAATATGGTAAATACCATGTGTTTCTTATACTCTTAGATTATCTGTTCACATTTCCATGATGCTTTCGTGAAGTTGATTGAGGGCTGAATATTAGACCAAGTGTTGTAGTAGGCTCAAAGGCCAAAATTAGAACCTTGAATTTAAGGCTCAGTGAATCCAGGTTGCCATTTACTTAGTTTTTGGTAATAGTCCACCTAAAATGGCATGAGTAATAGAGATTTTTACCTATGAAAGATATTCCTGCCAGCACCTCTAACTGTCGCATGTTAAATATGAAATTTGGCATATGCAGAGATTTTTTTAGTCACTTTCAAAAAGCAGTATGAAGGCACCCAAGCCAAACAGCTTATACACTAATAAAATCAACATCCAAACCATCTGCCAGTGGAGCAAACCTGTCAGTCACCTTTGCATTCGATTGGCAGTGTTTCTAGAAGTGGATTATTTTAAATATTATTTCTAATCCTTAAAAAATGAGTTTTATTTACCTGGCAAATAAGTTGATTCTAGGCAAAATTATGAGGTTAAAAAATGTCTTCATCTTCGTACAATGATTCTATCATTGCCTGCTCCTCTATTACCATTTTATACCCTGCACACTCCTCTTAACACCTGTTATTAGCTTATTAATTTCTGGCTGCTGCTGTTGTAGCAAACAATGACCAAAATGAGTTGATGCTTTCATCTGATTTATCTCCTCTTAGACAACAAATGTTCTTTAGGACTCTGCTTACAGGTGATTTTATGCAGTAATTAAATCAGGTAAACCAATTCTTAATGATTAACTACCAGCAAATTATAATTCCTAGGATAATAAAGGCTTACCTATATAAAATATGTTTCTTCCTTCTCTAAAATTCTTACAGAGTTAGTGTACTTTTTTTAAATGCTTGTTTTTCTCTAGTCTGCATGGGAAATTGTTAGTTTATTCCAGTGCCCCTGCAAAGACAGGATTTAGCCAGCAGTGTAATGTTTACTCATCTATCTGGCTAACCCTGTTTGGGAACCTGTGCTGACAAATGATTCTGCTAGAATTTGGCAGTGGTAGCAAAAGGTTCAAGTCGCTGAGGTTGGCAGACTCTCTGAAATTTCAACAGGACCTAATTCTTCACTCAACTGACTGAAATTCTTATTCATTCAGTGGGATGCTAGACTGAATTTAATAAAAATAACAAAAATTCAGTTGCTAGTGTGCATGTTTAAATTAGGGGCTACTTGAATCAGAGAGAAACAGAATTAGTACTGACTTGTATCACTTTATATTTTATTTTCAAACTTTTTAAAGGAAAGGAATTAGGTATACAGAATCCTGTAATATTTATCCTGTCTTTCATTCAGGATGAAGTATCCAATTATGTCTTTTGCATAATGTAAAATCTTCACCATCACAGAGAGCACATTTTAAATTTATGGCTCAGAGGGATTTCAATCATCTTTGGCATTCAGCACTCAAGGCATTTCAGATATTTATTCAAAGCAGTATAACAGAAAATACACAGCAGATTGTGATTTAAATGCTGCACTTTTTTCAACAAATATCTGCAGTAAAAGCTTGGAATATATATAAAAATAAGGATGTATTGTGTGTACTGCCCATTTTAACTACATACTTTGGCAAGGGAATTTTCACGTACTTTCATTTAACAGGCATTTCCTCAGCACAGCTTTATGCTTTCTGCCCAGAGGACACACACCTGGTGTGATGTTTTGTGTCCACCTTAGGGTATGTGCACCTCCATGTAGAGAAAATTTCTCTGTGCAGTAGAGGGCAAATAGAAATAGTTTAATAGTAAATTTATTTTGGGGGATATAAACAAACAGCAAGGCAGAGGATAGATTGGAGGGTCGGTTTCTAGGGAGTTAAGAGGTCACTGCAATAATCCATGAGACCTGAAGGAAGTTCCAACTGAGGGTGGAAAGAGAGAGAGAGAGAAAGAGAGAGAGAGAGAGGCTCAGGAATGAGAAGTTAGGAAGTTAGTGTTTTCTAGGAAGATAAGGAAAAGATTGGCAATCCACGCTAAGAAAAACAGACATATTAGAAAATAAATGGGATTAAGGATAGACATAGAGCATTGACTGAGAAGAATTTTTTTCAAAACCTATATTTAAGTAATCTAAAAAAACAGGTATTCAGAAAAAGTTATATCAGAGGCAATTAGTCCAGAAAAGTTAACCATAGAGTTTTAGGACGTTAAAGGGGATGCAACTTTGGCTAACACCAATGCTGATCATAAGTTGGCCTTGCTATTGAAGGTCATGGGGAAATAGAAGCCCTATGGTCTTTGAGAAAAGGATAGCCTATTTGCAACAAATAAAAGCAAGAGAATAAAAGAGCATTAAACAAAACATCTGATGGTTGGAAATAAAAACAAATACTTTAGACATAGCAAAATATTTGGAAACAGTCCAATTGAATTTTGAAATTAGGATCTCTTGTGAAGTCCTGTGTCATTTTATTGGAATGGTAGAGATGACAGTCAAATTATAATTGACTCAGGTGATGAGGAATTGGGAAAATTAGAAAAGCAAATGTGGGTAATTTCTTTTAAATAATTTGGTGATTAAAAGAAGAAGATAAACATTCTCAGCTGGAAGGACAGAGTTCAGAAAAAGCACATTTGTTCATTTTAAAAAGATAAATATGTAGCAGAGGGGCAAGATGGCACAGGAGTAAATGGAAGTCACACTGATCTCTTCCCTGGACTGACCTGGAATTACAACTAAATTATGGAAAAATCACCCGTAACAAACAACTGAACAATAGTGAGAGAGAAGTCTTATAACATCAGACAGACAGAATAATCAGCTTTAGCAAAACCTAACTGGTAAGGAGTGTGCTGGAGACTTGAGAAGGCTGGCCGGGTGCCCATGGGCAACAGAGCCAGAGGGATACTAAAGCAGCCAGTTGGATCCCCTTCAGAAGACTGGTCTCTAAACCATAAGTGGGGACCCCCCAGGTTACAGCACCAGAGCCCAAAAAGTACAGAGATAACAGCCAGTTGCAAAAATCATCAGAGTTGTTCTTTGCCAGAGATGAGTGGCTGGAGGTGCAAAGAGCCTTTTAAAGGGCCTATGCATAAATTCTTATTTGTAGCCACCTCCCTGAGCACTGGCAAAGGTGGGGGCAAAGTGGGTTAGAGACTTCTGAGTAGAGACTGGAGAAAGAAGCTCTGGAGAGAGAACTGAGGGACTAGCCAGCAGGATCCTGGTGCTGATTCCTTCCCCATAATGAGGCAGTTCTCCTGCTAAGGCAGACCACTCCCCTGAGCTGCAACAGCGTGAGGGGACTCAAGAGCTCTGCCCTCAGGAGAGACACTGCCCTACCCTGTGGTGCTTAAGCATGACTGCTGAGTGCAGAGTGACTAGAATAACAATTGAAGGAGAGAGCCACAGACAGTCGGTCCCTGGAAGTCTCGAACAGACTGCCTAAGGCCAGATGGGGTCAACATCTGACATCACCAGAGGTTGACCCAGAAAGAAAAAACAGTGGTAAATACCAGAGGCTACCAAGATGAAATTCACTGTGGTCTTCTCCATGATTTGCGATATTTTTTTTACTACATAGCTTTTTAACATTCATTTCTTATCCATCAAGTTTGTGCATATTAAGTCATTAGATTTTAGACTATAGTTAATTTCTCTCCTTTTGTATAATAATCGCAATCTCTTTATGGTCTTCTTAATATTGGTTCATTTGCTGTTGATAATGGGATTTCAAGTGGGAGTTATTTTTGCTGGTGTGGGTTTGTTTCCTGGGCTTTGTGGTTTTCTTCTGGCAGCACCTGCACAACAGTATACATGACATGGTGGGCAGAGTGATCCTCAGTCAACCAACTGGAGGGAAAGACCCACCAAAGAATGACCAAACAACAATCAAAACCAAGTTACTTCCAGAGAGCCAACAAAAATGGCATAAAAACCATCCCAAGAGCATCAAGTTCAGAAGATCAAGGAGACAGCACCATTGATTCTCACAGGGCTCCTTCCATAGAAGCTTACATCGCAAGTCCAGGAAGTCATAACACATCATTTTAAGAAGTAGAAGCAAAAAAGAAGATTCTCACAAATAATAGGAAGACAGAAAAACAACCCACAATCCAAAGGGAAGGAGTAGTCTTCAGAAAGAGTACCAAATGAAATAGAGTCAAATAAACTCTCAGATATTCAGTTCCAAACAACGGTTCAAAGGAAGCTCAATGAGCTCAGTGAGCTCAGAGAGAATTACCAAAAACTATAGGGAAACTATGAGTAATTTACTGCAAACTATATCATCAGGAAAAAAAGACATAGAAACTATCAACAAGAGACAAGAAGAAATGAAGAATACAATTCCTGAATCGAAGAACTCAGTAGAAGGAATCAAAAGCAGGCTAGATGAAGCAGAGGGTCAAATCAGTGAGCTGGAGGACAAGGTAGAAAAAAGCTCCCAGAAAGAGCAAGAAAATGAAAAATAACTCTAAAAGAATGAAGAGGCATTCAGGGAAATGCAGGCCAACCTGAAACATAATAATATCCATATATTAGGGATATGAGAAGGAGAAGAAGAAGCTGAAGGGAAAGAAAGCCTGTACCTTAACTGGAGGAGAGAAAAAGTCACACAAGTCCAGGAAGCACAGAGGGTCCCATTCAAGAGGAAATCAATGAGGTGTACTCCAAGACACATCATCATTAAAATGGCAAATATCACACACAAACAGAGAATCCTAAAGGCAGCAACAGAGAAACAGAAAGTAACATACAATGGAGCCCTGCTAAGGCTGGCAGCTGGCTTCTCAACAGAAACACTGCAAGCCAGAGGGAATGGCAAAAAATAGTCCAAGTCATGAAAAGCAAGAGCCTGCAACCAAGACTGCTCTACCCTGCAAGGCTCTCCATTAGAAAGAAAGGCAAAATAAAGAATTTCCCATACAAAAGAAGGCTAAAAGAATACACCTCCACCAAACCAGCTGTGCAAGATATGCTAAACGGACTGCTTTAAGAAGATGAAAAAGCGTCTATGAATATCAGTTCCTTTCACAGTCACCAATACTTGATATTACCAATGTTTTTAATACTTATTAATATGATTGTGACAATGATGTGTTATTTTATTACTTAATTGTTTGTTAATACTAAGCCTGTTTTTGTATATTTCTTTCTTATTTCTATTATTTTTAAAAAACTTTAAATGACTTTTTTGGTACTCTTTATCCATTTTTTGATTAAACATTTGTAGAATTTTTTCCCTAAAAAAATAACAACATAAAACTATTAACACTTTTTCAGATGTGTTGCAAATACTTTCCTATTCTATTACTTGTCCTTTAATTTTTTATATTACTGTATAGTCTTAAATGTTTAATATTGTCATATTGTCAATATTTTACTTCATTGTTTCTAGGTTTGAATATTTTACTTCAGGGTTTGAAAAGTATTCTTGTGTATTTTCTCTGAAAACTCCTTAGATTTTACATATTGAATTTTTAACTCACCTGAGTATTTTTTGTATAACATGTGAAATAGGGGTCTATATTTGTTTTATTTCAAGTAATAGCAGTCCATGCACTTTATTTGTCGAATAAGCCTTATTTTCCCCATTGATTTGAAATATCAATTTAATCATATATTATATTGTTAGACAGATATATATGTTTGTCTCTAGAATGCTCATTTTATTTCACTTATCTACTTGATTATTTCTGTGCTGGAGTCATGTAGTTTTAATTACTGAGACTTTATAATAGATTTAAATTTTTAAATATTTTATAATGGATTTCGACATTTAAAAAATAAATAAATAAATAAAATATGCATTTGAAAAAAAAGAAAGAAGAAACTCCTACTTTTTGAGACAACATGGATGGAACTGGAGAATATGCTAAGTGAAATAAGCCGATCTGTAAAAGACAATACCATATGATCTCTCCTATAAGTGGACTCTATTCAACAAAACAACGTAATGAACAAAATAAACCACAGGCATGGAAACATGGAGCAGACTGATAGTGACCAGAGGGGATGGGGAAGGAGGACAGTGGTAAAAAGAAGGGGAAGGGAGTAAACAAAAAATACGTATGAATGACCCATGGACACGGACGACAGTGTGGGAATTGACTGTGGGAGTGGGGTAAAGGGTGGGATCCATGCAGAATGGCAAAGGGGGAAAAACTGAAACAACTGTAATAGAATAAACATGATTAAAAATTTATAAATATTAAAATAGAATAATAAATGTATGTAATTCAATTAAAAAGAATTAAAAAAATTAAAACAATACCTGACATCAAACTATATTACAAGGCCACTGTCATCTAAACAGTCTGGTACTGGCACAAAAGCAGGCACATAGATCAATGGAACAAAATAGAGAGACCAGAAATAAACCCACATACCTAAGGTCAATTAGTGTTTGACAAAGGGGGCAGAAGATGGAGTTAAAATAGCCTCTTCAACAGAAGGTGTTGGGAGATCTGGACAACTACATGCAAAAAAATGAAATTTGACCACCAACTTATACCATACACAAAAATAAACTCAAGATGGATAAAAGACTTAAATATGTCGCGACACAATAAAAGTCCTAGAGAAAAACATAGGCAGATAACTCTCAGGTATCCCATGCAGCAGTATTTTCACCGATACGTCCCCTAGAACAAGGCACATAAAGGAAAGAATAAACAAATGGGGCTTCCTCAAAATAAGAAGCTTCTGCACAGCTGAAGAAAACATCAGCAAAATGGAAAATGGAACCAACCCTATAGGAAAATGTATTTGCCAATAATACCTTAGACAACAGTTTGATCTCCAAAATATATAAAGAACTCAAAGGACTCCACTCCAGGAAGACAAAAATTGCAATTAAAAAATGGGCAAAGGACCTGGATAGACACTTCTCCAAGCAGGAGATACAGAAGGCCCAGAGACATATGCTTAGCATCACTAGCCATCAGAGAAATGCCAATTAAAACCACAATGAGATACTACTTCACACCAGTCAGAATGGCCATCATAACCAAATCAACAAACAACAAATGCTGGCGAGGCTGTGGAGAAAAGGGAACCCTAATGCACTGTTAATGGGAATGCAGACTTGTGCAGCCACTGTGGAAAACAGTTTGGAATTTCTTCAAAAAACTAAAAATGGAGCAACCTTTGGACCCAGTGATTGCACTGCTGGGATTATACCCTAAGAATCCCAAAACACCAATTCAAAAGAACCTATGCACCCCAGTGTTCATTGCAGCAGAATCTACAATAGCCAAGTTTTGGAAGCAACCTGAGTGCCCAACAGTAAATGAGTGGATCAGAAAACTATGGTACATTCATATAATGGAATGCTACACAGCAGAAAGAGAGAGCTACTATTCTTTGCTACAGCATGGATGGAACTGGAAAGCATAATGCTAAGTGAAATAAGCCATGTCACAAAAGACAAATACCATATAATCTCATCTATAAGTGGAACCTAATTAACAAAACAAACAAGCAAGCAAAATACAACCAGCAACACTTAAATAAAAAACAAACTGATAGTAACTAGTGGGGAGGGGGGATAGAGGTGGGTAATGAGGGAAAAGAAGGACAAGAATCTAGTAAAAGAACATGTATAAAGGACCCTTGGACAAAGCTAAAGTGGGAAAGGATTGAGGGTGGGAGATTGGAGGTGGGCAAGGCAGGGGAAAGTGGTGGCAGGAAAATGGAGACAACTGTACTTGAACAACAATAAAAAATGAATAAAAATATAAAAAATAAAAAGGTAAACAAGGAAAGAGGGAGTCTGAGTCTATTTCTGTGATGAAAGATGAGAGAAAGGTGGAGCTAGAAAGGTGGAGATCAGGAAAAGGTGAAAAAAAACTGCCAGGTGAGTCAAAAGAGGGAAAAAGTGTACAGGTGAAAGTGTGAGTGAACCTTAGGAGGATGGACCAAGGATATTCTTGGATATAGAAAAGAACTAAGGAAGAAGGTGGTTAGGTACTTTTCCCACTGATGACTTCTCTTTCATTTATGAAGTAATGAGAGATATGCTAATAACGAGAAAAGTAGAAATCCTTTAGGGAACTTGTGGAGAGAGAATACCCAAGTTGAAATACCATTTACTTTGAATAAGTAAGCACCTGCTTAGTCACTAAATACTCTTTCAAAATGGTGGCTATTTTTAATATTGCTTTCACTGATGCTTATCACCACACTATGAGTCCCACAAAAAAATTACTGAGCTCAGCCTGTGTGCCTGGAACTATATTAAAGTCTAATGGGTTTCACAGGACAAAGAGAAGAAGCAGCTCTTCTATGAGCTATGCTTCTGTTCTGTCAGGTAGCACTGAAATAAAGAAAAGTTTATTTCAGCCCATTATTGAACAGTATTTCATTGTCATATTATTCTATTTGCTGTTCATATGTGACTGTTTCTTCGTTTCCCTGCACTTCCCTGGGCATATTATCTGTATATTGTTTTTTTTTAAAAAGAGGATTCATAATAAGAGTGCTTTGTTTTTTTCTCCATAAGCTTTCAAATAGAATTACACTGCTTGTTTATCACTACCGTCTGCTGTGAGCAGCTCTCTCCAAATTTAAAATTATTGATAAAGAGTGTATCTAAGTAGTGGTTCTTGTGCACGACCAGTAACTGGGCTACTAATAACAAAGACTGCTCTATGAGTTCATGTGAACAATATTAATTTATTTTTAGTTGATCATGTAATAATCTTCAAACTGTTTTTCAGGCATCTATCACCAAAACGTTTTTGTATCTGTAATATTTTCAACCTTCATTATTTTTTTTTGCTCAGCTAACTTATAATGTCTGCCTTATCAAATTTTATAAAATTAAACTACAATCATTTACTCTTTGCCATTATACTTATTTATTTATTTATTTATTACTTAATACTTAATAAATAATGGGGATAAAGTTAGCAAGTTAAAAATAGAAATGTACTTAACTTAAATAACAGTAATTACCTGCTAGAAAGTTTTAAAAATAATTAAGTTTTCTATTTATTCACCCCATATTTATTAAATATCATATTCATTTCCTTTATTTCTTTGTGAAGCATCCATCCCCCTCTTTTGCCCCTAGGAAGCAGTTGTTTAGCTCCAATGGATTGATTCCCCCTCTGACAGCAGGAAAGAACTCTAGGTGGCTTTAGCTGTTCAGCGTATTCACACTTCCCCACTTCAGTGACTGTCCAAGACACTCGAACTAGGTTGGACCAACCAGAATGAAACGCAGGGATTTTATTTTTGGGTTTGAGGGTTTATTACTCCTCCTGGGGTATGGTGCTAGGTTTTGACACTTGAACCTATTGCAGCCAGGCAGAGGGTGGAGGTGTGTGGGAGCCGACAGGCAAAACAGCAGAGTCGAACCCTCTCCATCAAAATAAGTCAAGCTTGCCCTATTGCTGGTCATTTCAAGCATCTGAGACAATAAAATCCCTTTCTAGCTTGCACAACATTTATTCATTGTTACAAAACCCTGTTGGATAAAGTACAGTCGGTGATCGAAGCCCTTTGGCATGAGGCACACTGATGAGTAATCCCAGCTCAATCCCAGTATGAGGAGAATCATACTTCATTGCAGGGTTATAAGAATTAAAATTATATATGTAGAATAACTACCAAACAGTACATTTATTGTCTCAAGATACTAGTAGGAGTGCTACATCAAATAAGAGAATTTTGGGCACAATTGCCTCATTAAAATACCCTTTAGGTTGATTTTGAGAAATCACAACTCAGTCAATTAAGAAGTGAATCTGTGGAGATAAGCAGGAGACATACTGGCTGCATACTCATCAGCACTGAAAATAGTTTTACAATGTCTGCATTCTGGGAATTTCTCTACCTACTCAGTGAAACTTTTTCTGACTCCTATTACAACGCATGTTACCAGTTTCTCTGACTGGACATCTGTATCAATATCCTCATTGTATTCCAGGTTTTCTGCAAAATAAATGCAGACTCCTCCAACCTATATTTTTGGTTGAAATACTAAAACACTCAACTCTCCCTAGTTATCAAGTGCTGGACCTGGTCCACTAACCTCTTAGCTAGAACTGTAGTTCTACAAAGTGGACAGACAGCCTGTGCCCAGCTTGCCGCCTCCCCTTTGTGAGCGCTGGGACCGTCTGAAGACTCCTGCAGAGTCTATGCAATTTCTCTCCCATCAGACTCTGGGCACTGGCCAGAGAGAGAGCTGAATTTGACGTTCTCCTTGTACACTGCAGTAGAACCTGAAGACCCCTTCACCATCCTTTCTTTGGGCCTTATTTCAGATCAAGGTTAGATTTTTTAGGATCCAGCAGTACTATTCTTTGCATCTTTTTCCCTGAAGTGTGCTATTGAGAGAATTTGGTGGACTCACTGTTGAGTTCTTTCAAATTCAGAAAAACATTTAAATTTATTGACAATTATTAATATTTCTGAAAAGCTTCAGTCTTAAATGAACTAAAATACATTTCACTAAACAATTTTATTTTATTTTTACCTTAAAAATTTTTGGTTATCGTATTAAGCCAAACTTATGTGACAGTGATTTGGAAGAAAAACTACATGCATTTTCTCATGCCAAAGAAGATATACCTTAAAGAATTGTGTTCTCATTTCTTCTATTATTATAGTATTTAGGAAGGTTAGACTCTTTCAATGTAGAATCTTACTAAATCAACAAGTAGATAATATTAATATGAAAAAGCATAAGAATTTTTTTGTATTTCTCTTCATTATATCAAAAGAATAAAAAGTAGTGGCCTTTAGAATATATATAAGTGATATATTATTTTTGCATTGTGAGGAATTTGATAAAAGAAAAACAAAAAAATTGAAGGAAAAAATCCCACAGTTTTAAACATAGCTGTTCATAAATTTCTCACACTGATTCTATTTCACTTTAATTAGAGACTTATGCAAAATTACCTTATGTTCTCTAAAATGATCTGATAAATTTAAACAATTATTTTCCTTTTGGGTTTTAAGTCATAGAGTGTTCTTCTTTTGTCCAGTAAGGAGCAAATTCCAGTTACAAGTATAAAGTTTATATCTGCATTTTCCCCTGAATGACAAAAGACTCTGTTTCTCTTGTAAGTTACTTAGAATGATTCTGATGATGCAATTAGATTTACAAGTTAGGGATTCTCTTTCCAGTTACTCTAGGAATTCAATTGAAACATTCTTCTCTGTGTATAATTCTTTCTTTTTCACACCTTGAATCTGGGTGATACTTAAAAATTTAAGGAAATAAAATTCAATGAGGATTGCCTGTGTATTAATATAAACTTCATAATGTTTTGAGCTGAGGTAACCAAGAAAATTCAATTTCCTGACATACGTGCTCATGGGGTATTCTGAAGATTAATGTATCTCTTTCAGAGCACTAAGGTACATTTAGAGCACTAAATAAGTCATTTACTAAATGGTGCCCTTGGGACTTGAAAGAGTTAATGTACCTCTCAGAAGGTGAGCAATGTACTCACAAATGTATGCAAGGATCAGTACTAAAGCTTATAAAGAATTGTGAGAATGTGGGTTAAAAGCAGCTGCTAGCCCATACCTTTATTATTTATCACTATAACCTTTAGTTAGTATATTTGCTGGTGTTCAGTAGGTATCTTATAAAAATTGAGGCAATGAATCTTCTTACCTTTAAAAGTGAAAACATGAGGTGCTATAAACATTGACCAAAATTAAAATATTGTAAATGTATAAATGTTATATAAATGGCTTTGATCTCAAGAATGAGGAAAATTATTGAAAAGCAGAACTTCACTCCAAAATGCTTTTTTCCTCAAATTAAAATTGAAATAATATTGAACCTTCTGAAGACTTTTCTAAAAAATTGTGTTTATTAAAGATAATTTTGAGAAGACAGAAAATATGTAATGTTAGGTGATGAAGTAAGGATATAAAGCTGAAGATAAACTCTAACTACAATTTTATTAAATATATAAGATACAAAAAGCCTAAAGAGAATATAACAAAATATTTAAATCTTTACCTCTAGGTGTTATGATTACAAGTTGTGGTTTTATTTTCATTCATATATATATATATATTCTGTTTTCTCTAATTTTTCTGCAATGAACACATTTGTAAGACTTTTCTTGAGGGAAGTTAAAGGTTGTTGAGAAAATGTGATAACAAGTTACTGGTGACCTTTACATGTTAAATAATGTTGCCATTTTCCTTTTGTATCTGAAGAAATATGCAAATCACTCTAAGCGTGAGCTTTTGCCAAAGACAAAAGGTTGTGTTCTTCTCAGAGACCCCGTGGAGAACTCAATTACTCTTTACAGCCTGCTCTGAGTTACTCAGTATGGAAGTTGGACATAAAGAAGAGAGAAATCCCTAAACCTTGATTGATGGTGGATCTCAAACTTCTTTCCTCACCTTTCCTCTCAATCATCTTACCCTTACCGGGTGATAAAACCTACATTCATGGATTGATTACTATTTACATGTTAAAAACTGTAATATCTCTTTTTACAGAATTCTCTCCAGTTTTCCCTGTTCAAATATACAGACACCTATAAAATAGATGTACTTGGTATTTACTACAAAATGAATACAACTTTAACTGAACTCGGAAGCTTCCGTAAAGTTCCTCCTCTTTTTGCTGTTTTCTAACTCAGAGAATGACACTACCATCCTCCCAGTTGCCCAAAGAAGAAACAGTGAAACCATGCATGACTCCCTTATCTCTCCATCCAATCACTCATTCTATAAATGTCTTTCATGTCTTTCTCAAATCTTTTTATTTCTCTTGAACTCGTTCTTATAACCCCTGCCAGTGTTCTCAATTTATGTCACATAAATTAATATAACAGCTTCTGGAGAGCTCCCTTTATTTGGCCTTCTCTTTCCGTATTTGTCACCCATATCACAAGAAGAGCCATAAGAAGTCTTTTTTCAAGCACATATTTACTTGTGAGTCCAAGTCTGAGTTCTTTCCACTAAAATTTTTGTTACATATGATATGGAAGTTAGGAAAAATTTTAACCATTTGTTTAGCAAGAACAATAAAAAATAAAACAGAATTATAGTTAAAGATGGTAAGTTGAAGTTTTTGCTTTAGCTTCCATCCTTTCTCTAACCCTATGACAATGAAATAATAGAAGGTATAATTTTTATGTTCTTGACATAAAAGAACAAATAAAATTTCTAATAAGCACCTACAGTTGACAAATGATAACTGATAAGTGGAAGAGATAAAAGACATTGGATAAAATAATCTGGTTAACTTTGAATAGTTAGTTTATAATATTTTTTCAAGATTAATTTTTTAGTTTGAACATTATGTAATAGTTATGCAAGATGTTAGTATTAAGGGAAAATGAGTTTAGGTATATGAGAAAACTCTGCACTATTTTGTGACTTTTCTGTAAAATTGAAAATTAAAAGAGAAAAATGCTAATAATACCTTTAAAGAGATAGGGAAATATATTGATTCATGAAACAAAAGCATAATACCATAAAAATAGCTTTTATGGGACAAACTACTCTTTGAAAAGTAAAATGATGAGAGTTGACAGAATCAATAAAAGTGTTTGTAGGTAAAGTTGAGGAAATCTCCTGGATGGTACAAACTGATCAAGAGAAAATAGTGGAGAGAGAATAAGAAAATTAGAAGAGGAGTTCAGAAGATCCAGCATCCAAGAGAAGAGAGGACTGAATAAGAAATTGTCATATTATTAACAAAATAATTTGAGAAAATGTCCTAATTAAAAGATTCACAGAATACCTTTATTGTTTATATCAGTATGGTTTCACAGATATTTATTTTATTTATTAAGTTATAATCCTTTGGTACTACATCAGTTGAAAACAGATTCAAAAAGTCATTAATGTGAAATGTCAGAACACTTGAAGCAAAGGAAGGTTTTCAGAGAGAAAGAGAAAAAAGTCTTATACAGGTCAAATGATAGGAACTTTTTATTCTTATTGGGCTTTTTAATAACAACATTGGAAGCTAAAATATAAACACTTTTTAACATAAAATAACTTTCAAATTAGACTCTAAACAAGCTAAATTATTCAACTGTGAAAGCAAAATATTTTTTATACAGGAAACATTTGAAATATTTACCTCTAATGTATTTGTTTTAGAAATTCATAGAATGTACTTGGTCAAACAAAGGGAATAAATCTGGAAGTGGAATTCATACAGAATTGACCAAAAATTGCTATGCTTATATTAGGATAATGAGGAAATTAGAAGCATATATATATGTGATCTAGAAGTAGCTTTATGAAAGAGTTAAATCTTAATCTTCCATTGCGAGAGTTCAATGACAATTCTTACAGTGTTAAAAATATAAAAATAACAAAAATTGCAAGGTTTAGAAGTATGAAAGAAAATACCAAAGTAATAACTTCAAAGAGTCAAAATCAGTAGTCTTTATGGTATAATTAGAAAACACAAATACAGAGTTTTGGATCTTAAAACAATGTTCATGAAAAATTCTCATAAATATTAAAAACTTGATAAAAAAGAAAATAACTAATTGGTTCCCAAGTTTTAAAAACTCCACAGCTACATATATTTTGGGGGAGGTATTTATCACATGCTTGTGTTGTTCTAAATTCTTTACATTTATTAACTTAATGATTAGTTTATAATTTTTAATAAATGTGACACTATGTTCAAAGAAATTATGTACCCAAAATCACATATTGAAAAAGCACCAAAAGAGTGTGAACCCAGTCAGTCTCCAGAGTACATATTTCTAACAACAATTCCCCGAAAACTCTCACATAATCAAATCTATTAGCAGAATGCTGCCGTCATGTGGACAGATACCTGGGGGTGGTACAAGAACACCTGGGTATATATTTTGACTCTACCAGTAAACAGCTATGAAGCTTTCGATAAGTCATTTGATTTCTGTGGACTTCAGCTTTCTCATCTGAACTGAGAATAAATTCTTCTAAGTGCTGATGTTAGAAAGAAATAAGATTATGCAAAGTCAAGCAAAGGAACAAACTGATATAAAGTCAACATAAGGAATGGCACATAATAGGCACTCAATATATGTTAACTGATTTGAATTAGATTACTGAAATAGATATGAAGCTCAATGTTATATTAGTGCACTTGTAATTCTAAATTCTACCTATTGTTCCTTCAGGGCATCTAAGGAATAGCCATGTTACTTTAAGGAAAGATAAACGATACATACCTTGTGATGACTGAAAGTAGATGGTCTAATTTCCTTATACATATATTATTTTTCTTAGTATCAATTGAGGATAATTATTAAGACATCATGATATCTTTCACATTTTTTCAAAATACTCCTTTTCCAAAAATAGTTTGTTGTTTGAAATTAATTCATACATCTGACTTAATTGCACTTGTTAAAATTGTTCTCTGATTGTTCTGAATGAATAATGAACCCAGTCAACACTTTTACACTCCAGGGGTAAAATTTTGACAACTTCAAAATAATTTTTTAAAAAGATTTTAGGTATTTATTTTTTTAGAGTGAAGGAAAGGGAGGGAGAGAGGAAGGGAAACATCAATGTGTGGCTGTCTCTCACACAGGCCCTACTGGGGACCTGGCCAGCAACCTAGGCATGTGCCCTGACCGGGAACAGAAGGTCACCCCTTTGGTTCCCAGGCCAGCACTCAATGCACTGAGCCACACCAGGCAGGAAATTTGTTTTTAAATAATCATAATCTACAAAAGTTTATTGCAGAAAAGCAATATTTAAATTTTCAGGTTGTTGAGGCATTTCATTGCATTTGAACATTTCCCGAGTGTCCAAAGAAAGAATTGTGCCTCAGGATATTAATAGTTGTTATGAGAAAAAGGTGTTCCATTATGATAAAATATTTGGAAAATACTGAGTTAAAGTAAGAGAGATTTTTTTTCTGCAAGACCTTTCAAATCCTCTAATATAGTAGCTTATACTTGAATCTATAATGGGGAATAAAATGTACCCTATTTCCCAAAATTAACTTGATTATGAAATCACTTTTATTTTGTTGTGATTTTTGTTTGTTTGTTATTTGCTCCTGCAGCTTTTTTGAAAAACATTTTTTTTCTAGGAAACAGGAATAAGAGACCTAATTAATGGTAGCAGGAGGGTTGATGCTGGTAGCTCAACTTCTTTATTTTTGTATTTTATTTTCAGTTCTTTCTTACCTATTTCCTATTCCATAAAGTTGACATTTCTCTCTAGAAATCGAATGAGTAAGGGTTTTTTCCCCCTAATTACTTTTTATAACTTATGTTTCTTTTGTAAGTATTTTATATCAAGAGAAAGAAAAGAATTAATCAATTCAAAAAGTTAATATGTAACTGAGTTGACATACTTTTATGTAAAAATTAATATGAAAGTAACTTTTAATAAAAATTATTCCTATTTTTGTAATTCCAAATATTAAAAAACTTAGTATGGAATAATGGTTCAAACTGTAGGTACTAAAGTTAAGTTTGGTATCAGATCTGGGTGTATAACTTTCCAAGATTTGGTTTTGCAAACATTATAAAACAGAGACAGAAGTCTGGCATATTTTCTCATTTGGGTGGAGGGAGTTTTTAATTATTTTCCCTTAAGAACATTTCATCCACAGAGAATGAAATGAACAATAGCCATAAAATTAGTCTCTAATTTTAAAAGCAAATTTGTTTTAAAAATTTTTATATAGTAAATAAAAAAATTAATATAAGAAACTTGACTATGGAATTTAATAATGAGTTCTTAGCTTCACATAATTGGAGTAGTTACTTTCTGACTTTTGAAGTATGAAAAACAAGAAAAATAATCATTTAAACTATAATAGCAAATTATTATTATATTTATAAATATATTTGATTCTAAACTTATACACAAGTGGATATCTAGGCAATTATCTGGACCTAGTGTGATAAGATAAATGTTCCAAATGGCCTATCAACACAGTGATAGATTTTACATTATGTATAAAATAGACCGTATATCTGCTCAAACATCTATTAATTTTGAGGACATCCTAAAAAAAAATTACTAGATAAAGAGCCATCCTAATTGTTTAACCAGTTCTTTCCTCCTTCTTATATTCCTTTCTGTAGCAATAAAGGTTAACATCAGTAATAGAGAGCAGCGTTATCCTTTGTCTTAGTGACACTATAACTTAATACCACAGACTCTGCTTTTTTTTTTCTTTCCTGCTGGGTGAATAAAGCTAGGACAGAAATCCCTTCAGAAAGTGCTAAATTTCAAGAATAAGAAAGATATTTTGGTATTTAGTCTCTGAGATAAATGTAACAATAACAATATATATGCTTCACATTTTCTTTATATAGGTTCTCTTTGTGGCAAAAAAAAAGTGTTTTATAAATTTGATTTAATTCTTTCCAATGTATATGTTGCAGAAATGTTTCAGTGGTTCCCTGATTTTATTTAACCTCACGTGTATGAATGTCCTGACCATTTTTCCTCTATGCAGAAAATATATCCTTCAACAAGTACTGCACATTCATCTCACTTCTTCACAATTAAAGTTTAACTAACAGCAAAAAGCCACTAATGCATGGCTAATTTCACAATGCAAGCAGATATTGTCAGAAGAAAGTCTTCCAGTGTTAGCCGCTGGCTGCTATGCCTGCTTGCCAAAGGACAGAAGGAAGAACCAATTTAGAGAACATGAGATGCTGTGTGCTGGAGGCACCGAACATGATAACTACTTGGAAGTCATTAAATTTAAGTACCTATGAGTGTGACACATAATCTATCTTTTAAAGGTATTTAAACTACAGATCATCTTTTATAAATATAATTTCTCATCATGAAATAACTAATATGATTTAAGCTGCATTTGTAGTTTCAATTTATTTTATCGATTTAATTAGTTTAATTTAATTTACAGCCTTTAGTTGGAATTCCTTCTATTTAGCTAGAAAGCATAAAGAATAGTGTGTGGGTCCATAAATGTAAAATAATGAGCAGCAGCCTTGGGATTTGTTTTAGCTTTGCTTATGTGGGAACAGATGAGATGAATATGTCCTCCACCTTTGGGGACACATATAAAAATGCTTTAAAATTCAGCTCTATGACTGAGTATTATTCGAGATTGATACTTTATTGAAGTAAAAAAACCTATAAATTATGCATCAAAATGATCATAAACATGATTTTTATATATATATATATATATATCTGTGATTGATTGCAAAAGATGACCATGAGTAATCCCTATTCTTTGTATACATACTTCTTTGCAATGTGACTAGTACTTTTTCCCATTAAGAGGTATCGTCTATTTACCTTTTTCTTTAAGTCTGGGCTCACATGGAGATTTTCTTTGACCAACAGAATGTGGTAAAATTGATGCTGTGTTACTTCTGGGACTGGGCCTCAAGAGCCCTTGCAGATTCTGCTCTAATCCTGTTAGAACACCCTATAATTCTGTAAAGAAATTTGGAATAGACTCTTGAAGGTGAGAGACCCTGAAAAGAGAGACCCAACCAAAAATGCACCAAGTACCCAACTGGGTGTGAAGCTACTTTGGATTATCTGGCCTTACTGGAACTACCAGATGACTGTATCTGAATACATAACTCAGGTGTGACTAGCAAAACAACCATCAGATGAACCTAACCTTATTGCCTACTCAAAGAATTACGAACAAAGTTGTTGTTTAAGTCACCAAGTTTTAGGATAGTTCATTTTGTAACAATAGATTACTGAGACAATGGCATTTACCAAAGGTTTAATACATAGAATCTCTTACAATCACCTGAATTAAAGATATTATCCCTGCTGTTCTTTACGTGATTTATAAACTGTATGTTTATGATGTTCTAATTTAGAATCCACCAAAGAAATTGAATCAGCTAATGTCATATATTCTATGACATTATCATTTAAAATAATTTTCTGAATGTTTCACGTTACTAATTCTTTCTGGTTTCCTTAGTCTCAACAAAATTTTCTTCATATTGAATATGTACAGTTTGATTTCCCTCTGGTTAAGTATATTATCCTGAAGACTACTTAATGAATTTCATTATATTGTTACAGAATGTGTTGTTAGGGTCCTTTGGGACACTCCTATCTTCTTTAGAGTGCTGTTCATACTCCTTAGTTCAGTGTCATTAACATTCTGTCTTTAAGGTCATTGTTTAAAATGTGAAATCATATTGAGTACAGGATAAACCTGAGCAATACTTCTTCTCATTCAGCAGATACATCAAGAATCATTTGTTTCTGTGGAACACGTTGCCTAGATGTGATACAAAGGTATGCTATATACATTATGCCTGCAGTGAATAGAGCCCCATATGACAATATGCATATTTAGTACAGATATCTTAATCATTTTTTTCTGTGTTCTCCTCAAATTATATTGGATGAACCTCTTGATGTACAATGTGGATATCCTTTACTCTGATAAAAGTACCATCTCTTAGGAAATCCACCATTAAACCAGGTCTAAGGCTCTATGAATTGCACTTCTTGGTTAGGGATGAAGACCAGAATCAAATGCAAGTATATGTAGCACTGGAATTGGTGATTTATCTTACTAGATCCTTCTGAGAACTCTTTTGCACTGTCCTGACAAAATTTGCATTTGTTCTTTTTTTGTAACATAACTGTACCATCTAAAACAACTAACTACTCCCTGGGAAGGGGCTACTGATTTACTCCATAGAATTATATATTAATTAGAATCCCAAGAAAAAACCAGGTTGCATGCTCACAGGGACAAAGAGAGTTTAATAGAAGAATGCTTTTCAGAGCTGGAGATAAGGTGAGGACATTACTGTCCCCAGGTTAATTGGCAAGAAGGACTCTGGTCTAACGGAACTGGACAAGAGTAGCAGTCATGGAAAACTGAGCCACTATTAAAAGAGTAGTCCTATGTGAAGAAGGAATGTGTTTCAATAAAGATCCTAGATACATTTTTCCTAAAATTTTTCATTTCCAACTGATTGCTGTTAGGGCACCAGCAGAGTCTCCCTCGTCGCTGTGGATGAAGAAATAAACTGTACCAGACACAATTTGCCTGTCAAGAGAGGAGGTGGTGATTTCCTCCAGTGGAGAATGCCCCAAGCCCTTTTCTTGAAGTGGCTTTTATTGAGAACCATATGTGCAGGGTATACAGCATGTATGCAAAGCTTATGAATCAATGCCTAAAGGCTATATTTACATAAAACAGAGATCACAGATAACAGTTGAAGGAACACAGAGATTTGCCTCAGGTCAAAGTCTGGTAGGCAGGGTGACACCTATTGAACCCTGAAACCTGGGAAGATAAACTCATACTATGCTCAGGCCCTAAACATCAGTACTCATTAACTCCGAGGGCATTTTTAGCAAAGTAGGTTTCATAGGATTTAATGCATTCCTTTTCCAGGCCTAATTGCCCCTGGGAACTGCCTGATCCAGATCAGGGCTGCACCTGCCTCTAGTATTGTTTCAAGCTGAAGTCTGGCGGGTGGAGCAGAGCAGCCAAAAAATAAAGAGACCTCTTTCAAATAGAATGAGGACTTTGGCCATGACAAAGTTGAGGGGTGAGAGTCTTTTGTTCCTTCTGTGCATCCCCCAAGTCTGTCTCTGATTGCCCCTATGCGATTGTGCCTGTCTTAGGTTGCTCCTGGCATCAAGGGGTTTTACCCGTCATTGACTAAACAGCCATCCTCCAGGGCCAAGAAGGGTGATGTGAGGGAGGCAGGGGTGTACCCCTTGCCAGGGGGACAGGTTTTGTCTCCTTAGTGGCCTATTTTCCCAAGGCCTCCTTGCTCAGCTCCAGCCTTGGGGCCCTCACACCTGTCCGCGAGGCCACAGTCCCCGAAACCAGACTGGACAGAACCCAACAGCCCCTATTTATCAATTCCAACCAGAAACCAGAGAGTTGAGAGGCCCTGGACCCTTGGAGGTTGAGGAGGGGAGAGAAGGACAGAATATATATGGGGGAACAAAGAATAAGCATCATAGTTGGGGTAGAATGGCAATAGTGTTCTAGGCTCTTTTCTCTTACTGTCAGCAAATCAGGCACATTCGTGCACTTTTTGGGAAGACGTCCTCTCTGTATACTAAATATGGAGTGTTAGGAGGGAATTTAACTTTACTGTGTACACACATTAAATACATTCAAATAAAACCTCTCTAGAGAAAGATATGGGCTCTGAATATCAGGCAAATTTGCTTTAAGTCCTGGATTCTCCACTTCTAAGCAGTATTACCTTAAGTAAAAAGCACATGTTTTATCCTTTGTTATTTTTTTACATGTAAAATGGAGATATCTATGTCTACTGTATAGAACTACTATAAAATATTAATCCAAAAGATGATTATAAAAAACTTAGAACATGCTCAGAATTTAATAAGCTTTGAATAAATTTGACCTGTTGTTTTTAGCTAAAATTTATTAACTTGATAATACCTAGTAACTTTGATTATTCCCACTCTTTTCCTATTTAATGACCAGGATTATTCCTCAAGATGTGAGTCTCTTGACTCCTACATCTGCTAATGACCTTGTTTCAAAAACTGTGAATTGATTCTTAAAAATCAATAAATAATTGATAATACACTTGACAGAAATTAAATATCAGTTGGCAAAAAAAAATCCATTTAGTTTTTTTCTGTAAAATAAAAGACATTTTTCATTTTCACCAAGAACTCTATTGTTTTGGAGATTTTGAATATGACAGTTATCTCCCATGTGGCATGATGTTGGTTGATTGTTCTCAATTAATGTCTCAATTTGATTGCTATCAACTTTAACTGGTCTACCTGACTGTGGAGCATCATCCAGTGAGAAGTCTACAGGACAAAACTTCACAAACTACTTTTGACATGTTCAATCAGTCATAGGACCTTCTCCATACACTGTACAAATCTTTTTTTTTTTTTTCATTTCAGTTGCATTTTTACCTTTTTTGAAGTGATAAACCATAATATACTGAAAATGTCACTTATTTTTTTCCATCTTCAATATTAAAATGGCTACACAAAAATTCACCACTTTTGGTAAGTTTCCTTCTTAATTGCACACTTATATGATGGCTGTCACAGTGCAATCTAACAAAATTGTTTCAAATGAAGTTAAAGAAATCTAAATGCTACTAGAGCAATCCTAAGGCAAAAACCAAATGAACCTTTTGGCCAACCCCATAAAATCAGTTTTAACCTGTTATTAATTTAATAATGTTACTATTAATACTAAGATTATAATTATCTTTTAATAATGAGGTGGAATATCAGGCACATAGATTTTCCATCTGAAATAAAAGTTTATCACTTGGGTCCTAGAACAATATAAATTAGATTCTTCACTCATTAGAGTTACTCAATGTTTATAAATTAAAACTGTTTAGCTTGTTGTGACATCAACATCTTGACCTAGTCTTGGCATTTGCACTTAATATTTGCTGGTCTACGTAGCAGGTTTTATCTCCACTTCTCCTGTGGTTGAACCAGTGTGTTTTTTATTTATTGTAGATAAACTTAGCCTCTCTTCCCAATTCCCTTCCTTAAGCTAGACTTTTAAAGCTTAAAAAATTCCTGATTTAATATAAATGCCTAATTCCATTATTTGTGAATTGGTTATTTCCATCTGATCCCCTGATTGTGCTGTATTGGTGTCTTGCACTGGAATTCAACATTTCCTTCCCCTTTTGCACCTTGTTATACTTGCTGTCTTTCTTGGACATCTTTAAAGACTGTCTTTTTTAGAACAAAAAAATTCAGTGAAGTGTTTTCCATAAGAATCATTTTTAAAAATTGAGAACTAATTATTGTCTATCACTTGTAGCATTCTTCATTCAAGCCTTACTTCCCTGAAAGATAAAATAAAAATTTTATTGCTAAGTCTATAAGGTGAGGTGGTTGTAGCACTGAACAACTTTGTGAAAAGATATTTACAACAGCTGCAGATGTATTAGAGATACTAGCAAGAAACTGATCAAAGCATTTATTCTTTTGAAAGTTTTTACATTTGAAATTTTAATAAACTGAATTCACATTTGTATGAACAGCATTCTCCCCCACCCCCAGCCTTATGAAGATTTTGGGATGAAATATAGTTTGGAAAATATTTTCTATCACAATCATATGTTCTACTTTATGTAAATTATTATGGATACTGCTTAATGAGAAAAATGGTACAAAATACAAACCATTAGATGAGTCTGGGATTAGAACAAAAAAAGTAATGGTCCAAAATATTACGTACTTCAAAAAAATCACTACAGTGTAGTGATGATTTATAAATACAGCCGAACATTCAACCTCTAAAAAAATCTGGGAAACATTAATCAAAACCAATAAATAGTAATTTCTTCAGGGTAATTTTCAAATGGTATTTCATCACTAGTTTCATTTTGATCTACTTTTTAAAACTTCAATTCTTCATAAAAACAAGTTGTATAGCTTATGGTATTACTCTAGCAAAATGATTTCCATAAATAAAGCAAGATGCAATCGAATGGAACATATATAAAGATTAATGCATCTGACTTTTAGGCTTATGGTGACTAACTATAATTCCTGAGCCTGAAGTTATTGGAAAGAAAATTTCTCTTATGGAAACAGGCAACAAATCCAAAACTATCTGGGCAGCACAGCAATTTACTTTCCGTTGACTTAAAGAATTGTGGTTTTATAGCCATTCTCCTCACATTTATTGATTTCATATGCAGTTTTGTACAATGGCATAATGCATCTGAGCTTCACATACAGAGACAGGAAGGATAACTAACATTTGTGTCATTTGTCAACCCAAAGTAATCAATGGAACTAGTTTCCACTTAGATGTGCAAAGCAACAAAAGGCAAATTCTCTTCGATCAAAGTGCCTCAGAGACAAGAAAGGTAAAGATATTGCCAAAGAGAAGAAGCAAAAATTAGAGAAAATCCTAATATTAAATGCTTATCAGAAAAGAAAACACTATATAAAACCTTCAGCATCTTTCATCAAATGCCACTTTAGTAGCATTGTAAATGCTTAGTTATCTGTGTGTGAATGTTTGTTCTATCTACTAAGAAGTGTGGGTTTGTTAACCCTGAGAAAGGTTATTAATGTGTGTGCTCAGAGAACTGGATGTACTTTAATAGGACATAATTAGGAATGCAAATTTGCTGCCACATCAAAGTTCTATAGTACTTTATAAATTAAAATACAAATATTTTAATATGATTTTGTTTCATTTACTTCCATCAGTGTACCCATTTATTACTGTCATGAAAAAATTAAATATTCAGTAAAAATGATAATACTTAAAGGCAGATGTAGTTAAAATTCTAAAGTTGTTGAAATTGTCCTTCTTCTTAACCTTTCTTTCCCTGTGTTTTTCCTTCACAACACCAACCACCATGCCCAATCATTTCATCCCATTGTTATTCCATAACGGCCCTCTTGTTATGGACCAAATGTGAGTGTTATCCTACAATTCATATGTTGAAATCCTAATCCCCAAAGTTATGGTTTAATAGGTAGAGCCTTTGGGAGGTGATTAGGTCATGAATGTGGAGCTCTCAGGAATAGGATATCAGTGCCCTCATAAAACTGAGCCCAGAGAGCTCCCTCACTTTTTCCCACTCTGTGAAGATAACAAAAAGACAGCCAGGAAGCTTAACTTCACCACACTCTGAATCTGCTGGCTCCTTGATCTTGGACTTCTCAGCCTCCAGAGCAATGACAAATATTTGTTGTATAAGCCAACCAATCTATGGTGTTTTTGTTACAACAGCTTCAGCTCGAACAAGTTGACACACCTCTCACAATCTGATCTAAGTATTTGCTCTATGTTGAGAATTGCCTGCTTTACCCTAACCTCTTCTCAAAGGACTCATTTTTCCCGCTAGCCACCTCTAGTAGACAGAGAACGCCTTGACTGCAATGCTCCAGCCACAGATAATTGGGCCACTAAGGAACTCTGATTTAAGCAGAACTAATGATCAGACTGACTGATAACTCATGATTTGTGTGGCCTTCTTCATTATGAGGGTGGGTTTAATCAGGCCTTTCTCTCAGAAATTTGAAGCAATAGGTAGAAAGGAGAGAGTTACAGTGGGAATTGTGTGTTTGAGTGAAAACAAAAAAAGAGGAAAAAGTAGAGTTAAAACTGTAATGGCAAATATGAAACACTGTACAGGAGGGGTTGAGGGAAAAGAGCCTCAGAGGAAAACAGTTAAGAGAGAGACAAATGGGATAGACTCACAGAAAGCAGAGTGCTAATCGAAATCCTATGACCCCAGAAAAGTGAGAGAAGAGCTTCAATCCTTAACATTTCCATATCTCCTTCTTATTCACATGAGACCTAACTCTGATTATCTCCTGACATTTGAGATCCATAAACTTTCTCTATTTAGAAAATGCCATTCCATTTTTTCAAAGCTAGTTTGATGGCGTCTTTGTTGCTTGTTCCCAAACCATTCAATACATTATTCAATGAATTAACTTGGAAAACAATAAATCTTGCATTTGTAAAACATTTTATAATTCATCAAGTGCTTCCATAAGCACTATCTTTTTTGAGACTTATAATAAAAATGAGAGCTAAGCAGAAGAGCTATTGATATCTTCAATTAAGTTGAGGAAATGGGATCTTTTAGAACAGTAGTAGTAATCCAGTCTCCCAAGACACAGTGCACTAAAAATGGGACCAGAGCATGGAATTTGCTGTGTTGGTTATATCACTGAATTGTACTTGAACAAACACACACATTTCACACACATTTCTAGGTCATGTTATCCTCTATTTTTAAAATTGAAAGACTAATCATAACTGTAAGCACAAAAGTAAAACTTTCTAGCTTTCTCTCACTTTCTATGAAAAAAATAAAACCCTTCACATTCCTCTCTAAAAACTCTGATAATCTCCACATAACAGTTCTCTAGCCTTTGATATAACTTCTGGTTTTTTTTCTCTTCTTCTGACTTTCCTGTAGACATACTCTCTTTCTGCTGCTAATGAAGGAAGCAACTATGAGGTCAATGGTCTATGAACGTGCTGAGGTGCTGTGGAGAGTAGCTATCTATAGTTGTTCCAGAAATACTGATGACCTGTGAGATACCAATGTCCACGATCATTCTGTAGAAATCTTCATGGTGGTTGTTCATGCCTGAAGTTAAAGAAACAAATATCTGCCTATTGAGCATCAATTGCTGATGTCAAAATCTCTGAAGGAGCCACTGCCAGTACTCATTGGAGACTCTCACAGAAAGACTGTTGGATCTTCTTCAATGTCTCAAAGGAAAGTGTAATGAAACAACACATAAAGAACACATCCAAGGCTCAAGCAAAAAGCACTGTTATCTTCACCTCTCAAGAGAGAAAGCCTCCTATCTCTCAGGTGCAATTCTAGCAAAAAAAAGTTATTGTCATTTATTCATTCACTTATTCATTCATTCAGTAAATTTTTATCAAACACTTACATGTATTCTGATAGCTTACTACTTTCATCAGTATGGAAATGTTTGTATCAGACATCATATATTTATAACTTTGGGAAGCCTGACATATATAGAAACATCTAGATAGATTTGGGAGATCCTGAAGGCAGAGGGGCATTCTCCTTTCCTTTTTGAGATTATAGGAGGAAAATATCTCAAAGTCACTTGTCACACAAATCATATAAGCAATAAATTTATGATTATAGCTAACTGGTCAATTGGAGGGCCTGAGTTTGCCAAGTTCTCTTTGGAGTAGACACAGCTTAAAAGATGCCGCAGAGGCTATCAAGGGAGTTAGTGAATAGTTTGACTAGATGTCGTGACTAAAAAATTCGTTACAGAGAAGGCAAAGTAAACTGAAGTGGAGGGCAGCGTGACAGACAGCCTGGTTAGATACACACAGGGATCACACAGGGAAGTCAGGTGGTCCACAGCCCAGGAGAATTACAGTGCAGGACCTGAATAGCCTGCCCAATGACAGGAAGTAAAATCAGTCTTGGCGATATACATCCTGCCAGCAAACCCTTGCAGGATGCTGAAGGATTGTTATCACTAGTTTGATTTTCAGCACAGAGCAGACACACTTAAATGGACATGACTGAGGAACCTGAGAACCTGCCTGTGCTGAATGGTTTTCAGAGACCCGCCCTTCTCCTTCCCATCACGTGTGGGGCCACACATCCTACACCGACTAAAAAGAAATACTAAGAACATGGAGGTAGAGGGAGCATGGGCAAAGTCTTAAAGATTTATGGTTCATTCAAAAGAGAATGAGTTAACTAAAGATACTGTTTAAATTATAAGATAAACTATATTATACTAAGTTAGTTTTGTTTTGCTCATATGTACTACCACAGTGTGTACCTGTGTAAGATCAAATAACTTAATGGAAAAATTAAGAAGCCATGTATTTTGTGTATAACTTAGAGTAGTAAAAACACATGTACAAACCTGTATATTATCTTCAACTTGTAAGAAAGAAAATATATTTATGAAATATGGATGAACACTTTTTATCAGAGTTACATGTGGGCTTTTATCCCAAGTATATTTTTAAAGTATCATTATTAGTTCATTAAAATAAAATTGAAGTCTAAATCACATTAGCAGTTAAACCCCATAGTAATTAAAACTTCCTACTGAAACCATTTCAACATACGCTTGTTTAAACACTGTTATTATCATTATACACTGTCTAGAATGTTATAGAGATTGTTTATGATTCCAGGTTATAGGTGATATTTATGGGAAAATAAAGGCTTGAAATTCTCTCTTTGGTGTGAAGGGGCCCCACCTGCAGCTCAGTCAGCGGGGCCACTGGAATGGCCTATCTTAGGCAACAGATGCAGCAGCAAAAGCTGAGACCAAGGAGAGTAATTCATGGTATTTTTATTTTCTAGGTAGAGACTTTGAAGTTAAGTTTTTAGATTTGCAAGACTTATTCTTGGTGAGGTCTAAATGTCTAAGCTCTAAAATCTCTAGTGATTAAGGCCACACCACAAAAATAAGGCAGGGAGAGGGGCAGAGGTGCCAGAATCCCTCCTCCCGCATGCCCATAAGAAATAAAAATTCCAGGAACTAAGGGAGGAAATTGAATAAAGACTCTAACGAGGGTTTCTATTGGAGTGAGAAGAGGAATGACCATGTGGACACGACTGAAGTCTGTGGTGAGGGACTCTCTGCTCCCCATCCAGGTCACAAGCACTCATTGCAGGCTCCCAGATGGCCAAGTGGAAGACAAGTCCTGCCACAGGCCATAACAGAACATCTACACCATGTCACCAGTGCTGAGGGCAGACATTAGTAATTCTGTTCAACATTACTCAAAAATGTCTTCCCTTTCACAGCAGTCAGGATATCCCCCATTGTTTAAATGGTAGCAATGACTTTTGCCTGAGCCCAGAAACTTTGCTCAACCATGTAGAACTACCCTCCAGAACAAACAGCCCCACCTATGGCCCAGGATCCTCTTAAACTGCAAGGCCCTGGACACCTGCACTTGCGCGCACTGGCTTAAATCACTTCAAACCTCTCCTGAGCCTGAAGTCACAAATCTTTACAAAATGAACTGCCTTTGAAAATAGAGCTTAACAGCTTGACAATGGTATTTAGTGAGCAACAAATATATGTGGTAAAGAAAGAAGTGTTAAAGAGAATTTTCTCTTTAGGGCAGAGTTGCTACCCATCAAAACTGTAAGTAGATAGAGATAACAACATTGGGAAGGAGAACTTGTAGCCCTCTTTTATAGCTATCGCTCAGTACTCTCTCAATTTTTAAAAACTATAATCCATCTAGATAGTTCTCTCCTTTGTACTGCTCTCCCTCGCTTTAGAGTTTTCCATATGCAATATAGCCGACACTGTGGGTACCCCTCTCATAACCTCTCAGCCAGCCTCTAAAGTCAGAGTCTGTTCCTGTAGACAGATATTATTCATACCCACAGCTTCCTGCTCTCCTTTTCATGGGGTCAATCTTTGGCTCTGAGACAGTGCTTGCAAGTAGTTAATGCCAGTGGGAATATCTCTCAACCAATGAATAGCAATGGGTAAAATCTTGACATTTTGCTTTCTTGGTGAAATAATTCTACAAAATCTCTTAGAAGTTCCAGAACAGAATGAACTCTAGTTTCTCACAGCAGTAACTAACTCACTAATAAAACTTCATTGTCTTCCCTCCCTTTTATGTCTCAATTCCTCACCCCTTCACTCTGTTCCCTGAGATCACTTTCTAAATATACTACTATAACCAAATATTTGTGTAAGCATCACTTTTGAGGGAGCCGAACTATAAAAAGCATACTGTAGGGTCAATATATCTATGTATCACATCCTTAAATAACTTCAGTTGTAAGAAATGTAATGTGTTAAAATAAATTATTCCTAAAATAAAACTTTTTTTTTGTATTTTCATCTTCACAGATTTGATTTATTATGAGAAACTACTTTTTCTAACTTTGGAAGGAAATTGCAATGAATGCCAACTGTAGGAACTCTGGAAAACATGAAATCTCAAATATTGAGGTTAAGTGCAAACCATTTTTGCCTGAGTATATAGTTCTTTAGGTTTATACTGCCTATACCATTTCCTCTAAATACATCCTTATATGTTCAGGTTTACTTCTAAGCTGGGTGTGTATCATTTCTATAAATAGCTATCGAAATTGTCCTTTGAATACCTTTACAGCACTTCAAAGTTATGAAGTTCTCATCACGTTAAAGCACAGGGGAATGAGGGTTTGATTTTGTTGAGTTAGAGAGATCTGTCCTTGGGAAATGTTTGTTATGTTTAATTATGTACCCGTGTGTCTTCATGAAGTGCTCTCCCTGTTAAAGCAATATTGATCTACTTCTCTTTCTATCTAGGCATTCTATTTCACAGGCCACTATAGACATGTCAGGCATTCAAAGAGATGTAAGTCCAGAGAAAAATATAGAGGGCCAAAAGTATAAAAGAGCACCAGTTCCTTTTCTTATATTTTTGCATTAGTTTGTTGATAAAATGGGAAGGAGCAAGGGTGGTATTTTACACTGTATGCCCTAGAGCTCTTAGAGGTTGCAAGGTGATATTTTAAAAATCAAATAAAAGCAGTGAGTGCATTTTTGGGATCAATTTACATAGCTCTACACCTAGGGCCAGCTTGTCCTGGTTATGATGGACAGGTGTCTATTGGCTCCTTCTTGAATTCACCTTCATTTATGGAGCTGAGAAGGCACTTGTCATTCCAAGCACATCTAATGTCATTTAGAGGCTATAACGGAGAATAAAAGAAGAACAAATACTGAAATAGAAAGGCAGCTGGCATAATTCAAGGTGAATCTCACACTTGGGGATAGTCTGTCTTTATAAGAAGGTAGTGTAAACAATAGCTGTAATATGTGTCAGGGCACATTGTTGAGAGCTTTCAAATTGTCTGATGGAAAAAAAATGGGAATGCTGCTACTAAAAATGATTAAGGGAAAAAAAAAACCTGAGGGTAACTGGTTGGCTAAGACACTTAGTAATGGAATAAGACACTGTTTCCTTCTAGGTCACTGGTTCCAGTTCAGTCTAAATCAGAAGCAGCTGAAGGCTGTTATCATGCAATATGTGCTTGGTGTCTTATTTGTAATAGTGTAATGGTCTCAGTTCAGGGAATACATGTCTGTTGCAGCTACAAATATTTCAAAGTATCAGTTACAGCCTTTCAAAATTTTTAATTGTTTTGTAATTGCTATAAAACTATATTTCTTAAGACTAGATTATGTTCTAATATTCCTTATCAAAATTTCAGCATTGTTGAGAGATCCATCAAAATTTGAGTAAAAATTTTTTTCCTCAAAGACTTTGGGGACCGATTGGTTGCCTTTATTTTGTTCTATATGGCAACCCCTAGCTTTGCAGATTTTTAATGTTAAAATAAAACAAAATAGCATTCTGTTATTCTGAGGTTAATATCTGAGAGGAACTTGCATTGATTAAAGGTCATTTTTCTTTTCCTTACTTTTTAAAAAGCTTCTTTAAAAAGCATGGAATTTCTGGATAATTTTAGAAATGTGACCAAAAATAATTTTCTAAAAGGTCATCTAGATTGCCTTTATGCTTAGCTCAACATTCAATATCTCTAGAGAGAAGAATCAAACTTCAAAGCTAGTAACTGGTGTCCACATAAATGGGCAGTAATACCACAGGAAGTAGGGACCTTCTATGTAAACCAGGAATTATCTTCTGGAGGGTGGGCCCCTTGTAGTACAGGGTTCCCCCACTAGGTGAGTGTTCTAGGAGCCCATCTGTATCAGTGTGCCACCAGGCGTTGTTGTGAGAGGCTGTGTTTGGCCTCAGTGAATTTTTTTTGAAGACTCTTTCAATGTGTTTGCCTATTTCATAACAGGTGATTTAGAAGCACAACAACCCACACCACACTGAGAGTTCAGCAGTTTTTGAACAACAAAAAAAGACCCCTGTGTCCCACCCTCCCTATTCACCTAATCTCTCCCAAAGTGACTTTTTTTGTTTGTTTGTTTCCCCGATGAAAAAAGTCCTCAGAGGGAAACATTTTTGCCAATATGGAAGAGGTGAAAAAAAAAGTGGCAGAAGCATTAAAAGACATCAAAATCTACAAGTTCAGAAACTGTTTTGAGCAGTGGAAAAAAAAATCTTCAAATGCGTATTGCATCAAAAGGAGAGTACTTTGAAGGTTACTGAAGTTTAAACATGTAAGAATAAACACACAATTTTTCATAAATAAATTATGGGTTTTGGGGGTTCCCCCTTATATGTAATACCAAAGCAGTGCTTACTTTACCAAACTCTGGGACAGCAGCATTTTAAAAAAAGTAAGTAGTTATTTATTCAAGGCCCCCCAAAAGAAGTTAAACTAGAAAGACAGTAAAAAAACAAAACAAAACAAAACATGAAAGCATGTATATTTCAGCTATAAATAAAAGTCTTTCAAGTAGTTATCAATCCTAAATATACTCTCCATATATGACACACCAGCTGAGGTTTGCATTTTGAAAGTTTTGGCAGTGTCTTAAATAGGAATAGTGATAGATTAATTGAAGTTGGTGTCGCCGAGGTAATGTTGCATGGTTTTTGGTATGCACATAGGTTGGAATCTTGGTTGCATCATTTACTACTAGTATGTTCTTAAGTAAAAGAGTAATTTTTCTACCCTCAGTCTTTAAACCTTAATTTCTAATCTATCATCTATAAAACCAACCACACAGTAGTATCAAATTTATATGCCTCTGTGATTCTGTAGAGAATATAGACATAATTAACATTATCTTGCTTGCATTTAAAGTTAGAATTTAAATATATCATTTCATACATATATTAGATTACATAAAAATATTAAATATTATATATGTTTGCAAATTTTCTTCAGTATGTAAAACATGTAGTCAAGACACTAATTTCCTTTGACCATTCTGAGTATTATATACAAATTTATAGCTCAGCATGAATTGGATAAACAAATACTACCTAAAGAAAAATAAACAAACAAAAACAATAAACCAACTAAGAACCATAAGACTTGAATAGGATGTACTATGATACTTAACAGTCATTTCGTATTCAATGTACAAGGTACATTATCTATAATTTTATCTGTTAATTGTTGTGTGTTTGTGTGTGTATGTTTAAGATAAGTCTAAAAATACTGTTTCTACCTCATGAATTAAATCTTTCCATTTTTGTTGATAGCTGGAGGGCCCTATTAAATCCTCCTCTCCAGGGTCTTTCAAACACAGGGAAAGATACAAGGTGCCAAATGAGGATTTCAATATTGCTTTTATTCTTGGTGAGCTGATAGCTACCAGAAATACAATATTGTAGAAGGTGACTACAACCTAAGACCAAAACAGGAGACATTTCTTTCCTACTCCTCAAATCTCCTCTTGGTACAGCTGGGCCTACAATGTAATTTATAAGTACACGAATGAGCAAGCTCCCGGGAGGACAAGGGCCCTTCACAACACAAGTCGCATGATGAATGGAGAAGCCATCAAGCTTAAGAGAGAAAGATGGAGTCACTGACCCAGGAGTACTTTCTGCTTTCACTATCTCTTAGCTATGGTAGTAGGAAAATCACTTATCTCTATGCCTGTGTCCTGCTCTATAAAATGGAGATGATCAAAGACTTATTTCACTTTCAGTTGGTTGGGCCTCTTCCTGCAAACCAATAGGTCCAGTTCAGTTCCCAGTTAGGGCACATGCCTAGGTTGTGGGTTCGATCCCTGGCCCCTGCAATATGCTTTCCTTCCATCGATGTTTCTCTCCCTTTCTTTCTTCCTCCTTTCCCCTCTCTCTAAAAAATAAATAAATATTTTACAAAATAAAAACATTTCATAAGGGTTTGGGGAAAATTAAATGAGTTAACTTATATAAAATCTTTAGAAGAGGAGCCATTGCCTTCTTACCCACATGTGTGGAGTGGCGGTATCGGACAGGTTTCTCTGTTCTTATGCTTCAGCTACAATATTAAAGACTAATTAAGTAATGGCAAGAAAAGCTACAGTGTTCATTTCCTTACTGCCCTTACCTGGAGTAGAGCAGAAACCCTGTCCTCTATTGAAAGAGAAGGAATGAGAGAGAGAATGCTGACCTCCAAACTCAAATAATCATTTTATTAGTTTTCCGAAGTTATGAAGTGAAAGCATCTCTTTAGGTGCTGTGAAACACATGCGCCTGAAATATGCATTTTTCATATTCATCTTTTGATCCTGAGAAGAATCGGTAAGTGTGCATTTTACAGAAAGGAGATTGGAAGCTAAAAAAGAACCACTCCTGTTTGGTTGTTTCACTATTTGATGAAAAAAAAAAACAAACCTCCATACAACCTACTAATTTGAGAATTTCACTTACTTCCCAGAATAATAAAGTGGAAAGTTTTTTTTTTTAATTAAAATCCATGGATTTAGAAAGAGACCCTGATAAAATGCTACATTGATATGCAATATTATTTTAAAATGTATTTTTTAAAAAAATTCATACAAGATTAAATGCATTGGATTAACAAGTATTTGAATTATTTCCTCTAGGAATTAGGGGAAAAATTAAATTCAAACAGGTTTCCTATAAGCAAAAGGAGAATCCTTATTGTAGTGAAATTTAACAGCAGTGACTGAGTTTTAATTTTTTATATGCATTATCTTATTTGATCACTCCAACAGTTTTGGAAGTTAAGACACTTCATGTTTTAGTTGTGTGCATGAGAAAATTTACCTTCAGATAGTTTGTTGAGATTACTCCTGATCACACAAATAGAAAGTAGAAGAGCAGGAATCAAGCCACAGGCTTCCAAATTCCAGCCTCACTACACTGCCACTGAGAAGTATGGCTTCACTTTTCATTTTACTGGGCATTGGGTAAGATGTTTTATTCTGTAAATATCTCTCAGAAGTTATAGCAGAAACTGAGAGAGGGCCATTCAATTCAACATACACTTATGGTATACCTATTATGCTATTTGACAATACACTTTCTTTTTATTGTTTTCAGTTACACAAAATGAGAACTGCATAGTAGTTGCCTCTGTAAAGAACCATTTATTTAGCATTTCAACTGCTGTCGCTTTTATAACAGGCATGTAAGGCTAAATGTCCAGAAAACTGAACCCACAAGGCTGTTTACTAAAACAAACCAGTGAGCTAAGTGATAGGTCTCTTCACCACAGCTTCAGGTTATTCCAACCATACTCAAGCCCTTTTGACTTTAGAAAGAGGTGTCGCACTTTTAAAAGTATTTCTATTTTGAACAAAGACTGGAGAGATTAAATAGTAAACTCAAACATTATCACAGATCAGGTACTGACTGGCATGATGTTTAAAGGATGCCATCCTGAAAAATCTGTGGCTTACTGCGTTTCCCTATACTCTCCACAGTTAAAACAAAAATAGCGTATCCTCTTGAATTTAAGAATGAGACCTGATAATAAATAAGCCAAATAATTAATTATAATTACATGAATGTTTACAATAAAAGTGCAAATATTACAGAAGTGGTTATATAATGTCTTCCTTTCTAAAAATACTTATTGCTCAGTGATCTTCCATCATCATCTCGTGCATACACTGTTGCAGTAAACTTCTGACAGGTCAATCGCCCTCTTCCACATTTGTTTTTCTCCAGTTATCTTCTCATTGTTGTTCACTGTCATCTTTTAAACGTATATGTCAGCCCTTTTCATTTTGATTGTATAAACACTTGTTTGATTGCCCACTGCTATTAGCATAAAACCCAAACTCCTCACCCTGGTTGCCAGGCTCTCTGTGGTCAGGCTCTAGCCTGGCATGCTGGTCCCGTGGCATACCACTCTCCATTTCTCACATTCTGTAGCAGCCATAGTTTTTAGTTTGACAAATCTACCAAGACTCCCTCCACCGCAGAGCCTTTGTATAGGTGATCCTTCAGCCATTTTCATGTAACTGGTGCATTAATTCCCTTTAGGATTCATATCCATTGGGTAGCCATTCCTGAGCGAGAGTGTTTTGACACCTGCCCCCAACCTCCACCTCTAACTCCATCGAGAACAAAATAACTTTTTCTTTCAACTTTGCTTTGTGGCTCTAGTTTCTATAATAATTTATCTTGGTTACGCTCCTCAAACACTACTTAAAAAAAAGTTTTTTTTTACTTTTAACAGATTCTGATGAAAATATGTGGACTTACTTATTAGACAAAATATACAGAAAAAAACAATGTATTCAAAGATTTGGAAAAAAAAGCTTGTAATTAAAATTTAAGATACATATAGACCCAAATTAGAAGTGTACAAATTGATGAACTTTTACAAATTGAACATATCCTCATAACCAGTACTCAGAACAAGAAACAGAATGTGGCGATTACCCACAGTAGTACCAACAAAAAGGGAAAGTTTCTGCTTTCCCTTCTACATTTAGAGCTGCAATCCATCTGAAATTTACCTTTGCATACTATAGGCCAAGATTTCTTTTATAACCATATGGATATCTAATTGACCCAGCATATTCCTTGAAAACTTCACTCTTGGCCCACTGTCCTGATCACCTTGTTAGAAATCAAGTGACAACCCATTCGTGGATCTGATTCTAAACTCCATATCCATTTCTATTTTTCTGTTTGCCTGTTTTTGTGCCCATAAATTCTTTCATACTATGACTTTACAATAGGTCTTGATATCTGGTAGTTTAAGTTTTCTACTTTGTTTACCAGCTCTGTTCCTAGTCCTCTGCATTTCCATATAAAGTTTACCATCAGATTGTCCATAAAAAAACCAAGCTACTGGAATTTAATGGATTGTATTAAAACTATCAGATCAGTTTGGTGATATTGACATACTTATAATATTAAATCTTTTAATCCACAGACATTTTTATTCACAAGTTGACTTTTGTAAGAGAAAACAAATCTCCATCAACACATTAAGTTATCAAACTCAAATTTAGAGTCCCCAAATGATCCTTGGGTATTTTTAATACTCATAAATGTCCCCAAACTTTTCTACTAGAGTATAAAAATGAGATATTCCTGTTAGAGTCCAAATCTGCTTTCCTTATTTCTCTAATGAGCAGGACCTCAATTTTCTTAGAAGGTGTGTTGCCATCATGGTACATGACGTACAATTTATACCTGTCTCTGCTCTTCGCTTTTCCAAACTCACCCCATGTTTGCTTATTCCAGGAAAACGTTCAAAGGCCATGCCAATGAGGCCACTGATTGTCATTGTTTCACCATAATTCCAAAAGATGTTTTCCACCGCTGAAGTGTTCACCCTGCTTCTCTGAGCCAGGAAACCCACCCTTGCCGCTGTATGCCACTTCGCAAGAGGTATCTGGACAGATTCCAAACATGCTGCCGTATCTGTATATCTTCTCAAACACCAGCGGGTAAGGGCTGCTCAGTCATCTAATGGGGAACAAGACAAAGGAAGACTCTTTCTCTCTCAGTTATGCTTGGTTAATACAGCCTGGGTGTATGCAGAATTTTAGTCTATAAAGCTAATGTGAACATTCATGTACATGCCTGTGTGAAAATGTGTTTTTATTTCTCTTGGGTAAATTCCTAGGAATGCAATAACTGTGGCATATGGCAGATGTATATCTAATAGTTGAAGAAACTGCCAAAAAGATTTGCAGAGTGGTTATTCCACTTTTAGGTTTTAAAAATTAGTATATTAGACTTCTAGTTGCTTCATATCAATTCAAACATTTGGTAGTGCCAATCTTTCTTATTCTAGCTCCTCTAATGGGTATATAATGATAATGCATTATAATTTATATTCCTCTCTCTTATGAATTTATGTAGTCTCTTTTAATGAGTTTATTGATCATTCATATATTTCCTTCTGTGAAGTGTCTGTTCAAATCTCATGTCCATTTTAACTGGCTTATTTGTTTTCCTTATTGAATAATAAATTATCTTTATTTTTCTTCATACCATATATTTATCCTAATTATAGTATATTTTGAGCACTATTGTAAATTATTTTTGAATTATTTGCTGCTACATAGATTTATCTTCACATTTAAGGCTTGTCTTTTTTTTTTTTTTTTCTTTCTTATTGGTGTCTTTTGAAGTCTTAATTTCATGAAGTTTATTTTTTTCTTTTTTTTTGTGGTTTTGCCATTTGTATTTTATCTAAGAAAACACTGCTTAACTGTAATTTTCAAAGACTTTTTTCTGTTTTAAGTTTTATATTTTTACCACCTAGAATTTGGTGTATAACGCACTTTGAGTTAATTTTTGTACATTTTGTATGTTAAGTTTGATGTTTACTTTTGGATATCCTATTGCTCCAACATTATTTGTTAAAAATTTTCTTAATTTATTAAATTGCTTTGGGACCCTTGGCAAATATCAATTGACCACGTATGCATGAGTTGTTTTGTTTATGGATTTACTATTCTGTTCTATTGAAAATTTGATATCTTTATTCCTTCACCAGTGACATGCTGTCTTAATTATTGTAGCTACACAGAAAATCTTGAAATCAAGTGATGTATATCTGCTTTGTTCCTTTTAAAATTTACTTTGGACATTCTGAGTGGTTTGCATATTAACACAAGTTTAGAATCACTTCATTAATTTCTTTAAAAAAAAGGCTGCTAGGATTTCAATTGAGATTGTGTTAATTGGATAGGTCAATTTAAAAAATTAATATGTTAACTATGTTGATTCTTCCAATCTATGAACACAGTACATATTGCCATTTATTTAGGCCTTCTTTAATATTTCTCAATACTCTACTATAGTTTTTAGGCTGCAGCCTTGCTTGTCTTTTATTAGTTACTTAATCAATTATTAGTTATTTTATATGTTGACACTATTTTAAATAGAATAATTATTTTACTTTCCAACTATTTTTCCTGTTATATAAAATACAAAAGTTTTATATACTAGCTTTGTATCCTATAACTTTAGTAAGTTAATCTATTACTTTTAGTGTTTTTTTGGTGAAATACTTAAGGATTTTCTATGTAAAGTCATGTCTTATATAAATAAAAATATTTTGACTTATTTCATTTTAATTATTATGCCTTTTATATTATTTACTTCTTGACGGCAACAGTTAGAGTCTCCAGTATAAGGCTGAATGATAATATTGAGGGCAGACTTCCTTGCTTTGTTCTTCTTAATTGTAGGAAGAAAATATCAACATATTCATCCTTTAATATGAGGACAGCTATAAATTACTCATAAATCGTTCAGTTTATGGAAGTTCTTTTCTATTTGCATGTGGCTGAAAGTTTTAAAGATGATTTGATGCCAAATTTTGCCAAATGTACCTCTGCATCTTGAAATTGTAATGTTTTTTATTCATTATGTTTTAAATATGGCAAATTACATTGATTAGATTTCTAATGTTAAACCAATCTTGTATTATTAAGATAAATTCAACTTAGTTATTCTGTTTTGGCCTTTTTATATATTACTGGATTATATTTCAAATACTTTTTTGAGGATTTCTGTGTACCTATTCATGACAGATATTGGTCAGTAGTGTTTTTTTTTGTTGTTTTTTTTAAATATAGTTGTTTAGTATGCATATTAGGTCAATTGTGACCTTTTCAAATGAGTTGGGAATTATTTCCTCTCTTCTATTTCTTGAAACAGTCTTTATAGAATTGTTATTTCTTTCCTTAAATGTTAGGGAGAATTCACCAGGGAAGCCATCTGTGACTGAATGTTTCTTTATTGGATTATTTTAAACTACTTCTATGCTTTCTAAAATTGATGAACTTACACTGTTCATACTTTCATGTTAATATATCTCTTTTTAATTAAAATAGTTGTATTGTTTTAATTATGAACAGTTTTCCTTTTTTTATCATTTAAATACACTATGGCATTTCTCACAGAGACATTTTAGATCGGATTTTCCCTTTTTTTTCTTTTGTTCCAGGAACATAAAATGCTCCTGATGACAAGCACAATGACATAAGTATATTTGTTCTCTACTGCTTAACATAGTGTCCTGTAAAATGGTGTTTAGTAAATATTTAAATGAGTGAATAAATGAGCTAATGAAAGGGTCAGTGACAAGACCCACGCTTTTATTCATTCATCTTCCCTAAGTCATTTTTTTTCTCATCTGTAACAGGAATAAGTGCATATGAATATTATTTAAGTTCAAGCCAGTTTTAAATTCCCTTAAAATACACTTATATTTTACTTGTCTATGCAAGAAAAGAATTCAACAATAATGACTTTTTATTCATAGCCTCAAGTCTTTCATCCACATAGATTTTAGTCTTTTCTTTTTATTCTCTTCAGGTAAATTTTAGTATTAATATCCACAAGTATGCCTCGAAGACATGTAATAATTTTCTGTAACAATTCCCTATTCTATTTTGTGTTTTATTTTTTATATACTTTATTGATTATGTTATTACAGTTGTCCCAATTTTTCCCTCTTTGCCTCCCCCTTTGCCACCTAGTATTCCCCATTGCCTTCATCCATGTCCATGGGTCCATGGGTCCTGCATAGAGGTTCTTTGGCTACTCCATTTCTTATATTGCTCTTAACACCCCCGACCCTCTGCCATTGATTCTGTACCTACCAATTTGTACTTCTTAATCCCTGCACCTTTTCCACCAATCTCTCCCTTCCCTCCCCAACTGATAACCCTCCAAATTATCTCCATATCTGTGATCGTGTTTCTGTTCTGCTTGTTTTTAGTTTGTTTTTTAGATTCAGCTGTTGATAGTTGTGCATTTATTGCCATTTTAATGTTCATCGTTTTTCTCTTCTTTTTCTTAAATAAGTCTCTTTAATATTTCATATACTAATAGGTTGGAGATGATGAGCTCCTTTAGTTTTACCTCGTCTGGGAAACACTTTATCTGCCTTTCAATTTTATTTATTTTTCTAATTTTTTATGGTTGTTCAAGTACCGTTGTCTCCATTTTCCTACCACCACGTTCCTCCGCCTCACCAACGCCTACTTCCCAAGCTCAATCTAACCCTTCTTTATGTTTCTCCATGGGTCCTTTGTACATGTTGCTTGACAACCCTTTCCCTTCTTTCCCCCATTACCCTCCCCCTCCCTCCCCTAGGGTTGCTGTCAGTTAATTCTTTATTTCAATGTCTCTGGTTATATTTTGCTTACTTCTCTGTTTTGTTGGTTAGGTTACACTTATAGGTGAGATCTTACGGTATATGTCTTTTACCACCTGGCTTATTTCACTTAGCATAAGCCCTGCAGTTCTATCCATGTTGTCACAAAAGGCAGGAGTGTCTTCTTTCTGTTGCATAGTATTCCATTGTGTAAATGTACTGTATTTTTTTGATCCATTCATTTATTGATGGGCACTTAGGTTGCTTCCAGCACTTGGCTGTTGTAAATTATGCTGCTATGAACATTGGGGTGCATAGGTTCTTTTGAATTGGTGTTTTGGGATTCTTAGGGTTCTCAGCAGTGGAATCACTGGGTCAAAAGTCTGCCCTTCACTTTTAAATGAAAGCTTTGCTAGAGAGAGTAATCTGGGTTGTTAGTCCTTCTCTTCATCACTGAATATTTCTTGCCAGTCCTTGCAAGCCTGCAAAGTTTCTTTTGAGAAATCAGTTGACAGTTTTGTAGGTAACTATCTGTTTTTTCCTTGCTACTTTTAAGATTCTCTCTTTATCTTTAAACTTTGGCATTTTAATTATGATGTGTCTTGGTGTGGTCCTCTTTGTGTCCAGTTTGTTTGGGGTTCTCTATGCTTCCTGGACTTATGTCTATATCCTTCACCATATTAGGGAAGTTCTCATTCATTATTTTTTCAAATAAGTTTTCAATTTCTTGCTCTTTCTCTTCTCCTTCCCCTGTGATTTGAATGTTGGGATGTTTAAAGTTGTCCCAGAGGCTCCTTAGCCTATCCTTGTTGTTTTTTTTTTAATTCCTTTTTCTTCTTGCTGTTCTGATTGAATGTTCTTTTTTCCCTTAAATTCCAAATAATTGAATTGATTCTCAGCTTCATCCACTCCACCCTTTTTTCCCTGTAAATTTTTCTTGAATGTAACTTTCTTTTTTTATGTTGTTGAAGTACCCAGTGAGTTCCTTGAGCATCCTAATAACCAGTGTTTGAACTCTGCATCTGATAGATTGCTTATCTCCATTTTGTTTAGTTGTGTTTCTGGAGTTTTGTTCTTTTCTTTCATTTGGGCCATATTTTTCTTTTTAGTCTCCTCATTTGGCAGCCTCCCTGTGTTTATTTCTGTGTATTAGGTAGAACTACTTTGACTTACTATCTTTGTAGTGTGATCTGTTGTAGAAAAGTGCACCTCTAAGTTGGATGGGACAGAGCCTTAGATAATTTCTAGGGCAAGGCAACCTGTGTGAACCAACTTGATGGAATCTCAGATATGGTGTCACTGCTCTGTGACTCTGTGTGAGGGAAGGCTCAGAAAGGGGACAATGCTGCTACCTGGGCTCTGGAGTATTGTCTGGTGCTAGACACTTCAATTTCTCCCCATTTGCCACTGGCGCCTTTCCAGCTGCTGTCCCAGTGCTGAAGCTCAGGGGAGTGAGTCTGTGTAAGTCCTAAGCTTTTTTGCAGATCCTTTAATAGGTGATTTCTGAGAATCCCAGTTTCTTCCACCACGCCAACTCCCACTGATTTTTACAGCCATAAGTTATGGGGACTTATCTTCCTGGCACTGGAACCCTGGGCTGGGTGGTCTGATCTAGGTCTGGGATCCCTTGATCCCAAGGTATCTCTCTCCCCTGAGGTATCCCTCCTGATTTTTATCCATCGCACATGGGTGTGGGAACATGCATCCTGTGTCTCTGCCCCTCCTACCTGCCTGGATTAATGTGACTTCTTTAATTCCTTGGTTGCTGAATTTCTATTCAGCTCAATTTTCTGATGATTCTGAATTTAGTTTTAATTTTTGCTGTGGCTGTGCAAGGACACAGCCATGTTTACCTATGCCTCTACCTTCTAGTCTGTGTTTTAGTCATGCAGTTTAGAGATAGAAGGGGCTAGGAAGATATCTAATAAAACCTCACCACTATGCGAAACAATTAATTGAGTCTCATAGAATATAAGTGGGGTTTTTTTTTTTGTATCTCTGTGACCTCTCGCTAAATACAAAGTCTCTTAGTAACAATAGAATGGTTACTGAAGGTGACAATAGAACTATTGTCTAAAGGCTCTTTCTTTCTTCCTCATGTTCCCATACCTTCCAGAACAGAAATATTAAGACTAAAAGAGATTTATAAAATAACTGTGTTACAGTATCAGAGGTTTAACTATGTCAATCAATATAAAATCTTAAAAATCAGGTATAGTTTCCCCCACCCCCATGCATACACTGTGGTATTTCTACAGTGTAAGATCAAAAAGTATTTTCTAATTGTTTTTTCTTTAAAATATTATTTATTTCAATGTCAATCTCAGGATATCAAACAGACCATATTTCCTACAACTAAGTTCCACAGTGAATTTGAAATGACTTAATGTTGTGATTCGATATGCATGTATATGTATAAACCCACAACAATGTGTAATTCTTATTCAATACAAAATTTGTTTTATTTCCCTAGAACAAACAGTAACCTTCCTTCCTTGAGCCATAAATTTTATAGTTAATATATCTATTTATTTTTTTTCTATCATTTCTATAAGAAAACGCAAATAGATAAGGATACTAAATTAGACACAGCTAACCTGAGCCACTGCCTATAACTTTTGACATTAAGTGATTTTTTCCTAAAATAAAGTGATTTTCCATAAATGTCTCCATGATTAACACAGTAATATTTTTTAGGGCTTATCTCATAAAGTAAACTAGAAAAAATATCTATTTTAGTTGTCCAGTAACTGTATGCTATTATGGAACTAGGTCTTGAATTTCCACAAATAGATGGAAACAATTGGTAGGCAGCTATTTCCTGTGAAGTGCAGAAGCACAACAGAGGCACATCGATAACATTGGTGACAGATAATTAAATTGTTCAATTAGTGTCCATTTAGAATCTTGCCTCTCTTTAATAGTGTCTGACAGTGCTTTTAGTGTGTCACATGTTAATTGAGAGTGGTTGGTGAAAAATAAAAACTGACAAAACATTTTTTTTTAGTTTAATAGAGGTATTATATGTGTGAGAGATGAAAATAGACAGAGAGGGTGGAGGAAAATGAGAGAAAAGATCCATCTGGTCTTTCATTTTACATATATTTTTTATATAGTCTTAATAATATTTCTGATTTTTCACCTAGGAAGGAAGAGAAAATACAATAGAACTAGCATTTATTTTTTAGAGTTGAGATACTTCTCTTAAACTTCTGATTTAAAAAGTTACTGTATAACGTTGAGAGGACTTAGGCTCCTTTTAGGAAATGGCCCAGGACTATCTGTTTTCTTTTTTGTCCTGACTGTGTGTGAAATTGTAGATAAAAGGCAGAAGGAAGAAATGAAAAAGACAAAAAAATATTGTGAAGAGCAGAAATAAAAGATTTGAATTCATAAATCACTACAGACTCATATTTACAGTCTAAAAAGGGAAATTGTTTGCACATACTTTGAAACACTTAATTATCTTTTTTTATAGGATCTCAACTTCCCTTGGTTTTAAATTGAGCTTGTATTAATAAAATAGGTCTCTTTGAAAGTTACATCAATTCATAAAGTCATTAATATATTATAGTAAATAAGTGTATTATGGTAATGTTCCACATAGATAGAGAGGTGCCAACTTGCCTATAGACATACAGATGGGGGGTGGAGTCCAGCTTTGTCTCAGGCAGTCTTGTTTCAAGTCTTTGCTCCTCATCAGAAAATAATGTTGCCTCTCATCTTGCAGAACTATTTAATGTTACAACTCTTTGGTTGCATTGACACCAATCCCTTTCAGAAGGACTTATCTTGGGTTCTGCATATGTTATGGTTCTAAAGTTGTCATTCCTGTATCTTAAGATATATTTTGGGGGACTTAGAAGAGATAAGACGTAAGGATTTCAGATGCTCAGCCATTTTGTTGCCACCTCATTATTTCTAGTAGGAGAGGGGGTGTTGCTGAACATTGATTATAACCAATTATTCTATCTTAATAATTACCAAATTTATAACTAGATCTTGAAAATAGCATACAAAATATATTTTCCATATTGAGTAAATTATCCTTAATTTAGATTACCCCTGAGTGAAACATGTATACAAAATTAATACTGAGTCAAAATTAATATATTTGTAGGAACATGGGACTTTAGTGATAATAGTTAATTAGAAAAACAATACAATTATTTTTAGTAGCATTATGGAGAACATTAAATTATATTTCTATTCTTGAACGTACCTCATGTACTTAAATAATAAAGAATAGATAAATTTTATTTTAAAGAAATTTAGAAAGCCCTTTGAAAAATATAGCCACAGATGTTTTATGGCAGAAAAAGTTAATACATAAACTTATATGGAAACAAGAGACAGAATAACTAATCTCTAAAAAATAATAATAGGAGAATACATGTTTGAAATCTTTGTGAAAGTGATCAAATTGCCTCTTTGGAATTTTTATGGAAAAATTGTTTTAACTTTATAAATAAAAATAAAATAGTTAAGCAGTGGCTTAAAAGGATAACTAATATTGTGTGGAAAGTTATCAATAAACAGCTTGATTTTTATGCTTCCTTTATTTATAGCTCCCATATCTCCCATACCTCATGTATGTGTGTGTGTGTGTGTGTCTGTGTGTGTGTGTACATATATGAGTTAATGGGTGTAAATGTGTTACGCTTATTTGGGACTCAGTTTAATTAGATAGGCAGTTGATTGTCTCATTATTTTCAGAGTCCTCTATTGTTTTTATTTAAAATAACAAGTTCTTAAAACCATAGCTTATTTTGTCTCCTGCAAGTCAGTTCATTCAAAGGGGCTCATTGGTTTGTTTGTTCTGGTCGTTAGAGGAGCAGAGAGACATTTTACAATTTAATTATAAAAGCAATATACTTTGTCCAATACCCCAAAATATTTATTTTTCTAACAATTTCTGAAAGCACATCATAATTAACAGCTATCTGAATTATTTTGAAAAGTTATACAGTAATGTTAAAACAGTATTTATTACAATAATTTTAATATTAAATACAACTGTGATGCTATTCTGCTGTGCTCTCTGAATTTTCTCTCTGCATTTTCTTGAAAAATATGTTAGTCCTAAGTCACATTTACTGACTCCAGAAATAAATTCTCAGGACAGTGTGTTTGAATAGACACTAAATTTCAATCAGACAAGCTACGGAGATAAGATAATTAGATTTCTCCTCCTTATCAACTCCAGCGATTGTGAAAACAAGGCTCATATTTTAAGTTATGACATATTCACTTGGTGATATGTATTATTGTAATTCACTAGGTCATTACTTATCTTCATTTGGTTTATTAACACAAAGTCTGAGACAGTGATGGGGCAGTGGGGGAGGGGTATTGCCTGATGCTTAAGAGCAAGGGGGATTCCTGAGGTTGGTAGGGTTTCTTTCCCTCCTACGTTCTCTCTTTCTTTTTAAACTTTTCTTTTAAATTGTGGGCTAGCAGCTGCATGAATTCCTTGGTTTCATGCAGTGAAATTGCATATCCCTTAGGATAAAAATGGTTTGAAAAGGAGATGGCAGGCCTGTTGGTTTGGCTTTGATGCAAATAACAGCCCTTGTATCCTTCAGTTTTTGTCACTTTTGTAGGTTGTCTGCTTACATTTTCCCAGGACAGAGAAGGAAACCTATTTTGACCCCAAAGGAAATGTACAAATAAAAATACTAAGCTTAGTAAATGCTATTTTTCCAATAGAAATGTATGTATAGTCTTAGTGGCTTTGCATTTTATATATGTTGCCAGAAAATATCTTTTTCTGCTGCTGCTCCAGTGAATTCTTTAAAGGTGAGACTGTTAATTCTGGGTGCCAGGACAATGACTGAGGAAAATGTCAAAAAAATAATTAAAAGTCACGGTTTAAGTTTCAGGTTTTTACTTGGGAATATTACTGATTTTACATCTCTTTATTGGATTTAACAGGTAGTAGCTGTCAGAGTAACTGGTAACATTTTAGGTGATTAGTAAAGTGAGTGACAAAGTCCTTCATGGAACCCTGCATCCATTCCGGAACACCTTTCCCTTTTATTTCCCCACTGCAGAGACTGAAAACACTAACTACTCACCTTCTCAACCCCTAGTCAGATCCAGTCATGTGACAACTTTCAGGCCTGCGACATTAGCAAAGCCTATAGAATGGCTTCCAGAAAAGCTTTCCTAACAAAAAGGAGAGGGTACCATGGCTTCTTCCCTCTCTTGGCGCTTCGAATGGCATATACTATACGCAACTTCAGGGGCCATTTTCTCAACATGAGAAGGTTAAAAAAAAATCACAGAGAACTTCTGTTGATGGGTGTCATGGGCATGAGATATGCGAGCTACAACCCTGTGAAAAAAGGTCTGGCTGCTTGCCGTAGAGAGCGGGGCAGCAGACAGCTTCCAACCTTCGCATCTTCAGGGTCTAACTCAGCTGCTAAGGGCTTCCTGGACTCAGGCCACACTCTTCCAGTGACAGAGGAAAATGGAGTTTATATCTGGAGACAGACCCAGCTGTTTTAGGCCAACAAAGGATCTTCTGAAAGGGAATATTAACTCTAATGCTCCCCATCAGATTGGATGAGCTTCTGTAGGGTATGCATCACAGTTTTATTTACCCAACCGTTCTTGCCACTTCTCCTCAGAGGTGATGATCGCAACTAAACGTCTTTCACCCCAAACTCCATCTGAGCTTCTCTTACAGAGAACTAACCTGCAATAATGGAAATATATATATATACATATTTTTTTCATTTACTTTACTTTCAGACATTTTGGTATGTGAGAAAACAATGTATTCAAATCAATGTATGCAAAGTTCATAGTTAGCTGCTGCTAAGTCATTCTTAACTGTTACAGGGAGACAGTTCCAGAAATTTTAAAGTACTTTCTTCAGTTTTCAGAGGAAAGTAGTAGTATTTATATCTTATAAATTATTACAAATAAGAGGAACTTCAAATATCATTTGCTCCAAAGTCCTTATTTTATTAATTAGATATCTGAGGCCCAGGAATGTGGACAAGGATTGCAGTAGATCCCAGACAAGAAGCCAAGAAAGAAGCCGCACCAATCAATTTATTTAATGAATTACTTCTTTCTAGAATAATGCAGCTCCTTTATTGTTTCCCCACATTGCACACTGTGATCTAAAGCAGCTGTTCTCAAGTATGGTCTCTACACTAGCAGTGTCAACATCACCTGGAAACTCATTAAAAATTAAATACTTGTACATCTATGGTCATTGTAACATTATTAACAATAGCTGATATTTGGAAGCAGCCAAAGTGCCCATCAGCAGATGAGTGGAAAAAGCTGTGTTACATTTTACACAATGAAATACTACTTGGTCATAAAAAGAAGAAAATCTTACATTTTTGTAGAAACATGAATGAACCTAAAAGATATTATGCTAAGTGAAATGTCAGACAGAGAAAGACAAATACCATATGATTTCACTTATATGTGAAATCTAATGAACAAAATAAGCAAACAAAATAGAAAAAGATTCATAGAATACAGATTAAGAACTTCCAGGGGGAGGGATGTTGGGGGCTGGGTGAAAAAGGTGAAGTGATTAAGCAGTACAAATGGGTAGTTGCAAAATAGCCACAAAGATGTGAATTACAGCATAAGGAACATAGTCAATAATATGAAGATAAATAGATATGGATCCACGTGGTGACTTGAAACAGTGGAGGGACCACTCTGTAAAGTACATGATTTTATAACCACTTTGTTGTATATCTGGAATTAACACAGAATACTACTGAATTAATATTGAATGCAAACAGTAATTGAAAATAAATTAAAAAAATAAATGCAGCTTTTGGGATCCTACCATGGTCATACTGAATCAAAAATTCTTGAAAGGAAGAAGTGAAACTAGTAACATGTGTTTTAACAAGAGCTCCAGGTGATTCTGATGCATGCTAAAGTTTAGGGACCTATAACCTAGAGAAAGAGCTACTGCTGATAGAAAAAGTCAGAAGAATTTGCTCCTAGTCCCAGATAACCTACAAAATACTGGTATGATTCGATACTGCCACTCTCTGCACCCTAATTTACTTACTAGAGAAAGAGGGAATGGTGCCAAGTCAAGATTTTTACCAATGGACTTGCATAAGTAAGAGTACTCCAGAGAAATGTTACCAATAAAGAATGTATGTGTGAGAGACAATTATTAATAATATTCTATTATATTTACAGTTTTAACATAGCAAACCACGGTGACTTACCACTTGGCAGAAAGCACATCATTCTACCTTTATAATGATTCGCTTTCTGCTAATACATTGTAAAAGCAAGTAGTACAGTTCTGTTAGGTGTTAGGAACCATATTACCTTGTTTCAGGGACTGTAGCCTTGCCAACAGGCGAGAGGGCCCCAAGGCTGGAGATGAGCAAGGAGGCCTGGGAAAAAGAGGCCACTGAGGAGACAAAACCCGTCCTTCGGGCAGGGGCACAGCCCCTGCCGCCCTCACATCACCCTGTGTGGCTCCAGAGGATGGCTGGTCAGTCAATGATGGGTTAGACCCCTCAATGAAAGAGGCAACCTAAGGCAGGCACAGCCGCATGGGAGCCATCAGGGAAGAACTTGGGGGACACAGAGAAGGGGCAAGACCCTCCCCTCTTGGCTTTGTTATGGCCAGGGTCCTCATTCTAACTGAAAGAAGTCTCCTTTTCTCTTGGCTGCTTGGCCTAGCGGCCTGGCTGGTCTGTGAAACAATCTGAAGGCAGGTATAGCCCTGAACTGAATCAGGCAGATCCCAGGGACAATTAGACCTGGAAAAAGAAATGCACTAAATCTTCTGAAACTTACTTTGCTAAGAATGCTCTTGAGTTAATGAGTACTAATGTTGGGGACCACTTTGTGAGGCATTGGGAACTGTAGCCCCACAAAGGAATACATTGTATCCACTGAAGCTTGCTCTGCTTGCACTGCCCTGATAAGGAAAAACCAGGTGTCTTACTTCATGGCAAGGAGACAATTTCTGAGTTCCGAAAACTGTGTCTTAATGGGCATCTGGTGCCAAACTGTCTGCCGGACCTTGATTTAAGACAAACCTCTGTATTTCTTCAATTTATTATCTATAGCCCTTTGATGTAGATTGATAGGCTTTGTATGCATGCTGTATATGCCTGTGCATATCATTCTCAATAAAAGCCACTTCTAAGGAAGGGCTCAGGGCATTCTCCACTAGAGGGAATCACCAACCCCTTCTCTTAACAGGTGAATTGTGTCTGGTATGATTTATTTACCCATCTGTGGTGACCTGGAGGGATTCTGTGGGACCAGAGTGCCTCTCCCTACAACAGTTAGGAATCACCTAAAAGATTCCAAGATAATTCTTCCTTTGTTCCCAGTACCCAATACCCTCCCCACTGGACTTTCATCATAGAGAATGTATCAAAAATTGACTTTTAATAATTAAGTTGCAATTGCCCTGTCCTTTCTAGCTTATACAGTGATAACACCTTTAGAATCCCTTAAGTATACAACACAGAGCAATAAAGCACTGCAAACATTAGAATACGAACTATGAAACAATCAATGCTTATCAGTTAGCACAAATGTGTGTATTAAATAGAGCACTTATGTGTTCACCACCTACTTCATGCAGGTACACACACACACACACACACACAGCAGCGGGGGTGGGGGGAGAGAGAGAGAGAAATTTATTTTAAAGAATTAGCTCATGTAATTGTGGAGGCCAACAAGTCCAAAACTTGCAGAGTGGGCCTGCGGGCTGGAGACCCAGGGAAGAGCTGTAGCTACAGCTCTAGAGCTCAGGTCTGAAGGAAGCCTGGAGACAAAACTCTTCCTCAGAGGCCTGTTGTATTTTAAAGCCTTCATCTAATTGGACAAGGCCCACTCACATTACTGAGAGTTAATCTACTGATTCAAATGTTAAACTCATCTGAAAAGTACCTTAACAGCAATATCCAGACTGGTGTTTGCCCAAATATCTGGGTACTGAGGCCTAATCAAAGTGACATATAAAATTAACCTCCATAGGATCCTTTGAATAAATATAACATTATACAGAAGCCCATATGTAAAACAAATAAAAGCTCAATGATTGAACCAAGATGAGTCCCTGGAATATTTACAGTCAACAATTCCCCGTTTCCACACTTCCACTTTCCATCACTAAGGGAACTTGCATAATCTGCAAGGATTTGTTGATGTACTATTTAGAAACTACATAGACACCTATATAAGGGAGCTGGTGTCAGCTCTCAGAAACTACCTGATGTAAAAAGATGCCAGGCAAGTCCCTGAAAAATCTTTCCTTTACTCTAAATTTTTATAAATCTGTATTTTTTTGTTACTTGCTTAAGTTTATGACAAATTCCTGCTTATCAAGCACTTCTCTCACCTAAGAGCATATTTATTATAAACAGCAATTATTTTGACTACCTACTTTATACAGGGTTCTCTGCTAGGTTTTGTTGACACATTTTTAAGAAACCCACTTAAAAATAGCAAAGGCTATTATTATTCACTCCATGTATGAATTTTTACAGATTTCAAATAATGGTGTAAAGAATCAGTAAAATTTTAATATAATAACATGATATGTCTTAACATAATAAAAAATGTCAAAGTTATAAACTTTTAAATTAAATCAAGCAACTCAGAATCAAGGATCTTCACTATAAAGTTAAACAGTAACATTTCTGAAACAAAACCTCTGGTACTACCATTTCAAAATTATTTTGCTAATTTTGTCTAAATGTAATTAACTCCAAAATATCTGAGAGTGTTCATATGAAAAGAATATTCTTCTTCCTAGTTATGAGCTCTTAAATGTTTTTTATATGTGAATCCAAGGCACTGTAGAGATTAATCAGGAACCGGAATATAGGTCTGCACTAATTGCATTATTTCCAAAACATTTTTAATATAACAATAATTGCTTTGTATGTAGATGACTTTTTGAGTAGTTAGAAGCTCATTAGATAGTGAAGCTAATGGTATTTTGCCATAATCTTTCTTGTATTTCATATTATTAAGATGAAATACCCTGTGTTCTCTAAGAGTAATATTTAGATCGACATTTTATATTACCTCTAACCATAACAATGCGTTGTTCTTTCCTTCATTATAGGTAAAGGAAAAAAATTCAAAGAGCCCATGTGATGTTAAGGTCATACAAGTAGTAAGTAGAAAAGCCTAGATTTGAAACCAAGTTTACCTACAGCGGCTTGAGGTCTGATTCTAACAAATGGCAGTGATATGACTGTACAAACCAATTACTCATACCTGGATGAGAAAGGAGACTTGGAAAGAAGAGACAAGCTCTTGAAAAGAGAGAAAAGGATTCCATCAAGATGACAAATTGAGCATATTTGTCCACTTCACATCTCACCTTATATTTCATTGAAATCACAGAAAATAGAAACTTAAAGAGTAAGTTCATAAGGGCTCCATTTCCAGGATAACAGTGTGAAGAGCTCTGCAAACCCACTAATCAATGGAATAAGCAAAGCTAACAAAAATTATTTGTTTAAAAAAAACAAAAAAGAACAAAACCTTGTCTCTGGAAATTGTGGTAAGAGCATACAGCAAATAAACATTTACTCAAAAATAAAGTTAAGAAGTTCTTGCTTCTCTAAATAAGAACAGTGAGAGACTGTGGCATGGCATTTAAACCATAACCCATGGCTTCTTTCCACCCATCAAGCTCATCTGTATTGCAGAGAGATGTGGCGAAGAGGATGGGGCCTCCTTTTCCTCCAGCTTTCAATCAAGTTTTACCTTATCTCACCAGGAGGCATAAGCCATCTCTAATCAAGATACAAGTTGTGTTGCAGCCTCTCTAGGTTGTGCAGGTCCAGTCAAGACTCAGGTAGACAGAAGAAGATGCGTGGAGTCATGGGGATACTTGACATGCCTTTATTCGGGAGAGTCACACAAGCTACAAGCCCATGTCTATGTTGGCACCCCTACTCCCTCAGTTTCTCTCTCTTTCTCTCTCTCTCAAGATCCTACCCCTTAAGTACTAGCCCAAAGAAAGCTGGCTTCCGGCCAGAAAGTGAAGTAACCTAGCATGAGTTGCGCATGTGAGCCTACTCAAGGCGAAGGGGCAGTTTATCACAGCCAGGCTCAAGGCTGTTAGAACACTGCTTTATCAGACTCCTTCAAGGTTGTGAAAAGCTGCTTCCTCCAGCTACCCATGCTTCTGGGTGAGGAAGCCAGACTGCCTCCACTTAGCCTACACAGTTAAAAAGGCTAGATTCCTGGTGCCAGCTAATAGTTGGGGGGTTTCTTCTTCCTCCCAGTCCCTACCCAAAGCACAAAAGCTCTCCCCCATGTAAAGCAAGCTGAGAATAGTCAAGGCCCTATAGCCTTCACCTCAGCTCATTCTTATTTCATAGGTTCCATTCTGGGAGATGGAAGCCAAAGAGAACCAGAGGCTACTGCCCCACCTGGAACCCAGAGTAGTGGCTCAGAGAGTTTTCCCAAGGGAAGAGGAAGTCCATCAGAAAAGCGAACTCTGAAGCTCTCCCTAAAGTAACCTACTATTATGTGAAATATAGTTCCAAATGTAGGGTGCTCTCAAAAACAATCAATCCCCTAAATTAAAGAGCAAAATAGGCCATCTAATTTTCCGCAGAAACCACAGAGAGAAACAGATGTAAAAAGCTTTCTTAGGGACAGTAGAAACCTTAAAGACTGGCCTTGAAACTACCACTGTCCAAATTTAATAGAACCAGATTGCTAAGCAATTTATGTTTCAGGGTGATGTTAGGAACAATAGAGAAATTAGCTAGTAATTAATAAAGCATAATGGGCAGGGTATAATGTCAAAGGAATCAGATGGCTTAACAGAGAAATCAGAGAAAGAGACAGTCAAAAGAGCCCTTTGTCAGTCCTGGGTGAACGTACACATGCCCAAGGCTAAATCTTCTGAAGAGTGATGTCAAAGACTTCATAATGAAAGGGAAACAGACTTCATTAAGTAGCTTAGTAAATCCACAAAACAAGCACACAAAGAACAACAAAAACAGCACCAGAGAGAAGGGGGGGGAATCAGTGTCCATAGTTGCTATATTATGCAAAATGTCTAGTATTTAACAAAATAAATGATGAGACATGCAACTCATGGCCCATACATAGGAAAAAAGTCATCAACAAATATTGCCTGTGAGAGGGACCAGATGTTAGATTTAACAAAGACTTGAAAGTAGTCATTATAAATATGTTAAAAAACTAAAGAAAACCATCTTTAGGGTGGTAAGGGAAGGTATGAAGTGCAGAGCCATTATTTTATCAAACAAAAATCAATTAAGATATAAAAGTTTTTAAAAGAACTAGATAGAAGTTCTACATTTGAAAACTACAACCGAGATAAAAAGTCATTAGAATGCTCCATAGTAGATTTGAATTAAAAGAGGAAAGAATCAGTACCCTTGAAGATAGATTGATAGAGATTATGCAATCCAAAGGATAGAGATAAAATAGAATGAAGAAAAATGAACAGATCTTCAGAGCAATGTGGGGTCCCAACACACATGTATGTGAAGTACCTGGAGGAGAGGAAAAAAAAAACCAGAAAAATATATGAATATGGCTGAAAACTTCACCAGTTTGTTGAAAGACATTAACCTACATATCCAAGAAGCTTGATTAAACTTTATGTAGGATAAATTCATAAAGAGCACATCAGACACATTATAGTAAAACTGCTGAAAGATGAAGAGAAAGAAAAAAATCTAGACGTAGGACAAGAAATGGCTCATTTTATACAAGAGAACCACAAAAAGTTTTAGTAAAATTCTTTTTTTAACATAATAGGACTTTTCTTTTTTTAACTTTTTAAAAATTTTTATTTATTTATTTTTAGGCAAGGGAGGGAGAAAGAGATGGAGAGAAACATCAATGTGTGATTGAATATTGCATGTCCCCTACCAGGGACCAGGCCAGCCATCCAGACATGTGCCCTGCACTGGGAATCGAACTGGTGACCCTTTGGTTTGCAGGCCGGCACTCAATCCACTGAGCCACACCAGCCAGGGCTTAAGTAAAATTCTTATCAGACACAATGGAGGACAAAAAAATATGAATGACATATTCAAAGTTCTCCAAAAAAAAGAAACGGGTTAACCAAGGATCTTGTATCCAAAAACTCTCTCTCAAAACTGAATGCAAAATGGACACATCACCAGATAAACAAAAACTGAAAGAATTTATTACTAGCAGATCAAATTTATGGGAAATGCCAAAAGAATTTCTTCAGGTTGAAAGCAAATAAACAAATAGAAATTGGAACCCACAGAGGAAAAACAAAGGGCAACAGTAAAGGTAATTGTATAATTATAAAAGACAATATATATGCATATTTTTTTCTTTTAACTAAAAATTTTAAAGCACATGCATTAAAAATGTGCTATTATTGGGCCAATGAGTGGAAATATAATGTATTTGACAATAATAGTACAAAGGAGGCAGGTGGGAATACAGTTGTGTTGAAGTAAGGAAATGACACCAGTTGATTACTCAAACTCACAGAAACGACAGACTATAGCCAGGAATGATAAATAAGAAGGTAAATATAGCACACTCTAAGATATATACTTGCTCTCATTTCTTTTCACAGATTGTTAAGTATACATAAAGTTATATAAATTAATAATTATGTATTGTGTCTGTAACACATATATGTATTATACATGTTTTGTTTATGTGTGTATAATAGCACAAAATGGAGAAGGAGTACATTCTATAAAAATGACATTTCTATATATCACTGAAATTAGTATAAATCAGAAGTAAAATAAGTTAAGATTTATAGAATAAGCCTGGGACAACTACTGAGAAAATAGGTCAAAATATAGGAAAAATATCACTAAAGGAATAAAAATATTATACTAGAATATATTCATTTAATGCAAAAAAAAGTAATAAGGGAGGAGTAAGTGAACAAATAAAACATGAAATAGAGAAACAAAAGTGAAATGGTAAATGTATACCTGACTTTATGAATAATAGCATTATAAAAGTGGTTAAACAAATTCGATCACATGGCAGTGATTGTCAGATTATACTTAAACAACAATAACTATATGCTTTTTACAAGGGACAGACTTTTGATTCAATGAAATAAATAGGTGAAAGTAAAAGGATTGAAGAGAATATATTATGCAAATAGCAACCATTAGAAAGCTGGATGACTATTCTAATATCAGACATATAGACTTTAAAATAAATTCAATTACCTTTTCTAAGGCTCAGTACTTTCTTTTTTAAAGTAGAGTGAGTAGGGTCAGGGTGGCGATTTTCTTGAATATGTTACAAAGTAATTATGAGAATCATGGTGTTAACATTAAACAAATAATAAAGTGCTAAGATAATATGTGAATAGCACTAATAAAGTATATGTTAAAACCCTTAAATAAACTGAGGCATCTGTGAAAAATGCTCATTTCACTTCTCTACCTTACTATGGCAAACCTTAATTCCATTTCCTTTGTCTGAAGAAACGTTGACAAATTACATGCCTCTATACATCATTAAAAATTATTTCAGAACATGTAGGGTTATGAATATGCTATCCCTGGATAAATGCCATCCAAGTATTGTTAAAATAGTTTAAGACTCAAGATTTTGTGTTGGTCTTGATGGAGTTTTGAAGCTAAGCAGTTAACTTAGAAATAAAGCAACATGATAGTTTTTAAGTCAAAAATAACAAATAATATCGGATGATATTGCTAAATATGTTTGAAACCTTGCTTTTGCATAGCAAACTATTTTTTTTTACCATGAAGCAAAGCTTCTGGAGGACTCTTTCGTATTTAATATTTATAGCAACTGAAGAATGCCCCAACATGACAATTGGCACTGAGCTCCTCCTCCTTTCAAACTTCTCAGAAAATAAAAATGACAGAATCAGTGATCGTGTCTCTGAATCTGATCTGTCTACTTGGATCCTTCTGCTTTCACTCATATTCAACACTTGGACTCACAACTCCCATAAGGAAACAGTATTTTCGTGTCCCTTGGAGATTAAAGAGCTTCTGGCCACTTATTTTTGCTTTCCCTTCTCATTAATCATTAATCCGAATCTCATTACACTCCTATCCACACTCTAATTCTTTGCCTCTTTGTTCAGTCTCTTCTCTGGAAAGATTTATATCAAAATGTTATGCTTTCTTTCAAATGTGCAATTTAAAAGTTAGATTATTTAAGAATGTTTAAGTGTTGACATCTTCGGACATATATGCTTTGTATTAAATCTGAGGAAGATAATTTGCTTGCCTAATATTTTATAATAAGATTTAACACTATAAAGAAAAAACTGGGTTTTTAATCATTGACTGAGGTAACAGTCCACAGATTGCTTAATTTATAGGTGAATTATTAGGAAACAAATGAAGCTGGGTATAAATGCAAGTAAATATAAAATATATTTAAAACCATCAAAATTTGGATTTGTAAAAAAATCCTTGAAATTAATTACTATATCACTCTAAATTCCAAAATGTGCTTGATTTCACATTATTTGTTTATTCATTTATTAACTCATTTAAATATTAATTGAAATATTACATGGTGTGGAAAAGATAAAGCTATACATTAAATGGGATTGTTGTTTTAGAAGAGTTCTGGAATAAGCCACACAAACAACTAATCTCATTATGTTACAGCTATATTGTATATAAGCATGTGTGCTATAGCTTTTATTTTAATTCAGAATACTACTTAAAACTTTTAATATTACTAGAATGAATATTATCATTTGAGTCAAAAAGAATAACAAACAGAATGTCATATAAGAAATGGAGTTTTTTTACAAAATTATTAAAGCACTTTTTCTCAAAAATTAATAATTATCTTGCATTGCTTCATTATTTTAATTTACAATTTCAATAACCTTATTAAGAGACAATATTTCAGTTAACTCTAAGTGTCCATATTCCTAGTTTGATGTTCTGTGTTAACTGTAATTGAGTTCTGTAGTAGTAGGCCATAGATAAACAAGTAAATAAATAAACAGTGCATATATGCAAACTGAGACTTTGTTTTTGCCACACCACCTTTAGGAGCTGTAAAACCTTGAGAATCAAAATGGGTGATAGATGTATCTGCAACAGCAACTAATTAGTGAGGTAAATTGAACTCCACCTTTGTTCCAATGAAATACTTAAACAGTGCAGACTGTCTCTTTTTCTCCATGTCCCTTTACAAATGCACATATTTATTGTTAGGTCAAATATTTACTCAGACTACATTTACATGTCTAAATAAAATGTAATTTATTTTGTGTTACTGATATAAATTCCTTTACATTTTCATACTTTTCAGTACAGTGGAGAAAACACCTAAATTTCAGTGCACTTGGGTAAACATTGTGGTTACAATCATTTGAACAGTTCTGCTAGGTAAATGCTTAGCATATTTAAATAAAAATGCCCAGAGTTTTACCTTTACAAGGTAGTATCCAAGTGTTTTGTAAGGTAATATGGTAATTAAGGGAGCTGGTAACCAAATATAAATATATGTCTTCTGAATAATCTTTGGATTTTACTGAGAGGTGACTGGTCTGGGTTCTTCACTAAACTTCTGTCTACCGGAAGTTTGGCTAGCATGCTCTTTGAGGATTGCCGCTGGTACAGCTCACGGTTTCTTTCCCTTGTCTTGACAGGGCCTGATAGTCTTCTCTGGGAGATTTGAGCTCATCTAGTTCTCCTGGGCACTGGCGCGTGTCCTGAGGTCTGGCTGTGACCACATGGGTGCCCACATGGGTGCCCAGAATAAGCCCATTGTGAGTCCTCTGCTAAAAGAAGGCTTTGACTATGTCGGGAGAAACAACCTCTATAAAACTTTACAGATTTAAAAATGTTTTTGTCATATTTTAAACTATAACAATATATAGAGATGTGCATAAAATATGAATAAATTGTGTGAAGAATAATTATAATACAAACATTAATGTAACCACCATCCAGGTCAAAATTAGAACATTTCTAACACTCTTGAAGCCTCTGTGCACCCCTACAAACCGCCCTTCTTCTCCAGCCCCCAGAGGTAACCACCACCATGATGACTGTGGCAGGTAATTTATTAATTTCCTGAAAAGATATAACACTGAAATATATATACATAAACCATATAATTTATAATTTAGTGTTTCCCGCTTTTAACATTTACACAGATAAATTTTATCGTAAATACACATTTGTGTCTTCTTTCTTACACTTAAAATTATATTTGCAAAATTCATCCATGTTGTACCTAGCTTTGGTTTATTATTATTATTTTTTACTGAAGTTTTATTCCATTGTGTGAAAAAATAAAATAACTTTGAAGTAAATTGTAGTATATTCCATTGTATGGAAATATTAAACTTAATTTTAACTTTTGATGAGCAATGTTTTTCCAACTTCGAACTATTATAAGCAACACAACTCTTTGAATTACAATATGGTATGTCCATGCACCAGGATCTTTAGGCTAAATAACCGCAAGTTAAATTATTGAGACAGAGACACACAAATCTTCAACGTTAGTAACAATTACAAACTGTTTTCCAAAGTGGTTGCGCCAATTTAAATTCCTACCAGCAGTTTCAGAAATTTTTAGAGAGTTAGGATGGAGCATGAGCCAGCAAGAAAAACTACTTGCATTGCCACAGTTTAAAATATATTTATTTCCACACTCACATCATGGTCCAGCAGAGGGCCATCTATGTATTATATAATACATAACGTATGTAATATAAATGTAAATATATAAACACAGGGACATACTTACATACACAGGTCCTTGCAGAGTCCCCCATTCTGCCTGCTCTCAGATCCGGGCTCCTCTGAAACTGAAGAGTCGCCCTTGTTGAAGAGATGTGCACCATGCACTGGGCGCTGGACCGCTATAAGGCAGGGCCTAAGGACTTGGGGAGCATGCTGCATGAGGATGACTTGCCGAAGCTGCAGTGTGGCGTGGAGCCCTGCCTGACTCAGGCGCTGCACCTGACCCACCATTTGGTGCTCACAGTGGCCTTGCTGCCATGCAACAACTAGCATCTGGGTGCAGAAGCAGCTCTAGCGCTTGACACAACAGGTAGAGGCACTGGGCGTGGGGACTTGGCTATCCCGCACACCTGGCATGGCCAGCCCCTGGCCTGCATCCTGGGTCCCAGACCTCATGCCTGGTCTGGGCAATGTACACTTCCCCGGTTGCATCACCTTCTCACTGTTGGGTGTGGATCGTGAGGAAACCAGGAGATCACAAGGAAGCCAGAGAAGAGATGAGAAGGACCTCAATCTTGTGTGTCATCAAAAATGAGCCCTCCCTGGTGGTGTGTCTCAGTGGGTTGAGCACCTGCCTGCAAACCAAGGTGTCTCCAGGTTTGATTCCCAGTCAGGGCACATACATGGGTTGCAGACCAGGTCCCTGGTTGGGGGTGTGCGAAAGGCAACCGCTCATTGATGTTTCTCTCCCTCTCTTCCTCCCTCCCTTCCTCTCTGTCTAAAAATAAATAAATAAAATCTTAAAAAAAAAAAGGGAATGGGCCTCAGACAGGGGCAGGTCCAGGTGAAAACTCCCTTGAGGCTACTGAAAACTCTCTGCCACAAGAGCCCTCAGTTCTTGCCTGATGAGCTTCACCTGCCAGTCCTATCTGTCACTCCTGTTTCAAAGTTTTGTGGGGACAGGGTGTAGCTCTATGGCCCATGCTGAGCTGTCATGCTGAGATGGGGGGATGGTCAGCCTGAGCTCCAGCGAGGCCACCATACTCTGGACTCCCAGTCCAAGTGGGAAGAATTCTTCTCTTACATGGTCTTTGCCCAGCTCTGCTATGGGGCGGTGACAGCAGGCGGGAGCAATGGCAGACAGCCCTCCTCTGGAGATGCCACCCCTGTCACCCCCATCCGTGCAGCTGCCAGCCACTACTCAGGTCTGTCATGGATCTTTACCATAATTTATATTTGATGTCGTATTTATCACACATGTTATCCAACTTTGTTTAACAAGTTCAGCTAAATCCTCTGTCTGTCCAAGGGACGAATGGAATGTTTTGAAAGCTGTCTTGTCACAAGGGACGTGAATGGACACAAGACCTGAATTTCAGCCCTTCCTCTTCATTTGAGCTGCATTTACTTTACTGTGGATGAGCCGCAGAAGCTGGTGCCCAACAGTCTCTGAAATGACATTCTGAAGTCCTAGACTTTAAGGTGAGCCTGATGACTTTGACATTCAGCTTTTTAAAAATATCTCCTCTCTTGGGTAACTATCTCACTGCTTGCTTCCATTCTCTCAGTCCCCCTCAAGCAAATATTACTGTAATGTCACCCAAAACAGTGTTCACAGTGGCCTTGTGCAGAGCTTCTTGTAGCTCACAGTCACCCCTGCTCCCTCCAAACACGCACCTATGCCCCTAAATGGCGGCTTCTATCAGAACTTGGCGGGCGTTTCTAAAGCCCCTCTCCCTATCCCCTACAAGTGAGGGATGAGAGGGTAAGATGTAGGTGCCAGGACAAGTATCCTGACGCATTTCTTTTTCTTTTCTCTTCTGTCTCCCCCCCATCCCCTGCAGTATCTCAGGACTGCAAGGACGTCTGTCTGCTGGCTTGGGGCTTTCCCTTCCGGTGTCTCCTGCCTGCCAATCCCTCTGGCAGTAACATCATGCTCTAAGTGGAAATGCATTTTTCTTACACTGAAGAAATTATGATCTAAATCTCCCAAACTAAAGGAATTTATAATCCCCCATCTTCTATCCCTTAACAAAGGCAGCTTTTCAAGCCTATTGTCTTTGTTACAAAATTAAATCTGGCTGTGAAAGCTGAGGTATAAACTACTCCTTTTAGCATATGTCTTTTATCTGAAGCATCACATACATTGCTTTCAATGGGTGAGAAATTCTCAAGTAATTAGGGTTTATAGAATATTCTAATTCAAGTGAGAATGTTTCAGAAATATTTTTCTCTTCCAGTTTTATGATGCTGGGGAAAGGGGAACATAGATGATGAGAAACTGCTGCCCTTTATTTCCCTGCTGCTGTACCTAATTCCTTTCTGGAACTCACTATTTTTTTTTTCTTTTTCTCCTCCCTTCCTCCCTCCCTTCCTTTCTTCCTTCTTTCCCTCCTTCCTTCTCTTTTCTGTAAATTGAGAAATCCTGTCTAGAGTAACTAACTGCTTTAGATTAACATTTCTAGTGAAGAACATATAATTTTTGTATGATTTTCAAAAGCCTAATGAATTAGAATTCAGAAATGAGAACCAAATTTACAACTATTTTGCTCTTTACATATAGCCAATATATTTTGATGCATAAGGGACAGCATTAGAATTAAACATATAGAATTAGGGCATTCAATAGCATCCTACCTGAGACTTAGAGAATTGCTTTAAAAATGTCTTGCTAATCTAGAGAGTGATAAATAAAATTTATTCTCTTGGATTTTTCACTGTTGCAAATTGTGACAGAGCAATAGAATCAAATTCTGTAAATTCCTGAATTGTTTCCTGTATCTCAAACCAAATTTGACCATAAGCCATTCCTCTGGCATTTTGACTAAATAGAGATGCAGGTTGGTAGAGAAAAAAGTCCAGATGGGTCTGAGATGCAACTACTAACTCAAAGTGAGGGAGTTCAAGGTGGACTGAATGCCCTTCCTCATCAACCAAGCAGAGAGGAACACTGACCTACTTTACATAAAAACCAAAAATATCTGGGTGTTCTACTTTCCTGAACAGTAGGAATAAAATAGAGTATATATATTTTAGCATGGGAAAAGCAAATTAATTCTAATTTCTACTTCCAGAATAGATTCAGAACACAACTAATCATCAATACAAGTAAAAAGATAAATTGGAACATACAATAATGTTTGAAATCACAGGCTATGAAGTATTTAGTAGAGACAGAGAATTTAATAATAAAGAGAAGAATTATAAAAATTATATAGCTTTGAAAAATAATGACCATTTAGCAATATTCTGCTTATGTTGCCATCAACAATGTTGCCTTTAATAAAATAACAAGAATTGCCAACATGGAGCAATTAGGTCAGACAAACTAGGAATTAATTACTGTAGACAGGCCCATATGTCACAGAATTGCACATGTTTTCAAAACCTTGCTTGGAAGGGGAAAGATTTATTCTGGGAAAACTCTTGAGATAGTAAAAGAGACATTGCTGCTAGGTTTGAATTGAAAGTGACTTTGCAGATTTTAAATCATAAAGGCACAAAGTTGGATTAAGTACAACCTAAGTGAGTTTTCTTCAGTTCAGTTATTCAACTACTTAAAATAAATCAAGCAATTCCTAAATGATGTGGCTTCGACAGTCACAAAAGTTCTTGATATGACCAGCAACACTGAAAGGAAAAGAAATCAACAGAGACAAGAGGGAAGGGGGGGGCAGGGAAAGGGAAGGGAAGGGGAAAGTCAAGGAACATATAGCAAGGACTCATGGACAAAACCAAAGGGGAAGAGCTGAGAGAGGGAAGGTGGGAGGGGGCAAGGGAAAGAGGTGGGGGGAAGGCAGAGACAAATGTATTTAAAAAGTAAATAAATTAATTAAAAAAAAAAAGTTCTTGAGGTATGTCAGGAACCAAATTTCAACAAGGCATTAGCCACTGATTCTTCCCACCCACATATTAATTCAAGCTGGTGTTAAGAAACGATTACCAAATCACAATCTTCAGGGCGCATATATGTGGCCTACATTTAAGATATCACCCCAAATTTAGTTTTAGCAGAAAAATTAGATATCAAGTGCTGTGTTTTTTTCCCTAAATATTATCCAATCTTAATATTTATTCCTTAAAAATCACTGTTGATCTTTATATTGATATTTTTTCATTACTAAAACATATCAAATTTGGAATATACATTTTCGCCAGAAGAATCATGAAAAATATTTTCAATTTAAATGAAACAAACAAAAGAAACTCAATATTTTTTTTCCTCTAAATTAGTCCTTATGTAAGTTCAGCTTGGGTGTTCTAAGCTGGACTCTATCATAACCCCAATTTCTAATTTACTAACTTGTGTTATGGAGGATGTAGTTAATGACGTTAATATCAAGTTCCCTCATGAGGTCTTTTGAGATGTTTCATGTTCCAAAAGACCTACATGTGGGGGGAAACCTTTAAAGATGAGGTTTCAAACTTATATGCCTAGAAGAACAGAGGCAAGTAATGCAATCCCAGCCTGGGCTGATGAAAATGCAACTATAGATACAAATGACAAATGACAGGCAACACCCAGTTTCATGGTAAAGGAAATAGGGAGTGGTGGGGACTGTAAAACTCTGGGCCAACTTGCTGATAATCCCAATTTTTGTCATCCTGGTATGTGATCCAGATCATGATTTTATGTAAAATTCACAACATTTTAAATATCACAATTAACTCAAACAAACAACAAATAAAACAAATACATTGAGTCAAACAAAAATATTTTAGAACTAAATTCAATGTGCCACCAGACAGGTACCTGCACCAGACATTAATGCTTCCATATTTGCTCTAGGAGCATAGGAGACACTATTTTTTAAAGAATATTGCTGTTATTTTAACCCTAAAATTCTTAAATTTTACTTGAATCAGAATCACCTGGGTAGTATTTTCAAATAAAGTGCAAGATGCCCAGTTAAATTTAAATTTCAGATAAACAGTGTATTTTTTTTTAGAATAAGTGTCTCTCTAATATTGCATGACACATCCTAAAAAATTATTATTTGCTTATCTGCAATTCAATTTACTTGTGTAAATTATACTTGTATTTGTTGTTTCTGGCTATTGTTTTGCTGGAGAGCTTGTTAAAACACAGATCGCTGACTCGGTACTCTAATTAAGAGTTCCTGATTCAATAGATCTGAGGTAGACCCCAAGAATTTACATTTCTAACAAATTTCTTAAGGGATATTGGTATTGCTGATTTCAAGAACACACTTTGAGAACTACTGCCCTATAATGAGCTGATTTTGGGTTGTTTTTTAATCAACTTAAAGTTAATTAATCTATTTAAATAAAATGTTTACTTATAATTTCAAATATGAAGAGACTCTGATTTTTCTAATGACTCAAGGGTAGTTCTGAATCAATATTTATGATTCAGCCTTAGTTTAGACTCAGAAGGATCACCTGCTCTCTCATTCTTCCGGCATTATCTGCCAGGGTCTTTGCCCAGTACATACATTTGTTTCTCAGGCATTTTAATGCTTAACTATAAAGTTTTAGTAGCTGAATTTAGCCTGAAAAGAGAATGAGTTTCTTGAGACTATTAGGCATAACATCTGCTTTCCCTGCACCATCACTTTTTTCCTATAAAATGTAAATGAGATATGTTAGCTGTATTTAAAGGGGTGGTGATACCTTTATATTCATGAATCATAACTCTATTATTTAGACTAAATATGTATCAAAAACTTATCAGAAGTTTATCAAAAGCCCATCATTAAATGCAACTTGCAAACTCAAAGTTACTCCTATCTTCCTAAATATGTACATGTTTCATCATAAACTACCTGGGTTTTGGCACTCTCCCGCCTCTTCTAGCCAGGTGTTTTTGCTGGCAGTCACTCTGTTGAGGCCGTTTTAGTTCCCGGAATATGGGAAGGAGAAATATTAGACATTTTTGCCTCCAGAAGTGTATATTGTCATCATCATTGCAGTCATGTTGCTTGTTGCTCATGGTCACCAACATTTTGCACCCACTTTCATCAAGATTCTGGCTACCAGGGAGGATCTAAACTGTATTCTGGACTTTATCCCTTCCAAATTTATGTCTCCTGAGCCTTTGCTTCTGTGTTGTTGTTTTGTTTTGTATTTTGAGAAAGGGAAGGTGACGGTAGGGAGAGAGAGAGAGATATCGATTTGTTGTGCCACTTATTTATGCATTCAGTTGTTGATTTTTATATGTGCCCTGACCAGCAATCCAACCTGCAAACCGTGGCATATGCTGATGGCACCCTAACGAAATGAACTGCCTGGTCAGTGTTTCTGTTTCTTGATCCATATGCTGTGCCTGTGTTTTCACTTCTGCCAGTCCTTATAACTGCAGTTGTATTGTCATCACCGAGAGTACATCTTCCATTTCATCTCATGGCCCAGAACCAGAATACTGTCCCTGAGCCTCCATTCTCACAACCTGTCACCAAGCCCACTACCCTAACTCCATTATGTGCACTTCTGAACTGTGTAGGCTCTGGACCGCTTCGTTATGCTATGGCAACATGTATGCCCCTCCTACCAAGTGCAGGTCCTGGGCAACAAGAATCACCTCTCTTTCCAAGTAGCTGCTTAGGAACTCCCACTCTGTATTCTTGATAACCCCTCTGCAGCCTTGCCTTGGTCTCATTCTTGACTTATTCTCCAACAGAAGGATTTACTTCTTGCTGAGTGTTCTCTCCACAAAGCAGTACATTTAGCACTTAAAAAGAAAACACATTTAGAAGTAGGAGAGTAAATTGTTTCTCCTCATTGTAAACAATGTTTAAAAAACAAAGATTTATAAGTAACTAACCATAATATAATATAACAAATTCTGTTATATAGCTATTAATTAAATTTAACTACTCTTTATGGTGGGAACCACAGGAAGAATTTTGAGTTTAGCATTAAAGCTTATCTATCTTTGTAGAATTTTTAAGAATGGTCGCTAAGAAGCAGGAATATTCAAATTTTAACTAAGTCTGTATAAGTAATATTTGTGTTTATTATAAAGATATCAGTAGACAGCAGGAACAAATAAACCATGCTCCAAAAACACTTGTGTTACAGGTGTCAAGCACACAGAAAACTTCAGAGAAGAGATATTATAATGTCTCACTCATTCATACATTCACAGACCACTCAATTCCAAAGATCACAGTTTAGCCCAAACAAGACAGAGGAAGGAGCCCATTAAGTGCTTTAATGGCTTAGTACATCTTCATGTTGATATTGGAAACAGTAGCCATATACAGTTTCCTACCAATCTGAATCCTCAGTGTATCTTGAATTACTTTATTTATTGACAATCATTTGTAATTAAAATCCCCATGGTAGATCTTTATGACATTTTTATAACTTCCTCCCAAGCAGACTGTTAGCTCTTGAACAGGAAAGCCAGGAATTTGTTTATTCCCGTGTCCTCCACACCTAGTAAAATGCTTGACCGTATGACGGATACTCTATAAATGATGAATGATTGATTTGACCCTAATTTCAATACAAAAATTGTCATACTTCCTTGGGACTAAGGGTCTTTTTGTAAATTAGATGAGCAGCTGAATTCTTGTGTTATGAGTGCTAGGGTCTCTGACAAATATCCCACTTCCCTTGGTCTCGGATCCTTGTCTTGCTCTCCTTTGTCCTTTGGGAAACTGGAAATGAGATTTGGAATTCTATCCCTCAAAATTGCTAGGAAATGTTTACTGCAACACTTAATATACAACTATGTCCCTTTGTTCACATTAATGTATCTGCAGGTAAACGTTACTGAGACCCTGCATCAGCTGAATTTTTACTATGAATTTTTACTCTCAGGTACTGTATTAGTTTCCTGGGGCTGCCATGACAAAACACTGCAGGGTGGGCGGCTTCAACAACGGAAATGCATTGCCTCACACTTCTGGAGGCTAAAATTCCAAGACCTAGGTGTTACATGATTGGTTCCTTCTGAGAGGTGTAAGGAAGAATCTGTTCCATGCTTATCTCCTAGCTTCTGATATTTCCCTGGCAATCTTTGGTGTTCCTTGGCTTGGAGAAGATGAAAACATTTTCTGCTTTTATCTGAGTTTTTATAAGGACATCAGTCATACTGGATTAGGAATTCATCCCTTTCCAGTATGGCTTCACCTTAACTTTACCAACTACATCTGCAACAACCCTATTACCAAATAAGATCACATTCTGAGGTACTGAAGGTTAGGATTCCAATATAAACTTTTGGAGGGACACAATTAAGCCTACAACAGGTACTTTATAGACTTCTATTTCATTGTCAGAGTAACCCTACGAGGTAAGTATATTCAATTCCATTAGATAAATGTTGTCTCTGGGCTCTATCTAGCCAAGGTTTTCAGATGACACTGCCATGTCTATATTTGGAAAATGTACTTTCTCTCATTCACAGAGCATCATAGAATCAGGTTCTTCAGTATAACTCTTCTCTGACTGAGAATTCCAGGTATAATCTCTTGTAGTTATATTTTTATTTGTTATTGTTTTTGTTGCTTACACAATTGCTTTGTGGGCATTTTTGTGGGTAATTAGATGACAGTATCTGAGATACAATAATTATTTCCTGAGAAATCATGCTAGTTGACCTATACTCTTACTTTGAGGTTATTTTCTCTTGTTTGAAGGCTTAAGCAACAGAAATATATTTTCTCACACATTCTGGAGGTTAGAATTCCAAGATCAAGGTTTTACATGATTGGTTCCTTTTTCATTCTTTCAAACTGTTCAGGTACTTTACAAATAATATAATTGTTTTTTCTATATTTGAATAAAATAGCACTAGGTTTATATTTTAGTGCATATGTCTTATTGATTTTACCTACCTTTTTCACAAATTCAGTTTTAATGGTAAATTTTTTCAAGTAGTCTTTGCTAGAGGGCATAGAAAACACTATATCATAGCTATGCTATTTTTCATAACTGAACTCTCTAATCTTTTGTGGGAAGATCCTACTTCAGTCTTATTTTACTTTTTTATTAATATTGAAAAGATATGGAACCAATATACAGTAAGCAAAGACCTAGTGAGACAGTTTTGTTACAGACCAAGAGATTTTTTTTCTAGCTGCTCAGGTTAATAACTGTAGTATAGAGAGAGAGAGAAAAAAAAAACATTAGAAAAGGGCATTCTATATCAAGAAATATTCTTCATGGACTAGTTTAGAAGTTCTGTTCACAAATAAGAATAATTGACATCCCCTCCAACACACAAGCGATTACTAGCGTAGGACATTCACATGTTAAGTCTGTCACACTAGGAACCCTGAAGAGTTTCATCATTATAAATTTATGTAACAGAAATTAGATGTAGAAATATAAGAGGCAAGAACAAATTTATGTGGCTAAGGAAGAAATTATCTATGCACAAAAATAGAAAAACTGCAAACGAATGGACTGTTATAGGAAAAGGTGATCATTCCAAAAGAGACTGAAAATAGCACTTCATAGGAGAATTTTCTCAGCTTCCAACAGCAGAACAATATGTGGAAATGAGGGGAATTGAGACGAGGAGAAAGGTACCACCTGACTAACTTGTGGCTGAGGAAATAATAATTAAAACCCAAACCATACTATCTCTTATTTGTAATTTGTAAATTTCTTATTTGTAATACAATATTTAAAATAACTATTAGCAATCACTTTCCCCTCAGAATGTGGTATTAGCTTTTCTTCAGCTACACTTTTTGTTATATTTTCACAAATAGTCCAATTCCAAATGAGAAGAATTCCCATGCTGTTAAAAGAGAGGGACCTCAATCGTGCTGCAATCAGTTGTTTTTCTTTTTTTGGTAAGATTAAACTTCTGATGAAATTTAATATCTAGTTAACAAGAAAACAAAACAAAACAGCACTTTCAGGTTCAGGCCAAATAAAAGTTAAACACAATCCTAATGAATACAAGATAAAATTCAGACAATCTCTTTGGGTTTTATACAGCATCCATACAACATCCGACAGTTTGACTAGTCTGCTAAATTGAACAGTTGTTTTGGCATTTTGTGGATTAAACACTCTTCTATCTATCTAAACTTTGTGATTCTCCAGTATATGAAAACCCTTTAAACCTTTTATAGATATAATTTGTTATGAAAACTAAAAATGAGTGGGGACAACAATGCTATAAAAACATGGCAAAAGATAAAATAAGTTATCCCAAATTCACACCATCTCCTTAGGCTTAAAACTTTAATTGACATTTATTTCTAAGAATAATATTAACACTGGGAAAAATTCACTAAAACAAGAAAACATGTTCTGGCAACAATCATAATTTTAAACTCATTTTTTGTTGTTGTTGCAATGTAGTAACTAGATGAATGTACTTCCAAAACAGTATCCCTACATGATGAAATCTAAGGAAACATAAATTTTTGCAGACTGAGACTTCAGTGGAATTATTTGATAAGAATTAAATAAAGCGGCACAGAAGTGCTTGAGGAAATTTTACAGGGTACAGTAGCAAGATTTCCTTTATGCAAGGTCCAATTTTTAAATTTCATTCAGGCATGTTTTAACACGAATCCACTTGTAATTTTCCAGTATGTTTCTTAGACTTTTGTTGGAAAGCAATCAACTGTAGTATTGCCCAATCTAATGAAATGCCCAGAAAAGTTCAATTATGATGCAAGAAAAAAACCTCTGAAAATGTTCAATCTTCACTGAAAGCTAACACCATTTTCTTGTGTTGTGCATCTGCACATAACTATACTTATTTCACTTTTCTATTTTTTATTTATTTTTATTATTTATTCTATTACAGTTGCCCCAGTTTTTTCTCTTTTGCCTCCCTCCACCTCTCTAGCCCACTGTCAGCCTCCTCTCTGTTGCCCATGGCCATGCATTATTCATACATATTCTTTAAGTAGTCCCTTCTCCTTCCTTCCACCTGCCCTTGCTTCTCCTCTCCTCCTACAGTTGTCAGTTTGTTTCATGTTTCCCTGCCCCTGGTTCTATTTTTCTTGTTAGTTTATTTTGTTCACTGGTTTCCAGTTATAACTTAGGTTATATGGTATTTGTCTTTCACCAACTGGTTTATTTCACTCAGCATAATACTCTTCAGTTCCATCCATGCTACTGCAAAATGTAGGACTTCTTTCTGTCTGCTGCAGAGTGAAAACATTCTCTTCAATAAATGGTGTTGGGAAAACTGGACTTGCACATGCAAAAAAAGAAAAGAAAAGAAAAAAAAAAAAAGAAAAGAAACTAGACCACCAACTTACACTACACACCAGAATAAACTCAAAATGGATAAAGAACTTAAATATAAATTGTGATACCATAAAAGTCCCAGAGGAAAACATAAGCAATAAAATTTCAGACATCCCACATAGCCTTATTTTTGCCAACATATCTTCTAGGGCAAGGGAAATAAAGGGAAAAGAAAACAAATGGGAGTACATCAAATAAAAGTTTTTTCATGGCTAAAGAAACCATCATCAAAATGAAAAGAGAACTGACTGTATGAGAGAACATATTTGCCAATGACATCAGACAAGGGTTTAATCTCCAAAATATATTAAGAACTTATATGACTCAATACCAGGAAGACAAACAACCTAATTAAAAATGTTGTGAGACACAAAATACTTAGATAGAGGCCCCCCAGGAGGACATAGACATGAGGTCCCATAGACATGAAAAAATGCTCAACATTACTAGCCATCAGAGAGATGCAAATTAAAACCACTAATATATCACATCATACTTGTCAGAATGGCTATCATTAATAAATCAACAAACAACAAGGGCTGATGAGGCTGTGGAGAAAAGGGAACCCTAGTGCACTGTTGGTGAGAATGCAGACTCGTGCATTGACTTGTCATGGAAAATGGTATGGAATATCCTCAAAATGTTAAAATTGGAATTGCCTTATGACCTAGTGATTCCACTGCTGGGACCCTAAGGACCCTAAAACACCAATTCAAAAGAATTTATGCACCCCTGTGCTCACAGCAGCCTTATTTACAATAGCTATGTGTTGAAAACAGTCCAAGGGCCAACAGTAGGTAAGAGGATTAAAAACAATGTAATCAGTTCTTCTAATAGTTTCCCAGGTAGTCATGGCTCTCTCTGATTACCCTTTACAAACTTATTTCCAAATTGAACTATTTTCATATTTAAATAATATCCTCATTATTTTTGTTTTCTCACTTATTTCTCCTATAAATTTATATCTAGATTTCTACAATAGCCTTTTAGCTGGTTCCTCATTTCTTGTATCTTTCCCCGTCATCTATTGTGGACAGTATTGTGTGTGTTGCCTAAGTGGAACAGCCAGGGCATTATTGTAATGGTAGAGTTGAAATAAGGTAGCACTAAAGCCCAAAGAGCAATAACACATTTAGATATCATGGAAAATTTGAACGATGTCCTTTTTTCTTTCATGATCTAGGAACAAGGATGTTCTAACAACAATTCACATTGTCAGCCCGAGCAGAGACTTGCACCACTCCCTGTGGACCTCTGCCAGTCCTCGACTCACACACCTTCATTTACTGACTCCTATACTCAGTGACTTGTACTTGTTGGGCACCTCCTGTGTGCCATGGTGACAGGTGGGTTCAGAGCCATTTCCCTACTCTCACAGAATTTATAAGCTGGCTCAAGATGTAGACAATAAATTGGAAACTATATCTATTTTTATATTTTGTTTTAATTTTTGTTAAAAATGCTGTAATGAGGATCTATAGCTTATTAAGAATTCACATGTTAAGGGCATCTAATTAAATTTTGGGGGGCCATAATGGACTTTCTAAAGGTGTGCTCTCTAAACCGAGAACCAAAGCAGAGTTAAAGGATATTCAGGTCAGAGGGAGAAGGCAAAGTGTGACCTCTCTTCTGGCCCCTCTGCAATGGGGTTGTAAGGTGTACAAGCACAGAGAGGGCAAGGTACATCATTCAAGCTCCCTTGTCAGCTGGATTCCAGGTAAGTTCAATGATGGAAGACTCTAGAGTTGAGATTGCAGGGCAGGAGAAGCAGGCCAGGCAATATAGTTTTTATTCTTCTGCATAGATTACATCTTCTCCAGGATTTCAGTTCCCACCAGACCCTCCTCACCCACAACCCCAGCTCCTGTCATGGAAGTTCCTGCAGAAGTTCCAACTTCTTCCAGGAATTCCTGACTTTGAGTTCTGGTAACCTTACTTATTCTCTTTGGTCATGCTACTGGTTGTCCTGTGGAGCATAAATGGAGGGGCAAGTCTGGCAGCTGGAGGAAGAGTTAGATGGTCCCTGTGAAAATCTGGCTGAGAGAAGATGACCTGAGCTATGCAACTTGCAGGAGACTTAGAGACATATGGGTGCGGCCCAACCATAGAAGGAGGGGGCTCCACTCCAGATCAATTCTATGAGGGGTGAGAAGGAAAGGGAATCATGAGTGATTCCCCAGTATCCTACCTGAACATCCAGATCAATGGGCAGTGATATTCCTTGAGATGGAAAATACAAGAGGAGCTGACTGGAGGAGAGTGAGTGATGAGTTCAGTGTTGGCATGTTGAATTATCTGTATGGTTGAGGTATAGTGCGGTTGTGCAGTATCACTAGGTGGACTAGGCTGGAGCTTGAGAGAGAAGTCTGTCTTGGAGAAAAAGATGAGAAAGCCATCTCTGTGAAAAGTGTAAGTGAAGCTACAATTGTGGAAAATGTTCCTCGGGGAGTTTAGAGCAATGGTTCTTAAAATTGAAAAGGTCATGAAATTCTTCAATAATTTTCCCCTGATCAATGCGTATAAGCCCATAGTGACTCTTTTACAACAGAGTTGGGACATATGTCCTTCATTGCTTCTAGATGCCCTCTGTTACTACTTCTCATCAATGGAGAAGTAAGTGGATATGATGTGAGCCATTCCTGGCCAACACTCTTAAGAAAAACTTTATGGTTCAGCACTTCTTCCTGCTGATGGATACAAATGGTCATTAGAAATTTGGGGGCAACAAAGCCACAAAGTGGAAAGGCCCTGCTGTCAGAATCACTGTGTGGAGAGAGCTTTCCACAGACTAAGAACATTCCTCTGGAACATTGCAAAAACAAGATATTCAATTTCCATTGTTTGAGACACATGTATTTGGTTCTATCTTTTATAAAACTGTACTCCACATCAACTAATTTGTTATATTATATAAATTTCTTTTAAACTATGTGTCATTCTGACTAGTCTTACTCTGTGTATCTTTCATCTAACACTTCTCAAAGGAGAGGATCCAATTGGCTTTATATAATAGATTACCATCTGATCAGGTATTCCACTTGAGCCCAGATTTTGCAGCCAATCGCCTGGTCCTTATGTCCAATGGTAAGTGACTGCCTTAAGGTTAGTCACAGATTCTTGGAATTTATTCTGGTTATGATAACAGGCTATTTCTGGCCATTTTGCTTAGAAAATGAATGATAATTTGCCCCAGTTTTTGGGGGGCAGAATATCCCAATTTATGTCCCTTATTCCAGTATAATCCTTAAGACTCTCCTCTTGTACTCTCAAAGTGTTCTAGCTTGAAATATAAATTACATTATCTTCCTATTATAAAGAGGCACACTTTTTCACAGATATTTCTCCAGTGATAAAGCATAGTGAACACTTTAACTTGCTTCAATGTCAATTCCACTTGTATGTGTGATACTGAAGTTCAAGTACCTAACATTTAAATCACTTCAATATTTTTGAACTCGGCCCTTACATTTATCCAACCTCATTTTTCATGCTAACAGATTCCCTCATTGTCTCTAACCAGTCAGTTTACTGTCTTCTTTGGACGTTTGATATTTATCTATCCATCATTTACTTTGATTTTCTAGTAATGTTTCTCCAAGCTTCCTTGGACAACCACTAATCAGTGTGCTTGGTCAGTAGTTTCTGCCTCTATCATCAGGCCCAGAGTTGAACATGCAATCTAGCAGCATGGATCAGACCCTCATATTTCTCAGGCCAGTCAGATCCATTGAAGGTTGAACTCATGACCTAAGCAATGTCAATCATGACTACTTCTAAAATTTGTAGTAGCATAAAAGAGAGGGAGTTGTTCTTTATGAGAGAGAGAGGGAAAAGGAGAGAGTGAGAGAGAGAGATTAATTCCTGACAATCATATGTCAATATAAATCATGAATCAAGATGATCCTGATTCCAGTCTACCCATAGAGCTTTTCAGTTTGAACTAATAAATTAAATCATTTAAAACTTAAAAAAGTTATAGTATATGCTTCTAACTTGCTCCTTTGTGCGTTTGCTTATGCTATTTCCTCAAAATGAAGTGTTTCATTTCTTTCACCAATCCAGCTCATTACTTTGGGATTAGGCAAAAGCATTAATGTCTCTTTAGAGATATTTTCCTAACTTCATTCCACTACAATCAGTTATTGACTCTGAAATTCAGAATTTACATATAGGCTCAAGCTGCAAAGCAACAGATGCTTGTAATTCTATAGTAATCAGTAGCCCTGGTATTGGGGGTAGATTAGTAGCATTCTATTATGCACAGCATCCTTTCTAGTAAATTGCAACAACTGACTACTCAGTATAACACTGAGTATATTTCAGAACTCTTTCACTTGAACATGACAGAGACTCAATTTTCACCAAGTCAGTTGAGGAAGAATCCATTGGCTCATGTAACTGGAAAATGTTGGTAGACATTGCAGTGAGGGTTGGAACTAGGCCTTAAAAATAGAGCTTGTTCTGTCTTTTTCCATCTCTCAATCCTCCTTCTATCTTTGTGTTTGCTTAATGCTGCAAATAGACTCTCCATATAGTGAGGAATATGGCTGTGACCATTCTTTCAGTTTAGCAACCCTAGCCATTAAATGCAATATTTCAAGCTGTCATATAAAATTCCAGGGGAGAATTCTAAACAATCTATTGATTGTAAGGTAAGGAAATACTAACTTTAACTTGATTAGAAAAAAATAAAAATTGTCAGTCTAAAAAGCAAAGGAAAATTAAACATCCCATTTGTGAGGGTGTCCAGAGTGGCCCTTAGACCTCAGAAATAATTAGAACAACTTTGAGCTTGGGTCCTTCCATGAAACAGTCATTGAGGCAAAGGGCATGGACTTTTTTCATTGGCAGGGGCTCGGCTAGCCCATATGGCGCCATAGCCTTTGTACAAATGAGCAAATGATTTCCCCACTAGGTAGAGGCAGCCCTACAGGTGAACAGCTTGGCAAGCAGATGGAGCCTTTATGAGAATTAGAAAAAGGTGACCTTTCTCGGGGCATATACACCCCATGCCAAGGTACACAGCTTGGGGAGAGAAGCATGGCTAGATTTCAGGCTCCACTTATTCCCTTGGCCAGACATCCTTAAGCACAACAGACCATATAAGGCGGCTACACTCATTGGCCATTGTGGATCATATAATCAGCTTGTGTTGGAGTTAGGTAATGAAGATGAGGGTGAGATTCAGGCAGAGAAAGTCACTATGACTGCAGCCCTCAAGTCCAGACATATATGGAGATGTAGTGGCTTCTCCTGTAAGGAAAAATATTACAAAGGCAAAATATGCTCACTTCTTGATTTTTAAAATGAGTATGAACACCACAGGAAAATATCATTCTAATATAGCTGCACACTGGTTTCTTCAGAACACAGATACATTACTTTTTTCAATTAGAATATTTAATACTTTCTGTCATACTTTGATTGCTTACAATATATATGTTTTTATATGATCTCAGGCATATTTTCTGTTTTCTTTATGATTACACAATCTTGGAAATGAATGTAGATATATAACAGAAGCTTGATAAATATTAAATAAATTATATATTACTTCTATAAGCTAAAGTCCTTTTGAGATTCACCGCATGTTCATAAAAATTATGTGAACTTTATTGAAAAGACAATAGACACAAGAGAGGCGACAATTCTGTTGTTTAGAAAATATGAATAAAATAACATAAAAAATGGAAACAAAAATGTGGTCAAGTAAAATATATATCTATATATATATTTCTTCAATGTGTTGCCTGAAAAAATAAGATACTTTAGTTGCATCTCTGTAAAGGTCATTTACCTGATTCACACTTAATTATGTCACACTGTGCTATCTATTGTGAGTGACAATACAGCATGGGCTTTGAACTTAGAATTAAGACTGGTATAGAAGTAAGTAATTAAGTACCTGTGCTACAGAAAATGGGGTAGCAAAAAAAAAAAAAAGCACTGGGAAACTATTTGAAAGACATTAATACAATGAAGGGGAAGTTCTGAAAGGGGCAAAGCGTAGAAGACAATTTGTCTAAAATATTTCTGAGCCAAGACTCGATGTAATGCTAAAATGACAATAAAGTAAGTAATCGTACTTCTAATTAATTAATGGCAAATGCCTGTCATTGTGAGAAGTGCGGTTTGGGGACAAAACAAAAAAAAAATTGAATGATGCCATTGTTCACTGTTCAAATACACAAAGATTTTCATTTTAACTTTAAATTTAAAAAAATTTTTTTCTGAGAATATTTGGGATATTTGGTATCTCTTTAAGAATTTTTAGAACCTGTACTCTTAGTTCTTGTCTTCTTACCTTAGTTAAATATAATTCTACTCGATTATAACTTCTCATTTGAAATATATTTTATAAATTATTTTTGTGTAGATGGACTATCTGTATAGGGTATATTCAAATAAATATTACCCATGTTAATTGTGAAGCTCTTTTATTTGTTTTTCTTTCTTCTATTAATTGGTTTCTAAAGTAGGATCAATTAATTTATTTTAGCTGATCTGTTTAAACCCATCAACTGCCCCAAATTATTGTATTTTATAAAAGCCTTGATAGTATTTTGTTGGATATATTAAAATAATAAGTAAAACTGCAACATTTAAGCAATCTATTGATTGTAAGGTAAGGAAATACTAACTTTAACTTGATTAGAAAAAAATAAAAATTGTCAGTCTAAAAAGCAAAGAAAAATTAAACATCCCATTTGTGAGGGGGTCCAGAGTGGCCCTTAGCCCTCAGAAATAATTAGAACAGTCACTCAGATGTCCCCATAACTGTTATTAAAATCATTTTATTTCTACAAAGTAAGAAATATGATAAATTACAGCTCTGAATTTTATATGTAAAAGTTAAGTTTAACTGATTTTTTTCATATTTAATATAAATTACCAGTGGACAATTCTGGTTGTCTTGATTCAGGTCAAAGCTCCAGTCTGGGCCAGTCAGAGGGACTAAAGAATAGAATCGTATAAAAATGGCAATAATTTATTCATTACTAATCAATAACTAACAAGACTAGTCTCTGTAACACATTAAAATATGCCACCTATCTGCAAAACCACCTGACCATTGAGGAATAAATTACTCTGAGACAAATGCTTTGAGGTGTTTCTCACTATCATTAACTCAGCTTGAAAAATATAAACCTTAATGCTAAAGAGTACAGGGGAGAAAAAAACACAGCAGCAGAGGAAAAGCAAAAAATCCAATTGAGAATTTTTCTGACTTCAAAAATCTGGTTGAGAGATTTTGAAAAAAATTATTGCAATGTTGCTACCTTGATATATATCTATATACCATTGACCTTTTCATTTCTCTGCTTTTCATTTCTCTGCTTATATCAGTCAAATGTTTAAATAAATACTCGCAACTCTCAAACACCCAAAGTGATGCATGACAGAAAAACCAGAAGTGGAATTCCCCCAGATAAATTTACATTTTTCTTTTAGATTCAGTTTCCTCACCTTATCTTTACTACAATTTTTACCATGGCAGAAGTAATTGATTTAAATTCTATCTTCTTGTCCTCCTCATCTTTCCCTTCTAAGATTGAAATATTAAAAACAAAATTATTTGTATGTACCCGATAAGATGTAATAAGAATGGTACTTCACACCTCTGTAACCTTCCTCCTAAAAACCCATAACCCTACTCTAAATATGAGAAAAATATCAGACAAACCCAAATTGAAGGACATTCTACAAAACAGCAAACATTCTGCAAAAGAGTACTCCTTAAAACTGTCAAAGACAAGGATAATCTGAGAAATTGTCACAGACTAGATGGGACTAAGAAGACATGACAATTAAAAGCAATGTGGTACCCTGGATGAGATCCTGGAACAGAAAAAGGACAATAGGGGAAAACTAGTGAAATCTGAATGAAGTGTGGTGTTAGTTAGTAGTAATGTACCAATGTTAATTTCTTAGTTGTCATGAATGTAATATAGTAATACAGGGTGTTAACAGTAGAGGAAACTGGGTAAAGCATATACAGGAATTTTCATATTATCTTTGAAACTTTTCTGTAAATCTAAAATTATTCTAAAATAAAAATGTTTCAAAAAAAAAAAAGAATAGAATCATAGAAGATCATGGTTGAGAAAAGCAAAGGGGCAATTTCAGGAAGAATGGGGCTGCCGTTGTATTTCCTGGAAGGATTGAAATGTTCAATCAAAAAATATAATTATTATGCAAATTACAAATTTAGTATATACATAAACATAGATATAAGAACTAAAAATAAGTATGTAATATAAAAATAAAAGAAATATAAATATAAAATTTATTATTATAATTAAAGACTATCATAATAGTATAGCCATACAGTATGATTTTAAAATGCTGAAAGTTATATCTATAGGGCACTAAAATGTGAAAATTATTTGAAGATTTATAAAATATCCATAAGTATACATTATAACATATTTATTAAACAAGAAGCTAAATTTAAAGTTTCAACTGAGGCATTGAGATAAGGTAGATTTCTAATGCTTAATAAGTTGTAAGATACAGCAAAAAAGTCAAAAATCATATTTAAGAACTAAGTTCCCTACCTTCAGCTTCTAAGGACATAGTCCAGGTTAAGAGGGAATTGGGAGGAGATGTTGGAGAGAAGTGTTGGTAAGTCCTACACAACCATAAGGAAAGCGTGAATAATGAAACCGAGTGAAATATAGGATGCCCTGTTCCACTGGAAATTCAGATAAACAATGAATAAGTTTTGTCTAAGTTTATTCTAAATATTGTATTATTTGTTGTTTATATGAAATTCAAATTGAACTTGTCATTCTGTATTTTATTTGTTAAGTGTGCAGGAACTGTATGCTTTAGCTCTCAGTCAATCAGAGGAACCTCAAAGGGACCGCCCAGAGGGAATGCCCACGCTGGGGACTTGGGTGAATGCCCAACAGGCTAAGAAATTCAGATGGTGGTTTTCTTTTAGACGACTTTTAAGAATTGTCCATGAAAAAAATGTGGGCAACATGGAATTGATTACAAGAATGGAACCCTTTTGATTCCTGCTCAGGAGACTGTGAGGGAACAGGTAACTAGAAAACTGGGGGCGAAGTGTTGGGACAGGAAAGGGGAAGGGGATTGTCCACATTAGGAACAGTTCAGAGGATGACGACCTGTTTTGGAGGTTTACATGAAAATCACCATGAGACGAACACTTGATTTTCAACCTATGCCAAATCCAAAGAGTATGAAGATTACCTTATTACAATATCAATGAATATGCATTTTCTGTATTCCATTAAATTTCCCCAAAAGCCAATAAAAGGAAGGTTAAATGCTTGAGGCAGCATTATCAAGCAGAATAAAGGGAAAAAGCTAATCATGTCCCTTCACAGAAAGAGAGGCAGCCTACTTGCCACCTAGCAATACTAGCAGTAAGGGGTGGGGTGGTTGAGTGTTGCCGGGAGAAATGACCAACCAGACTTTATTTTTCAATGAGTCATGCAGATTTAAGTTATTGTGTTGGAGTAAAAAGATTATAGATTTTTTTATTTCAGTGAGAAGAAGAATATATTTATATGAAATATTTGAAAGGACCATGAGAGATAGTTTATGATGTCGTATTGATTATATTTCTCTAGTCAAGTTTGTTCAACTTGACTAATCAAAGTTGTATGTGTATTTATTATATTTTTAGGATAGAATGGTATAAGTTTATGAAGGATTCAAATATTAAAAAAAATAAGGATTTGATAATTTTTTGTAACTCATCATGTCAAAATAATCAACTTATACAAGAAAATGATAGTTAAATTTTTTAAACTTTTATAACAAATTTAATGCCATTTTTAGCTTGGATGAGATTTGATAAGAAGCCCTGGCTGGTGTGGCTCAGTGGATTGAATGCCAGCCTGTGAACCAAACAGTAGCTGGTTCAACTCCCAGTCAGGGCACATGCCTGGGTTGTGGGCCAGGTCCTCAGCAGCAGGGCGTGCGGGAGGTAACCACACATTGATGTTTCTCTCCCTCTCTTTCTCCCTTCCTTCCACTTCTATAAAATAAATAAATTTAAAAAAAAGAAATTTGATAAGGAATAAGGTCAAAGATAAATGGGGGATAAATGGTGACAGAAGGAAACTAGACTTTGGATGCTGAATGTACAATGCAATGTGTAGATGATGTGCTGTAGAATTATACACTTGAAACCTATATAATTTTGTTGACTAATGTAACCCCAATAAATTCAATAAAAAGTGTTAAAGGGCCCAGGACTTGGAAAAAAATAAGATGCAATTATCAAATTTAAAAAAATAGTTCTATTGGGAACTGTGTATAGAACATTTTTTTTCCTATTATATGTCTAGAAAATATGTGTTCAATTAGAGTAGAAACTGTTGACACCATAATCAGGGGGACACAATATGTAAAAATACGTTACTATTTGCACTGATGGTTCTGCCACTGTTTCTTAAAGAATGTTTTCCAGTGGCAGACTCTCTTTGGCAGAGACTTATGCTGACATAAGTGTGTTTCTATGCATCATCTCTTTCACTTCTCTAAACCTTGTGACACAGCCAGTTTCAGAAAAGGCAACTTATCTCAGACTTGATATACAGCTAAAAAAATGTACTGTTAAGGAAAATGGGTTTTTTTAGGGCTGCAGAAAGGACACAACATTACATAAGGCTATTCTATTAGTTCAGTGGAAATCCAGGCTCAGGAAACACCAATTCAATGGACTTTAAATGCACCTTAATGCTTCATTTCATTTGGTTGTTTAGATAAATCAGTGCAATTGTGCAAGCAGGTCTGATATCTAAATGAAAAAACCTTTGTTAAGTAAACAAACAAAAACATAACAGAAAAGCAGTATTCTTGAAATTAATATTTATTATATACAAAAATATTTTAGATTATTATTTCATTATTAGATATGGTGGTAGGCCACTTGAGATTATTATAATTAACATATAATTATACATATATTTAAATTTATTTTCAACCTAATAGTAGTAGAAAAAAATTTTAATCTGGTAAATTCCATGAAATATTCTTGTAAATATACTAAAATCATGGGTTCAGAAGTCCAAATTTATCATCCATAAAATGTGCTTTAAAAATGTGAGCCTTGAATAGTAAATGATTTCTTCTGTCTTCCAGTTCTCATTCCTGAATGAGGATGGATTTGAGCCACACATAAAACAAGACAATGTGGGTTATCTATATATTCTTTTGTTTTCTTTTAATTTTTATTTTCTGTTCAAAGGGATAACTGTCCTTTCAGATGTCCACAGACAGTGGCGACAACTGCTGCTCCACTTGCTGTCCTGTCTGACCACAGTGCTGCTGGCAAGATGATGTCAAACATTTGTTCTAGCATTTTCCTCAGCAGCGGTTCCCCTGCCCGCTCCTTTTAAAATCAGGCCTTGTAAGCTCTTATCTATCCCTTGGCATAATGTTAAGTCAAGCCTTTTCAGGCTATTTCAATTCCAAGATTAAAAAATTGCAGAAATGTGATTAAACAGAGTTCTTGGGCTTGTTAAGTTTCCTCTGTGATGTGTTCTAGGCCAGAATTTCAGTCTCTGTTACATAATTATAACAATTATACAGGTTAGATTTGAGAACGAATTGATATAAAAGTATGGAAACATAATTTTCCCATTTAAAGAGATGTGCTACATAACTTTTTTCTTAATAAGTGACTTCATTATTTAATCTATGACATTGTGTGCGTTCTAAGAATCTCACAGGAAACTAGGTAAGAAGGTTTCAGTGTTCACAGAGACGGACATGATATTAAGTTTATAGTGTAGTTTCTCCAGTTGTCCTCAGAAAATAACACTAAATCATCTGGATCTGAGACACAATAGAAAATTCTTTACTTGTTTTTTTGCAAAGGGGAGCCCCAAATACCTCTCCCATGGCAGAGTCCCAGAGAGTTCCTCTTCTGTGAGGGACACCTTCCGGTTTCCAGCACAAGTACAGCACATATTTGAAGACTGCAAATTATGGTAAGCTTAAAAAAAAAAGTAAATTAGTTCTTATAATTTCCCACTGCCTGCCTGGCCCTACACAATTCATATTCAAAGCTAAAAGGACTTACTAATTCATCAGGAATTCAAGATCGCAGTAATGACTTTACTTTCTCCTTAGATATGTGAATCAGTAGCTTTACTTAATTCAGTTAATATTTTACAAGACTGACAAAATATTTTTGAGTTTCAGGTCCACTGTCAAATTCAAAATATCGCACTATTATCCTAATACATGTTCCCTTCTGCAGTCATAGAACAGCATGACCAATCAGGCAAAGGTTTATTAATCTAATATTCTTATTTTGTAGATAATGTAAGCAAGGCTTAGAGAATACATGTTTAGATACGAGAAATATGTAGATTTTCTTTAGTTTATATTCCCAATTTTGATAGCAAAAGATAGTTTGATTTAGTACCAGTACAGTGACCATTTCTATAAAACACATGTCTGCAATTTATCCCTAGGTTTTAATGATCTGTAATACATCCCCCCCAAAAATTCAACCAAAATTGTTATAGAGATAAGGACACTTTGTTGCTGACCTTATTTGGAATAAATAATAAACAATGTGATGACACATGTCTTCATTTTCCAGGTCTGGCAGTGGCTCATTTTATGACTATGGGAAAGCTTTTTGATTTCTGCATACCTCAGATTTACTTAATCATATCACAACTAATTGTCACAATGTTTATATTGAATACTAATCATGTGTCATATACTTTTCAATGCATTACATGTATTCTACTATAGTCAAAACAACATTGTAAATTAGGAATCCTAATCCTCATCATACAGATGAAAAAGCTGAAGGTCAGGGAAGGTAAATGAGTCCTTAAGGTCAAACAGCGGGGACAGGCCAGGACCCATTTTAATTCATGCCTCCCTGCTCTGAGGGTTCATGTTTTTCTCATTCTATTAAACTGCCCCCCCAATTTATACCAGGCACCATGATGATGAGTCATCATTTTTAGAGTAGCAATCTTGTGCTATGTGCTTTATTATTTATGTTTATTGCTATGTAGGAGGAACAATAGCAAATATAACTTACTTACTATGTACCTCAATGCTTTAAGTATCATTTAGAACCTGGGTTAATGACAGAAAAAAATATAGAATTATAAAACTAGTTCCTCCTTTGGTGAGCTTCATTTTTCTGGATAAAAAACAAGGAATCATGAACTGACAAGTGTTCAATAAGGACTGCACATGATGAAGACACCGTGGCATGTGAAACGCACTGGATGAGGATCTGCAGTCAGAGTCCTCATCTTGGCTCCTCCTCGGCACCAGCCGAGTAATACTCAGGACATTCCTCAGGCCTTAGTGTCCCCAAAGGGAGATGCTTGCTCAGCCCACCACACAAGGTGATTATGAGGACCCGATATTAATAATATATGTGTAAGTATAACCTATAAAACAAATGAAAGTGAATAATAAACAATATATAGTTTAAACTTTTAGTGACTCAGGAAAATTCTTGGTGCGCATTAGTGCTACACTGTAAGGATTATATAAATTGACGAGTTCTTTACATGTATGAGTGAGGATGATTTTTCTTTCCTGGTAGCACATTAACTAGCTAGATATTTTTCTCACCCTGAAAACAGCTTTCCCCTTGAAAAAAGCACAGTTAATAAAAATCCTTCCCATTTTCATGATAAGACAAGTTCAATATTATAGAGTCTTAAATTTTGATCCAAGAGATATTGATAGAACTGCAGTACTTGGCAAAAGACCAGTCATTTTCTGGGTTGTATCTTGTATAATAAGGGCTAAACTTTTGTAGCCAGCATTTTTTCAGAGAGCATGCTGGAAGAGAAAATACTTCTTAAATTTGAGCACTGTACAGAGCAAGTATTGAAGAAGGAGGGGCTAAAGAATCCCAGGAATTGGTATTTAAAATTCTAATGCTACATTGAATACACAGGGGAGTTATTCTGGACAATGCAAGATTCAACAGTGAAAGATGGGGATATAAATGGAACCAGAAGAGAGAGATAATCAGAGATCTGGCTAAAATGTCTTGCTAATTCAAGAAAGGGCAAATAGAAAATCAATACAAGTGCAAATTAAATGCTATTTGCAGTTTGTTAAATATATACTTATGTTTGAGTTAATAATTGTCTAGTAACCGTGTGTAGCTTATCCTACAATGTGGCTTCAGTTATAATTAACTATTTATGACTTTCTGGATTAAAACAAATTTCGTTAATTATATATAATTATACATACTGGGTATGACCCAATAAATAATTTTAGTCAAGGATCTGGTACCTATATCAAGTAGTAATTCTGACATTACAGAATAATAATTTAATTACTTCTATGTTTACTGTTAAGATAGTGCTTTGAAAATTTTTAGTATTGATCACATAGCTATGAAGCATTGACCTAAGTTATCCACATTTAATACTTACAACATCTCTTACATGGGGGTGGGTTCAATTATTCAAGCCATTTACTGATAAGGAAGCTGAAACTTCATGTGATTCTGTCACTCACTGAAGCACGTGGGACAAATAAGAAGCACACAAGGGATTTGAAACAGGCATTTTGACTTCAGAATGTGAGCTATTGATACAGTGTCATGAGATTTCTCACTATTCCTCATCTGGCACGTGGGAAAGAATTCGTGCAGATTTTTAGATGTACATGGAGTTCTGGGCACAGTGCCAGGATTTCAGTTTGCGGCAATGCCTCCATTCACCGTATCCAGACAGTTTCTTTCTCTTTCTGCAGAGCTATTGATGAGAGAGAACATTGGTTTTATAACTGGAGAACATTAAATAAGATATTCTCAGCTATAGGCTTGTGCTTTATCACTGAATGAGAATGACTGCAGCATAGCAGTCAAGTGCGTGAATACTGTTTATGAGTCCTGCCAAGTATCAAGTCGAGTAGTGATTTTTCAGTTTCTGCAGATTTCCACGAGACTAGGCCAGGAAATGTGCAGCTTGACTGGTATCAGTCAATAAATGATTGCCAGATAGAAGCATCCTGAGTGTGTGCGTGTGGGGGCGTGCACAAGCACATATGAGCCTGTGCTGGCATTTATATGTTCATATATCACTTCCATAATTATGTGCTTTTTTTGAAATTTAAAATACAGTTATGTTGAGATTTGTATCAGGCTACACTTTTCATTATTGACTCTGCCTCTTCTACTGCCGTTTGAGACTCAAAACAAAGGCTTCCAAGGTATGATAAAGGAGATCAGATCCCAATCTACAGCCAAACATGGTGGAGAATTTCTGGAAAGATAACATCAGGAAACTACCATAGGTCCTCCTTATCTGCAGCTTTGCCTTTCATGGTTTCAGTTACCCCTGGCCAACCAGGGTAAAGTTATGTTATTTAGACATACTAATTATTATTGTTAGAAGCATGTTCATTTGTCCAGTGAACATAAAGACCTCCAGGTGGTTACTTTTAAAGTATTGATACCCTTTTAGGATGAAAGTGAATTGCACAAGGGCCCTGCATTCATCAGGAAAATTAAAAGCCAAGATTTCAGTCTCGGGTCTTGTCTATTTTCCCCATTCTCCTTTCAGAAGACATGAACCTGCCATTTATCCACAGGGGATACATTCCAAGCCCCCCAGTGAATTCCTGAAACTGCAGTTAGTAACAAACCCTATATATACTATCATTTTTCCTATACATATATACCTATGATAAAGCTTAATTTATAAATTAAGCAGTGAGAGATTAATAACAATGACTAATGAAAAATAAAACTATAACAATATACTGGAATAAAAGTTATGTGAATGCGGTCTCTCTCTCTCTGATAACTGATCTGATAACCAAGACAGTTACCAAGTGAATAACAAGCACATGGCATATACAATATAGATACCCTGGACAAAGGGATGGTTCACGTCCTGGGCAGGACAGAACAGGACATTGTAAAATTTCATCACACTACTCAGAATGATATACAATTTAAAACTTATGAATTGTTTATTTTTGGAATTTCCAATTTAATATTATCAGATATTGGTTGGCCAGGCATAACTGAAACCATGAAAGGCAAAGCTGTAGATAAGGAGGACCTATGGTAGTTTCCTGATGTTATCTTTCCAGAAATTCTCCACCATGTTTGGCTGTAGATTGGGATCTGATCTCCTTTATCAATCCCTTTACTCCTCTCACAGGATACACACATACAAACACACACCCCAATCTTGTCTTGCTGCCCCCAAAACCAAGGAATAATACTTTTCTTTTGGGACTTGTCATTAATAGACATAAGGACAAGACAAGAAATTGATAGAAAGGACTAGGGTATTGCTTCTTTACACATGGAGAGACGTCAACACATTGAAAGAGTGACTCTTAGTTGGAACTGAGAGCTCTTAATATTAATAGTATTATGCTGATAGTTTTACAAAAATGTTAATCTTTAATCCTCACAAAGACCATTCTCCCAGGTTTAGTCATGCATACTTTTTTGTCAACCAGTTCTCGACTTAAAATTTTCTAAATTATCACCACCCCAGCTACAAGTCTCTTTTGATTATCCTGCTATATTTTCTTCATAGCACATGTCACAATCTGAACATAACTTGCCCATTTATTTTTTTCATTATTTCTCTCTTGTGCAGAATGACTAGACTAAGAGATCTCAATTAAAACTACTGTAGCGGCTGTGTGAATTTAGTGAGTTACTTAGCAACACTAAGTCTCTGTTTGTACATCTACAAAATTGGACTAATAATAACATAACAGTTGTTGGGAAGATTCAAACTGATAATGTGCATAAAGCTATGAGTACTGACCAGCATAGGTTAAGTATAATTTTTGACTTCTCTCTATTTTCATTATCGTAATTAAATCCAGCCTCTATAGCCACTTGGATAAACCTCTGAAATAGCCTCTTGTAACTTTTTGTTGTACCGTTCTCCCATTTTCATAGAGGTCATATTTCTAAACTCAATGAAATATTATGTGCCAGATTAAAACACTGGTTTCACTCTTAGAATGAAACCAACATTCTTTCTAATGACCTGGTGATGTCGTGTGTTCAGACTATTCATTGACTACCTTTGGGCCAAATTTTATACTATCTTTTCCCTCCCATGTTGTCCACTTTTTATTGTTTATTTTTTCAGGAAAGATAGAAATTGAAGAGATAAATTGATAAAAATAAAGCATATACTCCAAAAATAAAACTAACTTTTAGAAGTAAATATTTAAAAGTGGATGAATTTAAAAGATTAGATTCCAAGAGAAGCAGAACAAGTGAATGGAAAGAAATACCTGGGAAATATGGCAGGAAAAGGAAAAGAAACAGGAAACATGATAAAGCAGTTGAAGTATAGTGCATAGAGTGAGAAGCCCCAAATAGTACTCAGAACATTTCAAAGTAAGAGAGAGAGTGTAGGTCTGTTACTATTTCAAGAGGCAATGACACAGTTTTCTAAGGTGGAGGAACATACAAAAACATGAACAAGATAAATAAAAACAAACCTACATTTATACACGTTATAATGAAACTACAGAACCTGAAGACAAAAATAATGAAGTCATCAGAGAAATAAACAGGTTAGTTTTGAAAACCAACAGTTAGAAAGCGGACATTTCATTTCCAACAGCAGATGTCAGAAGTCAATGGAGTGATCATTCCTGAGTGATACATATATACACATGATTTTATTGAGAGAACTAGAAATTATTTCAGTTTATTGAGATTAAGGACAGGGTCCAATTCAATCACTGCCTACTGCCAGTGTCTAGAGTAGATCATAAGAACTCCAGTGCTATTTTCTGAAAGAATGAATGAATTAGTGAATGAATGAATGAATAGACAAATATATGAAAGGGTTCAAAATTATTACTGATATAAATAAAATAATAAGCAACTAGAAGTCACCGATTTGTAATATTTTTTACAGAACTTGCCCCATCTATCTCCCTTCTGATTTCTGAGATGGTACATGCTATTTATAACTTTACAGTAACTTCAAAGAGAGGGACTTACAGAACTCCTTTCTCTTTCTGTCCCAGATTGTGTAAAGAACAGAGGGGTTACTTCTTTCCAGTCTGAGGATACATTAAGACAGAGAGTGGAAATCATCTTTCAGCCTCTGTAGAGGACAACTTGAATTTCTGAAAACCTTTCACTTAGCTCACTCCAGTTCAGTTTATCACTCAAGGTACAGGTGGTTTTTCCTTAAAAATTCATTTCATCAGCCATGAATGAGATTCTTACTGCTCCACATCCTCAGCAGCATTTGCTGTTGCCAGTGTTTTGGATTTTATCCTTTCTAATAGGTATATAGTGATATCTCGTTGTTTAAATTTGTAATTCACTAATGACATATAATGTTGAACATCTTTTCATCTGCTTATTTTCTATCTGTGTATTTTCTTTGGTGAGGTGTCTCTTCAGATCATTTAACTGCACTTTAATTTAGTTCTTTGTTTACTTATTGTTAATTTTAAGTTTTGTGGGTTTTTTTGTATATTTGGATACAGTTATTAGATATGTTTGGCAAAGATTTTTCTTGCAATTTGTAGCTTGCTGTTTCATTCTTTTAACAGTGTATTTTCAGAGCAAAAGTGAATTATAATGAAGTTCCTCTTACCAGTTTTTCTTTTATGAGACATGCTTTTGGAGTTGTTTCTAAAAAGTCATTGTCAAACTAGAGAATACCTAGATTTCTCGCCAGTAATGTCTCCTAAAAGATTTATAGTTCTGCATTTTACCTATGGGTCTTTGATCCATTTGAGTTCATTGTGAAATGTTTAAAGTTATTGTGTAGATTTATTTTTTGTGTGTAGATTGTTTTTACTTCAACAAAACTTATTGTTTTATTGATTAGAGATTTCTTTATTTCAGTTGGATAGAGTTATATAGGCTGAAATTGTTGTGGTTACTTGTATTAAGTTTCCATTAAAACCATAGTATAAATTACATATTCTATTAATCTGGTTAGCTGCCATAAAAAATACCATAGGCCAGGTGCCTTAAACAACAAAAATTTATGTTTTCACTGTTTTGGTTGCTGAAAAGTCCAATATCAAGGTTCCAGCATGATTTGGTTTCTGGTGAGGGCATTCTTCTTGGCTTGCAGATGGCTGTTTCCTCAAGCTATGTCCTCACATGGCTCAGAGAAAGAGAGAGAAAAAACACTTTCAGGAAAATCAAGATGGCAGAGGAATGAATGGAAGTCACACTGACCTCCTCCCAACACCAATATGGAATTACAACTAAATTGTGGAGATATTACCTGTAATAAACAACTGAACAATAGAGAGAGAGGAAGCTTATAACCTCAGATAGGCAGAAGAATCAGTTTTAGCACAATCTAACTGGTAAGGAGTACAGTAGAGACTCGAGAATGTGGGCAGGGCACCCATGGGTGACAGCACCAGAAGGATATTGAAATGGCCATTTGGATTCCCCTGAGAAGAGCAGGGTCTAATCCATAGGCAGGGATCTCCAGCTTATAGACCCAGAACCCAAAAAGTACACAGGTAACAACCAGCTGTGAAAAGTGGCAGGGTTGCTCTCTGCCAGGACAGGTGGCTGAAGACACGAAGAACCTTTTAAATGGCCAACAGATGAATGTTTATTTGCAGCCACTTACCCTGGTCTCCAGCAAAGTGGGGGCAGAGAGAGCTGGAGATGCTTAAAGAGAGGCTAAGGAAGGAGACTTTGGAGAGAGAACTGAGAGAGTAGTTGGCAGTATCCCAGTGCTGACTCACCACTCATACAGCAGCACCCATCTGGCTCAGGCAGAACACTCCCTTGAGCATCAGCAGCATGAGAGGACCCAATAATCCCACCCTCAGGAGGGACTCTGCCCTGCCCTGTGGTGTTTAAGGCTCACTGCTGAGTGCAGACTGACTAGATTAACAACTGAAGGGGACAGCCAGAGACAGTAGACTTCTGGAAGTCTTGAACAGACTGCCTGAGGTCAGACAGGGTCAACAGCTGACATCATCAGAGGCAGATCCAGAAAGAAAAAACAGCAGTCTCCTACCATAGAAGTTCATACCACAAAGTCAGGGAGTCAAGACAGATCAATTTCAGAAGCAGAAGCAAAAAAGAAGGTCACACAAATAATGGGAAGACAAAGAAATACCCCTCAATTGAAGGGAAGGAGGAATCCCCAGAAAGAGAACTAAATGAAATAGAGGCAAGTAAACTATCAGATACTGAGTTCAAAACAATGGCTTAAAGGAAGCTCAATGAGCTTGGTGAACTCAGAGAGAATTACAAAAAACTTCAGGGAAACGATGAGGAACTTACTACAAACTATATCAGCATAAATAAAGACATAAAAACTATCAATAAGAGGCAAGAGGAAATGAAGGATACAGTTTCTGAATTGAAGAACACAGTAGAAGAAATCAAGAGCAGGCTAGATGAAGCTGAGGATCGAATCAGTGAGCTGGAGGATAAGGTAGAAAAAAGCTCAGAAAGAGCAAGAAAATGAAAAAAGACTCAAAAAGAATGAAGAGACATTTAGGGAAATGCAGGACAACCTGAAATGTAATGATATCTGTATAATATGGATACCAGGAGGATAAGAGGAGGAAAGGATAGAGAACCTGTTTGAAAAAATAATGTTGGACAACTGCCCTAATTGGAGGAGATAAAAAGTCAAGTCTAGGAATCATGGAGGGTCTTGTTCAAGAGCAACCCAATGAGGCCCACTGCAAGACACATCATCATTAAAATGGCAAATATCAAAGACAAACCAAGAATCCTAAGGGCAGCAAGAGAGAAACAGGAAGTAACGTATAAGGGAGCCCTGATACAGCTAGCAGCTGAGTCCTCAACAGAAACACTACAAACCAGAAGGGAATGGCAAGAAATATTCCAAGTCATGGATAGCAAAGACCTACAACCAAGACTGTTCTTCGCAGCAAGGCTCTTAATTAAAATGGAACACTAAATAAGGGATTTCCCTGACAAAAGAAGGCTAAAAGAATACACTTCCACCAAATCTAGCATTGCAAAATATGCTAAAGGGGCTGCTTTAAGAAGATGAAGAAAGAATCTATGAATACCCAGTTCCTTTCACAGTCACCAATACTTGATATTACCAGTATTTTTAATATTTATTAATCTGATTGTGACAATGTTGTTTAACTGTTACTTTATTATTTGTTGAAATAAACCTATTTTGTGTGTTTTTTGCCTGTTTCTATTATTATTAAAAAGCTTTAAATGACTTTTTGGTATTCTCTGTCCATTTTTTGATTTAATGTTTGTAGAATATTTTCCCTAAAAACCCCTAAAATTATTAATCCTTTTTTAAATGTGTGGCAAATACTTTCCTATTCTATTACTTGTCCTTTAACTTTTCTTATATGTATATTACTGTATGGTCTTAAATGTTTAATATAGTCATATTGTCAATATTTTACTTTATAGCTTCTGGGTTTCGATATTTTACTTTAGGTTAAGAAAAATCTTATTTTGTATTTTCTCCTAAAATTCCTTAGATTTTCCATGTTTATTTTTAACTCTCCTGAATATTTTTTGTATAATGTGTGAAATAGGGCTCTGTATTTGTTTTATTTAAAGTAAGAGTGGTCCATGCACCTTATTTGTTGACTAAGCCTTGTTTTCCCCATTGATTTGAAATATCAGTTTACTCATGTATTGCATTTTTAGACACATATATATGTTTGCTTCTAGAATGCTCACTTTATTCCATTGATCTACTTGATTATATCTGTGCTGGTGTTATGAAAAAAATTGCTGAGACTTTATAATGGATTTAATTTTTAAATATTTTATAAGGATTTTGACATTTAAAAATAAATAAGTATAATCAACCTGCATTTAATAAAAGAAGAAAGAAAGAAAGAAAGAAAGAAAGAAAGAAAGAAAGAAAGAAAGAAAGAAAGAAAGAAAGAAAGAAAGAAACTCCTACCTTTTAAAACAATATGAATGGAACTGGGGGATATAATGCTAAGTGAAATAAGCCAGTCGGAGAAAAACAAATGCTATATGATCTCACCTATAAGTGGAATCTATCAACAAAATTAACTAATGAACAAAATAAACAACATACACTGAAACATGGAGCAGAATGAAAGTGACCAGAGGGAATGGGGAAAGAGGACAATGGTGGAAAGAAGGGGAAGGGACTAGACAAAGAACATGGATGAATGACCCACAGACATGTACAAGAGTGTGGGAACTGACTGTGGGAATGGGGTGGGTTGTGGGATGGGTGGAGAGGAGCAAAGTGTGAAGAAATTGAGACAACAGTAATAAAATAAACATGATTTAAAAAAATAAAAATTAAAAATTAAAAAAATCTTTTTCACTTCCTTTTCTTATAAATCAATGGGATATAATCGCAGCCTAAGGTCTTATTTCACATTAATTACCTCCTAAATGCCTTATCTCTACATACAATAACTTTGGGGGTTAGGGCTTCAATATATGAATATGGGGCACAATTCAATCAATAGCAAATGTGAATATTATTTACTTAATATAGTTTATAATCTTAAGTTCAGACTATTTGTATGAAGACTCTATTACTTTTTAATGAAATTGTATGGTGGCTCTAAATTCTGTAGTCAAATGGTATCATCTTAAGAATCTCTATTTTCTAAGTCACTTAGAAAATCAATTCTATTATTTTTTCACTGTGGACAATTACAATGCAGCGTGTGTGCACGCATGTGTATATGTGTGTGTAGTGTATTAATGGGTTTTTTTCCCTTGCTTTACCTCTTTTATCTCAGTTATAAATTTTTTGAGAATCACTAAATAATCTCAATGGTATTAATTATTGACCTAGAGAATTCTTAATGTTAGTCAGGTTTCAGCAGCTGAGCTGTCCAAGGACCAAAGTATCCTCAGTGGGCACTGATAGCAAGTTTTCTTTATATTCTGGGTAGCATTGTAACATGAGCAGGGAATAGGGGGGTCTTCAGCACGAGTTTATTGCTGCAAACTACTTTGAATTTAAGCCATGTTAAAAACCAGCAGTGCACAGCATTAAAGTAACAAAAAACGTAATACTGAGCCATAGTGTTCCTAGTATTTATAATACTATTTATGTTCTTTTGTTAAAAATATTTTTTCAGAATGATATATAAAACTAGTTATGAAAATGGCATATTTTATACTGTTAGATAATGGAAATATGATGTCTTTGCCTTTAATCTAGTGATTATTGGAAGGTTATTACTTATAAGCATTTAACTTGAGGTGATGGAAACCATATTGATTGTGGGATCTAGAAAGTCCTGAATGCTGTGTTGTATGTACTCTATGTCACCTTAGATGTTCATTTGATCTTTTTGGTGTTCAATTTGGGTTAAAAAGAGATATATAATATAACTTAATGTGTCTTCAAAACTAAAAAAAAAAAATGCCGTTTGCTTTTAGAGAAACACCTAAGAAATATGCTAATTGCTACATACTTGCTCTGTGAACATGACAGGGGAAGAGTGCAAAGACACAGAGCACATAAAGTAGAAAGTCTTCTTGGATGGAGTTTATAATTACTAAACCTCATTTAAAACAATCAGACTTGAAAAGGCAGTAATCAATGAATTGTTAAATAGTAGTAGTTCAAAGCACAGTTTAGTAAGAGAGGGATGGAATTGTTATGGGAAGCATCCCAGAGGAGATGAAACCCTAGAACCTATGACTGTGTTACCTTACATGGCTGTGATAGTTCATTTGCTACGTCAATTTGGCTAGGCCATAGTACCCAGATATTTGATCAAGCACCAGCCTAGGTGTTGTCTAGGGTGAAGGCATTTTTTAAGATGAACTTCACATTTAAATTAGTAGACTTTGAGTAAAACAGATTAACTTCTATGAGTGGGTGGGCCTCACCCAATTAACTGAAGGTCTTAAGAGAAAAAAAGATGGAGGTTCCCAAGGCAAAAGGAATTTTGCCTTCAGACTGCCTTTGGATTCAAGCTGCAACATTAACTCTCTCCTGGGTCTGCAGCCTGCTGGCCTATCCTGTAGGGTTCAGACTTGCCAGTTTCCAAAATTCTGGGGCCCATTCCTTACTTAAAATCAATCAGTCTCAATCTCTCTCTCTGAATACACACACACACACACACACACACACACGCGCGCACACACACACTATTGATTGTGTTTCTCTAAAGAACCCTGACTAATACAATGGTAAAAGGCATCTAACAACAGGAAACTTGGGCTTTGGGGTGAGGAGATTAATTTCAATTATCCAGGTGGATGCAATCTATCACATGGATCCGTGAACTGAAGAAACTTTCCTGGGTATGGCTAGAGGGTAGTGTGACTATGGAGGGAGAGTCAGGGAGCTGTGCTGGGGCCGACTTTAAAGATGGAGGCGAGAGCCTGAGGCAAGGAATAGGGGTGGCCTCTGGGCAGGAAAGTGGATCTCTTCTAGAGCCTCCATAGAAGATCACATTCCCGTTGATGCCTTGATTTAGAGAAGAGATCCATGCAGGACTCCTTACCTGAGGAACTTTAGATAACAAATTTGTGATGTTTTAAACCACTAAGTTTGCATTTGTTATAGCAGCAATAGGAAACATAATGAGAAGGTAGGTTTTGCAGACTGAGTAGGCTTTGAATAAGTGTTGTGAAGGCAGAATTGAAATGCAGGCCTGGATATGGCCTATTCCTGCCCTGACAGAGATTAGCTTCCTAGGAATGGAGGGTCAGCTGTATTTAGGAGTAATCCTTCATATTATTTCAGCTGACATCCACGCAGGTGCCTCTTTATGTCGGAAAAAGATAACACCGCTCCTGAAGCTGCCAGGGGTATAGAAGTGCTGGTGTATGAGAACAGCAATTTTTCCACTTAACTACCTTGTACCCCAGTTTTCTAAAATTGAAAGTTTTAACACATTACTTTAGGTCATGATACTTAAGGCTATAAAATATATGAAGGAGTGGCTTGATCCAAGGCTCTGTCTTTATGCAGCCAGTTAGTGTCATCTTTATGAACCAAATATAGTAATGGAGAACTAGAGGAGAGTAATCATATGTCTTAGTTAGTCCCACTAGTCATCAACAGAATAGACTGAAATTCAGGCTCAATAGCACATTTATGTGAGAATCTTAAAAAATGGTGAGATTCACATTTATTAAATGCATACATTTAAAAAGTGACTTGGTATCTTTTCCTCTACTATAAAGCACTTTGAAAATTTACTTTAATATTTAAAAAGCTCATCATATATACTGAGGGCTTAGTCTTTCTTTGTAAGTAGAACCTCAAAATCCTAGAAAATATGAAAAGCAGAATAACTGTTTGAGCTCCATGACTGACTTCTCTTTTTACCTGAATATTTTGACCACTAGATTGCCTGTGACTTTTTAATGATATCTACACTTTGCTTCTCTGGGCATGGAATGCTGGAGAATCATCTCTTGAGTAAATAAGTTAAAGGAATTTGTCCCATATATCAGTGTTTGTCAGTGTTATAAGGACAATCTTTAAAGGCTAAGGGATGACAACAACCAAGGCTTGTAATTTGTGTTGAGAGAGGATGCCTAAAATATGCTCATGAACACTGTAGTTGCACTATTATTTATTACAGAACATACTGATCTTTTCTTTTCTTTTTTTAAATCCTCACCCAAGGACATACATATTGATATTAGAGAGAGGGAAAGGGATGGGGAGAGAGAGGGAGAGAAACATCAATGTGGGAAAGAAGCATCGATATGGGAAAGAATCATCAATTGGTTGCCTCTCATATGTGCCCCAACAGGAACTGAACCTGCAACCTAGGTATGTGCCCTGACAGGGAATCAAACCTGCAACGTTTCAGTTTACAAGAATGTGTACCCACCGATTGATCCATGCTGGCCAGGGCTGATCTTAAGTATAATTATAAACACCATTATGTATTAGAGGCAATTCATTTTGTTTCGCCTATCTGGTTTGAAGGCCCATGAGATTATATATTATCTCAGCATGCAGCCAGTACAATATCTGAGCTAGTTGGAAAGCTGAGCACATTGCCCTCCTACAGACTTACTGTTCTTAAGAATAAGCATATGATCATTCAAGAGTACTTCCTTTCTAACTGTGTAATAAGATTCTAGGAGTCATCAAGTCCAGTAATAACACTCACACCTAGGCAATGTAGAGTGGTGAGAGGACCCATTAAGGCCTGGGTTTGAAGTTATCTATCTCAATTTTTTCTCCCCTCCTTATTTTCTTGTTTCCTGACTTTTTCCACAGATATTTACAACATTTTGGGATGTTATTAAGCTATAGTTATTAAGTTATTAAGGTATAGTCTCTGTGTTCAAAGAGTACATAGTCTAGTCATACACCACTGTTTGGCTGTGTGACCTTACTTAAGATGCTTGACTTCTCTGAGCACCTAATACTGGCTCTGGCATTGATTAGAGGTGAACTAAAGGGAAATGTCCTTTTCCTTGATCTCAAATTCTTTGCTAGGGTGGGCATGTACAATTCTGACCTTTCTCTTCTTTCATACCCTAATAATTCTGAATGATTGTGTGATAGGGTTGGCAAGGATGAGTTTTCTTTTAATATATATATTTTTTAAATTATTTACTTATTTATTCAGAGAGAAGGGAAGGGAGGAAGAAAAAGAGGGAGAGAAACATCAACATGTGGTTACCTCTCATGTGCCCCCTACTGGGGACCTGGCCTGCAAACCAGGCCTGTGCCCTAACTGAGAATCAAACCGGCAACTCTTTGGTTCGCAAGCTGGCACCCAATCCACTGAGCCACACCAGCCAGGGCAGGATGAGCTTTCTTTACTGCTGAAGTTTTCCTTCCTTGTAGAAAGATCTTCTTCAGTGTAATGTTCTGGGACTTTCTGCACTTTATCATCCATTTATCCCTCAGTGAAAAGGAAAGACTTACTGGATGAGTGAATATAGAAGGAGAAGCTGGGCGTGAGGGACCTTTGTTTCTCTCTTTCTCTTGGGAAGTATGTGTCCTGCCTAGGTCTCTCATTCTATAAGTTATCAAGGGTCACATTTCTAGGACAGAAGTGTGCAGTGATCTTTTGCTGTCGTGACAGTGGTTAAGTTAGTATTATTGGGGCATTTGTTATAAAAAGCCCACTCACCCTACAATAAAAGCCACATTCTCCACGGTCAGTAATACAGATGATATTTTGGTGCCCATCCACCTTTCCTCAAATGGTTCAAAATTCAGGTAGGGAAGAGCACTGATATTTATTGTGCCACTGTGAATCTCATTAAATGATAATTATGGTTTCCTTGGGACTCTTTTGCAGAAGATAATTTTTTTAAAATGCCACTTGAACCTAATGATTGCAGATGCTAGCATAATAGAAACTGGCTGGGGTCGCATGTCTCTCTATTTGTCTCCATGAGAGAGTAACTGGTGCATGATTCCTTTTTCCCAAAAGAGAGGTTATAACAGATCATGATGAGCCTGCTCCTTTATGTTTCTCCTTTTCTTATTTAAAAATTAATGGTTTGGTTCCAAAGGAGTCGTCTTAGTTTCCCACTCATTTTCTTAATTACTGTTTTTAATGGTGCAATTGCATTTTGGATTTGTAATTTTTAAAAAAAAATTGTTACATTTTACTACACCCTTGTGTGGTAGGACATTCACATTTTGTAGATTAAGAAACTGCCAGGATAAGGAAGTGACTTGGCTAAGTCACTCAGCAAAACTGTGATTTTTTTTGGTGAATATGGAATTGAGCATAATTAGAACTCATCAGTAAGTTCCGTGTTATGAAATTTACCTGGAGAGTCATTAGTAGACACAGCTGAAACTTTTTAAAATATAAAACAAGAATGTTGGCTTCTTGTTCTGCTTATTGAGATCATTAACATAAAACTTGGTGTTTTTCTTAGGAGCTAACACTGGCTAGAAATTGTATCAATACTTCAGAAAATATTGAAGGCTTTAAAATGTATTTGCTTTGACTAAAAGTGCTAATCTATCATTAATTTTCAGTGTATCTAAGGTAAAGATTTGAAAATATTTCTTCTGATTTTTGATTGTCAAGTTATATATGGAGATGTTGTGGGTTTGATTCCAAACTATAGCAAAGTGAGTACCGCAATAAAATGGGTTGTGATCTTTTTGCTTTTGGGAGGTCTTGCCTTCAATTAGTAAAAAAAATGCACCATCTGTGAAACAAAATAAAGAACAATACAAATAAACATGCTAATAATACAGGGTCTGGCACAAATAATACCCCTTTATTATTACAAAATCATAAGCATGTAATTCTATAACACAGCAATATCACACTCAAGCACACCATATGACATTTTAGGTGAAATATTCAAATTAAAACTACTTAATAGGAACCAGCTAATAATAACTTGTGACAACCAATTTAAATACTCAGAAATATTCACGCCATTTGTTAAAGAGCCATTATTGAAAATTAAATTATATAAACTTAAAATTTAAAAACTATTTTGAAAGCAAAACAAATACCAAAGTTTATCAATTTTAGCTATTTTAGTATATTTTACCATTTCATGTACTTTTGAGGTTATATATTCTACCAGATTTAAATAGAGAAAATACTGTATAATTATGTGCTACTGAATATCTCTTCCCAACTCTGCATTTAGTGATTTCATATTAATCTGAATTCAGTCGCAGTGGAAATATTTATAACAGACTAATAAACGAATGTTACAAATCAGGGCTTGACTATTGTGACTAGCATTAAAAATGTTTGAGGAAATATCTTTTCAGTATTACCAAAAAACTTATTAGTCAATTCAGCAAAATTTTCTCACTGAATTGGTGAATGAGTAAAGTTCCCACTTTTGTCTTTACTATTTCACCCTCATCTTACTTATTAATATAAAGTAAAATGTCAATAAATATTTGTTGCCAATTGAACAAACAGTTTGGCTATAGATACAAGAATTCAGCAACAATCAATGAAATTATTCTGTGAGAATCAATTAAAGTTTACAAAAGTATCACGGAATATATTTTAATTTATAAATCATGACCACACTCCCTTTACATTATGTAAACTGTTGGCTCTTGAAAAACCCTTGAACAGTCAAAAATCCGCATATAACTTTCAACTCCCCTAAAACTTAACTATAATCATCCATTGGTTCTAAGATCCCCTGCAAATACCAAAATCTGAGGACACTCAAGTCCTTTCTGTTGTATAAAATGGTATAAATAAATGTATACAGTTGGCCTATTGCATGGATGGATTACCAATTTCAGATTAAAAAAATATGTTTTTCTTGATTTGCTGTTGATTGAATCTGCAAAGGCAAAACCTAGGGATGAGAAGGACCAAATGTATATTTATTGAAAAAAATCTGCATATAAGTGGGTCCACACCGTTCAATTCTGTGGTGTTCAAGGGTCAACTGTATACAGTTTTTTCAGAGGGCTGATGTTGTGTATCAATTTGATGTGATTTTAAATCCACTCATTTATGACAAGTGAAGTTGTGTTAATCCAATTGTTAATGGCAAACACACCAAAAAAAGTAGTTTTAGATGCAAAACTGTTTTGATATATGTGTGAACTAAGTTGTGTCAGGATGTCATCATCCTCTACTAGTGGCCTAACAGATGTTGTGCTCTGTTGTGGTCTTATTTATAAAAACATGGGGAGAAGCAGCTATGGCAAGGGGACATTTAGCCTATAAATACTCAGAGTTTATGAGGATAGTCTGAGAGATTTTTGTTCTGGACAAGGTGATAATTTGCTGATGTAAATAGGTCTTAGAAGAACTTTGGGACATCAGCTCCTGTTGTGTTGAGGCAACTCATCCTAGACAATGGTGAAAGCTGACTAGTGATCCTGCAAAGATTATCCTGCCCGCCAACACTGACATCTTCATTCCCTGGAAGGTGCTTTAGCTACAAGGGACTTTTGTTCTGCACTGGCAACTGAAAGTCAGCCAGAGGTTGGTTAAAGATAGCTCTCTTGAATGCCTACTCTTACAAAAAGTACACCTCATCTAAATTTGGACTTTATGTCTTTCCTCTCCCCTTGCCTACCTAGAACAATAGTGTAATTAATATGTCACTGCTTTTGGAGTATGTCTTTTTAAATTATTAAGAGACATTGTCTTATATAATATTGGCTTGTGAAATTTTTGCAGTGAATATGTGTTAAAATAAATTTCTGGAAGACAACATTAATCTCTAGTATAATTTTTCCACTGAAAATAAAACAAAACATCTTGTAGGTACTGGATTGAATGTTAGTCTCCCCAATGGATAAGTCTTATTTCCCAGAATTTATAAGTATCATATAATATGGCAAAACAATGAATACTACTTAGTATTGCAAAAGTGTGATTAAATAAGGATTTGAATGGAGGAGCTTATCCTGGGTAATGTAGGGGGGCCCTAAGTGCAAGCACATGTATCCTTAATAAAACACACAGAGAAAACACAGAGAAGGAGGCGATGTGACTGGGGAGGCAGCCATTGGAGTGATGTGACCACAAGCCTGGAGATGCCTATAGTCACCAGAGTCTGGATAGGACAACAGATTCTTCCTTAGAGCCCCTAGAAGGCATGTGGTTCTGCCATGACCTCAGTTAGGTACTCCTGGATTCCAGAACTGTGATAAATAAATTTCTCATTGAAGTCACCCAGTTCATGGTACTGGTTAGTGCAGGTTCAGATCCAGACCGCAGCAATAAAAAAGAGTATTGCAATAAAGTGAGCCATAATCTTTACAGTGGTGAAAGGTCTTGCCTTCAGTTTGTAAAAAAAGCACATCTGTGATGCACAATAAAGCTAAGTGCAACAAAGGGAGATATGCCTGTAATTTGTTATGACAGCCCTAGGAAACTAATACAAGATGGGATGAAGAGTCATTTGATGGATAAATTTGCATTGGATAGGGAAGATGATGTTGAAATGTTCTGGATTTTGGTCTTCCAACTTCTGGGTTCTTATATATTTCCTTTGTTTTTGTTTCCAGGCAATTCATTTATACAATGATCCAAGGTTAAAAATAAAATTGATTTCTTTTAAAGTCCTAAACTACTCTAACCCTCTGCTAATATGCATATATGCCCCACCTTCAGCATTTCTGAGAAGCAAATGCCCAGACTGTGTATCTTTCATTCCCCTTACGAAACTCCCAAACCTTTCAAGTTAACAATGCTTTTAGTCTCCTCCTCTTGGCCACATCTTTGCCTCATCTCTTATCTTCACATTTTTCTTTGTTATTCCTTGTCCCTTAAGAATTTCATTGCCACTTATTATTGAGATCACAGTGTCTAAACTTATTAGTTTTGACTATTGCATTATTTCCTTGCTCTGTAGTATTGTTACTCTGAACTGTGGAACAGTTAGAATTATGAAGGGCCTCTGAATCTTTGCATTAGATTGATTTAATAATTTGGTGGTGTTTTACCTCCTCTGTGATTCTATTGCTTTTCTGTCATGCTTCAGCTCCATAGCTTGTTAGCCTCTGTCCTAACAAAGCTCTCTATTCTGCTTGAAGATGCCTCTACTTGTAGGTTTCTTTTGTGTTATTGTGTACATTTTTAAATGTTACTTAAAGGAAGAGCAAAAATATGCTGTCAGAGATGAAGTATTTTTTTTAATTAAACCAATATTGCCTAATGGAAAATCTCAATGCAATAAAGTAGGCTTTGCCATGATTTTAAAACAAAACAAAACAAAACAAAAAACCCACCACAGTTTATTCAAGATTTGTTGAGTATCACCGGTATGCCTGTGTTTGGCAATGGTTAAAAGCAAACAACCAACCAACCAACAACCAACAAAACAACAAACAGTGAATAAGGTTCCAGTCCCTCACTCTGTAACTTGAAGCACTTTGGAGGGCTTCAAAATACATCTAGATCTTTTATTTTTAGCAATTCCAAAATATCTTCCATTCATTTCCTTAGGAATCATCTTTATTTTGTTGTACACAAATTGACTAAGGGTCTAAGAAGTTTCCTTCACTGCTTGATATTTATAAGGCAGCTTGCAACATGTTTGGAACTCTCCTTAGGACCCTGGGTACTTGCTATTTATATAGAACCTTCTGAATAAGTTCAAGCATTTTATCTCTTTTCAACTACTTCTTCAGGTACTTCTAAATGACTATATTTTAAGTTTTCCCTGCAGTAGGAAACGTGGTCCTTTCATATTTTGGCACTCTTTACTCAAAAAACGGAGAAAAACAACATTTTAAGAAATTTACCAGTTCCTAATTCTGCTTTTCAATTCACAGATCAGTTTGCAGTCAGATTTAGCATTTTATTCTTATATCATTTCCTGTGATTTTGAACTCAGTAATTTTCTAGGAACTACTGTACTGCTTTTTAGTGTTTTTGGTTCCCTTCAAAGGCATGAAATTTTCATTTTAAGCCATATCCTTGACTTTCTGCAACATAATTTTATCTTTAATTCATCCTTTTCTATGATAAGTTTAAAAGAAAGATGTGCTCTGGAACAGGAGGCTTTTATAGGAAATTGTAGATTTATGTACGCATCTTAGAAGCTGGAAATACGTCCTTACAACAATTTTATTGAGCTTCAATTGTTATACAATAAACTTCATTTGTTTAACTGTAAAACATGTGCTATATGTGTGTGAGTATAAACCCACAATGAAAATAATGAATACATTCATCGCCCCCCCCAAATTTCCCCATGCTGCTCTGTGATACCATCCCCCACCACTCTCGCCCATCCTTTACCCCAGTCATGAATCCGCTTTTTCCTACATGTAGGTTAGCTTGTATTTTCTAGAGCTTTAGAAAAAAAATATATAGTAAGTCGCGTTGTTGTTTTGGGTTTTTTTAGGGGGGCGGGTCTGGCTTTTTCCACTCAACATAATTATTTTGAAATTCACCCCGTTGATGTTTGTATCAATGGTTCATTTCTTTTTATTGATGAATAGATTTTCATTGAAGGTATATACCACAATTTGTTTTTTGATTCACCTGTTGATGGACATTTTGGTGTTTCCAGTTTGGGAATATAATAAAGTTACTATGATATTTGTGTACAAGCCTTTATTTAGAAATATGTTTCATTGTCTGGAAAATACCTAAGGATGGAATGATTTAGTCATATGGTAGGTGAAGATTTATCATTTTAATAAACTGTCAAACTGTTTTCCAAAATGGATTTCACCAGCAATGAGTTTGTTTCCTCACATTCCTTGCCATTACTTTGTGTTGTAAATCTTTTGTATTATAGACATTATGATATGCAGGTAATGCTCTATCCTTGTGACCTTAATATTTATTTCCCTAATTATTGCTAACTGTTAAACATATATTCATGTACTAATTTGACATTTATAGATCTTCTTTAAGAAGTGTCTGTTCAAATATTTTGTGCATTTTTAATTACATTTGTATTTTATTATTGAGTTATAAAAGTTCTTTATATATTCTGGACAAACCACTTGTATCAGATATACGAGGTCTGTCCAGAAAAAGTCCAGCCATTATTAATATGAGAACGGTGTGCAGGACTTTAATGTAACCTGGCAGCCAAGGAGAGTGGACTGGCAAGCGCATGCATGAATAATGATGACTTCACTGTACTAGTCAATGTGTTAGATGCCATTGAGTAAGCATGTGCACTGCGTGGCCGTGGCATTCAAAATGAGCAAGCAGAGCAACAAATCTGCCTCATATTTTGCATTAAGCTTGAACATTACTCTGTGAAAATTATTTGGATGATTCGGAAGTCCACAGCTATGGGCAACTGGTGATTGACAACTTCATCTCAGCAATGCATTGCTCATGAATCACGTCTTGTGCAGAGTTTGTTGGTGAAACATCAAATCACCCAGGTGAGGCAGCCACCCTACATCCCAGATTTGGCACCCTGTAACTTCTGGCTTTTCCCAGGACTAAAATCTCCTTTGAAAGGGAAGACCATTGATGAGACTCAGAAAAATACAATGGGACAGTTGCTGATGATTGGGAGAACTGTATGAGGTCCCAAGATGCCTGCTTGAAAGGGAAATGAGGTATCATTATCCTATGTACAATATTTCTTGTATCTCGTATCTTCTTCAATGTGTCTCTGGTTTTCATAGTATATGGCTGGATACTTTCTGGACAGACCTTGTCATATATTTTGCAGATATTTTTCTCCTAGCCTGTAGCTTGTCTTTTCATTTTTCTAACAGTGTCTTTTCTATAGAAATTCTAAACATTTATTAAGTCTAACATATTAATATTTTATTTTGTGATTTATGCTTTTGTTGCTATATTTAATAATTTTTCTTCCTAATCAAGGTCACCAAGATATTTATTCCATATTTACTTCTATAAGTTATAGACTCTATATTAAGTTTATGAACTATGTTTAGTACAAGATGTGAATGAAATTCTTTTTTAATATGGCTATCCAATTTTCAGCACCATTTGTTGTTGAAAAAAACCTGTTATTTTCCTAGTTAATTGTTTTTGCACCTTTATCAAAAATCATATATTTTGGACTCTATTCCTTTCATTTATTAATTTTCAGAGAGAAGGAGAGGGAGGGAGAAAAAGAGGGAGAGAAACACAATGTGTAGTTACCTCTCATGTGCCCCCTACTGGGGACCTGGTGAGCAGCCCGGGGATGTGCCCTGACTGGGTATCGAACCAGGGACTCTTTTGTTTGCAGGCTGGCACTCAATCCACTGAGCCACACCAGCAAGGGCTCGCCCTCTCTTTTTAAAGTTATGTTCATTGGGTAAAATTCTAGATTGACAGTACTTTTCTGTCAGTACCCTAATTGTGTTTTTTCACTGTCCTCTATGTCATATTATTTATGATATGAACTCTTCCCTCAAACTTATCTTTATTCTTTTGTTATGATCGGTCTTTTCCTGTGGCTGCTTTTAAGATTTTTCCCTTTATCATTAGTATTAAGCAATTCAATGATGCTATGCCATGGTATAATTTTGTTTCCTGTGCTAGGGGTTTGTTGAGTTTCTTGGATATTTGGGTTTTATTTTTTATCAGATTTGGAAACATTCTGACCATAAATTATTTCAAATATTTTTTTCTCTTCGTACAGTCTCTTCTCTTGTTTGTAGGCTACAATTAAACTTATATTTGGCCTCATAAGTTTTTTCACAGTCAACTCATTTACCCTTAATTTTTTTAGGTCAATTTTCTCTGAGTTTTATTTTAGATAGTTTCTATTTTTCTATTACTATGCCTTCAAGTTCGCTATTTTTCACCCAATAAAGTCCAATTGTTGTTAATTACTTCCAGTGTAATTTCTATACTAGCTTATAACTCTCATTTCTAGAAATTCAATTTTATCTTTTTTTTAAAAAAATATAATTCATGCCTACTTTTCCTCTAGTATTTTTTTTCAAGTATATGGACCACTGTATCATTTTAGTGTCAGGACTGCTAATTTTATGATCTATGTCTTCATTTCTGGGTCAGTTTTGATTAATGATTTTTCTCTTCTTCATAGGTCATTTTTCCTGTTTATATGAGTGCCTGATAATTTTCTTTTAATTCATATATTATACATTTTATTTTGATGCCTAAAAAAATTCTTGTGATATGTTTTGCAATGAAGTTCCTTGGAAACAGTCAAATTATTTTGAGGAGTAATTTTAGGTTTTGTTAGGTGAAATTAGATCAGCATTTAATCCTGAGTACATTTCTCCTATTACTTACTCTTCTACTTGTTACCCTACGAATTATGAGATTTTTCCACTCAAGATGTTTCAGATAGACCATATGCCATCCTTCTGTGAGCCCACCAGACTGTTTTCTTTAATACAGATTTTCTCAACTTTGATGTTATTGGTATTTTATACTGGACAATTCATTTTTGTGGGAGGAGTTTCTTGTGTGCATTGCAGGGTGCTTAACATCATCCCTGGTCCCTATGTATTTGATGGTAGTAGCAACCTCCCCACAAGTTGTGAAAACAAAACCTCAAGATATTGCAGAAATATATCCTTTGGGGCAGAATTGCTCTCAGTTGAGAACTACTATTCTAATGATATGGGACTTTTTCTAGGTTTCAAATTTTTAGATTTCCTTACATTTCTATGCTGATCAGTATTCAGTTGAATACTTAAGGGAGCTTTATGCGGATGTCTAGAATTCTCTTTCTGTGAATCTTTCTCCTTTTTGTTTTTTGCCCTGTGAATTTTAGTTGCATTTCTTTTCCTTAATTTAATAAGTCTTTGGGGCTCTTTTCAAGGTTTCTTCTGTTCAAATTCTTCTGTCTTCTTTGGGACTCGCTCGTTTTTTCTGTTTCAGACATAATTGCCTTTATAAAAGTCTGTCATGAAGACTGTTCTCAAAGAGTCTCAATTATTTAAGTACACTATGAATATTAAAATTATATGCGTATGTATACACACATTCGTACATATGTCAACATATGTGCATCTTTAATTTCTGTTCATCTGTTATTATGGCATGTTTGAATGCCCTTAGTTTTGAAATATATCCTCTATAAATACATCATCCTTATAAAATTTGTTCTTATCAAGTGCATATCTAATATGTCAAAATTTTTATTCAAGAATTATAGATATAAAGTTTTTCTCTTGTCCTGAAATAAATTCAGCAACTGACTTGACAGATCCTACTTGCAAAAGTTATTACTTCTGACTTGAATTACTATAATGTTATCAATAAGAAGCTAACACTAAATAAAAATGAAAGACTAATCTCAGATAACAAACTAGAATTGGAATATTTTAAAAATAATTAGAAGGACTTAAGCAAGTAGGTTGACATTAATGTATTTTATTTTATTTTCTTCTGTAATTAAGAGTAAAAAATGACACATCTAAGCATTTTTCTCTTTAAAACTCTTGTAATATTGAAATAATTTGAATTTGATATTTTTATATATTCATTTTTGGGTCCTGCCCATTTGCATTTTCGCAGTTCCAAGACTCCTGCCCAGGCCAGCTTGGCATCCCTGAATAATGATCCAAGGTTTAGACATACTCCAACTTGCTCTGCTTTTCTAAGAAGAAATTATTGCTAATGCAATAAACTATGGTGTTGATTTGTAAATAGTTAATTATCTTTTACTCTACTTGTCACTCCAGTATGTACATTTAAATTTAAAATGATTCATTGATACCTACTGTGCTCCAGGCAAAATTTTACATGCTGAACTACAGTTTCAGCTAATTTCTTCATGTCAAAAAATAATAATAATGCTAAGTACTTTAGTAAATGTTTTGGACTATATGTTAGAAATAGAAAAACATAAAATTGTTCTTTATAAGAAAAAATTAAGTACACATTGCACCAATGTATGATCTGTCACCCTAACATAACATTTTATATAGAATAGGATGCTCAGCTATGTTTTCATATCGCAGTGCAGTTCCATGATTCCACACGACACTAAATACTAGTCCAGAGGGCCTACAATAAATTTGTCTCTAGATAAACTGCTGTCAGTCTTTGAAATTGTTCTTTTTTATCCTGATTTAATAATTTTATTCTAGTTCTGCTTTCTTACTAATTCTCATTATTTTAATCAAATTGTTAAATAAAATTTAAAATACATGTTTTTTTAATTTTTAAAAAAGTATACATTTTATTGATTATACTCCTACAGTTGTCCCCTTTTTTTCTCCCCTTTATTCCCCTACTTTTTGCACCCCGCCAGCGGCATCTGCGCCCCAACCCCCAACCTTAGTCCATGTCCATGGGTCGTATATATAGGTTCTTCAGCTTCTCCACTTCCTATACTATTCTTAATCTTCCCCTGTCTATTTAGTACCTATTATTTATGCTTCTTATTCCCTGTACCTTTCCCCCCATTCTCCCACCTACCCCTCCACTCTAATTGCCATTTCTGTGATTCTGTTTCTGTTCTAGTCCTTTGCTTAATTGGTTTTTGTTGTTTGCTTTTTGGGTGGGGGAGGCAGGTTCAGTTGTTGATAGTTGTGAGTTGTCATTTTACTGTTCATAGTTTTTGATCTTCATCTTTTTCTTAGATAAGTCCTTTTAACATTTCATACAATAAGGGCTTGGTGATAATGAACTCCTTTAACCTTACTGTGTCTGGGAAGCACTTTCTCTGCCCCTCCATTCCAAACAATAGCTTTGCTGGATAGAATAATCTTAGATGTAGGTCCTTGCCTTTCATGACTTGGAATACTTCTTGCCAGCCCGTTCTTGACTAAAAGTTTTCTTTTGAGAAATCAGCTGACATCAGTCTTAAGGGAACTCCTTTGTAGGTAACTGTCTCTTCCTCTTGATGTTTTTAATATTCTCTCTTTATCTTTAATCTTGGGTAATTTAATTATGATGTGCTTCCTTGGGTCCAACATCTTTGGGACTCTCTGAGCTTCCTGGACTTCCTGGAAGTCTATTTCCTTCACCAGATTGAGGAAGTTCTCCTTCATTATTTTTTCAAATAAGTTTTCAATTTTTTGGTCTTCCTCTCCTCCTTCTGGCACCCCTATGATTCAGATGCTGGACCATTTAAAGTTGTCTCAGAGGTTCTTAAGCCTCTCCTCATTTTTGTGAATTCTTGTTTCTTCATTCTGTTCTGGTTGAATGTTTATGTCTTCCTTCTGCTCCAAATCATTGATTTGAGTTCAGTTTCCTTCCCTTTACTGTTGGTTCCCTGTATATTTTTCTTTATTTCACTTTTTCGTCCATTTTGTGACCATGCTCGACCAATTATTTGAGCATCCTGATTACCAGTGTTTTGAACTGTGCATCTGATAGGTTGACTCTCTCTTCATCATTTAGTTCTATTTTTGGAGTTTTGATCTGTTCTTTCATTTGGACCATATTTTTTTTGTCTCAGCATGCCTGTTACATTGGAAGGGTAAGAGCCTTAGGTATTCGCCAGGGTTGGGCAACCCAGATCGCTGCCTTGTGACACTGCATGTCGGCGAGGGATCCAAGGGGGAACCATGCCACTTGCTCAGCTCTTGCTGGGTTTTCAGTCACCCCACTACCCACAAGCAAATTGGGCCCTTCTGGTGCTGACTCTTGGGTGGGTAGTTTTGTGTACGTGCAAGAACCCTGTGGGAGTCCCCCATGAACTCTCTTGTGAGTCTGGGAGTCCCACTACCAAAACCCCCACAGATTTTTACAGTCAGAGGTTATGAGACTTTCTTTTCCCACGCTGGAATCTTTGATTGCCTGGTCTCTTTTGCTTCCCAGCTGTTCCTCCCAGTTTATCTGCACACAAATGTAGGACCACCTGGACCACCAGCCACCGTCTAGCCTGCCTGGTCCTCCACCTACCACCTTGTCGCACATCCCCTCTGCCCCAGCTGCCTATTTCCACCACTCCTACTGGTCTTGGTGAATGTTTCTTCTTTAACTCCTTGGTTGTCAGACTTCTATACAGTTCGATTTTCTGGCATTCTGTTTTTTTTTTTGTTTTTAAACTTGTTGTCCTTCTTTTGGTTGTGCAAGGAGGCAATGTGTATCTACTTATGTCTCCATCTTGGCCAGAAGTCACATGTTTTAAATTTTATAATAATATTCTTAATTTGATATTCCTGAACTAAATTTACCTTTTAAATTAGAAAGCTTAATTTAAATCTGAGGTTAAATTTCTTCTGTTGAAAATTTGCACAGAGACTCTGAGTTCATCTTTCCTCAAATATTTCTATTCCCACATATAACCTGGTCCAGACCATCATTCCCTCACATAGATATATTGATGTGTTTTTCAGTGTTGATCTTACAACTTCTGTCTGTTCCATGCTGGTTCAAGCCAATTTGACTATGCACAATTATTAGATTTTTTTGTTTGTTTTAAAAAGATACAAGAAATCTCCAATAATTAGTTAGGTAAGAGCCACAAGTTTGCTTTTTATATAGTGCTACTACTTGATAATAAATATTATAAAGTCAAGTTTTAGAATACTGCTAGTTGTGGAAACATTTATTAGGAAACTGTGACAAAACAGTCATATAACATTTTCTTGTCAGTTAATGGAATCCAGCTTCCTATCATTTTAGGCACTTTGGTGAGAATTTTACATGAAAGGTTAATTCAAGGCATATCTGACAATCTTTTTGCAGCAGAATTCAACTATCCTGGTTGGAACATTGTCACAAAATCCTTAATTGAATTTCTGAGCTGAGTGTATAATCAAAAGTATTGGGCCTAGGGTACAACTCTGAAAGGTATAGTCTGCTGGGCAAATCAAAGTACTTTGAATAAAGCATATCAACAATGACAAATAATCTCTAACGTCTTTTGTATTAGTTAACAAACCCAAAAGAGCAGATGGAACGTAGGGTACTGGAAAACATTATAGTAAAATGTGGGACTTGAACTCCATCTAACTAGCTGATCATCTCTGGAATATATATTCTTGATTAGAGTCATTCAGATTAACCAACTGCCCTTAAAGTATAGATTAAAGTTAACTTGCATGTGCTTATACACAACCACACATGTGACACACTCAGATGAAACCTTTAAGGGTGTGTTATAAGCATAGAAAAAGTTTACATGTATAAAATACAATCAACAAATAACTTCTAGATTATCCTCTCCAAAGCAAAGCTTTATATTTTTCATATTCACTTCTTGCTCGAAGGGTTTGATTGTAACCCATTACCGGGAGAGTTAAATCTTTGACAATGATGAGCATTCAAGATCTGATGCCATCTATCTCACCAATCTTAACTGCCACTGCTTCTCTAAAGGTATCTTTCACTTACTCTACATTTCTTTCTAGTTTTATTTTTCTCTCAATTTCATAATCATTTCTTCTCCATTTTCACAAGTAAGCTGTTTTATTCTTAAAATATGCTAACAACTCTGATTTTTCTTCTTTTCTCTACATATTTTCCTATGGCTGACTCTACTCTCATTGGACTTTAACAACCACCATGCACTGTACTGAAAAGAGGATTTAAAGTAAGAAGGCAAAGTAGGGTAAATAACAGGTCTTTTAGAAGGAGAAATCACAAGATTAAGATGGATAGGGACAGAGATCTTCAAACTGTCTCAGTGACAGAATTCATCAGATTCTCTTAAGAACAAGAGGTTTAAGTGATTTCATGGGTAGCTATTTGGGAGATACCATAAGCCAAACAAACAAATACAATCGAGGAAAAAGAAAGTTTTGGAGAGGTCCTCAAGTACTGACATATTCACTTTATATGACCATAGACTGTTATTGGAAAATTGGGAGCTATCTCCAAATGTGTCTTAAAATTCCATGATCTTAATCACATCATGATTTTTTTTTCTTTTTTATGAGAGTAGAGGATACTGACAATATAAACAATCATTCTTAAATAAGATATTTCAAATTTAACTGTAACCTTTTCTCCTAAGACATTTACATTCTTTCAGTGAGGATGAAGAGTAACATATAAAGATTTAATATTTTAAATTCATTTGTATAGAAACCCAGAGGCCTTGGTCTTTTTTTTTTTTTTTTTTTTTTTTTAGATTTTATTTTATTTATTTTTAGAGGAGACAGGAGGGAGAAAGAGAGGGAGTGAAATACCAGTGTGTGGGTTTCCTCACACTGGTACCCAGTAGGGTTGCCTCTCGTGTGTCCCCTACTGGGTACCTGGTCCTTAATCCAGGCATGTGCCCTAGACTGGGAATCAAATTGATGACCGTTTGGTTCACAGGCTCATCCTCAATCCACTGAGTCACACCAGCCAGGGAGTCTTGCTCTTTTTATGTAAGTATTTTTCCTCACTAGAATAAGGAAAAAAAATTGTCAAAAATTAGGCAAAATGAGAATTTGCATGGACATAACCCAATGGGTTGGAATATAGGAAGAGACACAAACTCTCTTTCCCAAGAAAATATAAATAGTTTATGCGACCACTTCCCTACTTGTGGCATCTTGATTCAGTCCTCTTTGTCTTTTCTCTGATCATGGTCATTAGGCAAGTAATGTTCAGATTACTGTATCTCCTGAAAACACTATAATCTTCTGTCTTCAGGCAAAGAACTAAAATCTGTGTAGGTAATATTAGGATGTTGTTTGAGTTCTGACAGGGAAAAAATAGCTATGTTTTTAGTCAGATCTTCTTGTTGATACTCTGAAGTGTTTTGTTCATTGTAAATAGATAAATCAAAGCAAAGTCTATCCCAGAAAATAATGTCTAGGTTTTGGAAGATTTTAAAACAGGGGATTTTAGGAAAGGGTAGAAACTATAATAATTTAGAAACAAACTTTATTTTTACAGAGTCTCCCTAATTGAGAGAGAGGGCTACCAAGAGAAAAGTGAGAGCAACCATCGCTATTGACATCGACATACTCTGAGAGCTCCTGATGGGTTGTTCCCAAGGGGAGATTCCATACTCTAACTTAGTCTCCAGTGAGGAGAACAACGATTCTGAAACTATTTTGTATTCTATTTTTAGGTTCTTATTTCAGCCAGCCAAAAAATATTACAATAATATGAGTCCATTTATATACTTTTCTTTGACAAGCAAAGATAATGGACAGTGACAAAAAATATATAACAGTGGTTGCCTGAGGCCAGTGATGGTGTGGTGGTGGGAGGCCGATTGCTAAAGGATATAAGGCAATTTTTTGAGGTGATTGAGATGTTCTATATTTTGATGGTGGTAGTAGTTACTGGAATACATTTGTCAAAATATGGCAAACCATGCATTCAAAATGGGTATTGCTATTCAATGAAAATTATATCTTAATAAAGTTTATTTAAATTTAAAAATATTTATTAGTGATAAATATAGAGATATTCCTGAATATATTAGAAATTCCATAAATTATCTTATTTCCAGCATTGTAATCTCTGGGAGAGGGTTTTGTACTTTAGTATGGAAGATTCATTAAAGCCAATCTCATTTTTATTAAAAATTTTGTAGAGTTTTAAAGAGCTTGCTCCATTTAAAAGTCTCCGATATTTAAAATTGTTTACCTTAATTTATTTCAGTTAAATTATCCTCGGAAGTGTGCCTAAACAATTTTCTGGTTCTTATTATGTGATCTTTGGTATTAACTCCTAAAATCAATGGGAGCATAATCCAGTAAAGAATGAAAGCTTGAGTGACTGGCATAGTTAATATCATATCAGAAAACATTTCACTAGTAATAAATAGCTTACCAATAGGAATATCTAATTATTTGTTTGTTTTGTACCAACTTTGCCAATATTAAAAATATTTTGGTTGATTTATTGATAATAGCCATCCTGACCAGTGTGAGGTGATATCTCATTGTGTTTTTTTTTTAATTTTATTATTTATTTTTAGAGAGAGGGTAAGGGAGGGAGAAAAAGAGGGAGAGAAACATCAATGTGTGGTTGCCTCTTAAGCACTCCCTACTGGGAACCTGGCTCACAACCCAGGCATGTGCCCTGACTGGGAATTGAACTGTCAACCCTTTGGTTCACAGGCAGGCACTCAATCCACTGAGCCACAGCAGTCAGGGCTCTCGTCAAGGTTTTAATTTGCATTTCTCTGATGATTAATGATAATGAGCATCTTTTCATATGTCTATTGTCCATCTGCATGTCCTCTTTGGAGAATAGTTTATTCAGGCCCTTTGCCCATTTTTTAATTGGATTCTTTTTCTTTTTTTTTTTTTTGGCATTGAGTTGTATAAGTTCTTTGTAAATTTTGTATATTAACCACTTATCAGATGTATCAGCGAATATGTGCTCCCATTCTGTGGGTTGTCTTTTTACTTTGTTGATGGTTTTCTTTTCTGTGCAAAAACTTTTTAGTTTGATGTAGTCTCATTTGTTTATATTTTCTTTAGATTTCCTTGTCTGAGGAGCTGTATCAGATAAAATATCGCTACAAAGAATGTCTGATATTTTACTGCCTGTTTTCTTCTAGGATTTTTATGGTTTTGGGTCTAATACTTAAATTTTTAACCCATTTTGAATTTATTTTTGTGTGGTGTAAGAAGGTGGTCTAGTTTCATTCTTCTGTAATATCCATCAAATTTTCCCAGCACCATTTATCAAATGAATTATCTTTAGCTCATTTTATGTGCTTGTTTCCTCTGTTGAATATTAATTAGCTATAAAGGTACATGCTTATTTCTGGTCTCTCTATTCTGTTCCATTGATCTTTGTGTTCTTTTTTAATGACAATACCATGCTGCTTTGATTTCTATGGCTTTATAATATAGTTTGATATTAGGTAGTGTGATTCCTCCAACTTTATTCTTCTTTCTAATGATTGCTGTTGCTATATGGGGCCTTTTGTGGTTACATATGATTTTTTTAAATACTTGTTCTAGTTCTGTGAAACACATCATTGGTATCTTGATAGGTATCGCTTTGAATCTATAGATTGCTTTGGGTAGCATGGATATTTTAATGATGTTAGTTTTTCTTACCCATGAACTTATTTGTATCTTCTTCAATTTCTTTCTTCAGTGTTTTAAAACTTTCCAAGTGCAGGTTTTTTACATCCTAGTACTGGTGAGGATGTGGAGAAAGGGAAACACTTTTGCTCTGTTGGTGGGAATGCAGATTGGTGTGACCACTGTGGAAAGCAGTGCAGAAATACCTCAAAAAATTACAAATGGATCTGCTTTTTGATCCAGCAATCCCACTTCTGGGAATATATCCAAAGATGCACAAAACACCAATTCAAAAGAACATACATAAACATCCCTATGTTCATTAAGCATTATTTACAATCACCAAGATATAGAAACAGCCCTAGTGCTCATCAGTAGATGAGTGGATAAAACAACGATGGGCCACTTACAAAATGGATCTTACTCAACAGTTAAAAAGGAAAATTTTACCCTTTTTGACAGCATGATTGGATTTAGAGAACATTATGCTAAGTGAAATAAGCCAGGCAGAGAAAGACAAATACCATCTGATTTCACTCATATGTGGACTCTAATGAACAAACTGAACTAAAAAGCAAAATAGAGACAAACTCATGGACAGAGAGCAGGCTGACCACTATGAGGGCATCAGGGGTGAAGGGACTGAGCAGAAAGGAAAAAGGACTCATGGACATGGACAGCAGTGCAGTGATTGCAGGGCAGAGAGATGTATAAGGAGGGATAAATGGTAATGGAAAAATACAATAAAACATAAAATAAATAATAAAATAAATTACCTATCTTTAAAAAATATTTTGGAAGTATTGGTGTTTATGAAAGCTCTTAAGGCTATAATAGAAAACAGACTATTTTAAATACAAAGACAAGCTTCTGCAATTTATATATCTTTTGAAATTGTACCAACTTGATTTCTGTACAAATTTTAAATTTAGCATTACAAAATTTATTTTATCTTTAATATATAATACTTTAAAAATGTAAAAAGTCCTTATATTTCTCTTGAGACTTATTTATAGTTTTCTTTGTTTACTGACCAAAGAAGTTGGCCTCTTGATATATGTCTTAAACATAACTTAGTCTATGAGATATTTTATATTTGTATTACTATCTGTTAGAACTTCTTATTAAAGACAGAAGCATATTTAAATCCATATATAATAATTTGATTTTTTCTGCATTTTTATCCTTTGCTTATGAATAATTCTAGTTATCACTCAAGACAGAAAATGAATCTCTTGGGAACTGAAAATTATTTTTGAGAGATGTATGCTGAATATCAATTGATAAGGAGAAAAACTATGTTATTATTTTCCTCTGAGAACTGATATAAACTTTTCATTATGCTTTTTCTCTGTAGTTGCCAAATCCCAGTCTAACCTGAGACTAATGATAACATTTTGACTTTAATGCCCATCTCTTTTAGGAATGACTAACAGACACTGTTAGTGCCGGGTGCTGCGTCTTGTATCCCACCTCTCACTCTTGTTGCAGCTCTGAAGGGCTCTTCACTGGCGTGCTGAGCTCCCCCTAACTCTGCCTTAGGTCTTTTTCCAAGCAGCAGAGACAGCACTCGGCCCCCGTGCAGGTATAGCACCGCGGAGCTGGTGTGAGTGCTCCTGCAAGGGCCAGGTGTGCAACTCAAACAGGCATAGGCCAGGGTTTGCGGGTAAAAGCCCCAGCTTCCAATCCTCCAGGCTATTGCTGGAGGCTCTTCTGCAGTGTCTGGCAAAAAGCATTTTGGAGACGCACACATGGAGGATTTTAAGAAATAGTGACAAGATTTATCAGAGTGGAAAGAGATACACCTTCAAAGTGGCAGGGTGTGGGCACGCTATAGTAGATGCTGCCTTGGAGTCTTTGCTAAGCCTCCATATATTTTCTTGGGTTCAGAAAAGAGCAGGCTATCTCTCAAATTATCTAATTATTTTTCCTGGCTCTTCCCTGGGCTGTTTTTGTGCTCTCCCACTAACCAATACCTTTCCTGGATCTTCCAAGTTTCATGCCCTTATTCTATCAATCTTTTCCCCAGATTTTCCCAGGCTAGTCTCCCTATTCCTTTATGTCCACCATTTGGGGTCCCTCTGCCAATGCCTCATAATTCTCCTTTGTCAATAGGCTTCTACTGTGCATGTGCTTAGTAAAAGGACTTCCCCCTCTGCCATCTTTCCTTCCACCGTTAATCCCTTTAGAAGATGGCAGCTATGCCCTAGAGTGACTGTGAAACTGCCCTTTCCTAGTTAATTTGGCTTAATCACATGTATGACCCCCATCTCTTCCATTAATATCTAACTGCCTACTGTAACAAGTTTTTAAAACATACATTAAGATTTATCAGATGATTCCAAGTGGGTTGGGCACCTACTTCCCTCATTGAGGACAACCTCAATTATTTCTTCTTTATTGTTTTTACCTCCTTCCTTGTCCCATTCTCCCTACTCCTCCCTATCTTGGGATTGCCCAAGATAAGATAAACATTTCATAATCACACAGAGGGAGTGAGGGAAGTGGTTTAAGTTCTTGCTCAGATTCCTATTATATAATTTTGAGCAAGTCATTTTCCTTCCGTGGAGTGTGACAATGATAACTACTGTATAATTATGTTAAAATTAAAATAGCTAATTTCTAGTAAATTATTGTAAATATGAAGGACTGTATAAGTACAAAGCAGTTTGAGTACTACCTGACATAAAAAGCTTAAAGTATTTTTTTAATGCAGTAGTTTTTGATGTTCATCCTGTGTTTCTACAGTACTTATGTACATATTTATCCCTTCCTCCTTCCCTCCTTGCCTCCCTCTCGACAAAACAGAAAAATATATTTAAATGTTTATTTACTACTCCTCTTCCTTCAGAGAGACCAGGAAATTATACCAGGCTTCTAGGTGGTGGTGTTAGATACGATGACCCTGAGTATTCAAATCTGTGAATGCATTGCTCCAAAAGTAAATTTATTTAATAGGTGTGAGGAATTTGCAAGAGGCAGGTACAAGAAAAAAAGCTGTAGTTCACAAAACTGAGCAGACTAGAGACAAATTTTGAAGAATATTAAAGAGGACATCAAGTTATTTCTTGTGCTGTACCTTTATGAAATTATCAGGTAAATCTGCATTTAAGGGCCTCTTGACAATGCTGAGGAGAGGTTATATTGTGTGTCTAGAATGGTACAGGGACACAGAGATTAATGGATTTATAGGCACTCTGTATATATAAAGACTATATACAAATACTGATTGATACTTAATGAGGTAATTTTAAAATATTAATCATTAGCACTCTTCTATCTTTAAATACTAGCTCTTCATCCTTCTTTCAGACATACTGCTCTGCTCAAGGATCTTTTAGATTCATAGTGAAGATACTGGTGATTAATTGTTCCAGTTTATCCCATTGCTTCGTTTTCCCTGCCAGTCATAAGTTGCAGAATGCTTGGATGTGCTCCAAGCATTTATTGTTTGATTCTTCTATGTCCTAATAATAAATACTGACAGAAACAATGCTATTTGTCTCTTCATTATCTTCCCTTCCTAGCACACAGGAAGAATGTATTTCCACATTGTTAGATTATGTCACTGAGATTGCGTTTTGGCCAATGAGATGTGGACAGTTATCTGTGTTATTTCTTATCCTGGACCTTCAAAAAAATACATAAATCTCCAGGTCACACTTTGCCTGTTGTAATGACTCTAGAGTCCAAAATTATAAATAATGTAACTAAAGGATAGAGGAGGGTAGAGTGACCCACGTTAGACTCTGCACATGTGCGATATCAATTTTCATTAAGCCTCTGAAATTCCAGGATTTACCGTTTATAAAAGAATTGTTACACTTATTAGTAAATTATTGCCATTAGCCTAATTGCTGCATACTTAGGATGGAAAATAAATGCAATTTAATTTGACAATAGGCTTCAGTATTGGATTACTGCTTTTATCAATTTGTCAATAAATGTCCTTGTAGGGTCAAAAAGCACCCACTCCTATCATTAAAGTTGCTTAAATCCTCTGGAATTTCAGTTTTCATATATGCCTTACTCTCTTATATAAATCTCTATGCCTTGAAACAATGTTGGATTCATTTATTTATTCAGTAGGAAATATTTTGCTACATATAAATTCTACTATTTTTGTTTTTGAGTTGATGTCTTTCTCAAAACGATACTATGGCTCATGATTTCTCTCTATCTTTCAGATACATAGTGTCAACTCAATCATTTCATTTACATGGACACTAAGTAACAGACTGATTTTAGAACCCTTTAAATTCACCATGTTTGTTATTTTAAATCAAATAAAGGTTAAATCAATAAAAGGAATTATCAAAATTAATCTAGAGTTGAAATATTTTTTTATTAGGATTACTTTAAAATATTCCATTTCATTGAATATAAACAATATATTTTTACTCTGAGGCTTGTTAATGCTGTTAGCCCTGTGGTGTCACCTTCCTGAAAGAAATACTGGCACCTCTCAAATTTTGAATTTAAATTTTTCCCTTATATCCTCAGTTTTGTGTTATGCATACATTTTGGCTTTCTTCTTTCCTCATATACCTCTTTTTCTTAATTATTCAGGATTCTGCATAATGCTTCCTGCATTTCTTATCTAGTCTAATTTTTTCGGTTTTTCCTCAATATTATCTTTCCTTTGAAAATCTTTCATCATCATAATTTATTTTACTCACTTTTATATAACTCTGTAATAGCACATTAATGAAAGTGACATTTTATTTCTAATTTATTTTGCTACCACCTAATTAGTTTGTCTTATATTCTTCCTATAAGGATCTTTATGTATTTTATATAGATTTAATATTGTCTCTGATACAAACTTTTCTAGAGGAAGAACTTTATTGTATATTTTCTTGTTTTAATCTTCAAATGTTCCAAGTATAATATGTTACCCCTTAACTTACATTGTAATAATGTCTGATGCAGATATCATGTTACTGTTGATGCTGATTTTCTGTTCTTCACTGTTTTCAGTAGATTGCGGAGTCACTGGTAAATTATTAATTATTTATTCAAGCAAACCAAATTAGAATAAATTCACATTTACACAAGTGACTATAATAATCAGAGCAATTAAGAAGTTAAAATCTTTGCATATATGTTAAAATCTTTATAAAAAAAGGAGAAAATACAGTGTGCATTGCACTTAAGTAAATGGAGCAACTGAATTGGGACATTCCCAATCACTCACACTTCTGAACGGGACATGTGTCATGATTTCATGAAGAACATTAGTGCCGTGGTTAATCTCTTAGCTTCTGGAACCAGACCTTCTTGATTTAAAGCCTTGCTCCAAATGTACTGCTATGAGATATTAGGCAAGTTATTAAAATCAGGCTTTTTTTTTTGTTTTTGTTCTTCATCTGTAGAATGTCAATAGTTATTTCATAGGTTTTTATGAGAATTAAGGTTATTAACACGTGTGGAACATAGTAAGCAGTATATAAACTATTAGCTATGACTTCAAATCTTTGTCAGTTACTTATCATGCAACTATCCAACTATCCATTCATGAGCATAAATACAAAACTAAATTGCTCAGGCTACCGTCTACAAAAGCCTGAGGTAGTAATCTTCAGAAGGATTAGTTGATTTTGATTTAACAAAACCTAAAAGAAATTTTTGGAAATTGGCTATAGAACACTACTAAGAGAATTGTTTGAAGGTGTGGTAGGTAGAAGGAAAATTCGGTTAAATTACATGCAGTTTTGTACAACATTTACTTAAAAGAGACAAGCATGGTGGTAAAGGCCAACTTTTCTACCTAGGGGTGGGTATCAGCTGTGAGTAGTTAGAGACCAATTTTGAACAACTTCTAGACATTTTTTTCTTGCTTTATCTTCTGCTGTGTCACCCTGCTATTTACTGTTTTCCTGAACACTCCTTGATGATCATCTCAAGACTAGCAAGGGTGTCCTCATGAATCCCCTGGCACCCGAGTGTTCTTTATAAAGTACATTAGGTCCTGATGGCTGTCACTATTTTTCTCGTGACTCTCCCTTTTAGAATCCTGGGAAACTGATAACCTGAGGGGTTGATGTGTACTTTTTATCAATTTCTATGATATAAATATTTCTGCAAAGCACAGTTTGAAGCCACCAATGGTTTAACAACTGACTTAAGAAACACCAGAATATTTAACAATTGGCCCGTGGGAAACAGATCTGCCCTCCCCTTACCAATGCTGATATTGCTCTTTCTGCATTTACGCTCTTTACTTTCAGAATTCCATAAATGTGAACAAGTGTAAAGTTTCCCCTAATACCAAACTCCATGTCTGTAATTCTTGAGGGACCAAGGAAGAATTTGCATAGTTTCTGATGGAATTAAAACAACTTGCGAGCTAAGGGATACTAGATTAATCTTCAAGCATTTTCATGTGTTCTTCTATAAAGAGCCTACACCATAATTACAGAGTAAACTCAAAGGGACAGTGCATTCTTGAGGCTTTTGCAATCAAGAACTGGGGCATAGGGATGAGGGTAGTATCTGCTCTTTCCTTTGCTTCCCCTATGGGCTACAGAAAGCTCATGGAAAAATCATGGAAGTAGAGAAGCTTAAAATAATTTCATTCAAAATGCCTAACACAGCTTGGCCTTTCCTCTCCCATATGCCTGCAATTCCTCCTTAAGCATTCTGAGGAAAACTTTGAAATAATTAAATGACAATTTAATGCATTGCAGCTGTCTTACTAGACTTGTTCACAACCATTTTTAATGGCTTCTTTCATTTTCCTATTCCCATTACCCATTTATATTTTAAACAGAACACTACCTTTAAATAGAACATAAGTTGGTGATATCAACAACAATAACAAAAATACTATTACTATTTTCTACTACAACAATAAAAAACTTGAGAGGCAAAGATTGTTCCATTATCCTTACCTGATTATCCCATTTGCAATGGGGGAGTTTTGCTATCCTTTCTAGGAAGACAGAAATAACCCTAAATGTCTTGCTAGTTTAGCAAAATATGCACAGATTATATTTCATATGACATCTCGCAGTTGAAGAGGGGAGACATAAGTGCTAAACTCTGCAAGGAAAAAAATGATGCTGTTCTGAGATTCCCAATAGCAGACTGATTCCTCATATTCATAAATGTCAGATATTACTTTGTGATTTCAGTGATTGCCAATTCACTCACTTTTCTTTTATCCGAGTCCTACCCTGACATGCTTACTTGACTCTGAGCACTGAAGCTGAAAAACACTCAGCCAATTTAAGGGCTGAGGGAATAATGCTAAATAAATCACTCTCTTTCTTCTATACACAGGGCACTTGAAGCATGTAATCTTGCAAATCTTCGTGATAGTCTGATTAAATTAATTAGATGCTGGTTCATTAAAGGCAGAAGTAAGGTCTCAAGAGGGGTGGTCATTTCTCAGCTCTCTCCTACTGTTCAAGCAGAGGCATGAATGATCTCTGCAGGACTCTCTTGGGAGGGTGAGCCAGCCCTGGCCAAAGAAATGGAACAAGAGTGGCATGGGAAAAGACTTAGAAAAAATTCACTGATAACGCTATTGCTTTGAAACATACATTGAATGAGAAAATTCATGTGTTAAAATACAAATTGTTTTATTCAGAGACCTAATTTTGGTGAAAACTATCTACTGATAATTTATTGGGCAAAACCTGAGAAGTCAGGATAAAAAAATTAAAATTATGTGGCCCAAAATAACCCAACCCATAACAACTTTCCAGCATTTGGTATATCACATAAAGCACCTAGTGAGATACTTAAGAAATTAAAAATAATTTCTATGTGTTTATGGTTTTAACAGTGATCAAAGACATTAAATGTTCAAGCTAGCAGGCCTATAATTACGAAGCAACCTATCAGCAAATACATTGTTACAGTGGTTAACATGCTATGCGCAGTTGACCAGTATCACTGAAGGACAGTTTTCTCTTATTTTTGGTATATATAATCTCAGATCTTTCTAATTACAATAGCATTACTCAATTCTGCAGGATCCAGCTAGCATTATCTTATAAATCAGCAATACATATTCTTTAAAAACATGAAAGTTCCTTCCATTCTTAGCAATGTGCAGATCAATTTTCAAGAGTCATTCTGACCGAGCAATTTGATTGCATCTTAAGAGGTTAAAACTCCTCTGGCAAGATATGCTGATTTATTGGTTTTAAAATGGAAATGAAAATTTCTAAGTGCTGTATCAGCAAAAGGAAGGAACAGAAAGCTAGTGACCTTCAGGACTCCCTTGAGATTCAGTGTTAAGGTGGCCTGAACCCAAACTCAGAGAAGGAAAGGGCTTGTAGACTTTATACAAGCTTTGGTGCTCTAAATTGCAAGTCCTGTGGCTCTGCTTTCTGAGGATATTTCTGAGGGTTGTTCAGTTGAACAATTCAGGGTGTAAAATGTAAATGATGTATTTTTAACTATGAAATTGTTCTCCCTAAAACAAAATTTCAATTTGACTTTTGTGTTTCATAACTATGCAACATGGTAGCCCTGCTTGGGGGTTCAATGACATACTTCCACATTCTTATCACTTGCCTAAACCACATCTTCTTCAATCTTCTTTTTCTCTCTTCCCCCTTTAAACATCTCATAACATTTAATTTCAAATGCTATTTCATATATGTTTTATGTGTTTTCTGTGTCCACCACTGCATTATTCTGTGTGAAATTATTGCCTTATAATTTCAAATATTCAGCATTTTCTAATATCTAGTGTTTTCTAAGGATTTAAAAAATAATCTCAGAGAAAGACCTGTATGCTGGGGTCTATTCAGGAGTTAGAAGTAACGCACATGCTCAAGAATCCCATGCTATTTTGGGGCCTTAAGCACACATTAATTCCTTTTCCTCCTATGGTAACGCTTTTCTTTGTTTCTTTGGAAAACTCCTTCTTAGCCTCACAACACAACTCAAAAATGTGATCTCTGTGCCCTGAGGCAATACTCCTCACTTCATTATCCTCTTTTATTTAAATACCACCCCATAGCAATCTCTATTGCATCATGCAGTTTACGTTTCTCTTCTCCATTAAACTTTGCATTTGCTATAGGAAAGGTCTGTATTTTATTAACTATTGCATTCAATTCAATTAGCACAATGTCTGATACTTAATATGGCCTTTAGAGTATATATTGAATAAATGAATGAATTTCAAAGATGGAACTAATAAAAATGAAATATGAGAGGAAAATATGGCATGGGTCCTAATGATGCTGGATTTTAGGGTCTCTCCAACCCTGAACTTTCAGAATAACCACACAGTAATGGTCATTCCCAAATCTAACACATGACAAGCCATGTTTGTGTGCTCTGAAAGCTGAGTTCTTCATGTAGGAAAATATTTTAATTCATTTTGGGATAAACACACACATCATTTTGGAATCCTTTAATATTAATAATACTTCATTAGTGTTAGGCAGAAACAAATTGAATATTAGAGTCTCCACTTATGAGGGGTTTGCTGTCTAAATGATTTTATGAACATTTTTTAAAGCTTAAGTAAAGGGTATGAAGTCCTGGGTCATAACTTGCTAACCTTTGATTTATAATTAAATGACCCAAACCAATTTGCAAAAATGAGAAAACACTAATTCAATAAATTGACTAATAAATAGCTTTTGGTCATTTTTCAGCTAAGACAGGTCTTGTTCATTTGCAAGGAGATGAAGTATATTAGCAGCAGTTTATATCTGCTTCTGTTGACACACCTACTGTATAGAGCGAGAATATAGCAGACCTTTTGACACCTTGGATAATCCAATATAGAGTCACTGTTAGCCATGACAGTTATGTAAACACTGTCATAATGAGGTGTAACAGAACACCCTCAGAAGGCATCCTGAACACCCAAAACCACAAGTCTGGACACTTGGATAAGGACTCCATCTGAACACCAACATGAGTGGGACCTCACGTGTTATGGGCTATAAGAAGTCAGAGCTCCAATCACCCAACACTGGAGCCTGGCTGTACCACAGGTCACACTTGGAGCCCTGCTGGGCTTCCACTCCACTGGACGTGTGCTGCCACTGCAGTCACCTGGCTTGAGACTGTCACCCAGCCCTCCACCTGTGGACACTGCCAGTGACTGGGACGTCAAATCCAATGCTTGCTCTGCTCGCTTCCATCATGTAAGTGCCCCTTCACTGTGTGTGTAACCTGTGTGCGGCTCCCTCGGTTTACTGGGGAGGTCTCTCCTAATAAACCTGGCACTGGGGAAAGACACAAACTTATGTGAGTGATGCCTTTCAGGAAAACTCCTTTGCTCACGACACTTCCAAATTTTGAAACTTTACAATAAGATACAAAACTTTAAAAGGGCAAGCTTCATCTCAAAGGAAGAGTTCATGGGGACTTAATAATATCTTTATTATGATTATTTTAACATAGTAAATCCTACTCTTTTTCCCCCAAACGAAAGTGAGACTACCAATTCATGCTATAAAGCAACACGGCACACCAATAGCTAAAATTATATATATAAAGTTATATATATATATATATATATAGTTTTTAATTTTATTACGTCAACTACTGCCTCATGGGGTGAAGAGGGAGTTGTTTTTATGTGTGTGGATCACCTAGGTGATGCTGATTTAAATTTTATTCTAACAGGGGCTAATTTGCCTCAACTTCCTTAATTCAATTTTGCTATTAAAAACTGATAAAGTTCCTATTTTACTGCCTTTATAGACCTTTTGTGTTTTCAATGAAATAATATGTTCTACTTTCTAATGATCACCTTTCATTTTGTATATTTATTAAACAGCTACCTGGTATTAAGAATCCAGAAAACAATGCAGTTCTTTTGTGAGATAATCGAAATAATATTCCAAATTTGCATGGATGTCTGTTTTTCCTAAGAAAAATAAGACATTATTTTATGTTTAGGCCTACATTCTTATTCATCTTTACTTTCAAGGAATTGCTGAGTCAAAACACGGTATTAAAACACCTGCTCCATAAAAAGTACCAAGGAACGAACCATGTACATGTCACAAGAGCTCCCCACATCATTAAAAGCCTGAACTCTACAGTCACAAATGAAGAGAGAGAAACCTGCACTCAGAGAGCACAGAGAGTAATTTCAATAGTATTAAAGGTTTTCTTAAAGTTGAACACAGATAAGTTATACAGAAAGGTTTCTAAAATTTGTTTTAGGTATACCTTCATCTCCTCAAATCTTTTCTGCTCTTAGGAGTACCTAGAATACTTTCCTCTTTCTCTCACTCGCACAGACCTTTCACTTAGCCCAAATGTGAACTTATGTCCCTGTGAACTCCCTTTCTTATTTGCTGCTCGGGCAGATGCAGTCTTCATGGAAAGTACATTGTCCATGTACAGGCCCACAAATATATATTGAATGCTTTTCCTGTGAGGCCTCACTACTCTCCCCACATTTAAGCCTCTGTACATACATAGAACAGAACCTTCCATGAACATTAAGTTGTTTGTAGTCTAATAATAAGGGACAAAGGATACCCTCAAATTTAAAAAATAATCATAAAAATGAGTGTTTGGAGAATTGGTAACAATAAAAGAAAGGTCACTGACTAGCTTAATTGGATCATAAGGAATTTTTTTCTTGTGATGTATTCAAGGCTTTGTTTTTTTTTTCATATTTTCTAGTTTTTACTTTTTTATGCTTCCACCAACTTTACCTTCTTTTTTAAATATCACACCAATTTTCTGTTATAGCTTTGATGAGTTTGTAAAGTACTGGTTTCCATACTGAAGCCAAAATTATTATAATAGTTTTTCTCATATGGACTTAGCAGCCGAATCATTGAGAATGTAATTCTGGGTATCATGTACCCGGAGTAAGAGGTCAGGGGTATGAGCAGTTCAGGTTGAATAGCTGTCGAAGCAGTATGCATTTACTGGAACATATGGAATTTTATCTTGTGTTTGTTAAACTGGCAGTCAATTGTATTTAGTTCAATAGAGCTGAGGTTGACAAGGTACAGAGAGCAATTTGTGGGTACCATTACATCCTTCTAAACGAGCCCCCTAAAGTGACTATGAAACAACCAAAGTTTCCTGGGTTTACTTGTTACCAAACACAAGTTTTGTTTGCAAAAATGGTGATACTATGAGGACAATTTTTAAATGACTTTTTCCTGAATTTATTCATCATCCCTTCATTTCTTCACTGTCCATTCATATAGTCAGTACATCTTTATGATAATTTTCTGTGTCAGAAACTGCATTTTATAAACATGGTCCAGTCGGCCAGGAGTTACAGACCATAGAGACAGATTCTAGATCAATAAGAGAACAACTATATGTGTAATTATAAATTGTGATGAATGTTAAAAATGATAAGAGGAGGATCCTATGAATAAAATAAAGACACCTATGTGAGTTTATAAAAGCAATATTATATAGGGATAACTGTTACAGAGTTTTCCAAAACTGTAAGTGAGCAGACCAGCATTTGTCCACATAGCACTGTGGTATAAGACCCAACAATTAACGCTGGAAGGAGCAGATCTTTGTTTACAACATGTCAACTTTGGGGGAGCCTAGAGAACTCATCCTTTGAGTCCAATTCTCCCAAAAGACCCAGCATTTCCCACATTCCCCACCAGGCTATGAGCCAAAAGCATCCCCCCAAATTCTCCATGTTCTTAATCTGTGCAGGATGTGGAATACATCGCCCTCAGGCTCGTTATAATAGTTCAGAAAAGCATGGGCTATGTTATTCTGGATCATGGTAAAACTCAGGAAAGACACAAGACTTAATAGTCCAGGTCAAGTCCGAGTCTACAAGGCAGCATCTTACAAAGAAGTTCTTTGCAGCTCCAAGTCAGCTAGAGCAGACACAATCACAGCAGCAGCATATGGCCTAATCCTTTACCATAGCCTACTGGGCAGAAACCCTACTTTTCTTTTCTAAACTGAGTGGCCAAGACCCCAAATGGCTGCTGTGTTTAAGTTTAAATCCCTGATCTTCCTCTGTAACCCCATTTCCGACTCCTCCCACAATCAGCTACACCTGCCCATCCTCTGGTTCCTTCTGTTTTCCTCAGCTGCCATTGTTAGGCCAGGCAGGCTTGGTGCTGTGGCATAGGGGAATTGCCTTCCTACTTCTCATGCAGGCATAGCAACAAGGGAACAACCTCGGCTCCATCATGGGTTAGTCATGCCCATCTCCCTCATCCAGAGCACAGCAGGCAAACTATTCAGCATGACTACGAAGTTAGCCAGCTGTTATAATTATGGAAAGTACCCCTTAATGAGTCCATCCACTTCCCCAACCCCCAACCAGGTTAGTGGGGAACTTCTCTCTTTGTGGGGACCTCTAGCTCAACACCCCATTTCAATATTAAGAACTTATCCTCTGAAGTCTGCTTGTGTTCTAGTTCCCCCACTTCCAAGATTTGTGATAAAAGAAAATTGTCTAATTCCCTTGTATATCATTTTCTTATCTATAAAATGGTAATAACATAATATTTGCTTCATAGAGTCATTTAAGGATGAAAAAAATTAATATGTAAATATAAGTCAATTTCTTAACACAGTGAGTGGGAATAAAGTTAATAACATCTCTGTAACAAAGTGATGTACATTTTATGTTTATGTTTCTAGAAACATTTTATATATTAATGAAAAAAGGGCTTAAAATTGTAGATGCTCCTTTCTTAATGATAGAGAAAAATACCACTTTTATATGTGGGCAAGCCAATGATTCACAGGAAATTTCGATGATAATTTTATTTTTAATGTTACAAGTTAATAAAAATCTCACTGTGAGATCCAGTGTTGGATTTCATCTGTTTAAGTGTTTGTTTGCTTTTTAAATATGTCATATTATAAAACTTGGAATGGGACCATTTTTATGATCCCATTATATACGTAGATATTAATAATTATTCTTCAAAATTCATTGATCAAATCATACCAAATTTACATTATTAAAAAGCTGGCTCATTAGGAAAATGCCTGTATTTGAAAGTGTGCAATAAGTGCAAAATTTTGAGAACCTCCCATTCAAAAATATTAGGAGGTTTTAGGTAGTCACTCATGCAAGCTTTCAAATTCTCTTTTACTAGGAATTTGATGGAAAATGTTAGGTCACTGGGGATCATTTATTCTGGAACCCTGACTTTTGCTCTGCTAAAGACCTTTGTCTACTGATGGTCTCAAAGGAGTTTTCCTTAACATCTCCAATTTCCTACACTGGGTATAATTTAAGGAGCTATTTGTTGCCTAATATGCTTTTTTTCTGGAACAATTCTCAATCTGCCAGATCCTCTTGGTGAGTGAGATAAGGAAGTACTTTGATATCTAGACTGTCTTGCAGAGTTTATATACAGCAGCTTTATTTTTGAAATGAGACTTCAGTGGCCTGAGAGCCTAGTCCTTTGCAATGACCCAACTTACAGCTCCTTGAGAATAATTCATACGTTCTTCTGTCTAGAAAATTGGTTGATGAAGTACTGATTTTCAGTATATACACAGCTTCTTCTTCCAAGGGACTCAGAATTTGTTTGTTTGTTTATTTGATTAGCTGCTTGTTTTTTTCTGGGTTTTAATTCTTATATGCCCTTAATCTCTCACATCAACAATAGTTTGTAAAGGTTTCTGTGCAAAGATAAATGTTTTAAGTGTGTGTACGTTATTTATTTAGCTGAAGTTGATTGCAAAACAACTGTAACTATGACAAAGGAAATTTGTGCTTGGTAAATTCAGAGAAAAATTAGAGGAAGATTTATACAAATGACAAATATAAGATCTATAAAAGCAGAGGCTATTTTTTGTGTTTTCACACTACCTACTTAGTGCCTATCACATAATAACATCTCAGTATATACAAAGTCTATTAATATAACAAGAATGGTTTGCACAACATCAATATAACCTGGTAGCCAAGGAGGGTAGACTGGAATGTGCATGTGTGAACAATGACAACTTCACTGTACTAGTCAGGGGGGGAGGTAGATGATGTTGAGTGAACACATGTACTGTGTGGCCACCACATTCAAAATGACTGAGCCAGTAGGGCAATAAATCTGCATCAAATTTTGCATTAAATTTGAACATTCCTATGTGGAAACTGTTGGGATGAATCAGAAGGCTGCAGCTAGGGCAACTGGTGATTGGTAGCTTCATCACAACAACACACCTGCTCATGCATCATGCCTTATGAAGAATTTTTTGACAAAACATCAAATCACTCAGGTGACTTAGTCCCCCTATAGCCCAGATTTTGTGCCCTGAGACTCTGGCTTTTCCCAAAGCCAAAATCACCTTTGAAAGGAAAGAGATTTCAGACTGTCGATGAGATTCAGGATAATACAATGGGGTAGCTGTTGACAATTGGGGGAACTGTGTGAAGTCCCGAAGTGCCTACTTCTAAGGGGACTGAGGTGTCATTGTCCTATGTACAATGTTTCCTGTATTTTGTATCATCTTTAATAAATGTCTCTATTTTTCATATTACATAGTTGGATACCATCTGGATAGACTTCATACTACAAATCAGTTGATTTAGCATTGTGGCCCCAAACTCACTTTTTTCAGACCACACAGGCCATTCTTAATGGGTAACTGAATGCAGTAAAATTTATTTGCAGCAATGTTGTTTATATTTTTAAAGACACTTAAATGAAATAAAATACAATGACTAAAAACAGCAATTTGGTTTACTGCATACTCCCCATTGAAACAAAGGGAAAAAATAAGCAAACAAATTAAAATTCACCATAGGTTAGTTTAAGCCCCCCCTTTTCTCCTCCTTGTTCCCTTCTTTGTTTTTTTTTTCTTTCCTTCTTTCTGAAGACTACACTGTTAATTTCTTTATGTATAAAGGATACATTATATGGTAGAAGAGTAGCTAAGATTTGAGTTGTGAAGAAAAAATGTTAACAGATGTCAGAAGTCTTTATCAGGTTGAAATGATCATGCATTAGAAATCGAGTCCCTTGAAACATTTTATACTAAAATAATATAGATCATGGCCAGTACCTGCCTTCTCACTTTGGGTTATAGATGACCACACCTTCAAACTCTTTTGTCACCATCAATTCCTTAATAAAAGGTATAATCAAACTGATTGCCAAAGAGAATAGAGCTCTGAGTAGAGAATTGCCACACATTCTGAATATTTAAATGATCACATTTAAAGTGATCATTTTTTTAGTTAATTCACTATTTTAAAAAATCTTAAATGAATATTGAATGGTGAATGAAACAAAGTCTCTGCTTTTTGGGCCTACTACAGGTATCATAAAATATGCAAATAAACAAGTAATGTCAGCTTGTGATGTACGTTATGAAAATATTAAAGCAGGTTTAAGAGATAAACAGTGAGGAGTTGCCAGGGCCCTGAAGTAGCTTCATGTTTATGGAAGCCCTCTCTGAGCAGGTAGGTGACTGTGATGGCTTTTTGATATGTCCACTTTGCTAAGCTAGAGGTCTCAGTTATTCAATCAAACAGTAATTTAGAACTCCTGTGAAGAAATTGTGTAGATGTAATTACAGTTTCTTATTAGTTGACTTTAAATAAATATAAGTACACTGAATGGGCTTGACTTAAGCAATTGAAAGTTCTTACGATCAGATTTGAGACTTTCCTGAAAGACGGTAGTGATTCTGCCTACGCACTACAGTCTCATGCCTATGGAATTCCCAATATTTTGATCTTTTACTCCTGATGGCCTGCCAGAAAACTTTGGACTTCCTAAGTCAGCCCCTCCAATTGCACACCCCCTTCTCTCTCTCCCCCTTTACACACACACACACACACACACACACACACACACACACATTTTTCTGCTGCTTCTCTGATTCAATTTTAAATGATATGTTAACATTCAAGTCAGGTCTTCAGTGAACTGGGAAAATGAATCCTTTTAGGTATTCAGACAGAGTATTTTATGCAAAGGGGTAAGAAACTCCTTAAGCAGAAATGAGCTTTTGAAGAAGAAGAAAAGGGCCCATCTTACTAATATGAATCTATAGGTGGGAGGGGTGTATATAGTTGATGCAGAGAAAAACAGGAACCAGTTTTTGTCAGCATTTTCAGGTAATGGAAAAAGATTACAATTTTATTTGAGGGGAAAAGCAGATGATGGAGGAGTGAATGGCAATCACACTGACCTCCTCCCAACACCAATCTGGAATTACAACTAAATTGTGGAGAAATCACCTGGAACAAACAACTGAACAGAAGCAAGAGAGAAACCTTATAACTCTGGACAGACAGAAGAACCAGCTTTAGCACAACCTAACTGATAAGGAGTGCAGTAGAGAATCATGAAGGTGGGTGGGTTGCCCACAGGCAGCACCAGAAGGATATTGAAACAGCCAATTGGATTCCCCTGGGAAGAGTGGGGCCTAAACCATAAGTGGGGATCTCCAGCCTTTAGCACCAGAACCCAAAATGTACACAGATAACAACCAGTTGCAATCAATGGCAGGGTTGCTCTCTGCGAGAGACAGGCAGCTGGAGATGCAATGAGCCTTTTAAAGGGCCAATACATAAATTTTTACTTGCAGCCACTTACAACAGTCTCAGTCAAAGCTGGGGGCAGACTGGGCTGGAGATGTCTGAGGAGAGACTGGGGAAGGAGGCTTTGGGAGAGAACTGAGAGAGTAGCTGGTGGGATCCCAGTGCTGACTCATCCTCCATGCAGCAGCAGCCATCTTGCTCAGGCAGACCACTCCCTTGAGCAGCAACACCTGAGAGGATATAATAGCCCTGCCCCAAGAGGGACTCTGCCCTGGCCAGGTGCTGCTAAAGCCTAACTACTGACTACAGAGTGGCATCCATGGCCACTGTGTCTCAGTGTCTCTAGACACCTGAGGAGACACTGGAGATGGAGGCTTTGGGGAGAGAACTGAGAGTGTAGCTGGAGGGATCCCAGTGCTAACTCCTCCCTCTTACGGCAGCAGCCATATTGCTCAGGCAGGCCTCTTCCCTGAGCAGCAGGAGCGTGAGAGGACACAATAACCCAGCCTCCAGGAGAGACTCTGCTTCGCCCTGTGGTGTCTAAGCTGGACTGCCAAGTGCAGACTGACTAGATTGGCAACTGAAGGAGACTGCCACAGACAGTAGATTCCTGGAAGTCTCGAACAGACTGCCTATGGTCAGACAGGGGCAACATCTGACATCATCAGAGGCAGATCCAGAAAGAAAAAACAGCAGTCTCCTACCATAGAAGTTCACACCACAAAGTCAGGAAATCAAGACAGATCAATTTGAGAAGCAGAAGCAAAAAAGAAGGTCACACAAATAATGGGAAGACAAAGAAATACCCCCGACTCAAAGGGAAAGGAGGAATCCCCAGAAAGAGAACTAAATGAAATAGAGGCATGTAAACTATCACATACTGAGTACAAAACAATGGTTCCAAGAAAGCTCAATGAGTTCAGTGAGCTCTGAGAGAATTACAAAAAACTACAGGGAGACGATGAGGAACTTACTGCAAACTATATCAGCATGAAAAGGACATAGGAACTATCAATAAGACACAAAAGGAAATGAAGAACACAATTTCTGAATTGAAGAACACAGTAGAAGAAATCAAATGCAGGCTAGATGAAGCAGAGAAATGAATCAGAAACCTGGAAGATAAGGTAGAGAAAAGCTCCCAGGAAGAGCAAGAAAATGAAAAAAGACTCAAAAAGAAAGAAGAGGCATCTAGAGAAGTGCAGGACAACCTGAAACATAATAATATCCATATAATAAGGATACCAGAAGGAGAAGAAGAGGAGCAAGGAATAGAGAACCTGTTTGAAAAAGTAATGATGGAAAATTTCCCTAATTAGAGGAGAGAAAAATTCAAGTCCAGGAAGCACAGATGGTCCCATTCAAGAGGAACCCAGTGAAGCCCACTCCAAGACACATTATCATGAAAATGGCAAATATCAAAGACAAACAGAGAATCCTAAAGGCAGCAAGGGAGAAAGAGATAGTAACATATAAGGGAGCCCTGGTATGGCTAGCAGCTGACTTCTCAGCAGATACACTGTAAGCCAGAAAGGAGTGGTAAGAAATATTCCAGGTAATGAAAAGCAAAGGCCTGCAATCAAGACTGCTCTCCCCAGCAAGGCTCACAATTAAAATGGAAGGCGAAATAAGGAGTTTTGCAGACAAAAGAAACCTAAAAGAATACACCTCCACCAAACCAGCATTGAAAGATATGCTAAAGGGACTGCTTTAAGAAACGAAGTGTCTTTGAATACCCAGTTACTTTCACAGTCACCAATACTTGATATTACCATTATTTTTAATACTTATTAATCTGATTGTGCCAATAATGTATTATTTTAGTGGTTACTTTATTATTTGTTGAAACTAAATCTGTTTTTGTGTATTTCTTGCCTATTTCTGTTATTTTTAAAAAACTTTAAATGGTTTTTGGTATTCTTTATCTATTCCTTGACTAAATGTTTTAGAATTTTTTCCTTAAAAAAAAAACTAATAATCTTTTTATAGATGTATTGCAAATACTTTCTTATTCTATTACTTGTCCTTTAACTTTTTAAAATATGTATATTACTGTATAGCCTTAAATGTTTAATATAGTCATATTGTCAATATTTTACTTTATAGCTTCTGGGTTTGAATATGTTACTTCAGGGTAAGAAAAACATTATTTTGTGTTTTCTCCTATAACTCCTTAGATTTTACATATTGATTTTTAACTCACCTGAATATTTTTTGTATAATGTGTGAAATAGGGCTCTATGTTTGTTGTATTTCAGGTAAGAGTGGTTCATGCACCTTATTTGTTGAATAAACCTTATTTTCCTCATTGATTAGAAATATCAGTTTAATCATATATTACATTCTTAGTCAGGTATATATATTTGTTTCTAGAATGCTCATTTTCTTCCATTGATCTACTTGATTATTTCTGTGCTGGTATCATGAAGTTTTAATTGCTGAGACTTTATAATGGATTTAAATTTTTTAATATTTTATAATAGATTTTGACATTTTAAAAAATAAATAAAATCAATCTGCACTTTAAAAAGAAAATAAAGAAGGAACTCCTACCTTTTGCGACAACATGGAAGGAACTGGAGAATATTATGCTAAGTGAAATGAGCCAGTTAGTGAAAGACAAATACCATGTGATCTCACCTATAAGTGGAATCTATTTAACAAAATAAACTAAACAAATTAAACCAAGTCAAGGAAACATGGAGCAGACTGAAAGTGACCAGAGGGGATGGGGGAGGAGGACAATGGTGGAAAGAAGGGGAAGGGACTAGATAAGAACATGTATGAATGACCCATGGACATGGACAACAGAGTGGTAATTGACTGTGGGAATGGGGTAGCGGTGTGGGACGGGTGGAGGAGGGCCAAGGGGGAAAAACTGAAACAACTGTAGTAGAATAAACATAATTTTAAAAAATAAATAAAATTTTTAAAAAAGAATTTTATTTGAGTATAAGGAGAGGTCACTGGAAGATTTTGAGTAGTAAACTGATGTGCTCAGATGTGTACTTTAAAAGATGACGTGTGCTGCTATTTGGAAAATAAGCCTGAGGGTCCATAATAGCATGAGGAAGGCCTGCGGGGGAGCTGTCACAGGGGTTCTTTGCAGTGGTGATGGTGGCTGGGCTAGAGTGGTACCAGGTAAAGTGGTTTGGGGATATATTTTTGTGATATGACTTGCACGGCCTGTGTTGAATTGGATCTTAGTGTAAGTTAAAGCAAGGAGTCAAGGACTAAAAGGCAGTTCTGTTGAGAAGCTAGATAAATGATGATATTATTTACAGAGAATGGGGAGACAAAGGAGAGGCAGAAGGTGAGAGGAATTAGACCCAGGGAAAAAGTGGAGGAGCTGATCTTCTGTGACAGGAAAAAAGTCCAAGTCCGAGCTTCCAGATGCAAACAGGGTGGCAAGTGTGGCTTTGGAAGAGTATACATGTTCGCGTCCCATTGTGTCTATGTTTCAATAAAATGAAAAAAGAGCAAACCATTTCCAGCGGCAGCAGTGTTCACGAACGTGGAAAAGTACACCAGAGAGCAGACACTAAGGGAGCACCAGGGGCAGCTTTGTGCTCAGGTAAGGGCACTTGTTTTCTTCAGCAGATGATGAAAACAAAGTTTATGCCACAGAAGCAGGTGGGAGTAATTGTTCAAAAAGCTCCGGAAGATCTGTCTCTGAAATTCTTAAGTGTCTGAAGCTATACCTGGAAAAACTGTGAAAGGCAGGGGCTTCCCATTCAGCATGACAGAGTTTCTGTGAGCGTCTTCCTTGGCCCCATATCCTGCAGCAGATTTGCACTGCACACACACCAGTCATGGGCCAGCCTCACTCAGGCCCTGTGGATTCTCCTTCTGCAATCAGAAAACCATTATTCACCCAGATGCCTAAGCAAGAATCTTCCTTCTGCCTTATCCCTTCAATCAATTAAAAAGTTCTTAACTGCTCTTGAGACTTCTCCTTTGAGTTTGTCATATCCCCAGTCTTGGCATTCAGACCAGACTCATGCGCCATTGGTATTATTACCACTTTGCATGTTTGCAGCTTCCAAGCTTGTTTCTCTGCATTCATTCTTCAACCCTCTATCCTTATTCACTGTCCATAACCAGAGTTATAATTCTGAAATGCAAACCTAATGCCATCGTCCTCAATTTAAAACCCTTGGTACCTCTCAAATGATTCCAGAGTAAAGTCCATCCTCTTGCCACAGTTTCCAATGTCCTTGTCTGATTTTATCTCCCAGTCCTTACCTACACCCTTTTGCCACTTTGAATTTGAATTCAGTTTAACTATTGAACAACAGGTATTTCTTCAATACACTATTCTGACCCTTGCACAGGCTTCACCTACTGCCGGGACTTGTAACTTTTCACTACTCTTTCTGTAGGTCTCAGCCTAGAGGTCACCTCCTCTGAGAAGCCCTCTCTCATAATACATTGGTTGACTTTTCTTGGCTTCTAGAGTCCTCTATGTTTATTATGGTCATAGTACTTATCAATTAAGCTTGAAATGGTCTGTTTTCATGTCTGTCTCCTCTACTAGACAAAGTTCCTTGGCAGAAATTGTGTTTTGTTTTGATTATGTTGTGTTTCCTTCACCATTGGCTTCTGAGGGACTAGTATAATCTGGCACAGATTATGAGATACAGGGAAAAACAATACCAGTGACTGGAAGAGCTTTAGCCAAAGATGATAAAGAGCAGCTCTGATTATATATATGGAAATACCCTGTTCCTACTCACCCATGGACATTTCTAGAGATATTTACAAATAGATATGATAGTACGATTGTGGTCCTTTCTCTTGGCATGAAAAAGGAATCTTTTCCCACAGATCTAAAGACAGTTTAACTGATGTTATATAAATCTCACACACCTACAGGCCCAGTGAACATTTAGTTAAAGGTGATTTGATCTCGTGGGTAAGTTAGGCCTCCTGGCCATCCAACTTGCTGTGGTTCCATCATTGCCCTTTCCCAACACCATTGTGACCATCTCTGTACTGACCACTAGACAAATGCATATGCCTATGAGCCCTGACTAAGTGTATAGCTTAACTTCTCTCCCAGGGGCTTCCTGTGCCCCTTGCTAATTGAAAGGTAGAGCTCAGCCCCTACTTACATACCACAGAACATTCTGCTATTTTCAAGGTGGCTTTGTTTGCTCATTGCATATGGAAAACTTCTAGGGACATTGGGATTGGACCAGCCAGGATAACCCTTTTATTAACTCAACAAACAATTTGAACCCCTATTATATTTCAGGCCCTGGGGCTATGGTAGTGAATAAAACAAGCCAGGTAAATGTTCTGCCAATTACAAAACTAAGAGAGGAGGCAGGTATTAAACAAGTAAAACTGTGTTGTGTTCATCAAAGAAGTATAATGTTGCACCACAGAAGCCTATGGAGGAGGTTGGGGAAGGCTTCTCTGGGGAAGTGATGTGTAAGCTGTCGTAGATGAAAGGATGTGCATTAACTAGTTCAGTATTGAAACACATTCAGAAGACCTTGTTTTTCCCAGCCTCATGGAGGAATCTTTATGTCTGCCCCTGAGGCTGACTGTTAAGTTGCCTTCTCTTGCTGATCCAACAGTCATAATCATCTTGTTACAGGGTAAAATGGGATTTGGCCGCCTGCCACCGTACACAACCATAAAACAAAGACTAGTGGGGGAGGAAAAAGGTTTTTATTAACAAGTTGCCCAGTTTGGGGGAGCTAAAGGGACCTCTGCTCCAAGCCATTCTTTTCTGCAAAATATGGAAATCCTCTTGTTTCCAAAAGACTGAAATCCAAATCCCTCCATTCTTATCTGTAGTCCAAGGCTGTGACACAGATGGATCTCCTTGTCAGCAGCCCCAGACTCTCTGTATCTCTGGAGCACACACTTGTGAGGCCAGCATCTCTATTGCCTCACCACAGCTTTCTCTCTCTCCCAGGGCTGGAGCACACTGCCAGATCACTGCGGCCAGTTATGCAAAATCCTGGTATACAAAGCCGCTTGTGCCCTCTGGGCCAAAGAGCATTCCTGGATTGCATGTCTATGTGCTGCTCCCCGGCAAGAGAATGGGAGCAGTCCAGAACCCGTGCTGTGTGGCCTGGAGCCACAGAATCCCATGGGCTGGCAATGTGCGTGTTCTGCAAGACCCTGCTCCAGGCGACGCGAGGAAGACAAGGCAAGAGCTATGAGTGGCCCATTGTCCCACAGGCCTGCCACTGGTGGTACATGCACACTGCACGTGGGACTCAACCTCCAAGAGGTGTCCCTGGATCATGCAAATGAGGGTAAAAAACGGGAAGCACTTCTGCCTGTACTCCACTTTAAATCTTTCCCACAAAATCCTAGGCCCTGTGGGAGTGTCCGAATTCCTGCCAATTCCCGCAATGTCGACCATGAGCATCAACCCACATTGTCTTTGCCCCTCCTCCAGCAGCCATGATCAGAAAGCAGGTGGGAGGGTTTTCCACCTCCCGCAGGGGCACCCCATCTCTGCCCTGGGTAGGGAGTCACCTTGTTACAGTGTGTTTTCACTTTTTCAGCCCACACAGCCCGCTCTGGCTCTGTGCAAGTGGTGTCACAAGCTGCGTTAGTGGTTTTCTTTTCCCTGGGGATATGGAAGCCTATGAAGCTCCAGCTCCAGTTTTGATGCCGGGCTGCCTTCAGCGCTTCCCGACCCCTCTCGGGGAAGGCATACTCTTTCATCAGCTGTTGTTTCAATCCACTGCCGTGGGGTTTCCTTCAACCTCTCCCTTCTCTGACGGGGGCAGCCTCTCACGCCAGGTTGGGGCTTCTCCACACCCTCCGAAGATCTGGCCGGACTCCCCTGCTACAACCTGAATGTTGGATCATGTGTCAGAGTGGTGAAAGCTCTGCTCTGCAGCAGACTGGAAGCTCCACAACAGTACTATGCTTCCAGGAAACCTTAATGAAAGGAAACTGCTCTAACAAAGATAGTGTCACTGCATCCCTAACTGCTACTACCTACACTTAATCCAAGTCATCAGATGTTGATGCAACCACTACTCACTAGTGCCACCTATTGTATAGCGTTGTCTAAATCAAGACCAATGCTGTATACCACCATGTTGAAATCCAGTTCTCAAGTCTGTGCCCATTGCTTTACTCCCCTTGCCACAGAAAGTGTCATGTGAAACATCCTCTAAGTTCATTCCCTTTTTAAAATGTTATTTATTTATTTATTTATTTATATTTTTTCCATTATGATTATCCCCCTTGTATCTCCTTCCCACTTCAGTCATCACACAGTTGTCAATGTCCATGAGTCCTTTTTCCTTTTTGATTGATCCTTCTACCCTGTAATCCCATCAGAGCTGCCATCCTGTTCTCTATCTGAGTCTGTTTCTGTTCTGCTTGTTAGTTTAGTTTGTTCATTAAATTCTACATATGAGTGAAATCCTACGGTATTGATCTTTCTCTGACTGGCTTATTTCACTTAGCATAATGTTCTCCAGGTCCATCCATGCCGTTGCAAAAGGTAAAATTTTCTCCTCCTCCTCTTCCTCCTCCTCCACTCTTTTCTCCCCCTCCTTCTTCCTTTTTTCTTCTTTTTCTCCTCCTTCTTCTTTTCTTTTATTTTTTTTTAATTGAAGACTTCCCTGAGATCACTAAGCTGTGGGTACATGGGGATATAAGGGGGTAAGTAGGACAAGCTTGGGTAGTAGATGCCATATTGTACTCAACATTGCCCTTCATTCAAACATAGAACACTTGGTAATTAGACCAAGATTTTGAGACTGACTTCTTCACTTAAGATTTAAAATGATACTGGCATTAGAATCAAACAATACTAAACTTCTTTGAGTTGATGGAAAATGTTTGATGCCATAGTTGCTATAGTACAAAGAAAACAACAATTTGTGTAAATAACAACTGGTCTTTGTTATTTAGCAGAATTGTGCTACATAGACATCTTCATTTAAATGTAGATGGTGGATACCCTATCAATACAAAAATTTTTTAAATAGTCAGACAACCAAACCCACCCATACAAGAATATCTTTAGAAGAAAATTCTTTTTTAGTAAATATACTTGCACTGATGCTTCAGAGATTCAGCCTATGAAATGGTGAGGCATTTATGAATTATTTAAAACAGATTTTGATATACTAACCAGGTAAATAGATATATTTAACATCAGTGTAAATTTATTTAGAAACATTCAGATCTGATTGTCTCATTAAGATTTTGTCAGACAAATCTGACATAACAAATTCACCACCTGAAACCATTAATCCCTAATCTTTGCATAGATTAATGTCCTTATAGCACTTTCTCTATGGAATAATAAAATAGGTAGTTATAATTTTTGCTCTTCTTAAACAATAGCTTTTACTATATAGCTTGCTTTACAAACACTTTATTACTACTCTTCCTGAGATGAAACTTTTTTTTTTTTTTTTGAGGAAGAGGAAAGATTTTACTTTTTCTCAGCTATTGTAATAAAAGAAAACCATGTATCAGGAACTGAAGAGATTATTCCTGATACAAACCTCTATTCTGAGAAAACTCTGGTCACTGTCAGGTGGACTATACATAAAATTTCTTTATTAAACTGAAACAGTGGATAAGCTAGTAATGTTCAGGGTATTGACTTTTTATCTTGCAAAACTCTGGGTCTCCAAAGTTGTCATGCAGTAACCCTATACTTTCTTGGTTTGCTGCTACTGAACTCTTGCATTGCTTATAATAAAGGTCCTCTGTGGGATGGATAACACTGATTCAGATAGGATAAGATCTAGAAAGTGGGTAAGAAAAATTCACCAATTTACCACATCTATCAAATTTAAGCTCTTTTTTTAATTTAATCTTCATTGTATTTTTCCATTACCATTTAGTCCTCTTATACCCCTCCCCCGAGCAATCACCTTGTTGCTTTCTTTGGTAAATTTTCTATACAAATTATTTTGAACAATTTTCCCAGTTAATGTTTTGAACTATTTGCAGCTGTTTTGTAACATAATTAATTCCAGATTTTACTCAGCTTGATTTGTGAGCCTTTGTTCTTAAGATCTTAGTTAAAACAATCAATAATAATCAATACCAGTTTTTTTTTTTTGCATCATCTGAGGTGTATGTGTGTGTGCACAATATATAATACATTCAATGTTATTAGGAAAAAATGATGTGATTCATGAAGTGAAGGAGAATTAAAAGTAAAAGCATTGATTTTTATCTCTACAAAATGCTTAAAGTAGAAATATAAGTCAGCAAAGGATGTAAAATAATAGTTAATTTTATCAAAAGGAAAACTAGTTGTCTTAATCATAGCTCTTATGACTAATCCACTCAAATTAGCTTGAAGAAGAAAACAAAAAAATAAAAAAGGGATGAAAAGGAGAAAGTAATTTAGTATAAGGTTCATGAGCTATTTCATGGAATTTGAAGAAAGACATATGTTCAAACCTCAGGAAATAAATCTGGTTAATATTGATTCTTTTTTTACTAAATGTAATTATTAATTCAAATTACCAATTTTTAGGATCTTAGTTTCTACCTTTGTTCTGGATCCTGGGAAGCTGTTGTCTCTGCTTTTTATTACATCTGCTTTATTCTCTTTTTCTTCAAAACCAGCGTTCTCTTCATTCTTGAGAAGATTTACAGAGACTATACAGAGTTTGAAACCTGTCTGCAGATTCCTAAGAGAGGGAGACATGGTGAGTTCACCCTGCACTGGGTGACCATCTTTGGCCCAATCAGCAATGGTCACAGGTGAGTTTCCTACAGTACAAACATGGCAGGAGGTGGTCTAACTCAATTCAATGGCCAGGAAATAATTTTTAAAAAAATAGACAATGGGTTGAGAAAGCATCACAAGCTGTCTTCTATGTATAACATCCTTTTTTAGGGTAAAATTTCAAATATCTGTGTTAATGATATTTTGCTAATGACGGTTCTAATTGAGATCTTTATCTAGAAAATGATTTGGTCACAAGTGAGGGTGACCCGAGGAGGAAACGTGGTCTTGCATTTTCATTATGACTGATGATGATCTGGACAACTTACGTTTATTTTATGATAAAATTTGGAGGATTCAGTAGTGGCTATTGTACTAGTCAGAGTTCTGAAGAGACCCAGTAGGAAAGAGGATGAAGGAAGAGGTTATTTAAAAAATTTTTCTCATGCAATTGTTAGGGCTGGCAAGTGGCAAGTCCAAAATTTCTGTGGCAAGCTGGCTGGTTGGGAATTCAGGCAAGAGTGTTGATGACGCAAGCTTGAGTCCAAAGGGTGGACTCTCAGGGAAGTTTCTGTGTTGCAGTCTGGATTTCTTCTTTGGGAGACCTCTGTTTTTTTCTCCTAGGGACTTCAGCTTACTGAATGAGGCCCACAGGGAGGGTAATTGCTTTATAAAAAGTTAGCTATTGTAAATGTTCATCACATCTTTAAAAAATAACTTTACATAAGTACTTAGATTAGCATTTGATTGAACAAAGAGTTAGCATGGTCTACCCATATTGACACATAAAATTAAACACTCTCACCAATAATCTTCCTTATTTTTCTATGGTAATGCTAAGCTGCTAACTACTTAACGTTCTCTAGGAACTTGTTTCTGTTGTTTCTTTATTTTCTTGCGATTATATATTCTAGGCTTTGGGTTAGTCAGTTTGTTTGCTTTTGCATTTTTATTTAGGGATGGCAAACCTGACAGAAATGCACTTGCGTATATATTTTTTATAATTATTTTTAAAAATTTCAAGTGCTATATTTTATCATTTGCAAATTGTTCTTTTATTCTTGCTACAAATGGAATGCACGTTATTACAATATATGTGACAATGATATAACAAGGAAAGATGTTTTAGGATTACAATAAATTAAACAATCCCTCTTTTTATTGCTACAAATAGCCTGGTCAAAAGTAGGGGAAAATACGTCTCAAACTACAGGGAGTGTTGAGAATAAATTCTCATATAATTCAAATATTAATAAAAATGAGGTTGCAAGAGGAAAGTGAAAGGTCATGGGAGATATGGAATTATTAGAAAACTGTTGTGGAGAAACTAACTACATGAGCTAACTAGCAAAGCAAAATAACTGAGAATTATAGAATTTAGAACAACTAGCATGAGCAGAGGATTACAGATCCATGTTGTTGAAGTTCATTAGGAAATTCAAAGGATGAGCAAGAACTAGGTCTTACAAGCTGAGGGTTAAATAGAATTATCATTGAATTGTTAATTTAATAATGCAACAAATTATTTAATCTCAATTAAAATAATCATCTTAAGATGGTTTATATTTGGCAATGTTTTGTATGGTCCTAATAAAAAAAAATGATTGGCTATTGGGTGCTGAATTTGAATTGATCACCACAAATCAATTACATGAAATCAACCTTTCATCAAGCACATGAAGTATTTTTATTTGTAATATAGAGTCCTATTTTTTAGATTTGTTAAAGGGAATAAATGTATAAATAAAAGTATTATAATGTTTTTAAGCCTAGGTTGCTTTATGTGGTTTAAAAGGACGTGCTTCCATCCGTTGTCGTCATTCAGCATGACGCCACCCGTGAGCACTACCCTCAACTGACTGCACTGAACAACCCAGAACGGGAGCATTGTGCACATGCTGCACGCCACTGAGTTCTGGAACTGAGGTGCCAGAAGACACAGTCCATTTATCACAATATCCATATTACTTATTTTCTCACATGCCTATTTTAAGTCAGTTTTTACTGTAATAAATATATGAATAATATGAACATTCTGGTAACTCTGCCTGATGGTATATTGTCTATGCTCCAACATAAGGCTAAAAAAGTAATCTGTAGAAAACCATAGATTTTTAAATTTCCTTATGTCTTGGGGAGATCAAGCTCTATGGGCAGAAAACCATGTTGTGCATTTAATAAACTATGAACACTGAGCACACATGAGTAGAGTTTGCTGTACTAATTAAAGACATAAAATGTTAATGAAACATTTAATGGTCCACATAATCATTATTGTACAGCATAGCAATTAGGTACAAAATTGTAAGCAACTAACATGAAAGTCAATAATCATAATTCCTTTTTGCGACAGAAAGTTCGCACAGTGTCCTGACTCACCCTTGACATAGTGACATGACCAGAGGCTGCACAAGCAGTGTTGGCCATTCTGGTCATTCATCTGATAAGAACAATTAATAGTCCATATCAGCTGAAGAAAAGGAAAGAAGATTCAGCTTCATCTCTCACACAAAATTATACCTTATTGTCTGGGGTCGCCTCTGTTAATTTCTCCGTTAATGCACCTCAGCAAAGCATCAAGACGGTATTTTCACAACTTCCCAAATGCTTGCATGCCCAAAAGGAGGATGATGGGCAGACCTGTAGCAGAGAAGCACAATGGCAGCATGAGGCATTAACCGCTATAATATAATCAGTATGTTTAGAATGGAGAGTTATGTTGGGCATTGATGTAGAAGGTGATATTTTACGCAAGAGGCAGGAGTGAGGCTTAGAAGTGAGAGAGACACAGTCCAGAGAATGCTCTCGGGATGGATTCCAGCAGGAAAGGAGGTGGAGAAAGAAATTGTCGTGAGTTTTCATGCTACCACTCACATAGCAAACAAATTCTGAGGCAGTTAGATTAAAAGATGGTGGTGACGCCAATATCTGGATTCCTCTGACTTTAAAAAAGCAGTCTCATAAAACAGCTTTAGAGACTGGAATTAATATTGGGCAACATTGATTATTCCTCCTCAGTGCCAGTCCCTCAGCTTCCTGAACCCACGAAGGCAAGTTCCCCCTAAGAACTCTTTTGCATAGAGTTATAACTATATGCCAGGAAACCATAGAGGCTGGATATTTGGCTTTTCTTTTGGGGGAGCCCTCATATTAAGAGTTGAGTACTCCTCACGTTATGGCCGTTTTCATTTTCAATCTCTGCAAATTGCTCTCGCAGTATTCTTTCATCTTAGAATCCTACTTTCAATTACCCTCTTCCCACTACAGGTATCTTTCTATTCCTTGTGTTTTCTGTTTATCTCTGCATATGTATGTATCCCTGAAAATTGTATTATAGTGCTATTTAATATATGATAATAGTCTAAACTTATACAAATAGGATTTCAATAAAAATCTGCTGTTTTTTCTTCCCTTTTGTTTAAATTTAATTATATATAAATATAATAATATATATATTAGATGCTTCAGAGATTTTTTCCATCACATTTTACCTTATTTAGTCCTACATTAAGTTTCTTGTTTAGATTACTTTCTTATTTAAATTACTTTCAACTCCCTGCTGTCAGAAAATAACAATCACCACTATCACAACAAAATCCTTACATTGTATCTGTGTAGTAGTTTTTCTGAGGTATGAAACTACCTCAGAGAATGAATATCTTGGTGATAAATTCTAGGTATATGGCTGTGCTAGTTTACATTCCCATTACTTATGCCTTGGTATGCCTGGTTCCCAATACCCTCACCAAATATGTGGTAGTATCTAAATTTTTAATTTTTGTTGAAACAATGTTTGCAAAGTGAATATTCATCATTGTTTTTTACTTAATTGTTCTTTATAATGAATTTGAACATACCTTCATTTTCTTTGGATTTCTTCTTTGGTTACTATTACCCATATTAGGTTACTTGTCTTTTTTAATTCACTGAGGTTCTTGCATATTGTAAGTTTAATCATTAGTCTTTTCTTTTAACTTCAATAATCTCCTTCTAGTCTCAACTGTCTTTAGGCTTTACACATAATATCCATTAATGACTTTCTTTTCTTTTTACCTCTTGATTCTCATCCTTCACTAAAGCTTAACTGAAATACACTCTTTGTCATTAAACATGCCTTTACTATGCAAATATTATGAACTCCCCTATTGATTATTGACTCTATCATCATGTGTTACATTAGGTCCTTGAGGTACTAGGGGTATTTCTATAACATAAGCTCAATATTATAGATTGTGTTAAATATATAATATGTATATCTTTTATGATGGCAATTGTGCCTAACACAGTGTTTAGGAAAGAGCTATTTATTGACCAAATATATTTGCTGAGGTCTTTATAAAATGGTTGCCATCACACATGCCTTACCTTTCTTTATCAGTAAATTTTATTTGGTTAAAAAGTCTCAAAAAAGTTTTATTATAGTTTTACAATCAATATAACACTAGAACTTACTTGAAAAGACTAAGCAAATGTTCTTGTTATTAAAGCTTAGGTAAAGACATCAAAATACTCTTATCCCTCTTACATCAAAAATATCGCTGTACCTTGAACTTTTTATTTTATTTACTACCTGTTCAGTTCAAATGGTCCATAAACATCACTGTTAATTTTACAGCAAAATGTCTTGTAATATTTATATATTCAGTGGCATACAATAGCACTCCAACTGGTTTCTAAGAAGTTTATTCCCATTGTTACTCTAGTGCTGGTAGAAGTGCCAAATGAATTATTTTTACTTTTGAGATTTGAGCAAGGAAGATATTTTAACATTGTCCTAATTAAACTACTAACTAGTGAAGAAAAAAAAAAGGCTGTACACCTGAGCCTTTTTTCATAGAAATGGAAACATAGAAATGGAAATAATTTTACACCCTCCTCCCCAAACTCTTATTTCTCTAACCCCAGGCTCTGGATTGGATTGACAATGACTGTAGATGTGGTATTAATAACCTTGTTTGAATCAGAGTTGGACTTTGATTGGGTTTCTTGATCTAAGGAGCAAAGGGTCAAAAACAAACTGGCTTCAAAAGATTATCTGAGTGAGTAAGTCCCCTTAGAAAATGCCCCTCCAGTCTGCTGTCCTGATGAATAAGACCAGTTTCAGACTGTCTTCTGAAGACACTTGGGAATAGAGGGGTGCTTCATCATTGTTCATCTTGCTGAAGTTTGCATTATTTGCTTTGCTGAAGATGACTCAGTTTAGTAGTAGTTGGAAAATTGGACAACTTAATGGTGCTATCACAAGGCCTATTATAACATTTATTTAAATTTAATAATATCTACATATAAATATATCTAATATTAATCCTTTTCCAAAGAACCCACATACATATGTCTTTAAGTGATCTTTTCATTCACAGGTCAACATATGATTTCACTCATTACCTTCCAGAATGGGGCAATGGCAAAGAGTATTTTTTCAATTTTCTATATATTGATAAGGGAGGATTTTTAAAAAAATATATATTTTATTTATTTTTAGAGAGAGGGGAAGGAAGGGAGAAAGAAAGGGAGAGAAACATCAATGTGTGATTGTCTCTTGTGCGCCCCCTGCTGGGAACCTGGACTGCAACCCAGGCATGTGCCCTGACTACAGATTAAACCAGGGACCCTTTGGTTCGCAGGCCAGCATGCAATCCACTGAGTCACAGCAGTCAGGGCTGATTAGGGAGGATATTTTTAAGAGATTATATGTATACAATGTTTTTCAAACATCAAAGCCAAAGAGCTGTTTTCTAGCAAAAATTCTGAATAACAAAATTTATAACCTCTATGCAAAGATAATACATTTAAAATTACCTTATTTCAATTGTCTACACTTGTTTTTTTTAAAAAAAATTTCTTCTTTTCACAAAGAACTAGCAATTGTAAATATATATATTTAAATAACAATTTTAAATGTTTATTTATGTAGCTTCAACTTGAGTTATAGGAAGGCTACCACAGATTCAAAGTGACTAATTGAAAACTGAGCTAAAGGGCATAAATAAACTTCAAATTTTATTATTGAAGAACTATCAGAACATTCATCTCAGTATCATACATCCATCTCTCTGCAGAACACTAGCAAATTCTCTAGATATGCCTCAAAATGCACAAATGTACTGGATGTCAAACCATAGAATTTTACTTGAAAATGTTTCTGTTAATCCTCTTCATCAGAATCTATACTTGGTACAGATTTCATCAACACTCTTTAACCATTTTTCTGCACAATTGTGCTTTCTTTGTCCAATTCATTCTGTGTAAGTTAGAAATGTTTAAATAATAAACAAGTCCTTAAAACAATACAAGTATAATATAAAAAGATTACCATTTAATTTCCATGGCCTTTAGAAAATTAGGAACTACAAATTGTCTTTCTGGTGACTCTTAAGGCAAGAATAAATCTTTCACTCCCCAATTAAAAAAAGTATTTATTGTACAATCTTCTAATAATAATGAAAACATTAAAGTTACTCACAATCCTATAATTCTAACAAATCTGCTTTATTTTTATTTTGTCATGTTTTCTTCCAATGCCTAATAATATACCTCTTGTTTACCCAAACAATATTTATATAACATAAAACTGTACTTTCTTCATTTTTAGTTTAACAATTCTACATCAGACTTTAAAATATAATTTTTAATTTTTATGAAATATTCTATAGAGTTGATATAATTCAATGAATTAATCCATCTTCTTGTTTTAGAATATTTAGTTTATTTTCAACTTTTGCTTATTTATACCAATAGACTTAATCATCATTTGTTTCTTTTTCTTAATATTATTTCATGTGTCCAGGTGCTGAGACCAAGGTTATAAACTCTATCTTTGTTTTTAAAACTACTGTCATATTGCTTTCTGAAAAGAGTATTATAAGCTATACTGATGCCAAAAAATATGCCTGTGCTTATGTGATAATATTTTTGCAAAACTAGATATTATCAAAATATTTATTATTTTTGTATAATATAATTAATCCAATTTCTCATTATCAGCTTACTTGTGTTTTATAGATTTAATTATAGTGAATAAGCTGATATCCACTGACTCATATGTGGAAAACATATGTTTATTTCTGGCCCTTTAATTAGGGGGATAACTTTCTAAAATAATTTATACTTAATGAAATATTCCAAGGTAGCCTTGTGCTTGAAATTTCCACTAGAAAAAAAGCACAGGTTTGATTTTATAATTAAGCTTGCCTGATAACTGACTATTGAGATCTGTCCAGAAAAAGTCCGGCCATTGTTACTATAACAAGAACAGTTTTCATGACATCAATGTAACCCGACATGAAGGAGAGTAGACTGGAAAGGGCATGCATGAACGATGATGACTTCACTGTAGTGGTCAATAGGGGTGATAGACACTGTAGAGTGAGCATTTATACCATGTGGCCTTCACATTCAAAATGAATGAGTGAGTATATTAATGAATCTGCATCAAATTTTGAGTTAAGCTTGAACATTTTTCTGTGGAAACCATTTGGATGACTCAGAAGGCCGCAACTATGGGAAACTGGTGATTGGCAGCTTCATGAGGACAATGTGCCTACTCATACATCACATCTCTTGCAGAGTTTTTTGGCAAAAGAGTAAATCACCCAGGTGACTCAGCCCCTACTGCCCTGATTTGGTGCCCTGAAACTTATGGCTTTTTCCAAAATTAAAATCACCTTTGAATGGGAAGAGACTTCAGACAGTGAATGAGATTCAGCAAAATATGATGGGGCAGCTGATAGTGATTGGGAGAATTGTGTGAGGTCCCCAGTTGCCAGGTGAGGCGTCATTGTCCTATGTACAATATTTCTTGTATCTTCTTCAATAAATGTCTCTTTTTCATAATACATGGCTGGATACCTTCTCGACAGATTTCATATTTCTTTTCTTACTATATATAAAATGAAAACAATTTTAACATAATATTGAAGCCAACATATCAAATCTCCATATGGAGGAATATGGGGATATACAAAACACAGTTGTGTGACCAAACCACCAGAGGCTCTATCCAAAGGCTTTAATCACCAAGGTGGACCCTTGGAAAGGATATTCCTCCAACTTCACATAGACTAATTGTAGTCAGAATTCAGCATCATTTTAACTTATCATATTTGGATGTCTTACCAATCATTGTGTCTTATTGAATCACATGCACAGATCTCCTTGAGAGGGAATATAGGATATGGGTACTTTAGGGTAATGGAGGAAGGGATCCAAGGAGGCAAGAGATCCAACGGTTAATGACAGTAGAGTTCCTAGGAGAGCCCTGCTCTCAAGTATCTATGCATATGTTTTCCTGACCCATCAAAATGAAATAATAGCAGCATCTACCTTGTAATGTTATAATAATAATTACATGAGTTACTATGGAGAGTATGCTCTAAACTTTTCTTGCTACTCAATACCATAATTTTTAGGTCTCTATATCCTGGAAATTAAGTTATTTCCTTGTATCTCAACACATTTCTTATCTTCCTCACTAGAGTGACTAATACTCTAGTTACCTGGGATAGTTCTGGCTTATACCTTCTTGTGTTGTCGTACATACTTCTCCCCTTTACATTCAAAAGTCTCCCGTATATGGACACCTTAGCCTGTTTATTTTCCTCCATAATACTTGTCACCATCTGATATATTGTATATTTATTGCATATATATTTATTGTCTGTCTTTTGGTACTAGATGTAAACTGCATAATAAAGAATTTTTTTAATTAGCAGTCTAGTGTCCAGACAAATTTCTAATGTGTTACAAAGACTTTAAAAATACTAGTTGAATGAATAGACTAAACATCTTGATAATGGTATGCTGTACTTGGGAGAGTTCCACATTATTTTGGAATACCCTTGCTGTAGCAAACTAGTATGAGATTTGCCCAAGCTATTAGAGTGGCAAAGTTGGAAGCGTAATGGGTGGGGTTTGATCAGCTGTCACTTAAGGGAGAATTATCAAGAACTCTAAAGCAATGAGAATACTTCAAGAAATAGCTCTGACATTAACTCTATCTTCTTTAACTACTGCTGTTACTATCTGTCTATTTTTTATTGTTAAATACCCTGATAAGGAGGTTGAGGTAGAATCACACAAATAGTATGGTTTGTACCAAGCAGTACTTACTTCCTCCTAATATTATCTCAGTTGTAAGCTATGTATGAGCCAGTCACAAAGACTGTACTATAGAATATAACATAACCTGATGAGTCTTGAAAATAATGTCAAAACAACTCACAAACTATATTTTGCATTACTATCGTAATCACAAAACATTTATTGGAGTGCTGTTGGTAATGTATATTGCTGAGTCCCAGACAGAGTTTGAGAAATAACTTGTCTTTATGTCTGAAGTGCTTCAAAGTACTTAGTTTAAATATATTGTACACACATGACAAAATAAATATGGCAACTTAACCTTTATTGAATGCTCACTATGTTCCAAATACTAAGCGAGGCACTGGGAAGGCACACTGTCTGCCATCAAAGAATGCCCAGTACAGCAGGTGAGAGAGAGAGAGGTGTAAATTTTGTCCAGTGAGATTGGAGCTATGATAGAATTGTGCAGAGAGTTATGAAAGGGGTCAGTACCAACATACAGGGTATGGTGACTGATTAGTTCTGAGTTTTCATGAGAAAACTTTTGGTCAGTATAATTAATGGGAGGAGTTAAGGTTAGAGTTGGCCTTCAAAACATTCTTATGATAAAAGTTGTGATTGCTTTAATACAATACCACAGGGATCAAAGAATAATCAGAATTTGTGTGGAAAAAATAAATGCATAACTCATTTGTGTGGGGACAGAAGAGTTGAAATTTATTGGCAATTTACATTCTTTTTTAGTCTTTTAGTTCTACAAAACCATCACTTGTCCCTAGAGTACACAGTTATGAACTGTTTACCTAATGTTCAGGGGTAGAGAAATGTCTGCATATTCCTGTGTGGATTTTTGTTTTATAGACGTTCCATTGCCTCAAAAGCAATGGCCTTTCCAAGAGAACTTAGAAATAATCTTACCAATTTAGATTTCCTATTAAACTGGATTACCTTTGCACTGTATTAATACTAACATTTAAGCGATAAAATGGCCTTTGCATTTTCCTGATGTGTCTAGACAAGCTTAAGTTTTACTTGTTATGCAGTGAGTATTTCTAAGAGAAAATGCAAGATTTCAATTTATATTTCTAAACACCAGAATAAACTCATCTTACATAAATGAAAGTGTCATTGGCTGCAATTTACATCTCTATGTAAATGTCATTCCCTGCTTACGGTTGAAGCTTTAAGTTCAGGCTTTGAAAAAAGCTCTATCTGTTCTTGTTATCACAAGCCACATTCCTGACAGCTCTCACATTAATGACACCAGATTGCTTGCTTTAAGGCCTTCTTTTGGCGCTTATTTTGTCATTTTTCCACCACTTTTTTGCCTGTTCTTAAACAGAATACATTCTAATGAGATTTAGAAAAGTTATAAATTTCCACACTCAGAAGAGAACTTCCTTTTTCTGATTTAGGTGACAACATCCACAGACTTTACTTAGAAAGTGAAGCCTACGTAGTTCGCTAGATTCTTTTGGGGAAAGAAAGTGGATAAGAAAATTACTCTTTCCCAGGTATCAGATGTTTGTTTAATGCATTTAAGTTTGAGAAAAAGCTGTCACAGAGACTGGACCAAGGCAAAGGAACAGTTCGGATCTGGGGTATGAAAAACAAACCTAAATGTTGTTTCTAAATTTAAGAAATGCATAGAAAAATATTTTATTATTAATTTTAATATAATCAAACTACCATTTAGTGATTTTTGCAACTTGATAGAGCTTGAAGTAGATTATGGACAAAATGAGACAGCTGAAAGTAAAATGAGACAGCTCAAAAGGGATTAGTTCCTGAGTAAGGATGTTAATAACATGGTGATGGTGATACAGGTCTGGGGACTATTATAAAAGGCAGAAGATGGCACTGGAAAACAACATATATGAGAAGAAAAAAGATAAAAGCAAAATACTATATCATTTTTGGTTATGGAAGAGAGGGACAATTACCTAGTTTAGAAACAATGAGAATAAGAATGCTATGGAAATGTTTCAAGAGAGAAAATGGTGATCATAAAAACCTATACATCCATATGTTTGATGGAATAATATTCATAAAAGCTCTCAATTATTTTGAAAAAAGTGATAGATGGAACCAGATTACTACACCATACTTACTATTATTTGGACAAAAAGCTACATTTTTCTCTAAAACTTAAATTGTTGTGACATGTGAAAGGAGAAGCTGGTTGAGAATTCTAGTGATTTGGGTTTTTTTCTTTGTTAAATGTGGCTTAAAAGGCCCTTTCCTATGAAGAGACTGCAGATGGCATAGACAGAACCATAGGGAACAGCGGCACTTTACCAGGCTTGTCTAGAAACTTGAGTTGCAAACATGGGAAAAAATGAAAGAAAATCAGATTACTCAAAGTTTAAATGGGTAAAAATAAGTCAACACAAAGCTTAAGATCACTAGATTACTAGATCTATGACAAATCATGATCAAGACTTGCAGATATAGATTAAAAATCAGAAAAATCAAAAGACTTTTTTACTTTTTATATTTTCTTTTCACACCGAGAAAAGTAATTTGTGTTCAGTTTCTTCATCATCCATCGCCATCATTTTCTCCTAGTCTGATTTCTTCACTTGTTTTATGCCAAAGCACCACCTGTCTGAGGGTGACCCTGATAATTACCACCCAGGAAGCCATTAAGGAAAAGGGCAATTGGAGGGGAAGAAGAAGTTTTCTTTTTCTGATTTTTTAAATAAGATAAACATGAAGTTATGAATCAGTATGTGTCATGAGTCTTCTAAAAGATATAAAATTTTCACTAATTCTGCAATCACAAATGATTCTGGTGAGTAAGAGAAAGGTTAGTTTCCCAAAGAAAGCCACCTGACCATACAAGTAGCTTTCGGGTAAACTTAGATTTTAAAAGGGCAAGATGATACATAGCAAAGATTGAAAGGTCATGTAACTCAAGGCAAATACAGGAGACTGACTTGGTTTAGTGAGAATGGTATTAGGTGGGACAAAGCATCAAATCAGGAATCGAGAACTTACCTCCTCTTGGAGACTTACAGCCTGTATGAGGTGTCATTCTTCTGTACTCCGTAAAGATGCATCATTTCTACTGGCATACATCCACTACTCTGTCTCCTCAATTAGATTGTGGTCTCTCTGAGGGAAAGGAATGTGTCTTCATGTCTTTTTCACCTTGTGATAAGGTAGGAAACTTAATAAATGTTTGATGAAGTATTGCATACACATAATGTCAAGCGCAACCATTTTTAAAAAAGCTTTTAAGTCATATAGGGTAGTACAAAATCAAAGAAAAGATAGTCTGGCTGCTAGCAGTCAATGACAGAGAATACAGATCTTTGACATTTTTGTACCTGTTTCATGTCAATAAAAATCTTAAAACAAAAAGGATGTACTAAACCTAAGTAGGAGAAAATGGATGTTCAAGGAAAAAGAAAATGGGAAGAGAACATCTACATGTTGTGAATGAGTATAGGCTTGGGTTACCCAATTAGCAGAATTATATTTTAGTTCAGGAAATAATTTATTCTCTATGTAATTTTTATCATTGTAAATTTTTTTTAATTTTATTATGGGCTGAAAGATAGTGAATTTCCTACCTAATGAGAATTTTAAGCAATAGCTGGACGCTGATTTGAAGGTAGAGGAGACTCAACATCAGAGGGTGGTTAGACTCAATGGCGTTAAGACTCTCTTCTATTCTAAAGTTATAAGCATATATGAATCTCTTGAACTCGTCTCTTGCCTTTAGAGTTTGGCATAATTCTTATAGGTTTTCTAAAAATTTCATTCTCTCCTATTGTTAATCCCCTTTAAGATGTAAAATTATTTTGGTAAAATATAAATGTGAATTATCATCATTATTTTCTTAAGTTGTGCTTTATTAAAGTAGAATGTATTTTTTTAGTTATATCTAGTATAAAGTAGTGATTGTAGTCAAAGAATTTTTTCATATATTGTTATCTTGGTTTGCCCTTCTCTAATTGTAAAATTATGAGTAAGCTACATAAATTTCTAATAAGAACACTTTTCTCATAGGGCTGCTGTGAGGATTAAATGAAATAATGTAGGAAATAGTAGCTAGCATAGGTAAACAATTATACCAATAAATGTTGAGACCTAGTTGTTAAGTATTTAATTTTGTGACCCTTGAAGTATCAACTATGAAATTAAGTAAAGAGAAATCATCTCATAAAATTGTAGCCAAGATTTAGTGAGATATGAAAATCGAGTGATAGCGCCTGACTCATAGTAGTAGCTCAACAAATGCTAGTATTTTCTGTTCTCTTAAAGATCTTTAGCACTCATTGAAGTGCACGTGTAATGATTAGTGATGTTGCACATCTTTTCATATATCTATTGACCATCTGTATGTCCTCTTTAGAGAAGTGTCTGTTCATGTCCTTTGCCTATTTTTTATTGGATTTTTCTTGGTGTGGAGTTTTATAAACTTTTAAAATAAATTTTGGATATTAACCCTTTACCAGATGTATTAGCAAATATGTTCTCCTATTCACTAGGTTGCCTTTCTATTTTGTCAATGGTTTCCTTTGCTATGCAAAAATTTGTTAGTTTGATGTAGTCACATTTATTTATTTTTTCTTTTGTTTTGTTTATTTCAAGAGATATGTCAGGAAAAAATATTGCTACAAGAAATGTCCAATATTTTACTGCCTATATTTTCTTCTAAGATTTTCATGATTTCAAGTCTAACATTTAAGTTTTTAATTTATTTTGAGTTTATTCTTGTGTATGGCATGAGGTAGTCTAGTTTCATTTTTTTTGTACTTATCTGTACAATTTTCCCAACATCATTCATTGAATAGACTATCTTTTCCCGGTGTATATTTTTGTACACTTCATCAAATATTAATTGACTATAAAGTTACTAATCATCAGAAAAATGCTAATTAGAACAATAATGAGATATCACCTTACACTTCTCAGAATGGCTATCATCAATAAATCAACGAACAGTAACTGTTGCCAGGGATGTGGAGAAAGGGGAACCCTAATGAACTGCTGGTGGGAATGCAGACTGGTACAGCCACTGAGGAAGGCATTATGGAGTTTCCCCCCAAAATTAAAAATGGAACTGCCTTCTGACCCAACAATTCCACTTCTGGGAATATAGCTAAAGAAACCCAAAACACTAATTTGAAAGAATATATGCACCCTTATGTTCATTGCAGCATTATGTACAATAGTCTACATTTGGAAGCACTCTAGTAGATGAGTGGACAAAACAGCTGTGATATGTTTACAGAATAGAATACTCTTTGGCCATAAAAGAGAAGAAAATTTTATCCTTTCCTGACAATATGGATTGACCTGGAGAACATTATGCTAAGTGAAATAAGCCAGTCAGAGGAAGACAGATACCATATGATTTCACTCATATATAGAATCTAATTAACAAACTGAACTAACAAGCAAAATAGAGACAGACTCAAAGATAGAGAGCTCTGGGAAGAACCGAGTGAAAAAGCAAAAGAAAGACATTGTGGACATGAACAACAGTGTAGTGATTGTGGGAGGGAAGAGGTTGGGTAGAGGTGGAAGAGGGTATAGGGGGATAAATGATGATGGAAAAAAATAAAATTAAAAAAATTAAATCCACAAATAAATAAATAAAATAATTACTAACAAAAAATAAATGCACATTTAAATGCCCAACTAGATAAAATCTCTTTGTTTAAGACAGTGACTCTTAATATTTTCCAAGGTCCTTTAACCTCTTTGAGAAGTTCCTAGAATAACAACTTCTTTTTCAAGATATACACACATGCAATATAAACACAAATTTTGCACCCAGTTTTATGGATCCCTGAAATCAGTTCATGGATCTGTGGATGCCGGGTTAAACACCATGGTCTGCAGAACACACTGGTTGTGAGTGAAGACACACAAACTATCAAAATGGAATCAGCTGTTGCATGCTGCTATCTGGCAGTATGCACATCAGCCCTGAATTTATTTGAGTTAGTGTTATCTATTTCAGTTTCAATGCTTCCAGAGGTCTTATACAGAATTTTCACTTCGGAGCATGACTAATACACTAGGGTTCACAGTGGGTACCCTTCATAAATACCAAATGATATTAAAATTAGATGAGGGAAACCTCATTCTATGAGAAATGCTGTTTAGGTGTTAAAGAAATGAAACCAAAAAAGCAACTTGTTTAAATAAGGGGCTATAGAAAGGGTAAAAGAGAAGTCAAGATATTCAAATTAATAAACATAGAAAATAAATATGTGCATACATATTCGTGTAATAGCTTACCTAACTTAAAGTAACAAAATACAATTTTCCACTTCCCTGATTTAGTGGTTTGATTGAGTGAGCCACTCTTTAAATATCTCGCTTCCTTAGTTTTCACTGATCTAATTGTACAAGCTAAGTTTTCAGAAGTTATTTAAAGGTTTGAAGAAAAGTGTAGCTGTGGGAGATGATTTTTCTCATACTTTCTGAATATTTTACAAATACTAAAAAATATAGGGATTTCTGACACTTAATATCCCTACCACAAAAGCACTGATATTGAAAGTGCTATGAAAATGATGAACATGTATTGCCTAGATCAGGAAAATGCAGCAAGGGTTTTTGAAACTATTCAATGTGACATAATTCTACAATAGTTTAACAAATGAATATAGTATAAATTTAAAACCTCACTTTTCTCATATGATTATGCTGAATTTGGTATTAGGTTACCAACAAGTCTGGGTTTCTAAGAGTGGGCATTATCCATTACCTATATTACATATTATAGAATTCTGCTGCTTTATTTTAGAACATACCTAAATAAATGCATTGAGTTCAACATATTTTCAGTACCTTAGGTACTTCTATTATAAAGAAATATGCTATCAACTGCCTTCAACATAAGTTCAATAAAATAATTATACTTAATATCCCATATTAACTTTTTCCATTTTTAATACCTTTGCCTTTGCAAAGGGTTTTAGAGTTTTAGTAAAAGAAATAAACTATATTGTAAGAGTATATGGCCAAGTTCTGGAGTTAAGCTGTATTCAAATTCTGGCTCCATTATTGACTATTTCTGGGACTTCATAAACCTGTGGTTCAGAATATGATACTTAGACTCCCACTAGGGCCAGGTGACAGAATTCGCTGCATTGGAGAAATAGGGTGCATGACTCAGAAAGGACATGAAGGAACCTGTTCAGTTCAATGCAACACTGAATTAAAATCTAAAGAATATGTGAAAACTGAGTGACACCAATTAGCTTTTGAGTAATTGAAATTATTTAAATAAGTAACTAGAATTTAAAGTGAGATATGTTTGTGGTTTATTTACATTTCAGAAGCCACTATTCCTATGCATTACCTGTATATTACTACATGACTTGAGAATTTTAGACCTCTGTAATGAGTCTGTCTGAAACTCATGTGGATTTTTTTCTGTTGCTTAAAACGTTGCTTCTCAAAATATGTTATAGGGACCAACAGCAGTCTCCTCACACAGGGGTTTTCAGAAATGCAGTAGCTTTAGGCCCTCCTCAAGACTACTGAGCCTGAATCTATATCTTAACAAAGTTACTGCGAGATTTGTATGGACATTAAAATTTGAGAAGACTGTCTTGAAGCTTAATGAACATGACATCCTGCTGGTGCACATTACTTATATTTTCATAATTTTTATGGGTTTTTTTTTGTTTTTAAAAAGTTTTTTGTTTTGTTGCATATGTGAAGAAGCACAATGCAAAGATCACATGAATGAATGAATGAATGAATTTATTTTTATTGTTGTTCAAGTACAGTTGTCTCCATTTTCCCACCACCACTTTCCCTGACCCCACACACCCCGACCTCCCACCCTCAATCCTGCTCTCCTTTGGTTTTGTCCATGGGTCCTTTATATGTGTTCCTTGACAACTTTCTCATTCTTTCTCTCATTTTCCCCCTTCCCCACCTCTGGTTACTGTCAGTTCCTTATTTAAATGTCTCCATTATATTTTGCTTGTTTGTTTGTTTTCTTGATTAGGTTACACTTATAGGTGAGTTCACATGAACTTAAAAAAATGAAACAAAAAACTTCAAAGAAATAGCATGCTTTTATCAGCTCAGAGAGTACAAAGAACATCTCTTTCTACTTTCAGTACTATACACCAAGAAAAGATTTGAATTATGTAACCAAATGCAATTTTATAAAACCATCCAATCACAGGTCTCCACTGAAAAGAGTTTCACACAAATTCTGAATTATTGTTAGAATTTTCTCTTTTTTCCTGGAAAGATGAGAGAAAATTTTTATTCATCATATCTCATGAAGAATTTCCACTAGTGATTAAACTTTTTAAAAGTCAGAACACCATATGATTTTTCAGAATTGCTGGAAAGAATATGTTTTAGGTAACTATATTATTTACTTTATATAGTCATTTAAAAGATTTCCATCCCAAGTAAATAATATCTCCAGTTGTTTTCAGAAATTTCTACTTGGATTGGTAAAATCTACCTAATTACTGAAAAACCTTTCTGCCCAGCGTGGAAAACACCACATAAGTGTTTCTCCTCTGAGAATGTTATTTTAGCCTGAAACATTTCTACCTGGTATCATAAACATTAAATAGCAAAAAAAAAAAATGACATTTTATCAACACAACCTAAGAGTGAAACGCAAGTATATGTATCAATCAGAAAACTTGCTGTCAAAGAAAAAGGATGGCTGAGAATGAGGCTTTTAACTAATGTGTGTTTGATACTCAGCAATTCATTTGATCACTTTCAGGTTCCCTACCAGGAAATAAAGACTTAAGAAAAAATGTACAAGAGAAAATCTCAAGGATGAGAAAATGCTGCCATTTCTTTTTGCTCCTGTGAATTGAAAAATGTCTATAATCCTTTGATTTTAGCATATGGAAAAACTTGTTCCAAAATGTAGATTGCTCTTCAAGCATCAGCTGCTTTAAATATTTCTTATTTGGTGCATTGTACCTTCAAACACTTACAAGGACCACTGTGATTTGGGGTTTATAGTTTTGAAACTCTCCATTGACAACATGTCCGCTCAGACATCATGCTTTGCCCAGAGCCTTTTGGCAAAACATCCAATCACCCAGGTGACTCAATCTCTTTACAGCCAAATTTTGGTGCTCTGAGACTTCTGGCTTTTTCTAAAACTAAAATCATCTTTGAAAGAGAAGAGATTTCAGACCATCCATGAGATTCAGGAAAATGCAATGGGGCTGATGGCAATTGGGAGAACTGTGTGAGGCCCCAAGGTGCCTACGTTGAAGGGGCCTGAGAAGTCATTGTCTTATGTACAATGTTTCTTGTATCTTCTTCAATAAATGTTTCTATTTTTCATAGTATGTGGCTGGATACCTTTTGGACAGACCTCGAATATGAAAATTTGGGTCTCAAATTGTAATTCATTGCCTTTTCATTGGTCTTTTCATTGCCCACTACAATGATTCTGAAAACAAAGTACTCAATTGAAATGTTCAATAATGATAATAATCACTAATTCTGTTTCATATATGCCAGTAACATATCTGAAAGCTGTAAAGAACTTGGCTAATCTTTATAATAACTCTATTATAGGATCCATATTAGGATATAGCATATAATATAGGATTCATATTATAGTTATGCAAACTGGGAAATAGAAAGGTCATAATTTCCCCCTGTCTTTCAGTGAGGAAGTAGCAGAGTCAAGATTTGAACTCAGGTTACTAGTGCTAAAGTTTCTGTTCTTACACCTTCACCAACGAATGTTCTGTGTGCTATGCTTAGCCCAATGCCTGCACACAGCTTCCAGAGCAACTGCTAACAAGTGTTGTTCTTCACATCTAAAATAGTTAACAGAGAAAATTTTTTTTCTTCTCATTTCTTTTTTTATATTTTTATTTATTTTTTTATTTTATTCTTTTTAAATTTTTTTAAATTAATTTATTTACTTTTTCAAATACATTTGTCTCTACCTACTGTGTGGTGGCAAAAATTGGAATTTTGAGAGCTAAATATATAATTTATTAATTATTTATTAAATATATGATTTATTTAACTTCTACTATATAATTTATACATACATATGGAATTGGCTCTTTATAGAACTAAAGAAAGCCAAGAGAATAATAAATCTTTCTTAAATATTATCAAAATCCACACAGAGAACATTTTCTTGTCAAAAATAACATTTGGCAGCAGGCAATGCTGAGTAGAATCTCCTTTTCTGTTTGAAAAATAGGTATGTTCCATGAAGGCACAAAATCTAAAAATATTTCTTCTTAATAAATTCGAGTCAATTTTAGATATTCATTACCTAAGAAGTAAGTAGTTTTACTACCTTTAATGCATTTACATAACCAAGAAACTGAAAATAAGAAAGTTAAATAGGATGTTAGTTCTCATAGTAAATGACAGAGCTCAGAGTCTAGTTGGTCTCGCTCGAAAGACTAGGTGGAAAGTTCCATAACAAGTGGGGGTTAAAACCACATCAGATTCTCCTTTCTCAGAGTAGAAAGTGGGAAATTTCATCATGAGAGACCTTCTGAGCAGTGAGGGACTGTGGTTTTGTCCAAGAGCCATTTATCCAACTTTATCTGAACAAAATAAACCCCTGTATCTTCCTATGTAAAAAATTGCAATGACATACATTTGTTTAATTTTCTCCATTAGTTTTCTGATATTTCTATGTATTTGGAAAGTGATACCAGCTATATAGAGTCATTAATTTTATGATATTAAATTGGTTTGTTGAGCAAAATATCAATCTCTTGCTGTTTCTATTCTGACTACTCTATTGTTTGGCAATGGTTATTTTTGAAATACACATTTCTATTATTATATGAATTAACTTCTTTATCAGCTCTAATTTGAAGGTTAAATTGAGGTACACAATTTTATCTACTTTTATACTTCTTTCCAATAAAAATTATATTTTAAATATTACTATACTTAATTATTTTCTCTTCCTATTTGTTTTTGTAATCAAAAGCAAGTCAGTAGATGCTAATTCGGCCTTATATTTGGAACCTCTGTACACTCTTTTACTCACTTGGGATAGTTTATGAATTGCCAGGACAAAGGTTCCAAGATTAGCATGATTTTTATATAAGGTAAAATAAAATAAATATATAATAATTACTTGCCTATGTACAGCATTTTATAAAATGCCAACCTTTCCACATGCATTTCCTCATTTGATCCTGGTGCAAAGCCAGTGACATAGTCAGCAGAAACTATTCCAGACTTTTTTTCTGTTAAAAAAAAAATCTCAATAATTTTTACATAAAGTATAACTAAAGTTTTACTTTCTTTTGTTTGTTTTTGATCAAAATAATTGGCATGCAAGGTGTTTTATTTTTTTAATGAAATTTTTGCAATCATTAAAGGTTAAGAAATATCACATAATATTTAAATGATAAAAATGTTTTCCATTTTTAACAGATATAGTAAAATAGCCATATTTTATCCCACTTAATGATGATTTTATCTCACCTAAAGATGAAAAAAATGTACTAATATGTCTGGAAATATATACTTCAAAAATATCATAACCAACTGAATCAAAGACAAGAAATTAAATTTTGGGTTGATAAAGTTTTGTTTGATAACATTTTGATTTGCTCCTGCAAACCTGGAACATATGATCATATCAGGCCTGCAGTCTTAAAGGACAAGCGGCTAAGAGTTGAGTACTGGCTTCCTCCCTCACAGAGTCACAGGCTATTTAGTTTACCATTCCTTAGAAGTCCTCTGCACTCCTGTCAAATGTTAGTCCCTGCAATGTTTTAATTATGCAATTAATAAATTTTGTGAAATTTCACTTTTTTATATAAAAAGTAGATATATTGATATTTTATAAGGATGCTATGATGACTTATATCAAAATCCGTTGGAAATATATGCTAAGAAACTCAATATGCTTTTAACAAAATTTTCCTTAGATACTCATATTTCTAAATTTTCCTGTTTACATTAGAGCATCATTGCACAGAAGAATTTGTGTGAATTACTGGTGTGTGTGTGTTTCTTAATTTTACCTTGGTAACATACCTGAGATTTTAAAAGTGAGGTAATTTTTATCTCCATAAACATTAGTATTGGCAGTTGCTTCAAATCCTCCAAACAAAATGTTCTACATCACAGTGACCAAGTGTACATATTTGCTCATAAGAACAAACTAAATGGGAGTGGAGGAGAGGGGATGGGAGAGGAAGAATGGCTGCTGCTCACTCAAGCTTGCTTTCTTACTTCAGTTGCTGAGGATGTTGAAGAAAACAGAAACTATGGTCCCTGGTCTCTGCTTTCAAGGTCTGACCCTTTATTCTGCTGTTTCTGCTAATAAAGTGAAGCTTGACTATTATGGAAACACATTTTCCATATTTTTTCTAATTATTTCCCTCTCTAGATTCTCTATTGACCCCAAAAGTCAGGCTTCAAACAAAACTTTAGGAACATGGCCTTGAATTGTGCATAAGCTTTCAATTTTTTCCTTTCATTTATTTTAAAATTTGAACTGAGATTAGAAATACAGAAAAGTTGGAAAAAACAGTCTGAATAATTTCCTTGTATTCCCACCCTCACTCATATCCCTTAATATTAACATCTTGCATCACCACAGTACAGTGGTAAGAACAAAAAATTAATATGGGTACACTAGTATTAACTATTAAAGTGTTGACCTTATATGACTTTCAGTATATTTCCTACTGATCTTTTATTTTTCACCAGGATCATATCCAGATTGTATAGTTGTGATTTCTCCCTAGTCTCTTGTAGTCTGTAACTGTTCCTCAGTCTTTTCTTGTCTTTCATGACTTTGACATTTTTGAAGTGTACTGATCAAGTATTTGGTTTTCTTTTAAGTGGTCTTTTTATCATCCTCTCTACCATACTTTGTATCTTTGTGCAGATTTACATTAGTTTCTTCCTTTAGAGTTTTGGAGTAAGTGCATTTGGGAGGGTATAGCTAGATGTGAAGCTCCCCATAAAGAATGCAAGATAGAATATAACAATAGTTTTAAAAAAGGAAGGACAAACTAAACTCTATGATAATTATGATTGAATAAAAAGACAAGAATGTTTAAAAACATCAGGTAGTCAAGAGGCCAAATTCAAACATTTTCAAACCATACAATTACTCTTTGAATGGCTGGTGGAGAAGAAATCTCTTAAGAGTTCAAGTGGCATGTATCTGAAGAACAACCATTGCTCATGAAAAACTGGATATCTATTAAAGTGTGGGAGGCAACAGATAAAGAGATTGGAATAAATTGCCCTTGCAGTCCTAAAGGAATGAACTTTGTTAAAATAACAGTGTGCACTTAATTCTGGCTGTTAAAGCCTGTGTCCAAAAGCTCTTGTGAACTGGGGACAGTGATGTAATTAAAATGAAAAATGTTCCTCCACCTTATAGGGACAAGTGGGAAGGAGAAAAAGTGCACTAGACTATTTAAGTACATAGAATTTCCATTAATTAAAAAATGTGTGTCATGTGGCTTACAAGTGAAAAGCAGACCTATCTATCTGGTTGTAGTGAGGAAGAATTACTCGGTCATAGAGAAAGGAAGTCTACCATGTAGCATTTCTCTTTTAAAAAATGGGCTTATTTTGCCCTGGCTGGTGTGGCTCAGTGGATTGAGTATCAGTCTGCTAATCAAGGGGTTGCTGGTTCTATTCCCAGTCTAGGACACATGCCTGGGCTGCGGGCCAGGTCCCTAGTCGGGGGCGCACAAGTGGCAACCAAATATTGATGTTTCTCTTCCTCCCTCCCTTCCCCTCTCTAAAAAAATTAATAAATAAAATCAAATCTTTAAAAAAATGGTCTCATTTTTATGAGAATTTTCTTACTCATTACAATTAAACACTGTTCTATGAGGGGCCCGTAATCATGCTTCTGAACTTGCAGGAGAAAAGTGGATTTCCTCTCAAATGCTCTTTATTTTGTCATTCGGAAATACCCTTTAGGTAGTAGGCACTCAGTATAGGATGGTGATGATGATGTTGAAGTATCACAACACCTGGGAATGAAGAATGTAAAAGTTCCATACTGCCTTAATCAATGTGAAAATAAGTTATGTTAACACACTTATTATTATTGCTTGGAAAGAAAAAGTGTGGAGAGACTGGGAGATGAAGAAAAATGTGGCTGTATCAAAAAGTGTGTATATTGCAATGGCAAAAACTTATCACTTATTGAGAGATTCTGTGTGAGGGCACATGCTCTAAAATCATACTTCCCAAATTTATAGAGAGAAAAACACACTTTATTGATTTTATGTACCTGTAAGTAGGTGACAGAGTGCATTTGCCTTGCCTTATAAATGGAGACACTAAGATAAAATCTGTATCGCTCCACTTAAGACAAAATTACATAACACACAAAAGGAAAGCTAATCATTTAGAAGTAAGTTCTCATGATTTGGTCATGGAGCCTCCACCGAGTGGCTTATAGTTGCAGTATTTTCTGGCTCAGAAAGCTAAAAGAGTAAGGTAATACAAAAATGCTCTTTGGTTAAATAAGTCAAATACCACCAAATAAAAAATGATTTAGAAAATAAGGCCTTAATGTACCGAACCTAAGCCTGCTGTTATGATGATTAGTAGCTCTTAGTTTCCTGTTTACTTCCCATGTACCTTCTTTATTTTTAGGCTCTGTATCCACATTCAAATATGTACTTTTCCTCTATCTATAATAAGAGGCAAAGAAAGAACTATGATTTGTCATTGAGGGAAATTAACCAATATTTCAAATATACCTTGAGTTAATAACTTGACAATAAAAAATAATTGAAACCACTGTAGTAATGGCCAAATTCAAAGCAAGGCTTTTAGTAAGTGCTTTCTTCCCTATCAATTAACATAAACTTGAAGTTCAATTTCATATTCATTACCACTGTTATTATCATTTAAATGATTTCTTCATGAAGTCCCATACAGAAAATATTTAAAACCCTTTTTGACACCTCTGTCAAGTCAGAAACTTGCTTTTCTTTCTTAAAATGTAATCAAACCTCTAAGATCTAAGACCAAATTGTTTGGAAGATTAGGCAGACAATAATTTAACCAAATCTCATAATTTCCTTTTTCATTAATTTTTTATAAGAAGAAAAATCCATGCTATTTAAGGACTTGCCAATAATTAGCTCTCTGACTTAATTATTAAATAAATTGTTTTTTGAATAATGCATTTATCACTGCTTTCCAAGCCAGACCTAGTTCTCTCATACTTTGAAAATATACTTCATTAATACTGCTCAATGTATTTCTGTTTTCAATTTTTACTGAAACTTTCTCAGTTAATAATTTGTGTTTTTGATTTTTGAAGAAGAGATATAATAGAGTACAGTTATCAATTTTTGTAACTTTACCTTGTGGTTTGTCACAACAGGTGAGCCTTAAGAATACTAATAAATATTGAAGATCCATATGAAGATATTAAATAAAATAAACATGAGCTCGAGTATAACCTTTCAAAAAAGTGACTTTTTCTGTTAACTTTAGGGTAACACAAAATAGGTAGAGTTTCTGTTACAGGATGATGGCTTGTATTAGAATTTGAGCTCAGATTATCTAGTTTGGAATCAAGCAACTCAGAAAAATGACTCAAGAATTAGTACCATGTGTTCGGAGAAAGAAGTTGAAAATGTACCACAGGGCCCAATAATAATTATAATAATACATAGTATTCAATGAGCACATATGAAGAGGTAGAAACTATACAAAGCTATTTTGAAATTAAACCTGGTATTGTTTTGCACCAAGAAAACTCATATTCTGTCTCATAACTTAATATGCCTAGAGCTTGTTCATTGGATTCCTGACTTTCATATATCTTCATTATAGTTCTCTGATACCTTTCTAAGGTCTAGCATGTATTCCATATAATAAAAAATGAAAAGATTCTCCAAAGTTAGACTGGACTAGTGGACTAGTGGTCACAACTTTACTTGGAGTCTATTTTATTATTAATGATATTGCTTCTGTTTCAACTTATAACCAATATAAATCTCAAGAAACATAGCATTTGAGCAGAAAGCTTCAGCTATAGCTTCAATCCAGGGAGTACGTTATAAACTGAGTTTAGGGGTCAGAGGGATGAGAGGTTTTGTGGAGGGAGACAACGGGATTTTGGGGGGGGGGTCAATAGAGTAAAAGTTTGAAAAAGAAAAGTTAAAGTCCTTTATTTCAAAGAAGCCATGGTCCAGTGACAAGCCTAATATGCCAAAGACTTTTAAATGTTTTCCAGTTTTATTAAGATATAATTAACATATAACACTGTATTAGTCCAGAGTATACAAAATAATGCTTTGATATATTTATGAAGTTTGTCCAGAAAGTATCCAGCCATTTACTATGGAAAATAGAGACATTTATTGAAGAAGATACAAGAAACATTGTACCTTAAGACAGTGACACCTCAATCCCCTCAAAGTAGTCACCTTGGGACTTTACACAGCTGCCCAATTACTATTAGCTGTCCCATCGAATCTCGACAGTCTGAAATCTCTTCTTTTTCAAAGGTGATTTTAGTTTTGGGAAAGACCGGAAGTTACACGGCACCAAATATGGGCTGTAGAGGGCTGAGTCACCTGAGAGATTTGATGTTTCACCAAAAAACTGCACAAGATGTGATGCATGAGCGGTCGTGTTGTTGTGATGAAGCTGCCAATTACTTTTTGCCGACAGCTGTGGCCTTCTGAATTATCCCAGTAATTTCTATGGAGGAATGTTCAAGCTTCACTCAAAATTTGATGCAGATCTGTTGCTCTACTTGCTCATTCATTTTGAATGAGATGGCCACACAATACACATGCTCACTCAACAGTGTCTACCACCTCCACTGACTAGTACAGTACAGTTGTCATTGTTCATGCATGTGCATTACAGCCCACTCTCCTTGGCCACCAAGTCACATCAATGTTGTGTTAACCATTCTCATTATATTAACAATGGTTGGACTTTTTTTCAGACAAACCTCCTATTGCGGAATGTTTACCAAAATAAGTTTAGTTAACATCCATCACCTCACATAGATATAATATTTTTTCTCATAACACTTTTAAGATCTACTCTCCTAGAAATTTTCAACTATATATTGCAGTATTATTAACGATCGTAAACGTGCTGCATATTACATCCCCAAGACTTTTTTATCTTATAACTGGAAGTCTGTACTTTTTGATTGCCTTTACCCATTTCTCCCATCTCCTCACTCCCCAGCCTCTGGTATCAAACAATGTGGTCTCTGAATCTATGAGGTTTTTGTTTGTTTGTTTGATTTCATATGTAAGTGGACTAACTTATTTCATTTAATATAATGTCCACAAGGCCCATGCATGTTGTCTCAAATGGCAATATTTACTTCCTTTTTATAGTTAAACAGAAACACATAATAAAAAACCTCATTGCCTAGAAAATTTGGGTAAGATCTAGGATAGAAGTAAAAGACAAGGAGGGGAAATGGATTTCATGTGCTAATTATAGAGAAAGGAATTAACAAGTTATAGTTTTAAAAGGTTGAGTAGCATTGTATGCCTAGATACAATTCATTTTTGCTTTTACTGCAAAAAAATTAATTTGAGTTTGGTTTTAAAACATTTTCTGCACTGTGTTGCTACAGTTAGACTAAGGATGCCAGGGAACACAGCTATTGAACACATATTTTATAATTTAATTTTAAAGTTATACTTAAAAGTTGATAGAAAAAATAACATTAAAATATATTCTTATACCCTTTACAATAATATACAGCTATTAGAAAGTTTGATGCATAAATGCATGTATAATATTTACCAAGTCATTTTAACACTGCATACAGTATTTTTACTTATTATTTAATATTATCTCATTAACATTTTTATATTTTAAATTTATCTTTCAGATATTATTGATGAATTTAAGTAAAAGAGTAGCATACTTATATTTCATTTTAGAAACGTAGGTGCTATCTTTGTAATGGAAGAAACAGAGATGGAAATAGAAAAACTAAGTATGTGACTGTTGCTATTCAAGTTAGAAAAATTGAGGGGTTTTAGGAAAGCAGGCCAATATGGACAGTCTTGAGAAATGTTTTAGAAGTAAATTAATGACCAAGAAGTATGAGACAGGAGTGGGCAGAAAGGAGGTGGTCCCTGAAGATATAAGTCAATGAAAGGATGTTCTTGGTGACACTTGAGATCACAAAAGGAGAAATCAGATTGTCTTGAAAAGTTAGGAAAACTCAAGATGGCTGAGGAATGAATGGAAGTCACACTGACCTCCTCCCGGGACCAATCTGGAATTACAACTAAATTGTGGAGAAATCACCTGGAACAAACAACTGAACAATAGTGAGAGAGGAGCCTTATAACCTCAGACAGTCAGAAGAATCAGCTTTAGCACAACCTAACTGGTAAGGAGTGCAGTAGAGATTCAAGAAGGAAGGTGGGGTGCCCACAGGCAGCAGCACCAGAAGGATATTGAAACAGCCATTTGAATCGCCCTGAGAACAGCAGGGTCTATAACATGAGAGGGGATCTTCAGCCTATAGCACCAGAGCCCAAAAAGTACAGAGATAACAACCAGCTGTGAAAAGTGGCAGGGTTGCTCTCTGCCAGAGACAGGTGCCTGGAGACACCAAGAACCTTTTAAAGGGCCAATGCATAAGTTTTTATTTTCAGCCACTTATGCTGGTCTCTGGCAAAGGCGGGGACAGAGTGGGCTGGAGACGCCTGAGGAGAGACTGGGGAAGGAGGCTTTGGGGAGAGAATTGAGAGAATAGCTGGCTGGATCCTGGCACTGACTCATCCCCCATGCAGCAGCAGCCATCTGGCTCAGGCAGACCACTCCCCTGTGTGGCAGCAGCATGAGAGGAAACAATAACCCGGCCCTGAGGAGGGACTCTGCCCCTCCCTGTGGTGTCTAAGCTGGCCTGCTGAGTGCAGACTGACTAAATTAACAACTGAAGGAGACAGCCAGGGACAGCAGATTCCTGGAAGTCTTGAACAGACTGCCAAAGGTCAGATGGGTTAACATCTGACATCCTCAGAGGCATATCCAAAAAGAAAAAATGGCTGTCTCCTAACATAGAAGTTCATACCACAAAGTCAGGGAGTCAAACCAGATCAATTTCAGAAGCAGAAGCAAGAAAGAAGAGTCTCACAAATAATGCGAAGAAAAAGAAGCAACTCACAATCCAAAGGAAAGGAAGAATGCCCAGAAATAGAACTAAAGGAAATAGAAGCAAGTAAGCTATCAGATACTGAGTTCAAAACAATGGCTCAAAGGAAGCTCAATGAGCTCAGTGAGCTCAGACAGAACTACAAAAAACTACAGGGAAACTATAAGGAACTTACTGTAAACTATATCAGCATGAAAAAAGAACATAGAAACTATCAGTAAGAGACAAGAGGAAATGAAGAATACCATTTCTGAATCGAAGAACACAGTAGAAGGAATCAAAAGCAGACTGGATGAAACAAAGGATCGAATCAGTGAGCTGGAAGATAAGGTAGAAAAATACTCCCAGAAAGAGCAAGAAAATGAAAAAAAGACAGAAAGAATAAAGAGGCGTTCAGGGAAATGCAGGACAACCTGAAATGTAATAATATCCATATAATAGGGATACCAGAAGAAGAATAAGAGGAGGAAGAGATATAGAACCTGTTTGAAAGGGCAATGATGGAAAACTTCCTTAATTTGAGGAGAGAAAAAATGAGGTCCAGGAAGCACAGAGGGTCCCATTCAAGAGGAAAGCAGTGAGGCCCACTCCAGGACACATCATCATTAAAATGGCAAATATCAAAGACAAACAGAGAGTCCTAAAGGCAGCAAGGGAGAAAAAGGTAGTAACAAAAAAGGGAGTCCCAGTATGGCTAGCAGATGACTTCTCAACAGAAACACTGCGAACCAGAAGAAAATGGCAAGAAATATTCCAAGTCATGAAAAACAAAGGTCCGCAACCAAGACTGCTCTACTCAGCAAGGCTCACAATTAAAATGGAAGGTGAAATAAGGAGTTTCCCAGACAAAAGAAGGTTAAAAGAATACACCTCCACCAAACCAGCATTGAAAGATATGCTAAAGGGACTGCTTTAAGAAGATGAAAAAAAAGAGTCTATTGATATCCAGTTACTTTCACAGTCACCAATACTTCATATTACCAATATTTTTAATATGTATTAGTCTCGTGACAATGATGTGTTATTGTAATTGTTACTTTATTATTTGTTGAAACTAACCCTGTATATTTCTTGTTTATTTCTATTATTTTTAAAAAGCTTTAAATGATCTTTGGGGATTCTTTGTCCATTTTTTGATTAAATGTTTGCAGAATTCTTTCCCTAAAAAACACCAAAAGAAGTGTTAACCTTTTTTTAGATGTGTGGCAAATACTTTCTTGTTTTATTATTTGTCCTTTATTTATATATATATTTTACTTGAGGGTAAGACAAGTAATATTTTGTATTTTCTCCTAAAACTCCTTAGATTTTTATATTGATTTTTAACTCACCTGAATATTTTTTTGTATAATGTGTGAAATAAGGCTTTGTATTTGTTGCATTTCAAGTAAGAGTGGTCCATGCACCTTATTTGTTGACTAATTGTTACTTTATTAGCAGAGTTTGGGTGGATACGCCTTATTTTCCCCATTGATTTGAAATATCAGTTTACTCATGTATTACATTTTTAGACACATATATATGTTTGTTTCTAGAATGCTCACTTTATTCCATTGATCTACTTGATTATTTCTGGGCTGGTGTCATGTAGTTTTATTTGCTGAGACTTTATAATGGATTTACATTTTTTAATATTTTATAATGGATTTTGACATTTAAAAAAATGAATACATAAAATGAATCTGCATTTAAAAAAAAAGTAAAGAAAGAAGACCCTTACCTTTTGCGACAACATGGAAGGAACTGGAGAATATTATGCTAAGTGAAATAAGCCAGTTGGTGAAAGAGAAATACCATATGATCTTACCTGTAAGTGGAATCTATTCAACAAAATAAACTAATGAACAAAATAAACCACAGGCATGGAAACATGGAGCCGACTGAAGATGACCAGAGGGGATGGGGAAGGAGGACAATGGTAGAAATAAGGGGAAAGGACTAGACAAAGAACATGTACGAATGGCCCATGGACATGAAGAACAGTGTGAGAGTTGACTGTGGGAGTGGGGGGTTGGGATCAAATGGGTCGAGGTGGGCAAAGAGGGAAAAATTGAGACAAACTAATAGAATTTAAAAATTGAAAAAAATTTCCCATGTACATCAGATCCATAGGCATCACTGTTTTACTGGACTAGAAGGTAAGATAATAAGGAAAAATGGAAACTACATTTTCAGTATATTTACAAATAAAGAGAGGATAGATAGAGTGGTGATTTGAGAGATAAAGCAGTGAAGAAAAGGTTTAAATTTCTCTTGTGTTAATTTTGTATTTTTAAGACTCTACATTTTTGTAAACCTAGAGAAAGTTTTAAGATAAAGAGAAGACAGTAATAAAACAACACCCAAAAATAAATCAGAGAAGAGGTCAAATAAAAGCCATGAGAAAGGACACAGTGGATATGAGCTTATATTTATTCAAATCCTCTTATAAAGCATTGGAATTTAAAATATGAATAAAATTGACTATGTGAAGTATTTTTTATGCAAAGTGGAAACATTTTATAAAGAAGGATCTTATGTATAATGACCATTTAAAGATAAAGAAATCCAATAACATCTTTTAAATAATTTTAAGGCAAAATAATAACAGACATTTCAGAATTGAAGTTAGATAACTTTAAAATTACCTATAGAGTCAAAAAAAATTAAGTCTGGAAAGTAGAAAAATCTGGGAGAAATGGAACCACATTTATCAATGAGCTTCACCCTTCATTGCCCCACATACTCCGATGACCACAAAGACTTTGTACTGTGCGTTGCTATTTCTATGTGCTCATTTGGGTATACCACCACCACAAACACAGCCTCAGCTCAGCAGCCACTTTGTTCACAAGGTTATATTTTGATGTGTTAAAACAAATTAGCCTAATTTTAGTCTTTGATTTCAGGGCATTGTCCTCTGCTCTCTGACTCTTTTCTAGTTTCTCAGGGTTCCTATTAGATAAAAAAAATAGCCCCCCACAAAAACAGGAAGATCACGTTAGTTTTTGGCATATCTATTCTTTCTTTTTTTTTAGGTCACTAGGAAGTTTTTAGGAATTTTTATGATCATATATAATTATTTTAAGATTCATATAAGTGTAGAGATAGGCAACAAATTCAATGAACACTGAATTTAGAAAGATAATACTTGTGTTTGAGCGTCCTTTCTACCATTGATTTGTTCCTTTATCTTCAGCAAACCTTTTAACCTCTTTGAGCCTACGTGTTCTCATTTTAAAATTCAGTTAATAATTCTTTCTTAAACCATTTTTTTTTTTGAAGATTAGGGCAAGTGATTGTGTATAAAAAGCTTTTTGTAAACTATGCGTCACTTTTCACATCCAAGGCATTTTCTCCTTATTATCTATGCTCCTGCTTACAGCAGAGTTTGGGTGGATAAAAAGTCTGTAACACTCTCATTTGTGTCTGATCAAAACAAGTTAGGGAAAGCAATGTGGAATTGAAGAGTGGAAGCCCTTAGTCCATGTTCAAAGGTCCTGAGTGCTAACGGGAAAAAACGTCAATCGGAGAGTAGGCTCTGCATGTCTTCCCTTCCTGGGAACATCGGAACACCAGAGATAGGGCTGAAGAGTCTTCCACAGACCCACAGTCCATTTGTCTTCACTACTTCTATATCTGAACAAGGTCACTTAAATTGCCCATTTCTGAAATCTATGCTTAAAATATTGAAAGACTCTCAAACTGAGAAAATTTTTTTCCAGAAAAGCCATCATCAATGTTGGCATTTTGAGCAAACTGAAATTATTTGGCAAAAAAGAAAGTACTTGATATATATATATATATATTTCCTCTCACCTTATTTAATAGACTATATATTTTTTTTAAAAAAATTAAACATGAGATTCTACCGGGATGTCCCTTCTGAGTTATACCCATTTCGAATCAGTGCTTCACTCATTCAAGGTCTGATTAGCCAGTGCTATTAAAAAAAAAAAAAATGTATTACTTAGGATAACTGCACAATAGAAAACCAGAAATGTGACTATTTTATCTTGAAGAAGATAGCTGTGTTATGCCCTAATTACAAATAGTTCCCTTTCGATATAGGGAAAACAGGGCAGGAAGATACTAGAGACAGAAGCTGGCAGCTGTGAGATGGCTGCCAGGAGGTACCCCGGCCAGGTGCTGAACTGTGCTTTACGACCTACTGCCAACGGACATCAGATTTGGCCCCTGCAATAGTCCTGCCTTCCCAGGTTCTAGTCTTCTCATTTTTGTTTTGGAACCAGATTTTATGTAACAAATTCATGCTTGTGCAATGGAAGGAGGGTACCACTAAAAACTATTTCCAAACAAATACATTTAGGCTCCTAAATTGGGGATTAAAATCATATTTAGAAGGAAACAGTTTGGGGAGGATGGTCTGACATTTTCAATAGAGCTCTTGAAAACATGAGGCTTTCGTAATGTGTTATGCCTTTAGAAAGATCACTCCCAAAGTCAGATTATGTGTCTCTGTGAAGAGAATAGAATTGTGGATGCAATGTAATTATGGATGGGACCAGTACTAGTGGGCAGGTGGGTGGGTGGCACATTTCTTCTTTGTCTCAACCCTAATAACTCTCAGGCTACTCCACTCTTCCTTTCCTGTTTGCGTGACTAAAATGCCCTGAATTCAGTTAAGGGTAATTGAGTTAAATCAGTTTCCTATCCAAATAATATTAAAGTAATGATGTATGGTACAAAAAAAATGGAACTGCTTTGTAAACTTTTATTTTAAGCCTGAGAAGCAGCCCGATGTAATTTATTTCTTTCTGCCCTCCCTCTGTGTTTGAGAAATGAAGCAGTGTTTTTGCAGAGCAACACATTCTTTCTCTTATGTTCATATCTATCTTCTTCATGTTGGCAAAAGATCATTGAATTCTGTTTCCAAACATCTGAACTCTTACTCTTGCTGTAGCAACTGCCAGGTCCTGCCACAGAGTCAAGGGAGCTGGAAGACGGAGCCCTGGGAAACAGCCTGTTGAGCAAATGGCTAATTAATGTAGTGTACTCTTAAAAGTAACTATAATTAAAAGCTTTACTGGAGAGCAAGATAAAATCATTCACAGAAGTTTGGCTGCATATCCCCCAGCAAGCATAGTTACTTAAAAGTCTCTTAAACCAATCATTAATGTTCTGTAATGTAAATGTTGAATTTCATAATTGTATCCTTTTTCTCTGTTATCTGGAAAACCCTCTGCTTCTGAAGCTAAGAGGAATAGCCTTTGTTTGTTCGATGTTTCCATGTTTCCAAACTAAACTCATTAGAACCGTTTTGGAGCATATAATGGAGTCCTAGTCAGGGCTGCCAGGTGCGGTTTAAGCATGCTGTGAACTGTGCAACTCCAGGGAGAGTTAGTAGGTGACAATGTGATTATGCTACCTGGAGTGGTGCAATGCAGTAGCCTGGCTTAGAGCATTGTTTTAATGGTTCATACATTTGACTCATTCTTTACATCAGCTTTTCTCTGTACATTACGCTTTTCCTTTTTGGTGCATTTGGGAAAATATTGAGGTTCAGACTTAGGTTGTCCTATTTTCATCTGAAAAGGATTAAACAAAATCAAACGATCTCTTTCTCCAGTAGTCTGGATTCTCTGATGGTAGAATTACTTTTATATTGTCATTTATTAATACACAAACAATGACTGAATAATGAAGATCACCTCTTGGTGGAGTAATTTATTCTCTGGGTTCAAAAAATACAAAAGAGGTTGAATGTGAAACTGTGGGTCTTCTCACAGATGACAAATATGCCAAATGCTCAGAAGCACTGTAGAAGCTTTCAAACTTGAAAAATTAAATACAATTGTTACATATCCAGATCCAGAGTGTTACTTTTGCAATGCATTTGAACATTTTAAAATTACATTGCTAAAAGATTAATAAGGTTTGCATAACTTTTGGACTTTTTCCAAAATTGAAATTATTTAATTTAAAATTCAATTATTAACATTTGAGTATGTGTAGTATATTATATATGACTTTGTTAGTAAATGGTGATATCCATTTGAGAATTAATTTTTTATACATTTTAATAGACAAATACCATATGCTTTCACTCATATATGTAATCTAATGAACAAACTGAACTAATAAGCAAAATAGAGACGGACTCATAGATGGAGAGCAGGCTGACAGCTCTGGGGGCGTTGGGGGATGGAGGGATCGAGTGAAAAAGAAAACTCATGAAGGACAACAGTGTGGTGATTGTCGGGGGAGGAGGATGGGTAGAGGTAGAAAAGCATATAAAGGGGATAAATGGTGATGGAAAAAATACCAAGAAACTATTAACAAGCTCTAAGACCTTGAACAAGTCATACTTAATGTGACAGTGTCTCAGTATCTTCTGTGAATTGGTGGAGGAGGTAATAATAGTGCCTTTGTCATGACTTCACAGTGAGAATTACATGAGTTTTTCAATATAAAATACAAAGAACAATACTTGACATATATTAAGTGTTCAGTATACAAATATTAAAACTGCATATTCCCAGCGTACCATGGTATGCTATGTTCTTATTGCAGAACTCAATAACCATTTGCTGAATGAACTATATTCTTTACTAATAACAAATACTTAAGACTAGGTATCTTTAGAAAAGATAGTGAATAAACAAACAGAAGTGTATTATTACTGCCCTCAATGAATTTAGCATGTCACCGAAGAAGAAAAATGTACTTTTAATTGATTTTCCAAAAAGATAAGGTAAGAGGTGATCAAGTGGCCATACTGGTAGACAGAGCAGCATAATTACAAAGTTCAACAGGTTGGAATGATCTGCCATGAACATCATTAGAAAGGTAGGACTTAAACTATATCATGAAAGCTAGTCGAGATGTGACTAACCACATGGAAAGGGGCTCCTTCCACATAGCAGCCCAGCTGGAACAACACTGTAGTTGCAGGAAATGTGAGCCAACCTGTGGCAAAGAGTTTATCAGTGCAGCTGGGAGGTAATCACTTTTGATATTTACAATTAAAAAGAGCTCTTTTTTTCCCTTGAAAATTCAGTGATTGCTTTAACTTACTAGCTAATATATTTTGTACTCAACCTAAGAAAGGCAACGATAAGGAAAAGTGCAAATAGATGTAAAGTTTTATCAAAGTCTGTTTTGCTTGCTTTCTTTTCTTCTTGCTCTCCTAAGCAGTTATCTATAACTGCTAGACAGCAACCTTTTCAAAAGTTAATCATGACTTTTGTGGTTTTTCTTTGTACTTTATCATTGTACTGTGTAGGGACACAAATAACTGATGCTGTTTTGCTTATTATATCAATCTTTATCTTTAAAGGTTATAATGTTCATAAAATTCATCCCAGAGTCTACAGAATATATCTCTTGTCTTGAGATATCTTCCCAATATCACTTAAAATAAAATAAGTCAGACTCTGAGCTCAGAAAGAACTTGGTGTGCTTTAAAAGCAGAGAAAAACAATGGATTGGAGTATAGAATGAAAGGTGGTGAGGTATGAAGGAGGATGGAGAGATTGGCAGCATCATATCAGAAAAAGATTACATAGGACCTACGAAGATGTTATTTCATTCTCACTAAAATAATATGCCATCAGAAGGTTTTAAGCAAGGTCTAATTCAAGTTTTTTGTTATTGTTTTTTTTTTAAATCATGTGTTTTAAATCAGCTATTATGTGCATAATTCATTTAAGGAAGGTAAAAGAAATATTGAGATCAGTTAGAAATAAATTTTATTAGGTAAGAATCAGTTGTAACTTGGATTACCATGATGGCGGTTAAATTGGAGATAAGTGGATAAATATAACATCTACTTGGGGGTATAATCAGTACTGTTTCATTAGGAATAAAGGCATCAGGATAAACTTCAACATTATGGTTTGAGAAGCTTGGTTAATTATAATGTCAAATGTTGATTTGGAGAAGTCTGAGGGGTGGGGCAGAAGCTTCAGAGAGAAAAAACTAGAGTCAAGAATAGGGCATAGAGTTTCTTTAGAGGCATATTATTTTTGAGATGTCCAAATGAATTATTAGTTGGTTTTAATAAGAAGATATTTGAATATATTAGCTTGTTGTTGAAGTTTGATTTTAAATCATAAATTTGGGAAATGTAAATATATATATTATATTTAATGATATTGAAATATTTGAGAGTGCTATAGGGGCAGAGCAGAGCTACAGAATAAAACTCCTGATCAAGCTCTAAGTAATTTGAACATTTAGCACAGGCAGAGGTAGGAGAAAATTAGGATACTACTCATCATGGAAGCAAAATAAGACCATATGTAAGATGGAGAAAATGGTCAACAAGATTAAAAATAAATATACGCCCTTTAGATTTTGTAACATATTGTCAGTGGTAACTTGGATAAAAGTTGTTTCATTCAAGTAATGGGGTCAGAGATAAATGGAAGTTCAGTAAGAGATATGGGAGGGGGAGGAAGTTGAGAGAGGGTCAACTCATTTGGCTAAGAAAGAAAGAATTTATAGCTGTCGTATGTTTTCCATAACATTCTTCATCAATATTATTTTGCTTAGAATTTTCAATCTTTAATATTATAACCAATGCAAGGAATTGTTTGGATATCTTTATCATTTGCTAATATCCACATTTGCTTTTTAACAAACTTCTTTATATTTTAATGATGTTTTTTAGGAGAGAATAATACAAGGTCTCTCTGGAAAAAGTCCAGCCACTGTTAATATAACAAGAATGGTTTGTTCAACATCAATGTAACTTGGCAGCCATAGTGATTGGACAGGAATGTGCATAACAATAATGATTTCACTGTACTAGTCAATAGGGGTGGTAAATGCCATTGAGTGAGCATGTGTACTATGTAGCCATCGCATTAAAAATAACTGAGTGAGCAGAACAACAAATCTGCATCAAATTTTGCATTGTTTGAACATTCCACCAGGGAAACTATTCGGATGATTCAGAAGGCCACATCTATGGGCAACTGGTGATTGGCAGACTCATCACGACAACATCCCAGCTCATGCATTACATCTCGTGCAGAGTTTTTGGCAGCATATCAAATCACCCAGGTGATTCAGCCCCCATAAAGCCCAGATTTGGCTCCATGTGTCTTATGGCTTTTCCAAAACTAAAATTACCTTTGAAAGGGAAGAGAGTTCAGACTGTCAGTGAGATTCAGGAAAATACAATGGGAAGCTGAACACAACTGGGAGAAATGTGTGAGGTCCCAATGTGTCTACTGTGAAGGGGACTTAGACATCATTGTCCTATAAACAATATTCATTGTATCTTCTATCTTCTTCAATAAATGTCTTTATTTTTCATAGTATATGGCTAGATACCTTCTGGGCAGACCTCTTATGAAGACGCTATTGATGTGTAAATTAATAATACTGACAACAGCTTAATTAAAGATTAGACCTTATTGACTAAACTACATGAATTCCTAACTTCAATTTGTAATACATTTTACAAATGTATTGTAAAATCTTATAATATTTGAGATTGAGCCCAGGTTTCATTTGCGCAGAACCCTGATTTCAATTTAACTTTTTGTTTTCTATCTGATAGTCTACTTGATGCATTTTGAAAAGCTGCATCTCTTGTTCCTGGATACGTGGTGGTATACTGGATGAGCATGTCTAGGTGACTCCACGGTTGCCAGGAAAAGGAAATGTAAACGTGGGCATGATTTTTTGATCAATGATTTACAATCTTATGTCCCTTTAAAAAGGATCTTAATTAAATTCTCTCAAATTTCCTGTCATGTTCATATTATAAAAGCTAACTAAAATCTATTCTGTTCAGTCTCTACTTAATCATTTACTTTTCACACACATGCAAACACATAGGCATGGGTTCCTCTAAATAACCTGTAAAAGATTTGAAACTGTTAACACATTTGAACTTATTGTCATTTAGAGTCACAATTCACTGTTTAATAAGTGAAGGTGAAAAGCTATAATCTTTCATAATAAATAGAGCATTTGTAGTTATTCTGCTTAAATTACCTCTATAACATAGAAATTGCCTACTACATGGGGACTAACTGCCCATGCACAAGGAAAACTGAAGTGCTTAGAGTTTATTTGCATTGTATTATAACTCTTCAAGCTGCTGCTATATTTTAAAGAGGTGCTTTAAAAAAATCCATCCAAAGTTGTCAAGCTGATACTTTTATTAATCAGAGATGGTGGGATCGTTCCTTGTTATGGTCAATAAAATGCTCAGGGGCAGAACTACCCTAGTGGTTTGTATAGTCAGCTTAATATCTCTCAGCACAAAACATATTCATACACAGGGTAGGAGTCGTTGAAGTTAACTTGAATTTCAGTGGAGATTTTCAACACTATGCCAAATAGTTTAGTTGATTTTCAGTTATTTACATCTTCTTTTATAAACTATATTTTCTGTGTTATCTTCATTATTTATCCATGCCTCAATGTTCCTTACCTCAGTCTTCAAGTGAAAAAACATTAAGTAATTTTAGATATGAACTTCAACTCACGAAAAAAAGAATGCATAACAAGTTTTTGAATTACTTTAGCCTTGCAAATGTGCTTTAAAAATTACTTGTCTAGGCCAGTTCCATCTGGAAGGCAAATTTTGCCTACATTCTACCCAATATTTCTTTGCTTACAGCTTTTAGTCTAAGAGACACTTCACATGCATAAAACAACTAAGAAGTAATGAAAATGGAGTTACGTTTCTTTGCTTGGCTGTGGCCCAAATCATAATAGTTTTGTCCTCATTTTCTTCAGATCTTTGATATATTGACTAGAGTTTATCTTTATAACTGCATTACAGATTTTATAATTTATAAAATACAAGTCAAGCATTTCCTGTATAAGTTGTGAAACATATATCTATTGTCAAGTAGAGTGATCATTCATTCTGAGGGGTGGATGCACTCATAAGGACTACCAGCCCAGGAGCAGAGATTCACATTTTGTGCCAAAGGGAAAGCTGATTTAATGTTCCCCAGTAAAAACTGTTGTTCCACGGTGTGGGGTAGCTGAATGCATTAGAGATTATAGGAAATAGCATCTTTCACCCCAGATTCACCCCTTGAAAATATGAAACAAATTGAAAGTGACTAGAAGTACCATAAGACAATGGTATATAAAATTTTAGTGGATTGTCAGGAAGACCACAAATTTCAGTATTTTGTTTTGCTTGTTAATTGCTTATCTTTGGCTAATATGTTCACATCATTACATCATTAAAGCCAGGACACTTTTGAGGGTGAAATTCAGTGCTAAAATAACTATAACTTTTGAAATACATACAAGTATACTTGCATGTTGTTACTACTCTAGCTTCTATTTCAGCTCGGGAAAAAATGCAATTTGTTAAATGCAGTTAAAAAATAATGAGCACCATAACTAAAAACAATTATATATCTCCTTCATAAATTTTTTAATCTAGTAAGAACATTGTTTTGTATTAAGATACTGTTCTACACCAAAATATACACTAATTTTATATGTTATTACTGCAAAAAAGCCAATAACTATATCTTCATTTTTTTTATTGTATTATAGGATTTATAGTAACATTTTTACGTGCATAAGATGTTCAATGTTTCTTAAGTAAGCTGTGAACCAGCTCTTAATAGTCTTACCAAAATCGCTTTCAGGTCTTCCTTATATTGGCTATGGCTTATTTTCATAAAAATATTTCTGAGTTTAATATTTTTAAAGAGTAAGTAGGACATTTACTGTTATATTTCAGCTATCAGCCATTGGAGCAGCTACAAATATATTTGGTATGTAAGTAAAAGTTGTTGTAGACACATGTTCCTTGGATTTATTTGAATATTTTTGGAATTATATTTTCTGTAGAAAATGATATTACAAATTATTGCTACATGAAGTGAGCAAAGACTATACAGCCAAAAAAGTAACTTCATATACAGTTAAATTATTGATATCCATTACATTGTAGAAATGGCTCCAGAAATATCTTACAATCTACTTCATATCATGACATAAAGAGGTGAGCCCACATTTGCCACATTGTAAACATGTCCTATAGCATAAAGTACTGAAAGTATGAGTCTGTGAAGAAGAAACAAAAGTTTAAAGTCATGAGACAGAAGCAGGTCTATAAAAAATTATTCCAATCACGAAACATGTAAAATAACTGAGAATTTTATTACCATTGACACTATCAGATTTTTTCCTGTAAAAATACACTTTATAATGCAGTTTTTACCTTCATAAATATCATGTGTTTTTTATTTTTGATAAGAATTACATAAAATAGAATTAGTCCAAATTTCAGAAAACATTCTATATCAGTATTAAAAGATTTTATACATTTATACTTTATGTGTCTCTACTCTCATTTCACAACCATAATGAAGGAAGGCTAAGTGATTTTTTCTATTAGTTGCGGAAAATTATATTTCTATTTGTTCCATAGAAAGAAGAAATTGAAAAGTAATGTTTTAAAATTTAGGGAAATAGTATATTATGAGTATGTTAAGTGATCAAGTAATAATTTTTTTATAGATTTCATTATATTTTTATTTTGTCAACTATTCCCAGATTAAAATTTGTTGTGAATTCTTTTATTTCTTTAAATATATATTCATTTTGATACTCTATTTTGTATTGTTTTTGAAAAGGATCCCCTAGTTTCACTACTTTAATACTCCGGGCAGGTCTATAGATGGGTTTGTGGAAAGCAGCGTGGCAATATTTAGCGATATTAAGTGCAGGTCTACCCCACAATCCAGAAATTCACAGAACGTCTGATTCGTCTGAGGTGGTAAGTAGTTGAAAGGTGTTCATACAGGGGAAATAAATGGGGAACTCTGGTGAATGTCCATTTCAGTGTTCTATTAGGCAGTTAGAAGTAATGAACTAGATATCCAAGTGACAACATGAATAAATCTTAAAAACAACATTGATATATAAATAATTTAATTAAATTAAATTTAATTTTTATTCATTTTGCAAAAATGCACACACAAAAAACATAGGCATAAATTAGTTTAATGGTTACCTACAGTAAGAATTATAAATGAAAATAAAGATTTAAAACAAAACGGATGCCTTGTAATAATTTTTCAAGAAGTGATAATCAATATTTTTCCAGAAGTTGTGAAGAATGATTGACTCACACCTCTTCACCTACTGTCAGAAAGGAAAAAAAAAGATTGTCTAGTTATTTTGAGAATAAATATTTACAGGTTTCACATGCGTATTACAGAGTGGGGCAAAGGTAGGTTTACAGTGTATATATGGAAAATAATATAATTCATAAATAATAATACAAGGATAAACTCTGTGCTTCACATAGTCACAACTATAAACATTCTTTTGCACCACCATCTTGTATATAGTGTTGTGGTAAGTATATTATGGAGATAATTATTGTTCATAGCTTCGTTTTACAGAATTACACAATCCATGATGGGTAATGAGGAAATAAAACTAAAATAGACTATGAAAAATACACACTTAAAGGAATACACATGATTATTGTTCTTCCCTTTGCCTTAGATTCTCATATTTCTCAGGAACAATCTACTTTTTCTCTTGCTTTTCTTTCCACTTTTTAAAATTTCATCCTGCCATAGAATTCACTAAACCTGGTAATTTATATTCCCAAGATCTGTGAAAAACTAACTGTTTACTAGGTAATTTTGTCAGCTCAAACTCAAGAAGTACCAATCTGAACTCCGTGTGTGCGTGTGCGTGCGTGCGTGTGTGTGTGTGTGTGTGTGTGTGTGTGTGTGTGTGTGTTACTTTTCTCCTCAGCCTGGATAATGAGATTAACATTAGCTAAGAAATTGAAGTGTCACTTTAGAGTTCTTCATCAGTTAGGAGCCAAATCCTGTTCTCTCCACACCTTACTGCTTCTCATCTGCTTTCACTTTCATCTTCTGATGGGTTTTTTTCATTAGTTTTCTTTGTTTTCCCTGTGTCCATCATTTCAACCTGTAGTGACAAGTATCCTTTCCAAAAGCCTGATTAGAAAATACATATAACTTCATTATTTGATCCTCGACTTCAGTCAGTTATCCTTATAACCACACTTTACAAAATAATATTTATTTGGAATGACTGTTTCAAAATCTGTCATATTTTTTCTTTCCTAAATTTTTACATGCTGTTTCCTCTACCTCTCCCTGTTTCTAGATCAAAGATCTCCTGCTCCTCAGTTATTCCTTGACCTCATTTTCAAGCAGAATTAATTACATTATTTGCTTCACTATACTCTATCTTATTCATATAATCTCCTATCACTAGCATTGGTTACATCTGTCCATTTTTTATTATTGTTATTAGACTGCAAATCTCTTGAGGGCATAAATTGCATGTTATCTCTATTATCTTAGGACAATGTCAGATACTAAATTGGTATCAACAAATGTATGTCATACATATATTACAATAAGGAATAAGTGAAACAACCCCAATTGTTTCAATAGCAGAATGGATAAGTTATAATTTCATACAAAGAAATATTATTCAGCAATGAAAATAATCATGCAAATATATTTTTGAACAAATATTCCAGACACATAAAAGAACATGATATATAAATCCATTTATAGTTGGGGAGGAGAAATATTTTCTCCACTCTCTTAGATTCAGTTCCTGGGGGCTGGGAGTTAAACTGACAAAATACATATAAACAAAAAAGGTTTCTTGATATGCACAAAACAGCTAACAGAAGTAGCCAGTTCACTGAATGGTTTAAATTATAGATTTATACCTAACTTAGTAGGAAAAAGAAATGGGACAGAAAAGTCTTTCATGGAAAGAACAAATAGGACTTTTTAGGAAAGATGGATGGGTTTTTAGGAGAACTAATGGGAGATAAGGAAGTTTGTGATAATGTTTGTTTATGCAGGTGTTTTTGATATTTTTCATGGCCCTGAACCTTCCCAGGAGAGAGGATTTATAATAGCTTCATTTCTCAGAAGTTTCTGCATTTAGTCAGATAACGGAAGCTCCAAGAACTGTACTTTGTACCTGTTGAATCTCAAATGTTTTCAGCTTAAAATAATATTTATACTAACTCTGAGGTTCCAAGTAAGTTCCCACAATATCAAGTTAAAAAACCAACAACAAGAAAACGGGAAAATTTATAAAGTTGAGACTCAGAAAAGTGATTAATTTTATTGAAGACTGGGAGGGGATATGATGGAACTTTTGCACTATGTGTAGTCTATTTCTTGTCATCAACCATTCAGTTTCTCAAGCAAGAACTCCAGGAGCTAAATTTGACTCATCCAAGAAATTAATATATTCTGTTGATCATTCTCAGTATATGTCTTTCAAGTATGTTCATTTCTTTCCATCTTTACTGCCCTATTCAAATCTAGAGCATCATGTCTTTTACCTACATCATTGTTGCAGTAACTATCTGACCATTTTGCTAGCTATGGTCCTAACTTCAATGTAGGTCCTATTTTCTACAATGTAGGCAGAATATTTTTTCTAATTAGCTCCAGAGAATCAGACGACGGTGTTTTAAGAGTTCATTGCTACTGAGGTGAGTTCTGCAAGAGCAAAGCAAATAGGACTTCTAAAAAATTTGGAAAGAGTACGCTCCAAATTTCATACATGCTACAAAATTTAGGACAACATTCTATTTATATACATAAGCAGTCTCTCTCTGTCTTAGAATTAGCATTCAAGAGGAAAGCTTGTTTTCTCAGTAATACATACTAGTATGTGAATTCAAATGTTAAAATAAAGGCATGAATTTTCAGACAGAATAGTGCCACTTGGCTGCTTTGAATATCAAAGATAAAAATTGCCAGATATTTTCCTTAAACTGAATGTGCTAAATTTGTATCTCAAAGACTTTGATGAAAATATATTTAAAGCATAGACATAATATATAACTCTAAGAAAATTTTATCCTGGAAATTACTTAAGTGTAAAATGTTAGATAACACAAATACTTGTGAGCACTATAACATTTTTGAAAACTCTTGTAGGTGGTATATTACCAAAAATGTTTGAAAACCACTGTTTTAATAGATTAGGTAAGACAATGACCACTAGCGGAGGGAGATTTTAGCATAAAAATTATCAGAATAACATAATTTCATCAAACTCCTTAGGAAGAAAGACATATTTTTTCACTATTTTCCTCAAGGTAGTAAACATTTTACATCTCAAGGATGTATGAGGTTTCTTTTTTCTTTTTGAGGGGAGTATGGTTATAACTACGAAATAATAAAAGTATGAAAAAAATAAGAGTTTTAATTTACTCTATATGAAAACTCATGTTCATAGCTGTAACTATTGTAACTTTCCCTCCATTTATACAAGCCAAATTCTCTCTCAAAATACGTGAATCCATCTGAGCCAAGAGTAGAAAATTTAGATCTAAGATACACTGATGTAAAGGGGTATTGACAGGTACTATTGTAGTGTTCTGCTGTCCTGAATAAACAGTGAAGAATACAATCTAAAAAGGGAGTAAAATGAGATAGCATTTTAATGTCTTAAAATTAACTTATTTTTCAAAGTGCATAATTTTGAAACTAAATTTTAATAGCATAGCAGTGACAATTATTTCCACTCTACAAATGACATGTGTTTAACTGAATTCTCATTGCTTATTTATGCAAATATTTTAGAGAAATAATTAAGAGATTTAATTATGTATTTTCTTAAATCCACAAATGTATTTAAATATATAATATAAATATTTATACACTAATTAAGTGTTTAAAAATCTTCCTAAGGTATCATTAAAGAAAATACTAAAAGATTTTATTTTTTTACATTCTATTATTTCCTAGTTATTTAGTTTTTATATTACAGTTTACATTTAATATTACGTTGTATTAGTTTCAATTATACAGCACAGTGGTCAGACAATCATATACTTCACAAAGTGATCCCCCTGATATTTCTAGTAACCACCTGGCACCATACATAGTGATTACAATATTATTGACTATATTCCCTGTGCTGTACTTTACATCCATATGACTATTCTGTAACTACCAATTTTTCTTCTTAATTCCTTTACCCTTTTCACCCAGTACCTCAATTCCCTTCCCCTCTGGCAATCATTAGTCTGTTCTCTGTAAAAGATTTCATATCTAATAAACCTAATATTAATTATCAATGATTCTTGACCATTTAATTTCAGCATCATATTTTCTACAATTCAATCTAAATGTAAAATATCAAAACAGCAAATTATTTATGTACATGGTAATATGTTGAACATTTCTATAATTGTAAACAAAGGATTCTTTGTTATTTACTAAATAAGGAAAAGTAATGACAAATAGCAATTCCAAAATTTGTACAAATGTAACTCATTGTCTATTACTTCCCTAAAAATTATTGTCAACTGGGCTCATAAACCAAGAAACGTCATCATTAGTAGAGGTGCTAACAGAAAATTCACCTCTAATTCCTGGCACAGAATTTCATCACATTAAGAACCATCAAGAACAAGCTATACCAAGAAAAGGATCCACATCACTGAACTAGCAAAAACAAATAAACCAAAACTTAAAGTAGAAGCCATGATAGTAGGGGATCCTTGTAGCATATCCCAGAATGAAAGGATTGGTTATGTAGAACAGCCACCAGTAGAGATTGGAAACGATATGTCAACTGGTAGATGAATTAGAGCTTTATAGGAATGAAGGAAGGAGAACTACAGTCATTTAAAACAAAAACTCATTTATGTTTTATGTCTTATAGAATTAAGAAGGTGAGTCACAGGTTGAAAGGGAATGAGGCCCATCCACAAACAACTGAGGCAGCCAACCCAAGAATTTATGGTGGGATCTTTGAGGAGGAGAGTCCCATGAGTACAGTGAAAAAGCATAAATTTCAGGAAAGATATTAGAAAGACCCAAGGTCAGGAAAGTCTAAGTATATTTAAGATATCTATATATCTTCCAATATTGCTTGCTTAGGTTACAAATTCTTTTAGAGAATTGTCAACTTACTATGCTAATGACCAAATTAATATTGTTTTAGGTACCTTATATTCACTAATATAAGTAGATATAAAAATTTCTTCTATTACATATTTTCCCAGAGATCAGGAAATTGTTGAAAGAGTATATGCCAAACTTGCTGTAGCCTATCAAGTTAATTATCTAAGGAAATTAAAGAAAATGCACTTAGACTCCTAGTTTAGTGAGTCTTGGTCCCTGTTGTCAATATCCTCAGCACAACTCATACTGTTTCTGTATGGATATGATGATTTGATCATTTTTGTTCACTAGCACCTTAGGTACCAGGATCTGATATAAATGTGAACCAGGTTAAGAAGAGGGAATTACCAGTAATAATGAGGAAAGTTTTCCCAGTTAATTCAATTCAGTACAACATTTCCTTCCTGTTATTCTGACAGCAATAATGCCTTGGGGCTGTTCTATGACAAATAAATCCAGTAACTAAATATTGATGAGATGGGACTGATAGAGCCATTAGTTCTCTCCAATATATTGCTAGGAGCAAACATCTCAGTTCCTTGAGATGATTTTCTAAATACCTGTGGGACTCTTGGAACTTTTCCTACAACGTGGTGTCACCAAGATGCCCCTATGTTAGTCACGCGAGGAGGGAAGAAACAGCCCTCAAGAAAGATTTGACACGGCTTTTCTGGGAGAATAGGGAAAGGGTCAAATCTGTATATGTGCACTGAGTTGGGAAATGAAATTAAGGCAGAATGTAATGCTGATTGCATATTTAAGTTTAGAGATCCAAATTGTACTTTCTTAATTAAATTCTGAGAAAGAAGAAGAGGAAATAAGTCCCTAAAGGTAAAATATAAAAGACAAGTGAGCCTCAATTTCATAAAGAGAAATCTGCAGAGACTTGAGTTATGTATTTAGAAAAAGGAAAAAAAAGTTACATACAATTGTTACAACTTTATAAAATGTTAGAGCATTTTTAAGTTTTCTATGTTTTTTTTTTTTTTACTTCTATTTGTTTTGTGGTAGTAATTTCCATCAGTTCACTTGAAATTTTACTTAAACTTTTAGGAAAAATATATAGTATACTAAATACCAGCATAAATGAGGGGATATAAATATCCTTGCCTTTATTAATTTATTGTGTACTTACTATCTGCCAAATTCTGGAGATTTAGAGAAAAACAAAGCAGATCCAGTTCCTGATTTCATAAACTTATATTTTCCTGAGGAAAACAGAAAAAAAAATCAAAGAATCACATTAAAGAAAAATTATAGATATTGTGGCAAATGATGAAAGGAACAACAATATATGACAGGGTCTGTGTGCTTCTTTGCAGGACCAGTTTGATTAGGATGTGGATGATGGATTTGGGAAGATAGCATTCTATTCCACAGTCTCAATTGGAAGACTAAAATCCCCAAATCCAGAGTCAGTAGAAGTAGCTACTAAAAGGAAGGAATTAATAATAATGAAGAAACTTGAAATACAAATGGCTTGAAAAGCTTCTTGGTCAAACTTTAGAAAGCCTGAGTGGTTTCAGACACTAGAACTGTGTTGAGTGATGATAGACATGACCAGGAAAGCTATTTCTTGGGAGCTCGGGGTGGTTGGGCCTCTGAAATGTAGATGCTGTTAGATAAATGTCTAAGAACCTACAGTACCAAGGTGAGTTATTTAATAGGATTTTGATTAAGCAAAGCTGGTCCTTGATTCATTCACTCATCACCTCCACCCATACAATGCTCAAATGCCATTTGTGAGTATAGATTTGGATGAAAGGAAGGAAAAAATGCAGTGATAGGAAAGTTGACAATAGGAAATACCTAATTTTATGCTATGAAAACAAGTTTCATAATCTATGAATTTTTACTTTATGCGTGCTTCACATTTGAAAAAGAAAAAGGAAAACTTAAAACTTGCTGATGAGTTAAAAATGAAGGTAGGTGGCAGAGTTCCTTAGAACAGTATCAATGCATAAGATCTATACATCCATAACCCTTAATTTTACTTATCTTTGCCAAAACAAATTGAATACAAATAGAAATGAATGTGCTCTGTGTATTTCGTGCCACACATGTAAGGTCTGGCTTTCTCCTTCAATATCAGTATGGAACATTGTCCCTGCCTTTGACTTCCCTTTTCTTACTAAATCTTGGTTTTGCTTCCTACCTCTCCCCAACTAAGGTAAGAGCCTTCTTTTTCCCCCCTATTCTATGCTTTCAATTTCCATACCACTGTATACACTAGAATCATTTATTTTCTGTTTTATAAATTTTGCCTGCCTTAAATGAGGCTGTGAGATACACAAAGACCAAACCAGTTACCTGTCTGACTGTCCCTGTGCTTCACATGTTTATACACGGGCTGGCAGACCCAACACATAGCTCATTCAGTATCTGACCAAAAGGTCACTCACTTGGTAAGTGATAGTTTTATCTTTTCTTTCTTTCTTTTTTAAATAATTGACCAAAATTTACTAATTGACCAGTTATACTATAGACACTTCTTATAATTCTTCTTTGTTTTTGAAACAATACTGCCATTAAAAGGAAACAAAAAAAAATACATTTCTGAATTCAAGTTAGAAAGCACAGGAGTCTTAGCATTTGAGATGATGATTTATCCAACATTTCTATATATCACTGAGTCTTCTGTGCTCTTCCTTTTTTTGAGTTTTATTTTCTCTGAAGTATTGAAAAAGAAATGTTTCTCTCTTCCCTTTTGTTTATCTCCCAATACATCCAGTTATTCAGAATAAGGAACTTGCCTGCACTCAGTTTTATCATCTCATAGCTGAAGCATGGCAGAATCATTAAATAGTGCGTCTCCTGTCGCCTGTTGCTTTATTCATCCTGAAAAGACACAGAGCCCACTTCTAATAGAGCAGAGTTTAGAGGAAAATATGTTATTACCTCTGAGGAAATTCAAAAAGAGTGCATAGTCACTTTCTTTATAATATTTCCAACACTTTTTAAAATTAATATGTGTGTATGTGTGTGTGTCAAATAAGATATCACATAACAAGCTATCCTTTCTGGGAGATGAGACAATGAGAAACCGTGAAATATAAGAAACCCAAATGTCAAGAATCTTTGAGGTTCAGACAGTGAGAACGTTTTTTAAGAGAAACATTTTCTAAACTAGTCCTTGAAAGATACTCTTCAGAAAAGAAAATTTTTATAGACAAAGATGTTAGAAAAAAAGACATCCCCCTTGCTCAGATTAATGATACATAGGCAGAGGTTAAATACTCTGAGAAGTACTTCAGTGAAGAAATGTATTTAATTTTGGTGATAGAATAATTTATTGACGTTTTATTTCATTTTTAATTTTCTGCAGTGTCTACTTCTCCTTATTCAGGCAGGTAGCCAGGGCCTCTCTGATTTCTTGTTTCCTGGCCCAGAGTAGAAGATTCTGTAAGTGATTCATTTCTCTTCTCTTTCTCTCTTTGTGAAAGTCTAAGGTTATTAAAGAAAGAATGAGAATGTCCTAAAAGAGAAAGAGAGAGCTTCAAACAGAGACATAAATGAGAAATTTCTCCAGAGTAGGAAACAGTCCTAAAATCAGCAAGTCCTGGGCATAGCAGGGGTGCCCTCACTCCTAAACATCGCTCATGACAGATGACAAACCCAGAGAGCAATGGCTGTGTGGTAGGACCCCAGGTCCAAGGTACCAGGGCTTTAAACATTAGAAAAACAGAAAGTCCTGCGGCCCAAGCTTGGCACAAGGCCGTAGTGGGGATTGAATGATCTGGCACAATGAGGCTGTCAGCTGTTGTCATGAGGGGCTGAGCATAGGCAATAATCATTACACCTTTCACTAAACTTCTTATTCATAAATTTGTTACGCAACCTGGGATTACAGGTAAGCAGTAGAGAGATCCTGGTAATGGCTAATGTTGAATTTCCTGCCAAACTAGTAAGACGGGTACCTCAAATATTGAGTTTAATTTGATTTTTAAATAGGTAAATACAATGTTTCTTGTACACTTTTGTTTATGAAATAAGATTCAAACTACTATACTTATGTTCATCTGAATCCTCTTCTTAAGTAATAACCTAGTACCGGGCACATTTTAAGAGATTCAAATACATAAATTTTTAAAAAAATGTTCAACTAGTACTTCAATGAAACACACTTCAGATTGCAGCTCTGTAGCACTTCATGGAAAGAAATTTACTGTTAGAAATGTATGTTGCCATAATGAAAAAGGCTTCTTCACTCCCATTTGTCCAGGTAAGAAACATTTGAACCTGCAGAGAATTTTTGGTGCATTTATTTGAGCCAACTGACGACAATTGCAGGGAAGCAATATCTCAACAGATTGAGAAATGCCTCAGAGAATGGCAGTTTAGCAACTTATTTTATATATTACAATCAAAGGAGGAGCCATCAGGGGGTTATGTGGAGTCCACTGGTGATAAATTAGGGAGTTAGGAGAAAGCAAAGCAGGGAAACCTCTGGGATTGGGCAAAAGGTAAAGTGATAGACACACACTTCTTTTACACAGGTGAGTAAGGAATAGTTAACAGTTAACAATTAACATGATAACAATAACAATGAAGGGATTCGTGGTCTAAGCTGGTACCTGAGAGGTTTGGGAAAAAGGGAAGTTACCTTGATATTCCAAAGGTATGTTGTCATAGATGCAAAAAGACAATAGACAGGCTTAGCTGAGGTAAAGATTGACCAGTGCTAGGGAAAAATACTGGCCTAGGGTAGGACTATCTGCCTTGAACCGCTGTTAGCTAATAAATTTAATTTTAGACCATCCTTTGTGGTTACTTTAAGTCTGAGTTTGTAAAGCTGCGTTGCAGGCCTCTGCTGAGCTTATCAGGTTAATATGTGGCCCTTTTCCTTCCGCACTCTCCACGGGAAGATACACATACTCTAATCAGACAGCCAAACGGTGAGACCCAGCAGGCTGTCACCCCTGAGTCACCACTGATTTTTCAAATACCCTAGTGTGTGGGAAGGCTGTCCCCCCCGCTGCCACTCAGATTGTGCACACCTCTGTGGGCCAGGCAAAGGAAGTCCTTTGCTTTAATGTGCCCTTGAAGTAGAGACATTTTAACAGGGAGAATTTGGCGAAGATTAAATATTCTGAGATAAAAGACATCAGAATACATTTGAAGGTACAGTTAGCAACATTAACTCTGGAGCTGGAGACTTCTGGATTCAAATCTTAGCTTTGCTGCTTAATTAGTATGAGCAAGTTATTTCAGTTTTTTCATCTGTAAAGTGGGGATAATAATGTCAACGTAAGAAACGTCCTAACCTGTAAGAATTTTTATGAATTTATTTGAGCCAAACTGATGACGATTGCCAGGACACAAGATCTTAATGGATGCAGAAAACGTATCAGTTTTGCACCTCATTTCATACATAGCAATCAGAGGAGGAAGCATAAAAAGGTTACATGAAATTCATTGGTAATAGACTAGGGAGGTGAGAGAAAGCAAAGCAGGGTGGGCGAGGGCGATCTCAGGGACTGGATTAAAAGTAAAAAGAAAACAAAAGACAAATACCTCTTTTACATGGATAGTGGTATGGAATAGTAAACAGTTAACAGTTAACAGGATACAATAAGGGGCCCTGTGGTCTCCTGCTCTGGTGGGAGATTGTGCCCTGAGGAGTCTGGAAAAAGGAAATTACCCTGACATTACAAAGATATGTTATCGAGGATGCAAAAAAGACAACAGATAGGCTCAGTTAATAAAAAAAAGAAACCCACCCTAGACATGCCGCTGTGACCTGCTGTTCGTTAACAAAGTTTTTAATTTCAGACCATCTTATGTGGTTACTTTCAGTTTCTGAGTTTGTAAGGCCACCATGGAGGCCGCCCCCTTACCTTGTCAGGTTTAGTATATGGCCTCTTTTTGGTCCACATTAATAATACTTACCTATTTGGATTATAATGAGGATCAGCAAAGTTAGGATATATGAAATGGTTAGAAAATTACCTGGCACGTATTAAGCACTGTGTGCACTTCTGTTAAGATATGTGTTTGGTTAACAAGGACCAATAAATTGCACCTTTTCATCTCCCTTTATCTTCTTTCCATGCCTCCGTTTTTATTTCAGAATGCTCTAGGGTAAAAAATGAAAATGCCTGAAGGTCTTTTCTGTTACCATTGTGTAAACTACATCTAAATATACTTTTATAATCAATATATGCTATATTCTAGGTAAAAGGTGCACTCTAGATAAAAGCAGAAAGTCAAAAGAAATATCAATTTATAAATGCAGAAGCAAAGATGGGCCTTTCTATGAACAATATTTACAGTTAAATCAGTTGATATTAAATCAAAGTCTGGAAAGCTTCTGAAAAACAGTGCAATACTACCTAGTGGAAATCACATTTGAGTACAGAATGAGAGATTCTGAAAGCTATTTAACACTTTGCAGGGCAATTGCAGTGCATCATCACAAAGGAATTTTGTCCAGGTGCTGCAGTAATGGTGATACATGGGGAAAGTTCACAGCTCGCTGGCCTTCAAATGTGAATTTCCATATGTGAAGTGATTTAAGTCTATTACACTGTGCAGTAAAAGAATGAAAGTTCTAGACTGAATTTATATATTTGTTATTTACTCTCTTTATCTTTTTAGAGCTCTTTGAATTTTCCTTTCAAACTGTCTTTTTAAATAGCAAAACATTTAATAACTCTAATATCAGAACGCTTACTATGACTTTATAAAAGGAAGCCAAACTATGAAAATGAGAGGTAAACAATTTGGAGATGGTTAGATTATTATCTCAGATGTTTAATATTAAATAAAGCAGGTGATTCATGCTTGGCAAATATGTGAATTTAATTGAAAAGTACTTTTGTTTTCAATAAAATTTTCTTTTAACATGTTGTAGTACAGGGGATCTATACTCCAACCAGGAAGCTGCTTAAGTGTTTGTGATACACATACTGTTTATTAGTTGCCTTACAGGGGAGGGCAGCAATGGCCGCAGGTGAGAGTGAGAGAGACCACACTTCTTTCAGTCCGAGGCTCATTATCAGTGGTACAGGAAACAGGACATTCGTGTCTTACTCTTGACTCTAAATTACATTACCTGAGTGTGTAAAAGGGTCAAGAAGCAGTCACAGGACAAGAAGCTGCTCCCAAAAGGAGATAAGGAAGGGGTAACAATCCATTGACAAAACAATACACATCCCTCTGGCCAGTGGCCTTCTGACCAGTCCTCAGTGATGGGACAGGAAAGGGCCATGTCCATTGACCCCATACATGTATGTTTCCTGAGATTTAAAGGGGAGGAAATAAATGGAAAAAAATTAGGTAAAATTTTCTTTTTAAATTTCCTTCCAAGTTAGAGAGATCTATATTAATCAATTTTCCAAGAATTTTGGGGGACATATTTCTAAAACAGAAAATTGATTTTTTTCTACAGCTGAATATCAAAACAGTTGAAGTCATAGCCAATAAGATTTGTATTTTCACATTAATTCTAGTTTCTTGTATCATAAACAAATATAAAAGCAAAAATGAAGTGTTAAAAGTCAATAGACATACACCAAATTTTTAGTTATAAGAACCAAATTGTGGGGGAAGTAAAAAATACATGTTAGAATAGTTTATCTTGCCTTTCTGACATCTGTCACATGTTCAAATTTAGAGGAAAAATACACAGGTTTCAGTTGCTTTATGGTGTATTATATCCTAAATTTGTTGATAAAAGATGTTGAAAATCAAATTTAATTAATATGCTAATGGTGATTAGAGAATTACTGAAAATGTGGTGTTGTTATTACTAAAGGTTCAGTCATACCTAATGAGAGTGCAGAGATGACTGAAAGACAGATAGCAATTACATCTTATATTTACTTAAGAACATCTATTTCTAGAGGGTTCCTTTTACACCAGTTTATGAGGTCTGTCTGGAAAAAGCCCAGCTGTTGTTTATATTATGAGAATGGTTTGTACGACATTGATGTAACCTGGCAGCCAAGGACGTGGGCCGGAGTGTGAACAATGGTGACTTCACTGTACTAGTCAGTGAGGGTGGTAGATGCTGTTGAGTGAGCATGTGTACTATATGGCCATCATATTCAAAATGAGTGAGTAGAGGAAAAATATACATCAAATTTTGCATTAGGCTTGAACATTCTGTTGTGGAAACTATTCGGATGATTCAGATGTCTTTTGGGGACAATGCAATGAGTGCAGCATAAATAAAAGCTTCAAAAATGGTCAAGAATCTGTCAAAAATGATCCACATTCTGGAAAGCGTACAACAAGCAGAACATCTAGGAATGTTGAATGTGTACAGGCTGTGAACAACAAAGATTGAGGTCTGATAGTGCAAGAACTAGAAGTTGATCTGGGGATTCTGAAAACTACTGTGTCCAAGATTTTAACATAGGATCTTAGCATAAAATGTGTCATGGCAAAGTTCATTGCAGCTTCTGCTACCAGAGCAGAAGGAACACTGTGCTGCAGTTGCTAATGACTTGACTCGAACCATGACCAATGAACCAGATTTCCTCAGGAAGGTCAGCACTGGAGATGAATCACATGAGTGTATATGGCTATGATCTGGAAACAAAGGCCCAATTGTGCAGGTGGCAAATGTCCGGTTCTCCACGCTTGAAGAAGGCATGGCAAACTCACAGCAAGTTCAAGACAATATTAACTATGTGTTTTGATTGAGAAGGTATTGTCCATCATGAATACACCCCTCCAGGCCAAACGATTAATAGGGAGTGCTACCTCAACGTTCTTCACTGGTTGAGAGATATGATATGACAAAAATAGCCACAGCTATGGGCCACTAGTGATTGGCAGCTTCATCACAACAACATGACCACTCGTGCATCATGTCTCCTGCAGAGTTTTTTGGTGAAATATCAAATCATTCAGGGGACTCAGCCCCCCTACAATGCAGATTTGGCACCCTGCGACTTCTGGCTTTTCCAGAAACTAAAATCACCTTTGAAAGGGAAGAGATTTTGGACCGTCAATGAGATTCAGGGAAATACAACGGGGCAGCTGATGGCGATTTTAACAAAGGATTTTACAGAATGATATGAACAGTGGAAGAGATGCTGGGAGAACTGTGTGAGGTCCTAAGCTGCGTACTATGAAGGGCTCTGAGATATCATTGTTTTATGTACAATGTTTCTTGTATCTTGTATCTTTATCAATAAATGTCTCTATTTTTCATAGTACATGACTGCATACTTTCTGGACAGACCGTATGGTTTCAGGGCCCTTTAGGATCTCACAGTTAGGTGGGGAATAACAATGGTAAACAAGTAAGCAAACAAATAAGTATGAATGTATTATAGTACAGCGCTCAATTCAGCTTTTATTTTCACCTTTTCTGTTTTTCAGTTTTTCCATGTATTAAATGAGGAGTGTCTATTTTCTAGTATTACTGATAATAGGAATGAATATGTTAACACATATAAACTACTCAGAACACTGCTTGGCACAGAGTAAGTGTTACACAGATTTTTTTTCTCTTTTTCTTTAAATTATATTTTATTGATTATACTATTACAGTTGTCCTGATTTTTCCCCACTTGCCCTCCTTCACCCAGTGCCCCCCACTCCCTCAGGCAACCCTGCTACCATTGTCCATGTCTATGGGTCATGTGTATAATTCCTTTGGCTACTCCATTTCCTGTACTTTACATCCCCATGGCTATTCTGTAACTACCTATTTTTACTTCTTAATCTCCTCACCTGTTCACCTATTCTCCCCTTCCCTCCTCCCATCTGTCAACTTTCTGGTAACTACTTCCTTTCTCTTACTTTTAAGAGTCTCCCTTTCTCTTTAACTTTTGGCCTTTTAATAATGATGTGTCTTTAAGTGGGCTTCTTTGCATCCATCCTTATTGGGACTCTTTGTGCTTCCTGGACTTGCGTGTTTATTTCCTTCACCAAATTAGGGAAGTTTTCTTTCACTATTTTTTCATTTTTTTAAATTTTGTTTTATTTATTTACTTTTTAAAATATTTTATTATTTATTTTTAGACGGAAGGGAAGGGAGGGAGAAAGAGAGGGAGAAAAACATCAATGCGTGGTTGCCTCTCGTGTGCCCCCTACTGGGAACCTGGCCTGCATCCCAGTCATGTGCCCTGACAGGGAATCAAACCAGTGACCTTTTGGCTCACAGGTGGGCACTCAATCCACTGAGTCACACCAGCCAGGGCTCTTTCACTCTTTTTTCAGATAGACTTCCAATTTCCTCCTCTTCCTCTTCTTCTGGCACCCCTGTGAGGTGAATGTTGGACCTCTTAAAGTTGTGAGTTATGCCAGAGGCTGTTTAAACTGCCCTCACATTTTTGGATTCTTTTTTCTTCTTCTTGTTCCCATTGGTTGTTTTTTGCTTCCTTATGTTCCAAATCATCGATTTGATTCTTGACTTCATCCTTTCTACTGCTGCTTCCCTGTAAATTGTTCTTTATTTCAATTAATGTATCCATTTCTGACTGGGTCATTTTTATGCTGCCGAGGTCCCCACTAAGTTCCTTGAACATCCGTATAACCAGTGTTTTGAACTCTGCATCTGATAGATTGCTTATCTCCATTTCATTTAGCTCTTTTTCTGGAGTTTTGATCTGTTTTTTTCATTTGGGTCATGTTTCATTGTCTCCTCATTTTGGCTGCCTCCCTGTGTTTGTTCCTGTGTATTAGGTAGAGCCCCTTTGACTCTGTATCTTTCTTGGTAGTGTGGTCTAATGTAGTAGGTGTCCTTTAGGGTCCAGTGACATAGGCTCCCCTATCACCCAAGCTGGGTCCTCAAGGTGTGCTCTTTGTATGGGATGAGTACACCCACTTCTTATAGTTGACCTTGGCTGCTCTTGGCAAATCAATGGGAAAAATTTTCCCAGATTAGTCAGCTGCAAGAACTGTCTGTGACCACTGACCACCAACCTCTGTCCTCCGTGGAGGATCAGCTGTGCAGGGGCAGGGTGGTGGTGCTCTGATGTGTTCTGCAGCTGTCCACTGGGTGCATTGGCCCTGGGGATTCCTGGGTGGTACAGGCCAAGATCAGCCCCAACCTGTGTTTTGTCCAGAGCACCCTGCCTGAGCTATAAAGCAAACTGAGATAGCTGCTACTTATGCTGGGCTTGGAGATTCCCAGGTGAAGCCAAACTGTGACTCTAATCTAGCTGCCTCTAGGGTTCACTGAAGCCAGCTGTTGTTTATTTGATAGGATTTAGGAGCCAAGACAAGTCATTCCTATGGAAAAGCAGGTTGGGTGGGCCTATAAATTAGGTGGAGCAGAGCCCTTGTGGATCTCTAAGGTGGGTCACACATTATTAGCCAGACTGATAGAGTCTCAGATTTGGCACCAGCCTACTGGCTCTGTGTGGGGAGGGCTCGGCAAAGGGACAATGGCCTCTGCTCACCCTGATGCCAGACACTTCAGTCTCTCCCTGTATACCACTGGTGCCCTTCAAACTGCCACCCCAGTGTTTGGAGCTCAGGGGGAGTGAATCTGAATAGATGAATCCATGTGTGGGTTCCCCAAGAGGAACTGGTTGGGGCTCCAGCAGCCTCTTCTGCCAATTCAATCCCTGCTGATTTTTGCAGCCAGACGTTGTGGAGGCTTATTCTCCTGGCACTGGAACCCTGGGCTGGAGCGTCTGGCGTGGGTCTAGGACTTCTCACTCCCTAGATACCCCTCCTGAACTTTTATCCATGTGGGTGTGGGACCAGCCCGTTCCATGTCTGCACCTCTCCTACCAGTCTGGATGGATGTAGTTTCTTCAATTCTGTAGTTGTCAGACTTCAATTCAGCTTGATTTCTCATGTTCCTGAGTGATGACTGTTCTATATTATAGTCATAATTTTGATGCGGTTGTGCAAAGAGATGAGCCATGTCTGCCTATGATGCCATCTTGACTGGAAGCAGGTGTTATTTTTTATATTATTATTATTATTATTATACACTTTTTTCTTCAAGTACTGATTTGTTTTTCATTGGTCTGAATTTTTGCTCTACCTTCATTCTTGTCTTATTTCTCTATTTTGGAATTTCTTTTATAATGGTCCTGTTGTTTTCTAGTTGTCTTGAACAACTTTTATTTTTCTTATAATATACTTACCCCTTAGTTTTATTCCCAAAACTCTGTAACAAAAGTGTTTACTGGTAGAGCACACCTGACTTATTCAGGCAGTTGTTTGTTTTCTAATATTTTCTTCCATTCTAATATTTTTCTTATTTTTTCTACCACTACATTAAAATTATCTTCTCTATTCTCTTGCATTTTTTCCCCACTTTCTTTACTTCTTCCCTGAAGGCCTCAGATGACCTCTGGCACACGGCTGCCAGCTGTGCTGCTTCTGCACTTGGGAGGTCAGCTCGGGGACCTTTTGCAGAGATTGAGTCTATTTTACCACGGATGCTGTCCTCCGTCCCTGCTGCCCCTCTCACCTACTTCTGAAAACCCTTCCCTAACTTTCTACACTCAGCTCCCCAAGCTGTATCTACGGAAAGGCCTGGAAAATGCTCAGTCAAGTATGTGGCCCACGGGTAATTACGCTTTTCACCCGTGGCTGTGGTGTCTCTCTCACAAAGCCCCTCTGATAGCTTTTCCTGGAGCTGATAATGGATCATCATTCAACTTTAACAGAGTCATAGCATTTCTGAAGAAAAAAATCTCTGTTGTGTGCAAATACCACTTTCTCTTCCACTTTTGGACACATTAATGAAAAAAAAAAATCAGTTTCTGAGGTCATCCCAAAAGAGTAGTCACTTGTTAAGTAGATACACAAAATTCACAAGAACTTTACCCTTAAAGGGATTCTCTAAATGTCTTCTTTTCCCTTCAAAATAGCTGCCTAGGCATTTTTGTCCTTCTGACCTTAAATCTTCCTATCCATCTTCTAAACAGCTTGCCAAAGGGCCCCTGTGGCCGTTTCTTCTAGGACACCTCCAGCCTCACATGTCTGCAAGGCCTTGAGTTGCTTGTCAGTGACAAGCTTACCTGTCCCTAAGCCCCTACAGTTTCTCTCAAAAAGGAAAAGCTACCCCCTGGAAAATGCCACGGCACTGCTCTCAGAGCCTCGTCTGTGTTCCATCATGTGATATACCCCTTGAGGTGCATGTCTTTGTCCTATTTTTTTAAAAAATGAGCTTCTATTTTGCGGTGTAAATTACCTATTTAGGTACATTATGCCATGCTTATGCTTATATAAATTGACAGCCAAAAAACCCCTGAAGAAACAGGAAATTATATAATACCCAGCAAGCTATATCTAACATTCTTCCTGCTATATATACTCCCGTTCATTTGCTTTCAAGATGATACAAAAATCAATTGTGTATATAATTTATATATTTTAAATTATAAATGTAAACAATAGCTATGTTATAATTTTATAATTACAACATACAAAGAACATTTCAATATATGTATATTGTAATACAGAGGATTTTACTTAACAGTTTATACTGGATTTGTTTGTAATGCACAACACAAGAATACTATTCCTCACTTTGAATAAACTCAGAGTAAAACGTTTGGAGTATGTTGTGTTTGTTTGGCTTAGGTTTATTGGTAAGTAATGGCAGAATCTTAATATGAGTAGAGTTTATAGATCATATGAATGCAGGGAATCCAAACTGGAATGGCCACTGGGTGATCATCATGGGCTTAAGTTCACTCTATTTTAGCAATCCATCATCCAAAACGTGGCTTTTACCTCATTGTCCAAAGTGGTTTCTCCCACTTCTCTCATGGTGTCTGCATTCTAATCAGCAGGAAAGAGGATAGAGTCATGAAAGCTTAAAAATCTGTTCTTTAATGGTATTTCCAAATTTGCACACACTATTCCCATTTCCACTCCACTGTTTAAAATGTAGTCATATGACACATCTATCCGTGCTCATGGTTTTCTGCTCAACCCCAAACCAGAGCTTTTCCTATTGAAGAAGAGGAAGATGAAGAGGAGGAATAAGGAGAAGGAGAGAGGAGGTAAAGAAGAGTTAGAAGGAGAAGGAGAAAAAAAGAAAAAGGTGGAGGGGGAGAGTAAGTAGAGGGGGGGAAGAATAGACTTAGGAAAATATTCACCAGTCTCTGTACACAGTGAAACATACAGCTATGATTAAAATCGTTTTGGTACCAATAGACTCAATATTTTCAGACTTAGGAAAATAGTTTGCAGGATTTCAGAACTTCAGAATTTCTAGATAATGTACTATTCCAAATCAGCAGTATATAAAGGCCTATACATGGATTAGTGTTGGGCTAATAAAAATGAAAGATGCAGGAACAGAAGAGTAAGACTCTTATAAAACTTAATTCTCTTTTTTTTCCATTCAAAATTATGCCTTGACTTGGTTTGTAAAAGCCCTACATAGAGAAGACCACATTTATTGTTGCTTTTTAAATTAAATATGTAAATTGCACAGTATACTACCTTTTAGGGTTGTCCTTTTTCACAGAGCATAATTCCCTGGTGAGTCATCCAAGTTGTTGGGAGTTCCTTTTTATTGTTGAGTAGTATTTCACGTATGGATGTGATGTAGTCTGTTTAGATATTTGTCTATTGAGGAGCATCTGGTCATTTCTAGCTTTTAGCTACTATGAGTACAGCTGCAGTGACCATCTGTGTGGAGATTTTTGTGTGAACACAAGTTTCTATTTTTCTGGGATAAATGCTCAAGAGTGAAATTACTGCATCATATAATACTTAACATGCCTAGTTTTATAAGAAATAGCCAATTATTTTCCAGGATGGCTGTACCATTTTACATTCCCATCAGTAATGTATAAGTGATCCAGTTTCTTTGCAATCACACTGACATTTGGTGTTAGCCATTATGGTGGATATGCAGGGAAAAACTTTTTTGAACATCTGAGAAAATGAAGGAAAGAAAGTAAGTTCTGAGAATTTTTTCTTCTTCCATTCCTTCCCCCTTCCCCATCTTCATTCTTTTCTTCTTTTCCTTCTTTGGAATGTGTAAATACATTTGACTTTATTAATGAGAAATTTTCTGTATTCTAAGGATGGCGTAATACAACCAGCTTCATGAGGCTGATACACAAGTACTATAAAATTATATCCTAAATGGAATATTAGAATTGGGGGAGCAAATTTTACATTTAATTTTTAACTCACTTATTCTCAAATATTTTACTGAGACACTTCTATGCAACAGATACAGTGCTGTTGTCAAGAATGTCAGATATGGCACCTACCTTTATGGGGTTCATAGACAGAAAGAACACTGGATATATATATCAGTGGAACTAATGGTGTACCTTAAAGGGTGAACTGAACTGAAGATGAGAATATTCTTTAACTCTTATTTCACCAAAATGTTTCTGTTATTTATTTTGTAAAATATAACTTAAATGGAAATATATTAGTTAAAGTTTTATATGCTTTTTATTTTATAACATGAATTTCAAGATCATGTCTATTTTATGAAATGATTACATGATTTTTGCTTAAATATTGTGCACAATATCAAATAACAGATTTCATGATAATTATTACTATACATAATAAGGAACAGAATTTTCATTTGGGAAATATCCCAGCCCAATAAACAAGCAGCAAATTCAAATAAAAACAAAGATGTTATGAGAATCTCAAATCTTTTGAATAATCATTCTTGATGGTAGTAAAACAGGACAGAAAAGCCAAATAGTGAAAAAAGTACTCTATCGCTACTTAAGGAATAATCAATATGCCAAAATTCAATGAATATTACAAAATCTAGAAAGTTGCCAGAATTGATATGGTAAAAATATTGTTTTAAGACAAAAAAGTATTTTTAATATGACCCAATTTTACTTTTTTAAAATGAATACAATGTAGGAAGCATCTCAGCAGAAATATTTGAGAATACAGGGTGGGGCAAAAGTAAGTTTACAGTTGTGTATTCACAAAAGTTTATTCTTGCATTATTATTTATTGATTATTGTATTATTTTCCATACAAACAACTGTAGACCTACTTTTTCCCCACCCTGTATATTGCCTTCAACATTTAGGAACACTTCCAGATTAAATAGCCATACTTCATAATCACATATTTTACTCAATAACTCCCTCTGCTTCATGAAAATTTCTCTGAGATCTGGGCACAATCATGATTATTCATAGTTATTTGAAAAATAGAATATTGATCCAGTATTGGCAAAATGTGGTTGTTAGAACTAGAAATTAATAACATTGTCATTTTACTCTGCTCTTAACAACATTCACTGCTGCTGATCCCATGTCTCCATTCATGTAAGGCTTCAGACACGCTCTTGGATTTTCTCCCAATTCTCTGGCCACTTCTGCATTTTGTTTTTTAGCAGTTTCTCCTCTGTTGTGAATATTGGAATCAGTCAGAAGTCTGTCTCAGGACCTCTTTCCTTCTCTGTTCATAATTTTAGGTTGTTATTCATTTTCATGGAATGTGCCAGATTTCTCAAATTTCTGCCTATAGCCTAGACGCCTGCTCTGAACTACAAACTCATATATAAATTTGTTAACTGACATTTTTACTGGGAGTTTCATACACATCTCAAACTGCATTTGTCTAAATTTGAACTATTGATTTTACTTCCCAAGTTCATCCCACCTGGTTATTCAAGTAAGAAATCTTGGCATTTATCACTTTTTTCTCTTACTACCTCACTGTCACGGAGCTTTATAAATTTTTATCACACAAACATATTTCTAGGGCACTCCCCTTGTCTCCATCACCCAAGCCCAGACCACCAAATTTCATTGCCTACAAAGCTGGAGCAGCTTTCTAAGGGTCACTTTATGTCTGTATGAAGCAGCTACAAAAATCTTCTTAAACCCAAACCAGCTTTTTGTGCATACCCTGCTTAAAACAAATATAATCAGACTTTTTCTTTAACCATGGTGTATAGCTGATCTGGTTTTCCTTTCCCATTCTAACCTCATCTAATTCTACTCACCATTGCACTCTAACAGCCTCCTTTCAGTTCCCTGAACGTGTGGAGTCCTTTGCTACCCACATATTCTTATGCATACGGGTTATTTAATTCTCTTTGCAACATTCTTTCTTTCACTTTTCACATATATTTTAGATACTTTTATGCTCCGAATTAAATTCCACTTCCTAAGAAAGGCCTTTCTTAACTACATTATTAAATCAACACTCACCTAACCCACAATCTCCCCTATCAGGACATCCTGCTTGTTTAATCTTTAATAGCACTTATGTTAATTCTAATAAGTTTATTTTTCTCTTTTCCTATGTTTCTGTTTTGTTTTTTCACAAGACTGTTTCCACCACAAGGGAACAGCTGTTTGTTGTCTTGTTTCCCATTATATCCTTAACACCTAGCTAGTTCCTGGAATACAATAGAATAAATATTTGCAAAACTTAAGTATTAGAAATAGACCTCACAGGAAGGGCAAGGTATCTAACATTCGAAAGACCCATTTGTTTGTTGAAGTTAGTCTAAGAGGACACAATTATATGAGCAAAGTAAGAATAAGAGAACTCAAGTGAGAAGACTCATGGGAGTCAGGGAGCCAGGGTTAGGCCGTGATCCAGGAGGATGGTATAGAGGGAGTGGAAGGATATGGCATCGTACAGAAAGACCAGACCTGGGAAATGAAGCTTAGGAATGAGACTGCAGTAAATGTAAATTCTAGAAAGTGCTAGACAACGTGCTATGTTCTTGAAACAAGTTTCCATTCAGATCATAAAAATGACATGCAGGATTTTTGAGTGCTTGGTTACAAAAACCAGAAGATAACCCTGATACCACAACTATGACTAGCCAAGAGAGAGTGGCTTAATGGGAATCACTGATTATTTCAATTAAGGATTCCCAAATTCTACTTGGCTCTGGAGAGAATATTTCCTAGTATTTGGAAGATGACATCTAGTACTTGGAAGATGAGTGCTGATTTACATAGGTGTGATTTTATGAAGTTGAGGGAGTTTATTTAAAACACAGGCTTTGGGTTCATATCAACTTGACTTTCATTAAAATTAGATATTTAGAATCTAGTAGACTTTAGGCAATCAGTCTGTGAGACCACTAATAATTAGTTTATTAATCCTAAAGTTCAGATGAAATATTAAGTTCTTAGGATTTTTGTGGAGAATAAGCAGTATATATATATATATATTTATTTATATAAAAAAAAATATATATATATATAAAGCTTACCGTGATACATATATAGCTTACCGTGATATATATTGTCATCATTCAATAAATGCTGGCTATTATCCATATTTTAGGTACTGGAAGGGAATAATAAGAAACAAGAAGGTTATTAGGCTTTGTTCCTATCTGCTATACCTGTCCACACTCTTCCACAGTAAGTATGTACCTTTGCACAGTAGGTGCATTGTGGTAACATGTAGGTGTAAGAAGGAAGAAAATGTATTCTTACCTATATGAGGGATGTGCTGAAGATATTTCAATGAAATTTTTAGTGTTTCACCTAAGAAATTAAATATGGCTCTGTGAGAAAAAAAATCATCATGACTGAAAAATCATGCAGTGCATGAAACACTGTGCATTACAATTAAACTAAACTGCAACAAAATAGTTTTGCTGAGTATTATTTTTACTTCAAAAATGAACAGATGAATTTTTAACAAAGATTTTGTGGATATTTAATGTCTTAGTAAAAGTCAATTCCAAAGGTATAAATAAAACCAAGAATGAGAAAAATTTCAGTACAAGAATGGAATTGTTAAGCACGGACTTACTGTTCTTTGGTATTCCACACTAACCAGCAGTTATATTTTTGGTTAATTCATATTAGAGAGAAAAGACTCATTCTTTCAGCTCTCAGCCTGCAAGAGATAAAACAAAATACAAGCGGATAAAGTCAGAAACAAATAATCAAAAGCATCTGATGCAGGTAGTGTAGATATGGGTAGTCCTTTAATACAGAAACAAAGAAAATTTTAGAGAATGTGAAAATGTTCTAAGCATGAAGGTCACTGTTGAACATTCATGAGCAAGTATAAATACCACTTACAGTGCTGCTAGTGGAAGTGGTACTGGCTTGTCACAAGGAGAGAAAATAAAATTGCAATAAGATTGGGGAGAAGAATAAAAAAAATCAACTGGAAATTTTCTACTGCATAGGTAGATATCAATGTTTTTTTTCTTGGGCATGAATCCCAGGGGGCCATCATTATTAAACATCCATCTTGATAACTACTTTTCAAATAAGTGCAAAAAAAGAGAAGGCAGGAAATGAGGAAAATATGGAAGGAAGGATGGATGGAAGGAGGAAAGAAGAAAGAAATGCATGTCCTTAGAGGCCACTCAGGGGAAAAGCTAAAGGGTACTATAGCATTGGTCACTTATTTAGCTTCTCTTATATCTCATCTTTCTTTACATTAACTAAAATACTAAAGTGATTCAATGGTTGTGTGAAACTACATTAAAAATGCTATGGAATTTTAAGTTTTAATACCAGATCATTTTCAAAAGGGAAGTAAATTGAATAAGTTTAAATCACATCTATTTTTGTATTAGAGAAACCTAAATTCTATAATGTAGAACATTTTGATGTTTACCAGAACCATATCATGTTATGGGAAATATATGGAATTTTAAATTGTGAGAGTGAAGGGTAAAGGTGGAAATTAAGTTATGATGTATTTTTACATAGAAATATTGGAAGAAAGTTTGCATTTATAGTATATATAAAATAGTCCTGAATGTAACAGTATATATATATTTGAAACGTCGTAGACTATTTCTACTCAGATGATCATCCTCTAAAGACTTAGGAAGTAAAATGATAAAATTTTAGTTCTCCAGGAATTAAAGGCAAAAATTCATGTGAAAATTTTATCAATGCTATATCTACTGTATTGTGAATCATTAGTACTACATTTGGAAACTAACTTTTGTTTTAAATCAGAGAGATTTCTTGCTTTAATTATTTATGAATTTTTAATACATGTATAAAAATAAAAGATTCTATATGTGGCACACTTAATTAGAAAAAGATGGGAGATTAGCTTGTCAGTGGTAGCCATCTATATCGGTGAAAATGAACATAAAAGGTTTTACATAAAACATATAAAAATGAAGAAATGATTTCAGAAAACATAAGTAGAATTTGTACCTGAAAATTGTGGCAGTGTCCCAGAGTAAAAGTTCTAGTAGGTCAGAGAGAAGACCAGAATAATCTCAGTGTGAATTTTGGAGGGGTCATTTATATTCTTTGAGCCATAGTTTCTCAATATGTTAATGGGGTTTATAATACCTACCTTGCCAAGTTATTATGAGGGTTACGAACAATGTGTGTAAAACACCTATCCAGGATATAAGAAAATGATTTTTTTTTCTTTTTGCTGCCCTGGGCATTTGTAGATTTCCTAATATTCTTATCTTTGGCCACAAAAAAAGAAATGTCAGAAGAAATATCTACTAATTATTTCGATAAACAAAAATTCTCACTCCCCAATACATTTAAAAACATTTTCTAAGAGAACATTTTTTCAGTCCTCACCCAAGGACTTTTTTATTGCTTTTGGAGAGAGAGAGAGAAAGACATCGATGTGAGAGTGAAACCTCAATTGGTTGCCTTATGCCATGCCCAGACCAGGATTATATATGTCTGGACCAGGAATTGAACCCTCAACCTAGGTATGTGCCCTTACCAGGAATCGAACCCACAATGTTTCAGTGTATAGGATGATGTTCCAACCAACTGAGCCACACTCGCTGGCTCAAGAACATAACATTTTATTAAGAGTCAATGCTCTGCTCCACACCTCAGTTTCCTTTATCTTTCAACCTCCTCCATTTTAAATCAAATAGTGGTCAAGATGATGGAATGGAATAAGCCATGAGAGAAAGGCAAAACTACAAGAAAGCAATGGTGTACATTTGTTCAGTAAAAAAAAAGATAACAGAAATAATATTGGTAGCAATAATATTTTCTATTTATTAATGAGAAAGTGTTATTCTTTCTAGCTATAAACCAGTAGACTGTCTCCCTGATTTCAAACCTAATCCAATCCTAGAGCCACCATGTGTAACAGGTGTTAGAAGTCACACTCACAGTAATATAGTTGGGCCTAGAATTAATCTTCCTGTCTCAAGCTACCAGGTTCTTGCAGGACTGATGTTGGCCATTTGTGTACCATACAAATGAAAACTCCTCTTATGAATCTGAAATATTATCTCTGTTGTCATAAACAGCCTTGTATAGTAAGCACAATAATGGTTCTCCAAGGTGTCAACATCTTATGTCCTAAAAGTTATAAATGTGTTATGTTACAAGGTAAAGAGGAATTAAGGTTACAGATGAAATTAAAGTTGCTAATCACCTGACTTTAAAATAAAGCTCAGGCCTAATATAATTGGAAAAGCATTTTCATTGGGAAGAGGAAAACAGGGGAGTCATAAAAAGAGTTATGCCATCTTGATAAAGGCTTGGCCTGCCATTGCTGACATTAAAGATTCAAGTATTTAGATATCATCTTCTTCTTAGCAATAAGGGCAATGTGGTCAGATCAGGTCCAAGAATGGGATCTAAAGGAATCCAGATAGAGGCCAGAAATAGAGCTGCCGTTTGAGATATGACTTGAGTTTAAATGACCCACATTACATGTGTGCATGCAGCATTCACACGACACAAAAGAGTTTAGTTAATTGAGACAGATGGTTACCACCCGTTGGTGGCAGTTCTCACATTTAGCTGGAACTGTGACTGTGGTTTGGTTAGACAGTTTATCTTGATATAATTAATTGTGATCATGGTCTCACAAGTGGGTCATATTACGTATGGTTCAAACAACAATTTTATGTGGAAATGAATACATAGAAAGGGGATTATGCTTTGTTCTTACAGATACCTTGAGATGTGTTGCTGGGAAGCCTCTTCACAGATAATAGGAGCATGGAGAAGGAAATCTTGTAATGTGGATTTAACACCTCTCCTACCATTGCTGGTGTGAGAACAGTCAGCTGTTGAGTGCAGGCTATGTGGAAAGATGAAGACCCCACACCCCTGAGCATTAACAATGCCACTGATCTGGTATGTCTCTCAAACACTGAAACAAAGCCTCCTGGGTGGTACCCTGCTCTAGATCCACACCCTTAGCTCAACGGTTTCTGATCTGTTGGATCCCATCTTTCTTTTGGTCCCACTCTCAAATTAGCCCATTATAAATAAAAGGAAAGAAGAGAAAAGGTGAAATTAGCCAAAGGACATATGCATATATGTATAATCCATAGACACATGCAACAGTATGGTGATGGCCAGAGGGAATGGGGAGCAGGGACTGGGAGGAGGTGGGAAACAGGCACATCTGCAAAAGTGTCAACAATAAAAATAAAGAAAAAAAGAAAAGAAAGGAAAGGAACAAATTGATCAAGTCACAGTGAAAACAGTCTCTCTGTCCCCTGTCTCTCTCTCTTGGTTAGGAAGGTCTTTGTATTAGAAACAAAATTTTTTTTTCTACTTTTTAGGCAGTAGAGGGGAATTCTGCACTCAATCTCGAGGGGACATGGCAAGGGAGCATAAAGTGTCAATTGACTTTTTCTAATAAAATAAACAAAACAAAAGACAAGAAAAACAAAGAAAGATCAAGTGTTTATGTCAAAAAAGATTTTATATTCATGTATCTCTACAACTTGTTGACATCAATCAACTTTATATTCAGTTGAGAGTGTTTTCTCCATTAGGAACAAAACAATGATGTCTACAACTTGTTGACATCAATCAACTTTAGATTCAGTTGAGAGTGTTTTCTCCATTAGGAACAAAACAATAATGTGCAATAATTAACATTGCTGGAGGTGGGACTGGTAAAAGTGTGACCCAAAGACAAAATGTAAACCACATGCAACTTTTTTCTCAATGTCCACCTTTCTGAACAATGAAATGTAATAGGTTTTGCAAGAATAGTCAATATATGTATATTATTTAAGCCTTCAGTAAATAATCCAGTCATAAGTGAGAGACACCTTGTAATTTTTACAATGTCTTTCAATTTCTGAATGATGTTTGTTTTTATATTGTTTTTTATATTGCCATGTTCTAATAAAATAGATTAATTATGTGATAGCTACCTGATAAATAACATTTTGTGCATCAGGTTAAGTTAAGGTAAAAGAGAAATAAAAGTAAAACAGGCATACCTGTAATTGGATGTTTTAGTTTAGAAAGATTTTTTTTCTTTATTGAATTTATCAGTATGACAGAGGTTGACAAAACTATACAGGTTTCAAGTGTACAACTCAAAAAACACTCATCTGCACACAAACCCTCTTCTCTGACAGCTGTCACTTTGTTCCCTGTGTCCACAGCTCTGTTTCTATTTTGTTCATCAGTTTATTTTATTCTTTACATTCTACATATAAGTGAGATCATATGGTATATGCCATTCTCTGACTGGCTTATTTCACTTTGAATAATAGTCTCCAGGTATATCTATGTTGTCACAAAAGGTCAGAGTTTCTTCTTCTTCATGGCTGAGTAGTATTCCATTGCATACATATACCACAGCTTTTTTATCCCTGCATCTACTCATGGGCACTTGGTCTGTTTCCAGATCTTGGCTAGTGTAAATAACACTGCAATGGACACAAGGGTACATACATTTTTTCAGTGTTAGTGGTTTCTTCAAATATATTCTCACAAGTGGGATTGCTGGGTCAAAAAACAGTTCATTTTTATTTTTTTTAAGAAACTCCATACTACTTTACAGAGCAGTTGCACCAGTCTGCATTCCCATCAATAGTGCACAAGGATTCCCATTTCTCCACAGACTTCCCAGCACTTGTTGTTTGTGGAGTTACTGATGATAGGCATGAGGTGATATCTCATTGTAGTTTTAACTTGCATCTCTGATGATTAGTGACATTGAGCATCTTTTCATATGTCTATGGGCTACCTGTATGTCCTCTTTAGAGAAAATGTCTATTCAGGTCCTTTGCCCATTTTTCACTGGGTTGTTTGTTTTCTTGGCGTTGTATAGAATAACAATTTTTATATATTTTGGAAATTAACCCCTTATCAGATGTATCATTGGAAAACATGTTCTTCCATTTAGTGGGTTCCCTTTTAACTTTGTTGATGGTTTCCTTTGCTGTGCAAAAGCCTTTTAGTTTGACAGAGTTCCATTTGTTTGTTTTTTCCTGTTTTCCTTGCCTGAGGAGATATATCTGCAAGAAATATTGCTATAAGAAATGTCCAAAATTGTACTGTCTATGTTTTCTTCTAGAATTTTTATAGTTTCACTAATTACATTTAAGTCTTTACTCCATGTTGAGTTTATTCTTATGTATAGTGTAAGTTGGTGGTCTAGTTTCATTTCTGTTGCGTGTATCTGTCCAATTTTCCCAACACCATTTATTGAAAAGACTTTCTTTACCCCATTGTATGCTCTTGCCTCTTTTGTCAAGTATTAATTGGTCATAAAGGCATGAGTTTATGTTGGAGTGAAAAAGTACTGTTTCATATGTCATGTGGAATAATAATTATCTTGTTATCACACTAAACAATCATATGTCTTTTTTTAAAAATCTTCAAAAATGGCATAATACATCAATAATATCAGTTTTCCAGCAGAAAAAAACATGCTAAATATTTACAAACTACCAAGTTTCACTTTTATGATATAGTACTATAAAATTGTCTTATTTATCTAATATTTAATCCTTACCTGGTGATATATTTCATTGATTTTTTTAGAGAGAGGGAGGGAGAGAAAGGAAAAGAAAGAAAATGAGAACGAGGGAGAGAGATAACCTATGTAAGGGAGAAACTTTGATCAGTTGCCTCTAAACTGGAGTTTGAACCCACAACCCAGGCATGTGCCCTGACCAATAATTGAACCCTCAGCCACTTTGTATATGAGATGACACTCCAACCAACTGAGCCACCCAGCCAGAAAAAATTTAAAATACATAGCTGAAGACATTGATATTAAAATACAATATTATTTCTTAGTTATCCAAGAATTATACAGAATACAATTCTGTTTCTGAGTAAACAAACAATGCTATCAGAATCATCTTTTAAAGCCCGATAAAATTGTATCTAGAACTAAAGTTTTCTTTTTAATCTATGAATAGTATTATATCAGTATCAATCAAAATTACACTAATAAAATTAAGCCAAAAAAGTAAAATTTAAAAAAAATTATATTTGAAAATGTTTACTATTATGTTTATATTTAATTAAGTGGTGAAGTAAATGTCTTTGCTAAAGTGTTTAAGTAAATCCATCCCCCAATAAAATAAAGTATCAATGTAGTTCCAAAGTAAAAAAGAAAAGAAAATAATATCCCTGGCTTCATCCATGGTAACTAGGAGTTTCTACTTAAAAGTAAATTAAATGAAACTAAAATATTGAATGGGTACTTATTTACAAAATACTGTAGGCACAAAGGGAAACAAAGTTAAATATGACAAAGCATTTCACATAGTAATAATAGAACATGCATCTTTACTGACTCTGTTCTTTAAAAAATACACTGAGGGCCCTGGCCAGGTAGCTCAGTTGATTAGAGTGTCATTCTGATATGCCAAGGCCGTGGGTTTTCTCTCCAGTCAGGGTACATGCCGAGAATCAACCAATGAATGCATAAATAGATGGAAAAACAGATTGATGTTTCTTTCTCTCTCCCTTCATCTGTCTCTCTCTATAAAAGTCAGTAAGTAAAAATTTAAAAAAATACACGTAAGGCCCATAGGATTCAGCTGATGAGAAAGTTGGATTTATGGATGATTTATGAACCAACATTTGCACCAGTGTGTCATATGCCAAACCTTTTCATGCTTAGTGTCCCTTTCAGTTCTTCAAATCTTATCTTCTTCTTTAATCTCCTCAGATTTTAACAAGCTTTCTTCATGAAGGCTCTGAAGATACAGGCTTCATATATCTGTAGGCCTAGTGACACGTCCTCTCCTTGGCACTACCTAGAACTTTCCCCAGCTGTGACTCAGCAGAACAGGCCTCCTTGGAGGCAAAGTCCTTGAGCAATCTTTTAGATGTGGCTTGCAGGACACTTGCTTTTCCATGTTAGAACAAAACAATTAGAAAAATATATGATCTTATCTTTTTATTTTTAATACCAAAATAATCGATTGACTTTGTAATTTAATTATCAGTCAGGAGAGAAAACATAAAAGAAACAATCCAAAAACTTTATTTTAGCAAGAATTTAATGTCATCCCTCTCCCTCAATCTCAATATCTTTCTTTCTTTCATTAAAACTGAAAAATTAAGCAATAAGTGGTGAAAAGACAAAAAGTTAATAAAAAAAAAAAAAAAGATGAAACAAAAAACGAATTAATCCACCCATGGATTTGCCCTTCCCCTGGACAGCAGAGATGAGCATTTGGTTTTTTTTAAAGTATATTTTATTGGTTATGCTATTACAGTTGTCCCAACTTTTCTACCTTTGCCCCACTCTGCCCAATATCCCCCTTTCCTCCAGCAATCCCCTCCTTTAGCAGCAATCCCCTGCTTAGTCCATGTCCATGGGTAGTTCATATAAGTTATTTGGCTTCTCCATTTCCTATACTATTCTTACTATCTGCCCCTTTTGCACCTAGCAATTATGGTTTTTAATCCCTGTGTTTTCCCCCATTCTCCTCCTTCCCTCTCCCAGCTGATAACCTTTTAAAATCTCCATACCTGTGATTCTGTTCCTGTTCTTATTGTTTGCTTAGTTAGTTGTTGTTTTTTTTTTTAGATTCAGTTGCTGATAGTTGTTAAGTTTGTTGTCTTTTTTTTTTTTTTTTTTTTTTTAGAGAAAGCTCCTACCTTTTTTTTTTTTTTTTTTCATTTATTTTTAGACAGAGGAGAAAGGAGGGAGGGAGAGAGGGAGAGGAACATCAATGTGTGGTTACTTCTCATGTGCCCCCTACTGGAGACCTGGCCAGCACCCCAGGCATGTGTCCTGACTGGGAATGGAACTGGCAACCTTTTGGTTTGCAGGCCGTCACTCAGTCTACTGAGCCACACCAGCCAGGGCTGTTGTCATTTTAATGTTCATAGTTTTGATCTTCTTCTTTTCTTAAATAAGTCTCTCTAACATTTCATATAATAATGGCTTGATGATGATGAACTCCTTTAGCTTTACCTTGCCTGGGAAGCACTTTATCTGCCCTTCCACTCTAAATGATAGCTTTGCAGGATAGAATAATCTTGGTTGTAGGTCATTATTTTCCATCACTTTGAGTACTTCTTGCCAGTCCCTTCTTGCTTGCACAGTTTCTCTTGAGAAATCAGCTAACAGTCTTATGGGAACTCCTTTGTAGGTAACTCTCTTGTCTCTTGCTGCTCTTAAGACACTCTCTTTATCTTTAACCTTTGGCATTTTAATTATGATGTGTGTTGGTGTTACCCTCCTCGAGTCCAACTTGTTTGGGACTCTGTGTTTCCTGAACTTGTACATCTATTTCCTTCACTAAATTAGGGAAGTTTTCTTTCATTATTTTTTCAAATAACTTTTCAATTTCTTGCTCTTCCTCTTTTTCTGGCATCCCTTTGATTCGGATGTTGGCACTTTTGGAGTTGTCCCAGAGTCTTATTATACTATCCTTGCCTTTTTTGAATTCTTGTTTCTTCTTTCTGTTCTGGTTAAATGCTTATTTCTTCCTCATGTTCCAAATTGTTGATTTGAATCCCACTTCACTGTTGGTTCCCTGTGGATATTTCTTTATTTCACTTAGTATCATCTTCATTCCTTCCTTTATGTTGTTGCTGTCCTCAGTGAGTCCTCTGAGCATCCTGATCACCAGTATTTTGAACTGTATACCTGATAGGTTGGCTATGTCTGTTTCATTTAGTTCTTTTTCTGGCGTTTTATTCTGTTCTTTCATTTGGGCCAAATTTCTTTGTCTCCTCCATTTGGCAGCCTTCCTGTGTTTGTCTCTATGCAGTAGATAGAGATGCTTTGACTCTCTGTCTAACAACATGGTCTGCTGTAGAAAAGGCACCTGTAAGTTGTGTGGGGCAGAGCCGTAGGTAATCTCCAGGGCAGGGCAACCAACTTCACTGCTTTGTGGTTCTGTGTGGTAAGAGGGCTCAGAGAGTGGGCAAGCCATTGCCTGGCTCCTGGAGGTTTGCCTTGCACTTGCTCTACTTCCAGTCACTTTACCCACTTCCCATATGTGACTAGTGTCCTTCCAGTTGTTGCCCTGGTGGTGAATGCCAGAATGAGTGGGTTTGCATAGGTTCTAAATCCGTGCAGGCCCTATAAGCAGACTCTCTTGAGAAACCAGCAGTTTCTTCTGCCACTCCAACCCCCACTGATTTTTATAGCCAGAAGTTCTGGGGCTTCATTTTCCCAGTGCTGTAATTCTGGGCTGTGCAGTCTGGCCTGAGACTGTGATTGGTTGCTCCCAAGGAATCCCTGCTGATTTTTATCCACCACACATGAATGGGGGCTCCTCTCCTGCTGCTGCCACCTCTCCATACCACACCACATCTCCTTGCTTCACTGCCCCTCCTATCTGTCTGGATGAATGTGACTTCTTTAAATCTTTGCTTATTGGAGTTTCATGCAGTTTGATTTTCTAGCAATCCTAGGTGTTAATGTTTTGAGGTTAGTTGTAACTCTTCTTGTGGGTGCTTGAGGAGGTATAGTTAGTCTATCTATACCTTCACCTTGACTGGAAGTCTGAGCATTTGGGTTTTGATTTTCAGATACAGTCCTGAAATCCTGAGATTTTAAAAATGGATGCTTTCCATTTTATTGAGGTTATTTAATTAACTAGAAGACCAAAATGAGTATAAATCCTCTGAAGTTCTATATTGAATTCTTTATTTCTCTTGTGTTGAAATGCATTTCTTAAAAAAGAAAATTAGTTTGTACTACATCTTACCTCAGGGCAGTTAAAATGTGTTAAAATTATATATTTATTTGTTTTAACCTAGGTATCAGTCTAGGTGAATTTTCCCAAAAGAACATAGGAGGATTTCTATTTGACAAGTCATGGAAAGTTTGGTCCTTGCAAGCATATTTTCATTTTAGATAAATGAGGAAAGATGCTGCTCTTTTCAGTAGCACAGATTTCGTATTTGCAAGTGATTTTGTTTTACATATTAATGTGAACAAAATAATTTTCATGCAGTTTTGTTTTAACTTACTTTTTCCTGCCATAATTTTCCCCATTGTCATTATTACTTCTTTGAGAGTTATTATTTCTCATGTATGAGAGGTAGAAATGGTGGATAGAAAATGATGTGTTTTATTCTTTTGGGAATTATATTTTAGGGGAAAAAAAAGATATAGTGTAATGGGAAATAAAGTTGTAGAATCCCATTATTTAAAAGTCCACCCTCTGACCAGAAGAGCATTCAAGAGACACATTTAAATTGAAATTATTTTATTCAGAAATTCAAATAATCAATAGAGGCAAGTGGATAGCTAAGGATAGTTGAAGTATGGGTGTATTGTTTGAGTGCCAAATAAAAGAAAGCAAACAGAATCCATTTACAAACATTTATTAAACACTGTCTATGTGACAGGTGCTGGGGTAGTTACTGACATATCATCAGGATCAAGAGAGACAATCATGTTCACATAAAGATTGCAGTCTGGGAGAGAGCCATATGCTAAACATATGATATAGGTGCCTAAAATCACAGGTTCTTTCTGTTTTGTTTTTTTTTAATACATTATGATTCACAAAATTGACATAGAAGCATGAAAATATTCAATATTTCTGGAGTATTTCCATGTATACTCTGAAAGATCCACCGCAGTAAAAAAACTTTAAAAAACAATATAAACAAAAAATATCTAGTCGCAGAAATAAGAGGAGTTGGTAGAATGCTCAAAGGAAAGAAAAATAAGATAAGAGGCCTATGAGCTAGAGGTTTAAGTGCACAAGAAACAAAACAGATGAAAATGACAAAAGTTAGCAAGTCGGAAAACAGATAAGAGTGTCTTACTGAGTTAAATCTTGATCATGATTTAACAAAATAGCCTGGTGAGCACTCTTCCATGGTAATAATTTCAAATCCTAATAAAAATAATAAATCAGTGGAAGGTGACCTGCTGTGTTTTCTCCAGCTCCATAGGAATGATCAAGGAAAAAAAGAACAGTCTGAGTGCCTACAGTGGAGCATTCATAATGAAGAAACAAATCAGCCACCTCTGAATGAGAATTACCTATGCACAGTAATTCATGAAGTGAATGGTTAGCATTTTAATAGCATTCCTTAGAAAAGGGGAACTCTAATTTCAAAATTACATAGAATTTGTGTCTGTGTTATTAAGACAATGTATATGTTTTTAAAATACAAATGTGGTATATGATGTAGTTGCGGAAGGAAGAAGACTTCTTTTGAACAAAATATGGAGAATTGGAGAAAGCAATTCTTTATCACACTATCCAACTCACACTGTCATGACTATAAAGAGGAAATAGTACTGAAATCATACTGAATAATTATACAACTAATATATGTGGGAAAACAAAACACTTGTACACAACAGAAGCAAGGCCAAGACTAAATATCACTTTGTTCCACTGATTTATATATTCTGTTGATTATACTGAATTTTAATTTTAGTAACGGATCTCTAATTACATTGCGTAAACAATTTTAGTTTTGAGAAAGATATTTAGTTTTGCAATCTGTACTATGTTAAATAGAGAGGTCAGGGAAGACCTCATAAGAAAGTAGTATCTGGTCAGAGACCTTTTGTAAGTGAGGAAGCAAGCTGTGAAACTATGCAAAGGTTCTGAAGTAAAAGCAAATTTGGAGTGTTAGAGGAATGGCCAGGAAGCCAGTGTGAACAAAGGTGAATGTAGCATAAGGTCAAGGCAGAGAGGCAGAGAGGCGTGAATAGTGTTAAGTCAAGGAAGTCTTTAGCTTGTTCTCTGAATAAGAGGCTGAGTGTCTGGAATGTTTTAATGAAGAGTAATGTATTTTTCTATGTTTTATAAACTCCAAAAATTCCTCAAAATGACCTAAAACATTTTTGAAAATGCTTCACTGTGAGTTTTAAGTAAACTACATATAAAAGAATAATATATATACAGAAAAATCTATGAATCATGAGTCCAGCTAAGTTAGTTTTTACAAAGTCTGTATCATCACTGAGATAGGAGAGAAAACTTTAGGTAACGCAGAGCGAACACGGTCCCAGTGCTGCTTTCCTCTTCACATCTGGCATTTTGCTTAGCATTATATTTACAAGGTTTATCCTTTTTTTTTTTTTTGTATATAATAATCATCTCTTCTAATTGTTTCAAAGAGACCCATAGCAGAAAGTACCACAGCTTATTTATCTTTTCTACTGTTGATAGAGATTTGGGTGTTACCAATTTGGACATTAAGACTAGTTATGTTATAAATATTATGGCATATATGCTTTGATGAACATATCTACACCCACAGGAGTAAAATAGTTAGATCACAGACTGTTTCAGGTTTAGTAGATACAGCCAAAAGTTTTCCAGAGTGGTTGTAGCAGCTTATATCCTCACCAGCTGTGTATGAAGGTACAGTTTTAGCTACAACCTTGCCGACAGTTGGTACTGTCATTGTAATAATTCGCTAGGGTGACCATAAAAAAACACCACAGACTGGGTTGCTTACACAACAGAAAATTATTTTGCAACAGGTCTGTAGTCTAGAAGCCTGAAGTTAGGGTGTCCCCAGGGTTAGTTCCTTCTTCTTGGCTTGTAGATGGGCCTATTATCACTGTGTCCTCACATGGTTCTCTTCTGCTTGTGTGTGTGTCTCTGTCCAAATCTCTACTTTTTATAAAGACACCAGACATGTTATATTAGAGCCCACCCTAATCACCTCATTTTAACTTAATTCCCTCTTTAAAGACCCTGTCTCCAAGTAACTATAGTCTGAGGTACTTGGGGTTAAGACTTCAACACAAGAAATTTGGAAGACACAATTAAGCCCATAACAGTGCTCTTTTAAACTTTAGCCATCCTAGTGGAAATTTTTCCACTGTGGTTCTTATTTACATTTTCTTGATGACCAGTGAGATAAAGTATCTTTTTACATATTTATCAGTCCTTTAGATAAACTGTTTTGTGAAATAGGGGATTAATTGCTTCACCAGTTTTTCTATTGTTTTTTATTGATTTTAGGAGATTTTTATATTTTCCACGTGTGAATTCTTTGTGGAATATGATTTAAAAATATTCTCATCAATTCTGTGGCTTACTTTGCATCCTCTGAATAGGATATTTCAACAAATGGAAGTTCTTAATTTTAATGCAGTCCAGCACCATTTATTAAAAGGACCATTCTTTCACCTGTCTGTGCTATCCAGAGAGCTTCCCCTTTGGCATTGTTCTGGGTTCCCACATAACTTAAAGGAAATTTTCACAATGTCCAGAGCCCTTGGTGCCCTGCAAATGAAGGAGGGGGATGTTCTCAAATTCCTCGCAGCAAGAACCCACTTACGTGGCACTACCCTTGACTTCCAAATAGGACAGTACATCTACAAAAGGGAAAATGAGGGTAAAATTTTCATCATAAATCTGAAGAAAACCTGGGAGATGCTTCTGCTGGCAGCTCGTGCCATTGTTGCCACTGAAAACCCCACGGATGTCAGCGTCACATTGTCCAGCAATACCAGCCAGCGAGCTTTGCTGAAGGTTGCTGCTGTCACTGGAGCCACTCCTGTGGCTGACCCCTTTGCTCCTGGAGGTTTCACTAACTGGATGCCAGAAGCCTTCTGGGAGCTGAAGCTTGCTGTGGTTACTGATCCCAGGGCTGACCCCCGGCCTCTCCCAGAGGGGTCTGAAGTTCACCTGCCTGCTGCGGCTCTGTGTCACATAGCTTCTCTCTGTGCAATGTGGACATGGCCATCCTCTGCAACAATGAGGGGGCTCATTCAGGGAGTCTGATGTGGTGGGTGCTGGCCCAGGAAATTCTGTGCATCTGTGAACACTCCTGGGAGGTCATGCCTGATCTCTGCTTTTACAGAGGTCCTGGAGGTAGAAAAGGAACAGCAAGTGGCTCCAGAAAGCATTGTTACCAAGGAGGAATTTCAGGGTGAATGGACTGTACCAGCCCCCGAGCTCATGGCTGCTCAGCCCGGGGCTGCAGACTGCTCCAAGGGCTTAGGTGCCCTCTGTGCCTGTCTGGCAGTTCCCTGCTGAAGTCTGGAGCACTCAGCTGCCACTGGGGACTGGTCTGCAGCCCCCTGCACACAGGCCACTGAATAGGTAGGAACCTGTTCTTCTACAAACTCAGAAACAAAATGGAAATAAGATTGATGGGAAATAAATAATTAAAAAAGACATTCTTTTCTCACTGCGGTACAGTAATTATTTTGACACATTAAATCACCCTATACAGCGAAGGGCAAAAGTAGGTTTACAGCTGTGAATATGAAAAACACAAAGTTTATACTTGTATCATTATTTATTAATTATTGTATTATACTCCATACAAACAAATGTAAACTTACTTTTGCCCCTCCTTGTATATGTGGATCTCCTTCTGCAATCTTTTCTGTTCCATTGGTCAATTTTTCTATTTATAAGCCAATGCCATTGTGTCTTGATTTTTGTAACTTTAAATTATTTGAATTAATTTAATTTTGCCTCAGTCATTTTATCTAGAAATGTGAAGACATCTTTAACACATTCACAAACAATTTATGTTACTAGCTCAACAATGTTGCATGAAACTAACAATATATTTTGCATGTGAATGATGAATTTGAAAATATTATTATTATCTAGAACACTATATTTTTGAAGTTATTTATCAGTACGCACCTTGAGTTTCTCATTATAATATTTCCACAAGGTAATTGGGTATTATTTGTTCCATTTTATACCCAAGGAAACCAGTTAATTGCTTCACCTAATGTGAGATGAATCATTATTCAAAATTAAGATTCACAGTGCCTGTCTTCTCAGTCTGTTGTTTAACTAGTGAGGCAGGATGCCATTTTATGCTATTAGTCTTCCTTAAGAAAATAGAAAGCTGTATTTCTGGGACCACATATTGTTTACATATTCTCATTAAGTCTTAATTTATAGCTAACAAAACTCTGAATTTCCTTACTAACTGACATGTGCTTGGATGAGTCATACCTCATGATATAACTTATTCAGTTATATGTCAGTAATTTAACTTAATTGAGTCAAATAACAACATTGTCACAAGACCTGAATGTAGATTTCACATTCTGCTGTTGCTGTCTCTTTTCAATTACCAAATCACACTAATCACCATTACTGTCCAAATTGACATCTGTTTCTTGTAGAGTATTTATCTTACTCCAGGATTTAGTTCAATAGCTCCATTCACATTTTTATTCATTTCCCAGAAGTAGTCATATTCCCTGTTTCAATCCCTCTGGATGTGAACTAGGTAGCCCTTCAACTCTGCTGTACATTAGCATCTGTCTTATTCCAAGTTGTTTATCCGCAATACTAATCATGCATTTCCTGCATTTATTTGGTCTTTGTGTGATTAACTACTTAGATATTTTAACCTGTGTATATACTTATTAGAACGTATTAAGAGAGACAAATAATGAGATCCATGTTATTGCTTCCACTGGTGGTTTTTGTTGAACTTACAAGCCTACAATCAAATTTACCTGAGAGATTTACATCTAAGTCATATCAGTTGTGGAATTTTAAGTATATATACACATATGAAATGATTCCCATATTTTGATGATTCGAGGCTCTTACTGATTCATCTTTTATTCAATTATTTTATTTAATTTATTCAATATATTTTATGTAGCAATACATTTTATTAACCCTAGCATTATTTTCCTTTTTCTTGGCTGGCTTTCTTCCTTCCTTCCTTTCTTCCTTTCTCTTTCTTCTCCTTCATTTTTTCCTGATCAAACTGACAAAAACTTAGATCTTGAAATACTGCTTTTATATGGCCACCATCAATTATAATCTTTTATTTATTAATTAACTCTTTGCTTCTTCATTATCTGCATCTCCCAGTCTACTTTTGTATGGTATGTAGGGCTGCTATAAAAACAGTAACATACTCAACAAGTACCAAAAACTCTGGCATATTCTATTAAAGAGAATTCAGAGTTCTTGCATAATAAAATTGTAGTATGGTTTATCCCTGTTTAACTTAGTCTTTAACATTTTGAGATTTGAAATTCCATTTAAATTATGTTCAGTGGTGTTGGACAGTTCATATCTACCAATTCCAGGATATGCCTGGAAAAAAGACACTAGTTTACTTATAATAAATTTCAAAAATATAATATTTACATGTTGTAATGGTCAATATATAGTATTATTATAAAGCTCATTGATATAAACTAGTAGATGTAGATTGTGCATTATATATTGTTATTATTTGCAATATGATATTTCTCTAAAGGAGAATATGAGAGTGACTTCATGTCATGTTTTTCTAGCAGTTGGTGTCATACTAAACAAATATACACACACACACACACTACTGGCTTAGAGAAGAGTTTCAAATCATTTGTTTATAAGTAAAGAAAAAATGACTTTTAAATGTTGTAGTAATGTCTATCGACCAGGTATTGCAGCCTCCCTAGACTGGGCAGGTCCACTCGAGACTCAGGCAGATGGAAGAAGATGCATGGAGCCATGGGGATGCTTGACATGCCTTTATTCTGGAGAGTCACACAGGCCACAAGCCAGTGTCTATGTCAGTGCCCCGACTCCCTCACTCGCTCTCTCACTCACTCTCTCTCTCTCCCTCCCTCTCCCTCTCTCTCTGTGAGAAGTCCCTACCTGCTTAAGTACTATCCCAAACAAAGCTGGCTGCAGGCCAAAAAGTGAAGTAACCTAGCATGAGCTGCACATGCGAGCCTACTCAAGGCTACGAGGCAGTTTATTGCACCCAGGCTCAGGGCTGTGGGAACACCGCTTTATCAGACTCCTTCAAGGTTGTGAGAAGCTGCTCCCTCCAGCTACCCAAGCACCTGGGTGAGGAAGCCAGACTGCCTCCACTTACCCTACATACCATGATCTACATCTCCTCATTCCTTCACAGAATTATGTTTTTTAACAGTATTTCAGTCTGAAACCATAACCTAAAAGGGATCAGTATAAGAATTGTCCCATATTGAGCTTATGTCAAATAGTCTTTGGATGTCAGCCCTGGTCTTTGACAAGGTAGCCCTCTGTACTTGGAACAGTCCCTCCTGGAGCTGACAGGTGAGGGCTGTTTGCAAACAGCAATGCTCTGCAGCAGTGGCAACATCTTTCCTTGAGAAGAGAAATGAGTGGCACCTTACTATGCCCGCCACACTGAAATGTTGGTGATTCCAATAGTCCCCCCCACTCCCCTAATGGAAGCTTTTCTCCCAAACAGCTTCTAGAGATTCTACCAGTCCTTTGAAAGATTTTGAAGGTTAGTGAGAAACTGGGAAGATTCCCTCAGTAGTAGAAGGAGGCAAGAAGAATGAGACAAATGCCTGAACAAACAAGCAAACAAATGAGCAATTAACAGCCAGCTGATAAATCACAAGACTCTATCCTTCCTAACCAAAGATACCTAAGAACGAGTGGTTTAAATCACTTAGTCAGTGACATAGAACACAAAAACAAAAACAAACAAACAAAAAACAATTATAGCCAGACTAATCCAAGATAAAGGTAAAACCAAAAAATGATTCCAGACTCCATTACATGTTCATTTTAACATATTAACATACTAAACAACACACTTGAAAACCTAAAAAATATTCTGTTGAAATCTTCCCCTGGGACCTCCCTTTAAATTCCCACCTATACAAAATAGATAAAACCCTCAGAATAAAGAACACTAACGTATGCTGTTTCTGAATATACCCACAACCCCTTTTCCTCAGGCGTGTCATCTTGCTTCTGCTATACTAAGCTCTAAGCATCCCAACAAAACTTGCAACCGGGGAAGCAATGGAACTCAGCAGCTTCTTCCGGGCTTACCTCCTAATTCGTATCCAGGGATACTTCCTTTGACTCACTGTCCCAAGTTTTAATAAACTTACTTTCACTTTCACCTGACTCATGGCTTGAACATTCTTCTGCACAAGTCAAGAGGCTGACACTCTAAAGGTCCCAGACCATGCTGGTCAGGGCCATCCCATGGCAGGGAAGTGGTCTGGTAATAATTTGATCACATTTTGCCAACTAACATATGGTTGACTTTAAGGCCTGAGGTGACATTTCTTTGATCTTCATACTCCTGAACTCAAACGCTAGAGTTCCTCTAGAGGTGAAGCTGACAGGCACCGTTAGATTCTAACCTCCGTGTTTCCTGGTATTGGAAATTTAAGTGGAATCAGGGGATAATACTGACTTGCACGATTACATTGTTTTATCTCAAACTTTATAAACAATTCCTGTTAGCTGCTGTTTCCTTTTTCCCTTCATGAATGCTGTACTGTCTTTACTCTTTCTTCCCCTTAGATCTCCTCTAATGTTATTTTTGAGGTTAGAAGATAGGAGAGGAGTATTGATTTTGCTGAAATGGCAACTCTCAATAAGCAGGGCAACAATGTATCTGAACCTCTGTAAACTTAAAATATAATGTATTAAGAAATATTATTCTCTTAATAACAATTCTCATGTTTAATAACAAATATGATTCTGTTACCATTTTTACTTCCATGGCTGCCTGAGCATGTAGAATACTAATAAAGTTGAGATTAATAGTTTAAATTTAACAGAGCTACCTCTCTATAGATATGTTTTTAATTTGTTATTGAATTTAGCTATGTCATCTGAGGGTCTACAAACTGTTTTTATTCAGCAATTCTTATAACAGGGTAGCTCTCCTTAAGGAGCTGGAGGTGGGAGAGATCCCAGTCCTGGGGAAGCCCTATCCACCAGAGCCAGCACCTCTCCTGAGGAGTGAGGATGGAGTCAGCTGCCTTCTCCAAAGGGCGGGGGCTGCCCCTCAGGGGAGAGAGTTGCAGGAAGTGCAGGTCTTGTTACCCCACACCTTGGAGCCAAACTGTAAACAAAGGACTAGCCTGCAGTTGCCCAGACAACCAAGCAGCAGGCGCCTTCCCAGCAGGGATGGGCTAGGATATACTGCCTCAGGCCAAGCTAGCTGGAGAAGGGACAGAGAAGTAGCCTGGGAATGAAACTAGACCTGGGGCTTGATAACCCACAGCTTGGGGCCATTAGCTCCTGCCAAAGACAACACAGCAGCATGTGTGAGCTGTGGGGCTAGATGCTCCACCCAGGATGACTGGAAACATCTGCCCCCTAGCCTGGTAAAGGGGCTAAGGCACAGAGACACATTGGTTAAATATGTGGACACTCCCACTGGCTTCCTGTGTGTGTGAGATTTTGGGAGGAATCTTTTTAAAAACAGAAAGTGCCCAGAAGCTGGGGCTTTTGTACTCTCTTGGATTCTGATTTGCTTGACTCACATCCCCGGTTGGGGAGGACTGCAGGGGCACTTTCGGGACTGGCAGAGGCCAACCTTACTTAGGGCTGAGGCCTCACATGGTCGGAAGCCAGTTCCCAGAGGCAAAGTCCCATGCTGGGATGTGTGCCTTGCTTGCTGCGAGGCTGCAACCCTTGTGCAGCATGGTACAAGGGTCCTGGACTGCTTCCACTCTCTCGCTCCGGGAGCCGTGCACAGAGGCTGAGAGAAGCCCGGGATTGAGTGCCAGCCCTGGGAGAGACAGCAGCCTTGGATGTGGGGGCTCCATGGGTGGAGCTTTCCCTACACAGCCCTGGTTGGACAGAGGGCTGCAGCAGGGCAATGGAGACCTCAGAAGCACCCATGAGAGAGAGAGAGAGAGAGAGAGAGAGAGAGAGAGAGAGAGAAATAGAAAGGTGGGGGGAGTGAGGGGGAGAGAGCACACCTGGAGTTGGACAGTGGTGTGTGCAGCAGTCCTGAGCTCCAAAGGGACAGATAAGCAATAATGGAAAATTCCTAGGTTTGGTTTTGGACTTTAATATCCTGGAGGTGGCTGGTTTATGGTGCCTTGCAAATGAGGTTGGCTTGGAATGTTTCCAGGCCTCTCAAATCAGGTTTCCCCTAAATAAAAACCTATTTCCTTCCTCACAAATCTTTGCAGTAGTAGTATGTGTCTACATGACAAGTGGCTGGGCCCCATGCTCCACAATTACATTCTAACATCAAATGTGTGGATTTTTTTCTCATGCTAACAATCAGTTCTCAAATTCTCCAGTCACCAGCTGGGTGTCCTACAATTAAATTCAATTCTGACACTAACTACCAGGTGTCAGCACAGACCCACAGGTTAAAGGTGCATTTGTACAAGACTGCTTCCCTATTTCAGATGTCATTTGCAAGTCCTACGTTGTCATTAGTACTTCTTACCAACCAGCTATAAAATGGGGGTTCCTCAGCCTCTTCCTCCAGTTCAACAATTTATTATAATGGTTTATGAAATTTAGGGAAACAACTTACTTATGTTTCCTGGTGTGTTGCAGCCTCTCTAGGCTGGACAGGTCTGCTCGGGGCTCAGGTAGATGGAAGAAGATGTGTGGAGCCGTGGGGATGCTTGACATGCCTTTATTCGGGGGATTCACACAGGCACAAGCCCCGGTCTGGGAAAGTCATGCAGGCCACAAAGCCCGTGTCCACACCACACACAGGCCACCAGCCCATGTGGAGGGAGTCACACAGGCCACAAGCCCATGTCCAAATCGGCACCCCAACTCCCCACCTCGTCCAAAGCTCCAATCCCTTAAATAGTATCCCCCTGAAAAGCAGGTAACATGACAGAAAGGTGAAGTAACTATCATGAGCTGCGCATGCGATCCTACTCAAGGCTACAGGGCAGTTTATTGCACCCAGGCTCCAGGCCATGAGACCTGGGCAAAAGCCTGTGGGGACACTGCTTTATCAGACTCCTCCAAGGCTGTGAGGAGCTGCTCCCTCCAGTTACCCACGCATCTGAGTGAGGGAGCCAGACTGCTTCCATGTACCCTACACCTGGTTCATTATAAAGGCTACAGATGAACAGCAAGATGAGGAGATACACAGTGCAAGTGTAAGAGTGGGGAACTGTAACTCACCTCACCATTCTTTTGATATTGTTTCTGTAATTGCCAATGCTGACTAACATATAGCTTATAGATAAACAGCATGTTTGTATAAGAATCCTAGGAACAACTTCAAAAGATACAGACTCCAAACTTCAGTCATCCCCGCTCCTGGAGATTTGCTGACTTTCAATCATAATGCAAAGATGATGTAAAACCAGGATGATGAAAACCAGGTGATGCACACCAGATTATTGCTTGGCCAGTTTTGAGGTTCTTATGCCTTGTACTAGTCTGCACAACTTTTCTCAACCCCTTCCCTTGGTCTATTTGTTCTGATTCCCTCTCCCTCTTTATAAAAACCTGTGTCTGCACTGAGATGCTGAGATGGGCTTTGAGAGAAGTGTCTTACATCTTCTCAGATTGCTGGCATCTGAATAAACCATTTTCCTTTTCACCAGCACCTGTCTGATGAGTTTAGCTTTTGTTGTGGCAGGCAGTGGGGCCTGTGTTTGGTTACACAAGGACCAGAAGAGTCCCAAATGCAGGAGTTCCTGAGAAGTTTGAGCTGTATTACTCTCCTGCACATGGATGTGTTCACCAACCAGGAAGCTCTCCAAACCTCATAGGAAAAGTTTCGTTATATAGGCATTATTGATTAAATCATTGGCCACTGATGATTAATCCAATCTCCAGCCCCTTTCTCTCCCTAGAAGGTGGGAGGTTGTCTCAAAAGTTCCATCCCTCTAATCATGTTTGAGTTTTTCTGGAAACCAGCTCTCATTATGAAGCTATCAATGGGCCCCCAAGCCAGCCATCACATTAGCATACAAAAACCTCTATGATCACTCCCTCTCTTGAGATTCTGAGGGTTTTAGAAGCTCTTGTGTCAAGAAACAGGGACTAAGACCAAATATAATAAAGGATATTGCTATCACCTCTATCACAGAGGATGTAACAAGGGTTTTAGTGGCTCTGTGTTCAGATTTTCATGTTTATTAAAGTTTTGTTTGGTTGTGCTTTTGTTGCCCCAGTGTGCCTTAGTTGGAATTACCCAAAGAAACACAACAAATATAATTATATCATATATCTTATCCATTTCTATCATATATCTATATATAAAGGGTCTGACAGAAGTAAGGCTTGCTTGAGTGTGGTTGGGAGGGTATGTGAATGTCTCACATGAGATAAATAGCAATTTAAACACTTCACCTAAAATGTTATATGGTGTGTTTGAGTGTGACACTGTTATTGTTATATAACAATATCCAAGGACCTATAACAAGGTCCAGCAGAAGTAATGTCTGCTTTAGTGTGGTTGGTAAGGTAATATTATAGGTGTAATAATTTATAGTTTTAATTTGAACAATTCACCTAAAATGTCATATGGTGTGCTGGAGTGCGATATTGTTATGTTACAGAATTGCATGCTTATGATTTTGTAATAAAATATTTTGTAATTAAAGAAAGGTGTTTTACTTGTGCTAGACCCTGCATATCTATATATTATCATATTTGTCATATAGTTATACCTCTTATATATTCAATAAATATCTTTATATATATAAATATATATATATTCATATTTATACACACACACACACACACAAACACATAAGGTACTGGCATACACAACTGTGGAGACTGAGAAGTCCCAAGATCTATCATCAGAGGACTGGAGACTCAGGAAAGCTGGTGGTGCAGTTTGAAGGCCTGCAGAATGTCATTCAGGGGTCATGGAACTAGTTCTCAAACGTTTGTTTGCTAAGTGTGTCTATGCAGATATGAATTTAGATTTTTTTAATCCTTTTTTATTTTTTGGTGTCTGGGTAATTTTAATAATTTTAATTTTCATTACTATATTTTATGTAAAACTTAGATTCTGAAACTGATTCCTCATGTCAAAAATAGCTATTCTAAAAAAGTGCAATATTGCAAAGGTTTCAATGTAGTGTCATAAGAAGCAGGGCACCTGTACTTTGAGCTATTAATTCTTGCTCAACTACCAGATGGGTGATATGGATAACATGTTTAGCTCAGATTATCTCCTTATAATATGAGATGATGCCTGAGATGATATTCAAGGTCTCTTCCAGATTAAAGATTTTTTCCTCTATAAAAATAGTACCATTATTTTTATCACAAAGAGTAAGTACTATGTTGGGAAGAAACGAAGGTTAAAAAAGTGCAGTGAAGGCTATTAAAAATATAGAGACAGGAAAAATGTTCTCTCTTACCACAACTAATAGGATTAAGTTATAGTAAGAAAAAAGAACATAGTTAATGTCTTAGTTAGTGTTCTGATTACATCTCTTGTTTTAACTATTTGTAAATTGGTACTTCTTAGTAATTTTCACAATTCCTATTGAAAGCTTTCCAATGCCCTCAAAAGTCTCCCCATCTTAATTAATTCTTGGTGTTCCCTGAGAATGTCGCAGATGTGAACAGCAATTATCTATCATTCAACATTATCTCAGTGCTCTGGTAACTTCTGGTAACAACAGCTAGTCCTCCCTTAAGTGCCCATATGTGAGCCATTGCAGTAGTCGCTGGTCCTCCCACTAAGCTATTTACTGTCATTACCTTCCTCTGGATATCACCATTTGTACTTTCAGTTTGCCTTTTAAAGATCGTACTTAGATAGAGTCGATTTGTGAATCTTATAGAAGCTTGCAGTTATCCTCTCTCTCTCTGCTTCAGTGTTGTTTTTACCCTCAGGGCCACCAAAAGCTTGCGCTTATTCTGTAATGTCTTACCAAAACTTTTGTGAAGTAAGGTTTTTGGCTTTTATTTTTAGCTACTGTTACCTTCACCTACCACAAATACACATACCATTTCTCCTTGACTCTGAATGATAGACATGGTGAAAAAAGAGCAAGCAAAAATTAATTATTGTGATAAATGTCCTTGGATTTTAAGTCAATTGTGAGGAAAAAGAAGAGCAGATGTAGGCACATAAGGAAAAAGAACTCACAAGTGTAGTGTGTGTATGGCTGTGCTTAAGGTGTACATTGTTGTGCTTTAATGTGTGTTACTGTGTGTCATCCAAGGACTAAATCAAGAGGGAGCTGTGTTAGAGTAATGGGGCCTGCGTTCATCAGAGGTGGATGTCTGGGGAACGCACAGGTTATTTAATGCATTCGTTATACAATCAATATTATTTGGCAATCTACTGAATGGAATGTTAAAACATCATATCAAAGTTATACATCATATAAAGCAATATTAGAGCCATAAAGGAGGTGGTTGCTACTTTTACATCAAGAGAAGGTGCAACACCTGAGTTTTCAATACCTGAGTGTTTAAATACACTTGCTCTAAGAGCTTGTGCCCTTCAGTATAATATTGGACTAGTGCCTAAGGGTTTTGAGGAATCACCCATCCTCCAAGAGAGAGTGAGTATGAAGATAAATTTGAGTTTCAAACACAATGCTAACCTCTCATTGTCCCCTGACTCTAATGATTGAAGTTTTATTACTAAATCAATGTGTCCAGTGCCTGCTTCAGTCTTTCCTGTTGTTGTAAATGTATTCCCAAGAGGCTACTAAACTCCTTATATAAGGAGACTTGGAGTCATTCTGACCCAAGATATTCCAAGGTATGCACAGATACTAGTGTTGGATTTAGTTGAACTACAAATCCAGCTATACCCATCAGTCCATATGTATCTAAAAAATTATTTCAACTCTTTGTGCCTCTGTTAAAAAAAATTTAAAACATAATCAAGATTCATTTTTGTTATGATCTTTCATGGACTTAGTTGAGAGACATAGTCAATTACAGAGTTTATAATACCAAAAATAAGTTTGATTCCTGCTTGTACTTAGAAAGCCACAAAAGGAGAATGTTGCTCCCATACCAAGAACAGAAGCCATATACATGACAAAATCTTAATATTTTTTAACATATTAGAAGTTTTTTAAGGCTGAGGTTGTGGGGTTTCTTATATATAGAATTATGTCATCTATAAATAGTGACACTTTTACTTCTTTCTTTCCAATTTAGATGCAATTTTTTTTTTCCTTACCTAAATGTTCTGGGTAGGACTTCTAATACTATGTTGAATAAAAGCAGTGAGAGTTGACATTCTTGTCTTTTTTTTATCTTGATGTTACAGAAAAAATTTTGAGCTCTTCATCATTAAATGTGATATTGGCTGTGGGCTTGTCATATATGGCCCTTATTATACTAAGGTTCATTTTCTCCATAACTGCATTGTTGAGAGATTTTATCATAAATAGATGTTGAACTTTGTCAAATGCTTTTTCTGCATCTATTGAGATGATCAGATGATTTTCATCTTTCATTTTGTTAGTGTGGTGTGTGACATTGACTGATATGCAGATGTTAAACAACTCTTTCATCTCTAGAATAAACCCCACTTGACCATGATGCATGACTCTTTTAATATATTGTTGAATTCAATATGCTAATTTGTTGAGAATATTTGCATCTATGTTCATCAGGGATTTTGGCCTACAATTTTCTTTTCTTATGTGGATCCTTCTTGGCTTCAGTATAAGGGTAATACTAATTTTGAAAATGAGTTTGAAATACTATATTTTACCATGCATAATGCACACTTTTTTGCCCAACTTTTTGAGAGAAGAACAGGGATGTGTGTTATACATGGGTGGTACTAATTCCATGTCTATATAAATGTTTTTAATTCTTTTATTTATGCTTAAGTGTTAAAAGTGTAACTCTAGAAAACAATAACAATATCTGTACACATAATAATACCCTGGAATATGATAATCAGTTTTGTTTCTAAATATAAATAAATAAAAATTGAATTAAAAAATTAAAATGAAAGACTTTTTCTCTGAAAGTTTGGGCCAAAAATGTGCATTCACATTATACAAAGCTAAATACAGTAAAAACCTCTTCTTCAATTTTTCGGCAGAGTCTGAGAGTAAACGGTATTAGTATTTCTTTGTATGATTGGTGAAATTCATCAATGAAGACATCTGGTCTAAGACTTTTGTCTTTTGAGAGGGTATTTATAACTAATTTAACTTTTCACCTTTAAATGATTGGCTTATATTCTTAAAAAAATTTTTTTAATTGTTCAAATACATTTGTCTCTCTTTTCCTGCCACCATTTTCCCCTGCCCCATCCACACCCACCTCCCATCTTTGATCCTTCCCCACTTTGGCTTTGTCCATAGGTCTTTTTTACACATGATCCTTGGCTTGACCCTTCCCCTTATTTTCCTCATTAACCAACTCCCTCCTCCCCTCTTGTTACTGTCAGTTTGTTTTTCCTTTCAATGTTGCTGGTTATATTTTTTTGCTTGTTTTTTGTTGATTAGATTCCACTTATAGGTGAGATCATATGGTATTTACCTTTCACCCCCTGGCTTATTTCACTTAGCATAATATTATACAGTCCCATCTATGCTGTTGCAAAGGGTAATAGCTCACTCTTTCTTCCTGCTGCGTAGTATTCCATTGTGTAAGTGTACCATAGTTTTTTGATACACTTATTTATTAATAGGAACTTAGGTTGCTTCCAGCAATTAGCTATTATGAATTGTGCTGCTTGAACATTGGGGTGCATAGGTTATTTTGAATTGGTGTTTTGGGATTCTTAAGGTATAATCCCAGCAGTGAAATCCCTGGATCAAAAGGCAGTTCCATTTTTAGCTTTTTGAGGAAATTCCAAACTGTTTTCCACAGTGGCCGCACCAGTCTGCATTCCCACCAACGGAGTACCAGGTGTACCAGGTGTACCAGGTACCAGTGTACCCTGCATTCCCACCAACGGTGTACCAGGATTCCCTTTTATCCACAGCCTCACCAGCACCTGTTGTTTGTTGATCTGTTTATGATGGCCATTCTTACCAGTGTGAAGTGATATCTCATTGTGGTTTTAATTTGCCTTTCTCTGATGACTAGTGATGCTGAGCATCTTTTCATATATCTCTGGGCCCTGTGTATGTCTTCCTTGGAGAAGTGTCTGTTCAGGTCCTTTGCCTATTTTTTAATAGGATTTTTGTCTTCATGGAGTGGAGTCATGTGAGTTCTTTATATGTTTTGGAGATCAAAACCCTGTCCGAGGTATCATTGGCAAATACACTTTCCCATATGGTCAGTTCCCTTTGCAGTTTACTGATGCTTTTTTTAGATGTGCAGAAGCTTCTTATTTTGATGAGATCCCATTTCCTTATTCTTTCCTTTATGTCCCTTGTCTAGAGGGCATATCAGTGAAAATATTGCTGCATAGAATATCTGAGAGTTTCCTGCTTATGTTTCTAGGACTTTTATGGTGTAGTGACTTATATTTAAGTCTTTTATCCATCTTGAGTTTATTTTTGTGCATGGTGTAAGTTGGTGTTCGAATTTCAATTTTTTTTCCATGTAGCTGTCCAGCTCTCCCAACACCGTTTGTTGAAGAGGCTATTTTTACTCTATTTTATGGTTCTGCCTCCTTTGTAAAATATTAGTTGACCATAGAGACATGTGTTTCTTTCTGGGCTCTCCATTCTGTTCCATTGATGTATGTGTCTGGTCTTAAGCTAGTACCAGACTGTTCAATTACAGTGACCTTGTAATATAGTTTGATGTCAGGTATTGTGATGTCTCCTACTTTGTTCTTCTTTCTCAAAATTGCTGCAGCTATTCGGGGTTGTTTATTGTTCCATACAAATTTTTGAAATGTTTGTTCTAACTGTGAAATACACCATTGGTATTTTAATAGGAATAGCATTGAATCTATCCTTATTTTGATGATGTTAAGTCTTCCAAACCATGAACACGGTATATGCTTCCATTTATTTGTTTCTTCCTTAATTTATTTCTTCAATGTTGTGTAGTTTTCTGAGTACAGGCCTTTTACTTACTTGGTTAAGATTATTCCTAGGTACGTTATTTTTCTTGTTGCTATAGCAAATGGAATTTTTCCCTGATCTCAGATTCTGATATTTCATTGTTGGTAAAAATGCCTTTGATTTCTGAATACTGACTTTGTATCCTGCTGTTTTTCCAAATTCACTTATTAGGCCGAGTAGTTTTTTGGTAACGTCTATGGGGTTTTCTATCATGTCATCTGCAAACAATGAGTTTTACTTCCTCCTTTCCAATTTGGATGCCTTTTGTTTCTTTTTCTTGTCTGATCGTTGTGGCTAGGACTTCCAATACTATGTTAAATAGAACTGGTGAGAGTGGACAACCTCTTCTTGTTCCAGATCTTAGTGAGAAAGATTTAGTTTTTGCCTGTTGAGTATGATGTTGGCTGTAGGTTTTTCATATATGGCCTTTATTATGTTGAGGTATGCCCCCTTTACTCCCACTTTGCTGAATATTTTTATCATAAATGGATGCTGTACCTTATTAAATGCTTTTTCCGCATCTATTGATATGATCATGTGGTTTTTGTCTTTCCTTCTGTTTATGTGATGTATTACATTTATTGATTTGTGAATATTAAACCATCTTTGCATCCCTGGGATGAATCCCGCTTGATCATGGTGGATGATCTTTTTAATGTATTGCTGGATGCATTTTATGAATATTTTGTTGAGGATTTTAGCATCTGTGTTCATCAGTGATATTGGCCTATAGTTTTCTTTCTTTGTAGGGTCTTTATCTGGTTTTGGGATTAGGATGATGTTGGCCTCAGAAAAAGAGTTTGAGAGTCTTCCCTCTTCCTGGATTTTTTTTTAATAGTCTAGGAAGAACAGGGGTTAGCTCTTCCTTAAGTGTTTTGTAAAATTCTCCTGTGAAACCGTTCGGTCCAGGGCCTTTGTGTGCCAGGAGTTTTTTGATTACTGCTTCAATTTCACCAGCTGTTATTGGTCTGTTCAGGCTTTCTGCTTCTTCTTTATTCAGTGTTGGAAGGTTATATTTTTCTAGAAATTTGTTCATTTCACCCAGGTTTTCAAATTTCTTGGCATATATTTGTTTGTTGGGAAATTCCCTGTCTGGTTTCAGGAACTGTAACCCTGCCTGATAGGCTGGAGAACACCAAGGCTGGAAATAATCAGGGAGTTTTGGAGAAACAGGCTCCTGAGGAGACATAACCTGTCCCTCCTGGCAGGGGCGTAGCTCCTGCCTCTCTGTTTTGCCATGGATGATTGGTAGTCCATGACAGGTAAGTTATCTTGTGCTGAAATGACAACCTAAGACAGATATCAATTAGTATGGGAAGCAGACAAGAAATTTGAGGACATGGAGAAAGGGCAAAAAGGCCCGTACCCCTTGGCTCAGCTTGTACATGGCCAGAGTCCTCATTCTATCTGAAAGAAGCCTCCTTGTCTCTTGGCGGCTCCCTCTCCCAGCCTGGCTCAGGCTCGAAACAATACCAGAGTTAGTCCTAACCCAGATCTAGTGGTATCCAGGGAAATCAGGCCTAAAAGTAAATTCTTTAAAATTTGCTTTGTTCTTCCTTCAGAAGCTACCTCTTCAAAGAACCAGCTCCTGGATTTGTTGATCCTTAGAATTGTTCTTTTAGTCTCTATGTCATTCAATTCTGCTCTGACCTTGCTTATTTCCTTCCATCTACTGGCTCTGGGCTTTGTTTGTTGTTGTTTCTCCAGTTCTCAAAGCTGTAGGGTTAGGTCATTTATTTTGACATGTTTCTATCTTTTTTAGGTAGGCCTGTATTGCTATGAACTTCCCTCTCAGGACTGCCTTCATTGTGTCCCATAGGTTTTGGACTGTGGTGTGCTCCTTTCATTTGTTTCCAGAAACTTTTGATTTCTTCTCTGATCTTACTATTGACCCATTAATTGTTTAATAGCATGCTATTCAGTCTCCATGAGTTTGAAAGTTTTTGAATTTTTTTCCTGAGGCTGGTTTCTACTCTCAAGCCCTTGTGGTCTGAGAAAATGCTTGCTATGATTCCAATTTTCTTGAATTTGTTGAGGCTTGTTTTGTGTCCTATCATGTGGTCTATCTTTGAAAATGTTCCATATGTATTTGAAAAGAATGTGTATATTGGTTCTTTGGGATGAAAGGTTCTATATATGTCATCTTAAAATCCCCTACTCTCAGCGTGTTGCTGTCTATATCTTTCTTAAAGTTCTCCAAGACTTTCCTTAAATATTTGAGTGCTCCTATGTTGGGTGCATATAGGTTTACAATGTTTGTGTCTTTTTGATGGGTCCTTCTTTGGAGTACAATGAAGTGTCCTTCTGGGTCTCTTTTTATGGCTTTTGTTTTGAAATCTATTTTGTTTGATATAATTATTGCTACCCCTGCTTTTTTATTTCCTGTCCACTTGCTTGGAATATTTTTTCCTTCCCTTTATGTTAAGTCTGTCTAAGTCCTATGTTCTGAGATGCTCTTGTAGGCAGCATATGTGTGGGTCATGTTTTGTTATCCATTCAGCTACCCTAAGTCTTTTGATTGAGGCATTTAATCCATTTACATTTAAAGTTATTATTGATAGGTACTTATTCATTTTTCCCTTTGTATCTGTGTTCCTCTCTTTCTCACTCTTTTTCTCCATCTTCTTAAATCTGTCCCTTTAGCATATCGTGCAATGCTGGTTTGGTGGAGGTGTATTCTTTGGGCCTTCTTTTGTCTGGGAAACTCCTTATTTCACCTTCCATTTTAATTGAGAGCCTTGCTGGGTAGAACTGTCTTGATGGCAAGCCTTTATTTTTCATCATTTGGAGTATTTCTTGCCATTCCCATCTGGCTTGTAGTGTTTCTGTTAAGAAGTCAGCTGCTAGCTATATTCGTATTCCCTTGTATGCTACTACCTGTTTCTCTGTGGCTGCCTTTAGAATTCTCTGTTTGTCTTTGATATTTGGCATTTTAATGATGTGTCTTGGAGTGGGTCTCATTGGGTTCCTCTTGAATGAGACCCTCTGAGATTCCTGGATTTGTATGACTTTTTCTCTCCTCCAATTAGGGAAGTTTTCCATCATTACTTTTTCAAACAGGTTCTCTATCCCTTTCTCCTCTTCTTCTCCTTCTGCTATCCCTATTACACAGATATTATTGCATTTCAGTTTGTCCTGCATTTCTCTAAATGTCCCTTCATTCTTTTTGAATCTTTTCATTTTCTTGCTCTTTCTGGGAGGTTTTTCTACCTTGTCCTCCAGCTTGCTGATTTGATCCTCTGCTTCATCTAGGCTGCTTTTGATTCCTTCTACTGTGTTCTTCAATTCAGAAATGGTGTTCTTCATTTCTTCTTGCCTCTTATTGGTAGTTTCTATGTCCTTTTTCATGCTGATATAGTTTGCAGTAAGTTCCTTGTAGTTTCTCTGTAGTTTTTTGTAATTCTCTCTGAGCTCACTGAGCTTCTTTATAACCATAGTTTTGAACTCAATATCTGATAGTTTACTTGCCTCTGTTTCCTTTAGTTTACTTTCTGCGGATTCCTCCTTCCTTTTCGATTGGTGGGAGGAGTGTTTCTTTGTCTTCCCATTATTTGTGAGACTCTTCCTTTTTTTGCTTCTGCTTCTTAAATTGATCTGGCCTGACCCCTTGACTCTGTGGTATAACCTTCTATGGTAGGAGACTGCTATTTTTTCTTTCTGGATCTGCCTCTAATGATGTCAGACGTTGCCCCTGTCTGACCTTAGGCAGTCTGTTTGAAACTTCCAGGAATCTACTGTCTGTGGCTGTCTCCTTCAATTGTTAATCTAGTCAGTCTGCACTCAGCAGTCCAGCTTAGACACCACAGGGCAGGGCAGAGTCCCTCGTGAGGCAGGGTTATTGTGTCCTCTCATGCACCTGCTTCTTAGGGGAGTGGTCTGTCTGAGCAAGATGGCTGGTGCTGTAAGGCGTCAGCCCTGGGATCCTGCCTGCAATTCCCTTAGTTCTCTCTCCATAGCTTCCTTTCCTAGTCTCTCTTCAGGCATCTCTAGCCCACTCTGCCCTTGTCTTTGCTGTAGCCCAGCGTAAGTGGCTGCATGTAAAAATTGATGCGTTGGCCCTTTAAATGGCTCTTTGTGTCTCCAACTGCCCATCTCTGGCAGAGAGCAACCCTGCCGCTTTTCACAGCTGGCTGTTTTCTCTGTACTTTTTGGGCTCTGGTGCTGTAGGCTGGGGATCTCTGCTTATGGTTTAGACCCCTCTCTTCTCAGGGGGATCCAACTGGCCATTTAAATATCCCTCTGGTGTTGCTGCCAGTGGGCTCCCAGCCTGCCTTCTTGAGTCTCTACTGCACTCCTTGCTACTCAGGTTTCACCAAAGCTGATTCCTCTGTCCGAGGTTACAAGGTTCCTCTCTCGCTGTTGTTCAGTTGTTTGTTCCAGGTGATTTCTCCACAATTTAGTTATAATTCCAGGTTGGCCCTGGGAGGAAGTCAGTGTGAACTCCATTCATTCCTCCACCATCTTTCATAAATTCAGATTTTCTACTTCATTATGATTCAGTTTTGGTTCATTGTAAGTTTCTAGAAATTTATACATTTCTTCTACTTTGTGCAATCTGTTGCTGTATACTGTTTCTATTAGCTTCTTATGATCTTTTCTATTTCTGTTATATCAGTTTTAGAATCTATTTCATTTCTCATTTTATTTAATAGAGTCTTGTCTCTTTTTTTCATAGTGACTCCAGCTAAATGTTTGTCATTTTATTTATTTTTTCAAAGAAACAACTTTTAGTTTTATTTATATTTCTATTGTCTTTTTACTCTTTATTTTTTTCTGCTCCAATATTTGATATTTTTATTGCTAACTGAACGAATTATTTCATGGGGCCTAAAGTTATTAATACTTTTCTTTTTGCCTTCTTAGTTCTTCTAGGTGTGTTGCCAGTTGAAGTGGGGCTCTTTTATGGTGCTGTGTGGAAAGCATTTCAGGGACTTTTATGGGAGGGGAGGTCTGATTTTGCCATCTCATAAATTTAGTATGATGCATTTCCATTTTAGTTTGTTTATTTAAGTGGAAGGAAACACAAAGGGCTATATTGAGTTCAGCTCATCCACTGTGAAAGGAATCCAGCCTCACCTTGAGCAAAGCCAAATTAAGGCCCTTGTCCAGAGTTTTTGTTCCATATTGAAGTTTAGTCCTTCACGGTCTCGGTCCCCATCCAGGTAGCTTAGTACTATTCACAGCTGTGCTGTTCTACCCAGGCTTTTGCCTGGAGCTTGTATTTGGAGTTCACACAGCTACCAGCAGTGCAGCTGCTAGACCTGTGTGGTTACTAGGATGCGAACCCGTGAACAAATGGGGTGATCATGTGTTCCCAGGTGAGATTCTTTGTTAAGCTGAGTTACATTATCTGAAGTTGGGATACACCAGGTGATTTATCAACATACCAAATTGTTAAGCATTTGCAGACTTCTGATTGCTCCACCTCCTAGCCAATCCATTGTTTCCCCAGGCTAGACTGACAGGTCTCTATGGGTGCCATTTTGACTTCTACTGACCTTGTGCTTACCTCTTCTCGCTCCCCTCAACAGTGTGGTAAAACTGAGGGAGGGCTGATTCCTACAAGGGGGAAGGAGGATTGTTAATATCCTTGGCAGAGAAATGCTGCAATCCTCTGGAGCATGTGAAGCTGTATCTTCCTGGTGAGACAAGCCAACTTATGCTCCAAGCTGTATCTTCCTGGTGAGACAAGCCAACTTATGCTCCAGTTTGATCATGCTTAATAAGGTCTGTTCTCGTTGCTTCCTTCCTTTATTAATGAGACAACAACCTACAGTAACAGCTGTGCTAATAATCAAATTAACAGAGACACATTACCAGAAGAAAATCAAATTTTTAAAACATGAGCATGGGGGATTCACATGAGCATGAAAATTCCAAAGATAGTGAGGCAACATTGGGTTTATATAACATTTGGGACAAGAAAGAAAAAGGGGTGGGGGATGGGGCATTAGATATCAAAAGTGAAAATTGATGATTTACAAGTATTTGAGGAGGAGTAGAGCATACATAGCAGGTGAATTCTTGCTGGGTAACTCAAAAACAATGGAGCATTGTGTGTATCTCACTAACATGCTCCTGGCCAAAGCCCTCTTCTTTAACATACTTAATTCAAATGAGGCTAAGGCAAACATCCTATGATTTCCTGCCCAGAGCAGGTTCTCTGTCTGAATCTCTTGGGCAAGAAAGGAGGGAGGGTCAAATTTCTTTGTAAGTCTTATTTCTTAATAAACAAGTAAAAAATCAACATCCTGAAAAGGTAGTGTAAGAGTGGAAAAACTTTGGTTTCTTCCAGTTTGTGCTTTATATTAGAGTTCCTCGAAGTATAAAGTTAGGTTGTTTATTTTCTTCTTGAGGTACCCACTTACTGCTTTGAACTGCCCTCTTAGAACTGGTTTTGCCTCATCTCAGAAATTTAGTATGATATATTTCCATTTTAATTTGTATCAAGGTATTTTTCATTTCTCTTTTGACTTATTTGGCCTGTTGGTTGCTCAGTAGCCTGTTGTTTAATCCCTACATATTTGTGAATTTTTTAGTTTTCTCTGCGTACTAATATAGTTTTATACCATGGTGTTCTGAAATGATGCTTGATATGATTTCAATGCTTTTAAACTTAGTAAGACTTGATTTGTGGCCTAAAACATGACCTATTTGGAAAAATGTATGCACCCTTGATAAAAAAGTGTATTCTATTGCTTTGAATGGAATGTTCTGTAAATATCTAAGTTCATATAGTTTATTATGTTTTTAAGGCTGCTGTTTCCTTATTGATTTTCTCTCTGAATAATCTATCCAGTGACGTTAAGTGGGGTATTAAAGTCCCCTACCAATGTTACCAAGCAGACCGGGACCCATCACATGTCACCATGGTATAAGCCAACAATTAATACCGGTAGAAGCATGTCTTTGTTTACCACATTCTAAAGCATTCCAACCTTAGGGGAGCTTAGAGCCCTCATGCTTTGAGCCCAGTTTTCCTACCAGACCCAGCACTTCTCATGCTCCCCACCAGGCAATGAGCCACAAACTCCAAAAGTTCTCCATTTCCTTCTATTAAGCCGGCTGTGCAAACAGTTCTCCAGTCCTCTCTGGAAGGTACCAAAGTCGCCATCCTCACACAGCAGCTCTCTCCTTCAGGATAATGGGATACGTGTTCATCAGCCTCTGTATAAGTCCAGAAGGCATGTGCTGTGCTGCACTGGATCATGGTGAAACTCAGGGAAGGCACAGGTTGTAAAGTCCAGGTAAAATCCAGGTCTGCAAGGCAACATCTCCTTCCTTCCTACAGAGAGGCCATATGGCCTAATCCCTTCCTACAGCCTACATGGTAAAAATCCTCCTTCTCCTTTCTAAGCCACATGACAGAGAGCAAGAGTGAAAGTGGCTCTTGAGCCTAGTTTAAATCACAGCACCACCTTGGTAACTTGGTGACTTCCAGCTCCTCCCACAATCAACTACACCTGCTCATTTTCTGGTATCTTCTGCCTTTCTCCAGTTGCCATTATTAGCCTGGGAAGACGTGGAGGCCACGTGACACAGAGGAACCAATTTTCTGCTCTTAGGCAGGTGCAGCAATTGGGAAACCACCTCCCAGCTACATCTCAGGTTAAAGTCATGTCCATCTCCCTGGCCCTGAGTGTGGCAGGCAAACTATTTAGCGTGACTATGATGATAGCCAGTTGTTTATTGATATGCAAAGTACCTCTTAACCAGTCCAAGCACTTCCTCATCCCCCAGCCATTGCTGTGGAGGCTTTGGGATATCTTTTCTTTTTTCTATATTGGGAGGTGGGGAGAAAGGCTTCTCAGTCTATATCCTGTCCTGAACCTCATTCCACACCTATTACATTCCCTTCTGTTAACATTTGCTTCATATATTTAGGTTCTCTTATGCTTCATGCATACATATTTGCAAATGTTATATCTTCTTGTTAGATTGAGGTTTTATTATTATGCAATGCCTTTCTTTGTCTCATATTGCAGTCTTTGTTATAAACTGTGTTTGTCTGATGTAAGTAAAACTACTCAAGCTTTCTTTTGGTTTCTCTTTGCTAGAAATAATTTGTTTGATCCCTTCATTTGTAGTCTGTTTGTGTCCTAACACCTAAAGTAAATCTATTATAGGCAGCATATAGAAACGTCTTTTGTTTTTTTAATCCATTCTGCCACTCTATGTCTTTTGATTGGAAAATTATGTTTATTTACATTTAAAGTAATTATTGATAGATATGTTTATTGCTATTTTAAAAATTATTTTCTGGCACTCTTTTTGTAATTCCTCTTTGTTTTTTCTTCTTTTGCTCTTATTTCTGGTAGTTTGATGACTTTCTTAGTGATATTGATGGGAGACTTAAGAAAACTTTAATTTTAGATAACAGTTAAAAGCTTAGTAATGAATGCATGTAAAAAGCTATTGTTTCAGGAACTGAGAATATGGCGCACCCTTACTCCAGATGACCACAAACAATTTGACCTCTGTGTCCCAGGTGGGGATTGCAAGCACTCAGGATGGTATCTGAGACATTGTATTCCAGGACAGACACTGCTACTCAAGACACACATAAAAAATCACCCAGGACACAGATGCCCAGGATACAGAAAAAGAATCGCTGGTCAACAGATGAAAGGATACTAAGGAAATTGCTGGACTGCAGTTTTTATCTGATTAACCTTTTTCCTGAGTTCCAAATCTTTTACCTATACTTTTTTCCTCCCTGAATTCCAAACCCCTTACATATACTTTTTCCCTACTTATAAAAAAGGTTGGCTTGAAATGAAATGTAAGATGGTCTTTTAAGGTATATAACCTCAGCCTTCTCAGATCACCAGCATCTGAATAAACCACTCATAAAGATTCATTCCCTGTCTCTCCTTATTGGCTTTGGTGGTGACAGGTAGCATGAATGGCTTACTTTTCTGGTTTCAACATGTTTATATTTCTTTTTATTTATTTTTTATGTATTTATTACAGAATTTTTCATTAGTTACCATGAGACTTACCTATGACAACTTATAATAGTCTTTTTCATGTTGATAGCAACTTAAGTTTAATCTTTTTCTAAAGTTCAATATTAACCCTCCAAGTTTTATGCTTTTGATGTCACGTTTAACATCTTTTTATCTTGTGTATCTTTAACTATTGTAATCATAATTATTTGACTACTTTTGTCTTTTACTACTTTCATACTAGCTTTATAAGTGCTTAAACCACTACTTTTACCATATATTTATTTTTCCAGTGAAATTTTTTTAATATGTTACTGTTTTTAATTAGAGTCCTTTCTTTTCAGCTTAAAGAAATCTATTTAACATTTTTATAAGCTTGTTTAGTGATGATAAACTCCTTTAGACTTTGTTTACCTAGAAAACTCTCTCTCACCTTAACTTCTGAATGATAACTTTACAGGTTGGAGTATTATTGGTTGAAAGTATATTTCTTTCAGCTCTTTGAATATGTCATGCCATGCACCTAAAAGTATGAAAATATATACAATATTCTGGTACTTCAAAATTAAGCCCCACTGGCAAGCGGAGCCAGATGATCTGGAGGTATTCCCTGGGCAGCAGTCACAAAAGTCAAGGTTATAGAAAAATGTATAAACTTTTTTTTTCTGGGTGATACTGACAAACTGGAGCAGGGCAGAGTAATGTGTCAAAATGGCATCTACAGACTATGTTTCTTAAGAGCAACTCTATAGGCCACTAAATACGTGCCAAATCTGAAGCCTGCCTCTAAGGTTGAAACTTCAGGATGAACAAAGAGGTCTCCCCCACAGGAAGACTTGGTGGTGTGTCTCCTTCTGCTGTCTGTGAAGTGACTTGGGGATGGTAGCTTTTCAAGAACTCTCTCTCTGATTGCTACTGTCCTCTGGGACCCTGAGACCAGAGGCACCAGGCATAAAAACCAGGGCACCAGATACATATAAATCTCCCCAACAGGAGACACTGGTATTCTGAAGTTGGCAGAGGGTCAGTATGAAGATAACACCCACCCTCCACAGTCTCTGGAATGGATGACAGTTAGCAGCCTCTACATGCTTCTACAATGACAAGCCTGACCTTAGGGTATAGTCATGATGATTAGTTAACAGGCCACCTTCACAGACAGACTGAACTCCTAGGTCTGTGCCTCCTGCTGTATCCTGAGGGTGGTAGCTGTTTAAGAACTCTTTTTTCATTGGTTGTAGTCCCATGGGATACACGAGTCTAAACCCAGTGGCCACCAGCGGTAGGTAACTTCAAGTGTCTTCTAGCAGCATTTTCAAAACTCAGGGAACTAGACAAGGGTATGAGCTCCCTTCTATGTGACATTAATTAATACAATTTTGTGGGACCAGGAATGCAAGCTCCACTGGCATCCAGAGCCAAGAGATCAAGAGACATTGCCTAGGTGGAAGCTGCAAAAATAAGAGCACAATATGTCTGTGAAATCTCTCTTTTGGGACATACTTGTGCTCTGGAGCACAGCAAAGGGAAAACGTGACTATGGTGCCTGCCAGTCTCCATCTAGTAGAGTGTTCCAGCAAGATGCTAGATGAGTGTGTTGCATTAGATGCCTGTCCTTCAGGAGGATGCTTTCATACAATCAAGTGAGCCTCTTTGACTTTACGTCCATTGCCTGTCTCTGAGCTGGGCCCTGGGGCAGTGAGCCCAAGCTTGCAAGCCCTTTAAGAGTGATTTCTCAAATCACTTCAGTCTTGTTGGTTTTCAATGTTAAATGTTTTGGGGGCTTGTCTCTTATGCGATGTTTTAAAAGATGGGATGTCCAATGTGGGCTTTGAATCCTTCGCTCTTGTGAGAGACACTCCAGGTTTTCAGTTCCCTCCTAGTTGTGAGTCACTGTGCCAGAGGTGGCGTTTATGGGAAGATTGTTTCTTAGCTTCTCCTCCCTGCTTCATATGATTTTGTTCTTAATTTCCCAAATGCTTTTTGTTTGTTTGTTTTTTAATGAGGCAATTTTTCCATACGTAGCTGTAGACTCAGTGTGTCCTTGGGAGGATATGAGTTCAGGATCTTTCTACATCACCATCTGTCTTGAACTGGAACCCCGATATTTATTCATGCATGGGGTTTCACAGGAGAAAAAAGTGAATACCCCCTCAGCACTGAGATCTGGAAGTTTATATACGGTCTTAATGAGGGAAAGGAAAGAAGGATGTAGGCAACTTAGGGGAGAATGAATACTTTTAGGAATGGTGAATGGGCTTAGAATGGATGAGAGGTATGATTGTGACAAAGTTTGTCTGAGTGTGGGTGGACTTCTAGTGTCGTCTCCACCAATGACTGTCAAGCTTCCCTTGTTTATAACATTGTTACTGAACAGCAAGTGGGGTTCTGCTGCCCACTGCCCAACAGGCAAACTCTGAAGGCAGAGGTTTGGTGAAAAAAGGGGGTCATTTATTCAAAAGTTACACAATTTTTGAAGAATGACACGCTTCTGCTTAAGAGCCCATTTCCTTTAAAATACCCAAAGACAAATAGCTGCACCAACATTTGCCACATTAGTTTAAAGATGTAACTGGGATTCCTTCTCCCATTTAAAATACCATCCTTTGGGAAACACAAGTGGCTGCAGCACTATCATCCAGGTGGCTTAGCTGGTTCTGGATCAGTGTGGATTCAGGCATCTCTCTGGAGTCTGCACACTCCCCAGAGTCCTACTTGTGCGTTCCCCTTTCCTCTGCTCCTGCCCGCTGGCCATCCCCCATCAGCTTACCAGTGTGACCATGGATCCAGCCTAGCAGGAGTGCACAGCACAGTGACAGTAGCCAACACTACCACTGCTTCTCACTCAAGGAGGGGCTTGGGTGGTTGCCAGACCATGTGGTGTCCAGGGCCCACTGGCCAGGGCACGCTCTGGCCACCTACCAGGCCAGGGAGGGGAACAAGAAAGGCTGAGATTCTGTCTATTCTCCATTTAAATCTTCTGGCCTCAAATCCTATGGGCTCCGGATTCGAGTAGGTTTTCTAGCCCATGCCCGCTAGACTCACAGGGCGGCACCTCCCCCTGATTGCCATGACAAATTCCATGGTACACGTGTTGCCGTGACATCTCCCATCTGCACAAACTCTGTACCTGCGAGTGTGGAAATCTATCACGTGCTGGTGGCGGCACTTCCCAGCCCCTCCCTTCCCCAGGGTCTGTGCAGGCTCTCGCACCGCTGCCAGCGATCCTGCCAGATCCGCCTGTAACAATAGTACCAGAGAAGGCACTGATGATAATTGAATTAATTTGGGGGCATTTATCTTTAGGCAGTTGGGAGGAGAAGTTCAGAGAAAGCCTCTCCCTGCATCTGCTGTTTTCAAAGTGTCTTCAAGCTCAAACAATCAATATACTAATGTGGCAGAATTGAGGTGACATTTCCTGAACTGCTTCAAAATGAAGAAAATTGTCTCTTTCTTATCTAGTGTGTGTATAGAATGAAATGTTCAGATAATTCAAATTCATTTTTAAAGAGGTTTAACTTTTGTGCAAGTACACAAAATATACTTAATTGTATCCCCCCCCCCAAAAAAAAATAGATGCGGCTGATATAAATACAATTAAATTTAGGATTTTAAAAGATTTCTAAATATTTAAATGTTTATTTCTCAAAAATTTCAACTAATAAAAAAGTTTCCAGAATTGTACTAAGAAACTGTATATATTCCTTATTCCAGTGCAGCAATTATTACAATTATTGTATTTGCTTTTTCATTCTCTCTCTTTATATTATTATTATTTTTATGAACCACTTTTTGAGAAGTTGCATGTATTATATACTTTTTCTAACATTTAATTTTTATATGTTTATCATCTTTGACCATAATAAAACTTTAATATATATGAATGATGTTGTGTTTTTTCAATTAATTTACTGACCTATTTATTCAAAACATTTGTTGAGTACCTGCTATGTGGCTATAGTGTTGAAGAAATCAGATAAAATTCCTGTTCTTATGTGTTTCACAAAGGAAAAAAAGAAAAATAAAAGTATGATGAGAGTTGTGGTAATGAAATGAAATTGCTGTGCATGCAGAATAAGCAAGAACATCTAATATACTTCATGTATCTGTAAATCCTGGAAAACATAAATTTAAACAAAGGCTGAAAAATTAATAGGGAAAGCAGGAGAGCGGCCTGACTGTGGGTAGAGTGTCAGAAGTGAGACAATATTTCCAGACCCATGAATATTTATATCTTGGACTCTGGTATAATTCTATTAGTTAAATAATGTGAAACATGGTGGTCACTTAGGGTTATTTCTTCATGTACATAAAGAAATCAAAGATAAGCTCCTTTAGCTTTTATCTCAAGCAACAGAAGCAAGAATGTTTATATGCTTCTTTTGTTTACTAAAGGTAACACTGAGAAAGATTTCTGTGGAAGGTGGTATAGCTTACCTCCTGTTGTAATTTAGTCAAATAGGAGAAGTTTAGACATAACAGGCATTTCCAGGAGAGCTTGGAAGAATGACATACAGCAAGGCAGTTCAAGTCTTTTCTCGGAAGAGAAGATGTCCCCTTGACACGTATAAGTTAATGTTCCAGATGAGTTCCCTGTCCTGGAGAAGAGAGATGAATGACCACCAGCGGAGTAGGAAGTAATGCCCCCATCCATTCAGCCACATTATGGAAGGAAGCCAAGCAGAGAAGACTTCAGCCAAATGAACTGACCAAAGGCACTGATTTTACACAATCAAGCACAGCCAGAGATGCCTCAGGCTTAACCTCAGGTCTATCTTTTTATGGTATGACTTGAGACTGTGGAACCATGTAAAACTGCTCATTATCGGAACATGTCTACTGCAAATTGTGTGTCTTAGCCTTCTGTGAGGGAGCTGGAGACAGGCATGCGATGTCTCACTCCAGGTCTTCCCTGGACAAAAGTAATCTGCAGGCACCTCTTTGTGAAATGGGCTCTTAAGAAACATTTGGAGGAATTTGAACGCTCGCATTGATATATAAGATGTGTGAAATTCAGGCATACTTGTGAAAATTTAAACGTTCTTAAAATTACATATGAATACTAATGTCTTTAGTGAAAGCAAAATATCATAAAGCAAATCTCTGACTCTTCCAGCTCTAAGGGCTCTGTAATTATAAATGTTTAAATATGTGCTTATTATTTCTGCTACAGTCTTTGCTACAGTGTCACTGTAATTGGTTATTATTTTGTCTCTTCAATTTAAAAGTGGACCCATGATTATTTTCCTGTGTACTTAGAATGCCCAGTATAGCACGGTGCACTAAATAATCTGTGGATGAATAAATCCATTCAATTGTCTCAAAGTAAAGTGTTGATTGGTATTGATTGGACTGAATCATTGGAATTACTATACACAATAATTATATCATCATTATTGTCTAGACAGAAGATATTAGATTTTATGATACTCTTTAGTATTTAAAGTAAGAGATTTATATTTTAACTATAACTATTTCAATGAACTAAACTTATATCAAAAAATTAATAGGTTAAGGTTCTACTCATTCTTACTTCTACCTGTGTTTTAGAATTAGAGGTACATTTCAGAAAACTTTCAGGAAAAGGACACAATGAATTTAAATTTAGTTTCTGGGGACAGCTCTTAGGGTTAAATGAATTTGCTACTGAAGAACAACTGGAACTTTCCTGATTCTTCTGGTCTGCCTCACAAAGATGAAGTGATAAAAAGTAAGCCAAACTTCCCAGCTGATGGGTCCTATTTCAATTAGCTATACAGAGTCCTTCACTCAGATAGCTAATGAGACTTTACTTCCCAACTCTAATGAGAGTGAAGACAGAGCAGTGAGTTTTACCAGACTAGGTCATTCAAATATCATGACCATGCTGCCGTGCAAGTGCAGATGGAATGTTTAGCAAACCCTCACTCATTATCTCTGCAAGCTGAGTTCTAAAGGGCAGGGTCATTAGCAGTGACTTCTAAAGCAATTTAATGCATGTTTTGTAGAAGTGGTCAAAAAGATCTTTTTTAAGTGAAGGAAATGCCACATCATTTACTTTTAGGGGCTCAGCTGCAAAAAGGCCAGAATGCTAATATAGGGAAAATGATTGTTTTAACCTGATGTTTTTCAGGAAGTTGATTAGCATTGCTGGGAATTATTTGTATTTAATTATTCTCTTATTATGTATAGATGAAAAATTTTTTAAGTTAGTTTTTTGTAGGAATATTTTAAACGTGAACTTTTCCTCATTTTATTTTGCTCAAGCAAGGGTCACAAACATAATCCTGGAAAGTATTCTGCAAGTCTGTTCCCGACAATATGAATTACTAGGGAGCTGCTAGGAAATGAGAGCATTTACTATTTTCATTGGGAAGCTTCTTATCTCTCAAGAAAGCTCAGTAGATTAATGAATACTACAATGGAGTGGCAAGCTGAGTCAAACGTAAAGGTTTCAGGCCTTTACACAAAAGAAATACACTGTTCAAACGTCTATATGTGTGAGCCAAAGTAAAAGGTGATATCAGTCAAAATTATCTATTTGATTTTTCTGGTGTAATCTTTTTATAAGGACAGTTAACATACATGGATGTAAGTAAATGACAGTCTAAAGAAGGTGACTTGTAACGACATCATGCAAAACACCAATTTAATTTAGTGTTCTTAGGCAGGCATTAGTTGAATGTAACATTAATTTTGGAAAACATGCATCTGTCTGATTTCATCCCTCCTTAAGCTTGTCTATATTTCTCCACAAGCTTGTCTGCATTTAGAAGTCATCAATAATGAAACTTATTTCTTTCATCTCTATGGGCACTGACAATGAAAAATGAGCAAACAAGTTGAAGTGAATATAAATTATAGATGCCCAAACATACTGTTCATCATGGCACAGAGACTGGGCATTGTGTTGAACTGGGTATATTTTACATCTGATAGAGCCATTTAATTTTCTTTCAAAATGATAAATAGGTCAAAAAGCTCAATCACAAACCAGTAGCTGGATGTATCTCTCCATAGAAAAAGGTAATTTCTTTGCCTGCATCATTAATCTTTCTTAAAAAATAAAGACAAAAGAAAGAAAGAAAGAAAGAAAGAAAGAAAGAAAGAAAGAAAGAAAGAAAGAAAGAAAGAAAGAAAGGAAGGAAGGAAGAAAGGAAGAAAGAAAGAAAAAGAAAGAAAGAAAGAAAGAAAAGAAAGGAGGAGGGTCTTTAAAAGAAGTCATAGATCTTAAGGGAATTTTTTCCCTCTCTCTCTCCCAGCCTTCCTCCCTCTCTCCATTCCTCCCTTCCTTCTTCTTCTTCTTTTTTTTTTCCCTAGTGCTTTGTGAAGAAAACTTTCTATCTGCAATAGGGTCTTTGAGATAAAGACAAAATGTAGGCAAGTTAATGTTTTTAACTATCAACATACATTAGTGCACTTTTTTTGTTTGTTTCTTTCTGATCTCTAAGAATTACTTGCCTATTCACAAACTTACACTGGCTTTTCATGACTAGCAAATTGGGTACATTGTCCTAAGGCTTGGCGTTTCAGGTCCTCCACAATGTGAACCCTACCTACCTCTCTGTAGGTATCTGCTCTTGCTCACCTACATTCCAGCCAACACAAATAACCTGAGCCATTCTAAGAAACTATTCTACTTGTCACCACTTCTGCTTCTCTACCCTGAAGATTCTTTTGTCTGGTCTAACAATCAGATAGACAGTAGACAGAATTACAAGAGAAAATAACCAAATTTAATTACATACACATGTATGGGAATCCCAAATACATGAAAGAGTCAGGGACCGCACATAAATGAGAAATTCAAAGGAATAAAAGAAAATATGGTATGTATGACATTCAGGGTCACCTGGGGGCTTCGGAGAGGAGGAGGGTCATTGTAGACAATAGCAAGAGGAAGTGATCAGTAATTAGAATTTTGCCCTGCCCTATAGATAAGTAAAAAAAAATAGGTATCTCTGATAATCACTTATTATGGACAAGTACTCTTATTCAAATTTTTCTAGGTAGTTAAGGGGTTTCTCTTAAGCTCCCAAGATTTTGGTTGCCTCTCGCTGAAAACAATCAGCCTCCCTCAGAGGGCACATCCTGGGGTAATTCATTCAGAGCCCCTACAACTACATTATGTTCTCATATCTGTTATTATGAACAGCAAGTTTATACAGCAGAATTATTCTCAAAACATCATTTATTATTGCAGTTCCCACTGGGCAAGCACACCTCTTTGCATAAGGTAGACACATAATGTATGTTCATTGAAAGTAATAAACATTCTATAATACATCATTTGTGTATTATATTGTATGTTTATCATCCCAAGTCAAGTCTCCTTCCATTAGCATTTATCTCTTCTACACCCTCTTTTACCTCTGCCAACCCTCTTTCCTTTTGGTAATGACCATATTGTTGTCTACATATGAGTTGTTGTTGTTTGTTTGTTTTGCTTAATCCCTTCACCTTTTTCACCCAGCCTAGCAACCCGCCCCTTCTGCTCTAACAGCTGTCAGTCTATACTACATGAGTCTTTTTCTATTTTGTTTGTTAGTTTATTTTGTTGATCAGATTCCACATATAAGTGATATCACATGGTGCTTGAATTGTATACCTGAAACCAATATATAACTTTATTAACCAATGTCACCCCAATAAATTCAGCAAAAAAGAAAAAAGTAATAAATATTAACTCAAGTAATATTTAGACTATATTTATTGTAATACATTATATGGAAACAGTTTAAAGAGCTCAAATTAAGTGAAATAAACTTGTCAAACTGTGTATTTAATCACAATCCCTGGAACTTTTGTTAAGCGTTCTTAGATATAGCAATAACATTGGTTTGTATGAGGTGGAATCCTCTAAAAAATGGATATCTTCTAGAGGGTGAGCCCCTTGTAGTACAAGCTTCTCCTGCTAAGTGTTCCAGGAACCCATCTGTATCAGTGTACCAGCCAGCATTTTTGTGAGAGGCTGCGTTTGGCTTCCGTGAATTTTTTTTGAAGACACTTGCAGCATGTTTGCCCATTTGATGACGAGTGATTTACGAGTGCACCTTCCCATGCCGTACTGAATGTTCAACAGTTTTTGACCAAAAATGTCATGACTCCCATGCCCCAATCCACTATTCGCTTGGTCTCACCCTAAGTGACTTTTTTTGTTTCCCAGGATGAAAAATGTCCTCAGAGGGAAACATTTTGCTGATGTGAAAGAAGTGAAACAAAAAAAAAAAAAAAAAATGGCAGAAGCACCAGAAGGCATTAAAATCGAAAAGTTTGAAAACTGTTTTGAGCAGAGGAAAAATGCCTTGATAGGTGTATTGCTTCAAATGGAGAGTACTTTGAAGGTGATGGAAGTTTAAACATGTAAGAATAAATACACAATTTTTTATAAACAATTTCTGTTTTTTGAGGGGTCTCGCCTCATAAATGAGGTGTGAAAGTGAGGGAAAAAAGCCACTATCCAAATGTATATTCGTAAACATGTTTGTGCACTTAAGATGGGGACAGAAGAAGAAAGAATAACAAAACTAGTAATGGCATTAAGCAAATGGCATAAGTGTTTAGTTCAAGTACCAGAGTTATTGTAAATTATAATCTTTTCTTGGGTTTCAAATATGTTTTTCTCTTATAGAAAAACTATTGCCAATAGACACTCATTCACTAGCAAAATTAAAAATGACAGATGTCTTCTGATTTCTTGCTAATAACTTACCCACTACAGTAAGATAGTAAAGTTATTTTAGCTTTTGTTTCACAAGAGGAATTACATTAAATTTTTAAAAGAAAAATGATAAATTAGTGATACATATTGTTTTATATGGTTGTTCAATTTATATCATATAAGTTTCACTAAAAATTTTGATATGGATTTGAATCTCTTGACAGAAAAATAGTAATAATGAAAATATTATTGTTTAGTACCAGGGTAAATAAAAAAGTCAATTTTATTTCAAGAAATGTATTAAGTAAATACTAATGTTTGTGGTTTGTATAAGGCAAAACAAGAAAACATGTAGATGGTAAGCATATGAATAAAATTTATAAAATTTGAAATTATAGAAAATATTTTTTGCTTTCTAGCAGCACATTGTCTTAGTTTTTAAGGTTGAGTATTATTATTGTTTTGGTTTTATTTTCTGAATTTCACATTTATTTTTAGTAGAAGTTGACTCAGAATCAGTTAACAAATATCCATATTAAACTATGAATCACAGCCCTGGTAGGAAAATAGATGTTTTAAAAACTACAATAATTTTCTAAATTTGAACATGATAAAGGATGACAAATTATATTTTAATTTAACTTTTTGCCTGAACACACAAACACTCCAAGATTCCTTTCTGGCTCTAAAAACAAATCTCAGAAAAAGAAACAATTCTCTTTTACGTGGCCATCTGTGTAGAGAAAATGGCAGATTCAAAAAACAAAAAAGCAACAGATTTTCAAATGTCTTTCATATTTTCTGGAACCTGGGGGGATGCAGTGTCAAATAAAAAAAGGTGCATTGAAAGGTCTGGATCTGCCAGACTACCTCCCGCTCTTGTGTCAAATCGCTATTATGCCTTCTTAGTTTCTGTGTGATAGAGCAGATTCCTGACTTTCATCATTTCTCCAGTACATATAATGAATGTATCACTTAATTTAAGCAACTGAGAAATATCCTCTGATCTAAATCAAATATTATTTTTTCTCACATCCACTTTGGAGTTTCTATGTATCATGGGGAATGGAATCATTATTGGATTATTTAACTCTTTACTTCTACCAGTAATTTTTAAACCTCTATTTGACTTTCAGGTTAGATGGAACAAGAATGTAAAAAAAAAAAAAATAAAACAAGCAAGGTCTTTACTGAAAAAAGCAATGTAATTAATCATTTGGTCCCTTTGTGTGCATTTATTAAAAGGTGCACTTTTTCTCCTTTGTGCATTTGAGACCATCTTTCTCTCTCCCACCTCCCACAACACCTCATAGAAAGGAATACATATCCTTCTGAAAGTGGCAATGCATTTGACACATCTTTTGACTTCCCTTTAGATCCTACTCTGATTAGTACCCCTGTACAGCACCTTTTTATCTGGGTTTGTATTGGGTCCTCAGACAACATCTTCTTTTCAAAAGGGCTCCATCTCTGCCTATCTTGAAGTCTACTATGGGCACATGGGGAAAAACACTGCATTTTTGAAAACCACAAACTAGAACAAAGGCTGTTTTATATGTAATTTTTTTTTTTTTAAGTCTGACAACTTCTTCAAGAGTCTAGCCTCTTCCACTTCAGAGACAGGCACAAACTTCTGTGTCTGCCAGATTCCAGAGGCTCTGGTCAAGTTCTCTCCTAAGATTTAGATAAAATGTATATAATTGAGAGCTAAATAGAGAATTAGATGAGGTATAAATAGTAGCCAAATATGAATAATCATTGAGTAGTGAAACATTTTTTTTACTTCTGTTTGCATTACTGAATATATTTTCAAGTAATATTTTAATTGAGCATGTTTTCATTTTTACATGAGAGATATTAAACAACTTTTTAAACAAATGTCATATTTACATCAGAGATGGGACAAATTTAATATTAAATAATTATACTATTTACCAATCTTTAGCTCTTTAATTCAAATTCTAAGCATTCTAATTTTGACACTTAATTTTTTCCCAATTACTATTATCCCCAAGAATTTTTTCAAAAGCTTAGCCTTCCTTAGTCCTGTATAAAGTATAGTTTCATTGATTTTCTTTGAATTCTTTACATAAAATCTTTAATTTTTATCTTAAAGCCATTTGGTCAAAACATAAGAGATTACAAAGGTTGATATCATCAAGATGGTTAATAGGTCATTCCTGATTTTAGCTCTCCTCATAAGAAGACCAACTAGCAACTATCCATAGATAAGACATCATTGTGAAAATCCCAAAATTCAGGAATGAGGTTGAAGTAACACTACCTTGGACAACAGACACTGAGAAGGACCATATTAGAAGAGCAAGAGGAGTGGCTACACTTTGACATCATTGCTTCTCCCACAGCCGAGTGCAACATCACAACAAAAGGGCCCACTATGCTTATGGTTTCTCTAATGGGAAAAAGAGAACCTAAAGTGGACATCAGCTTCTCCAGTATTGCAGGATCCTTCTGGAAATGGAACAAAGTGGGACATACTTCAAAATAATGCAAGCCATGTATGGGTATCCCACAGCAAACATCATACTTAATGGTGTAACTTTGAAACTTCTATTTCTAAGATCAGGAGCAAGACAAGGGTGCCTCCTCCCACCATTCTTATTAAACATAGTACTAGAAATCTTAACAAGGGTAACTAGTCAAGAAAAAGAAATAAAAGCCATCAAAATTTGAAAGGAAGAAGTAAAAATATTTCTGTTTGCACATGACAAAATATTATATGTAGAACTCTCTAAAGATTGCACCCAAAAATGTAGCAAATAACAAAATTCAATAAAGATGCAGGATACAAAATCAACATACAAAAATCATTTGTATTTCTATATACTACCAATGAACTATCTGAAAAGGAAATAAACAATCTCATTCACAATAACATCAAAACAAAAATATTTAGGAATAAATGTAACCAAGGAAGTGAAAGATTTGTACACTGAGAACTATAAGACATTGATTAAAGAAATTGAAGAGCCCTGGCTAGTGTGGCTCAGTGGATTGAGCACTGGACTGCAAACCAAAGGGTGGCTGATTCAATTCCCAGTCAGGGCACATGCCTGGGTTGCGGGCCAGGTCAGGCCCCTAGTAGGGGGTGCACGAGAGGCAACCACACATTGATATTTCTCTCCCTTTCTTTCTCCCTCCCTTCCCCTCTGTACATCTCTTAAAAAAAAGAAAAAACTATTTAAAATATAATTTAAAAAAATAATTTGAAGAAAATACAAATAAATAGAAAGATATTTTACTGTCATGGACTGGAAGAATTAATATTATTAAAATGTTCATATTACCCACAGCAATTTATAGATTAAATGCAATCCTTATCAAAATTCCAATGGCATTTTTTTCAGAGAAATAAAACAATCTTAAAATTTGTATAGAACCACAAAAGAAATCATAAATAGACAAAGAAATCTTGAGAAAGAAGAATGAAGCTGGAAGGATCACATTTCCTGGTTTCAAGCTATGCTATAAAGCTATGGTAATTAAAACGGTATGTTACTGGCATAAAAACAGGCACAAAGGCTAATGGAATGGATTTGGGAGCCCAGAAATAAATTTCTGCTTATATAGTCAACTATTATTTTACAAGGGAGTGTAGGATAAGAAGCCAAGAGTACTCAATATGGGCAAGATAGTCTTTCATCAACAATATTAGGAAAACTGTGTAGCTGCATACAAAATAATAAAACTGGACCAGTATGTTGCACTACTCACAAAATTTATCTCAAAATTGATGAAAGACTTAAATGTAATATCTGAAACTATAAAACTCTTCAAAGAACATTTAGGGAAAAAGCCTCTTGACATTGATCTTGGCAACAATTCTTTAGATTTGACTCCAAAAACACAAGCAAAAAAAGCAAAAATAAATGTGTCACTATGTACATATATCAAATTAGCACATCTTACCCATTACACTTACAAAATGTTATATGTCAATAATACCCCAATAAGGAAAAAATAAATACTACAAACTAAAGCTTAAAAGAATAAACAAAATTAAAAAACACATTGTTAAAAAGAAAGATTGTTACTGAATGGTAGAATACTATGCTATCTTAAATATTCCACTTTGGCATAAATAGCATATTGAGCTGAAGGCATTTGAAGAACAACAGATTCAGGAAGGGTTCTCTGACCTGCCTCTTTCTACCTAAAAGAAGTCATAAAATTTCTCTTGGGAATGGCTCCCTTCCTGTACTCAAAAGAGAATGTTCTTGTCACTAAAGACTGGGTATAGATACCAAAATAAATCTACACACACATACACACAAACTTTTAAAATAATTCTTATGTTCCATTAGTTTCCCTGTATTTTCTAGTCACTGTTCAACAATTTACCGCTCAAGCCTCTTTATCTTACCACATTCCTACAATTTATTTTTCTTTGCATAATAAAGTTATATAAACTTTATTCTTCACAGTTTTTTGGGCTGTTCATTTCTTCTTTTGAAGAATTCCATGTATAAATAGATATATTAAGTAAAATTTGCATACTTTCTTCTGTTTATTTATATGTTAGTTTAAAATTTGTAGGCCCAACCACAGAACCTAATACAGTAGAAGGAAGTTGCGTTCCCTAAAGTACAATGTGGGTTTTTAAAAAAATGGATAAAAACAATTTGTGACAAGTGCATAGTCAATGAATTTAATGATTTTGCATCTCTAAATATCATAGTCAAGAATAAATTAGTTTGACATTCCAATAGCTACTTTTTTCTTAAAGCCATAGATTATAATGATTTTATTCTCTACAAGTTATCTTTAAGAAAGTGGCATTTTCCTAAGTACCAATTTTATTATATTTAATGAGTGATTTTCTAGATAACAAGTACATTATATAGAAATTTGTAAAATACAGAGTGTCTGATAATTTATACCCAATGGTATAAATCAGAATAGTACAAACATTAGAAAATACTAAAAAATCTCAGAAATATTTTGTAGCAATTTTTTTTATATATCTTATCGGACAAGAAAAAAATAAACAAATGGGACTGTATCAAACTAAAACGTTTTTGCACAGCAAAAGGAATGGGAGAGCATATTTGTCAATACACCTGATAAAGGGTTAATATCCAAAATTTATAAAGAACTTACAAAACTCAATACCAAAAAAAAAAAAAAAAATACACCAGACAACCCAATTAGAAAATGGGCAAAGGACCTGAATAGACACTTCTCCAAAGAGGACATGTAAATGGCAAATAGACATATGAAAAGATGCTCAACATCACTAATCAGCAGAGAAATGCAAATTAAAACAACGAGATATCACTTCACACCTGTAAGAATGGTTGTCATCAATAAATCAACAAACACATGTTGGCAAGAATGTGGAGAAAGGGGAACCTTCGTGCACTATTGGTGGGAATGCAGATTGGTGTAGCCACTGTGGAAAGTACTATGGGGTTACCTCAAAAAATTAATAAGAGAACTAATTTATGATCCGGCAATTCTACTTCTGGGAATTTATTTACAGAAATCCAAGACATTAAAAAATATATACACTTCTCTGTTTTTTACAGTGTTATTTACAATTGCCAAGATTTGGAAGCTGCCTGTGTGTCCATCAGTAGATAAGTGAATAAAACAGCTATGGTAAATTTACACAATAGAATACTACTGAGCTGTAAAAAAGAAGATTTTACCCTTTCTGACAACATGGGTGGACCTAGAGAACACGTTAAGTGAAATAAGCCAGTCAGAGAAAGGGAAATATGATTTGATTTCACTCATATGTGGAATCTAATGAACAAACTGAAGTAACAAGCAAAATAGAGGCAGACTCATAGAAAAGAGCAGCTGATGGCTATGGGGCGGGGGGTTGTAGGGGAAGGGATTGAGCAAAAAAGGAATAAAAAAGAAAAAGAACTCATCAATGTGGACAACAGTGTGGTGATTGCAGGGGCCAAGAGAGTGGATAGAAGACGCCATGGGAGGATAAATAGGGATGGCAAAATATAAAATAAAATTAATTAATTAAAAAAGACATCAATAATGATCTATATATATTGCTTTGAGAAAGAAGACATTTTATTCCAAAACCAAAGTAATAATTCAAAAACATATGTTTAGGTATTATTTATTTTTAAAGATAAAATTTACTTTTTCCTTTAGAAAGTTTTAACTTTAAGCACTATGAATTACTCTTTTCAAAAATGGGCTCCCATTTATGTCATTATTCAAGTAGTGTTCATGTGCTAAAGTCATTTGTTCCCTTATGGAAGGTTTTTACTCTAGGACATAGCTTTCAAATGGCAAATGGCAAAATCAGTTATGAGATATTTTAGCGTAATAAATGTTAATGTTCAGTAATGTTGAAAAACAACACATTTTTACCTCTGGAATTAAATTACCATAGTTCTTAGGTCAGTTCTAATAAATTTCTTTCATATGTTTAGGCTTAGTCATTTAATAGTATTATAAAGTTCAACAAAGACACTTTAGCTACTCTTCCAAATCTGAACTAATATTTGAATAGTTTTTCACTTGTTGGAAATGCTATCCTTTTCCCATCGATTACTTTGGCATATTTGTTAACTCTGTATTCTTTTCCATTGATTGACCTATCTATCCTTATGCCTAAAACACCATCTTGATTATTACGTCTTTATACCCTTTCTTAAAACCAGAGAGTGTGAGTTCATCTATTTAATTTAATTGTTTTGGCTATGCCGGGTCATTTGTTTTCCCACATATCTTTAAAAATCAGCTTGTCAATTTCTATTAAAAGCCCACTGAAATTTTGGTTGTGGGTGTGAAAAATCCATAAATCATTTTAGGGAAAACTGATATCTGAAAAATATTGAGTCTTCTTGTTTATGAACAATACAATATATTGATCAATCTTGGAGTTCTCCTTCAATTTTATTTTAGCAGTTGTTTTAGTTTATATGTTGTTAAAATTATAATTAGATATTTAATATTTTGATGATATGGTAAACATTCTTATTTAATTTTAAACTGCAAATGTTCTTTATATATGTATATATAATTGATTTTTATTTTGTTCTTTTATACAAAGACCTTGTTTATCTCATAAATTAATTCTTGTAGCTCCTTGGAGTTTCCTTAGGATTCTCATGACATTTGAATATAAATAGAACTTGATTTATTATCAAAATGTATGCATTTTATTTATTTTTTAATACTCTATGCACTGGCTACAACCTCAAATGCTACATTGATAGATGTATGTGAATAGTTATCTTGACTTGTTTTCAATCTTATGAGGAAATAATTCAACCTTTTACCATGAAATAAAATAATAGTTTTAGGGGTTTTTTTATGCATTTCGTTGGATGTTCCTTTTAATTGATAAATTCATCCACTTAAGCATTATTTATTGTTGTTTTCACACTATGATGACACAACAAGAAGTCATAATAACAGACTACAAAGCCTAAATTATTTCCCATCTCAAGCTGTTTACAGACAAATTTGCTGACAATTGTCTTAAATTATTTATTTTAAATTTTGTTTGGTTTGCTTCTGATATTCATATTGTAATATAAATTTTTCCCTTTGAGTACTGTTTAACCTGCACCACACATGTTTTTAAATGTTATGTTTTATTTTTATTTCAAAATACTTTAAAAATTTTCCTTTGATTTCAAAATATCCCACAAGATATTTAGGATTTTTTTCTGTTTAATTTATAAGTGTCTAGGGATTTTCCAGATACCTTCCTGTCATTGATTTCTAATTTATTTTCACTGTGGTGAGACATGCTCTGTTTGATTTCAGTTCTTTTAAATTAAATATATTTACTTTCTTGTGCATGGTGTGGCCTATTTTGTTAAATGTTTCATGCATACTTGAAAATGATGTGTGTTCTGCTACTGTAGGTTGTAGTGTCCTATTGCTGTCATGTCGTCCCTTTGATTGATGTGATTTTTTCTATTTGTATTATAGAAATATATATTTATTATATATTTATTTTCTATTTATTATATATAGTTTTATCAGTTACTGAGAGAAAGACACGGAAAACTCTAACAACAATTCTGGTTTTCTCTATTTCTCCCTTCATTACTATTAGTGTGTTCTTCATATTTTGCGGTTCTCTTATGAGGTTCATATACATGAAGTACTGCTATTCTTTCTTAATTTACTTATTTTTCATTATGAAATGTCCTTTTTAATTTCAAGTAATGTTCTCTTTATGTACTTTTAAAGTGTGTTTCTTATATTCAATCTTACAATCTCTGCCTTTTTATTAGACATGCTTTGACCATTTACATTTAATGCAAATATCAATATGTTCAGGTTTATAGCAATCATCCTGTAATTTGTTTTATATTTATTGCTTCTGTTTTTTATTCTTTCTCTTCTTTTTCCTGTCCTTTTTTCATATTGAATGTTTTTTAAAAGTTCTCTCCTATTCACTAATTATCCATAACTCTTCTGGTTTATTGGTTGTTTTAAATTTAAAATGTATCTGTTCACCTCATGGCAGACTATCTTGAAATAATATACTCTTATGACTAATGTATATATTACATCCTTAGAAAAAGATGTTCAATACCCATTTTCCTTTGTGCTACTGTTTCCACGTAACCTTTTTTAAAATGTGCCATCAACCTCACAATACATTGTTTATATTTTTGAATTAAATACTAAATTATCTTTAAAAATTAAAAAAATATAAATAATGTTTTATTTTTACCCACATATTTATAATTTCTGGTGCTTTTTATTCTTTTGTGGAGACCCAGAATTTCATGTGGTATATTTTTTTCTGATGATAGTATTTCTTTTAATATTTCTTTTTGTTTTGGTAATCTGATGATAAATTCTCTTCTTTCTCTTTTTCTAGAAAAGTTCCACTTTATTTTTTAAGAATATTTCTGTTGCCAGCTATATTATTCTAAATTACCAGGTGTTCTTTCATTACTTTAAAATGTTTTCCATTATCATCTGAATTTCATTATCTATTGTGTAAAGTCCCAATCACTCTTTGTTTCTTTGTACATTATATGTCTACTTTCCATGCTGCTAATTTTCAGAAATGTACCCTTAAAATACCCTGATGTGTGTTATGTATTTGTAGGTCATTGAACTTTTAGAATCTTTGAGTTTATAGTTTTTATTTTTAATGAAATTGGGACATTCTCCAGCTATTATTTATTAAGATATTTTTTTTACTCCCTTGTATGATGGACTGTAGTTATATTATTTTACTTTATATTGAATTAATCTATAGATCCAGTGACACAATTCATTTTTTAAACTCTTTTCCTTTTTTTCCCCCCATTTTGGATAGATTACATTTCTATGCTTTCAAGTTCATTGAGTATATTGATTATTCTATGTTTTTTTCTTTTTGCAATGTCTAATTAACTCTTAGTCCCATCCAGTAAATTTTTAATGTTAGATAGTTTAGTTTTTGTATAGAGAAATTTTGGAGAGGTCTTTTTTATACATTCTATTTTTACTCATTTTATTTCTATTTTATTTTAAATAAGTGTATATAACAATAATAGATCTTTTAGCATATTTGTTATATAAATTTTAAATTTCTATGATTTCTGAGTCTATTTTTGTTAATAAATTTTATCTTGATTATAAGGGGGCACCTGAAAAAACCCAAAATTATCTTCTGGAGGGTGGCTCTCTTGCAGTATAGGCTTCCCCCACTAGGTAAGGGTTCTAGGAAACCACTTATATCAGTGAATCAGCTAGCATTGTAGGAAGCTGCATTTTGCTTCAGTGAATTTTTTGGAAGACTCTTTCAAAGCATTTGCCCATATCATGATGGGTGATTTATGAGCGCGCCGGCCCACACCACACTGAGTGTTCATCAGTTTTTGACCAAAAATGGCATGGCCTCCGTGCCCCACCCTCGTATTCACCAGATCTCGGCTTGAGTGATATTTTTGTTTGTTTGCTTCCCCAGGTGAAAAAAGTCCTCAAAGGGGAACATTTTGCCAATGTGGAAGAGGTAAAATAAAAAAATGGCAGAAGCACCGAAAGGCATCCAAAGTGACAAGTTCAAAAACTGTTTTGAGCAGTGGAAGAAATGTCTCCGTAGGTGTATTGCATCAAATAAAGAGTACATTGGAGATGACTGAAGTTTAGACATGGAAGAATAAATACACAGCTTTTTATAAGTAAATTCTAGGATATTTTGTGTCCCCCCCTCCTATGTGTCAGAATTTCTGGCTGTTTGGCTTATGTAGTAATTTTGATTTGATGTTGAAAGCTGTAATTTTGTTATTATTCCTTTAAATTGCATTGGAATTACAAAAAGTTGCCCTAAAATTAATATTTTTGATTAATTTTATCCCTGTTTGTTTTTAGGCTTTGCTAGGATAGAAGTACAAGAGTATTCACTCTGGAGAAAGTTCAGCATGTACTAGGGCATCTCTTGTATCTCCACTGAATGATATGGGTTATAATTGAAGAGCCTCTATTGTGGTGGGTTGGGGCTTGAGCATCTGTCTACTCTGTGCAAGGCCTTGAAATTATGATGCTTACAAATCCCTGCTCTTTTTCGCTCTGCCTCAGAATTTTACTCTATGCATGCACAGCCTAGGGCTCAGCAAACACTCAAGAATATCTAAATAGATTTCCAGAGTACTTTGTCAATGTAACTTCCTCCTCTCCAGAATTCTGGCTTATACTTTTGGTTTATACAGATTCCCAAAAATCTGATCTCCATTTGTAGTTTCCCTCCTGTCTTAATGATCTGGAAATTATCTCCAGACAATGAAATAGGGAAATGCATATTTCATATGATTTATGTTCCATCTTTCAAGGATCACAAACTTGCACTCTGTATTTGCCCAATGTCTATAAATGCCTTCATGTACTTTATCTAGTTGTTTATGGTGGAAGGCCTGTCCTTGTTCCTCCTTCATGGATACTAGCAGGAATTTGTTATGTAAAGTTGATATAAGAATCAATCAAAATTTAAATTAAAAGCCTATATTAGAGTTAAAATCTATAGAATCTCAATTTTACCAATGGAGACAAGGTTTGAGGTAATGATAAAACATGGGCTTTATAATCTCATACATCTGGATTTGAATGTTGGCTGTGTTACAAAGAGCAAGTTACTTAATCATTTCACTTTGAATTTCCTAGACTATAAAACATTATTATAAAACTTACCTCATACCAGTATTGTGAGGATTTACTGAGGTATTAGGCTTACATCTTAGCTTGTCCTTACCTCTAGATTTGATGTATGGAATCAAAGAAAATAAAAATTTAATCTAAAAGTTTTATACTTACATTTTTTTCATCACAATTTGGGCAATTAAATTTATTTAAATTATTAAAAGACTCATTCTCAAGTATAAATGAAAAGAAAGCACATTGATGTTTGTGATAAGTCTAATTTTACTTATTATGTCCTCTACAAGATTCAATAATAGATTAAGCACAAATACCCAAGCAGATGGCTGTCAGCCACAAGGCAGAGTGCTTTCATCTCCTATTAGCTACATGTGTATCTAAACTCAATATTCCCATTACATATTGTCTAAGTAGAAATTTATTTTTAATCCAATATGCTGTCATTTGCCTTCAAAGAGATTAGCTTGTTTTTACAATTATAGAATTTCTTTGTTTTAACTATAGATTTTACTTTGTTTTAACTATGATAGGCTCTGTCTTTTTAGCCATATTTTGATAGGAATGACAAAGGTGGTCAGCAAAAATACATCATAGAAAAAAATAAAGTGCAATCCTAAAAATGTCCCCTTCCAATTTGGCTGCAAATATTGCAGCTTTACTCTGTTCTCCTCCCTTCCCATTTTGGGGAGAAGAGTTGGAGGATGTGACTGTTATCATCCAAGAGGAAACTGTTATTAACCAGAAAAATACACACACACACACACACACACACACACGTATATGTTGTATATATACATATGTGTATATATCACATATACATATATTTAAACACACTTTATATATAGACACACCTTAAACATATTCCAAGAGACCCAAGTAAGATATTTATGATAAAAGAAAGTCAGAGAACCTTTGTTAGCTAAGGATAAGTTCATTTTTAAGCAAGTTGTCATCTGCCTACCACATGCCAGGTATGTTATATGTTCTGGACATATAGTAGTGAAAAAAAAACCTTTGCCATCGTGAAGATTAATCATTAAACTACCACACAGTGTTTATGTTATGAGTATTTTTTAAATATTAAAAACTCAGAACAATTCTATGAGATAAGTAGCCTTATTATTTTCACAAAAACAGAAGCATGGAGGTATTATTGATTTTCCCCAAACTCCCACAGTTAGTAACAGGCAGAGCCATAATTAAAAGATAGCACATCAGATCTCAAAGCTCATACTCTTATGTGTGCCTGTGGCAGGGGGGAGATACAGATAAAACAGAGAGAGAGAGAGAGACTGAGAGAGAGAAAGAGATTAAATTAAATATAAAGGAATAAAATATTTAGTATATTAGATTGTTGTTCATGTTATAGAGTAAGATAAAGAAAGGAAGTAAAATAAGGGGCAGTGTGGATGCAGAATTGTTTGAAACAGAATTATCAAGAAAGGCTTCACAGAGAAATTGGCATTAGAAATTGGTAAATCTGTTGAATATATATCTATCTACACCTATATCTATATATCTGTCTATATCAATCTATATATCTGTATATATATTTAAGGTATGTCTATATATAAAGTGTGTTTATATATGTGTATATGTGACCTATATATTCGTTTTTGTTAAAATACATGAAGAAGTTCTAAAATGTTAAGTAAATACACAAATTAGAGTAGGACATTTGCTCAACTTGCAAAATTATGTTTAATTATAACCACATCTGTCCATCAACATTAATTCAAACTAAACAATCCAAAATATTTAAAGAAGTGTTAGTACTAGAAAACTTTAGTGACTTAAAATGGGAGGTAACAGCCCATTTTCTTAAGTTTCTGGATGATTACTAATTCATTCTTTGGTTATCAACTTTGGTCATAAAATTGAATATGATTAATCACTAAGACGTGTGCACTAATGATGATTAATTGCACTGATTAAACACAACTGCTAAACCCTGCAATGATTCAGCTTGTCATTGGTGGGGAAAAAAACCCAACTCACTCTAAATGCAATAGTAAACTTATTTTATATAGACATAACATTTTTTTTCTGGGTTTTAATTACACTGAGTATACTTGCATAGATCATTAAATAACTTACTAACAATGACTAATACTTAATATGGCTTGTTACAAATATGTCACAATGAAGGCCAAAAGCATTGTAATTTGGTGTAATGTATAATAAGTTTTGTAAGAAAAGAGTTACTCATCGTATCATAAGAAACTTTATTCAGGCCTGTTCTCTATACCTAATATGTTATACAATGGAGTCATTCATTTTGTTATAAGTCAATTAGTTTGAGGAAATCTAACCATGACTTTAAAACACATAAAGAAAAAAATTTTAATGTTTTTGATAGTATGATCTTTCAAATGAAAAACATCATCAACGCTGGAGAAGAAAGATCAATGAGTAAACAGAATTAACAACAAAATTTCTCAACCTCAGCACTGCTGACATTTTGGTGGATGACTTTTCGTTTCAAAGGATTGTCCTAGGCATTTTGAGATATTTAACATCATTTCTGTCCTTTACCCACTAGATGCCAATAGAATCCTCTCATCCTGGCCTGGTTGTGACAACCGAATATCTGTCTAGACCTTGCCAAATGTCCCTGAGGGGCAAAAATAACCCCTGGTTAACAACCTCTGGCATCTAAAACGTCCTCTTGCAGTAATCGTTATGTTGATAATAATACATAGCGGAGCACAAATTTATTTATTGAATGAAAATTATATAGCAATTGATTTGATAAATGTTAAAAATATATCATCTTAATTTATCTCATGTACTCTAAGAGGAAGCACTGTAATTATGCTCATTTTAGAGATGAGGGAACTGAGCTCCAAGTGATTGAATTGCTTGTCCAAAGCCATGTGGTCAGTAAATTGCAAAGAAAGCATATGAATTCAGCCTGATTTATAAATGTCTGAATTTCAGGGATTACACCCTTAACTACTTTTCTACACTGCCCTCATTTCCTTAAAGCTTAAATTAGAAATGTCTTCAACAAATTTAAAAATCAAAATGTAAAAAGAAATTTATAGCCAATACAAAGGGTTTAGGCTTTTACATACCCAGGTAAAAACTACGGTGGCATTCGGAATCTAAAAAGCACACATTTTACCTCATCTCATCATTCATTAATAGCTGCTGGGGAAAGGGTTTCACTGCTGATGGGGTTGGCTGACAGATCTAAAGAGGAGGAGGGCATGGGCAGGAGCACTTCTCAAGAGGCTGCAAAGCTTTAAGGATTGGGGCAAGTGCCAGAAAGGAAAGAAAAACTGAGCTGAGTGAAAAAATTTTAAAAAGGCCTCTCTATAGAGAGCATGTTAAACCTGCCAAATCAATAGAATACAATAGAGACATCTGCCAGTTTCTCTGTTAACCAGGATATTAGATTGATGAATTAAAAACAAAAATAAAATAAAAAGCCAAATATCATTATAATTTTTATATTAATGGGCTTTTAGGATTACAGGACAAATTCAGATGCCATCAGCCAGGTAGAAGAACTCTTGAACAAGTATATCTCATATTTTTCACTGCCATCAAACATTTAACATGGCAGCATTTTCTTATGATTTTCTTATTTCACTCACTCTTTGATTAGGGGCAGTTTCCAGTTAAAAACTTTATTTAAAAAGTAGCTTGTAACACACTTGTAAAATTAATTATTTCATTGATATAATGCATGCATTTGCTAATGCATTTCTTATGTGAATCAACAAATAGCAGGTACCAGGGATGAATGTGGATTATATTGTACTAAAATCAAATCAAATGAAAACAAAGAAATAACCTTATCACCATACTAATATTTTCTATATCTAAAGCAGGAACGGGGCTAATTTCTGACCAACACCACTGAAATAGGTTGACAGATCAAAGTGGAAACAAAACAGGAAAAGTGTGCTGGAATGGAATTTCTATTCCAGTATAACAAACTACCACAAATATAGTAGCTTAAGATAGCACATGTTTACTATCTCAGTTTCTATGGGTCAAGGGTAAACTGTAATCCAGTACTGCATTCTCATCAGGGACTTAACTGGAGAAAAATTCACTTCCAAACCCTCCTAGGTTGTTGGCAGCATTAGTTTCCTTAGAGTTTCAGAACTGATGATCTCATTTTCTTGATAGCCTTTCACCAGGGACAGCTTTCAGACCTTCCTTGCATTTCCTTGACACAGGGCCCTCTCCATAGACTCCCTCACAAGATGACAGCTTATTCCTCTGAAAACAGAAAAAGAACTCTTTCTGACATGCTTGCATATAAATACATACTTACTTGCATACTTCTACAGAGAGGTACATGCTTACATATATAGGTATGTGTGTATGTGTGTATCTATACAAGAATAGTTGTAGACAAAGGTATAAATAAGTGTGCATGTGTCATCGTGGGAGTGACATCTCAATCTCAGCACCTTTGCCATGTTAGGGGATTGAATGGTGTATAAACTTAAGCGTCATCCTAGGTTCTGCCCACTGCAACTACTTTGAAAAGCATCAGTTCATAATAACCTGGGCCAAGTACACAATTTTTACCTTGATAGGTTTAAACTTGAAAAAGCAAACAAATAAAACACCAAGAAACCCCTACAAAATTAGAAGAAATTTTTACTTTTCATAAAAAGTATATTTTAGTTTTCTATAGGATAGAATTTCCTAAGTACTATAAAACATTAGCATCTGTTTGAGAATAAACCTCTTCTTTACTGGGAATCAGACATTTCTGGCAACGCTGACAAGTGATAATGTGACATTTCCAGGTCTCTTTGCATGAGAGAGAAATATTCTTGGAAAGATGTTTTGCAAAATTCTTCTCTCCAATCCTCCTTCAACTAACATAGTTTATATGACAGTCACAGATATGTCATCAAATCTAAGAATTACTTCATGTTCCCTCTAAAAAGAAAAACATATACTTAAACTAGCATACATAACTCCTCAATTTAAGAAAAAGGTTTACTTATTAATAAAACTCTTTCAGAATTAGCTTAACTAGATTTTTTAATCACTTTTTGACAATTAAAATAGAAAAAACATAAGTAAAATATTGGTTAAGATGGTCCTAATATCTATTTATTTTTAGAATCTGGCTCTTAAATCGCCTATCAACTCAAAGCTAGTGATAACAGCTTTGACCAAAGACTGCAGTGCCCTACAGGATACCAAGAGAAATGGTAATGCAGCATATATCCACAGAATATTTTACTCTTGTCTCTAAGTCAAAGATACCCATATCAAGTCAATTAATTATTTTTTCATCTTGGAACAAAAAGAATCTCTGAGTTTTATATGTAAAATGTGGCTGTGTTTCTTCCCTGGGGGGACATAACAAATTGCCACAAATTTGGTGGATTATAATGGGAATTCATTCTCTCACCATTCCTGAGGCTAGATACCCGAAATCAAAATATAGGGAAGGTTGACTCCTTCTGAAGGATCTGAGGGATAATCCAATCCATGCCTCCCTCCCAGCATCTGGTGGATGCAGGAAATCCCTGGACTTCCCTGGCATGTAGACGTATCTTCCAATTTCTGCCTCCATGTTCACTTTGATCTTACCCTCTGTATCTCAATATCCCTCTCCTTTCTCTTTTAAGGACCCCAGTCATAAAATTTAAGGCCCACCTTAAGTCCAAGAGGATTTCATCTCAAGATCCTTGACTTCATTATATCTGCAAATAACATATTTCCAAATAAGGTTACATTCATCAGTACCAAGGGCTAAGACTTGGACGTATCTCTTTGAGAAACACTATCAAACCCATTGTAGGAGCCCATTATAGTGGTGACATTGAATAGTTGCTGTGCATGAACATAAGTACATTCTAAATCTAAAGAGCTAAAATAATATAAAAATATTATTTTTGCATTTTAAAATTAGATGTCTTGAAGATACATGCATTGATTAACTACTATTATTTGATCATTTAGTTTCAATTCTCATACCAAATTTATATTTTGCATAACAAACAGTATTTTATGGAAGCAAATCATGAATCAGAAGACCTGGAGTTCCATGCTATTATTTTAAATGCAGCCAACAAGAAAAGCATTAAATTTTGCATATTAGAAATATAAACATTAGCCTTCTTAGAGATATGAATGACAGATAACATCATATTTTGAATTTGGCCATTCTTCCATTTCAATGAAAACGTGTAAAAATTTGATGAATTGTATTGGTTACTGACAAAGAAGAGCATTAAAAATTAATCTCCTTCATTTAACATTTACATTTATTTCCTCAAACTTAGTCATATTATTACTGAGTGCTTTATAGTAAATATAGACACAGAGAAAACTTCCTATGGGTTCAAAATTAATTTCAATACTCTGACTCGTATTTTCAAAGATATTCTAGTTAAACATACAAAGATGGACTCTAATAGTTTCTCTTTTTTCAAAGATCAGTGATTTCATATATATTCTTAATTTTTAGGTCTTAACTATCAGAGAAAATCATACACTGGAAATGGTAATCATATTATTAAAATTATTGAAGAAAATTCCATTTAAGTAGAAAACAATAATACATTAATTACTTCTTATAAATATGGTCTTGATACACACATGCTTATAGGAATATCTGTATTTGAAAGTTAACAAACATGTTCGAATATGTGTGTGTGCACATGCAGAGTTTTTGATGCTGAGGATATATGTCTCTATTTCAAGGTTTGTTGGTACCAGAAAGCCATTAGCCCAGAAAGAACTGCATTAAAGTGACCACCAATAATCTTCTGAAATAAAAATATGACATTAATATTAAACCAGAATATTCGTGATTACCTATGGAAGCAAATTTCTTTTTAAATAGCTATCTTCTTGACATATCACCAGGCTAAACCAGGTTATGAGCAGTAATTAGAGACACTGTATTGAATTCTTCACTGGATTAAGGGATTAAAGCAAAGGTTATGTTATTTAGAAATATGTTAAATCCAGTTGGTTTTAGGATTATAGAGATATACTTCAATATAAAAATATCTCATTTTGATATGATTTGAACTCCTTTGTTTATTCTGAGATATTTTTATAATAAGAAAAAAAATTATTTAGTTCTTTGGGAAATATTTATTAAGTAATGACTACATTCTATGGACTAAGTAGGAAACAGCCTCGCCCAAGACCTCACGTCCTGGTGCTCATGTCTTTATGTACTCGCCTCCACCGAGTGTGGCCTGGGTGCAGTGACTCACTTCTGATTCACGGAATAAGCCTCAGTGAAGGGATGTCATTTCTGAGATTAGGTTACAAAAGGACTGTGACTTCTGTCTTGTTCACTGCCTCTTGCCCTCTCTCTTGCTTGCTCCGATGGAAGCCATGTGTCATGCGTAAGCTGCCTTATGCAAAGATTCACATGGCAAAGAACTGATGGAGACCTCCAGGCAACAACTGTTGAAAAGCTGGTGTCCCCTGTCCACCAGCTTGTAAGGTACTGGCTCCTGCAAACAACAGGTGAGTGAGTTGGAAGTCAGACCCTTCCTCAAATGAGAGCCTTGACATAACTGTAGCCCGAGCCGATACCTTGATTGCTTCACTCTAAGAAATCCTGAGCAGTAGGACCCAGCTAAGCTGATGCACAGGAATTGTAAGATAATAAATGTGTGATGTTTTAAGCTGCTTAAGTTTTTTCTTTGTTTTTTTTTAAGGTTTTATTTATTTATTTTTAGAGAGGAGAAGAGAAGGTAAAAAGGGAGGGAGAGAAACAGCAATGTGTGGCTGCATCTCGCGCTCCTGCTGTGGACCCGGCCCGCACAACCCAGGCATGTGCCCTACACTGGGAATGGAATCAGTGACCCTTTGGTTCATAGGCCTTCACACAATCCCCTGAGCCACACCAGGTGGGGCTTAAGCTGCTACGTATTTTATGCAGCCAAATTTGTTATGCAGTAATAGATATTTAATACACTACTAGTACATAGTAGTAGGAAAATCAGAAACAACACGTGTAAGGAATATAGGAAGCAGATAAAGTGTAACACCTCAATTTAGTCCTTTAAAGTTGGGATGGATGTGGATGAGAGCATTTTGATGGAAGAGTGTGTGTGTTTATGTGTGTGCCCACACTATATTTTTTACACTTGATGTAAAATATATGACTTTTTACTTTCCTGAAGCATGTGATATTTGCCTCATAACTTTAAAGGCACAGAGAATAACATTCTGAGCCCTGGTTAAATAAGAGATTCTACCACATAAAATTTCTATAGCCTCTTTGACATAAAATGGTTAGGTCTTAATTTTAAATATACTTTAGTATTTTATCTTCTCTCCCTGCAATATACTCTTTCAATTTTAAAGTGGACTGCAGCGGTGACAATTACAAACTACAAATGAGGCGAAAGAAAGATTGTAGCTGGGTAAACAATTTAAGAAACAACCCGCTGTGTAACTTATTTGGACTCTGACATTGACTTGAACAAAATCAATTATTTGTGAAAAATTATTTGATATAAATTATTTCTCATGCCTTGTCTTATTTTTGCAAATAGAGATATAGCATTGATTGTGTCACATTAATCAAGCATATATACCTGTTTTAGAAATATGAATCAGTATCAATCAAGAACTACATTTGTTATATACATTGACAGTTTAAAACATGTAGTTGGAATGAATTTAAAATACAGAGAAAGTGTAAGTCAGAGTGACTTGCCTCCTCTAAAACGTTTTTAGAATAGCTCCATCCAGAAAAACTAGCTTCATTTTGTCCATTACTGAGAGGTAAAGCTTGGAGGAAATTATTTGTTTATACATTTTAGCTGAGGCTGATAATATTTTCTTCCTTTACAATCATATAAACTTTTGAATATATATACATCTATACATCTTTTGTTGTTGACTGTTGTGGAAAAACATATTTTACAAGTAAGACACTTCCTTTTTCTAGATCAAATATAACCCCTTGTAAGATATTGCTTCTTGCAGGTGGAGTTAGACATTTCTTTGTTTATATTTATGACATATATTATAATATTTTTTATTCCTTCTCCAAAAGAGAAAACAGAGGATTGAATATACTTGATTCTGTATTCAAAATACATGGATGGCTCAGTCTCAACAGAATGAGAGTTAAGTATGCTTTTGGGGAACAAATATCTCTTCACACTGTTACTTGGTAGCATATTAGTGAAAAATCACTGGAGTCCTGGCTGGATGGCTCACTTGGTGGGAGTATCCTCCTGTACACCAAAAGGTTGTGGGTTTGATCCCAGGTCAAGGCATATCCTAGGTTGTGGGGTTCGATTCCCAGTCAGGGTGCATAAGGGAGACAACCAACCGATGTTTCTCGTTCATACTTCTCTCTCTTCAAATCAATAAACACATCCTTGGATGAGGATTAAAAAAAATCATTAAAGATTTGCTGTAATAATAGATCTTTAAGGAAAAAATACCATAAAAAATAAGAAAATAACCCATTTATTTTGTATTTCTTGAGGTAGAAGATGTGAAAAGTGTATATAATGTGTCTTCACTCTTGTTCTAATCTACAATCTGTATTTAGTTTCAGGAAAGAAATAAGGCATAATTCTCAGACAACTTAACATCAAGTTTTATTGGGTATTGCATTGAAGAATTCTCCTCTCTCCCAAATAAAAGCAAAGAAATATATAACAACAGAAAAACAAGTTAATTTACCAGAAAGGTTCACATACTCTTACCTTTTCCTTAAAAACTATAGTTTTGTTTTCTTTTAATGGACTTCCACATGTTTTAAAGATTGTTGAATTCATTATGTATTTCCAGGTAATTATATATTTTGTGAACACTGGCTAAGTACTCAGTGGAAGGAAAAAGGAAATGGAAAAAATATATTTTGTACTTGTTACCCACATATTTGTGGGTCAATCTACTTGAGTTTCTTAATACATGATTCTTCCTTCACTAAAGTAATACAGACATTATTAGACCTATAAGGTATTATATTTCCTACTTTCAGTAATTTATTTCATACAAGTTGTTGCTCAATAGAATATGTTCAGCTACAAATATGCTCCATAGGAAATTCAATTCTAAATTGCTATTTCAATTAGTGAACTAGAGTCTACCTTCAAAAATCAAATCCATTAAAAATAATAAACATTAGAACATTATTTGTAATTTTTAATGATAATTATAATAGGTTGTAAAGATAATTCTAAAAGAGGGACTCAAATATTTCTGAATGATGTTAATATCTTAATTATGTAGATATCCAAGTCGACTCTTTAGCAATGACTATTTCGATCTATAAATTCCAGTGTATATTATCTTATTTCTGTGATTCCTCAAGACCATGTTCCTTTAATTTGTATTTGAAGGCCACCATAACTGAATTAATTTTCATTGCTCTTAACTATATTTATGCTTCCAGATGGAATAGTTTTTGCTAATGGATAAGCAAATTATTAGAAAAGTCAACAAAATAAAAAATAGCTATCTTAAAAATTGCCAGAAAAGCTGTGAAATTAATTTAAGAACTGATACATACTTTGCCACTTGGGTACATTAATTATAAAGAAATATACATATTGAAGTTACTGGTAAAATAAGCACATCAAGAAATATTTAAATAACCAGTATTTAAATAATTTTAACAGTTGATACTAGCCAATAAAGGTGGTAAGAAAAAAATGACCATTGCTGTGTATATATACTTTTTTACTTATGTGAAAGAAAGACATAATTGTTTTTGATTATGGGTGTTTGTATGGATTGGCTAACTACAGTCTCTATGCCAAACTAATTCCCTTAATTGATACTAATTGAAGCAGTTAGCAATCAATGTTACATTTAATACTAAAAAAACCCCCAGCAATATGGTGACTACTGATGTAATATAGTCTTCCTGGTAAATTGTCATTTATTCTTACTAAATGCTATCCTTTTAAACAGTAAATTCCTCCTTTTTGCTAGTGTTATCAATAGCTTTCATTCACTTTTTGGGGGAAGGAAATTTTGTTTTCTCTTATAAACAAAATTCAATAAAAGAGGGTTTATGTAGACTATTTGAAACATACATGTTTTTCAAGCACTGCTCCTCAAGTATTAATATGTATAAAATTCACATAAGGAACTTGTAAAAATGAAATTCTGATTAAATAATTTTGGGATGTGGTCTGCGATTCTACATTTTTAACAAGCTCCCATTTATTGTGGATGCTGCTGGTTGATAAGCAAGGTTTTAAAAAAATAAGAGTGAAAAAAAGTGAAAGATTAAAAAGTAGTTTTCCAGTTATTAAAATATTCATGGGAATATAAAGTATAGTATAGGGGATATAGTCAATAACACTAATGACTTTTTATGGTGTCACAGGGGTACTAGACTTATTGGGGTGATCACTTTGTAGGGTATACAAATGTCTAATCACTATGTTGTACATCTAAAACTAATACAATATTGTATGTCAACTGTAATTGATAATAAATATTTAAAAAAGCCATTCTGTCCTCTTTTGGGGGATTTATTAGTATAGAGATCTATATGTTACACTATGGCTAGTAAGTTGAGAGGCATCCAACCTGTGGGCTGAATGGGGCCCAACACAAAATCACAAATTTACTTATAACCTTTTTATTTTGCTCATCAGTTTTTGTTAGTGTTTGTGTATTTAATGTGTGGCCCTAGACAGCTCTTCTTCTTCCAGTGTGTCCCAGAGACACCAAAAGGTTGGTCACTCCTGGCAGATACTAATAATGAAACTGTGTATTTTCCCCAAAGGTGGTATCTAGGTACTATATTTGTTATTTTCTCTCGTAGAATTAGTTCTTATTTTTAAATCCGTTGGCTAGTGAAATTCTTCTCTTTGAATCTGGATAAAGGAAAGCTTTTAAAATTCTCTTTTCTCTTCCAAGTTGCCTGTCCATCTCCATCCTAAGACTTTCATGGCAACTATGAGCTCTGTGCCATAGGGCAGCTCTGAAGCCTCCCTGTAAAGGCTGTAACAGGGGCTGTGCACGGTCCCTTCTAGAACCAACTGCTTTTCCCCATCACTTTCACCTGAATATGAGTGAATAGGTCATACAGGAATGGTACAGGTAAAGTTACTTGTCTTTAGTGTGGAACCTAAAAAGAGTGTCATATAATAATCTCCTTGAAGAAAAAGTCTGCACATTTCAAGAACTAAGAAAGTTTGGAGAATGTCTAACTGTCCTAAGAGTAGGAGAGTTTTTTCTGCTTGTATAGTCCAAGACCTTGAGAATATACTTGAAGAAGATTGCTCCCACAAAATTCTGTTTGAAAAGTTTTTACTCAGAACCTAAAATCTTAATTTGTAAATATGAATTCCACTTGGGAATTGCTGTTGATTGAAGAATCTAAAGTCTTTGCTACAATTATGAAATTTAGATGCTCATCTGAAGACTGATTTTGCAGATCGAGGTTTGCCAGTCCCTAACACTGGCAAGCCTGACACATAGGTAAAATCTAACACTACCACTTTGACTGAACTTTGTTCACCATACACTGGAGCCTGAACACCAGCAGTGAAACCAGATGGCAATACTCACTTATAGGAAGTTTACACAGATGATCCATAAATATATTTTATTAATTTTACATAACTGAATAAAAACATGAATTAAGTGAAATCTAATAGAGAACTGAGAAACCAATATATGCACATACCAGTTTGCAAACACTGGGGCAAAATAGGGCTTGACAAACTTTAAAATAATATTATTATTTTTATTTTTTTATTTTTTATTTTTTAGTTTGTAAGCAATACAGAAAAAGTGGAAGTAGACAGAAAGGAGGGATTGGCCCATGAATGTCATTTGGTGACCCATGATGTGCACAATGCATTCAGAGGTTCAATATTTGAATGTTCAATGATCAAAATATGTTGACAATAGTGCTGGATTTCAAAGGTTAGATAGGTTTTGAAAACAGAGTGTATGAAGGAAGTATTGTGCATAGTAGTAATAAATATTGTTATATCTGGAAACACAGGGAAAAAGAGTGAGACCCAAAAGAGATTTGTGCTTGGCCAGGTAGAATACTGAATCATAATGTTGAATATTACCAAGGAGCCTTTAGGTTTGTTTTGATCAAGGATATGCCCTGAAGAACACTTCAGGAGGAGGTCGGTCTGAAGGTGATGTGCAGAATGAGATGTTGTCATTGAATGTTGGATACCATTATTGAAGACTAGTGCAATCATCCAAGCATGAGAAAATGATCTAGAAAACTGGTAATAAAAGTATAGAGGAAGAGATAATAAAGACATTACCAGTATGAAAATAACTGACTCAGAGTCTTACCTAATAAGATATCTTAAGGACATGGAAAAGCATTTCAAACATATTTCTGAGGGTTTGAATTTGCGTATTAAAGAAATGATGGTACCATTGAGTCTGGCAGTGCAATCTGGAGGGATGAGTAATTTAAGAGGAAAAATTATACTTTTAATTAGGCTTACTTTGGAGGGTACTCGACCTAGGACTTCCAAATGAAAATACTCTACTGCCAGTTAAATATTACAAAGCCAGTATTTAGCAAACAGAGAGAAAAAGGAAAATTTCTGAGAGAGACTGGAGGAGTAATTAGACCTGTAGAAGTACTAAAACGTCATAGTCTCTCCAATGCTGGGGATGAGTTTGAGGGAGGCAGAGGAGGTCCCTTGCGGCAAATTTATATCTTATAAAGCAATGTTTTTGGCCCCAGGCATACAATTCCATTTTGAAGGTGCAAATAGCCATATTCTCACCCTTTGGAAATGTTCAATTTCTACTCAAACAGAAGCACTTGCTGTGTGAGTGACTGCATCTCACTGCGTGCTACTGTGAAGTCACAACAGAAGGTTGACAAAAGATTTTTCTAGTAAGTGTATTTTTTAGCTAAATGAAATACAAGCTTCATAAACTGAATGTTATAATCTCAAGAAGAATTTTGCTTCAGGCTCGTCTCCTCTCCCTCGGGCTGCGGAGATGTGTGCATGAGCCAATTTGCACCCCTTCACAACACTTTCATTCGTCTAAAATTACAACACCATTCTTATGCGATTTTTATGCACCCAAAGGAATTAAGCTCATCATTGTTATGACAGTAAAACCCTCTTAAGAAGTTGCTATGTCGGAAGTTTTCCCAAATGATTCATTCAGAATTTCATGCCCTACCTCAAAGTATGTAATTTCTCATTTCCATTTTTAAGATACTTAACATGTATTGTACTGGCGTTTTTAAAATATTTATATAAAAAGATTTTAGTAAGACTCAATTTATAAGATACTGACTACACTGTTTTCATCTAACAAGTTTTCTGTGTTCACAAATGAAATATGTGAAGGTAGGAGTTACAGATTACATGGTTATCCCCAGTGAGGATATAGTAAGGACTTTTATTTCTTGATTAATGCATGCTCAAGGTCTGCTGAATACATCTTATCAGAACACATCTATCTTTCACATATTTCATTTTGAATACAGATCATTGAAATAGCTACATTAAATCATCCAGATCAACTCAGAACACAGGATTTTTAATGAATTTGGGAGTTCTTTGTACATAGATTATGCATTCCTATCTCATTGTATAAATTGTTTCGTTTTTTTAAAGAAATAAATATTAAACTATCAGAAGTATTTTATTAAAATGTAATTCAAAGTCCCTGTAAGATAAAAATGATAAGTAAAACAGATAATAAACTATTTTCATTTGATTGTTGATTGTCTCAATTATCCTCCTCAGCCAGAAGTTGTTCTTGTAGCTATGTGCAGAAACAGTGGTGAGGAAGGGAGGCATAGCCTTTGTTTCCCCGCCCAGAGGAAGAAATAAACATAAAAGACTATTGGACCATAAAGTATAATACGTACATGAAATAAATTTTATATAAATATGTATTCCCTAATGATTCATTCGTTTTCAACATATGTTAAAAATATGCCAATGTTTAATTTTTTCCTGAAACACGGAAACAGTAACATTTTATTGTATAAATTAAAAACAAACAAAAAACTGCAAGTTCTTTTTTATGAAACTACCCACCATTAGCTAAAGAACTTAACAGTATATCTAATTCTCACTGTACCCAATAGATAACTGTGAGAAACGCTATCTTTAGAAAAAGACACAGTATCTGAGGAGATTATATGTTCACAAAAGCAATATTATTAGTAATACACTTATCTATAAATGCTATTCTGTTATAGCATTTGCTCAGTAGACAGGCAAAAGAGAAATTATTCCAATTTATCATTCAAGGCCAGATCAGAAACCTGTGTCTTTGTAACAAGTATATCACTAGAGGGAAGCTGATTAAATAGTGATGTGTCCTGGTCCCTGCAAATAAGGAACCCATGTTTAAGTCTAAGCTAAAAGAATCTTTCCTCACTGCTTGGCATCTCTGAATCTGAGCAGAAATTTGCAGAGCAGGAAAACACTAATCACTGTGGAGAGTTTAGCCACATCCACTGGCTCAGAGAAACAATGCAAAAGCGCTTGTCTAGCTTTACCTGGAGTGAAAAGAGAAGACTGGGAATTCCGTGGCGAGGTGTCCAAAATTCAGCTAAGCTACTCCATGGTATTGTTGTCTCGGCATCCATTTTGTGTCCAAGCAGCCAGAAGTGAGGTGGGGTGGGAGGTTTGATGATGCGCCGCTCTAGATAACAGCAGTCTCCAAACACGTTCCTAATGTGACTTCCTCAAAGCCCTGGCAATAAACAGTCTCCCCGATCTCCCGGGGCGTTAGTCTTGCCACTCCTTAGATAAGACCCCTGGGGAGCTTATCAAAATTTCTCTTTTCTTGGTTTGAATTGACCGACCCGTCCTTACCCTGGGAAACCCTAAGCACTCCAGTCACAGATCCTGGTACAGGGCTGTGCCCAGGTCATGCCTTTTTCTCCGCCTGCACCCTGCCTTGACCTTCCTGTGTGGCTCCTTGGAGGCATGTCTGTACCTCGCCTGAGACCTGCGAGTAATACACCTCTATTTCAAGTCCTTGTGGTCTTTTATTGTGAACCCGGCTCACCGTCCCACACAACACCCTGAGGTTTACTTAACAACTGTTAAAACAAAGTTACAAAATAAAGATTGTGGAAAACAAGGAGATATCCTTCAGCAAATTTGGCTGGTTAAGGGTCATGCCACTAGCTTTAGTAAGAAAAAAACCTGATAAAATTATCTTTTATCTTTTACTCTCTTTATTGTTCAGTATATATGAATTAAAACACTAGTAATTACTTAGTTGTCATTATTAAATATGGGTTCCATTATTTTTAAAATTAAAAAATAACAGGTTTCCCTCACAGACTTAAAATTAAATAAATCTGGGATATAATATTATATTTAGATTGCCGGATTGAATGAAATATTTCTTACCATATTGAAGAATGTCATCTATTTTGTATGTTAGTACAAATGATAAAAAAGTATTATACTACAGATATCATATGCTTAAGCAGGTCCACTTCTGGGTATTTTTCTGGAAAAAATGAAAATATTAATTCAGAAAGATGTATGTCCCCCTAAGTTTATTACAGCACTATTTTCAGTAGCAAAGATATGGAAGAAATCTCAGTGACCTTTAAGAGAGAAATAGATAAAGATGTGGTGTATATGTATATATTTGAATACATATACAATGGAATATTACTCATTCATAAAAAAAGAATGAAATCTTGCCATTTGTGACAACATGGATAAACCTAGAGGGTATTACGCCGAATGAAATAAATCTGTCAGAGAAAGACAATATATAATTTCACATATATGTACAATCTAAAAATTAAAACAAATGAACAAATAAAACAAAGCAGAAACAGACTCATAAATACAGGAAACAATCTGGTGGTTTCCGGAGAGATGACCCATTGAGGATTGGGTGAAATAGGTAAAAGGGATTAAGAGGTACAGACTTCCAGTTATAAAATAAATAAATTATGGGGATGTAACATAAGCATAACAATATACAGTAATATTTTATTAATTTCATATAGAGACAGATATTAATTAAACTTACTGTGGATCATTTCATATGTATATAAATATTAAATCACCATTATGTGTAACTGAAACTAATAGGATATTATATGCTAATTATACTTCAATTAAAAAATAGTGTTATCCTATTGATGTAAAAATAAAGAAAAGCCTGGAGAGAATGGACACCAAAATAAGTGATTATCTTTGCTGAGTGAGGTTAATATAATTCATTTTTTTGTATGCATTTGTATAGCTTTCAACTGTTTTATTCTGAATGGAAATAAGATAACTAAGAACTTAGTTTTGGCTTCTACTCCCTAAATTAGATTCCCAACTCTGCTATTTATTAACCCTGAGCCAAAGTTAATCTCTTTATGTTAAGATTGCTCATTTGAAATGGATTGATTGTGAAATTAAGATTTAAACACACTTAGCATGGAAAGGTCATTAATATTGCTATTAATTTATTATTATTTAATTTCAGTGAAGGAAAAAAAGAGGGATTTTTTTTTTTTAGTTTTGAAAATCCTGAGAGCTAAGAAATAAATTTCATAATTCTTTTCTTTTTTTTCTTAAATTTAAAGTGGTCAAGTGTTGATTTGATACTCATACATATTGCCAAATGATTACCATCATAGTAATAGGTAATACCTCTATCATGTCATATTATTATCATTTTTATTTTTGTAGTTGAGAGCATTTGAAATCTACTCTCAATAACTTTCAAGCGCATAGTATAGCATTATTAACTATAACACCATGTTGTACATTAGCTTCCCAGAAATTATACATCTTATAGCTAGATGTTTCTACTCTTTGACCAACATCTCCTAATTCCTACTCCTCTGCCCCATTCCACCAAGTCGCTAATAACCACCATTCTTGTCTCTGTTCCTATAACTTTGGCTTCATTGTTTTTTGAAACCGGACTTAATTCACCAGCTGATTTCAAGATTTATTATAAGGCTGTAAAATCAAAATAGTATAGTATTGGCTCAAATATAGATAAATAAATAAGTGGAATAGAGAATTCAGAAGTAGAGTCACACATATTTGGACAACCAATTTTTGTCAAAGCTGAAAATGCTTTTAGAATTAACATTTGGAGTTGACTTCAAAATTAAGATACAGCTCACTGAACTCACAAATGGGAATGGAAGGCTACTTTTCCTAAATTGTTTCATTTTAACCAAATTGGTACACAGTAGTGCTACTCTCTGACAATGAACATGTGTGCTTAAGTGGGTATTACAGCTGATCTATATTATTTATATATATAGCAAGCTACAAAACACAAAACATATGCTTTTAACTCCAGATGATTGATTTAAAAAACAACCGTACATAGGAAAAAAAATGTTAGGAAACAAACGTATAAGGAAATGCAAAGAAGGTTACGTTACCACTTATGAGACCATGAAGTTATTAATCCTGCTGAATCTACAGTCATTTATAAAGCTTGGATATAAGAGGCTAACCATAGAGAGATCTGGTTTCGGTGATATCAGAGTAGACAATATCACACCAACATGCCCAAAGATAATAATTATAAAGTACAGAAAATATACACACAATTATTTTTATATGATGAGGATTTGACACAAAAAACAGGCAAAAGCTAGCTGAAAGTACCCTGTCGTGAGGTCTGCACTGGTACCTTTCTGTGTTTATGATGGCTACAACTCAGGCAGAAATCTATGATGAAATCTTGTCTGATTGAGGGATTAGAGGATGTAGGTCTGGGCTACCAGACCAGCTGGAAAACCAAGCCTGGGAAAATATCGGAAAGGGTAGAGAACTGAAAGTGTTTAGGAAATCTCTCTTCAAATCTTTGATTTACCACAAAATTGTGAAAGTGCCAAGGAACTTCAAGGAACCCAGTGGAAAGACAGGTGGAATGCTAAAATAAAAAACAAGCAAGCAAACAAAAAATCTTGAGCAGAAATTTCAGCTGCTAACAATTCATGTTAGACATAGTATTAAATTTGAGTCCTGCCAAGGTGGAGGTACTTGTAAGTACCTTGGGCTGTCCATTGAAAGCCCAAAAGACACTTACATTAGGCATAAAGAGTATATCCCTGAACTAAGGGATTCACTGCAGGAGTTAGGGAAAATAAAAAATAAGCTTACCTTAATAAAGCACAAAACCAAGTTCCCGTTTTTTCAAGGTAAGATACCAGCAACCTAAGTGCAAAAAAAATTTATAAGCTTTGGATAAAGATGACAGAAACGAGGGTCTCTACAATATATTAGCCATTAATTACAGTATATCTTTGTACATGTGAAAAAACAGGAGACTCTACTTTGTGATATTATAATCATCATTAAGTGGAATTTAAAGCTACTATCAAAAAATTAAGGCAGTTAGTCTAGACTGAGATAATTCCTGACCCTCAAAGTGGTCATTGGCGATTTTTTTTGTTTGTTTGTTTTTAGTATCTCAGATGGTGAGATTATTGTTTTTGGCATCCAATAAATAGACGCCAAGGATGTTGCTAAACATCCTGCGATGCACACGACAGCCTCCCCAGAAAAACAATTATCTGGTTCCAAATGGTAATGCTGTTTAGAAACTGACCTATAGGAATATAATGTTGTAATGAAAGAACATCTGGGCATTCTCCGTAGAGCAGCAATTTTCAGCTGGTGTACCGCGACACCCTGGTGTGCCCCCAAGGATTTTAAAACATGCACTACCGCACTATTTAGTCGGGGCCACTGACCTCTTTTCCCTTAGGCTGTCAAATAAAGAAATGACAACAGCCAACACAACAATTGTAAATGAATAAAAATTATACCTATTTTTTAAATCAGATCTGCAAAAAATATATTTTTGCTGTGCTGCAGAATTTTAGTACTTAGTTTATGTGTGCCATGAGATGGAAAAGGTTGACAATCACTATAACACAGAAATAGAAATTACAAAATAAAAAAAGATACTTAATACCTATGCCATTAAGAAATGAAATTAAAAACTACAGTAGGATACCATTTTATACCCACTAAACAGCTATAAGGCCGAAAAATCTTGGTAAGGGTGTGGAGGAACTGTAACTCTCGTGTACTGGGGACTAGACTGTAAAGTGGTATAGTCACTTTGGAATATGGTTTGTCAGTTTTTTAAAAAGTAAACCTACCACATAAAACAGAAATACAATTCTTATGAATGTATACAAGGTAATAAAATATATGTATTTACAAATCTCTTACATTTAGTTCCATAACAACATTATTCATAAGAAACAAAAATTTCGAACAATTCAAATGTCCATCAACTGGTGAATGGAAAACAATACCAAAAAAAAAAGAAAAGAAAATGCTACATGCTGTAATATGGATAAACTTCATAAATATTATATGGTGAATGAAACCAATTGCAAAAGACTACATATTATAGGATGTCATTTATAAAAAATGTACATAAAAAGGAAATCTGTAAATACAGGAAGCAGATTTGTTGCTTCTGTGATTTGACAGTAGGAATGGGGATGAACTGCAAACAGGAATCATTTGGAAATGATGGAAATGTTCTAAAACTAGTTTCCAGATTCTATAATTATTTGGAAAACATTGAATTATATGCCTATAACTGGTGAATTTTATGCTATATGAATTATACCTTAAAAGAGTTGTTTTTAAAAATAACAAAAATATAAAAAGGAAACTTACAATGTCAAAAAATTAATCAGATGTGTTTAACAGGAAATTTAAGGTGGCAGAAAAGAATCAGGTATTGTAAATTATAGTCAGATCAATAGAAATAATCTAATATGAACAAGAAGGATAACATTCAACCCAGCCTCAGGGGCCTCACAGAACTACATCAAGCAGTGGGATGTATGTATAAGTGGAGTCCTAGATGGAAAGCGATTGTGGTAAAAAATATATACATTTGAAGATATAATAGCTGAAAATCTTTCAATTTTGTGCAAGAAGTGCACTTATAGATTGAAAAAGCTCAGGCAACCCCAAACAGAATAAATGCAAATAAGACCACATCTAGACACTTCATATTCAAACTGCTGAAAATTGAAGTTTCAGAGAAAACAAAGTGGCAGAAAAAAAAATACATAAGGCAAATATCAGTATATAAAACTACTATATTTGAATTAAAAGATAAAAACGTAAGTTAAATCTCTAAAATGCTAAAATAGAATATCAACACAGAATTCTATGGTGAAATATGCTTCTAAAATGAAGATATGAGAAAATTTATGTCACCCAACATGACCTATGGAAGGCTCAAGGATGAAGGGAATGCTACCAAGTAGAGACTTGGGTTTATAAAAAGAAGAGCACTGGAAATGGTATGTTTGGTGTTAAATATTATGATTCTTAATAGTATTAAAAATAATAAGCCATTTAAAACAAAACCAATAACTATAAAATATTCATAAATATCAATAAAATTTTCTGGCAAAGGACTTATATCCAGCTTATATTAAAAAAAAAACTCATTCAATTTATAATTGAAAACACCAATTACCCAATTAAAACATTTCCTCACTTTACAAAAGAAAATAAGCAGATGGAAGGAGCTCAATGTCACATTTCATCAAGGAAATGCAAATTAAAACAATAATGAGGTATCACTACACTCTCTCTAGAATGAGTGAATTTTAAAAATTATTAAGAAAATAAGTGTTTTGAGGATTTGGAATAACTGGGGTCTGTCATGCTGTGCATTGCTGGTGGAAGGATAAAATGGAAAACTGTATGATATTCTCTTATAAAGTTTAACATGCACCTGCTCTATAACTTGTTATTTTCACTTCATGATGTACAATAAAAATAAGTAAATGTATTCATATTTCCCCACCAACAATACATGAAGTTTTTGACATCTTTATTTATAACAGTTCCAAACTGGGGTAGGGTCGGGTTGAAGAAATTGTTATTTATCCACAGGAAAATGGATAAACAAATTTCTTTATATTCATTCAGTGTTATAAACTAGGCAAGATTAAATGATTACTGTACACATAACAACATGGATTACAGTCATCATATTGTATGAAAATATCAAGAAAAAAGTAATATGTGCCCTATGATTCCATTTATATAAAGTTCTAGAAGAGGCACAAATAATCTTTGGTAATAGGAATCAAAACAGTGGCTGCCTCTGGGGAAAGAGATTGGCTCAAAAAGACAATAAGAATATTTCCTAGGTGTAGAAGTTCTTTTTTTTTTAGTGTTGTACACACAGGTGTGTAGATATGTCAAGTGAATACTTCAGGTCTCTGCATTTTGGTGAGTATACATTAAATCTGAATAAGATGTATTTTAAAAATCTAACTTGATGCATTGGATGTATTTATTTCTCATTGTACTGGAACAGAATCATAATTTGTCCATAAACCTTAAGTTGTTTTGTCTCTTAAAACTAATCCATTATAATCTTTAAAATATTCAACTGTAACCAGAATCACACAATATTGATTTGTAATGAGTAATATAACTGTGATGTCCATAGTAACTATTTAGGACATACATTCTCTGTGGGAAAGTCTACTTTGAGAAGCCAATTTTCAACCAGGATTTAGTTCGGTGAGTACAGAATCAGTTCAAGGATAATTAGTTTTATAATTGCAATGGCTCATGTTATCAAGCTGGGATAGCCTGAGGCAGCTGACTACCTTTTGGGCCATGTGGACCTTTTCCCAGACTAAATAGATGTGAAGTCACATGATCAGAGTCTAGCCTTTTGAATGCCCTTTTTCTGGGCTCCAATGAAACACTGTCTTTCTGTTAATAAAGCCTTTCTCTGAAGAACGGTGAAATTAATGACAATTAAGATTTATTCAAAATCACCTTCTTTTGCTGCTCTGCTGAGACTTCCACTAGGTCATTTTGCTTAAACTTTGATATTTTTATATTCATTTACTGATTTAGTTACAGTGACTGATGCAGGAATCTCTATGTAGATCTTTCCACATATTAACTCTCACAGAATAAATTCTTAGGGGGTCTCTCATAAATCATTGTATGTTTGTGGTGAAAAAGGATATGTGATATGATTATACAAAATAGTAATATTTCAATGGTTTATACATAGTCCAATTATAATATTTAAAGGTTATTTTTAATACCCAAAATAGTGTTCCATAGGTTTTCAGAACTTATCTGTGAATTTCATTCTATGTCTTCCCCTCTCTGAATCTTATTCTATTATTGGATTATTCATAAGCTTTCCTCCATTTTAACTACTATGTGAATCACACTGTCATATTCTGTTGGGCTAATTCCTGAACACATCTAGATACAGTGACAGGGTAATATTCAGACAGAGGGTAAAAGCATATGTTTTTCTTATTACTTGCCAATGAAAATGGCTAAAATCTTAGTTTTCTCAATTTACCTTATCAAAATTACCCCCAGTCAGAATAATCACATAAAACTATTAAGAGATGTGAGTTCTGGTATCACAATTACTGGTAAAATTAATTGTCAGAAGAGATTTTTTTTAATGTTATCTGCTCATTTATTATAGAGTTCCTCTTTGGGAGAGAGGGTACATTGATGGATTAGCTAACTAAATAATTTATTAAGTCTCATGTTTTGTAGGTGAAGATGATCTGATTGAAAATTTTTTCACTCTTTATCTAAGTAGACTCATTAGTGTATATACTGTCTTTCTTCACTCTTCCATTCATATCCTGCCTCAAGCTGTGATTCAAGTCAAATGGAATGACTACCTAAAATCATATATTTTTAATATGGGATTGGTATTACAAATTTAATTTTCATTAATGTTAATAATTCACTTCATTTCCTTGGTAATAGAAAAATTTATAAATATACAAAGATCTTGTTGCTAACATGTAATAGGTCCTCAATAAATATTTTCTGGATTGAATTAATGAATATTCATTTCTTCAAAATTTCTATTTTCATATATTATATATTATATATTTTATTTGGTTATTTTTAAGACTGATAAAATTTTATTTGACTGTCATTTTAAAGTAATAAGCTTCTCTCTACAATTCACATAATTGTATCATTTATGGAAGAGACAAAAGAACGGTCAATTCTATGACACAGCAAAGCATTGCTTATATGAAGTCTGTTGCATCTCTGATTTCCTGAGCAAGCACGGCAGCTAATTTTTAACAAATGACAGTGTAGGCAAGAAAGAGTCTGTGGCCTGACACACCATGAAACAAGACCCACCGTAAGTGTCTCGGTAACTGAGAAAATCCAGCCTGGAAGACATTTTCAAGTGAGTGGCAATTTCTGGTCCTAAGTCAGGCAAATAGCAAAAATGTATTGCAAAAAAGAATAAAACAGAAGAGCAATTTTTCCCAACACATAGATAGAAAACTGTCAGAAATTAACAGAAGGATGATACTCAGAGATCTGGCCATGAATCTGTATGAATGTACATAGAGCAAGGGGAGTTTATAGATACAGAAGGTGAACAGGGCCCAGACTCTATGGATAGATTCAGATGCGAGTGAGGGCCTTTTTATTAGCCAAAGATGAAAAAACTAGCCAGGCTGCTGGCACAGAGACCTGAGGAGGCCTGTTGGATATGAATGAGAGGACCAAAGTTTAGGGAGGATCAGTAAATATATTTTGAATAAAAATTATTGAGCTATTAAAAGGCCATCAGATGGGAGTCTCTAAGAGCATCATGTTTTCTGGGGATGGATGGATAAGGTACGACAGCATAAACAATGCAGAACCGACTAAAGTGTTTAATCAATATAGCATATTTTGCTTTATTTTATTCAATATTGAATTAGTGTAAATATTACAAGGTATTCTATTTTCACCAAAGCAAGTAGAAAATAAAGTGAGGAGATATGTGCTTAAGTAAAAACATCAATATGTACACATATAAATAATTGAAATCTAAATGATGGGTTTATTTTTTTAATTTCATAATTATTGGGTAGAATATTCTGGCAACCTCTAATTACTTTACACTTTCAACTAAAATATTCACTTGTTCTCAAGTTGTGAAGAAAAGTTATTTTCAGGTTTTGAGACAGCACTAAAATAAATTTAGAACTTTAAGACACCTCTAAAATTGAGACAAAGTTTGTGATTAAAAATATATAATATTCTCCATATCTGTAGTTGAATATGATCACCAAAATAGCCTCTTAAGTATACTCTTTTACTATTTTCTAATTTAATAAAATTACTGTTTCTAAAATCAAAGGAGAATAAATTATTTGATTATATAATTATTCAATAAAGTTATTCTTAATTAAGGGAAAATCTACCACAAATGACTTGAAATTATACAGGATATGTGTGTATTTCATACATGACCACATTTATATATGTAATAAAGACCTCTGTATAAAAAACATTATTTAACTTTTATATTTAGGTATAGACTGCAGTCATATAACTCAGTAATAATTTGCCTCAATTAGTCTTTAGAAACAAAGTCCAAACGTGATGTCAGGAACACAAAGCGGTCTATATAGATGAATAATAAAGTTGTGTTTTTAATGGTAAATCTCATGTTTTAAATGTTTTATTGAACTGATAAAGACATGTTTATAAATTAAACCAAAAGTTATACATTATACCTCCCAGAACATTGCTGTACTTGTTGAATAATGTGTGTCAGTATAACATGTATGGTTTGTGTGAAGAATTAGTATGTAAGATTTCTGCTGTTGGCTATGGTGGGTCAGGTTACATCAGACCAACTCTCCTGCAGAGAAAAGCCAAAGAAATGAATAAAATATTTTTTAAAATCAATTTTAAAACATCAGAAAACTGTCAAGTCAGCTAAACCTTTAGAGGGCAATGTCTTACAGACATAAGAGACTAAAATAAAAAAGCAGTGAGCTTGATATTAAAAGTTACTTCTATTTTGAAGTTATTTGCCTGATTATTAAGTAGCAGCCAGATTTTAACTTCAACCAGCTCTACCCTTGAGTATATCATGATGATTTGTTCTTAATCTAAGAAGCAGAAGAAATGCCAAAAAGTTGGAGAGAAAACACAAAACAAAACAGAAGTATCATGGAGATATGGGGAGGGTGTTAAGCTCTGGAACACATTCTAGGGTTTCACCTGAGATCCCTGAAGAGACACGCCCAAAGAAAACAACCAGAAAGAATATAGAATTGCTTTCATGTGGACAGAAACCTAGCCTAAAAACAGTCCAGTCCCTGATAGGATTAAAGCACTCTTCATTTAATCTGACTTCATGTAAGGAGCAAAATAAATAAATAAATGAATGAATGAATGAATGAATGAATGAATGAATGAATGAATAACGCTTCCCAGACCCACAAATAATCTGTAAAAATTTCATGCACAATGTCTGGAATTAAAATAAAAAGAACAAAAGAAAAATAAGAACTGATTGAAAACCAGACCATAGGAACAGACCTACAGAAAAATAGTGGTAATGACAGTAATAGATTTTAAAATAATTTGTTTTCATGTATGAAAATATATGGAAAGATGTAAAATTTCAGCAGGAAATTAAAATTTATAAAATATAGTTCAAAAATAACTCTAGCATTACAAAAAACATCATCTGGAATTAAGAACTTGATGGGCTAGTTTAATGGTACATTGCACACAGCCTAATTAAGAATTAGAATCTAAAAGATAAATCAAAACAAAAAATATCACCTAAGGGAAGAACAGAAAAATAAAGGAAAGAAAAGAATAAGTCACATGGAAAGCATGGTAAAAAAAATTCCACAATATTTGTAATTAGAGTTACAAAGGGAGAAAAGAAAGATAGTGTGGCAGAAACAATATTTGAAGAAAAAGAAGTACAGAAATTTCCAAAACTGTATAAGACACCAAACAACAGATTTAAGATACCAAGTACTACAAACCTCAAGCCAGTGTGACAAATACTTTGTTGATTTTTTTTCAGTGTCTACTAAGTACAAACATGAGTTCCCCATACCTAAGCCATTTTATTCCTAAATACAAAACAAGAGAAATGTTTATATTTATGTTCCAGAAGACATGTTAAAAGATGTTTGTAGCAACATATTTGAAATGACCCCAAATAGGAAACAACAAAATTGTCCAGAACAAAACAGTGGCTAATTAAACTGTAGCATTCATACAATGTACATAGACGTGAAAAAGAACAAACGACAGCTCTTTGCATTAACATGGCTTGATACCGCAATCATAATTTGAAGTCAGACATAAAAGGATACATGCTGTAAAAGTCCATTTGAACAATGTTCTGAAACAATGTAATCTTCAGGAAAGTTACTTCTAAAGAGAACAAAGGCTGTTATAAGGAAGGGACTTGAAGGGAGCTTCTGAAAAGTGGATAGAGTCTTATTTTTGATTTTGGATTTTGTTACTGGATGTGTGGACTTCTTCACTCAGAGAAGTTAGGTTATAGACTGATCAGCCAGGAATAATCCTCCTTTTTAAGTTAATCAGGGTGCCCTTGCTGGTGTAGCCCAGTGGATTAAGCACTGGACTGTGAAGCAAAAGGAAGCAGAAGGTCGCCAGTTTGATTCCCAGTCAGGGCACATGCGTGGGTTAGGGACCAGGTCCCCAGTGGGGGGCATGCGAGAGGCTACCACACATTGATGCTTCTCTCCCTCTCTTTCTCCCTCCTTTCCCCTTTCTCTGCAAATAAATAAATAAGATAAAATCTTTTAAAAAAGTGAACTAATAAGACAAATGATTTATATTGCAAAGTCTTTGTCGCATCTTGTCAATTCATGTGATTTGCATTCCTGCCTTATTGCACAGTTTGACTGGCACCATTCACCTTATATTTTACATGAAAGGCACTTTCACAAGGTACACAACACACGGTGATGATATTAAAATTGTCTATGTAACATTAGATGTTACCACATGGATGGCTATGGGAGGGCAAAGCACGGACTCCTGGATCTGAGGGTTCCTGTCCAGGGGCCAGCTGAGGTGGGAGAGTGTCCCGGGGTTGTCACAGATGGAAGGAGTAAACACAAGTCATCACAAATACTTCTCTATCTACCAGGAGAGAGGGTATGGCTCTTCCCTCTAGTGGAGAAAGCCCCAAGCCCCTTTGTCCAAAGGTTTTTATTGACAAGGTTATCAATGGGGCTAGGTAATTGGAATGTATAGGTGGTGTCATTATATCAGTATGTCAATGTTTACAGAGAATAGATGATTTGAAGAAAACAAATGGCAGGAACATACCAATTTACATGGATCTGAGAGGAGACTAGTAAACATGAGAATGTAGGAAACATAACAGCACCAAAGGGTTTAGGGTTAGGGTCTGTGATTAATGTAAATTTCCTTCCCAGCATCAACTGGCTATCATAGCTTTTGAGGGAGAAACAAAGCATGCTTTAAAGAATTTACTTCTAGGCCTGATTTCCCCGGGGAACAGCAAGATCCAGTTTAGGACTGTCTCCAGTATTGTTTCAAGCTTGAGCCAGGTGTGGGGAGGGAGCCACCAAGAGTCATGGAGACTGCTTTCAGATAAAATGAGGACCCTGGCCATTTCCAAGGTAAGCTGAGGGATGAGAGTCTTTTTGCCCTTTCTCCATGTCCCCCAAGTTTTTTCCCTGATGCACATCTGCAGCTGTGCCCGGCTTAGGTTGCCCCATTGATAGATCTTACTCATCATTTACTACTGGCCATCACGGCCAAGCAGGGTGATGTGAGGGAGGCAGGGGCTGTTTTGTCTCCTCAGTGGCCTATTTTCCCAAGGCCTCCTTGATTAGTTTCAGCCTTGGGGCCCTCTCACCTGTCGATGGGGCTACAGTTCCTGAAACCAGACGGCATTTTCCAATAGATGGCAGAGTCTAATGTAGCCTTTATGGCTGTTGACCAACTCTGTCAAGCACTACTGCAGCAATAAACGCCAATTGTCAATGTGAATCAATAACTCCATTTTCCATTACCATGAGCATAGATTGCACATACATTTAAAACATATGTTATCAAAATAAAAATAACTTCAATCTATCCCTAAGTTATTTACTGAAAATAAATGTATAATAAAGATAATTTTCACAAGATTGTATCAAGAATATGACATGCATCCAAAATTTTACACTCACACACATATACTTATACCAGGTGTTTCTCTCTGCTTATTACAACATCAGCATGTGGGCAAAGTCCTAAATCCAACGTTCAAATATGTACTCAAAATCATGTATAGAGGAGACAGTCCCTTCAAGTAACAGTCATTTATTTTGAGATAGTTGTTGTTTAGCATATAAGTGTTCTTATCTGGACATCGCTGGGGTAAACAGCAAAGAGATAAGCGATGGTCAGGGATTATTTATTCAGAACCATACATGCTAGAATGGTCAGCTAAAATAAATAATTTATCTAATATATAATTTTCCTTTTTTTGCTTTGCAATATCAGCTGCCTTTGCTTTTTTGGATATGCAGAGAAGTTTTGGTTTTAAGTATTTTAATTTGTGAACTTTGAAGTTTCTTCAGCACTGCGAGCTCTTTTCTACTATGCCTCATTTTCCCATGGGCTGTTGTCCATTATACAACTGGCATGCTGTTTCCTCAAACAGACTTTCCCGAGAGTCTGTTAAAAAAACAAAACAAAACAAGAAAAGGAGAATCTAAGGAATTAGAGCCCTTCATCAAAAGGTTTCCACATGAGCACACATTTAATTTCTCAACTATTCTGATAAAGCACAGCCTTTCTTTTCTCAAGTCCAAACTGTGTAATACTCTTGTAATAATTGCCACTATGTTTATAGAAATGCAAATCTTATTCTGTGCCTTCAGCTGTATATTTTTCCCAATTTGAGACATTTGGGGTTAATCCAATCCCTGGGCTTGTAGAGGGATGATAAATGATACCTCCATCCCCAAGTCCTGTGTCTTTGGGAAGGAGAGTGCACTGTGTGCTCCATGTCTCCTGGCCCACATTGGGCTTCTGCCATCAGTCTCCTGACATGATTTCTGCTAACTGTCTCAGAGTAAGCCATTCACAGTTCAGAAACTAATGTAAGCAATGAGCTGTGTAGCAGCTCTGTCTCTGCATTTTCTCCTTTGTTGTGCTCATTGACATGGTGCATAATAGGAAGCCTCAAGAGAGAAAAAAAGATTCTTTCAAAAATGAGGTTTGACTAAAATGAGTTTTTCCAACATTCATTGTGAAGTCAAGAACCATAATTAAAAGATAACAAAGCCTAATTTTTAGTACAGCGTATCCACACAAGGAAGTAGGAAAGAAAGAAACTTTATTTTTACTATAATATGGCTTTCTGAATGTAAGCAAGTCAAAGAAATATTCCCTTTCTGAAATGGGTTCAAATACCACTGTCAGTGTCCTATTAATAATGTACAATGTCTACAGGGGTAAAGAGTGTGTATGGGTGTGTGTAATTATCATTATAGGTAATAATTACACAGGTAAGGGTGCAGCTCAGATTAGCATCAGTCTTTACCTGTGACTGAGGTGGGACATGAAGTACTTCTGGTGTGATTTAAGCAGCCTGCCCTGCAGTGCTGGGCAAAGTCAGAAGGTAAGGGAATCAGTAGCAACTATTTTGTCATTATACTGGTAAGGTTAAACAGTTTTCAGTCTTCCAATGTGCATAAGAGACTACCCTGCATATAATAGATGCTGAATAATGTTTATGGAATAAATAATAAATGGGAACATATCTTTTTTCCATGTGTGGTGTTTCTTTTTCCAAAAGAAGTAATACTTAACACTTAAGAAAGAAAGTTCTCCCACTGAAACATTTCTTCAAACTGTATTAAAATAATAAAAATAAAATCCACACTCCACACTGTATAAGAAGTAGTAGGATAAAGGATGATAATTTAGAATGTGATGAGATTAAGATATATAATTACCATTCAAACCATAAAGTTGTACAGGGTTGTTGGGAAACGCCCGGCCTGGTTTCAGGAGCTGTAACCCTGCCAACAGGCTGGAGGGCCCCAAGGCTGGAAATAATCAGGAGGCCTTGGATAAACAGGCTCCTGAGGAGACTTGGCCTGTCCCGCCCTGGGAAGGGCGTAGCACCTGCCTCTCTGCTTTGCCATGAATGGTCAATAGCCAACGACAGGTAAGTGACCTCTCGCTGAGGTAAACGACCTAAGACAGATATTGGCCGGTATTGGCAGAAGGCAAGAAATTGGGGGACACAGAGAAGGGGCAAAAAGACCCCTGCACCTTTCGGCTTGGCTTGGACATGGCCAGAGTCCTCATTGCAGCCGAGAAGCAGTCTCCTTATCCCTCGGTGGCTCCCTCCCCGCATCTGGCTCAGGCTTGAAACAGTGCAGGAAAAACAGCCCTAAATCAGATCTGGCAGGTCCCAGGGTAATCAGGCCTAAAAGTAAATTCTTTAGAGTGTGCTCTGTTCCTCTCTCAGATCTCTGGCCAGCTCACACTGCGAAGGACCTTTATTTACACGCCTTACCTTGTTAAGATATTTGCTTCATTTACACCCCTTACCTGGTGTCATTAAGACATTTACTTTATTTGCACATTTTACCCTATATCTTTAAGGCACCTTTAAGTCTACTTTCCCCTTATCTATAGTCTCTATTGTTGATTCTGGTCTCCTCTCGGACCCATGTAAATCAGTGTACTCCTGTCACTTCTCTTGTTAAAAGCATCCTATATTCACTGTGAAACTTACCGTACTAATGTAATGAGATAACGTATGCATTCCTGTTACATACCACCCCCATAAGATTTTCAATAAAAGCTTTGGAACAAAGGGCAACGGGGCCTTCCCCACTGGAGGGATGTGCCATTGCCTTCTCCAGTGAGACAGAAATGCCCCATCTGCTCTTCCTGCAAACGGAGAAGTGTTTGTGACGTTTTGTGTTTATCCCTCTCCTCCGTGACAACCCCGGGAAGGGCTCTGTGGGACTCAGAGTTCGGCTCCCACCTCAGCTGGCCCCCGCCAGTTTCCCTCAGGTTCAGGGAGCTCTGGGCTCTCTGTGGCGCTCCCCCATGGCGGCGCACCCCCTATAGCAGCTGCGCAGTGCAACACAGGGTTAAGTTACAAATTCGATTGAAAGGAAGAAAATGGCATCCCTAGAAAAAAACTGTGTGTGTACTTTCTAATCTAACATTCAGGAATATGTGATGTTGTATTTTCTCTGTGAACTAAACTTACTGAGCCTTGTTTCACTCAACAAATGTGTCTTTTAATTAAACAACTGGTACCCTTTTTTTTCTATGTTTGTGAGAATTGATTTCTTTGCAAGTAACCTCTAGCTAAGTTTATCATCAGAGATTCCTTCATTACTCAGAAAGCTTTCAGACATTTTGTGAAATAGTTTACATTTTATAAAAAGAAAATCATACAGCTTGCACGTTTTTTATATATACACATATGAGGGGAGGGAACCCCTAAAAACTGGAATTACCTTCTGGAGGGCAGGCCCCATGTAGTACGGGCCTCTCCTACTAGGCGAGTGTTCTAGGAAGCCCTCTGTATCAGTGTATCAGCTGGCGTTGTTGTGAGAGACCATGCTCATCTTCAGCGAATTTTTTGACACTTTTCAACGCATTTACCCACTTCATGGTAGGTGATTTGTTTACAAGCACACCTACAGACACGGTGCTGAGTGTTCAGCAGTTTTTGACCTAAAATGTCATGACCCCCATGCCCCCATGCCCCAACCTCCCTACTCACCTGATATTGTCCCCAGTGACTTTTTTGTTTGTTTGTTTGTTTCCCTAGATGAAAAAAGTCCTCAGAGGGAAATGTTTTGTCAGTATGAAGAGGTGAAACAAAAAACAGCAGAAACACTAAAAGAAATCAAAATCAATGAGTTCAAAAACTGTTTTGAGCTGTGGAAAAAAAATGTCTAAATATGTGTAATGCATCAAACGGAGAATACTTTGAAGATGACTGAAGTTTAAACATGTAAATTAATGCACAAATTTTTATAAATAAATTTCCTTTTTGGAGAGGTCTCTTTCATATATAATCTATATATAACAAAGTTATTTGCATATTAAGTGATCAAAATGTTCTCATTCCCTATTTCTCTGCTTCTCAAAAGCATTTCACAAAGACTTCTTTGGTTATGAATTTAACCTAACACTTTTCTTTCTTTAATTCACTATCAAAGGTCAGCATCAAACTTCTAAGGAAAAAGGAAGACTCTATAGCCAGTAAGTTTTCAATTATATGCATTAATGAAATGAATAGCAGAGTATCTCCTCAGTTTCCAATTTTTTAAAAACAGGGAATGACTTTTAAGTCACCCAAGGCAGTATACTGAATCAAAATTTCATAAAAGATTGTTAATATGAGAATTAGCATGAAATTTTGAATTCCTTCATGTTCTGTGTGTAAAATTAACAGAAAAAAAGCAAACACAATAGACATTTTGTCCCTCAAATTTACCATTATATAGTTTCCTAAATTTATTCTAATGTATAAAGTTGCCTAAATGATATAATCATTTGCCCAATCAACATACTTACTGTTAACTCATCACTGGAATCTATAAATTCATTTGAGATTTGTGCTTAGACCTGGGAATATTTCACATAGTATTCATATTTTCCCTTTTATGGTGGGAAATTATAAAAGAGCAATTTTCATAACACCTATAAAAAACAAAAAACAATTACTGAGTATGAGCCATAACTAAATGTGCAATTTGTTCAGAATTAAAATGGTATGTGGTATATATGAAAGCACAAATGGTGATGATGCATTATGCTTCCACAATTAGGTTGCAGACACACTCATACAAATTCTCGGTGCTATGACTTCCAGACAGAGGAAATGAAGGCTCTGTGAGAGAAAGCAACAGCACTCTAAATGTTAGCATGATAAGAAATGGAAGTAAAACAATTTGCATTTCAGGTAACATTAGATATAAAATATGATCTTAAACTAATTGAAACCTGTATTTGTTTTAAGCACATGACTGGTGAGGAAAGATTGGCTTTATGCTAAATTAGCTTTAAAAAGAAAAAAAAAAGTCTTTTCATATCCACAGACATCAGTCATTCTCTTCTTTCTTTTTATCAAAATTCAGTTTAGAGTAAAAAACACTCAGCTCAGGATTCAGCTGATTTATATATACATTGCCCCCACACTTTGGTCCAGACTAAAATAGTTCATTTTTTTGCTTTCTAGAAAATCAGACTTGCAAAAAACAAAAACAAAACAAGAAACTATCCTTGAGAAATCATTAGGATAGAAATTTAGGACAGAGAGATTTAAGTGCCTCCCCAGGAAGCTGTAATACTTAAAGAGTTCTAAATTATCCAAGTATCTAAAGGGTAATTTCGATTTTCAGAGCACTCCAAAACTTACATATGTCCTTGGTTTTTCTGGGTCCCCCTCCAAATGAGATTTGGTTCAGATCTGCATCTTGGATTAGATCACCCAGTGCAATGAGCTCAATTTATTTTTGACTACAGTTGACACTGTCCATCCTTGAGAAATGGAGACTCCAGGGAGGCTAAAAGGAGATAGCTGACATGTAGCATAATAGTATCTTTTATTTCTTCCCAACAGTAATTTTGATGCATTGGAGTCACTGGAGCCATACAAAACACTTGCATTTAACATTTATCTCTTAGAAATGCCAATATTTGCATTAGATTCTATGTATACAATATCCTTAGAGCTGCCTGATTTCCCATTCAGGGCTCCACAAAAGATTTACTTTTTGGTTAATGTTACTAATAACTGATATACATCAATCATTTACTATGAACCAGGCACTGTTCTAAGGTTTACATCACTGATTAATTATCACAAAATAGTGTGTAGTTCCACTCTTCCCACTTTACAAATATGAATTTTAGACAAAGAAGAGTTAGTTAACTGGAGATATTGGGTACTACCCAACCTTGATCTATGCTACACCTACTTTCTAAGAAGGAGAAGACTGTTGATTTGAGCCCAAATGGTGAATCGCAGAAGTCCATGTCATCAACTATACTACTGCTTCTCAGATGTGACTACTGGTATATATGATGATTCTGGAGACAAAATTTGGTTCTGAAACATTGATTTGAACCAATACAGTACTGTAGCACTGGACTGACTCTTCTGAGACACCTCACTTTGAAGAATATCCTCTTTGGTCTCGTTTCACTCTACTCTCAGGGGTGTCCGACCTGCAGCCTGTGGGCTGGACGTGGCTCAGGATGACTGTGAATGCGGCCCAACACAAAATCTCAAATTTACTTAAAATATTACAAGATTTTTTTTGTGATTACGTGTCACAGTGTACTTATTGCGTGGCCCAAGACAATTCTTCTTTTTCTAGTGTGGCCCAGAGACACCAAAAGGTTGGACACCCCTACTACTGCTTTTACATATAACATAGATTATTCTAGTTCTAATCAAATATGTTGCCTACTTGTCTGGATTATTATAGATCATTTCTCTACTGGTTGATTTCTAAAGAGGTTAGGTATGCTATCTTGTTTTAAGAGGTGGAAAAGTGCTGGTATAAACTTTATTTTAGCTCAGTTTAAGCTTTTATAGACTCTGCTGTTGTATGCCTCAAGTAGCATGTTTTGTTGTGGATTGAGATTTATATAATTCATAGAGCTCTTTTTTAATGTTGTAATATCTCAAGTTAAATCTTACAATGGCTCTGTAAAATAAGTTTTATCAGTATTGTACAGATTAAAAAAATGTATTCCAGAAAGTTGATGGTTTACCCACGTTACACACAGCCACTAACAAGAGTACGTATGTTCATATGTATATATATGAAGACATGAAGGAAACAATGGAGTAACCTAAGCAGAAATGTGAAAGCTGAGCTTTGGAGGCAGAAGGACCAGGAAAGCAAAGATGAGAGCATGTTGGGCCTGGGTTAGAAATAGCAAGATCCTAAAGTAACAGTTATTTAATGAGCAAAGGGAAAAGTAAGGAATGATGATATAGTAATAAACTTTATCTTGTAACCCATTGGAAGAAAACACGGTTTTTGCATTTGAGCAACATGGAGTGACATTGAGAGTTTGAAGTAGAAGAATGACAAGATATACTTGGAATTTTACAAGGATAATTCTGGCCACTGTGTTAACACCCTGCTGATGTAATAAGTGTGGAGAGTTAAAGAAAACCAAGGAGTCAGATGAATCCAAGGTTTTTTGCTTTAGCAAGGATAAAATGGATTTTCCATTTATTGAGTTTAGAAAACCCCAGGAGCAGCATATTTTGGGAAGATCAGGATTTTTTAATGGAGTATATTAAGTTTGGAATGTTTATCGTTCATTAAAATTGTCAGATAAAGGAAAAAGTTGGATATAAGAGTCTGAATAACAGGGAGATGTACAGGATGAAAATTTCAATTTCTGAGTTGTAGGCAAACAGATCGTATTTAAAACTATAAGACTGAATGAGCTATCCAAGGCAGCTGATGGAGATACACAGGAAAGATCTGAGGACTGAGCAGTAGATATTTAAATGATTAGAAATCAGGGAAAAGTAGATAAACCAACAACATCAGAATGAAGAAGTGGTCAGTGGTATATCACTGACGAAAATCAGAAGAGAATGGTGCCCTGGAGTCCGGGAGGCAGATATTCTAGGAGAAGAGACTGAAAAACCATGACAAATGTCCCCCTTAGGTCAGCCAGGATGAGAACTGACCATTGATTTTTAGCAATAGGGAACAGTTTGATAACATGGGGACATTGCGGTGAATTGGTGGAGGCAATCCTGATTAGGTTGGATTCTCAAGAGAGAATAAGAAGAAACAAATTAAATAGTAACATAGACCTTTAAGTCTTAACCAAGGTTCATTCTTGGTTTTCAGACTCCCCCCATTATTGTGACTGGCTCTTCCATTTCATGGGTAAAATTTTGAACTTTGATGTTTAGACATTGCATTAAATTAAAGTGGATAGAGGTTTTCTAAATATTCTAAATATAGAGTTTCTAAATATTTTACATTATTTGGATGCTAGCAAGTAGAGCAGTAGTGCTTGTGATATTACATGTTAATGTCCTAGAAATCATGAGCATTATAAACTTTTTAATACTGGGAGTCAGGCAGCTCAGAGATAAATTAATTGAACTGAGATTTTTACATCCTAAGATTAAAAGAATCAACTTCTCCCTTAAACTTTTATTTAATTTTCTTTACTTTATATTGTGTCCATCAAAAATATATCATAGTTTATGTTATTTGGGTTATATATTTTAGTTTTCTGAATTCGATTAAGCACATTCACTAATTACATTCTGAGTAAGGTGGCCTAGCTTGTCCTCAGTACCTCACAGTGACAGTGAATCTCTGAACCAGCTTACTTAGAAAATGTTATTTAGACATGTCAATCTCCAAAAGTATGAAAATCACCTTTATTTGAGAAAAGTAGAGTATAAATATTTTCAATATAAGGATCCTTTTATATGAAAAAATATCACTGTGCTTTATTTTCACTCTTTATAGATAAATCATGTATGGATAAATTATGGAGCACATTTATCTTTTGAAATTTACGACTTAAAGATGTAACAAAAATCGATGTGACACTTGAATAAACTTTGAAGTTCTTTCACAATCTAACACTTCTCAACTTTTATCTTTCGTTCGTATCTACTGTTTTTTAAATTGCATTTCTCTATAAATAACATTTTTGTGTAAAACCATTTTCTTCTCTTTATTTCCTCCTCTATTTTATTTTTCTTGGTTAATTTTGCTTTTCACTAGGACCAAATATTTTCTGTCAAAGGTAACAAAACGCCATTCTAATAAATCCTTGCCCTTTGAAAAAGAGTGACAATAACTTTGATCACTGCATTTGTATAATTGAAGTGCAGACTTTTGCTTAAAAAAAAGTTTATCTCTTGCTTTGGATCTGGGAAGGCAAGATGCGTTTATGGAGATGAGCACTCTGTTGGAAAGTCCCTGGTCTCCTTTGGTGTCGCATCTATCTATGTCCCCAGACTGCTCATCCAATGTTCCAATGACAATGATTAGCGAGACCCCCCACGAGCTGCAGATGGAATGAGGCAGAGTGATAAGGCAAGCTGTCTTTCAGATCAGCAGAGAGAAAGGCCTTCTTCACAGGAAGCCCAAGAGGAAGCCGTTTAAACAAGCGCACAGAAAATATTGGGGTAATTACCAAGCACCAGGAGGGGGTCTCAGCATTGAGAATGGATTCAAAAATTCATTCAGCAGCTTAATTGATGTTTTCCCTGCAGCTTGCCTTTGTAAATAATCCCCATAGAAATTCACAACTGAAACTGGGGAAGTGTATTATAAAAAGATAGTTTCATTACAGCATACATATTTACTAATGTTTGAACTGAACTTATTTTTCCCCCCTGAGAAGCTCTTATGCTTTGATCACTCAGCTTTGCAGTTTTGTCTCTAAAGACTCTTGCACCCACACAAGCCAGAAAATCTTTATGTGGAGAGAGATTGTAAGAAGCATCTTAAATGACTCTGATAATTGGAAATATCTAGGTGAATTTATTGTGACTTCAGTTCTTTTCTGACACAACAACCTTGATTGTCATTCTGATGTCTGATTCATCTAGAAGAAAATCTGTTTCGTGTGCATTTGAGCAGGGATTGCCCTCGAGGTGGAGGCCTGGCATCCCTCAGTCCCACAAGGCTGCTGTACTGGAACATCAGTGATATGACAGATTTGTTTCTGGGGAAAAGCAAATCAACCTTTGCCTCTTTCTTTCCTAACCAGCTGGCAAATAAAGGACCTTGACAGCAAAAATATAGAGAAAGCCAGTTTGAAAAAGATGTCAAATAGCAAAAATATATGTGTGCGTGTGTGTGTGTGTGCTGTGCACATGTATATGGCCCAGTGTTTATGGAACACACAATTAGTCTTAAAAAGGGTACACTTTCTTTTAGAAATAGTGATCTATCATTTTTGAAAAATGAGAAGAAAAAAAGGATACAATTGTGTTGCTGCATTATTTTCATTGACACCCCTGGGAAAATCTGTTTATGTCCAGTTTAATTGGAAATTGACTTGGAATAAATTAATCTGAGTAGCTTCACTGCTGATGTCTGCTCATGCACATAATAATTCTAGGACCACTTGGGAATTTGAGAGTGTGGATATCCATTTCTCTGAAATGGGAGGCTCATCTTTCAGATGAGGAATACACATGCTGTTCCTGTCACTATGAAGCACTTCCTCTCTCTGTGCACCTGCCATGGTACTCATGCAGCAAGAGCTTTATTATGACTTTTGTGAGCCCCTTATTTATAGGTAAATATTAAAATATATGGTTCATATCTGCACTGGTATAAAAATAAATATATTGATGTTCCATATTAAAACATTTCTACCTAAAATTTTGTTTTTTTCTTCTGATTTAAAAGAACTTGAGATATTTTCTCAGCCGCACATGAATTTCAGGTCCTAGGTGGTATACCTGGTGTGCCTAATGGATTACTAAGTCCTGCACAAATGAAGCCCAAGGTAAACCCTTGGCAGTTCTGTGTACGTTTCTTATGGCAGACCCATCGATGGCCTCAAAACAGCCATTTCCTCCCTTTCTTGGCTAACCAATCCTGGATTTTGTTTAGAGTTCAGGATCCAAGGGGTAGAGTACTCCTCAGTGCAAGATACTGACCATGACTAGTCCAGTGCCATCATGGAAAGTGTGCTTCCTCTGTCAAGGAGGAGTTTTAGGTGTGGACCATCTTTTGATCATAAGGAAGACATGATTGAACAACAGGACAATGTAACGAACTTAGTACAACCATGAGCCATAGAACAATGTTTTGATCAACAACAGACCACGTATACTATGGTGGTCTCATAAAGGTACCATGAGCCGAAAAATTCCTATCACCCAGTGACTGTGTAGCTGTGGTAATATTGCAGCACAATGCAGTATTTGTGGTTATGCTGGTGTAAACCAATTTACTGTGTTTCAGGTCATATAAAAGTATATCACATACAGTTCTGTGCAGTACATAATACTTGGTAATGATAATAAATGTCTATGTTACTGGTTTATATATATACTGGACTATTTATAAAAAACAAGTTTCCTATAAAACAGTATGCCCTGTTATGCCAGCACCAGCCACATATATCTTCTGTTTACCCTGTCCCTTGCTTGCATCATTTCTTCTTGAGTTTGATTTAATCTCTTGCTTTTTTGTACAGTAACATGTTATAGAGGCTGGTGGCCTAGGAACAATAGGCTGTAACATGTAGCTTAGGTGCATATTGCGCTACACCATCTAGGTTTGTGTAAGTGTGCTCTATGATGTTTTCACAATGACAAAATGTGCCTAATGATGCATTTTTTAGATTTAATCCCTGTCCTTAAGAGGTGCATGTCTGTACTTGATAATATTGTTGAACTGCCTGGGATATTTTTAAAGTTATGTGATAAATGTCCTTGGTGTTTATGCTATATTTAGTTCAATATTCTGTTACTGGTAGCTTAATCAGTATTCTCTCTTTGAACTTCCTCAGAGATGTAGTCATGTTTCATTTTTAATCTTATACATACATTACATATTCTATCATCATAGTGTTTGCCTTATGGCTGCCTAATTAATGTTCAACATGACAATGTCCCCACTAGATAATAAGCTCTGTCTAGTTTCTGGGATAATATTGTTTAATAATTATACAAATATTTGTTCAATCAGTGATGTTGAGGTTATTAATCTGTATTTTTCTGAATATCTATAATTAAATGTCAGGATGGTTGTGTTTTAGTACTGTACTCATTCCCAAATTGCAGCAGGTCCTGGGTTATATTTGCTTGAGTCTCCAAGATTTACTTGAGTTAATTCCTTCTCTATCCATTCCTCATATATTTATGGATTTGTTTGTTATTTCCTTTCCTTAATGAAGATGACGACTATCCTTGTTACAAGAATGTAAAGCATTATATTTGGTAGTTATGTATTCTCTATGCCATTACTTTTATTCTTTGCTCTATACCAAGCAACCCATACCTGGATAAATTTCTCACAGAAATTAGACTATTTAAGAATAAATTTTGGTTGAATGGATCATAAATCTTTCATCATTATCTATCCTCAAATATAGTTCTAGTGAATCTCTGTTACCCCAGTTTCAAAGATTTACACCTTTTAATTTTCCCTAACCTCAAACTTTAACCTTTAGAAAAGCTTTTAGTAGAACGTTACCACTCTCAAATTTTAAAGCTATGTGTCCGTATTTTCCTCTTATGCATATTTAATAGGTAATGCTCTAGTAATCTCTGTGAAGATTGGCTTGTCTCTGTTAGTGGAACTTAGGAGCACCAAGTGCTTTGAAAAAGGGGATATATTTCTTACTATTATAAAAAGGGCTAAATGCAGTTAAGCTCTATATGTTGGCTTATGAGGGGTGACAGGAAAGAAGGTAAGGGTCTGCCATTACTTTCCATTTTGCCCATTTTTCTAAGAAAAACATGGCATGGTCCATGGAAGTTTAGGGTCACCCCAGGCTATATCAACCAATGGGGCATATGACAAAACACAATGGGTTTATAAACCTCCTCACCTTAACATACAGTTGGATTTGTACCAGACTAGCTCAACTAAGTGCATTCTCCAGAATGGATTCTTCTGCTTTATTCATGTTTTTACTTCCCATTCGGCCTCCAGAAATGCCATGTTGCCTAGTTCTTGTTTTTCAGGTACCTGGACATCAATTCTCCCCTCTGTTGCCTGATGTAACTCTCCCTGGTGTCCATCTGTCACCGAGAATCTTTCTTGTACAACTGACGCAATAAAAAATGCAAATCAGATTTAGGTGTCCTGACCTAGAAAACCTTCCTTATCTTATTTACTAATGGTATGCCACAGTATCAAAATAGGTGTGCTTGGTGTGCCAGCTTTAGGGAGATTGGGTGCATTAATAGTGGAGTGTCTACAAGACAAGTCTGGTAGCAAAGTAAATAGTTGGTCAAACCCAAGTACTAAGGTCAATAGTTTCATGTTTTATGTATGACAGTCTCCCAAGAGAGTCTGGGGACAAAATAGGTGGCTGATAAGAGTAGATAATCTACTTCCTTGTAACTTGACTGAGCTGGGATTTTTAGTTTAGGCCTCTAGTTCAAAGTCTATTTGTACAACTAATCACCTAAAATTAATTACAGCCAACATTTGTGCACTACTAAGTGAGGAATCCCTGTTAATTTACAATTCTTAAAGAGTGCACTACTTATAACTTTGCTCAATAATCAACTAATGGTTTCCTATCTCAAGCGGATAATTATTTCTTGCTTTGAACAGCAGTGAAGTTTTAGCCATGATGGTGATACTAATGTTCAATGTATCCTTTTGTTTCTTGTTATATCTTAAAAAATTATCTTGAAAAGTAAGATATAATGGGGTTTGATAACATCCTGACTCATTTAGGCCCCTTTGTTTTTTTTCCTTTCAAAATATCAATACCTAAGACAACAATAACACAAATGAATATTGGCAGGTACTAATTTGTTCAACGCATGGAGTAAACACAAGAATGCACAATAGAATAAAACAGCAAGAACAATGGCACAACAGCAGTGTATAAAATTTCTAAATACTGCTGTAAATGTTCCTTAAGTATGAAATATTAGGAATACACATTTTTGGAGAGTCTTTAAAGACATAAAAATGTCTCAAAATATTTTAAAGAGATTGAAGAAATGAAGGAATATAATGCACTTATAAGGAAAAAATAAGAGAATATTATAGATTTGATACATGTATATTAGAAATGTATTAAAAATGTTCTCTTTCTCTCTCTCTCACTTTCACTCTCTTTCTGAACAGCTGCTCTTTCTGCAATTTAAAGATTAAGTACAGTTCACAGGGTAGACTTGTGGCCTGTGTGTGTGTGTGTGTGTAAATATATATATATATATAAATATATAATTTTTAAGAGAGATTTAATCCAAGCACATACACTGTACAGATGGGTTTTGTTTCCATGACAAAAAATAGTTTACCAAGTTGTCTGGCAATTTTGTAGCCCACACAATTTAAACCTTTACCTAGGTCACCTCTACATTCAGCTGTAACACCAGAAAAAAAAAAGCTATCTTATTTAAATCTTTACTTCATTCTTATATCTTTTTTCTCAATTGATTCAAAACATGAAAGAGTAATACAATTAATTAGTACCTTTCAAAACTTCCACATGACAATAAAATCATTCTAATTGTATTATACTATTATTAAAAACTTTATATTAAAATGTGTATTTATAAAAGTATAAGAAATGTGTAAATGATGAAGAATTAATTATATTAATAATAAACAACTTAATAATTCATTGGTTAATTTGTGACTTTATTGATTAGACACTTCATTTTTGCAGAAAAATAAGTAGATGATATATATCTTATAAAATACCTTGCCTCGTTTATTGCCAAATTCCCCAAAACTGAAAATAGAAATATATCTCTTTTGTTTTGGCAAGAATCTACTTTAGCGATAAGTAGTACTTACTGATGTGAAATTTCTTGCAATTTGTGGCTGTAGGCATACTTACTTGTAACTTTGGTTTTGGCTTAATTTAGTGGCACCTAGGAGTTGCTTCTATATCCTTAAGGAACAGGTGGTTAAATCTTAATTGGCAATATTGGGGATTGTGCACAAAACCTAACTTTTGCTTTTTTTGGAATCATATCGACTTTAGGCGCATGTCTGTAATTCCTGTAATTCATGCGAGGTTTGATGTCTCTAAATTTAAATGACTCTCTATTTTTTAATTTGAAATAGGAAATAATACCTAAATTATTGCGAGGATTATACGAGACTATCACCTAACATAATGCATGGGTGCATAGTAGACAGACAGTAAATAATAGATTTTAATTTTTATTGTTAGTTTGAGTTAATGACCTGGTTAACAAATAAGTCAAAATCCAAGCTTCTGTCTAGATGAACATCAATAAAAGCCATTGACTCAACTGGAAATGGCCCTTTTAACATAAAAGATAAATTTATATATTGATCTCTTTTGGAAATAGGCTGGGTGTTCCCCTATATTTTAGAGCAAATCATAGGATTGCTTATTATTTATCTTAGCAAAATCCACTTTTAAAGATTATTTATTTATTTTTAAAGAAAAGGGAAGGGCAGAAGGACAGAGAAACATTGACATTAGAGAGGAACTTCAGTGGGTTGCCTCTCATAGGCACCTGGACCACAGCCTGAACCTGCAACCCAGGCGTGTGCCCTGACAGGGAATTGAACTGGTGACCTTTTGCTCTGTGGGATGATGCCGAACCAACTGAGCCATGCTGGTCAGAGTGAAAGAATCCATTTCAACCTTTACAAGGCAAAAAATACTTGCCCATTACAAACTACAGTAAATATTCTTACTGATTGCCAAAAACCAATGAACTTAACTAAAAGAGATCATATCTTGAATTGGTAGTTAAAATGTGTTCAGTTTTAGTATGTTACTATAAGCCATATATGTTCAAAATATGTTGATTACACCAATAAGAGTAGGGTCAAAAAACAGGAAGATGCAACAGATGTGCCAGAAGCTAGTAGTAAAAAAGTGGAAGGAAAACTCAAACTAGTTCTTTTAGTGAAGAGTTTATGTAAATGAAATTCAGAGGTAATTCCAGATGTGTAGATCCTCCCAAATATGATGAAGTACAAGAATATTGACTCTAATAACATTTAATTTACATAGCAAATTATTAAAGTTATTTCTTTTTTATCCTCATGATACACATAAGAAGTTATTTTTCTTTATACTCATGATATTTATTAATACTTACTATCCTGGTATTTGTCAAAATCACCTCATGAGATCATAATCTATGTGACTTTTCAAAAGTTTGAGGGAATGTATTTACAAAATAAAGGTTCAGGCAGGTGTCTACAATGAAGACTGTACATTTCTCTGGTGGCAGGTCTGAGCTGATATATAGTAGTCAATTTGGTTATTTCTCAGAGTTTGAGAACAGCAAAAATATAGCATCCAAAAGCTTTACAAAAAGTACTGTTTGAGCACTGGCCAGTGTGGCTCAATTATTTGTATTGCTGTTCCAAAACTGAAGGGTTACGGGTGTGATTCCTGGTTAGAGTACATACTGAGGTTGCAGGTTCAATCCCTGGTCTAGGCACTTAGGATCCCCAGTCTGAGCATGTACAAGAGGCAACCAATCATTGCTTCTCTCTCTCCTCCTTTTCTTTCTAAAAAAAAAAAAAAAAAGCAATAAAAAAATACCGTTTGAATTACAGTGTCCTCAGAGACTTTATTTGCACTCTAGATGCTAAACCAGGTGCTTAGTTTGTCCTCAGTATTCAGCTTGCCACGTGGACAGTCATGTTCTCTTTCCCTAGACATATGTACCTACAGATAATGAATTCAAATTGAGAATTTCCATCATAATTGTCTCCATTCTTTTCCCCAATTATAAACTGATTTCTTACTCCATTACTATACAAAGTACTTTTCTCTGTGGGTAACACTCCCACAAATACTCCCTCTGATGCACTTGGAAAGGGTAAAATGGGAATAAAAACTAACGTTTATTGTGTTAGTAATATAAATAACCCTATGAGGCCCATTTTATCTATAACCTACATGTATAAGTCAAGAAATAGGATATAAGAAAATGCAAGAGTACCAAAATTTCTGAATTATAACTTTTATTTAGTTATCTAGAAAACAAAACAAAACATTTTGTTATGCACTTATTTATCAGAACAATATTGTGGCATCACTCATTATGGGATAGCCCTGTAGTCACTTCAAATAAAAAGCCAGTGATCACTGAAATGAATAGATACAAACAACTTGTTGAAATAGATGGCTTTTCAAAGTCCGTTTCTGTCAGCACACCACAAGTTTTGACCAAGCAAAGCAGACTCAGAGTTCCTTATTTAAACGTCTTAATTTTTTATATTTCTAACTTTCCTTTTTTGTTAACATCAGCAGGAAAAAAAATCTCTGCATAATGGGTGTGCTGTATTCAATTGATCTGTATCTGAGACATTTTGTAAAGGTTTAGAAGTGAATTTCATGGAGCTGAGATGTTCCCTCACTAAAGGTTATTAAGCCTCCTCCTTGTCTTTTGACACAAACACAAATGCATTTCTTATTTAAGGTCTAAAATAATAGTGGGCACGGTCAGCAAAATAATGCTTTCTTTTTTTATTATTTATATAATTTTAAATGTATCAAGCTATAAAATGTTCAATGCGCTTTTGATAACAATTGATATGAATATTTATTTCCATTTGCAAAAGTCCACTGACAATAATGTTGAGGGAAAATTACTGCTCTAACATGAATCCAAGATATAGTTTGGCTAAAATTTCATTATATGTATATTTTTTAATGTTTCCTTTAAGATACAATTTGCGTTAAAACTTCTAGGTACTACTCTTTGATCTGACCTAATAAGTTTCTAACCTATACTATGTGGGGTGCTCTCAGAAAAGTTTGAATCAGATTCCAACGTAGTCACAGAGAGCTTTGATTAAAAGGTTTAAGTTCGCTTTTGAGGAAAACTTTAAAAATCACATAACTCAATCACATTAATTATATCTTTCTTATATTTTTACAACAAATAATATACAAATTGTATTTATTGCCTAAAACATTAAAAGTATGTCTTCATCATCAACTGATGGTTTTGTGGAGTGCTCTCAAGTTCAACCATAAAAGAGCAAGTATTTCAAATTGTGTCTCAAATTTAAACCAATCTCTAATTCTTTTGTATTTCCCCAAATGGAGAAGTCCAGAAAGGTTTCTAATGTTTCAATAAATATCTGCTTACCAATTTATAACTGCAAAATGTGCCAGGCAAAACTATAACATATGTGCAGAAAAATAAGTGTTTGTGTCACAGATTCAAATCCTGATCTGAAGCAGGTGTCGCTTCTCCATCTCTTATTAGTTCATTTTCCAGAATTTCTTTTAGGGGTTCATCATAGAATTCTAAGAGTTGTGTCCACTGGGATTTGCACCATTTGTTCAATCTATTTATGCTGAGTTAATTAAGTGATAATCCCAAGGCATCAGAGGACATATGAAGTAATAAATGTCTGCATCTCTCACAGACATACCGGGGCCACATGGTGAGGAGTCACAGGGTGGAAGACTGTTTTATTACCTAGTGTCATAGTCTTCTGTGTAGGGAATATTGCTATTAAAAATATGTTCTCTACTTTCAGAGGTTTTATGTCCGTTATTGGATAAATATTCTTTTGACAACTGCTGCAATTTCTTAAGGAGAGTCAAGCCAAAGCCATGCATAAATGAAACGTTACAAGTAATAGATTGGCCCCCTACTTTGTCAACTTTGTCAAATCCATTGCCAAAATAAATAAAAATAAAGCTTACTTTTGTAGCTGTGAAATGATTTCCATGAATAAATAAAAAATCTATAAGACGCCTTTACTCTGAATCCCAGGTTGATCCTACGTGTGTGTGCAAACTCACATGCAGACACACAGAAACAGAAATTTTGTTTGCTCGTTTAATATACCTGGCTGCCTGTTTAAATGGATACTAAGGAAGCAAGGAAGAGGTAAAATTCATTGTCATTGAATTAGCACTAAAAACACTTCTGAAAAATAAGAAATATCTGAAGATAATTATGTCTTAGAAATCTCATGAGTGATTTTTCTGCCATAAATTAGATATAAAATTATTTACAACAATTTAAAAAATTAAAAAGATTGGTTCACTCTATAAAGTTCACTGTCACGTTGTCAGATATCTAGTTTCCAGATGTAGGAAATTTTTAGGAAAAACTCCATTCAAAGGTTACCATGCAGTAATCCTTCTTTAAAGATAAAGGACTTTCTTCACACCAATTTAAAATGCTAGTAATAAAGAACCAAAGGCACTTAAATGATACTGACAAGTTTATAAAGGTGTGAAATTGGGAGATTTGGTAATGATTCAAGTCCTGGTTCTGCTGAGACTAATTAGTTTAGGAATGTTGAACATTTTACCAGATTGGCTGTAAGTATTTCCCTCTATTAATTGTGGGAAGGTTAGATTATTCAAATTTTGGAATTCTGAAAAAAACTTCAATGCCATGTTTATGAGTATTTGAGTTAAGTGCGTCTTTAAAGAAGAAATAAATACTAAAATGAATCTGTGCAAAATAACTAAAAATCACTCAGTCAGGATTTTCCCTAAAGTAATTATGAGTGCTAGATTATTTTCTTTTCAATGATCAACTAGTTGTGTCTATTTTGATTAATATAAGCTGGCCAGAAACCTCTGGAACATTACATACTAAGAAATTTAGATGTGGTTTAAAAATAGCATGTGTTCATCTCATTTCTCTGTTATTTTTTTAGTCTTAGAATGTAATCTTTAAAACAAAGGCATTTTTTAACTAACCATAATATAATTCTTTACTAAAATATTGACAAATTAATACTTTTGTTGATTATACAGTAAGATTAGATTTAGGTTGCATTAAGCAAACTGAGGTGAGCAGCATATAAGTGTGTATTGAGCACAGATACATGCTATCTTCCTTTCTAATGTGTCCTTGCGAGTTTCCCTGTCAGAATATAAACTCCATGACTAGATTTTCTGTTATTTTTTTCTGTGCTTTTCTTGCTATATTCCATATATACCAACTATGTTCAGCAGTGCCTGCTACATGGTAAACCCATTTAATATTTAATGAATAAATGTACCTCTTTAAGAATATTGTTCTTAGTTTTACTATGATTAATCATTTTAAAGTATAGAGTTAGAGAAAATGAAATGACTGGAAAAAATGTTCTCAGAAAGAAAATCTATAAAAATAAAATCAATTCCCTGATTCAGAGTACCATAGACTGAGATATTGTATGAAACGCATGTGTTCAAAGATCATCAAAACAGTTTTTGTTAGTATTTAAATTGATATAACTTATATAATTCATTAGTGAAATGATAGAAAGAATGAAACCCATTATCTTACTACTATACGAGTATAATGCTTTTGCACACCAGAGCTAACTTGACTTCATCCGCACCGCACCTCTCTGAGCCAGGCTGGACATGTGCCTATACTTTAGCAAGAGGAAACAGGACCAGCAATAGCATGTAAATGTCTACTAAGTAAAGAAACAGAATTGGGTTCATCTGAATTTTATTTTGGTGTTATTTACACATTAAATAAATAACATGAACCTGGAATTACAAACTTTTTTTTGTACATTAATGAAATCTCTCCTTTCTGTTCCAGCAAAATCCAATAGCTTCAAAACTAGGTTGGCTGACATTTTCTGAATAATGACATAATAGACATGTTGAACCAAAATGATGAATAAATTTTTGGATTCTTATTTCAAAATGGATTTTGTAAACTTGTGGCCAAAACTGTACCATGACAGAAAATAAAGTTCCAAGAACCCTATCTAGAAAAGACTTTCTGATTTAGAAAAACAGGAGATCAGAAGAAAAGCAGGACAATTAGGTGCTGGTGTCTATATTTGATGTTACATATGCTTATCTTTATAAGTAAATAAAAATAGCAGATAGTAAAACACCTTTTAGAGTATGAACATATTTGCATTTTCAAAATAAATAGGGTTTCCATTATGCACTGCAGCATGTCCAGAGGCAAAGGAACACACCTCCCACTCTTACCATAAAAAAAGAGCTGCATGTTGAAATTTATATCATTATCCCAAACTCACATGGAAGGAATATGAAAGCCTAAAGAGGTTAAGTCTTGTTCAAAGTAGTCCAAGTGTTACATAGAATATCATTGAAGAAATTATTTCTCTTAATATTCTATTTCTTCTAAGATATAATAATAGTGAATGACCAATGTTAAGTATATGAACTTTGTAGTTTCTTTAGACTCTCAAAGTCAAGAATACCAAATATTACTTTGTACAACTGCAATCCATTTAAGATCAGACAACTTCTATTTTAATTTTCCATTATTTTCTAAGGTTAAAACTCACTATATTTAAGTATTATTATTCCCAGCAGAAAAGACAATGTTAAGTAGGAATATATCAGTGACTTAAATCCAGAATAAAGAATTACAGATTTCTCTCTCATGCTCATTTATCCAAGAAATTTTTCTATTTTTATAAGCATAGTAACTTTTAATCCTGAACTCCCCTGTTTAAAACTATGGTATCTACAAGATAGCATAATAAAAGAGAAGGACCAACAATTCCTTTAACATTATCTTCTACTAATTATAACATTTGAATCATTTGGGACTTGATTTTTTTTGTTTTACTGCTCTTTCTTTGTCTATGGGGTTACCTTTCCTTCTTCTCACCTGATATATTTGAAGACATTTCTTCACACCTGATATATTATTTTTCTTCAGTTTTATGCCAGTCATGGAGGGTTATATCATGGAGTATTTGAATTATTTTGTCCCCTATTAAGGGATGTAGCAGTTTTTTCAGGTATTTAAATTACTGACCTATACTTTAGTACTGTTAAGTTTGATCTTATTTTGTGTTAAGGAGATTCTATTTTGTTTTGCACTCAGTATTAGGACACACCACTTTCTACATGGTGTGGTTCATACTTCTAAGCCAGTGCATTTTCTGGTATCTCCATTGACTGTCCCATGTACTCAGGGGGGTCTTTCCATTGTGACTGGGCTGGGACTTAAATGTCCACTTGTAGAGACCCACTTGGCCCATGTTCAAAGGCCCATGATGATTCCCTACAGAGGCTTAATGGAGCCCCTTCTCTGACAACTATGTTTTGTAGATACAGAGAACTGTTCATTTTGGCTGCTCCAGAATCCTGGAAATTTAATGTTTTTCTTTTCAGCCCAGCAACATCACTGCTCATTTGCCTCCCTATTTTGCAGCATAGAAATGTCTCCAGGAAGAGAGTTGGGGCCAACATGAAACAACCATCTGGCTCACCACATGTGTTTCCTTTCTGTCCACCTTCACAGCTCTCTGCTTTTTGTCTCATGCTTGAAATGTCTTGTCTCATGTATTCTACCCTGTTTAATAGTAGTTCTTATGAAAAGATCAAATCTGTTACCATTTATTCTGTCATGACTGGAACCAGAAGTCTCACCATTGCAACATGTCACAAACAAATTAGGTCTAAAATCTTTCTTGATTAATCTTCCTTGAATATGCATTATACTTAGATTAAATCTAGATTCCCTACCAAGGTTTATCAGGTTCTGTGTAATTTATCTCTTGCCTTCTTTCTAGCACCATCAAATAAAAACCTTCTTGTTCACTTGACTTCAGACACGTTGATTTCTTTTAGACCTATAATACACTCAGCTTGTCAGTATTTCAACACTCTCACAAAGGATGGTCCAGCTGCCTGAGATGATTTTTTTCTGACTCTTTGTCTACTAACTATTCTTTCAATTTTCAGTTAAAGTGCCATTTCTTTTTTGGAGTCTTTCCTGACCACCTATATGGCCTATATTTCTTTCTCTAAAAACATTCTATTTATTTTCCTTTACGGTCCTTAATTTTATGTTATCCAGATAGTTACATGGGTATTTATCAGGAGATAATATATGTTCAGTGTTTAGAGTTTTCCAGAGAAAGATGACTAGGGGTGGTGTGTGTGTGTGTGTGTGTGTGTGTGTGTGTGTGTGTGTGTGTAGGGCTCATGTGGCTATAGAGGCTGAAAAGTCCCAAGATCTGTAGTCAGCAAGCTGGAAACCCAGGAGAGTTGATGTTGTTGTTCCAGCTGGAATGCCTTAAAATCAGGAGAGCCTATCGTGTCATTTCCTATCTGAGTGCATGTCCAAAGGCAGAAGACTTATGCCTTAGCTCAAGGACAGTTAGGCAGAGAGGGCAAATTATCCCTTAATACACCTATTTGTTTCATTCATACCTTTATTGGATTGAATGAGACCTACTCACATTACTGAGGGCAATCTGCACTGATTCAATTGTTAATCTCATCCAGAAACACACTGAAAGACACAGCCACAATAATGTTTAAGCAAATATCTAGGTACCCAGTGGCCCAGTCAAGTTGACACATAGAATTAATCATCACATTCAGTAAATATCTGTCTAATGAATTAGAGAAATTGAGATCTAAAGGGTGTAGAGAGTTAGTAATACAAATGTAGTAAAGACAGATGAAGCTACATGTAATGTCATGAACATATAGGAAGAGCTTATACTAAGGAAATGAAGGAAGTCAAGGTGCTTGGTGCTGAGTGAGTCAGATGGAGTGTTGTGTGATGAAAATTAGAGGCTACAAAGAAGGCAGATCATGTAGGACTCCCTAGTTTCTTCTTACTCAATGTAATTCTCAATTCATCAATACCAGCAGTCCTCAGTATCTTACTAAAATCTGTAGACTTTAGGAGGTGAGCACAAAATACAGCATCTAGTTGTATCATAAAATCATATATTTGAAATCTATACAATTTTGTTAACCAATATTACCCTAATAAATTTAATTAAAAAGAAAAAAAATCGAGTTAAAAAAATATTGGATTGGCCAAAAAGTTCCTTTGTTGTTGTTTTTTTTTCTGTGATATGGCTGTAGTAGTGATTAGTTGTCTTTAACTTATTTCAAAACGATTTTGTTAGATTATATTGTGACAACTGTCATATCAGCATGCATTAAAAAAATTAAAATTAGTGAATTTTTGTGAATTCAGCATGCATTAAAAAAACATCAAAATTTGGTGAGTTTTCCACCTCCATTTTAATGTTGGAGGTGGAAAACATACACATTTTTGCCATATTACGATTTATTATTTCAAGAAAGCTCCTGAGACACACACAAACATACAGAAGATTTGTGTCATGAATGGAAAAGGTGCTGTGACTGATTTAACATGAAAAAAGTGGTTTGCAGTTTCATGCTGAAGATTCCTTGCTAGATGATGCTCCATAGTCAGGTAGACCAGCTGAAGTTGACAGCAATTGAATCGAGAAACTAACTGAGAACAGTCAGTGTTATACCATGCAGGAGAGAGCCAACATGATCAAAATATCCAAATCAGTGAAGTTAATGATGAAAATGAAAAATGTGTCTTTTATTTTATGGAAAAATCTAAATGGACTTTTTGGCCAACTTAATATGTAGAGCTTCAAAACTCACCCTAAACCCACTTCATCAGAATTTGTATTTTAAGAAAATCCCAATATGAGACATATCCCAGGTATATAAATTTAATAGAGCATGGTGATAGATTATGTATAGATGATGATGACTTAACAATAACTCCCAGATATTATGCCTTGATCAAAAGATTAATAAAGAGTCCATGTACTCAAATGGAGACCATAATAGGAAGAAGAAATCTAGTTGGTGTGTGTGTGTGTGTGTGTGTGTGTGTGTATTTCGTAAAAAATTCAGGTTTCCAGCTTTGCCTACTATATCTGAATTGACTGAGTAATAGCTGAACAGTGATGTCCACATGCAGGATATAAAGGTCTCAAGTTCCAGAAAGATCACAGGGTCTCATTAACAGGTAAGTAAACTAGGAACATGTAAATAAGAGAACAATATTAAACAGTTCACATAAAGGCTAATAAGAATCTACAACTGTTATTTAGAAGTAAGGATTTCAAAAATAAAAAAGTAACAGATTTATTGGATTGGTCAAAAAGTTCTTTAAGTTTTTCCATAAAATAAAAGATACATTTTTCATTTTCACAACTTACTTCACTGATTTGGATGTTTTGAGTATGTTGGCTATCTCCACTGTGGTAGTGTTGATTGTTCTCAGTGAATGTCTGGATTTGATCATTATCAGCTTCAACTAGTCTATTTGACTATGGAGCATCATCCAGCAAGAAATCTCTAGCACAAAATTTCACCAACCACTTTTGACACATCCAATCAGCCACAGCACCTTCTCCACACACTGCAGAAATCCTCCTTTCTTTGTGTTTTAGTTGCATTCTTATCTTTCTTGAAATAATAAAGCATAATATAGCAAAAATGTTGTATATTTTTTCATCCTCAATATTAAAATGGTTACACAAAGAAATCACCAATTTTGATAAGTTTTTTTTTTTAAATGCACACCGGTGTGACAGCTGTCACCATGCACTCTAATAAAACTTTTTTGAATGAAGTTAAAGACAACTAAGCACTACTAGAGCCATCTTACAGGGGAAAAAACCAAAACAAAGGAATATTTTGGCCAAATAAATAAGTATTAAAAAATAAAACTAACTCAACATAGAGAAAAGAGTAGATAATGATCAAAGAGGACTTCAAAATTCCCATCTGTATAATTAGAAGATGAATGCAGTAACAGAAAATACAGGAAGACATTTAAATGCATACACAATATATTCTGAAAATGACTTTGAAACAACAATAAGATATTTGTAAAGAAAGCTGATATATAAAAAACAAATATACATGTGTAGGTATGTGTAAAATTGAACCTCAAAGTGCTGCCTGGAATTAAATTTTTGGAAGCCATGTGCATGAAAAAAATAGTTGAACCACAGATCCAGAGCTCCACTTTTCACTGGCTCTGTTGAATTCCATTTGTTCTCAAGGGTATGAGTTAATTAAAGTCAATACCCCATCCCAAAGGCTTGCCTGGTCATTAGTTAACTGGATCTTGCCCTAAGAAGAATACTGAAAAAAAACAAACAAAAAAAGAAATCTGGCATCCATGGAAAAGAGTGAGATAATATTTGAGTCATTGAAGATTTCTTTTTTTGTTTTGTATTTCTAATAGGAAAATTTCTACAATTTTCAAGGATAAAGGAATGATCTGAAATGGTGAGTTAAACTCAAATTGCATGAGATAAATGATTAAACATCAAAGACCCTAGATCTGGTGATCACCTGGATATTAAGGTCATAGAGGGGAGCACTGGCAAAAGGAAAGGATGATATTCATTCAGACAATCCCAGTATATCCAGTTAAAGTATTGAAATAGATTCTCATGAATTAGAACTTTGCTTTGTTGTTTTTTTTGAGTCCATGAAGAGGGTTCCCACCACACAAACTTACTCCATCCCAGGTACTTCTGCTCCACCCTCCAACTTCCTCGGATGAAGCAGCCTACTAACGGGTTAAAGATTGGATCAGTAACAGAGTGTATTGTGTTTATTCTGCTTGGTAGGTGCTCATAGAAAGAAAATGGCTGATAGGCCTTTGCTCTGCAAGCTCCCAACACAGGGAGCTCTGGGAGGAGATGATCAGCTGACAGGATACCTAATATGAATAATGCTTACTTAATGTAACTGGGAGGTACAGATTAGACTACAGAACACCTAACCCTTTTGTCTATCAATACTGTTAAATATGTTAATAAAATGAGATCTAACTTTGGGCCAGGCTCTAAACATGTATTAGCTCATTTGTGTGCTACAATTAATTACACAAATATATTGAGAATTATAATTTTACAAATAAAAAACTGAGGTATTTTGAGATTAAAAACTTAAATGACAGAGATTTGTTCTGAACCCCAGAAGCCACCAACAGTCTCTACTTGTTAAATGTTTTAGTGCCTCTATTCTCACCTGGAGGAAAAAGTTCAACCCAATTTTTATACACCTTCAAATAAATGCTTTTCATATAGTCAATAAAAATAATGTGTATATTAAATGTTAGGCATAATTATTAGGAATAGAAAAAAAGGTAAATTTATGTTTTTAATCCACCAGAAGCTTAGGCAGAGGTCAGTACCTTGAAAAATTACCATTGATGATACAATGACTGTGAAGGAGGTAAATTTGGACAAACATATAAGTAAATAGATACTTAATTGATATTTGCTCTTTCAAAAGCTTTCTTAAATCAAACATGCTAATGTTGTTCATGACTTTTCTGCTCATGTGGAGGACTGAGTTATTTTTTCAACAAATAGCACCTTACACATTAAATCACTTATCCATTTTCATAGTCCAAATGTACCTCCAAAAATACATCATAAGGCTTCATGTGTTCATTTTAAGGAAGAAGATGTTTTAGGCTAGATTATGTAGGATATGAATGAGTAAGCAGAATAAACCAGTAAAATTTAATTAAGCAATTTAGCGCTCCATAAAAGCAGCAACACATAGAAGCGGGATGTAAATGAAGGGGCGGTGCACTGCAATTCAGATCTTCTAAGAATCAAGAAGGGGCACTGAATGCAGCAAACAGACTTGCTATTTCTACACATAGTAAATTTAAACACAGCAGTCGTTAAGCAGCCTGTACACATGGAAACTCTGCCCACCATATTCTTTATTTTTGTTTTGTGCAAGTGAGGCAAACACAATAGACCCAGAATTAACTTCATATACAGCAAAGAAATGACTGTAAGACTTATACTCCACAGTTAGTATAACTAGACAGGAAAATGGAGGAAAAATGCATTTGTTAAGAGTCCAATTTTCAAAATAATATGCCTGCCACAAGTAATCATTCACTAATTCCCCTGGGTTACTGAAAAAACAATGAGAAGTTCAGAGATTAAAAATATAAGGCACCTCTGCCTTAAAAGAATGGAAAGGATAAACAGCATCCTTTGCTTCCACAGCAATCTTGTCAGGAATCTCACTTGTATTTTCATATCTCAGGATTATTGTGATACCATGTTTCTTTTTTTAAAATTTTTTATTTTTAAATCATGTTTATTCTATTACAGTTGTCTCAGTTTTTCCCCCTCAGCTCTTCTCCACCCAACCCACCCCATCCCCTGCTTCCACAGTCAGTCTCCACTCTGTTGTCCATGTCCGTGGGTCATTCATACATGTTCTTTGTCTAGTCCCTTCCCCTTCTTTCCACCATTGTCCTCCTTCCCCATCCCCTCTGTCACTTTCAGTCTGCTCCACGTTTCCATGCCTGTGGTTTATTTTGTTCGTTAGTTTATTTTGTTGAATAGAGTCCACTTATAGGTGAGATCATATGGAATTTGCCTTTCATCGACTGGCTTATTTCACTTAGCATAATATTCTCCAGTTCCGTCCATGTTGTTGCAAAAGGTAAGAGTTTCTTCTTTCTTTTTATTTTATTTTTTTAATGCAGGTTGATTTTCTTTATTTTTTAAATGTCAAAATCCATTATAAAATATTAAAAAATTTAAATCCATTCAGAAGTCTCAGCAATTAAAACAAAGTGACACCAGCACAGAAATAATCAAGTAGATCAATAAAATAAAATGAGCATTCTAGAAACAAACATATATATCTAACAGTATAATATATGATTAAATTGATATTTTAAATCAATGGGGAAAATAACACTTATTCAACAAATACGGTGCATGGATCACTATTACTTGAAATAAAACAAATATAGAGCCCTATTTCACACATTATACAAAAGATATTCAGGTGAATTAAAAATCAATATGTAAAATCTAAGGAGTTTTAGGAGAAAATACAAAATACTGTTTTTTTTACCCTGAAGTAAAATATTCAAACCCAAAAGCTATGAAGTAAAATATTCACAATATGACTATATTAAACATTTAAACCATATTTCTTTTAAATGAAACTGGTTGTCGAGGTGCCTGTAACTTGGTCATTTCTGAATTTATTTCTTATTAGCTCCCTAAATATTTTCAAAAATTTCCTTCCACTGAAGTTATTTTAAGTAATGAAACATTGAAATATCAAAACTGAATCATTTTTAAAAAGATTTTATTTATTTTTTTTTAGAGAGAGGGGAGGGTGGGAGGAAGAGAGGGAGAGAAACATCAATGTGTGAGAGAAACATTGACTGGCTGCCTCTTGCACACCCCAACTAGAGACCTGACCCTCAACCCAGGCATGTGCCCTGACTGGGAATTGAACTTGAGACCTTTCAGTTCATAGGCTGACGTTCAATCCACTGAACTATGCCAACCTGGGCCAAAATTAAATCTTGCAATTTTTAATCAAGGACTTTATTTCAGGCTTTTCCTCTTCAATGGCATATTAGAAACTGCAAAATCATATCTCATTTATATAGGTTATTAAACTACTTGTTTTTATTCCCAGATTATTATTTTAAATTTTTAATGTACATATCATATATTGCCATTTCATTTTAATTTATAATTTTATTTGTTTATTTTATTACATATATTTTATAAATTGCTTTAAACATTTGTGGTAGAAATCAAGGAATAAGAAACAGGTATGTAAATAAAAATTACAGTATTTAAAAAGAGAGCAATTAACATCAAGTTTAGTTTTATTTCCCCACTGAGCATAGAAAGTTTTCAGCAGAGGCTCATCCACTGTTCTTCCCTCAGTTAGCTATCTTATAGACTTTAACATAATCATAAACACACAATACATATTATTCAGCTTATTATATGGATCGTCACTCATCTCTCTTTAATAAACATTGCATATTTTATTATTTTTAAATTAATTTTACTTTAAATGTGATCTATTTATATTTTATTTTAAAATATTTTTACACATACAGAGAAGTTGCAAGAATAATACAAAGAGCTCACAAGTTCCATATTTTTATTCACTCAGATTTTCCTGTTGTTAACATTTTACCATGTTTGCTCCCTCATCCTATCTTTTTTACTTGGGAGCATGATGCAGACACAATCCCCAGCATTCCTATCTGCTTATTTGTGAGACAAGGACATTCTACCAATTAACCACAAGTACCCACAATGTAACCCTTCAAACTTGAAAATTACACACTACCATCCAGTTTATATACCATTAATTAGGCTGTGCGGTTGTCCCAGTAAGGATCCGGGATAGGACAGGTTTCCCGGTTTTTTTAGCTGCCTTCATTCTGGTACAGTTCCTCAATCTTTCCTTGTCCTTTGTGAATTTGGTAGCTGTAGAGACGATCCCTTTCATATTTTATATATCAGAGCCTTTTGATAAGAGCTGTGGGGTGAGATAATCCTAAGAAAATCTTACCATCTTTTTGGCAAATGATGATTTTCCATTCAATCATTCATTCTACATTTATACTTGGTATTTTACTCTGAGGACTCCTTCCCATTTGTTTATGTATTCTTTTATTTTCATCAGTCTGGACACCTAGATTTCTATTTTATTTATTAGATATTAACTCATTATTTTCAATATTTATTTAAAATCTCAAACTGCCCCTATTTTGGCCACTGAGAACTCTCTCAAGTCTGGCTCCTGTCCCTGTGTTATGTCCTCATTACTCAAAGAGGTACTTTGAGTACCTCTTTACTTTCTGGTCCAATAAAATGTTCTAGGCTAATTTCGTACTTTTCCTTCCCCAGACCTAATACCAGCCACTTTCCCAAGGAGTCCATGGTTTCTTTAGTTGAGGTTGGATCTGTAGACCAAGTTCTGAGTGTTAAGGATCACAGTGTGCTCACTCTGCTCTGGCATCACTGCCTCCGTGTTAGACACGACAGAGGGGTGACTAGACTGACAATACAAAGATTTACTTAACACTACATAATCTTCATATCCCAGGTATGGATCTATACAATTTATACATATTAACCCATTAAATATTCTTAACACACCTATGAGGAGCATATCATTCTATTTATTTTGGAATAATTTTACATTTTTACAATTATATAAATAAAAAATTACAAAAATAGCATATGGAGTTCCAGTCTACCTCTCATCCAGTGTAACATCTTATACTACTATCATGTATTTGTAAAAACTAAGAAACCTCCATAGGTACATTAATATGAACTAAACTCTAGCATATGTTAAAATTCAATGTATGATTATGGTTTATAATGAATGTAATCTATGTATTTTGATACATACATAGAGACATGTATCAGAAACCCCAGTATTACACAGAACAGTTCCTTAATCCTAAAATTTTTCCTGCATTTTCTCTTGTAGTCAACTCTCCTTCTTTCCCTCAACCATGGACAATCACTAACCTGTTCTCTGTCCTTATAATTTTTGTCTTTTTCCAAATATCATATGAATAGAATTCTGCAATATGTAGATTTTTAGGCCTGTCTTCTTGCAGTTAGTGAAATGTGTTTAATATTTACTCATATTGTGGCATAAATCAAAACTCATTGCTTTTATCCCCAGATAGTATTGCATTGCATGGCTCTTCCACAATTTCTGAGTTCTCCTATTGAATGACATACTAATTGGGTCAAGTTTTGGTCTCTTATGGATAAAGCTGCTCTCAACATTCTTACACAGATTTTTCTATATAAGTTTTCAGATCTCTTAGATAAATAGCTAATAGTATGATTGCTGGGTTGTATGGCTTTTGTTTAATTTTTAAAAATCGAATAAACTCTCTTTCCTAAAGTCGTTCTACCATTTCATAACCTTATCATTAATGAGAGTTCCTCTCGTTCCTCATCAGCATCAGCATTTGTTGCAGTCAGACATGTGTTTGTTTGTTTTCAGTTTAGCCATTCAAGTAGATGAGTGGTTTTGTGAGGGGAAATTGCAACCATGGGAAATTGTAACCATCCCAACATTATTTTGACATTGTTTCTGTAAGTGCTGACTCTCACTAAGATGTAGATTGTAGATGAACAGCACTTTTGTACAAGAATATTAGGAGCTAACTTCAGAAGATACAGACCCCGACCTTCAGACATCCCAGCTCTGGGAGATTTCCTGACCTTCAGCTGTGGAGTTGAGGTGACATGAAGTCAGGATGATGCGAAGCCCAGATGACTAAACCAGGATAATACACACTGGACTGTCACTTACCTTATTGGGATGCCCTGTGCTCATCTGCATATAGAGAATTTTGCTACCCTCCCCCCTTGATCTCTTTGTTCTGTTCCCCTCTCCTTCCTTATGAAAACATCTGCCTCCACTGAAAAGTGGAGATGGGCTTTGAGACATGAATCCCCCATCTTCCAGGTGGCTGGCACCTGAAAATAAACCACTTTCCTTTACATCAGCGCCTGCCTCTTACATACTGGTTTTCATAGCAGCAGGCAACTGGACTGTGATTGGGTACAGTTTTTCATATCTAAGTGATTTTGTATTGTATTTCCTAATAACAAATTATTTTGAGTAACTTTCAGGCTTTCTTTGCCATCTATATATCTTCTAGCCATCTGCATATGTACCCTTTGAGGTAACTATTAATTTTATTGTTATTAACTCCACTTACAGACAAGAAATCTGAGAATTGGAGCAATTAATTACTTCCCATAAACACATATAACTGGTAAAAATAGATTTCTACTACTCTCTTTTTAAGTCACACATCTAGAAACATTAACAACCCAATTATAGCAAAGGAACAAACTTTATGATGCATATTATTGTCTTACATTCCCTTTCTCGCCTTCAACTCTTAACTTACATTCCCTTCCTGACCTCTAACTCTTAACAAAATCATAAATCAGAAAAATCACTCCACAAAAGTGGAAATAAAATATATAAAACCTATGATATTAAATCTAAATAGTGATGATGGCCTCTTAGCAACAACATGAAATGATTAAGTTAACGTGTAGCTACTTTTTTACAAAAAGGTAATGCACTGGGCATTTTCAATTAAGTTCTATACTTCCAGTAGCTTTTGAGAAAACTATTAAAGTGATCTACATTGTACTAAATGTTGTACTTTAGTAGCACCATCACTACTCCTAGGCATTTCCTGACTTGATATTTGCAACTCCAGTACTTTACTTTCTCTTCTGTTTCCTTTGTCTGGCCAGTATAGTGAGATATGCCAGTAGTTGCTCCAGAATGAAATGTGATGATACTTTCATTTTTAAAATTTATTTGTTTAAAATGAGAGGCACCTATACAACCATATGTTCACATAGGCTATTTCAAACTTTATATGATTTAAATGAGGGCTCACATCGAATTGATTATCCTTGATTTAGTTTAGTCTCATGTATTGAAGTTGGGGTCAGCTATGCTTTTTTTTTTCTTTTTTCCCACATTGATTAGTGTAACTATTTTTTAAAAAATCCTCATTTTAGCTTTATGGGTTTTTTTTGCATTGTAATTTTTAAACATATATAAGCAATTTCCCTAATGTGCAATAAATTAGAATACCTATACTGATCTACAAAGCTGGAATATTACAAGACTCTGCTACTCTGTTACTCTGCATCATACACTCTTTTATAAGAAAACAATACATGACTACTCTGTGTACTCATATTCTTAACCTAAATCTTTAATGCTTATTAATAAAAGTTAAAACAGCTCATTAAATATTTTAAACCTTAAATTTAATGGTTAAAAAACCCACTAAATTAGTTTTTATATATTTTATTACTTCATAGATAATAATCATTTAAATATTTCATAATATATTAAACATATCTGAAAATATGTATCAATTCTCTAAAATATAAACTGATTATTTATTATAGTAAGTGTATATATTTTGGTTTGTTTTTTCAGGCAGAGATGTAACTATTAATAAATATTATTTAATAAATAAAATTCTGAATATGAGTTTATCATAGAAGTATTCTTATTTTTTAAAATACTATGAATTAACTATTTATAGGAAAAACATGTCATGCAAATTCAAATGTGAGCAGAATAATTATATTATTTTTTAGTGTTTTTCTCCCTGACATTATGCTTTATTATTAGTTTTGGCTTATTTGCTTTGATCAATGGGGCAAACATTTATTTGCAAACCACTATTCATTTTTATGATATATAACTTACTACAAAATATGGTCAGTGATTTGTTAGTTTGGTTATTTGCATTCCACTCTCCGTGGGTTCAGAAGAGAATTAATGACCTTATTGTTATATTTGATTAGTTTTCCTCTTTGTCTATGATTTCTCCTGATAATATGGGTATTGTTTTCATATAATAACTAATGACAAAATAAAACTCAGCAAATACTGATGATATTGATTTCTTTTTCAAAATCTAAATTAGTTTGCTAAGGTATACCGGGAGATAATAAATTGTATGTTCAGTAAAATATAGTTTAAAGGATTGGAGTGAATGCAATTTATTTCATGTAACTCAAGAGGACAATATAAAATAACTTAGAATTTAAGAAAAGGATAACATTAAATGGGTGGTAATGAGATCCAATCAAACCACAGTCAAATATCATATAGTCCATTTTTAATGCCAATAAAAGCAAACAGATATCTAGGTCTTGATATTTATTTTACCTTACCAAAAGACAGAGAAGACAGATAAATGTTCTCTTCATTAAGAAAGAGCAACTTTAAAAATATGTGACGCTAAGGAGATTTTTTTAAAAAATAGAGAGTCAGCAGATTCGAGTCAGAGCTGTCAATATGGGGGGAGGAACCATTAACTTCTTAAAGGACAAGGTGAAACAAGTGTCTGAAGTCCTTGAGGACATACAGAGATGATGGTACATGGTTAACACAGAGTTTTTGCCAATAAAATTGCGTTATTTGCATAGAGCTTTTGTGTCAGTGAAAGCCCGTAGGTAGTGAAGACAGATGGTCATAGGAGGTAGGAAGGTTGGTCATGTTTTAATCTTGTTCACATTTATGCAAATTTGAAGAAGAGTTACACAAGGTATATGCCTGCATCAATCTATTATTTGTTAGCCAGACTACCTGGCTAATCCATGAAGTCATCTACTTTGTCATTCAAACATTTTCTATGAAAAGGAATTATAAGAATAAAATGGGATAAATATAAAGTACACAGAATACTGGGAAACGCATAGCAAGTATTCAACAATCTTTATCATTTTTTTCTTTTTCTTCCTTGTTTTTAATTTTTTTTCCCAGTGGTGATTGTTTACAATTCAAAATATTACATTAAGATTTTTAATGAAACAATTTATAATTTAATGTATTTAAATTATAATTACTACAATTACTATTTAGTGTGGGAAAATTATTTTACAAAGTAAAAGGGATTATTTTGAGATTGAAGCCATAAAGATTACATGACTTTTCAGACATTACAGCTATATCATGTCAGAACTAGATTAAAATTCAATTTTCACCATTTTTTAATCTTTAAACTTTGTATTCAGATTTGTTAGATTGTTAGTCACATTCAAGCTAATTTCCTAAGCCAAAATATGAAATATTCTCAATATAAATATGATTAATTAATTGGTTCTACTTTAATTTTTTTATTTATTGATTTTTAGGGGGGGGAGAGAGAGAGAGAGAAATATATTTTTGTTCCACTTATGCATTTTTACTGGTTGATTCTTGTATGTGCCCTGACTAGGGATTGAGCCCTCAACCTTAGCGTGGGGATGATGCTCTAACCAACTGAGCTACCTGGCCTATGTGAGAGCCAGGAAGAGAAAGGACAATAATCAGGTTTCAAAGTTATTTTTCAATGCTATTTGAAGTAGTATTTTAGTTGGAAAAGTCAACTAAGACCCATTAAATTAGATGACAGCTAGTGTGGGGTAAGGGAGGTTAGGGGTAAAGGGTCTGAGCAAAGAAGAAAAAGAACTCATGGGCATGGACAACAGTGTGGTGATTGCTGGGGGTATAGGGTATAAGGAAACTAAATGGTAATTGGAAAATATAATAAAGATTATATATTTAAAAACAAAATTAGATCTGAAAAATAAATTGTCTCATAGTCAGGTAAGGCTTCATAATGATGCTGTAGTAGTATAGTAATGATCAAGAGGACAGAATTAGCCTCTCCTCTATTTGTATTGTGGGATTCTTGTTTTTGTCCAGAACCTGTCAAAAAGTCTGATTGTTTTTGTTTGTTTTCTAATGTGGCATTGTGTCAGCTAGCTATTTCTAAAACTAAATATATTCTAAAGAGACGAGAAATAGGAAGGAGAAGGAAAATAAAAATAAAAGACAAGGAAATAAAAAAGAGGGTAAACTACAACCTGAGAGATAGTAAGTTTCAGCAGCTGAAATCCATTTTAAGATAGAGCAGTTCCAAGATGTTTCCAAATAGAGTGACAAATACTTATGATAAATACCCAAATGGACAAAAATAAAGTTAATTAAAAGATTATCTTATGTAGATAGGGCAGAAAAACAATGAGGGCAATGTCAGTGTGTCTAGAATTTGGGGACATAAGTGAACAGAAGAGTAAATGGAAGCATGTTTGTATTTCAGGAGAAAAGATAAAGAAGAATGATTCACCACCCAAGAAAAAAAGGGAAAACGAGTAGAATCACAGACCTAGTATTAATCGTATGATTGGCTTGGATATTGTGACTTAATTACTTCAGTCATGGGTGACCACAACTTCTAGAATATTCTGTGGCTCCTGAGTGCTCAAAAAGTTGGAATTTCCTACAATTTCTTTCATCCTTTTTCAATCACTTGTGTAATGAAGTGCTGGTGCTTTGCAGGCACTATGTGGCCAATAAAAATTTAATGCATAAATGAATTGATGGCTAAACAAATGACAAAAATGTATATAAACTTAAGAAAAGTAATTTACTTCTCATATGTGACCAAATAAGAATCCCTATCTTAAAAAATTACTAACCGATTTTATGAAACTATCATTACACACAATATTATAAACAGAATTTGTGTTTGCAAAAATATGGAGACTGTTTCTCAATATAGATGAAAAAAATTGTATATGTTAAAAATATAAGGTACTTATCAATATATAGTTCCTAGAAACATTTCCCAGATGCACACATTTGTCAGTTTAACTAAAGTATTTTTGTTTTTTTTTTAGTACTTCTAATTCTCATATACCTAAAAGTCAGAAAATTGCACTATTATTTGGGAATTATATAGATAGGAACAGAACAAAATATGAAATTAACAATTATGTTGAATATTTTAATCAATATTAAGACTTGCTTTCTTTTTTTAATTAATTAATTTTTTTTCAAATACATTTGTCTCTGCCTTCCCCCCACCACTTTCCCTTGCCCCCTCCCTCCCTCCCTCCCTCAACTCTTCCCCTAACTTGCTTTCTTAATTAACTATCTGTAATACAGTCTTTCTGGAATCTTGAATCCTGGTGGAGTGGTTTTCAAAACATATGACAAGGTATGTCTGGAAAAAGTCCAGCCGTTGTTAATAGAATGAGAATGGTTTACACAACAGTGATGTAACCTGGCAGCCAAGGGGAGTGGACTGGAATGCATGTGCATGAACAGTGACAACTTCACTGTACTAGTGAGTGGGAGTGGTAGATGCCTTCGAGTGAGTATGTGGCTGTCACATTCAAAATGACCAAGTGAGTAGAGCAATGAATCTCTATCAAATTTTGCATTAAACTTGAACGTTTCTCCATGGAAACTATTGGAATGATTCAGAAGACCACAGCAATGGGCAACTGGTGATTGGTAGCTTCATCACAACAACACATCTGCTCATGCATCATGTCTTGTGCAGAGTTTTTTGTTAAAACATCAAATCATTCAGGTGACTCAGCCCCCCTACAGCCCAGATTTGATACCCTGAGACTTCTGGCTTTTCCCAAAACTAAAATCACCTCTGAAAGGGAAGAGATTTTAGACCATCGATGAGATTTAGGAAAATACAACAGGGCAGCTAGTAACCATTGGGAGAACTGTATGAGGTCCCAAGGTGCCTACATTGAAGGGGACTGAGGTGTAATTTTCCTATGTACAATGTTTATTGTACCTTGTATCTTCTTCAGTAAATGTCTCTATTTTTCATATTACATGGCTAGATACTTAAGTCTTATCAATCATGATTTTGTTTTAAAATAAAGGTAACCATTGTATAGATAATAGAAGATTCAATTCTAGAATTTTAATCTCAATTCTTTTTAAAAGAAAAGGCTTCTTGTCTCTATGGTCAGGTAAGTTTATATCAGAAAGATCCTAAGTGAATGCAAGACTGCCTTTTGGCATTAGTACTTTTTCTTTTGTTTAGTTGTTGAGATACCTGATTAGTATTTTCTGGGTAATAGTTGAAGAAAATAAAGGTTAAACAAATCACTATATTGGTGGTTGATTTGTCTTAATAATGGGGATAATATTATAAGCCTTCAGGTGTTTGGAAACCTTTTAAAGGTTTGGTGCTGTGTATCCAAAGAAGGAATCAGTGAATACACATGGATCTGATGAAGAAGTTCTAAATTCAGTGCCAATGAATGTGCCATTCCTGAAAGAAAGTCAATAGTAACTGAGGAAGATATTGAATTTAAATGCACAGCAAAAGAAAATGAGTGGTTTCAGAATTTTTGGACTGTCTCTAGATGCCAAATTTAGGTTAAATTACAAGTCTTTACTTCGTTGGTATTCAGCAGCAAAAGCCACCTGACAATCTTTGGATTCCCTCCTGCTGTTTAAAACGTCCAAAGGAAAGAAACATGACATTGTATCTTTTTGTTTCATTTCAGTGAGTTTACTTCAAGGTCTTAAGAATAGGAAATAATATGACAAGAAATACCAATAACTTTTAAATATTATTTGTCTATTTACAGTCTGCTTTTATTTTTTTCTCACAAAATTTATTTTTGTTATATTTTAATCTTATTGCTGATTGCTTAGATGAATACAATTCTGCTAAGAAAACTCATTTAAAACATGGAATTTCCTGTATATCATAAATATAATACAAACAAAGCAAAACAGCCCATAACTGTTTTTTAAATGAACTTAGAAACATTGATAGCCAATATTAGATAGTCTACAACAAGGATTCAGTATTCCTTGGATGGTATTCCCTTATGATAAATCAGAATTTCCTGATTACTACTTTTACACTTTAAAAATAAGGAATATTTTGAACTGATAATGGAGAAAAACAATTTAGAAGCACATAGAATTATAGAAAAAAGTTATTTGATTTTGGTGGAAATCACTCTTAAAATAGATGATTTATACATATTTAGACTTGACCATGAGTAATGGCATGGGCCAATACACTAACAAATTAGAATTAACCCAAAAACTAAACCTAAAAGAGAAAAACTTCAACAGAATATGCATTTAAACTCATAATCTAACCAACAGACATAAGTGGTTAATAAAAGATAAACTTCTACAGTGTGTGTGTGTTTTGTGTGTGTGCATATGTGTAAGTAACTGTGTTTAGAACACACAAATAACAGCAGGCTCTAAGTAACGCATGCTTTAGCAAATATAAGTCAATAGAGTCTTCTTATTAAACAAGGGATAATATGTAAGTGACCCTTCTGAATGCTTGCATTGCAAAAAGAAAAGGCGCTTGCTCTGGCTTTCTAGTTGTGTGATTCATGAACTCCTTTGAAGTGTAATGCCTGAAGCTTCAAAGTAGCTTTTTAAAGTCAGTGTAGTGGAAAACACTGGAGTGCCAGAAAATGTACTTAAACCATAACTGTCTTTAAGAAAATTTGTAAAATAGGTTAGTATTTACTTTATATAGACAGATAGATAGATATAGACATGTAGAAAAATAAATGTTTGCAAATTCATTATATTATACTTAATATGAAACTTAATTTTCTTTTCTATATATTAATATCGTAAATCAATTTATTAACATTCTATATATTGAATAGATTTGCTTTCCTGTTCTACAAGTTTAAGAACATTATTGGAATATTAATGTTAAACTTATAGTAAGTCCTTCTTTGGTAAGAGGATTAGATTTTTCTCCTAGCAATTTGAATTTCAGAAAATATCATTAATTCATTGGATTTTACTGGGGTTTTAAATGTGGTTTATTATACTGTATGCATATAGGACAGCATGATGTAAATCAATGACTTTTAATGTTTGTTTAGCAGAAGATAAAAATGTACTACATATTGCTATGTTATACTCAAATAAGTAAGGAAAATGCAAGATTAATCATTTCAAACGATCTCCTTCCCTGCAAAACCTCAAAGAGCATTTAAAAATAGCTAACATTATTGAAAATATTCAAAATTAGTATATCTTCTAAAGAGTTTTACAAGCTTCTTTGACCAATATATCCTTTTTTAGGTGACATATGGTCAGTATTCAACATAAGTCTCTTTAGGAAAACATCCCTTTACAAAAAAATCCTGTCCTCACCATGCATAGCACTGTGTTAGATTTTAATACTTGGCATTGACTACCTGTGGGGCCTAATTCGGTCAATTAACTCTTTTTTCTTTTTTGTAAAATGTCAAACCACCTTTATATATTGTATTTCTTGTAATAGAAGAAAAACATTTTAAGTATATAAGATTTAAGAAGAACACGTCAAAATAAATTACATTGTCCTTTAAACTGAATTGTTTGCATATTCATTGTCCTGTATCCTTTTGGCACCTCAACATTCCAGGTTTTAGCTGCACATTAGAATCACTCTGGGAACTTAAAGATAATCAATGTCCAGACCCTTTCCTAAATCAATTAAATGAAGACCTTTGGGTTGAGGCCAGACATTGATATTTTTAAAAGCTCTCAAGATTATTCTAATGTACATAGAAGCCTGAGAAACACTGTGGTAGACTAAATCCAAAAAGAAAGAAATCAACACTTGGAGCTCTATCGGAAGAATTGTCTTAGAGACTATTGTACCAAGCAGTGAAGCATGTCCTTTATCTTATAATAGTTGTTATTTGACTCAACTTTACGTTCTGTGCTAGTGCTGGTTACTGGGGTTCACGAGGCAAAGATTCATCTCGGACTGGAACAGAATCTGGGAACGGGAGGCGAAGAGCAGAGGCGGAAGGCAGCGAGTGGAGGGACGATGGCATTGGTTCGGGTTGTTTGTAGGGATGATAGGAGGGGGCAGAAACTTAGATGAGTGTTTTTCAGTCATAAGGAAAGATACGGAAGAATGTTTTACAATTATCCAGGGAGTGCTTCTAAATATTCGACCTTCTCCTCACACCATGCACACTTCCTCCTGAATCCAACTGCTCTGAAAATTTTGTGTAAGTCTTATGTCTGCATTGGAAATTGCACTGCAAAGTCTTGACCTCTGGTTAAATTCATTCATATTGGTTAAAGGATGGTTAATTGTGAAAATGCAAATATTATGAGGAAGGGTGGCACTGAAGGTTTTTATTTTTACCTTGGTATAAAAAATAGAACAAATTCTAGAAATGTTGAAGTCCAAAGAAAAGAAAAAGAATGAATAGTGAGTTAACATAAGATGTGAAAGAAAAACGATAATGTATTTCAGAAGCTTGAGGTATTGAATATATTTTTACCTAGTTGATGACATCTACTTGAGCATTGTAAGAAGTGTCAATGGCAGACACTTCTTACAAAGCCATAAAGAGAAGAAAAAGTACACAAGAGACTTTAGGGCCACAAAAAATGTAGCCTCTGCTAATTTTATATAGCCTTTATCAATTTTAAGACTTAAGGTCTGGTTATGTATGAGATAATATGCATCTTGCTCAGAAGAATATTACCAATGTAATTATTACAAAAGTAGCTGAATTGTTTTGAAAATAGTAGTAAAGAGTTCATGTTATCAGCATAGCTTCCTAACTTTTCAAAACTAAACCAGCAGTCACTATTAATCAATTTTATACTTTTCTAAGTTCTTAGTAGTCTGGTTCAGTGTTAGTTAAATGAATTTGTTCTCTTAACAGCTTTTATATACAGATGATTTTAATCATTCAAAATTACTGATATCTGGAAACCCTTGCTCTTTCAGCAAGCCTTCATGTTGTAGAAGCCATGAATCAATAGCTCATATTGAATTTGGAGAAATACTAACTAACCCTATTTCTACAAGCCAGGATTTGCTTCTAACAATTAAATCACTGTATAGCCTAAGATCTCCATCTAAAAATCATTACTATAATGTTAGCTTATTTGATTTCCAACTTTCAAGAAGAAACTTACTGTTCAAAAATACTGTTCTGGACTTTCAAGAAGCACTTACTTGTTCAAATATACTGTTATTAAAAAATAAAATTCACAAAACTAAATCCAGGCTTCCTTATCTCTAGCCTCTACTAGTAAATTCATGGCAAACCTGGAAAGAATTTCATTTTTTTGTTTTTTCTTTTCTGTTTTTAAAAATTATACTTACAGATATTTTATTTATTGAGAAAAATCATTGTTCATACTACTACAGGCGTTCCCCATTTTCCCTCTATTCCTCCATCCACCAAGCCCTCGCTCTGCCGGCCTTTCACCATGTTGTGTGTGTCCATGGGTTTTGCATCTATGCATGCACATATGCCCTTTGGCTAATCTCTTCCAGTCCTAAGGACTTTCTTATTGCACTGAATGAGCACAGTGAGTTTGGGGTAACACAAACTAGAGGTTTGACAGACTCTAGACAGTGCTATGACTCATCCCTCAGTCTGCCTTAGCCGAAGTTATGTGGTTTAAGATATGAATAGAAGAGTACAGGAAGAAGTGCCTGAAAGCTGTGGACTGAGATGGTTTAGAGGATATCTGAAAATGACAGAAATACCAGCCAGCTAGCAGTCCTGATGAAACCTTGACTCATGATACCCACTCTCTAAAACTAGTGATATTGTCAACATTTTTCCAGATATTTCCAAACTACTGTGGAGCTGACAAAAAAATTACATCTGCAGTCCCTTTATAAACTTTCATGTATATGTAAGTTAGGTTTAATTAATGTTGAGGCTAATACTCAAGAAGTAAAACATCTTACGTGTGCTTTGTTTGGTATTTGAGATGTGAAGGATCATGCCACCTGCTTGAGTGTGGTGATGGGTGGGTGGTTGGGCTGGAATCTGTCTGATGAAGTTTTCTCCACATGGAACAAGACAACCTCAATCTCATAAAACTCTGTAAATATTGCTCACCAAAAATTAATTAGATGTGTTCTAGGCTTTAGAAACTATGGACTCATGGATATAGAGAACAGTGTGTTGATTGCTGGGGAGAAGTGTAAGGGACTAAATGCTAATGGGAAAAAATAAAATAAAGATTAAATTAAAAATTATTTTCTTCCTTAAGAGATTGGCAAATTATGCGATTATTATTTGTACTAAAAAAGTACACTAAATATTTAATTATTTCATTTTCCTCTAATTATAAAGTGGGATATCTAAAATTTATTGACTATTCAAAAGGAAGTGAATGAAAATTATTGAAACAAAAGTAAATGCATGAACATAAAGGTAACATCAGCATGATGAATAATATATTTGTTCAATAGATAGGTAGATATGAGTAGATAAGTATAAATAAAGGGAAGAATTCCACAGTTGTAACAAACTTTTGTGGAAACAAAAAAATTTTTGGCTCCAGCATCTGTGAAATATGCTGCAGGAATCATGTGAGGTCCACTAATTTCTGGTCTTCAGTATTTCTAATACTTAATCTTTTGTTAATTTTATTATTGTTTCTCTGTACACATTGTATTTCTCTTGTTAGTTTGAAGATTTTCTTTGTCTTTTAGTAATATGACTTTAATGTATGTAAGTTTAGCTATATTTATATTCTTCCTACATGGGGTTTGTTGAGTTCTTGGATGTGTAAGTTAATGATTAATACATCAAATGTGGGAATTTTACCCTTACTTCTTCAACTGTTTTTTCTACCCCTTTATCTTTTTGCTATCTGGCAGTCATATTACATTTATGTGAGTATGCTTAATATTTTCTCACAGGTCTCTGAGCTTCATTTATTTTTTTAAATTGATGTTTTTCTCCCTGTCTGAGATTAACCAGTTCTCATGGATTAATTTTCAAATTTATTGATTTGTTTTTCTGTTATCTCAGATATGCTACCTAGTCCTTATAGTAAATTTTCCATTTTATTTATTTATTTTTAAATTCTGGAATTTTTTTTTTGGTTCTTTTTTCATATATATATATATATATATCTGTATTTACTCTGATTCCTTATATATTAAGTAAATGTCATTATACTTTAATTCTTTAAACATTGTTTATTTCTCTCAACATAGTTATTACAGATGTTTTGAAGTAGTTTCCTCTAAACCAACATTTGGGCCCTCTTATAGACAGTGCATTTTTTCTATGTATGAATTATACTTTTCTGTTAGTTTGTATATCTTTTGAGCTTTTGTTGAAAGCTGCCATTTAGATAATATATTACATCAATTCTATATTCTGACATTTTCCCATTCCATATTTTTATTGCTGTTTCTTATTTTGTTTATTGTTTAGAAACTTGTCAGTACTAAATATGTCAAAAGAAGGGATTAAACTTAAATGGGCTCTTATTAACCAAATTTGGGATAATTTGAGCATCAAAATAAATAATATAATGACAATAGTATATTACAATACATTAATATAAATAAATTGATGAGTTTATGGAATATACAAAAAAGGGAGGGATACTTTTCTTTAACAGAAGGTTTTAATTGAATAATACCATATAATGCTAAATAAATTATAGAATTAAAATATTGCTATTTTGCAACTACCAATTTAGTAAATTATTTAGATTGGAAAATGATTGTCAACAGATGACAAAACCCTTGTTAAATTACAATAATCAGATATCATTACACAACTGTTAGAGTGTCTAAAGTTAAAAAAAAATACTGAGAGTACAAATTACTAGCAAGGATGTGGAGCAATAAGAAAATGGTATATCTACTTTGGGGAACAATTTGACAATTTTTTAACAATATTAAACATAGTTTTACCTCATGATCCAGTGATTGCACTTGTACTTTGTCAACTGATTTGAAAACTTACTTTACCAAACTGCTACATGTAAATATTTAGAGCATTTACAAAAAACTGGCAGCAGCCAAGATGTCCTTCAAAAGATAAAAACCCTGTCATACCACCATACAATGGAACATAATTCAATGATAAAGAGGAATCAGTACAACAACATAAATGAATCTTAAAAGCACTTTTCTAAATGAAAAAAGCCTGTATGAAAGGTATATCTTACATCATTTCATTTATATGACATTGGAAAAAAGAAAAATAGAAAAGAGTGGTTGTCAGGTGTTTGAGGAGGATTGAATAAGTGAAGCACAGGGAATTTTATTTGGGGAATGTGAAGCTATTCAGTGTGATACTATAATGGTAGATACATGACACCACAGATTTGTCAGATCTGTACAACTTTATAGCCACAGAGAGAGAGTTAATGTATACAAATTTAAATTAGGAAGTCTGGGGATCTCAAGATGAAATGCAAATTGTGATTAATCTAATTGTATTACATATGCATGATATCAATGAAGGAGGTGGGTAGAAAATGTGCTAACTCAAGTGACATTGAAAACAAGTAGAGAATGTAAGACTAAAGGGAAAAGGAATTCTACATAAGCACTGTAGTATAGTTGGTGAAGTTGTTTCTCACAGGTCTATGAATTAGCAAATTTGAAACCACAGTACATACGTGAATTATGGATGCTGGGAACAAGGACTGAGTGAGAGGCTACAAACATTCTAGAGATCAAGACCAAATGAACCATTTAGTACTGGATTAAATTGGAGTCATCAGCATAAATTCATGTTTGGCTTAACATTTCTACAAATAAATACAAATAGAAATAATTCTAAATATGGCTTTATAACATAATATATATGATTTATTTAATATGTAGCCCATATAATTATTAATCTCTTAATAGATTATTAAAATAATCTATGTATACATAGATATAATATTTTCAAACTTTTATCCTGAAAAAACCTAGAATCAATGACACTAAAATAGTAATGAACACATCCATAACCCAGATCTTGATTTCTAGTAGAAGGAACAAGGGCTCCTTGGGGAAATGGATAATCATAGATCTGGGACAAGAAATATACAAATGGGCCTGGAGCATCTTATAGTATCAGAAAGTAAGGGAGTGCTTAAAAAAACCAACTAATGCCATATGTCAAAGAAACACAACTGAACCAGCCATCGGTGACAAAAGCCAGAAATATTTGAGCAACAAAATAAATAGTGTAGCACTGTGTTATAACCTAAAGTAAAAACAAATATGTATGAGTTTATATTGATACAAGTAAATGATTGAATAAACACATAAATTGGGGAGAATAGACAAATCTCCATATAGAAATAATCAAAATAATTTGTACAGTTACTCCTTCCTTCAGGAAGTGGAACATTATGCTCCACCCCTTAAGTGTGGGCTGCAGATCATAATTTCCTACCAAAGAGTATAAAAAAAAAAGAAAAGGAGTAACTTTATAGTGATGGAACAGCAGCAAACTCTACCCTAGAGCCATGTGATCCAGGTTCACGTCCACAGTGGCATTGTCATGTTAATAGCATGCACCTTTGATACAATGTGATGCAAGTGGCCCTTTACTTCTGAGGCTTTTCCTTCCACAAACCCATAACTCCAATCTCATCATAAAATGGTAACAATGAGACACAAACTGAGAAACATTCTGTAAAATACTTGATTAGTCCCCCTCAGAAAAGGTCAAGGTTAACAAAAACAAAAAGTCTGAAAAAAATGTCACCATCTAGAGAAATCCAAAGTGACATGATGACAAAAGGTGATGTGACATCCTGGATGGAATCCTGGATCAGAAAAATAACATTAGATAAAAATTAAAAAATACAACTAAATTATGAACTTTAATAGTAATACATAAATACCAGCTCATTAGTTGTGACAAATATATCACCTAACATAAGATGACAACAGGCAATATGTTTATGATAAATATAAAAACTCTCTGTGCTCAAACAATAGGTGCTGGTGAGACTGTGGAGAAAAGGGAACCCTAGTGCACTGTTGATGGGAATGCAGACTGGTGCAGCCATTGTGAAAAGCAGTGTGGAATTTCCTCAGAAAACTAAAAATGGGACTGCCTTTTGACCTCGTGATTCCACCGCTGGGATTATATCCCAAGAATAAGGAAACACCGATTCAAAAGAACCTATACATCCCAATGTTAATAGCAGCACAATTTACAATAGCCAAGTGTTGGAAGCAACCTAAATGCCCATCAGTAGATGATTGGATCAAAAATTGTGGTACATTTACACAATGGAATACTATGCAGCAGAAAGAGAGAAGGAGCTACTATCCTTCACAACAGCATAGATGAAACTGGAGAGCATTATGCTAAGTGAAATAAGCCAGGGGGTAAAATACAAATATCATATGATCTCACCTATAAGTGTAACCTAATCAACAAAACAAATAAGTGAGCAAAATATAACCAGAGACAAAGAAATAAAGAATAAATTGACAGGAACAGACAGGGAAGGGAGAGGGGGGAATGGGGGGAAAAAGGGAAGGGACATCGAGGAACATGTATAAAAGACACATGGACAAAGCCAAAAAGGGGCAGCATCAAGGGTGGGAAGTGGGGATGGGTGGCAGGGGGAGGGGCGTGGTGGAAGGTAAATGGGGACAACTGTACTTGAACAACAATAAAACACATCCTTAACTTAAAATAAAATAAAAACTTTCTGTGCTATCGTTATACTTTTCTGTAATTCTAAAGCTGTTCTAGAATGATTATTTCATTAAAAAGAAAACATTAGAAAAAATGTAGGGGTGAAAAAGACATTCATACAATTCAAAGAATTGCCTGACAAATTGCTTTTCTTTACAAAGGGAAAAGGTTCCTTTAAGATGGAAAAATGTAGGTGATAACACTTCAACAAAGTGATCAAAGTTTTCATTGCTCAAAATTGAACAATTACACATCATGTGCCTTGTGATAGTTGTACAGAGAAAAATAAAGCATCACTATTGTGACAAAAATATTCAACCAAACCTAACCATGAGGATACCATTACACAAATCCACATTAAGTAATATTCTGCAAAGTAACTACAATTTCTTGGATGGCTAAAGCTTTCTTAGCTAGGGAACTTGAGGTTAAAGTATTAAGTTTTTTATGTGATACAGTGTGTTTCCATAGGGTGATGGAAAAGAGCATCTTCTCAATGGAGTTAGGGATGTAAATCTAAGGGTGTCTTGGATAGGATCACTTGGACTGAGTGGGAGAACATAATATATGTTATGGTTAATTAATGTGTTACTGCACAAAGTAAATGGAAAAAAACTTTCTAGGAAATTAGATCAAGCAAATCAGAGATGAACAGGCATAATGTCAGTGACATAAAATTTAGTGTTTGGAGTTTACTTAATGTTGAAGCTTTGTGTTAATTCTAAATATGACTGTGACCGGAAGCTCTCTCTTCTAATTTATGATCTCTGATATAAGCAATAATGACCTCTTTTTTTCCACTCTTATCAGAGTCAATGTGCCCACAAAGATAGTAACCAAGTAATCATGTAAACAGTTATAGAGTATATGGTTTATTTTATTTTATTTTTTGGGGGGGTATGAGTACCATTTAATGCTTCACATTGGGGTTTTTTGTTTGTTTCTTTGTTTTGAAGAAGAATTATAGCAAAAATACATGGAACTTAATTTGTTTCAATACATTGGACAATCACAGAATCTAAACCAGAAAAGTCCATAAAGTATGATCGTTCTTTTGGGGGCAGAAACTTCCTTTCTACTAAACAGAGAGAACCATGACTTGGCAAGATCATCTCGTACTGCTTCCTGTTCTATTTTCAGAGATTGCTGCCAATCTCTGAAACAAATGACTGGATCAAAAAATTATGGTACATATACACAATGGAATACTATGCAGCAGAAAGAAAAAAAGAACTACTAAACTTCGCGACAGCATGGATGGAACTGGAGAGCATTATGCTAAGTGAAATAAGCCAGGGGGCGAAAGACAAATACCATATGATCTCACCTATAAGCGGAACCTAACCAACAATACAAAGATGCAAGGAAAATATGACCAGCAACAATGAAAGGAAAAGAAATCAACAGAGACAAGAGGGAAGGGGGGGCAGGGAAAGGGAAGGGAAGGGGAAAGTCAAGGAACATATAGCAAGGACTCATGGACAAAACCAAAGGGGAAGAGCTGAGGGAGGGAAGGAGGAAGGGGGCAAGGGAAAGTGGTGGCGGGGAGGCAGAAACAAATGTATTTAAAAAACAAACAAATTAATTAATTAATTAATCAAAAAATAAATAAAACTCAACACAGTCAATTGCCTCTATCCCTTCTCTATTTTTCCTTCTCTCATTTTCATCATATGGTTTATTTTAGAATAGAAGAGATTACCCATCTGTTTAAATAGTTTTAGTTATTGATTGATTGATTTTGAGAGAGAGAATGAGAGAGAGCCATTGATTTGCTGTTCCACTTATTTATGCATTAATTGGTTTCTTCTTGTATGTGCCCTGAGCAGGGATCAAACCCACAATCTTGGCCTATTGGGATGACTTTAACAAGCTGAACTATCTGACCAGGGTTATCTTTTTAAAGTATACATCTGACATAATCACTTTTTAAATATAAGGAGTAGTTTTGAAACCATTTACCAAAAAGTGGTTATGAAAATCTTGGTTAGAAAAAAGTTTAAACACTACTTTGTAACATTGTTCTGTCTGGCTATGCAGAGGAGGTCACAGTGTTTGACACGGACCCCTGTCACTGTTTGGTCATTCATTTCATGTTATCGTTGATAACATGATCACAAAGTTCTGTAATTAGGCAATGGTGTAATAAAGCTCTGTAAAGGAAAGACAAAGGTAAAAAGACACCTTCCATCACTGTTTTTTTTTCTTATTTTGTTTTCAGTATTTTCACATTTCAGTAAGTCCATTTGAAAACCCATATACATTTCACATATGCTGTCAATAATGCAATCCTGGAAAGCAACAGAATTTACTTTTTTACCATCCAACACTGCACTTATGTTGTTGTGCTTGAAGCATTTTTTGTTTTCTCTTTCTCAAATCTGTGATCTCTTTCCTAGCAATGTAGCATGTAAATTTCTGACAGAGCCACCCAATATGGGTTGACTGTGTTATTCGACTTTGCTCTAAGCTTTGCAGGCCTCCTGTGGCTGGTTATAAGAGGCAATGGGAAAGGGGAATATGCAGTTTGCCAGATAGGACTGAGGAGAGAAATAACACAGATACTTTGAGACTCATATTCAATTAACCTTCCTTGCCTCCAAGCATTTTCATGGAAAAATCACTAACTTGCACAAAACTTAGTGTCAATTCAACAAATATTTACTGAACTCCTGCTGTGTGAGGAGCACTCAGCCAGGGTAAAGAGAGGAGAAAAGGGGAATAGGGACCGATGAAGAAAAGGGGTAAGAGTCAGAGTCTGAATGTTGGAATTAATTTGAATCAAATATTTTTTAACTTTTTGCCTAATTAATCTGTGGATTTAGGCAAGTTAACGTCTGCAATTATTATTTTTTTTCTTATTACGATAGGGCTAAAAACAACTAAAAGTAAAATTATATCTGAGCAATATTCTATTGAATATATATACTACATCTTATTTACCCATTCATCTATTGATGGACACCTGGGTTGCTTCCATAAATTGGCTGTTGTAAATAATGCTGCAAAGAACATAAGAGTGCATATATCTTTTATTTTTTTTAAAGCAAGCTCTGGTCAGTTTTATTAGAGAAAAAATTTGCGTGATTACTTTTCACTAGTCTGTTCTGGCATGCTTCCAATGATACCAGAATCACCTGGACCAATGATAGCACGTATGCATACGCTGCTCTGCCCAGTTCAATATTCTTGCCACTGTAGTAATGGACACCACTCTTGGCCAACTTGGTGTAGTGCTCTACTTCAGATTCATCAAGGTTAAATAGTTGTTGGCAAAGATGACCAGTTTGCTTTACCTCATCTGATCATTTTCAGAGGTTACTTGTACCCCAGCATGTAATTTCTACTTTCAAAACAAGTTGGAACCTAGACTTGATTGACTCCAGCAAATTTTTCACCTTCTTTGCAGCCACCATCTCTCTGCTTTAGGTGTAGGATGACCCTCATCAAAGAACAGTGGCCAAGATGATCAGGGAGCTAGAAAGGCAGGGGTGCATATATCTTTTTGAATAAGTGCTTTTATTTTCTTTGGATAAATACCTAGAAGTGGAATTGCTGGGTTATACGGTGGTTCTATTTTTCCTTTTTTTTTTTTTTTTTTTTGAGTAAACCTCTGCAGTGTTTTTCATAGTGGCTGTACCAGTTTACAATTTCAAACTGTCTGTACCAGTTTGCAATTCAGCCAAAAGAACAGGAGGGTTTTCTCTTCTCCACATTCTTGCTGACACTTATCAAAGAATGAAATTTTGCCATTTGTGACAACATGGATGAACCTCTAGGGCATGGTGCTAAGTGAAATAAGTCAGACAGAGAAAGACTTATACGTGGAATCTATAAAACAAAACAAATGAACAAACAAAACAGAAATGAACTCATAAATATGGATAAAAGGCTGATGCTTGCCAGAGGGGAAGTGGGAAATAGGCAACAATGATGAGGGGGATTTAGAGGTACAAAATAAACCGTGGGGATATAATGTTTAACATAGGCAATGGAGTCATTAATAACATCATAACTATGTACAGTAACAGATGGTTACTACACCTATTGTGGTGATCACTTCGTAATGTATGTAAATCTCAAATCATTATGTTGTACACATGAAACTAATATAATATTGTATGTCAATTATAATTATTTTTAAAAATTAAAATTAAATTCACGAAATTTTAAATTTTTGTATGTCAATAACAAAAATTAAAATTAAATGAAATAAAGCAAATTAATGTAATATTTTCAATTCTTTTCCTGCTATTCTGTAAGTGATTGAGAATAAGAATTGAATAAAACCAGTTCTCAGAAGCAAACCAGAGTCTGGAAAGATTGGCAAAACTTCCAGAAAAGAGATGTCCTCTAGAGTGAGATACGTAGGGAATCAAAATTCAGGCTGTCTGATGAAATTGAATTATGCATTTTTAGACAGTTAAGCTACAAGAGTACCTTGAAAACTGTGCTGGAACAGATTACAGCATTCTTTCAAGGAACTACACTCTAGGAGGGATAGTCAAATATTTAATACTAAATTATAAGAGAATACAGGATAAATAAGTGTTAAAAAGAGGTACAAACTATACACGAAGGAGAAACCTAAACAATTCATTCCAGCTAAGTTGAGAGGGGAAATCAGGAGAAGTTTCATAAGGTGTGTACCATTGAATTGGGTCTGAGGGATAACGGTGCTATCAGAGGCAGAGAGTGGGGAAGGACTTGCTCAATGTCAGCTATGTGAGAGCATAAAAAGTATTACAAAAATGTAAAAGTATCAAAGAAATATGACTACAGCAGAGGGTTGGGCTGTGTGAATTTAACTAGAGATAATTTATATGTACAGACAATTTATATTACTGTATATATTACTGTAGAATATAGACATGTGAAGAACAACTGACTAAGGTTCACAGAATATAAATTCAAGTAATCAGAGACATAAAGGGAAACAAGAATATGCTGTCATTAAAAGTAAAGTAAGGGTAAGAATTTTAAGGAAGCACATGTAATCAAGGGTGTCAGATTTTTCTTGAAGAGAATAACTGATGGTCACTGTCACAAAACCACGGGGTTTGATATTTGAGAGGAGGGTAAAAAACCCCACAAAACTTTGAGACAACAATTTCAGTTTAATCAGTAGAAGACAGAGAGAGGATCAGATTATCAGGTTCTTTTAGTATGTACATTGACAAAGAGGACACTTAGGAGAACAGTACTTTTTAAGTGAAGGGAAGACTCAGGAGGATCTTGAATAGCAGTGATGCCCAAGCATATTTGTTGCTGAAGATTGAATGGCAGGGGAAAGGGGCAGATGGAAAAGCAAACAAAGAAAATTAGCACAGGCAGGAATGCCAACACAGGAAGAAGAGTTAACACTGGAAAGAAGGTGGGTGGGTCATGTCTGTTGAAGGCAAGGTAACAGGAGTAATGACCTGCAGATATATTTTTTTGTGAGAAAGTAGGGAATTTTTCTGTTTCAAAGAGTTGAGCTGAGTGACAAAGGGCATGATCTAGAAACATGAAAATAATGACAAAGACATAGATCAGCTGAAGTAGCAAATAGGGTAGAGAACTACCCAGGAATGAATAAAGATTGTAGGCTTTTTTTCCCTTCTCTAGAACTCTATCCTTGATTTCCAGCTGATTTGAAATATATAAAATACCCAGGGACTGTGCTATAAAAGGATAGGATTAGAGAGATCCATATCTTGAGAGAAGACTCTGGGTCCTACCCCACAAGGAAAGCCTTGATTTCCCTCATGAGAAGGAGCCTTTGCAGGCTGGTATTTTTGTACACTAGCAAGAACAAAGGACTATGAATTTGCTCAGTACTGTCTTTTCATTAGAAATGACTGATTTTAGAGGAAATTCAGTTTCTAAAAGGCAGTTAACTTCATGTTGCCCCACCCTTGTGATAAGAAGTTCCTTGAAAGAACCACCATTCTCCCTTACCATGGAGACTTGCGATGTCACAAATACTTGTTTCAAAAGATCATAAATGGTTAAGCACATGTATAAAAACACCATCCATTCATAAGTTATGGATCACCTTCAAGTTTACTGCTGGTTCTTTATTTGAACCCTGAATCAACAGAAAAGCACATTTGCACTCCAGCCTATGACTCTGATACGTGTAGACATTGTAATTGCTCCACATTCCTGAGTAATCATTTTCTGATGGGTTTATTGCCACCTCTCCCTTATCAGGGCATGGCACTGTTATGGACCCTAGTGATAAATTACCCTTTAGAGAGGGATAAGACAGTGCCACTTTAACAAGCGCAATAAAGCACTTTTTATATTGGGAGAGTTCAGTGCATTTTCCATTTATCATACACCCTCAGTGATTTTACACAGATTTTACACTGTTGATTAGCTCATTAGTGGAGTTTAATTGGATACATTAACTGGCAGAATTACAGCTTGCCTATGAACCAGAGGCTGCAGCATTATAAATGACAGACAAACCACAGATATGCATGGCCAGCCTGAAGGAAGTTTTTCTCTTTGATTAACTTTCATTAGATTTTAATTCTTTCCCACTCCTCACTCCTATAACCGACTCCACATGAATATTTGCTGTGGATTGGGTAAGTGAGTAGGTAACATTAATATGCAGTTTCAATACTTTCCTCTCTTTCTAATGTGTTTTCCTGAAAACTAAGAAGAAAAAGAGCATTTTAAGGAAGTGATGAAAATAAACTACAGGAAAACAAGAACTTACTGTCATTTAGAAATCTAATATATTCATTCTTTTTCAAAAGTCGTATTTTTTACTGACTTCTTGACAATAGATAGTATGAAATAATTGTTCCCTCATGGGCTGCATATAAGTATCACATGGAAAGCCTTTTACAAATACAGATTCCTGGATTGCACGCTAAGTCCACTGAATAAAAATTTTAAGGGGGTAGGCCCAGACATCCTAATAATTAACTAATTCCCCAGCCGTTTCTTTCACAGTGAAAATAGCAAGTTATTTTCCATCGAATATGAAGCAGTGTAGAGCATTCACTTAAAAGGCATTAAAGGGCTACGTTACCACTTGGAGAAAGGTCAAGGTCCTTCAAGAAAGGAGGCACAACTTCTCCTGTAGCTCAGTTCTTCATGGGCACAGGCTTTGAAGGATGTGTTGAACTTTTTCCCTTAACTTTTTACTTATGCTGGTTGTAATTGTCTTTATAAAAAGAAATTTTTAATTTTACTTCTTTCCTAAGAAATTGCATTTGTCTCAGTGAAAACCGTAAGTATAGAGACAACATAAAATTTATTTTTTTCTTTTGACTTGTTTATTTTCAGATACGCTAGTGTGGTTGGTATTGGAAGGAGAGCTGGACAACGGAGATGCATCTGGGCTCCAGGGTTAGCCCTGTTACTAGCTCTTCAGACACCTTTAGGAAGCTTCAGCTTTTCTGGCTTCAGTTTACTAACCTCAAAATGGAATCAGTTATATCTCATGTACAAAGCTAGCTATAAAAATAAATAAAAGTTTACCTGATTTTTGTGAGAATGATACAAGTTGGAAAGGACCATCTCCAAAGGGTAGGGAGTATAGGAATCTGGAAAGTTAAGCAGCTAATTCACAAAGAAAAGCATATTAAAAAGAAAGAGTATTTTATCTAAACAACATGTCCAAACTGTATGGCCATATATGCATAACCCATAGATACAGACAACAGTGTGATAATGGCCTGAAAGAAAAATGTGGCAAGGGCTGGGGGGAGGTGGCCAAAGGGGGAAGGGGTACTGGGGACATCTGCAATAGTGTCAACAATAAAAATAAAGTTAAAAAATAAAATATATATATATATATAATAATAAATAAAGATGGGATAAAAGGAAACTTGTTGATAGTTATAGCTGGCTTACCTCCCTACCTGATTTTTTCAGGCTGAGAAAGGCATGCACCCCTATAAACTGTCAGCTGGAAGGCAGCCACTGAATGAAGAGAAGGCAGAAGATAAAGAATTGATCTGTAGTGGTAGGGAGAAAGCACCTGAGGAGAATGAGAGGAAGCAGAAAGAAATACAAAAAGCTTTCTCTGTGAGTTCGAGGAGAAAAAAAAAAGCAAGGAAGTGCAGGAAGTAAGAGGAAAAAACACATTCCATTGTCAGGGATGGAGAGAAAGAAGCATGATTAGCAGGATCTACCTAAAAATGTGTGGGAGCTGTTACCAACAAGTGACTGTGTGGTAGGGACTCTCATCAATGATTTAACTGAACTGAACCCAAAGGATGCATTTACAGTGATTCTAAGTTCTTGAATTTATTACTTGATTTGCATCACAGATCATGATAAAACTTTTATTTGCTCTGAAAAATTGTATCAAGAGTAAAGATTGTTACTGAAATTTTGCTATGAAAGTGAATGCAAATGCTCTCAGTGATTCTCAGTAGAAAAGAAATAAATCTTTTAAAACACATCCTGAACTTTGTTCAGAAGATATGTGTTATGTTTAGGCGGCCTAGAGCCCAAGAAATAGTAGATAAAAACTCCACACATATCAGTACACTTATTTTTTAGAAACTTTAGTTGTTTGGCATGTCATAATTTTTCAGAAAAAAATTATCGTTTGTATTATTTTGGGTCACTTACTTTTTTAGGTTATGCAATCTTTTTTGTTTTAAATATATTAATGAATTTTTTGGTAATAACAGCTAAGAATATGACAATGCTGTCTCTTAAAACCCAAGAACTAAGAAGTTTCCAAATACATGTATTTTAAAAATACTGTTTGTGCTATGAAAGCTAAAACAAAAAAAGTAACTTATTAGATAAAGCCTTTCCATTTCAATCAGTTCTGTTTCTTTTTCTGAACTTGTATAACATGTTGTTGTGTACCTTATGAGATACTTATCTCATTTTACCTTCTGTCATAGTTATTTCTCATGAACTTTATCTTTCTTTCTAGATGATCTATTTCTGGAGGGGAAGAGATAGTATTTAATAAATTATAAAATAGCCACACAGTTAATTATTGTAGTTCTCAAGTATACATAAAGCTCTATCAAGAACAAAGAGTGAACCAAGAAGAACACAGAATAAAACATTCGTTGATTGCAGCTTCTTTCAAAGTTCATACATTAAATTCAACAGATCTCACAGCTCAGAGCACAAGTTATGAATATAGATTAATATTGGGTTAACTATTTTTATATCTTAGTGGAGTCTAAAATGACTGGAAATAAGGGTCAATAAAATACATATTTTAAGGATATTGTAATAGGAAATAAAATATTATGTTGAATATATTGTAGGTTACTCTTAGTCATGCTGGGATATGAAAACACCCTGAAGAAAAACAGACTAGACATAAATTGAACAGTGTATTTAAATAGAATCAGAAAGGAAAACGAAATATTATGTTTAAATACGCATACTATAAGAGAGAATATTGCTTTAATATTGTTCTGGAAAACAATTGAGAACCAACAAAGAATGCTAAAGAGTAAAAAAAGTTGAAAATGTGTTTAGAATATAGATAAAATGTCTCACTTTTTATTCCTTTAGTCACAGATTCTTAAAAACCTTGTTATTCAGCAGAGCTTATTTAGACTTAGCATCTCCTGATTTAGACTCTGGGCCACTACGTAGTTCAGGAATAGCATTGGGAGAAGAAACCCTATGAATGAATGGAGGCTGAAAATCATCCTGTTATGTTTTACCTGTCATAGAGCCTGAGCGGGCACTTTGGACACATAAAATCACAGTTTTGTCTATCTACTATACCACATAGGTGTGACTTCCTTCAGTTTTTCTTCAGGGCACTCACTATCCATTGACTCTGGGGCCAATGCTTGAATCTGCTCAGTTAGCACCCTGTCATTGTTGAAAGCTGTTACTACTTTTCTCTTTCTAAGTCCAGAATCTATCCTGTACTTATTTCTCACTGTTGGCTATGATGTATGCCCGAATATTATAAGTCAATAAGCACCATGATGATTACATTCCTGACCTAATCTTTTCACATCTTGAAACTCTTGCTTTAATAAAATTCCATTGAAATCAGTGCCAATGTGGCATCTAAGTCATCACACCTAGTTTAATACCGAAGTCTGGAGAAAAGTAAGTCAATGACATATCAGTTAAAATATTAAACAAAATGTCTTGAAACTCAACATGTTCATTCATGAATGAATGAATGTTCATTCATTCAATTTGTTCATTTCATTGAGAAAATTTCCTATAAATTAATATAAAATAGCAATAAATAGAAATACAACCATCTTATCACTGCTTGTTAATATTCATAATTTTATAAACATGGGCACATACTTGCAAAAGATGGTAACAGAACTTAAGCTGGATAGCTGAAATTTGGAATCAAAATCTTGTTTCTCCAGGGCTATCTTGTGTTTTGCACAACTCCATTGCCCTAGCATAAGGCCTAACCCATACTAAGTACTCTATAAATATTTGCGGCAAGCATAAGTGTGTCTCCCCAAGTCCAAAAGTTTTAGCAACCAGAAATTAGATACAGAAACAAGGCATGACAGATAATTGATGAGAAGTAACAGCTGAATCAGAACCCAAAATTAAGTATTAGTTTCCAAAAGCACAGTATGGTGACCATAGAATAACTCTTTTTGCCTTGTGCATTAGCCTGGGTTCTCCAGAGAAACAGAACACACAGAATATGAAGGAGATTTATTACCAGGAGTTGGCTCATGTGATTACAGAAGTAGAAAGGTCCCATGATCTGCTGTGCAAATAGGAAAGCCCGGGTGTAATTCAGTTTGAGTTCTGAGACTTGATAATCAGGGCAACCAAAGCATTGATGTGAATCTCAGTCCAATGGCAGGGGGAGACGAGGTAAGGTGTTCCAGTTCAAGCAATGAGGCAGAGAAAAGGAACAAATTCCTCCATCCTCAGCTTTCTTAGTCTACTCTGGCCCTCAAGAGATTCAATGGTGCCTGCCCACAATGGGTGAAGAAATCTACTGATGTCACTGGTTCAAAAGCATATGTCATCTGGAAACATTTCACAAACACAACCAGAAATAATGATTAGTTAACTACATATCTGGGCACGCTTGATCCAGTCAAGTTGATATATAAAATTAGCTCTCATACCTCGCTTAGATAATTTAGCTAGTTTGAGTACAGTAACTGAGTATAGTTCAGTTATAGTATACAGTTAAGTTAGTTACCATATGAAGTTTAGTTAGAGTATAGTTAGTGAGAGTAAAGAGGATATAGATGGATCTCTGTATGTTTTCATTATATGATATGTGCCTTTGAACCCAGAACAACAAATAGATTCCATATTGCTTATCAACTCTGATTTATAGAGAGTGTTTACTTTGAGGATTGCAATGAAAAAGATTATGATATTGACTTTGGACTCAACAGAAAGTTTCAAAGTGAATTTTCATTATCTTCCAAGAACAGAAGCTTAGGGAAGAGAGGTAGCATGTGTGCAGCGTATTCTGATTTTTACACTCCACTGAATCTACATGGTACCTATCTTTAGTAAAATATTAGATACTGTAGCTTTATAACAAACCCCTATCCTTAAGCAGCTTGGAGTTGTAAATACAGCTTGGATTTAAAGGATCTTTAATATCAAAAGTATTTATGATATTGCTTATGCACAAGACTCAAGATGGGAATACAAAGTGAATAAGAAACAGTTACTGGTCTTGATGATTTATAATTTAGTGGATGCTCTTGGCCACAAATATTGCCAGCCTAAGAAGTGTAGGGAGCATAATACAAACACTGCTAGTAAAAGCTGGCCTTTGACTGTATTATCTACATATGCAAGTCAGTATGTATATCTGCTTGTAGTCCTCGGAGACACAGGAATCCAAACATCCAGCATAGCTGGATAATTCAGGCAGTCTTGAGACAAAACAGCCATTTTATATATTTTCCATACCAGTGTTTTTTTCCAGAATTGTGAGTGCCTCTTTCTTTTATTGCTGGCTTTTTGCTGCCCCAGATCACAGTGCTTCTTGAAGGCTGCTAGTGAATGAACAATTTTGTTTCTGTTCCCAGGACAACAGCTGTAGGAATACAACCCAGGCAGATATGTTCAGTTATGCAAGCAAAAACTACTTGCTTTTCATCTGAAGAAAGTTGTTTGAGGCATGATTGTGCAACACCTGCTAAAATGTTATTTGGTGTTTTCTTTCCCTGTTGGGAAGATGTGGTTCTGATGACCCTAATTGTATTGGAAAGAAGGGTAGTGATTAGGTGGTTATTGTTCCCTATTGGAAGCAGGTTTCTCGTTGAGATATTTTATTTTCAGTAGAGATTGGTTATGTAAATGAAGAAAATGTCACACTCTCACAAATCCTCAAAGTAAAATGGCATACACTCAGCATTTCAATGTGAATTTTATCTTTCCCAGGATAGATTCATCTCTATGAAAGTTCCAATCAGTCTTTATAACACTTACGCTATTGTTCTATTTTAATTAAACAACTTTCAATGAAATTATCATATTTTGCTATGTGAATTAAATTTGTATTTTATCCTAATGACTCTTGTGAAAAATATTTTCTATATTAAAAATATAACTGAGTACATAATATGTTAAGCTTTGCCTTGTCATTACTTTTACTACTTAAATGTGTGTTAGCTACCTAATAGCCTGTGGATTACTTAAATTACATCATCTGCCCTCCCTGAGGCTGTCAATCCCAACTTCACGGCTTTCTATGATCTTATTTTATACCCAGTTGCTATCTCCTTTGTGTTGTACTCTAGACTGGTCAGCCTTCTAATTTTGTTTATGTGTGCTGAACTTGGTTTTCTCTTTCCTATACGGAATCCATTTTGGGTTGAACATTTTGCACGTGGCCCTAGAGTTTCACTTTCCATCTTTCTTTACCCTATTCTGTGCACCAGAACTTGGCATGGCTAGACTCCTTGCCCAATGCTTTACAGTTACATTTGCCCAATAAAAAATTCTAATAGGAGATAGGTGGATGTGAAATCAGAACTGCTATTATGTTAAAATTGCCAGCATCCTCTCTCAGCCTCTGGGTACAAATGGCTGGTTGCTTTCCTGTGGTCTCAGCTCCCTCACGGCAGCACCTCCTGCAGCTGCAATTCTTGCCACATCTAGTCCTAGAAGAAGCAGAAGTCCCCAGCTGTAGTCATTCCATAGGATGCTTCGCTTTTTTTCTTGTCTCCTATAACTGTGACCAGACAACTGTAAAGGTCCGTTATGAATCTCTTTTCAATCACCTTTCATGAGTTTGCTCCACATCTTTCCTGCTGGAACTCTGCAAAGACTGAGTGAAGAACAAATGAAAAAGTAAAATATGTGTCAGTAAAGAAACAGAAGACATAAAGAAGGCACCAATGAAAATTTTAGAAATGAAAAATATAATAAGCATTAGGATCACTGGATAAAGAATACACGGGATCAATCTGTATGTTTTTTGAAACAATTGACTCCAAAATAAAAGTTTAATTTAAAACATGGATTTTAGAAAAAGAGAAACATAATTTTACTTTGAAAGTATTAGTATGCAGAATAAAATATCCCAAAATAGCATTTTATTTTTCCTTTTTTGGCCCTTTTAAACAGCTTCATTGGTGTATAGCTGATATACAAAAGCCTGAACATAGTTAATAATCACAATTTGATGAGTATGAGTTTTAGACATATGCATATACCCATAAAACTGTCACAACAATCAAGGTAATAAACATACTTGTCACCTTCCAAAGGTACCTCATACTCTATTGTTGTATGTGTGTATTTCATACAATGCTTTAAGCACTAAATCACAGTATTGAGACTATTTTAAAAAATACTTAACAGTTCTCTATTTCTTATGCCTATAATTTGTCTTGATAACTTTACAGTTTATTCCTTTAGTAAATGAACTTTTTTATAAATATAACTGCTTTTACCTCTAATTATTAAGAAATTAATAGTAATATTTTATTTATTAGGAATAATGAACAATAACTATATAGCAGGCTAGGTAGGGCCTCATAAGACGCAGAATTCATTTTGAATTTTATTATAAATGTGACTCACATTAAGATTGAGAATAGGGTAACGTCTGAGTGAGAATTAGCCTGCTGTCTTTGTTTATGTCGTCCTTTGCCAAATAATATTTTTTCATATTATATAATTTATTGCATGTGAAAATTTTCACTTATGATTTGGACTTACTTAATGGCTTACATAGGTGTAATCCACCTCCAGATAATATAAACATTCTCATATGTTCCTCAAATATATTAGTGGCTGTTTTAAACCTTTTTAAATATATTAGTGGCTAGTTTTCATTTACATCTTTAATTCATCTAAAATTTATTTTATTATATGTTATAGAATAAAAGTTTTTATTTTTGTTCATCTGAGTAGAATACCTGTTACCTTAGTATCATTTCTGGAACACTCGGGTCCCCCACTCAGGGCACATTATTACAATATTATTATTATTATATTATTATTTTCACACACTTGCTTTGATGAATTTCTTATTCTATTTTTTCCACTGACCTCTTAGACTTACTGTACAAATATTAGGCTATTTTTATTAAAGAAGCTTGGTAGCCAAAAAAGCTTGGTAGCCTTTTCACTATTCCTTTTTAACTCTATCAATTCTGCACTCATTCTTTCATATAAACTTCAGAATTATTTACTATAAAAAATATCTTGTGTTTCTGGAGAACATTTGGTTTGGAGGCTGCTGCTCAATCCACTGAGCCACAGTAGCCAGGGCAAAGCTGGTAAGTTTTTATGGTATTTTCTAAAGTATGAAGAATTTGTTACATGAACAAATGTTAAAATTTGCAAGTAAAACTGCCTGGGACTTGTGTCTTTTTAAATGATAGACCTTTGAAATTTTTTTTCTTCTAAAATTTTGGAATGTTGAATCTTTTATGTCTTCTTAGATGAATTTTATATTTCTCTGGAAAGTCATGGTAGTGTTATGCATTTGCATAGAGCTGTCACAAAGTAATTTGTCATTTTTGTATCTAATGTTCTACTTTCTCACACTGGCTGGTGTGGCTCAGTGGACTGAGCGCGAGCCTGCAAACCAAAGGGTCACTGGTTCAGTTCCCAGTCAGGGCACATGCCTGGGTTGTGGGCCAGGTCCACAGTGTGGGGTATGTGACAGGCAGCCACACATTGATACTTCTCTCCCTCTCTTTCTCCACTCTTTTCCTTCTCTAAAACTAAATAAATACAATCTTTAAAAAATAAAGTTCTACTTTCTCAATCTAGAGTTATATAATCTTAAAAAAAAAGTTCTACCTTCTCAATCTAGAGTTACATATTAGTACATTTTCGTCTTTTAAATGTACATTAGTACATTTAAACATTAATACATTTTCATCTTTTTTTCTTCCAAAAAGAGCCTAGAAGTTGGCTCTTTTTAGGATTTTGTATTAATTTATTTTCTATTTACTCTAAGCTTTCATCATTATTAAATTCCACTCAATTTTTAGTTTATTTTGTTCATTTTATAACTTCATAAAATAAATGCAATGCATGTATTTTCTTTTATTTCTGAAAAAGAAGTCTTTAAACAGATACAATTCATTTTTTAAAAGAAGCTTTCATAAGATATGTTGTCTCAAACATTTTTTATTTAGAAATGATATCCATTTTAAATATCTGTTTAATGTTCAGCTACTTTTGTTGTTGTCTTCTAGATTTATCACATTAAAATCTGAGAACATGCTGTCTACAATCACTATTTGTAGGATTTACTGAAACTTTTTTTTTACCTAAGTACAAGATTTAATGTCTACATACAAAAGAAAAGAATATGTTTTTCTATTTCGTGATTTAAATATCCTTTTATCTTTGGGTTCACATTCAACTTCCCAAATTACTTTCCCCTACTCCTGCAGTGATGTTGATTGGCGATCATTAGGAACGGGAACGCCCGCATGGGTGAGCCAATAGGGTCAACGTCAGGTGCGTGGTGAAGTGCTTCCTTCTTGCTCATTGCAGTTCTTCAATTATTTTGCAATTTGGACAAAAATAATGTGATTTTAGCTGCCTCCTCTTTGTATGAATTGATGTTTGTTTCTATTGCTATTAGCTAACATGTTATTCAAATTCAAAACATTAGTATACTTCTCTCTTTTCTATTTCAGATCAAACCTTATTAACAAGCCGGATTCTTATTCCATTTGTTCAGTCCCCTTAAGGTATACCCCGAAGCCTTCAGGCTTTTAGAAAAGAGAAGGGAACATAATTAGTTTACCAAGAGCTGACACCTTAAAGGCATACTGTTAAAAATATCTATAAATCAAAACTCATAAAACACATTAACATTTTTAAGGAGAAATGTCCCAAAGGCCACTTAGAGGAGGATGGATATGGGCTTTCTTTTCAAATGCCTCATATCATTTCTTTTAAAATATTTTTCTCTTTGATATTTTGGCAGAGGACAACCATGCCATTATATGTCTGCTTTATAAAAGCCACTTAAAACAACTAATGTGAGAAAAATCAATCTGAATTCACAATCCATTTTAAGTACCATTACAGTAACACGTTTGTCTTCATATAACATAGGTGCCCATGTTTAAGATGCTTGAGGAAATGTACTACATCCATAAAAATATAGTTGCTGTAAAAGTATTGATTTTTCAAAATATAAGGAGTAGGAAGTGCATTATTGAGTGGATATAATTTCTAAAAATTACCTGAGTGAAAATTCAAGAACAAGGGTGCGTTTCTGGGATACCATTTTATGTAATTTCATTCATACAAGTAAGAAATGGTTACCAAGCAGAATCCTTACTCAATATTCACAGGAGCCTCATCAGACCTGAGAGGAAGAAATGTGGGTCCATTTTAGCTTTCTTAGCTTGAGGTGTCTATGATAGACCCATTTGGATATAAATCCCTAACAGAGTTGCTCAGAGTATAACAGAGTATATATAAAGATATACTATCTTTATATCCAGATGTAGCTTAAATTTCTATTATAACACCTATAATACTTTACTTAACTTAGGTTGGCTTAAACTATTAAATGTAAAGCCCTCAAAAGCAAGGACTACATTAATTATTTTATCCTCACAATCTTTTATGTTGTCTGACACATGGTAAATGTGGCAGGATGTCTATGGAGGGTTGATGTTTCCAAATTTTTGCCAAGGCTCAAGGGCCATGAATAATACAATAGTTTCCTTGTATCACACATTCTAAAGCAAGGTTCTAGATATTTTGTAATACATTTTAAGGGACTGCAATTAGCAATACTTTGCCAGGAAAAACCCATCTCTTCCTTTTGTTGTCATTGTTGCTATAAATAGGTTCGGGGTATTGTACAGGGCAAAGCATCAGGATTTTTGTGAAATGAATTATTGTTGGAATGTTATGGTATATGCTCTCCCCACCCCATGGAGAGGAAGAATAAAGTGCTTCTCTATCATCTCAAGTCGTGAGTGAGGCTTCAATAAATAGTTCAAAGGCCTGATATGCATTTTCCTGAGAGATATTGAGTCTGAGATTGACTACTTCAAGGTAAGACAAAAGGTAACACACTTTGTCCTAACCAGTGTAGCTCAGTTGGGTGTCATTCTGCAAAGCAAAAAGCTGCCAGTTCGATCCCTGGTCAGGGCATATGCCTACATTGCCTGTTCGGTTCCCAGCCAGGATGCTGAGAAGAGGCAACTGATAACCAAGCAATGTTTCTCTCTTACATTGATGTTTCTCTCCCTCTTTTTTTCCCTCCCTTTTTCTCTCTCTAAAAATAAATAAATGAATTTTTTTTTAAAAGCTGAAACATTTTCATTACACATTTAACCAAAATGTGAAAGCAAAGCATGAGAGGAGTATGGCAGAGAAAGATGCATTTCTCCTGAAGTCAGGACAAATATACATGCATTTAATATCTGATGAGAATTCTGAAGGTAGTTGGCTAGGGCCACCTAAAAAACAATAACCATGGAAGGGATAAGGTAAGTACCTACATAAAAGGGGAGTAGATTCTTGTTAAGTGAATTATAGGTGCAACCTCCATCTGGAGGATATCTGAGGAACTCATAGAAAGCCAAAGACCATTCCTTTGTCCTCCTGAAGGCATTGAAACCTGATTAAAAGTTCAGCAAGCTAGTGAGGCCTTTGATATCTGTGGAGAGCAGGACCAATAAAATGGCACTGGTCTGATCAAGATAGTATAAAGTATATATAACAATGTAGAATCCCTCATGTCAACCAAGATGGCTGCCAGTCAACCATGACACTTTGGTTCAAGAAGAAACCGATCTCTTCCTTTTGTTGTAATCGTTGCTATAAGTTACCTAAGTCATGCCAGACGCATCTGGCAAGAAGACACACCTAAGAAATCTGCGCATGTGATCAGAACAGCCATGTCTGCAGAGCAGAACCACCCATAGATAGGCTCCCGGGGAAATTCCCTACTCGCCATTAGGGGAGCCAAGACACTTATCGAAAGACCCATAAAGGTGGAGTACACTACTTCCATGGTATAACTGAGGAAGCCTCCAGACCACTGCTGAGACAGCTGAGCTCCACACACCCGAATGCTACTCCATGTAAGGTTGACTTCCCTCAGTACTGGTTGCTGGAGGCTCTGCCCTGCTGGACTGAGGCTTTCATCTACCCTGTTGCCCACCTGGATCTGGAGATCCTTCCTTATTTGGAGCTGTACCCTCTGGTTTCAGGGACTGTAGCTTCACCGACAGGCAAGAGGGCCCCAAGGCTGGAGCTGAGCATGCAGGCCTTGGGAAAATAGGCCACTAAGGAGACAAAACCTGTCCCCCTAGCAGGGGCACCCCTGCCTCCCTCACATCACCCTGCTTGGCCCTAGATGATGGCTGGTTAGTCAATGATGGATAAGGCCCCTCGATGCCAGGGTCAACCTAAGACAGGCACAGTCGCATAGGGGCCATCAGAGAAGGCCTTGGGGGATATGGAGAAGGGAAAAAGGACCCTCACCTCTCGGCTTTGTCATGGCTGGAGTCCTCATTCTATCTGAAAGAAGTCTTCTTATCTCTTGGCTGCTCTGCCCACTGCCTGACCAGATCAATGAAACAATACTTAAGGCAAGTATAGCCCTAAATTGGATCAGGTCATTCCCCGGGTCAATTAGGCCTGGGAAAGGAATGAATTAAATCCTACGTATGCTAAGAATGCCCTCAAGTTAATGAGTACTGATGTTTAGTGCGGAGTAGAGAATGTGATCAGTTTCCCCAGTTTCAGGGCCAAATGGGTGCCACCCTGTCTACCAGACCCCGGCCTGAAGCAAATCTCTGTATTTCTTCAGTCATAAGTGTTTGACTTTGATTGATGATCTTTGCATGCATGCTCTAAAACCGTGTGCGTATTGTTCTCAATAAAAGCCACTTCAAGAGAGGGACTTAGGGCATTCTCCACTCAAGGGAATTGCCACCCCCTTTTCCTGGCAGACCAGGAGTATCTGGAATGACTTAGCTTATTTTTCCTTCATCCAGAGTGACTCGGGGGGACTCGATGGGGAATGGGGCACCGCCCTCACCTCCTTGCAAGACACTGTCTTCCTTGCCCACCATGCTGTCTCTTGGACCTGCAGAGTGAGACTCTGGGACTCGGGTTTAGTATCCCCCATGGGTTGCTATACATGTGTGTGTTATATTTCCCTTAGATTGTTAGAGTGTGAGTAGGATATTAATGTATGGTGATGTTCTACTTTGAGTGAGCCTACATTTTTGATAAAAGCTGAGTGAACAGCATAGTAACTGTGTGGGACCACTGTCTATTCCTTGGTGCCGGGCTGCTCAGCAAACAGATAGGCAGTTGCCTGGCTGACTTATAGGAAAGGCTATGTCACAAACATACACTCATGATAGTATTACTTATCTCTTTTCTACCCACAGCAACCCCGCAAAAGCCAGCAAGTGGGGAAGGAGCAGGGAAGTGGTTTTCTAAGCATGGTCATGGACTGGTGGCAGCAACACCACCACCAGGGAACTTGTTAGGCCTCAAATTCTCAGACCTCACCAGGCTTACTGAATGAGAAACTCTCAGGGTGAGGCAGAGCAACCTGTCTAAACAAGTTCCCCAGTTGATTCTGATTCCTGCTGAAGTCCAATAACCACTGAGTTAGAGAAACAAAGAGGGAAATGCCATTCTTGTCCATTGCAGGCCTAAGCTGTGGAAGAAAAAGAGCTCCCAAACAGATCAATAGGGTTTTTTGATAGGATGTGATGTTCAAATAACTAAAATTGAGGCTTTCTCTTGCACTACAAAGGAATGGAAGAATTGATGGGCTATGCTTGAAAGAATAGAAAAGAATGAGGTTAGAGAGTGTATTTGATAACCAAGGGAAAAATAGCCTTACTTTCTGATTGTTCCCTACAGAGCTCAGTTCATTCAATCAACTTGTCAGGAATGTATCAAATGAATGTGTCTATAAGTTTGAGCAAATATACAAGTCTAAAGCTCAAATAAAAAGTCAAAGGGAAAGATAATGAGTTCGTTGTCTATTGCATATGGATTCTAGTTAAAGCCAAGAGAAATAAGGAGAATTATAGAAAGGTTGAGAAACCAAAGACTGGCCTCTGAAAACCCCATTTTTTTTACTTTTTTGTATTTTATTTATTTTTAATTGTTTATTCTCTTATAGTTGTTCCATTCTTTTTCCCTTTTAACCCCTCCACCCAGTCCACCCCTCTCGCCCACACCCCAATTTTTAAATAAGAACTGGAGGAAGACAAGGCAGGTAGAAATATAATTGTTACAGATATCAAAGAAAAGTGAAGAGAACTTTGTTAAATACTCTACTTTGCAAGAAAGAAAATAAATTCAGTGGTCCTAAATGTACATAGAAACCTAATAGAATATGTGAGAATGTGGTGTAATTTTCTTTTCCAAGAAGCTCAGAAAATCACAGAGGAGAATTAGGCCAGCAGCAGGGGCTGGATATGAAAAATGAAGGAAAGCTTTTTGTTTAAAAGACTTTATTTATTTATTTTTTGAGAGAGGAGAAAAGAAGGAGAGAAACATCAGTGTGTGCTTGCCTCTTACACGATCCATACCTGGGTCTTGGCCCCCGCAACCCAGGCATGTGCCCTGACTGGGAATTGAACCAGAGATTGTGTGGTTCACAGGTCAGCACTCAATCCACTGAGCCACACTAGCCTGGGCAGAAGTAAAGCTTTTTAACATTAGAAAGAAAACAAATATTTATAAGTTGCAGGTTGAGTCATTTTACATGGAGAGGCTCAAAATTTAGGAGCAAGTTATAATGACAGAACACAATTCAGAAGGACTAGAGGAAGGAAAGAATAATGGGCACAGGGAAACAATATATTTTATTGTTAAACAGCAGTTTGTTTGGTAGAATTTCATAATGGTCCATCACAACAGCAATTGAATGACTATTAACTATTGAAGTATAATATTTAGAGACCAAATGGTTCTAGAAATCACTTAGCTAATCACCTAAAGTAGTAGAATGTTACAAAAAATTCAGTTTCATCTTAGGACATTTAATGCTATAAAATATAAGTTTATAACGGCTTATTATACCCATGCGCAATGAATTTCAAACACCTACCATTTCTGACTATAGAATTCATTTCCCCACTGACTTTTCACTTATCAGTTTTATTATAGTGCTAGGTACAATAGAAGAATCATAACATCTCGCAATTCATATCCACCTCACCCCACTATCTATGTGGGTTGTGGCATTTATCTAAAAAATGATGGCTGAAATAAGGGATATGTCTTTTATCAGATAATTGAAAACAATTTTTAAAAATGTAAAAATTTCTAATCTTATGACTCACAGATTTTGTTTGCTCAGTCATTTACTTATTAATTCCTTAAACACATACAGATCATGCCAGGTACTGTTAGCTATGGTGACATAGCAATAACAGCAATAACAGAACATACATGTCCCTGTCTGCTTGCAAATTCAAGGATCATAAGGACAGTATAGGAATTGAAGAAAGAATCATCAAATAGTGAAATGCTTGCTGGAATGAGGTAACTGCCTGTTGTGCAAGTGTACAGAGAAGCAGTTGGTTGAGGACATGAGAGGGAAAGTTAGAGAGGAAAGATTAGAGGGTGTACAAGTCTGAGAGGTTTTGAATCCACACTTGACAGTAATGGAGATTTAGTCACGGGTAGTGGGTGCTCCCAGAAGGCAGGTAAAACAGAAATATAGGGGTCCAGAAATTCCATTGAACAGCCTAAAATAAGTAAATAAGTTAATCTTAGTAAAAGCAGTGGTCTATATTATATTCAATGCAATGAAGATAAGGAGAGGTAGAGAGATGTGAAAAAAATGTTTGAGTTACAGTCAAAAGGCTTTGAAACTGAAATAACTATTTGAAAACCCTGGTGAGTGCAAGGATGTCCTTAAACACATGCATCTTGAGCCAAGAATATGAGTTGATTTTATCCAGGAAAGACAGCAATTTCCCCCTCCTAACCTCCTTCTCAGATGGGATGGTTCAGTCCAAGATACTATAGTACTACTAGGTCCTGGATTATACAAAGAAAGGATGAAATAAGCTTCAAATCTATGGCTAGGTTTGGGCAATAGGAGACTTCATTATTATGATCAATGTAACTGATTGTTTAGTGCAAAATATAGAGGGACTATTAGAAGTGAGTACAGATATTCTGGAAAATAGAGATGACCACTCAGGTATAGCTCTCTCCCTTTGTGATCAGAAAATAAAGTACAGGGTCTCATAGGGTTGCATGCTGGGGTCACTATCAAGACAATATGTTGCTCCCTTACTCACACAAGGAGTCAGTCTTCACAGAACCACTAACTGTTGAAAGTGGAAGCAATCTCTCAAATTTCAGCACTTCTGGGACATCTTTATTCATCACATGAGATTTGCTCTTTTACCCAGCTAATATAATGCTGGTCTGACTTATATCAGGCAGGCGAAAGATAGAATAATTAGCTTTTTTTAAATCAAACATATTGTGTGCGTGTGTGTGTATGTGTGTGTGTAAGTATGTGTGTATGTACCTAAATATATTTAATTTAACAGTTAAAGTAATCTGAGTAATAACCAAGCTCAGGATTTGATCAAGAGCATGGATTTCTCAAGTGATGCCAAATACGATGGTCATTAGAAATGTCAGTTCAAGGTATTTGGAATGCAGTGTATTTTGGAGGGGGGGCATTTATATGTACTCTTAATCACCCATGATAGCAGTAAGAACTTGAATGGAGAATAAGACAAGAAAACCTAGGTAACAAAATCATCACTGAATAAAAGGAAAAGGACAGGAACCATCAGTGAAAGTACAAGGAAGGGTAGCTGGTGGCATAGCCAAATGTCATAAGACTCAAATGTACTGGACTACTTTTTAGACAGGAAGTTAGCAATCATGGCTTGGAAAGGCATTGAGGGACCAACAATGTACTAATCGCAGCTGATACCCATATGGTAGTGCAGTTTAAGAAAATGATAGTTTTTTATTGAATTTTCTGTAAGGAAATCTATATTCACAAAGCCACAAGTTTAAAGGGAGAGGATGAGACTGTAGGTGATTTTAATTATGGAATGAGAGTTTCAAAATTCACAGTGGAAATATTTGGGAGCATGAATAGGAGGAAGGAAGTGTGTAAGGATATAATGATAGAACACGACAGACTAGCTTATGGAAGAAGCTTCCATCTTGGGCACTGGTCAAGAGTTTCAAGGATATTAAGAATGGTAGAGAATAAACTTTGTGTAATAGGGTGCATTTATTTAGACGTGTGTGCCAAGAGAATAGTGTGCAGAGTTGGTTGTAAAGAAAGCAATAAATGTTGTTATAACTGAAATTGTGAGATCCTTTCTGCTATGTCATATGTTAAGAAACAGATTACAAAGTGTTTTGAATTTTATATGCATTTAATAAGTTTATGAAGCCTGTAAATTTATGTAGAAACATAATTATAATACTATGAAACATTTTCTTATGTGGAAATCTTTCCAGTATTTTATATTCATTAATCATTACTATCCTTATACAGATAAAGGATATTTTCTTACTACTTTCAGAGGTCAGACTTTTGGCTAATAGAATAGTCATTCTAATTCTATAACCATTAAAATTTTACCTATGTAATGATTTTTCTCCAAGACTACTATAAAATATGAATACTTAATTAATATTAGGATCTTGCTATATGGTTATAAATTTTGTACTCTGTCAAACAGATTATTTTATACATTATAATGTGTTCATGTTCTGACTTCCCAGAAATAATTTCAATAAAGAATATTTTAAAATGTGGCAGTTCCAAGAATATTTGCTTTCTAAAATGTGGCTTGAAAACTTTTAAAATGTAATTATTTGTATATTTGGCTTTAATATTTTTGAAATTTTCCAATTAAAATAAAGAAATCACCATAGTAGATAGGAAGAGCTGAATGCTCACCACATGTAAACAATTCATATTCTTTCACAATACATTTTTCCCACATCACCATGGTAACAGCTAAGTTAGTTGGCTGTGTCCAGGTAACATCATTGATGGGAGATTCTTTCCTATGCAGTCCAGAAAATGACTGTCAGAAACTTGTTTTATGCATTGACTTACCTGCCAGGTTAAGCCAGGAACTATGATTTTTGTAGAACTAGAGCCTATTTATAGATATATATTTTGGGGGATAAGAGGACTCACTCTGTTACCTGAGTTCATTTTACACTTCAAGAACTTCAAACTTCTGGGTAAATAAGCTTTGTGTATCCAGGGACAGATGGGGAAATTGGTCTGTGCTTTACTGTGATAGAACTGTGAATGGGGATTTTGAGTAAATTTCTTCAAACTTCATTTAAAAAAACTCCTTACCATCATATCACTTATACTATATTAACCTATACTAACTGAAAGTAGATGAGTTAACTGGTTCTTAGGTAAAATAGGGAATTAAGTTAATCATCACCCTGAATTCTGCTACAGTAGAATTAGACGCAGAAGATATGGCTATTTTTCATTGCCCTTAATGCCCGATCATTAAGAAGGGACAAATGAAACTGAATGTATATGCCTTCTCTGGCAACAGTGTTAAATTAGTACTTGCCCAAAATCGTGTGTAGTGGAAATTCAGAGGAAAGACTGAACTCGTCCAATCCTCCAGGCTAAAGCCTTCAAAGAACTTAATTTTCTAGTCCACTAGTCCACAGCTCCTGTGTTAGTGGAGATCCTGACCCCAGGCCACCACTCCTTTTAAGCAAAGTAGAAATAAAAATATAATGATTGAAATTTTTACCTAATCAAAGAATTTTCCTTTTATCCTCAGGGACTTCCTATTAATGAGGGTGTAATATTACAGTTGTCCTCTCTTTCCTGTTGTCTGCATATTTTCAGAGCCATCTGTAACTTAGACAAGTTTTGCATTCCTTAGCTGACTAATCTGAGGCACTACCCTGACTTCAGTGGTTGGCCATGAGGAAGTATTACTTATGAAAGGCACTTGAGAAATAATAACTTAATGCAGCTGATGCATTCTTTTGGGGGCTGACCAGGTCTCCCTTACATGTTCCAAGTTTGCCTGACACCAAAGAGTGGCTACACATTCCCAGTTTGACAGCCAGATGAATGAGAGAATGCTGGGCCCATGTTGCCACCAGAGAATCCAGGTTCATCTGCTGGACCATGGGTAAGTGTGCTTTCTACCGCAAAGCCTAGTGATACACCAGAATCTGTTCCTCAGACTATCTGCAAATCCTTTCACATGAAACATGTTCTTAAACTTTCATGATATTACTTTACTAATTCTATGTTTCCCTAATTTAAATTTATATAATCTTTGCATTTATGTGATCTGGTAAAGAATAATATGAGGAGCGTGGTAAGAGGAGAAAGGTTAACTTTTTTCTAAAACACATTTCTGAAGCACATTATCTTCAGTCAGATACGGCACAATAAAGGCAATTCTCAAGGGATTTTGGAAATTGAGGTTTTTAATGCCCTTAGCCTTTCCAAACAGTATGGTCAGCCTTAAAGTCTTCACCTAGCAGCCACCTGTCAATAAAATCCAGCAACTTCCACAGTCAGTCTCCTCATATTATTTTCAACAACAGAAGCAAGCAGTAAGCTGTTGATGTCATATAACAGATACAAATTTCAAATTTCACTTTTTCTTTTTTAATTTAAGTGTTCAGTGCTTTGAAAGTAGTCTTTGTTTCTTTAAGAAGCATTTTGAATCTCCTTTGCCTTGATCAATGTTAGCAGTTGCTTAGTTTCCTAAAACTTTACCAAAGGCTACCATAAGGCCATATGGAATCAGTTGATTAACACAGTTGGCACTGAGAGGCATTGACTAATTCCATCTCATCCATAATATAAAATAGAGATAGAAACTTAGATTCCATTTACCTAATCTGAATTTGATAACTATTTCTTAATAGTTTGTATTTCGTGAGAATCACTTTTGTACAGTTTCCTTTCAGGTATCAATTTCTGCATCATTCAGGTTATTTGGTTATCATCATCAAACTCCAAAATCAATTAATTTAAACAATAAAAGGTGTAAAAAAAGGATCTAAGAGAACTTATATTAAGAATTGTGTAGTTCCAACAATCAAAGTCATCATTATATAAGTTCTCAAGAATGACAGAACCAGGGCAGCTGGAGCATCTTAGCAGCAGCCACTTTCAGAACATCTCTTTAGAATGATGCAGTAACAATTCAGTTCCAACCTCTTTATCTCTATCTGTATCTGGAAAAGAGATTATGAATCAGGCCATGCCCTTTACCTAGGAGGCTGAGGGCTGACCCTGGATTAGCCAGCTCATCAGAACCATTGGGAGTAGAAAAAGGCCAATTCCAAAGGAATATTTTCTATGGGGAAGATAAAAAATAGTTATTTTCTTTTTCTCAGAAATATTTACTTCTCTCTTTGTAGAAAATTTTCTTTTACCTAAATAGAAGTTTCCTAATATGTATTTTAAAATTAATTATCACCTCCAGAAACAAAATAAAACAATAATAACAAAAATATTATGAGACAAAAAAAATTGGGAAATGAAACGCCTTGGACTGTTATAATAGAATAAACATTGACTCAGAACTTACTGTGTGTCAGGCATTGTTCTTTAAATAGAGTTCCTTAAAGTATCTCATTTAATACTGATATTTATATAGGCTAGTTGTAATTATTATTCTCATTAAGTAACTTGTCTAAGTTACAAACCTAAGCAGTGGTAGAACTAAAATTAAAATCCAATTTTGTCTGAGTCAAGAGGCACATTTTCAAAAAACCAACTATACAGGCTCATTTTATTACATTGGTATGTAATTCTTGAATCAATGAAGTTTTTAATGGCCAACAAGTTCAAACGCTATACTAAGAAATGACATGTTAACATAAAAACTTGAGTTTCTCAATAGGAATACGTGTGATAACAAGGAAGGGACATCTAGAGGTCCTTCCAGCATTTCAATATCAATATCTCCCTAAAAGAATTAATTATCTTCTTTCTCAAAAGTTATTTACCCAACTGCTCTCTCTCCACCTTTTTAGTTAGGGTTAACTCTGCCATTTAAATATATATGAAATATCTCCTGAACTTAGCCATTTCTTTTCATCACTGTTTCATCCTTTTTGGTTCAAGTCCTTAATATCTTTCAACTGCAATAGCCTGGTAAATGCTATCATTAACACCATTTGTGTCCATTTTTATGTATATTCTCTCACCAGATTCATTTTCATTTAGTTCCTGATCACATTTTTCTAACCTTAAGATTACTGTTGGTTCACCATTGTCTTCTTTACAAAACCAATCACTGCTATATGGTATAGAAGGCAACCAAACTGGTATACAAGTTTGCCTCAATTTAGCTTTTTAAATTGAATATCAAGTACAATCATGGTTACCTTTTCCAAAAGCTTTTGCTTCAACACTGAAATTTGTGTATGTCCAAGATAGCAACTCAGATTTATATTTTGTTTCCATGACTTTACACAGAGACATTTCTGCTGGTAGTAATAGGCTCTATTTCCCTCTCTCCCTGTACAACCTTATTTCGTCATTCAAAATATTCACAATGCAAACATCACTTGCTGATTATCTCTAAGTGTTTACTCTGAAAACTTACCTGCATCCTAAGTACATTGCAAACTATGGAAAAAATAATCCACCTTGGCTGGTGTGGCTCAGTGGATTGAGTATCAGCCTGAAACCAAAGCGTCGCCGGTTCAATTCCCAGTCAGCACAGCTGCCTGGGTTGTGGGCCAGGTCCCCAGTAGGGGGTGCATAAGAGGCAACCACACATTAATGTTTCTTTCCCTCTCTTTCTTCTTCCTTTTCTGTCTCTCTAAAAATGAACAAATAAAATCTTTAAAAAATTAAAAAACAATTCACAAATGTGAACTTATTATCATAATTATTATTATATTTAATAGTAATTATTTTTACATGGCCATCTTTCTGACCAACCTTTGAGTTACTCAACGCATTGAGTATCCCCAGGGCCTTCAATTAGGCATAGCTTATATTTGGTGTTCAGTAAATTTTTAATCTAATAGAAAAACAATTGAATTTCTGAGAAGCAAAGCATGACACCTATCAACTACAAAAACATCTGAATTGTAATTACTTTACATTACTATGATACTTTTTAAAATGAATATATATAGGTAAAGATAGATATAGCTATAGATAGATATAGATGATATATGTAGATATAGATATATAAATATAGATGTAGATATAGATATATAGATAGATACAGATACAGATATATAGTTGTTGTTGTTTTTCCTCAGAAAACCTTAGGGAAATGGTTGAAATGCCATTGGAGTTACCTAATCATTGTCTAGATTTATTTTACCTGTAAAAAGAAAATCTAAACTTTTGTGAACCAATGTAAACATGACCTTTTTACTGTTAGAAAATTAACAATTTAGAGAACTATTTTAAAACAACATGCTTCTTTTGAAATTTTGTGTTATTAAGATAAAAGGTGCTGTTAACTATTTTTATAAGGAATACCTTCAGCTGATCAAATATACTTTGATGTATCCTTAAATATTCATCTTACCAGAATAAAAAGAAACTTTTAATCAAAAAGGCTGTCATGAAAACTTGGCCTAGTGGGAGGCAAAACATGTCTTGAATGAAGAAAATAGCAGGTTCTTAGGCAACTGGTAGCCTGAGACCTCTCTAGATATGCCAGAAACGAAAACCTTCAGATGTGATTTCAGAACGTTCCATTTCTTTTTTAAAAAAAAATTTTACATTTCAATTTTACACTTGAAATATTAACTTGATAACTCAGAAACCTAATGGAGATAAATGGGTAGTAAGCTTTTGATCTCTCTAGTTTTTCTTAAATGCAAAGATTGTAAGGGACAAATGAAAGTGAAGCAAAACACACTTTTGGGTCCTTGAGAAGGTTATGTTTCTATTCTTTGGGTGAACTCAGCACAGCAGATGTTCAGGGTGGGACATATGTAACTAACAAATTTACTAGTTGTTTCAGGGACACCAATATTACGAGAGGTATCTCTGTGGTACAGGACAGCGACTCCACACATTTACTCATGCAGCAACTATTCACAGATATTATTCTAGATTCTGGGGGTACCATTTTTCAAATAAAGCCTTTTTACTCGAAGAGCTTACCTTCTCCTGGGAGAGGAATACAGGAAAAAATAAACTAATATAATATAATTAATATAATATAATATAATATAATAACAGGTAAATAGATGGATTACACATATTTTAATTTTGTTACAGAATGTCTCTCTAAGGAGGTGTCATTACTACCAAACAGGAATGTACTAAGAGCAAAGGCTTTCAGCTGATTAACTTAAAAAAAAGGGGGGGGGAGAAAATAGCATTTGCAAATGACCCGGGGTGGGAAAAAATTAGTGTATTCCAATAACAACAAAGAGAGCAAAGCTTCAGTTAGCAGGACATAAGATCAAAAAGTTGGACACGGGCAAGACCTTCAAGACGCTGGAAGTTATAGTAGAGTGTTTGCATTTAGTTCATTTTGATTAGAAGCTCATGGATAGCTTTATCAAGAAAACAATACAAGAAAGTATTAACAAAATATGATTCTAGTCATTGAGTTGTGGGATCAAGAGTGGAAGTAAAGAGACTAATTCGCGGGCTCTCACTGCCCTCATGGGGAAGGGTGGCTCAGGGAGAGTGCTTAGTGCTGAATATTGTTAGAGCTGGGATATATTTTAAAGGTACAGCTGATAGGACAACCAACGGGATGGGTATAAAAGTACTGTGCTAAACCTGGCACAACAAAATATAACAAACTAGATGGCTCAAATAACAGAAATTTATTTTCTCACATTTCTGGAGGCTAGAAGTCTGAGATCTAGGTGTTGGCAACATCGGTTCCATTTGAGGGCTGTGAGAGAAGGTTCTATTCCAGGCCCCTTTCTTCGCCTTATCAGTTTCCTTCCTGTACCTTCTCATTGACTTCTTTATGTACCTGTTTATCTATCTATCTATCTATCTATATAAATAAAAAATCTGTATATAAATATATGAATATATATTGATAAATATATATAGTGATCATATATATATAAATATGATAAATATGATATCATATATATTTATATGGTAGTCTGTCTGGAAAAAGTCCAGCCACTGTTAATGTAACGATAATGGTTTGTGGGACATCATTGTAAACTGGCAGCCAGGGAGAGTGGACTGGAACACCCATACATGAACAATGACAACTTTGCTCTACTAGTCAGAAGGGGTGGTAGACACCATTGAATGAGCATTTACATTGTGCGGCCATTGTATTCAAAATGATTGAGTGAGTAGAGCAACAAATCTACATCAAATTTTGCATTAAACTTAAACATTCTTTCATGGAAACTATTGGGATGATTCAGAAGGCTACAGCTGTGAGCAATTGGTGATTGGCAGCTTCACCACAATAATGCACCCATTCATGCATTGCATCTTATGCAGAGTTTTTTGGTGAACCATCAAATCACCCAAGTAACTCAGCCCTGCTACAGCCCGGATTTGCTGTCCTGTGACCTCTGGCTTTTCCAAAAACTAAAATCACCTTTGAAAGGAAAGAAATTTCAGACTGTTGATGATATTAAGCAAAATATGATGGGGCAGCTGATGGTGATTAGGAGAACTTTTTCAGGTCCCAAAGTGCCTACTTTGAAGGAAACCGAGGCATCATTGTCCTGTGTACAATGCTTCTTGTATCTTATATCTTCTTCAATAAATGTCTCTATTTTTCAATTTACATAGCTAGATACCTTCTGGATAGAACTCATGTATCAGTTATACTAAACTCAAGCCCACTCTAACAACCCCATTTTATTTAAATATTTCTATGAAGATCCTATCTCCAAATAGGGTCATATTTTGAGTCCCTAGGAATAGGATTTCAAAATACAAAACATTAAGGGGAGAAGAAAACAATTTAGCCCATAAAATACAGTTATATTGAAAGAGAGGAGCCTGTGATAAGTTTTAGATATTGCATTAGCCTGAGAAATTGGATAAATGTAATTGAAATTATTGTAGGGTAAGAACATGCTTGGTTAAGGGTGGAAAACAAGATTTCTCTTGTGGACAGCAATAGTAGAAATATTCATAAGATAGTTGGTTATATAAGCCTAATATTCAGAAAAAAAGATTTGGGTCAGATGAAACACATTTGAAATATATCAGATAGGCACAATCCAAATGCATCCAGTACAAAGACACTGTTTAAAGCCAAGGGATGTGATGAGAACGCCTAGAGAGTGAATGTAAAGATAGAGAATTCTGAGGACTTATTCAAGGAAAACCTTAAAAACCTAAAGCCCAGGAAAAGAAAAGGGAACAATCAGAAAAGTATATTGAGGAAGGACAAAGAAAGAAAGAAAACTAGTAGGATACATTTGCCTTAGGGTCAAGGGAAGAGGCTGATTCAAGGGGAAACCAGTCAATGGGCTCTAATGCTATTATGAGAGAATGAAGGGAACTGAGAATTCATTTTGGGTGTGGCAAGATGAAGGCCGTTGGTGACCATAGAATAATTCCTTCAGAGTAGTAGAAGGGAACAAGGTCATTAGAATGGGTTGAGGATAGACTGTAAAATGAGGATATGAAAACTGCAATTATAGTGCATTTTCTGGAATTTGTTATATAAAGATAAGTGAAAACATGAATGGATCTTGAGAATACCATGCTAAACAAAATAATTCAGATGGAAAAAGTAAAAAAAAAAAACAAAACAACATGATTTCACTCATATGTGTGATACAAAACTGAAAGCAACAAATGAACAAACAAGATATACAAACAAACATAAATTTAATAGACACAGACATCAGTGTGGTGGTTACTAAAAGGAAAAGGGGTGGTGGAAAGGTAATAGGTGAAAAGATGGCCAAATATATGGTGACTGAAGGATATTTGATTTTGGATGGTGAAAACACAATGCAACAAAGATGATGCATTATAGAACTGTATACTTCAAACCCATGTAATTATATTAACTGATATCACCCCAATAAATTTAATAAAAAAGAAAATCATATCAAATACTTCATTCTTTTTGATAAAGCACAATGCTTTAAGAGTAATCCTGTTAAATGGTATATGTCAATATTTAATTAAATGAGTGAATATGATAAGTAAAATAAAAAGCAAAAGAAAAGAGAGATGAGCAGATGAGTGGACCTATGGATGAATGAGGTGGGGTCCAAGGAAAGTTGTGGATTGTTTGTTGCTTTTGTTTGGTTTTAAGTTGAAAAATATTGTTGAATGTGTCTGTGAACTAAAGGAAAACAATTCAGTAGCATATGAACATTTACATACCCAGAAGAGACTAATTCCAATGGCAAAATCCTTGTGAGGCAAAAGAAATGTAATTCAATGCACAGTATATTGTGAAAGGAGAGAAGGCAGATTTTATGGGAAAATATATGGTTGTGTTATTAGATTTGTTGGTGGGAAGATAAGGTAATTCTAATCTGATGACTTCTGTTACTTTAGTTGTTTCTTTATAATGAGACTGCAAAGTTCTTTCATGGTATACCTTCTAGAATACTTGTTTCAAAGCTTTATAATGGCAAAAGAATTCCTATTGTAGATTTTATATTGTGCTTATCCTTATACTAGGGATTTTATTCCTTGTTTTCAAACTTATGAGAAGTTGTTTTATTTATTTATTTTGCAGAGTAGTATAAAGGCTGAAGATTCAAATAAGAGGTTGCAAAATAAAATTGAAAAATATTTTAGTAGAATTTTTTTTATTCCCAAAGGAGTGTTAAAACTTATGACTATTTAAAACAATTTAATACGCATTAAATTAAAAAAGAAAAACTAAAAACTTTAAAATGTGAAGCTAAAATTATTTCTTTTTTATCCTTCATGACTCCCTTTTCTTTTCTCTCTATATTTATTATTCTGTTTATCTGACTTTCTTTTATCAATCTCCTTTGAATCTATAGATTACTCATGTAGAGGAAATTCCAAAGAAAAATTACTAATGATTTCTCATAATTTCTTGTTCCAATTTGTTTTCAGGTATCCAAATTATTTTTTCCAGACTTTAAATTAATGTTGAAAGTTTAAAATTGAATTATATATTCTGAATGGGGAAATAAAAAGGCAAGAAAGGAGACATTTCTTAGCTTTTTCTTTGAGAGATGCCTTGTCTTTCTTAAATCATTCAGGATATGGCCTCATTAACCTGGAACAAAGGTGGGTCATAAAGATGAAGAGCCTTATGTTAGAAATTAGAATACTGTTTACTATTGTGGGCTAGAGGTGGATAGTGACTGGCAGGGGCATGGAGATTCTTGGATAATGACAAAGTTCTAGTTCTTGTCCAGGCTACTGTGTCTGGTTCATTCTCCAACATGGTCTAATGGAGTCCTCAAGGACAAATCAAGCAGCACCCTTTCCCTCCCTTGCTGTGCTACTATCCATTACATGTACTCAAAGACCTTTTGTCAGTGCACACTATGTCTCCTGTGTGACTTGGTATTTATGATAGCCCTTTCTTTAAATTTAGAGGTGCTCTTACAAGGAAGAGCAGAAGGATTAAGACCATAAAGTCTCTGATACTGACACATTTCCTGTGGAGCAAATGCATGTTGAAATGTTTCCCCTTAGAGTGAGATTTTTTTTCCTCAGATTTTTCATCAGTACGTCAGGCAACCAGCTCCATGATGGGCACCCAGGGTGGAAAGATTTCGGGCTCACAAAGGATTCTCTTAATCCTATTACATCTTTTTGTCTGTTGTTTTATTATTTGATATAAGGTCATAAGATTGTCTTTTGCCCTCCAGACCAGGGTAATATTTCTCAACATCTTGTGATTTCTATAAATTAGAGATTACACATATGAATTCTGGGAAGCTCCATATAATTTAAACACTATTTCTAATACCCATCTTCATTATCTTTTCTTCCTTCAGTAGCAATTTATAGACTGCTGAACTCTAGAACTAAAGTTTGTGAGATATGGTTTTATCTAATGCAATATAAAGGTTAGAGGGATGAAATAGAAATCATTTCAAATATTGTGATGACAGGTACATAAGGTATGAAAAGCATATCATTCTATTTCAATTTAATCACTTTAATCAAATTAGCTTTAAACATATCTCTTGGTGAAAATTAAGGGAGCCATTTTTTCCTAATGTTTAAAAATGTGCTGCCTTTCAGAAACTTATGGTGACATTGAGAAGTACATATGAAAAATTTAAAACTGAAAATGTTATTAAAAAATTTACCTTGTGGATAATGTTAAGTTTTACCTGAAGGCGTATCTTCTGTCATGGGAATGATGATGACTTTGCACCATTTTAAATGTATCTATATTGAGGTGATAAAACATGGCAAAATATTGGTTCCACAGAGAATTTCAGTAATTGCTCTGACCCTACAGGGTACAACATTAGGAACACCAGCAGAGTCACAGAGCAGTGGTAGTGCCTCCAAGCAGAAGCTTCCCTTTTCATTAAAATGCTGTAATTCCCTCCCATGCCCTTTACGGTAATCATTGACGGCAATGGTTTAATATCACTTTCACAGTTCTAAATAATGTAAATCATCACAAACCACACTTAAAGAACGTGAAGTACAATTAGTCACTGACTTATTGCTTCAATGAATGGTCAAGTGAGAATAACCTTGCAATTTTTATAATAGGAATTATGTCATAATTACTGGGTTTGGGAAGTAAAAAGTGAAGCAAAAGCCTAGGCTCTACCTGGAGCCTTCCTATTTTATTCCACATGATTTATTTTTCCTTGGTCTAACTGTTTGAGGGTCATCTAGAGACTAAATTTGTATATACTTCTTGACAGAAAATTAGCAAATGTTTCCAAATTTTGGTACCCAAAAGGATGCACATAAGTAGCAGATTGTTTTATGTACTGGTGTACAATTCTCTCACAACACTGTTTTTGCCTGCACAGCAGGTGTGCTTTACACTTTTAAAGAATCTAATTTATCAGCCCAGTCTATCAGGCTATCATGTTTATGCAATTTAACAATTTAACTACCTCATTATTTTAATCCAGAATATGGATTTAGAGATCAAGGGGATATTTTCTTCAACCCCAGCTGGATTGGATATCCTATGTTCTCCTCCTCTGAGCTGGATTGATTGGTACTCCTTGTACACATTTGCACATACACTCATTCACCCACCATCCGCCCAGAACACAGAACATCCCAGATTTTAGACAGAAGGAGTTTAAGCAATTCTAACATAATGCTCTGGAACTCAGCATTAAGATACTCTTGCTGCTTGTCTGATTCAGACTTGCTTGCTTCTGTTCAAAAACTCACCATTGTTTCTTTCCTTAGGGGCTATATTTTGGCTCACTAACTAAGATCTCAGCTCTTCCAGGACTCTCATTCTTTTTGCTAGGCTCTGTCCCATGCAAACCTCTCTCCACTAATCTCTACATCACCCCCGCACATCCCAAAGAGATTTGCTTACCAAAATATATTCCTGGGAATACTAATTTCTCAGGCTTATTCAGCACAGACAGATGGTTTTATGATCAGATAAATTTGGAGAATTCTAAATACTCTATGTGTAGTTTTTCATATATATGGAAAGGTGAAATATGAAAGGAATTTTGGTTAAATTATAGCAGTGTCTCTACCTTACCAAAAAAATCCTTATTTTTCTTAAGTGACGTCTATCAACAGCTTTAACTAGGAGCTTAATTATAGAGGGACACATTTTCCCTGAATACCAAGAAAAGCCCTGTGTAGGCTTCAGACACTGCCTAGACACTTTGCAATGCCTCATTTCCCCCAATGGCCTTATGACAAATGTTTAATTTCACCTCTGTAGTTATAAAACATATAAATTAACAAGGACAGAATAACAATGAGACCTTTGAACATTTTAAGACTCATGTTATTTGAAACAATTCATATTTATTCATCCCAGACTGCCCAGCCCAAGGGATGATGTATTGATTCATATGCTAATTAAATCTAATAGGATTTTCATTTTCAATGGGCTAAGAAATTGGAGTCATACCGGGTTTGAATACCAGGTACCAACTATAATTAACCTGTGAGGTCCACAGTTTCATTTTTCATATTGAAAGCTATTTCAGATTATTGAGCATTAAATGGATCGATGTATATGATGTATATAACTTCAACTCTAGTGCCCAATAACACCTGGTATGGATTAGTTCCCATTCCTCCCACCTCTGAAGACTTCCTTGGTGTCAGTTTCTTGAGTACTGGTTTGATCTTCAAACTACCATTTGTTTCTGGGTTCCTTATTGCTATTCTCTACTTGCTTATTAGAAAAATGTTATGCCCCATGTTGCAGCTCTCTGATATCAAATTTTCTATAGAACTGTATTACTACCTGTGAATTAGCCCTCCGGTACCATGTTCCACCCGCATGGCGAGGCTTCCTCCTGGTACCTGCTGCAGTGTCTCTGTCCTGTGGGTGACCCACCCCCAGGCAGGTCCCACAGTCTGGTCCACCCAGCCTGCCCTGTCCTGTCACAGTTGACATGCCATCTCCTTTCCTGCTCCAGGATCAGACAGAAAATATTTACTTAACTCTTTAGATGTATAAGAAAATCTCTTTAAGTATTCCATACTTTTGTATTTGCTACATGCCACATGGGAAAGAAAGAAACACAAACCTATTTACCATCTCATAAATTCTCCAAAAAATTTCCATATGTAGAAAAACTAATACTTCCCAGTACTGCTGATGAGTTTTGAAAAACAATATTTCTCTTAATGGTAGGAACGGTAAAAATATTTATGTAAATATCTCCTAATAATGTAAGTCTTGTCTTGAAAAGGATTTTAATTAACAGATCATGTTAGTCTAATCTTTTTTACAAAAAAGCATAACTATGCAAACAGTAAATATTTCCATCTGAAAATAATTCCTATTCCAATTAGTTGTGTTTCCTGGAAGAAAAATAACAATAAACTAAAAAATTCAAACATACTGATATGAGCACTGTTTTGCCAATTATTAAAGATAACTCATTGTATGTAAGTTTGTTGTTACTATGTAAGCTTTTATAGAGACTTTTATCTCTAGGGAATTTCCAGTTGAAACTTTTTGGTGCCAAAGTTAAAATCTGTAGTACTCACATTTTCCTGCATAGGGATTAGGAATTTACTCGTATGGAGTCTACAGATAATACTGGCGGTATTTTAATGGTGTTAAAATATTTCCCTGACAGAGATACATTTCCCTGTCAATCATCTCTCGTTCCCTGAGGGGTCCCTAAGGGAGCCCTACACATAGCTGCATGGGAATCAAAGCAGACTGTGATTATTTGGGTCCACCCAAATCAACAGCAACACAGGGCTCATTGGCATAAGCAGACCTGGATTGCATGGCATTTACTTCAAGTCAAGTGCAGTCCTATACTTCTTCCTTGATTCTCAACCTTGACACCAAGTGAAGCCTGCCTGTGAGGAAAGAGAAAATGCTGCCTGTCCTCAGAGCAGGTGCTGATTAACCTAACACTGATGAATGAGAAGAAAAGGGACCTTGCTTAGCTGTGCTCCACAGGAGACAATAGGAAGCTGGACTTCTGCCTGCAGGGCACAAAGTATCTGCTAGTGAAATGTGGCACCATGAAGGGGCCCTGGATTCTGACCTGATAAAACAAAAGGCAGAGCCAGAATGAGGAAGGAGACTGGACACATTTACTCCCAATAACCATGGTGCTAGATAGGAGAGGAGACTTAATCCCTTTACATAGCCTCCTTTCATTTATTCTTTACTTCTTCTAGAAGTCACTGAAGAGAAGCCAGCTGGGTGTGAACTTCAGTCAGTGGGATCCACAGACCTACTCACATTCCCAGTTCCTCTAGCGGAGAAATCAGTATGCATTAAAACCATTTGAAACACATCGCCACTTTAATTTTCTGTGTATATTACAATCACTTTGGCACTTTTTTGCCTATGCAATGCTTTCTATTGAATACTTCATTTTCCTATTAAATAATCCTTGTATAATCAAGTATTATTTCTGTTTCACAGATGAGAAAGTTAAGGCACTACAGTTTCATTACTGGCCATGGGATCAGAGCTGTCAGTTTCAGAAAACAGTAGGGCAACCTGCCTGCGTTGTTCACATTTTGGCCCCTGACCTATATTGCATCTTCAAAATCCCTGGTACAAGCTCTTCTAGATGCATGCTATAGTTATCCAAGGTAGTGCTTGCAATAGGAAAGTAAGACTAGAGCCAAAGTGTTCAACTTTTCAGCAACTGTGGGGAAGTGGCTCAAGGTCAGATGACAGTCTTCATGGGTTGGAGGTCTATTGAGCTGCATGGAATCAGCTATATTTAGTCAAGTTTAATGAAGGGAATAATCTCATAGTTCTGGAAGAGAATGTGCTCTATGAGGACTCATCTGTCACACATGGCCTTATGATGAGGAGGGAATGAGGGTAAGAATATAAACAGAGCAAACATTTGTGATAGCTCCAAGGGGAAAAAAGGGAGGATTTTCCAGGAAGATCCACATCTCAGTTAAGGCAAAAAGATAGAATGAACAAAAATAAGACTGAAGATACATTGGATATGCTTGTTAAGAAGAAAGATCCCGAAAGCTCTGTGGTAGTGTTGGAAAGGTAAGTGAAGAAAATGGTTTGGGTAAAATGCAGAAAGTATAATGCATAATCAAAGAGGATGGTGAGCAAGATGATTAAAGGCTAGGGTTGCTTATACTTTCTGTAGTGGCCAATGAAAACAGATCCCAACATTCCCTTTGAAGAGAGTTGGCAGTAGACCTGACTTACGTTATTGGATGAAGGCAGTGTCAGAAATAGCAGAGTTGAGACTATGCGTTGGTAGAAATTGCCTGGAGCACTTTGCCGATAAAGACTGTAAGGTCACAGCTTGACTCTGCAGGAAAGATCAGTGTGACTGGATAGAAGCCTCTACCAGGGACACAGAAGAAATGTGGGAAACATATGGCTGTGCTTGTAAACCCAGAATCATTATTTACCTGGCAATCACACCTTCCATTACAGTGACATTTTTGCGATAAAAATATTTATGAATATTTATGTACTTATCACAAGCTTTTCTAAATAAATGTATCTTTATAAATTATTTCTCCAAGATATTGGGCTTAAAATAATATTTATCAATCTGGATCTGATCAAAATGTTAGGTGAAACATATTGAAAATAGGACTATGAACATAGATGATAAGAGACTTAATAGAACTGACAAGGGGCATCAGTGCACCCAAAGACTTGTAACAGCACAAAGCATTAATGCTCCTAGGCTTGAAAGGTTAAGGGAGATAAGTGTTAGCAGAAGCTAGAGAACTGGACTGCATGATTCTAACAGTGGCAACCGACAGAACAACAGAATGGCTGACATGTAGAGACTCGACAGGAATAAAGCTGGAAAAATTAACACTTTATTTATTGTGGTCCTTCAGCCTCCTGCTAGTACTCTTCTCTGGTGCAAGACTATAAGGCAGAGAATGACTGGAAAGGCTGCTGTAAAATCCTCTCCAAGAAAGACAGTGAAGTCTTCATGCTCAGGGCTGTCACATACGATTGTGTCCTTTGCGCACTGTACTACCCCATTAGGCACCATCCCATAGACCAGAGTGTTGAGTATAATTTGTATAGTCATTCATGCACTCTTGCTGCCACAGGTGTACTTTATCAATCTACTAATGCACAACCAGATTGTGGGTTGCCTTTTTTTTCAGTCATTAATTCATATGAGGACATATAGGGGAGAAAAAATAATTTTCCTTTTACCCTTCTGAGTTCTAAAACGAGGCCCCTCGTAATAAAAAGCAGATAAACGAGGGGTAAAAAAAAGTCTCAGAGGCTTATTAATATGTATACCTCACATAACTCAGAAAATACTGAAAGGAAAATGAGTAAGTACTGTATGTGGATTTGAATTTAGACTTAAAAACCATCTTAACAGGGATAGAGGAGGGGAGGTGTAGGCTTCTTAGGGGACAGTAAGCGTATTTTAGGAAAGATGAAAGGGCCCTTAGAAGAGTAGATGAGAGATAAGGTAGTTTGTAACAAAGTTTGTCTGAGTGTGTTGTCAACTTCTAATTTCCTCTCCTGTCATAAGAGTCAATCTTCCCTGGTTGGTGAAACTCCCAGGGAGGAGATCCATGACAATGGAGTTCCTTTTGGAGGATCTGTCTTTAGACAGATAGGGAAGTTCAGAGAAAGTTTCTCCCTGTATGTGTTGTTTTTAGATGAAAATAATCAATATAAGTAAAGAAGCATATTTTGGAGTGACATGTTCTGAAATCCTATAGCGGTATTTCGGGTGGCATATTCTGTCACACTCTCGAGGATTCCAGACTATCATTATGTTGCAACCTTTCAAGGCTGGACAGGTTCTGGGATTCGAGAAGATGGAAGAAAATACATGGAGCCATTGGAATCCCTGACATGCCTTTATTCAAGGGTGGGGCAATCCACACTGCCACGAGCTGCGTGCTACACCAGCTGGGAGTCCCAACTCCCTTACTGACTAAATGTACACAAAGCCAGCAGGGTGTCAAAACATTATATAATAGAGCATAAGTCTGCACATGTGGGCCCAATCAAGGCTATGGGAATACAGTTTATTGGACCCAGTCTCAAGGCTATGAGAACACTACTTATCTTAGTTACTCAGAGATCTGGGTAAGGAAGCCAGACTGACTCCGTTTACCCTGCAATCATAATATGGAGTGAAAATATGTGTCACAGATTGAGATTTAATGGACAATTTATGTCCATTAATTAGGATGCAACTTTATACAGATGCCTTATACTGGTGCTTAGGTTTTTTTCTGATACCAGTTTATATATTAATAACACATGATTTTATATAATCCCTAAATGGAATTCTGATCACATCAACAGATATTTTATTTTCTAGTAATGATTTGTGAAAAAGATTTTCTCAATGCAGTTCTAGCTTTGAGATGTTTAATTAAAGAAAGACTTAGAGTGAGTATACTGAATGGAAAATATAGATGGGTTGAAGCAAGTTGATATCTTCATCACTGTTGTTATAGAGTACTGCAAATGAATTTCAAGTATTTCTAATGCAATCATGATTATAAATAATGTGGCACCTTCTTTTCCTTTAAGTAACGCAATTAGAATAAGTATAGGAAACAAAAAAACTAATGAAAAAATAAAGTAGTATCCTAGGCTACTGATTAAAATGTATAAATGTATAACTTGAATGTAAATTGAATGAACTTCAAAAAAATTAATTTTAACGTTCATAAGCATTCATAGTACTTAGGTTTTATGTATATTCAAATTCAGATAGTATCCATTTGCTTGTTTGTATTCTAGTCTACAAACCTCATATTTACAAAGTGTTATAAAGCAGCAACTGAATAGGAAGAAATCAGACATACTATAAAATTGACCAAGGATGTATTTATCTAGTCCTTCATATCTTATTCAACCATATCACATTGCTTAAAAAATAGGGCTACTAAGAGCATATTACATTTTTCCATATATTCACCTAAATATCCATAAAAAGAAACCTCGTTAAAAGATGGGGGCAGTTTCATGATCAAAATATATGGTAAAAAAAGCAAAGCAAAACAAAACAAAAACACTGACTGGGGTTTGCAGAGTAGCATGAGGGTCAGTAAGGAAAAGCTAATGTGCAGTGTGGGGCATCTTTACCAAAGCTTTTTGTTCCTTCAGCTCTATCACACATTATGTAAATATGTGCCAAGGCACTTAAATGCTGTTTGAACTATGTAATGAAATATTTTAAAACCTTACCTAATAAGAAAATCAGAGAATATGACTGTATTAATATTCATATTATGGAATATGATTTGACACAGTGTCTTCAAATACAGGATATCTGTGACAGGAATGCATCGAAATGATAAAGACAGAGAAGTGAGGGAGATTTTTAATGTATTCATATTTTCTATTTTCTTAGCAAGAGTTTCAATTCAAAGACTCAGATTCTTTATCAAAGTTCTGAAATAATGCATTTGTGTTATATTGTCATTCCACATTCCACCACATCAGTTATGTCTCAAAGTTTAATTAAAATGACAGTTATGACACCCATCAATAGTTTTGGAGTAAAATTGAAAAGTGAGGGAACTTCTAAATGACATTTAATTATGATATTATGGTAGAACTTATTCTAGAAAGGAAGGAAATGTAATAGAAAACAAGATTTCATATTTTGGCACTTTCATCCCCAGAGACAGTTAAGCACAAAAGCTGTAGCAGGGTTTGATTAAGTCTGCATGTTGTTCTTGACCTCATTAATGGAGTCAGCTGATGGATTTCCAGATCAATTTGTATGCAAATAGAACAGAAATAGGAATGAAATTTCACAACTACTCTGCCTTCTCTCATGGACTACCTTTCTTTTTTCCCTTTCTCATGTATGCACTAAGTGATGTTTGTTGGTGCCCTTATGAAAGTGTTTTGATAACTGATTGCATATGTTAAGTGCAAAAAAGACATGTAACTTCAGAAGTATGTTTCATGTAAGAGTGCATGGAATTTAAGTACAGCCTAATGTTTTCTGAGTACTTTTACAGCTGTGATTTTCTTTGCAACTAAATTATTCTAATGCACTTGAATAAATTAGGAGGCAACTAATCAGTAAGTATGGAACACAGCACAGTTTCAAGTCCATCCGCTTCCCAAGGTAAAAAGGACATGTAGCCACAACAAACAAAATTAACCAGAGACATTTATTGCTGGTATTGAAAAGTTTACAATTATATGTTGTAAGGTAGAGGATACAATATCATCATGATTCTTCAATTAAACATTATTCATGTAGTACACACTTGTTGATTACAGGTATTTATTTAATTAAAGTCAGTCAATGCATAAGCCCTGGTAAAGTATATACTAATGAAATGTTTTACCAGGCATTCTTAGAAATGCTTGACAAAAGTTGCTTTTAATTGTTTTATCACTTTATCAAGATTATTCAAACCTAGATTAATAAGGTGGATAAATCTAAAAATGGAGAACCTAAGAGGCTTAAAGGAGGAAAAACCAGTAAGACTTATTCTTTGATATGTGAAAGGATATGAAAGGGAAGACTCAAATCAGCTCTAACTGAAGAATTACTCTACAACACAAAAGAATGAGGACTCATCAGAGTGTGGTCACATTGAGCTGGCTCAAAATGAATATGCATTTATAAAAAAAGACACATTTCAAAAGAACATTTCAGGTTCTAGTTCAGTCAGATGACTGAGATCATGTGATTCTTCCTGTTTCTCCAAAGAACTTATTTAAAAAAAAAAAATAATGAAAACAATGAACAAAGATGTTGTTGTCATAGTCCCGAAATGCTAAATCCTCCCTTATCATGGCAAAAGTAAATAGATAATAACCACAATTAATGAATTCACTTATAATGCTGTAAAAATAGAGTCTGGAGTTGTGAAAGTAATCAAGTGAATAATAGGTGCAGACGACTGTTTTTTAAAAATTGTGGGGCTAGGGCAGGAAGCAGTGTGGCAATGGGACTGTTGCTTTCCTTCATGAATTTTTGCATGCCACTGGGTTTAAAAGACGTGTGCGTATTTGTGTGCTACTTTACGGAAACATAACTCTACTAAGGGAAAATATAATACATTTATTTGAGGATAAAAAGTGTTGAGGATTCTACACATTTCCAAATACACTTTTTATTTTAAGGTAAAGATTACTAATCTGCATGTAAACTTTCCATAGCTGCTTTCTAATTTAGTAGTCAATATAGTTCTCTCTTATAGATATCATATATTTAATACAATTATAAAACTTCTTAAAAGTTAAATTAAATTAGGATTTTTTAATTTAAATTACATATTCAGGTTGATTTATAATGTTGATAAACCCTGTAATTTAGATGTATTCTTAATTATTTGCAAATGTGGTATACTTTTATATTCCATGGAATATGATATATAATATACCATAGATTATTATATACACCAAATATATACTATATATAATATACCACATAATATGCAGAATTAGTGCTTTTTAGTACTGGCCATACTTTAAATTATAGTGAAGATTTACAAAGCCTCTATATTATGGTATCATTATTCAGTATCAAAGCACCACAAAAATTTTCAATACCTCTTAAAAATAAATTATTTGAAAAAATGCCTGTTCTTCTTCAAGAATACTGAGAAATAAGGGTTTATATTTAAACCCACTTTCTAAAGATATTTTATTTTTATTTTTATTTTTTATTTTTAGAGAGGGGAAGGGAGGGAGAAAAAAGAAGGAGAGAAATATCAATGTGTGGTTGCCTCTCCTGTTCCCCTTACTGGGGACCTGCCCCACAACCCAGTCATGTGCCCTGACTGGAAATCAAACCAGTGACCCTTTGGCTTGCAGGCCATTGCTCATCCACTGAGGCACACCAACCCAGAGCTAAGTCTACTTTTTATTAGCCTGCCTTATCCCTCTAGATTCACAGAAAACCTCACCAGGCATGAGACTAAAATGTAATGACAGCTACAGGAAGAGCTCAAGGCCCAGAAACTTCTGTAAAACAAGAGGCTTCTGTTAAAATGCTCTATTTTTTTTTTATTATTAACAGCTTCGTAGAGATATAGTCTACTCATTTTAACTGTGTAATTAAATGATTTTTAATACTTCCAAGGAGTTATGCAAACATCACCAAAATCCATTTTTCAGCATTGCCAACACTCCAAAAAGAAATCTTGTGTCCATTCACAGTCACTTCTATTCCCCCCTCCTACTCTAGCCCTATATCACCGCACCTACTTTCTGTCTCTGTAGGTTTTATGAACTATTATTCATGAATGATTTGTGATTAGATACTCTGCTTTAATTCAACTAAAAGTTTGAAAACTGTTGTCCAGTTAAAGTGCTAAAATTAAACTATTATTAATGTCTTAATTTTGCTTAGTACTTTTTCAAAGGGCAGAGTGTGGAATATATGAGTACTTTAAAAAATCACAATTAAATTTTTGACTTTATTTTTTTATTTTATTTTAATTTATTTTTTCAAATACATTTGTCTCTGCCTTCCCCCCACCACTTTCCCTTGCCCCCTCCCTCAACTCTACCCCTTTGGTTTTGTCCATGAGTCCTTGCTATATGTTCCTTGAATTTCCCCTTCCCTTCCTCTTTCCCGCCCCTCCCCTTCCCTCTTGTCTCTGTTGATTTCTTTTCCTTTCAGTGTTGCTGGTCTTATTTTCCTTGCATCTTTGTATTGTTGGTTAGGTTCCACTTATAGGTGAGATCATATGGTATTTGTCTTTCGCCCCCTGGCTTATTTCGCTTAGCATAATGCTCTCCAGTTCCATCCATGTTGTTGTGAAAAAAAAGTGATCACCAAAATTGAGCAGATTACTAGACTTTTGTTGGGTATAATTTTTTTAAATATGATCATTATCATGATACAGCATTTGTCATTTACAGAGCTATAATGTTTTTCATGTGATGAGCTGTATAACATGAAACTGCTTTCTGTAATTACAATTGAGAGTAAATAAATGAAAAACATCTTTTCTAAAAAAAATAAAATAAAATAAATTTTTGACTTTAGGTTGCTTTTCTTTTTACCCATATCTGTGTATCATAAGCTAATGTCATTAATCTAAACTGGTGATTGACTGGCTAATCGTAATTATAGTTGTATAAATTAATCAGATAAAACACATAAATTAATAGCATGGTGTAAAAACATTGGCTCCTTGTCAAATTTTTCTCACCTCAGAAACTCAGAATCAGGATTAGATCTCTAGCTCTTGACAGTTGGTTAAAAGTTTTATTTTGATCTCAAATCCAGTGATTTGCATGTGTACATTGGGCTACAATTATATAGATGTTTCCCTGAGCTGAAGAGTTAGTCTAATTGTGACTAAACATTTATAAAAGTGATGTGACTTTCTACTATAGTAATATTAACAATTTATGCAAATTATTAGCTAAACCACTATCATCTTATAGATGACTATAAAAATTTTTTTAAATATTTTTATCAGAATGAGTCCATCAGCATACTATCTTTCACTCCACAGCATGAGTAAGAGGAAAGGTTTGTCTTTCTCAAAACTGAAATCTTGTCAGCATCGATGCAGATTTATGAGGCAGCGTTCTAATCCCTCATGATTATCTGTCTTGTTGTTCTCCATTCCTTCTTCCTCAAGGATGCTGTTCTCTGGTGCACTCCTCATGTCATACTCAGCTGAAGTATAATCGGCTGGAAGACTACCTGCACTTGCGGTGCATTCACACATGAGTGAGGGGATGCTAGAAAAGTTGTACATCCATTAAGTAAGGCATTAGTTTTGATGTTATTCATTTATCTATCAAATGTATTTAGACAAATGAGTTCTTAAAGCCTTGTTTACTGAGAAATAGTGCTTTACTCTTAGATAAAAGAAATGAGAGATATTGTTACTGTTAATGCATTTAAGGCAAAAAATGAATTTTGTACAAAAATCTGAAGATGAGAATGCATGTCATTCTTCCATAGTGTATTCTGTGGTACTTAAAAGCAAAGTGTTTGACCAGGCGATTTTCATGTTATGATCAGAGAGTAAACATACGCATGGACACACACATACTTTGAGTGGCCTTATTTGATGTCTAAAGAGAAACATATAGAAATTTAAGTCATTGGTGACTTAGGCATTTATAGTTGAGTGTATTTTTTTAAATAAAAATAATACAATGTAATAACTGAATGACTTAACATGTCAGTTTTCGTTGTTATTAAAATGGGCTACTTTTGATGTTATGTGGCATAAGAGGGAAGCTGGGGAAGGCAAGTCAACTAAATAATTATCAGAAGTATGATCACCTTGGTGAAGAAGTACAGGATGCTATGTAAAAGTATAGGAGGGCATTAATCCTGGTCTTAGGGGTACTGCATACTTTTTGTGAAAGTGGCAAATTAAGTCTAACTGAAAGTTGAGCAAGGGTTAAAGCCAAAAGCAAAGAAGAAGAATGTTCAGACATTAGAAATAACAAGCGTGCATACCTTGAGATAGAAAAGAGTGAAATACCCTTGAAGAAAGAGTTCAGCTCTCCCTGGAGCGCAAAGAACTAGAAATTGTGGGTAGGGCTGGATCATGCAGGGCCTTCCAAGCTTGGTTAATAGTTTTAGATTTTATTCTGAGGAAAATATTAAGGATTTTAAGCAGAAGAGTGCTAAATTTGGATCTGAATTCTTTAAAAGGGCAGTTTTGGGCTACCATTTGGAAAAGATATCGGACTAAGAAAGATAAGCTTATGGCTATTGTAATGATCCAGACAACGAGAGCTGGTTGGCACTGGTGGGTTGGGAGAGAAAATAAAGAAATGGGGGATAAACTCTTACAGATATTCAAGAGAGAAGATACAAAATGTATTATGCTAGATGTTTTCATATGCATTATGTCATTGAAATCTCAAATTATTGTAAAATATTCATCATATTATTGCAGATATACAAAAGTTGAAGCTTAGTAAAAAAACTGGAAAATTGAAGCTTAAATTATTACAAACATGACAGACCTTGGACCAAACTTGATGTTTATAAATTAAAAATTAACTACCTACCAAGTAAGAGTCAACTTTTTAAAATCTAAGTTAAATTAAACATAACATTTTAATAAACCACCTTTTAACTTCTTTCTCACTATAAGTTCACTAATTCTTAGTAGTGACACCATTTTGAAACCCTCATTATATCTTCATTTCTTTTCAAAGTGTGAAATTTTGAAGTTTTATATAATACAAATATTTTCTAGCTCATCTATACCTAGACTATAATCATACTTTGTTCATAGTATTTCTACTTGTTTTTTTATTTACTTTTTAACTTTCTAATCTAGAATAGGATATCTAGAATAGCTATGTCTGCATTCTACAGGTACGTTGATATACAGTATTTTAAAAGGTGGCCCACTCTTATCTCTCACATAAATTAAACTCTAGTTTTATCTCTGTTTGGTTTATTTCTGCTTTACTGAAATGAATTCAAGTGACATTTAAATTTAAAAACAAAAACACATTAAATATATTCTTTATGAAATAAGATGAATTATATTCCCACAGATAATTTTCAGTATGATCATAACTCTCCTTTTTTCTGTCTGTGATTCAGTGTTACTCATTTGCCCAGAGGCAACTCTCAGGTTGCAATAACAGTACTTTGTCAATTAACTATTTTGTAACAAAACCTGAAGAAAAATTATGAGTTTCTAAGAAGCTGTCCAAAGGTGACAAGTTTTTAGTGTCAGAGACTGAATATACAAATGCACAGTAACCAGACCAACCATCTATGACAATAGAACCCTGACCCCAACTTGTGCAGTAATCAGCTCAGGACTTAATGAATACCAGCTTCCCTATTTTTTTGTGTCTGCTAAGAACTCAGAACCAAACAGAGAAAGCCAAGTGTATTTCCCAAACCAATCACATGAGATGCCCTGCATCCTCATGCCATCAAACTCCATTCAGAGCATATCTGAAGCCTTCCTTTTTCACTACAAGGCTTTCTCACTTCACTCTTTGTCATTTTAATTTCTGCCAAACTCAGGTGATGGTGTCTGACTTCCTTTATATAGCAAGTTCTAAATCAGCAGTTTCTATTCTCACTTGATTTCTCTTCATTTATTTCCACAAGTGTTAGTTTGGGAGCTGTGATGCATGAAGGAGGAAGAAGCAGGGCTGGGGGAGAGGACTAATTAGGGGCTAGCTGAGCAGTGGCACTTTGTAGTATCCAACAGGCCTATCCAGCAGAGCTGGAAGTAAACAAGGGAATCTTTTCTAAGAGGAGAGAGGGAGAGAGAGAGAGTTTTGCTGAGGCATGGAAAAGGCTTAGTCGAGTACAGCTCTGTCAAAAATCAGCCCATATAATGTTAGGCAATACCTTGCCTAATTAGAGCCCTATAATTTCTACACTTGATGATTCTTAGTTAAGTATTTGTCCTATTATATTTTTTGAATGCAAGTTTTCTTTATCATATATAAATTTCCCAAATATTTTTTCTCTCAGTCTGTGGCTTGTCTTTTCATTATTGTTAGAGTGTCTTTCACAGAGTAAATTTTTTAAAAATTCATAAAATCACATTTAACATTTTCTCTTTTCTATTTCATGCCTATGTACTATTTCTTTTTCCGCTCTTTGTGGTACTCTAACTCCATTTATGTTATTCTATTTTATATTTTCCCAAAGCTCACCGATGCTCTATTCTCTTTGTTCCATCATTTTTCATTCGGTCCTTTATTTGGAATAGTTTTTGTTAGTAGTTATTCAAATTCATGAATTTATTCCTCATTAACTAAAACTTGAGACAATCTCTTCACAGAACTTAAGAAATATTTTCAGTATTTTGTTCCACAAATCCTACCCACTTTGCATTCCCCAAATACTTAACTTTGTTTCCTCAACCTGCCCTGTCCACTAGACTCCAGATTGTCCCTCTCAGCACTGTGGCTTCAGTCATATGAAGGAATCCTAGCATTCATTTTGTTTCTTTCCCTTTCCTCACACATTATTTTCTTGGGTTAGTATTGCCTAATGGCTGACAACTTATTTCATGCATTCTGTCCAGATTTCTAATTGTTTAAGGCAGAAGGGTAAATCATATGCCTATTATGACATTACATCTGGAAGTAGAATTCCGAATACATTTTCTTAATGTGTCCACACATTCTGCTAATTTTCTCCCTTTTCTCACAAACTACCATTTTTTTTTTTACTTTTAAATTATTTGAAGTTTTTCTACAAGACATAGTCAAAGCACAGCTAATTATATTCTAAGTCAATTCTTTCATCAGTCAATGATGCCATGGTCATTTATTACTATCTTGTATTTTAATAGGTTAAAACAATTACTTTTATTAATAGTTTAACTATTTTTGTTTAGTAATAGTTTTACTTTAACTATTTATGTGTATTTATTTTTATCAGTTAATTTCAAAAATTCTACTTGAGGAATATTTAAAAGTTTTTAAAAATTTATTTGTTTAATCATATTGTCATAAATGTAACCATTTGTTACAAATGTTTTATTATATAACTGATAATGTATTTAAAAAATTAGAAAATGTTATTTTGTGGAACTAATTTAGAACTCACCTTTTTTTCTGATTAAAAATGTATGTGTGAAAATATAATTATTGCTTAAAGCTCTAATTATATGTAAAGTGCTGTGGTGGCAGCAAACTTCCAGTGCTTACGGAAAGAGTGGTCAGAGTCAAAAATACAATTATTTCTTTGTACTTATAAGAATCTCTTATTTTCCTTGCATCTTTGTATTGTTGGTTAGGTTCCACTTATAGGTGAGATCATATGGTATTTGTCTTTCGCCCCCTGGCTTATTTCACTTAGCATAATGCTCTCCAGTTCCATCCATGCTGTTGCGAAGTTTAGTAGTTCTTTTTTTCTTTCTGCTGTGTAGTATTCCATTGTGTATATGTACCAGAATTTTTTGATCCAGTCATCTACTGATGCGCATTTAGGTTGCTTCCAACACTTGGCTATTGTAAATTGTGCTGCTATGAACATTGGGGTGCATAAGTTCTTTTGTATTGGTGTTTTTGTGTACTTAGGGTATAGTCCCAGCAGGACAAGGAAGGGAAGGGGAAAGTCAAGGAACGTATAGCAAGGACTCATGGACAAAACCAAAGGGGAAGAGCTGAGGGAGGGAAGGAGGGAGGGGGCAAGGGAAAGTGGTGGGGGGTTGGCAGAGACAAATGTATTTGAAAAAATAAATTAAAATAAAATTTTTAAAAAAGGAACCTCATTACTGCTTCCTGATGACAAGTTAGTTATCTAACTTATACATTACTTAGAAACTATTCAAGTCAGGAGTGGAAACCAAATTAAACTAGAAATAATCGACCAAGTTTAGGCCAAATGTCCCTTTAACTTAGTGTTCCTGATACAGAGAGAAAAACACACAATTTCAAAGCAGATATGGAAATAAATTTGTAATTTTTCATATTGCATTTAATTTCTTTTAGAGGTTCTTTAATCTATTAAGAATTCACTTTCTCTGCAGTGTATGGTAACATTCTCTACTCTGTATTAAAATATATCCTCTGAAGGGCAATAATGTATGTTTTTAAGATCAGGTTGCTTTAGATCCTATGCTCATGGACCACAAAAATAAGAAAAATAAGCAAAGGTATTGACACATCTATGAGCTGGGACTATTGATTAAAATGGCCTTATATTTTGTACATGAATTTATTCAATCAGTCAATATTTATATGAACTCACTATGAACAAGATAATGTTGTAGGATATACAGATACAATTGTAAGCAAAAGAGAAAGAGAAATATCTTTTCATATGAAGTTTAAATACTAGTTGTATCAGATGGTCAATAAATAATAGAAATTAAGTAACATAATAGATACAAATATAAATTGTGTTTCCCACCTTCAATGTAAGAGGTAGTCTCCTCTTAGCTAATGAAAAATGTTAGATTAGATGTGACTGAAGACTTAACAGAGTTGAAATTCTTCTTACTTCAACTGAACAATTTTGCATGGACTCATAGTTAACCAGAGCTGTAGCTGTTTTGTCTCTGGAAGAATCTGTGCCCGTCTTTCTTCTCTCATTGAATTGGGTTCACTAGGCTAATCTGACCTGTTCCCACCAGCAATGAGAACTTTTTCACCCTCTTATTCTCCAGAATAGAATGCAATATTTCATTATATTAAAACAGATTATCAGTTATAATTGAATTTACAATTATTCTATAGGATGTAGTTTCCCGTCCTGTGGTGACAATCCTGTGGCAGAAATTTTGATGTCTGTTGTGACTTCTGAACTTATTTTTCCTTTTCTTTATGTTTCCACAATTCAACAACCTCATTTTTATATATACCTTCCCTTTTATATTAAACCTTGTTTTTAAGCCCTAGCTGGTGTGGCTCAGTGGATTGAGCACCAGCCTGAGAACTAAAGAATTGTTGGTTCGATTCCCACTGTAGGGCACATGCCTGGGTTGCAGGCCAGGTCCCCGGTGCGGGGTGCATGAGATGCAACCACACATTGATGTTTCTCTCCTTCTCTTTCTCCCTCTTTTCCCTTGTCTAAAAAAAATAAAATACATAAAATATTTTTTTAAAAAAGGCTCTATGTATTTTTTTAAAAACCTTGCTTTTAAAATTTATATTTATACAATCAGTATAAAATAGCCTGATTTTTATATAATTATTACAAGAAGGTAAAAAAAGAATACATACCTATATAGTCATAATTTTGCTGTATGTTTTTGCATTCTTTTATGTTTTTTGCATTCTTTTATTTTTGGTGGCATATCTTATATTTAACTGCTGTTTATATTTTATTAACAACAATCTCTTCTACAAATCTTCCAGTCTTTAAGAACAGAGATAAAACTATGAAAATAAGTAAATATATTCAGTCAGGTATATAAATCATGTAGTCATATCCAATGTCTAATAAATTCTGGCTAGTTTGATACCTTAAACCACATCAGAATTCTTAGTATAAAAATTCCCTCTATGAATGTTAGGAACAATATGTCCTAGATTTCTGGGGACAGATGTAATTTCAAAAGGTTAGTCCTATTTTCAGAAGAAGTGTCAGGTTCTTTTATCCTGGTATTTAGTTTGGAAAATAAGGTTGTTCCTATAAAGTGTATATTAGATTGTAAGATGAAGACTCAATATGAGATGTAATTGTAATTACATGTAAACTGTAGTGTAGAAACAATAAACAGAATAGTTTAAGCATATTTGTCTGTATTTTTTGAAATTACATAGTTTTCTACATTTTGAAACATAAAGAATTAAGAGTTTGAGAAAATTTATCTCAAATATTAGATTTTCCAAATGAGACATAATACTCTATATTCTCATATATCAATTATCTACTCTTTGTATTGTTTCAAAATACCACAAGAATTAAATAATTATAAATTTAAAGAATAAATTATGTTTTTTATAACTTCACCATTATTTATACTTTATCATTTTGTATGTAAATATTAATGAATGTATTTGGTGTTGTAGTTTTATGTGTCAGTTTGTTTAGGCTAAATTAAACAAACTTAGACATTGATGTGAGCTACACTTATTCTGCAGATGTGATTAATATCTACACTGACTTTAAGTAGAGGAGATTTACCTTCTTTTTTTTAAAGATTTTATTTATTTATTTTTAGAGAGAGGGGAAGGGAAGAAGAAAGAGATAGGGAAAGAGAGGAAGAAAGAAAGGGAGAGAAATATCAATGTGTGGGTGCATCTCGTGTGCAGGTCCTACCGTGGACCTGGCCTGAAGCCCAGACATGTGCCCTGACTGGGAATCAAACCAGTGACCATGTGGTTGCCAGGCCAGCACTCAAGCCACTGAGCTACACAAGCCAGGGCAAGATTTAGTTTCCTTAATGTACCTAAGCCTCTTAAATCAGTTGAAGGATTTAAGAGCAAAAATTATAGTTTCCTGGGAGAAGAGGAAAGCCTGACTCAAGACTGCTCAAGGCAAGCCTCAATTCTTTTATTTCTCTTCTTATTGAATTTATTGTGATGATGCTGGTTAACAAAATAATGTGGGTTTCAGGTAAGCAATTCCATAAAATATCATCTGTACACTGCATTGTGTGTTCACCAGCCCTAGTCAAGTCTCCATCTACCACCTTTTATCCCCCCTTTACCCCCCTTCACCTCTCATCACCCACCTCCCTCTGGTAATCACCACACTGTGTCCATGTCCATTAGAATTTTCCTTTTTTGCTCAATCCCTCCATTACTCCCTGCCTATTTCCCCTTAACCCCCCTCAACAACTGTCAGCCTGTTCTCTATGAGTCTGTCTCTATTTTGCTTGTTATTTCTTTCTTTTTTGTTTTGTACAAGTAGTATTCCATTGTGTAAATGTCCTATTGTTTTTATCTTTATTATATTTTCAATTACCATTTAGTACCCTTATACCTACTTCCCCCCAGCAACCACTACACAGTTGTCTATGCCCCTGAGTCTTTTTACCTTTTTGCTCAACCCCTCTACCCCCTAACCTTTCCCCCAACCCACCATTAGCTGTCATCTGTTCATCTACAAGTCAGGCTGTCTGTTTTACTTGTTAGTCGAGTTTGTTCATTAGTTTCCACATGTGAGTGAAACCATATAGCATTGGTCTTTCTCTGACCGGCTTACTTCACTTAGCATAATGTTCTTTAGGTCTGTCCATACTGTTGCAAATGGTAAAATTTTCTTGTTTTTAATAGCTGAGTAGGATTCAATTGTGTAAATGTCCCATAGCTGTTTTATCCACTCATCTATTGATGGACACTTGGGCTACTTCTTTATCTTGGCTATTATAAATAACACTGCAAGGAATATAGGGGTACTTACATTCTTTCAAATTAGTGTTATGGGTTCCTTCAGATATATTCCCAGAAGTGGGGTTGTTGGGTCAAAAGGCAGATCCATTTTTAATTTTTTGCAGTATCTCCATACTGCTTTCCATAGTGGCTATACCAGTCTGCACCAGTACCAATAGTGCTAAAGGGCCCCCCTTTCTCCTCATCCTCACCAGCACTTGTTTTTTGATTTATTGATTATAACCATTCCCATAGGTGTGAGATGTATCCCATTGTGGGTTTTATTCACATTTCTCTGATGATTAGTGACATTGAGCACCTTTTCATATGTCTATTGGTGATCTGTATGTCCTTTTTGAAGCATCTATTCAGGCCCTTTGCCAATTTTTTAATTGGGTTTGTTTTTGGGGGGCTTGCGTTGTGTAAGTTCTTTATAAATTTTGGATATTAACCCCTTACCAGGTGTATTGGCGAATATGATCTTCCTTTCTGTGTGTTCTTTTGTTTTTGTTGACTATTTTCTTTGCTGTGCAAAAACATTTTAGTTTGGTATAGTCTCATTTGTTTATTTTTTCTTTTGTTTCCTTTGCCTGGGAAGATATAGCCAATAAAAAATTTGTATGAGCAATGTCTAAGATTTTGCTGCCCAGTTTTCTTCTGGGATTTTTATATTTTCTGGTATAACACTTAAGTCTTTGATCCATTTTGAATTTATTCTTATGTGTGGTATAAGAAGGTGGTCTAGTTTATTTTTCTGCATGTATCTGTCCAATTTTCTCAACACCACTTATTGAATAAACTGTTTTTAATCTATTGTATGTGCTTGCTTCCTTAGTTGAATATTAACTGACTGTGAAGGTGTGGGTTAATTTCTGGGTTCTCTATTCTGGTCCATTGTTCTATGTGTCTGTTTTTATGCCAGTGCCAGGCTGTTTTGATTACTATGGCCTTGTAGTATACTTTGATATTATGTAGCAAGATTCTTCCAAATTTGTTCTTCGTTCTCAGGATCACTGTTGCTTTTTGTGGTTCCGTATAAATTTTTGAAATATTTGTTCTAGTTCTGTGAAATACATCGTTGGAATCTTAGATTCTACATATAAGTGAAATAATATGGTATTTACATTTCAAGCATTAATTCTTAACAAAATTTCCAACCTGCAGATCTGCTTGCTGCTTTCTGACCTGCCAACCCCGACAACATATGAGCCAATTCCTTAAAATGAATCCATCCCCTTCCTGTGTTTCATTCTGCCTCCTTCCCTGCTTCCTGCACCCTCTTCTTTATCCTCTTTCTTATCCTCTTTTATTGGTTCCATATCTCTGCAAAACCCTAACAAATACAGTGATTATTAGAATAAGTACCAAAAATAACTAATGATAGAAAATTTTTCTGTCTATTGACAAAAGGAGTGTGGATTTTTGGGCAATCTTCCATAATAAGTTAGATAGGCTTAGAATTTTTATTGTAATTACAAGGATTTCTAAAAGTCCTATATAATTAGTCATACAGATATATTCATATTTTCATATTATTTAGAGGCCTTTTTACAGCTACATATAAGGTAAAGGTATATATTATTAACCTTCTAAAAGTAAATGTAGTTCACCTATACCATCTTAATGCAGAAATAAAAAAGGGAACAAGATGTCAGAGAGAAAAAATGATCAGGCTTAAGTATCCTAGCTTCCTAAATTCAATGGGACAAATCTTGCTTAGCAGTAATGCAAGATGAGCATTAGGATAAGGAAAAAGCCCAAGTCATAACATCATCTTCAGTTTGTAAGTACCAGGGAAGATTTTCAGGCATGGTGAGCCCACGTGAAAACAAGAAGGCTGATAACAATGGTTGCTAAAATAATGAACGTGGAACCTACAGGTTAATTAGCAGTAGCTGCTTCTGCATGGCCAACCTGCAGTCCCCAAGTTGCCCATGTTTGGACAATGAGAAAACCAGGCCTTATATTTATGACCTCCCTTCGCTTCTGAAGGATCCATGAGTTCTTACTCTTCCCTGAAGAATGCAGAAGGTAGCACAATAAAATCAGTAGTTTTGCTTTTAGGGACAAGTGACAAAGTAACTCCATAGTAAAGTTATGAAATGGGCAGCCTTGGCTAGAGGAAAGGTAGTAGAAACATCATTTAGGGGTTCTATAACACCAGTAAGAAGAAAAAAATATGAACAGCTCTCCATAAGACCAGTGGAGAGAGGAACACAAGAACATTTACATATAGCTTAGAAATAACTGCTCACAACCAATGTGTCCAACAAGCTTCCCTTTCTCCATATATACATATTATACCTTCAGGAAGAGCAATTGGATGTTAGCATTTACCTGAAAGAGATGAAGTTATCTTGAAAATATTTTAAACCAAAAGAGAAGTAAATCTATTAAAATGATAAGTTAAAAGCTATACTCCGTTTTCATTTCCAGTGGCATTTATGAAAAAGATGAAACCTGATTTGAATGTAAAGAAACTTTGATAAGTTTGCTAACTTTGCATAAGGAGGCAAAGTATATATACCTATGCCTACTATGTAATGAATCATGATAAATTCACTCTTGTGACAATATCTAGAAAAGAGAAATTTTTTTCTATTTAGTAAAGACTTCCCCATCTTTTAATATGACAAGGATTTTCATATGAACTCATGAGAAATTAAAATTCCATAAACCAGCTTAATATGGATAATTCTTAGATATTTATACTTAATCCTTCAATTGCAAAGATAGTCTGCTGTTTACTCAGAAGATGATTTTAAATGATTGTTTTAAAAGGCAAATTGAATTTCTCATCATATGTACTATACAAAAGTTAGAGATAAACATTAAAATTCAGGCCCTCAAAGTTCTAGCCATGATTTTCCTTATAATAATTGCAATAGAAAAAGGTTCTGTAATTTTGACTTTTCTATGAAGAACCAATACTTAACTAAAACTGATTTCTTGAATAGCTAAGAGAATGCTTTATCACCAATGCTCAGGTTTTAAAAGGAAATTTCAAATAAATTATCAGGACATAAAACATATAAAATCATGTTTTGCCAGTGAAAATACACATGCACATACACATCATAAGCTCAAATTTATAGCATTTAGTTATATATTACTTAATTAAGAATGATGAGGTTCTGTTGAGGAATTAAACAGTTTGAACTTCATCATGTGGGGTGAGAATTGTCAGTTTACAGCAGTTTGCAGTTCAGTATCTTTCTGAGTTTGATTTGGTTTTATGGTAGGAAATAAATCTTGATTGAGAGAGAAAAGTACTTGAAACTCATATTTTTCCTTAATAGATCATCATGCGATATTATGATATTTTTAAACTAATAATTTTCATAACCTTTAACAAATAATAGAAAAGTATTAATGGTATATAACCATCTGTCCTATTCCTTAATAATTGAAGCTGAATCAGTAAAAATAAATTTTTTTCTATCTAGAAAATGATAAAGAGGTTTTCAACTCATTTATAGTTTAAGTATCTGGAAAACTAAAATTTCCAACTCATCTGTAATATTATGTTAGTCTTCAATTATATCCTAAAATAGTTTTTTTAATGTTAATCTTTATAGAGATTGTTACAGTGGCTCCAATTTTTTTTTCTGTTTTGTTTTTGTTTGTTTGTATATTTTTTTTCAATCTGTCTGCCTGCAAGCACTGGCCCAAAGATACGCTGAACAGGAGTTTTCAGTATAGAAAGAAAAAATATTTTGATACCGAGTTGGCTTATGGAGATGTAGAGTTGATGTTCTAAAAACCTTATAGCATGGAAGTTACAGAATATATTACGGCAAAATTACAAGATTCCCATGAATTGAGGGTTCATGGTCATGTTGGGAAATGATTGGTTGGAGGTGAGCTAAGGATAATAATTCCCTTATTTCAGGTCCTAAGGGCAGTGTTGATGTCTTTTCTGAAGTTCCTCTGTGTGGTGTCATGGAAAAGTAGCGAAGGGTTTGTTCTACCTTCGCGCTCAAGAACTGAAACACAACTTAGGTCAACATGTGATCTTGAGCCTGCCAGAGGTCCAGACCTTGTGATCATTATTAGGTCTAACTTACTGTCCTCTGCTGCCCAGGGGGTTGCTGATTATCCTGGGGAAAGGCTAGGTTTCTGAAGGGAGAGTGATGTAATTCCTAGAATGAGGACTTAAAACTAAATTTAATCAAAGTCACAGGGACACTCAGTTTCAATATTCTCTTAAATTGTTCAGAAAATTTAAATTTTATTATGGCATTATTACACAAATTAAAGTATAGATCTTTGTACCTAGAATTGTTAAGTGGGCTCTTTCAGTTTATTTAAAGTCAGTCTTGAAAATAATAATAAACGATCTAGTCTTTAGAATTCTGAGACAAGGTATTGGACTCAACATATTTAAAAATGCAAAAAAAAAACCCCAATAAAAATGGTAAATGCATGGCACTGTTAGTTAAAAATAAAGTTGCTTTCAGAGGATACAATTTTTGAGAAAAATATGGTAAAGTTGAAGAGGATAAGTTTTTGAAATGGCAAATAAATAAGGAGAAAAACCAGAACCTGACACCAGGGACATCTAAGTTCCTTTGAAAGAAAGTTGAAACTGGCTTCAAATTCAAAGTAAAAGAAATTAAGGAATTAGAAAATGGCTTTAGGACAGTCACCTGGGTATTTGAAGACTACGGTTTAAATACGTCAGTACCTTCCATCTACCTCCCCTTCATATAGAGTTGTTGGCAATAGACTGCCTAAGACACTTATTTGAGTTTAAAGATTTAAAGTACTAAATTAAAGTAGTATTTAAGCTTGAAGTATTTCCATATAAAATGATACATTAAAAAGGAAGAAGATGATAGGTCATCTCAGATGTAACTTTTCTACCATACTAACCAATCCTAGAATAATGCTTTCCTAAAACCATGTGAATCCCTAGTTTGCCTACTTGTCCACCGTCTGACACCCTTTAGAGATGCCAACCTGTTGACAAGTCTCTTCTACCTATTTAAAATGAATCTACAGGCATTTCATTCAAGAGAGCAATCATTTTGTGAAATATACTTTACAACTGCAGTGGTAATTCACACCACACATTTAATTAGTCTTTTACTCTTAAATATAAACTAACAACCATCAGAAATTTGAGAGCAACTATGAGCATGAAATAGATGGACAAAAGTGAGTACTCAGAACAAATGACCCTGAAAGAAACATATAATTCAGGCATTAAAAGAGGGCATTAAAAATTCAAATTAGTATCACCTGAGAAATGCAAGAAGATATTGTGCCTCTTAGAAAATAACCAGCTGTTATCAAAGAGTTCCTAGGAATTTTAAAAATCATAAAAATTATTTAAAAAATTAAATGAGCTGACTGTATGATAGAATACATGGGACAAAAGCTTAAGCAGGTAATCAGAATATTAAACATAAATCTTTCAAAAGACAAAGAAAACACACAGGAAAATATGACATAAAAAGTTAAAATATATGGAAGCAAGAAGAGAAATCCATCTAATTGAAGGTAAAAATGCATTGATAAAGATAGTGGAGAGAATATATAACCAAAGAAAGATTAAAGGAAAATCCGTTGAAAAAAATAAAATTCTCTATTATTCTTTAGATTTAAACGATTAACATACTGCTGAGAAAATAGTCTCTCTAGTGAAATTTTTAGAAAAACTAATATAGGCCATTTTTTTAAAAAAAGCATTTAGATAATATCCAAACTTCTCACTAGTAATACTGAATACCACCATATTGCACTATATTCTTTAAACTTTGGAAAGATCTTAATCTATAGAAGGAATGATCTACACACAGAATGATTCCATGCTATATTTTACATCCCTGTGAATGTTTTTGGCAATTTGTACATCTTAATCCCTTTCCCTTTTTCACTCATCCCCTCAACTCCCTTCTCATCTGACAGCAATCAAAATGTTTTCTGTATCTATGAGTTAGTGTCAGTGTTTTTTTTAATTTATTTTCTTTATTTTTTCAAATACATTTGTCTCTGCCTTCCCCCCCAACCACCTTCTCCTGCCCCCTCCCCCCCTCGCTCCCTCAATCCTTCCTCTTTGGTTTTGTCCATGAGACATTGCTACACGTTCCCTGATCCTCCCATTCCCTTCCTTTTTCCCCGTCCCTCCCTCCTTCCATCCCTCTTGTCTCTGTTCATTTCTTTTCCTTTCAGTGTTGTTGGTCCTATTTTACTTGCATCTTTGCATTGTTGGTTAGGGTCCACTTATAGGTGAGATCATATGGTATTTGTCTTTCGCCCCCTGGCTTATTTCACTTAGCATAATGCTCTCCAGTTACATCCATGCTGTTGCGAAGTTTAGTAGTTCTTTTTTTCTTTCTGCTGCATAGTATTCCATTGTGTAAATGTACCATGGTTTTTTGATCCAGTCATCTACTGATGGGCATTTAGGTTGCTTCCAACACTTGGCTATTGTAAATTGTGCTGCTATGAACATTGGGGTGCATAGGTTCTTTTGTATTGGCGTTTGGGGATTCTTAGGGTATAGTCCTAGCAGAGAAATCACTGGATCGAAAGGCAGTTCCATTTTCAGCTTTTTGAGGAAATTCCACACTGCTTTCCACAATGGCTGCACCAGTCTGCATTCCCACCAACAAGTGTACTAGTGTTCCCTTTTCTCCACAGCCTCGACAGCACCTGTTGTTTATTGATCTGTTTATGATGGCCTTCTGACTGGTGTGAGGGGTACATCATTGTGCTTTTGATCTGCATCTCTCTGATGGCTAGTGATGCTGAGCATCTTTTCAAATGTCTCGGGGCTCTCTGTATCTCTTCCCTGGAAAAGCGTCTGCCCAGGTCCTTTGCCCATTTTTTGATTGGATCATTTGTCATCTTGGAGTGGAGTCAAGTGAGTTCTTGATATATTTTGGAGATCAAACCTCTATCTGATGTATCATTAGCAAATATATTTCCCCATACGGTTGGCTCCCTTTTCATTTTGCTGATGTTTTCTTTAGCCGTCCAGAAGCTTCTTATTTTGATGAGGTCCCACTTGTTTATTCTTTCCTTTATGTCCCTTGCTTTAGGAGACATATCAGTGAAAAAATTGCTACGTGGGATGTCTGAGAGTTTCCTGCCTATATTCTCCTCTAGGACATTTTTGGTGTTGCAACTTATATTTAAATCTTTTATCCATCTTGAGTTTATTTTTGTGTATGGTGTCAGCTGATGATCCAGTTTCAATTTTTTGCATGTAGCCATCCAGCTCTCCCAACACCATTTGTTGAAGAGGCTATTATTGCTTCATTTTATGCTTCTGCCCCCTTTGTCAAATATTAGATGCCCATAGAGACCTGGGCTTATTTCTGGGCTTTCTATTCTGTTCCACTGGTCTATGGGTCTGTTCTTGTGCCAGTACCAGATTGCTTTGAGTATGGTGGCTTTGTAGTAGAGTTTGATGTCCGGTACTGTGATCCCTCCTACTTTGTGTTTCTTTCTCCAAATTGCTGCAGCTATTCAGGGTCTTTTATGGTTCCATATAAATTTTTGAAATGTCTGTTCTATTTCTGTGAATTGGTATCTTAATAGGGATTGCGTTGAATCTATAAATTGCTTTGGGTAGTATGGACATTTTGATGATATTAATTCTTCCAATCCATGAGCACAGTATATGCTTCCATTTATTTGTGTCTTCCTTAATTTCTTTCTTCCAAGTTGTGTAGTTTTCTGGGTACAGGTCTTTTACCTCTTTGGTTAAATTTATTCCTAAGTACATTATTTTTCTTCTTGCTATATCGAATGGTATTTTTTTTTTCTGATTTCTTCTTCTTCGATTCCATTGCTGGTGTACAAAAATGCCTTTGATTTCTGAATATTGACTCTGTATCCTGCTGTGTTGCCAAATTCACTTATTAGGTTGAGGAGTTTTTTGATAGAGTCTACAGGGTTCTCTATGTGCACTATCATGTCATCTGCAAACAATGATAGCTTTACTTCCTCTTTTCCTATTTGGATGCCTTTTATCTCTTTCTCTTGTCTGACTGCTGTGGCTAGGACTTCCATACGATGTTGAAAAGAAGCGGTGAGAGCGGACATCTTTGTCATGTTCCCGATCTTAGTGGGAAAGCTTTCAGTTTTTGCCTGTTGAGTATAATGTTGGCTGTAAGTTTTTCATATATGGCCTTTATTACATTGAGGAATTGCCCCATTTATTCCCATTTTGCTGTGTGTTTTGATAATAAATGGGTGCTGTACCTTATTGAATGCTTTTTCTGCATCTATCGAGATGATCATGTGGTTTTTGTCTTTTCTTTTTTTTGTGTGATGTATCACATTTACTGATTTGCGTATATTGAACCATCCCTGCATGCCTGGGATGAATCCCACTTGATTGTGGTGGATAATCGTTTTAATGTATTGCTGGATGCAGTTTGCCAATATTTTGTTGAGGATTTTAGCATCTATGTTCATCAGCGAAATTGGCCTGTAGTTTTCCTTCATTGTAGGGTCTTTATCTGGTTTTGGGATCAGCGTGACACTGGCCTCATAGAAGGAGTCTGGGAGTCTTCCTTCCTCTTGGATTTTTTGGAATAGTCTGAGAAGGACAGGGGTTAGTTCTTCCTTAAATGTTTTGTAAAATTCTTCTGTGAAGCCGTCCGGCCCTGGGCTTTTGTGTGCCGGGAGTTTCTTGACGACTGCTTCAATTTCCCCAGCTGTTATCGGCCTGTTCAATCTTTCTGTTTCTTCCTCCTTCAGTGTTGGAAAATTATACTTTTCTAAAAATTTGTCCATTTCATCAAGGTTTTCAAATTTCTTGGCATATAATTGTTCATAGTAGTTTCTGACAATCCTTTGTATTTCTGTGGTATTAGTTGTTATTTCTCCTCTTTCGTTTCTCATATTATTAATTTGGGTCCTCTCCCTTTTTTCTTGATGAGTCTGCTTAAAGGCTTGTAAATTTTATTTATCCTTTCAAAGAATCAGCTTCTAGTTTGGTTGATCCTCTGAATTGTTCTTTTCATCTCTATGCCATTCAATTCTGCTCTAATCTTGACTATTCCCTTCCTTCTACTTGCTCTGGGACTTATTTGTTGTTGTTTCTCCAGTTCTTGAAGTTGTAGTGTTAGGTCTTTTATTTGAAATGTTTCTATCTTTTTTAAGTAAGCCTGTATTGCTATGAACTTCCCTCTCAGGACCGCCTTTGCCGTGTCCCATAGGTTTTGGACTGTTGTCTGTTCATTTTCATTTGTTTCCAGAAATTTTTTGATTTCTTCTCTTATCTCATTATTGACCCATTCATTGTTCAATAGTCTAATGTTCAGTCTCCATGAGTTTGCAAGTTTTTGAAGTTTCTCTTTGAGGTTGATTTCCAGTTTCAAGCCCTTGTGGTCCGAGAAAATGTTTGGTATTATTTCAATTTTCCTGAATCTGTTGAGGTTTGCTTTGTGTCCTATCATGTGGTCTATCTTTGAAAAACTGCCATGAACATTTGAAAAGAATGTGTATTTTTCTTCTTTGGGATGTAAGGTTCTATATATGTCAGTTAAGTCTCTTTGATTTGGTGCATCATTCAGCTCCACAATATCCTTACTGCTGTTTTGTTTGGAAGATCTGTCCATTTTTGACAGTGGGGTGTTGAAATCCCCTACTATCAGGGGATTGCTGTCTATATCTTTTTTTGAAGTCGTCCAAGATTTTCCTTATAAACTTGGGAGCCCCTCTGTTGGGTGCATGTAAGTTTATAATGTTTATGTCTTCTTGATAGATTCTTCCTTTAAGTATTATAAAGTGCCCCTCTAGGTCTCTTTTTATGGCCTTTGTTTCGAAATCTATTTTGTCTGAAATAAGTATTGCAGCTCCGGATTTCTTCTCTTACCCATTTGCTTGGAATATTTTTTTCCATCCCTTTACTTTCAATCTGTGTAGGTCTTTTCCTCTGAGGTGGGTCTCTTGTAGGCAGCATATGTGTGGGTCATGTTTTCTTATCCATTCAGCTCCCCTGTGTTTTTTGATTGGGGCATTTAGTCCATTTACATTGAGAGTTATTACTGATAGAAACCTATTCATTTTTTCTCTTTGTACCTGTGTTTTTCTCTTTCTCACTCTTTTCCTTCATCTTCTTAAACCAGTCCCTTTAGCATATCTTGTAGTGCTGGTTTGGTAGAGTAGTATTCTTTTAGCCTTCTTTTGTCTGGGAAACTTCTTATTTCCCCTTCTATTTTAATTGAGAGCCTTTCTGGGTAGAGTAGTCTTGGTTGTAGGCCCTTGCTTTTCATGACTTGAAATATTTGTTACCATTCCCTTCTGGCTTGCAGTGTTTCTGTTGAGAAGTCAGCTCCTAGGCGTATCGGGGCCCCCTTGTATGTTACTTTCTTCTTCTCCCTTGCTGCCTGGAGGATTCTCTCTTTGTCTTTGATAGTAGCCATTTTAATGATGATGTGTCTTGGAGTGGACCTCTTTGAGTCCCTCTTGAGTGGTGCCCTCTGTGCCTCCTGGATCCATGAGACATTTTCTCTTCTCAAATTGTGGAAATTTTCCATCATTACTTTTTCAAAGAGGTTCTCTTTCCCTTGCTCCTCTTCTTCTCCTTCTGGTATTCCTATTATGCAGATATTATTGCATTTCAGGTTGTCCTGCATTTCCCTAAATGCCTCTTCATTCTTTTTGAGTCTTTTTTCCATTTCTTGTTCTTTCTGGAAGCTTTTTTCTACCTTATCCTCCATCTCACTGGACCGATCCTTGGCTTCATACAGCCTGCTTTTGATTTCTTCTACTGTGTTCTTCAATTCAGAAATGGTATTCTTCATATCCTCTTGTGTCTTCTCAATTGTTTCCATGTCCTTTTCCAGGTTGATATAGTTTGCTGTAAGATCCTGATAGTTTCTCAAAGTTATCTTTGAGCTGGCTGAGCTCATTAAGCTTCCTCAGAGCCATTGTTTTGAATTCAATATCTGATAGTTCTCTTGCCTGTATTTCATTTAGCTCTCTCTGTGGGATTCTCCTTTTCCACTCATTTGGGGGGAATTTCTTTTTCTTCCCATTTTTGTGAGAATCTGTTAAGTAATTTATGTATTTATTTATTTATTTTTGCTTCTGCTTCAATTGGGTCTTCTAGATTTCCTGACTTTGTGGATTAAACTTCTATGGTAGTAGGTGGGTCTTTTTATTTATTTATTTATTTATTTATTTATTTATTTATTTTTCCTTTACTTTTCTTTCTTGGCCTGTCTCTGATGATGTCAGTTGTTGACCCTATATGACCTTGGGTCATTTGTTTGAACCTTCCAGGAGTCTACTGTCTTTGTCTTACTCCTGGTTTGGGCAGCTCTGTGACCCCTCAGCCGGGGGATCCACTATTTCTGCAGACCACTCTGCACTCGGGGGGCCGCTGGGGTCGGTTTACACCTGCCCCGCCGATCTGCGCACTCCCTTGCAGGCCCCGTTGGCGCCAAACTGCAGGAGTCCTCGCCAGCCCGCGGGGGTCCGCGCACACTCACCAACCCTAGCCAGCCACTCGGCATGAGTGTGCACGCCTGCACTGGGTGGTTTTGGGCTCTCTATTTTGTGTTTTTCAACTTTTGGCTCTTTGGGGGTGTGGTTTGTTCCTGCACAGTGGAGACTATGGAAAGGAGAAGGAGTCAGGACTCCCTGGTTCCTCCTCCCATTCTTTCCCCAACACCTCTGTCTCCAGTCTCTCCTCAGCGGTCTCTGGGCAGTTCTGTGAGCCCTTCGGCCAGGGATCCACTATTTCTGTGGACCACGTTGTAATTGCGGGCTGTCTGGCTCGTCCGTGCCCTGCTTCTGCCTCTTTGAGGGCACTTACTCCAGCACCAAAATGGAGACTACTGATTGGAGAGGGAGTGGGGACGCCCCGGTTCCTCCTCCCGTTCTTTCCCCAATGCCTCCGTCTCTAGTCTCTCCTCAAGGCTCTCTATGCAGCTGTGTGACCCCTTTGGCCAGGAATCTGTTATTTCTTCCAGCTTGTTTGCACTTAGCTCCCTAGCTCACACGAGCACAAGCTGTGTGCAGAGCACACAAAAGGCAGGTTAATTGATTCCCTTATGTCTGAGCGAGATGGTAGCTGCAGGGTGGGAGGTGCGTTATCACCGGGGCTCCACCAGCCAGCATCTCAGGTCTCTTCACAGTTTTCCTCACCAGTCTTTTCCCAGGCACCAGCCCACTCTGCTGCCGCCTCTACCCAGGGTTCAAGGAGGGTGGCTGCCACTGCAAATTTTTGTGTTGGCCCGTTAAATGTCTCTTTGCATCCCCAGCCACCTGTCTGGCAGAGAGTGCCCCTAAGCTTTTCGGGGTTGCATTTTGTCTGTGCGTTTTCCTGGTTTCAGCTGCTATCGTCTAGGGGTCCCTGTTTATGGTTCAGACCCTGTTCTTCTCAGGGGGATCCAACTGGCTGTTTCAATGTCCCTCTGGTACAGGTGCCCATGGACGCCCAGCCCACCCTCTGGAGCCTCCACTGCACTTCTCACCCATTGGGATGTGCGAGAGTAGAATCCACTGTCTGTCTGTGGCTCCAAGACTCCTCTCCCTCTATCGTTCCATTGTTTTCCAGGTGATTTCTCCACTATTTAGTCGCAATTCCAGTTTGGTCTTGGGAAGAGGTCAGCATGACTCCCATTCACTCCTCTGCCATCTTAGCTCCTCTCACCTCTTTCAGTGGAAGCGAACGTTCTTTTAAAGATCGGGAGCATCTGTGCCAAACCAAGGACTGCTGGTGTCCAGGCGCGCGGTACCAGAACAGAGCCGCGAAGGCAGCTGGCTCTCTTCCTCAGTTTTATTTATTCATTTATTTATTTATTTTTACATTCAACATATAAGTGAATTCATGTGGTATTTGTTTTTCTCTGACATATTTCAATTACCATAGTAGTTTCTAGGTCCATCCATGTTGTCACAAATGGCAATATTTCATTTTTTTAATGCCTGAGTAATAGTCCATTGTATATATGTACTAAATCTTCTTTACACATTCATCTAGTTATGGACACTTAGGTTGTTTTCATATCTTGCTTATTGTAAATAATGCTGCAATGAACGTAGGGTGCCTATGTCTTTTCAAATTAGTGTTTTGGATTTCTTTGGATAAATACCCAGAAGTGGAATTGCTGGGTCATAAGCCAGTTCCATTTTTAAATTTTTGAGGAACCTCAGTACTGTTTTGTACAGTAGCTGCACCAAATTTCAATTTCACCAATAGTACATGAGGGTCCCTTTTTCTCCACTTTATCAACAATGTTTGTTTGTTGATTTATTGATGATAGTCATTCTGAAAACTGTGAGGGGACATCTCATTGTAGTTTCAATATGCATTTCTCTGATGATTAGTAATAACTCTGTTCTTATAACCCATTCCAGCGTGCCACTTTTCTGATTATTGTCATTTATTTATCAAGATATTATCAAGGGAGTTTCGGCATTTTTGCTTTATTTAATGAAACCTGACACTTTTTCCAAACATTCATATCATCTCCTGGAGAAGTATAAAATTCTTTGTCAGCAGAGAGTGCCCCATTATAGACAAATTCTCTCTTAACCAATTTCATGTTTTGCCCACTTTCTGTCACCCGCATGATCCCCCCAGGCCTGCTTCCCATTTCCTGCTGACAAGAATTAGCCAGAGCTTGCAGCTCATCTGATAGACAAAACCTTTTCATTCTGATTAGGTCTACTATATTTTGATGGCCTTATACTGAGTTTTTAATCTAATTAAGAGTCTGTTGTCCATAGTGCATGAGCTCACTGATATATGGAATCTAAAAATGCTAAACTCACAGAAACAGAGACTAGAATGGTGGTTGCCAGGGTCTGGGGGCAGGGCAAAGGGAGATGTAGTCAAAGAATACAAACTTCCAGTTACAAGATGAATAAATAATGGGGATCTAATATTCAACTCAGCAACTATAGGTAACAATACTGTATTACCTATATATTTAAAAATTGCTGAGGGAGTAGATCTTGAATGTCTTTACAACACACATAAATAATAGTTATGTGAGGTGATGGATGTGTTAAATATCTTCCTGCAATATTTATCTTGTGATGCACATGTATCAATCATCACGTTGTACATTTTAAAATTACACAATATTGTATGTTAATTATATCGCAATAAAACTGGAAAAAAAATAGTCTGTTGGCCAGGAGGGCAGTTGAGGGCACATTTTGAAGAAGGCTAGCACTATCTTGTACATTCTTTCCTTATTTGAGATTCTTATATTGTTTTTAGCAAGTAACTTGGAAAGGGGGTCTATCTGCCAAGAAGAGGGAGTTGGCCTTGAGTGTTCAGTAGAACCCCAAGTTTCAAGATTCTTAAATGCACCAGCACAGATACACCTTTTAAAATCTCTGGGTTTTATTACTTACATACTAATATCAAAGCTGGTATAGAAGACTTGGTGAGGTTGAGAATTCAGACTTCTCTGAAGTTCTGCCACTCTTACAGTTAATTATTGGTCTTGAATGTTTCCGCCCTAAGACTTTAGGAAATGAGAGTCTCTTTAAAGGCTGTCAAGAGAGCCTTCTGGCTCTACTTTTGCTTTAAGGTATTAATTAATAGATGTAAACTTGTCATTTTTTTCTCTTTAAAAGATCAATGATACTTAGCTACAAGCATTCAATTTTACAGCTCTCATGTTTTCTTCTTCTACCATTCTTTTCAAATGTTGGAGACATTTCACAAACAAGTGCATCCCCATCCAGCTATACGCCATCCCAATTCATTACAGCTACAGCATGACAGGGTACAGTCCATCACCTGCCAAAGTGATGGGGCACTCACGCTCATGCAATCAGTAAATGGCCCAACTCTAGATGTCATTCCTAGAATCTGCTTCCTAGGACCAAGCCCATCTTTAGGTGGAATATCCTACAAGTGGTGATTGAAATGGAAATTTTTGTATTGTTATTTGTAAGATAAGGCAAGCATGGGCACTACGATAGGCCAGGAAAAAAAGCTAACAAATAATTAAAACCTACTTAGCATTAGCTTTATTCTGAAGCACAAACTAGACCACAGTGTTATTCACACTTGTGACAATGAGTCTGGCCTTCAGTCTTTGGCCAAAGTCTGCTGGGTAAGAAGGGAGACCCATGGAATCACATGTGAGGGGACCAAGGTGAATTCTTCAGAAAAGTAGATTGATTTAAGTTTTTCTTCATTAACACATTTAAAAGCTGGGGATTGAGGACAGCAAACTGCAAAGGAAATTTGCAAAGAAAGCCAAAAGTATTCTCTGCGTTCCTTCTTAATGCTTGTTTCCTAAATTATAACACCATAGTAAGAACATGGGATTAGCCTATAAACCTACGTTCTGCTTAAAATTTAGTTAATACAGTGTAGCATTTATTTAATACAGTGTGGCTGAAACATGCTATATGGAGTATTTTTATTGTACAATTTCATTTCCTTGTACAATTTCATGTGAGCTGATGTTCACAGGCCTGAACCCAAAAACTGACTAGTACATAGCTATGATTTTTTAAAAAATCAATGACATATTTATCATATGTGACAATAGAAGCTTATTTTAGGAGGTACCTCCAAATTAATGCAGCCATCAATTAAAATACTGATGATTTCCAATGCATGATTTTTATTGCCATCATTCAAGTAGTTTGTTTATAATGTAAATATTTTAAACTGTGTTGCAGTTCCACATTTGCAAATTGTATGAACCTTATACCAAGTTATAGATAACCAAAAATAACATCTTTGCAAAGCTCAATAACAGAGCAATGTATAGGCAGGAAAATCAGCTCTTAAGTGAACATTTGGTACTTTCACATATGTTGTAGCCTACCTCATTATATTATGTCTTCTAATTTGTTTGGTCATTTTTTCCCTAATACAGAGATACCCATTGCCCTGCCCTTTATCTAGACCCTACTAGAACTCAAAGGTTGATCAGCATTCCTAATTAAAATCTATCCTCCTCATTCATTTCTTCCACTAGGCAGTAGATAGATCTTGTCCCCTGTCCTCTCTCACTTTACCATTGCTCCTCTCCCCTCCCCCATGTTCCAAAAAGCCCTGGTGCAGACAGTGAATGTGCTCTCAATTCATAGACTTGGACATTTGTTCTTATACACCTTTCTACTGGACGTGGTCCAAGAACTGGGCCAAGCCCTCTAGAGAATATCAAATATCAACTAGCTAACATTTTATTTCCCCCTCCTAAATGAACCTCACTTGGCAAATTTTCTGTTCCCTGAGGAACATCTCAGTGACATATCACAGCTTTTCCACAGACCAAAACCTAACATTTACAATTAGAAAGTAAATAAGCATATAGTATATGCTAATACTTTCCTTATGAATAGTTATTTGAGTTTTCACTGTTTAATGAAGTTATGGACTGTAGCCTTTCTGTGAGAGTACGTTAATTAGGAATCAATTACACTTTATATCGAAACACTGGTTACCCTGCTGCTGGAATAATTGGGAAATAACTATAGTGTCATTTTTATGTATTTTGGTTATGTTGAATCACAAAATTTCACTGGTGATGTACTGGCAAATTAGACATACATTTATTCATATTGGGTCATGGGATATAAAGACAGTGTGAAAAACTGCTCACTTAGAATAAACTCCAAACATACTGTGTAAGTTCAAGTAGCTATGCAAAGATAGTCAGGGCTTCTCAGTTAATTTCCCTTCCCAATGCAATTAGTGCCACTTAATAGAATGTGATATAATATTAAAAAGGGGTCTAAACGCTTTGCTAGTTGTGTGTGTGTGTGTGTGTGTGTATGTGTGTTAGTTGACTACTAAAAGGAAATGAACAATTCTTATTAAAGACTTCTGAAGAATAAAAAAAATTAACAATATAAATGCTTTGAGAATAATACATCAAAATAAGTAAATGGAAACACTAATAAGTTCGCATGCAATGCCCTGAAGAGATTTTCAGTTGAAATTTTTAAAAGAGGAATGACTCTCTGCCAATGTGGGATTGGGAAACAAACTTGTAACACTAGAGAAATATATTTTGTTTGCTTGTTTGTCTGTATTTATTTCTAACATTGACATCATTAACTGGTCTCAGAGGGAAAAAAAGTGGTAACATATCTTGAGCCAAGAACTTAGTTGAAGATTCTAATAAGAATGCTTTTAGAATTTTCACATTAAAGGTAAATATGTTGTTTACCTTCTAAAAACAAATCAAAGGGACTCTCAAGGGCTTTACATGAGACACATCTGTGAACAGAACCAACATTTATGGTCCATAGTTTATACAACCTATCTCAACTTTTGGATAGTGAGCATGCAGATGTATTAACAAACATTTTAAGAAGTTGGAAATTTTATATTCATATCACAAACAAGAGATTTTAAAAAAATGTACCAGCAAATTTTTATTTACTTGTAGTGTAGGCATAAGAAAACTTAACTAAATGATTTTTTCATTTGCCAAGAGGTAACCCTATCTTCTATTGATGGTAATCATCCTGGCTTGTGGCATCCACAGCCTGAAAGACAGGGAAAGTCTTTCCTGGCTTCCTATCACACGTTTACATGGCCACAGTTGAAAAGGTAAGCAAGCCTCTCAAAATCTCTACCTCAACTGTTTCATGAAAATATTGTTCAGACATAGATTAATCTTATTCTAAGCTTTGAAGTATAGTGTGACTTTTCTCTATTGGGGAGGGGGTCAATTTATGTGTAATAGCAAGAGCTATAGTCCTTAAAATAAGTTGAAAGTATTATTCCAGAGCTGCATTCAACTAATACCAACCCTGCTATCCTCATTCTGACCAGCCCAACAAATAAGGCAGTACAAATACCCTATACATATCAAATTGCTCTAAAAGCCTGGTGTACTTGATCACTGATTACACAATTACTTAAGAGGGGGAATCTGAGAACAAAACAAAAGTAGTTAAGTACATGAGGTTTTTTTTTAATTATAAGCAAACTAAAATAAAACACAGAGTTATTACTGTGACTGGAAAGATGTAACAGAAATTGTCTCAAATGTGACTCTGTGAAGCATTACTTAGTAGTCAACTGTCTTGCATCATTTAACAATAGAACATTAAGACAATGAGCACAAATGTGTTTTTCACTTTCTGGGGTGCAATTTTGTTCTATTGCTTTCATTTGTGTAATTGTGAAATTAAATTTAACAAGCGGTGAAAGAAATAAAATTATTTTAAATGTCTTTTACTAGTAAATTTAACAAAGAGCAAATAAACATTTTAATGTATCTGTACTATTATTTTTCCTGATGACCAGGGTATCAGTAAAAACAGGTTGCCTTGAAGACATAGAATAACAGCAATGTTAGATTTACATATCTTCTGAAAAGGAAGAAAATAGAATGCAGTAAGACTTTATTATCATGTGAGTTTAAAGGATTTTAGATTTTCATTTCTAAAACTGTTTCACAAAGTTAAGTTTGGAATATATGAAGATTTTTTCCTGAATTACTCTTTGCTTCTATCTGATTAATTTACAGTTCCTATTGAAGACATGCTCCAGAGCAATTGAAATCTTAAATGGAAATATACTCAGCAGTTGCTATTTGAGTAGTTTCAACCTGAAAATGGAGGGTCATAAAATTTAATTCAAAGTATTAGGCAGAATGTGTTTTCTGATGAGATTTCTACCTAGCAATATCACATGAAGGGGAAAAGTTTACTGATATAAGGGATATGTGATTCAGCCAGAATTCCAAAGAATTTTCATCTATATATTACATCCATCTTATTGTACAACAAGTGATGATTATTTTTGTATTCTCAGGTCAACAGCTTCCTCCCTATTAAGTGACTATAGGTGATTTTACAATGGTAGATGGTATGCTGGTATTTGAACACATTCAAGTTCAAAATAATGCTTTCAGTGGACAAGAATGACAGGAAATGGAAATATTTGTCACTAGGACTCACATGATAGAGGAATATTTAAAATGCTTTTTTTCATGATCTACAGAATAATTCCAGCTCTTAGGAAAACATGATGAATCAGGTCACCAGCTATCAGATCTATTCATTTCTGTACATGAGTAATGATTTTGTTTATGTATAATTAAGGAGAACACAAAAACAGCCAACTTTTGGCTTTTTGGTGGTCATTAAATTGTAATACATTAGACCTCTCACCTAGAGCCTCATACATATTCTTTACAATATTCCTTAGGTTATCATTGAGATTAACTTTCTTGTTTTATCAAATGAATTTTATTTAGTGAAACTGCCTTTTTTTAACTGATTGATCATTCATTCTTCTGATAGAATGCACCTGATCAATAAATTTCAAAGAAAAGTTATAGGATGAGGCAAAAATATTATTTGAAAATTGACATTATGTAACAAAGACAAGATAACAAAATAGACATGATAAGACATGCCAATATAAAGAAAGGTATAAAAATATTACTTAGAGTATGAAAACAAAGACTAATGTATAGAGGGAATATTTTCAAAATAAGGGCCTAGCTTTCTTTATCATATTTTAAATATATAAAGCTGAGAAAATTAAGATATTATGAAGTTGATGCAGAGACAAATCAGCATAAATAAATAAAAAGATATTTATATGATATTGCTACAGAGCAAGAGAACATGATTATTAAAATCATGGTGTTTAAAAATTATTAGTCATTTAGAAAATAATTTGATCCTATATCTTACACTAAAATGAAATTCCCTTATGCTAAATATTTATAAAACAATACTATTTCTAGAATAAAATATAGATACAATACTATCCTTTTTAAGAAATTTTCATGCTTAAGTTCATGGACAATATATAGAAAGAAAAACATTAACAATTTTTTAAACATATCTTATTTTCTTAAGATTTTATTTATTTTATTTTTAGAAAGAGGGGAAGGCAAGGAGAGAGGGAGAGAAACACCTATATGTGGTTGCCTCTCATGTGCCCCTTTCTGGGGACCTGGTCCGCAAGCAACGCAGGCATGTGCCCTGACTGGGAATCTAACTGGCTACCCTTTGGTTCACAGGCCAGTGCTCAATCCACTGAGCTACACCAGCCAGGGCACATCAACAATTTTTGCAAATAAAAATTAAGAGGAGTTTTTTATGGGAACTATCTGTTTATATGTGCTTAAGTATAGGTGTAGAGATTTTTTTTTCTTTGTATAAATAGCAATGATCTTTTGTATGAATTTTATTAAACTCACATTAATTCTACTGTCTTTTCAGATGTGTGGTTAATATGATAGAAATACAATTTCAAGAAACAAAGAAGTGATAATTTTTTACTACTAAAGAAAAGCTTTTTTATATTTTTAATATTGATAATAAATACCTAAATTCTGATTGGTTCTTACTCATCCAATTGTTGAGAGAAAGATCTATGCCATAAATAATGTGAAATGTCCAAACACACAGTTCCAGAATGGGACAGGTCTAATTTACAGTAGTTTGTTAGTGACATAAATTCATAATGCAGGGAAGGAGGACAGCGCATGCCACAAAGAGCCACACAGGTCCACTCTCGTATCTGGAGCAGAGCGAACTAGAAGGGGCTATGGCAGTCAGCCTTTTGCAGCAGCCAGTGTATCAGGGTCCCTGTTCTGGTAGAGAAGTGAAGTCCATTAGCTTGAGGATTGTTGGGCTGTAGTTGGTCCAGCTGAGAGGAAAACTAGCCAGAGAGGGAGTTTTTCCCACTGAGTAGAGGATATATCTAATGAGAACAGAACTCACAGTTAGAGGTCCTGTGAGACTCGAAGATTTCAAGCCAGCACATGAAATTTTAGGTCTTACATTATAATCAACTACTTCACGCCTCCTCATGAACTATCTAATTTAGTGATAAATAATATTTTTAAGAAACAGAAGAATTTCCTCCTTAGGAAACCAAACAAACATTTTTCCAGAATGGCTACATGTGACATGGTTGTCAAAACCTTGAAGGCTAGAGGTGTCCACCTTTATGGCCAATAAAGGCAACTAAGGAAACTGTGTGGCAATGAAGTAGGAAATACATGTCCCTAGGGAGCATGAATTTAGACTAATTAATATCTGTGGCAATAATGACACTCAGCAAGATGTAAAATTTCTATTTTGTAACAAAGAACAGATTTTGAGGAGGTGACTGGGACTCTTTATTGAGGCAGACCCATGATGGGGTATTTTAGCACAATGTATGCAATAGTTAGAGTGAAATAGTTAAGTGAGACATACCTATTTGTCCTCTATTTTTGTGTTCAGTAGTTCTAAGATTTAGGGGGAATCATTCTTAAATTTAGTGGGGTACACAGGTATACCTGTAGTTTGAGCGCTAGTATTAAGTCCATTAGAACCTTACCAAGTGGTGTATTTCCAGGAATGTTAAAGTTAATTCAGCATCTATATTACAGAGCTATAAAAGGCAATTAGTGCTCTTTAATATTTTTGCTGTATAAGTTATCAAATTTTGGATTTCTAATTGGGTCAATTTGTAGAGCTCTGTTTTAATTTTATTTGTATCCTGTTTGTTTTTTTTTTAATCTCCCCTCCACCTTTTTTATTGTCACTTGATATACTTGAAGTGAGTGGTTCTCTTTACCAGATATTCATAAATTCCCTCCTCTAGTGGCCCTGATAGCAATATATTTAGTAACAGGGACCTCCTCAAAACCAATAGTTGTGCGATTTAAGGAAACTGGACCTAGGTAAAGGTTGAGTTAACCACGTTCCCTGTACCACAGCTTTGCATTATAATTTCATGGATTAGGTTCTTCGTTGTAACAGAAGTATAAGTAGCAGGGTGGTGCAGTGGAAGTACATTGTGCCCAGGTGTCAGAGATGACAGATCAAAACCATCTCTGCCTCAGCCTATGCAGGTTTGAGTTTCAGGCTGTATGGATGTAGTTTTTGGTTGGTAGAAAAACTAGTCATTTGAGGAGCCTTTCCTGCCATGTGGTGGTATGTGGTGAGTGCAGGGAAACTCAGGAGGTCTCTGAAACTCATAGAAGTCAAAGCAGTGCCATAAAGTTTTAGACCTTACATTACACATAGTCTTGTGGCATTTATACATATTTTTAAAGTATTGTAACAGTAAAAAATGCATCTTTTGTAATTATATAGTTATAATAAAAATTTACACCCATTTTTAAATGTTCAAATGGATTCACAGACTTAAAAAAATATTTTTGGAGGTAGTTGAGTAAAACTATTGAAAGGCCACTGCTGGGTTGTGGGGTATGCATAATCTCTTCCTCCTCTTCCATTGCCTGCCTTTGCTTTAGCTCTATTTGCTGTAGAAATACTGGGTTGCTCTTTTACACATGTCATACTTACTTTTAAATACATTTGTGTTCTACCTAAAGTCTTAAGAAATGTATATTGTTTTTCAGTACATGGTATTGTTTGAGCTTAAATTTATCATATTAGACCTGTATCCTACACAGCTTAAGACTTTAAGTTTCCTTATTTTGCTCAAGAATTTTATTTCCTCTGTTTTTCACTTTATTTTTCATATCCTATTAAATAATACTAATAAATGAAATAAATGTCCTCTGACTAATAAATACAACCACTTCTTGACTACTATATCCAATATAATTCAAACAATATTTTTAAGCACTCACATTTAAAACATTGTTTAAGTTTAATAGATTATGCAAAATCAGTAAAAATAACTACCTGATCTCAAATGGTTGACAAGCCATATAGATCTATCAAGATATATTGTCTATTATATTAGTAATACAAAATGCAATTAAAAAAGAAATTGACTTACTATATCAGAAATACAGATGTTTCTTAAGACACCAAGCTGTCAACATGATTGGTCAAAAACAATAAAATTAAAGTGTTTTTTTCCTCTTGATACAGTGGAGGTTCTCATGGGTTTCTCATGAATGAACAACATCTTTTCTTCTATTATTCAACATTCAAAGTTAGTAGACAGTGGTTTTGCATATTTATGATGTCAAAATGTTATTGAATTTAATGTCTTTTTTAATTTCCTCTTAGGTTTTGATATTAAATCCATCTAATAGTTTCATTATTAATTTTTACAAAATCAAGAGAAAACTATACATGTGACTTTCTTCATTGAATAGTAAAAAAATTAGGTTCTTGGTTGTCTTAAACAGATTTAAAAATTTTGTTTATTGTATTTTATTTATAGATGAAAAAGGAACATAATTTACAATTGATGAGCACCTACTATATTCTACACATTTGCTAACATTATATTACTTCATAATAATCCAGAGACTTATGTCTGTAATTTACAGATGAATTAAAGAACCAGAGATATTAGCTGAATTTCTCTGTATCAAAGAGCAACTACATGGCTGTTTAAGGATCTGAGCCCAGACTGTGATCCAGTTTATATAGTCTTTTCATTCACAATAAAACTGTCTCCATATAGAAAGATTGGAAAACTTTCTTACAGAGTTCTCTCATTTTATGTGGCATAGCTAAGGTTAAATTGTTTGATACCTTTAGAACCAACACCAGTAATTGGTTTCAGTATGGAAAGATTTATAGAATTTATTCATTTTTTTTCATTATACAAATATTTATGGAGTGATTATTATATGCCAGGCACCATTATATGCACTGAAAATAAAATAAGAGCAAAACCAAATCTGTGCTTTACAGTTTATATTTCGTGGGTAAGACAAGTTTTATATAACAAATAAATATATTATAATACAGTTAAATGAGGGCTAGAAAGGAAAATAAAAAAGGAAATGGTAAATATCAGGAGGTGGTAAATATCAGGACAATTCAAGGCTGGTAGTTTTGCTTTAATGAGGATAATCAAGCAAGGTCATCTCTCAGTTTGCAGGGTTTATTTATTTCGCTGAAAATGCACAGTTTACAAATGTAGTTAACAAAAATGCATACTAGCAAGGGAAATCAATACGGCTAGGAGAATACTATAGTACTGTTTCAAAAAACTTCTGTAAAAGGTAAACTTCTCAAGTTAGGTGCATTGTTTCTTGCAGCTGCAGATAATGTACTGCAAAACTGGTATGTGCAAAGATGTTGGTTTCAAGTCATGGGTAAAGAACTACTCATGAATTTAGAGTTACTCAGACATACAAATCTTCCATTTTATTCCCTTATATTGTTATAGCCCTTAATTAACATTACTTCTATAAAAACAAATCAAAGAAAGCACAGCCATTCTAGACTGTAATATACAGGACTCATTCCATTTAAGTAGTACATTTATGTTTCCTTTGAAGGCGCAACAGATCCATCATCATAAATTTATATACACTTTGTATTACATGAGTTTTTTATGGGTCCTTTATTGGCTTTAACATTTATGAAATAGTAGCCATTTCAACTCTATATATTCAAACATATCGATTTTTCTCAATCCACTATCATTGCTACAACAGAATTCCATTTAAAAATTGTAGGCAAAAGCAGCTGCCTACTGACAGTTTCTATTGATCATGCATATATATTTGAATTCATGGTACAGCAAAATACTATAAATTTCAGGGTGGTATTTTTGTTTTGGTTTCCATTTATAGCTACTAACAGTGTTTTGCATATCACTGAGAATTATTTTTAAAGTCAACATCAGTAGAAAAAAATAAGATGGAAAAATATTTCCTTGAATAAAAACTCAAATCTTTTGTTCAATGAAATTACCATTAAGAAAATCAAGACGGTGGAGGAGTTAGTGGAAGTCACACTGACCTCCTGCCAGGACCATTCTGGAATTACAACTAAATTGTGGAGAAATCACCTGGAACAACAACTGAACAATAGCAAGAGAGGAGCCTTAGGACCTTGGAAAGGCAGAAGAATCAGCTTAGGCAAACCTAACTGGTAAGGAGTGCAGTAGAAACTTGAGAAGGTAGGCGGGGTACCCACAGGCAGCAGCACCAGAAGGATATTAAAATGGCCAGTTGGATCCCCCTGAGAAGAGCAGGGTCTAAACCATAAGTGGGGATCTCCAGCCTATTGCAGCAGAGCCCAAAAAGTACAGAGATAACAGCCAGCTGCGAAAAGCAGCAGAATTACTCTCTTCCAGAGACAGGCAGCTAGAGATGCAAAGAGCTGTTTAAAAGGCCAACACATATGTTTTTATTTGCAGCCACTTACCCTGCTTTCCAGAAAAGATGGGGCAGAGTGGGCTGGAGAAGCCTGGGGAGAGGCTGAGGAAGGAACCTTTGTAGAGAGAACTAAGAGAGTAGCAGGGGGATCCCACTGTTCACTCATCCACCATATGGCAGCAGCCTTATTGCTCAGGCAGACCACTCCCCTGAGCAGCAACAGCTTGAGAGGACACAGTAGCCCCACCCCCAAGAAGGACTCTGACCTGGCTTGGTGGTGCTAAAGCTTGACTGCTGAGTACAGAGTGGTAGCCACAGATAGTAAATCCCTGGCTAAGGGGTCACAGAGTGGTCTAGAGACACTTGAGGAGAGACTGGAGACAGAAGCTTTGGGGAGAGAATGATGAGAGGAGCTGGCAGGATCCTGGTGCTACTCCTACCGCATACATCAGCAGACACCTGGCTCAGGCAGATCTCTCCCCTGAGTGGCAACAGCATGAAGGGGACCCAATAATTCTGCCTCCAGGAGGGACTCTGCCCTGCCCTGTCATGTATAAACAAGCCTGCTGAGTGAAGAGTGACTAGATTAACAGCTGAAGGAGACAGCCACAGGCAGTAGATTCCTGGAAGTGTCAAAGAGACTGTCAGGACAAAGGTCAGACAGGGTCCACAGCTGACATCATCAGAGGCAAATCCAGAAAGAAAAAACAGTGGTCTCCTACAGTAGAAGTTCATACCACAAAGTTAGGAAATCAAGATAGATCAATAAGAAGCAGAAGCAAAAAAGGAAGAGTTTCACCAATAATGGGAAGACAAAGAAACACCCCCCAGTTGAAGGGAAAAGGGAATCCCCAGAAAGAGAACTAAGTGAAATAGAGGCAAGTAAACTATCAGATACTGAGTTCAAAACAATGGTTCTAAGAAAACTCAATGAGCTCAGTGAGCTCAGAGGGAATTACAAAAAACTACAAAGAAACTACAAGGAACTTACTGCAAACTATATCAACATGAGAAAGGACATAGAAACTATAAATAAGAGACAAGAGGAAATGAAGAATACAATTTCTGAATTGAAGAACACAGTAGAAGAAATCAAAAGCAGGCTCGATGAAGCAGAGGATCAAATCAGCAAGCTGCAGGATAAGGTAGAAAAAAAGCTCCCAGAAAGAGCAAGAAAATGAAAAAAGACTCAAAAAGAATGAAGAGGCATTTAGGGAAATGCAGGAAAACCTGAAACATAATAATATCCATATAATAGGGATACCAAAAGGAGAAGAAGAGGAGCAAGGGATAGAGAACCTGTTTGAAAAAGTATTGATGGAAAACTTCCCTAATTGAGGAGAGAAAAAGAACCACAAGTCCAGGAAGCACAAGGGGTCCCCTTCAAGAGGAGCCCAATGAAGCCCGCTCCAAGACACATAATCATGAAAATGGCAAATATCAAAGACAAACAGAGAATCCTAAAAGAAGCAAAGGAGAAAGAGGTAGTAACATATAAGGAACTTCAGTATGGCTAGCAGCTGACTTTTCAACAGAAACACTACAAGCCTGAAGGGAATGGCAAGAAATATTCCAAGTAATGAAAAGCAAAGGCCTGCAACCAAGACTGCCTTACCCAGCAAGGCTCTCAATTAAAAGAGAAGGCAAACTAAGGAGTTTCCTGGACAAAAGAAGGTTAAAAGAATACACCTCCACCACACCAGCATTGCAAGATATGCTAAACAGACTGGGTTAAGAAGATGAAGAAAAAGAGTCTATGAATACCCAGTTCCTTTCATAGTTACCTGTACTTGATATTACCAATATTTTTAATACTTATTTAACTGATTGTGACAATGATGTGTTATTTTAATTGTTCTTTTATTATGTGTTGAAACTAAACCTGTTTTCATTTATTTCTTGCCTATTTCTATTATTTTTAAAAAGCTTTGCATGACTGTTTGGTATTCTTTATCAATATTTTGATTAAGTGTTTATAGAATTTTTTCCCTAAAAAAAACCTATTAACCCTTTTATAGATGTGTGGCAAATACTTTCCTATTCTCTTGTCCTTTAACTTTTTTATATGTATATTACTATATAGTCTTAAATGTTTATTATAGTCATATTGTCAATATTTTACTTTATAACTTCTGGGTTTGAATATGTTACTTCAGGGTAAGAAAAATATTATTTTGTATTTTCTTCTAAAGCTCCTTAGATTTTATACATTGATTTTTAACTCACCTGAATATTTTTTGTATAATGTGTGAAATAGGAAATAGGGCTCTATATTTGTTTTATTTCAAGTAATAACGGTCCATGAACCTTATTTGTTGAATAAGCTTTATTTTCCCCATTGATTAGAAATATCCATTTAATCATATATTACATTGTTAGATATATACATTTGTTTCTAGAATGCTCGTTTTATTTCATTGATCTACTTTATTATTTCTGTGCTGGTGTCATGTAGTTTTCATTGCTGAGACTTATAATGAATTTAAATTTTTTAGTATCTTATCATGGATTTTGATGTTTAAAATAAATAAATAAAATCAATCTGCATTAAAAAAGAAAGAAAGAAGGAACTCCTACTTTTTGCAACAACATGGATGGAACTGGAGAATATTATGCTAAATGAAGTAAGCCAGTTGGTGAAAGACAAATACCACATGATCTCACCTGTAAGTGGAATCTATTCAACAAAATAAACTAATGAACAAAATAAACCACAGGCATGGAAACATGGAGCAGACTGAAAGTGACCAGAGGGGGATGGGGAAGGAGGACAATGGTGGAAAGAAGGGGAAGGGACTAGACAAAGAAAATGTATGAATGACCCACGGACATGGACAACAGAGTGGGAATTGACTGTGGGAGCGGGGGGTGGGAGGGATGGGTGGAGAGGGGTAAAGGGGAAAAATTGAGACAACTGTAATAGAATAAACATGGTTTAAAAATAAAAATTTAAAAACATTAAAAAATTTAAAAAGAAAAACAAAAAAGAAGAAAAAATTAGCATTAAAACTAAGTGATAAACTGTAATGGGTATATACTTTATGAATAAAACAAATATATGTATCTCATTTGAATGATCCATATTTACTACCAATGTATATACCTACCTACCTTTCTTATCTACCTGTCTAGTATATATATCCAAAAGAAGAAACTCTTACTTTTTGAGATAGCATGGATCTGGAGAATACTATGCGAAGCAGGATAAGCCAATCAGTGAAAGACCACATGATCTCATTTATATGTGGAATTTAATGAGTATAATACACTAATGAACAAAATAGAAACAGAAGCATAAATACATAGAACAGACTGACAGTGTCCAGAGGGGACTGGATGAAAGATGGTGAAGGAATTAACAGAAGAACATGTATGTACAACCCATGGACATTGACCATGGTATGGGGGTTGACTTAGGGAAGGAAGAGGATGGGGCTGGGTGGTGGTGGGAAAGGGGGAAAAAAAACAGGAAAAGGGAAAAAAGAAGGAGGAACTGTAATTGCATAAACAATAAAAATAATAATAAAATTAATTTTATTTTTAATTAAAACTAAATTATAAAAGGTGAGGAACAAAAAGTTCATGAAGACAAACAGAAATTATTTAATATCACTGGTTATCAAATACTGCAAATGAAACAACAAAACAGAGTAAAAACTTCTAAAAATAAAGGATATTTAAGTGACAGTATGTGGAGGCTTCAAAAACTGTTACGATTTTATTAAAAATAGTTTATTTTCAATCCTATGACACAAACTTTTTTCCTTTATTAGTATGTGCAACATAGCTAAAAATAAAATATATTGTTTCGTGAGTAGGGCAAAAGGAATATACGTGTAGAAAAAAAAACAATGTAAATACTTGCACATTGTAGTTTTTTTTTTTCTTTGAATAATATGAGCTAAGGAAGTGTGGCCAAAATATTTGGCTCAAGTTTCCTTGGGGACAAAACAAAAAAGAAAAATAAGTTAAGTTATTCTTCATGTACAAAATCAAACCATGGATCAGATGATTGATCTTGACACAAGACTGAAGGGAGAAGATATTTTCCAGGTTTCTCCTCAAGACTATACTAGAATATTAGAGCATAACCTAAATTACAAGTCTACAATAACCAAAATTTTGGTTCTCATAAAACTGTTTCTTACAACAAGTATCAGTGCAAACTGATAGCATGAGGTCTAACATAAACCATTGAATTCTAAAAGTAGCCAAATTAAACGTGTTCAATATGTGTCATATTGATCTAGGAATAATATTTAAAATATGTAAATAAATATACGTACTAAGACATAAATCCTTTATATACTGTTTCTAAAAGTTTAGGAGCAATTCACTTAAAATTTACAAAGAGTAGCAATCCTTTTATTTCTCACTAATGATAATTAATAATCTCACTAACATAAGAGCACATCAAATTCTTTCCTTTGGGGATTCAACTAGCTATGTTACAAAAGATGAACCCTAAATTTTACCTGGTGCAAAAGAAAATCTCCCTTGGCCAGCACGAGGAGGTTGACACCAGGGGAACTAAAGGAATTTAAATGATTACTGGAGACAACCTAGATTGTTGTAGATACAACATTCTACCCATTCACGGAGACAGGATTACCTCCTGTCAGTGATGGGAAGAATCTCAGAGGAGAATTGACCAGATAATGTCACTGATAATCATTGAATAAAATGAGATAAGAAAATTAAAGGAAAAAACTTCAGTTTGTGATTTCAGAGAGAAGGAAGAGAATGTTTTGTAAGGATGTAAAGTAAGCATACTAAAATAAATTGTGTGAAGATAGATGACTCCTAATAAGGGGAGAAATTTCCCAATCATTTAGATATGACAGAACAGTAATTTTCTAATTATTAGTGGCTAGAAAAATTACTTAAGAATCTTAGTAATAATGCAGATTGTTTTGGATCCTGACCCAGAAATTCATTTTCAGGAGACCTAGAGTGGAGTCAGGAATTTTCATTCTATTTAACAGACATCTGAAGCAATCTTAGTCAAGTAGACCTTTAAGAATACTCTTTCTATAGGCGCAGTCCAGTTTAGTGAAGAAAAACCACAATAATTTTGAAAAAATCCAAGTATATCCTAAATCTAAAGGTGGATTGAGTCTCCTTTACTGGTAGTTTCCCTCAGGAAGAATTCTTTCCCTGTATGACTAGGCAGATGAATGCATGATGTATAAAAATATTCTAGAAACTTAACAATTCTCTCAGAATAATAAAATAAGTATATTTAAAAAGATAGTTATTAGAGACACATATATGTATATGATGATCTAATTAATAAGCTAAATAATGTGAGGATATTTATGTAAATATGGCCATTAAGTTGAATAAATGATAATATTAATATGATAATTATAATAGCATTTTTATATATGAAAATATAAGTATATAGTGTTAATTGAAACAACATACATCAAAATTAAATGTGAATGGCAACTATAGATGCATGTGTTTTACAATATCCACAAATAAACATACGTTGGGAAAACATTGTTGTTATCCTTAAAGAGTTTTTATTTCAATGTTTGATATGAGATGCCCACAAAAATATTTATTTCTTTTTACAAAAATCTGGCTGCCTATAAGTCATTCATTTGAAAAAAGAGTTACAGTGAAAACTTCATGATTAACTTCCATAGTAATAAGTAATTTTATTGATGTGTTGAAAAAAATAGGGACCAAACCCCAAAAGTCTAAAAATTTTAAGACCATCTGTGAAAATACAGAGCTATTGACTATAAGTAGATTTTAGTTGTTTGAAAAAGGATTTTATGCTCTATGGAAGTCATTTTAAGTGACATTTTTTTGTCACACTTCCAGTGTTTGCTTTTTAGGTCAGTGAGAAAGGACAGTCCAAGAATTTAAAGCTCATTTAGGTCTATTGTAAAGTATGATCCACAAGCTAACATATCATATGCAAAATATGAGATACTCTAGAGAGGGCTGTATAATAACCTTGCAACAGAAAGTAGATTCTCGATATAAAAACTGAGTATTCTTACTCAAATTAATTTATTTACTTTTTAAATACATTTGTCTCTGCCCCCCCCCCCCTCCCCCCCCTCTCCCCTTTTTGTCCATGAGTCCTTGCTATATCTTACTCTTATTTTTTCTTCCAATTATTTCTCCCATTATCTTTCACTTAAGACTTAAAGTTATTTTTAACCAGTCTGCCCTTCCTAATCTATTATTTACACTGTTGCTAAATTTTTCTTTTCTATAGTCAAGGGTGACAATTAAGTGAAATGATTTTATTTCTGTTGTAGTCTCATGTGTATTTAATGTGCAAAGGCGTTTGTATTTTAAACTTGCACTACTAGAATGATTTATCTAATACTAACTAGAAATACATTCCCCAGAGAATGTTGTTATTTCTACTCTCTTGAGTATATTCTGATGAAAGCCAATTGAATGAATATTCCTTCAGTATACTCTTGGGTATTGCATTGTAACATCAAGTAAAAGCAGAATTTTAATGTACCCAGAATTTGATTTTATGGTGAGAAATACCCATTTCTGAAGTCTTATAACATGTTCAGTAATATTTAGCAATGTGATACTTAGATGACTTCAAGAACCGCATTTTTATTGTTATGTTGTAGTATTGATGTTATCTTCAGATTGCATAACAAAATTAATTGTAATTTAAATATGTATAAAAATAACTTGTTATAAGGTCATAAAATTAAACTTTTTCACCTATTAGTAATGCATTTCTATAGACATGTGACATCTATTCTTTATCAAATTACTTGTGCACTGTCAAAGAACATTTGACACTTCTTTAGTTCATAAATTCCCAAATCATTTGTCCCTAGAATAATGATGATTTAAAATCCTGTATCATTTTCCTTGTCTCATTTCCAATGGCTCAAATTTACTCCTGTTAGATTTCAAAGTATTGTCTAATAATATCCTGAAATCAGGAATATTTATATATCTTCTTTTTGGAATTGATTTTGTGGAACTTACTACAATGCAGCCTTTTCCAGGAGTCCTAGATATGAGCAAGGCTTCCTTCTAAGAACTCCTAAGCAAACACAATTTGTTTCAGTTTACCTTAAATACTAAATCTACATAAGAAAACAAAAGTATTGGCTCCTATTCATAAAATATTTATGGAGTTACATTTATAGTAATAAGAATTTTGGAAACTCCTCTCTCTCCACCAAAAAGTTCTGGAAATCTGATCATATTGATTATTATCAAATATGCCCATCCAAGTATTTTTGGCAATCTCATGAGGATGTCTCATATTTCCCACCAATAACATATCCACTAAATCATGTTATGTGCAAAATTCTGCTCCCTCACTCTCCTGTAAGTATATACTTCTGCACAACCATACAGTGAGTGGTGAGACAATTAAACCAACTACTGCTTCTACTGCCTTTAGCCAAGGATCTAGAACCTCCCTACCACGCATTTCTCAGCAAATATGGGTTCATTCTTTCATTTACTTAAATATATTCAATAATCTCCTAACATACATGAGGAGCTACACCAGACACTAGGCATACAAGGGTGAGTATATCCCGACACCTGTCCTAAAGCAACACACATTCTATTTGGGAGAAGAGAAAAAAATCAGGAAAATAATACAGTATTAAAAAAAAAGAGCTATGTAATTGGTAAGAATGGAGGACTACAGACACATATTGGAAGAGAATCAAACTGCTTCTAAAAGTTAGAAGAGACGACCAGTAAAAGGTGATGACAAAATGAAATTTGATGGAAATTAACCACATAATTTGTTTGGGATGTGTAGAAGGAGTATATAATAGTAACAATTAATAACATTTGTTGCACTTTTGCTAACTCACAATACCCTCTTTTGAGACTTAAGACAACACATGTAGAATTTTAGAATGAATATGGCTGTCACATAGTAAATGTTCCACAATGTCAGATAGCATCATAATGCATCATTCATTATGGAAAATGTTAGTATCTCATTTATATTTTATCATTAATATGCTCTTATTAATATATTATGATTATATTATTTAATAAAATGTGATGCCCACTACTATCTTCACTGAACCGATAGGAATAGGAAGTTCGTCTTCCTATTCCTATCGGCCATACCTCCCTGAAAGCACCTGATCTCGTCTGATTTTGGAAGCTGAGCAGTGTCAGGCCTGGTTAGTACTTGGATGGGAGGAGTAAAGGTTTGAGAGAATTAATGTCTTATGAAATGTAACGTAGGTAGTAAAGTGTAGGCTATTCTTAATCTCAGGTCTTCCTGATTCTATTGCCTACCTTTGTGACAACAGACTTCCTGAAAAAGCTTTTCTGCTAGAATGGACAATATGTGCAAAATAGCCTGAAAAAACTGAGACTAGAGGGTAATAAACACAAGGAACCACAGCTGTCTTCCACAGCTTGGAGCTAAAGTAGAATGAGAAACACATGAGACGTGTGCCAAGGTCATGATTTTAACTTCATTCTAAGAGTAATGAGAGCCTTTCAGTTGCAATTTCTATTTCAATATATTTACTTTCTGGTTCTTGTGAGGAAAATAAATTGGAGTAGCACAGGAAGGGATGCCAACCAACCAATCAAATTGACCAACCATTCACTTGGTAGCAAATTGATGACACTAAACCCCTTCCACTGTGGAAAGGACTAACCAGTCCAGGAGTTACGCCAGACAGTGATGGTGTCCAGGCGACCACAGTGCTAGTGCCCGTAGCATAGCACCACCACCACGGCCTGAGGCTGAGGATATCCATGCCCTAAGTGAGAGCTTCTGTGGATCCCCAACACCGTGATGCTGCTTCTTATGGCTGTGGAGGCATTGTGGTTTGTCCCAATATCTCTACTGTAAATTTTCCCAGAAATTGTGGCTAATCAAACTCCCCCAGAAGCTGTGAGCAGTTACATTAATTTAGTGTTAAACATAAGTGGGTCTGAGCATTGCGAAGCATGAATTACAGTAGAATCTGCGGGTGGCCTAGATTCCCTTTACCAGCCAGTGTCAACAACTTCACATCTCCCCTACTCAGAGGCTGAGTGGCTAAGGCTCAGATCTGTCCCATCCTCCAGAGAAAAGCCTCAGCCAAAGGAAACCTCATGCCCACTCACCCACAAGTATGCTGTTTGTGTCGTGACATCACATGACCAGTTTCAGACTCTACATCTGAGGAACCGAACATAAAAACATGGAAAAATGCTATATAAATATTAATATATGCTAGGGTATCCACATACTATGGATACATGGGGAAATGTGCAAATATTTATAAGAAAATTATTTAAAACTGTATTTTTAATTCAGACATTTTATTTCTAAGGAAGTATCTTTACAGAAATAATAATCATAAAAATTTGGAAGAAATATTTATAATTTAATATTACATTTTAATGGCAAAAATTCTGGATATGCATTAATATGGGAATAGTTTAAATAAATCATAATATATCTATACATCCAAAAACAGAACTAAGTGGACTTGTTTGCTCTAACATAGAAATATGCCCAACATATGGTAGGAGTAAATGAAAGAACTTAAGTTCATGTAGCTTCATGTCAGCAGAACTGAGTTCTTTTGCAGGCTCTGCCACTTATTCATTGAGGAGTGGTGAAAAATATACTTAACCTATATAAACTACTTCTTATTCTCTTCATTTTTAAAACTGATATTAAAAATATTACATTCAAAACACAACATTTAATTGGTCAATATAAATTATCTGTTTATTATTATTATATTTTAAGTGAAAATGTTAAGTAGCAGAGTACTGATTCAATGAGCATATTTATAGCTCTGAGTAAATATAGCACTGTATCATGGGGTTTAGGAAGTATAGAAAATAGCATGGGTTTGTGGCCAGATTCCATAGGCCAATCCTTTGTTACATCAGAAACTATATGTAATCTAGGGAAATTTCTTAAACTCTCTAAACTCCAATTTCCTTGCCAGTCAAATAGACACAATAAAAATTTTTCCTTTTGGAGATCACTATATTAACAGTGTTAAAGGAGATAAAAATCAAAAGAGCTAATGCTCACTGAATAGCAAGCATTATTCTAAATGTTTTACATGTATTTTTCATCATAGCTTCACTATAGCCCTAGGAAGGAGATACTGTTATTACCCCTGTTTTATAGGTGAAGAAACTAAAGCATTAAATAGTTAAAGAATTTGCAAGAGTCATATATCTAGTGTAAGATGACTTTGGCTTTTATACAATCTGATAATTTCACAGCCTGGAACCATAACCCATTTTAAATAATGAGATTTCTTAAAATGTAGTAAGGTTCGACATATGGTGGATATCATTTTTGTATAAAATACACACACACACACACACACACACACACGTGTGTGTATATACATATGAGTTCTGTCCAGAAGGTATCCATCCATGTAACATGAAAAATAAAGACATTCATTAAAGAAGATACAATATACAAGAAACATTGTGTTCAAGACAATGATGCCTCAGTCCCCTTCAAAGTAGACACCTCGGGACCTCACACAGTTCTCCCAATTGCCACCCTGCTATATTTTCCTTAATTTCATCAACAGTATGAAATCTCTTCCCTTTTAAAGGCAATAAAAGCTAGAAGTAGCAGGGCACCAAATCTAGGCTATAGGGGGGCTGAGTCACCTGGGTGATTTGATGTTTCACAAAGAAACTTTGCATGAGACGTGATGCATAAGCAGGTGTGTTGTCATGATGAAGCTGACAATCACCAGGTGCCCATAGCTGTGGCCTTCTGAATCATCTGAATAGTTTCCATGGAGTAGTGTTTAATCTTAACACAAAATTTGATACAGATTCATTGCTCTACTCATTCAGTCTTTTTGGATGCCATAGCCACACAGTACACATGCTCACTCAATGGTGTCTACCATTGTACTAGTCTGTGGGGACAACCACAGACTAGTACAATGAAGTTGTTGCACATTCCAGTTCTCTCTCCTTGGCTGCCAGGTTACATTGATGTTGCACAAACCATTCTCATTATATTAATAATGGCTGGACATTTTCCAGATAGTCCTCATATACATAAATGTAAACATATATACATATACATATATATGTGTGGTTTGATTATTCATAGAAAAATATCTGGAAAGAGTTTAAATACTTCTTGATGTTACATCTGGGAATGTGTTTCAGAGAGATTGGCAGAGGACATTTACTGTTTAATCAAATATTCTATTTTTTTAGAAATATTCTCATAAACATACGGTCTTTTGAAATGAGTAATAAGTATAGTTTCAAAATCAAGAAAATTTCCTTAGTTATATTCTAAAAATAGATTTATTTATTATTTTTAAAAAAAAAAAAAAAAAAAAAAAAAAAAAATGTTATTTATTTTTAGAGGTAGGGGAAGGCAGGGAGACAGATAGGGACAGAAATGTGTTAGAGAAACATAGATTGGTTGCCACTCACATGTCTCCAACCAGCAACCTGGCCTGCAACCCACGAATGTGCCCTGACCGGGAATCAGACTGGTGACCTTTCACCTTACCTGAAGAAGCCTAACCCGCTGAGCCATTCTGGTCAGGGCTAAAAATAGGTTTAAGTAAGATGTTAAAACTAGTACTGTTAGTAATAAATAACCAATTACAGTTAAAAGTTTAAAAATGATGGGTAAACTTTAAAAAAAAAGTTTAAAAAGACAAGGAGAAAAAAAATACCTCTTCTAATCATAGCCCACTAGATATGGGGTATATTTATTATGTTGAAACAAAAATTAGGGGACTGAAAACCACTGATTCTTCTATAAGCTAGTTCTTTGCCCAGTTGAAGGCATGTCATTGCTCCCTCGTTCTACCTGAGGCACATTCGTGCACAGACTCCAACTGAGTGACAAGAGTTATGATGATGAGCACTTCCTTGGGCCCTCCTTCTTGCCCCTTTTTAAGGTAGACAAAACACTTAATTTCCACATAAAAATAAAAAGATGACATTCATTTGAAATGTTCATTAGTTATCAGACAGAAAAATTGGGACAGTCTCTTTTCATATTCCAAGCCAGAATATTATTAAATCATTGGTCCTAATTAACACATTTTAAAATGACTTGAGAACAAATATTGAGTTTGAGGGAGAGGTTATAAAACCTACTAGAGGATGCTATACACAGTGAGGAAGTTGGGAGAATTTAGGTAGTATAAACCAGACGAGAAAATAAAATAGGTGTGGCTGGTATACGTTATTGTTGTAGGGTTGTATAGTTGATAACTATAGTTGACATGACACAGAGAACCAAGTTACCATTCATGGTAGGCACATTTCTAAAAGTTTAAGTTTGCACTGTATTAGATATTCCAATGGGAGGACATTGTGCAAAGCATTCAAAATAATTTTATTAGCACAAAGGAATAGAGACTATAGAAGTGAAAAACACACCCTATAAAGTTCAATGATGGATCATTCTCAAATACCCTATACTTATTATATTGAGAGGTTAAAATACTTGAAGTATTGCTTTCTAAAGAGCATAACTGAACCCTGAGATCCTTTTGGTTAGAGTTTCTTTTATGATGTCACAAAGAGTTGGCTTCTTCCAGCTGAAGTCCTGATGTCATAAAGAGTAAAATATAGGGGGAGGGAAATGGAGAAACACAGAAATCAAACTGGTTAGGGCACACATCCTGCCTTTACACTAATCTAGCTACATGCCTTGGGAAGTTTTCTGAATTTCTCTGAGTCTTTGATTTTATCAGGCAAAAATAACTTTAAAGCGTTGTAGTAAAATTACTAAGATAATATACATGACAATGTGGCATATAATTTAATTATTATATTTATTAATTTAATATTATTTTCCCCATAACCCTCCACAAATAATATGTAATATTTCAGTCTATTTGAGAAAATCACAGTTTTCCAATCTCCAGTATACAAATGAAAAGTACATAGTGTAGGAAATGGAATCATTAAGTAGACATAGATGGAGCTAAAAGCAGACATAAAAGTTACACGGACAACAAAAGATAGTTCACAATTTCTGAGTCTCAGATAACATTTTCTCTTCTTTGGGCAGCAAACTTATAAGAATATAGGGGGAAATGGGGCCACCACTTTGTGCTTTTGTATGTGTGGATGTATGTGTGTGATTTTTTCGGTGAGAATTAAGTGAAGCTGAGAGGCAAGGCCTGGCAGAAGCAACCCTTGTAGTGGGTCATTCAAACTGCTTCAATAAGCCAGGTACCTATTATTCATTGAATTGAAAGGAAAACTTGGTATGTTGATGCAGTCAGCTTCAGATCAAGCCAAGAGCTGCGTGCAGGGAGATGCAAGCCATTCAGTGAAGAAATACACAAAAGGCTCCCAACAAAAAGAAGTATCTTTGAGGTAACATGCATGTTAACAGAGTAACTAGAGTATTTTTCACACCTTAGAAATGAAAGAGCTGTTTCCGTTGACATATGAGACTCAATGACTATAAAGAGGCATTAAAAATGCAAGTTGGTTTTCTTTCAAAATGTCACCTTTGTCATTTTCAGTTTACTATTTTATTTAGAGAGAACTAAGAATTTTTCTGCCATATACTAGTGTTATCCTATTAGGAAATCATCTTATCTGATATCTATTCTGTCCTTTAAAATGCCAGATTCCTCATTAGACCTTAGGAATACAAAAATGATTCTGACAAGATTGCTCATCTCAGAGAAGTTCATAGTCTAGAGGGAAAAATAGATGTCTGAACACACAATTTGAATAGCATGAGAAAAGTGGCAATATCCACATGCACAAAATGATATACTTCCCTCATGAGGATAAAACTAAGCTCACATTTTAAGGATAAATGAGCATTTTCCAGATTGAAAAAGCAAGACAGACATTGCAGAGTGTCTATGGATGTTGGCTGTTTTAGCTCATTTAACATAGTCAGGTAAAGTGGAAAATATTTTTATGCATTAATAAATTTGTCCTTCCAACAATTACCCTAGGTAAGGTTTGTTATCGCTGCTTGGTACATAAGTGGCTAAAGGCTCATATATAATTACAGCTTTGAACCCAGTCAGTCTGACTTTACTTCCTAAACAATCTACTGGAAAGTCCTTGGGTAAAGGTGTTACTATACCACTGTAGAAAAGTGCCAAAGGCAAGAAAAAAATAAAAAAACAGAGAGTGAATTAATTAATGGACTTCTATTCTGTGCCACACATTAGGCTGGGGTAAACTATTGAGAGCAAAGTTAAGAGGATACTCTACAAACAATCAGGCTGAAGAGTAAGTATTGAGAGAAAAAGTAACCATTGGCAATTCATTGTTGCCAATAGATGACGGATGGGAGAGAGAGTGGACAAAGACGACCCATGGTTTTGCTTAAAAATGGAATAAATGTGATAATGTCCAAGAGTTATAAATAGCAAATAAAACATTAGGAAGAGCAACGTAATGGGGAAAACTAGGAAATTCAGCTGAAGCCTTGGGATCCCCTTATGAAAATTAAATAGTCACTTTACCTGCTTAACTACTTCTCAGTTTGTTTAAGAATACCAAATTGTATGGTGATGCTAATACCACTAAAATGCTATGCAAATTTTGAAACAAACTATCTTACCTCAAATGAATGAAAACCCACAATGATGTAAACTCATTTAGTCCATTTAAGCAGGAGAAACTCTGAGAGGGACTTTCAGGGAGGTCAATGGTTAGCCTGGCAATCCGCCACAGCGCACATACTTAATGCATACTTGTATAGTGAAAATGAATAAATGAATGCACAGATTCATGGTGAGATTATTTTATGAACTTATTTGTAGAGCACAAATGTGACTGAATTGATGGAGGTAGTTGAAAATGATAAATCATTAATTTATTAAACTTGTAAGGATTACTCCTGGGGATGTTCTAAATAAGGGCAGAAACTGTCTTTGTTAGAGAGGCTGCTGCTTCCTAACTTGTATACTTTAGAGCAAGCCCATACGTGGAGTTAAGCAGAAATAGGAATTGGGGAGCATTGTTTTGTCCAGGAGAACCAGCTCTGAAGATTCCCATAAGCCTATATGCTCACCCACCTTAAGTTGATGTAAGCATCTATATATCTTTAGACATAGGTAGGTCCTCCTGATTTCATTATTAAATCTCTCACTTACTTTTGTTTCAAAATGTTACTTTTCACCCGCAGCCAAGATTGTTTACTCATTTTTATAAAGAGATTTGTATTCTTTGGTCAAAAGTTTGCTTGGCTTCAAAGTTCAAAATGTTTCTTTTAAATTGCTGTTTTATTCTTACTCTCATTACTCCTCCACCTTAAGTATCACTTCCCCCTCAGTCCTTTTTTAATATATTTACAGTCATGGTATTTGCACCTATATCTGTCATTTGCACTTAGAAACAACAATCATTCTGTACATAAAACTGTTTCTCCCACTTTTTCTAATTGTTTATATTTTAATTTATTGTTTTATTATGTAACAATTTTTATTTTATTGCATCAAATTTTTAATATTTATACAATATTGTTCACATATTTTTATTACATTGTATCAATAATACTTGTTTTGTTAAGTGTATAGTTTTAAGGATAAAATTAAAAATTAAATTATTTAATTTAGAATTAAAACATTTTAACTGACAGCAGCAATTAAATTATAGCCATATAATCATTTATAAATATATATCACAATATGAAAATATATCAGCAAACACTGAGTGCCTTTTTGGTGCTTGTCAACAAGTTATGAACTGGTGATCTAATAGTCAACAAGACAAGGATAGTACTTATTCCAAAAATGTGTGTATTAGAGGAAAATACAAACAAATTAACATTAGAGTGTCATATGGTAAGTACTGTAATAACAAAGAGTCATATTACTATGGGATATAAATATACATAGATATGTTTATATATGCATATATAAATAAATATAGATTCTTGTGTGCACCTATATTTAAATGAACGATATCATTCTTTTTGTCATGTTATTGTTGTCAGACTATGAGATTGACTTCAATATAATGATGTACATGTTTCCAAAATACAGATATCTACTTTATTGATAATAAGTTCCTTTTAAAATTAGTCTTGTATTTTTTTAAAAAGTGAAGGAATTATAAGTATTTGATATTAATTCAATAATATTTTATATTTGTAACACAGAAGAGATGTAAATTTATGACTGACAGGTAATATAGAAAAACTTCTTTTTAAGTGGTTATTCTATTTGAAAACATCCCTTTTTAAGGTTTTTGAAAAGTATATAACTGCTTCCTAACAGTGATTTACATAGAACATACTTTGCAACATGACCTTATATTTGAGAATTTTCATATTACAGTCTTTTAAATCTGATAAATGAAAAATATTATAACTTCACATTAAAATCATTTTCAAATAATTTTATTACAACTTATGAAATTTAGAAAGTTAATAACATAAAAAGATCTGGTTATGAATTAAATATTTTTCAAGAATTAGCACCTATAGGACAAAAACTCTATATTGTTTCCTTTGCATTTTCTCTCACAAGGTCGAGTAAAGAATAGTAGGGGCTCACTAAATGCATGATGATGGTCTCACTTGAAACTTAGTTTTAGCTTATGAATTAGATATCCTCTAATATCCTTTCCTTCTCTAAGATTATGTTATTCTATAACATAGTGCTATACATTTATTTTCTCCAGCAAAGAAGTATGAATTACATATGCTCCTAAAGTAAGAATGATCTATTGAGTGATACAATGTGCACAATATTCATGCTAGTATTTAAAACAAAAATCTCAAATGAGAAACCCATCAAGATTTGTCCCCAGAGTAGCAGAAATGAGTTGAAACAGCGCCTGCGTTATTTATTTATTTATTTATTTATTTATTTATTTATTTAAAATTTAGTTGAAATAGGACTACAGGTAAAATCATTTTATTTATTGTTTTAAATTTATAAATCATGTTTATTCTATTACAGTTGTCTCAGTTTTTACCCCTTTAACACACTCCACCCATCCCAACCCCACCCCCTACTCCAACAGTCAATTCCCACTCTATTGTCCATGACCATGGGTCATTCATACATGTTCTTTGTCTACTCCTTTCTCTTTCTTTCTACTATTGTCCATTTTCCCCATCCCCTCTGGTCATTTTCAATTTGCTCCATGTCTCCATGTCGGTGGTTTATTTTGTTCGTTAGTTTATTTTGTTGAACAGAGTCCACTTATAGGGGAGATCTTATGTTATTTGTCTTTCACCAACTGGCTTATTTCACTTAGCTTAATATTCTCTAGTTCCATCCATGTTGTCCCAAAAGGTAGGCGTTCCATCTCTCTCCCTTTCTTTCTTTCTTAAATGCAGATTGATTTTGTCAATTTTTTTAAATGTCAAAGTTAATTATAAAATATTTTTAAGATGTAAAAAACCATTATAAAGTCTCAGCAATTGAACCAACATGACACCTGCACAGAAATAATCAATTAGATCAATGAAATAAAATGAGATTCTAGAGACAAATGTATATATCTGTCTAACAACGTAATATATGATTAAGTTGATATTTCAAATCAATGAGTAAAATAAGGCTTATTCAACAAATAAGGTGCATGGACCACTATTACTTGAAATAAAACACATATAGAACCCTATTCACACATAATGCAATAAATATTCAGGTGAGTTAAAAATCAATATGTAGAATCTAAGGAGTTTTAGAAGAAAATAGAACTAATATTTTTCATGCCCTGAAGTAAAATATTCAAACCCAGGAGCCATGAAGTAATGCCATTATGACTACATTAGTATATAGTAATATATATAAATAAAAAAAGGTTAAAAGACAAGGAATAGAAAAGTATTTGCAACATATCTAAAACATGGTTAATGGGGTTTTTTTGTTTTTGTTTTTATTTTTTTTAGGGAAAAGAGTTCTACAAACCTTTAATCAGTAAATGGATAAAAAATACCAAAAAGTCATTTAAAGCTTTAAAAAAAGATAGAAATAGGCAAGAAATATACTAAAACAGGTATAGTTTCAACAAATAGTAAAGGAACAATTAAAATAACCTCATTGTCACAATCAGATTAATAATATTAAAAATATTGGTAATATCAAGTATTGGCAACTCTGAAAGAAACTGGATATTCATAGAAACTATTTCTGCATCTTAAAGCAGTCACTTTAGCATATTTTGTAATGCTGGTTTGGTGGAGGTGTATTCTTTTAGCCTTTTTTTTTTTTCTGGGAAACTCCTTATTTTGCCTCCCATTTTAATTGAGAGCCTTGCTGGGTAGGGCAGTCTTGGTTGCAGGCCTTTGCTTTTCATGACTTGGACTATTTCTTGTCATTCCCTTCTGGCTTGCAGGGTTTCTGTTGAGAAGTCAAATGTCAGCCATATTGGGGCTCCCTTATATGTTACTACCTCTTTATCCATTGCTTCCTTTAGGATTATCTGTTTATCTTTGATATTTGTCGTTTTAATGATGATGTGTCTTGGAGTGGGCCTCACTGGGTTCCTCTTGAATGGGACCCTCCGTGCTTCCTGGACTTGTGTGACTTTTTCTCTCCACAAATTAGCAAAGTTTTTCAAACAGTTTCTCTATCCCTTCTTCATCCTCTTCTCCTTCTGGTATCCCTATTATATGGATATTATTATGTTTCAGGTTGTCCTGCATTTCCCTAAATGCCTCTTCATTCTTTTTGAGTCTTTTTTCATTTTCTTGTCTTTCTGGGAGCTTTTTTCTGCCTTATCCTCCAACTCACTGATTCAGTCCTCAGCTTCACTGAACCTGCTTTTGGTTCCTTCTACTGTGTTCTTCAATTCAGAAATTGTATTCTTCATTTCCTCTTGTCTCTTATTGATAGTTTCTATGTCCTTTTTCATGTTGATAGTTTGCAGTAAGTTCCTCATAGTTTCCCTGTAGTTTTTGGTAATTCTCTTCAAGCTCACTGAGCTCATTTGAGCTTCCTTAGAACCGCTGTTTGGAACTCAATACCTGATAGTTTACTTGCCTCTATTTCATTTAGTTCTCTTTCTGGGGATTCCTCCTTTCCCTTCGAGTTGGGTATATTTCTTTGTCTTCCCATTATTTGTGAGACTCCTCTCTTTTGCTTCTGCTTCTTAAGTTGATCTGTCTTGATTTGCTGACTTTGTGCTGTGAACTTCTATGTTTGGAGACTGCTGTTTTTACTTTCTGGATCTGCCTCTGATGATGTCAGATATTGTCCCTGTCTGACCTTAGGCAGTCTGTTCAAGACTTCCGGGAATCGTGTTTGTGGCTTTTTCCTTCAGCTGTTAATCTAGTCACATTGCACTCAGCAAGGCGGGCCGAGTCCCTCCTGGGAGTGGGGTTCTTGCGTCCTCTCATGCTGCTGCCATATGGGGGAGGAGTCCGCCCTGGGATCCTGCTGGCTACTCTCTTCTTTCTCTCCCCAAAGCCTCCTTCCCCAGTGTCTCCTCAGGCGTCTCTAGCCCACTCTGCCCCACCTTTGCCAGAGACCAGGGTAAGTGGCTGCAAATAAAAATTTATGCATTGTTCCCTTAAACAGTTCTTTGTGTCTCCAGCCACCTATCTCTGGCAGAGAGCACCCCTGCCGCTCTTTGCAGCTGGCAGTTTTGTGTGTAGCTCCTGGGCTCTGGTGCTGTAGGCTAGAGATCCCCGCTTTTGGTTTAGACCCCACTCTTCTCAGGGGGGTCCAACTGGCTATTTCAATATCCTTCTGGTGCTGCCGCCCGTGGGCACCCCGTCTGCCCTCAAGTCTCTACCACACTCCTTACCGGTTAGATTGCACTAAAGCCAATTCTTCTGTCTCCAAAGTGACAAAGCTCCTCTCTAGCTATTGTTCAGTTGTTTGTTCCAGGTGATTTCTTCACCATTTAGTTGTAATTCCAGGTTGGTCCTGGGAGGAGGTCAGTGTGACTTCCACTCACTCCTCTGCCACCTCGATTCTCTATTTTATTGGCATCTTTTTATATCTTGTAAGTAATTACAAAAGCATAATTACATGACTCTCAATGATCAAATTTGAAAAAAAGCATAGTGCAAAACTTCAAAATGATCGCAAGTAAATACTGATTTTTAAAACTGAATAGTAATTATAGGCAGGTCCAGAAAATCATCTTTGAGTGTTTTTATTACACATTACATTTTTCAAAGCTTGACTTGGTCACTTAATTCCTGGAAGACATCCTAAAAGAATAAATAAAATACTCATTCTTAACCAGTTTGAAAGATTATTTGACAATAAAAAAGACCATATAAATTTTTAACTGAGGACATGTTAAAAGACATTTTATATGCTTGGTTATCTGATAAATGGCAAATAAGAACTCCTTTAAGATTTCAGGCTGAGGAATCATGTTGTTTTTCTGTAGTATAGATATTGTTTCTATGGGCATAAAAGAATTGGATGAAATATACAGGAACCACGAAAATCTTTAGCTAAAATCTCAGAAGCAAGCAAGTGAAAGCTATATTCAGTAAAAATAATGTCATTTTGTCTGACACAGAGATGTGAAAAGGGAAGAAGAGCAGGCTATGGACAGACTCAAAGTGTCTGAAACGGATGGCAATGGAAGGTGGACTTTAACAAGCAGAAGCTAAATAAAGGCATCTCTTGCTTGTGAAATCACTCTGAGGCAGAATTCACTTTTTATTTTATTACAAACCAGACAGGAGAGAGAGAGAGTGGGTGGGGGGAGAGAGAAAGAAAGAGAGAGAGAGAGAGAAGGGAGGGAGGAAGTAAAGGACAGCCCTATATGCTTGGTAAAGATTGTCAAGTAGAAAAATCAAATTTTTATATATTTGTCTGTTTTTCTTGAGGTGTTTTAAAATGGACATGGATATAATAACAGCATTAGATGGCAGAAACTAAAAGTTAAAGCCTGATGGCCAGGTCTGGGGTTTTTTGGGAGGGGGTTCTTTATATCCTTTTACTTTATTTTTATCTTTTACTCTGTTGCAGATATCCCCATCTTTCCGCCTTTACACACCTCCGCCCAGCCCTCACTCTTCTCTCAGGCCATCACTGCGTTACTGACTGTGCCCATGGGCTATGCATATATGCTCTTTGGTTAATCCTCTCACATTCTTTCTTTCAGTCCCCTCTCCGCTCTCCCTTCTGACAGTTGTCTGTCTGTTCTATGTGTCCATACTTCTGTTTCTATTTCATTCATCAGTTTATTTTGTGCATTATGTTCCACATATAAGTGAAATCATGTGGCATTTATCTTTTTCTGACTATCCATCTATGCTGCTGTGAAAGGTAAGACTTCATAATATATAATCTATAGGTGTCAACATGGTAATAGCACATAATGGGAATAGTAGAAAAAAATATGTGTGATCCAAGGGAAGTCTATGACTTAAAGTTAAATAGACCTATGTCGTAATAAGTCTATCTTTCTTGCTGTGTAAATTTCAAACCCTATTTAAGTGCCTTGACTTTCAAATGTCTTTTCTGTGCAACAGGGGCAATTATTTCTATCTGAAGCTTTTGATGTGTTTAGTTTCACGTCTGGCAGAGAAGCAGCACTCAATAAATAAATGTAACTCTCAGTCCATAAATGTCATTATTTTTTCACGGTAGGTTTTCAGTTAGTCATAGAAAAGACAATGTCAGAAATGTTTAAGGTTTATTATCAGGTTATGTCATGGTTCTTTTAAAACATATCTTCATTAACAACATCATTAATTTCATACATTTTTCTCTGGGTTGATAATTGTGCAGTTGGTATTAAACATTCAGTAAATATATCATTCAGAGTTCAGTTGAAGAAAATTCACTCCGTTTTATATTAGCAGACAGGGATTTTTTGTTAAGCACTAAATGGTTACCAAAGTTTGGGAGGGACTGAAAAGCTGTCTCTAGCCTGAATCTCTCAGGAGCTAATACCAAAAATGTGCTCCAGAATCAGTTGTCAAAAAAGCCCCTGTTCCACCTATGACTGGTAAGAAGGGTATATTTGGTATCAGGAAGCTACTGCTACAGCTTCTCACTATGTCTGCTGTAATCCTCACATACAAAGCGGATGCCTCAAGCCCTGACTATTTCTCATATAATTTAGATCTAAATATGAGTTGTGTTCAATTCTAACTGATTTGTGGTGCCTAGATCATATTTGAAATCCTAGGTTCAAAGAAAATTAGAAAAAAATTAGCTTTTGAGCCCCTTCCATATAGGACTTTTCATAGAATACAGAATGGTCATTATCAAATCAATAATATGTATCTACTACAGCCCAACACCTGCTACTTAATAACCTACTTCTATCCTTAAATTTCTAGACAATAGTAGTTGGTAGCAGCAGGTGCCTTTCTAATAAATATAAACAGCCTTCATACAAATTAAATAGTATCCAAATTGCACTAAAAATCATATTCTGCATGAAGTTCATTTCTCTTCTAGTTCAATTAAAATTCTATCATAATAGTTAGACAAAAGGGGAGAGAAACAAAAAAGTTTGCTTAGTATAAAGGCATAAAGGGAGAGAATATGGGTAGTTTTCTTAGTCTCTATATTTGCATAAGGTAATAATTGAATTTTCAAGTTGTTTCTTTCATCATTTATTTTGTACTTGCTTTGTTCACAGTTAACTACCTTTATTCTTCAGTATTCTTTACCTGTTGGAATAGCCAAAAAGATCTAACTCTTGGAGCACCTACCTATGTGTGGTTTTTCCATTCTTCTATTAACTAATAACATTGAACATAGCAGTGCCTGAAATAGTTCCCCTTACCCCTACTGTGTTAAAATAACTCCATTTGACCACAGTAGTTAGAATCAGTCATCCCAGCTAACATAATGATCATCACAGCATCAATATTGCTTTTTCTGGTAAAAATATTTATCAAGTAACACTAAATCAATAGAAGTGTGTGACACAAGAAAAAGGAGAAAATACACTGTAAGTTAGACATTAAGTATAGCATAAAAATGCTGTGTCTAATTCACTCAATGATTCTAATTTTACGTGTTCTGACTATGAGAGAACTAGCCCAGCCTCATATATTGGTCGCTGACTTGTAGACTGTTCTGTCTGCTCTAGGATGCCAGCTTTGAAAGTGTTATTTCTAAGTATTATGAAAGCACAGTCTTTTCTAAATTTTTTTTCAACTACAGTTATCATACAATATTATGTCAGTTCCAGGTGTACAACAGTGATTAGACATTTGTTTACTTTACAAAGTGATCACCCCAGTAAGTCTAGTGTCCATATGACACCATACATAGTCATTACAATATTATTGACTACATTCTCTGTGCCATACTTTATGTCCCATGACTACTTTTATAACTGGAAATTTGTACTTCTTAATCTTTTTCACCTTTTTGGCCCATCCTCTCAACCTTCCTTCCATCTGGTTACCATCAATTTATTCTTTGTATCTATGAGTTTTTTCTTTTTTCTTTTTTTTCTGGAAAACAGTCATTGAGAGCCCATTCAACCAGCTACTAATAAATCCTGATGTTTAAAAATGAGGTGTTTAGTAAGTATATGGTGCCAATTATTGGCAGAAGCATGGCAGACAAAGAAAAATAAACCAGAATATGCGTATCTTTAGGCAAGAAAATCTTCCACACTTCATGTGCCCCAAGTTACCTAACTGGTCCCCTAGAGATGTATTGGTATTGCTATTCAGAAGCCTTAATTTTGCTCTTTGCTGCTGGCATTGGGCATTCTAAGTGACATAGCCAGATAAGCCTCAGGAAAAGAAAAGCAGCCTATCTGCACACGTTCAAAACTTCTATGCCTACCAGCATAATCATATTTTGCCCTAAATCCTTTAATTAAGTATAGAATTCCGAGGAAAAGAAGGCCAATTGCATTTCAAAAATTCTGTCCTCAACATTTCCATCCATACTGTTGCAAAGGGTAGGAATTCCTTTTTCTTTCTTTCTGCTGTGTAATATTCCATTGTGTAAATGTACCACCGTTTTTTAATCCACTCATCTACTAACGGGCACTTAGGCTGTTTATAACACTTGGTTATTGTAAATAGCACTGCGTAAGTTCTTTTGAATTGATATTTCAGGATTCTTAAGGTATAGTCCCAGCAATGGAATCACTGGGTCAAAAGGCAGTTCCATTTTTTATTTTTTGAGGGAATTCAATATTTTCCATGGTGGCTGCACCAGTCTGCATTCCCACCAACAGAGCAGTATGGTTCTCTTTTCTCCACGTCCTCCCCAGCATTTGTTGTTTGTTGATTTATTAATAAGAGGGATATAATAACAAAATAAACTAATGAGAAAGACATAACCAGAGACATGGAAACAGGGAACAGACTAAGAGATGCCAGAGAAAAGGGGGAATGGTCTAAAGAAGGGGAAGGGATAAGTCAAAGAACACGTATGAATGATGCATGGACATGGACAACAGTGTGAGGATGGACTGTGCGAGCAGGGGTGGGCGGGACAGAGGAAGAGGGCAAATGGGGAAAAATTAGGACAACTGTAATAGAATAAACAAGGATTTTAAAAATAGAGAAAAAATACGGTCTCACTCACCTGAGAGCTTCTCCTACCAAGAGATGCATGTAACACAATTACCCTTTTATTCTTGGTCTATTTTGAGAAATTAATAAACATAACCTCTTCCCCAGACTCTTTGTAACCTACCTATTTTTAAATATTTTCTTTCAAGTTCCCTGATCATCTGGCCGAACTATTGCCCACTGTTTTTGAATAAATGTTACTCCATAGTTGCAACCGCTTCTTCTGCCATGCAAGGTGGCAAAACATATGTATCATTCAAATTTTTGCTGAATAACTGAACCTCCCCAACTTTCTTTTCTAGCTAGTAGTCTGTTGAAATTTACACTTTAAAATATTTCTTACAAATGTTAAAGGACAATTTGTATACATTTTTTTCTTTCTCAGTCAACTGGCTGTAGGAACTCTGTAGATGGACAAGCATACAGTGAGTTGAAGAGGAATCCAGTGCAGTAGAAGTACATGCACTGAGTTCAGAGACTTCTAGTGCCCCAATTTTACTTCTTAACATTCAAGAATATTTTAGTAATAAATATTATATTTTTTATAAGTATAAAATTTATAAATATTGTAGTTGTAAGTATATATTTAAAAAGTGCCTTAATGGACTGTTCATCTGCATAGTCTTTGATATTTTAGGAACCAAAAGTTGAAATTCTGATTACTATTACAGTTACTTATTGTGAAAATCATGATGTTCTTACTTCTGTCCACTAAATGTTTTGACTTGACCTCTGAATTCTGAGATCTGATCACACTCATTAAAATTAGAAGCTATGTCAATACAACCTTCATTATCATAATACAAAGAATAGTAGAGCACTTATAACTGATTAATACATGTTAAGTCATTTCAGTGGTGTTAATTCCTTGAGGTGTTAGAATCCCTTCTTCTGTGTATACCATGGGAATCTTGACAGTTTGATATTTTAACATAAACCATATTTGAATCTGTATTTAAGAAACCAACCAACAAAATGTTATGTTCTTAATACTTCAGTTAGAAGTAGTACTTGGATTCTCTCGTAAATGCAGCCTTATAGATACATTTACTTATAAGTAAATTTGTGTTCTCTCTACCATATTTGTAATTAATTTTCACACATTTTTCTCATTTCTGTGTTAATATAGGTTAGCAAATCTTTAATCGACTATGGTGAATAAACTTTAAACCCTGGGCATCCTAAAATTTCTTTCTACAGATGTACCTACGGTGCAGGTGATAGTAAAGGTAAGCCTGGAGGATAGGTATTTCCTCAAGATAAACACTGCTCATCATCTTATTTCTAGTCCTAAAGCAAATCAAAATTAGGCTCATCATTCAGAGAAATTAAAGCAATTTCTGTGGGCAAGGAAAGCTTATTGGACATCGAAAGACTTCAAAGTCAATGAAATCTATAAAAATGTCCCCATTCAAATTTTGGAGGTCTCATAATTTCTACAGTAAATATGTTAATTTTCTCATCAGACATTAATCAATTCTAATATTTAATGTAGCAATTAATAGTGTCAGAGTCTCTGCTCAGTTATGGTAATTGTGATCAATGGTCACCAAATATATCCAGTTTTATTTATCTAGACATGTTTTAGGATTGCACTTACCAATCCCCGTGGGGTTGCATGGAGCTATATTATTGTTGATGTCCAGTCAGTTGTGAGTAGAAATGTGAGTATAATTTCCAGGACAAAGGAGTTAATTGCTAGTATGCAACATTTTAGACTTTTCTTTTACAACTAGCAAAGCCACTATGTTCAGGAAGGTAGCTGCATCAACAGTCTCAGTCCTGTAGAGACAAGGAACAGAGCTTCCCACTCACCAGCCGTGGACAGGGAATTTAAACTAACTTCATTTTGAGCTTACTAGATTTGGAGGGTTGTTTTTTAAATAGCAAAGCTTAGCCTTTTCTGAATAATATGCTGATTATCACAGGTGTTATGCCTGCCTGTACTTTCATTGCTGAAGAGATTATAATACAATTCTTTTAGGGAATTCATACAAATTTTCTGGAAGTAGGGTAGTGTCTGGAGTAGGATTTGAAGCTTGGGCTTGTCCTTTTGCTTTTCTATACTCTCTTGCATAGCTGAAGCAGTTCAGTCATTTCAGAATTCATGCATTCTTGATTTTTGTCATAAGGGTATATTGTAGCAGCTAATCAGCTCACCACATACTTTCCTTCAATAAACACTTTCTCCCAGGAGACAAGTAATCATTTAATTTGTTGCTTTGACATAGCATACAATGGAATAACTGTTCTGTACTCTCATGTTAGCAGGATATTCATTGTCTTCAAACACAACTAGGTCAGTTATTCAATAGCAGATGCCCGTTTCTTTGAGACTTATTACCAGTTACAGATTTTGTATCATTTAGGGTTTATTAGCAGAGACAGGACCCATTCAAGTTAGTATATGCGGAAAAAATGTACTTTAATGAATGTATTTCTTAATAAATTGTTGGCAGGTAATAGGAATAGACTTTAGGTTGAGATTTCAAGAATAAATTCCAAGTCAACAATAAAATTGGGTCTTCAAGAAACTCCTTTTTCTGACATGATCATAAAACTTCCTGCTAAATGAGGAATTTTCTATTACAGCTGCTTGCTTCATAACCACAATCTCTATGTGACACTGCACACACACAAATGTGCTTACACAACTTGCACATAGACAAATGAATGCTTTGTACCCTGTTTTTCTCTCTCCACTTACCTCAGCTTCAAATTCAAGACTTACTCAATTGTGTTCAATTCGAGGAATCTAAATCACAACAAGAATCCCGTATACTTGTTTTGTTTTAGTTATCCAGCATCTGCATTATCAGAGAGCATGTTAGAAAGAGATTGAAATGGATATTGAACAGCCTGAGCCAATGCATCTACCACAGTTTACTTAGAAGGTAGTGATTTATGGAGTAGAAGCCTAATTATAGAAAAGCTTTCAAATTAGTACTTCAGTTCTGAAGTGTTTCCTCAAGCATTTACTCTATAAAATTATTGCCAAACTTTTAGTTTAAGTCACAAATTTAAGCACATAATTTGTGCCAAGTTCTGGTAATACAAAGATGAATTATACCAGTTCCTTACCCTTAAAGGCCTAACTTCTATAATGTAGGCTAGATTAATCAATAGCTGTAGTAATTCAGGTATTGACACTATACCAAGAAGCGAGTTGCATGATATGGGGTAAATTTAGCTCTGGGTGGGTATATAATGGATATTTGGCTACTCTTTAAATAAGTATTTCCTAGATGATATGTGGATAGATTATTTGAGGAATCAAGAACATGAGTAAAGCAAGAAAAAATAAATACCCATATGGAAGTATATACAATAAATATTTTTTTGAAATAAGAAAAAAATTGGGATGCAGAGGTCATAATAAAAGTGAACAGAAAATAGGCCAGGAGATTTAGGGATTTTAGATTGTTAAAGACCTTGTAAGCCAGTTTTGACTAACAAGCTGTGACAGAAAATCAAGAGGTATCACTTCCAGGCCAGAGCATTTTAATTGCTGGTACAATAATACAAGTGTTTGCTTTGCTTTCTTGCTAAGCCACCAATGTCCATAAGGAGATGCTCCAAGCACAGGAAACATAAAAACACAGAACTCTTGTATAAAGAAATTTTGTAGTTATATTTTTAAATCATAATTCTGAAAGTACTGAGGAGGATAGATTATAGGCAGATAGCTGGCATCAGATAAAAAGAAATGATATATCAGAGTCTATCTACACTAGAGCAGAAGCAGTGGTGATGGGGATGCTCATTTTAGAGACATTAAAGGGTGGGAAACAAGAGTGCTTAGTGGAAGCAAATATATAGGTGAAGAGGAAGGGGGAGAAGGCAGCAATAACTTCGAGATATCCATCTTGGCTCTCTGAGTGAGTAGTGATGTCTCAGTTGGGACACAGATATTTAATGTTCACCAAATATTTAACTACATTTATTCCCATATTCCCATGTCTCTTGTTCTAAGGTAAGATCATATAAGTACTTCTTGTCAGCGAGCTAAGAGCAGAAACAATATTTGTCCCTCCTGGGAAAAAATAACTTAAGGTGGCAACACTCTGGATATTTGTTCCCTGACCTTAATGGCAGTGGAAATCTAGAGCTGAGATGGTTGAACCACTTAGGGGCTAACTGTCCCTAAGCCACTTGATGGATATAAGCAACCCAAGAATGTCATCTGATCCTCATCACATGTTAAGTAAGATGTGAACTTTTTATGTGTATATTGACTCTGATTATAGGTTGGTTTTATGACTGCTTAGTCAGCATAGTCACCCTGACAGAGTGAGTAGAGAAAGACTAGAACATTTGTAGAGATAATAATTATAGATTTGTTAAATATTTATCACATGTCAGTCACTGTTTTAAGTATATCTGTTATATGTAATAACCCATATGCTTCTAGAACAACCCCATAAAGAAGGATTGCTTTTTCCTATTTTAGAAATATAGAAATTGAGGCACAGGGAAGTTAGGTAGTTTCATTTCATATAGATAGTATGCTGTGAGCTTGAAATTCTGAACCATATTTTATACATGCTGAATTTGAGACAAGAATATCAGGTGTGCATATAGAGAAATGTCTTCATACTTAAGATATAATTTTGTGATTCATTACTCCAGAGTTGATATCTGAACACATAGAAGCAATGAATATATTCAGAGATGTATTAATGCAAAAAAGGAGACTGTAATAGTAGGAATATGAGGGTTTTCGTTTTTTTTTATTTTGAAACATGGAAGGACAACAATGTTTATAAACACAATGGTATCAAGACTTGAGTGTCTCTTTCTGGCCCTAAGGTTTCAGATCTAGGTGGTTTTATCAAGTTGCCCACTGAGACTTCTAAGGCCTGCGTAGGATGGTTGATGGGACTGGAGACCACTGCATAGAAGTGACTCTCCCAAAGGCCTTCCGGTTGTCAGAAAACTCTTCACCATGAGTGATAGTGAGATAATTGTCCTACTCTGCCATCAATCTGGGTGCAGAGAGAAAAAAGAAAAATCTACCCTGATACTTTCTCACTACACATCCACAGTCCCTAGGGCTTGGTGACAACAATTGCAATTTACCTGTCACCCTAAAATATCAAGCAGATAACAAAATTTAAAGCAGTCCAGTAAATAAATAATGCTTCTCTTTGTGGAAGAACTTGCAATTGTTTAACTTTGACTATCTTTCTTTTTCTACTTTTTAAAGTTATTATTTCTGAGTGCTGAACTCTTAATATTCCTTCTTCTAAAACTTTTTTCTCCTGCTCTATTCATTATTATCTCTCAGGCCCAGCTAGCTCTCTGACATCTGGGGATCTTATATTGGAAACTCATCATTTCAACTACAACATGCATAAAAATGTTCTCAAATATCTATGTGTGTCTTTGTGTCTAGCTTGCATTTCTGCTTCTCTCCAAAAGTTCTTATGCCCTAATGTCTACAACACATCTCCAAGTAGTTGTTCAACCACTACAGAGAGAAAATTAAGGTCATTAGATGGTTAACATTTCCTAATGTTCTTATTGCTATGAGGTTTCTGCAGGGCATAATATGCCATCAGGGAGAAAATACGTTGCTGAAAAAACTGTTGGAGTCACTGAGTTCTTGGTTTCAGTCCTATCTCTGCTACTTACTTATAGAGGAAAATAATCAAATTCAGAGCCTCAGTTTTCTCATTGATAAATCGAGGATAACTGAGCCTATGTCACCTGTTGTGAGTACTAAATAAAAGAATTCACAGGAATTACTATATACAAGTATAGAGCAGGCTCTGTTCAAAAATGGATTTCCTTCCCACTAGTGTGTGTTTTCAGTTAGATTTCCAGTACCCGGCAGCCAATTGGGTCTATTAAGATTTTTAAATCATCCTCTTCAAAAACTTGCCTGATACCAAGTTTTTGATATTTTGGATTGTAATACAGTTTAAAATGTAAATTAAGACTAATAATTTAATTAGATGGAATTATTAATGTATGATTTTAAAGTAATTTATTATATTTTGGCACCATGTACTTTTTACATGGAGAAAAAATTTTCATTGACAATCATATGAATGTATTTATACCCAGTTCATTTTTTCACTTGCTTCTTTTAAAAATGCAGTTTAAAACTAATTATTGCATGAAATTATCTTTGTTAATAAAAACTAAAATCCATAGTCTGACAAAAATTAATTATCCATTCATTATATTGTGGAAAACTGAAAATCCTAGTTTGTAATAATCTATGTTCATATCTAAAGTACCCCACAACATTACATAAGCAATGCGTGTGGAGGCATAAAACTTAGAAATTTTGGGAAAGTCTTTTAGGGATGTGATTAGAGTTACAATAGATACACTGTAATGCTTTTTATGTGCAATGAATTTGATAAAGAAATATGATTTATGAAGATATCTTGCTGTTATTTTTCTTGAGAATTTTCAATTAGCTTTCCATTTCCAATTTTGACTTTTTCTGACAAGGAAACATCTATTGAGAAATATCAGCAATTTTGTACATGGAGATTGAATTTTTTACATGGAGATTGCCTCAATGGGGAGTATCCTGACATTTAATTGCTTTTTTATATTTTATTGTAAACCAATAATGGGCCAAAAATATGTTCATTGCAGAGGAGGTTATGATTAATTTGTCTGAGGAGTGGATCAAAGGTTCTCCTTTCAAGCTCCATCTGCACAAGATAAAAGAAATATATAATAGTTGTTGCCTTTTCTTTTCCTTGTAGGTTTCTCACTTTCATTTCAAAATGCTAATAAAGTTTATGCCCCAACTTATTATTGTAATGTCAGTTGCTATTGCCAATAGCATATCTCAGAGCAAGTACAACCTGGTTAACAAGCATCTGTTCAAAAATTTTTTTTTTTAGAATTCTGTTTAACCTCATAAATTATTTCCTATTTTATAATTTTACAGTGAATATAATTTGAAAAACAATCTAATGTTTTCTCTCTGGAGTGTGGTTTATGCCTGAATAACAATAAACACAATAATGCCACATAGGTGCAGAGGGCACTCATCTGACAATCCTATTATCTGGAGGAAGGGTATTGGCTGGGAACATTCATTTACTCATTCATTCATTTACCTGGCCAGGGCAATGACTGTGCTCTCCTTGAAAGGGCAGAATGAGGACACAGTTGGAGTAAGGTGGCAGGCAGCTATCCCACTGAGAGAGCTGAAAGAAACAAGTGTGTGAAGACCCGAGAACATGAGAGTAAGTGAGGCAGTATGACTGTTTGCATTATTGCTCAGCAAGTAGTCACTACATCCTCTGTCCTGCTATAAGTGGAGTACATTTCTATAACTTACTGATTTGGGGCTTGGCTGTATGACAAAAGCTTTGTCCATTGAAGGCAGAACATGTGTTCCAAAAGTAGGTCTTAAGAGGCATCAAGTGTTTTTCCTGAACTCTCTGGGAACTTTTGATGACCTCCATTGGGACCATACTTCATGTGGCTCTGGCACCTCTAGCCTGAGCTCTGAGTAAGATAGGTGGCGCAGAGTCCCCCAGATAATCTGAACACCTGGGAGAAAAAACAGTTGTTGAAAAGAAAAATTAAAACTCTAATTAAGAATCGTTCATCTCGTATGCCACTGAATTTTGGGGAGGTTTTTTTCCTGTAAAAATAGCTCAGTAATAAGTTAATTGGTAGCTAGAACAGGGATGCTAAATTATCAAATGCTTAGAATGGTTCACATTAGCTTTGAGACTGGTTAATTGATAACAAGAAAACACCTGTTGGAAACTGGCTAAATAGTGAACCATGGTATGCAATAGCAAAATATTTAGTAAAACATTTGTCTGTGGTAACTTGACCCATAGAGCAAATATCTAATGAATCTCGAGTATTAGGCAAGAACACTTTGAAGAGCCTGAGATAGATGCTACTAGTTGCATCTCGTAAGATAAGGTGGCAGGGGTGGGGATGGGGAGGAGAGTCCAGAAAAAAGCTTGGCTCATAGCTTCGGGAAAGAGATGGAAACCCACAGCACTAAATGAGAATTGAACTACCTTTGTTAAGATCCCTAAGTGAATTTTAGTGGCCTTTGGTATATTCTTTGAACTGGATGCAGAGCAATGGGAAAGCATGAGGGTGTGGCCTTACAGAAGCCTGATATGCAAAAAGAACTGTAACTTTATCTTTCAAGAGAAATAACAGCACACCTAAACAAACAACAAAAATCCTAAAACTTATGGTTCTGCCTTTTGATACTTGCAGGTCACTGATACCAAATACATCAGTAATCCACAGATTACAGAATGGTATATTGCCCTGGCTGGCTAGCTCAGTTGGTTAGAGCATTGTCCCACTACACCAACAAATATATAAATAAGTGGAACAACAAATCAATGCTTCCTCTCTTTTTTTCTCTCTCTCTCTCTCTCCCCTTACTCTTTCCTCTCTCTTTAAAATCAACGAATAAAATTTTAAAAATAAAGAAGGTTATATTAACAAAGTCACCAGCGGCCTGGAACAAATGGGAATCTCTATTTTCAAGTAAAAATACCTGAGAGCTACCCGCTTTATACAAACAAGAAGCAGTCAGAGAAAATTGCTTAGTCATGAAACAGTGCCGCTTAGAAAACAGCAAAGGAGGATTATAGTTTAAGAAGGACCTCCCAGAAGGGAGTAGCAAGAGGGACAGAGACCAGTGGAGAACAGGTAGCCACCACCAGGGAGCAAATCTGCCGTTAATCAAAGAACATTATCTACCCTCAGGGTAGAGGCACCTGGGGACATTTGCCCAGCAGGAATGTAGAATTTCTGTGGGTTGTTAACTATTTCTGTCTTTAACCCTTTTCCTTGTGGAATGAAAATATTAATTGTGGCAATTTTAGCTCTTTTCACTCTTGAAAGTTGGGCATGTAGAGAGTAAATAACTTGTCTCTGATTCTTAAGTCTTCAAATCAAGAGGATATGCCTCTGCACAAAGTGCAGATGAGATTGTTGTCTTAAAATCTGATGCTCCTGTAACAGATACATCTATTAGTGATCTTAGAATATAACTATGCATGCACATCTTTTTTTCATGCAAGAGGGCAAGTGAAGTACTTGTGAGGAAGAGGGTAGACTCCGATTGTTTGGTGATTGTTTGGCAAATATTCACTCCCTCCTACCTCCCATTATGGGTGCAGTATACTTCTGAGCTCATTGATTTTGGATTTGATTATGAGATCTGCTTTGGTCTATTGAAATAGCAATGGAAGTAACAGTGCAAAATCCATACATAGACCTTAAGATATATCACATGTTTTTGTAGCCTCCTTTTGAAGTTCCTGACCTCAGTGATGAGAAAACTAGCACAGGCAACCCATGCACCTTCAGTCTAGATCCTGATTAAGGCCTATGGGACAGAGCAGCCCCTGTTGACCTATACAAAAGCAGAATGAAGTAAAGCTATTCTACTTAATCCTAAAAATCACGATAGCTGAGCTATGGACCTATGGATGTGATAATGAAAGCTTATTGCTGCTCAATGCAGACAAAGAATTTAGTGCTGTGAGGGAAAAGAAACAAAGGTATCTGCTGAGAGCAGTATGAAAAGGGGTGTGATAAGGACTTTGTTTAGACTGTTGAATTATTTTAAAAGTGGTTGTTATATATGGCAGAGAAATGAAAAGCCATGGGGAAAAAGAAGAGCAGTATTGGAAACAAATTTTCTTTCTCTTTTCTTGCAATCAAAGAAGTCTGTCACTTCCTTATCAACTCACAAAATGAATTCTTCCTTTATCCCGGGCTCTCTTCTCTTTAAGAGTTCTCACATTTTTAAATTTTATTTGATTATATGTTTTCTTTTATTTCATACTTGATGACTACACATTAAAGAAAAGTTGAATGGCTTATATTTTCAATAATATTTGAAGATAGCTATGCTAAATGTGGTATTTTCTCTTTTTTTCCTTAATTGCAATTACAATTGTCCCCATTTATCCTGCATTACTTTCTTCTGTCCTACCCTCCCACACCTCCCACTTTCAATCCTCCCCCAACCCTGTTGTCTATGTCCATGGGTCATTTATACATGTTCCTTGATGACCCTTCCCCTTTGCCCCGCTATCCCCCTCACTCCTCCCCTCTGGTCACTGTCAGTTTGCTCTTTATTTCCATGTCTCTTGTTCTATTTTGCTCACTTGTTTGTTTTGTTGGTTAGGTTCCACTTATAGGTGAGATCATATGGTATTTGTCTTTCACCACCTGGCTTATTTCACTTAACATAATACTCTCCAGTCTCATCCATGATGTTGTGAAGGGTAGGAGTTCCTTCTTTTCTGCTGAGTAGTATTCCATTATGTAAACGTATCACAGTTTTTTGATCCACTAAGTTACTGATGGGCACTTAGACTATTTTCAACACTTGGCTATTGTAAATTGTGCTGCTATGAACATTGGGGTGCATAGGTTTTTTTGAATTGGTGTTTTGGGATTCTTAGGGTATAATCGCAGCAGTGGAATTGTCAGGTCAAAAGGCAGTTCCATTTTTAGTTTTTTGAGGAAATACCATACTGTTTTCCACAGTGGCTGCACCAGTCTGCGTTCCCACCAACAGTGCACTAGGGTTCCCTTTTCTCCACACCCTCGCCAGCACTTGTTTGTTGATTTGTTTATGATGGCCATTCTGACCAATGTGAAGTAGTGTCTCATTGTGGTTTTAATTTGCATCTCTCTGGTGGCTAGTAATGCTGAGCATCATTTCTTATGTCTCTGGGCCACTTGTAGAAGTGTCTATTCAGATCATTTGCCAATTTTTTAATTGTACTATTTGTCTATCTGGTTTGAAGTCATGTCAATTCTTTATATATTTTGAAGATCAAACCCTAGTCCAAGGTTTCATCGGCAAATATATTTTCCAATATGGTTGGTTCCCTTTTCATTTTGCTGATGTTTTCGTTATCTGTGCAGAAGCTTTTTAATTTGATGAAGACCAATTTGTTTATTCTTTCCTTTATGTCCCTTGCTCTAGGGGACATATCAATGAAAATATTGCTACGTGGACTATCTCACATTATTTTGTATTTCTTTAATGTAATATGTCTTCCAACCCTGCCTCCCATATTATATGCCTACTTAAATATTTTCTTCAAAAATTAAAAGACGTCTATGAAAATATGTATAAATAAGAACACAAAAAATCATTGCCCTTTTAAAACAATTACAGATTACTAAATCTTATAATGTTAAGAGATTTTTCAAAAGAACAAAATAAACCCTTGAAATTTTGAACTCAGAGAACTATGGTTTTTTCCCCAAAAGACCTATTTTTTAAAAATGCCATTGTCATGGTAGAAAATGTGTCACTCACTAGCAAAGAAATTCATTGGTGCTTAACAAGTACCTCACAAATTTTTCTTGTTTTCTTAATTTCCAACCCAATTCCTACAATAATAAACGTACTGTTCCTGTAGGTATCACTGTTGGTATTACTGTTCTTATGTTAAATTGCAGCGTATCAAGGCAATGGGCAATATTAAGTTCAGAAGTAAAATTCTGCAAGGTCTCTCACATTCCCTTATCCTCATTCGTAAATAATACTTGTTTTGCATACTACTCCAATAAGCTTAATAAAAGTTGGACATTCCTTAACTCTTTATTCACCAAAATACCCATTTCCAAATGCCACTCTTTTAAAAATATCTGCACCATTAAAAATTGTTACTTATTGTTATTTTCTTTTTCAAATATTAAATATTCTTCATTGGCTTCCATGACCTTATATAAAGTTTTCTGTTTATCAATTCTTTATAAATTCTTCTATTTGCTTGTACCTTTTATGTCCTCATTCCTTAATTTAAGCAAATCCTTTTTTTTAAAAATTTTCCCTCTGATACACTTCCTTCTTTACATTCTTTACTATGGCAGTTCACACATTTGCATGGTTCTGTTGCCCAAAGTTATAATTATATTTCTGTTATTTTATTCCTTTCTGCACTTCAGCTCAAATCTCCTCATATTCTCAACTGTAGTCATTGTTTATTTATGGTTTCATGAAATAACATTTTGTGTATTGTGTTCCACTTGTGTTGAAATCTTATATTCTTTGAAACACAATGTAAGTTCATTAAAGATAAATATATATTCTTCATTTTCTAATCCCCTCTGAACTTACTGTAGTTTTGAATATAAATGATCAGTAAACATATTTGCATCCACTGGTGCATAATATATTTTTTAAAAGCCTTATGAGGGCCATTTAAGGCCTGGAACACATCTTAAGATCCTTTGAGATCATTGCTCTTTTAACTAAAGACAAACTAGTTCTTATAATGGTGTCTCTGATGAAGCAAGAGAAAATGAAACATTAAGTCTACTCAGTTAAAAAAGTTGAGTATATGGAAAATAAATCAGTCTGAATTATTCAAGCAAGCTAAATTTGGTTCTTTAGGAAAATAAACTCAGGATATAAATATTTATTATTTTAGGTGCTTTTCAAGATAAATATATACAATGTTGCTAAACTAAAAGTTCATGTACCAATAGCTTCCAGCCTATTCTACATTCAGAGTTGTCAGGATTTGATTATCACAGAAGATCTTTCGTAGCTATTGAACAATTTCATGGTTTCTTATATAGATAAATTGTGGAGGTCTAGTCCCAATAGTATGTGTCATCTAAGAAAAGTAAAGTATCAAGGATGCACTGTTTTCTAACCAAAAGCATATTCCATACAGTTTTTCTTGGATTCATTCCCCAGACTAAAATTAATACACTGAGGCCACATAGCTTTTGGAGCTCTAATTTCATTTTTAAGGTGTATTATTTTTAAAGATGTGAAAATACTACATAGCTTGCGCTTTTAATAAAAATAGTTAATGAATTTGATAACAAACTTACATGGTATGGAGACTAACTATATCTGAGAAGAGTATAACACAATTTCACAACAATCATGATAGAATAATTTCTCATTGTTTAGTTACCTGGAAGTCAAAACAAAGTAAAATATAGCATTATACTGGGTATTAGATTTAGCTTGATTGACATCTATTCTGCACCTCCATTACAGTGAATAATTGTCATTTATTCACAATGTTAATCTTTTAACATTACTGAGAGGAATACAAGAATGTATTTAAAGTTTAAAATGATTTTGTTTTCATGTTTAATAAATATTGATGTTTTCTAATAGATATTGATAAAATTACTATAATTCTATGTCTTTCAGTTTCCCTAAATTGCCCAAGATCCTTAACTTCTATAAAGAAATATACTTTCTAAGGTTGTACTATAATATTTAACTAAAAGAAAGTGGCATGAAGGGATTATAATCAATTGTTTCTGGGACTTTACTACTTTGATGTAAATGTGCAACCTCATTTGTATAACTTGTTCCAAGACATCACACAATTGCCCAATTGCCCATTTGCTAATTTTCATACATAATAAATTCTAGTTAACTTTTCCTTTCATTAGGATCTGAAATTAGAAAAATTCTGCTCTTACTATGAAAAATTATAATAAAAGATCTTTATCTCAATTTTTATTTTCTACCTTATTCCTCTTTGGTTATATATTTTAAAAATGATGATGTGAGTTATATAAGATGAAGATCATTTTTTTTTTTAGTTTTCAATTCATTAGACTTAAAATAAATGGACTCTTATTTTATGCAGAATAATTCTTGGATTTCTAAGTTATTCCTAAGGGTCTGATATAAAAATATATCATTATTTACAAAGTCAAAATATGGGAGCCAAAGTAATTATTTAATTCTGTCTGTTGTAATTTAGAGTTCTTTAAATCATTTTTAAAAATTATTGGTTTTTTATGAAATAATTATGTGGGGGACAAAAGGCTCCGAACGTGGATCTCCATGACTAAATATAACAATACTCATCTTAAAATCCTTTCCCTATTTTAGATGTATTAACATTGCCTGTCAAATAATGACCCTTTGTTCAATAACAACATGCAGAAGTTAACTTTCTGGGTCACTGTAGGGCATCCTTCTTTTTCTCCTAAGTGACTTTAACTATGATAATGGTATCTTTAATAAAAATATATGCTACATTTCTACCAATATATTTTTTAATATACCATATATTAGGAGATTGAATTCTAATATTTGCTTTACTTTATCTATCTCTTTTATCAATTTTAAATTTCTAAGCTACATTTCAATGAATAATATTTATTTCTTAGTATTATGTGATTCCATATTTTCTTTACTTTGTTAAATTTAACTTCCATTTTCTGTAGAAACTGTGAGGACCAGAGTACTGCTTCCCATTTCTCAAAGTTGGATACCAATCAACTAAAAAGTAGAAGATTTGGACTTCATCAACATTTGTTTCTGTGAATAACCTTGTTAAAAAGATGAAAAGCCAAACTACACAGTGAAAGAATATATTTGCCAACTACATATCTTTCAAAAGACTAGGATATGTAAAGAAATCTCAAAACTCAACAGTTAAACAAATTCGAAAATTGGCAAAAACACAAAGAAACATTTCACCAAAGAATATATACAGATGGCAAATAAACATGGAAAATATTTAATATCATTATTCATTAGAGAAATGCAAATGAAAAACACCAAGATATGCAACCACATTTATCAGAGTGGTTATAATAAAAAATAACAATAATATCAAATGTTATTGAGCATGTAGAGAAAGGGTACCACTCATACATCATTGGTGGGAATTTAAAATGGTACAGCCATTTTGGAAAACACTTTGACAATTCCAAAGAACAAAAACAAAAAATAAATATCACCTATCATATAACTGAGCAATTGTCTTTTTAGGCATTTGTCCCACAGAGTGTAAACTTAATCTCATATAATTCTTCTGTGTTAATGTTCATAGCTGCTTTATTTCTATCAGCCAAGAACTGGATACAACCTAAATGTCCTACAACAGTGCTTAAACATAGTTTGGTAAACGCGTGTGATAGAATACTAATTACCAACAGAAAGGAATGAAATATTGATACATGCAACTAGATGAATATGTAGAGAATTATGCTGAGTGAAAAGAAAAGCCAATCTAAAAAGGTTATACTATTTTACTTTATTTACATAGCATTCTTGATTGATAAAAATTATAGAAATGGAGAACCGATCAGTAGTTTCCAGGGACTAAGAAAGTGTTAGGAGTAAAGAGAAGAATTATAAAGGGTAACAGGAGAGATTCTTGTGGTGATGGAAATGTTCTGTATCTTGACTTTATCAATGTAGATAACCTCTTTGTGATATTGTCCTTTAGTCTTACAAGATGTTACCACTAGGGGAAACTGAGTAAAGGGAAATAGGATCTCTCTATTATTTACTGCATGTGATTCTAAAATTATTACAAAATAAAATGGTTAATGAAAAAAATTAAACTAGAAGTTTTGAAAAAATTGCTTAGACTTAATTCTTGCTCAATGCTCAAATCCATGGGCAGGAGTGACAGACAATTCCTTAAACTTACTCTAAAAAGGACAGTTTATGTATGATCTGTTGACATGGCAACGGTTACCTTGAATACTCAGCTTCTTATTTTCATCAACCAATCTTATTGTTGCTCTTTGATGTGTAGCATCCAGCCCATGCTGTGTTCCAAGATTTCCATGTTGTACTTCTGACTCCCTGTCATTACCCACAGACAATGTATGTGTTGCTATAAACCTAGTAGTTTTCTTCTTATAACATGATTATAATCTTTGAACATGTCAAGAGTTTAACCCAAAATATAAGTCCAATAATAGTAATAATTTGCAGGTATTATAATTTATTACCGTGAACACATTCTGTGAATAGAAAATATAATAACAAAATGCTTGTGAGCTTAGACATGTCCTTGGTGGGAGATTGACATTTCTTTCTATCACGTTTCATTAATAAAGAGAGATACTAACTTCAGAATATAGCTGTTTTCGTGTTGGGATTTGTTTCTTTAGGTATTCAATTACCAGTGTTTGGCATTCAATTGTCATTATGATGCTTACTAGATGCATGTTGTCAGAAAAGTTATTTAACTTTTATATACTTTTATATAACTTTTATTAAACTGTTTCCCTTTTATCACCTTTAAAATAAGAATAATAAGGCCATCTATTTATAGGCCATTTGAGGATTAAGTGGGACAAGAAATAGCATTGAAAATTTCTCAGGATACTGTCTATCACATCTTCATTAAGAAATAATGGCCATTATTATATAATGGCATAATGCTGGTACATAAGATATTGAATGATAAGAATTAGTACCTTAGTAACACCGGACACCACAATTTGTTTTTTTGTACTTCTTTTTTTTTAAACACTTTATTTATTTATTTTTAGACAGAGGGGAAGGGAGGGAGAGAGAAACATCAATGTGTGGTTGCCACTCACGCACCCCCTACTGGGGACCTGACCTGCAACCCAGGCATGTGCCGCGACTGGGGATCAAACCCTCTGGTTCACAGGCCGGGGCTCAGTCCTCTGAGGCACATTAGTCAGGGCTGTTTTTTGTACTTCTTAAATGAGTAGAAATTTGAATGGATTGAAATATATTGACAGAGCCTATTTTAAACACATATCTCTTTATCAAGGTAGAACTTGAAATCCTAATCTGTAATACTTGGTAATAAAAGAAAAATTAAAATTAATATTTGAAAAAAGTAGTGCACTAGGTTATTATAACCAAGACCTTATTCCTAGTTTTTCTCTTACTGGCCATGTTTGTTTGGTAAAACTGTAGCTCTGCTTCCACTATGACTGAGATCTAAACAAAATGATCTTCTCCCAAATAACAACTATAAGTTCTACAAAAACACAACTATCCAGAGGCTCTGAAAAGCGAACAAAAGAAAGAAGATTCTAGAGGAACTCTAAAATATGGAAGGATGGACCAGTTGGTGAGCTGCTCATTTAGGGTTAGATCCTAACAGCTTTTTCTCATGTTGATAACAGAAATATTTTATTTTAATGTGGTCTCCTTGAGACTCCCCTGATGGGGGTACCCTGTTCCTGCAGTCTTCCTGGGTCGCCGCAGATGGTGAAAATTAGTCGTTCCAGACACTTCTCGGTCTGCCAGGAAAAGGGAGTGGCAATTCCCTCTAGCGGAGAATGCCCCAAGCCCTTCTCTTGAAATGGCTTTTATCCAGAACAATACGCACAGGGGTATACAGCATGGATGCAAAGTTCATCAATCAATGTCAAAAGACTATGATTGAAGAAACAGAGAGATTTGCCTCAGGTCAGGGTCTGGTAGACAGGGTGGCACCCATTTGGCCCTGAAACCTGGGAAACTGATCACATTCTATGCTCGACGCCAAACGTCAGTACTCATTAACTTGAGGGCATTCTTAGCAAAGTGAGTTTCATAGGATTTAATGCATTCCTTTCCTAGGTCTAATTGTCCCCAGGAACGACCTGATCCAGTTTAGGGCTGTACCTGCCTTTAGTATTGTTTCACCAATCTGGTCAGGCAGTGGGCAGAGCAGCCAAGAGATAAGGAGACTTCTTTCAGATAGAATGAGGACTCCGGCCATGACAAAGCCAAGGGGTGAAGGTCTTTTGACCCTTCTCCATGTCACCCAAGTCCTTCCCTGATGGCCCCCATGTGACTGTGCCTGCCTTAGGTTGTCTCTGACATTGAGGGGTTCTTACCCCTCATTGACTAACCAGCCACCCTCCAGGGCCAAGCAGGGTGACTTGAGGGCAGCAGCAGCCCCTGACAGGGGAACAGGTTTTGTCTCCTCAGCTGCCTGTTTTCCCAAGGCCTCCTTGCTCAGCTCCAGCCTTAGGGCCCTCTCTCCTGTCAGCAAGGCTACAGTCCCTGAAACCAGGCAGGATGGTTCTCAACACTCCCCCTAACATCTCCCACCAGAGACTCTGCCAGTGAAGTTGGGTTAGGAGCTGAATTATCTAAATAATAGAAAACAATAAAAGACTCCATCGGAGACATCATGCTGGACTCCCTGGTTCGGAAGTAGTTTGTGCACACATTGGTGGTTCCTTATAGTAGAAAGTGTATCCTGCCATAGCTCTTACAGATGGAGACCAGAAACCTGTGCTTGGCCTCCTGGTCCTTTGCTCTAAGAATATATGGCTGTGACTAAGATCTTTCTTTTATATCATTGCTATATTGTATAGTTTTCCTTCAAATAACTGTCAATTTGGGAGCACCATGACTTGGGGTCTTATGAGAGTTTTTAAACATTGGACCCTATTTATCTTCTGATGTTAGTGCAGGCAGTGTATTTACTGAGATATCAATATAAATTAATTTGATACAAATAATTATGATTGTAATTAATTGGTCATAGAACTTCAATCAATTGATAAAAAATATCGGCTAACCATTTTATTGGAAAAACATTCCCCCTCAATCCAAATGTAGATAGAATAATTATATTTTTTTAAAGTTTTCTTTCTTTTAACTTCTTTACTGCTCGGCTGCATTATTGGCCTTTCAATTCTTTGTTTTGATCAATTGTAGATTAGAATGAATGGTCATAGGTGTGCAATATTTGCAAAATTATACTAGATATCTTAAGAATATCACATTGACTTTCTGTAAAATAACCTTTTATTAATCAACATATAGCAACCTGTATTTTAGAATAGTAGTTGTCAATTTCCTTTTCAAAATATATTTTTATTGTATTTTCATTGTGCATTAGAATGCTTTGTATCACCCTGGTCGGTGTGGCTCAGTTGGTTGGAGCATCATCCCATACACCAAAAGTTGGCCAGTTTGATTCCTAGGCAGGGCACATGCCAATTTTGTGGGTTTTATCCCCAGTTGAGACATGTACAAGAGGCAACCCACTGATGTCTCTCTTTCACATCAACGTTTTCTCTCTCTCCCATACCCTCTCTCTCAAATAAGAATAAAAATTAAACCTTTAAAAAATGTTTTATATCAAATATTCAAAGAACATGGACAAACTGATCTCTGAGATGCATTTGCAAAAGACAATTTATTATGATAATATAAAACATAGTAATATATTTTGGTCACTTTAATTTTCTGTTTTATGGTTACAGAATAAAATTAAGTAAATTATTATTGTATCCAATTAGGTTCTCTATATCTTCATGCTTGCCCCTGATGATATGTGCCTTGTTGATATTCTTTAATATGCCTCTTTGACCAGCATAGTACAAAAACTTTATTTTGGGCTCCTTGCTTCTGAGGTGTTTTGTACGTCTATTGGTGCATCTTGCTTTCACAGAAAACTTGTGTTCTTACAGAGGAAGGATAGTTCGAGCTCCCGCTGACCTCTCCAGAGTTTGGACTTTTTGATAGATATTGAGGCAGCCTGTGCTTGTGATGCATTTCCTTATTTTAAAGGAGTTTCCTAGTTGTCAAATAAGCTGTAGATTTGTTAGCATTATTATGATGGTCCTCTGAGCCATTTTAGACATTGAGCCTATTTACCTTCAACCACTAGTGGGCAAACCTGCATTCCTTTTGGCCGAAAGAACTGGAAGACAGATTGAGGGAGCTATAGTCTCTTAAAATTGAGGAGGAAATCTATGTCTGTGTATAAACTTTGCCTATATCCCTGCTGATCTCTGAACCACACATGTTTGGGGCAAATAACAAAGAGTACAGCTTACAGAATGAAGAATTGGATTGAGACTTGAGATGCTGCAAAAGAACTTTACAGTTTGAATCCAACCAAGTTAAATACATGCTGAAACAATCATAAAAATCAGGCTTATTCAGAGAAAAATAGCAGAATTCTTATATAGAGTATGTACAATATAAGGACAATACAATACTGTATTTGATTCTACAAACAAAGAATAAGAAAAATGTGACCTATTTTCAAAATAAAAAAAAATCAATGTAGGACTACCTCCAGATGACCTAGATGTTAGAATTAGCAAGCAAAGACTATTATAACAATGCTCAAGAGGCCAAGAAAAAAATGTACTTGCTATGAATGAATGTATGAAAAAATAGGAAGTTTAAGCAGTAAAATAGAAACTATAGTAGAAAGTCTAATAAAATAACTGAAAAATATAATATTTAAATTAATTTGAACAAGTTTCTTTACCCTTGAAACTATTTTTCTCTATAAAATGAGCAACAATATAGAATCTCCATTTTTTTAATAATCTTGCTTGCTCATTGTAAACTTTTAATGACTTACATAAACATGCCATATTCAGACAGGAGATAGTCAGGAGTGAGGAAACTCCAGAGGTGACCCAGGACTAGGACAAAGGACAAAAGAGAACAGAGACCCTGTTCTAAGACTGGTTGTCCCCGCTTTCTGAAAAAGTGCTGAATCGTGGTGAATCATGACTGCACCTGCACAGAAGGTGTTACATGATCCTTACTTCATTATAATAGTATTATAACAAATTAACATTGTGCCCCACTTCCTGTGTGCAATCAAGGAAAATGATGGGAGATTGCACGCGCAGTAGCTTAAAAGTATTATATAGCTATACCACCCTGAACATGCCCAATCTCATCTGATCTCGGAAGCTAAGCGCGGTTGGGCCTGGTTAGTACTTGGATGAGAGTAGCTTAAAAGTAATATAACTGCTGGTACATGAACAATAAAAGCCCACCAAACCTATCCAGGAAATATCTGCCCTATAAGAATAGAATCCCTCCGGTCACTGAGTGTCAACCTCTGCTTAGAGTTGACGCGTTCCCACTTTCTGTGGAGTGTTTGCTTAATAAATCTGCTCACTTTCTTTCTCTCTCTCTTTCTCTCTCTCTGCTATAAGCTCTCTGTGTGTTCAGTTCAATTCATTGTTTATGATCACCAAGAACCTAGTTACCTGTGCCTGCCTGCAGCAATATGAACAAAATGACATATTTTAGTTTATATTTTACTTACAGAAATAACCATAACTACATAATAAATACTGTGATATAATTAGAATCATATTAATATCTACCTAAAAGTATATCTACTTGTTAGCTTGAAAATCTAAATCTTATTTAAAAACTGTGGTGAAATATATATGTGTGTGTATTTTTAGTTAGGGTATTGGGGAACTAACAAGGTATAATATGAATAATTTTATATCTTATCTGCGTGACTCAAACACTAAATTTATTATTAGCAATGCTCACTGTAATAAGAATATGGTAAGCAGAAACAAGCACAATAGTTTCACTGGTGACTTACAGGGCCTTATACCACGATCAGTCTTTATTTGTTAACAATTTATATAATAAGAAATTGTATAACTGAATTAATAAACACAATCCATCCATGGAGTGTGTCCTCGTGTTACTAAAATGGCTCCTGTTCTCTTCACTAAATTGACTTCACTTATATTTAAATCATTAGTTGCATTTATACCAGAAACCCACTTTGAGAATGTGGAATATCTCAGGTAGGGAAATCCTTGCATGAATCCTGATGGATAATGAGACAAAATAAAAAAGAAAGTGCTCCAGGTGTCATTTATCATATAAACTAAACATTCATAACAATCAGAAAATGTTTGTCATTTAATAAATACAGCTGTTCTAATATTTTCACATTATAATATAATCATAATATTGTAGACATTACCTTCACTATAAGTCACAACAAAGTTCAAGCATCCCTTGAAATCACGGGCATCCTATTTTACTACCAGCAGTTCTGGCTGTCCATTTGCAACATTTAACCCTGTGAAGTTAAAATCCTGGTTTATTCTATTTCTCACATTACAACAGTCAATTCAATCCTCATTTTTATTTTATTTATTTATTTTTAAAGATTTTATTTATTTATCTTAGAGGAGAAGGGAGGGAGAAAGAATGAGAGAAACGTCAATGTGTGGTTGCCTCTCGCACACCCCCTACTGGGGGCCTGACCTGGCCTGCAACCCAGGCATGTGCCCTGACTGGGAATCGAACCAGTGGCCCTTTGGTTCTCAGGCCAGCGCTCAAGCCACGGGGCCACACCAGCCAGGGCTCAATCTTCATTTTTGTAAGGCAAATGTCTCAACTTTTATAAGTTATAAAAAAGGAAAATGAAATATAAGCTGTATAATCCTAAAATCCTTGAATGTTTTCAGGTGAATATTTGTTTTTGCCAAATAAGAAATTATTTTTAAATGCACATTTGTGTGTATCAGTGTTAGTTCAGCACAACATACATGAAACCATTGTAAACACCACATTTTTATTTAAAATGAAAAATAGTTTTGGACAAGTGAATATATGTTTAAAATTCAAGGTTCAAAACTCTTTTTAATGTGCTCTGAAAGGTCAATCTGTGATAAGCTATAACACGTATTTAACACGGTAGTAGAACACCTCATGATGAGATAGGTCATTTGAAGCTATAAAAACCTAGGGTCTTGCTTTTTTACTTTTCCTCACCAAAGAGCAGCATGCAGGCATAAATTGGGGAATTCAAAATGATGTAGTTTGCTAAGACCTGTGGTGAAAATGACTATCTTTTCACTGAGGATTTGTTTGTTTGTTTTGGTTGCTTTTACTGATCCCTTTCTTTTTCCCACTTACTTGCTTTCAAAGGATTTCTTTTCAGCTAAAGTATCAAACAAGACTTTCTGCTTCATTTAATGCAGATCACCACTTGCATTTGTATGTGTTTTACCTTTTCACGTTCTCAGAACTCCTGAGGTTCATTCAGTTCCATTTGCAGAGCCCTTCAGTTGATGGTGTACACTTTCTATTGTCTTGCAAAAGACTGAATTGTCACTTTCCACTTCTATGTAAAATGTACTGTCATTCAGGTCAGTCAAATGGCTTCTAGGCTCTGAGTTTGTAAACAACAGGGCACACATGACCAGCTTTCAGAGAACTCATCAAATTCTGTTTTTGAAGACTGACTTTCCTCCTTTGCTTAAAGTTTAAATCCATTCTAATCTAAATTGATAGTGTCCATATTATTCAGTAGAAACACTTCTTCATCAATTAAATGTCCACTGTTTTCAGCCATCATGCTGGCCTGCAAGATGAGATAATGTTCCATGAAATAGTGCACTGTAAGGGGAAAGAAAAAGAAAAAAAATCTCTCAAATAAAGGAGTTATTTACTATCTTGACATTTTGCCCAAAGTAATCAGATCAACCAAAAACAATTTAAATTTGAGCCTCTAACCATATAAATATCTGATGAATACCATTTTGCAAAGCTAACTAAAAACCTTTGTTGTCTCTTTTTTATTTTATTCAGATATTATCTGACTTATGTTTTACAGCAGCTGTTTTAATATGTGTGAAAGCAAAGAGAGAATATTAGTAAAGATGACAGTACAGGTAGAGTGTAAGCTTCATCTAGGAAATGAATGTTTTACTTTACAAGAGAAAAAAAATCTCAAAAGTAACATCTCAGAGGTGATACATTCAGGACTTATAGGACTTTTTTTATTTCTAAGAACCACAGCCTGCGGCAACACAATTGCTGAGGATTCACATAAAATAACCATTTTCATATATTAATGTGACCTAAACCTGTGTTAATTTTGTAATTTTTGCCATATATATGCCATTTCTTAATATCAAATAATAAAATGTATTTAAGGCACAAAATGAGAAGAGATATTGTTTTGCTCATTACTATTATGTTTCATAACTATTGGAAAAAAAGTAAGGAATATGTCTATTTTGAGAATATATTTTAAAATTAGTCAAGGTGTGGATGTCCGCAAGATGGCAGAATAGGAGGCTCCAGACTCTTCTTCTCCCCACAGATCAACTATATCAGGATCAATTTCCTTTGTGAGAAATCCAAAGACTGGTTGAGATACTCCTGCAAACTGGGCAAGTGAGGAACTATCCACATTGACTAGTAGGAAAAGCAGAGACTCATTCTTTCTATAAATCTCATCTGCCATACAATCGGTAGAGAACCCTCAATTTCCAGGGTCTCCCTGAGTAATGATGAGTTTGGACAGTATAGCTAATGCTGACTTTCCAGCTGCTGCTCAAGGGTCTAGCTTATAGGTCTGCTGTTTCTGGAATGGGGCAAGGCAGTTTTGAATGCACATAAGGGAATTTTCTGTGGCTCTCCTCCACACAGCTCAATCCAGCTATAAAATTAAGCCTTTGGTTTCTAAAACCTAACTAACCTTCTTGCAGATACGAATTACTAAGTCTGGACTAAATATTTTTAAAGTAACTATCTGACAGCACTAAAGAAAACAATATCAGGGCAAAAGTAGGTAAGAGTTGATACCTACAAGAAGAAAACTCTGTTGGGTGAAATTCATCTTTCTCTGACTTTTCATGAGAGTCACTCTCAGTTCATTAGCTATGGAGCCGCTACAACTCAAAAAGGAATCTGCAGTTCTACTGACGTGAGGAATGAGAGGATGAAGTATAGTACTGCAGTGTGTGGGGCAGGGGAATCCCAGAGAAAAGGAGCCGCCAAAGGCGGAGCCCACAAAGTTTCCATTTTAACTTTGACCAAACCCTTGACTGACCCTGAAATAGAGCATGTGTGGTCAAGATGCCAAGAACTGTTGCCAAATCAGGAGTGGGAGTCTGAAGCAACTACAGGAGTGTGAATTCTGCTAAGTTAGCCTTCTGTTTGAAGAGAAATCAATACTCTTCAGAGGAAGATAATTCTAAATTGCCCACAACACATCAAATATAACAGCAAGAAGTGCAAGCTAAAATTGCAGAAAAACCAAGGATGAAAACCTTGGAAGCAGATAAGAAAATTAAAAGCATATTAAAGGTGAGAAGAATGATATATATGATGGTTGACTTCTTATCAGAAGTAATAATAAAAGACAAGGAAATTACATCTTTAAGGTAACTAAACAAATCTTTTTTAAAAACCCTATCAACCAAGAATTTGATATCTAAAAACATCTCAAGACATGAAGACAAAATAACAACAATTTTTTAAAGAGTTGAGAGAATTAGCTTGCAACAACCCCTGAATTTCAAAAAATGCTAAAAATGATCTTTAGTCTGAGGAAAATGTCAACATATGGAAACTGATCTACAGGATGAAAGAAAGAGTGCTAGAAAAGGTAAATATGTGGATAAACATGACTTTACACTTTTTACATCTTTCATTTTTAAACTTGAGTTTAAAAGCAACATTCTGAGATTAAGATGGCAGAGGAGTGAATGGGAGTCACGCTGACCTCCTCCCGAGACCAAACTGGAATTGCGACTTAATAGTGGAGTAATCACTTGGAAAACAATGAAAGGATAGCGGGAGAGGACCCTTGGAGCCGCGGACAGTGGATTCGACTCTCACACATCCCAACGGGTGAGAAGTGCGGTGGAGGCTCCAGAGGGTGGGTTGGGTGCCCGCGGACACTAGCACCAGAGGGACATTGAAACGGCCAGTTAGCTTCCCTCGAGAAGAACAGGGTCTGAATCATAAACAGGGACCCCTAAGCTACAGCAGCTAAAACCAAGAAAATACAGACAAAACGCAACCCCAAAAAGCTTAGGGGCACTCTCTGCCAGAGACAGGTGGCTGGGGATGCAAAGAGACATTTAAAGGCCCCCAACGCAAAAATTGCAGTGGCAGCCACCCTCCTTGATCTCTGGGTACAGGCGGCAGCAAGGTGGGCTGGTGCCTGGGAAAAGACTGGTGAGGAAAACTTTGTGAAGAGAACTGACAGGGCGGCCAGTGGAGCCCGAGTGATAACGCACCTCCCACTCTGCAGCTACCATCTCGCTCAGGCATAAGGGAATCAATTAACCTGCCTTTTGTGTGCTCCACACACAGCTTGTAGGCCTGTGAGCTGTGGGGCTGAGTGCAGACTGGCTGGGAGAGCCTTGAGGAGAGACTGGAGATGGAAGCGTTGGGGAAAGAACGAGAGGACGAACCGGGGAGTCCTGACTCCCTCCCCATTCCATACTCTCCATTGTGGGCTGGAAAGGCGCCCCCAAAGAGGCAGAAGCGGGTGCGCAGGAACCAGACTGTCCACAATTGAAACGCAGGCCGCACAGGGGCTGGATCCTTGGCCGAACGGGTCACAGAACTGCCCAGAGACCCCTGAGGAGAGACTAGAAACGGAGGTGTTGAGGAAAGAACGGGAGGAGGAACTGAGGAGTCCCGACTCCTCCTTGCCGTAGTCTCCATTGTGCGGGAAGAGGACACACCCCCAAAGAGCCAAAAGACAAAAAGCACACACAGACACCCCAAAACACACAGTGCAGGCGCGCACGCTTGCGCCGAGTGACCGGCCAGGGTTGGCGAGCATGTGTGTGACCCTCGCAGGCTGGTGAACGCTTGTACCGGCCAGAAAGGCCTCCCACAGATTGGCACCGATATGGCCTGTGAGGGAGTGCACAGAGCCGCAAGGGCAGGCGTAAATTGACCTGCCGGGCCCACGATTGCAGAGCGGCTCACAAAATTAGTAGATCCCCAGCCAAAGGGGTCACAGAGCTGCCCAGAGTCTATGGAGGAGAGACCGGCAACAGGATTGTAAGGAGAGTCCTGGAGCTGACTTCCTCCCATATCCGTAGTCCCCATTTGGCGAGGGCAAGCAACGCACCCAAAGAGCCAAAGAGGGGAAAACACACAATAGAAGACTCTAAACTGACCAGTGCTGGGGAGCTCGCCGGCCAGGGGGGACAGATGAGTACACGAGGTCGCGAATAAGCCCTCTGGTCTGGGGCAAGCACGCCTGAGTCCAGGCAGGCGGGGGATCCTGCCGAGCTGGGGAGCGCACTCAAAGAGCCGGCATGAGAGTGCAGAGCAATCCCAAAAAATAGTCCAGCCCTGACGGAAGGGGTCACAGAGCTGCCCCAAGCAGGAGTCAGACACAAACAGTAGACTCCTGGAAGGCTCAAACAAACAACCCAATGTCATATAGGGTCAACAACTGACATCATCAGAGGTAGATCCAGAAAGAAAAGTAAAGGGATAAATAAATAAATAAATAAATAAATAAATAAATAAATAAATAAATAAATAAATAAAAAGGCCCACCTACTACCATAGAAATTTAATCTACAAAGTCAGGAAATCTAGACAGCCCAATTGAAGCAGAAGCAAAAATAATTAAAAAAATAAGTAAATTACTTAACAGGTGCTCACAAAAATGGGGAGAAAAAGAAGTTCACCCCAAATGAGTGGAAAAGGAGACTCCCCACAGAGAGAGCTAAATGAAATAGAGGCAAGGAAACTATCAGATATTGAATTCAAAATAATGGTTCTGAGGAAGCTCAATAAGCTCAGCCAGCTCAAAGATAACTATGAGAAACTGCAGATAAATTATCAGGATCTTACAACAAACTATACCAACCCAGAAAAGGACATAGAAACTTTTGAGAAGACACAAGAGGATATGAAGAATACCATTTCTGAATTAAAGAACACAGTAGAAGAAATCCAAAGTAGGCTGGATGAAGCCAAGGATCGACACAGTGAGATGGAGGATAAGGTAGAAAAAAGCTTCCAGAAAGAGCAAGAAATGGAAAAAAGACTCAAAAAGAATGAAGAGGCATTAGGGAAATGCAGGACAACGTGGAACGCAATAATATCCATATAATAGGGATACCAGAAGGAGAAGAAGAGGAGCAAGGGATAGAGAACCTGTCTGAAAAAGTAATGATGGAAAACTTCCCTAATTTGAGGAGAGAAAGGCTCTCATGGATCCAGGAGGCACAGAGGACCCCACTCAAGAGGGACTCAAAGAGGTCCACTCCAAGATACATCATCATTAAAATGGCAAAGGTCAAAGACAAAGAGAGAATCCACAAGGCAGCAAGGGAGAAGGAGAAAGTAACATACGAGGGGACCCCGATATGCCTAGGAGCTGACTTCTCAACAGAAACACTACAAGCCAGAAGGGAATGGCAACAAATATTCCAAGCCATAAAAAGCAAGGGCCTACAGCCACGGCTGCTCTACCCAGCAAGGCTCTCCATTAAAATAGAAGGGGAAATACGGAGTTCCCCAGACAAGAGAAGGCTAAAAGAATACATCTCTACCAAACCAGCACTCCAAGATATGCTAAGGGGACTGGTTTAAGCAGATGAAGGAAAAGAATGAGAGAGAGAGGAACACAGGTAGAAAGAGAAAAGATGAGTAAGTTTCTATCAGTAATATCTCTCAATGTGAATGGACTAAATGCCCCAATCAAAAGACACAGGGTAGCTGAATTGATAAGAAAACATGACCCACACATATGTTGCCTACAAGGGACCCACCTCAGAGAAAGAGACCTATACAGAATGAAAGTAAAGGGATGGAAAAAAATATTCCAAGCAAATGGGCATGAGAAAAAGGCCGGGGTTGCCATACTTGTATCAGACAAAGTAGATTTCAAAACAAAGGCCATAAAAAGAGACCCAGAGGGGCACTTTATAATACTTAAAGGAAGAATCTATCAAGAAGACATCAACATTGTAAACTTATAGGCTCCCAATATAGGAGCCCCCAAGTTTATAAGGAAATTGTTGGATGACTTCAAAAAAGATATAGACAGCAACACACTGATAATAGGGGATTTCAACACCCCACTGTCAAAAATGGGCAGATCTTCCAAACAAAACATTAATAAACATATTGTGGGGATTAATGATACACTGTATCAAAGAGACTTAACTGACATATATAGAACCTTAAATCCCAAAGAAGAAAAATACACATTGTTTTCAAATGCTCATGGCAGTTTTTCAAAGATAGACCACATGATAGGACACAAAGCAAACCTCAGCAAATTCAGGAAAATTGAAATAATACCAAATATTTTCTCGGACCACAAGGGCTTGAAACTGGAAATCAACCTCAAAGAGAAACTTCAAAAACTTGCAAACTCATGGAGACTGAACAGTAGACTATTACACAATGAATGGGTCAATAATGAGATAAGAGAAGAAATCGAAAAATTTCTCAAAACAAATGGAAATGAACATACAACAGTTCAAAACATATGGGACACAGCAAAGGCAGTCCTGAGAGGGAAGTTCATAGCAATACAGGCTTACCTAAAAAAGATAGAAACATTTCAAATAAAAGACCTAAAACTACAACTTCAAGAACTGGAGAAACAACAACAAATAAATCACAGAGCAAGTAGAAGGAAGGAAATAGTCACGAGTAGAGCAGAACTGAATGACATAGAGACAAAAAGAACAATTCAGAGAATCAACCAATCCAGAAGCTGGTTCTTTGAAAAGATAAATAAAATTGACAAGGCTTTAAGCAGACTCATCAAGAAAAAAAGGGAGAGGACCCAAATTAATAATATCAAAAATGAAAGAGGAGAAATAACAACTGATATTACAGAAATACAAAGGATCGTCAGAATCTACTATGAACAATTATATGCCAAGAAATTTGAAAACCTTGATGAAATGGACAAATTTTTAGAAAAGTATAATCTTCCAACACTGAAGGAGGAAGAAACAGAAAGCTTGAACAGACTGATAACAGCTGGGGAAACTGAAGCAGAAATCAAGAAACTCCCGGCACACAAAAGCCCAGGGTCGGACGACTTCACAGGAGATTTTACAGAACATTTAAGGAAGAGCTAACCCCTGTCCTTCTCAGACTATTCCAAAAAATCCAAGAGGAGGGAAGACTCCCAGACTCTTTCTATTAGGCCAGCATCTCGCTGATCCCAAAACCAGATAAAGACCCTACAATGAAAGAAAACTACAGGCCAATTTCGCTGATGAACATAGATGCTAAAATCCTCAACAAAATATTGGCAAACCGCATCCAGCAATACATTAAAGATTATCCACCACGATCAAGTGGGATTCATCCCAGGTATGCAGGGTTGGTTCAATATACGCTAATCAGTAAACGTGATACATCACATAAATAAAAGCAAAGACAAAAACCACATGATCATCTTGATACACGCAGAAAAAGCATTCGATAAGGTACAGCACCCATTTATGATCATAACACTCACCCAAATGGGAATAAGTGGGGCATTCCTCAACATAATAAAGGCCATAAATGAAAAACCTACAGCAAACATCATACTCAAAGGGCAAAAACTGAAAGCTTTCCCACTAAGATCAGAAATATGACAAGGATGTTCGCTTTCACCCCTTCTTTTCAACATCGTATTGGAAGTCCTAGCCACATCGGACAGACAAGAGAAAGAAATAAAAGGCACCCAAATAGGAAAGGAGGAAGTAAAACTATCATTGTTTGCAGATGACATGATAGTGTACAAAGAGAACCCTGTAGACTCTACCCAAAAACTACTCAACCTAATAAGTGAATTTTGCAAAACAGCAGGATACAAAATCAGTATTCAGAAATCAAAGGCATTTTTGTACACCAGCAATGGAATAGAAGAAGAAGAAATCAGAAAAAAAATACCACTCGCTATAGCAAGAAGAAAAATAAAGTACCTAGGACTAAATTTAACCAAGGATGTAAAAGACCTGTATGCATAAAACTATACAACATTGAAGAAAGAAATTAAGGAAGACACAAATAAATGAAAGCATATATCCTGCTCATGGATTGGAAGAATGAATATCATCAAAATGTCCACACTACCCAAAGCAATTTATAGATTCAATGCAATCCCAATTAAGATACCAATGACATATTTCACAGAAATAGAACACACATTTCAAAAATTAATATGGAACCATAAACGACCCCGAATAGTCACAGCAATTTTGAGAAAGAAACACAAAGTAGGAGGGATCACAATACTGGACGTCAAACTCTAGTACAAACCCACTATACTCAAAACAATCTGGTACTGGCACAAGAACAGACCCATAGACCAGTGGAAGAGAATAGAAAGCCCATAAAGAAGCCCAGGTCTCTATGGGCATCTAATATTTGACAAAGGGGGCAGAAGCATAAAATGAAGCAATAATAGCCTCTTCAACAAATGGTGTTGGGAGAGCTGGATGGCTACATGCAAAAAATTGAAATTGGATCATCAGCTGACACCATACCCAAGAATAAAGTCAAGATGGATAAAAGACTTAAATAGAAGTCGCAACACCATCAAAGTCCTAGAGGAGAACATTGGCAGGAAACTCTCAGATATCCCATGCAGCAATTTTTTCACCGATATGTCTCCTAAAGCAAGGGACATAAAGGAAAGAATAAACAAGTGGGACCTCATCAAAATAAGAAGCTTCTGCACGGCTAAAGAAAACATCAGCAAAATGAAAAGGGAGCCAACCATATGGGAAAAAATATTTGCTAATGATACATCAGATAGAAGTTTGATCTCCAAGATATATAAAGAACTCACTCGACTCTACTCCAAGAAGACAAATGATCCAATCCAAAAATGGGCAAAGGACCTGGGCAGACGCTTTTCCAAGGAGGAGATACAGAGGGCCCAGAGGCATTTGAAAGGATGCTCAGCATCACTAGCCATCAGAGAAATGCAGATCAAAACCACCATGAGATACCACCTCACACCGGTCAGAATGGCCATCCTAAACAGATCCACAAACAACAGGTGCTGGCGAGGCTGTGGAGAAAAGGGAACCCTAGTCCACTGTTGGTGGGAATGCAGACTGGTGCAGCCACTGTGGAGTTTCCTCAAAAAGCTGAAAATGGAACTGCTTTTTGATCCAGTGATTCCCCTGCTGGGACTATACCCTAAGAATCCCAAAACGCCAATTCAAAAGTACCTATGCACCCCAATGTTCATAGCAGCACAATTTACAATAGCCAAGTGTTGGAAGCAACCTAAATGCCCATCAGTAGATGATGGGATCAAAAAGTAATGGTACATATACACAATGGAATACTATGCAGCAGAAAGAAAAAAAGAACTACTAAACTTCGTGATAGCATGGATGGAACTGGAGAGCATTATGCTAAGCGAAATAAGCCAGGGGGAGAAAGACAAATACCATATGATCTCACCTATAAGTGGAACCTAACCAACAATACAAAGATGCAAGGAAAATAAGACCAGCAACACTGAAAGGAAAAGAAATCAACAGAGACAAGAGGGAAGGAGGGAGGTGGGGCGGGGAAATGGAAGGGTATGGGAAAGTCAAGGAACATATAGCAAGGACTCATGGACAAAACCAAAGGGGAAGAGCTGAGGGAGGGAAGGAGAGAGGGAGCAAGGGAAAGTGGTGGGGGGTAGGCAGAGAGAAATGTATTTGAAAAAATAAGTTAAAATAAATTAAAAAAGTAACATTCTAATGATGTCCTCTGTGATTTATAACAGTGTGTGTGTGTGTGTGTGTGTAAACTTAAGACAGGGGTAATAGAAATATAAGTTTGTAACCTTACATTGTTCAGGAAGTGGTTTGTTAATAACTCTAAGTATACTTATAAATTAATGCTGTATCCTTGTAATCCTCAAAGAAATTATTTAAAATGTTACAAAGAGGTATGGTAAAACCTATTGTGAATTAAAATTGAATAATAATAAGAAATTGATAAACCCCTAAATAAAGGAAGGAATAAAATGGGCAAAAATTTTAGGTGTGGTAAATTAAAAATAAATAGCACAGTAAAGCTGGGGTTTCTATATTAAAAACAGACACAATTGACTTCAAGACAAAAGAATGGCAAGTTCATTGAAGACAACAATCAACTGAGAATAAAAACATTTTCAAGATACTGTGTTAGAACAACTATATATTAATATGGAAAAAACCCTACCACAAAGCCCTTTTCTTCTCTTGTCTCATTCAAAGTCAGGAGGCTTTTGCAGCACCAGATATATGAGCCAACACTGTATATCCTGTGGTGGAATATATGGCTTCCATGACCTCAAGAGGACTACCAGGCATCGGGCTTCCTACCCTATAGTAGGATGTACAGGATGTAATAATTTATGTTTTACTTGGAAGGGGACATCCTAACTCATCCCTGATGACTTGCATCCCTAAAAATGTATAAATATGAAAAGCCACCGTATCTTATTGAATTTGACTTCCATGATGTTGATGGGCACGGGCCTTATTAAGGCCTCTTGTGTATCTGCGTCATTAAAGTAATGGATCTAGGTGATGTTCTTTGGGATGAGAGGGGACAGAGAGTTAACAGCCATGAGACAAACTATGATATATATTGTTGTCTGTTCTTCCAGAATATGAATGATGATTTTTTTTTGTTTTCATTTTTCTGATTGTGACAGGTGAGAGAAAATTCTCCAAATTATTAGCTGTACACTATATTTGAGAACTTAACTGAAGATATCATATCTGGCATGGCTATGACATTTAAAACTAACCCTCCAGGAACTATTCAGTTTCTGTAGGGCCCTGACAAGCCAATTAAATGGAGATATGAAAGTGAATACAACCTCTTACTTTAGACCCTTAAGAGTAGCAGTTATCCTACCACCAGTTCACCACCAAGATATTATTTTTTATTTCCTCTCAAGGAGAAGAGAAAATAGTTTTAGATTCTTCATAGGGCCTTCTCTATTATCATATTTTTTTTTACCAAGATCCTATGTGAAGATTGAGCCAATTGTTATATGTGCCAAACCCCAATAAACATCCAAGGACAGGGGAAATAGCCACTGAGGGTTCACTCAATGCAGGGGACACACTGTGAGCTGGACCTTGTTCAGTGCTTGAATTGATACCTGCTCTGCCTTCTTTAGCATGGGGGCCATAATGACTTTTCCTTAATGACAATACCAGCTCTCATTCTGTGTCTAAAAAGTCCTAAAATCATCTAGATACTTTTTCCAGTGCAAGGATAACTGAAAGACTGGAAAATCTTTCATATATATATGACTATTGCCATGGCATATCAGGATTCTTCCTTTTCAGAAAATGATCATCTTTCCTGTTAACAGATTTTGAGTCTGAAAACTGACTGAGATCCAGAAAGTGAGTTTATGACATGACTTTTTGGGGGGCCATCAGCTTAATCTTAACATGTAAACTTGATTGTTTCTCATCATACAGCACGAAATGTATCCTTCTTGTCTGTCCATCGATTTTTCCCAAGAAGCACGATGTCCTATTAGCCATCTCCACAATTCCTTGTAGATGAGGCAACCTTAGTTGTGACTCCAGTTTTGCTTTTTAATTGAATTTATTGGGATGACATTTGTTCACAAAACCATACAGGTTTCTAGTGTACAACTCAACAAACATCATTTGCACACTTCATCATTTCCTTATCACCCAAAGAAGTCTCTTTCTATGCACCTTTTCCCCTCTTTTGTCCAACTTCACCTACTTTCCCTCCTTCTGGCTAACACCACCCTGCTGTCTGTGTCTACGTGATATATATGAGGTCTGTCCAGAAAAAGTCAAACTGTTTTTAATATAACAAGAATGGTTTATGCAGCATCACGTACCCTGGCAGTCAAGGAGAGTGGACTGGAATACCCATACGTGAACAAGGACAACTTTGTTGTACTAGTCAGTGAGGGTGGTAGATGCCATTGAGTGAGCATGTGTACTGTGTGGCCATCACTTTCAAAATGACTGAGTGAGGAGAGTAACAAATCTGCAGCAGATTTTGCATTAAGCTTAAACATTGCTCCACAGAAACTATTCAAATGATTCTGTGGGCAGCTATGGGCAACTGATGATTAGCAGCTTCATCATGACAATGTGCCTGTTTGTGCATCATATCTCATGCAGTTTTTTGGTAAAACATCAGATCACCCAGGTTACTCAACCCCGCTACCGCACAGATTTTGAGCCCTGCAACATCTGGCTTTTCCCAAAACTAAAATCACCTTTGAAAGGGAGGAGATATCTGACCTTTGATGGATTTAGGAAAATAAGATGGGACAGCTGATGGCTATTGGGAGAACTGTATGAGGTCCCAAGGTGCCTACTTTGAAAGGGACTGAAGTGTCATTGTCCCACGTAAAATGTTTCTTGTACCTTGCATCTTCTTCAATAAATGTCTCTATTTTCCTTCTTGTATGGCTGGATACTTTCTGGACATAGTATTATTTATATACACACATACATGTACACACACACTTTTTGGCTTAATCCCTCACATTGTTTCATCACCTCCCAAACCTCCTTCCATCTGGCAGCTGTCAGTATATTCCATGTATCCATGCCTCTGTTTCTATTTTGTTTGTCAGTTTATTTTTGTTCATTAGATTCCACATATAAATGAAATTATATGATATTTGTCTTTCTCTGACTGGCTTATTTCACTTAATGTAATAATCCCCAGGTCCATCCATGCTGTTACAAAAAGCAAGATATCTTTTTTTTTCTCCCCCTACAACTGAGTAGTATTCCATTATGTAAATGCACCACAACTTTTTTATCTATTCCTCTACTGATGGTCACTTGAGCGGTTTTTATATTGTATATAATGTTGCAATGAACATTCAGGTACAGATGTTCTTTTGAATTCGTATTTCAGATTTCTTCAGATAAATTCCCAGAAGTGGGATTGCTGGGTCATAAGGCAGTTCTATTTTTAATTTTTCGAGGAAATTCCATACTGCTTTCTATAGCAGCTGCTCCAGTCTGCATCCCTAGCAACAGTGCACTAGGGTTCCCTGTTCTCCAAATCATTGTCAGCACTTGTTGTTTATTGAATTATTGATGACAGCCATTCTGATAGGTGTGAGGTAATATCTCATTGTGGTTTTAATTTGCATTTCTCTGATGATTAGTGACATTGAGGATCTTTTCATATGTCCATTGGTCATCTCTGTGTCCTCTTTGTAGAAGTGTCTATTCAGGTTCTTTACCCATTTTAAATTAGGTAGTTTGTCGTCTTGGTGTTGAGTAGTATGAGTTCTTTATATATTTTGGAAATTAAACCCTTATAGATGTATTATTGGTGACTATGTTCTCCCATTCAGTGGATTCCCTTTTCATTTTGTTGGTGGTTTCTTCTGTTGTGCCAAAGATTTTTAGTTTGATGTAGTCCTTTTTTTTTCCCTTTGTTTCCCTTGTCTGACGAGAGATACTGGCAAAAATATTGCTATAAGAAATGTCTGAAATTTAACTGACTATATTTTCTTCTAGAATTTTTATGGTTTTGTGACTTACATTTAAGTCTTTTTGACATCAGTCTTGATGGTCACTTAGTATTTGTGAACCCCTGGCTTCTGATGATTAAGCATTATAACCTGGACTCTGTGGTTTTAAGATTCCTTTTGCTGTGAGAGAGTCATGAGCTATAATAGCTTCTTTAATCATCAACCTTGTCCCAGAGAGGAAAGCTCTTATGGCACATCTTAGTGACCCTTGTGACCCTTTCACCAGTACACTATTATGTCCTTGGTAAAAAGACATTGTTGGGGGCATAATCATCTGGTGGACCTTCCAGCCATACATCTTATCTGCATTCCACCATCATCTACTGTGGGAATTTCAACTTTGTTCAGTGTAGACCTATTCTTTTCATGAGTTTAGGAAACACCTTGTGTGAGTTAGCACTATCTCCTGGATTATTATGTTTTATGAAAGTAACTCATAAGTCAATAGACTCTCCCTATCCAAATTTATGTTCCAGGCTCCTTAAGTAGGCATCCTCAGAAACTGACACCTCCAGATCCTCCAAGTAATGCTGTCTGGGTCCTTTAGGGTATAGTCCTTTGCTCCCTAAGCAACTTCAAATTGCTTGAGATTTTCCTAACCCTAAGTGGGCACATGCTGCAGCTGAGCCTGAGTTTAGGCTTAGCAGATGGGGGTGGAGAGTTTTGTGAAGGGCCCTAAGTAGGGGAGGGCATATAATTCTTCTGTCTTCCAGCAAGGGTTGCAAGAGATGGTTCTGCAGTGTCAGAAGTTTCAGAAAAATCTAAGGAGTCAATATCTCCATGTAATCCATGCAGATACCTTCTCATGTGTCAGAGTTCCAGAAACCTGACTGACTTGGAATAATATATTTGCTTTAGTTTGAAAAGTAGGTTTTTGGTGTTTGCCTGCCAGCTACACAATTTCTTGGTATATAACCAAAAAAGCCCTTTGATTTTCACATGTGGCTTTTAATTGGCTTGAGCTATTTGTTATCCTTACGCTGAACATCAGTGCTACTAAACAATAGTTACTAGATTCTTTCATCTATATAACTATTTCTCCAAACATCCCAAAGTCTGATACAATGAACCTTCTTATCCATCCCCTTCCAAGTTAGTGCATTCCCTTCTACCCTCTCAGTTCACCACCAGTGAATATTTAACAACTGAACAGCTGCCTTGTGCCACAGGCTATTTGTACTTCACCTACTATTAGTGATTATGTATTAACAGCAAGGTTGTAAGTAATTTTATCTTATTACCTGTTTTTTTTACTATTCCCAGGACCAGCTGTGGTAGGTTAATTTCCTTAGAAACATATGCTAAAATAAACTTTGGATATGAAATATGCTTTAGATATCAAGATATATAAAGGGAAGGAAAAAGAAGCAGAATTGGGGAGAAGAATCAGTAAAGCTCAAATTTAAGCCAAACAAAGCCTCAGCCAATTTAGTTAAGGACTGTGGAATGTGTATTAAACACTAGAGTGTCCCTAGTCAGTCTGAAAGACCTGTTCTTTTTTCTTTTGCCTCATTCAGTCAATGAATGTGAGCTGCACTGTAGAGAGAATTAATCAAGGTTCTCCAGAGAAACAGAACAAATTGTGTGTGTGTGTGTCTGTGTGCCTGTATGTGTAGAAAGAGAGAGAGAGACAGAGATAGAGACAGAGAGACTGGGGAGGGGGAGGTCTGTATTAAGGAATTAGTGCATGATTCAAACTGGGCAATGAAGGAAATGAAGGCATGAAACTTTTGACAGGGATGAATGAAACAGGGAAAGAGATAGCTGTGAGTTCTAAATATGGTTAGTGGGAGAAAGTGAGGAAGCTGAAAGTTAACTGTTTGTGGTGACAATCTGGATGATAACAAGTAGGATTTTGTGAGGAAACAGTCAAAATGAGCCAGCGAATGGCCTTAAGAATGGGTATTTAAAGTAGACATTGAGGAAATAGAAGCTTTTATGTGGCTGTTTGGATAATCTCAGGCCATTTGAAGAGATCTAAAATGGTAGGAGGATTTGGAGTAGAAAAAACTATCATGAACAAGGTGACCCATTTTTAAAGCATAGGATATATGATCCAAGGAGTTTAGCAAACTTTTGATAAAGTGGAGTAGAAAGATGCATGAGTTTCTAAGTAGGAAACCTTAATTGTGAGGGCAAAATGGAATGTCTTGAATGTAACAGTGCTCAGGGAAGAATATTAATGTTGGAAACTAAATGCAGTAGGGAAAAATGAGTAACTTCCATCTTTGAAGGTTTCTGAGGAAAGAGAAGAAGTATTAATCACAAAGGGGATAGTTATTTTTAAAGCTAGGCAATGGGGGCGTTTGATGGTATCATTGAAAGGATCAGAAAGGAAGAGAAAATTGGATTTTAGTATCAGGATGAGAGCACTAGGGAAGACTAGAAGTAGCTCAGACAGTCTCTCTGGGGCTCCATCTTGAGTGGTGACCAAATATAATAGGGATGTGTGAGACATGGTAGATGCAATTGTCATTATGGGTCCATCATGACAAACCCTGTGGGGTAAAGGGTTGCTGTTGGAGCACAGAGGTTCAATGGCTTAATAAGTGGTTTCTTCCCACAACATTCTAGGCTCTGTGAAACTGAAGCAGAGCTGTCCTCTGCTGTATTATTGACAGGATTCGGAAGAAGTGGGCAAAACTTGGTGATGATGTCAGTACATTTTTGAAGACTGTTTGTGGACTTCAGTGTCAGGCATAGTAGACCCATCTATTTACCAAACCAATCACAAAACACATGTACATAGAGACAATGCTAATGTTATTGCATTGTGCCACAATCTACTTATTTTAGATCTAGAGAACATTTATTCTATCTAATACCCCTGATTTATATTTTATGTCTCTAGGTAGAAATAATTTGTCATTCATGGTAAGTTTGTAACTCAAAATTTAGAATCTTCTTTTAGCACTTTCATGACTTATTATCATTACTTCTTTAGAACATCTCAGGAATAGGCAGTTTATTGTATGAATATCACAACACTGACCTGTTGGAGGTTATTATTTTTCATGATTCAGTCAGCATCCATCTATTTTTCTCTCATGCTCTTCTATGAATGTTTTTCTTCATATTGCTCTCCTCACTTCTTTTCTCTCCTTTCTTCTCCTTTCCTCGCTTCATTCCTTCATCATTTTTATCTTTTTAAAAATTTTCTTATACTTTTGTTTCCTTTGCTTTTCTTTATCATCTTTCTCTTTTATTCTTTTTTGTTTTGTGTTTAGTTCCTATCTTTTGGGTGAAAGTGTTAAGTGCCTCATGTTTTGGAGTTTATATGTCCTTTATGGGAAGATTCAAAAACTCATAAAATAATATGGAAAAGGGGAACTATTTACTAAATTGATGAGGACAATACAGAAAGGTAAAATCAGAGACAAAGGAAAAAGTGAGAGAAAGAATTATAGAGAGAGAAAAAAGGGAAGCAGCCAAGAAAAATCATTGAGAATAAAAAGTTTACACTTAATTTTTATGAATACATATTGTGTGTCTCCTAAGAAACAGAAAATATTGTATGAATTGGGGAGAACTTAATGGTCACTAAAATAGAAAGTTTGCCTTAAAGTAACTTATAGTATAATTGGTATTCATATATTTATTTAATCATATTCCTCTGTCCCTTTAGTATATGGTATTATGAATATTATTTTTCTAATTATCTGATTTACCATAGTTTATACCTTGAACTCTTTTCTTTATAATTAAGTGTCCTAAGGATTATTCTGTTTGGCAAAGTCACAATAGCATACCAGAGGAAAAATTATTCTGTCATTAGTTGAAGTAGCAGTGATGAGAGAAAATGTTACCCCTAGGACTTAAAAAATAAAGTTAAAGGGCAGTGGAGAATGCACTTACTATATAAAATATACCAGGAGGAATAAGTGTTTTGAACCTGACAATAGTGGAAGTGATTGGCAGTCAGTTTATTAAAAGTGGAATCAAGCCTTGGCCAGGTACTCAGTTGGTTGGAGTGTCATCCCAATAGGCCAAAATATTGGGTTCGCTCTCCAGTCAGGGTACATACAAGAATCCACCAACGAATGTATAAATAAGTGCAACAAGTTGATGTCTCTCTTTCTCTCAAATCAATAAGTTAAAATTAAAAAAAAAATTGAATCATAGTTAGATAGATCAATAATGAATATCTATATCCAAGAAAGTAAACAGCTAATTGCTGTTATGATTTTAATTTTTTTGAATATTGTTTTCTGTATATTATATTTTAAATAATCATATTTATATATTAATTTGAGAGTAGATTTTAGCTTGAAATATGTTCTTATATATCACATAATTATTTGATATACATGACATTTTCATTATAATATAATCATAGAAACAAAATAATTTGATATTTGAAGGAGTCAAATTGGGTAAAAATGTTTTGTCTACAATTCCCTAGAAATTCCACTTACTAATTTCTGAATAGCACTTACTTGAATTATAAATTTTATTTGAGCCTATAGACTATTTCATTTAAAATAATTAAATATATTTTCAATGTTATGTCTATGTTTTTTCTCAGATATGAAATATGACATTTTTAGCCCTTTAGCTAAAATGTTTAGAATCTTCTATGACTCCTCTTATTGATTGACCTTTCATCTCAAATTATTCGGATTCTATCTCCTAAATGTCTTTCAAATTTACCTCAGTTGAAATTGCAAAGATCATTTTCCTTGGTCTATGTACAAAGTCTACAACCTTAGTAATACTCTCAATGTTTTAGTATCTTATGTTTTTCTAGCTTGTCACATCTACTTTAACCCCATGGTGAGCAAGTAACCACCCAATGTCTTGTCCATTATAAACATTTGCCATTTGATGGACCTGTCCTTTCAAATTTTGGTACCAATGTCCATGCTTGTGCCTTTCTCTGTAATATCCATTCCCCATGGTTTTGACTGTCAAAATAACAATTAAAAAAATTTTAAAGTCTTATTAAAAATCTTTTCAAGATAACAACCAATTCCTGCACACACCTCTGCACACTGTGATTAGGCCATATGCTATCAAATAATAAAGGATAGAACAGGATAGATTAAGCCTGGGGAAAACAGCAAGGTAGGGAGAATGTCAGTTTGGAAAAGAAAAGGAAATAGAGGAACTGTGTAGAAGAAATGTTGGCTTGCTAAAAAAGTATAGTTCCCTGAAAGTAACATATTTTGTCTATCTGGAAATAGTAAATTGAACTATTGAACTCAAGGTCTACATCACTTGTTAAATTGAAATTTTTACTGAGATCACTGAAAATTCATATGTAGTTGTAAGAAATAATGTGTGAGGATACAGTGTAGCTTTTACTCAGTTTCACCCAAAACAGCTTGTACAATTTTGTGACAGGGTATTGACATCGATAGAAACTGCTAATTTTATTTGCATTTGCCCAGTTTAACTTGTACTCATTTGTACATGTATATGTGTATTTAGTTATATACAGTTTTATAACCTGGGTAGATTTCTGTAGCTACTACAGTCAAGCTACGGAATAGCTTTATAACCCTGAAGATCCTTTGTGTTTCCCTCTATGACCCAAGCAACAGCCCTTCAAACCCACCCGTCTCTACACACTAGGAATTACTAATCTGTTCTCCATTTCTAAAATTTTGTAATTACAAAATGTTAATTAAATGGAATTACAAAATATAAGAAATTTTGGAATTGTTTTCACTTAGTATTATTCACTCAGCATTATTTTCTGGCTATTTATCCAACTTGAATGTATCAATAATTTGTTTCTTTTTATTACTAAGTAATATCCTATAGTATGCATTTAACATAGTTTTACCATTTATCTCTGAAGAACATTGGAACAGTTTTTGTTTTGTATTATTATAAATTATATTATTATGAGCAGTGATGTACATGTTTTTGAGTCAACATGTTTTTATTTCACTGAGAAAAATGCCCGAGTGCAATAACTGGGTTATATGGAATTTGTATTTTAATTACACCTACACACACACACATACACACACACATAAAATTTTCTGCAAAAATATTTTCTGTTGTATATTCTACATTCCCAAAAGCAATACATGGATTATCTGGTTTCTTTGCACTCTCATCAGAAGTTGACATTGATACTATTTTTATTTATTGTACCCATTTTGATAGATATATAATGATATCTAATTGTGGTTTGAATTTGCATTCCCCTAATGGCTAGTATGTTCAACCTTTGTTCATGTGTTTGTTTCTCATCTGTATATCCTCTTCATTGAAATGTCAGTTCATATCTTTTTCCCAACTTTTAATTGGACTATGAAGTTTCTTTTAGTTTTGAGAGTTCTTTTTATATTCTTGATACCTCTCCTTTGTCAGGTATGTTTGCAAATATTTTTTCCAGTATTTGGGTTCACATTTCATACGCTTAGCAGGATCCATTACAAAGAAAACATTTTGTAATTCAAAGTTCAAATTTATTAACTTTTTCTTTTGTCTCTTATAATTTGAGATCAAAAGCTGTCTAGCCCTAGATCCCACATTTTATTGTTTTTACATTTTATGTTTAAATCTTTGTTTCATTTTTAATTAATTTTTGTATAAAGGTATAAATTTTTTAGGTTGAGGTTCTTTTTCTTTTGTTCATAGATGTCCAGTTGCTCCCATATCATTTGTTGAAATAATGTTTAATTGAATTAAATTGCTACATTGAATTGTATTTTCATGATCGTCAATAATCATGGAAATATTCGTGTGGGACTAAATTCCATTTGTTTTTCAGTTCTATTAGTCTGACTATTTCTTCTTCAATACCATACTGTTATAAATAGTATAGCCATATAGTAAAACCGAATGTCAGATACAGTGATTCCTCTCACTTTATGCATCTTTGCAAAAATTATCTTAATTCATCTTCCTGTGCTTTTATATATCATTTTTAGAATAAGCTTGTCATATTTATAAAAAAACATGTAACAGGAATTTCATTAAATCCATATATAAATTTGGGAAGAATTAATACTTTTGCTATGACGTGTATTCCAATCCATGACCACCGTTTATCTTCCAATTAGGTTAGATTTTCTTTAATTTAATCAGTGCTTTATAGTTTTTAGTAAATTTGTGCTTTATGTGTTTTGTTGAATGTATACTGAAGTATTTCCTTTCTCTGGAGTAATTGTAATTGTTACTTCTTTTTTACATATCAGTTTTTGCATTATTATCAATAGTACATAAAAATGAGAGTGATATTTGTGTTTCAAGCATATATCCTGAGACTTTACTACACCCAGTTTTAATTTCAGGAGTTTTTTTTCCTGCTTGTTAGTTTATTGTTTTTAGGTTCAGTTGTTGATAAATATGTATTTATTGACATTTTATTGTTCATTTTTTGCTCTTTTTCTTTTTCTTCTTAAAGAAGACCCTTTAGCATTTCATGTAATATTGGTTTGGTGGTGATGAATGACTTTTTATTTCTCCCTCTCTTTTTCTTTCTTTTCTTTCTTTCTTTCTTTCTCTCTTTCTTTCTTTCTCTCTCTCTTTCTTTCTTTCTCTCTTTCTCTCTCTCTCTCTCTCTCTCTCTCTCTCTTTCTTTCTTTCTTTCTTTTTGTAACCTCTTCATATATCCTTTGATTCTAAATGATAGCTTTTCTGGGTAAGGTAATCTTGGTTGTAGGTGCTTGCTTTTCATCACTTTGAATATTTCTTGCCATTTTCTTCAGGCCTGACATGTTACTAAATCAGCTGGGAGTTCTCTCATAGGAAACTAACTGCTTTTCTCTTGTTGCTTTAAAAATTCTATTTTAGTCTAACTTTTTGTGTTTTAATTATGATATGTCTTGGTATGGGCCTCTTTGGGTTTATCTTGTTTGGGACTCTTTGCATTTCTTGGACTTGTATGTCAATTTCATCCACCAGGCTTGGGAAGTTTTCTGTCACTATTTTTTCAAATAGGTTTTCCATTTATTGCTCTCCCTTCTTACCCTAATGATATAAGTATTAGTACACTTGAAGTTGTGCTTGAAACTCCTTACACCATCCTCATTTTTAAATTCTTTTTGCTATTTTGTTTGGGTGTTTTGTTGCTTTCTTATGTTACAAATCACTGATTTGATTCTCAGTTTCATTTACTCTAATAATGATTCCCTGTAAATTACTTTTCATTTCAGTTACTCTGCATTTCAGTGCATTCGTCATTTCTGATTGGTTTTTTTATGGTTTTCACGTCCTTTATTATGCTGTTGAAGTTTTTGCTAAGTTCATCTACTCTTCCCCTAAGCATCCTTATACCATGATTTGAACTCTGCATCTAGTCTATTGCTTAACTCCATTTTGTTTAGTTATTTTTCTGGAGTTTTGTTCTGATCTTTCATTTGGGAGATGTTTCTTTGGTCTTCTCATTTTGACAGCTTCCCTATGCTTGTTTCTATGCATGAGGTTGAGCTGCTATATCTTCAGGCTTGGTAGAATGGCCTTATGTAGTAGGTGTTCTGTAGGGTCCAGTAGCACATCTTTCCTGTTCATCTGAGCTGGGCACTCCCGGCATACCCCGCCATGTGTGCTGTGTAAATCTTCTTATTACAGTTGAATCTTGACTAATGATGGCGCATCAGTGAGACAGATTGACTCCCAGGCCCATTAGCTGCAAGAAATGGCTGTCACTGTTAGGGGTCCACCCCATGATGCAGGACTTATCTTCAGCAGGGCTCTGGAACTCACTGAATCTTCCCCTTGATTATGTTGTTTATGGACTCGGTTGAGTGTTGCTATGACATGATCTGAAGCTGTACTGGGTGTGCTGGCTCTGTGGCCTCCTGAAAACTGCAGGCCAAGGTCAGTTGCTACCTGTGTTCTGCCGAGGGCCACCAAACATGAGCTACAAACTGATCTGTAGATGGCTGCTAATTGTGTTGCACTTGGTGGTGCCCAAGAGAGACTGAGCTGTAAACCAAGGTTGGCTGCTGCTAGTGCTGGGCCTGGAGCCAATTAGCAGGAGGTACAGGACATTTTGAGACCAGATGATGCTTCTTTGAGAGAGTTTAGGAAAGTCTAAGTCAGAAGCCAAGAGAGGTCATTCATATGGAAAAGCCACTGGAAATGGCTTGGATGGATCGAAAAGTTGGGTGGTGCAGGGTCTCAGGTAATCACTAGGGCAGGGTGAACGGTGATAGCCAGTTCGATGGAAGGAGAATCAGATGTGTCTCCTACAAGCTCCATGTGGGAGCGCTCAGAAGAGAAGTAATAGCTTCTGCCACCACTTTTGTTTGGGAGTAAACTGCGCCTCCAGCTTTTGCCCTGATGCCAGACAATTCAGTTCCTCCCTGGATATTTTTGGTCCCAATGGAATTGCTGTCCCAGCACTGGAGCTCAGAGGGAGTAAGTCCAAGTAAATCCATGCATGGGTCCTTTAAGAGGAAGGAATACCTGAGACTCCAGGAGTCCTCTGTCTCATTCAGCCACAATCCTTGCTGGTTTGCACAGGCCCATCCCAGAGTCTTTGGGATTTCCCGTATTGATAATCATGCAATGCAAGTAGGAAAGTGTCATTCTTTTTCTCTAATTAATGTTTTCTTCTTCTCCTTCTCCTTCTTCTTCTTCACATTGGGTAGAATTTTGCAGTGGTTAGAATTTTCAGTACCATGTTTAATAATAGGTGCAAGTACACATTCTTGCAATTCATCTCTTCTCTAATTTGCAGAGTATTTTTTCTTAATCAGTTTTTCATGTTACCAGATGTTTTTCTCCATCAATTGAAATTATCATGTGATTTTTCTTCTTTATAGCCTGTTGATATTATAGTTTTGTTGATTGATTTTTGAATGATGACCGAGACATACTTACCTAGGAAATATTTATTTTTATATGGTGTGTAACTATATTTTATATTGTTGGATTTGTTTTTTTTTCCCTTGAGAAACTATGACACTAATTCTTTAGAGCTAATAAACTACATTTTTTTTTGATTAGTTGGTATTTTTTGGCAATTTTTTTTTTAATTTTGGTGTCAGGGTTATATTAGTCTCATGAGAGAGCTCAACATATCTCTCTTGTCTTCTATTTTCTGGAAGGGACTGTGCACAATTTTGTTATTTCTAATTAAATTGTTGGTTGAATTCTGCAGTAAAATGATCTGGGCCCAAAGATTTCTTTCTAAGGACATTTTTAAATTACAAATTCAAATACTTCAATGATTATAAGACTATTCAGATTATCTTATTTATTTTGATTTTGATTTTGATTTTCACTAGTTTCTGGTTACTGAAGAATTACTGCATCTAAAATAAATTGCCAAGATTATCAGTGTGAAGTTCATGGTATCCCCCTATTATATACTTACCGGCTACAAGGTGTTTAGTGACAGTCTTTGTTTCTTTTTTTAAGTATATTTATTGGTTATGATATTACAGTTTTTCCATTTTTTTTTCTCCCCTTTTACCCCTTCTGCCCTGCTCCCTTTCTCCCTCCAGCATTCCCTCCTTAGTTCATGTCCATGGATTATACATATAAGTTCTTTGGTTTTCCATTTCCTAAACTATTCTTAACCTCACCCTGTTGACTTTTTTCATACCAATTATGCTTCTTATTCCCTGTACCTTTTCTCCCAGTCTTCCCCTACCCCCTACCTGCTGATGACTCTCTGTGTGATCTCCATTTCTATGATTCTGTTCCTGTTCTAGTTGTTTGCTTAGTTTGTGTTTTTGTTTTATAGGTTCAGTTGTTGATAATTGTGAGTTTGTTGTCATTTTACTGCTCATAGTTTTGATCTTTTTCTTACATAAGTCCCTTTAATATTTCATATAATAAGGGCTTCATGATGATGAACTCCTTTAACTTTACCTTATCTGGGAAGCAGTTTATCTGTCTTTCCAATCTAAATGATAGCTTTGCTGGAGAGAGTAATCCTGTATGTAGGTCCTTGGTTTTCGTGACTTTGAATATGTTTTTCCAGTCCCTTCTTCCTTGTGAGGTTTCTTTTGAGAAATCAGCTGATAGTCTTATGAGAACTCATTTGTAGGTAACTGTCTCTTTTTCTCTTGCTGCTTTTAAGATTCTCTCCTTATCTTTAGTCTTGAGTAATTTAATTGTGATGTGTGTGTCTTGGTATGTTCCTCCTTGGGTCCAACTTCTTTGGGACTCTGGGCTTCCTGGACTTGCATGTCTATTTCCTTTGCCAGATTGGGGAAGTTTTCCTTCATTATTTTTTCAAATAAGTCTTCAGTTTCTTGTTCTTCCTCTTCTCCCTCTGGCACGCCTATGATTTGGATGTTGGAACTTTTAGAGTTGTCCCAGATGTCCCTAAGCCTCTCCTCATTTTTTTGGAATTCTTGTTTCTTCATTCTGTTCTGATTGAATGTTCATTTCTTCCTTATGTTCCAAATTGTTGATTTGAGTCCTGGTTTCCTTTCCTTCACTGTTGGTTCCCTGTATATTTTGCCTTATTTCACTTTGTATGGCCTTCATTTCTTCCTTTATTTTGCATCCATACTCAGTCATTTCTGTGAGCATCCTGATTACCAGTGTTTTGAACTCTGCATCTGATAGGTTGTCTATCTTCTTGTCGCTTAGTTCTTTTCCTGGAGTTTTGATCTGTCCTTTCATTTGGGCCATATTTCTTTGTCTCAGCATACCTGTTATTTGTAAGGGGCAGAGTCTTTTAGTTAGTTACCAGGGAGGGGCAACCCACTTTGATGGTCATGGTGCTATATTTGGAGGAGGAGTCAGAGAGGGAACAATGTCACTTGCTGAGCTCTTGCCCCACTTTCAGTCATTTCCCTTGTTACTCATAAGCAAATTGGGCCCTTCTGTTGCTGATTCCCAGGTAGGCAGGTGTACATTCTAGGATCCTACTGGTCCCTCTAATGAGACTGGGAGTTTCTCCTGCTGCCTCAACCCCCACAGGATTTTGTAGCTGGAGATTTTGTGGCTTTAGGTCCCTTTGCTGGAACACTGGGTTGTGTGGTCGGTCTTGATCCCCAGTTGTTCCTCCATGTTTATCTGCATGAGACTATAGGACTGTTAGGTCCAACAGCCACTGCCTCGGCCCCCTAGTCCTCCAGCTGCTGCCTTGCCATGCATCTTCTCCACCCTGGCTGCCCATTTCTGCCCCTCCTACCAGTCTGGATGAATGTTTCTTCTTTAACTTCTTGGTTGTTGGACTTCCATACAGTTTGATTTTCTGGCAGTTCTGGTTGTTTATTGTTTTTAAATTGGTTGTTGTCCCTCTTCTGGTTTGTGAGAAAGCAAAGCACGTCTACCTATGCCTCTGTCTTGGCCAGAAGCCCCCTTGTTTCATTCTCGATAGTATTGATTTATTTCATCACCTTCTTAACTCTTTTATACCTTGTTGAATTTTTATGTTCTATTGATGGTTTTGAAGAACTGCTTCTTTTTTACTAATTTTCTGTAATTCTTTTTTAATTTTATTTATTTCTGATCTTATCTTTATTATTTCTTTTCCTATATTTGCTTTGTGCTTTTTTTTAATATATTTTTAGGTGAAAACTTAATTATTTATTTGAGGTCTTTTCTCATTTCTAATGTAGGCAGTTGTGGTTATCAATTTTCCTCTCAACATTATTTTGCTGCTTCCCAAATATTTTAATGTGATTTATTTTCAATTAATTTTTTTCTCAATGTTTTTTAAAAAATTCTCTCAGACTTTTCTTTTGATACATGGATTATTTCGAGGTGGGTTATTGAAATGTCATGAATTGAGAAATTTTACTGTTGTCTTTCTAATATTGATTTCCAGATGTTGCATTCTGGTCTCTCTTGGTGAATGGCCTACAGGGACTCGAAAATATTTTGCAGTTGTTAGGAGGAGTGTTTTTATATATCTGAATTCAATATTATTAATTCTATTTTTCATATCTTCTATAATCTTGCTGATTTTCTGCCTAGTAGCTTTAGCAGTTAACAAGAAAGGTGTATTGAAGTTTCCACATTTGAAATGTATTTTTTTTCTTCTTTCACTTCTATCAATATTTGTTTCTTATATTTACTGGTTCTTTTATATGATACGTTTACATGTAACATTGTTTTATCTTCATGAGGATTATTTTATCATTATGCAATTTTCTTTGTCTCTATTAATCTTCTTTGTTCTGAAATCTTATTTATCAGATATTAATATCCCCATTTTTGCATTTTTTTCTGATTAACATTTGCATATTATAAAAGTGCCAATCCTTTTATTTTAAGCATAGTTCTGTCATACATTTGAAATGTATTTTCCATAAACAGTGTATAGTTTAGGACCTTTTTAAAACCAATGCCAATCATTCAATTTTAATTGGTATATTTAAACTACTTATATTTAATTTTGATTATGTTTGAGCCTAAATCTTCCATTTTTGTTACTGAGTTTTTGTTCTGTACTTGCTCTTCTGTTTCTCTTTTTGTGTCTTCTTGTGTGCTACTTGCACATCTTTTAGGGATTGATTTGTATATAATGCTTTTAAGCATATTTCTTTGTATACTTTTTGTAGTACTTGCTCTGAGGATGTCAATATACATAAATGGCTTATCACCATCTATTGGTATCAATATTTACCACTTTGAGTGAAGTTTGAAAATTTTTCCTCATTTTTGTCCTTGTTCTTTCCCCCATTTAAATATTGTTTTGAGAATTAACTAGTGTTATATTTTTGTCTCAATCATCAACTTTTTAAAATGAAACTCATGAAGATAGGGATAGTTCATTGAATGTACCCATGTGTCTGTTAATTCTACTGTTCTTTCTTTCTTCTGGATGTATGATTCCTTCTTTTATCATTTTCTTTCTGCTTGAAAAACTTACATTTAGGCAACCTTCAAATGTATGTCTATTAATAAAAAAATTCCTTTAGTTTTTCTTTATCTGAGGATGCCTTTATTTTCTATTATTATCAGATGAATAATTTCAGTGAAAGTAGAATTTGTGGTTTATTTCCACCACCTGAAAAATGTTATGCTATTTCCTCTGGCCTCCATGGTTTCAGATGAGTAATATAAATTAGTGAGTGGTCTTACATAGGGAAGTTTACTGATATTATTTCTTTGAAAATCCTTTCAGTTTCCCTCTCCTTTTTCTCTCCTTCTGGAACTCTGGCTATATGCCTTCTGGATTGTTGTTAGTGTCCCACTAGTCCCTGAGACTCTGTTCAATTTTTTTCAGTATTTTTTGTTGTTTAAATTTGGTCAATTTTATGTTTTGTCTTTTACTCATCCTACCATCTGCACTATCATCTCATCTCTGTCTTCAGTGGTTTTGTTTCTCCTATTGAATCCATCCATCAAGTTTTTTTATTTGTTAATGTGTCTTTTGGGTCTATAATTTCCATTTGGCTCTTTTAAAAATTTCTCTCTTTATCAAGACTTACTTTTTTAAATTTATTTCCAGAGAATTTATAATTGATTGTTGAAATATTTTTGTAATGCTTGATTGTTTTTTCTCATTCAAGTTGTGGTTTTCTTGGTTCTTGGTGTGCCAGTAGTTTTTAAAATTTTATCCTTGATATTTTGTCTGTTATGTTAGGAGATTTTGAATCCTAATTAAATTTTTTATTTTAGTAGGCAGTCATCCTGTTTATGTTCAGCATTGTAGGTCCTAAGTCAATCATCTTCTACATTTGAGGGCTCTGATTCTAAATACGGCTTTCTTTTAGAGCCTTAACGTTATTATTTTTGTCTGCTTAGTTTATCAGTTCTCTCTGGGGTTTCCCCAGTCCTCGTCATTGCTATATCCCATGGCCAATTCAACAAGTACATTGGAAACTGTTTCTGTGGCGGGATCCTCTTGCTGTTGGTCTTAAGGGTTCTTTGTGATGGAATGTTCTTTTCAACCCCCTCTACTATTTGGCTATACTGACTGGGAACATCTTGGTGGAGATACCATTGGACACCAGAGGAAAACCAAATGCGGTTCTCAGGACCTCAGGGATTAGGAGAATTCCAAGGCCAGTCTACTTATTACAATGTTGTCCTTGTTGATCTCACCTGGCCCCTCTGGTATCTCTCAGTGGGAGAGGGTAGGTTTCAGACCTTATAGGGATAAAGTACACTTTTTTGGCTATTAATTTTTATCAGGACTCCAATTAATGGCACTCATTCTAGTGGTGCAAATTCTTTTCAATTCAGGAGAAGAAATAGTCTATGTGACCTTCCTTTTGTTGTTAGGTTTAGATTTTGAAAACACTGGGCTTCAATCATCTTCTTCTATTGGAAAGAAGATGTGGAAAACACTGCTGCTGTGTTACTTCTCTAGTCCTGGGTCTTAAACCAATTCATATTCTTCTGGCTACCTTTCAGAGATCTCCTTTTGGTCACTATTTGCATTATTTCTATGGCTGTAGTTGTATCTAGCCAGGATGAGCAGGGAGATGTGAGTTTACACAGTCGTGTTCAAATCCTCATATCATTTTAATTTTAGCAAAATGTCTGCACTTCTCCAGAATTTAGTACATGTCATATAGATCAAAATATTATAGGAATCTTACTCCAAGATACTGATGATTCTTTTATACACTCAGTAATGTACATAACCTATATATTTCAACATGAAACAAGAAATACCAGCTTTGGCTTTTACTGTTCTATAATCACTCCTATTAGCATTACAAGTTCAACCTCATAGATTGATGAATGAAGTATTGCTTTTGCAGGTGTCTACATGGCTTTCAGTTTTGAAGCTTAGGAAATAAAGAAAGGACAGAATAGTGCATTAAAATTATTTGTAAATGAGAGCTATAACAATGAGGAGGTAGAATTATGAAATGTAGATAATAGAAGTAGGTAAGATTGAATCAATTTTAGATGTTATAGATAGTGAAATGACCATTTTGATTCAGTGTTAATTTTTTAAAAATTATATTGACTTGACTATATTTTTGTATTTTGTGGTGGATAAAGGCCACTGTGTTTCCATTGTTTGAAGAAGACACGTCCTTTAGTAATATATAGAAAACTCAGGGTGTATTCATGATTTGAAACATTAGTGGTCTCCTGACAGATGCAGATATGAGAAGAATAATTCAGAAAATTAAGATCTCTTTATTGCCAAATATAACATTTGAGAATTGAAATCATCTTTTAGCTCTCTGTTCATGTTATCATGACTTATTATTACACTGCTTTTATCAATATAACTTTACTATTGCCCCAGGGAGGTAAAAGTTATGAATACAGTTGACTACATTTTAGAAACTTCCTGAAACACCCATGCTCTCTTCAATAAAATGCATCTAATGAGAGTTAATATCTAAATAATCTTTGAAACCTTTACTGTGTCCATCTACTTAATCATAACCAAGTCCCATTCAATGAATGATCTGCTATGAACTACACTTAAATATCTTATTAAATATCCCCACTTTGTCTCTCTTTCTTTAGATACTACTAAGAATCTATTACAATGGTGTTCTCCCTTTTTGCAACAGGTAATAAATTCAGCTTTGTCTTTTCAACAGGTTTTATTGGTAATATTTAAGGGAATGAGCACTTGACAAATACTTAGGAATGGCTATAAGCAACCACTTAAAAGGATTAGTTACCATATTCCCCCTTTAAAAGTGTTTCTTGAGCATGAACTATACCTTATAATCTTCTCTTGGTGCTAGCAATAGAATTTTTCATTGCTGACTGTTTTTCTGGTCATCATGCTAAGTACTGTGTAGGCATTATCACAATTATCCAATGAGATATGTACTATCATTATCATCCTCATTTTCCAAATGTGTAAACCAAGACACGGACGGTTAAACAACAAGACTGTGTTCATCAGAAGCAGGATTTGGTCTGAGAGCATGAGATTCCAGAACCTATGTTTTTAACTTTTTTTCTTATAGACAGTCTTCTATGCTCTGTTATACTTCTAAATACTGGATTTTATGGAATTTTCACCACCATCTCCACTTTACAGATAAGATTAATTAAATCTTTAAGGACTAAATTACATGCCCAGGATATATTTTGAAAAAGGCAGGATTTAAAGTTTAGAAAAATTCACTTACTAACCCAACATCACACAGAACTAGGATTTGATAGTAGGAATTTGAATTCTAATCTTCCCACTAACACTATTAAATGAATCTGGTTTATTAAGTTCTGAAATATCCGAAACAGTTATTGAACATGCAAGTGAACACTTAGGAGTCTCTGAGTCAAAATAGTATTTTTCTACTTGAAAATGTAAAGCTGGTGCTCTACACAAGCAAAAATTCTTAAAACCATTGTCATAAAAACTCATAGGTCTCCTTCATTATTTCTTCCCTTGTTATAGCCCTGTGTTCTCAAATGCCCTTCAAATACTGCTCTGCCATTTCCTGATTTCTTGAACTTCAAAACAGAACATTAAATGCTATTTAGTCACTAACAGAAACAATACCTAATTTATCAGTCTATTAGGTGCAGCTAGTAATGCTAATGGCAGTGATTATGAAATAACAAAAGCACCAACCTGGTATTTCTCTCTCCACATATAAAGGGCAAACTTAGTGATTACCTTTTATGCTTCAATTAGCAGACTGACCGGAGGACAGGAAAACGTTTGTTCCAGATATCTCAGCAAGAATGGGGGATGCCTAAACTAAGGGCCTCATGTTTAATTTTGTGTTTTATATATTATACTCGTTCCACTTATGCCATTCTAAATCATTTCAAAATTCACATGTATAGACAGACAACTTCTTTCCTAGAGTTTTTTAAAAGCATTCATCCCATGCTATAAAATTCCTCTGATATGCTGTTTTCCTAGAATTTGTCACAAGTCCACACGCCATTTTTCTCTTCAATTTTGCCGCACTTAGAAAAATGGTGAAAATTAGTACATTCTAAGAGATGATATTCTAAATTTAGACATGTCGTAAGGTGCCATAAAGAGGTCACTTCTTTTTATTCAGGCTCAAAGTAAATGTAAACAGGTTTTGCTCACTGCCTTTGGAAATCTTGAACAAGTGGAAGCAATTAAAAAGTACTTACATATATCAGAGTATGAAGTATACATATAAATTTCAAGCAATAATGACTATGATAAATTGCTATTGTTCTTAACTCTTTGTTATTATTGATTCTGTTTATAAGTGAGGATTATTCAATTTGGAAATATAGTTTTGATTTTGATGAGAAAAATCATGAAAGGCCCAAATGTCTGTTTTTTAAAAATACAAACCCATTTTCAGTTATTGGATTTAACAGAGATAAGTTTACTTTGTCAAATTACCATACAAATTTCTAAATGCTTATTCAATTTTTGAGCTTACCTAATCGAGTACTAATAACAAATAATTGGCAGACCTTCGCTGCCTGAGACAATACTCTGAGTATCACTACTTGCTCTATTGCTTCTCAGGTCAATATTTCAAATTCCTGGAAGAAGATTTTGATTGATTTAGCCTGGGTCAGAAGTCAATGGGGACAGATTAATTACCTGGAAATGGATGGCTCACCTTGGGAAGAGGTAAAGTTTTTCCTTTGTAAAAGAGACTGTTCCTTAAATAAAATCCCAGAAATGTATTTAATGTTTGTTTGATATATTTATATAGATAGGTTGGGACTATTTGCTTTGGGTACCCCTGGTAAATTACATGAAGGCACTGAACTATAAACAGATGTCAATCTGGAGACATCAGAAATGGAAATCCCAATTTTATGACTGTTCTTAGCTTAAACATTTGTCTCTAGTCAAATTAGTCCACTCCTTTAAAACATGCTCAATGTGTTGGAGCTACTGGGTGAAAACTGCTGATATTTTAGGAGGGCGTTTCACATTTTGGTCTGTTTGAATATTTAAATACTTGGAAATTAAAATTATTTATCTTTGAAATTTTCAGTACTGGAAAACATTTAAAATCTAGGGCTTATAGCCAGGAGGTGCTGTTTTGTATTCCTTAGACAGGACTCTGTTTCCCACAAAGTTTATCTTCATCTTCAGCTTCCATTTCTTCCCCATCACCATTTCTATTCACTTTTGCATTTCCTCTCTTAAGCCTCTCCAGCTGTCTTGCAAGTTTGGTTTCATCTGTATCTGTGACCACTTTGGGCTCCACTTGAGCATTTTTCTTCAAACTCTTCTTTTATAACAGCCATAGCTTGACTGAGGACAGAAGCCTCTGTCCTCTCTGGAGTTGTGTAGTCATTACCAACCAAGCAGGAGTTATTAGATTAATCTCAATGGGTACAATTTCTATAGAAAAACTTACTTCTGCTTCTGGATTTTTATTATTTTTATGGCATCTATGGTTATGGTTTTCATAACCATAACAAACCATTTCAATATCTGCTCGAATTTCTGACAGCCTGTAGAGTCACATGCCTGTTAATGTTAATGAGTACTTCCCATTCATCTTCATTCAAATCTAAACTATCCAGAAAAATGGGTCTGAGATTGTATGCTTAAATGCAGCATAAGCACCATATCTGGGCCTCTTGTATTTGGCATCAAAGACCCAAGCAGTGCCCTGGAACAGGTTTTCCAGAGGCCCATCCTTGGTGCTCTATAACATCTCAGCAGATTGATGAAGAGTGCTGGAAACAATTTCAGATTTGGTAAATTTATCTTCACATTTGATTGTTTTCTCTGGATAAACTCTTCTTTGTGACAAATCAGTGTATCTTTTCACTTTGTCCACTTGAATGACATCAGCACATTCATTCCTGCCGATTCACATGAGTTTGTTTATAGAAGGAATACACCTTCTGGATGACTCACTAAGAAGAATTGAGCCTTCTGTAGTGTTGGATTCCAACAGGCTGACATAAGCCCCCATTTCAGCAGCAGACCTTTCATTCACCATTACTGCACCTTCCACCTCAGGATATTTGTCTTGATAAAATCTTTAACTTAGACCCGACACTCTTAGGTATATGGGTAAATCCCACAGTGGGGTCATGGGCCACGGTCTTTAAAGAGAGAGATCAGACTTGATCCACTCACAGCAGGTGCTGATTCTCATCAGCGTGTGCTTCTTTCAAAGAAACTGTTACTTTTAAAATATGTCAAATATTCTCTTCTTGACCAAACTACTTTTCACAATTGAGCTGTTTTCTCAATAAGGCCCTGACACAGGAGGCTCCATGTTTGTCTCTGCATTCTTTCATTTTAGCAGAAAACCGCCCAATTTGGTTTCCATATCATCAATATCTGATCACCCCTGCTATCTGATCAGGTTTCTCATCCTCAGTGGTCCCCCACATGATGTCCGATTACCCTGGCTGGCCTTCAGCAAGAATGCTGCAAAGTCAGTTTAGCCAGAATCTCCCCTTGTCCCTGAGGTTTCCTCTTAGTAATTTTTTATCCACTATATCTGACCCTGCATGTTGGCTGTAAATTCCCACTTTTCCTTGTTGCATTTAAAGTTGAATCCAATATCCCTCCCTGACTACAAAACTTCATCACATTGGTCCTACACTTGTCACAGTGGTCCTGAATAAATTCCATCCTACTGTTCTTTAACAAAAGCCATGGATATTTTTTCTTTAACGAATGAATCATAGACTTCTCACAGTGGCATAAAAAATGTGATCCACTTTGCACTTTTTTCAAAAAGCACAAGTTATACTAAAACAGGTGTTCAAAGCATCCCATGGTTAAGTGAAAATGTGTGGCTCTTAGGAACCACGGGGCAAGTCTTCCAAGAGACACTCAGCAATATACTGCTTAACACAGTAAAAATCCATGTGACATTGTTTTTCTTCTTTAACACAAAACAATAGGACGTACAGGGACAACATATTTACCTGGTCATATATCTATCTAGGTTCAAAGCAGAGCAAAAAGATTGTGCTTCTGAAATGCAGCATATGTTTGGTGGACTTGTTTTCTGCTTGCAGAAGTTCAAGGAAAAAAAATATATGGATGATGTATGTCATAAGGAAGAATTATATTAATAAGAAGACAAGAAAAAGAGAAACTGGAAAGTGTTTGGGATTTGCAATCAGCAACACTTGACTTCAAATGTCCAGATCCTCATTTTCATTTTACTTTTTAAAAACATACTTTTGGAAAAATGGTTTAATAAAGTAATAACACTTACATAATGGCATTCTTGTAATAGTGGAATGAGGTAATACATATAAAAACACACAAACTGTGCTGACCATTTAATAAACTACCTTTCTTTAAGTACAGCCTATCTTGTTATAATTAATCACTTAATTATGATGACATTCTAATAAAATCCAGGTATTCTTGCAGATGAAACAATTGAGAGATTAAGCAAACAGGCTTGTTTTAACAACAGTTTTAGCACATGAAAATGAAGAAATAAGGTTCTGTTTTTCCAGCTCCGTCAAATAACACTGGCAGTTTTTATTTCTTTGAGTTAATTTAATGTTTCTAAACATACTGAAAAATAGTTATGAGGTTTGACATTTTGCTTATTTATACATAGTAAAAGTGGGTCCCTGTCTTCAGTGTTCTTATGTGAGAGTGGAGGTAACAAAAATATTGGGGGGAAAGGTATGGTACGTGTGGTAATGCACAAGACAAATAAGGTGTTAACAGGCAAGCTGTGGAAGAGAGGACATCCAACAGCAGAAAAGGCAATTTTAGATTCTAGACTAGTCACAGACTCAGTTATTAGACATAAAAGGAGCAACGGAAAGAAAGACAATGCAATCTATCTAGTTAGGCAACAGAGAAGCACTAAATTTTAGAGAAGGTGATATTTTCTTTTCTATGCATTTGAGTCTCTAACCCATTCTTGGAAAGAAATACATAACTCAGTAATAAAGTATTTGCACCCTGGGAGGTGTGGCTCAGTGGGTTGAGTGCTAGCCTGTGAACCAGAGTGTTGCCTGCTCATCCTGGTCTGAGCACATTCCTGGGTTGCAGGCCAGATTTCTAGTTGGGGGTGTGTGAGGGGTAACCAACCAATGTTTTTCTCCTTCTCTTTTTCCCTCCCTTCCCCTTTCACTAGTAAACAAATAAAATCTTTAAAAAAAATAAGTATTTGCTTTTGCTGCACAGATAAGAAATGAGGGTTGGAGGGAATGATTTGTGCTTCCATCAAGAATGTAATAGTTGAAACACAGAAATATAAAAAACATGGAAAAAGGAAAGGGCCAATGAAGAAATATTGGGTTCTTAGCATGGAACCCCAAGACACAGCACAATGTAATGGACATAGCAAATAGTCAATATATGTATATGTTAATTCAACAAGTGAGTGACAGGACTACTGATCTTGCCATTGCTACTACTATTATTATAACTATTAGTCTTGCTAACTCTACTGTTCCTGCTGTTATTATCATTATTAACATGTTCAAGACAAATTTCAAATATTAATTTAGTTTTTCTTTGTGTTTTATTTTTCTCTTTTTTACTTGAAAGTGAAAGGTATTTTTCCCTCCATGAGCCTCTATCTTTGTGGGAAAAAAAAAAAACACCATCAATTTCAGGACAAATGTCAATGGAATGCTATGATAATTCTCCAGACAAGCCCGCTGGGCTATTTTCCCCTCCCAAAAACTAGTTAAGGCTAGGATCAGGGAAAAGGAGTGAGACCATACAGTCTCAGCTGATTCCTACTTATGGGAAGCTAACACTACATGCTAATCACAAAAAAAATGACATTTTCTATACAACAAAAATAATTGTGGCAGTATCTAGGATAAGATGACTAAGAGTGAGAGCACGAAACCTCTGCCCATAATCAAGATAGAAATGAAGTAAACCAGCAGGCAAGGCAGTATGGCTTGCTATGGCTTTGGGCTTTAGGATGTGGGGCTGAATCCCTGAGTTTGAATGCTGGTGTTGCTGGTTAAAATATATGTGACCATGAACAAGTTATTTGACCTCTCTATGCCTCAATTTCTTCATCTTTAAAATTTAGATAATGCTTCATGGAGTTATTATGAGTAACAAATTTGTCAACTCCTTAATGTTCTTTGTAAATTTCCTTACTTAGTCTCAGAAGAATTCTATGAGGATCCCATTTTTCTCATCAAGACATAGGCTTAGAGATGTGGTATAACTTAGTCAAGCTTATTCTGTTAATAAGCAAGAGGCATTCTTATGTCCTAGAGCATCTGAAACTAGAGGTATATTTAAAGAGGAAATACAAGAAAATGATACAAACAAATGTTGGTTTCCCAAAAGTACAACAAAAATATCTGTTTATCAAAAAAGCTAAGTTTATTAGATTTTTTCAGTAAGTTAGCACTCTACTTTGGAGAGTCTTAGGAGTACCTTAGGGGTAAAATAAATAAATAAATAATAAATAAATAAATAAATAAGCAAGCATATATATATATATATATATATATATACATATGGCTTTAGCACTGAGGCAGGTTAATTTTAAGGTGGCTCTTGACAAGTAGGGAACTGGTTGGGATTGGGCAGAATTTATAACAACATTTTTGGTTTTATGATTATTCTGAGGGAGTATCTGGAGACAAGTATTGATGAGCAAGCTGTATATCATGATAAGTGAGCAGTTAGTTGGTTCAGTTTTATCTCCTAAAAACAGGTATTTTTTGGGAGCAAGCAATTGGGATATTTCTGCTTGGTCTTAGCATTCTTTAACACAGGCACAAGGAATTATGCTGGCTTCAGTTCTGAGAAGGAAATAGCAAAATAACAGGAAGAGACCAGCTAAAAGGGTGTTACTAAAGGTCATCTGGAGACACCTATCTTGATTTATAAATGTTCAGCAAGAAAATTCCCACACAAGTTTGGACGTAAAAATAAAGGCCTTGTTGCATATTTTCTTTCTTTATTGTAAGATTTTTTCTAGAGGTACAGGATATAAAAATGATTTGAGTTTTGCTTTAATGTAAGAATCTAGCTCGAACTGGAGTTATAAAAATGAATGACTTACAGAAACCCTCAATAGCAGAATTCTGAAAGCTAATTTAATGTTAACTTCTAAACTACTAGTATATAAATTTCCCCTTTTTAAACTATATTTCTTAATTTTCTTTTTTTATTTCTTATTGTCACCATCTACCTTGTTTTACATACAATTAACTTATTATAAGGAATAACATTGTTGAAGTCAGTTTTATATTTAAAATGCTTATAAAACACTTATTTAAATTATTTCCTTTTTGAAACACAGAAAAATAAACTCATTTGGAGAATAAATTGTAATGTCCACTAATCTCTCATGTCGCCAAAGCACAATGACTTATCTTCACGAATGCCCAAGTAGACTGAGTTTGCATTGATATGGGCAAGAGGTGGAGGTGAAGGGAATCGGGTAAAAGGGGGAGATCCACATACCTGATTTATCTGTGATGCAAAATATTCTCCAGATAGTTTGAAATTGATGGAAGGAAAGTGATAGTTATAAAATAATCCAGTGGGTTTTTAAGACATGTATATAGTGAATCAGTTTGCATGTATATGAGGGTGGACCCGAAAACCCGGAATTTATTTATAAAAATTTGTGTATTTTTACATGTTTAAACTTCAGTCACTTTCAAAGTACTCTCCATTTGATGAAGTTCACCTATTGAGACATTTTGTCCACTGCTCAAAACAGTTTTTAAACTAGTTGATTTTGATGCCTTTTAATGCTTCTGCTGTTTTTTGTTTCCCCTCTTCCACATTGGAAAAATGTTTCCCTTTGAGGAGTTTTTTCATCACAGGGGAAACAAAAAAAAATAGCTCAGGGTGAGATGTGGTGAATAGGGAGGGTGGGGCATGGGAGTCATGCTGTTTTTGGTCAAAAACTGCTGAACACTTAGTGCTGTGTGGGCAGGTGTGCTCATGAATCACCCATGAAGAAATGGGCAAACGAATTGAGTCTTCAAAAAAAAAAAATTCGCTGAAGCTGAATGCAGTCTCTCACAACAACACCAGCTGGTACATTGATACAGGTGGGTTCCTTGGACACTCACCTAGCAGGGGAAGTCTATACTACAAGGGGCCCATTCTCCAGGAAATTATTCCATTTGGGGTCTCCCCTCATATATCGTTGTGTGCATATATGTGTATTATTTTCAAGACATTATGTGTTAAATACTGGATTGAGAGGTAAGTAGAAAAGTTGTACAAAAAACAGTCTTTGATTTCTAGGAAGTTACTATCCAGTGAGGTCTTTTAAGTATGTGCACAAATAACAGATATGAAACTGTCTGGGCAGCCCTGAATGAATTGCTTAGATAAGGAGCTCATTAGGAGTCTCAAGGCATAGAAACATCTTTCAATTATAGGAAATGTTAGGAAATGTTGAGTAAGATTTCCGTAAATGATCCTTTCACATGTTATGTCCCAATGTTCAGAATTGAATGTTATACATTCTACAATCTGTATATTAAATAATGTTACCAAATCTACCATTGAAAGCCCTCAGGATATAGTAATGAGTTAATAAATAATAGTTCAGACTTCACCAGAAATTAATCAGTGAACTACCTTATATGATTATGAAACAATCACTGTGAATGTTGCTACAAAGAAAAGGAGGTATTGATCACTAAACTCATTTGGGAAGTCAGGAAATCATATCACAAAACAAGTAAAGATGGATCAATGGGAGGGGGTGGAGAAAGTGAGATGATTCCAGGAAGAAAAAGGAAGTATGGTGAGAGTCATAGACAGGGAAAGTCCAGTGTGACCTGGTCAGAGAGAACAAGACAGAAGACAAGATGAGACAGAAAAGGGTGTAGGTAGGATTGTTGTATTTACTGTTTTCCTAAAAGAAAGTAGTCTAAGTAGGGGATTATATGATTCGATTGGCATTTCACGAGATTACTCTGGGTTTAGGTTAGATAATTGGTTGGAAAGTACCATCAATGTAGGGTACCAAGTTAAAGAAAAACAACAAAATTACAGTATCAATTTAGACAAGAGTAATTTGGGCTAGTGGGCTGGCAGTAGAGATGAAGGAGGACATACTGCTTTACAGAGTGCTTAGTATGGATTAATGATAGATTAGGTATGCAGGGCATGTAGTAGAAGGACATCAAGGATAACTCCAAATTTATGATGTGTCTAGCAATAGCAAGATGGTAATGTTAACTTCAGTAGAGGACCAGGTTTACAGGGAGCTTATTAGTTGGGTTTGAAAATATTGATTGTTAGCTACATTAGATGCAATAATTGGATGTTTAATATAGTCACAGATGCTTTGCTTATCAAATCTGAAAATGGCAAAAAGGAATTAAAAGTGCATGAAATAAAACTTTTAAAAGACTTTTATATAAAAATTAAAAATACTAGTAATTTTAAGATATAGACATACGGTAATGGCATTTTCTTCAAAACTTATTTTTCTTAAAGGCAAAACAATAAAAATAAATTAAAGACTCTGACATCAATTATAAAATAAGGAAAAATTTAAAGGAGAAATATGCAAATAACTATTGCATCAAAGAGCTCATATAACTAATTGTTTAAATGGTTTAGTTTCAATTTTTAATTGCTATTTGTGTTACTTTCTTTGTGTTCATATTTTCCTCCCATTTAGATGATTCACTGTGATATAGAAATATATAATTTAAAAAATATTTGTTAAAAATTCAGAATGTTAAAAAATATTAAAAATTTAGGTAGATAGTATTTGATATATTTGCTTTTTATTAGTTTCTAAGAGTCATGCAGATATATCAGTTCTTGAATTATAAATGACAAGTCATTTTTACCTGTTAATATTGGGTCATGCTTGCTTCCTCAGCAATGTTAAGCTAAAAAGTTTTATGTTTCTGCTTGAAGACTGTCCTTCAGCATGCTGGTGGCATTCGTCATCATCATTCCTAGACTAAAACATAGTATACAAATTGCCTGATTAAAATAAACTTATTGATCATCTTTCTTTGTTGGCTATACATATTTATAGATAAGGTATTCCTTTGATCTAATATCATGAGTAGATATAACAACATTTTTCTAATTCATAACTCATACAAAAATCCCAGTGAAACTGATATTTAAAAATGACTGCAATTCAGATGAGAGCAAAATTAATCCCACACATACATAGATGGGAATTTACCTACCTGGTATTAGGTGAAAGATTCAGAGATTATGTATATATTCTGGAATTCATGCCCTAAGCATCCATACCCTTTCACATGTGTGTTTGGAATTCTACAACAAGTAATTTCATTATCTGAGCTAAAACTTAAATGTTAGTACTACCTTCTTATCGATTAATTTCCTTTGTGATTCATTCAGATTTATTGAGATGTTATCAGTCATTACAATATAATGGAAACCAAACACCTGAAATTTAGGGGTATATGCTGGAATCAGTGCTCAAGACTAGGCCTCCCTTGGCAGAATGCCAATGTGAAAGTTCAGAGAAACCATGGAAAATAAGGGGAGGAGGGAACTTAGAGAGGGAAAGGATCCCCTGGTGACATTTGAGAGAGCTTTAAAAGGCAAATTGCAGACATCACAAATGTTCCTAAACAGTACTGAGTTGTAACGTAACAACATTGAAATCTGCTAATTGAAATATCTTGAGAGTTGTATTTTGCATCAAAATAGGTATATCACATTTTAACAAAAAATAAAACAATACAAAACCTATATGAGTTTTTTCCCAATTTAAGTAAGTTTAAACCTAATTCATCCAGAAAAGTTTCTAAGTGTACAAACAGAAGTTGTAGATTCATAAACTAAACCTGAGAGACTCATATAATCTTTTTATTCAGTGAACTAACTAGGAATATATGTCACTAGTATTTGTGTTCTTGGAGGTCAGCAAATCTTCAACATCTTTTAAAATGTTGTGATTTACTGTCTATGACAAATAAATCTATGGATGTCTTAGAACTGATATATCTGCATGACTGAGAATTTCTGATTTTTATGCCCGTATTTGCATTATTGTGAGAATTATTAGTGATTATCTGAGTCAATATTTAACTTTTAATATTTGGGTTATTATTTCTGTTTAGTCTTAGGTTAATAAAGCTAAATTTGGTGATAAATTCTCATCATCCTTTGTTACAAATAGGTTATAAGACATGAAGGTCAAAACTACATGCATAATAGAAAGCCATTCTCATAATAAAGATTTTGATTTCTAAAATTATAAATTTAATAAATGGAGACTTTTACCTCACATCCCAACAATAATAGTGAAATGCACTGCTTTGTGTCTGGTGCCATCAAGAAAATCACTGAGGTCAATTAACATCTAAATTTGCACCAAGTAAAGATGAAATGTGGTCAAGACTCATTGTACCAATGACAGTTTTAGAGTAGTTGAACTGATAGTAGCAGTGGGATGTTTGAATTAGAATATGACACACCATGGTCAAAGGCATTAGATTAGTAATGGATCAGAAAACACAATCTCCAGCCAGGCTTCTCTACTTCTTAGGCAAATGGCATCATTTTTTTCTGCCTCAGTTTTCTCAATGATAAATTGGGGAATATAATGATACATTCTTTATAGAATTGTTATGAATACTGAATGTATTTAAAATGTAATGTGCTAAAACAGTGTCTGGAACACAGTAAACATGTAAGAAAGGTCAGACACTATTAATTATTCATTGTAGAACAGCTGCATTAAAAAAGATGTGCATCAGAACAGTTACCACTATATCCATGTTGTGGGCATTAATTTAATTTCAGCAAAGTGATTCCATCTGCAACATAAAATTAATGGTGCTAATGTGAAAGTTGGTTTAATAATTTTGTTTATTAATATTTAAAGTATTATTAAAGTACTTAAACAGAGACTGACTTATGGTAATTACTATGTTAGATTTTGTTAAGTTAATATTAAATAATGTTTATAAATTTGTTCAGTTTCTGAGAATAGAAAACATAGAGAGTTTAAACTTTGTTTTTACAGATTTCAAAGAAACATAAAAATTTGTCATATTTGAAAATCTTAAAATTTTTGCCATTTAAAACTATCTGCAGCACATTAGTAAAATATTACAGATATGCTTGTACAACTTATTTGAAGACATTTCAAAATAGAGGCATTGGACTAGGGATCAAGAGATGTTACTTCGAGCCCCATGTGAACAACTAATTAACTATGTAACTGACATCAAATTCACTGAATCATTGTATTCCATTTCCTCATCCACACATTGATGTTTGAACTAAGCAAGCTTTTTTAAAATTAATTAATTTATTTTTTCAACTACATTTGTCTCTGCCTTCTCCCCACCACTTTCCCTTGCCCCCTCCCTCAAGTCTACCCCTTTGGTTTTGTCCATGAGTCCTTGCTATATGTTCCTTGAACTAAACAATCTTTAAGGCAGGAGATCCCAAAATGTGGTTCTTTGACAACCTGCATCAGCATAATCTGAGTTAATCAGTAAAAATTCTAATCCCTTTTTAAGTATTCTAATTTAGAATTACAAGAACTAAAGTACAGGAAACTACATTTTTAAGTAGTTGACTCTTATGCTGGCTGATTTTCAAAAATTGCTTTCTAAAAACTATTGAATTTCTAATTTATGTTTTTCATTCAGTAGCTTACAATCCAGACTCCAGTTCAAAGCTTTCAATGAAGAGCAATTTACTACTTCAGGCAATGAAATTTGAAGGCCTCTCTAATTGTTCCATTTATTTAGCCAAAAACTGTGTTTCTATCATTTATACCCACTCAAAGCAGATACAAGAGGAAATAATATAATGGTAGCAAAGAGAACACTAACTAACATAAGAGCAGGGTGACATTTTATACTCATGTTTATTCTAGGCATCAATGTTATATTATCATTTTGGAGTAGTTATGTATAGCTGTATGCATATTATAAAGCCACTGAAAGCTGTTGGATTGTAAGAACAAAAGCATGAATCCTTTCTAAATGTAAAGTGGAATTTAGAGTCATTCACACAGTGTGGGAGGAAAGGAATTTGGCTATTTATAAAACGAGAGTAGCTTACATTTAGTAAATGCTATTTTGAATTCAGTTTAGTAAAATAAGTTGTTTTTTAACCTATATGAAATATATATTTTAAGAGATTTACCCAAAATAATTGTGATTTTTTTTTTCATTTAAGACAGGGAATACTTAATTCAAGCCTATCAGGGGAATGGACTGGTTGGTTCTGTAACAAAACGTCATGCTTTAAAGCATAGGCCAGTAACAGTGTATGAGTACACGCTGCTACATACAAATTAACTAGTCAGACCACAGCTTTTCATTGTCTAAAACAGAATAAGCTTCCCTGTAAAAACAGTACCATTGTGACATTTTAACTTTAGTATTTCTCTCTTTCTTTCTCACCCTCTCTTTCAACAGAATTCACACCAACCTCCTCATAATCCTTCTCTAGGGCAGCCATGTCTTCACGGGCCTCAGAAAACTCTCCTTCCGTGCCCTCACCCACATACCAGTGGACAAAGGCATGCTTGGAGTACATCAGGTCAAACTTGTGGCCTAGGCGAGCCCAGGCCTCAGCAATAGCTGTGGTGTTGCTCAGCATGCACATAGCTTGCTGTACTTTGGCCTGATCTCCACTAGGCACCACAGTGGGAAGCTGGTAATTAATGTAAATGTTGAAGCCAATGGGGCACCTATCCACAAACTGGATGGCATGCTTGGTCTTGATGGTGGCAATGACAGCATTGACATCTCTGGGAACCATGTCACCAGGGTAAAACAGGCAGCAAGCCATATATTTTCCACAGTGAGGGTCATATTTCACCATCTGGCTTGCTGGCTCAAAGCACACATCGGTGATCTCTGCTACAGAAAGCTGTTCATGGCAGGTTTTCTCAACAGAGATGACAGGGGCATGTGTGGCTAGAAGGAAGTGGATGTGGAGATAGGGTCCCAGGTTGGTCTAGAATTCAGTCAGATAGACATTCAGGCTCCATCAAACCTGAGGGAAGCAATCATGGAAGACACAATTTGACCTATCAACCTATTCAGGTTAGTGTAGGTTGGGCGCTCAATATCGAGCTTTCTACGACAGATGTCGTAGATGGTCCCATTGTCAACCGTGAAGGCACAGAGTGCTCCAAGGTGGTGTGGGTGGAGAGGATGGAGCTGTAGGGCTCAACTACAGCTGTGGAAACCAGGGGGGGCAGGTAAATGGACAATTCCCTCTTGGACTTCTTGCTATAATCGACAGAGAGACACTCCATCAGCAGGGAGGTCAACCCAGAACCAGTTCCTCCACCAAAGGTGTGGAAAACCAAGAAGCCCTGAAGACATGTGCACGGGTCAGCCAGTTTCTGAATTTGGTCCAGGATGAGGTCAATGATCTCCCTGCCAATGGTGTACTGTTCACAGGCATAGTTATTGGCAGCATCTTCCTTTCCTTTGATCAGTTGCTCAGGATGGGAGAGCTGGCAGTAGGTACCAGTGTGAACTTCCTCAATGACTGCAGGTTCCAGGTCTATAAACACTGTTCTGGGGACATGCTTACCAGTGCCACTCTCACTGAAGAAGGTGTTGAAGGAGTTATTCACCCCCTCCAATTGTCTTGTCACTTGGTATCTGGCCATCAAGCTAGATGCAATGTTCCAGGCAGTAGAGCTCCCAGCAGACATTGGTGATCTGGACACCAGCCTGGCCAACGTGACCAGAGATGCACTCATGCATGGTTGCTGCTTTGCAGCTGCTGAGCAATTGGTGGAGAGGAAGAAGAAAGGTTGTTGTTGCTTCTTATAGCATGATGCTTCAGTGATCAATGTAAGAAAACCTGACAAAATAATTGTGATATTTACCCTTTATATTAGTAAGATATTTCCTATATCTTAGGAGACTTCTGAAATATTCTTGAGGAGACATATTTTTAACTTACAGGATTTGAAACAAAGAAGTTTCATGGAGAATATGATTAACATATCAGTAACATGTTTGAGTATTTTAGGAGAAATTTTTAAATTTGTAAGTAGCAATATATGTCCCATCTTTCACTATTGGTACTTTATTTTCATAACATTCATAACATTGAAAATGTTATAAAATAAGATAAATGTAAACCACAGAATAAATTTGTTTCACTCTAATTAAAAAATGAGTAAAGTCCCTGAACAGACACTTCTCCAAGGAGGACATACTCAGGGCCCAGAGACGTATGAAACAATGCTCAGCATCACTAGCCACCAGAGAGCTGCAAATTAAAACCACAATGAGATACCACTTCACGCTGGTCAGCATGGCCATCACAAAAAAATCAACAAACAACAAGTGCTGGCAAGGTTGTGGGGAAAAGGGAACCCTAATACACTCTTCGAGGGAATGCAGACTGGTGCAGCCACTGTGGAAAACAGTTTGGAATTTCCTCAAAAATCTAAAAAATAGAACTGCCTTTTGACCCAGTGATTCCACTCCTGCGATTATACCCTACGAATTCCAAAACACCAATTCAAAAGAGCCTATGCACCCCAATGTTCATAACAGCACAATTCATAATAGCCAAGTGCTGGAAGCAACCTCAGTGCCCGTCAGTAAATGAGTGGATCAAAAACCTATGGTACGTTTACACAATGGAATATTATGCAGCAGGAAGAAAGAAAGAGACATTACCCTTAGCAACAGCATGGATGGAACTGGAGAACTTTATGTTAAGTGAAATAAGCCAGGTGGTGAAAGACAAATACCACATGATCTCACCTATAAGTGGAACCTAATCAGCAAAACAAGCAGGCAAGGAAAATATGACCAGCAACACTGAAAGAAAGAAGAAACTGACAGGGATAGAAGGGAGAGAAGGAGGGATGAGGGTAGCAAGGAGGGGAAGGGGAAGGGTCAGATCAAGGAACAGGTGTGAAGGATACATGGATGGAACCAAGGTGGGAAAGGATTGAGGTGGGAGGTGGGAGTGGGTGGGGCAAGGGAAAGTGGAGGTGGGTAAATGTAGACAAATGTATTTGAAAATTTTTTTAAAAAGAAATAAATTTTGAAAAAAAGGAAAAATTATTATGAAGTTCCATTTGTTAGTTAAAATTCAATGACAACAAAGATAGAAACTGAAAAACAAATTTGTTCCAGGGAAAAATGAATTTTTTTATTGTTGTTCAAGTACAGTTGTCTCCATTTTCCCCCCACCACTCTCCCCCAACCCACCCACCCCCACCTTCAATCTTACCCACCTTTGTCTTTGTCCATGGATCTTTTATACATGTTCTTTGACAGCCTTTCCTCCTCTTTAGCCCATTATCCCCTCACCCCCACCCCTCTGGTTACTGTCAGTTTGTTCTATATTTCAATGTCTCTGGCTATATTTTGCTTGCTTTTTTGTTTTGTTAAGTTCCACTTATAGGTGAGATCATATGGTATTTGTCTTTCACCACCTGGCTTATTTCACTTAGTATAATGCTCTCCAGTTCCATCCATGTTGTCATGAAGGGTAGGAGTTCCTTTTCTTTTTCTTCTGTGCAGTATTCCATACCATAAATGTACCACAGTTGTTTCATCCATTCATTTACTGATGGGCACTTTTAAGACAATAACTTTGTATGTCTACATATTTTAAAATTATTTATATTAATTTCATATTTTGTTCAACCTCATTTAATAACTATCCTTTATGTTTCAAAAGAGTTATCAATAACTGTCCCCTTGCTGCCCTTATGTTTATTATTATTTTTTTCAAAAACAAATTTATACCTCCTTTACCCATTTCTTCCAGCCTCACCACTACCTCTGTCAAATACAAATCTGTTCTCTATATCTATGAACTTTTTTTTCTTGTTTTTAATTCCACATATAAGACATAACACATGGTATTTATCCTTCTGTTTCTGACTTATTTCATTTACGATAATGCCCTCAAGGTCTATCCATGTTTTTGCAAGTGGCAAGATTTTATTCTTTTTATCGCTAAATACTATTCCATTGTGTATGTGTATCTATCTGTCTTACACTTTCTTTTTCTAGTCATCCATCAATAGACACTTAAGTTCTTTCCATATCTTAGCTATTGTAAATAATGGTGCATTGAACATAGAGTGCATGTCTTTCCAAGTTAGTTCTTTAGTTTATTCTGACTAAATATCCACAAGTATAATTGCTGGACCATATGGTAGTTCTTCTTTTAATTTTTTTGAGGTAACTGCATTTAGTTTTCCATAGTGGATGCACTAATTTACATTTCCACCAATAGTGCACAAGAGCTTTTTTCTCCATGTCCACACCAATACTTGATATTTCTTGTCTTTTTGATAATAGACTTTCTAACAGATATAAGGCATAATATGTCATTGTGGTTTGGACCTGCATTTTCCTACTGATTAATGATATAGAGCATCTTTATGTTCCTGTTGGCCATGTGTATGTTCTGTTTGGAAAATATCTATTCAGATCTTCTGCTTATTTTTAAATCAGATTATTTTTTGTTTTTGTTTTGCTATTGAGTTATATGAATTCTTTATATATTTTGGATATATCAAACCCCTAATTAGACTTAGGATTTGCACATAATTTCTCCTATTCAGTTGGTTGCCTTTTCATTTTGCTGATGGGTTTTTTTGTTGTGAACACCTTTTTTAGCATGATATAATTTCACTCATTTATTTTTGCTTTTGTTGCTTTTGGTTTCAGATTTTTTAAAAAATCATCACCAAGATTGATACTAAGGATCTCACTGTCATGTTTTCTTGTAGGAGTTTTGTAGTTTCAGGTCTTATGCTCAAGTCTTTAATCCATTTTGAGTTAATTATTGTGTATGCAGTAAGATAGTAGTTGAGGTTCATTGTTTTGCATATGGCTCTCCAGTTTGCCCAACACTGTTTATTGAAAAGACCATCTTTTCCCCATTGTGCATTCTTGGCTCCTTTGTTGTAAATTAATTGAGCTTTTATGTGTGAGTATATTTCTGGACTCTCTATTCTGTCCATTGATCTATGACCAATTTCTTACCAATATCATAATGTTATGAAATGTTATGGCTTTTAATGTAGTTTGAAGTCAGGGAGTGGGATGACTCCAAATATATTCTTTTTTCCCATGATTGCTTTGACTATTTGTGTGCACATGTGTGTGTGTGTGTGTATGTGTGTGTGTGTGTGTGTGTGTGGTTTTATACAATGTTTAGTATTATTTATTATATTTCTTTGAAAAATGCCATTGGAATTTTGATAGGAGCTAAAGGGAATTTTGAATAGGACTGAATCCAGTATTGTCTCTGGTTTAAACATTTGTATTGTTTAATGCAAGTATTTGCAAAATTCTATATTAATCAAATCAGAAAAAAATGCTTACCGATAATAGTTAATTTAATGGGCTATCTATCCATGCATAACTCAGAATTATGTGCTCTTGCAGCAGGACCATACCCCTAGTGTAAATTATCTTCATCAGTTGTGTAATGTCTCTAATTCCAAAGGAGAATGCCTTAAAATAATAACCTCAATGACCTGAAATCTGAAAAACTCTGAGAGTTGTGTGCTTCCCACTTTCTATAGCGAGGACTCTTGACTCATTGCAGCAGTTAGAAATCTACTTTTTAAATTCATATTCAATGTGCATAAATGAGATAGAAATATTCCATGATACCATAACCTTTGGAAATATAATCGCTTGAATCATCAATTTTAAAAGAGAGTCTTTTTTCCATTTCTTCCTTCCTGAAACCACTTCCTGAGCCATGTTATTATGTACTGGGTTAACTAATAAAGATTTGTTTTTTACCATTGAAAATAGACCCAAAAAATAGATAAGTCAAACTCAAGGTTTTATTCTTCTAAGTATTACCCATATACACGCACACAAGTGCATGTATATGATTTAGAATATATTTCAAGTAACGGTAAAGCATATCATGCCTTTCATTCTGATTGAGCATATTGGTTTGTAATACAAATGTTGAAAGAGATAATTGCAAAAATTAATCAAAGTAAAAAATAACACCAGAATTTCCAAGGAATCTAGACTTTGTTTTGGTCATTAAACTGGTAAATATCATAGCCAAGATTAAACTGAGTTTTAAAATTCATTGCATAGAATTTTATCAAATACATTATATCCAATTCTTGATATTCTTTTTCATTCATAATAAGCTAACTTTTGGAGGTTATATGCATACTACTATCTTCTCCTTCTACAAATTATATCCTTATTTGAGACTCAAATAAAGCAATGTTTTACTGAAAAAAATGGTACCTAAAAACTCCTATCTATGTCTGTGGTAAAATCCCATAATCAAATATGTTTTCATTTCTTTAGCAAATTGTATGAATAATTAGAGTGACGTTACATATGGGATTAATAGAGACAAAATTTAACAGCTCTCCCCATCAGTTCACAGTTGATGTTTTGCCACAAATTGATTTTGACACAATCTTACCAAAGTACTTTGGATTTTTAGGAATTTTTAAAGTTCTAGTACTATGAATAATGGATTGTGGTGCTATTACAAAATTCTGTAAGTTTCGATTGTCCCTGAATAATGGTTTTGCCTCCAGGGAAGAATGGTGACACAGGAGAGAGCCTGAAACTTCTTAAATTTCTATAAATAGTTGCACTTAATGGGCTGCACCAACACTCAAAGGAATTTTCTTCATAGTGTCCTCCACGTAATTTTACAAGCAATATGTCTTGGTCTTAGGATTTTGATTTTTTCTATCAAAGTAAAACAGTTATTTTTAACACAAGAAACATTTGATTTGCCCTTGCATCTCTAGTGACTCTAGCACAAAGAGGAAATGTTCATTATTGCAGTACAGAGTGAAAAGAAGCCCGGAAAGTTCAAGTAAGTCAGACATGTTTCTATTGATTACAACACTACTGAGAGTAGAAAGGGATAGATAAGATCCAGAAAGTTGGAATTAGTTTAAAATAATCTCTCCAAGGACTGAACCCTTTTGGAGAAAGCAATGGATAAATTACAAGTTGTATTTTAATAACCTTCAAGCACAAAACTATAAACGTACTATATATGAGTGTGTTTTCTAAAACAAAAAGTCATTGTCATTGTGTTTATAAACTTCTATTCTTTAAAAATATTTACTGACATTCCAAGGAAAATTGCAAGAAATGCCTCACAGTTGCCAAAGTATCAGAGTCAATGTTGTTTGAACAAAGTGAACTGAACCTCATTTTGAAAAAGAACAGTGTATAACCTTGGCGCGCCTTGAGAGCAGCACTACCTCATAGAACATTTTGTGATGGTGCAAATATGGTAGCCACTAGCAACCTGCTGCTACTGAGGATCTGAAGTATGGGCCTCTGACTTAGGAACTCAGTTATTAACTTTATTTGGTTTTGATTCATTGAAATTTAAGTGTAACCAGGCACATGTGGTTAGTCGCTACACTGTTTTCAGTGCAGATAAAGAATTTAAAATTAAACATGTGCACTTCCTCCTACAGTGCTGAGGTTAAAATCTACTTGGATAAAGGTTGGGTGAAAAAGTTGAAGGGATTGAACAAAAAACAAAACAAAACAAAACAAAAACAACTCATAGATACAGGCAACAGTATGGTGATTACCAGAGGGAAAAGGACAGAGAAAGGCAGAAGAGGGTAAATGGGGGATAATGGTAACAGAAAGAGACTAGGCTTTGGGTGGTGAACACAAAATACAATATAAAGATGACCTCTTACGAACTGTATACTTGAAAACAATTTTATTAACCAATGCCACCCAATAAATTCAATAAAATTTTTAAATAATATTAATAATAAATATAATTATATATTTTAGAAGAGATGAAAAGATTGTTCTGTTGTCTAATATATAGCATATGCAATATAGGTCATGCTATATGGCAGAGTTACTTGGGGGAATGATGTGCCCCAGGGCAGACATACATCTTAGTTACATAAGTTACATAAGTCAAACGAGAACACACAAGAATCAGATGAAAACCTTGTTAAAGCAAAGAGGTTTTTCATTTGGTAGGAATGGGTGGGACCTAACACTTGCATTTCTAACAAGCACCGAGTGATGCTGTAGGGGTGGTTCATGAGCCACAGTTAGATTAGCACTCAGTTGTTACTTAGCGCAGCTCTCAAAGTTCAGACCCTGAAACAGCACCTTTACCATTCGAACTACATGGGCCCTTGTCAGAAACAACAAGTCTCAGGATTTACTTTAGACATCTTAAATTAGAAACCCGAAGGATACGCATAGTTTTTTAACAAGCCCTCCAAAGGAATGTGATTCATACTGAGGTTTGGAAACCACTGGCTCCGTGGATTGGGATGGCTTAAGAAATTGAAAAACATGTAACTGATTATAACTGAATATAGTTAGGGCAGATGCTGTAGTTATTAAATTACTCCATTGCCTTACATTTACTTAATAAATTATAATTGATATTACTCAAAATGCAGAAATAACCAGTCTTTATAGAAATATTATTTTGGTGTACTGAAGTTTTGAATCTTATAAAATGATTAAATTTAAAATATTTATTATAAACTATGAATTAATGAATTTTAATATGCACTATTTTTTGATGTGTTAATATAAAGATGGTAGTCTTATGGATGTTTTTCAGAGGATTTCAAAAGAATCCATTTAATATCTCTTCATTTTTCACTGCCAAAATTAAAACACTTGCATCTGGAGAATACATAAACCTCAGAATATTTGCTCTAGAGTAGAAACAGGATAATTCTCTCTTTCCAGTATCTTGTTTTGGCAAACATATGGGGAAGCACACTCTTTCATACAAAGCTCAAGAATGTAAATCCATATAGACACATTGGGGAGCAATTTGGCAGAATCTATTAAACTGAAAAATGTGCTAGAAAATTACTTGTACATTGTATATAATATCAAAAAGTTGGAAACAGCCAAAAAGTACATCTCAAGGATACCAGTAAATTTTGGCTAAATCTGCTTGTGAAATACTATGCAGTAGTTAAAAATAAAGACATATTAATCGTCATGGAAAGATATTTAAGATGTAATCTGGGTGGAAGTTGTGACTTATGCAAAAAACAAAATTGCAGAAATAATGGATTGATTTCTGTGTGCACTTGTTTATACTATAATTGCTAAAATATAATTGATAACACTGGTTTTCTCTAAGGAGTCCACTAGGATTGAGAGCAATAGCTAATAGAGAATTTATTTGCATGTTGAATTTTATAAAAAGGAAATATATTTACAATGTCATAAAGTTAATACTTGTGACTTGAAAACAAAAGTACACAAAGCCCATGTTATGGTGTTATACAGAGATGCATATATCTATGTCAATTGCAAAGACCTGTTTTATCATCATTAATTTCTGAGACCACAAATTTTATACTTAATATTTTATGACTCCAGTTTCCTGTATTATGTTAGAAACAATACCCATTGTTAATGTACAGTGTGGCGTTGTATGATAATAGGAATATTGAATCAGAATTTTAGATGAGAAAAGAATGTTTTTATTGTTCCACATAGTAATATATCTCTGCATATGTATGATATAATGCAAATATAATGGTTACATTATTATTCAATATCAATATGTACATAATATTTATATAAAATATTTAAAATTACACATCAATATTAGATTTGATTCTCGCTACTCTCCAATGTAAACAAAGCTCATCATGTATGTAGTATCTTTAATAATCCTTAAAATGTTAGCAAAATGTAAGCATACAGAATTGTAATAGATCATGGCTAAGATCTAAGTAAATATTTTAGGATAAAATTTTCATTTTATATATTTATCCTTTTTTACCCTCTAGTCAGTTTGCTCTACTTCCTCTCTACACAATAAACCTACTCTGAATTCAGTTTCCAATATCAGGGTTTTTTTATAATATTTATATAATTTCAGTGAATTCCTTTCCAAGAATTTTGCATTTTAATGTAAATGTAAGTAAGTTTTCTATTTAAAAAGAAATTACTTATTTAAAAAAAATTGTCTAAGACGAAGGGAATCCTAACAAATTTGATCTGGTGCATTGCTGTTCACGTTTCCTTTTTACCACAGCTAAGCTGAGCTCCTCATCATTGCCCTCCCAATTTGTACCGAGTCACCAAGTGCATATATCCCAATATGCCATGTACTGGGTTTGCACTGAGTTTTGTACAACACAGGAACAGGTAAATGCATGAACAAGAACTTCTCTGTTTTTCAAAACTTCCTTCTTGCTTTTTCAGAGATAATAAGAAAAAAACTGTTTTACTACACCTGGGATTAATAGTGCTATTTTAATATTGAGATCAATTTTAATACTATTGGAATTAACTGTGATGATCAGTCGTATGTGTCAATTTGTCTAAGATACAGAACCCGGTTTTTCAAACAATCAGTCATCGAAGTGTTGCCATGAAGCAATTTTGTAGAAGTGATTAACATCTATAATCAGTTTACTTTATGCAAAAAGAATTACTTTGATTATCGGCAGGTGGCCAATCTGATCAATAGAAAGGGTTTAAGAGCAGAACAGAGGTTTTCTTGGGGAGAAGTCCCACCTGTGGAGGGCAGTATCAGCTTCTGCCTGAAAGTTTCCAGCCTGCTCTCCCGGGTATGTAGAAGTGCCTAAGGAATTGAATAATGGTAGAGAATGGGAAAAATTTGAGGCCCATGACAGAAAAAAAGCCTAGAATACCTTAAACATACTGTTAACAGAAATATGGACATTAATAGTACCAGAAACACCTTAGGAGGAAGTGAAAAGCATAGTAGAAAAAGTTTCGATTGTCTTAGAGAATATATATGTCATTATAACCAGAACATTGGTAGAAATATGAACATTAAAGGGCCCAGAAAGTAATGAAGACTATGTTAGTGAAATGGGAGAAAATGTGATTGTTGTTACAAAGTGGCAGAAAACTTGACAAAATTGTTGTTTAGAATTGTATGGAAAGCAGAACTTGTAATCAATGAAGTTAGATGTTTAACAAAGGAGGTTTCCAAAACAAAAGGTTTTGTGTGTGATCTGGCTTCTTCTTACTGTTCACATTAACATACAAGAGAAAAGAGATACATTGAGGAAAGAGTTTGTGGTATGCTAAGACAAGTATTTGGTCTTTGGTCTTTGTCCCAGGGTCTGGCACAGAGCTCCTAAAAAAATCCTTGGAAGTTCCCCAGGAAAAGGGGTGAATAGGAGTGTGTTTTGTTTTAACAAGGTAACTCAGCAGACCCTAGATAACTCCAGGGTAGAGGATCTTTGCCAGAAAGACCAATCATTGATTAGAAGCTTGGAGTGTTCACTCTTACCCCTCAGCCTCCAGGGAAAGCATAGGGGCAGGAGAGTAAGTTAGTCATGGATAGCACAATCATGTTAATGTAATGAAACCTTGATTTAAACAAACAAACAAACAAACAAACAAACAAACAAACACCTTTAAACAACAAATTCAGGGACCTTCCAAGTTGGTGAACATATCCACACAGTAAACCCCAACCCTATGGGAACAGAAGCTCCTGCACTTAAGACTATTCTGGACCATGCCTGATGTACTTTTTCATCTGTGTACTCATTTTTATTTTGTAGAATAAACTTTATCAGTAAGAGTAGCATTTTCTTGAGTTCTATGGGTATTTCTAACAAACTATCAAAAGTGAGGGGTAGGGAGTGGGACTCTCTGATTTGACAGCAAAGTTGGACAGAAGTGTAGGTGGTGACCTGGGATCCTGATACTTGTGACTGGCGTGTGAAGTGAGGACAGTCTTGTGGAACTGAGCCTTTAAACCTGAGGGGTCTGGCCTTTACTCCAGGTAGTGAGTATGAGAATTGAAATGAATGGAAGGACACTCAATTACTGTGAGAGAATCAGGGAACTGGTTGTGTGAGGGGAAAAATAGAAAAGCTTCTCAAAACTGTTATACAAAAAGGAACTAGCAGTTGATAATTTGCTAAATTCTCACCCAATTCAGACTATTAAAAATGAAAAAATAGGGTAAAAATAAATTTAAGATCATGGCTTGCTTACTTGGGGGGAGTGGAGATGACATAAATATATTTTGCCCATTGGAGAGACATAAATTTGGGGTGACAGAAGACAGACTGCAGTGGGCTAGTTAGTGATGCCAATAGATACATTCAAGTCCTTATCTTTGGAATTTATGATTATTACCTTATTTGAAGAAAGGTGTTTTGCGCATGTGATTCAATTAAATATCTTTTTTTAAAGTATATTTTATTGATTATGCTATTACAGATGTCCCGTTTTTTTCTTCCCTTTATTCCCCTCTGCCCTGCACCTCCCCTCCCACCAGCACCCAGCCCCCCAAATTAGCTCATATCCATGGATTGTACATAAAAGTTTTTTGGCTTCTCCATTTCCTGTACTATTCTTAACCTCCCCCTGTGTATTTTGTACCTACAAAATATGTTTCTTATCCCCTGTACCTTTTCTCCAATTATCCCTCCCTCCTCCCCACTGATAACCCTCCGTGTGATTTTCATTTCTGTGATTCTGTTCTTGTCCTAGTTGTTTGCTTAGATTTTTTTGATTTTGTTTTTTTAGTTTCAGTTGTTGATAGTTGTGAGTTTGTTGTCATTTTACTGTTCATAGTTTTGATCTTCTTTTTCTTAGATAAGTCCTTTTAACATTTCATGTAATAAGGGCTTCATGATGATGAACTCCCTTAACTTGACCTTATCCGGAAAGCACTTGATCTGCCCTTCCATTCTAATTGATTGCTTTGCTGAATAGAGTAATCTTGGATGTAGGTCCTTGCCTTTCATGCCTTTGAATACAGCTTTCCAGGCCCTTCTTGCCTGCAAGGTTTCTTTTGAGAAATCAGCTGACAGTCTTATGGGAACTCCTCTGTAGGTAACTGTCTCCTTTTCTCTTGCCACTTTTAAGATCCTCTCCTTATCTTTAATCTTGGGTAATGCAATTACGATGTGCTTTGGTGTGTGTGTCCTTGGGTCCAAAATCTTTGGGACTCTCTGAGCCTCCTGGACTTCCTAGAAATCTATTTCCTTTGCCAGATTGGGGAAGTTCTCCTTCATCATTTCTCAAATAAGTTTTCAATTTTTTGTTCTTCCTCTTTCTCCTGGCACCCCTATGATTCAGATGTTGGAACATTTAAAGTTGTCCCAGAGGTTCCTAAGCCTCTCCTCATTTTTTGGAATCCTTGTTTCTTCATTCAGTTCTAGTTGAATGTTTATTTTTTCCTTCTGTTTCAAGTCATTGATTTGAGTCTCAGTTTCCTTCCCTTCACCGTTGGTCCCCTGTATATTTTTCTTTATTTCACTTTGCATAGTCTTCACTTTTTCCTGTATTTTGTGGCCATACTCAACTATTTCTGTGGGCATCCTGATTACTCGTGTTTTGAACTCTGCATCTGATAGATCAGCTATCTCTTCTTTGCTTAGGTTTTTTGTTTTGTTTTTGTTTTAGTTTTTTTTAGCTTTGATCTGTTCTTTCATTTGGGCCATATCAGCCATCTCTCTTTGTCTTGGTGCACCTGTTACATTGTAAGGGGTGGAGTCTTAGTTATTTGCCAGAGCAGGGCAACCCAGGTTGCTGCATTATGATGCTTTATGTAGGGGAGAGGTTGGAGAGGGAACAATGCTGCTCCTTTGGCTCTTAGCTGCTTTCAGTCACTTCTTCTGCTACCCACAAGCAAATTGGGTCCTTCTGATGCTGATTCCCTGGTGGGTGGGTTTGTGTAGCTTTTAGGACCCCGTGGATCTCTCCAATGAACTCTCCTATGAGGCAGGGAGTTTTTCCTGTTGCCACAGCCCCCCAGATTTTCACAGCCAGAGGTTTTGAGGCTTCCTTGCCCCACACTGGAAACCTGGATTGTGTGGTCTATCTCGCTCCCCAGCTGTTCCTCCCAGTTTATCCACATGCAAGTGTGGGACTGCCCAGTCCACCAGCCACCATCTGGCCCACCTAGTCCTCCAGTTGCCCCCTTGACACATATCCTCTCTGCTCGGCTGTCTGTCTTGGCCCCTCCTACCAGTCTGAATGAATGTTTCTTCTTTAGCTCCTTGGTTGTCAGACTTACATACAGTTCAATTTTCTGGCAGTTCTGGTTGTTTTTTGTTTTTAAATTTGTTGTCTTTCTTTTGTTTGTGCAAGGAGACAAGGTGTATCTACCTGTGCCTCCATCTTGGCTGGAAGTCCAATTAAATATCTTGAGAGGAAGAATTTACCCTTGATTATAAGCTGAACACTAAATACAACTGTAACCATGACTTAACATTTCATTTAAGCTTTTCCTCTCTATCCTTATAAAAGCCTCTGCCTGCATTGAGATTATTAAACTGGGCTTTGAGACCTGACTGGTGTGGCTCAGTTCGTTGGGCGTTGTTCTACAGAGTGAAAGACCACAGCATCAATTCCCGTTGAGGGCACATGCCTGGGTTGTGGATTCAAGCCCTAGTCAGAACATATATGAGAAACAATCAAGCAATATTTCTCTATCACATCAATGTTTCTCTCCCTCTCTTTTTCCTTCCCTTCCCCTCTCTCTAAAAATAAATAAATATAAAACCTTAAAAAATATATGGGCCTTGAGATATGAGTCCCAATATTCTAGGTGTCAGATGTACGGCATCTGAATAAACCACTTTCCTTTACACCAGCACCTGTCTATAGAGTATTGCTTTTTGAAATTGCAGGCAGCCAGACACATTTACATGTACCCTTATCACATAGAGAGAAATTAGACTAAGAAACAGAGAGCAAGACATAGCAAACAGATATAACAAAGAGGAAGAGGCAATATGAGCATAGATACAGAGATTATAGTGATACAGCCACAAGCCAAGGAATACTTGGAGCCATCAGAACCTGGATAAAACAAGGAAGGGATTCTCCACCCAGGGCATTTCAATGGAAAACTCTGCCCATACTTTGATTTCAGACTTCTTATCTCCAGAACTAAGATAATACATTTCTGTTGTTTTAAGCCACCCAGTTTGCGGCAATTTGGTATAGTCATAGGACACTAATAGTTAAATCTAGTTTTACCTCCACAGAAAGTTTCCATTTATAGGTACAGATTAAATGGAAGAACTTTTTCCTCTGTCTGTATTAGTTCTATTTATACTCATTTTGAAGGTTATCAAGTTGTAATAGATGGTAGGAGATGCTTTATATGTATAAAGGACATTGTGAAATTATATGTATAATGGAAATATATTTCCATTTCAACTGAGAACAACAGAAATAGTCACAATATACTAAGATTTGACTAGTATTAATATTTTCTTTTTTAAGTATATTTTATTGATTATACTATTACGGTTGTCCCATTTTTTCCTCCCGTTTATTCCCCTCCTTGCATCCTCTTCCCATCAGTATTCCCCTCCCCTGGAGTTCATGTCCATGGGTCATAGATATAAATTTTTTGGCTTCACATTTCCTATACTGTTCTTAACACCTCCCTGCCTATTTTGTACCTACAATTTATGCTTCTTGTTCCCTGTGCCTTTTCCCCCATACTTCCCCTCTCCCCTCCCAACCAATAACCCTTCATGTGATCTCCATTTCTATATTTTTCCTGTACTAGTTGTTTGCATAGTTTGTTTTTGTTTGTTTCTATTTTTACTTTCAGTTGTTGATAGTTGTGAGTTTGTTGCTATTTTACTGTTCATAGTTTTGATTTTCTTCTCTTTTAGATAAGTCCCTTTAACATTTCATATAATAAGAGCTTGGTGATGATGACATCATCACCAAGCCTTTAATATTAATATTTTCATGACTCTGAAAAGTAAAACCTTTTATACTAGCAAAATCATTGCTATGATTTTTTAAAAATTTTTGTATTTATTGACTTTAGAGAGAGAGAGAAATATTGACTTGGTTTTTCATATATTTATTTATGCTTTCATTGGTTACTTCTTGTATGTGCTCTGACTTCTTGTATGTGCAGGGGATCAAACCTGCAATGCTGGCATATCCATATAATGTTCTAACCAACTGAGCTACCCAGCCAGTGGCTATGATATTTTAAAAGTAGAATCATTTCAACTTACTCACAATTTTTCAAGTTACATTTTAAAACTATTTTAGAAAGCTAATCTTAATATTATAAATATTATTGCTTACCAGGACTTTCTAAAATTGAGTCTTTTGGACAATACTGAGACAATATAACCATACTACAGTGGTGCATTTTCTACATAGAGTCTATGAAAAGGGGAAATTTGTAGGGCCAAGAAAGTGATCCTTAAATCAGTATAAAGTAGTGGAGAAAGCAGCAGATTTACTTGGCTTTCCCAAATTGTTCAAGCTCTTTGGGAATCTCACAGATTCCTGTTAAAGGGAACATCCTTCCCTGGCTCCAAAATAAAATTCCTGTCACTAAGAACTTTTTACTGAACAGATTATATAATTTTTCTCAGGTGTTTTGTAATAAAAGACAAGTGTTAGTTACCATTTGTGTTCTGTTAATGTCATAATTATGTATGTAAAAATGCATGCTAAAATATTCGCTTTCTTCCTAATATATTGCCATTTTTGTATATGCAAAAATTTGTGCAATATCTGCCATTCCTATATTTTGCAAGGCAAATATTCAAAATAATTTTTGCTTCCCCCTGAACAATTTGGTTGCATTTTAGAAGACAACTGCATTTGTAATCAAACAATATGGTTTCATTATTTCAACAGTAAGATTGTTGGGATAAAGAGACAGAATTCAATGGTCGAAAGAAGGGGAAGGGACTAGACAAAGAACATATATGAATAAGCCATGGACATGAATAACGGTGCGAGAATTGACTGGGGGAGCAAGAGTAGGGGGTGAGATGGGTTGAGGAGGGCAAAGGGGGAAAAATTGAGACAATTGAAATAGAATAAACATGATTTTTTTAAAAAAAGGTACAGAATTCTGGGTTTTTCTACCACCACTTCACACAGTCCTATGATTTCACAAGATGCCACTAGGTGTTCTGAGAGAGACTATGGCTGAAAAGAAAGGATTTTGAACTTTGTGTGATATACAATGATAAAGTTCAGAGTGATAGCACCTTTAGCAATTTTATTAGCAGTCTTTCAGATCCACATAGCAGAACATAGTAGGACACCATTTTGTTCACTGTTTTGAGATTATTCTCAGGTTTGACGTCAGACTGAGGGGGCAGGATTGAGGTTTGGTGAACAAAGAAATTTGATTAGAGCCGAACTGAGAAAGAAGAGGCATTGGGCTGATAATGGCAGTCTCCTGGTACTAAATTACCTCCCTAAATCTTCCCTTAAGTATTGCCTATTAAATTGCAGGAGCAAAGAGGTCCTACTGGTATAATAGAAAATCAGAGAAAATGTTTTGTTCCAAAGACAAAATTTTTATGCACCATAAATCAGGAGTCCCCCTGTCCCTTTGCTATTATTGTGAAAATTGCAAAATGTAGATAATGTAGGTTGGAAGTGTTGTGAAGTTGCAATTTTTTGTGTGTGATTTTCTTTTTAAATTATTCATAATCAATTTGTTTATATTTATTAATGTTTTTGTTTACAAACATGCCTGAGGATCCAACATGGTGTTTTCTGAACATAAAGTGTGAGATGAAAGAGGAAGATTCTAGGCTCCAGTCTACAGATACCTCTGATAAGATTTGTAGTGAATAGCTGCAATCTTCAAAGCCATTTCAAAGTACCTGAACAGAGCCACAAAGGAAAAAGCAAAATCTACAGCAGCAACAACCAAAGATACCCTTTCATTAACATAAAAGCAAGTATCAATTATTTTTACCTGAGCTGATAATTTATCTAATCTATCCATTGTACATAGTTTGATGCTAAAAATCTCTAAGGGAAGCAACTAAGATCAGAAAGACACAACTACTGACTAAAATTACTCAGAAAGTAAAGGTGCTAGAAATGAGATTTGTTAAAAATAGTGGCATCCAGGGAAAAATTTTAAGAATCAAATTATTTAATAGAAGGAATTATTCATTTCTCCCACTTCCCCCAAAAGTCACATGGTTGGTGAGGACACAATGATGGGAGCATTCCAATTATAGTAATAAAGTGCTAGGTCAAGGTGCAGCTGGTTAAATGGAAGGCTCCACTTTCAATCAGTATGATGAATTGAAATACTGAGGACATGCTTCCTGAAACTGAAGAAATTTGAGAGCAATAAATGTAAAACTTTTGCTTTCTGATTGATGGGTAAACAAATTTCACCTTAAATATCAACTTGTAGCATTTGTATGAAGTGTGAATGTTGGTGAAATTCATGAACGATGTTTTCTTGCTGCTAGGTTCTGTCTAAAACAGGAAAATGTCAAGATGTTTTTATTGTTTTGTCTTCATATCTAGGAAGTTCTGTCAGGAGGAACTTTGTTGGCTTCTTTACTGATGTTATTTCCTCAGTATTTGGCTCCATGAGAGAGAGGTTTTATCTCTTGTTATAAAATATAATCTTGCCATTGTCATAGTGCATTGCTTTGTTCACAGATGAATACTGATGACAAAAAGTACTAGGAAAGAAAATGAAAACTATAATGTCTGGATGATAGTACAAAATGACTGACTTTATTAATGGATGATCAGTTCCCTTGAGCATGTTAAAAAATAAGCTATGAATAATTGGACAAAGAACACATACATTTTTTAATGCATACAGAAATCCGGATTCCTTGTAGTGAGAGTTCTCACCAAAGAATTTGAGCTGGAAGGTGAATTTTAGTACTACAGTTAAGGAAATATTCCAAATTTTGTCAAATGCTTTGAAATCAGTTTGAAGCTGCCTAAACTAATCTAATACTAGCAGGTAGTGTTTCTTCACTTAAACTAGCTGAACAACTTGGCCAGGGTGGGAGTGACAAAATTCTCACTCCTTACAAGGAAATTGAATCTTTGAAGAATCATGTTGAAAAGAGCACTTTTGCTTGGTTTGACAGTGAAAGATATCAGCACATATTATCCCAATTCTGCATTAATTAAAAGTGATATTAATTGCCTGACAGAAGAAAAATCTTCGGGAAAAAAACATAGTATTCAGAGCCTTTACTAATATTAAAAGCTTATTAATAATGTTCAGTCAGTTATATCAAGTAATATAATAAAATAATGGAAAACAGAAAAACGTAGGAAATGGAACAAGAGTATTGGGATAAGAGTGCTTTGAAAAAAATGTTAGCTTATATGGTCAACAGTATTAAGAAAATGGGGAATTTTAGTGATCTACAAACAAAAAATCGAATGTATATTCTAAAATTAAAAAAATAAAATAACTAAAATTATAATTCTAAAGACTTTAACAACACACTAGATTGAGTAGAAAACAGAAGTAAAAAAATAGTTCAATAGAATATAACAAAATTAAATCTGGAAAGAAAAAAATAATCGAAACTGCAGAAAAGCCATACAATATATAAAGTATATGGAAGGAATATCTAATGTTTAGGTAAGTGTTAATTTTCCACATTAACAAGGTACAGGAGGAAAATCATATGATCATACAAATGGATGCAACAAAAATACTTAATAAAATTCACTAACTATTCATAAATCTTAAAAATAATTAGAGGACCAGGACCAGAAGTGAGCTTACTTAATATAATAGAACATCCACTAAAAAAATCCTACAGTAAATGTTCCACTTAATGGTGATATATTGTAAAATTTTACTGTGACACTAAAAATGAGAGAGAGAGGCTTTCTAACACCAACCATTTGTATTCAATATTTCATTGGAGAGATTTCAGGGACAGAAAAAAAGGATTAAAAGATAAGGAATTGGAAAGTAAGAAGTAACATTGCTTTTATTAACCAATCATATTGTATAGAACATCGGTATTCAAAAGAATATTAGAAAGAGGCAATTACAATTAATATGAGACTTTAAAAGGTCACTGGATTGAATATTGACATATAAAATGAGTTGAAATTTGTACTTACAAATAAGAAATTCAATTTTAAAGTTATAATTTATCAAAAATAAAACAAACTTGTACAAGACTTCTGCACTAAGGAAAAAAATGTTATTGAGACAAATTAAGAATGATTGATTAATCAGAAGACATTACACTGTAAACTTCTCATTCCTTTTTATGTAAAACTATAGATTCAATGGAATGTCAATCAAAATCTCAGTATGTAAATTGATGAGTTGATTTCAACTCAGGTAAAAATGAAATAATCATGAACAGTGAAGACAGCAGTGATGAAATAAACACTGTTGGAGGAAATAATTGTCTTTAAGACTTATAGTGAAATTATACTAATTAAAATAGTGCTATATTTATTCAATGATAGACACATATTCTAATGGAATAGAACAAATAATACAGAAACTGGCCTGATTTAAGACAAAGATGGTTTCACAATGCAAGGAAAAATGTTTGTTTCAATAAATGATGCTATGATAATTATGAACTGCATAGAAAAATATAAACCTACGTACCTTACACCATACACAAAACTAGATAGATTTTGACTTATTTGAATGATAAAGCAATATTACTTCTAGAATAAAACAGAATATCTTTATTAGTTTGGACTATTCAAATAATTTTTAAACTTTTTGCAAGAAGCACTAATCATAAAAATATTATAATTAAATGCCATTAAAATTAAAAAATGTAGCTCATTAAAAGAAACCATCAGGAGAAAGAAAGGGGAAACCACAGAGTAAGAAAAGACATGTTTATATCCAACAAAGAATCTATATACAGAGTAAGCAATGAATTCCTAAATATAAATAAGAACAAAAGACAACCCAAATTTTTAAAAATAAAGTTTGACCATTTTCTTTACCAAAGACGATACCCAAGTGACCAAATAGCTTATATAAAGAATTTCAACTTGATAATCATAAGGGAAATAAAGAATAAAGCTACAATTAAGTGCTACCATGCACCTACCACAAGACTGGCAAAAACTAAATTAAAAAAAAAAACTAAAAAAAGAGTGATCTCAAGAGCTGGTAAGGATTTGGGGCAAATGAAAGACACAGTAACTACTGGCTGGAATGTAAATTGGTACACTGCTTTAGGAAACACTTTTGAAATGCTTATACTCTCTGATCCTTTACATATAGACCAAGAATGCTCATGTCAGTTCTTCCCAAAACTTTAAACAACACAATTGTCACTAATAATATAATATTAAGCAATGGCTATAAGCAACAAGTGATAAACCTCAAAGAAGCTAGAGACTAAATAGCATGTACTGTTTGCTTTCACTCATGTAAAAGCTCAACCACAAGCAAACCAAAGTAGTGAATTCCTTTGGCAGGTGCTAGTAACTGGGAAAAGATGAAAGGGAGACCCCTGGGATGATGGTAATATTCCATATCATCATTTTGGGTTATGGCTATCTGTTCAGTTTGTAAAGTATCATTGAACTATGCAATTTATAGTGTATGTACTTCTCTCTATGCATATAATACTTCAGTGGGCATTTAAAAGAGTAAATTAGTATTTAAATACATTGCAAAAAATATTTTGCCCCACGCAAAATTATTATAGCCACTTCTTTCTTGGATTCTGTCTATTCTGTTGTTTTGCAAGACTATTCAAGTGCAGATACTAAATTATTTTATTCATTTTATTTTTAGAATTAAGTTTAGAAGTAGCATGACTAATTCCAGTATTTACTGGGATAATAGATTCAAATTAGACCTTTTGAAGTAATAGTGAGTCTTTCTAGCTAATGATAGACTATGTATTACCTTTTATTATTTTTTGTTTTATGTTTTTCAATAGTGTCTAAAATACTTTTTTGTTGAGTTTCTTTCTTATTTCTACTAACTTTGTTTTACAATACTTTATTTTTTATTGCTTTAGTAGAACTATAATTGACATTTCATAGTGTTTTTCTTCTTGGACTATGAAAAAACTACTTAAAATAATCATATAAGTAGCTCCCAAAGCACAGTCTCTTATAGAATGAAACAATTTTTCTTAGTTGCTTTCCCTGTGTATTTCCCTGTGATAAATTCTAGATATCCAAATTTATCATCTGGAAATTGTAATAATTTTATTTCCTTCTATCCAAGTTTTCTGCTTCCAATTTCTATTTTTTTATTGCATTTCCATTCTGTTTACAAAAATAATACGTATTTTTGGAGCCTTGATTAGAAATCCAACAATATTTGTTCAGAATCAGTCTGTAAGCAAAAATGCAGACTAGGGTCATGATTGAATCTTATGAATTAGATTCATCATCTGTGGTTCTCCAACAAGGCATCTATGTAATAAAGAAGAGGAAAGAGGAGAATTATAACTGTTATATTAATTATTATACTCTTCTATAATTAGTTGAATTGAATTATTTAAAAATTATCTATTTTCTTTCCAGAAATACATATTAACATTAGAGTAATCTATATCAGAATTTGCAAGTTTGAGGAGCACTGCCTGAGAAAACAGGCTGAAAATACAAGTTTGTTTTCCAATGTCTCAGGATTAATCACTGTAAGACTAGGATTTCCATACCCCAAGCTGGCAACCAGATAAAAGTTTATTACAAAGTCATTTTATAACTTAAGAACAGTTAATTTAGCATGAATAAAAAACATACATTTTGGCCAAAAAGTGAGATTATCTTTTAAACAATGTGTTTTTAAAAAAATATATCTGACTTTTTATTTGGGGGGGCAGCTAACATAGGCTTTAGCAGTCATTATGTACATAAAACAGCCAGCCAAAAACAAATACAATATTAAATGTACAGAATTGTTTTATTTTCTTCCTTTCTTTGAATATCTATTGTAAATTTATCCTTATTTTACCCTCCTTTGAAACATTTTTACAAAGAAAATACTCTAGAAATACAAATGATGGAAAAATAGATTTTCAGGATGCCTTATATTTAAATATAGACACAAGTAATTTTGATGATTACATTGTTTTTTGTTTGTTTTTCTTTAATCTCTACCAAATTCTGAAAAGAATGAATTAGACTCACTAAAATGAGCATTAGGTTATCAATAGGATTAATATTTCTGAACTTGTTTTTCAAAAATAAGAGAGTTATACCTTTATTAATAGCAAAATACACTTGAATTTTGACCACAATTTCTGTTACATTAAGTAATATAAAAAAATTCAAATTATTATTATTATGCATAATTTCTAAGTAAACCGAAATTGTTGAGATTATGGGTAGAGATAACGGCTAACTTTACTTGTAGACATTCATAATTGAAGATTAAAATTTGTGTTCGAAGGTAGTACAGTTGTTGACATCCTCTTTCCCTAACAAAAATGTTTTTACGCTCTTGCACTTGGGAGAGGTAGATAACCAATTTCCATTTCTCTCTTCCTTTAGCCCTTAATTTTTTTGACCTGGACATTATTTACCATTTATTAAAAATAATGTACATACATTGACATTTACTAAACAATGGATCAATGCTACTGTAAAATGCATATATCATAGTTAGGCTGTTTCCATTCATAAGCAGTTCAGTCATTTTGACGACAAAGCTTTACTTAATGGGTGATTCAGTAGACAAAATGGTGAATCAATACAGGCTTGTTTTAATTGTCTTGAAGCTCAAATGCAAAGAGATTAATAAGTGAAAGAATGTGGATGAAAGCAATAAGTAATAGAGAGTGGTGAGGTCCTGGCCAGGTAGCTCAGTTGGTTAGAGTGTCATCTGCTATACCAAGGCTGTAGGTTTGATCCCTGTCAGGGCACATACAAGAATCAACCAATAAATGCATAAACACATGGAATAACAAATTGATGTTTCTCTGTCTCTCTCTTTTTCCCTTCTTCTCATTCTCTGAAATCAATAAATAAAAATTTAAAAAAATAAGCAGTGCTGGGGACTGTGACCAAAAAATGACAAATAATCTTCATGAAGTGTGATTCACTATATGGGTACTACAGATTGTTATTATACGAAAGAAAGAATGTGAGCAATTTCCTGATCTTCCTATTTTAAAAGAAGCTGATAATATAGATTTTTGTTTGGGTCTAAAATTTCTCATAAGAAAAAGTTGGTGGGAAAATAAAACATTTTTTACAAACCAAATCCAAACCCTACACTTCTAACTGGCCTGAGTCTCTCTTTCCGATAAATAAGAACAATATTCAAATATTTATTCCAAATCCATCAGTGTATATTTATAATCTTAAGACATATAAAACATCTTTGTATAGGAGCTTACATCCTAGGTTCTGAGTAGGCAATGCTTATTGCCAAAAACTACTCATGGCTGGAGACTGATTTTTATTGTAAAAACATAAGGACAGAGGCCTAAATATATATGCAGTTCTTGCTTACCAGGGAAAAAAATAAAGACTGTCATACAGTTCAGTACCGTTGTTGAGATAACTTCTTCCTATTCATATTCCATCCAGGTATCTCCTGGGATTTTAAAATACTTCCTCTTAAGAAGCCCTAAATAAGAGTGTGCCTATACTGGCAAAGAGGGGGATTTGGGCCTGAAATCTTAAGGGGCTATCTGTATGTGTAACCTTTGCCTTATCTTTTTCTTTAAAATAATTTTGGGATTTTACCTCTTTTCCATCACATATCTGTATGTGTTTACATGTAAAAATATTTTAAAGAATATTAAATCACTGTCCCAAAGAGAGATGCCAGTTTATTTTGTGACTTCTGAGAAGAGAGGCCTGCAATCTGAGAGAACTGGAATAGCACGACTCCCAAGTGACTCCCATAATGTGACCCCCAAGCCTTGATGCAGTAGAGTGGCCAAGGCTAGTAGAAACCATACAATGTCATTAATATTTTGTAGCTCATATCTACATTTCCACTTTTTCAAGCTCTGAGGAGAGCCAAGAGACTAATCATCAAAAATAATATTTCCAGAAATCGGTTACCGAGAGACCGGCATTATTCTGCACCTTCCTAAATGAAGTGTGTTTTTATTTGCAGCACTGTCACATTTTTAGAGCCAGTGGTGGTATATATGCCAGAATTACCTCGTGTATATAAATAGGAGTCTAAAAATTACATACTTTTACAAGTTCTTGAACACTACATAGGGGAAAAAGGAGAAATATATATAAGCAACATTGGCTAAAAAAAAACAGTAAGCAACTGCTTTAGCAGCAAACAGCAACTATTTCAAAAGGCTAGCAACTTTACTTTTTATTTATTTGAATCCCTTAGCTATTCTGAATTATTTAAATGATATATATTTATACTGTGTGGAACCTGACTGTGTGTTTATCCAGAGGCAAATTATAGAATGATATATTTTGTGTAGAAGTCTATTTTTGATGTTTGATTTTTCGCACGAAAAAACTCAAAGCAGCATTGGTCAATGGTCTGAAACTTGTGCCAGTCCTTTTTATTGCAACATAAAATTTGGAATCTTTTTCTGGAGTAGACTGAAGATGAGTAATCTATTAGGGTGTGCAAAAAAGATTTTGCCTTTTTCTATATTTATATTCCTATTTTCTATACATATAACCATCCTTAGAATAATGACAAAACGACATCTAAGAATGAGTGTGAGTGCATGTGTTTATATATTATGTATGTCATAATTTCTTAGAGTGTGTGATATAAAATTGTATATAATATTGCATAAGAGAAATAGTTGTGTTGTTAACGTGGGTAGTTTGAATCCCAGGACTCACTTTGAACACCTAGTATTTTAGTGAATTTTAAAAAATTACTTAGCTTCTCCAAGACTTACTTTCCTCAAATATCAAGTGATAAAAGTAAACACTTCTATTTCATAGGGTTGTTACCAGAGCTGAATCAGGTGATCGATGGGAAGTACTTTGCATTTACTACTTATTAGCTCTTATTATTATAATTAGCATTCAATATAAATCTGAATATGGGCAATTAACTTTATTAAAACCCTTAGTTATCATCTCATTGTCAACCCTCAGCTCTGAAATTTACTGTTATCCCAGACAAGATTAAATCTCTCTGAACCTCAGTTATTCATCTGCAAACTAGTGACAATGATATTACTTATTCTGCTGTTTTGAGGATAAATGAGATGAAACATGTCAAATGTTTAGTGCTGGGTAGCACATAAGTGCTCAATAAATATTTATTAATATAATATTTTTTTTTGTTTTCCTACTAAACAGATTTTAATCAAATGATTAAAATTTAATGTTTTTATTTAATTCATCTGGTTCTTTTATGCTTATTTCTAGTTTCAAGTAAATTTTTACATAAGATTTAATTCTCTTTATATATATGCATCATCATTTTTCCCTTAAATGAACAACAAAACTTCCTTTGATACTAATAAGTAAAAACTGCACGTTTTCCTTTGTTTGTTACCTCAAGGCAAAACAAAAAAACAAAAAAAAAAAAACCCACTTTTTGTATCACATGATGACTGTTGGCAGGTTTGGTGCTTCCCCTCAGGGGTTCTCCACCAAAGCTACACTGTACATTAGAGACGCAAGAGCTGAAATTTATAGAACATCATTGTTCTTAGCCAGGGCTAGTAAAGCGTTATCAAAAGGAGACCATTGGATAGTTACTGCATTTGTCAAACCAAACAGGAGATTGCTGGAGTGGTATGACTTCGTGGAAATGCTCAGAAGTGAGCCCCAGCGCTCCTCTGAGCCGGCTGCACCAGAACCCTCTGCCTGTGCAAAGTCACTGCTGATGCTCACAGGCACACCCCAGAGGCTCTAAGGACAACAGGCTGTGGCTACAAGGAAATGAATCAGTGTCTAGTAATGGGTAGACATTGCTCATAGTATGAGACAAATATATGCAAACCTACTATATTAATACAAAACAAGTTTACCTTCAAGTAATAGTACCGAGCCCATTTGGTAAGTGTAATTTTACTCTCCAAGCCTCAAGTCTCAGCATTTTCTTATTTCCATTTGTTTTATGGGTCTTTCCCCACCATAATATTGTATCTTTCATGAATAAGAATATATGATATTTGGACTCTTATGCAAATTAAATAATTACAGTGATAGAATGTTTATTGACCTCAAAGCTATATTCAAGAGCTTTGAATATAGCAGCAAGTAATGTTTTTGTCTTTTTTGGGGGGGAGGGCTAAGACAAACATGTAACTTTGTGATAAAGCTACCTTATCATGTTTTACAGATTTTTCTCCTTATATCATTCCTCAAAATGATCCATTCCCAGCATTTTTGAGTTACTTATTTTTTCTTATTGTTATTGTACAGTTCCCTAATACTTAAAAGGAACAATTTATACTCCATGTAATGTACACTTCAATTCAAATTGACAAATATACTTGCCAAAATTAAGATTGTGAGTAGATTACATGCAGTTTGTTATTTCAATGATTTTTTATCATGAATATTTATGTAATTAAATGTTGATACATATACTCCGGAAAATGGGTTAATTTGGGCAGTGTATCTTTCTATCTTTTGTAGTTTTCTTTATATCTCAAGTACTCTTATATAACCTGTGAAAATGTGGATGAAAAATTCATTTAGAAATGATACATCTGTGAATTAATAAAAGAATCATATCATTGTTACCTTGTCATTTAGCCTGAAGTATAGTATCTTTGTTTCTTGGTAGTGACAAATGGCATTCTTACCCTCCCTACCCTCCTTGTAGTAAAGAAGTAGAAAGGGCCTAAATTTTCATCTGCTTTAGGCACTTAGGCAAATTTCTTGGTATGGATAAGTCTCACTTTCTTCACTTGTATAAAAGAAATAATACTCTCTTCTTCTCAAGTTTGCCCTGAGTCTAAAACCAGGGTATGCATATAAAATACATAGCACAGAAAAGACAAATTTAATTCTCCTCCATTCTCATTTTGTTAAACCTGGTAATTAACAGTCGTAAGAGAAATCCTGAACTATAGTTTAATTTGAGAGGCAATCGCAAGGCTATGTTGTCTTCTGAAAGAGGAATTGATGCTTGATGAAGGTGATTTTAACTGAAGTGAATAGAACTGCATGGAAGATTAGAGACTTCAGAGCCATGAGCATAATGTCAGCACATAGGTTCTTACAGAGACAAACTGCATGGCATTTAGGGATTATGGTGCAAAAAGAAATCACAATGTAATAATAGATTTTAGAAATGCTTGGGAGCAAACTAATTATAGTTTTTAAGTGATAGAGAAAAGGGAAAGAGAATATTGCTTTTTGGTTGTAAATTTGACTAACTGAAAGAATAGAGCTTACAACAGCATCGGCAAAGTTAAGTTAAGGGTAGTCTGACTTTCTGAAAAGTTACATTCATTTTTAGAATAGAAATCTATTAATTCATGTAATGTAGGACTACAAATGCTAGTGTGAGTAAGCTAAAAGAATGAAACGTATTATCTAAGTTAGCTACAGCTGTGAGACACAAGACTCATTTTCAACTTCAGTTAAACAGTCAGGCCGTGGGGCAACACCTGGAATCATAAAGTATTTTCCAGCAGAAAGCACATTTGAAACTATTTCATATATCAGGAGAATAGAGAGACGCGGAATCAGGTAGAATGGCAGAGGGATAATTTTGAAAATAAAGAATAACATAGGGATTTAAATATGGTAAAACACATTGTTTCCTTTTATATTATCTCACTTAAATATGTGTAAGGAAAAACATATCTTGTATTAAATGTGAGATATTCATGAGAGATTAGTGTGTTTGAAGTGAAAAATAGGAAAATCTGGGCAAGGCGAACTTCTAAATCTGAAAAATGAATTGCTTTCTCAACCTTACTCTGACGCAAGGTACAGCCCTTACCGGTGGCAAACTAGTGACATGTGGCTCCCACAGACACACACACATAGTGGAAATTTTGCTCCAGTGTGACAAGCGAAGGCCAACCCTTGGTGAGGGCAGAGAAGGATGGCTACTCTGCTGGTTAATCACTTTGAGCTGCCTCAACTGTCCGCTGGGCTCCTGTGGCGTGGAGCTAGGGCTGCAGCATTTCTTTCCATTGGTAACAACAGGCTGGTTTGGAAATACTGCATGATCTGAGAACAGGGGTGAAAATGTAGAGAGGGCAGCTTTTTATGTACCGCATAAATGCTGCCTATTCAGCTGTAACAAGCCAGTGAATCTGGAGGTTGCAAATGAGAGGAGAATCACAGGGGTCCTTATTAAATTCAGCTCTGGCCCTTGATTCAGTTTTATCACTTGCTAAACAAAGCTTGGATTTCAGTGATTTGGGGTTCATCAGTTCAGACCTAGTTTCTTCTCTTCAATGAGCTGGGTCAGTTTGTGGCAAATCTAAACTGAACTCCATAAATATGACTTGCTAAATCTGTTACGTGAATTGAGAGTCACTCAGGATTCTAAATCCCCATTTACATTTCATGCTGCAATGCTCTGATGTCTCTAGCATCACAGAGATCTGACTCACACACACTAGGAGGCTCTAGCTGGTTTCACCTCTAAGACAGATTCAGTGTATTTTGGTTCCTACATTCATCATTTCATACTATTTTTGATTGAAAGTAGGCTTGAACAGAACTCTCCTGAGTTACTTCAGAGCTGCAAAGCTTAATCTAGTCATAGTTTATTAATGAAGACAGTAATACATAATGAAATGCCATTAATTCACACGTGTAATATTGGTTTCTAATTTGAGGCATCACATCTAATTATCAGTAGATTAGTTACTCAGATTCATAGCCTGGTGACTGTAGGGAAAATGTGCCTACTTCTACTATCCAGACTGTCAGAAAATAAAATGATGTCTATTTCTTATGAGGGCAACAAGGAAATCTCTGAAGCCTTCATATCGTTATAGATTTATGGCTCAGTCCGTAAAGAGAGCTCTGGAAAAATCAGCTCTGCTGCTTGTTATTTCTCTACAGCTCTCATCCCAGACTGTGCTTGCAAAGAGCTTCATCTTAGAAAAAGCACTTTATTTCAGTGCAACAGTTAGAGGCCATTATTCTGGGTTTGGGAGTAAAGGGCATCAAAACATGGCAGCCATTATTTCTAAAGCCCTGACTTCTGAAAGTATAAAGGAGTTCAAAATGTGATCGACCTTTTAGGGGCATGCTTCTTATTCATGGCATGAATCGCTAACCCCTGACTCTGTGTTTGCTTAGCTAACATGGAGCACTTGCCCCCCAGAACAGTCTTGCTCCCACTTGTATCTATTGTGTAAGGCTAGTCTCAGAAAGTGTTTTTGAATTCTGAGAAACTACAGTCATGGCCACGTTGGAGTTAGAACTACATATTGTGAAGACTGGCCTCCTTACAAGGGAGTGTGAATGTTCATAGAAAACACTGTCTGCCTTGGCTTCAAAGTACCCACAGCCATTCAGCAGGGCAATGTGAGGCTGTCAGGTAAACATAATCAAACCATTTGTGGAAAATGTCAAAGGAGAAAAAGGGAGGGTAATGAAGCGTAGAGGAAGACAGACTGTCTCCCAGTCTACTATTTAGCTACTGACTTTCTCTAATTATTTTTCTCCCAAGAGGTTAAAAAATAAAGAGGAAAGGGGAAATGATACACTCAATTTTTTTCACAAATAAATATGTACAAAATTATAGCAACTATGCAGTAAAGGATTTGTCAGCAGTTCCAGTATAGACCCTTATTTTTGAAAATTTCTATTTCAAGGGTAAAATATTCGCTTTGGGGTAAAATTGGCATAACTATTTTCCACCCAGGAGCGTTTTGCTTGCTCCCTATTTGTAAGAAATCCTCAAAAAGTGATTTAATCATAGAGACTTAATTACACGTTTCATGAATGTTGTGATGACTCTCAAAACTGAGGTTCAATTTATTGGTTGTCTAGAATATGATTATAAAAAGTGGTAGCCTCCAAATCAAAATTTTATTTCTATCATGGTCAATCTAGCTGCATGTCAATCACCTACCAAATTGGGAAATAAGGATAGTGTGAGTAAATTCAGCACCTAATAAATTCCTAAACTTCATGTAGATAGTTTGGCTCTTTCATTTTTAATACCCTTTACCAACTATCTAGCAGACTGATAGGAAACTTGATGGCACTATTTTAACCAACTTTCAGAAGTTAACACTACTGAGCAGGACAATGAACATTATAAGCCATTGAAAAGAAAGATAATTCAACAATGATCTGAAATGAAGTCCATGTCATGGATAGCCTTTGAAGGAACCCATGAATCCCTGACATTGATTCCACAGGTTTTGTGTATGTGCAGACAAGTGAGGAGCCTCTTTTTCCTCTATGAAGGTTAAGGGTGATCTGTAACTGAGTATGCCTCTCACAAAATTCAGATATGAGGACATACTAGGGCCAACAGACTTGGCTGTTAGCCTTTAAAAGGTTAAGGGATACCTCACAGGTACCAGGGTACACTGGAAAGTCAGTGGTATGCTGCTGAATGACAATACAAGGGGAATAAAAAAAGATGGATGAATGGACAGAGCATTTAATAAAGCTGTGTGATCTTGGGCAAGTTACTTTTCTGTTGGTTGATTAATGTACTTTATGGCATGTTATGAAAAATAACTGAATTATTTTAAAATCTCCTAAGGAAATTCCAAAATTACATATTAAAATGAAAGGATTTATAACTAAAAGTTTCAAGAATGATTGTTTAAAATATTCTCAAAGGTGAAAAAAATACCTGATTTTTTTTTCATCTACTGATCCCGACTTTTTCTTTTCTATCAAAAAAAAAAAAAAAAGCAACTGCTGAATTGCTATTTAAGTTTTGAGACTGACCCCTCATGTTTAGATAAATGGATGATTATGTCACTTTTCTTTTTTACAGCTTCCAAATGTTCTTTCATATGGAGATTTTATATTTTGTTATAACACTAAAATAAAAGAGAAAGTGCCACTCACATTTTTCCCGGCTCCTGTAGCTTTGGAATGTTCCCCGTCTCGATCCATCCTCATGCTCTCCTGCTTCTCTGACTCCTCCTCTGATTGTGAGCCTTCCCAAGCCCATTTTACATCATCAATTCTATATACACATAGACAGTGATCAAAGGTGTGTAAAGGCACAGGGTCAGAAGTGATTGTCTTTAATATCAGGTTTCATTTTAATTATCAGATCATCAGTATTGATGAGACGGTGGGCCATTTTTGTGATTCTAAAGACAGGGTTGGGTTTGCTTTAGTTTTATTTAACAATTACAGGGTGGCTCTACCAGTGGAAGAGCATGTAGAATTCAGAACCACTATGAAATTTGCTTTAAAAATACAAAGACAGGGTACATGAAATGGTACTGATCCTTAAGAGGACTGATAGTTAATATTTAAAATACTATAATTAACATTTTTTAAGACTGAAACATAAATGATGGATAGTAGACTCAATTACTTACTAGAAAATGAAGGTTGTCCATTAGCCATTATGTCATACTGCTACTAAACTTAAATAAGTAGTCATTTTAGTCATAAGATAAAATGTTTAGGGAAATATAAATATGTAAGGAAATATAAATCTTTAGGTTTAATTTTTCTCCCCAAAACCAAAAGTTAATTGTGTGCTCTCACTGAAGTGCCAAGATATAAAATACTAGCTAGGTCAAACCTCAGTGCTAGAACAAGATATAATTTTGCAAGTGAAATATTACAAAATAGTTACATGATTCTGCAAACTCTTACTCCCAGTGAGGTATTTAGTGATGAAGATTTGGAGGAAGAGAATCTAGAGGCAGCGGGGCTGGGCTCTGAGTCCACATCCCCATCCCAGGAGCAGGGATTCCTGCCCTTCCCTCAAGCCTAAAAAGAAAGATTTCAGTGACATCTTTCGAAGAGTTCGACAACTATTCCTGGAAGGTAGAAGTTAAGGAGAGATCATTTGGTTGTTAAATCCTCCAGGGGTATGTTGATATATATTTCCCATGGACTTTATTTGTGGAGGGTGGTGGGGGGGCAGAGAGAAAGAGAGAGAGAGGAGGGGGGGGAGAGAGAGAGAGAGAGAGAGAGAGAGAGAGAGAGAGAGAGAGAGAGAGAGAGAGAGATTGTCTAATTGTCTAAGATCTTGCCCAATAAGTTTGCCATTTGGAGTCTGAACAACTGAACAAGCCTCTGCAGAGACAAGACAAAACTTTCTGGGATTCATATATGCTTGAGAAGGATTTAAATTTGTGAGTTTTGTGGTAACTGTACACTGTCTCGTCTTAGTTAAACTGGATGTACACTTCGTATTTTCTTACCATATGGTTTCAGGCCATGTTGGCCATGTGAAAAATCAGTAAGGTATTCAGAAGGCAGAAATAAAGTTTAACCTTTAAGCTCGGAAGATAGGTGCTGGAGCCAAGCAATTTGCACCTATAGTTGCTTCTTCACTTGCTCGCCTAGTTAGCATGATGCTATAACTGGACCCATAATTCCTCCAGGCCATTCCAGATCTTCTCCTTCAGCTACTCTGAGTCCTTGGCCAAATGTGTTTGTACAACTCTACGGTACAGAGTGCCGTTTTTTTTCCTGCAGGAATCTTAACAAAGTTGGAGGTAATGAGGCTGACTTGGTTTATAGTTTGTTCTGAAGGTCCCTGTTTGTCTTTGAAAAGTCCAGTTTGTCTCTGTTCTCATCCATATTTAACTTTCCTTTTTGACTGCCAGGCTGGCTGACTTACAGTAACTGGAGACTCATCACCAGATTCAGGACAACAGACTGCGCTCTATCAGCTCCTGCAGTTGTATGATCCCTGTCATACAATACTTATTCTGTATGTCCCTTAGAAGTTTTGCTTCCCTCATCAATTTCAGACCAATACAAGATGTAATAGAAAAAGATGCATCCAAAAAGTGAGAGTCTCCAAGTGATGGGGATAGCTGTTGAGGAAAATTGCCAAAAACACCAAAAAAGTTCCCTATCCCAAAGAAAGTGGGCTTTCCCCCTCAGCCAAGCCCAGAAAGTAGGCAGCTTGATGGCACTTGTAGGTGACTGCAGGCACACAGTCTTTTCTTCTGACAGAGCCTATTGGAAAATGAGTCGTAACTGGCATTTTGTCTGAAGTTGGAAACTTTGACTTTTAAAAATAGGACTGGGCATTCATTGTCCTGAAATAAGACTGCTTTGTTATATAACATGACAGCAACTTTAATTAGCTAAATGTGAGTAGAAAAGTCATGGGTTCCTAAATTTTTAATCCAGTTACAAGTGAAAATTAGTCCCACTGAACAAAGTTAAATGGACAAATGCTAATATATTAAACATAGTTTTGATTGCATCCCACTAGTTTGATTGCTTGTTCACTACATTTTGTATCAGAAAGCTTAATTTCTTTACTTCCCATGTGTTTGTTTACTTCCCTACATTCCTGTTCAACTTCTTTCTCCTTCCAGTATTCTTGACTTTTGTGTTTTCTGCTTTGCACTAACCTCATTATCGATTTGCAAATGTTTTCTTAAGCAATTCAATTTCTAAATGCCACATCTGTTTCCTTTACATTCAGTGTCAAAAAAAACTAGGTTACACCATCAAAGAAAAGTTTCTAGTCAAAAGACCCGAGATTGTTTCCCCCTAGAATGAGGTGGAAATAAACATGACCCTTTTAGAAATGCATTGGGCTATGAGCTGCTTTGGAAAAGACACCTGTTTTCAAGTTAGTCACTGCAGGTTTATGAAAGTGTGCTTGTATAATATTACTCAGGACTTTAGAAAACACTCCCTGATAGAGATGAGGATTTATTTTCTAGTTAATATTCAATTCAAAGAGGAAATGGCATAAGAAAATGCCTAAAAGTCTGTGCTTGTTTTATTTTCATTATCTATTTTGGAGAGAGAGGAAAAGAGAGAGATTTGTTGTTCCACATATTGATGCATTCATTGGTTGCTTTTTGTATGTGCCCTGACTGGGGATTGAATATGAAACCTTGGCCTATGAGGAGGACACTAACCAACTGAGCTACCTGGCCAGGGCCAAAGCAGGTGTGTCTTTATTCATGACTAACTGGTGTGATTCAGAGTTTCGACTAAAAGATTGCAAAATAAATAAGAATAATAACAAATCTCTGATATGAAAAGCCACTCAGTGTATGCAAATTGTTTCATCTTTGGCCTGCTTCTTTGACATAGATTAGTTAAGGCCTTGGTGATTCCACTTCCAACTTTAGTAATTGGTTTATGGTGGCTAAATTGGCTCTTCCTTTCAATGAAGTTACTTTGAAATAGAAGTTTAATTGTAGAAGAATGGCTTTGAAAGGAGATTTGTGTTGGCTTTCTGTTCTGTTCCTTCTGCTCATTCTGGGCAGCCCAGGCCTTTCCTGTGGGTTGCAATGATGACAGAAAAATCATCTTAGCGTGGGCTGCTACAGGTGTTCTACTCCAAGGCCAAGTTGAAAAGCGACCAGTAAAACAAGTTTCTCTGATTAAGTTTCAGTGAGCTGCCAGTACTACCATTTGGCAAAACATCCAGTTGCAGTAATGAACAGAGTAGGAAGTCTATTAAATGAAGGGGAAATTACCCATATTAAATAGTAGTTACAAAAAGAGTAAGTTAAAGACAAAGTTGTTAGGAAAACCACACGTGAAAGAGAGAAAGAGGACATATAGTCAAGAGAAAAATGCAGAAACTATAAACTATTCACACAAAATTAATTGGGACTCATATTATAGTGAAAATTTATGAAGAAGAGTTAAGTTTTCTGTAAAGATAGCAATACTAACTCTCCAGTCCGGTTACCCTGGTAACATGGCTTCCTTTTTTTTAAAAAAACAACAATGCCATTATAATACGAAAATGAATGAACAAAAATTATGTGAAAGGTGATTAGAAGGCAGGTCTTAATCCACCCTGGAAAATGCTTAGGGGGGAAATTTAAAGCTATTCGCCCCAAAAGAAGTGAAATCATAAGTAAATTCATGGAATTGAACAAAGATAAGTAGAATGTGTAACCTTCAAATGTTTTCTGCATCTGGGTGCTGCAGTTCCAGCCTTGGACCAAGGCATATAGAAGCCCTGCCTGTGATACCACGACGTGAAGGGGTCACACTCTGGCTTCCTTGCAGCTGTATCTGTCCGCGTGAGGTGAGGCATCCTCAGCTCTTCTGGGATGTGTACACTCAGGGCCCATGCATCACCTTCCAGACCATGATACTGGTTCCTGAATACTGGAATGCTCTGCCCAAACGGCTCCAAGTCTGCGTTTCCAGGCTGCCTGGCTGCCTGGTCCTCTCTAGGATGGATTACACCACTGTTGTGGGTACCTCTAGGCACAAGTGTTGGCCAAGGGAGGTTGTTTGTGGAGATTTTGGACAGGTATGGAAATTCAGGCTGGGGCATTCGACTGGGTAGTGCAGGACTGGGTCAGGGCTGGATAAGAGGAGGGCACATGTTACAGCCACATTTAGTCACTACAATCTGCCTTTTCAGGTTATTTTGAGAAGCACCTTTTTAAAAGTAATAGATTCTTTCCGTCTAAGAAACCTGTAGTAACTCAGAAATACAAACGCACCCAATTACATGGTTTGTAGTATACAAGTTTCTAAAATCCAAGAGGAAAACATGTCTACACCAGTCTACTTATAGCACCCAATCTTCTGTTCGTTCTATAAAGCCTGTAGGGAAGTGTTTGAGCAGTGTTAAGTTTAATTTGTACAAAGTGGGATTTTTGCAAACTCTGTTCAGCAGAGGATATAATCCCTAAATACAAACTCTCCTCATTATGTATATTAAATACATGTGATTTCAGAGATAATAAAGTCTATAATTTTTAAAGACAAAAAATAAAAATAAAAGTAATAGATATGAATATATTTAACTATGCTATTTCACATTTAATGTAACATTGTTTATTTAGCCATGAAATTTAAGCCTCCATTTCTGTTCCTCTTGAGCTTGCAAATGTTAAAGGCAGGCCTGATGCTGCATGTCATAGATAATTGCACTTACATTTGTGTTGACAGTACTTTTTTTCTGTAAGTACTTTAAAGGCAAGGATGAACAGTAACCTATACACATTGTGAATATTCTTGGAGTATGACTTAAAAATCTGTAAATACAGAATTAAGATAATTCATTTTATTCTTATACACACATGAAATTGCCTGCAACCTTCTATGCATGCACTTATCAAACACAAGAAAAATGAACAGACCAAGAGCCAAGGGAGAAACTATTTGCAGAGGTAGGCACATATATTTTTAAAAAAAGTGATAAGTAATGGTGTACATGAGTTAGTATTATGGACACAACTCAGGTAAGATACACATTTTAAAAAATATCATTATTATTTTCAAATTTTTTAGTCCTAAAAAGAGACTAAAATTGTGTGACCTAATGCTTCTCAGGTGTTGGTAACTTCCTTATTGTTTTTTCTCAACAACTTCTCATATTTTTAAAATACTAACCCCAGAATTTGATCAGTGGAGACAATGAATGTGAAAGCATTTTGAAAAGGTATTATTATACAAAATTAAATACTTTTATACATGTTATCATAAATTAATAAAACATTTAATATATGTATTATATGTTACATAGTGAAACTATACTATGTGTGTTAATATTAGCCTAGTTATAGTGAACATTTATGAAAATGCCTTTGAGTTCAATGTTGCACTATTAGCATTGATTTTGAATGATGACCATGGTAAGAGATATCTAAGACACATGAATTGGAAGTTCAAATCTATTCTTTACATTTGATTTTAGTTTTGAGTATAATCTTCCTTGAGCAAGTTATTTGTGTCCTTATATAACATTTACCCTTTAGAGCCAAGTTCCAAAGAATGGTGCTCTTTCACCAAAAAACAATGTTGCAGAGAGCTAAGTGACACACGGAGTGCAGGGCTCAGGACTCACATTGAGCGAGCAGAGAAGAGGTCCCTGTTCCAGCAGAGCTTGCAGTCTATTCGGGGAATGAGAGCAGCAGCCCTGGATATTAGTAAATGTGTACTTTTACTTTTCCAGATACATGCTTTGTATTTAAGGAGAGGTGTCTATGAGAACATCTCATAAAGCAGTAGTTTACAAGCTTTAATACACATCATAATCCTCTGGAGGGCTTATTAGGTAAAACAGATTACCGGGCCCTAACTCCAGAGTTTGATATTGCACATCAAACTACCTCCCCGGTGAAGTTGACGCTGTGAGTTCTGGGACCGAACTTTGAGAAACTCTTTAAAAAAGAAACCTCGCTCAGTTTGGGAGATGATTGCTCTTACATTTGTAACAGGTATGCAAAACAGCTTGAGCTCAGCAAATGCTGAATAAACGTGTGCTGATTTCGATTATGTGGTTCCTGTAACATATTCCACTTACCAGGGAATTTATTATGATAAACACAATCAATTGAGCAGAAATCCAAATGGTAGTTTTGTGATTAGAAATAAAAAACTCCTTTCTGTGTTTTTCCTCTCTGATTATTGTCATTTATAAAATTACATTTTAAGTAATAGGAAGTGCAGGACATTTTCTCTGAAGAAAAATGAAGAATGGTAATTACTATAATGAAAGCAAAGCAATTACAGCAGAACAAAAGGCATAATGTAATCCAAGAAAAGTAAGTTAAATAAAATTCTGTGCCAAGATGCCACTGGTGTACAGCTTATTGTTTAGTTTAAACTGAAAAAATGTATACAAAGCAATCATGAGAAGTTACATGGATTTCAAATGTCAGTATGTCAAAATATTGCAAGCTACACTAAAGTAGTTAAATGGTGAATAATTCATATTTACAATATTTTGTTCCAAGATACCCTATTTTTTAAATCTTTGAGTAGTGATCACCCTACTCATACTGAAAAATTAAATATTAAAACAAACTAAAAAACTTAGCATTCTACAAATACAATACTGTATGAAGGCCTTATGGCTGTCTTTGATATAATATAATTATATGAATGAAAATACAGAATTAAGATTCAATGTGGTTATAATTTTATAACAGCATTTACTTTATAGACATTTTCATATTAATAAAATGAAGAACGATTATAATAAAGAAATTTTAGAGATAAAGTTGTAATGTATCAATAAATTATTCACAATTTGCCCTCTAGGCTACAACTACACAATGCAACAACACTATAATTTTCAATTAATAGAAGAAATGACCTTTCTATACATTTAAAAGAAGCTATTCCTAAATACTTCCTTCAGGCTATTAAGTTGAATCTAAATTCTTTATCCTGACATTTTTGAGGATTCTACTTGCTTGTATAAAAATGAAGTTAGTTTGTTCCTTTGTTTGCTTAATCTTAAGCAACTGTTGAAAAGAGTGACCTAATGCTTCTCAAGTAGTTTGTTCAAAGGATGATGGTTTTAAGAATAAATTGAAAATATTAATGTGTGTTGGTTGGCAGTTTATGATAGCTTGATTTATCATGATTACATGTCTCACCAGAAATAATATGCATACCAAAATGCATTTACCAATGTGGGGTGGGCCATAAATAATGCCATACATGTCTATCCTGGATAACTCAATAAAGGCAAAATTGGAAATACTTTTTGTGCTCATGGTAAAATTTGTTTCTTGTTGCAATAATTTACAGGGAAAATGGTTAAACTAATAATACATAGAGAACTTTTAATTCTAATTTGATGAACTCACCTTTCTCAATAACCATGGCTTGGGTTAATTGGGTAGAATACCAGTAGAAAACATGGAAGTAAAATTATTATTAATTTTAATAAAAGTAAATGTCCTGAGAAAGAAAAGGGACCCATCAAAGCTATAAAATTGTGGTTACAAGATTCAGCTACATCACCATCTCCAGGAAATTGTTTCTTGACCCAAACCGTCATAGGCACAGTGGATTGCACGCCCCTATTTTGTTCAGAAGCAACAGTGCCTGACTGTGCTGAGGTCCAGCTCAGTACACGCTATTCATAATACTCACCCACTTCTGTCTGCACCTTTGAACAATGAACTCCTTAGAGATATTAAATGTCTTAATCATTTATTTCTTCCCCCTTTTTTTAAATTGAGTTTTAACTTTTTACTAAGACTTTGTGTGTTTTTTTGTGAAGTTTCAGATTCAAAGTAAAATTGAGGGGAAGATACGTTTCCCATGTATCATCTGACCCTACAAGTGCATGCCTTCCCCATTATCAACACTAATCACAAGAATGATACATGAAAAAAGAATCAAAGATAAATCTAAATTGACACATCATGACCATATAACCATCAAAGTCCTGGTTTACATTACAATTCGCTATTGGCTTGGTAAATCCATGGTTTTGGCAAATGAATCACAACCCATATCCACCATTTCAGTATCATACAAAGTAGTCCTTTGCCCTAAAAGTCCTCTGTGCTCTACCCCTGCCACCCAACCCTTCGGAAACCACTGATTGTTGTATTGTCCTCACAGTTTTGCCTTAACCAGGTTAGCATAAAGTTGGAATCATACAACATGTACCCTTTTCTATTTGGCTTCTATTGCTCAATTGTATACATTTAAGTTTTTTCATATCTTTTCATGGTTTGATTTTTAATGCTAAATAATACCTTGTTTATTTTTAGTGCTGATTAATATTCTACTGTCTGAATGTGCCACAGTTGATTTATTCATTCACATAATGAAGGATATCTTGGTTGCCTCCAAGTATTGGAAATTATGAGTAAAGCTACTACAAACATCTGTTGGGAACCATCCTGCCTGGTTTCAGGAACTGTAGCCTCACAGACAAGCAAGAGGGCCCCAAGGCTGGAGCTGAGCAAGGAGCCCTTAGGAAAATAGGCCCCTAAGGAGACAAAACCTGTACCCTGGCAGGTGTGCAGCCTCTGCCTCACTCACATCACCCTGCTTGGCCAGGGAGGACCCCTCAATGCCAGGGGCAACCTAAGACAGGCACAGTCGCATAGAGGCCATCAGGGAAGGACTTGCGGGACACGGAGAAGGGGCTAAAGACCCTCACCCTTCAGTTTTGTTATGGCCAGAGTCGTCATTCTATCTGAAAGAAATCCCTTTATCTCTCGGCTGGCTGCTCTGCTCGGCCACCTGACAGGTCAGTAAAACAATCAAAAGGCAGGAACAGCCGTAAACTGGATCAGGCAGTTCCCGGGGACAATTACACCTGGAAAAGGAATGCATTAAATCCTATGAAACTTACTTTGCTGAGAATGCCCTTGAGTTTACTATTGAGGTTGGGGGCCACTTTGTGAAACATTGGGCACTGTTGCTCTGCAAAAGAATACATTGTATCCACTGAAGCTTGTTCTGCTTCCCACTGCCTTGTTAAGGAAAAACCTGGTGTTTTACTTTACATGGAGGAGACAATTTCTGAGCCTTGACAACTGTGCCTTAATGAGCATCTGGTGCCAACTTATCTGATGGACATTGATGTAAGACAAACCTCCATATTCCTTCTATTTACTATCTATAGCCTTTTGATATAGATTGATAGGCTTTGTATGCATGCTGTATACGCCTGTGCATATCGTTATCAATAGAAGCCACTTCTAAGGAAGGGCTCAGGGCATTCTCCACTAGAGGTAATCACCAACCCCTTCTCCTGACAGGAAAATTGTGTCTGATACAGTTTATTTTACCCATCCATGGTGACCCAGAGTGGTTCCATGTGTAGATTATTGTGTAGAGGTATGTTTTCAGCTCCTTTAAGTAAATATCAAGGAGTACAATTGCTGGATCATATGGCAATACTGTTTAGTTATAATAAACTGCCAAACTATCTTCCAAGGTCATCACATCATTTTTTATCCCCATCAGCAATAAATGACAGTATTTTTCCCCCACATCCTTGATACCATTTGGTGTTATCAGTGTTTTGGATTTGGGGCCATTCTGCTAGGTATGTAGTGGTATCTCATTATTGTTTTGATTTTTCAGAAGTCACATCACTGGGGAACATCTTTTCGTCTGTTAATTTTTCATCTGCATATCTTTGGAGGTGTGTTAGTTAAGGTCTTTGGCCCATTTTTGTATTGGGTTGTTTGTATATTTTGCACAACAGACCTTTACAAGATATTTCCTTTGCAAACATTTTCTCCCGGTCTGTGGATAGTCTTATTCTCTTGAAAGTGTCTTTTGTAGGAGTTTCAACTTTAAAGTCCAGCTCATCAATTGTTTCTTTCATGGATCATGCCTTTGGTGGTATATCTGAAAAGGCTGCTATGCACAAGGTTATCTAAGTACTTTTATTATTTTTTTAATAATTTTTAAAGTTTTGCATTTTACATTTAGGCCTATGATCCATTTTGAGTTATTTTTTGTTGAGGGAATAATGTCTATATCTAGATTCATTTTTTGGCTTATGAATGTCTTGTTTATTCAGCACCATTGATTGAAAGGATTATCTTTGCTCCATTGTATTCCCTTTGCTCCTTTGTTGAAGATCATTTGACTATATTTATATAGAATCTTACTCATTATTAAACCTCAACACGCAGCAGAGCATCTTACATGGAATAAGTTTTTCCCCATATTTTTGTTCAGTGAATGAATGAATGAGGAATCTTGGTTTAGATATGATGTTTCATATATTTAATTTCTAAGTTTTTTTTAAAGCACAGAGTGAGATAAAAATAGATAAAAATTATCATTTTGAAAGAAGAAATGATTAGAATAATGTTAGTACTTGAACAAAATAATACAAAAATTTAAAATAGTTAATTCTAGATTAATATTTAGTTCTTAGAATTTAATTGGCTGCTTTAAAGTAGAGAGGGCTATTATATTGTTGTGAACGCCCTGTCTGGTTTCAGGAACTGTAACCCTGCCCACAGACTGGAGGGCCCCAAGGCTGGAAGTAATCAGGAGGCTTGGGAGAAACAGGCTCCTGAGGAGACATGACCTGTCCCTGCTGGCAGGGGTGTAGCTCCTGACTCCCCGCTTTGCCATGGAGGATTGGGTATCAAGGATGGGTAAGTTACCTCAAGCTGAAGGGTACAACCTAAGACAGAATACAATCGATTATTGGCAGCAGATAAGCAATTGGGGGACACAGAAAAAGGGCAAAAAGGCGCTCATCTCTCAGCATGGCTGGGACATGGCCAGAGTCCTCATTCTAGCTGAAAGCAGTATCTTTGTCTCTTGGCTGCTCCCTCCCCCTGCCCAGCTCCAGCTTGAAACAATACAGGAATCAGCCCTAAACCAGATCTGGCTGTTCCTGGGGAAATCAGTCCTAAAGGTAAATTCCTAAAAGTGTGCTTTGTTCTTCCTCCAAAAGCTCTAGCGAGCTCATGCTGAGGACATTTACATTATTCACAGACTCTAACTCTATTCCCTTGGGCACTCATGTTTACTATGCTCTTGTCTCTCTTCTTTACTAGTCTCCTCTCTGACCCATGTAAATCAGTGTGTTCCTGCCATTTGTTTTCTTCAAAACATCACCCATTCTCCATGCATGGTAACATACAGATGTAATGAAATTAACCTGTGCATTCCTGTTAACCTGTTCCCCACTGCCAACCTTTTCAATAAAAGTCTTTGGACAAAGGGACTCGGAGCCTTCCCCACTAGAGGGATCTGCCACGGGCCCCCCAACTAGGAGGATGTGCCATGTCCCCTCTCCCGGCAAACAGGGAAGTGTTTGCAATGATTCGAGTTTATTCCCCTCATCCATGACAACCCCTGGACGGGCTCTACGGATTTCAGAGCCCTGCTCCCATCTCAGCTGGCCCCAGACAGTTTCCTTCAGATTCAGGGAGCGCCACACTTCCCATGGGGTGCTCTGTGTCCCCCACCTTGGCTCAGCAGTTGCTGCCCAGACCCAGGACGAGCAGTGACCCCAGGCGCTCCCCAAGTGCGGTGCGCCTAATCTAGGCGTCGCGTATTGCAGCATTGTATTACATAACTTTCTGCAAAAGGCAAACTATGGAGACAGTACAATGATAGTTTTTGCCAAGTGCCGGGGAGATCATAATGAATAAGTAGAGTACAGACAATTTTTAGAAGAGTGGAATACTCTGTATGATAATATAACAATGGATACATGTTGGTGTACATTTGTCTAAATCCATAGAATGCACAATACCAAGACTAAACTGCAATGTAAACTGTGGACTTCAGGTGATTATAACATATAAATGTAGGTTCGTCAATTATAACCAATGTACCACTCTGTTGGGGGATATTGATAACTGGGAAAGCTATGCTTGTAAAGAGTCAAGGACTATATAGGAACTCACTGCATATATGGGAACTCTCTGTATCTTCCCCATTTTTCAGTGAATGTAATGCAATTCTAAACAAATAAAATCTTAAGTGGTTAAAAAAAGTAAATTACAAAAGGAAATTAAGAAGAAAACAATAAGAATGGGTTCTATGATAAATAATAAAAATGTTAATTTGAAAAGACATATGATTAAATTAAAAGTATTATCCAAATAAAATAACAAGCTTTTAATATGTTGTTAATTCTAGGTAAAATTTCAGCTCTAAGATTCTCTGAAACTAAAGCAGAGAAAGACATGTATTCTTAACACTGAAAGTAATTATAAATAAAAATAATTTTCTGGTTTTTCAAATTAAGATTCTAGAGAATTTTCCCAGATGCCTCTTGAAGAGAATACTGTAGAGTACAGTGGACCTTATTGTTTAAAAATGTGTATAATGAGTATAAAGGCAAAATTTTATGTAGTGGCTTCTAGCACATTTCTTCAAGCATATTGAGCACACAATATCACAGGAAAGTCTAATAGAAGCACTTGTTTAAGAGGTTCAAACTTTGAGATCCAAATGCAGTTCTCAGGGAGTCTAACTAGCTATAAAGGTACTATTCTCAATAGCAGGGTGATATAGGATTCAAAACATCCTCCAAAGCACCCCCATTAATAGCAACCACAGTTTTTGTTTGTTCAGTTTTATTTTTCTTAATATTGAGGAAATAAGAATATGAGGTTACAGTCTGTGGAAATCTTGAGACCTAATAGTCATTTTGCTGAACAAATGCAGGTCCCAAGTGCTTTATAATCAGCTAAGGATGTTGATATTTGAAAATAAAATTAGATCTCCAAACAAGGTATTGTGTCTCAATAAGTGGCCAGCCATCTTTGCATGAGGGTAGCAGAAGAAAGTATTCAGGGCCTGAGTTTCCTTGGCAAGTAAATCTGCATCTCCTCCAAAATACAAACAAATGATTCAGGTCTTAAAACTTATATCTCACTACATGGCCTCAGTGCTTTTAACAAGAACCATTTTTATACCAAAATTATCTATCATTTATCAAAGTATATAAATCATTGTGTTTTAAGCAATTCGACTTCCCGGTGAACCATTAAAAGTTAAATTAGTGGTAAAATAGATCTTGAGGTAACTAAACATGTTAGCAAGCTGGATACAGTTGTCGGATAGAATCCAATTAGATATTGGAGAACATGTGCCAAAAGCCGATTGCAGTTTTAGAGTAGTTCATCTTAAGTCATTCCATCTGTCAGCAGTTGCCAGCTACTAGATCATGATAATAAAATCCTATCATCATGTTACAAAATATATATCTTTTGGTTATCTATAGTAGTTGTGATCATTCATTCAGTTCATCTAAGAGTTATAAATCATTAATCCAAAATTAAAGAGAAAGAATATTAAAAACTCTGATTTTGAGAAATCTGGCTTTGGTGTATTTTTCAAGGTCATATCACCAGCAATTTCCTAGGTAGAAAATTATGTATCTATATATTAAACTCATTTTTATGGTGTACATTACATTAAATAGGATTCAATATGCTACTTGAAATGGAAACTTACATGTGCAAAGTTATAATGGTATCAATCACTTGTAGAAGTCTACAAGCTCAGACAAAAATCTATAAAACCTCCTTTAGCTATTTTTCAACCATCTACAATCTTAGTGGTTATTTATACATTGTCATGTCACAGCAGAAAAAAAGCTAAAATTTATCTATGATTGAATCTAAGAAGAAATACAAAAAGAATAAAATATTTAATGTATTTTTAAAATTGTATAAGAAAAAAGTAAGTTGTTCTTACAACTGAATTTTTTTTTGGATAAGAGGACCATTTTTCTAGATAATACATATATTTTTTATGACTCATTTTGATAAGTTAGGACACATGACACTCAGAAAAAAGAATCAAGAAAGGCTAGGCTAGGATCCTTTACTGCAATAAACTTAAATCATAACCATTTACTGGATACCACTCTTCATAAGATTATTTGGAGAGCTGAAGTGGTATAATACAAGCATAGATTATTCATCTTACGTTAATGATTTAGAAAATGATTGAAATAGCTCATCATTTTCTAATCCTTTATATATTAATCCTGGGCATCTATATATGTATATAGCCAATGAATTTAGCTTGAGGATATTAGTATTAATGCTGTTTGTGCTTAATAATATCCTGACTGGATCACATTCCAGACTTAGTAGGATGAGAGAGGGGAAGTAGGTAAATGGAAAGCAGTCTCTGCTTTGTCTCCCAAATGAAAGTGGTGTAACAGAAGTTTCCATAAGAATGATAACATCATGGAAGCATTTAAATGTAATTGGATTGCTCTCAGTATAATTACCCCTATAAATGTGATTTGAGTCTTCCTATGAACTTCTACATCTAATTGGCAAAATTTAGTAGAAGGATAGAAAAGTAATGAATACAGGATGCTCATTTCAATGTTTCAGCAGCCTAAGTGCTACTTATTAATAATAACTTTTTCCCTCTTTATCTTTTCTAAATTTTACTGTTGAGTTTAAAAAATAGTCTTTTAATATTCATAACATTTATGGATATATTTGTACATATGTGAAAATATGTATGTTATTGCAATTCATATTGGTGATGAAAAATAAAACATAATACTTAATAAGTATTATTTTTTATCACTTGTCTCTGAACATCTTGGTATTTTCTATTAAATTAATATGGAGATAATCTAAAATTATGGTATTAAGTTGTTTAAAAGCCTAATAACAATGCACCATAGGAAATAAATATATCAGTCAAGACAAAAGTAGAACTGTTCAATCTATTTTCCTTATCTTTTACTAAAATAGTGTCAATGCCCACCCCCGCCCCGTGCCTTCTACAAAAAAGAATAAGATTAAAAAGACTTGATTGTAATGTGATATCAAATATTAGTAATTCAAATGCAAATTCACTAAATTAATGGTAAAATTATAATTTCTTTAATGTTATTTTTAAGTTAAAACTAAGACTATTAATTTAGCAAATTGATCACCTTTAACAGATAAATTTTATAATTGTTATATTGAATCAAAAAATAACCAATGGAAAATAATTATCTATATAAAATGCCCGGTAAATATAGTTTTAATGCTTTTTATCCTTTGCTTTACTGAAAAAAGAATTCTTATATATTCATATCCAGTCAAAACTATAAAAATTATTACTATAACCTCATGCTAATGCACAACATTTTTCCTCTGCTATATTGATGCTTCTGGGAACTTTTAAAGTCATCCAATCCCCAATAATTCTCTTATGGAAATTCTAGATCTCTCTTCAACCCATTTCATTTTTGTAGTTTGTGCTTTCAGTACTTACATAGGCCCTATGCTCAAGCAAGAATGAGATTAATGCTATTTCAGTCATCAGAAAGTATTGAATTCAGATGCAGTCACAATGTGAATTACAAGCATGGTTAGAAATAGAATATGGATAGAAACCTGAGGATGAGTATAAATAAATTGCCATTCATTCTTTGTGTAGTATTCTACACACAAAAACACTAAGACACTCTAGATAAAAGCTATCATGCTGAGCTGTAGTTTCATTTCTTTTCTGCTTATGTGTTAAAACATCTACATGGATTTTTATTTTAGGCTTTAAAACAGTAAACAGTGACCACTGGGCAATATGATATTGTAGTTAACAAATGATTAGTATAGAAAATCTTGATGTGTTGTGAGTAGAATAATATTGCATATTGTATAACATTATAGCAATAATATTATGCACATACCACAAAATCCACTTGTAGAAAGAAACAATATAATGATTTCTTAGTTATGGTGAAACAGAAATTGCTGCAATGTTTTACAATATGCGAATTGGAATTTCATTCGAATGAGCTTCCACTTAAAGTGTTTTCTACCAAGAACAAAAATGCATTTATGATACAATGGTTTTAAAGAACGATCTGATAACTTCTCTAGCAAAATTAAAGCTCAGTTTTGTTATTTGTTCAGGCATAGACAAGTTGAACTACTTTGAATTTTTGTCATCAAATGACTATCACCTGCTGAGTCAACTATTTCTCTGAGCGTCACTTCATCAAAAAATGACAGCAATATTAAAAAGTAAAGCATTGTTATGATAAAATTAAAATTAAGACTGAGTTTAGGAAATTAATTTAAAAAATTTAATCCTCACCCAAAGACAGTTTCAATGCTATGTTTAAAGATGAAGGTAGTGAGAGAAAAATCAACGTGAGAGAGAAACATTGATTGGTTGCCTTCTGTACATGTCTGGTGGGAGGGGCATGGGAGGGGTGCTGACCTCACAACCTAGCCATGTGCCCTGACCAGGAATTGTACCTGCAACCTTTTGGTTATGGGATGATGCTCCAGCCAGCTGAGCCGCACTGGCCAGGGCATGAAAATGTTTTTTAAAGGTCAATTTTTACCATGAATCCCTCAAGTGGGCAGAAGATGCCATATAACAAACCTATTTCAGAAAACTACCTTGATAAAAAAAAGAAGAGGAGAAAAGAAGGTAGAAAAATATAGAGAAAAAAATAATGAAAGTTTCTAGCTTATTCCTTTCTGTATAGCACTATGGGATAAAAGTAGGGTTGCAATTTTGAGTACACAAAACAGAGTATATTTGTGTATTATTATTTATTAATGTATTATTTTCCATATGAAAAACTTGATATCTCTTTTCCTTTTGTATGTAAATATCTCTTTTCCTTCTATATCAAGTTTTAAGTGTTCAACTTGATAAAAATAAGTAGATCGCCTAAAAATAACATATAAACAAATTTAAATATGATTTTACAATAGGAAGTATATACGATTGTTTCTTATGTGAAAATTTGTAGTTTTACTTCATGTTTACATACACGAAATTTAACTTTCTTGACATTTTCTGGTATAATACATGCTCAGAAATGTGCATCCAGGTGACATGTACCTGGGACATGTGTCTGTTTCACTTCCACACAGGTAAAAAGTCGCCACATTTTTAGTAATCCAGAAGTTCCCTTTAGCCTTTAGCAACCCCAAAGCTGCTTCTTTCCCTGAGATAACCAATGTATAAATCAATCTATTATATGTAAAAGTGAGGTTATTTGTATATATAGTCAGGTAACCTGACTTTTCTTTGCTTTTTGTTGTATTTTTACTTCCATCTATGTAGAAACCTCTAAAATTATTCTTAGTTTTGTCTATTTTGTATTTATATACATTGTTCAAACTATATGTTTTCTTTTGTGTCTTGTATGATAGATTAGATGTTAAATGGGCAAAATTTATTCTTATTGCTGTGCAAAGCTCTAGTCTGCTCTGATCCATTGCAATGTAGCATTCCCTGGTTTGAGTATATGATCATCTATTACTTACTCTAATGTTGTGAACTTTGAGGATGTTTCTAAGTAAATTATTTAGATGCATCAGTGGTCTGTTAAAATATAGCTGTTTGTATATTTTAATATATATGTAAGGCTCAAGTTGCTTGGTTATATGTTATGAATATATCATATAAACATAACATGCCTCATGTTATCTAAAAGAGTTGTATCTATTTACAAGAGACTGAAAATTTGTAATCCTCTATATCCTCATCATCACTTGGCATTATCAGACTTTTGATTTTTCCCTATTCAATGGGTGTGTTTTTGAAATCTCTTTGTAGTTCTAATTTATATTTTTTGATGACTTATACACTGAAATATTTTATGAACTGATTTGTTGATTTGATGTCTTCTTTTCTGAAGTGGGCATTTAAATATGTTATTATTTAACAGTAATTGATATCAGTGGGTAATAGGTTTTCTTGTCTTTTTAAATGTCCCAAAGGGAAAGATTTAAACATTTCAGCACTAAGTAAATTGTTTACTGTAGAAATTGTATAGTATAAATTATCAAATTTAGAAAGGTCTCTAGTATTTCTACTTTACTAAAATTTTGTTGGGAAACACCCTATCTGGTTTCAGGAACTGTAACCCCGCTGACAGGCTGGAGGGCCCCAAGGCTGGAAATAAATCAGGGAGGCCTTGGAAAAACAGGCTCCTGAGGAGACATAAGCTACACCCCTGCCTTTCTGTTTTGCTATGTGATGGTGGGCGATCCATGACCGGTCAGTTATCTTGAGCTGAGATACCAACCTAAGACAGATATCAATCAAGTATTGGCAGAAGACAAGAAATAGGGGGACATGGAGAAACGACAAAAAGACCCGCAACCCTCCGCTCAGCTTGGACATGGCCAGAGTCCTCGTTCTGTCCGAAAGCAGTCTCCTTGTCTCTTGGCGGCTCCCTTCCCCTGCCTGGCCTAGACTTGGAACAATACCGGAGACAGTCCTAAACCAGATCTGGAGGTTCACAGGGAAGTCAGGCCTAAAAGTAAATTCTTTAAAGTATGCTCTGTTTCTCCCTTGAAAGCTATCCTAGACAGCTCATGTTGGGGAGGATATTTACATTATTCACAGACCCTAACCTTAAACTCTTTGGCGCTCTCACATTTATGCTCTCATGTTTACTAGTCTCCTCTCGGACCCATGTAAATCGGTTTTCTTCAAGCCATTTGTTTTCTTCAAAACATCACTCATTCTCTATGAACATTAACATACTGATGTAATGAGATAACCTGTGCATTCCTGTAATCTAGCCTCATGATAACCTTTTCAGTAAAGCCTTTGAACAAAGGGACTCCGGGCCTTCCCCACTAGGGGGATGTGCTACGTCCCCTCTCCTAGCAAACAGAGAAGTGTTTGCGACAACTCATGTTTATTCCCCCGATCCGTGACAACCCCTGGACGGACTCTGTTGGATTCAGAGCCCTGCTCCCATCTCAGCTGGCCCCGGACAGTAACCCTCAGATCCCGGAGCAATGAGTTCCATCCCCTAGATGAGGCAGTTGCTGCCTGGACCCGGGAAGAGCAGTTACCCGTGGCGGCGCTCCCCACCCTGCATCCCCACACTCACCACCATGTTACAAAATTTTAGATAAATAATAGAAAATAAATTTCAATAGCAAACAATACCATTTGAAATTTATGAAAATTTTTTTGTGTATCCATTGAGCACCTCATTAAAATGTTATTTTTTAATGTATTATATTTTCTCCTTTAATATCTTAATATAATATGTAAAATATAAATGTGATATGTAATATGTTGCAATAAACTTCATGAATATTTGTATACATTGCTCATTCAAGTTACAAATATTGTGTTGTAAAATATTTACAACTATATTTACGAATGTAATTACTCCGTAATTTTTATTTTGTGTACTGTCCTTATATGAATATTTTGTTTTTCTAGCTTCATCAAATTAGTATGGAAAAGTTGTATTGATTTGGAATTATGTCTTCTTTATTCGTTTTATAAATATCACCAGTAACTTTCTCTGGATATGAACTTTTCAATTTTTTTAACTAGCAGTCCAATTTTTAAGTGTTTAAATGATTATTCATATTTTATTATTAATTGGGTTATATTAATTTATATATTTCTAGGTATTATTTTATTTCTCCTTAATGTCCAAATGTTTGGGCAAATGTTTTCATAATTATCTTATTTTCTTTTAAAAGTGGTATTTCCTTCTCATTCTTGATATAGGATATTTGTAACTTATTATTCTTTTTTGTCACTATCTGATATTTTTTATTTGACTTAGTGTTTACAATGAGCCCACTTTAATCTTTCTTGATCCTCTCAATTAAGTGACATTTTCTGCTCCAGTACTTTTATTATTCTCATTATTTTCTTCCTTCAAACTATGTAGACCTACTATTAAAAAGAGAATGGTGGATGTTCAGGGGGAAAAATACATGCAGGTTAGTAGTGAGAAGAAGCATATGTTGATAATTTGTTGTTAGATTTTTCAGAAAATTATCTGATTAGGAAAAATTTGTATAGAAGACCTAACACCTTCTCTTTGATACAGACACTATCCTTACAACTATAGAATATAGAATCAATTTCATTGTCATGATTTACTGATACTCCTGCTTTCTGTACATATAAATATTATTGATCATCTTATACCTGTTTATCTTTTAAATATTTGCACACAATTATAATTGACTTACAATCAATTGAATCTTACATGTTTCAACTCAATTCTTTTAAACATATTTTTTTACAATATTAATTCCTAAGTTTCTTCAGGCCTATCTACCTGTTTGTCAGTGTGTTTAAAATATGACATGGTGTCATGGTGCAAAATACAACAGATGTGATGCTACGTGACCATTGTGGAATAAAATAATCCAAAGGCCTATAATTTTACAAGATTTCAACAAGTGTAATTTACCATCTCATTAGCTTCCTTGGGAACATGCAAAAAATTCTTACTCCTGTTTTATTCATACTCAAGTTAGAAATCCAAGGTCTTTAGTATATGAACCACTACTAAGATAACTTAGATCTAGTTAAAATTATATCTTAAATACAGCTTTTGTATTGATAAAGTCAACTGAACTTTGCTCATTTCAACCCATTTTTCTGAATGTTTGAAGTTTTCTTATATCTGCATTGCCATTTATGTATGTATTATGTATTCTGAATTGGGTGTTCTATTGCTGCTATAACACATTTCCATATATTTAATGGCTTAAAGTAACAAGAAAAAAGATCATCTTATGATTCTGTAGGTCAGAGGTTATACATGGGTCTCACTGAAGTAAAATCAAGTTGTTTGAAAGGCTGTGTTCTTTTCTAGAGACTCTAGAAAAAATATATGTTCTTGCATCTTTCACTTCCTAAAGGCTATTCACATTTGCTGATGGCCCCTATTAAAACATTTAAACAAGAAGGTCATTTGAGTGGGGTGGCTCTAATGCCATGTTAGTCTACATAAGGAAAAAAAAATCTAAGCAGGAGTAAATGATCTCAAATCCATGAAAATAAAATGTACAATAATCAACCACAGACAGCCAGGTAGGTATTTCCAACCAAGGCAAGTACCTAAGCTATAGTCACTCAAATAAGGTCCTTGTTGCTTCTTTCTGCTTGCCCTCTACAAAAACCTCTCTCCTAGTTACTGTAGGTGCAGTTTTATTAATCACTTTCTGGCACTGCCTCATTCGAGTCAATATATACTTAAATAAACTCTTGAAAATTGTAATGTGCCTCAGTTTATCTTTTTACAGCTCCTTCCATTTTCAAAGCCAGAACACGGTATTGCTCTATCGTATGGTCATCTAATCTCTTTGACCATAGCTGTGCAAGGGGTTTCTGTTTTTATGAAGTCAGATCATTAGAATGAATCACAAGGATAATCTAAATAACCTACATAACTTTTAAGATTGTTAAAGGTAATCTTTTTTTCATGTAACATAATGTATCCATGTGCTCCAGAGATTAAGATATCAAGATGGATATCTTTAGGGAGAAATTATTCTGCCTAATATAATTCTTTGTTAAGTAAGCACTTATTTTATCCAGGTAATAATCTATTGCTGAGAAGATATCATATGGCTATATAAGAACTAGATATATTTGAAAAATTATAATAATCAGTTGAAATCATCCATTACTTTAGAAGTACAGTCAATGCAGCTGCACCAGGAAATAAATTGTTACAATGGCATAAAAACAGTGTACAGCAAATATTTCTTGCTTGTGCTTCGATGAACAAAACAGATGTAGTCCTTCCCTCTTGGGTTTTATTGTCTACAGAAGAGATAAACATTGAACATAAAGACATACAAAAATAATTGCAAATATTTGAAAGTTTTATGAGGAGTACACAGCGGGCCATGAAAGTGAATAGCAGGAAGTTACCTAACTTAATTTTAGGGTGGTTAGAAAAAGGTTCTTTGAGAAAGTAGCATTTAAACTGAGATCAAAGTATGAAGAATTAGTTGGGTGAGAATTAGGTGGTAGGAGATTGAAGTTGTGTTCAGGAATATGCCAAGTATGTAAAACAAACTAAGGTAGAGCATTGCTCTGGGTATTGGCTCAGAATTTTGTGGCACTTAGAAAAGACGAGCTGGCTGGGCTGTAATGAATGAAGGGAGTTGGTGGGAATGCATGAGCCTGAGAACTCATTAGGGGCCTTGCAGACCAAGATATGCACAGGTGCAATGACAACTCAAATGAGAAAGTAAGATTTTTTTCTTTTCCTTTTGATGATTAGTAAAAACAAGGCATATGGGAATGCTCTTTTAGAAGAACTGACTCTGGAGTTGGATTTTTGAATAATGAATAAATATTTATCATACATACAAAGGAAAGAATGACATTCTAGACAAAATGAATAGCAAGCGCAGAAGCAAGGAAGCAAGAAACAGTAATTTTGTGTCATACAAAAATTTTATGAGCATACTTTCTCAGTTGTAATTCAATAAAAGGAAATGGAACATCAAAAGGCAGGGGGGAAAGGCTGTATTATTTTACTAGAGAAGCCTGTCTAAATTGACATTAACCCATTAATCTGTCCTTTTTGGTCAAACCTACTAATCCATCACTGAACCTACTCAACTGAGCAGGGAGTTTAGAGAGTTCCAGGCCCAGGTTTTTTGATAACATATTTAATCAACATATTTAACCATTTTGGACTAATTTTCTCATAGTAATTTTTATAACTGTGGATAGTCTCATATACTTCCTGTGATAGTAATAATATCTGTTAAATATTACTGCTATAGAGTCCATGTTCACTTGTCTTGCTTTATTCCCCCTATATTTACATGTATATACATGTATTACATGTAGAGGACTGTACATTTGAAAATGCAAAAAATAATATTGAGTTCTTAATTTTGCAGCATACATAAGGGAAATAAGCCATAAATATAGAAACTATTAAAATAGAAGCTGGTATTTCATAAATGGCATAGCTAATCTATTATTGGAATTTAGACTAAGAAAAGGTTATGTATTATTAAAATCTTAACAGAGGTGTTGGGCTTAGATGATGGGAAGATTTTTGGGGGTTATTCAGAGAATGTTTTTCTATATAGAGAGAAAAGCCAACATAAAGTCCTAAAAATACAAAAGGAAAGCAGTGAGTCATTCCCTTTGGTGGGAACACCAGGAGACTCTCACATTCAGACAAACCCTGAGGAGAGCTACCCTCTAAGTTTGCTGTCTCTGACCAATGTTAAATTTGATTCTGGAATGCTCCTTTCTTGATTCCTATCCAGCTTTCTCTAATTTGTCTACTTAGTGTACAGTTTTGATTAATGTGTATTTCTGCTTGTGACTAGGTACGTCCATCTGGTTCCTTCTTCAGTTCATGATCATTTTATTACTGTTTATCACTGGGAAATCAAGCTTCTCCTGTTGTTATAGTTGACATTAAATAGTCCAAGATTTCTTCTTTATATGTGTATGTTTTAGCAGAACGTTTAGAGAATATTTTATGTTATTTTGTTCATTGGGAAAAGAAGTATTGAAATGTATTTTATTGGCAATGATTAGGTGAAGAATGTAATATTTTATGAAGAAAGTAAATAATCTTTGCTTCATGGATATATGTATTTTTCTTTTGACAATATGATTAAATATGTCACTAAATATTTCTTTTCACTAAGAGAAATAGTACAACTTGCTTACTACATTTAAATAGAAACAAGTGTAAAAACATACATTCTAGTTTATAGATGTTTTATAGTTGGGTACATATAAATTTACATATTAATTTTGGCTGTGTGTGTGTGTGTGTGTGTGTATGTGTGTGGTGTATAAATGTGGTTGTGTGAGTGTATACTTTGATATATTGGGATCTGACCCTTTAAATTGCTTTAGAATAAGGACCTCAAAATTTCAGGCAGGGGGCAGGAGTAAGCAAGCCAGCTTTGAAAAACAGCCTGCACTACCGTATTTATTTAGCCTTTTATAGAGTTTGAAGACAATTCTAGAAAGCTTACTTTGAATAACTCATTTAAAATATATTATAGCCCTAGGATATAGGCTATTATTTTCTTTGTATAGTTTAGGAAACAGAAACAATGGAGGCTAAAGTGAATGGCTCTACTTCATGTAGTTTCTTAATGGAGATGCAGGATACAACCTGGAGACATAGTTCCAGAGCCTAAACAACTATTTTATACTCCTTGGTCTCCCCAACGTTCAATAAAAAGAACTTAAATATCAACCTATGGAAACTAGTTTAGGAACGAGAGGATGGGGACATGCATCAGTTTCTTCTCTGCTATACAATCTTGGTTTAGTCAAGTTTATTTGCCCTCATGGATAAATCTTTGGGTATTGTGGGTGCTGAGTAGGTATTGTTTTCAGCAGAAATAATTCAATCTTTACTTAAGCACAAGATGAGGTCTAGAACTTTAGTCTTAAGATCAAAGTGATTAATGAAGTCTTAAGAATAACTAAAATAATTCACAAAATATGTACCCAATAAACCAATTTATGTCACAGCTCATATTTAGAGGCTTTTGATACCAGGACTGGTTTAAATCTTTGAGAGACAATATGCAGTCTTCCAGCTTATATTTTCTCTCTTGGAAGAAGACCTAAATCATCAAGAATTTTGTTAAACTCTATTTTCTGAAAAAAGAGTTCTTTATTACTCATTCTTCTTGAAAATTTGGGGTCATTTAGAACATCAGTTTGAGCCAATGACCCCTAACATAATTCCCCATAACCATACCATCTCCAACCTCATGATCGCTATTAGATTTATTTTCTTAAAACTGTTTTAATTTTGTTTTATTATTCATTCATGAGCAACATGTTTATAATAAGCTATTTATTGGGCTACAAATCCATACCAGCCATCTGGGGAATGCTTTTCTGGGGAAATCTTTGCCCACTACTTCTTTGGAATCAATAAAAAATTAACACCCACAGCCAAAGCTGACCCACCAGGAGTTAACTCTGGAATGAAAAAGAAGCAATTTGTTAGCAGCTTTGTGATTTATGACATACAGGCTTGCTCATAAAAATGATGCAAATAAAGCAACTCAAATCTGGAAAACTAAGAAACTATGCTATTTTGTGTGAGAAACCATCACCTAAAAGTCATATTATGAGAGATGTAGCACATGTTGCATGGGGGCACAGTAAAGTTCAATAGAATGTCAATCAAGAGAAAGAATGTTCAGACAGAAGTGGCTCTTGAAGAAATCATATGGCTCTGAGATGTGGAGAAGATGATTTAGTTTCTTGATATACCAAAACCTTATACCCATTCAGCTGAGGGTTGTCTATCCACTACTTCAAAGCCTATAGAATCCTTGATATCTTTGTATTTTGTCATATCCCTTAGTTTTATTTGAGATAGTTAATGGATTACAGTTGCAAGTGAAAAAAGACTATTAAGTAAAACAACAAAACAAAACTTCACTTTCAGGCATTTCCCCCTTTTTAAAAGCTTTTGTTCATTTTTTTCTTCTTCTTGTAAATTTTTTTTTATTTTACTTTTACTGTTTATGCTGTTACAGTTGTTCCTGCTTTTTCTCTATTTCCCCACCTCCACCAGCTCCACCCTTGCCACTCCCCAAGCCATCCTCATGTTGTTGTCTATGTCCATGGGTTATGCAAAAATGCTTTTTGGTTAATCTCTTCACCAACTTTCATCCTGTTCCCCACTCTCAACTCCTTCTCAGCAGCTGTTAGTCTGTTTTATGTAGCTAAGCTTCTATTACTATTTTGTTCATTACTTTATTGTGTTCATTAGATTCTATGTATAAATGAGATCATGTGGGGTTTTTTTTTCACCAATTGGCTTAATTTAATTCCTTGTAAAAATATTATGGAACTATATAATAAGATACAAAAGAATTTAAACATGTAAAAAAATAATAATCTTCATGTGAGTATTCATAAGGTAATCAGGTTTCACAGATATGCAAAAGGCTTTCTTTTTCTTCAGCATGTATTATACTAAAAAAATAAGTATTTGTTTTGTTATTTAATATTACATTATAGATATACCACTTTAAGTCAACAATTTTTCACTTGATTTAATATCTTTAAAAGCAACATGATGATTATAGTACATTTCTCCCACTGAATTTGTTCAACATTTCTCCCACTGGAATTAAAGAAAAGAAAACTAGTGAGAAGATATTAAATGTAAATGTGCATATATGTACTTTTTAAAAGTATAATAAAAGAAACAACCTCTCAATAGCCCTAATTAAGATCAGAGTAGAATTATAATGGGAAATAGGAAAATGAACAAATCAAAGTTAAAAATGATTATCAACATATTATTATATGAAATTTCAAAAATCACAAGGAAATTCATGACATTATAGAAAACTTGTGGGTCAAAATTGACCCATAATGAAGTAGAACATGTAAAAAACCACAGAAGGATGACAGAACAAACATGAAGAACTATCTATTGTTCAAAATTGTAAGGATTTCAGGTGGTTTTAGAGTTCAGTTCTAGATAACCTTTAACAAAGTGATATTTTTTTCCCATTGTTATTGAAAGTAGTCAAAATAATAAACCTATGACAATTTACGGTACACTTTATAATGTTAATATAACCTAAATACCATCACCCAATAAGCAGGCAAGACTATAAAAAATATATATTAAGATTAAAAATAATCCCAGTAAACACTGGAATAGTATATATTGTTATTAATCTTCAAAGCTTCTCTATCCTTAAGAAAAATACATTGAATGAAGCATGTCAATATGAGAAAGTGTGTTTTCTGGTGTAATGTCTTCACAGAAGCCATGGATTTAATACCCTAATATAAATTTCAAAAGTAACCCTATTTGGGGGGCAATATAATAAATACTCAGTGTCAATTACTTTTGCACAAAGGGATCATTTCAAGTAGCACAAAAAATAAGAGCTTTCCTTTCTATTATTTTTCCCCAGTTGATGAAATCTCTTAATGTCTGAGGCAATTCCAAACTCAAGGACTTGAGATTTAATGTCAAATTTTATGTAAAAAATGTGCATAAATTTTCTTGTACAAGAAAAGTGACTGCTTAACTTAATAAAGAATAAGACTCAGGCAAAATTCAGCAAAAGATAAAAAACTAAGGTTGCACAATGTGAAACTGCAGAAGGACCAGGACAGAAGGAGGCCTCTTTACTCAATACTGAATTTTTCACCCTGCCCTATGCAATAAGGATAGCTTTAACACAAGAGCTACCCTGAATATTATTCATTTGGGGTAATTTGTTTTATGGATGATTATACATTAGATAACTGTTTAGTAGATTAACTATGGCATATTCATATTATCAATTATTTTTTAACTAGGAGCTTACAGAGCTCCATAATCTTACTCTGAAATTGTATCAGAATACCTTATGGACCTTGTAGACCTTAACATCAGTTAATATTTCCAAAGGATAGGATTAATGAAGCTAATGCATTTTGCTTTCTTAGTTCATTTAAAGTGCTACATCAGCCATTGTTTTGATTTTTCTTAAAGCTCTCTTTTTTATGTTAATGTTTTGTGGTTGCACATATATATATATGGTATATATATACCTTTTATTTCATTTAATGTATTCAGTTGATATAATTGCTGAAAACTCTGATTTTTGTTTGTTGTTTTGAGATATGTTAATATTTAGAAGAGCTAAGGAGAAATTGCTTTCATTATTCATTATTTATTGTTTTTGCTTGCACTTTATTGGGTTTTATATTAAAATATCTTTAATTTATAAAATTAGTATTTATAGTATTGCATATTCTGTACCACTTGCATGATATGAATTGCTAAATAAATTGTGAAATCAAGGAAAGAATGATACCTTTAATATGGCTAAAATTACAGAAATAAAATAAGCTTTTTTTCTTATGAAAAAATGTATAATTCCATAAGTAAATATAGTTTAAATGAAATTCATGATCTTGATTCTTCCAGAAACATTGACTATTAAGGTACTAGAGTCATACTGATTTTGTCTAATGAGTCTCTTAAATTAATGGGTCACCTGCTGGTTCAGGAGTTAGTGTAGATCTTTAAGTGGGTAAGAATAAGTAGTTTTAAGTTGATTTATACCTCCTGAAATCAGTGATGAAAATAGAAATGGTAACAGAGATTTCCATCAAATTATTTAACAAATATAATCAAACATTCTCATTATGAATATATTTATTATGACAAGGTGGCGACACGATCTAGTGTATGATGTTTGGTTTCCTTAAGAGCTACTTCATTAAGTAAAGGCATAAAATGCTATTATTATGCTTATATTTCTGTTGTATTTTGTAATAGATAAAATATCAACATGGTGACATTTTAATATAAGATAATGTAAGTGACTCAGAGTATGTGCACAACTGGTCTATTTGTAGGTTTTTACTTAGTAATATTAACAATTTCAACATTAATAATAAAAAGTTACTTATAAGATTCTTTCATTGGTTGAGTTATACCTAGTGCAAGTCACTGTACAAAGCAGTTGAATAGTGGCAAACCAGACAAACAAGGAGTAGAGAAGTATAATTCAACAAATACACAGACCAGGTACTTTCAAATAGCCATAGGTGCTAAAAAAATTCCACTTGGATGGCTATAAACAGTTTCAAATTATTTTTATGTATATTAATATCATTGATGTTTACAATAATGTTGACTGAGCAATATTGCTCTAAATTTATACTGCTTCCATTCTACTGCCCCCAGGATCCAATGACCAGGAGTTTCTGGTATGGTGAAAAGAGTTTGAAGCTGAGCAGTTCAGGCTTGAAAAATGCATCTCTATCACTCATATGACACTGTATTCTTGACATTATAATTGTTCCTCTTAGCCTCCACTTCATCTACAAAACTGGAATTTGATCCAAAAAGGAGGCCATACAATTAAACAAGGAAAGAATAAATTTTTCAATAAATGGTAGCAGAACAACTGCATATCCACAGGCAAAAGAATTAAGTTGAGCCCCCAACTCATACCAGATACAAAACAGTTCAAAGTGTTCATTGAATCATATGTAAAAGCTAAAATTATAAAGCCCTTAGAAGAAAACATAGGGATGAATCTTCTTCACTTGGGATTAGACAGTGGTTTCTTAGATAAGGCAGCAAAAGGATAAGCAACAAGAGAAGAAATAGATAAGTCAAATCTCCCTAAATTGAGGAATTTTGAGCTTCAAAAGATGCCATCAATAATATGAAAGTAAAATCCACAAATAGGGAGGAAATTTTTACAAATCATATCTGACAACGATCTGTATTAAAATACATAAAGAACATTTATAACTTAATATAAAGACAAATAATTCAACTTAAATAATGGCCAAAGAAGTTGAAAAGACTTTCTTTCAGAAAATATATGTTAAGCGGCCAATAAGCACATGAAAACCTGTTCGTTTGTGAAATGCAACTCAAATGACAATGAAATACTGAATCACACTTACTAGGATGGCTACAACCAAGAGACAGACTATAAAACAAGTGTCGACAAGGCTGGGGAAACTGGAACTTTCATACATTACTAATGGGAAGATAAAATGGTGCTGCTAATATGGAGAAAGCTTCATCAGTTCCTCAAAAATTTCAATATAGTTACCATATTATCCAGACGTTCCACTTATAGTTATGTACCAAGAAAATTAAAGACATATGTTCGCACAAATACTTAAACACAAGTGCTCATATCAGCATTATTGATAGCTAAAAGGGGGAAACAATCCAAATGATGAATGGATAAATGAATTGTAGTGCATGAATGCAATAGAATATTATTCAGCTGTAGATAGGAATGAAGTACTAATGCTTGCTACAACATGAACGTTGGGTCAAGTCAAGAAACACGTGTAAAGGACCCATGGACAAAGCCATAGTGGAGAAGGATTAAGGGAGGGGGGTGAGGGAGGTGAGGGGGGGCAGGAGAAAATGGTGACGGGAAAATGGAGACAAATATATTTGAACAATAAAATAATTAAATTAAAAAGAAAAAAACATGAATGAAACTTGAAAACATTATGTTAAGTGAAAGAATTTGGATATAAAAGAATGCATGCTGTATGGTTCCATTTACATAAAATGTACAAGCAGGCAAATACATAGAAGCAAAAGTAAATTGGTGGGAGCCAGGGGCTGAAAAAAGCCCGGAATGTACTCAAGTACTAATGCTCATGGAGGTTCTTTTCGGGTTGATGATAATGTTTTAAAATTAGATAGTGGTGATGGTTGCACAATTCAAAATACTAAAAAATACTGAATTGTACATTTTGAAAGTGAATTTTATGCTATATGAATAATACCTCAAAAAACTGTTATAAGAAAATTGGAATATTCTATACACATTAAAGAGCATATATATGTAAAACACCTATTATATCATACCTGGTAGCCAGAAAGTAGTCAGTATGTAGTTGCCATCCTTTATATAATAACATTAATAATATTTGAGACCTCAAAATACCTTGGCACTAACAAAAGCATCTGTCTTTTAGGGAAGGTTATATTTATTGGCTGAAAGGAAAGCATTGTGCCTGCTTTTATTTTCTTTGTAAATTCCTTAAGGACTGAGTACAGGAAAATTAAGTGGATGCTTATTAGTCTGCTATACTACATTATGTAATATTTTGTTTTTCACCAATCATTCCAATTTTAGAGATTGGTAGGAACAAAAACTTCAAAAATAACTACTTCAGATAGTACTATGTTAAAATCGTTGTTCAGATTCTGTTTTAAATTTAGTCTTTAAGGGGAAAGATGCCTCTCTGCAACCAATAAAGAATATTAAAATGTGGCATGTGCTTGTCAGTTATGCACAACATATAAATACCTTGTATGAGAGTTCATTAACAACTGGGGCCAAAGTATGTATTTAAAAAAAGATTTTGGAGTAAATTACAAGTTCTATTCTCTTCTATATTTCTAACATACTTTTCTATAAAGTCAAAGTAACATCAGATTTAATGTTCATTCAAAACCCTGTTACTGAGTGTACTTAGCCCAAATGTGTTAATGTTAAGTACGTGGATAGAAACATTCTCCCACCTGTATTTGCTTTTCTTGTTTATCAAAATCCCTTCTTATTGAAAGAATAATTAGTGAATTACAGTGGTAGATATTGGTTCAATTGACCTATAATTCTATTTTTTTTCCTGGATACATGATAGGGTTGTGTATTTCTTTCTAATTTTTTAAAAAATTTATTATTTATTATTTTTAATTTTAAATAATGTTTATTCTATTACACTTGTCTCAGTTTTTCTGCCTCTGTCCCCCTCCACCCATCCCACCCCCACCCCCGGCTCCCGCAGTTAATTCCCACTCTGTTGTCCATGTCCATGGGTCATTCATACATGTTCTTTGTCTAGTCCCTTCCCCTTCTTTCCACCATTGTCCTCTTTCCCCATTCCCACTGTATTTCTATATGTAAGTTAAAATGGTCCTTCTTGCTTTTACAAATGAAATATAACTGCAAAGGCCATGCATGACTTCTAGGCAGAAGCCATTAAGAGACGATCTGTACTAATGTCCCCTTCCCTTCTGCCATGGTAACCAGGCATATCCCAGATAGATAAAATTTTATTTCCCAGGGTCCTATTGTGAGGTAAACTCGAGATAAATTTATAGCCATAATGAGAAGTGTACCTTTGTTTTGTTTGTGTGTTTTGGGTTTTTTGGTGTTGTTCAAGCCACTGAGATTGATCATTGTTTGTTACCACAGGATAGTCTAGCCTCCTGGTTAACACAGTGACTTCTGGTGTTTTGAAAAGCCTAATACATTAATATTCTTCTGAACTTCTGAACATTAGGTCAAATAAGACATTTAACAACAACATATGCACTCCCTACACATATCCTTACAATATAGTCATGTAAATTAATGCATTATTCAGACAGTTTAGAGGTGCTTTAAGTTTTATCTTGAAGAAGCATATTGATCAGTTTTATGGTGTGAAGTGATGCTCTTAAGTGTAATGTGTTTATAGTGAAATTTGTTACCCAATATGCAAAGATATTTATTACTTGCAATACAGATTTCTTCACACTTTTGTTCATGACACCTAAATGTAGCTTATAATACTGAAAAAAGTGACTTCTAAATTAAGTAAACCTCATTATTAATAGATATTATTTTCTCTAATAGATGAAGGAAACAACAGTAATTTTTCAATCTAGAATTCAAGGACAGAATTCAAGGAGATATATATATATATAGAGAGAGAGAGAGAGAGAGATATGGATATATAGATATGTAGATATCTATATATATACCCCAGGAGGGAAAAAGAGAGAGGGAGATTGAGAGGAGAGGGAAAGGGACAAAGAAAGAGAGGGGGAGAAACATGGCTTCGTTGCCATCCCTACGTGGCAGACTGGAGATCAAACTTGCAACCCAGGCATGTGCCCCACCCAGGAATCATCCAGCCAATTGAGACATACTAGCCAGGGCTGGGATTTTTAAGAGTTGCTGAATTGGTTTATGTGTCTTTCCCATAATCTAATCTTCCCTTTATTCCTTTTCAGAACAACATGTATTAAACAAAAACTTTTTAAAGAATGTTGGTGGTTTCCTTTTGGATTGCCACTGAAGGGAATCCAAACTCTTAGGCACAACTCACAAGATCTTATTATTATGACCACACAGCAGGTGTGAAGCCTTCCTGACTGTAGCTCTCGTCTTCCCTACAGTCTATATGCAACCATACTGAGACCATCACAGCTCTCGTAAGAGGTCAAGATATTTGAGTCTTCTGAAATTTTGTTCACAATACTTCCTGTGCTAACATTATCACCCTCAAGGAAAACCTGTCCATAAATACAGCAACATCACCTAAAACATTCAGCCATCACTACTGCCTCAGTAGGACTAAATTAACATCACACTGTCTGCTTCCGGTTCTTGTGCCTTGTCTCCAATTGTTTTCCCTAAACTTGGACATATTTTAACCCCACCTCAATTTCAATATAAATGTTTGCTGACTACAAATAAATTTAAACTTATAACTGTGTCATCCCTCTTTGCTTCCCAAGTCTCCAACTACAACTACTTTTCCCGGCAGAGCTCCCACTCCACGATGTTCCCTTCCAGCCTGTCAGTCCGAGTCCTCACCATCCCCAAATACGGCTGACCCTTTCAAACTCTCATTTATACTCTGTTCCTTCATTCATATTCATTTTCTTTAATATCATCCTCTTAATCCTTCATAGTTTATATAGTAAATTATTCTTTGTGATTTAAAAATTATATAAACTAAAATTAATATTTCTTGTTTTTGTCCTCTTCTCCTTATCTATTCCCTGAGAGACTGCCACTATTTACTGTATCTGTTTTTAGTTTCTTGGTGATTATGTCCAGTATAACATATTAAATCAAGTACTATATTTAATAGATTCATTCTACCATAGGCTTTCATTTAACTTAAACTCTACTGTTACTCAGTTTTTCTATTTGTGACATGTTTTCATCCATTTTTAATTTATTTTTATTTTGTTTTTAAATAAAATGAGCACGTGTTCTCATTGTAATAGGTGCAACAATACACAAATGTTGTAAAAAGTTAACAGTCTCTTCTAACCTTCATTTCCACTCCTGTGGTGTAATCAGTCTTAGCAGATTGCTCTCTTTCTTTGCCCATTTATCTCCAGTCATGCAATCCTATGGAACATATGTGCATATCCATAGGAGTGGCAGACATTGTTAGTCACTCATCCAATATTCATTTTTCTCTTCTACCTTGCAAATAGAACAATTTAAAAATATTTAATATAATATCTCTTTCAGATAAGGACACAATGTGATTTACTTATTGACAGGGAAGTATATTGACAGTTCTTGACAGTGCAAAGAGTGTAGATGCCAACTGGGTGGGATTTTAGAAAAGTTTTTAAGGAGACAGAGGCTCAATTACCCCTTCTTAAACTTGTCTTTTGAATTTTTCTATTATAAGATAGATCTGATAGGTTCTATTCCTTGGAGATGGTTTGGTAAAACTCTTCTCAAGTTGATAGGCTATTCAAATATTGAGAAAATATTTAGGAAATTGTTAATAGCTGCAAGACAAAGACAGCAGACATTCTATATCACAAGGACTGGTATTTGCCTTTTACAATGAAATAGAACACAGCATGATTTTATGTTAACTTCACCAGCTGTACCTACAAGCTATACATTATTAAAAAAATGAATCACATTTTTCTGTTATGAAATAGAAATTCTATTATGAAATAGAATGCTGGATGATATTCATTTATAACCTTGGGGATACAAAGTTAAAGACTTGGTGTTGTTAGCAATTTCTTCTTTCAATTATTATTTATTTAATGAGTAAAATTGTATATTTTCTTTGCGAAATTCAAAAAAATGTTATTGTAGGATGGCACATTTAATATTGAGGTTCTGTTTGATGCTGAATACATCAGCTAATTTTCTAGATTTCTTTAGTCCAATGACAACTTTACTAATAAGTACAGAAATACTCAATTGTATTTAATTATAATTTATTCACCCAACTCTATTTATTTCTACTTGCCTCTAGTTTCTTATCTCTTTTCCTATGAATAGGCTTATGTTTCTGATGTGAAGAACAATTAAATTGCATATTTCTATCAAATAATTACTACATGTATGTTAGCATGAGCATTTATTATTCTATATTCTTATAACTTAAGGTGTTTTTCTTGTGCTTGCTTTGGCAGCACATATACTAAAATTGGAATGATACAGAGAGTATTAGCATGGCCCTGTGCAAGGATGACATGCAAATTCATGAAGCATCCACATTTTTAAAACATAAAGATGTTGTTCTTGATTCAGCCTTCATTAATTTATGAGATTCTATGGATTTGTTTTTAATGTAGTGGTGAAGGATAAATATGAGTTAACTACACTTTCAGAACTTAAAATTTTCACGTAATTTATAACCTTAAAAATGTAGCTTCTAGTGTTTATAATACAGAGTAATGAAAATAAATTTCAAATTGATATAATCTTGAATTAAAGTCAAATACACTTATTTAAACTTTTTTTCTTATCTTTTTTTCTTGTTGACATTTATTTCTAGCATAGTTGTCTCTCCTATTTAACTTTTACTTCTTGACTTTTGACTTACCTTCAGTTGTTACTTATGAACCATATTCTCATCTTTATTTTATTCCTTTTCTTAATCTCTTTTTAATCAAATGTGTGTATACAAACTTTCAGAGTTCTAGGAAATCCAAAAACTAACTTTATGTTGCCTTTTGCATATGACAAATGGAATCAGAATGAGAGAAAACTGACTTTATGACCTGACCAACAAAAGAATATGGGGAGGCCGCTATCCGGTCATTCCAATTTGGGAACAGTCTAAAAGTCATCAGGTCAACACCAAAAGGCTTCAATTAACACTGTGCTAAGTTGTGAAATTTACAGTTTAGTTTCTGAGCAAAAGTACTGTATCAACTGGGATGACTAAAACTTAACTGAATGTTTGAATGACATTTTAAAAAATGACATCAAGTGTTGCATAACTTAGACAGCCCTCCAAACAGTTTATGCATTGCTGTTATTACTATTACGGATACTAAATTAAGAGAAAAATCAATGAGTGACAGATATTTAGAAAACAGCCTATATATGCTGACTAGATTCTTGTTCTAGTAAGACGGTGCAGAGGAGTAATAGGTGAATGCGCTTAAGACTCAGGAAAGGGGGGAGTATCCAAGAGTTGGCTTGATGGATCCCAGGGCATTACTTACTGCCTAGTGAGGTAGGCAAAATGTTAAAATGGCCCTCACTAAATCATGCATGCAATTATCTACCCTTACAGTACAGTAGAACCTGTGACTTGCTTCTAGCCCATAGAACATGACAAAAGTGAGATAGTCACCCCCTGAGTAGGTTATATATGAATTCACTTAGCTAAGTGGAGTAAGAGCTTATCCTATTGGTTTTGAAGAAGAAAGTGGCTATGTTGTGAGTGGCTGTGAGCAGGCACATTGCTGGAATTTAAAAGAGTCAAGGAGTCTTTAGGAACTGTGCAGCCCCCAGCTAACAGGCAGCAAGAAAGTGGGGCCTCAATCAATATGACAGCAAGGAAATGAATTCTGTCATTAGCCATGAAAGTCTGGAAAAGGATTCTGAGTTCTTGTAAAGAAAACAGCTTGACCTTAGATTGCCACCTTGAGAGACCCTGAGTAGAGTATCTACAACTCTGAACTGGCACCTGAGACGTAATGAAGACATGCTGTTTTAAGCCACTAAACTTTTAGAAATGTGTTATACAGCTTAGAAACTAATACATGTAGTTGTGAAATGTATATTTTAAAGATTTTAGTTATTTATTTATTTTTTACAGAGAGGATAAGGGAGAGAGGGAGAGAAACATAAATGTGAGAGAAAAACATTGAACAATTACTTCTTATATGGACCCCAACCTGGGACTGAACCCACAACCCAGGCATGTGCCCTGACCAGGGAATTGAACCAGCAAACTTTCTTTAGCTTTACAGTACAACACCCAACCAACTGAGCCACACCAGTCAGGGCTAGTTATGAAAAGCTTTAATCAAGGCTCTTTGTGTAAAGGTTCACTTTAAATTTTAGAGACAGCAGAAGTATTTTTATCCAGAAAGAAATAATATTATGAGAGAGCTTTGGGCTAGCTTGTAAAATAACAATTAAAACTTAAAAAAAAAAAAAAACACACATTTACTAAGAAGTATCAAGATAAGTTTTCAAATAATTACAATGTTATTTTGATATTGTCTATATAGTTGAGTATTACTGTTATCTATTAAGAGTTATTTAGTTGCTACTAAAATGTAGATACCATACTCTTCTGTTAAAGGGCACACTGTTTAACATAGAAAACACTGAAAAAATAAAGCTAAAGAAACCAATTATGAATAGCTACTCTATCAGAATTTTTTTATTAAACTTAGTCCATGTTTTTATTTAGGAAGGCAAAATATTTTTTAAAAAATTTTGCTTTAAAACTATAAAATAATACTTTATACATTTTTAAAAATTATTCAAAGATTTTGTGTATGTGTGAGGTATAGAGAAGTGCTTGCTATTTCTTTATGAAGTTAATGAAAATGCTTACTTCAAAGTAATAACCATGATGAGAATGCCGTAAATTAAATATGGTCACTACTCATAGCATACAGGTAAAATATTATAGTATTTTTAGAAAACATTTTGGTAACACTTATCCATCAAGTGGCACAAACAAATCAAACCCTTTGAACCAGTTATTCCACAACTAAAAATCTATCCTAAAGAAACATGTAAAATTTGTTAAACTGTATTATTAATACCATTTATTCATCTATTATAGCAGAAATGTTTCAATCAATCTAAATCTGTAATTGTAAGGAAATTATTAATTCTACCAAGCATTAAGGTGATTTTATAAATAGTTCACAACTGGTGGGTTTTTGACATCTTTAAATCTAGTCCTCTCACATTCACAGAGGAACCTCTGGGGAGAAGTGGGTCTACTACCTGCTACTTTCCATTTAACTCCTCTGATTCCCATGCCCCGCCTTGTCCTTGCCTAGAGAGCTACTTCATCCTATAATAAAAAGAAAACTTTAATAATTGGAAACATTTCTGGAAAATATAGGGGTGTGTGTGTGTGTGGGGTGTGTGTGTGTGTTCCAAGAGTGAAAAAGTTTTTGGAGAGCCTATAAAACAACTGTGGGCTTTGGAAGAAAAAGACTGGGTTTAAAGTTAAAGATTTTATTCTCCCTCACATAGAGCCAGTGAAAAGGAATCATAGTTAAAGCTACAGAAGGTGGGAGCTGAAAGAGTAATAAAGGAACAAATCCAAGGCATCAGTAAGTGGTGTGACTGGGGTGTTAGCCTGGGAGCTTCAGTGCATCCCCAGAAAACCTGATTCCTTTCTTCATTCCCAAGTGACCATCTCTACCCAATAGTTCAAACACCCTTCTTTTCTTGGAGTCTTTCTCAAGTCTTTTTCCCAGATCCAAGCTCCAAAGTTCATGAGAAGTGGATTAATAATGAGGGCATCACTGTTGGCTGGATGAGGAAAAATGATAAGGATTGTCCTCCTACCCTTTCATGGCTGTTTCTCTTATTAGATTGTTTAAGTGGCTGAATATTCCAGACAGACCCCAAAAATGAATAATTGAATCTAATAGAATTCCATTTATTGCTTGTTGCTTGAGTCATGCTGAATATTTATTTCAAACATAGATATAGACTCCACTAATAAAATACATGTAGGGCACAATCTAAAAATGTACCTATGAAAATTGCTAGTTTCCTTGAAAGAAAAATCATTCATGTTTTCACATGAATTGCAAGTTGGAAACAAAGCTTTTGAAATTTTTGTGGCATTATAAATCCCAAAACCAGTAACATTTTATGCTTTAAAGTGTTCTTGATGATTTTGCAAAATAGAAGTGCAATTATTATAAATTTTTACTTTTGGAAATTTAAATTTATACTAAATATTGGAGAATGTAATTTGTGGTAACATCCATTACTTATATATCAAACATAAATTTTGTATATAAGTATATCCCTCATGTAAAAGTAATTAGTGCTTTATTTAATCTAAACACAAATCACAAACACTTTGAACTGAAAGTATTGAAATTGTGTTGTTTTAAAATGTGCCATTAAGATGATGAATACAATACATATCAAATTATTTGTTTCATTAGAACATGGGGCTTCCTTAAGTATTTATTCTAGATATAAGAACTCTATTGTACAAAATTTAAAGACACAAAGCATAACTTGAACTGTTTCACTTATTCTTTCAAAAATAGAAATAAATATATTTATTAAAAGCTTTCTAAATGAAGTCATTCGTCTAATTATTCATTCACATATTTATTTAGATCCACCTCTTATGAAAGGATAAGCGTCACAAACTTCTTGGTATCTGAAGAGAAATAATATCTCTAGAAATACGATATTTGACTCTCAATAGATTTATTAAACTTAAAAAAAAATGGCATCTGTGAGAGACATTGAAGGGCCAGTGATGTCCTCTTGATTAAGCGCTTAAAGAACATTTACTAACATTCAAGTCTCACTGAGAAAAAAAGAAGAAGAAAATCACCTTGTGTTTCAAAAATGGAATCTTGACAGATTCCTGACTGGAACCCCATCAGGGTCAGTGCCTAACATAATCTGCATTTATTCAGGTACTTGTTTATTGTCTGTTTTCCCACTAGAGGGCAGGGCCTTCTCAGTTTTGTTAGCCGCTATATCCTCAGGGCAGTTAGTAGGTGCTCAAAAAATATATTTTTTGAATAAATAAATTGCTTAATTCATTGGATTTATGCAATCCAACTCTTTGGATCCTGCATTAAGTGATATGCTTTACTTAACTTGGACCATTTTCCCTCTGAACTGCACTGTTTTTACCACATGCACCAGAAAGTTGCTCTGTTTGGCCTTTGAATTTATACTTTGGATATGTGCAGTTGCCAGGCTGCCCTTAGGTTGAAACATCAGAGGAGCACAAGGATCTGAACTGAGCAACAGGAGCAAAACCCTTGTGAAAGCATTCTGGCTGGAACTTCAGGGTTTGAAATCAACTAGGTTTTATCTATACTGTGATGTGAATAGCAGGTGACTCAAAACATCCGTTGTCCAATCAGACCTGTGAAGATAGTTTGCAGCTGGCTGATTTTACAGGAAAGTATAGCAAACATGGTGCTAAAAGCATGGTGTCACTATTGACAGAATCTCTTCAGTTTCTACTACTGTAATCTATAAAAATTTAGCGTTTTAAAATATGCTAGGATTTCAGTCAAAATCCTCCCGTATTATTGCAAATAAATATTCTGCCAAAGACTAAGCAAAAATCAATTTTAAAATGTATTTTATTCCTTGTTTAACTAGTATGCATTGCTGAGATAGCAGCCATTACTCATGAGGGTTTTTCCACTAGCACACTAAGTAAGATTGTACAGAAATTGAAAGGGTGAGGGAATAAGCTGCACTGGCTTTTGAGAGAAGATATTTCATGCAGTGAGAACAAGAAGCACAAGGGCACTGATATCAGCCCTGATATGTTTGAGGTACAAGCAGGAGACAGGTGAGCAGAAGCTGATTAGTGGCAGGGATAGGATCATGCACAGATGGAAGAGGGTATGTACTCTGAATGAGATGGAACGAGAATGGAGAGTCTTGAGCACAGGAGAGATATATTTGCCTCTGTATTAAGGACAATTCAAAGCCAGTAAGTAGAAGTAGGAAGAACAGTTCAAAGGCATTGTTATCATCCAGTAAGAGACTGATTTTCCAAATGGCTAGCCAGTTACCCAACACCATTTGTTTTAAAAAAATAACATAATTTTTCTATTGATATTTAATATTCTCTTTCCTTCAACTGGGTAGAATTACTAAAATATTTAAAATAATTCTCATAGGCATATATATGTGTGTGTGTATATATATATACACATATAACTAGAAATAAATCTAAGATTTATCAAGTATAAAAAAATAAAGTTTATTAAGATTTTAATTGTAATACTGAATTAAGAGATTAGTGAAAATAGGCAGCTTTATGACATTGAGGCTTGTCACCAAAGACAAATTATAATCATTGCTTTCCTTTTTGTGAAGAACCACCATGACAATAACAGCTAACTTTTGTTAAAGGCTTACTATGTGTTGCCAGTATTGAAATCATTATACATTTCAACTCATTTAATCCCCACTATAAACTGAGGCCAAGAGAGGTTAAATGATTTGTCCAAGAGCATGCAAGAAGCAGACAGGTCAGGACGATGAGCCTTTCATAAATCATTTGGTCAGCCTTACCTCTTGCATTTCTTTTCATATTTATAGATACTTCCTTATTTTCTCTATGTTTAGTTTCTCTTTGCTATGCTGTCTGTCACCTCATAGAATTTATAATCTGTATTTATTCTCTCAGAAGTAATTTTGTTTATATTTTGTCATAACTTAAATCTGTCTTTCTTATTTCAACTTCAGGAATAAAAAAAAGCAAGTACCATTTCCCTGGTGTGGAAGGTGATAAAATTGGTGAACTAATGAACACTTTCTTCAACCTCTTTTCTCTCATTTTTCAATATAAATAAAATATTAAGGGATTTTCATCATACTCACTGAACATAACTAATAGTACTTATAATCTTTTAGGTAATATAACTTGCCTTTCAGGAAATAAACTATATTACCTATTTCTCAAGACAATCATCATAGTTATTTAGTTAAGATTATATTTTAGTGAACATGCTTGTCTTTATTAATCCTTTCACACCAATGATATCAGGTAAGATGTGCATCATACAAAATACTGGGCTAGACTCAAAGGAAAGAGGAGTGAAAATTAATGGAAGAAATAGCAGTAACCTAAGATATGCAGATGACACCATCTTATGGGCCAGAAGTAGCTAAGATTTGAAATGACTTCTGATCAAAGTTAAAGAAGAAAGTGTCAAAGCAGGACTGTATGTGAACATCTAGAAAACAAAACTTATGACTACAGAAGAAATACACAAACTTTAATATAGAAAATGAAGACACTGAAATTGTTAAAGATTTTGCTTCACTTGGTTCAGTCATTAATTAAAATGGAGACTGCAGTCAAGAAATCAAAAGAAGGCTGAGGTTCAGAAGGGCAGCAAAGGAAGAATTAGGAAAGATCGCCAAGAGCAAAGGTGTGTCATTAGAGACCAAGGCGAAGATCATCCACACCATTGCATTCTCAATTACTATGTACTGATGTGAAAGCTGAACAGTGAAGAAGGCTGACAGGAAAAAAAAAAAAAAGATTCATTTCAAATATGGTGTGGGAGGGGAGCTCTGTGGGTCAGCCCTGGACTGGCAGAAAGATGGACATGTGGGTCCTAGAGGAAATTAGGCCTGAAACATGGCCGGAGACCAACATTAACAAAACTGAAGCTGTCCTGCTTTGGGACATCATGATAAGGCAGGGTTTCTTTTGGAAAGGGCAATATTGCTGGGGAACATAGAAGGCAGCAGGAAAAGAGGAAGAGCAAATATGAGATGGGCAGACTGCATACAAGAAGCCATAGGCATGAGTATACAGGAGCCGAGAAGGACTGCTGAGGACAGGACATTGTGGACATCAGTCATTCATAGTATCACCAGGGGTAAAAGCTGACTCAGTGGTAAATAACACAAGATGCTTTTGGATGCATATTTATTAAAGCCCACCAAATTGCCTTTAAAATTTCGGAAATATGTCATCCATAACTAAAAGTATACCGAAGGCACAGAACCCAAGAGCATCAGTTCCAAGGATGTCGCTGACACCCATTTTTACCTTAATTTCAGACTGAGAGCAAGTAGCTGGAGAGATTCCAGAAACCACCATCACATTCAAAGAAAATGAAGAGAAAAAAATATGGACGTGAAAAAGAGGAAGTTTCTTTTTCTGGCTTCTCTGGTAGGTATAGAGAAACTTTGTAACAGAAACCATTAACACACTTAACTTTTTCACCCATGTTGTTTGGTGTTCTCATTCCCACTTTTGAAATTTTACTGGGAGGAAGTACGAAATGAACATGTTTAGCTTAGATGAATTATCTGGGTTGTCGAATGTTGCAAATTCTATCAAAAGTCTCCCAAATACTGCCCCCTTCATAGATGAGCTACTGGTATTCCTTTTGAATCATATTGTGAATATCTAAAACATTTATGAAAAATGTAGTTTTCAAATTCTTGCATACCATGTCTTCCTAACGCCTTTATAGATGATGCACAACTTCCTGTGTATATAATCCAGAATTCACAATATTTTTATTCATAATCTATAAACATTATTTCACTAACTTCTGCCACTAAATCCTTTGTATCCATAAACTGTGATGCATTTTCATTCTCTCCAAAGCACTGCAGTGTCCTGTAACTATGACTTTTTTGTAGCTGTATATTTCTATGCAAGTTTTTTTCTTTGTAAAGTGTTTTTATAGTTCATTCTGTTCTCTTACTACTTGATTCTTACTCTTGTTCTGTATGTCCTCTTTAATTGCCAAGATATAATATCTTCTTCCTTGCTGAAAAATTTCTCCTGTCTCTAAAGACCTCTTTTCTTCCAGAATAGTTGTTGGTTTTTTTTTTTTTTCAGACTGTGTTTGTACCATCTACCTTTATTCTTTTCTTTTCTTTCCTTTCTATCACCTCTGTGGCTATCCAGAAGAGATTTACCTACTGTTGAATTTTGGTAGACTTAACATATTTTTTCTCTATTTTACTTTGGATAATCCCACCTGGGCCATTTAATTTTGCACCAGAATTGACTGTAATGTTTTTCATTGATTCCCCCTCTGTCTTGAGGCATTGTCTCAGTAATTCCATATAAGCATTAATATGAGGACTAGAATTTAATTGTAATTTTTCTTTGGCAACCCTTCAGATTACTGATATTATGACGTTATCCAAGAGTTCCATTATATAACTGTAATATTTAAGCTCTATATTAAGAGGCACTCCATCAAATTGTCAACAACAAAAAAATACAGTCACTGTGGTGTGAATAGATTTGTAGCTTTATTAATTAGGTTTGAGGTGGACAAACACTCTGGTGGTACAGAACACAGACAATACATTTGCATGATTATTGTTTTGGAATTAACTATAAAAACATTATTCCTCAGGCAAATTGTTCTACAGGAATATGTATATATTTAATAAACTATATATTATAGAGCACTTTTAGGTTTACAGCAAAATTGAGCAAACTGTTCAGGGAAGCTTCATATACTCCCTGGCCCCACACATGGACAGCCTCTCCCACCATCAACATCCCACACCAGGGTGGTATATTTGTTACAACTGATGAACCTACACTGACACACATTCACCAGGCTCATAGTTTACATCCGGGTTCACTCTTGGTTTGTACATTCTATGCACTTTGATAAATGTGTCTTGACATGAATCCACTGTATAGCATAATTCAGAATATTTTCACTGCTCTAAAAATCCCAAAGTCATCTAGGATTTTTTGTTTCCTATTTTATCTTCTAGGAGTTTTAGAGTTTTGTATTTTACATTTTGGTCTGTGATTCATTTTGAGTTAATTTTTGTGAAGAGTATAAGGTCTATGTGTAGATTATTGTCCTGCATGTGGATGTCAGTTTTTCCAGCACTGTTTTTTCAACAGATATTTTTACCCCATTGTATTGCCTGTGCTGTCTTGTCAAAGATAAGTTGACCATATTTATAGGGGTCTAATTCTGGGTTACAGGGAATATTTTTAAAGGTAAATTTTCGGGTGTTTTTATAATCTATATAAACCTGCAATTGCTCTGGTGAAGGGAATGGGTGAATCCCCATCTGCTGAATCCTCCTCTCCTCTACCCCGGTGGTTGCTCAAATGGAAAAGTTAGTATTCAAAAAAATCAGTGTGATAAAAAATCATTGTGATAAACTATTTGATGTAAGTTTAAATACAGATCCGTATTGTGCCACACATGCAAACACACTCACAGCCACAGAAGTTTTGTGCTTGGTGGGTTCTCAATCTTTCTCAATAGCATTGCATGAGAATTTAATCAAGTGTATAAGATTCTCAAGCACAATGTAATTTACATGGTAGCTCTTATTTACCCTCAAAACAAAGTGCTCTGAGTAATGTGATTATCTTTGAATGTATTCTTTTCTCAAAGCTTGAGCACTCTATTCTTCAGTGTTCTTTTTAATATAACAATTCAATGAAAAGGGCAGCATCCTATCATTCTTCAGAAAGTATGAACACATTTTTCAACGTACCATTATCTTCACTATAACAGTTCTGGTGCATCTCAGTATATCATGATTAATTTAGATGACATGGAAATCAGAAATTTGCAACCTAATGTAAATGGGTGGCTCAATATAGGTAAAACTAGGGAAGCAATTGTTTTAATCAATTTAAGTCTTTTCCATATCTTAGAAAGACGGTTATGGGCTGCAATGTTTAAGGGATAGCCCCAGGTTCCTTCTGATTGAAAGCATCATTTTATGATTGATCCTACTGTGAGTGGTTAAGGGAGAGAAAACAACCTCTTTGGAAATATGTCAGCTTGTCACTCTGTCAGGATCCTAGGACATGAGTCAAAACGTTTTGCATGGAGAGAGAGGGGAAAAAAGAAACCCCAAAAACCTAAGCTCTATATCTCCCAGAATGTGCTAAGCTATGGCAGTTAAACATTGGTAAAATAGAATCCCATGGTACCCTATATCTACATCTTTCCAAATAAAATATGAAGATTTAACAAATTGATGAAAACAAGTGCCTCTCCTGTCTTAACCTGTATTGAAACACATAGACTTTCTTCTTTACTGTTTAATCTTTATTTTTATTATCTTGTATATTATAATTCTGGTATTTAAGAAGTCTAAAACAATTGTTATCTTTATTCTAATTCTAGGCATAACCATTACAAGTCATGGTAACTGCTCTTAATATCTATTACTCTCTCTCATTTGAGAAAAACCAAAAACAAAACTCAGTTTTAGAAATTCCTCTTTTCCTTGTAATTCTGTGTATTTGCAGTCACTTCAGGTGACTACAAAGCAAAATCAATTCAAATTTTCTTTTCTTAACTTCTTCTGTGGTGACATCTAAATTCTCAGTTTGGTTAGCAGCTATGGCATATCATGGTGTCTGAACGCCTGGCCTGTAGCAGCACTTGGTGCTGTTCAGTGTATATAGACTGATTGCTATGATCTGAATATGACCACCACCCAGATTCATATGTTGAATCCTAACTCCTAAGGTGATGGCACTAGGAGGCAGGCATTTGAGAGGCTATGCCCTCATAAATGGGATTGGTGCTCACATAAAGAGGGTCCCAGAAATCCTTCACCCCTTTCACTATATGAGAACACAGAGAAGATTTCATTTAAGAGCCAGGAAGAGGGTTCTCACCAGAACACAACCATGCACAGATCTTGATCTTGAACTTTCAACCTACAGAATTGTGGGAAATATGTTTTTTGTTTATAAGCCACTCAGACTTTGGTGTTTTGTCGTAACAGTTCAAATGGACTAGATAGTAGTGTGTGTCACAACCATTACCCACAATTCCACAATACTTTAAAATAACTACTTACAGGGAACTTTACGTGGGAATAACAGCAATACCTACTCATAGTGGTGCTGTGAGTATTGAGTTGACATACCGAAGGTTCTTAAATAATAACTGTCAATGTTACAAAGTCATCTAAGCTGTAATCATCAACACAAACACTGTCATTATTTTTGTTTCTACTCTTGCTAAGTATATACGATTATTGTTCCTAAAATTTCTGTTTCTATCACTCTTCTCTGATGGAAATTCAGGGTATCCATGTATGCCTTTAGGAAGAGCAAGAGGTAGAAGTTGGTGGAGTAGACGAGAAAGGACAAGAAAAAAAAAACAACGCATGCTTTAGACTATGTGGATAAGACACATAACACCTAAATTTACTTTAAAAAAAACACAGGCATACATCTGGACGGGATTGTCAAGAACTTTAAAGGCTCTGAGTTTTTATCCTCCTTGCAAGCTCTCAGTTTCTTTCATACATACATGTCAGGAGACTCCTGGGTCAAAGCTAAAGAACTACATTACACAGAGCACAGCAATCAACAGGAATATCATCTGATTGATTCCCTCATGCTCTCCAAGTCCCACAGAGGTGATGAGGAGGTGGGCTGTCTTGTACAAGTTTAGGGTATTACTGACCTTGAGAAGGAAATGCCAACTCTTTGTCTCAGATGGGGGCATTATTTTTAATTTCCTAGAGACCAAAGCAACATGCCCTCTATCTTAGAGGAAGGTACCATCTATCTTCTAAGATCATTTATTACGTAAATATTCTTGAAAAGGTAGTCCAGAACAAAATCTGATACTAGCACACATACCATTGAGAATGGCTTCCCATACAGGGCATCCATTGATGCCCCCCAATTGAAATGACGTCTGGTTAATCCTTTTCCCTTAAGATATATAATATTTTTAACATTGCAGGGAATTTATTTTTATTTATATTATTTGTATTATGTTACTTTCATTAAAGTAATGCTATGATGACAAATAAAGCTCCAAAATCCAATAGCCTAACATGGCAGTTACACAAAGTGTATCTATTGGCATGACACATAGAATCCAAAAAGATAATGCCTAATAAGTGGGTAATTCCTCTTTAAGTATTAGTGGTATAAGAAATCAAGCTTATTCCTTACCATGGCTCTGATACCTTTAACACATGGCTCCCAAATTTGGCATAGTCATGGTCTTCATTCCATCTCTCTTGACAAAGAACCTATTTCAGTGGATCATATGTGGGAGGGACTTATGGGTCAAACTATAAGTGACACACAGCCTTTCACCCACAATGCATAGTCATATGGTCATGCCTAACTGCAAAGGAAGCTAGGAAATGTAGTCTAATTCTGTGTTTAAGAAGAGAAATTGATTTTAATGGTCAATTTGATAGTCTCTCAAACATTCGCCTTAGATAATTGAATCCTAAAGTTGGACTTCTTAAAACCTATCATCTAGAAAAAAATTTAAAATATATATCTGATTTTTATTTTCAGTTTTGTTGTATGTTTTGGGTAGATCCACTAACTATGGTACAGAGTTAATTTCAAAGTACTTTTCTGCAACTTGAATATAATTTTGATGTGACACAAACACATTATTGACTAATCTTCCATTGTTGGGAAATGCCCTGTCTGATTTCAGGAACTGTAGCCCCGCCGACAGGTGAGAGGGCCCCAAGGCTGGAAATAATCAAGGAGGCCTTGGGAAAACAGGCCACTGAGGAGATGAAACCTGTCCCCCTGGCAGGGGCACAGCCCCTTTCTCCCTCATGTCACCCTGCTTGGCCCTGTGATAGGTTGGTAGTCAATGATGGGTAAGATTCCTCAAGAGGAGGGAAGACCTAAGCCAGACACAGCTGATATGGGCAGCAGGTCAAGGACTTGGGGGACAGGGAGAAAGGGCAAAAAGGCCCGCACCCCTTGGCTCGGTTTGGACATGGCCGGGGCCCTCATTCTATCTTAAAGAAGTCTCCTTGTCTCTTGGCTGCTCCTCCACATGCCTGGCTCAGGCTCAAAACAATACCGGAGACAGTCCTAAACTCAGTCTGGCGGTTCCCAGGAGAGATGAGGCCTAAAAGTAAATTCTTTAAGGTATGCTTTGTTTCTCCCTCGAAAGCTATGATAGACAGCTCATGTTGGGAAGGAAATTTACATTATTCACAGACCCTAACATTAAACTCTTTGGTGCTGTCATGTTTATGCTCTCATGTTTACTAGTCTCCTCTCGGACCCATGTAAATCAGTGTGTTCCTGCCATTTGTTTTCTTCAAAACATCACCCATTCTCTGTACACATTAACATACTGATGTAATGAGATAAGCTGCACATTCTTATTACCTAGCCCCACTGATAACCCTTTCAATAAAAACTTTTGGACGATGGGGCTCAGGGCCTTCTCCACTAGAGGGAAGTGCCCTTTCTCCTCTCCTGGTAAACAGAGAAGTGTTTGCGATGACTCATGTTTATTCCCCCATCCGTGACTATGTCAGGATGGGCTCTGCAGGATTCAGAGCCCTGCTCCCATCTCAGCTGGCTCTGGACAGTAACCTTTTGACCCAGGAGAGCCCCACTTCCCTGGTAACATCCTATATCAGATGTAAATATTTAGAGGATTGAAAAGATTGATTTAAAGCCAACTCAGAATAATGTTTATAAATGCATGACTAAAGTACTTTCACAAAGCAGCAGGAATTAAAAAAAAAACAAAACATTGAGGTATTGAAATGCTTGTGTCTAAAGGAATTAAAATAATTTCAGAGAGCAGGGTTCTGCCTAAAATGCTTTTTCATAGTTAGAGTATAGGTAGTAAGAGAGCTTGGTTGGTTAGAATAGGTCTGTCTCAATTATATACCCATAATGCTTGAAGAGAAGAAATGGAAAACTAAAATAATGCTTGTCAAGGCCAACTTTTGGGACCCCAGACCACACGGAGAGAAACATAAAGGGTAGATCAGCTTCTTACTAGTAAAATGTGACTTAGTAGATGGCTTAGGTCTCTGAAAGTTTTACCAGAAATTTCTCCTACCTCATGAGAAACCAAAAAGCTTACCAGTATCAGGGAATGGGACATAGCAGTTTTTCCTATACCTATAGCTTTTACTCTGAATTAAATCCATTTTTTAAATCACTTCATTCTAATTTCTCATGTTTATAACCTCATTCTGATAATTGCATTATGTAAATTTGCTCTCTTCATGATCTTTGCTTTCATCTTTGTACTTTTCAGCATAGTTTCTTTACCATTTCTCCTTGTTGCTATGTGCAGTTTCTATGGTATCCTTTGCCATTAATTTTGTTTCTCAAAATAACCTTCACTCTTTCTCTCTGAAAGGAAGTATTACAGAGGGAATAAACATTCCTAATCTCAGACAATATCAGAATATTTTAGCCTTAAAAAATGAATACATGTCATCTTTCCTTGAGATTATTTTGTTAAATGAGTGTTGGAGATAGAGACTTGCATATTTAATTTAAGTAAATACATAACATGGAAACTTGGAAAAAGATAAGAATTATATGTATAATCTTCATTATACTCTCCTTGTTCAAAACCTGTTACAGCATCCTGTTCCAACAACAATGAAAACAGCTACCATTTATTTAGCACTTAGTGCTTGGAATTAAAGGCCAACCATGCAGCATGCCTTTCTCTTCTACAGCAGGATTCTGGCTGAAGGAATATACACATGAGAGTTTCTAGCCACATGGATATCAAGTAACAATTTTCTTAATTTTTGAAAACATCTTAAATGCCAAGGTTATGGCTTTCTTTTACATGTTGGAGTCAAGAACAAGGTAAGGGCTTAGATCAGGGTCTGAAGTAGCATCCCCTCCATATATGCCAACCCTCGCCTTCAAATCACCTTTGCTGAGAGGTGCCTCAGGGAGAGCTGGGCCACAGAGGCCCAGGCCACTGCCACGAAGCAGAGACTTATGAGTCTATTTAACATACAAACTGGACCCTACCCAGGTTTTCTTGCGATAGAAGAGTAAGAATTCCAGGAGGATTTTTATTTATCTTTAATATGATCAGTAAAAAAAGAAAAAAGATGTTTGAGATGGAAAAATTCACTTCCACGTAGCATGCAGTCTAGAGAATGTCAAGCTCAGCCTAATTAGATTAGTGCCATTAGTACCTTTGCTGCCTTGGGAATAATCTAATAAACATGCCACAGGAAAGTTATGTTAGTAGCCTCCTTATTTTTTTGGTCAAGGCAGGAATATGAAAAAAAGGAGAATAAACATTTTTCCTAACTTCACAATATGCTAGGTGTTGTGTGAAGCAAAGTACATTTTTGTAATGTTTATCAGGTGTTATGCATTTTTCTATTATCGCTGATTGTGAAATAATCAAATATATTACAATAGGCAAATCAATCATGTGCCTGTTTTTCCTCAAATCCATCTCTAATATTTCTCTGCCCTTCTTTGTACCACAGTGGCCTACCCTTAGAGATTTCATTTGCAGTGCTGCCTTGGAACTGGCCAGTAGGAAGACCTGGCAGGTAAGAAGAGGACAAACGGAGGGAAGAGCCTTGGTATTTCCCCTCCTGGCTCCTGGCTTCAAGTTGAGTATGGTAGCGTGTGGTTGTGGCGGCATCTTTTTATACATCTTCTGATGGGAAGCTGCCTGGACAGTTCCATCTCCCACTGGGTAAACCCTCCTTTAAGATTCCAAGCATGCAGGCTAAAATCCTGGAGATATATCACCTCTTTCCTTTATCATATTAGCCCTGAATGTAGAGAGGACTTTCTTTAGTTTGTAATATCAGGTTCTTCTTCTTTATCTGTTTGCTCCTTCAGCTCTACTTTTGTTTAGGTGACTAGTTCCAAACTTCTATGGACTCTAGTTTCTGTTGAAGTACGCGATGTAGGTTCTAAATTCCTCAAATGATGTCAAGGTCTTAAGCTTAAATACCCAATACTCACTTGTAAAAATATAGTTTTCTGAGCCTAACTATATATTTTAGGCATTTTTCAAATGATCTATTGTATCAGGGATTCTTATAGACTAGCGTAATATATTTTTTATTTGTTGCAAAGTTAAGTATGAAATATCAGTAGAGAATTAGCCTAATGATGGGAAAGTAATTTATTCATTCAACAAATATTATTCCTGTTCTTTGAGAACCACCTATGTGTCAAGTATCAAGTAAAAAGGACAGATATGACCCTAACTTCATGAGGTTTGTAACTAAAGGGTTCCATCTTTGTTTCTGGCTCTTTGTAATAACTGGGTGAGGAGTCAGTGGTTCCAAGTAGTTTGTACACCAACATTTGATTATAAAAATTTTTAAATTTTCAGAAAGGTTGAAATATTTTTACAGTGAATACCTGTATATGCATTACCTAGATTTTAACTTACTTAAGATTCATTATTTTTATTTTATCATATGTCTGTTCATATATTTCTGGCTATATTAATATAAAATAGAATCATTTTTGGATGTACTTCAAAGGAAATTGCAAATATTCATATACTTCTTCCTAAACACTTTAGCATGAATATCATTGAATAGTTTAATATTTTTAAAAGATATTTTCCTTGCATATAAAATTTAAATGCAGTGAAATGAACAAATCTTCCTTACGTATTAGCTGAGTTTTGACAATTGTATTTCCAGGCCTAAGTGATATTACAGGTTTTAGTTCGAGGTCACTGTAATAAAGCAAGTATTGCCGTAAAGAAAGTCGTAATATTTTTGCTGGGGGAGGGTCTTCACTTTGTAAAAAAAATTAAATTAAATTAAATTAAAATTTTTAAAAAATGCAACACCTGTGAAGCCCAACAAGGTGGAGTGCAATAAAATGAGATATGTCTATAATTCCAACATCTATGGTACAAAAATTTTTGATCATTGCAGAAAATTTCTGGAATCACTTCATGGTCAATTTCTGCTTTCTCACCTTGAGGACACTACTGTTCTGATTTTTATCTATATTTTAAATTTGCCTCTTCTAAACATTTATTATAAATAGAATTAGACAATGTATATATTTGTGTGAGGTTTCTTTAAACATTATGGTTTTGAGAGTCATTTATATCATTGTGTGCTTTAGTAACTCATTTAATTGTTATTGCTCTGTAGTATTCCTTTGTATCAATACATGTCAGTTTATCAATTAACCTATTAAATGGCAACTGAATTCTTTCCAGTTTTTGGCTACTGTGAATAATGCTGCTATTTAAAGTAAAATAAATACTTCATTTATTTTTGTCTTCATTGCTGTACCTTTACAGTAAATCCTAACATCATGTAATATAAGTTTCTTAACTCAGTTCTTGTTTTTCAAAATAGCTTTAGAGAATCTAATTCTTTTCATTTTAAAGTTATTAAACGGCAGCAAAAATAACAATTGAAAAGAACAGAATATTATTCAACATTATAAATCTTGTTGTGTGGTATATGTTTCATCTAGTATTGAAAATGCTTGTCTTAGAATATATGTATATTTAGTTTTATAAGTACCAAATCATTTTGCAAAAAGATTGTAGCATTTTACCTATCTACCAATAATATATGAGAGTTCCAGTTTTTCCATATACCCAACAAAACTTGGTGTAATCACTACTATTAATTATTGCCCTTTTAATTATATATACTATTATTTCATTGTGATTTAACATGCACTTTTTCAATAGCTATAAATGTGGAGAACTTTTCATGCATACTGACCATTTTTATCTCTTCTTTTATAAACTGTCTTCAAATATTTTGCCAATTTTTAATAGAGTTGTTTACTTTTTTATTGTTGAATTCTAAAAATTCTTTTTATATGCTCTAACCAGGATGTTTGAAAATATTTCTTTTACCTGATGAAAGTGTTATTTTTTTTCCTTGTTTTAGTAGCGGTGAGTATCTTTTGATGACTAAATTTTTTGTTTTTGATGAACTTTTTATTCATCAAAATAAGCCTTAACTATTTATTAGATTAAAAAATATTTTAATTGCCACTGTTTTCTTTATTTAAGAAACATAGTCTATTTCTAAAGCAAAGACATTCTTCATATGGTTTCCTCTGAAAGATGTTATAAAGGTAACTTTAGCTTTAGGTCTATGTTTAATCATGATATAATTTTTGAGCATAGTAAGAGGTATGGGATAAAATTTTGTTTTCCATATAGTACCTTGTAATTCCAGCATAAATGGTTGAAAAGGCATCACATTCCCTATTGAATTGATTCAGTGTCTATGATGAAAATCCCCTGACCATTTCAGTAGAGTTCAGTTCCTGGACTCTCCATTCTTTTCTACTATTCTATTTGTAAATTACATGGTCTTCATAGCTGTACCTTTACAGTAAATCCTAACATCATGTAATATAAGTTTTTTAACTCAGTTCTTGTTTTTCAAAATAGCTTTAGAGAATCTAATTCTTTTCATTTTCATATACATTTGAGAATTAGCTAGTTCATTCCTTAAAATTCCCTATTTGTATCATAATTGTGATTATAACCAAATTATAGATTATTTAGTGGAGAATTAACAATTTAACAGTAATGTGTCTTTCAATTCATCAGTATGGTACATATCTGTCCATTTATTCAGCTCTTCTTTAATTATTCAAAGCAATGGAAGTCTTGTACACTGTTTATTTTTCAAATATTTTATGTTTAATAAGCGAATTTGTAAAACTTTAATTTTAAAAGTTTTCTGATAGTTGACATATTACAATGTATTTTTAGATATTTTTATACCTGATGATACTTCCTTAGACCCAATTATTAGTTCTAATATTTTGTTGACTTTTAATTTTATAAATGGATATAATCTCATCATCCAAAAATACAGATTGTTGTATTCAGAAATCAAAGGCATTTTTGTACACCAACAATGAATATTAGAATCAGAAATCAGGAAAAAAAATCTCATTTGCTACAACAACAAGAAAAGTAAAGTACCTAGGATTAAACTTAACGAAGGAGGTAAAAGACCTGTACTCAGAAAACTACACAACACTGAAGAAAGAAATTAAGGAAGACACAAATAAATGGAAGCATATACTGTGTTCATGGATTGGAAGAATTAATATCATCAAAAGGTCCATAGTACCCAAAGCAATTTATAGATTCAATGCAATCCCTATTTAAATACTAATGACATATTTCACAGATGTAGAACAAACATTTCAAAAATTGATATGGAACCATAAATGACCCTGAATAGCTGCAACAATTTTGAGAAAGAAGAACAACGTAGGAGGGATCACAATACCTGACAAAGTCACTGTAATCAGAACAGTCTGGTACTGGCATAAGAACGGACACATAGATTAATGGAACAGAATGGAGAGCCCAGAATTAAACCCATGTCTCTATGGTCAATTAATATTCAACAAAGGGGGCAGAAGCATAATGGAGTAAACATATCCTCTTCAACAAATGGTGTTGGGAGAGCTGGACAGCTACATGCAAAAAAAAAAAAAAAAGGAAAAAAAGAAAAAATAGAAACTTGACCAACTTACAGCAAACACAAAAATAAACTCAAATGGGTAAAAGACTTAAATATAAGTTGTGATACCATAAAAGTCCTAGAGGAGAACATTGGCAAGAAACTCAAGATATTCCATGCAGCAATATTTCACCTATATGTCCCCTAGAGCAAGGGACATAAAGGAAAGAATAAACAAATGGGACTTCATCAAAATAAGCTTCTGAACGGCTAAAGAAAACATCAGCAAAATGAAAAGGGAAGCAAATGTATGAGAAAATATATTTGTCAATGGATTTAGACAGGGGTTTGATCTCCAGAATATATGAAGAACTCAAACAACTCTAGTCCAGGAAAACAAACAATCCAATTAAAAAATGAGCGAAGGATCAGAATAGACACTTCCTCAAGGAGGACATAAACAGGGCCCAGAGACATATGAAAGGATGTTCGTCATTACTAGCTATCTGAGAAATGCAAATTAAAACCACAATGAAAAAAAATACAGATTGTTTTACCTTTGATTTCCAAACATTATGAGTATTATTTATTGTCTTTCTTTTTTTCAATCTATAGTCCAATATTGAAACAGTTGCTAAGGGTGAACATCTTTGCCTTGTTCCCAATCTTAAGGGAATTTATTTAAAATTTTACTATTAAGTATATTAGCTGTAAATTTTTTATTGATTTTTATCAAGGTTTATAAGTTCCTTATTTTTAGTTTTCTGTATATTTTGTTTATATGTCCATTATAGACAAATTATTTTTACTTTGTCAAAGGACTACTCTGTTTCTATTGAAATGACCATTGAGTTTTTCTTCATTCTGTTATTATAATCAATTGCATGGTTTGATGTTTGAATGTTTAACTGACCTAGTATTTCTTATATAAATCCTACTTGATCATGGTGTATTATCTTTTGTATATAATGCTGGATCTAGTTCGCTAATATTTTATAGAATCTTTTCTTCTATGTTCATAAATGATATTGCTTGTGTTTTTCCTTTGTGTAATGCCATTAACAGCTGTTGGTATTAATGTTAATTTGCTTTCATAAAACAAGTTGGTGAGGAGTGTGGATTCCTATTCTATTTTATCAAAGTGTTTTGATAAAATTGATATTTAATATAATTTACAATGAAATATTCTGTGCATGGAGTTTTCTTTTTAAAGCAGTTTTTGATAAGAAAATCATTATTTAAATAGTTACAGAACTATCCAGATTTTTCATTTAATCTTTTATCAATTTTGGTACATTTTATAATTTCACTTAATATTTTAGTAGTGCAGTATGATGATGGTTATCACTCTTATTTACTTTTACCTAAAATACTTTTAATCATTTTTCTTGAAGGATATTTTCAATGGATTTAAAATTCTATGTAATAATTATTCTTTGCTTTTGGTATTTGAAAATTCTATCCAACGCTCTTCTGGTTTCTGTGGTTTCTGTCACGAAGGCAGCTAGCATGTTAATCATTGTCCCCCGAGACGGAATGCATTATTTTTCTCTGGATGCTGTTAAGATTTTAACTTATTGCTAGTTTTAAGTATTACTATAATGTGTCTATGTGTCTATATTTGTTATTCTTAATATTCATACAACCTTGGGTATTCTGACTTCTGCATAAATGTATAATTTTCACCAAATTGTGAAAGTTATATTATTTCTTCAAAGATTTTTTTTCCTGTCCCATTATATATTTTCTCTCTGATACTGGATTCTAATTATGCATATGTTAGTTTTCTTCAGATTATCCAGTCAATATCTAAGTTTATGTTCATTTTTTTTATTTTTATATTTTTATTCTCTGCATCATCAAATCAGATAATTTACTTAACCTATTTTCAAGCCCATTTATTCTTTTCTTAGTCAACTCTAGGTCCATTTAGTTGTTTTGTTTTCTTTTTTAGAATATAATTTTATAGCTCTTTAATCTCCTCTTGGTTCTTATTTGTATTTTTATTAATTAAAGTTTTATTGTTTATTTCATTAATATATGTTTTCTTTCACCTCATTTATCATAGTTGTGTTAGCTTTTTAAAGGCCAATATTGTTATTTTCAATATCTTGAGATTAGTACCTGTTGATTATCTTTTTCTTCCCTAATTAAAGGTTCAGTTTTCTCATTTTTCATAAAGCAGGTAATTTTTATTTTGTTCCACATATTGTGAATATTATGTTTTGGGGGCTATGAATTCTGGTATATTCCTCTGAAGGATGTTGATGTTTTTCTTTTAACAGGCAACTATCTTGGTGGGACTCAAAGTAAAACTTGTCAACAGTTAAAAACTCAGTTCAAACCTTTTCTTGTTTTCTTTCTGTTCTGTAACATGGCTTCTTTCAGTCCTCAACAAACATAAATGCTTCAGGAAGCAGCTCAAAATCTGTGAAGAGTTTACTCGTAGACTATGAGAATGCAGACTCTGGATCTCTCTTTTCTAAAACCCCACAACAAATTATCAGTGTTAGTTGTTGCTCTACATTCTTTTCAATGGCTATTCAGCTCTAGAAGGTCATAGAATTTTCTATTCGAGTTTGAGCTGCCCTGAGGAATGCTGACCATGTCTTCCAGTGAAGGCAAAAAGGCCATAAATTTTGTAAATTCATTTGATACTGTTCTGTTCTTCCATATTCAAATTCTCTCCATAGTATGCCTACTTTTATTTTATACTGTCCAGAATTTACTTTTTTTTTTTATTCGTGGAACCAACAGTCTGTTAAGCTCTTACTTGTCTATAGCAGAGACAAAATTCTAATGTAGAAATTACCTTTTTATTTTGAAATTATGTATTATTGCTCATTATGTATCATCAGATAATTATGATTATTATATTCAGTTACCCTCTACTTGTGTCAAAATAAACCCTAGACATCAAGTTCTCAGCAGTACACGCTATATGTAGTGCTTCTGCTGTTATTCAAGATATATAAAAAATTATAAAAACAATAATGACAAACCGTAGAAAATGCTGTGTTCTTCAGAAATAATATATGATGCTAAAATAGCAAATATAGAACATTTAAGGGATGACAAATGGTTGCAGAACTTTATATGTCAATATGCTAACATAGGATCCTTCTACTAATAAATTTAATAAATAATAATGGACATTATAGCCAGAATATAAATGCATGAGCTAATATTGTCACTGTCCAGGGCAGTAAGACTATATATGGAACTTAATAGCAAAAGTGGTAGCATTAATGCCCAAGAAATGATGACAAATGTAGTTATGGACCCCTGTGAGGCAGTGAACTAGAGGAGAGACTTCAATTCAGAAGATTCCAGGTCTGTCCAGAAAGTATCCATCCACACAGTAAGAAAAAATAAAAAATATTTACTGAAGAATATTCAATATACAAGAAACATAGTATATAAGAAAATGACACTTCAGTCCCCTTCAAAGTAGGCACCTTGGAACCTCACACAGCTCTCCCACACACCCATCAGCTGCCTTGTTGAACTGTCCTGAATCCCAATCTGGACAATCTGAAATCTCTTCCCTTTCAAAGGTGATAAAAGCTAGAAGTCACAGGGCACCAAATCTGGGCTGTTGTACCTGGATGATTAGACGTTTCACCAAAAATCTCTACACAAGACCTGATGCATGAACAGGCACATTATCATGATGAAGCAGCCTATCACCAGTTGCCCATGGCTGCAACCTTCAGAATCATCTGAACAGTTTCCACAGAAGAATGTTCAAGAATAATGCAAAATTTGGTACAGATTGATTGCTCTACTTGTTCAGTTATTTTGAATGTGATGGCCACATGATACTCAGGCTCACTCAGTGGCATCTACTGACCCTACTGAATAGTACAGTGAAGTTGTCATTGTCTACACATGTGGATCCTAGTTAACCCTCCTTGGCTGCCAGGTTACATCGATAGCGCATAAACCGTTCTCATTATATTAATAATGGCTGGACTTTTTCTGGACATACCTCACATGGTTGGGGCTCTAATAAGGCTGCCCTTTTCTTAGGAAGGGGACTGGAATAAATTTATTTATTGACTCAAGGAAGTAGCATCTCCCATGAAATATTCAGACCCTGAACTCAAGCTATTATTTCAAATGAAAAACAAATGTACACTTTGTCATATGCTGAAGTCAACCTGAAGGAGTAAATGTAAAGCTTCTCTGTAAGACATTTCTACAACAAAGAGTACCCAATACTCTCAATGTGGACCCTAAAGCAGCTTCATGTTTTAATGAAGTCACAATTCAAAAATTGAAGCAAAGCTTCAAAACAATCCAAACCATGGTTATATCTCAGCAAATACCAAAATGAGAGGAGAGCCTCACATAAAAGGCAGTTATGATTGAACATATGAATAAAGAAACTGAGAAAATTACCAAACATGTTCAGTTCAGAGAGACTAGGAAGTGGAAAATATAATGTGGATAAGACAAACTTTTCTTCCACAGCTGCAGTAGAAAAGAATTTAGAAAAAAAGAAACAATATTTAAATAGACTGTTTTGGAGAATGTTCCAAAATTAGTGGAAAAAAGGTCTATGTGTCATGGGTTGAGTAGGAGTATAATTGGAGTCATTAATGAAGAAGGAAATCTATCTTAACAGAAGCTAGGGAATGAAATTCCCAGGCAAAGAGAACAGAAAATCCAAATGTGTTGAGGAAAGAGTTTGATATTTTCTTGGAATAGTCCAAAGGCCAGTGTGGCTGTAACTTAATGGAGCGAACATGAGAATGGCATTAGATAAAATTAGAAAAATAAGTATGTTACTGTATAGTACTTGGGGCTCTGCTGCCCACCACCACCCTCTAGGCAAAAATTCCAGAGGCAAAGGTTTGGTGATAAAGGAAAGGGGTCTATATTCAAAAGCAGTTACTTAAGCCTATTAAGTCACAGCTTAATTACTTAAGTCTATCAGTCAAGGCCAAACTCTAACACCTGAGTTCTTCTAGCTTTTCCCCTGTTAGTTTTTAGTCATCTTGTTTCTATATGGTTAGTTTACAAACTAAAAACAACATAATATACAAAAGCTACACGATTTTGGAAGAATGGCAGGCTTCCGCCTCAGGGCCTGTCCCCTCCAGAACACCCAGAGAATAATCCTGCCGCCCTCTGCCAGGGCATCCTGATCCTAGACTGTACCTGGAGTTCCTTCCCATCCAAAACACCGTCCACTGGGAAATGCAGGCCGCTGCAGCACAGTCATCCAGGCATCCCCGAGGAAGATGAGTCTGAGAGCGAGCCTGAGAGCGAGCCAGAGCCAGAGCCAGAGCCAGAGCCAGAGCCAGAGCCTGTGAGAGAACCAGTTCAGGAGCCAGAGAGCTCCCTTTTGTTTCCATTGGCTCTTCTGGAGAGTCAGCTTCTCAGCCAATCCCATCCTAGACTGCCCACAAAGGCCCTGCCGACTCCTCGTAGGGCCCCTCCCTACTTCTCCCTAGTGATCTATTATCTTTATCAGATCTCTCTGTATCAAGTAGGGAAGAAATCCAGCAGATGCTCTGCTGAGTCTGTTAAGAGGCTGGATTTCACTGTAAAAATAATGAGAATCTATTAAAGAATTTTTACCTGGGAGTGACTCATATACTGAAATATCTATATTTTCCAGTATCTAAATCAGCCCTGCTCAAACCCAAACTTGTTTGATGCCTCATTTATGATATTTAAAATGCACATAAAGTCTGTCTGCTATTCCCATAGCATGTCTATATAGGCTCATGTTAGACATTACTATATGAAATGAGATAAGGCTACCAAAGAAATGTTAACTTGTTCATAAAAGTATCATAAAATATTTAGTTACAGAAAATAAATTAAAAGTTAATTTTGTTAAACTTTAATCTTATTTTGGTCTTTAGATACTAGTAAGTACTTTGGTTTATGAAGCCTTTCTCTTCTACCCTTTCTCATAGCAATTATTATTTTTCTAACTCTCCAAAACCTGCAACATGCCCCAGAACTTGCAAGTTAGACACATTAGCTATTGTTGTTCATAAGGGATAGTTTTCACTCTGTACCACTAGCAAAGATTATTTGGAGACAAATATAGTATCATCACACCATGTCTGTCAGTACATAATCTGTGCATCAGAAATTAACTGTAAATTTCTAAACTTCTCCATATATTTGATAGTGCTTTTCAACCTTTTTTGTCTAAAGGCACACATAAAACTAATTACTAAAATTCTGTGGCATTCCAAAAATAGATATTATACTTTTATTGATCTGACCAAAAAATAGGTATAATTTTGATTCATTTGTACCAGACAACTGTTGTTGTGTTGGCTGTTGTTAATTTTTGTTTTTGGCAATCTAAGGAAAAAAGACATCGGTGCCCATGACTAAATAATCAGATGTTGCATGTTTTAAAAATTCTTGTGGCCCAACAGCATGCCTCTTGCTGCACACTGGTTGAAAACTGCAGTGATAGAGTGGTAACATTATTTTTGTAGTGGAGTCTCATTTTAATTGCATAACAAATACATAGCTGGCCAGTTTCTTAAATGTTTTAAATTAATACTTTATTTTTATTAATATGTTTTATCCCAATCCTCAGAAATTTTGACTTACCTTTCTTGGAAAGTGGCTCACAATATCCTTAAGAATCCTCTTCTCTAGTAAAAAGTTGTATCACACCTTCCTTTTTGTATTTTATATTTGTAAAAAACAGTGTCTACTCACTAAAATGTGTTCTATGTACTGTATGACAATTCAGAAACTGTGAAGTATCTGAGCTTTTGCCTTATTTTTAAGCTAACAAGCTAGCCTGGTTTTATGTGTAGACGTGCACGCACACATGAATGCATACACTCTGACAGAAAATATAAGAAGACATAAGACCCCGGGATCAGAGACAAAGAACGTTTATTACTCACTGCAAAAGCAGTATCTAAACATTATTTTAGCACTGATTATTCAACTCCAATCTTCACAGGTGACACATGGATATATATATATTACCTGAGCCTACCATGGCTTGGATCATAGGAGTGAGGCTTAAAAATTAGGGCACTCTGAACTTACTAGCTCTGTTGGTGATCTGACTATTCTGCTTTTCAGTGAGAGAAAAACCTTATCTTTATGCTGGAATATAAACAAATACCTCCAGGGAGGAGAAAAAAGAATTATTTTTATTACTCTGTGATACCTTGAGAGAGGAAGAGGTCATAAATTTACTGTTTTGAATGTTTCCTTAAGCAAATATCCTTGTTTTTCTGTAAATACCTTGGCTAAAAGGGTCAACAACATTCAGAAAAATGAGATATTTATAGAGAATTATCTCCCAGCCACAATCAGTTTGTTTTTGTAACTAATTGCTTCCTCTTGGCCCCTGCCACCTTGGTATCATGTTATCCCCATATATTTAGGTTTCTCATTTTGATGGTAGCATTCCCCGCTGTAATTTCTGACTTGCATAGTAGAATGATGACAGAACTCTTCAGGGATGCTAGGGCTCTCCTTACAAATGTATTTGTCATAATTGCTGTGAAAGGTACATCCCATGTACTTATGTACCTTTCTGGGATGAATGAGCAGGTCTTAACATGATAAGTATATACTAATACCCACTCTCTCTAAGCCTTTGGACATCGCCTCTATAGTACAGAAAGGTAGTTTTTCATTTTTAATTTCATTAGTGTAGGCAACATTAGGGTCCATGCTCCATGCAATCAAGCAAAACAACTGTTAGAACTCTCTGTAGCAACTTCTCTGAAATACTAAATCCACAATCTCTGCTTACTGAGCCTGAAGCAATATATTTGGCTGATCCAAGCTTATGTTTTTCCACATTATTTCACACTCTTGAAATCCATTCTCATACACATTCCTCAGATTCATATATAAATAATCATGCAGCTCTTTTGGTGCACAGGGAATATTTTCATGGGTCACACTTTTTACCTACTCGTAGAGGTCACTAAGAATTGAGTCCAGTTGTAAGCTCAGTTTATACCAGTCCAGTCAAATTCTAGGTCTAGAAATGAAGAGGGATGGCTGGGGTAAGTCCGGAATAACATCAGCAGTGCCTTGCGGGGGCAGCCAGCCCAGAAGGTCATTACAGGTTCCTCAGGCACAGCAAGGCTCACCTTTTCACACAGGAGTAGAAGGTCTGCTTTTACTGGCAGAGGAGAACAAGGGATGTGTCTTACCCAGCTTTGTCAGGATCTGCAAATATGTCTCCATTTAAATTTTCAGGATTTAATTTCTTCCCAGTAGATGTACACATTAACAGAAGATAACCTGGGAGTTAGTGAATTAAATTTAAACTGAAACCCCACCATTTGCTCTATTTTTTTTCAGTATCACTGAGATACGATTGACATGTAACAGTATGTAATTTTAAGGTGTACAACAGATTGATTTGATACACTTAAATATTGCAAAGTGATTAGGACCTTATCAGTAGCTAACACTTCCATTTCATCATATAATTACCATTTCTTATTCGTAACAAGAACATTTAAGACCTACTGTGTTAGTAACATTCAAATATATAACACAGTATTATTAGCTATAATCACCATGCTGTATATTGGGTCCCAAGAATTTGTTAATCTTATAACTAGAAGCTTTCATCCTTTGACCAACATATCCCCATTTCCTCTACCTATGCCCTGCCTACCAACCTCTGGTAATTACCATCACTCCATTGTCTGTTTCTTTGAGAATCTGACTTCCGTTTACAGAAATCTCAGCATTGTGTTAACAGGGATAAAGGACTCCTTTAGGTCACATATAAAAACTTTCAGGTCATTTTGGGAATTTGAATCCTTAAGATCATCCTTTCCTTTCCCCACTTTCTCCAGCACAGTCAGGAGAAACATCATTATTCTCCTTAATTTTGCTACAATGTTCTAAAGTACCAAAAACCTGGTCATGTAGAACATTCCCTACTGTATACATTGTGCCTGTCTCTATGGCCACATCATGCCATGGACTACCAGTACCCTTTATAACACTGAGAATAGAGTAATTTCTCTTTGTAACTCTAAGAAAATTAGAGAAGCAATTCAACAAAACCCAGGACCAATTTTAAACACTCATCCTTATCATACTGTTCCTATAGAAAGACACCTGCTACTAAAATCTGTATCAGTCACGATTCAACAAGAGAAACAAAACCAGCTGGAGATATATATTAAGGGACTTATAGAAAAGAATGGGCTTATGCAATTGTTGGGTTCTGAGGCCAATTTATTAATAGGGCTGACCGTCAGCATGGGAAGGCTGGAATTCAGGCATGAACCGAAGCTGTTATCCATAGGCAGACTTTTTTTCTTCAGGGAAGCCTCAGTTCTGTCTTTAGGGCCGTTCAACTAATTAACTATGCCCCCCCCCAGGTTATCTAGTATCATCTTCTTTATTTAAAGTCATCGATTATGGAGCACAATCACATCTATAAAATAGCTTCATAGCAATGACAAGATAAATATTTGATTGAATGTGTAACTGGAGACTATAGCCTACTCAAATTAACACAAACTATCCATCAGCTTATCATTTTGTAAACTAGTAAATAGAGAAAAATAATCAGGCATTAATACTGGTATTTCCTTAAGAACTATTAACACCAGAGAGGCAAATAATAGATGAGGGGAAATGTGTCTTTATAAAAGTATGCCAACCAATATATGAAAAAAGAAATGATAGCAAACAATACCATCATTTAGCAGTCCCAGTGAATTAATGGATCTATGTACTGAGCATAAATAACATGAGAGAAAACCAGATACTATCTGTCCCTGAAGAAAAACATACCAACATTTATTACCTTGCTGAAGAAATGAACCTGAGTCTAATCAGAACTCTATATCCACCTGCCAAAATGCTGAAACTGCACAGGAAAAAAAGGGCACATTTTGAAATACGTTGTGCATATAAAATGAGCCAGATTCAGACGGTGGGAAATTCTTCATGTCAAATATTCCAGGTTCATCAATGCATAAATTTTTAAAAAATGAAAATAATAGATAGAAGGTTGAATACTGAAATTAATCTTAAAAACTGAATCAGTTTTTTAATGATATAACTATAGTGTCTAGGTATATGTACTTGGCTGATATTTTGAAAAATAGTTTACATGATAGATTATTTGTTCTCTTATTATTTAGAATATCAACTTCAACTGATAGGAACCAGCTTTTCTTCTGTTTAGTAAATTAAATCCATGTTAATTAAGATTTTTTTTCTATATGGATTGTTGATAAGGGGGAGAATCAGGTGACAGGAAATGTCATAGTTTTGTTATCTATTGTGTGGAGGTGTTCAACACCCATTCAACCCTTTTATCCTTCTAAAAGAAGAATGATTTATCTTTGTGAAGCTTGTTCCTTGTCTTCAAATAGATCTTGCCCTATCACTCTTCCTTCATGATTTTGTGGCCATTATCCAGGTGTGGTAAATCAGCGAAAGTAACTGATACAGGGAAGGGAGAGGACTTCATTTACTCAGTAAATATTTGTGACAAAATTAGACTAATTAGAGCTATTCCATGGAAATGTTTTTCATTGTAATAGAATGTTCTTCTTACACTGGCACTGAGAAGTTGTTAGGATGTCTGGTTCTGCAAGCAGGCTTTTCATCGACATATGATTAGAAAATTTGAGCATGAGAGAACACGGCCTTGACATCATTGATTTCATGAATTATTGGATGTAAACTTCTCAGTTATACAAAGCCAGCAAATTTTGGGGTATGTTTAAATGTTGTTTCCATTACTTGTATCTAAAACATTTTCCTATAATATCTTGAGAATACTTGAAGATTTCTAAAACCTAAATCAAAAGGGAGACAACAAGACTATGCATTTACTAAACACTCACTATGGGACATAGATTTTATGTGATGTGAGAGAATAGAGGTGGAAGAAGATTTGAGAACATATTTTCATGTTGTGGCATTTAAATGTTTTAAAAATGTGTCTTATTTTGCCAGGCTTTTGTTTAGTAAGATACTTACAATCAATATAAGGTGAAGATTCTACATTGAAAACACTGAAGTGACCTACATAGGGTCACACAATGCCAAACCACCCTGTGCCTCACTAAATAAATCACATTAGCTCTATCCACTGAAGATTCAAATTAGCCTTTTCTTGTTCACATTAAAAGACACTTATTAGATAGTTTCTGTTAAAAAATAAAAGTATATTTTTGTTATGATTATTGTATTGGGATACTATGTATATAAATATGTCTGAAATTTTTACTTAAAAACTTTAAAAAAGAGGACATCTCAAAATTTCTAAGTGGTAAATAAAAGGTAATATATTTTGAAAGTTTATACTAAAATTATATCCTTTTACTTATTTTATTTATGAGAATTTATTCACAAGTATAATTCCACAGGGGTAATGTATTGGGATTATAAATTTTGGCATTGTAGATTATAATATTTGGTTTTAAGATGAAAATGAAAGCATTTATAGTTTTAAAAATAATTCTTTAAATCCACAGTAATTTTTTTTTACATTTCAAAAAACTATAACTCAGATGTAAAGTGATAAATAAATATTGATAAGCATTTATTAATATATAAGACCATGGTAATTCCAGAAAGCCTGCTTTTGTAAGCACTCTAATACATGGACAGTTTCCAAGAAGTGTTCTGATGTCTAATAATTATCATCCCAGATGCTGGATTGTGTCTGCGTGGGATGAGCTGAATGTGCTGTCACATCCGACAGAGTTGCCAATCTTAAACCAACTGTGACTACTCTTTGTACACTTCTCTCTCTGGGGTATTAAAAAACTCTTAATTAGTTTTTGTTTCCAAGCAGGGCTTCATTTTTCATGATGATTTTTTTTGTTTAAATTTTTAGATTTAAAGTGACTTTGACAGTTCATCTAGGACAGGAAGTACATATACTTATTCGATATTTAAATTCAAGTTGTTAACCTAATATCAGAATCATTAAAAACACAAATGTCCCTTTAATACTGATACATGAATTTATCATCGTAATTCAGGATCATGTTGAGATATGATAAATTTATCAAAATGCAAACCTATCTTGAAGACCTGTTGATGGCTTAAGAATGTTAAAAATACATATAAATAGAAGAGAAGGTAGGTATGTTATTATAAACCTGTATTGCCGGTACAATTCTTGCATATATTCTATACCTCTGCAGTGACAAAAAAGAAGTTGAATTAAGAAAATGTTCTACTTATTTCTGAAAAAATTTAGAAAAGTTGCCATACAGTGCATGCCAATTCACTTTAATTTCTCAAGGGAGAAAGCATGCTACCAGTTTAAAATATTCAGGTACTGTTCAGAGACTGGTATTTTTTAATAGTTTAACCTAAAAGCATTTTTATTATACAGTGTCAGTTTCCAGTTACTTGAAACTTGTCACACATTAAATTTCAATATGGGCATGTACCTTCACTTAGAATTCTGGATCAGTTAAAATACACCATCAAAGCCCTGGCTGGGTGGTTCAGCTCGCTGGAGCTTCATCCCATGCACCAAAAGATTGTAGATTCCATCCCCTATCAGGGCATAGACCTAAGTTGTGAGTACAGGAAGCAACCAATTGATAATTCTTTCTCTCTCTCCCCCACATCCCTCTCTCTCTAAATCAATAAATATATCCACCCTCGGGTGAGAATTAACATATATATCTAAATATCTATCTATCTATATCTATCTATCTATAATACAGATATATATGTCAGCAAAATCAGCTGCCTATGAAAGTAAAGAGCTAATTGTCATTTACCTTTACAGATATTAATAGTGTGTTTAACAAGTAACAATATTCGTTCTCCTTCTGCAGAGATGCTGCTTACTAATGACATCTCATTGCTTCACACAGCAGGGACTCATTCTATTTGGGCATAATGACTGAGCTAACATCAGTTTTTAAGAATGTATGTTATCATTACTCATTACAATACTGCACTGAAGCTTCTCTGGGAGGTAATAAAGAACAAAATGTATATTTTAAAGACCCTCATTTTCCCCCTAAATGCTGGAATTAATCTGCAGTCTGTGGTGTTCAGAGAATTGAGTTATGTCCTAAAGCAATGCCTCTCTTGGAGTACATCATGCCTAAAGATTGGGCCCTGATTAGCCTCTGAGTTTTCTAATACAGTCTATTGATTTTCTGCTACCATAGCTGCCATTGGATTTTGTGTGCGAGCACGGGGTTTCTATCTTTTGCATGAGAGAAGGATGGATGGTTGTCTGCGAGGCTCCAAACTCACATTTCCTCTTCGATAAGGACAATCATCAATATCATTTAAGCAGAGGAAAACTGAGGAATCCAGAACACTTAAAGCACAATTTGGGTTTTCTTTATATTCATTGTCTAACTACTAAAACACATACATTCTACAGAAAGTTAGCAATCTTATTTAGTACTCTTAAATTCTCTAACCCCCACTCTGTGGAAAAAATAAACTTTGTTTCAAAAGAAAAATATATCTTTCATGAAAGTATGTTATGAAAGCAATTTCATTCTTACTTTCTGTTGGCCACAGAATTGATTTTAAATGCAAACAGACTAGGACGAAGACATAAACCAATACTTTTAACCCACTTGTAAAAATTCTCATTATAAATGAATGTACAAAATCCTAATCATCTGAAACTTCCTAAACATTATACTAAAAAAAGGGTCATTTCCATGTCAACTGATATTAATCTTTTTTTCAGTAAGGATACAATATTTTCTTAGGTCAAGTTCACTACAAGCAAAGTCTGAGATGCAGATTCTTCTGTAAGCGATGTATTGAAGTAGCCTGGGGTACCACCTGTAGCAAGAGAGGAAAGCAGACTAGGTCAGTGGAAATGTAGGCACACATGTGGGTTCAGGTAATGTGTGTCTGGCCTAAGGCTCATCTCTTAGAGAATCCTGCAGCAGAAATGGCGTCACTTAATTGTTGCTCCTAGAAGCAAGGGCCCAGCCTTTTTTTCACTTTTGTAGTAAGTCATTGGTCACAGGCTGCCTGGGAGGTGACCTGGTTGTGTCAACTAATAATTATAACACGTAGAGATGGGTGGATCAGCCTCCAAAGAGGGTCTGAACAGGGATACAGCAATGTCTGCTGCTCAGGTCAAATTTAGATACACAATTCTGGTCTAAACATAGACACACAAAGATTGAACCTATTACCCGTTGCCTTTAAAATGGGGATCTATCAAACAGGTATGCAGTTGCCTTATCAAAGTGAAGGATGGTTTGAAGTTGTGGTTTAGTGTGTAAATCGACAAAAAAAAAAGAAAAAAGTAAAAAGGAAAGAAAATCTGTGGATGAAATTTAGGGGTAAAAATCACCAAGTATTCCATATTAATTTAATACACATTTTTACATTTTTTTCCTGCAGTTGGAATATTCAGTAAACTAAAATATAAAATTATATGATAGCTGCATTCCTCTTAATTTTTGCCTTTCCAAAAATACTCCCATAAAATGAATTGTAGTAATGTTTAATTATACAGGAAAAGAGAATACAAAATGATCTACTTCCATTTTTCTCCATAACATTTAGGAGATGAAAAAGTCTAAACAAAAAGCCCAGTGATTTTTTAGCCAGTGTGCCACAGCATGCTGGTATGCAGCAAGAGGCATGCTGGTGTGCTTTAAGAATTTTAAAACAGGCAATGTCTGATTATTTAGTCCAGAACACTGGCCTCTTTTCCTTTAGATTGTCAAAGAGATGATAACAACCAACACAACTGCTGTCTGGTGTGAATGAATCAAAAGTATATGTAATTCTCTATCATGTCAGCAAAAAATATACTTTTTTAGTGTGCCACAGATTTTTAGTAATTAGTTGATGTGTGCCATGAGATAAAAAGTATTGAAAATTGATGAAATTATCTAATGGCTCAACAAAAGAGTAGTATAACAGTAATTGAAATTTAGTTACACTTTTTTTAAAAAATCTACATTTATGGGATGATGAGTTTCATAGTTTCTGAAAGTTGGAACTAGCATTCTATAATATCACAGTTCTTAAACAGTACCTGAATCTGGGGTTCCCAGATTCAGAATAAAATTGAATTATATCCTAAGGCGGAGGTAGGAAATTCCTTTTAAAGCAAACCAGATAGAATGTTTAAAATGCATATTTATTTATTTATAATTATGGAGAGTTACTTTTACAGAAAACCTAGCTTCATACATTTTTCTTTTCAATAACTTGGGTTTTTAGTTTTCTTCTTTTCTTTTTATCTATAAAAATGTTCGATTATTTTTCTCAACTGCTCAAATTACTAGAGTAAGTTTTCTGTATATGGTATTTTAAATATTATTGTTTTTACATTCTCTGACTTGCTGATACCAGAATACAAAATTAGTGATTATTGTAAATGATAGACTCTGGAGAGGTTTCAAGTCACAACAGGCATGTGAATGAGCTCATGCTTTTCAATCTTTCGCCAAGCAGACGACTCTAGTGTATAAATTCATATCAATCCAGTTTTGCCTTGGCACCTTGGTATTTATTCTACACAGGAATCTCTAATATTGATTACAAGTCATATGAAGTTAGCCTGATACCTTTCCTTCCATCTTCTTTCCAAAAATAAATTGTGCCAGAAACTCAAGGTTAATAAAGGAAGCTCATTATAATATACCTCTTCAAAGCATTCTTTTCACTTTAAGTACTTGAGGAAATTAGACAGGTGGTATCATGCAATAAGATACATGCACACACATCTTCAGTCAGAGTCAATGTGAAATTACAAGAACAGTTTAGAGGAAAAGTTGTATTACAATCTTACAAGCCCAGACTATGCCATAGTCTTTACGACCTAAAATGCATCTTTCACTGATGCCAAGAAAGCATTAATCTAAACTTTGACTTCAATTTCTAGTTGAAATATAAATGAAAACATATTCTGAAAAAGTAATGTGGTTGGATATCAATTAATCAAATTTAATCCTTGTCAGTAGAACCATTTATCATAGCAGCATATTGTATTTTGTGATTCCTTAAAGGATCAATGCAAACTTCATAGAAAGGTGATATTCATTCATTGCTAATTAAGATAAACTGTCACCTTGAAACTTGGGAACAATTTAGGATTCTTAACCAACTCAGTAAGGAATATACATATCCTTTGGTGAGCTGAAGAGCACAGGATAGGGTCAGTTGAAAATTTGGTTATCTTCAACTGAATATGCCTTAGTTATCTCATATCTAATATAAAGGTAATAATAGTACACTTCACTCAGAGTTACTAGCTGTAAAATACTTAGACAAGTACTAGCCACATATAAGTAGTAGCTATAAATATGCAGCAACTCCACTTTCAGTAATAATCCCCAAAAAAGTTATTAAGGTTGTATACAAACATTTTGCTGCAAAAATGTTTGGTGTAACATTATTTGATATAGTAGAAAAATAGAAATAATCTTCACATCATTACATTGAGGTTTGAATGAGCTAAATCCTTAAGATGGAATGATATATAGCTATATAAATTGCATCATAGAAATACATTTGTGATATAAAATATATTAATATTTACCACTGAGATAAATTAGGTTAAAAGAGTATATGAATATTACTTATTATTTATTAAAATTTTAAAATAAATATACACAGAACACTAAACAATTCTGATAGTATAAACATAATATTAAACTAAATATCTGGAAATGTAGATATATGGGTAATATTATCTTTATGATATTATAGTCTTTGGATGTTTTTAAAGAAACATTTTAGAATTTTATTTTAAGAAAAGAGTAAGTAAATTAAAGCTTTAAAAATGCCCATGAATTGTATAAAACATCAGTGTTTAGTCTGCTAAGTGCTCATGTAGAGGTATATCTCTAAATGGTACTTTTTCTATATAAATCATGTACACCCAACAAAAGTTGTCACTTGTGCATGAGAGAAATACTTTCCACAGAAAGTCTTCTGTTTTTAAATGCAGTAAATGTGAAACTCTATAGAAGATATTTTCTACATTATTAGCCTAAGATAGCAATGAAAAATTATTGACTGATAACATTCATGTTTTGAAACATTAAAAATACCCTTGTTAACATTACATTTAGCAATCTAGAAACAGAAATCTAATAAAGTATTTAGCTCAGGCTAATAAAAACAGCCCCATTATGGAACCTATTGTGTTCAATAAGATGGCCTTTTCTTGGCAGAACGAGCAATGATCTTAAAGAGTACTTGAGCTACTGTTTTTGTAAAACTTATAGCTATATATATTAGGTGATTAACTCCTAAAATTTGTATGTATTCTACACAAAAGCATAAGAAATATATGTATTGCCAATGGAAAAAATTTATATGTGTCTATAAGTAAGAATTGAAACACAATTAATACATTACTAGAATTTATTGAAAAGACAATTAACTCTTTATAAAGTCAAAGTATACTTGGCATTAGTTGCTTATAGAAATGAAAAGTTATAGTATGTCCATATGTTAATGGTAGGGAGTGTTATTATAAATAGATGATTTCACCTTGAAACACAGAAAAGAAGAAGATATCTATGAGGAATGTAATAAAATTTCCCAGCATGCCACTTCATAAAAAGCACTAATTAACATAATTAGCTCTTATCCAAGAGTTTCATATTGTTTTTTAAAAATAAGCTTAATGATTTCTAGAGTCAAAAACTTGTAACATGCCACCAGGAGTTGCTATGAACTCTACAGATTATAGAATTTGGCAGCAGAAAAAGATCTATGCTTTACTTTCCTTAGAAATTGAATTAGAGTAGTATTCCCTTGTGTAAATGTACCATAGATTTTTATCCACTTACCTGCTTGGGCTGCTTCCAAATCTCGGCTATTGTAAATAACACTGCAATGAACATAGGGGTGCATATATTTCTTCGAATCAGTGTTTTGGGTTTCTTCAGATGTATTCCCAAAAGGGGGATTGCTGAGTCATAAAGCAGTTCCATTTGTAATTTTTTTGAGGAAACTCCACACTGCTTTCCACAGTGGCTGCACCAATCTGGATTCCCACCAGCAGTGCAGGAGGTTTCTCTTTTCTCCACATACTTGCCAACATTGTTTATTTGTTAATCTATTGATGAAAGCCAATCTGACAGGTGTAAGTTGATATCTTATTTAAAAATTTACTATATTTAAAAACAGACAATTTTCTGTGGAAAACATTTCTCTAATATACAAAATTTCATTTCTCTAATGATTAGTGACATTGAGCATCTTTTCACTTGTCTCTTGGCCATCTGTATGCCTCTTTAGAGAATTGTCTATTCAGGTCCTTTGTCCATTTTTCACTGGCTTATTGTTTTTATGGTGTTATGTTGTCTAAGTTCTTTATAAATTTGGTATACTAACCCCTTATCCTATGTAACATTGGCAAATGTGTGTCCTGTACAGTAGGTTGTCTTTTCATTTTGTTGATGGCTTCCTTTGTTGTGAAAAAACCTTTTAGTTTGAAATAGTTCCATTTGTTTATTCTTTCTTTTGTTTCTCTTGCCCAAGTATGCATATGAGAAAAAATATTGCTGTGAGAAATGTCCAAGATTTCATTGCCTATGTTTCCTTCTAGGATTTTTATGGTTTCAAGTTTTACATTTATTTCTTTAATCCATTTTGAGTTTATTTTTGTGTGTGGTATAGAGGTTAGTCTAATCTCGTATTTTTTGCACATATATATCCATGCATAGACGAGATCTTTATGCTAAGTGAAATAAGCCAGTCAAAGAAAGACATATACCAAACAATTTCGCTTATTTTTGGAATCTAATGAGCAAAATGAAGAAAATAGAAATAGACTCCTAGATACAGAAGACAAACTGACAGTTGTTATAGGGGAGTGGCTTGGGGGCTGGGTGAAAAAGCTGAAGGGATTGAAAAAAAAGCCTCATAGACACAGACAACAGCATAATGATTACCAGAGGGAAAGGAGGGTGAGGGAGATAGAAGGTAGAAGTTAGGATAAGTGGTGATAAAAAAAGATTTGACTTTGGGTGGCAAGCACACAACACAATATACAGGTGATGTAATATAAAAATTGTACGTTTGAAAAGTATATAATTTTATTAACAATATCACCCTAATAAATTCAATATTTTTTAAAAATGGAATTAAATATAGTCAATAAAACAGAAGAGGTGGTGAAATAAAAATGTCAATGCATACTGATTAATTAAAAGAAAATCTGATTCTACGGAAGGTACAAATACCAGGTTATTTTCTGAAGTTTAAAATTTTTCCTGCTTTTAGTTTCTTTTCTCACACCCAAACCCCAAGTGCAAGTATGGTTGGCTAACTGTCAAATGCACACAGTACTTTGAGATGCCAAATTCCTGGAAGCACATGTCAGGCATGATTATCAACAGCCTGTGCTACATGCCAATTTCTCCCGCTGGAGCTCTGGGATTATGTACATGTTGTTAGTCCTCAGTGCCAGCAAGCCATGTTGAGCACACAAATAGGAGAGCCCTTCTCAGATCTTATCAAACATTTCTAATCACATGTTTTAGTTCATAACTTTGTTTCTTGTTTATATACCTTGTATTTCAGAAATAGGTTTTATAGTTATCTATGGAAAAAAATTAAAAGATAGAGAAGCTGGGTCTGATTATATATTATCCTGGGACTAATTCCCAGAAATTATATACTGAAACTTAATATCTGTCCCCAAAACTATAATTTCCAGACAATCAGATGGACAAAATATCACCTTGTTCTTCATTTACTTATTAAAAAGCAGATCATAAACTTTCCTACCCATCTTTTAAAGACTTTAAGCTAATATTTAATTGCTTACTCAGCACCTTGCTCCCTAAACATAAGTCTTCTTTCACACAAGTACAAAAGTCTGGAGAACCTTCCTCTGGATTAAGCACATCTTTTAATAAATAAATAATTCATGAATTACTATCTTCTTCATGAAATTTTTAAAAAATTGGATAATATTATAATTTTTTCTTATCACCACCTACTCTAGCTTTTGAAATTTATTTTCATGTTTTCCTAATTTGCAAATTGTGTAAATATAATGGGTTTCACGTTATGCATTTACAATGGTGACAGTTAAACCTCTCATTTATCAACATTTTTGTAAATCATCACTTCTCTTATTTCTATTTTTATGTGTAGAGTCTGAAATCAAGATAGTTGAAATGGAAATAAACTTGTTGATTTCTTCTGAAATAATATTTACTGTACATATTTATGCATTTCACTTGAACATCTTGAAATCTAATAAGTAATTGCTAAGCTTAAAAGTATCAACGTAAAGCAAATCAAAGTGAAAGCTCAGCCCATTAACAAACTATCTCTTTCCTACCTTATTATTATTCCTTTTTTATTCTATCAATTTAAATTTCTCTGTTCACATTCATGCAGCTGATCTTGAGTTATTTACTTCTATTAGCTTCAAATTCTTCATCTGTTAAGTGGAATATATAAGAGTGTTGTTGGAAGACTAAATTAAATGAGATATGTGACTTAGCAAGCACACTGTAGACTTTAATAAATTTGGTCAACATCTTTTATATCTCCTCTTCTTCCTATCAACCTTTGTTGCCCTCTTCCTGAAACATATAGCTCTAGATGCAATGTTATAATGTGTGTGGGGTTTTTGTTCAGTTTTTTTTTAAGTCTGGGTTTGTTCAGTCTTCTGCAGATTCATTTTCTTGATTATTAGTCAAGAGGGCTACTGATTAGCATACAGTCATACTTAGTAAAGAAATCTTATTTTAAAAGATTTGAATTTGTTAATTGATATAATTTAGTTATTCTGATTTAGTAATTCAGTATTCTGCTCTATTTTTAGTCTGTTTTGTTTATTTTCTTGGTGTCCCTCTTTGTGACTAAATGCAAACAACTAGATGGACTTTATATGAATATAAACAATTTCAAATAATTCTCTTTACATAGCTTGAAAGTTCCTAGTACCTAGAAGGAAATGACACATTGAATAAGTAGTAGATATAGTTTCTCCTCTTTATCTAGGTGATGTTAAAAGTGACTGTAAAGGACATTTAGCTATCTAAACTGCTGTGCATCTATAAAAAAAAACATATTCAAAAGAAAGGACTGTGCATTTTTTCCTTAAACAAAAGTCAAGATCTAAATGAGACCATCTCAGTCAGAAAGACAATAATATAATTCCAACCTTCTCCCAGTGTCACATTTTCTTCTGAGATAAATGGAATGGGGACATAAGAAAGGGCTTATAGTTATTAGCTGTGTGACTCTGAAGGATTTACTGAAATTTCTTGGCTTAAAACTCCCAGATTGTAGTTTGGTATAAGAACAACATCTCATGTTTGGTTTTATGATTATTAAATAAAATAATGTTCAAGTACTTAAAGGATTATCAGTATGAAATAATGTTAGAGTCAGTAAAAGTAAAAATATGAAAATCACATAAAAAGTAACCTAGCAATACAAAATTAAATGTATAGATATAGATATGTTATTATTCTGACACTAAAAAGTGTTTCAGAAAATGGAGGCCAAAATTTTCATTTGTTTGTCTATTTTTTGGTTTTAAATTTTGAAAGAATAGACAGAAATTTTAAAAGGCCATTTTTAATGAATATAGACTGTATTTAATGTATAAATAATGTTGTTTGATTTCCATGGAAAATGATAGAAATTTCCCTGTTGAAATCCCAAGGAGAGTGTTGCACTCATGACCACAGGATGCAGTCTGCTCTGAGGGTATGGGTCTAAAACATTAATAATTATATAGCTCTATGACAATTCTAAAGTGCATTAAAATTTAACTTGCTGAATTATTATGGTTAATTTGGGGATTATTCCTAATAGCTCTTTTTGTTCTATGTTTACAATGTCAAGTCAACGGTTGGAACTTAAAAGTAGAATTGCTAGGCAGCAGCTAGGAACAAGTAGCCAGAGGGTAAATAAAGGCAGGGCACTACCATTACAATCTAAAAAAGAACAATACAGAAGGCTGGAAGCAAAAGAAAGACATGTCTCACCAATTAACTCAGCAGGCCTGAGCTCAGTTTGATAAGATTGCCTGGTGTCCTGAGCATTACTAGCAAAATAGCGCAGGAGAAGGGGAGAGTCCTTGAGACTGTGCTGAGAAAATGGGCCTCTGTAACAATCTTACTAAGATTAAGATTATAGGGTGTTCTGAACATCACAGGCAGGAATTGCACAGAAAGGAAAGGGGGGCCTATGCTGGGGAAGGGAGATTCTGTAACAATTTCACTAAGACAAAGAAAGTTTTCTAAGTGCGAAAGAAAGCCTTTATAGATGTACATTACTCCTAAGATTTAGAAGGGAGGTAAGAGAAGGAACCTAAAAGCTGACTAAGGTATATAACCCCTGAACTCCAATAGTCAGTGTACTTAGATTAAGGACCCATTTGTAGCCTCAGCTCAAGTGCATAGAACAAACTCACTAACGTACTAACAAACTTACTAACAACTTTATTTCCTCTATACATGGGATATTTAGACTAGCTGGGTGTCTGCTTGTAGCTCTGTGCTCGTGTGTTTCCTAAATAAACTTACTATCTCATTTCCACTGTACATGTTTGTCTTTCTCTTGAACTATTCTCTTTCAAGAAAAACAAGAACTGAGGCATGGGAGGGGTCCTCCTGACTCGGCTCTCTCTCTCTCCCCACCGTAACAGAATGACTAATTATTAATACTGTACCAAAAAGTCTTTATTAGTTCAAATATCAGCAGTTGCTTACCAGGTGGGTGTACATGTTGCACTCAGAAAAATAAAAATAGAAATAGTAATTGGAAAGCTAATTACTGAATAAAACTCTACGTGCTGGAAAAAATTCACCTCTTACTTCTAGATGTTAATTTATCTTCTTTATTTGAAATATAATATTGAACACAGCAAAGACTGAAAAATTAAAAAACAAGTTTCAAATCACATTCAACAAATTCATATTAACCATTCTAAAATTATAAAAAGTTACTTTTCATAATTTTATATAGCCAAAGAGTATGTGTTTGCCATACAACTACAACATAAAATTACTGAAGGAGCAAGTATAAACCAATGATTTTGGTTTTGGAGAGCATTATGATTATTGAAATATTTTTGCATGTATAGACTTCTTCTTTCAAACTACACTGCAACTGTAGGCTCCTTCAGTAAGAAATAATGGATAGTACTACTGATATACCACCTACTCTCTACCTCATCCCAGTTTCCGGCTTTCTACTATATTATTGGTGAGCTACATCTTTCCTATATAAACTATCAGATGTTACATCAGTTAACTATACTGATTACTTAGCCGCTCAGGTATGTTGACATAGGATTTAAGCAAACTACACTGTATTTTTTAAAGATTTTATTTATTTTTAGAGAGAAGGGAAGGGAGGGAGGAAGAGAGGGAGAGAAACATCAATGTGAGATTTCCTCTTGAGTGCACCCCTCCTCCCCACCACGGGGTCCCAGCCCTCAACCCAAGTATGTTTCTTGACTGGGAATCCAACCAGTAACCCTTTGATTCGCAGTCTGGTACTCAGTCCACTGAGCTACACCAGCCAGGGCCAAACTATACTATACTGATGACAAGAGACAAATTCAGTAACCTTGGTGGCCCTATTCATCCACTTCTGGTGATAAGCAGAAAGGCAAGAAGCCCTTCAGTAGGTCTAGGGCATCTCACTGAAGAACTAGCTGATCAGACACTGAGCTCTAAGGGTGCAGGCTTTTTGTGGAGAATTTTTTTCTTAACAGAGTTGTTTTTTCACCTGTGGTTTCTGGAGGTTATTTCCTTTAATAGGAAGTTCCCTCATAGGAACTCTTTCTGGTGGTGCATTCAGTCCAGATATAGCTGGTCTAAGCCCATCTGGCCTAAGAGCCCAGGAATATCAAGTGTTTGATACTTCTCTGCTCATAAGTTTTCTCTCCATAAAAATTATTTTACATTTATACTACATCAGAGTAATAGGTAGATGTGTGCATATGTGCCTTATTTGCACAACAGGGATATAGAGTTCAAGATAGGGAGAAATGGTAAAGTTCAGTAAAGGACACGTTCATGCATTTTTTCAAAGTGCTACAATACCATTTTAATGAGACTATACGAATGCTCTTTTGCAATCAAGTGGATCAATGCCTTTAATTTAGAAAAGTATTGAATAGCATTGAAAATTTAAGCAAGAGTAAATCCCAACAATACAAGATAGAATGTTAATATGTTAATAGAAGTCCTTCAAGATTTGAGTTTACATTTTTATGTATTTTAGTAGAGCATTCTACCAGCACACTTTTCTAACTTTTTTCACTAAATATATTATAAATGTTTATCCTTTATTCATAAATATCATTAATAAAGTACATATTATTTCATCACATAGAAAATACCTGGCATAGAGACAGTTTATTTCTGGAGACTTTTAGTAAATTCTAGCACAGTCATTAATAATTTTGACATTTTATCCTGCAGAATAATTGGCCCGCCCAAATCTCATTTTGTCTCTTACTCTTTGTGTGATTTATTTAAATGAAAGATATTTGAGGGGGAAATGTAGATTGGTTTAAGATATGCCTATAACTGTATCTGCCATGGGTACTTTACATAGGAAAACAGATAAAGAAAAGTATTTCTTTTGATGGCTGGAGTTTTTCTCTTGAGACCAAAGGTCACTGCGTAACTGCAGTCTAAATAATGATAGATCTCTGACAAGGGAATAACTAGTTTCACCTAAATCTACAGATATCTTGTGATGTTCCACACTGCAACTCTAATATAAAATTTGAATAAATCTACCTATCATTTTGGGTAAGTTACAGACTAATTCCAACTGGGAACTTGAGAGGCTATATGAGCTGGTTGCTGAATCTCTTTCAAAGGCAGTGATTAAATCCAAATTCCCTAATAAGACATTCAAAGACCTCCCAGATGTGGTCCCACTGTCACTCCCACTTCTGCTGTTCAGAAGAATTGCATTAGATTATACAAAATATGCTCTATTATTCATTATCACTGTGCTTTTCATTTTTTCGGGAATGCTATGTTTCTCTTTCATATCGAATCTTTTCTCTGTCTATATATCTGTCTGCCTGCCATCCAAGGCCCAGGGCCAAAGCTGTTCCTTCTCTAAAGCTTCCATTGATCTCTTCTGAGCCATCATTTGCACTCATATAGCTGACACAGAATTCCTCATGTTCTACCTTCTACAGTAGATGGTAAGACTTATGTTTATTTCCTGTTACTCAATTGGGAGGATTTTGATGGCATATATCATGTACCTCACAACCTTAAATATGGTGCTGCTCAATCATTGTTGATTCACTTGAACATGCTTAATTCTTAGGTGGCAGAGAAAATTGAACGAATGCTATGATTATGAAATATTAAGTGACAAAGCAGTACTAAATTGTATGATTATATTTGATACATGGGACTGACTTTATCTACAACATATATTTTGTTAGAAATTTCTTAAAGAGAAATAGAACCTTGAAAAATCTTACTAACCATTCTACTGCAGTATTTCTTCTATGGATAATTATAATATCACAAAAAAGTAAAATTCAAAAATTATTTCTGAATCTTATTTTATTCTCTCCCTCTATAACTTCCACGGATTTGTATTTGTATCTACCTACAGCAATTCTTTAGCCCAGTCACATTTTAGGCAGGTGAGCATATTTTTAGCTTACAACAGTTTTTAAAATAGAATTGTTATTTTTTTAATCAAAAGATTTCCTTTTGGGAAACAAAATGGAAAATAAAAATATCAGCAACAGTCTTTAAAGTATACATTATACCAACATTTCATTAATTCTTTATTCCACTTTCTGGGAATTAGTGATTTCTCAAACCAGTCAGAAAAAAATGATCTCACACACACACACACACACACACACACACACACACACACACACATTTTCTCTAATTCTGTTATTTGAGTAAGAATTCTTCTACAATGCATTCCAGAAATAAAACAATTATGCATATTCTTGTCTATAATTTAGAGCATAATATATGTTATTTAGCATAGAGGTAATGGCAATCTGAAGATTTTCAATTATATCCAAAATGCTGACATACCAATTCTGGTACCTCATACATATCATTATATAGATTTGTATTTGACTGAATTGCATAAAAGCATTCTTATATGTCTTGAGAAATATACCTTTAGTTAATGACACAATACACAACCTGTTGAAGAATTTTCTTGAGAACTAATAAGTATTTTTTATGTGTGTGTTTGGTAAATTATGGTATAAATAGACTCAGACTAAAGCAATTATTAAATAAAATAAAACATGAATCTGTCTTTTCTCAGGATAATGATATAAAAAATTAAATGATGTCTAATCATTTTCTATCATCAGTTGAATTTCATATGTGTGTCTTTCAGCCTAAGGTATAAGCTTTTGTCTACAGAGAAGTGTTTTCCAGGAGAATGTTTTTCTTCAAGTATCTTTATTAATTTAAGAATAATTTCTTTCTTTTGTCCTAAGTCTTAAAGAATAGACTAATTCTCTTCTAGTACTATTTTTTCAGCCACATTTATGTAAATTCCTTAATCTCATTTGTTATTTTTGAGCTGATGAATAAACAATAAGTTATTACTGCTGTTTTTGAATCCAAGTGGGAAATTTTGAAGGTCATTATAGTTGTACTCTCTCATGTATATACTCACTCTCTATTCTGTCTCTCTTATTCTCACTTTACCTCTTACTTTTTCCCACATCTCTCATTAGTGTCTCTAAATCATCAATAGACTCTGAGACAAAAGGAAAAGAGGGAATGTTCTGAATCTTATATGTTAGGGATGAGATGATTGGCAGGAAATGTGGAAGAGAGGATATAATTTTCTGAACCTACAATCAGGTTAATCAGGGTCTTGCTCTTAATACAGTGATTTAAGAAAATTTCTAACCACCAAGTTGCAGAAATCAGGCACCAAATCACAGACAAGGCAGTGTTTCTTTTTAAAGAAACATAGCATTAACTCAGAACTTAAGTTTTGAAGTTTTTGTTTTAATTAAAGTATTTTCTAAAGGGAAACTTCAGTTGGTTGAAATGCATAAGTCTCAGACTATTTATTAATACGTTATAATTTTCCCTTGGTATATGATCGTATTTTACCTTGGCAAAATGAATACAAGTATCAGTATTCCATGTGACCTATTGTCATAGCGATAGAAAATGAAACTAAAATCTGCTCCATTTTCAGTATTTGATCAGGAACAATAACTTACACTTTAATTCCAAACTCACTAGAATAAGTCATATGACGTCTTTAAGAGGTACAAATCCTGAAGTTAAGGTCTCATTATAAAATTTTTCATACTGTGTTAAGTTAAATTATCAGATTCTTTCCCCCTTTCTCTTTCCTTTTTTCTTTTCAGCAATGATGAATTCCTTTTTCCAAATGGCTTAGATTAAAGGAATTTTTAGGTGGTATATGAAATAATGCTCAAACAATCTGTAAATTTCACTAATTGCCAAACAGTTATATAGACATTAGGTAGACTACATTTATATAATCATGACTTTAATACAGTTCATTAAGAAGCATCTTACATAGTTGCTCAAATGTGTAAATAACCTATATTTTATTAATGTAGATGGGACTGTTTCTGGAAGAAGGCCGTGTGAATCAATGCATATGTGTGCATGTGTATGTGTTGGCTTTCACTAGTACATTGGAAACACTTGATGAAAGGCACATTTGAGAAATGACATTTTGGACAAAATTCATTTATTCTAAGGATATACAAGAAAAAGGATAAAAATTTATAATTTTATTCTAGATAATTCTTCAAGTGAAATGAATTTCTTATAGAATATTTAGTTTGTATACTAGGACGGGTAAAGTGAACACCACAGTGTAAATAGATGCCTACTTTGAACAAATTTTCCAAATAGTCTAAAGATATTTTTTCATCTCAAGGATCAAAAGATGGTTGAAATTGTATGCTTTTAATCAGTGAACAGATTTTTAGAAACATTGGCTAATATTTATGACACCTTTTGTCAGTTAACTAAAATAAGACAAATGAATTTCATCCTCCATAATGGGTATTCAGTTACTTATGTAAGATAGTAAAATGCTTCCGCATAAAATGGAGGAGAAAGTCAAATAAGATCATATCCACTTTTAGCACTTCCCAGAGTTGTAGATATTTTTCTGTTTCAGAAGTGGCATTCTTCTACCTATTTTGTAAATGGATCTTTGGAAACTTATCAAATTTATCTCAGCTTAGAAACTCCTTTTTTTGGTGGGGGGCAGGTATATAATGGATATATTGTCTTATCAGACTAAAGGCTCTAACAAAAGATTTCTTTTTTTTTTCAATGCATATAAAATGATGATACTTAACTAAGAAATATGTTACAGGTTCTGAGAGACTCTCCACACTCAATTTTGAGGAATAGGTTTCATTCTGGAATATGGTCAACACAGAAGATCTTTGCCTAAATCAGAAGGATATTTACTGAGAAGGTCATTAATTTCTAAACCAGTTAAATGAAGAGACTAAATAGTACTTCTCAATCTTGAATTGAGTCTCTTACAGGGTTGAACAAAGGTAGGTTTACAGTTATTTCTATGGAAAATGGTATAATAATAATATAAGAATAAACTGTTACAAATATTCACAACAGTAAAGCTACTTTTGTAAACCCCTCCCCCCAGTATATGCAAATTTCAAAGTCAGCATCAACACTCAGGGACACCTAATATTTGTCAAAGTTAAAAATGTGACTTTCACACAAATATAGATTGAATACCAAAGATTTTAAAACTCATTGCATTAGTTTTCTCTTGCTATTGTTATAGATTACAGTGAATTTAGTGACTTAAACCAATGTAATGATTTTACAGCTTTGAAAGACAGTAGTCCAGAGCTAGTTTCAATGGATAAATTTAAGAAGTTAACACCCAGACATATCATAATTAAAATGGCAAGGCTTAAAGACAAGGAGAGAATCCTAAAGGTTGCAAAAGAAAAGCAGGTAGTTACATACAAGGGAACACCAATTAGACCGTCATCTGATTTCTCAACTGAAACATTTCAGGCCAGAAAGGAGTGACATGAAATATTCAAAGAAATGAAAAGCAAGGACCTATAACCAAGGCCACTTTACCCAGCAAAACTACCATTTAAAATTGAAAGAGAAATAAGGATCTTCCCAGAAAGAAAAACTTAAAGGCAATTGTTAACACCAAGCCAGTACTGCAACAAATGTTAAAGGGCTTGCTTTAAGAAGAAGAAGAAGAAAAAGAGAAGAGAAAAAAGAGGAAAATAATCTAACAATAAAATGGCACTAAATATATATCTATCAATAATCACCTTAAATGTAAATGGCTTAAGTGCTCCAACCAAAAAACATAGGGTAGCTTAATGGATAAGAAAACAAGACACATACATATGCTGCCTCCAAAAGACCCACTACAGATTGAAAGATACACTCAGACTAAAAGTAAAGGGATGGAAAAAGATATTTCATGCACATGGAAAGAAAAAAAAAAACCTGAGGTAGCAGTATGTATATATGACAAAATAGACTTTAAAACCAAGGATATAGTAAGAGACAAAGGAGGAGACTACATAATAATAAAGGGAACAATCCAACACAAAAATATAACCCTAATAAATATTTATGGACCCAACATAGGAGCACTTAAACATGTAAAGCAATCATGATAGACATAAAGGGAGAGATAAACAGAAATACAATCATAGTCAGGTATTTTAACACCCCATTGACTTCAATGGGTAAATCTTCCAGATAAAAATCAACAAGGAGACAGTGACCTTAAATGACACACTACATCAAATGATGTAGTTAATATCTTCAGAGAATTTCACCCCCAAGGGTCAGAATATACATACTTCTCAAGTGCAAAGGGAACATATTCTAGGATAGGCCACATGTTACGACACAAAACAGGTCTCAATACATTTAAGAAGACTGAAATCATATCAAATATCTTCTCTGACCACAATGCTATGAAACTAGAAATCAATCACAAGAAGAACACTGAAAAACACACAAGGACATGGAAGCTAAATATCATACTAAATAATGAATGGGTCAATAATGAGATCAAGAAACAAATCAAAATATACCTTGGAACAAATGAAAACAAAGAAACAGCAATCCAAAAATCTGTGGGACATAGATAGAGCAATCCTAAGTGGGGAATTCATAGCATGACAAGCCTAGCTAAAAAACAAAAACAAAAAACAGAAAAAGCTCAAATAAACAATCTAACTTTACACTAAAAGGAACTTGAAAAATAACAACAAGCAAAGCCCAAAGTGAGTAGAAGAAAGGAAATAATAAAGATCAGAGTAGAAATAAATGAAACAGAGTCTAAAAAAAATGATACAAATGATCAATGAATCCCAGAGCTGGTTCTTTGAAAAGGTAAAAAATGAGTGATAAGCCTTTAATCCAATTCATCAAGAAAAAATGTAAGAAGACCCAAATAAATAAAATCAGAAATGAAAATGAGAAATAATAACTGACACCAAAGAAATACAAAGGGTTATAAGAAAACATTATGAACATCTACAGGCTAACAAACTAGACAACCTGGATGAAATGCATAAATCCCTATTAACATACAATCCTCCCAAACTAAAACAGGAACAATCAGAGAATCTGAATAAATATATTATATTAAGTAAAACTGAAGCAGAAAAAAAATCTCAACAAAAAAAGCCCTGGACCAGAAAGCTTCACAATTGAATTTTACCCAATATTCTGAGAAGAACTAATATCTCTCCTCAAAATATTTTTAAAAATTCAACAGGAAAGAAGGCTCCCAAAGTCATTATATGAGGCCAACATTATCTTAATTCCAAAACCAGATAAAGACACTACAAAAAAATAAAATTATAGACCAATATCCCTGATGAACATCAATGCTAAAGTGAATACAGCAATACGTCAATAAGATCGTACACCATGATCAAGTGGGATTTATTTCATTAATGCAAGATTGGTACAACATTCTCAAATCAATAAATATGATTCATTATATAAACAAACTGAAGGATAAAAACCACATGATCATATCATTAGTTGCAGAAAAACATTTGATATAATCCATCACCTGTTTATGATAAAAACTTTCAGCAAAGCTGGAATAGAAGGAATATACCTATACATAATAAAGGCCATAGATGACAAACCCACTGCCAGCATCATACTCAACAGGCAGAAACTTCAAGCCTTCCTCTTAAAGTCAGTAACAAGAAGGAGATGTCCACTTCCACCTCTCTTATTCAACTTAGTACTGGAAGTCCTGGCCTCAGCAATTAGACAAGCAGAAGAAATAAAAGGCATCCACATTGTAAAAATAGAAGTAAAATTGTCTTTATTTGCAGATGACATGATACTGTACATAGAGAATGCCAAGGAGTCCACCAAGAAACTACTAGAACTGTTCAATGAATTCAGCAAAGTAGCAGGATACAAAATTAATACCCAGAAATCAGTTGCATTTTTATATGTCAATAATGAACTAACAGAAAAGGAAATTAAGAAAACAGTCCCATTCACAACTGCTACAAAAATAATAAAATATCTAGGAATAAACTGAACCAAGGATGTAAAAGATCTGTACTTGAAAAATTATAAGACACTGAAGAAAGAAGTGGAAGAAGATACAAATAAGTGGAAGTATATACCATATTCATGGATAGGAAGAATTAACATCATTAATATGTCCATACTACCCAAAGCAATCTATAGATTCAAAGCAATTCTTATGAAGATTCTAATGATGATGATGAATCTTATGAAGATTCACAGAACTAGAACAAGTATTCTAAAAATTTATATGGAACCATACAAGACCCCACATAGCAACAGCAATCCTGAGAAACAAGAAGTTGGAGGAATCACGCTACCTAATAACAAACTATACTGTAAGTCCATAGTAATCAAAACAACATGGTACTAGCATAAAAACAGACTCATAGATCAATGGAACAGAATAGAAAGCCCAAAAATCAGCCCACACCTTTATAATCAGTTAATATTTGACTGAGGAAGCAAGCACATACAATGGGCATATATGTGCAGAAAAATGAAAATACACCACCTTCTTACACCACATACAAGAATAAATTCAAAATAGATCAAACTTAAATGTGAGACCAGAAACCATAAAAATTGTGAAGAAAACATAAGCAGCAAAATCTCAGACATTGCTCGAAGCAACAGTTTACCTGCTATATCTCCCCAGGCAATGGAACCAAAAGAAAAAATAAAGAAGTGGGATTACACCAAACTAAAATGCTTTTGCACAGCAAAGGAAATATCAACAAAATAAAAAGAAAATCCCTAGAACTGAAGAACATATTGCTGATACACCTGAATAGGGGTTAAAATCTAAAATTTATAAAGAACTTACAAATCTCAACACTGAAAAAACAAACAACTCGATTAAAAAGTGGGCAAAGGACCAGAATAGACACTTCTCCAAGAGGACATACAGATGGCCAATAGACATATGAAAAGATACTCAATGTCACTAATCATCAGAGAAATTCAAATAAAAAGAACAATGATATATCATTTCAAACATATCAGAATGGCTTTCATGAATAAATCAACATACAAATGTTAGCAAGAATGTGGAGAAAAAAGAATACATTTGTACTGTTGGTGAGAATGCAGATTAATGTAGCCACTGTGGAAAGAAGTTTGGAGATACCTCAAAATATTAAAAATGGATCTTGCTTTAGACCCAGAAATCCCACTTCTGGGAATATATCTGAAGGGACACAAAACACTAATTTGAAAAAACATAAGCACTCTTACGTTCATTGTAGCATTATTTACAATTGCCATGATATGGAAGCAGCTTAGGTTTCCATCAGTAGGTGAGTGGATAAAACAACTATAGGACATTTACACAATGGAATAATACTTATCCATAAAAAAGAAAATTTTACCCTTTATGACAGTATGGATGGACCTAGAGAACATTATGCTAAGTGAAATAAGCCAGTCAGACAAAGACCAAAAGCACATCATTTCACTCATATGTGGAATCTAATGAACAAATTGAACTAACATGGAAAATAGAGACAGGATGACAGCTAAAGGGGCGGGGGGATGTTAGGGGTAGAAGTATTGAGCAAAAAGGAAAAAGGACTCAAGGTCATGGACAGCAACGTGGTGATGGCAAGAGGAGGGAGGTATAAGGAACTAAATGGTAATGGAAAAATACAATAAAAAATTTTTAATGATTAAAAAGAGGATAACAAAAACTAAGAAGCTAGCTTGGTTGTGTTTATTTCTGGAAGCTTTAAAGGAGAATCTGTTTCCTGCTACTTTGAGTTATTGACATAATTCAGTTTTCTGTGGTTGCCAGCCTGAAGTTCCTATTTTGTTTTTGTTATTATTATTGTTGGGTCTCGGGTGGTGGCCACCCTTAGCACCAAGAGGTCTTCCTTTTTTACTTGCTCATAGCCTCTTCATCTCAGAGCCAGCCAGAGGGAAATGGGTGCTCTTTACTACAGTATTTTTCTGACACATCCTGTTTCAAAACTCTCTCTGACCATAACCAGAAACAGTTCTATGCTTCTAAGTACTCATATGACTGCTTCTACCTTCATAATCCAGTATAATTTCCCATCTCAAATTCCATCATTTTTTATTTTTTATTTTTAAAATTTTTGTATTGCTCAAATATATTTGTCTCCATTTTCCTGCCACCACTTTTCCTTGCCCCACTCACCCCCACCTCCCTCCCTCAATCCTACCCCACTTTGGCTTTGTCCATGGATCCTTTATGCATGTTCCTTGACTTGACCTTTCCCCTTCTTTTCTCCGTTACCCCCATCTCTCCTTCCCTTTCATTACTGTCCTTTTCCTTTTTCTTTCAATGTTGCTAGTTATATTTTCCTTGCTTGTTTGTTTTATTGATTAGGTTCCACTTATACATGAGATCATATGGTATTTGTCTTTCACCCCCTGGATTATTTCACTCAGCATAATGCTCTCCAATTCCATCCATACTGTCATGAAGGGTAGTAGCACTTTCTTTCTTTCAGCTGTGTAGTATTCCATTGTGTAAATGTACCACAGTTTTTTGATACACTCATTTACTGATAGACACTTAGGTTGCTTCCAGCACTTGGCTATTGTAAATTGTGCTGCTATGAACATTGGGGTGCATGGGTTCTTTTGAATCGGTGTTTTGGGATTCTTAGGATATAATCCCAGAAGTGGAATTACTGGGTCAGAAGGCAGTTCCATTTTTAGCTTTTTCAGGAAATTCCAAACTGTTTCCCACAGTGGCTGCACCAGTCTGCAATCCCACCAACAGTCTACTAGGGTTCCTCTTTCTCCACAACCTCATGAGCACTTGTTTGTTGATCTGATTATGATGGCCATTCTGACTGGTGTGAAGTGGTACCTCATTGTGATTTTAATTTGCATTTCTCTGATGGCTAGTGATGATGAGCATCCTTTCATGTGTCTCTGGGCCCTGTGTATGTCCTCCTTGGAGAAGTGTCTGTTCAGGTCCTTTGCCCATTTTTGAATTGGATTGTTTGTCTTCTTAGAGTGGAGTCATGTGAGTTCTTTACATATTTTGGAGATCAAACCCTTGTCCGAGGTCTCATTCACAAATATATTTTCCCATGTGTTGCGGACCACTAGTGTGGTATTGGAAATTGTAGCCCCATGCAAGCCAGGCCTTGAAAAAGGGCCTGTAAGTCTTGTCCAGAAAACTGGAAATGCAGGGAGGCAGACAGGACCCGATGCTAGCACTGAGGGTTCCTGTGGAAAATCAGACCTGAAAAATGCATTGTACCCTTGCAAGCTTGCTTTGCTTTGTAAAGCCCTGTTAATATAAACCAGATGTTTAAGCTCCAAACAGAAAGAGTGAATTCCTGAATTCAGGAGCCATGCCTTAATGACCATCTGGCCATCTGGTATCAGCATGTCCAACAGACCCAGACCTGAGGCAAATTTCTGTTCCTTCAATTGTTATCTATGATTCCTATCTGTTTTCTGTAAATATAGTCTTTAGTCATTGATTGAAAAGATTTGTATGCATGCTGTATACCCCTGCATCTACCAATTCCAATAAAAGCCACTTCAGGGAAGGGTTCCGAGCATTCTCCACTAGAGGGAATCTCCACTCCCTTTCCTACCAGACAGATTGTGCCTGGGATGACTCATTTCTTCATCTGCGACTGAGAGAACTCTGGGGAATGGGGTCTTCCTAATCCATATGTTGGTTCCCTTTTCATTTTGCTGTTTTCTTTAGCTGTGCAGAAGCTTCTTATTTTGATGAAGCCCCATTTGTTTATTCTTTATTTTATGTCCCTTGCTCTGGGGGCCATATAGGTGAAAATATTGCTGCGTGGACTATCGGAGAGTTTCCAGCCTATGTTCTCCTCTACAACTTTTATGGTGTCCAACTTATGTTTAAGTCCTTTATCCATCTTTAGTTTATTTTTGTATTATGTAACTTGTGGTCAAATTTCATATTTAAGCATGTAGCTGTCCAGATCCCCCAACACTACTTGTTGAAGAGACTATTTTTACTCCATTTTATGCTTCTGCCCCCTTTGTCAAATATTAATTGACCTTAGAGACATGGGTTTATTTCTAGGTTCTCTATTCTGTTCTATTGAGCTATGTGTCTGTTCCTGAAGCACTACCAGACTGTTTTGATTACAGTGGCCTGGTTATGTAGTTTGATGTCAGGCATCATGATCCCTTCTACTTTGTTCTTCTTTCTCAAAATTGCTGCCGCTATTCGAGGTCATTTATGGTTCCATATCAATTTTTGAAGTGTTTGTGCTATATTTGTGAAATACATCATTGATATTTTAATGAGTATTGCACTGAATCTATAAATCTGCATAGTATGGACATTTTGAGGATGTTAATTCTTCCAATCCATGAATATGGTATATGTTTCCATTAATTTGTGTCTTCCTTAATTTCTTTTTTCAGTGTTGTATAGTTTTCTGTGTACAGGTCTTTTACCTCCTTGGTTAAGTTTATTCCTAGATATTTCATTTTCTTGTGGCTGTAACAAATGGAATTTTTTTCCTGATTTCTACTTGTGATATTGCATTTTTGTTGTACAAAAATGCCTTCAATTTTTGAATATTGACATTGTATTCTGTTTTTTTTGCCAAATTCACTTATTTGGTTGAGTCATTGTTTGGAAGAGTATGTAGGGTTTTCTTTGTACACTAGCTTGTCATCTGCAAACAATGACAGTTTTACTTCCTTCTTTCCAATATGGATGTCATTTATTTTTTTCATGTCTGGTCACTGTGGCTAGAACTTCCAATACTATGTTGAATAGAAGTGGTGAAAGCGGACATCCTTGTCTTGTTCCAGATCTTAATGAGAAAGATTTTAGCTTTTGCTTGCTGAAAATGATGTTGTCTGTGTGTTTTTCATATATGGCCAATATTATGTTGTGATATTCTCCCTTTAATCCCACTTTGCTGAGTGTTTTTATCATAAATCAGTGCTATACCTTATCAAAGGCTTTTTCTGCATCTATTGATATGATCATGTGGTTTTTGACTTTATTTTTGTTTATGTGATGTATTACATTTATTGATTTGTGAATATTGAACCATCCTTGCATCCCTAAGATGAACCCCACTTAATCATGGTGGATGATCTTTGTAATGTATTGCTGGATGCAGTTTGCCAATATTTTGTTGAAGATTTTAGCATCTATATTCATCAGCGATATTGGCCTATAGTTTTCTTTCTTTGTTGTGTCGTTATCTGGTTTTGGGGTTAGGATGATGCTGGCCTCATAAAAAGAATTTTGGAGTCTTTACTCTTCTTGGGTATTTTGAAATATTCTGAGAAGGACAGGGGTTAGCTCTTCCTTAAATGTTTTGTAAATTTCTCGTGTCAAACCGTCAAGTACAAGGCTTTAGTGGCCGCGAGTCTTTTGATTACTGCTTCAATTACACCAGCTGTTATTGGTCTGTTCATGCTTTCTACTTCTTCTTTATTCAGTATTGGAAGGTTATATTTTTCTAGAAATTTGTCCATTTTACCCAGGTTTCCAAATTTCTTGGCATACAATTGTTCATAGTAATTTCTTACAATCCTTTATATTTCTATGGTATCAGTTGTAATTTCTCCTCTCATTTCTGATATTATTTATTTGGGTCCTCTCCCTTTTTTATTTATGAGTCCGTTTAAAAGCTTTTTGATTTTGTTTACCTTTTCAAAGAACCAGCTCCTGTATCTATTGATCCTTTGAATTACTCTTTTAATGTCTCTATCATTCAGTTCTGCTCTGATCTTAATTATTTCCTTCCTTCTACTTGCTCTGGGCTTTGTTTGTTGTTGTTTTTCCAGTTCTTGAAGATGTAGCATTTCATCATTTATCTGAAATGTTTCTATCTTATTCTGATAGGCCTGTATTGCTATGAACTTCCCTCTCAGGACTACTTTCACTGTGTCCATAGGTTTTGGACTGTTGTGTATTCATTCTCATTTGTTTTCAGAAACTTTTTGATTTCTTCTTTGATCTCATTATTGACCAATTCATTGTTTAATAGCATATTATTCTATTCCATGAGTTGGAATGTTTTTCATTTTTTTCCTTGAAGTTGGTTTCTAGTTTCAAGCTCTTGTGGTCTCAGAAAATGCTTGTTATAAGAGTTTCCATTTTTCTTGAATTTGTTGAGGCTTTTTTGTTGTTTTGTGTCCTATCATGGGGTCTATTTTTAAAAACATTCCATGTGCATTTTGCTTCTTTGGGATGAAAGGTTATATATATAAATACTGAGATATCTCAGTTAAGTCCATTTGATCTAATACATCATTCAGTTCCTTGTTGATATTTTGTTTGGAAGATCTATCCATTGTTGACAGTGGGGTGTTAAAATCCCTTACTATTAGTTTGTTGGTGTCTATATTTTTTTTGAAGCCCTTCAAGTTTTTCCTTATATATTTGGGTATAATATAATATTATATTATATATATAATATATAAATATAATATATTATATTTACAATGTTTATTTCTCCTTGATGGATTTCTTCCTTTGAGTATTATTAAGTATCCTTCTGGGTCTCTTTTTATGGCCTTTGTTTTGAAATCTATTTTGTCTGATATAGGTATCGCTACTCTGGCTTTTTTTTTTCTTGTCCATTTGCTTGGAATATTTTTTCCATCCCTTTACTTTCAATGTGTGTAGGTCCTTTGTTTTGAGGTGGATCTCTTGTAGGCAGCATAGGTGTGGGTCATGTTTTTAGTTCATTCAGCTACCCTATGTCTTTTGATGGGGGTGTTTAATCCATTTACATTTAAAGTTACTATTGGTAAGTACTTGTTCATTGTTTTCCCTTTGTACTTGTGTTCCTCTTTCTCTCACTCTTTTTCTTCATTTTCTTAAAGCAGTCCCTTTAGCATATCTTGCAATGCTGCCTTGGTGGAGGTATATTCTTTTAGCTTTCTTTTGTCCGGGAAACTCCTTATTTCACCTTCCATTTAAATTGAGAGCCTTGCTGGGTAGAACAGTTTTGGCTGCAAGCCTTTGCTTTTCATTACTTAGAATATTTCTTGCCATTCCCTTCTGGCTTGTACTGTTTCCGTTGAGAAGTCAACTGCTAGTAGTATTAGGATTCCCTTGTATGTTACTACCTGTTTCCCCGTTGCTTCCTTTAAGATTCTCTATTTGTCTTTGATATTTGCCATTTTAATGATGATGTGTCTTGGAGTGGGCCTCATTGGGTTCCTCTTGAATGGGACCTTCTGTGCTTCCTGGACTTGTGTGACATTTTTTCTCATCCAATTAGGGAAGTTTCCCTTCATTACTTTTTCATACAGGTTCTCTATCCCTTGCTCCTCCCCTTCTCTTTCTGGTATCCCTACTGTATGGATAGTATTACATTTCAGGTTGTCCTGCATTTCCCTCAATGCCTCTTCATTCTTTTTGAGTCTTTTTTCATTTTCTTGTTCTTTCTGGGAGCTGTTTTCTACCTTACCCTCCAGCTCACTGATCCAATCTTCTCTTTCATCTAGTCTGCTTTTGATTCCTTCTGCTGTGTTCTTCAATTCAGAAATTGTATTCTTCATTTCCTTCTGTCTCTTGTTGATAGTTTCTATGTCCTTTTTCATGCTGATATAATTTACAGTAAATTCCTCATTGTTTCTCTGTAGCGTTTTTGTAATTCTCTCTGAGCTCACTGAGCTTCCTTAGAACCATTGTTTTGAACTCATTATCTGATAGTTCACTTGAATCTGTTTCATTTAGTTCTCTTTCTGGGGATTCCTCTTTTCATTTTGGCTGGGGAGTGTTTCTTTGTCTTCCCACTATTTGTGAGGGTCTTCTTTTTTGTTTCTGCTTCTTAAATTATTCTGTCTTGACTTCTTGACTTTGTGGTATGAACTTCTATGCTAGGAGACCTGTGTGATTGAATGGTGCAGTCTCCTTAGTCTCCTGAACTTGCTGGTCTTCGGATGCCTTTTATGCTGTTTATGTTGGCTCTCTGGACGTAATTGAGTTTTGAATGTTGTTCGGTTATTCTTTGGTGGGTACCCTCATGCTAGATGACTGAGGGTCACTCTGCCCACCAAATCTTGTGTGTTATTGTTCAGATGCTGCCAGAACAAAACTGCAAAGCCCAGGAAACAAACCCACACCTGTAAAAATAACTCTCCTCTGCAATCTCACTATCAACAGCAAATGAACCAGTATTAATAAAGCTGTAAAGAGATTAAGACTATTATAGAGAGAAATAAACTATTAGTATAAAATCTAATGACTTAATATGCAAAAACTTAATGGATCTGAAATGAACACTAAAAGGCTATGTAGTGAAGAAAATGTTGTGAATCACAGAGAAGACGACAGTGGATTTCGTCTCAGTAGCCTCAAATATTTACTGCTGGTTTTTTTTTTCTGGATCTGCCTCTGATGATGTCAGATGTTGATCCTGTCTGACCTTAAGCGGTCTGTTTGAGACTTCCAGGAATATACTGTCTGTGACTGTCTCCCTCAGTTGTTAATCCAGCCCACTCTGCCCTCTGCAGTCAGACTTAGGCACCATAGGACACAGGGCTATTGTGTCTTCTCATGCTGTTGCTGCTCAGGGGAGTGGTCTGCTTGAGCCAGATGGCTCCTGCAGTGTGGATGGTAAGTCAGCACCAGGATCCCACCAGCTACTCTCTCAGTTTTCTCCCTAAAACCTCTGTCTCCAGTCTTTCCTCAAGTGTCTCTAGATCACTCTGTGCCCCCTTTAGTCAAGGATCTACTACTTGTGGCTGCCACTCTGCATTCTGCATTCGGGCTTAAGTACCACAGAGGTAGGGCAGATTCCCTCCTGGGATGGAGCTATTGGGTTCCCTCATGCTGTTGCCACTCAGGGGAATGGTCTGCCTAAGCAAGGTGGCTGCTGCCATATGGGGAAGGAATCAGCACCAGGATCCCACAGGCTATTTTCTCAGTTCTAACCCCAAAGCTTCCTTCCCAAGTCTCTCCTCAGGCATTTCTAGCCCACTCTGCCTCTGACTTTGCTGGAGCCCAGGGTAAGTGGCTACAAATAAAAATTTATGTGTTGGCCCTTTAAATGGTTCTTTGCATTTCCAGCCACCTGTCTCTGGCAGAGAGAAACTCTGCCTCTTTTCAAGCTGGTTGTTATCTGTTGTACTTTTGGGGTTCTGGTGCTGTAGGCTGGGTATCCCAGCTTATCGTTCAGACCCCTCTCTTCTCATGGGGATTCAACTGGGCATTTCAATATCCCTCTGATGCTGCCACCCGTGGGCACCCTGACAGCCTTCTCAAGTTTTCACTGCATTCATTACCAGTCAGGCTGTGCTCAAGCTGATTCTTCTCTCTGTCCGAGGTCATAAGACTCCTCTCTCGCTGTTTCTCAGTGGTTTGTTCTGGGTGATTTCTCCACAATTTAGTTGTAATTCCAGATTGGCCTGGTAGGAGGTCAGTGTAACTTCATTCGCTCCTCCACCATCTTCAAATTCCATAATTTTAAAAGCATCAGTAAATTCTCTTTTGCCATGTAAGGTAAATATTCACAAGTTATGGGGATTAGAGTATAAATATTATTTGGAGGCCATTAATTCTACCTAATAATTTTTGTATCTTTTTAACCCCTTCACTCATTTCACTCACCTCTCAACCCTGATTTTTATAACTACCTATCTGATTTTTGTACCTATGAGCTTGTGAATGTGTGTGTTTTTAGATTTCACATGTAAATTATATCTGTCTGACTTATTTCAAATAGCATAATAATTCCTCAAAGCTTATCCATGTTATCATAATTTGCAAGATTTCATTCTTTCTTATGGTTGAATATTTTATTTTTTATATTTATCATGCTTACTTATTTCATATGTTGGTAAACACTCAGGTTGCTTCCATATCTTGGTTATTGTAAATAATGCTACAATAAACATGGGGGTGCATATATCTTTTTGAGTTAATGTTTTCATCTTTTTAAAGGAATAGAAGTAGAATTGCTGGATTATATGGTAGTTCTCTTTTTAATATTTTAAGAATCTCTATACTGCGTTCCATAGAGGCTATACACTTTACATTCCCACCAACAGTGCACTCACCACTCACCAACATTTATTTTTTGTTTTTTTGATCATAGCCATTCTAACCACTGAGAGATTGCACTTTGACGTGGTTTGATTTGCATTTACCAAATGATTAGTGATGTTGAGGATTTTTTACCCATTAATAAACTAAATTTTGATACTACAATTCAGAAGGAGTTAGGGAAGACTCATATAAAATCTGTCAGAAAAAAAGAATGCTAGAACAAATTTGAACAGATAGATACAAAACATGTTTATATGTTACACAGTAATAAAATTGTAAAACTGTAAGATTTGAATTTATCTGTTCTGGTGGAGTAAACTTATTTGAATTTTAATAAAAAAGAAATTATTTGCAATATATCAATCATTTATAAACTAATATGTAATTTTGTAATGGTCAAACAAAACTATATTTCTTAGAATCTAACTTTATAATGTATATATAATTTTTTTTAAACTTATTTTTAAGCTTTAATTTTTTTCTTAAAGTGAATTACATCAAGAGATTATTACTGAGTTCTTTGAAGTGCCTTTAACAATTAATATCCTAGATTAAGTATAGGATAGAAAATGGAAAAATTATTATTCAAGGTAACTGTAGTATATTGATATATTATTTAGACTAAAAGAGATATATATTATATGCACAACTATATTATATATATTGATAATTGATTTTAACATATACATATATACACATAATATAGGGATATTTGTATACCTGTACATAGATGATAAATATATTTGTACCTGTATTTGCTTTATACCAAGGACTCTGAAAATAAAAGAAAATAAAATTACTACATGCAATTCACAATAAATATCTTTCTCAATCTTCTTTAAAAAGGCACTTTAACTTTTTGAAATATCACTTTTATTCAACATATGAGGTCTGTCTAGAAAAAGTCCAGCCAATGTTAATATAATGAGAACAGTTCACATTAGGAGCCAAGGAGAGTGGATTGGAATGAGTATGCATGAACAATGATGTTAATGCACTAGTCTTTTGGGATCGTAGACGCCACTGAGTGAGGATGTATACCATGTGGCCATCACATTTAAAATGTGATGTAGAGTGAGTAGAGCAACAAATCTGCATCAAGTTTTTCATTAAGCTGAAACTTTTCGGATAATTCAGAAGGCTTTTGGGGACAATGCAGTGAGTACAGTGAAAATAAAAGTGTGACACAAACACTTCAAAGATGGTTGAGAATGTGTTGAAAGTGATCCACTTTCTGGAAGGTCTACAGCAAGCAGAACACCTGAGAATGTTGAACATATGCGGGCTGCAATCAACAAAGATCACTGACTGGCAGTGTGAACATTAGAAGCTGATCTGGGGATTCCCAAACCTAGTGTGTCCATGATTTTGACACAAGATCTTGGCATGAAACATTTCGTGGCAAAATTTGCTCTGTGGCTTGTGCTACCAGAGCAGAAGGAACACCGTGTTGCAGTTAAGAGAACTGTATTAGGTCCCAAGGTGGCTACTTTGAAGGGGACTAAAACATCATTGTCCTATGTACAAGGTTTCTTCGATCTTGTTTCTTCTTCAGTAAATGTCTCTATTTTTTAATATTACATGACTGGATACTTTCTAGACAGACCTCGTATATCTACTGAAGTCCTACTACGAAATATGAATTATATCAGGTGCCATGGATTTCAAAAAATAAGAGTCACATATGGCCCCAGGGCTCAAAGGACATGTAGTGTTTTGGTTGAGATGAATAAATAACCAAAGAATTCTGATATAATCTAAAATTTTCTCAATAGAGGGATACCTAAAATATTATGGGAATGCATGTGTATAATTAATCTTTCTTGGGAGAGAATTTCGGAAGAAACTGAGGAAGTGAAAATACACTTTATATCACATTTAAAAGATGGTTAGAGAGAATAGATTAACAGGCTGTCCAGAAAAGAGGCAGTGAGATTCTAATATGATCTATCCCATTGAAGCACCTGTAGTCAGTGGTACATAGGATAAGGCAGGAAGGGTCAGCCAAAGCCTTGCTTTGCAGCTAGGTAGATGGAGCTAAACAAATGTCAGCTTTTCTCTTATTTACTGTGTCTTTGGCAAGGTGGTTTTTAAAATCTTGAATAAATTGTATAACAATATCTCCCTCAAAGTATTGTCATAAATGTTATGTCAAAATAAATGTTATATTTCTAACATTCTTCATATACTATGACTAAAGTGTAGACTTTCCTCTATAAGCAATGGCAATTCATAAGAAATCTTTTTAAAGATCATGGTCACAGCAGAGGAGTCTGCGGATTGCAAGAGTACAATATCGAAGGCAGGAGGCCACACCAACTGCCCGTGCCTCGCATGACTAGACTGAAAAATAAGACAATGGGGACGAAGGGAAAAGAGAGAGTTGCCAGAGGAGTATGATTGCACAAAGTGGGCTAGATGGTAACATGCTTTCTAAGTGACATAAGTAATAAGGGTGAAGGAAAAATCAAATACAACCACAGGGTTCCTGGTTCCTGGTTTAAACAACCTGTTAGTGATATCATTAAAGTGAATGGATAAGGCAAGGAGAAACAAGCAGATCAATGGGAAAAATTTTTGAGTTGTTTTTAAATACTTGTTAGGAATAAATTACTGAAAGGAATGACTTTTTCTATAGTCACCATCTTAATGAATTTTATGTTCTCTTATTTTCTGATAAATAGTAACTATTCAATAGCAAACTGAAAGTGACTTATTCATAAAATATAATCTAATCTCAAGACATATATGTGCATAGCTACATGATGTTTCGTTATGTTTCACTGCACTGTGTTTGCAGTTGTACAAACCTTGCCTCCTAATCCCAGGTCTGTATTTTCTGCTTCTGTTGGGCACTGTCATTGAAGACTGTCTGACATGGACCAATATAACTTGAGGAGAAGATATTTGTCTTCTATTTGCTTTAAAGCCCCCCGCAAGCCCCCGCCGCCCCCACCAAGTGCTTTGTTGCTCTGGTCACAGTTAAGTGTTCAACACATATTATGGAATAAAATTATTTCGTAATATTTAAATACAAACATTTTTTAAACTCTTGTTGGTAATTAAGTTCATTAATTTCCAATTTGGTTGATAAGAGCAAATTCAAGACACTCTTAATGTTGACAAGGGCCCTGAGAAGTTCCGTTTAAGGATTAAAATCCAGTCTGTCTCCAACATAAAACACAAAATATGAAGCAGGAGACCTGATGTAACCTTGCAGCTCATTTGAGTCAGTCGACTATAACTAATTAAGAAGGTGTGCTTTCAGGAGGCCTGGCCCCAGGCTGGATGCGGGGTGGAACCAACAGCCACCCGCTCCAAGGTAGCAGAGCCAGTGGAGAGTGAAGAAACATTTTACAGACATGAGAGAGTGAGGCCTGACCACGCACGCTGTGCTAACCACATTTTGCTAGCACCCAGCTTGCCTAGGCTTTTTCCTCTGTCATCATTCTTCCAATTACAGCGACCTGGTAAGGCTTTTCACTGACTCCAGGCAGTTCATTCGCTGTACGTGGCAAGGAGGAAGCAGGTAAAAGGTTCTCCTGGTCATCAGCAGAAGTCTTGCGTCCTGCCGAAAATGCCTGCGGCAAATTATTAGGGACACAAGAGAAAAGGAAAGAGAAACACTGAATGCTAAAAGCCTCTGAGGTACTGCCTGCAAAGACAATGATTAGAGAACAGTTCCCTACCTAAGAACAACTGCTTAAGGAGCTGGTGCCAGGTCCCTCCCCCAACATCCCTCTCCCGCCCGCTGCAGTCAGTGTTCCAAGCTCTCTGCAGTGTCTCCTACTAATTCTTGCTCATTAGGTTCATTTTCTTTTCAGGAGACTAAGGCAACTAAAAAACTAATTTCCATTTTGGACAGAACATTTTTTTTTTAAAGAAAGTCACTTCAATAGAAACCATTTAGTTATAAAAGACTAACTTTTAAGTCAGAGTTTAGAAACACCTACCAGTGAGGAGAAATGCCAGAAAAAGTCCTGGGACAGGGGTGGGGGAATGGATAAATCACTCAAAAAGTTATCGAAGAACATTTTAAAATTAGGTGGAATGTAACACATATATTTAAAGAATAATATTGTCTTGTATTTAAGGTATATTGGATCTTCTCATCTGAAAAAAAGTTTTAATATTGAACAAAAGAATTATAAGAATAATAATGAAAACAATAAAAATTTTAGGTTATAATTAAATATATATTTTATTATTAAATATCAATATGTAGCCCTGGCTGGTGTGGCTCAGTGGATTGAGCACCAGCTTGCAAACCAAAGGGTTGCTGGTTCAATTCCCAGTCAGGGCACATGCCTGGGTTGTGGGCCAGGTCCCCAGTAGGGAACATTCGAGAGGCAACCACACATTGATATTTCTGTCCTTCTCTTTCTCCCTCCCTTCCCATCTCTCTAAAGATAAATAAATAAAAAATATATATGTTTTAGTAAATATGTACTTGCACTACAAAACCTAGCACCTAGCACTGTGCAAGCTGATATCTCATTTAGTTTCCTAATGTAGGAAAATGGGTCATGTGAAAGGTTTGGCAGTATATGGGGCTGAATCATTATGACTTTTACTATTACCCATCACGATTCCTCCTTTCTGTTTTTCAACTGGAAAAATTAACATATATAATGAAATTCTAAGACAGTAACTCTAATACTTCAAAACTTCACCAAATGAAACTTAGCTGAAATAAATAACTGGTCTGAATATATTGAACAAATAATTCAAGTATCTTTTATTCAATTTAAACATTTTTTATAACGGGGGATGCCAAGAAACCTGAAATTATCTTCTGGAGGGTGGGCCTCTTGTAGCACAGGCCTCCCCGGTAGGTGAGTGTTTTAGAAATCCATCTGTATCAGTGTACCCGTTGGTGTTATTGTGAGAGGCTGCATCAGGCTTCAGTGAAATTTTTTCAAAGACTTTTTCAACACATTTGCCCATTTCATAACAGGTGATTTACAAATACACCTGCCTGCACCATACTGAGTATTCAGCAGTTTTTGACTCTTGTTATTAATTAAATTCATTAATTTCCAATTTGTTTGATAAGTGCAAATTCAAGACACTCTTAATATTCACAAGGGCCCTGAGAAGTTTCATTTAAAGATTAAAATCCATTCTGTCTCCAACATAAAACACAAAATATGAAGCAACATACACCACCTTCCCAGCTCACCCAACCTCACCCTGAGAGGCTTTTTTGTTTGTTTGTTTGTTCCCCCACATCAAAAAGTCCTCAAAGGGAAATGTTTTGTCAATGTGGAAGAGGTGATACAAAAAAACAGCAAAAGCACTAAAAGGCATCAAAATCGATGAGTTCAAAAAGTTTTGTGCAGGGGAAAAATGTCTCATTATATTTATTGCACCCAATAGAGAATAATTTGAAGGTTACTGGAGTTTAAACATGTAAAAATAAACACACAATTTTTTATAAATAAATTCTGGGTTTTTGGGGTCCTTCCTCATATATTAAATGTTTCATTGTTTCTACCACTACACAAACATAACTTATTTCCAGCAATGTGAGTCAAGGTCCAGAATTGGGGGGGGGCGGTGTGAGTGTGTGTGTGTGTGTGTGTGTGTGTGTGTGTGTGTGTGTAGGGGGTCTGTCCAAGGCCAGAGGTGAAACAGAGCACCAGATGAGCTTGTGAGCATTGGTTACCCATACCCACCCCGCTGAGGGAATTCTGCAGTCCAGTGTCCCAACATTTCAGAGTTCACATAGTCAAGTGTGTGGAATGATGCAATAATATACCAATTTGTTCATGCTTCCCTGTTTCTAGGCTCTTTGGAAGTGCCTTTTGCACCCTAACCCTGTTTTAACCTTGAGATTTCCTTTGGCATATGCAACAAAGATGTTGCAAACAGACATGAGAAGTGCTTGTAAATTCAGACTTGCCAGGATGCTGCTTTTGGAATCATGTTACCATGTGAATATGCTCCAGTTAGCCTCATGTATGATTATAGATCACCTATAGAGAAGTCCCAGTTGTCCCTGTGGTCCCATCAGAGGCCATTATAAATCACCCAGCCATTGCAGGCCTACCTGCTGAATGCAAATAGTTGAGTTATTAAAGCTGAGATTAGCCAGTCTGGACCAGACCAAATCAAAACAACCACAGTGCTGAGATCAACCCAGATTTTTGACCTGCAGATTCATAAGCTAATCAAATATGTACGTGCACGTGCATGTGTTTTAAGGCCACTAAAATGGTTTCCTATGTGGCAATAGTTAATTGATGCAGACAGGATGGCAAATTGGAGAGTTCCCCACATAAACCTGGTTTTCTGATTATAATAAGGCTAATCATAGTAGTAACAGTAACAAAATAATAAAATGCTCCATTATCTAATGGATAAACTCCCATATCTTTAGCATATTAAGTAAGATTATTCATGATCTATACTCTGCCTACTTTATTTTCCTAATAATGACAGTCTCCTATTTTCAACCTAATTTCAGTAAAATATTTCATATTCATCAATGCAGAAACCAAAGTTTGTCTATAAACAACTTCTGCTCTCCTGTACTAAATTCAGATGGTGGATGAGCACTATTGGCATTTTCAGGAAGGGAAGTTCTTAATGAAAAACTTCACTCAAATAAGATGTCACCAAAAACGAAAGCCTAGAAGGATCTACTTATCTTTCTTGAAAACATATCTCTAAGAAAAACTCCAGCCAATTGCAACATGAGTTAAAATTAAAAGCATAGGAATGGGAGAGTTTTAGTATTGAATGAATAAAGGAGAAAATTGAAATATTTGATGATTCAATGTAACATAAGAATTTGATGCATAAGACAAATAAATTATATAGAGAGAGACACAGAGACACATGTATGTATATGTATCAGTAATCAGAATCAATTTTGACATTGTGGAGAGTGAGAAGTAGGGCAGGGGAAAATAAGCACCTTTAATAGGAGAATTCAAAATTAGCTTTGTTAACTTAAATATTTAGAGGTAATTCAGCTTGTTCAACTTTCTGGGACAAGAAAATTGTGAGCAGGAATGGAATACCTAAAGGCATTTCAAGTCCAAGAGCTAAATAAATTTTCAAATAAACAAAAGTTGAAATGACTTATTACACTTCCTAAAACAACTTCTAAAAGATGTACTCCAAGAAGTAAATGACCCAGCAGGCATATAGGAGGTTCAGAATGTGTGGTGAGGCTCCTGAATGGCCACCTGGGTGGAGGAATGGGTAGGGGCTGCTGGGGAAGAGGATCAGGGAGGGGAATGCAGTGTGTGCTGCTATGAGATTGGGCAGGTTCTATTTCGTAACTTCACTAGTAGGCTCATCGAGTCTGTTTTGTTGTGATGCAAAACATAATTTGCATATCATTCTCATGAAAATACTAAATACATTTTTAACATCAGAAAGAAATAATTATAATTGGCTGATTTGCTTGATCTATTTTGTTTAACAAGCAGCATAAAGCTGGGCAATAAAAAGAGATGGAGGTCAAGAACTTAATATTTTGAATCCTGGACATAAAAATTTACAATTAGTAAGTTAAACATAATTTTATAAAGTGACCTTACAAAGTAATTTAAAGTAATTTAAAGATATTACTTACCAAAAAATTCAATTCATTTTCATAACTTGTTCTCATCCTTCAGTATAACACTATCCTCCTGAATTTCATGTATAGAAATCTTCACATTCACTTTAGCGTTATAGTCAGATTCTCTTCAAATATTATTCAGATTCAACCTTGCCATTTCAATTTTATTCCAAATGTCCAGGTCCTCATCATGTCAAGTATAAAGCATTTTGATACTATTAAATTTGTTACTACTTTGATAAATTTTGCAAACTACCCAGGAAAGAAATACCACATTGTTTTCACCAATTCCTCCAACCCATGAAAACCCACATAAACTTTCCATCGTATACTTAGAATATAAAGTCTGAACTTATACTAGCCTAAACGTCTCTATTGTACATTTAAACTTAGGATTTTTTTCTTCTTTTTTAAATTGAAGGCTGAGCATTCATTAGCTCGCATAACTGAGGCGTCTGGGGCATCGGACTTCAGATACAGCTTGGTCCACATACTCAAATCATGCTATGAGAAAATGATGCCCTTTTACCTCTGGATTTTGATTTGTTCTGCTTTGGCTTTTTTCTATGGAATGATTTCACCACAAGATAACAAATATATTTAGAATTGATTCCTGCCTAACATTCTATCAGTTTATCAACCACTATAAGATACTCACTGCTTTTAAGAGTTTAAGGGAAAGTCTCAAAATTGATTAATATAGCTTGAAACATGAAATCATCCTTCAAAAATTCTGGGCCATGTAATGTCATTGACCAAGTACAGATAACATACTTTGTCCTTGGAACAGAATGGGGAACATGGTCAATTCCACTTTAATCACATGGACAGAGAGTGAGAAAGGGGTTACTCTCCACTCTTAAATTAAGATGCTGATAGCAGAAAAAAGGAGGAATAGATGCTGAACAGAATTTAAAAAATAATGCCTCTCTGGTACAAAACTCTTGCTTTCTAAATTTTGAGCAACTTATGTCACATTCGTAGCCACCTCCGCCAGTTCTAACGGAGCTGACTTGGCTGTGATGTCCCCTCATCTGTACGTAAACTAGCCCTTTCCTCTACCTACTATATGCATTACTATAACTAACAAGCAAAACAGAGACAGACTCATAAGTAGAGAGCAGGATGACAGCTAAAGTGGCAAGAGGGGGGACGTTAGGGGGTAGAGGGACTGAGCACAAAGGAAAAAGGACTCATGGACCTGAACAACAGTGTGGTAATTGGAGGGAAGAGGGGCATAAGGGGACTAAATAGTAATAGAAAAAATGCAATAAAAAAGCAAAACACATGCTATAATAAACAGTCAGCAATTAGTTTTTTCTTCCAGTATTTAATCCATTTATTTACTTCCTCCTTTTTGTGTTTTGTTTCATTTCAATTTTGTTTCTTATGTGGTAAGATTTTGTAGGGTATAAACTCATTTTAATGACTCCACAGTTACTTAACACACATTTATCGAAGAAATGAACATGTTTAAATTTGTATTTTCTCCATTTCTTTTTGCATGTGTTAATGGAATCAAACAATTAACATTATAATTTTACAAATCTAATTTCCATGGCTTTAGTGTAACTTCTAAACTAGTTAGGACTTTATATTTAAGCAAAATATTTTATTTTTACTTTGTATATTGTGTAAAAATTAGCACAGTTTTGGAGGACAAGACACTATAAAAGAGGGTGCTGGAATAGAAATAGAAAGCCTTAACTCTTGTTTTCATTTCATCACATACAAAATGTGTCATCTTGAGAAAATTAGTTTTTCTCTCTAAAACTGTGTTTTTTTTAATCTTTCAAATGAGGATATAGAGACAGTCCCTGAAAGTACATCACACATTTATTTTCCAGATCTAATGAGATAATGCATGCAGTGTCATTAATAGTGAAGAAGTGCTATATGTAATTTTCAATGTAGTGAAGAACTATTGATCAATTGTTATGGCAGTTCCTCAAAGAACTGGCTGGCGTAGGACATAGGTAGGAAGAGAATGTCGCATTGTCACAGCAGCCCACATAAAAGAATCACAAATTAACATCAAATATGCTGAAGAACATTGGCAAGTTGGAGGGCAGAGAAAAACAATGTTTTGATTCTTCTCAGGTACAAAAGGCATATAAGTAAATAAATTTGCTTATAATCCTGAGACTATCAGAAATTGTCCAGAAATTTCAGTCACGACGTAGAAGAGTAGACTAAAATATAGACTCAGTGGAAAATATTACCCTGATGATGTTGTAACATGGTCTGTGTTAGCCAACAGATACAATTACTCTGGCACTGAGGGACAAACAGAATGGAGTATTGGAAGTGTTCAAAATGTAGAACAGAAATGTAGGAACTGCTTTCTAAGGTAATGCATGTTTTGGATCATTTCTATTTTCTTTATTCTGTGAAAAGATATTGCTCCTTTAAAAAAAGAAAAGAAAAGAAGTCAGTGTCTATCCTGAGTAGTCTTTTAAATCCCTTACCTATGGCTACCAAGAAAGAGAAAGATAATCCTTTGGGAAACATGTCAAAATCCCCAGAGGACTTGTCCAAACACCAAGTGCTAGGACACGCTCAGGAGGAATGAGTTGTGGCCTAAGAATTTGCTTTTCTACCAATATCTCATGTGGCTAATTGTGCAGGTATAGGCCCACACTTTTTTTCTCCTCATCAGTATTTATTGAGTATTTAAGTGTACTAGGCACAATAGAACATAGAAAAAATGTTTCTCCCTGCTCCTGTGCAGCTTACATTCTAAGAGGAAAAATTATACCTCTTTTAAAATGGTATTTTTGTTTGGCGTTTTTGCAAGGTACTGAGGAAATAGTCTGTAGAGTGAAATTGGGTATAACTTAGCCTTTTTATTTAAAGAAGATAGATTTTAAAAATACTACACTTCTAAAAATTGTTTTAGCTATTTGTAGTCACTTACAAGCTGCATTGTGTTTCTTGTCTCTTCAGTATTTGTTTATGCCATTCTCTGCCCCCAAACAAATACATTTTGTCTTCCACATGTCTGACTCTGAATCATTATTCAGAACAGAACACAGGAAAACCTTGTCTTCCCCTTACTACTTCAGGCTGAGTTAGAGGCCCTTCTTGACCTCTTCCAGGATCCTGTGCTTGTCTCTATTAACTCCTACAACGCAATGTACTGAAATCACTTTTTTGGTAACTCTTTCATCAGATTGTGAGTTTTTGAAAGACAGGAACCATGTATAATTAATATTTGCATCCACAAAACAACCACACTACTGAACACTCCCCGAATATCTATTGATTTAAGTTCTCTGTTGCGCTTCTATAGACAAACTTTCAGTATGATCAACAACTAACAGATAGCATGGAAGAGCTGAGAGTAAAGAATACTGCAGATATAGTCCATAGGAAGAGAATGGTAGAGACAGAGAGTGTCAAGTGCAAGCTCAAGCCATATGACAGATGCCACCTAGAGGAAGGTCGGTTTAGAAGGAGGTGAGTGCTTCACTGAAATTAGCTGAATGTGAATGTTTTGTTGAGCACTTACTTTGTAGGTGTGGCCCTCAGGATCAGATTCTGAAATATGTCTTTTCCTTTGAGAATATAAATTTGTAACCAGGGTATAGTAATTTCAAATGATTTTTAACTACAAAATAATTTTGTGTTACTATTTATTTCATTCAAGAGCCTGAATGTTATAGTTTAGTATTCTCTAAATTATATTTGAAACAGACAAGATTCATTTTTCCTCGTTTGGTACTACTTGTCTGATACATGGATTGATATTATATGGTCCCAGACTTGAGAAATGCTCAGATTAACATTACTCTATTTGTGGAGCATTGGGAAGACCACAATCCCGCATAGCTGATATTTTAAACTGAAGTTTTATCATCCCACATTGGAGGATGAGGGCAGAGGTGTCAGGAAATGCTGCAGAGAGTTCCACACAACATCGAAACTGTCCATCTGGGGAGAAGAAAAATCTTAAGAGTCAAAAGAGGCAGGAAAGGATAAGGAAGATAAAAACCTAGAGATTTATTAAGATTGGTCATGTTCAATTTATGAGACATAGGTAGTAACAGTTGAACGAACAAAAAGTAGGAAAGCAAATATTTCAAATAAATATTTTCAAAGTTTCAGATTAAAAAACACCACCCAATCTCTCAGGGGAAATTGATTGCCAGATTGCAATTGTATCAAATATAATTAGGGCTCACAAGGAAGCAATGTGATGATCAATAAAACTCTATGGGTCATACTTATCCTGTAATGGTTCTTGATGCTGGTGGGGTTCCTGAACCTTCCACATCTCTCTGCTCCTTTCTTAGCATTCATTTCCGGTGGCTGTCCTCAGACTATACGTAGGCACAATCCATGTCACTTGGATGTCTGCTGCCAGTAGAAAATCAGGACAGTAGTCAGAGGGCTGCTACAGAAATGAGGCTGTGAAGAATCGATGCACACTGGACACTTTGTTTCCTGTCTCAGAGAATTAAAAATATACTGCTGGCTCCTGAAGCCAAAGGCATTAATAATGCACATGGAGAGGGACACGTTCTTAGTTGCACCCCAGATCTCCTCACAGACTCTAAAGAAAGGGCGCTGTTGCTTTCCAGTATTTTTTGAAGCTGAGAAAGCAAGAGGTGAGCACTGGGCAATGGGAGTGTGCGTGTGTCTGCGTATGTGCTCTGAGGTGGTTGGCTTTGGAAAATTAGAAAGAGTGCACAAAGGAGAAGCGATGCAAAACATCATTGCAGGAAAAAAATATGCCCTTTTAGGTTCCATATGCCTTCAGGTGGGAGGGTTCTTTGTGCTGCTCATGATTGAAATGGTACCATATTAATAATTCAGAAAGATTACAACTTACCTTTTTTAGCTACTCGGTTCTATTTTTATTAAAGAAATACACTATTTTTAATCAGCTGCTAACTTAACCATTTAATATTCCAAACTATGACATGAATCTCCATTCAACTAGATTGAATCAAAGAAACAAAAAAAAAATTTAAAGGACTAAGTTATAATTGAAAATGTCAGAGTAGATTGGGATATTTTAAACTTGTCATACTGAAATGTTGTTTTTTTAGCCATATGCATCATAATATGTGATATATATAAGTACGTATACATATAAAGTTATTTATGGTAGAATTTTTTTGAGCATCAGGCAATTGCAAGGACTGCTTTTAAAATATGGTGTTTTATTTCTTTGGTAATAGAAACTGATATAATTTTTGAAGCAGACTGCATAATGGTCCTTTATTGAACTATGTTGGGCAAAGTGGGTAAGGGACAGGTGGAAAAAATTATATGTAAAAAATAGTAAGAACATATGCTTATAAAACTCAGAAAAAAATTGCAATTTACATTTCATATTATTTTATATTGGTTTATGGTGTACAGCATAGTAATTAGATAATCATACACCTCACAAGGTTTTTCATCTGCTATTTTTAGTACTAACCTGGCCCCATACATAGTTATCACAATATTATTGGCTATATTTCCTACACTGTACTTTATGGCCCTGTGGCTATTCTTAACTACCAACTTGTACTTTTTAATCTCTTTACCTCTCTCCTTCACACTGTTCCCTAACCACCTTTTCTTGGGCAGTCACTAGTCCTGTCTGTCCATCTCTAGGTCTATGAATTTGTTTTGTTTGTTCATTTATTTTGTTCCTTGAGTCTTAATTCTAGAAAGTTCTCAGTTTTACCATCCAGTTAAATGCCTTTGCTAGTGACAGATGGATAAATTGATAATATCCTCACTACTAACTTTAATTCAGAAATTGGTGTGAGAAATCCATTATACCATTAATGACAAAAAATCATTGCCAAAATTTAAAAGCAAAAGCCATGCCTCCATATTCCTCTCTTTCATTTCTTCTCTTCAGGTCAGACATGTGAATCCTTTCCATCACCATTAACTGCTTCTTCAAGCCAAAATAACATTTCTGTTAATTTATAGGAAATGCCAATATAGGATACTTAGTCTATGTTGATTTTTGTCTTTTTTTTGTTCTACACTCACTCATCATCAACCCCCACCAGGGTTTATGTTCCTAATTTTTCTTCCATCATTGTCTATTGCTTCAATTTAATTACTGCTTTTCATATTGTGCTCAAAAAACGACATGAATCATTTTGAAAAAGCAGCAATTATTGTGAAGAACAGTTGAATAGCCTAGAACAACTTCAGTGAAATGAAATCAAATAAAAATATTTATGAGTGTATATAATAAGAAAGCACTGTGGCAGGTACATTTGAGGATACAAAGAAGTGTATGCAATTCTTGCTCTTGAAATGCTTAAGACTTTGTTTAAGCATTAGAAAATTCAAAACATAAGCACAAAACTTAATACCGGTAGCAGATTGATAGGAGAGTGAAGACACCATTAGAAGAGGAAACAGCCAGAAGTGATTAATTGCTGAAAATGTGGTGAGCAAATTAGGCATTCAGAACAGAAGCATCACTACATATGATGAGGAGAGAAGAACTCATGACTCTAGTGGTCTGAAATCATGTAACGGATTTGGGCAGGCAATGATGGTAAGCCACAAACACAGTGAAGCCTAATGAGGGGGTTGGCAGGAATATTGGAAGTCAATTTAAGCAAGATAACCTGGGAACAAAAGTCTCCAGAGAGAGCGAATCAATTGCAGTGCTCTGTAGAGAGAGTGTTCAGCTTTGACGAAAGAGGAAATGTTACCTGCCAACATATCAAGAGTCTGGGAATTATTTTCTAGTCAATGGAGAGTCCTTAATTCAGAGACATGATATCTGAGCAAGAAAGTGACAGGATCCCAGCAGTGTTTCCTGAAGATTAATAAGATATCACTGTGTGTTGGACTACTTGGATGATCACAAGGCTGCTGCTGGATTACAAAAGGGATTTTAAAGGAGGGAGGACCACGTGTGTGGTACTGGGCTTTTTGAAAGCACCTCACATATCGGGATTCTCCTGAAGAGCTGGGGGTAAAAGGATCCTCCTTCCTATTTTGTTACTCAACATCATATGAATAAGCTTCTGCAACTTATGAGGTACTCAAGTATGTAGAAAAGCAAAAATAATGAAAACTTACTAAGGTGACGAGTAATATTTTCATTCTCCAATTTATTACCACTTAACTTCAAACAAATGAAACAACCAATAATCACACACACACACACACACACACACACACACACACACACTCAGGCACCTACATAAACATGCATGTCCAAAACTGAACTTTTGGTTCAAAATGACATGAGGAGGCGATGCTTTAACTACCCAATTCTAGAAATCTTTTTTTTGTGTGTGTGTGGATATAGTAGATATTTCTCTAATGACTAATGATACTCAACATATTTTCACCATCTTATTTATCATCCATATATATACTTTAGTAAAGTTTCTGTTCAATTCTTCTGCTTATTTTTAACTGATATTTTGCTTTCTTAATATTGTTTTGAGAATTTGTTATACCTTTATTATAATATATGTGGTTTGCAAATATTTCACCCAGTCTGTTGCTTATCTTTTCTTTCTATGTAATGGCATTCTTAATTGGGTAAACATTTTGATTTCGATGAAGTCCAGTTTATCCTTTTTTGTCTTTTGTGAATTGTGATTTTGGTGTCATTACTGTGATCTCTGCCTAATTCCAGGACACAAAGATTTTCTCTTATGTGGTTTTCTAAAATTGTATACTTTCACAATTTATATTTAGATACATGATCCATTTTCCATTCCTTCTCATGTAAGGTGTGAGGTTTAGGGTAACGTACATCTTTTTTCCTATGGTCATTCAAATGCAACCAATAGTATTGTTGATAATATTATTCTTTCACCATTAAATCATTAAAATAAATACCAATGGGAGCACTAAATATTTGCAATAGAATATCTCAATCATTTGGATTTTTTTTCCTTAAAATAGTAACTTATGTTTTCCAATACACAATTTTAGATTTAAATGAATTTTACAATTTATGTATATCAAAAGTCAAAACTGCGTTTTCCATTTATTTAGTTTTAAATGATTGAATATATATAAAATAATATTTATTTACTTTTTGGGGGGGTCTACTCGTCTTTTTTTTTCCTTTTTATAAATTTATTTATTTTTTCAGATACATTTGTCTCTGCCTACCCTCCACCACTTTCCCCTGCCCCCTCCTTCCCTCCCTCCCTCAGCTTTTCCCCTTTCGTTTTGTCCATGAGTCCTTGCTATATGTTCCTTGACTTTCCCCTTCCCTTCCTTTTCCCTGCCCCTCCCCCATCCTTCTTGTCTCTGTTGGTTTCTTTTCCTTTCAGTGTTGCTGGTCTTATTTTCCTTGCATCTTTGTACTGTTGGTTAGGTTCCACTTATAGGTGAGATCATATGGTATTTTCTTTCTTTCATATGCTGGCTTATTTTGCTTAGCATAATGCTCTCGAGTTCCATCCATGCTGTCACGAAGTTTAGTAATTCTTTTTTTCTTTCTGCTGCATAGTATTCCATTGTGTAAATGTACCATGGTTTTTTGATCCAATCATCCACTGATGGGCATTTAGGTTGCTTCCAACACTTGGCTATTGTAAATTGTGCTGCTATGAACATTGGGGTGCATAGGTTCTTTTGTATTGGCGTTTTGGTGTTCTTAGGGTATAGTCCCAGCAGGGGAATCACTGGATCAAAAGGCAGTTCCATTTTCAGCTTTTTATGGAAATTCCACACTGCTTTCCACAGTGGCTGCACCAGTCTGCATTCCCACCAACAGTGGACTAGGGTTGCCTTTTCTCCACAGCCTCTCCAGCACCTGTTGTTTGTTGATCTGTTTAGGATGGCCATTCTGACCGGTGTGAGGTGGTACCTCATGGTGGTTTTGAGCTGCATTTCTCTGATGGCTAGTGATGCGGAGCATCTTTTCAAATGTCTCTGGGCCCTCTGTATCTCCTCCTTGGAAGAGCATCTGCCCAGGTCCTTTGCCCATTTTTTGATTGGATCGTTTGTCCTCTTGGAGTGGAGTCGAGTGAGTTCTTCATATATCTTGGAGATCAAACCTCTACCGGATGTATCATTAGCGAATATATTTTCCCATAGGGTTGGCTCCCTTTTCATTTTGCTGATGTTTTATTTTGCTGTGCAGAAGCTTCTTATTTTGATTATTTTGCTGTCCATGTCCGTGAGTCCTTTTTCTTTTTTGCTCAATCCCTTCACCCACTACCCTCCTGCCCCTCCTTAGCTGTCAACCTGCTCTCTATCTATGAGTCTGCCTCTATTTTGCTTGTTAGTTCAGTTTATTCTTTAGACTCCACATATGAGAAACTCTCTTGCACTGTTGGTAGGAATGCAGACTGGTGCTGCCACTGTGGAAAACAGTATGGAGATAACTCAAAAAATTAAAAATGGCCCTGGCTGGGGTGGCTCAGTGGATTGAGTGCTGACCTGTAAACAAAAGGTCAATTCCCAGTCAGGTCACATGCTGAATTGCAGGCCAGTTCCCCAGTCAGTGATGTGCGAGAGGCAACCAATCAATGTATCTCTCACACATAGATGTTTCTCTTTCTCCCTCTATTCCCCTCTCTATAAAAATAAATAAAAATATTTTTAATTAAAAATGGATCTGCCTTTTGACCCAGAAATTCCACTTCTTAGAACATATCCAAAGGAACCCAAACACTAATTCAAAAGAACATAAACACCCCTATGTTCATTGCAACATTATTTACAATTGCCAAGATATGAATGCCACCCAAATGTCCATCAGTAGATGAGTGGATTAAACAACTATGGGGCATTTACACAATGGAATACTACTCGGTCATAAGAAAGAAGAAAATTTTACCTTGTGCAACCGTTTGAATGGACTTGGAGAACAATAAGCTAAGCAACATAAGCCAGTCAGAGAAATACAGATACCGTATGATTTCCATGACATTTTATTTAACCCTGTTAGGGGTTCTCACTTATGTCATATTTTAATTTATCAATGTGCATGCTTACCTTCTTCATGGATGTTTTAGAAAGTATTCTGACTTTGAAATCTTGTGGACTGAGTTTAAATTTCAATTCTGTAACATATTAGTTGTTTGCATGTAGAGTAGTAGTCCTTGAGCTAAAAAATCTTTTCTGTGAAATGCTGCCTTTATAATGGAAGGGAGGGCTATAATACTTATAATGAATAAGTAAATGTTTTGGTAAAAGAATCTGAGCCAATGGAACATGAATATGCAAAAATAAGTTATGAAGACTATCATCAGCTCATGCCTAATGATCGCAATAACTTCCTACAAAACATTTCTTCCCTCTCTTGTTTTCCACACTTCCTCCATTAAAAAATCTAAAGTCAGGATGAGTTTTCTAAAACATGGTAAAGTTCATGGATTAACCTGATTACCTAACTTTAATTGTGTTCTTTATAGTTAACTTTAAAATATTTTAATATTAGTTACAAGGCCTTTAATGACTGACATTTCTTCCTTTTTCCAGTCTCATCTCTTATTACTACCAACTCACACTCTTCATTCCAGCCTTCCTATATTTCTTTCAATTTCCCTATTTGTAAACTATGTTCCTAAATGACTTGCTCTCTTTTGAAGGCACAGGTATGAGCTGAGGGTTACCATCAATGTACAAGGTATTGATATTTTGGGAGTCTGGACCACCTCTATGCAACTTACTTTGGTCTTTAAGCTTGATCTCATTTTTGGATGTATTTCTGATGGGCTTAACAGACTTTACAACGTGGTGAGTTTTACACAAGGTAGCTTATGACATGCAGTTTTACTAGAGTCACAACTGATGTCCCATATGTCTGGTCCCTATTAAGATGCAAGGACTTACTAAGAGTTACTTTTCAAATAATAATCTCTGCTCCACGTGGCAGGAACTTGCTCTAGAATCCTAAGGATTCATACTGTGAGTCTCTTATGGTGACTTGTAAAGACTCGATACAAAATGTTCTCCTGCACAGATACTCAAGTACAATGGGATCTGCTGGGTCTATGACCCAAATGGTAGTGGATGTTTGCACTGCTTACTGGAAAAGTTGGTCTGGATACACTCAGTTGGAAGATGGGACTGTCCCTCGACAGTTCTAAACACCTTATGCCACTTAACCAACAGGAACACACAGAAAAGAATTTCTCCCTAATTGGAGTAAATGTTTTCAATTATCAAAAGAAAATTGTGTAGTTGTTATACAGTGGGGACAAAGAAATTGTTTCTGAAACATAAGAGATTCTCTGAAGGTGGGTGCTGTTCTTAGTGCTTCATTGTCCACTGAGGTCCTGGCGGAAACAAGGGAAATATATTACAGGGAAGAGAAGAAGGAACCCCAAAATATTATAATCCTGTGACCAATTACAGAAAGAAGACTATAGTATATTTGCATACTTCTTCTTTGTTTGTTATATGCGTATTTAAGTGTATGTACTGTTATTTTTATCTTTTCCTCTTTATTTCATATACAAGTTCCAGTTATCAATGTATTTCCTTTTGGCTTCTAATTCACTTCAATTAACTTCACATTGCCAGAGATAATGAAGCTTGTGCTTATAAGTGTTTCCTTTTTTGTTGCGAATACCCTGTTAAATTTTGATAGAAAGGGGTACTACAATAACATGGCGAGAAAAAAGAGGTTTTCTTCCTGGTTATGGTGTCCTTCCATTTACTTCTTTTTGTTCCTATTGCACCATTTAGAGTAGCATGGGAGAAAAACATCCCCTGATGTTCTGTCTCAGCTGGGCAGCCACAGTGCGCAGTCTCAGCAACCTTGAGCCTCGGCACAGTAGACTGGTAACTCACAGTGGCCCACTCATGCAGTGTACAACCCAGACCCTGTGCTCTCCAGTCAGAGATGGCTGCTAGAGTCCTGAATGCATTCGTCTCCTGGTGTCAGCCTAGCACTCTATCTGCACCTTAGCAAGTGGTTTCCTGCTTTTCAGTCCCTGCTGTTCCTGCACATATCTAGCCCTCATAGCTGTGCTGGCTCTTCTACTCTGCCCAGGCATTTCCACTTGTCATTTTTGACCATGGTTCCCTGCCCACTGCCTTTATCCCATATACTGTAAAAGGTATTTCCTGCTGGTCCAGCGATGGTTGACAAAGACAGGCCTGGGGCAGCCCAGCGAAGCTCTGCACTGTCCAGTGTGCTCCAGCCACTCACCTTCTCCAGTGAGGCCTGATCCCAACTGTGAGGTGAGGGCTCCCTTCTAACTGTGGTCCTTCCTTAGCTGGGCTCCATTAGTTTTGGCATATTTCTTAGAGTTTTCTTTATCTTTTATAGCTGGGACCTAATCGCAATTACTAATGCTTTATAGTAAATTTTTCCTGTTCAAGTTGTGGTTTCTATCTCCTGATATAGCTCTACTGTTACAGGCTCAACTGACTGAAAATGACAAGTTTGTCATGTTCTGAATACAATGATCTCTCACAATATACAATGGCCTGGGAAGACAAGATTTTACAACATGGAGCAAGTGAGTGAGGCAGACATGATTCAAGTTTGGGGAATTAATAGCAATTAAAGTGCTGGTGGGAAAAGATGTTTCAATGAAATATAGTAGAATTTTGTCTTTAGCATTTTCTTATATATGCAACATCCAAATCATTATCAAGTTTTGTTAATTTTTTCTCCAAAATATTTTTGAATCTTTTTTCTTTTTCCATCTCCTCTATTATCACTAATTAATGTAGTTATTTATCATTTTTCATTCACATGCTGATTAAGCCTTCTAAGTAATCAACTACTTTCCTTCTTTCACTCCTTCAAACTGCTCTTTACATAGGAAATCATTTACTTTACAAAACATTTTTCAAACATTAAAATAATTTATTAAAATTTTTATTTACTTGCATTTTGTTTCTTTTGTTATTTTTATGGTTTGGTTTTTGGTTTCTAAAATCTACAAAGGGTTAAGTCAGCCTTGTTCACCATTATATCTGTAGCTCTGAGCAGAATGCTGGCATATACAGTAGAGCTCTAATAGGTATTTGCTGAATTGTGAATGAATGCTAAGTGATTAGAAATCTATTTTTGATGAGTTCTTTAAATTGATATTTAAGTGTTCTGAATATATTAATGTACTGAAAATGAAAAGACGTTGTCCCTATAAAATTAGTGCTTACAGAGTAATAGGATAAGATGGCACATACTAGAATAATTTCTGGACAAGGTAGAATTTAATGGACATTATTCTTTGAGGGGACCAAAATATATGACAGAGGATAGAAAGAGGAATTGTTAGGGGAGTATCAAAAAAAGGAGAAGTATGAAGTAAAAATATTAAAAATGGGTAGAATGACAAAAATGTAAGTAACCCATGTAGAAAGAATGGAATAAGCATAAAGGAGGGTTGAAAGAAATTCAGAGGATATACTAGGAATATGTCTAGATGAGCTGACTATAGAATTTTTAAGAATTTAAAAAATGGCTTTTTAAAATCAGGGAAGATCAGAGAAGGAATTAATAGCAACTTTAGTAGGTACATACATCTCAGTTTTTAGCCTAAAGTAAATCATCAGCTAAGTATGGTAGCAGTGGGGTCAGCTTCACTTATTTTCCAAAGTTTCCTATTGGTGTTGCTCCATTGATGACACCCATTTTTTCAGTATTTAAGGTATCAGAGCAACGATACTAGCATCTTGAAATTTTTTCAGTATTAATGGTACCCCTACTTTTTCACCTACTTTTTAGTATTAATGGTATCAGAGCAACATTACTAGTATCTTGAAACAGTTTAGTAGAATAATTTTGAGTATCTTTTTTTCCATATGTATGACCTCTATCTAGTTAGAGTTCTGAAGTTCGGCCATTAATTCTGAGTTTCTCAATATCCTTCTGATAAAAATGAATTTCTGCTTAAATTATTTTAATTCCTGGTTCCTAATGCTTATACCTAAGAACTTTGACACACTAGATTAAGAAGTTTAAAATGTTATACAGTTGAAAATCAACAATAATGTAAATTATTTTATTTTAAGTGGGAAATATTCTGTAGATGTGAATTTATTAGCTTAATTTAGAATCAGTTTGTAATTATCATAGAAGCCAAGAGAGTCTTGAGGTAGTAAGACAAGAAAGAAAAATAAATAAATAAATAAATAAATATAGTATGTACAGGCATTTCACAGAAGAATCAGTACAAATTATGAATAAGCATATGAATAGATGTTCAATCTTATTTATAAATAATAAAATGCAAATTAAGACAGCAATAAGAGAACAGATGGACAAATATTAAAAAATGATAACACAAAGGTTAGGAGTATGTGGGGAAATCGAATCCTCATACATTGCTAATTAAAGAGTACATTGTTTCAGCTGCTTTGGAGATAATTTGGAAATATATTTAGTGCATGAATGATAATTTTTTGGAATCATACACATAAAAGTAATATAGAGGGAATTGAGCATTTGTGCTGAAAGAGAATTTCAAATGTCATTGTATTTTATTGCATATGAATAAAATTATTTTGATAACAAGAAAAGAGAGTTAAGGCAAGATATGAAAAGTAATTTAAATAAGGAGAAAGGGATAGGAAAAGACAAAATCAACATTTAATTCAGATAAAAAACTTGTCCTGGAAAATGATTATATATAGAAAGTGAAGAATAGAGAGAAGGAAAATGACTAGGCAATAGAAAACATAGAATTAATAACCCAACAGAAGAACTTAAAAAAATAATTGTTTCAACAAACAAAATCAATGTTTAAAAATTATATGTGAGGGGTGTATTAGGGTATTGAGCTTGATATCAAAAATGAACAGTCATAGGTCAAGAGATATCATTGTATCATTGTTCATATGTAGGAACTACTCACAAAGATGGGATGATTGTGATTGTGAGACTGTTAAAGGAGGGAGTTTTGTTATCTTATAACAAAACTACATTTGATCAGTAGAGAAAGGGGAAGGAGCAGACTGTGTGTAAAGAAAAGAAGCAGAGTAGTATATAGAGATCTGTCTGGAAAAATTTCAGCTATTGTTAATATAACAAGAAAAGTTCACACAACATCCATGTAACCTGGTAGCCAAGGAGAATAGGCTGGGATATGCTTGCATGAACAATGATGACTTCACTGAACTAGTCAGTGAGGGCAGTAGATGCCATTGTGAACATGTGTACTGTGTGGCCATCACATTCAAAATGACTGAGCAAGTAGAGCAACAAAGCTGCAACAAATTTTATGTTAAGTGGAAACTATTCAGATGATTCAGAAGGCTTTTTGCAACGATGCAATGAATGCAGCACAAAAAAAAGTGGGGCACAAATGCTTCAAAGATGGTAGAGAATCTCTTGAAAGTGATCCATGTTCTGGAAGGCCTGCATCAAGAACAGCTAAGAATGTTGAACATGTACAGGCTGACTCAACAAAGATCACTAGATCTTCCACTGAAAGTGCAAGAACTAGAAGCTGATCTAGGGATTCCAAAGTCTACTGGTCTGAGATTCTGATGCAAGATCTTTGAAATGTGCCATGGCAAAATTCATTCTGCAGCTTGTGCTACCAGAGCAGAGGGAACACGCTGCAGTTAAGAAAACTCTGTGAGATCCTAAAGTGCCTACTTTGAAGGAAACTGAGGCATCATTGTCCTATGTACTAGGTTTCTTGTATCTTGTATCTTCTTCAATAAATGTCTCTATTTTTCATATTACATGACTAGTTAGCTGTATACTGTCTGGGAAAACCACAGGTATAATATGCTCATTGCACTCAAGGGATGATACAGGGTTTTTTAAATTATATTTTATTGATTATGGTATACAGTTGTCCCAATTTTCCCCCTCCGCCCCCTTCACATAGCACCCCTCACTTCCTCGGGCAATCCCCTCATCATTGTTCATGTCCACAGTTCATTCATATAAGTTCTTTGGGTACTCTATTTCCTGTACTGTACTCTACATCCCCATGGCTTTTCAGTAACTACTTATTTCGACTTCTTATCTCCTCACCTCTTCACACACTCCTCCACACCACCATCCCATCTGGTAACCATCAAAACCCTCTCTGTATCCATAATTCTGTCCCTGTTTATCTCATTCTCTTAGTTCGATTTTTAGATTCAATTGCTGATAGACATGTATTTATTGCCATTTTATTGTTCATAGTTTTGATCTTCTTTTTCTTAAATAAGTCCCTTTAACATTTCATATAATAATGATTTGGTAGTAATGAACCCCTTTAGTTTTATATTTCTTTTCTGGAAGCTATTTATCTGCCCTTCCATTCTAAATGATAGCTTTGCTGGGTAGAACGATCTTGGCTGTAGGTCCCTAATTTTCATGACTGAATATTTCTTGTCAATCCCTTCTAGTTTGCAAAGTTTCTTTTGAGAAATCAGCTGACAGCTTTATGGGTCCTCCCCTGTAGGTAACTAACTGCTTTCATCTTGCTGCTTTTGATATTCTGTCTTTATCTTTAAACTTTAGCATCTTAATTATGATGTGTCTCGGTGTGGTCCTCTTTGCATCCATCTTGTCTGGGATTCTCTATGCTTCCTGGACTTGCATGTCTAGTTCCTTCTCCAGATTAGGGAATTTTTCATTATTTTTTCCAAAAAGGTTTCTAATTTCTTGCTCTTTCTTTTCTCCATTGGGCATACCTATAATGCAAATGTTGGAATGCTTGAAGTTGTCTCAGAGGTTCCTTAAACCATCATTTTTTTTTTAATTCTTTCTTCTTGCTGTTCTATTTGGTTGTTTTTTGCTTCCTTATATTCCAAATCATTGATACGATTCTCAACTTTTTCCATCCTACTGTTGATTCCCCGTAAATTGTTCTTTATTTCAATTAGCGTATACTTTATTTTGATCTTTTTTATGCTTTTGAGGTCCTCACTATGTTTCTCGAGCATCCTTATAACCAGTGTTTTGAACTTTGCATCATATGGATTTCTTGTTTCCATTCTGTTTAGTTCTTTTTCAGGAGTTTTGATCTCTTCTTTCATTTGGGCCTTGTTTCTTTGTCTCCTCATTTTGGCAGCCTCCATGCATTTATTTCTATGTATTAGGTAGAGCTGCTCAATTAGTATGACCTTGTATCATAGGTATCTTGTGGGGTCCAGTGGCACAGCCTCCCATATCACCCAGTCTGGTTACTCAAGGTGCATCCTTCATGTGGACTGGGTACACCCTCCTCCTGTAGTTGAACCTTGATTGCTGTTGGCAGGTAAACGGGAGTGAATTTCTCAGGCCAGTCTGTGGCAAGGACTGGCTGTGACCACTGGCCACCAACTTCTGCACTCTGTAAAGGAGCAGCTGTGCAGGGGCAGGGTGGTGGTGCTCGGATGTGGTCTGTAGTTGTTCATTGAGTGCACAGGTTCTGGGATTGCTGGGGTGGTGCAGGCCAAGGTCAGTCCCCACCTGTGTTCTGCCTGGGGCAACCTTGCATGAGCTGTAAAGCAATCTGAGATGGCTGCTACTTATTCTGGGCTTGGTGATTCCTAGGCAAAGCCAAGCTGTGAATCTAGGCTGGCTGCTGCTAGTGCCTGTCCTGAAGTCACTTAGCTGTTGCTTGTTTGATAGGATTTAGGAAGTTGTGAAACATAAGCCAAGACCAGCCATTCATATGGAAAAATTACTGTTAACAGTTTGGGTGGGCCCATAAGTTGGGTGGGAAGGAGTCTCAAGGGACCTCCAAGGTGGGGCAAACAGTGTTCGCCAGGTTGATGGAGTCTCAGATATGGCACCTGCCTGTGGGCTCTGTGGCTCTGTGTGAAGAGTGCTCAGAAAAGTGATAATGGCATCTGCCTACCTTTCTGCCTGGGAGAAAGCTGTCCTGCAGCTTCCACCTTGATGTCAGACACATCAGTTCTTCCCTGTGTGCCACTGGTGCCTTTCAAGATGCTACCTCAGTGCTGGAGCTCAGAGGAAGTGAGTCTGAGTAAGTCCCTGCATGGGTTCTTTAAGAGGAAGTGCTTGGGACCCTATAAGCTTCTTCCACTGATTCAATCCCCTCTCGTTTTTGCAGCCAGAATTTATGGGGTCTTATTTTCCTGGCACTCAGAACCCTGGGCTGGGGAGCCTGGTGTGGGGCTGGGACTCCTCACTCCTGAGATATCCCTCCCAAATTGTTATCAACCACACATGAAAGTGGGACCAGCCCATTCCACATTGCCACCCTCCTACAAATCTGGATGGATGTGGTCTCTTTAATTCCATAGCTGTCAGACTTCCAATCAACTCAATTTCTGGTGGTGCTGAGTGATTGTTTTTTAAAATATTTTAGTTGTAATTTTGACGTGATTGTGTAAGGAGGTGAGCGTGTTAACTATACCACAAGTAGTCAGCTGTGTAGATAGTTGCAGACAAACCTATAAAGGTTCAGTTTGATAAAGGGTCACTTGATTTTGTGATTAGATTGTCAGTTTCAAGTTAAGCAACAGTAAACACCTGATTACAAACAGTCCCAATGAATTGAACAGTGAAATTACCAGAATAAACTACTCTTTTGAGGAGTCTGTCTGAAAAGGAAAGGGAAAAAGAAAGGAAAGTAGCTCAATGGATTAGCAAAGCTATAAAACAAAATTTCTCAACAACTATATGAGCGTATTTCTCCTGAAGAAATTAGACATGTTTTGTATTCAAATGTTGATTTTTTTAAACAATAAAGAAGCCAATATTTGGAAGGCAGACTGGAATTGGTGGGAAATATTATTACTTTTTGTTCAGCAGAATCTCTGAGTTATAAAATTCATAATCTAGATATGTTTTAAATGACTCTTCTGTGATACAATTTAGGAGGCTGCCCCCACTTTGGTTAAGACAAAAAGTCAAGGAGAGGTAGGGAGTGAGTCGATCCATTGGGAGTACTTGGCAGGGAATTATTAAAATAAGAAAAGTAAACCTTCTACTTTCGTATCTCTTTCTGTAATATATGAACCCTTACTAAAAATTGTGCTCTTATCTTCTAGCTTGGTTTCAGCTGTGCTACAGAGAATTAAGAAAAGGATTCTGTGTTTTTGTTTGGTTAAATCAGTAGAGGAGGGGTATTACTGAGTTCTGTGTGTCAGAATCCACCAGAAACTACACCCTAAGTGCGCTTACCTCTAATCACTTTGCCAAGCAGTTGCTAATATCTAAGATATGCCTCAAAGGGAGAGGAATCTTTGTAACAATAGTTGGGACTCTGAAGCCTAGATAGCTCTTCTCAACAGGAGGAAAATCTTCTCCTCATTGCTTTATTCCAAAATGAAATAAAATTCCAATATCTGAATTTTATTTCATTTTTGTATTCTTAGCTGTTACATTACAGAATAATAGAAAATCTGAGAAAATTTTTTAGTATAGGGAGTTATAATATGTTTCTTGACAACTTGGGAGACATTACCACAATATTGGAAGGGATGTGATAAACATAAAATGATAGCAAGTTTTTTTTAAATGGAATTTTTTTTCCTGTAATTTTTATCTTCAAATGGATAGGAGAGTATTTTTAAGCATTTTGAAGACATCAAGAGGTAGTTACCTTATGACCAGAGTTACAATACATGAAGTTAGTTAGTAAAGAAATTTGCACCCATATTTATTGAAAAGGCATTAATATTTTTCAAATTCAATAAGATATCACATACAGAGTTGACAGATTTCAACTTCATCAAACTGGGCAATTCCTTGGAGGAAAAAATAATCTATTAGATCAATTATTTGTAGTCCAATAAGTTGAAAAAATGTCTATTTGCTTGAAATTTTTAATGTTTTCTTTTGGCATTATGCAGGCATAACCACTTCTTACAGACTTTTATATTTACTCAAGAGAGCAGCTAATTTCACTACTCTTTATACTTCCTGATATGCTCTCTCTCCCTACATTATATAATAACAATAAAATAATATGAAAGGAAAGAGCACTTCATTTTTTAAAGTATTTTATTTCTAACCAATAAGATGACTCTATAGACAGGAAATAGCTATTTCAAATGTCATCTCTATGAATATGCAACTTAATTTGGATTAAGCTTTCTCCTGTGGGCAAGTGAAACAAAATGCTGACTATGTCATGAAAATGTTTTTTAAAACTACCTTTTGAGGTATATCATATGTAAAGAGTGAATATTAACAAGCATTTGGACAACTAGTATTTTTTCTTGTCAAAGTGACATACTTTTTATATATACTATGTTATTCCTGTATAGTCCTTAAAATAACTACAGCAAGAAACGTTTGAATGCTAATTTACCAGATACAAGAATACACATTTATATCTATGGTTCTTAAAAAGTACATTTTCTCCCCTACAATGACACATTATAATGATGTCAAGGTCTTGAAAAAAGAGCATGACATTAACAAGATGGAAGGCTAACTTAATGGAAGTTCCATTGATAAAATGCCATTTTCACAAAGCTAGTAATTGCTCTTTGGCTATTATACTCCTACCAAAGAAGCAATATATCAGATGCCTGCTCATCGAGGCATGACTCTAAAAGATTCTGAGACACTGTGAGTTGTATATCACTAAACTGTGGGACATTAAAAGCAACTAACTTATTCATTAATTATTGTATCTTACTGACTAGAGTCAAGAATTATGACAGACAATTTAATCATTAAAAACCTCATGCATAGTTATTTGAAAGTGTTTGCTTTTAAAATGAAATATATTCTTAGAAAAAGAAGTCAAAGATACTAAGTCTCATGCACAAATTAATAGCCATATAGCAAGAAACTGCAAAGTTCTTAGGACTAAAGTTATGTGTGTTTTAGTTTAATTTTTTCATATGAAGCTGAATATTATGTAGTAGTATAAAAGTGATGGGGGGGTCACAGTAATAGCAGATCAATTAGCTTTATATACATGATTTAATTAAAGTTGAAATTAGGACTTTAAAATTGAAAATATGTGATTTTGATATTTTTATTTGCATTATCTGCATTACCACAATTCAAGTTCTTGTAAACCATCTTTTTGCCACTCTCTTCCCCTTGGTAATTGAATAATTACAGTTAGTTTTATTTATACTGTTGACACTATTACAGATATCCCTCATTTTCCCCTCTTTTCCCCCTCTACCCAGCCTTTGTCCCTACCCCCAGCCTTTACCACATTGTTTTCTGTGTCCATGGGCCATTCATATATGCATATATGGTCTTTGGCTAATCTCTTCCAGTTCCCCCACCTTCCTCCTCTGCAATCTCTCTGTTCCATGTGTCCATGTTCATCAGTCTATTTTGTTCATGAGATTCCACATATGAGTGAGATTATATGGTATTTGCCTTTCTCTTCCTGGCTCTTTTGCTTAGCAGAACATTCCTTAAGTCCATCGCAAAGAGTAAGAGTTTCTTCTTTTTCTTTTCCTTTTTTTTAAGCCAGGTAGTATTCCACTGTGTAAATATACCACAGCTTTTTTATCCACTCATCTACTGGTGGGCACTTGGGCTGTTTCTAGATCTTGGCTATGTCAAATAATGCTGGAAAGAACATAAAGGTGTATATATTCTTTCTGATTATATTTTTAGAGGGAGTCTTAGGATATATTCCTAAAAGTGGGATTGCTGGCCCAAACGGCAGTTCTGCTTTTAGTTTTCTGAGGTAACCCCATACTGCTTTCCACAGTGGCTGCACCAGTCTGCATTCCCACCAACAGTGCACTAGGGTTCCCTTTTCTCCACATCCTCACCAGCACTTGTTTTTGTGCTATCACCTATTCCAAGAGATTTTCCTGTGATTATTACATTGTTACAGAGATCATTTACAACTGTCTATGCACTTGTAGAATCATAGAAACAAAAATACGCTCAATGTGGTAAAATGTCTCTATATACCTTTGTCACTCCCCATACTGCCATTTAAAATTTACCACTGAGTGCCAAGTGGTAGGTGGTATAGTTTCTAAAAATTTACAGTCTTGCACCACAAGTCATTCCCCCAAGGAAGAGAAAAAAGAGGAATCATAAAATGATCAAATTTACTTAAGTCTTCTGATTCAAGTATCTCTACTTTATCCACTTTACTCACTGTGCTAGTATTCATTTATTCTACAATTATTTATCAAACTGCTGCATTACACAGCACAATGTGAAAGGCACAGATATAATTTGTGTTTGATTGTTTCTCTGATAGCACAATTTGAGTTAAGGGTTTGAGGGAAAGAAAGTAGGCAAAGCAGGATAGGAAGGGAAAGGATTCAAACAAAGCTGTAATTTTAGTTAAGTCCCAGCCTCAGCCTGGGCCCAGGGCTGGGGGCTCTGAAGTGGTCACCTCTCAGACAAGGGACCTGTTATTTCCTCCCTCAGTGTTACTGTAAAGATCAGTCATTCTTGCATTCTGGCTGGCCTGGCTATAGCAGCAGAAAGTAAATGCCCAGGCACTTGCTGCCCTTGAGGAAGTGTGGCACCTTCTAGCACCCAGGTCATCTTCTCAAGGTCACAGCCACACACAGAGACTCTGGGGAGGGGTGCACAGGTCCTGTGACTAAGGGGGGAGCCCAGGGTTCTGGGAAGGGCCACATCCTGTCAGCTATACAACTTTTTTTTAATTTATTATTTTTTTCATTTTTCACATACATTTGTCTCCATTTACCCACTGCCACTTTCCCCTGCCCCACCTACCTCCACCTCCCTGACAAATCCTTCCCCACCCTGGCTTTGTCCATGTGCCCTTCACACCTGTTCCTTCTTCTGACCCTTCCTCTTCCCCTCCCCAATACTCCCCCCATCCCTGTCGGTTTCTTCTTTCTTTCAATGTTGCTGGTCATATTTTCCTTGCCTGCTTGCTTTGCTGATTAGGTTCCACTGATAGGTGAGATCATATAGCAACACAATTCTAACAAGAAACAGTACTTATCCTAAAGAGATTTTATGGTGGTTTGAATTTATGAAGCAAACCAAAAATTAAAAACTTCAATTACTTGGTATTTAGAAGTGCTGCTGATAAACAAAAATTAAGCTGAGTTAATCACATAAAAGTCAGGCCTGTACCCAGTGCTTTACAAATGTATATAGCTGGCCTGTGGCAAACTCAGTTTATAGTTGCTAATCCTCGTCCTCAGCATTACCCAAGTATGTTTTCCCTTTAAAAAAATTCTCCATAAAAGTGTATGGATAAGAGCCATTTTGGAGCAGTACATGTAAAACTTCTATGACTAAAGGCTGCTAAATGCATGGAAGATTATTCTAAGAAGTTCTGCAGTTAGTTTTATACTCATTGCTCTCAGTGATATTTTTGTAATTGTAAAATTAAGGAAGAGTAAATCAAAAGGCATAAAATGTATTATAAATACCTCTTAATTACTATGCTATAAATGAATTTGAATCTATGCAACTAGACACTACCTTATTTCAGGTATTTCATGGGATGTGATGAAACGTTCTCTGATATTGAGGCTGCTTTTTTCCTTCTTGCTTTGCAAAAGCTGTTCAAATGAAAGTTTTATTCAACTCGCTAAGCACCCATCTGCTGGGCAGATAATTTTCATTATAAACTGTTGGGAAATGCCCCATCTGGTTTCAGGGACTGTAGCCTCACCGACAGGCAAGAGGGCCCTAAGGCTGGAAATAATCAAGGAGGTTTTCGGAAAACAGGCCACTGAGGAGACAAAACCTGTCCCCCTGGCAGGGGTGCAGCCCTTGTCCCCCTCACATCACCCTGCTTGGTCCTGTGATGGTTGGTTGTTGATTATGGGTAAGTTTTCTCACAAGAAGAAACAACCTAAGACAGACATCAGCCAGTATGGGCACCAGAGAAGGACTTGGGGGGACTTGGAGAAAAGGTAAAAAGACCTGCACCCATCAGCTCGGCTTGGACTTGGCCAGAGTCTTCATTCTACCTGAAAGCAGTCTCCTCATCACACCTGCCTGGCTCAGGCTTGAAACAATACTAAAGGCAGGTACAGCCCCAAACTGGATCTGGCAGTTCCGAGGACAATCAGGCCTAGAAGTAAGTTCCCCTGAGCATGCTTTGTTCTTCCCTCAAAAGTGATTATAACCAGTTCATACTAGGAAGGAGATTTACATTATTCATAGACCCTGACCTGAGGCAGATCTCTTATGTTCCTTCAATGGTTATCCATGAGCTCTATTCGTTTTCTGTAAACATGGCCTTTTGACATTGATTGATGAGCTTTACATCAATACCCCTGTGCATAGGTTCTCAGTAAAAGCCTTTGGACATGGGGGTTCAGTGCCTTCTCTCCCCTAGAGGGAAGAGCCATGTCCCCTCTCCTGGCAAACAGAGAAGTGTTTGCGACAGCCTGTGTTTATTTCCCCCATCTGTGACAACCCCTGGATGAGCGCTGCGGGATTCAGAGCCCCGCTCCCGCCTCAGCTGCCTCGGACAGCAACCCTCAGATCCAGGAGCACTCGTACCCTGCGCTGCCCCCAGAACGTGTCCTTCCCCGCGGCAATAAAAAACCGCAGTAGATTTCCATACAAGACTTTAAGTTATTTATAGTCTATATGTTGGCTCCTTTGCTGATTACATTAAAATACTGCAGTGTAAATGACACTTTAGTAAAAGCCCAATGATATTTGTACTCATGCAAAATAATTCTAAGACAATAAAGTTTTTAAAGAAACACGTTTTAAGGATTGTTGTGTGAACTTTGCATATGAAATAGACTAAGCTAAGAATGACCTTACCATATGCAAAAAAAAAAAAAAATCCCTTATTTTTAGATAAATGAAACTAAATTATGGGGAAGAAATTTCTCTTCTGGAATATTTAAAATATTGCATTAAAATTCATTTACCCTATGTAATTCTTTTTGTAGTTTTAAAATACAGTACCATTTGAATTCAGGTTTAGTCACTGTTACTGTACATGTTTATAACAGAAAGGAAAAGTTTTCTTACAAAAAATGAGTGACAAGACAGTATTATTAATTATATCTTATCTGTGTATAAAAAAGATGGATTGAATTGATCCCCCTAACATTTCTCTCCATTAATACAGTGAATGATGATATCTGGGAAAACCAGCATACAATCAACCAACCTATAATGCTTATTTCCTTTCAGAGCCAACAAACTCAATTTGATGTTTGGCTCCCCTGGCCAGTATGACAGAAATCACGGTGGGTTAATGGTGCCTTATCATCCATTACCTAAAATTTAAACAGCTTTTTAAGATAAAATGTGCAGGCCTCCACTCCATCCAATTCATCTAAAGGTGTGAAAGTAGAGTGAATAATAATAATAATAAAAAAATAGATCTACAACCTGAACAATGCCATTAGGTTCACTGTAGAGTTATTTTGCCATGCTTTTCATTTACATAAAAATGGATCTAAAAGCAGTATCACCAAAAAATATTATTGTATATGCAAATAATTAAGTAGTCAATAAGGGGGCTCATTTCATAGTAGGATATTACAGAAAATGAGCAAGCTAGACTTGGAGGTGAGACTTCTCAAAGCAGCTCTTGAGCTTAGCAGAAAGCAAATTAATTCAGTCTCTTAAAGTTACAAATAATTATTTTATGCAGCACTTTCCTCTAAGTGCACTTTTCAAAATACTACCACAACAGGCAAGTGATTGAGTTTCAAATATTTTATTCCTTCGGAGATGTTCTAATTATTAGAAACATTAAGGTGATGTAAATTATTCCTTATGTTTATTGATTTATTCCCTTTTAAAACAATTTCTTGTGCTAATCATTCCATAAAATTATCATACCATCTGTAATTATGCATATCTTCTAAAACTTTGATGTCTTCACTGAATGAAATAATAGGCTGAAACAATGTAAAAGCAAAGATATTATTAATAACAATTTTTAATATATATGTAATCAGCCATAATAATTTCTAATTATATTTGGTAGTGAATCCATTAAAAATTGTAGACATTTAAACATTTTGGACCTACAAAACTGACCATTCCTTATGGATCAATTACGAGTTTTATTTGATATACTCTCTAGTCAAGATGAAGGAAACTAAACTTTCCAGACTTTTTGTTTCTAGATTTCTTACTGTATTAGAATGTTTGCAATACAAGCCTAATATTAGTAATTACTATTATTATTATTGATAATAGCAGTGCTTTATGGAGCATTATGCTATGCTGGATGCTGCCGTAAGTTTTCAATGAAATGTCTAGTATCATTCTTAAACATCCATACTGAGGGATTAAATGTACAGCTGGGCAGTAATCATACCATATGTGTAATAGAACTCTGACCCACAAACTGCAGCAATCAACTGAAGATGCCAAATAACTTCTGTAGCAATTGGCTCAGAACAATGATGACTTGGACAATAAATACCAGCTTCCCTATATTTTGCCCAGCTTCCAATGCAGGACCAAGCAGAGAAAGTCAAAGAATCTCCCCTAACCAATCACATAAAGTGCCCTGCTTCTAGTCAGTCTCCCTCCAGCTTCCCTGTGTCAAAGTTTCTTATCAGATCATCCCTGAAGGCTTCCCTGCTTTCACTGTAAAGCTTTTGCAGCTTCTGACCTGTTTATCCAAAGGCAAGTAATTGTGGCTGACTCTCATTCTGTAGCATCCTCTGAATAAATAGATTCTATATACTCTCATTTGGCTGTTTTACTTAACAAGAAAGTATCAATAATTATTTACTCTAAGGACTAATTAGCAGTGTAATGTCATTTTGACTTCTAGATGAGGATTATCAGTGGAGGGGAAGGAGGCCATATGTCAGAAGCCTTTGGCTGTGTTTTATAATCCCATTGCCCGGCTCTGGTGGGGCCAGGGTGGGAGCCCTGAGGTGCTGCTCACCTGTAACTAAAGCTTCCTCTGAAGCTCTGTGGCCTGTCTTTCTGCTGAGTGGCTCACAGGTTACCCTCTGCTCAGCCGTCAGTTGCCATCCTCTTCTCTCTTCAGCCAGCTGGGAAACACCTGAGTAATGTTGACAGATAAAATACAGGACTCTGGTTAAATCTGAATTTCAGAAAAATAATGAATTGTCTTTACGTATATCCAATGCAATATTTGAGACACACTTGTAAGAAAAAATATAATTCATTGTTTATCTGAAGTTCAAATTTAATGAGTAATCAGAGCATAAACTATATAAGTATATATACACACACATACATGTATAAATATACATGTAAGTATATGTAATGAATGTGTATATTTATACTAAACATATATACTGTATATATACCCATACACATATACATGTTACTATGATATGTATAATATTATGTTCAGTATAAGGATATTCCACGCAATATTTGGAACATACTTATACTAAAATAAGCATTAATTATTTTTCTGAAATTAAAATTTAACTCAGATTCTTTGTTTGACTTTGTCTTTTTGTTTTTTAAATAAACTCACAACCTTAATCTTGTGTGTGGCTCTGTGAAAGGCAGTGTCCCCAGCTGCCCAGGTTTCTGACAACCATCCTCTTTTTCCCAGTGTATACAACCATCTCCTGGGATGGTCTGTGTGCACTAGACCACAGCTGTGAAGGGCTGATGTGAGGAGGGGTTACAGAGTTTCACAGTGACTCCGGAATCTAGTCCGTCCTGCAAGCATCGGCACGTCCTGTCAGACTTTCATGGCACTCAGGCTCTGGAGTCCCAGTGTTCTTCCCTGCTTCCCTCATGGGTGCCTAGTTCTTAGAGATGTCTTTTTATGTCTGATCCCAACTGTAGGTCACTTTCAACTTATTTTCCATTGAGCAAATAGACCATATTTCTGTGTTTTTATTTTAGGTACACTTATGATATTTGCAACAAAGGGAGTCTCTGCAGGAAAGTACTGCTTAACTCCAACAAATGGCTTTACTTTTAATTCTGATCTGGCCAGAAAGACAAGACATGCCCTCCCCAACCAAAAAAAAAAAAAATAGAATTAGAAGAAGAGGAGATGATGGTGGTTGGTTTCAGCAGTCAAGGATTTCTTTACTGACAGGGCAATAGAAACAATGGCAATGGAAAGTAATATGAAGTAGAACGTGAGCACAGTTGTGTGTGTATGTGTGTGTGTGTAAGTGATATGAGGTCATGCAGAATTATGTATAATAGAGAATAAGTAATAGGGTATTTTATCCTAGAGCAGTATTTTTGATGGTGAAGTTTAAACAATAGCTTAACGATCTAGATCATGGTAGAACTGAGTACTTTAATAAAGAAGTTTTCACTTAATTTTGATGACAGGGTTTAACTATACATTTCAGGTAGCAGGGGGACAGGTGGCACAAAGATAGCATTTTAGGCAGCTTGTTCAGACATAATAAATTCCGGACAGGAAGACCACTGGGGAAACTTTTAGAATAATACAGAATGGAGATGGTGATCACCAAATATAGTAGGAAATGATGGTACATAAAGAGAAAGTAAAAGTTGACAGTCAGCTTGGAGTCTGGAAAACCTGAAAGAATAATGACATTGTTTACAGGGTTCAGAGAGATGGATAAAAGGAGCCACTTCTTTTTTCTGGAAAGATAATGACTTTTTAAAAGCGCACTGAACCATTGAAGTTTCAAGAGTGAGCCATCTGATTTGAAGTGTCCTATAAACAGTAGAGAGCATGGAGAGAGTGGGAGAGAGATAAAATTTGAAATTAAAAATTATAGGTGAAATTTTTTTATTAGCATGACTGATTTCTGATGAAGAGTAAAGAACTAAAGGTAAAAGACTAAATCCTTGGAAGTGCTCATGCAAAATGGGGTGTAAAGATGAATGATTGATAAAATTAATTAAATGACACAGAGATGATATGGTCAAGGCTGGTGTGTGGTGTGTGAGTGTGTGTAATGTGTTCACTAATAAAGAGCCCCACTCACAGAAGGGACCTGGGCTAGTTCTAATGCTGGGATGTCCTGGTCTTGAAACTCAATATTTTTTTTGAACTTGTGTTTTGTATGTCGAGTCAAATACAAAACAGAGCGTGTGTATGAACACTAGAGATATGTCTAACTGCAGCATCCACAAGGCCAATCTAAGGGCTTACAGACATTCTAGATGGCTTGGTGCCCTGAGCAATAGGTCTGGCAGCCTGGAGTAATTTTCAAGGCCAAAGCTGGAGGCCAGGGTCATGGGCCTAGACAGCAACAACAGCAGCAGAAGCCAACTGGACAAAATAAGGGCTCTAAGTGCCCGGCGATGCTGGCTTGCTCGTGGCATAGGTACACTTTTGACTCTCTGGCCTTAAGCACCAAGACAGGAACTGCTGGTGTCGGGCAGCAAACTTTGTTGTAAATTATTACAAAATAGAGTGTACACTTAGTTTTTGCAATGAAGCATACTAAGGACACATCAGAATTCAACTTCTTTAGAATTTCTGATTCTGAAAACTGTAACAACATTACAAAACAAATACCCACAGGTTTAGAAATAAAAATTAAAATTAAAGGTTTGCCACATTTAATGGGAAAAAATGTTTTCATATGAAATTTCAGATGAGCAAATTATTGAAAAGAAATTTTAAAATTAATTTTTCTCATAACTGAAGATAAGGAGATAGAATGAATAAATAGTTCTTTTGAATTGAATAAACATTTTGAAGTTACTTTTGCTTTCTTGTACATCCTCAACAAGAAACAAGAAATAGCAGATGAAATAGTTTTTTAAAAGCCATTGTATAATTTGTATTTACATAAGAGTAATTTGTATGAAGAGTTTGACATTTTTTAGAAAATTGTTCTGCTTGAATTACCAGCTCTACATATACTAAATTTGTATTTTTGGAATAATTTATCAGAAATTATGCCAATGTTGTAATAGTCTACAAAATAAACTTAATAGCTCCTATAACAGTTACATCAAAGATCTTTTTCAATATTAGAAACATATTAAGCATTATTTAATACATCGAGTTTTGACATTTAAATACTGAGATATTGCATTTGCCAAGAGAAACTGACATCATTTTTAATTATATCGCTTGAAAATGAACCTGCTAAAAGTGGACATTTTAATGATCTCATAAATGAATTCACAAAAATGCGAGTCAGAAAAATCTTGTAATAAATCAAGACATCACATTAACAAAGTACTATTATTATGGTAGTAGAAATATGAAACCAAATGTTATTGTTTGTGATTTGTATGTTGTTACTCACATATCACTGTTACTCCTAATATGTTTGATAGCTAGTAAAATATTTTAAGAGAAAAAGTCTTACATTTTAGTATCTCTCATAACATGTTTTCCCCTTTGTGAACATGGATCCCCACATTTTCGTTTTGCTCTGGGCTATGAAAAGTATATAACTAACCCTGAATGCAACAAAAGGGAAATAATCTCAGAAAATCAGGTGGCTACACATAAGCCAAAATTAAGGCTTTGTTGTTATCCAAGTATGATGGAGCCAACTCTTTCGGAGAGAATTGCCACTGAAAATGTAGCACGAAGCTTACCCTAGAGGAGGGGACACGCCAGGCCGCACGGGGCCACAGGAGCGCCGGGGTCCGTCTGAAGACAGAGGAGGTGAGGAGGAAAAGGACAAGAGCCCAACATTGTCTCTGTGGGAAGAAGCAAGTTTGGCAAGGTACAAGCGTTTAAAATTTGCTAGTTTGAATGATTTCAGGTGGCTCTGTGGCTTTCAGCTGCCCCTAGCTGTCTGATTCCTGGCTCGTTGGGGACTGGGGCAGGGGGAGAGTGGCCTGGAAGGGCAGCTGACCTGAACAACTAACCTGGAAAAGGAAGCTGTTGGGGAGATAAGGGCTCTGGATTGGAGAGTTTGCATATGAAAGGCATGCTTCTCACAGGAAGTCATTTATTATCTTTAGAAATTGTCTTTCCCTGGGAAGGGCAGCCCCTCCAGAGCCTGCAAGTCTGGAGATGTCATCATATCAGAAACACATGATTAATGCGGGGGATTGGTTCATAGTGACAAGCATTAAGGGATATTGAGGAGGCGGAAATCGTCAATGGATTTGGGAGTCAGGTAATACTGTATCATCCTTTAAAGGGACAATTTCTACGATACGTTAGGTGAAGAGAAAGCCCAAATACAGGTTGTTAAAGCATGAACATATCAATTGATTTTTTAACCAAAATACATTGTGTACTATGTTGCTATGTTAAAAAGAAGTATAAATAATGAGGCTTGGGAGGAGATAGATGTATAATATTGTGGAAACTTTAAAAAATTATACTTTTCCTCCCATCTTCCAAATTCTTCTGGCTGGGCTAATACTCAAATTAATAGACAGATTAACAAGAGAAAAATTAAAGTTTTTACATGCACATGGGGAATTCATATAAGCATGAAAATTCCAAGAACAATGAGGCAACATTAAGTTTAGAAGACATTTTTGGACAAAAGAGAAAGGAGGAGGAGTGGGGTATTAGAGTTCAGAAGTGAGAATGGGCAATTTACTAGAAGTTGAGGACAAGCGGAATATGCATCAGATCCAACATTAAAGCTCAGCATTATTGGTACAAAACTTAAAGTGGCATGAGCAATCTCAAGTGCAGGGCAGGAAAATCTTTGCTAGGCAACTCAGAAGCAATGGGACAAGGAGGGTATCTAGCTAACAGGCCCCTGTCTGAAGCGTTCTTATTTACCACACTTAATTAAACTAGGCTGAGACCACATCCTAAGATCTCCTTCCTGAAGCAGGTTTCTCTGTCTGAATCTCTTGGGCAGGAAAGGGAGGAGAGTTAAAGTTTTTTTTCTGAGTCTTGTTTCTTAATAAACAGCTTAAAATCAATATCCCAAAAAAGTCAACTTCAGGGTGCCAACACTTTGGCTCCAACTGATAAAAAAAACTAAATAAACTGAAAAGAGAGCATTACTATTAAAAAGTTAGAAATATGTAAACACAAATTAAATACATATAATTCTGATATGAATAATACTAAATATCTTTAAGGATGACAGACTTGAAAAAGCAGTATTATAATGCAAAATACTAGCAGTAATAAGAGGAATAAAAATACTCCAAAAGAAGAAGCTGTCTGAAAACAATAAATAGTGGAATTAGCTTTTGAGGATGAAGATGTAAAATAAATAGAAATTTGGCAAAGAAAGATGGCAGGCTACAATAACACAGAGAACCAGCAGAAGAGATGGACAGCGTGGCGTAATAGAACTACAACTCTTTCCATGGCACTAGATAATATTTTGAGGGGTTAGGAGAGTCTGAAGTTTAAAAGAATAGGAATGAGTCAAAACTTAACAGATAGTCTATATTAAGCTAAGGAACTTGCAGTTTATTCTGCAAGAGGTGTGTTGAAAATTGTATTAATGGCAAGACATACTGAAGTATATATTTTCAAAATATCATTCTCAAAAATATTTGGGAAGTGAATTTTAAAGGGGCAAACACTTTGGAGGCTATCGAACAATGAAAAACTGGCATACATTTGAAAAGAGAAGAAAAGGATGCATTGATTAAACAAATACTGATTGAGCAGCTATCATATGACAGAAACTGTTTTTATTATACACGTATACACAGACAGAGGCAAGTATAAATCTGTTCTTATAAGACTTACATTATGGTACCAACAGTATAAGACATAAGCAAAAATAAATGTTAGGTCATTTTCATGCTACGAAGGAAAATTGAGAACTTGTATTAAATGTTCAGAGAAGCCTCTCTCAATACAGGTCAACTTTAACATTTTTTAAAATGTTTTAATGGGCTTCTGAGTTGTCGTGAGCATTAGAAAAACCCTGTGATGTCAGAATTGCAAGCAGATCTCAGGAAACAATAGAACTGAAGGGATAAATGCTGTTTTCAGTTGTTCTAGAGCCTGGGCTTAAAGAGATCCAGGGTACTGGGGACAGATAGCAAACTGGACCACTTGTAGAGTTTAGCTAATCGACTCCATGGTATTGCTGCCTCAGAATGCACTTGTTCATCCAAGCAGCCTACAGGGGCACATTAACTGACACTAGCCCTCTCAAGCAGACCCATGCCCTGAATAATGGTCCCCCAGAATCATAAGCAAATTTAAGTTTCTAATGTGACTTTCCCACAAGTCTTTGTGATGAAGCTTCCCCTGCCTTCCTTTGTATACCCCTTAGATAAAACTCCTGTGGAGCTTAAGAATACCCTGACCTGTGTAGTTTGAATTCACCTATATGATCTTAGCATGGAAACCCAAAATATTATATTAATACTTCACCCAAGATTCATACCAACTGAGGCTCAGCACATCTACTAAAGTCTCACTGTTAAAATGGAAATGGTACCTTCAGGATGGAGTTAAATCTTATATCAAGGGTCTTTTCAGATAATAAAAGAAGGTGGCTTCTCTCATATTTAGGCCCTTACCCACTGACATTAAGGTACAGCTAGTGGCACTGTTCACCCCTCTAACAATTTCGGGAGCCCCACAGGACCAGCTGTTGGATTTGGAAAAGGAGTTGTTCTTCAGCGATGGCAATACCCACATTGTGTGCAATGCAGCCCTCTGGAAGGCTACCGTGTTATCATCCTGCTAGCAAGCGCAACCAAAGAGAGCTTTCTTGGCCCTGCCCAATGGGCAGAAGGAGTGACAATGTGCCTGTGTCTGTAACATGCTATAAAGATGAGATTCCCAAAGGTACACACTTTTATGGACTCCTGGGTGGTAACCAATGGGTTTACAGTCTTGTCTGAATAATGGAAAAAGGATAATTTCATAATTCAGGGGAAGCCTTTCTGGAAATTCCAGTTGGAACAAGATAGCCAACTCATGCATGCTGATCACTATCCCTCATGTCTCTGCACACACATACCAACGAACCCCCAAAGCACATTGTAATATTGTAATCTCCTTACCCAGATTACACACCTGTTCCAAAGCCCCACATAAGCCACCCCCAGAGTAACAGACAGAGTCTTCAATACCATCCTTCCTCCAGAGATGCCATACCCAGTAGCAAGCCTTATGCAAGTGACAGCACTCACTGGCTGGACATACAGGCACAGCATCTCCTTCACTTCAGCAGCAGCCAAGGTGGTAAATAAGTGCCCCCTTTGCCTGCGAACAAAATCTGGAAGACTTCTTGGGGATTTGTGCAAAGGGGAGATGGATACTACCCGCACGACTAATTTCATTGGGCCACTGCCGCCCTCTGCTGTAACTATTCTGTATGCAACAACCAACATGGAAGCCTTCACTGGATCCCACCTGTCTGCTACTCCCTCTGGAAACATGCTTTCCATCATGTATTCTCCTTCTTAACCATGTATGTGCTTGTCCACTTTGGCCCATAAGACAATACAGATTCGGATCAAGGTACCCACTTCACTTCCCAAATTGTTCAGTCCTGAGCTCTAGAACATGAAATATTGTGAATTTTTCATCTGGCTTATTGGCTCCATGCATCTGGACTTACAAAGAGCCACAATGACCTAAACAAGCTTTATAAAGAACCCAAAGGGACAAACCTACTAAATTGCTTAGAGATCATGATTATATAGATTTTATTTACCCAAAAGATGGCCCAATATCAGCCATTAAGCTAACATTGTCAGCTTTGCCTCACTATTCACATTACAAATGGTATTAATTAAACCAAATGTATCAAAAATTTTGTGGGAGATTGAAGCTATAACTCCAGGAAGCACCTGCAACGCTGTGTAGGTCTCAGGGAAAAGAGGCCCTGCATCTAGTGGATGCCAGTCACAACAGGAAATGAAATCCAAACATAAACCCCAGGATCTACCCCTGCTATAAGCACACAGGCTACCTTTTGTCAGTATCTAGATTGCTTGCCTCAAGGAGGCCCCACAAGCTAGTCAAAGGCAAATGCTCTCCTTTGTTGTAGCTATTACTCTTACTATGTGCAACCTGAATAAAAGGGTTGCTAGTTGACCTGCCAGACCAAACTCTATCCCAAGAGATGTGCTGGAACAAATATCAAGCACAGGATGCTAGTAGGCCCTGCTAGGAGGACATCAGCCAGCATGCCACCGGGCATGGTTTCTGGCCCAGAGCCCATGTTCCTCTACATTAAATGGTACCAACAGAGGCAATGCTTACAGGAATTACTCCCTGCTTGCTATCGTGCCTCAAATTATATTCCAAACAGAATAGCCTTCCCAGTTTAACCAAATCAGATCCATCTGGCTGGCGAGTTTGTGCTCTAATAATCTCTCTATAGTCAGGTGATCTCTGGATTGTAAAGTTATCATTCACAAAAAGTGTCCCAACATTTGCCTATCCAAGTGTTCAGAATCTATATGCATTGTGAATGGAGTCATTACAAAGTTTGGCCATGGACATCATGAGCTCCCTCATAGGTCATAACCCTGATGGTCTGATGGAGCTCGCTGATATATATTCCACTAGCAGTAGAGCCCATACTTGTAGTTCTACCCTGAGCCAGGCCTCTGGCACATGTATTCATAACTTAGCACCAGGCAGCCACTCCTACCTTTCACAGGTATCCAAGTGGGAAGGCCGCCACGACTGGCCTCTACCATCCCCAAGCACACCAATGCCTGACACAATATCACCCCAGCCTAGGAGTTCTCTGTTGGAGATGACCGAGCCTCAGACAGTTGGAAAAAAACCAAAGAGAGCAAAAATGAAGACAGTGTCCCGCAACCTCCCCAGACATTGGGATCCCCTCACACCTCAGATAACCTCCATACCAGGACAGAAATGACAGTGGTAACTGTCAGCCTAGAGAATGAGCTGCAAAACACTTCCAGCTGATAGATCAGAAGGGTCCTGTAGAGCAGTAGTTGTCAAAATAGCGAAATATTTGTCCCATGAACCATGCTTTTCTCAAAATGTTTGCAATAAAATGAACAGCATAGAAGGCATATTAGACACAGATGAAGAAAGCATTAGTGAACCCATAGATCTGAATAAATTAACCTGAATACAACTCAAATACAGAGGGTGGGGGAAAAAAGCTAAAAGCTCTGAAGGGAAGAAAAGAGGCAGTGTATATTCAAATTGAGTTCAGCATGCAATAGATAATTCATTCAGTAGTTGGTGAGTACCTAAATAAAGGAATAAAGAGGATGGGTGAGCAGCAATAATAAAAATAGTATTGGCCCAGGTTTTTACTAGGATAAAAGACACAGATTCTCAGATTTCAGAACCTAATTTATTCTAAGTAGAAACGGAAATAAACCAAAACAACAAAATCAATAATAAGAATTTTTATGACCTCTATAGAAGTAAATTTCTTAAATATATTATAAAACAACATAAGGGAAAATACTAGCAATTTAAATTGTCTCATTAATCAGCCCATGCAACTGTGTTCTTTAAAAGACATTATAAAGACATTGAAAAGACTAAACTCCAAACTGGAAAATATCTGCACACATAAAATTGACAAAATACTATCTACAACATAAAAAGAATACATATAAATTAATAACCAAAAAAAATATCTAAATAGAAAAATTGCCCAAACATATAACAGGAACTTCTGAGAAGCAAAAACAAACAAAAGAGAAGATCAATTGAGATAAAAATTAAAACTAAATTAAAATATGATTTTACACCCATAAGGTTGGTAAAAGTATAAGTTTGACAATATAAAGGATTACTGAGGACAAAATGCAATGGAAATGATTATATACTGATGGTCAAAATACCGTCCAGCAAATCCTTCTTTAGGAAAATATTCTTGAAAAAGAAAACTCACATATGAACCAGCATACATGTATAAGAATGGTTTTAGCAGTATTGTTTATAGTATAAAAATCTGGAAACTCCTCAAACATCTAGTATGTTTAGAATAAAGAAATGATGTTATACTTATTCCTGGGGATAATTTTTCATGGTTCTTTTAAAAGCATATTTCTGCATCACTTGTGCGGGAGGCACTAACTACCCTTTGTTCTGGATGATCTTTTCAAGAATGTGCGCATAGACAGAGGCTTGCAATATCTAGCATTTCCCTCTGGAACAAAGGGCAGGTTTGCTTATGGACATAGAAGACAGAGATGGGCCCTCCTCCAGAGCAAAAGGCAAGCCTGCTCACTGTCCAGAGAAATGCCTCCCTGTGCTGTTAAGAGCCAGAATGCTATTCACACATCGTAAAACATGTGTTTCATAATCTCAGGGTTCCTCCCCTATAAGCCATCCACTGTACATCCAGGTGTCACCTGGCCCTCTTTTGTCACCCTATAAAAACTGGGACTACAGTACTGGACAAAAAACGCTGATGCTCCTGTTGCTTTTTTATGCATGAGTAATTAACTTTGTCTTTGACTAGGAGTTTCTCATCCTCTAGTGGCACTTATGAAACTACAACAGGCCAAGTGGTTAGCCTACAAGTAATATAAAATCTCAGACCTTTCAGAATTCTTGATATTCAGACAATGGGTTAAGTAACAGAACTTAATCATACATCAACATGGATGAATCATAAAATCACTTTATTGTGACAAAAGACATAGGTTATGTAAAAGTATGATTTCTTTCATAGAAAATGGAAAAAGTAGTGTATCATTCAGTTATACATACATATGGGATACACCTAAAAAAGGCAGGAACTAAAATCAGAATAGTAGGTACTTTTATTGGAGGTGACAGGGAAGTGGATGTGGTTTAGAGCAGGTGCAGCCTGCGAAGGGTAGGTAGGTGCTTCACAGGTGTCGGCACAATTCTGTCTCTCCTGTTGGATAAAAGTTGCTTGAGTTTTCATTTTATTTGTTTCTCTAAACAATGCATATAGTTTTTTAAATATAGTTTACATTTAAAAATACAAAAAGAACAAAAGAAAAGAAATAGGATAATGAGGAAAGTCAGTGACAGGGCTTAGATGAGACAACGGAGTCCTGCCTGACACGGGGCCGTTCCGCACACACCTTAAGGAATTTGGGCAAAGCTCCGTGTGGCTGTCTGGATGAAGTGGTCCTCTAGGCAAAGAAAGAACAGCTGAAATGGTCCTGAGTCAGGGTAGGTTTGGTATTCAAGGGATGCCAAGTAGGCCAGCATGGCGGGAGTAGGATGAGAAATGGGGACAGATATGATAGATGAGTTTGTAATAATGGTGCGGGCACAGGTCTCGGAGGATTTGGTGGGTCATTGAAACTTGTGGAATAGAGTAGTGGCATGATAACACTGGATTTAAAAATAATCTCCCTGGCTGTGGTGGGGACAATATATTGTCTGGACTCAAGAACAGGAGGACAGAGATCATTTCAGAGATTATCACAGTATTTCAGGCAAGAGAAAATAGTGTGGACTAACGAAATTAAGGAGGAAGTAGTAAGAAGAGGACACAGTTAGGTAGAGGCAAGGGGATTTCCTGATAATTTTGATTTGGAAAGCTAATAGGAGAGGGGAATTAAGGATCCAAATTAGAGAAAGTACACTTTCTGGGACCCATGCCTTAGATGAGTTTATTTATTATAATTGATTCCCATAACATCCTTGCTAACATGTATAGATCTTTCCAGTATTGTCTATGATGTAGAGTCAGCATCTTCCTCAAATGTCTAGAAATATCTTTTCCATTTTAGTATAGACTAGGTTAAAATGCCAATGTTAAAAGGAACACAAAGTGTTAAGGAGAAAAGAAAAAATATTTACATTTCTCATAATTGGTTGAAGTTTGTGCAGGCAACACACCAAGAATAGCACAGGAGCCTGGAAGTTAGGGAGTTAACTGATTTTTACGCAGCAGCAGCAGCAGCAGCAGCAGTCTTACAAAAAAAAAAAAAAAAAAGGGGAGAGAAAGAGTGAGGGGGACAATGTTTACTTAAGAGAACTTGAATCAAATACTACACTCTGAACAGACTGTCCATTTCTGGAGGTTTGATGTGGTTAATAAAGTCAGGAGTCAGTTCTGACTTCTGGAAACCAAAGCATTACTCATTTGATTTAATCAATTCGTCCTGATTTTCCTTTCCTTCAAAGAGAGGTTTTCAGTGAATTTAGGGTATAAGAGGAGTATAGAAGAAAGTGAGGAATTTTAGGGCGAGCTGAGAGATATAAAGAGAGAAAAATATCTGCAATTATCAAATACATTTTTTAAAACCTTCAACCAGATTGATGGATTAATGATATTAATAATGGTATTTATACCTTGGCCTTACATAAGTAGCTTTAAAATAGGGCTTTGATTTAATGCCATTAGTCATTTCCTTGCTTCTGAAGTTGCGGGAATTGGCTACAAATTCAGTTTTAAAAAATGAGTAGTAAAAGTGTTCATTTTTCTGAATATAACATTTTATACTGTCCATTAAAGATATAACATTAACTTATTTAAAAAAAAACAATGTTAGTAAAGGCAGTGAAAAGATACAGAGATGTCTATTAACAGGTTGCCATCATTTTAAACCTCTGTAAAGATTTTATGTGTTGACAAAGCAGTAATTATTAAAGCTGTTTGTACAAAGTGAAGTGCATATTGAGTAGGACAAGCCAGAAAGAAGTTCAGGTGCATACACTATCAGGTGTTAAATTGTTACGTATCAGGCAGGTCATGTTACAACATGGGATCAAGCTCACATGTTTTCAAAACACAGCTGCCCCTCATTTAGATGCTGAACGGTTTGCCATCTGTCTCCTGGATTGCTTTATCCCTTGCAGTGACATTAATTCTATTCTTCACTATATTAAATAGGATTTATATAAAGTCATTAATACAAAGGGGAATTTCTGTTTTATGTAAACAAGATATCCACTGGCTTCAATTATTTTTACCTTAAATTAATTCACCTGTTGAATTTTTAAGGTACAAGAAAACATAAAAGCTAACATGATTGCAAAAAAATCTGCAAACATTCTAAATTCATTTTAATTGGAGTGCCCATTAAATTCTGACTCATCTCTTACTGTGTTTTTCTACCTCTACAGAGTCAGTACGATGTCAAGCTTAAGAGTTCAATCTGCAGAGACAGATGGCTTGGCTTTAAATCCCATCTTCAACATGTACCAGTCAAATGAAAATATGCCTCAGTTTCCTTTCTGTAAAATTGAGAATAAAAAGAGTACCACATTATATTATCCCTCTCTTTACTAATTTACATTAGTAAAGATTATGAAATACTTGGAGAGATGCATGACTAATAATATGAATTACACAAATGTTTACTATTATTATTGTTTCCTGCCAAGATTCATATATATTTTGAATAAAAATAATTATGTGATCAGGCTTCTCACAATCAATTTATAGCTTTCATATTTAAAAATAAAATCTACTCTGGCCTTTCCTGAATTAGGGGAGACACAACTGAAATACACTGGGGAAAGACACTTTCATTTCTTTGAGAAAACCTCAGTATTACATTAAGTACATCAATTTTTATGTAACTTAGGTAAATTTGATAATAAATATAAAAAACAAAAGATAACATGCTTAGATAAATGCAAAGCTTTTATTTTTCAATATCATAATAATATACTACTCACTATTTTAATATATATGAGAGTTTAAGGTTGTAAATGAGCTCATATTATATATTTAGTACTATTTTTCATAAATAAAAAGGTTACATATCCTGACTAGAGAATTAGTTCATTAAATTATGATTTATTTTGTTTAATATAATCTTAATAATACCATTTTAAGTTATTGTTTTACATATAATCTACAGTGTTATTTAGCTAACATTTTATTTTGAATATATTAAGAAATCTCAAGTATGACTGTAGGGATAGCCCATTACATTAAATATATTTTACAGAACTAGTCATCTGAGAATATCAATTATTTATTTATTGAGAGAGTATTCCAGTTCTCTCATAATGTGTTATAAACCACCCAAACCTAGCTCTATCAAATTCTGTAAGTGAGGAGTTCAGGAAAAGCTCAACGGTTTGGCTCACACTTGTTCCACAATGTTGAGGATTTCAGCTACAGACTCAAAGATCTGGGAGTGTCTCAGCTAACTGGGGACCAGTGTCACCTGACAGCTTCTTCGCTCACATATCTGGTGCCTGTGCTACCATAACATGGAAGCCAGCTCAGGTAAGACCATTGACTCCATGTGACTTAGGTTTCTCAAAATGTGCCAGTTGGATTCTGAGAGGAAGCCTTCTAAGGGAACATCTGGAAAGCAAGGATTCCGAATGACTAAGAGACTTCCTCTGACCCAGCTTTGAAAGTAAGCAGTGTCATTTCCACCACATTCTACTAATAACAAGTGAATCAGGACGGCTATCCCAGATGCGAGGGGAATGGGATTTGGGTTCTTCACTTAATGAAAGAGTGGCAGAGTCACATGGCGGAAGAACCTGTGTGATGGTTGTTATGGGTGCAGTCATCTTTGGACAACTGGAAGCTGCCACAGGGAGGCCAATGACATGGGATTATTAGATTGATTTTTTGAAATTTATGGTAGACACACAAAAATAATGTTAGTAAATATAAAATAATTCACTCCATCTACAAGTAGAAAACCTTTTACCAAAAGCTTCTCTCTTTTTTTTTTTTTTTTTTAAGATTTTACTTATTTTTAGACAGAGGGGAAGGGACAGAGAAAGAGAGGGTCAGAAACATCAATGTGTGGTTCCTTCTCACATGTTTCTTCCTGGGGATCTGGCCTGCAACCCAGGTATGTGCCCCAACTGGGAATCAAACCAGTGACCCTTTGTTTCACAGGCTGGTGCTCAATCCACTGAGCCACACCAGCCAAGGCCAAAGGCTTCTCTTAAGAACTCAAAGTTATGCAACTTAAAGCTTATTCATGACATTAATTTAAGTAAATGATATTGCTAAAACAGAAGCATCTGTAAACACATTTTAAGTATGGTGTTTCCAAAATCATGAATTAAGCTATATTTTATAAACTATTTTAATATGTAATACATATTAATATATATGAATTAGGATTATTTCCAAAACCCTTTATTTAAGTGAACATGATAGTATCAGAGCTCCCTGGAAACTTAAATTATATAAGAGGGTAGATCTACAAATATAGTAATATAACATAGAATAAGAAATACTTCAATTAAATGTGCCATGTAAGACTCTGAGAAGGAAGAAAATTGAAAATTAGCAGACAACTATAACACAAATTCATACGAATATCTATAAATGGCTATTGTAGCTCAGTGTTTTCCTTGCTTAAGTCAGTAATGTAAATGTAAAATATACATTTAAATAGGATATGTACTTATACTTTGGTATCACAGATAAATAGATGACACTGAATAAATATAGTAAATATTTTTTTCTTCTTTTTTTGAAAGACTAGCAGTGAATATCAGTTTTGTATGAGATTTGGATCCTTTGATATTATAATAAAGAAAAGCAAGTGAAAAAAAACAGTTTTAGAGTGTCCACTTACTAGCTGCTAAGGATATAAAGATGAATGATGTTAGTTTATATTTATATGAGATATTAAGTGAAGTAATTTGCTATGTTTATCAGAGGTTAAAAACAAAACATGAATGTGCATTGGGCCCAACTCTTCCAGTTTTGTTTCCTCAGAAAAAATAAAGAGTAAAGTATGTGTTTTAATTCATCTCTGTGGCTAATAGCCCAAATTAAGATTCTGAATGGTGAAAAAGAACTATGCTAGATGAATTTTTCTTTCTATTAAAGAAAAGGTTCATCTTTCATGTTTCTGAAATATACATATTTTAAAGATGGTAATTTCCAAACAGCCATGTCCTGGATATCAACATTTGAGAAACAATGTCTATAATGTCAGTCAAATGTTGATATCGCCATTAGTGATCCATCTCTTAAAATAACGCAATTTCTCAATTGTTATTTTCCTGTCCTATGGCACAATGAAAATGTGTATTCAAAAAAGATCCTGGGGAAAAAAAATAAAACCCTCAAGTCAAAACTTGTTTTAATTCTTCCTAATGGAAACACTCTAAAAGCAATGGCATATTTTTCTTAATTGTTTTCATATAATCCATTTATAACCATTAATTATATGCTCTGGATATATTTCACAGGATTTTCTCTTTAAAAGTAGGAAATGGATCTTGGTGTCTAATATGGGTGTTAATGATTGACTGATACAATGTAATCCTGGGAAGGACTTTCCCAGTGCTGTCTCATTAACCAGATGACCTCCAGACATTGTCAGTGCCACCCAACCGAGGTGATTGATCACCAGAGAACAGAGGTTAGTAACTCTCCCCCAGGTATTAATGTATAGCATCTTCGCTTACCCCTTCTCAGTCTTTTCCAGTAAAAGATTGATTTATTATGCAGCTTCAATGGAGATTTGTCAAACTCTTAATCAAGGAATCCTATATTGCCACAAGTAAATCAATGACACTTTCTGGTAAAATGATTTTTATGGCACATGAAAACATTATTCTGTGTACAGGTACTATTTTGTAACATCAAAATATGTTCAGATATCAGTGAAGCAGAGACAGACCAATGGAAGGAAAAAAACAACACACCTATTCTCTGACAGATGCTATTGTATAATATAATGTTTTTTTGTTGTTTCCTGGGATGAATCAACACAATTCAAAGCTCTGGGACATGATAAAAGGAAACAGAAGGCAGGATGAAATGGCTAAGGAAGAAACATACTTTAAAGACAATATTTGAAGTATGTATAAAGAAAATGATGTGGAAAGAAATTTGAGAGCCTGACTGTTTTTAAATACCTGTCATGTTTAAATGCCAGAGTCTCCAGGGATAAAGCAACTAGGAGGTATTTTGTTGATTTCTTGACCAATATTATGCTTGGAACTCAACAATCAATGGTATATCTTATGACAATGACCAGACTTCTCAATACCTGCCAAACCATATACTAAATAATGTGGATTAAAAAAAATGATATAGTGAAAACTAAAGAAGCCTAAGTCTCATTACAAATACAAATCAAAACAAAACAAATAAGCAAACCAAAAATTTTTCTGATAGCTCTTTATGCCTACTCCTCACCTCTGAAAATATGTTTTAAAAATAAACTATATTGTCTGCTTTGGGTTGAATTACATCGCCCAGAAAGAAGATATGTTGAAGGCCTAATCTCCATTAACTCAAAGTGTGACCTTATTTGGAAACAGAGACTTTGCATAATTAACCACGTTAAGATGAGGTAATTAAGACAGACCATAATCCAATCAGACTGGTGTCCCTATAAAAAAACAAAAAGAGAGAGAGAGGTTTAGACAGACACTCAGAGAAGGAAAATGATGTGAAGATGGTCATGTGATGGCAGAGGCAGAGATGGGACTGATGCAGGTGCAAGCCAAGGAATGCCAAGGATCGGCGGTTGCCATGAGAAGCTAGAAAGAGGCAACGGAGGATTCTACCTAGAACTTCAGGGGGGACTTGGTTCTGCCGTAACCTTGATTTCAGACTTCTAGCCTCCAAAACTGTGAGACACTCAATTTCTGTGTTTTTGGTATGGCAGCCCTAGCGGATGAACACCCTTCCTGTGCTTCACGCAGAGCAGAGGTCAGCCACTGCCCAGATTAAGGGAGACAGCTGTCATCTGGACTGCAAGTATCACCTCCCAAGGCTGGAGACATGAGAGGCTCAGTGCAGTGAGTTACAAGTTTCATGGTATGGACAGGACTCTCTGCATGTGGGAATCAAATAGATGGAACAAATACCGTGACTGTCTTTATAAGAAGAGAATGATCCTACCTTCCTGGTGATGGGTTTTTTATGAGGAAGGGTGGAGATGGCTCTTTCTCTTTAGATATGATACAGTTTTAAATATAGCATTAAAATCCAGTGATTTCCTGAATTGCTTACTATTTTTAGAAAACAAAACCAAATTTCTCGTGATTGTTTAAGAAAGTGTTTCTGATATCCAATCACATAGACGATGATGACAATTTCTTCATAAAACCAGCAATGAGATCATTCAAAAAACTATGAGGTTTTTAAATCACCAGGGACCACACCAATTTTATGTGTTTAATACAATGTTCTTACCAATAATTCATTTGTTTAAAGAAGTCAAGTATGACAAGAAAACAGGAGGAATGCTCAATATCAGAAACTTATGGTGTCACTGCCAGGCTTGTCAATATGTTATAATTGAGAGCTATGCTTCAAGAGTAACACACTATATATGAATTAGAAAGTACCATTTTCATTGTGAGGAACATTTCATTGTAATGTTCCTTTAAAAAGTCTCACTATCTTAGAAGACAAATCTGTTTTTGAGGAACTTCAAGGATGTTTGAGAATGACTTGGAGGTTTCCTTTCTTTAAATGTCTTATATAAGATGACCATCTACGTCCTCTTGATGAAATAGTATATGTTACTCAAAATCGCCTACTTATCAATATAGGCTATATTTAGAGTGATTAGTAGTAGCCTTTTGTAATTTCTAATGAGTCTCTAACAACTGCTAAACATTGTATTTTCAAAATCACTTCATATCTATATAACCTTGTAATTTACAACTTTTTTTTGTATTCAAAGAGTTTAAACCATTTGTTTATATACCACTATGTGAATATTTAAAGATTCATCAGAACCAGAAGTCATGCATAATATATTTCCTCACGATGCAAATTGAAAACATCATATTAAAATGAGCTGTTTTTCTTTTGGAAAATATAGCCTAATGTGGGAGGGGGGAAAAGCACTTTTCAAATAACTGACTCCAAACTTATTAAAAATGAGCATTTCTCTCATCACACATAAACATTTTTAAAATTAATAATTTAAAAGAAATTTCTACTTAAATCAAAGTGAATTTCTGTAGATCTTATTTAAAGTAAGCTAACAATATCCTTAAATAATCTACTTCAATTATAGCTACATTAAGAAAGAAACCAAAAATATGGACTTACAGTTTTCACCAAAAAATTGAAAATGTTCTGGATGCATATGAAAGAATGTACTAGAAGAAAGTCCTTCCCAAATTTAGACTCCCCAGAATGACCCTATTGATTTGCCTTGGGACAATCTCCTTCCAACACAGGGTTTCATTTCATTGCATGGATGTCTTTTGAAGTCAATTAAACTTGGGCATGGAACTCCCTAGACTGCAAGCACTTTCATAGCTGAAGGCAACAACTGTTTGACTGGGTGACATGGACATCAGACTCCGGATGTGGAGCACTATTTTCTACCTTCAAGCATGTGGGAACTATAAAGTAAGGGTAATTATTTGATATTTAAAATTGAGCTGTTTCAGGGCTTTGGAAAATAAATATACAAATTCTACTGAGCTTTCCTAAACTTTTTCTCGGTTTAGGTCCACAGAGCTTTGCTCTGTTTCCAGCTGCCAGTCCTCTCACAAACACTTGGCCTTGCCCACGAGCGTGAATATGTGACAGATCTGAGAACAGATAAAAGGAATTTCAACAATCAAAAATACTGTTAATGCCTGCCTCTGAGTCGCATGGGTCAATTTATCAAGATGAGAAACTTCAGTTACTTGAGAAAAATCTTTGAGCAGTACTTGATTATTCCCATTTGACAACTTTATAAATCTGGTGAATGAGACTAAACTACTAAATCAGACCTAGCCTTTGCCAGCACATGGTCATTATTTTGCTTATATACTCATATAAACAATCTTATTCCAGGAAAGAGTACCTTTTTAATTAAGCATTCACCCACATCCAAAAAACATAAATTTCACAATGAAGTAACAATTAGAGCCAACTTAGTTTTTATGTGTATATTTCTCAATGACAATTAGTTGAATATATAAAGGTCTAAAGGCATTATTTTAACACTTCCATTGTCCTAAATCTCAAAGAAACAAAAAGTACCTTTGTTTCCATCACTTACAGAAAGTAGTAGTTAGGTATTTTCTGTAACTGTAGGTACTATCTTTCCATTTGGCTCACAAAAAATACAGATAGCAAGCTGCATATTCACTCCGGCTAATAGTGTAACATTGCTCATACTCTTTCTTTCCTCTGAGGCAATGCTATCAGACATCCTATACTAAAATTGGGTTTAGAATAAAATTTTAAAAGTAATTACCTGGGAATCAGAAATCTTAAGAACCTATTAGAAAATAATCCATTAACAAATTTACATACTGTTATTGCAATAGATGGTATATCTCCCTGCTTATATTAAATGAGAATACAGTAAAATTCTCAGGAACCTTCAGATGCATCAAAATGTAAATATAAGATTTCATTTTAATTTTATCACTGAAGAAATAGCTTATAGTTCAAAGATTTCTCCTCATTTGTGACACCATGTTTATTGTTAGTGCCTTTATTTTTTTCCCCAACATTGAAAAATGTGACCAATTCATCTACCAAAGTCATTTTAGCAGATTTCCTATATATTATAAATGCAATTCATTCCATATCCCAGTTAGAAGAAAATAAATAGAATGTTGGTAATTCAAGGGAAATACCTGAGAATATTCAGATGTGATATCAGAAAATACTTTTATTTAATGTAAAAAAAAGAGTTTCATTTATATTGAAGCTTTTCCTCCGAGGAGTACCATTTTTCCATATTCCCTGGCCACTCTAAATACACTGTCACCTTGTTTTAAGACTATATTCACAACTTCTTAACTGATCTCCCTGCTTCTACCCTTACATCCAAAACCCATTGTCCACACAGTAACCACTATAAAACAATTCAGATCATGGTATTTTCCTGCATAACACAGTCCTGTGGTTTTTCAAACTCATCATCAGCCTTCATGACATAACCGCAGACATTCTCGAACTGCTGCTCCCATGCTCGCTGTATTCCAGGACCATGGGTTTCCTTTCTCTTCATTCAATTGCCAAACTCTCTCCTGCCTCCTGATCTTAGCGTTCTCATTGGTTTCCTGGGCTCTTTGTGTGGCTGACTCCTCTTACCATTTAGTTTGCAATCCTTATGCCACTTCTTCATCTTCCCTCACTACCCAAATGAAGTACTTTACTTAACCTAATCAGCTCTTTTCATATAAACTCTTTGTTCCAGAAATTTTTACTTTCTGAAATTAACCTTTTAGATGGCACATAAAACAAGAGCAGTGACCTTTCCTGTCTGGTTCAGCATTTCCCTCCATATCCTGGAAAAGCATATAAGAATATTAAATGTTCAATATGCATTTAATGTATGAATAAAAAGATGGAAAGATAGACGATTTGACCATATAGATCTTATTGCTTAGTAAGCAAAGAACCAAAAGAAAGGTTCAAATAAAATGCTGTGTAGGTCTGGAAAAAGAGGTAATTACATCCAGAGAAGACTGTATGAAGTGCATTTAAGCCTCTTCAAATGGGATCCTCCGAGCCTGCACTATTTATGCTAATATGGTTCAAGAGTGGAAACAGGTCAACATGTTACAGTGGAAAGCACCTGCATAGGAGCCTCAGAAATCAGAATTTTTCCTATTCCACTGCTTTCCAACTGTGGCAACTTGGGTGATCCTTTTTACGTATTTGTCCTCTGAATTCTTTGCTACAAATTGGGAAAATGATTCCAGTTTAACGAAGGTTAATTTGTGATAGTCTGTGTATGCCTAGATGGAGAGATGATGGCTGGGCCTTAGAGGAGAGGTTGTGATTTGCACACCCCTTGGCAGAATGTCAATGACTTTTTGCATTTAATTTTTTTCTGAGTATAAACATAATATATTTTTCTTATAAACAGGAAATAAAAAGGAAAGCAGAAAAACATAAAAAAGCAAAATATATCATCTAAAATTCTACTATTCAAAGAATCTTACAATTAGGATATATTTCTTTCTGGTCTTTTCTGCATGTTATAATATTTGAGCTCATACAGTATAAGTAGTTTTGTATCATCTTTCTTTACTTAACATATATTCATGTAGATATTTCAATAGCTTTTTTGGCAATAATATTAATGGTCAGCATCATTGGTTTATGGGTCTTTATATACATATATGATAGCTTATCTCTAGCTAAGTGATAAGAACACCTTAAATCCATGCTCACAGTTCAATAAATGAAAATTCTATCAATTTCCCAAAGAATAGTACTATGTATCATAATACTGACACATCAGCATTAGAGAAAAAGGTATATTTTCAGGCTCTGCTCAGACAACAGATATGTAGTGATTTGATCTGAATCTGAAATTATTCAATAAGCCCTGTTTATAATGTGGTTTTCACTGGCCAAGAACCTAAAAGTAACAACCTCAAGATGTTAATGAATTATTTTCAATGTTACCTACTCAAATAGTTTGGTCTGCTCTTAGCTTTCAATTAAATATACAATCTTAAGATTGTCTTGAGGTTCAGTTAAAAAAAATAACAAAAATCTATTGAATTTTTAGCAAGTCTAAAAACATGCTCAAGATAACCAAGGTGAAAATTAACTTCTTGTTCTTGAATGGTTTGATGGTATTTAAGATGACAAAAGATCTTTAGCCAACTCTATGAAAAGACATTTGAAATAACGGAACTGTTACAAAAGAGATAAATGTTTCAACAAAGCAGAGATGAAAATATTTTCAAAACTTCCCGGAGATTAGATTTCAACATTTGTTCCTAAAATAAAATAAACATTTCACAATTACTGTGTACCATCACTTCTTTCATGCTGTTTTTCTTATTGCTTCTTTTTCATTTTGAAAGAAATCTGATAGTCCAACATATATTAAATGTTATGTTACTCTATTATATGTTTATACTATTGGTTCTGTTGAATTAATACAAAAAATTATATATAAAATTGATGCATAAATATGGGTTTATGTTTCATATACAAATATATACAAATAACATATATACATATTATTAAAGTTTATATACAAATGTTAAAAGCAAGGTTTTTAACTGGATTATATTTAATCAACATGGTATGTTTATGTTGATTAAAAAAACTTTATCTTTTTGTAAATTAATACTCAAATTTTATTGTATATGGTCTGCATAAAGTTACACAAAAAAGAGGTAAGTAGGAAAAAATTTTTGAAAGAATTTTATTAGCTTAAATTATGGTAAAGAAATAAAGAAATTCTAGAAAATAACAATGAAAGGATAAAAACAATTTTATATCTGTTAAATTTTGAAATCAAAATGATGCCATTTATTAAGAAATGATATTTAAATACTATGTTGTTATCATTGAATATTATTTTGATATTACTTTGAACAAACTGTTATCTCTTATGTCAATGAAGAATAAGGAATATAAAAGTGTTTGTTCTACCTTTACTTGTTCCTCCTTTTCCGGCTCTTCCTTTCATAAGATTTTCTAAACTATATTATTTTTCTTCTCTCTAAAGAATGTCTTTTTACACTTCTTCCCAGTTAGATCTACTAACAACAATTTCCTCAATTTTTATTTTTCTAAGAAAGTCTTTTTCTCTTTCATTTATGAAGAATAATTTTTCTGGATACAGAATTCTAGGCTGCTGGATTTTTTTCTATCGACAATGCAAATATTTTCCTCCACTCATTTCCTGCTTACATGGTTTCTGAAAAAGATGCAATTATCTCTATTCCTCTATAAATAAAGTTCCTCCCTCTTACTTTGGATTTTTTTCAGGATTTAAAAAAAATTTTGATTTTCTGAAGTTTGAAAATGACATACTTAGAATTGTAGCATTTATCTTGCTTGGTATTTTGTAAGATTCTTGGACCTTTGGTTTGGTGTCTAATTTGGAGGAAATTTTCAGTTTTAATTGCTTTAAATATTTTTTTCTATTTCCTTCTTTCCTCTCCTTCTGGTCTTCCCATTATATATATGTTACATCTTTTGTATTTGTCCCACAGCCTTTGTATATTCTCTTCTCTTTTGTTTTCTTCAGACTTGTTTTCTCTGTTTTTCAGTTTTGAAAGTTTCTATTGAGATATTCTCAAAATCAGAAATCTTTCTTCAGCCACAGCCTGCCAATAAGGGATTCTTCATTTCTGTTACAGTATTTTAAATCTCTAGCAATTCTTCTTGGTTCTTTCTTTGGATTTCCATCTGTCTGCTTACATTTCCCCTCTGTTCTTGCATGTTTATCTGCCCCTTAGAGACTTTTGCATTAATTATATTGTTTAAAATTAGTGGTCTGCTAATTTCAATATTCCTTGCTCTAACGCTTGCTCCATCTCTACAAATTATGTTTTTGTTTTGTTTTGTTTTGTTTTTCCTTTTTGGTATTTTTTAAAAATTATTTTTCCTCCATAGCCAGATACATTGTATTGGGTAAAAAGAAATTTGGCAATTCCTTTGTAATGTGTTGTTGAGATGTGAGGGGAAGGAAAGCTTTTTCTAACTCTATGATATGATCTCAAACTCCTAGTAAGCCTATATCTGTGGACTGTGAACGTCACAAGGGTTTCTCAGTTTTTTCTCCCCTCTTAAGTGGAGAGGATAACTAGAGTGAGCTGGAGCTGGTTACTTCCCTTTCCTCAGGTAAATTAGCCTCTGATAATACCCCACTAGGTGAGGCTCTGGTTAAGTAGTTGCTCCTGAGAGAAAGTCACAGTCAAAAAAAAAAAAATACAGCATAGGTCATGTGTATCCAAGAGATACATCCATTACTAGTATGTGCATATCAGAGTACAATAGCACATTTCAAATGGTTCCTTCCCCCCTCCCCTTACTGGAAACACTAGGGGATTTTTCTTTAATATTTACTGTGAGAAACTGGTTGAGCTCTGGGAGGAGAATCTCACAAAATTGAGTCCCCCCCACCACCACCCCCAGGGACTGGATCCCCCTGGAGTTTTTAATTCTCAGAGCTGTCCACACTGAACCTTCAGAAATTTGTCAATTATAGTCCAGAACTGGTTCCCCTGGAGATTTCCACTCATGTATGCCAAGGCTCTCTGTGCTCACCTGTCTCTGTTCTTGGGAACACATTTTGCCCTATGTCCTCGTCTCTCATAGTGAAACAAGAAGAGCCGTTATTTTCGGATTTTTACTCGTTATTAGGGCAGCGGGTGACTTCCAAGCTCCTTGTATATGAATACAGAAATCAGTCATTTACCTTTGAAATACAGTTTCACTGGATGTAGAATGCTAGATTGGTGGGATATTTGGTTGTTAGTGTTTGCTTTTTTTCCCCAAAGCCTTAAGTATTTTCCTTGTTTGCATGTTTTCTGTAATTCTTTCCCTTATTCCTGTGTTAAGTAATGTCCCGCTTTCACCCACTGCCTCCCTAACTTCTTTCAAGAATTTTTTTACATTTTTTTTTTGTTTTTTGCAATTTGACTACATGTCTAGATGTTGTTTTTTTAATCTTATCCTGAGCTCCCTTGATCTGTGGATCGGTATCTTATTACTTTTGAAAATTTCTCACTCATTATTATATCAAACACTTCTATTTTATCTTTTTAAATATTCTGGCCTTCTAATTATGTGTATATTAAAAATTTTGAAATTGCTTATCAGTATTGAATTTTTAGCTTGATCTTCAATTTTTTTATATCTTCATTTTAGATGCGAAGTTTTTATTTTTTATTTTTCTTCAGCTCACTCATTCGCCCCCTCAATTATGTTTTACTGATAAACCCAGCAAAGGCATTATTTCATTTCTAGTACAATGTTTTTGATGTGTAGAATTTCCTTCTAAATACTTCCATCTCCCTATTTATATCATTGAGGTGTTACTGTATGTTGTCTTTTTCCATTAAAGTCTTTAATATATTAATCATAGTTGTTTTAAATTAACTATCTTTTAATTCCATCATCTGGATTATGTCTGAGTCTGATTCTGATAATTGATTTGTCTCTTCAGACTGTTTTATCTTGTCTTTCAACATGTCTCTTTGTAATATTTTTGTTGAAAGTTGAACATGTATTGCCCAACAAGAAATTGGTTAAAAAGCCATTCATTGTGAGGATTTGTTAATCTGGCCAGGATTTGCTTTGCTGTTAACTGTAGGTGCCAGATACATTGTATTCCTTTAGTTTGTTTTGTTTTCATATCCCAGCTTGACTTTCGATTTCTCTGTGTACTACTCCTCAGGGAGATTCTGTTTCTTGCAGGGTGTTTTGTTTCTTTGTTTTTGTTTTTTCTTGCAGCTCTTTAAACTATAATCCCTGCTATTATATTGCAGCCCTGTTGGCATGGTAGTGATGGGTGGAGGGCAGAAAGCATTCTAATGTTTTAGGGTTATGTCTCAGTGGCTAAGTAAGTGTGCTTCTGTCTCTAATCTGTGACATGTTTTCTCCATTGGTTTAACATTTTTCCCACATTCTAGGTGAGATAGGAAAGCTAGAGGTCCAGAGTGAAGACAATACCTTTAGCTCAGCTAGGATAAAGCCCCCAGGAGAATAGAAATTTGTTACGGAGAACTTAGCATATTTCACAGTGGCTACTTTTCCCTTCTTACTGCTGGAGCTATGAGAGGATCTCTCTTGGTTATTTACCATAAGAACCTGGTGGGGTTTCTGGAGATAAAACTCAGGGAAGTTTTGAGGTCCTTCTAAGATTGCAGACTCCACAAATTCCATACTCCAGTACTAATCTACACTCAGCAAATTTAGGTCAGCAGCGTATTATTGGAGTAAATATGTGTATTGATGATTTTGCTTTCTTCTACTTATCAACAATTGTCTTCTTTTCTTTAATTTATAATTAAAATTTAACTTTGAATAAAAATGCAAGTATATTTAAATTTTATATTTTTCTCATATAGAATTAGATCATTTATTTTCTTTTGCTATTTTAAACTGTAACCATACCTTATATTATCTATCATATTTTTCATCTCATATTATACCTTCAGGACTAGAAGATGCCAATAAGATTGTATTTTCTCTGTTGCTATATCTCGTTTCTAATATCACCAAGAAAGCTCTGTCTACAAATATTGTAGCTAGGCTTTGTTTATGAATAACATACTTGCACAGAAGAAGTAATATGGGGGGAAGAGCCATTTTTCCACTGCCTAGACCAAGATAATTGATAATCAACCTTGAAAGTCTTTACAGCCATTTTGCAAATTTTCATCAAGCAGCTCTACAACTAAATGTTTATAAAACAAATTGGTGTCTACTTTATATCTGTATTCAGTTCTACATTTAAAAAATTAATCATCTTAGTCAATTGTGAAATTGAGTTTAGTTGAGTAAATGCTGTAAAAAGCAGACTTTTTTCTTCTGTGTTTAATAATATGACAGGTGGGTATATTAAAATACTGAATTTGTTGAAATGTAAATAATTAAACATCTGAGTTAGTATTTATTGATGGTTATATAATTAATCATTATATTGGTCTTTTAACTTTTCTACAGAATTGAAATTTTTGAAATAGGATCTTTAGGTGTGTGAATAAGCCATAGGGCTATGATGTCCTATTCTGGCATGTAGTCACCATGGCTTCCTGTAAATGGTCAACAAACGAAACACTTCAACCTCTAGATCAAACACTCCATAGCAGAGTCTGAGCCTCCTGTCTTTTGCTGTTTGACCTAAATTCTGATTGCAGAATTGGTGATCCTTGGAAGCGTAGAATTTTTCCATGATAATCATGTGAATGGAACATTCATTTCTTTCCTCATTCCTCAATGTGTGTGTATGTGTGTATGTGTGTGTATGTGTGTATGTGTGTGTGTGTGTGTGTGTGTTTAAAACAGTTATACAATACTATAACTGTCATACAGCAGAGTAGTGCAGGTTGGTGAATTCTAGCATCTCTATATACCTAAAAGAGATCAACATGATAAGATAGCAATATCTATTCCCACTCAAAAGTTTCTTCGAAACTACTATAATCCCTCACTCCACCCTCTCCTTACTTCTCAACCCTGAAGCAACAATTTATTTACTTTCTGTCTCTTGATATTAGTTTCCATTTTACAAATTTTCATATAATAGCAATCATGCAGTATATACTTTTTGTTGTTGTTGAGCTTCTTTTTTTTACTCAGCATCATTATTTGAAATTCATTCATGCTGTTAGATATATCAGTATTTCATTTTTTATTTCTCAGGAATTCCATGTGTGTATATATATACAATTTAGTTATCTGGATAGATATTTGCATTGTCTTCAGTTTTGCGGTATTTCAAATAAAGTTGCTATGAACATTCATGTAAAATTTTTAAATAAACTGTGCTTTCATTTATATTTGATAATTAGTGAAATAACTGAACAAGTGATAGATGTGTATTTATCTTTTTAAGATATTGCAAAACTGTTTTTCAGCGTGGCATATTTTATATACCACCCAGCAGTTAATGAGAGTTCAGATGATTCAAGTACTTGAGACACTTGATATGGTCTAAACCTTTTACTTTTAGATAATTTAATGTGTAAAGAAGTATCTAATTGTGATTTCAGTTTATATTTTCATAATAATTCATGATGATGGGATTTTTTGATCTGTTCATTTGCTGTCTATGTATCTACTTGAGAAAGTGTCCATTCATATCAGTTGAAAATTTTTTCAGTGGGTTTTTGTTTTTTATTATTGACTTTTGAAAGTTTTTATATATTCTGAATACAAATCCTTGAACAGATACATGATTTGAGAACATAGTCTGTAGTCATTTTTTTTTAAGATTTATTTATTTATTTTTAGAGAGAAGGGAAGGAAGGGGAAAAGAGAGGGAAAGAAACATCAATGTGTGGTTGCCTCTCATGTGCCCCTAGCTGGGGACCTGGCCTGCAACCCAGGCATGTGCCCTGACTGGGAATCGAACCAGTGACCCTTTGGTTCACAGGCTGGCACAATCCACTGAGCCATACCAGCCAGGACCATATTCTGTAGTCTTGTCCTTTCATTCCGTTAACCTTTTTTACAATAAATTTCTGTACAGAATTTTTAAGAAATTCATAACTAAAAGTCCGTAGTATCAATTTAACAATATTATTTATCAAATAGAAATATTAACAACACTCATCTTTGTTGTGATTTACATTTTCATCAGTTATGTTAATGGACTAAATATCCTTAATATCTCTACAGGTAAATATTTCTTCTAAAATTAAAAAGTTCAATATAATCTTTATCAAATACTCCTTAAAACACTCTAGACATAAGTATTTATCAAAGGAGTTCTCTGGAATTGATGATGCCAATTTCTAGTGTGCTTTCTTGAATGACTCAAAGTATTTTGCTTCCAACCCATGAACAATGTCAACAAAATATTGACAATTAAATTTAGAAACATATTTTCTGATTGTTTCTAATTAAGCACACTAGATGAGTGTTTGATAGAAAGAGAATGAATATTAATTAATTATTAATTCTGAAGTGGTCAGTAATCACAGGAAAACATGCAAAGGCAACAGAATATGTACAAGGTCTGTCCAGAAAATACCCATCCCTGTCATATATATAATAGAGACATTTATTGAAGAAGATACAAAATACAAGAAACATTGTACAAAGGTCGATGACGCCTCAGTCACTTTCAAAGTAGGCACCTTGGGACCTCATACAGTTCTCCCAGTCGCCATCAGCATTGCTGTCATATTTTCCTGAATCTCATTAGCAGCCTGAAATCTCCTCCTTTTCAAAGATGATTTTAGTTTTGGGAAAAGCCAGAAGTTGCAGAGCACCAAATCTTGTCTGTACGGGGGCTGTGTGATTTGATGTTTCACCAAAGAACTCTGCAAGAGACTGTGATGCATGAATGGGTGCGTTGTTGCGATGAAGCTGCCAGTCACCAGTTTCCCATAGCTGTGGCCTTCTTAATCATCTGAATAGTTTCCACAGAGGAATGTTCAAGCTTAATGCGAAATCTGATGCAGATTCATTGTTCTATTTACTCAGTCATTTTGAATGCTACAGCCACACAGTACACATGCTCACTCAACGGGATCTACTGCCTCCACTGACTAATACAGTGAAGTTGTTATTGTTCCCATTCACATTCCAGTCTCCTCTCCTTGGCTGCCAGGTCACATGGATGTCACGCTAACTGTTCTCATTATATCAACAATGGCTGGACTTTTTCTGGACAGACCTCATACATTTATATTTATACTTGTATTCATTTTTTTATTTATTTATCCTTCCCCATTTAATGTTTAAAATTATATGTATTTTTCTTTCTCCTGTAGGGCAATTTTCATAAAATTGCAAGATTTACTCAAGGAGTGTTCTTTTTCTAAATATTTTAAACAAATGCCTGCTATGTACCAAGATATACTTCATCTCCATGGGCCCTCTATTTCTAAAATGGTATAAATTAAATAGGAATTGTTCAGGTTCTGCCTTTTGACAGAATGTGTTGGTGCTGAATAGTTGGGCTATTCAACTGTTTTAAATGTTATAACTTGGCCTTTTAAAATAAAAACAATGACATTTAGAATGCAGCCAGACAGCAGGATCCGGAATTCTCTGCCTGTAAGTTTTATTGGCAATTTATCTCTAACGGGTTTTCATAGTCAAGGTGACATGACCCAACATGTCACTCTGGAGAGAGAGCCAGTGACCATGTCTGTATAGGATGAAAACCCAAACAATATAACAGTCTATTTTTCAAATTATATCATAGTGTATCTTAAAGGATGCTCAGAATTCAAAAAGTAAGATTTATAAGCTGGTCAAGCATTCAAGAGCTTTAATTAATTTCCAACATTCATTCAAATATAACATTGTCACTAATTTTATATTTTTTCCACATAGAGCTCTTGAGCATCTACTATATTCCAGACACTGGTTTAGTTAATTAACAGTAAAATTTCACTGTTTTTGTGGACCTTAAATTTATTAGAGAATCACGTAATAAAAAAACAAGTAAATAAATATTTAGAAGTATAGAAGAAGGAAAAAACAGGAAAAAGTTGGGTGATAGTGGGGTTAGAGAAGGTACAGAATTTTTAATACAAGGTAGGGACAAGCTCATTAAGAAAATGACATTTTTATTGTCATATAAAAATAAGAAAATAAAACAGTCAGTTATTTTACTAGCAAAAATGGCTTTATTTGGGAACAGCAAAGGATTACAATTTCCAATAAGTAAGCTATAGCAAAAACCATAAACAAGTCAAACAAACAAAGGAGAGGAAGATTTTTTATGGAGAAAAGAAGGAAGTTAGAAGTGATTGTTTTGAACAGAAATCCATTGGAGAAAAGCAAGAGTTCAGAGAGAAGATGGTTTGTCATTGGCTGAGTTTCCAGGTAGTCAGTTTCCTTTTTTTTTATTAATAGTTTTTTATTGTTATTCTCTTACAGGGGTCCCAATTTTTCCCCCTTTGCCCTCCTCCACCCCTCCCACTCCCAGTCAATTCCTACACTGTGGTTCATGTCCATGGGTCATTCATGCACGCTTTTTACCTTACCCCTTCCTTTTCTTTCCACCATTATTCCCATTCTACCTCCCCTCTGGTCACTGTCAATGTGCTCCATGTTTCCTTGCCCGTGGTTCTATTTTGTTCATTAGTTTATTTTGTTCATTTGGTGAGATCTCTTATAGGTGAGATCGTATGGTATTGTCTTTCATCAACTGGCTTACTTCACTTAGCATAATATTCTCCAGTTCCATCCATAGTGTCCAAAAGGTAGGGCTTCCTTTTTTCTTTCTGCAGTCAGTTTCTTATAGAAAATGCAATGTACATCTTTTCCTGCTGGAGCCTATGACTGATGATTCTTTCCTGCAATGGTTCTTCTGTTGGGGTCTGTAATTGAGAATTCTACCTGTAATTCACATCAGGTGGTACTGTGTTGAGAGCTCCCCCTTCTGGCCTCTGGACTCCATTTTGGTGAGGCTTCCTTTATAAATTTTCACAATCCTCATGGCAATTCTATAAAGTAGGTACTATTATTAGCCCCATATTATAGAAAATGAACCAGAAGACAGGAAGGTTAACTTGCTCAATATCATCAAAGGCAGGAAATAGTAGAGCCATCTCCCGAAGGCAGGTAGCCTGCCTCTCGACTCCATACTCTTCATTATTATACCTCTTTGTTTCTCTTCTTTGAACAAAGACATGAACAATGTAAAAAAGGTGAGAGCAAACCATATAGATATTTGGAGGAAATGTATTCTAAACATGGAGAAGAAACAGGGTCTAAATTATTTGGCAAACAGTCTGGCCACCAGCGTGGCTGGTATAGAATGAATGCAGAAGAAAGGAAGGGTAATGGGAGATGAGGTCTGAGAGTTCCTGGGGCACTGGATCATATATTTTACTTTCACTCCAAGGGACATAGGGGACCAATGGAAAGACTTGAGCAGTGACAATATGTTGTATCATATTTGAAGAGTACCAATGTGGCTATTGTATTTAGAATAGGCCACAGATAGTAGAAAAGAAGGGCTTGGAGTGGAGAATCTAGCCTAAGATTTTGCCATAATAGTGGTAAGAGATTATTGCTCCTTGGATCAGGTAAAATGTTGAAAGTGATAAATAGTGACCATATTATTACATATCTCAAATTTTTTGGTGATTAGATATGGAGTGTAAAAAAGACAGAAAAACAGGATAACATCAAGGACATTGGCTTGAATAACTAAAGTTGCCATTAATTGAGAAGGCAAAGAAATTGGATAGAAACAGGTTTGGACATGTTAAATTTGGTGCCTCCTTGACATCTAAAGCTGTGATATCAGTTTGTTAATTGGATTTATGAGTCAATGTTCTGAGCAGAGATCCACTCTGAAGATGTAAGTTTAGGATCATCAGTGTATAGTTAGTATCTAAAGGCATGAGACCAGATGAAATAACCAAAGCAGTAACTGTCGAGAAAGGAAAGGGCAGGGTTCCAGGATGAAGCCAGAGTTGATAGCTGAGTGTTTTTTATTTGCTAGATATTCAATGTAATATGTCCCTTGTGAAAAGGTAAGAATATTAAAAAGGGAGAAGAAGCTGTTTCTCTTTATAATCCTTTTGTGTTAACACATATAAAAAATGCTGACATATATAAGTTAACAAAGAAGATTTCATAAGTTTAAAATGTATTTGAACTTCATTTGGGATTCTAGACTCTCACAAATGATAACATTGAAACACTCCATTTCATATAACTTCTATAAATGGTTCCTTAGATTAAGTCTGATTGACAAAAACTAATTGTGTTGATACAAGTAACTTACAAATAAGCCAATGAAATAATGCTTCTATTTATCATTAAGGGAAAGGGAGCAAAGCAGGTGGAGAAAATGGGAAAGGCAGCAAAACGGGTGGATAAAAGCAGCCAAATTTGTTGGGTTTGTATTCAAACTTGAATAGCAAATTTTACAAGGAGCATCTGGATTCCTTAACCACCCATTTCCCAATCATTCGCGTTATAATCACAGCAAAAAGACTCTTTCAGGGCACCTGATATTGGAAAATTGCTAACAGTCTTTGGTATTTGATTGACCCATGGCATGAAGGCTTTGTTAGAGTTGATTTTGCAAAGGAATTTGACTTCTGAAGCCCATGACAAACAGATGGATTCTGGGAAGGAATTAAGAGTCTGCTGGTAGGAGGGAGATGGGTTGTTTCATTAATAAAACGTGAACAGCAGGAGGATGTTAATGAATAGACACCCCAGAACTTGCATACCAAATTTATTTCATGGGGAAAAAAGGCCTTGAGTATGTTCACAAACAGAGGTATTTTACAAAAGAAATTGCCAAAATGGGGAACAATTCATTACTTAAAACAATACAGCATTTTAAGAAATTAGTTTATATTACTTTCAATATAGCATTGTATATTTCCAACTTGTGATCTAAAGATAAATGAAAAATGTAACTAATTGACATTACTTAATAGTTAGAATATCCCAATATTGGGGAATTTGTGACACTGATTTATCGTATTTATATACCATACTTTCTTCTCAATTTATCAAATGACAAATGTTAAATATTTAAAATTTAAATTTAATTTTGTCACATAATTTTGTTTATGTGACAAAAGTAACGCATTCACATTTTTTGAAAATTAAAACCACAGATAAGCCAAAAAAGAACATTAAAAACTATCATAATTCTCCCACCCAGAGATTATCACTATTAACTTACTCTCCTCCCAGACCTTTTCTTTTGAGTAAAATACTGATTTACTTGCATCATCTACAATTAATCTCAGGAGAGTGCATCAAATTTCTGGGGACACCAAAGTGTATTAAACAAAATGGGACTAATGAACAGTGTAGTGGCAAAGTACAGGGCCCTTTTCCTTCTTTCAAAATCCTTTTTTATTTTTATTTTTATTTTTTTTGCAGTCCAGTAAGTGTAAGTCATGTCCAGACAGCAAAGATACTATAAAAGTAGCTCTCTCTTGGCTTGTCTCACCATTGACCATTATAATTTTGCATTTATAGTTAGTAAGGTAAAGTGTCAGGCGTCTTCTTCACATTCCGCAGTCCTCTGGGGTCTCCAGCTGGTAGGCGGCTCTGCTCCTCCTGCCTGGGAGTCACCCATGCAGAGCCAGCCCTGTAATGTATGGTGCAATGCCATATGTGGCCATCCGGCTCCTGATTGCATGCATCCCCTGACAGTCTAATGCAGGAAGTAGGAGCTTCCCTGGATGAGTGACATTCAATTATCCAAGAAAGAAATTCTTAAAGGACCACATGATACAAAGATAAATCACCTTGGCTGACAGCTTCATTACAAAACTGACATATGGAGAAGTCGCCCACTGGGCTAAAGGTATCCTCTCCGCCACTCCCTAATATCCATGATGCCTGGGAAGGGAGCACCCAGCCAGATGATTTGGGGAGGTCCGGGAGCCACATCCTAAGAGAATTAGGTTTTCCCCTCCATACCAAGGACTGTGTTTCTGACACCAACTATTCACTAACTAACCCCTAATGAAGTTCCTGACAAGTAAATTTAATAATATTAATTATGATATAATCTCTATCTAGGCCATCCAAAGCTACTCCCTCCTTCTAGCACCCCAACTTTACACCATTAACCTAGAATAAAGCTCAGTCTCTCATATACTTTTTACTCTTCACCTGGCACAATCCATGTCTACCTTACCTTTTATGTTATCTCTATCAACTAGCCTAATGCCTGGCACTTGGTAGACACTGACTAAATATTGGTGAATGAATGAATAAAAGTATCAGTGAACACAGACTGCCTGCCCCATGCACATTCACAAGGCAAATAGCACAACCTACTTTCCCCCAACAGTGATGCTGGGGGAAAATGCCAGGGCATTCCCATCCCCCACTCCAACTATTTCCACACTGTCCTCTAACATTAGCAAGAAACAGGGCTGAGTGAGGCTTTTGCTTTTCTCAAAAGGGAGGCTTAACAGTATTAAAAATCATTGGATTACTGTGAGATTAAAATGAGAAAATGCAAGTAAAACACTAAACACACTACATCTGCAATATAACATGACTCTTGCTAACGGTTACTATTTGTCTGTTGGCTATAGGTAGAGTCTCATGGCAGCAATAATGAACCACTCCCAGGGTCTGGGAGAAAAATACCATTTGGACGCTGGTCAGAAAGGCAGAGCATTTTAGGAGATCTTTGCTTTAAATTCATTCTGTGAGTTAGGCACCTACCTCAGAAGGACAGACTAAAGAGGAAAACTCCTAAAATGCTACCTGCTAGTTGTGTAACCATAGCTAAATTATAGAATGTTATCATTAAAAGAGGCTTTCATGATGATAAGTCTAGTCTCCATTTCATGGTTGCAGTCTCGCTACAACATCACGGCAAAGGGGTCTCAGCTCCCCTAGCCGCTAGTGAGAGGCCCGTTCCTAAATACACTCAGGAGAGACATCCACAGGGAGCAACAATGCTAAGTTGCCTGTATTCTCTCTCTCTCCCATTTTTTTAGACACAATAAATTCAACAACATGAAATTCTACACTGAATGTCACAATGCACAGACTGCCATGGAGGGCTTCCTTTAAACTTCTGAAATAATCTTATTCTCATTTTGATTCCAGTAATAGGAGATGTAATGAAAATGTCAAAAGAGGTTACTAAACGATTTAGGAGCATTTTCAATTCCTGTGTTGCATTTTTAATAGTTACATTAAAAAGTGAATACTATAGGGAATCTCTCTCAGAAAATGAGGTGTTCTGGAAATATAGCTTTGATACAAGTAAAGTCTTTAAAGAGACAGCTATTTAGTTATGCATTAATATGAATGCTGAATAGATGTTTTATAATGATAGGAGTCTCTATAACAAATTATACCCTACTCACCCTATTAATGTTTAGTTCCCATTACCCCATTAGTGTTTGTAAGACTCACCAATTCCGCACAGACCAGAGAAACCTAATGAAATCAGCTGGTTTCTTAGGAGATGGGAGGTGAAAAGAGCATTGATAATATCTGCATGGGAAAAACAGTCAGTCATTGAGATAAAAGGAACCGGAGGTTCATAGTGAAAGATTGTGTTGCTATATCACTTGATGTGTCAGGAATACTGGAGTAGAACTAACACACCCACACGCATAAAGTAGTATCTTGTGGAACAGGCATTTGAGTATCCTAGTCACATGGTACAAGTTAGTTCAATTAAAAGAAAGACAGACAAAAATCTCCAGAGACCTCAAAAGGACTCTAGTCAGAAGTGCAGGCTGATTTCTTTATGAAATTCAAAACCTTAAATACATTTCACATATGGCTGTTTTATGCTTTTTACTCTAGAGTGCCACAGTGCAAGTTGTATTGTGTTCTCCTTCCTTGCCATTATCGTATATTTAAAGATATGACTTAGATAAAACATCTCAGTAGCCTTGAAAGTGAGTAATAATAGAAGGGCAGTGTTAAAAGTCTGAATGGTGCAAGCAGACACTTGGCACATAGTGTCCCCAGTTGTTGGAATTGTTGTTTTCACACAGCTCAAGCAGGTGCTGCTTGATTTAAAGATTACACCATACAATGGAAATCAGCAGTTATTAAAAACAATAGGTCTTGCCTTTTTCTAAGATTTAAAGTCCTTGAAGAGACTAAGTACTTGTATAGGGCCATATCTTTAAAGGACACAGTGGGCTGGAATAAGAGTCTTTCAGGAAACCAAAAAGTTGCTACCTTCCTGAGATTGAAAAGAGGTCAGTGGTCAAAGACTGGGGGGAGTGGTGACTCAGGCATCATCTGCTGAGAGCTGAACAAAATGGCCTTGGGATTAGAGATCTTCCATCTATTTTCTGTACATCGGTGGACTCCTGAATTCCACGTGAACATAGAACCGAACAATCTACAATTTTTCCAATATTAAAATTTCTACCAATTTGGAAAGATCATTGCAGGAGTCAATTTTACCTATAATTTAAATATAAAAAGATATGAATGGTGTAACTGCATAGAGACTTTGTGTTTTTGGTTTGTTTTTTTTTTTATATGACCTTTCTTTGTTCTTTCCTTTTGATTCAAATTGACCTCATCCAGCATGCTGACTCACCTGCATCCTCCTCCCTCAGAACAACGTTTCTGATCAGAACCAAATACTCTTAGGCATAAAGCCTCAGATCTCTTGACCACAGAGACAGGGTTAGGTCAAACTAGAGATAACATTTAGGCCTGTGTTTCAGCTCCTGGCCCAGAACATTGGCAAAACCAGAAGAAACAATGCCATGACTGACATCAGGACTAGCTGCCCTGATGAGCTACCCCCTGCCCTAGCGCAGACCAATCAGTAGAGACCACAAACCTAACTGTCTTAATCACCAGGATTAATGATTTTTTCTCTATACTATAACCCATCTTTTGGAAGTCATTGGGAGCCAGGTCTTTAGCATTAACTCATCTGGGTCTTCAGACTTGGGCCACTCCCTAAAAATAAACACTCACTTTGCTGCAAACTCCTGTTCGTGCTTTATTGGGCTTTAATAAGTACAGGCAAAGAGACCCCTTTAGTCCTGTAACAATAGTTCTTGTACTCCTGAGTCGGTGGACTGAGATTCACGTCAGCTGCAGAGTTAGAAAACCAGTTCCTTCTCCAGGTGTACTTGCTGAGCTATTTGGAATGGCAAGATTTAGGTGGGAAATTATAGCATCAAGATTTTATGGTTCACACTCTAAAGATGAGTGTTAAATGTGAGGAGGCCGGATTTATGATCCCAGTCCCTTCATGACCTCTCCATAACCACGTATGGTTCAATGATTCTCATAACTTTCATTCCTGAACATAAGCTAATATTCTTTTGGATATGTCCTGTGCCTAAGTCTCTTCATTACTCTTTCACCATTTAGATGTACTTGAAATCCAGTCCACATGCTATTTCAATGCCCTAATTTAATGGAGGAATTCTAAGCAAGGTGGTCTCCAGCTCTGTGACAGGAAATCAAGAGACATGGCAGGGAGGAGAAAGGAATGTGTGTGATCACATGAAGGCCAGGTTGTCTGGGAGTGAGTGCCAATATGTGTGTTTTGTTTTGTTCTTCTGGACCACAGTTCTGTCACCTAAAAAAAAGGAGTTGAACGTGATCCTTTCTATCTTTCTAATGTCTGTCATTTAATAACTCTATTTTGCTATCCATAACTAAAGGATCCGTTCGATATCTATCAACCTTTTAAACACATTGTCTCTTTCTCCTTCCTCTTCTCAATTTGCCCCTCACAGCATGCCTATGTCCAATTAAATAAGAGCAAATATATCCATGTCCTAGAAATATATAGTCATATATAATTAAAATGAATAAAGTTTCTGTACTCATTAAGGGCTGTCTTCCTTTGCTTAGTTATCAAGAGATCAAAATACTAAACTAGTAACGATAGTAATTTTATAATCATGATGTATTTCTGAAATGTTTGTATTAAGAACAGCATTTTCAAAAATTTTCCTGTTAATGAAAATAAATCTATCAGAATCCTAGGGAGTGGTTTTACAAATAGACATGACCTTATAGACAGACTGGAATATGGTATGAATATGCTTAATAAGAAAAAGCAAGCCTTCTGCATAGACCAGAGATGAACAGGTAGGTCATGAGCCAAAGGGGATAAGCAAACTTATTTTAGAATAACAGAGCAAAGGGTGGTATTAGGCCAAATTTTAAAGTTGGCAAAATCTACTTTCCACATCCTCCTTCTTATTCACTTTTCAACTCAGTTGATTCAATTTACTCTTGGTCTAGATTGTCCTCATTCATAGAGCACTAGATGGATGTTTGGAACAACCCTATTTGCCTGTCATGGTGTTTCCTGGGAGATGTAAAGTATGGTGACACTTCTGACTTGGAAGAGAGAACTGAACATGTGCCTCTCAGTCTTATCCTGTCTGTCTTTGAGGGTAGCATTGCCCCTGGACAGGTAGGTACCTTCTGCTGTATGTTTGCTCTCACGTGAAGAGCACACCTTGGTCAGGTGACTTTTAAGAGGCAGGTCTAGAGACATTTTTCATTAGGTCCCTCTGTTAGGCTTCAACGATAAAATGGAATGATTACTGCTCAGGCGATATTTGCCTGCTTTTCAGACCCAAACTTTCCCTCAACCCAAGATCTACATTAGGGACATGGGGTACAGATAATTGCTGGGAGCCAGTGTGGCTCTAGATTCCAGTCATGACCTTCACTCCGGTACTTCCAGAAATACACCTTATATTTAGAGGGATACTCCTGTTTATTTATCAACTAGTTCTTAACTTTTGGGGATGAATAGGAAAAAGGGTATTTGATTAATTATCAACTTTAAACTCTAACATTTTCAACAATATGTTATTAACATAACTATTTTAGTTGATAAAATTTAAGAAATGTATTTTCATAATGAAAACCTATATTTTTTGAAAGTTTATTAAAATCCCACAGTGGTAGTGATAGTTCTTATTATTAATTAATATGAGAAATTTATACATGGACTTTTACATATACTAATTTTAATTCTTACAAGAACCTTACAAGGTGGAAATAACTGTCTCTACAGATAAAGAGTCGGGTAAAAGTAACTAGGTAATAATTAGCTGAGATCAAATTTTAACTAAGTTATTGTACATCCTCAGAGTTCACATTCTTTCTTGAATATCACATTGGTATGGGGAGAGATAAACTTGTATATACAAATGATAGCTTAGTCAAGAAATTCATATTTACTATTAAATGAAATGTGAATGCCAACCTAACTCTTAATATAAATTAGAAAGACCTGAAAACACCTTTAATCATACCCAAAATGTTTCCTTCACAGTATTTGTCACAATGTACAATTAAATATTTTTACAGTTATTTAGTGTCCATTTCCCAAAATGAACTATTTGCACCATATAGACAAGAATCATTTTTATTTTCTGCGTCATGATACTCTAGCACTCAGCTCAGTGTCTCACTCATATTAAATAGTTAATGTTTGTTGATTAGACTTTATTTTTTAAATTATATTTTATTGATTATGTTATTACAGTTGTCCTGCTTTTTCTCCCTTTTTCCCCCTCTGCCCAGTACTGTCCCCCATCATTGTTCATGTCTGTGGGCCCTGCTTATAAGTTCTTTGGCTACTCCATTCCTTATACCGTACTTTACATCCCCATGGCTGTTCTGTAATTACCTATTTGTAACTTCTTAATCCCCTCACCTCTTCGCCCATTCCCCTAGTCCCCCCCCCTATCTATCAACCATCAAAATGTTCTCTGTATCTGGGATTCTGTCTCTGTTTTCCTTGTTTGCTTAGTTTGTTTTTTAGATTCAATTGTTGATAGATTTGTAATTTTTTGCCATTTGATTGCTCATAGTTTCGATCTTCTTTTTCTTAAATAAGTCGCTTTAACATTTCATATAATAATAGTTTAGTGATGATGAACTCCTTTAGTTAAATAGACTTTAAAAAAGAGCTATTCATTTGGTCCTATTCTCCTTTTTAGCTGCAGCACTATTTTCCATTGAGGAAGATCCTATGCATGGATGAAATTTTCTTTCTCTAGAATCTATTTTGGATCTATGGGAGAGAATAACTTACTTAAATTTGAGAATCCTCACAGAAAGAACCAAAGGAAGAAATAGAAACTACTTCCAGAATTCATTTGAATGTGCTCCTCCCTTTTTATTTTTACTATTTCCTTCCTCCCCCTCTTACCCAGTGCCTCTGAGCGCTGCATGTCTGGGTATCCCCAGACTATTGTGTGTTTCCTGAATTTGACCACATGACCAGGTGTGGGTGACTACTGAAGTTTGTCTGGTGCTTGGAACATTTATTTCTCCACTGTCAGCCATCAGAATGTGTTCTTTATTTAAGGTGCAGCCTTTATATGAAGCTGTCAGCTCCTTTTCCCAAAGATAATTCTTCCTTTCTCTGACCTCCCATTAAACATCCTTACACATATATATTACAGCCTTCATCTACCTAGTGTTAAACTACCTAGTGTTACAGACTACCTAGTGTTAGAGTTTGCTTTGTACATCTCTCTCCTTAACAGAATTTAGAGCTCCTGTGTGCCAGAAGCGAAGAACTAATATTCCCTCAGTTCTTAGTATTGTATATTGAGCACAGATCATAGTCAATTAATGCTTATTAAACTGAATAGTTTAATCTTTATTTATAGTATGAAGATAATGACTAACTCATAAATAGAGGGCTGCTTCATAATACTGGAATCACGAAGCACTGTCAATAGCTGAAATAACAACTCATTCAATCACCAACTTGTTTGTATTGTCAGTCATTTTTTAAAAAAATGTGTGTTCTAGCAGTTATGGTGGAAAAAATAACAATATAGAATGCTCTGAGAATAGGTTACCATAAAGGATGTTGGTCAAATGGTTGTAAAATTGTGTCTAACCTTCTATGTTATGTATTAAAAACAGAATTTTAAATTATCTAATTTTGACAAAAGAATATACATCTTGTAAATATCATAATAGATTTACATTTTACTATTTAGCAAACATTTTTCCAATTATTTTCTTTTTTTAAGGTTGCATAAAACTAGATGAGTTTCTGGTGTTTGCAAACAAAAGGGTTTAACGGGCGCAGTTGCTGAAGCAGAAGAGAAGTGAAGCTTACTGGGAATGATAGCAAAACATATAAGGAAGGTCACAGGGAGGGATGGCACTTGTGAACTCTGGATATTTTCTACTATGCATGGATTTTAAAGGGCTTTTGGGGGAGTAATGGAGAACCCAATGCATCTAATCTTAACTGATTGTTTCATTTCAAGGTGGTGAATAACCTATTACAGTGATATTATTGCTTCCTTAGGATGCCAATACTCCATTCTCAAGCTATTGTGTTGCTTATATCTTCTACTAATTAAGTGATAAACTGAGTCAGATTTTCTCAGTAGTCAATCCTAAATGAGATAAATTGTAATTAAATGAGTTAATTAAAATTTTAACTCAAAACATAAGCGCCATTTTCAGAAGTTGCTTAATTATTTTGCAAACACTAGGGAAATTTGACTCAACACATCTTCAATAATTGGTGCTATATATTAAGTGTCGGTTGTATGCAACTTTATAAAGTAAATTACTAAGTTGTTACACATCAAGACAGAATTATAATTCCTATTAATTGAGGTACAAGTTGTCCTTATTCCAAACATAAAATCTACATCTTCAGTCAGTGGTCATGGCGTTATCTCCTATGACCATTTTAATAGAGCCATTCAGCATATGAATTTTCTACAATGTCTGTTTCTTTTTATATTTCAAAATATCCCTGTTTTGAAACATGAAGCAATCCGGTGTTCTGTACACATCCAATCAAATTCTTCCCCAGGGTCTTTACCTGAAATAAATAGCCTGGAGTCAGAAACTTGGACAGTTTGTGCATCAGGTACCTGCTCCCAAATTACTCAGCATACAATATATGGGCTACATATGGCTCACACTGCGTGGCCCTCATCAGGTTAGAGTTCACAAATGACTCTTTAAGGACAAGAGCACCATTTTCCTAGAGGCTTCAATGGCTCTCACTTTAAATTTCTTATTCCTCATCTGGCTCCTTCCAGTGTTCTCCTGGAACTTGTTCTGGCCAAGGTTACCCTTATGTTCTCTGCTAAGGCATGTAATTCCTGCCCATTCCTTACCTGATTATGGGAATAATGGAAACATTAACCACTCTAGTAGGATCCCTGCCATCCCCCTGACCCCTCCTCAGCCTTCTCCACAGGCTCCTCTTCTATGTTTAAATATCATGTTCCTTGCATTTTGTCCTAGTCCCTCTTCTCATTCTGCCCTATGCTCTTGTCTGGGCGATCACTTTCACTCTCAGGATCTGGAGTCAGCGGGTCGGCAGATAGAGAACGGACCTCTCCCTGGTGTTCCTTATTCAAGTCTATGCCATAGCTCCCCAAGGTCTCTTACAAGCACATTAAATTCATGTTATTAAAAAATTAATTTGATGGGGTTCAGGATACACCACTCCAAAATGTGGCACCTTGACATATATAATATTTTAAAATGAAGAAGTTTAAGAAAATTTAGGAAGCAGGAAGGTCTCTCTGACCTTGTGCCCTACAGCCCAACTTGATCCCTAGCTCTTCTTCCTTGAAATAGACCATAAACCCCTCATGTGATAGGTGCCTTCCCTGTACCTGGAGGATAGAAGCATTCTTATCTCGGAATGTAACATGGGGTGGATGGAGCGCGTCGCGGGGAGCATGGCACTCTGGGATCTGAGGGTCACCATTCAGGGCCGGTTGGGATGGAAGTGGGGACTTTGAATCCCACAGAGCCCAGCCCGAGGGTGTCACAGATGGGGGAATAAACAGGAGTCATTGCAAACACTTCTCTGTTTGCCACGAGAGGGAATGCAGCACATCCCCCTAGTGTGAAAGGAGGAGTCCCTTTTTTCAAAGGCTTTTATTGAAAGGGTTATCAGTGGGGCTAGGTAACAAGAATGCACAGGTTATCTTTTTACATCAATATGTTAATGTTCACAGAGAATGGGTGATGCTTTGAAGAAAACAAATGGCAGGAACACACCCGATTTACATGGGTCCAAGAGGAAACTAGTAAACCAGAGAGGTGACTAAACATGAGAGCGTAGTAAACATAAGAATGCCTAAGGGTATAGGGTTAGGGTCTGTGAATAATGTAAATTTCCTTCTCAGCATGAGCTGGCTAGAGCTTCTGAGGGAAGAACAAAGCACCCTTTAAAGAATTTACTTTTAGACCTGATTTCCCTGGTAACCACCAAATCTGGTTTAGGGCTGTCTTTGGTACTGTTTCAAGCCTGAGCCAGGGAGGAGGAGAGAGCTGCCAAGAGACAAGGAGGCTTCTTTTGGACAGAATGAGGACTCCGGCCATGTCCAAGCTGAGCCGAGGGGTGCAGGCATTTTTGCCCTTTCTCCGTGTCCCCCAATTTCTTGTCTGCTTCCCATACTGATCGATGTCTGGCTTAGGTTGTTATCTCTGCATGAGATAACTTATCCATCATCAACAAGCGACCATCACAGGGCCAAGCAGAGAGGCAGGAGCTATGCCCCTGTTAGTGGGGACAGGTTATGTCTCCTCAGGTCTGTTTTTCCAAGGCTTCTCTGATTATTTCCAGCCTTTGGGCCCTCCCACCTGTTGGCTGGGTTACAGTTCCTGAAACTAGACAGGGCATTTCCCAACATCAGAAGACAAAGAAACACAAAGAAGAATTCTAACAAACAGGTCTTGCTAAATTCCCCCCAGCCTACTATAATTCACCTCGTACTTCTTAACCCATAGTGCTCCACAACTTCATCAAACATAGCATAAAAGTGCAAAGGGCTATCAGTTTCTCTGGGTCTTCATTTCCTTCTAAAGTTTCCCCATCCCATAATCTATTAATCTATCATCTTCTGTTAATCTGTTTTTACAGTTAATTTTCAGGGCCTGCAAGGGGTTGTAAGAGGATTGAAATAAACTTTTTTCTCACCTACAAACTCATCACCTCTCCCTTGCCTTCAGCCCACCCAGTCCTGCTCCCTCATCCACCTTCCCGGGTCTCAGTTGCACCACCTTACACCAAACTGCCCCAGCTAGAAACAAGAGCATCATCCTTGACGTAACCTTCCCCAAATCTCACCACCCAAATCCTGACATTTCAACTTGTGAATATCTCTCGGAGCTGTTTTATTGTACTCAAGACTATCATCATTTTCAGCACAAATTACAACCATTTTCCAACTGGTCTTTCTGAGAAGATTTTCTTACTGCCCTTACTACACTTTCTACATCTCAGTTAGCTGAATACTATCTTTTTGCTGTATGATGAAATGGGAAGTACATATAAAACACTTCTGTATACCAAAATAGGTTGGTTATTTCAAAGAAAAGCACATGCATAACTGAGTGGTAAACTATCCTGGCCACCTTTTCATAGAATACCATTTTTATTTGAAAAAACTGGTGAAATATGTCTATTCAGACATGGATACTTGAAAGACATTTGTGGAAAATCAGACCATTAATTTAAGGCTCCAAAGTGTTGTAGAAAAACATTTTACAGTATTTTTACAACACTTTAAAGTGATAAAATTTAAAATTTGTAGTAAAAATTATAATTTTAGAACACTTCTATCCAGCAATGTAAGTTTTACAGTTTTCCAATTCTAAACACTTTTCTGATAATATTGGTGTAATAGTAACAAACATGATTTTTTTGTTATTACATAATAAATGTGTCAACATTTGGAAGATGTGTATAACCCAGTAAAGCAATTGTTTCCCAAATTATCAATGCATGATATTCCAAAACCTGTTCAAAGTGAAGACAAATAATAGATTTACAACAAAACACAGAATGCCAAATAATTCCTTATATATGGTTTCAGATGTTGAATAGCAAGTTACATTTAAGAAACTACCACATATTGAGGTTGCTGTAATACTAAAGATTATCAATTGTCAATCTGAAAAAGCTATAAGCCCATTTTTCCCTTTTCGACTATATAATATAAAAGATAGGATTCCTTTATGTATTTCAACCACAAAAAAAAATTGTACAACAGATTGAATGAAGAAGCAGTTATGAAAATCTAGATGTCTTCTAAATTAGAAATTAAAGAGATTTGTATAATTTAAACCAAGCTGCTGTTAATGCTTTTTCTGTTTATTTGTTTGTTTGTTTTGGAAAAGAGCATTTCACTTTAAAATGTTATTTATGTTGACATGCAATGAGATTATTAATGTTATTTTAAGTGAAATTAATATGTAAGTAATTTAAAGCCTGTCAGTTTTCATGTTTCTCATGGTATATATTGATAGATATTTTCCATGTTAAAAACAGTGCTTTGGTGTTTTTGATAATTTTTAAGAATGTAAAAGACCTGGGAAAATCAAAAATTACAAAACTATTTTCTTAAATATGTAATATATAATAAAGGCTGAATAAACACTCATTACTTCTTGTTAATTGATTAAGTGATTGATTGTGATATCAGCAATCAATCAGAAGACAGCAATGCAATCTTCTCTGAGTGAACTCTGAATAATGGCTTAGTATATGATTTTACCTAAGTTTTATTTTCTAGTTTTAAAGATAAAATAAATTTTTGGAAACTCTTTCTATATTTTAGCTTCTAATCTCAACATACGCATTTTTAACCCATGATTTCTACCTCTAGGAAATTATCTTAAGAGAATAATTGAACAAATACACAAAAGAGGTATATGGAAAGGTTTTCAATGCATCATTTTCATGAGAACAAATTGTGAAAATAAATGAATATTGATCTATAATGAATTAAATAGACTACATCTATATGAAAACCTATTATAGAGAGTCACCTAAAAATACTATAATTATAAAGATATTGAAAGATATATGTATCTTTCAATTTATGACACATAAATTGAAAAGCAGTCATCAAGGTAATATGAAATCAGGGTAACATTCTAAATGTACAATTTTACTTTTCTTCCACCTCCCACTCCAAGGTTTAGTGATTATGGATAAATTGTAAGAAAAGAAATTTTTAAAAGATATAACTGAAGTCAAAAAGAAAAGAAATGCTTCCATGTACCAAAACATGAACATCAAATAGCAAGCAAGCCTGAAGCTGTGGGTTTACCAGAGCCTACTTCATGTTGAAGCAAAGGGAATAAAGCTTGCCCATGCTGGACAGGATGACTAAAGCCAGGCTTAGTGTTTGAAACCAGGATTTGAGGGAGGTTCTCCCACTTATAAAAGGATTCTGAAAGAGAAAAGAAAAACAAAAATACCTTTCAAAACTGCCTGGGGTTTCAGGTTCAGTGAAGCTGGTGTCTGGGGAGACAGGAGGATACAAACAATAAAGTTGAGAGTATTGAGCCAGTCCTTTTACTACAAACTGGGCTCCCTGATGTCATCTCTGAGTACAAATAGAAAAAACCAACTCCTGACTGACAGTCTTGGAAGTTAGAGTAGAAGTAACTGTCGAATTGAAAAACAGCTGAATCTGAGAGAATGAGACAGCCTATCAGACAGGCGAGCAGAGGAAACTAAAGGAAGAGAGAAAAAGGCAAGGAGAGGGAGATAGAAGAAAATGGCAAAGAACACTTCCAGTCAGAATAAGTCACTTAGTGACAATAAACAAATTAAAAATGAAGAACACTAAGGCTGGGAAGTACAGTCAGTGATAGTAATTGAAAGGAAAATTCATAAAAGAAGAAAAATTTAAATATCAGAACTAAAAACTACAAAATGTATAAGTTTAAGTATAAAAAGAGTGTTGAGAAAAAGGTAGCTTGTAACCTTAATTTAGGAGAGTTACCATGTAAAATAACCTGGTTTATAATTTTGTATAAGTTAATACATTGGCATAGTCTATCTTCCACATTTGCACATATTATACCATATGCAAGAATGCTCTATGATATTATTTGTTAAACACACACACACACTCAAACAACAGAAAGGCAACAGAAGCTAAATAATCTCAGGAGAACAGTTAAAAATGGTTCCCTATTTATGCAATAGAACAATATTGAAGGTAAACTAAATGTACTAGGTATTACATTTACCAAAAGGAATTAAATCCAAAAATAGAAAACTAAAATTTTTTAATTTTACCTTTCCTTCAATTTTATAAAACTTTAAAAAAATTTTCTTTTTGAACAATTCAGAGGATCAACCAATCCTGAAGCTGGTTCTTTGAAAAGATAAATAAAATTGACAAGCCTTTAAGCAGACCCATCAAGACAAAAAGGGAGAGGACCCAAATTAATAATATCAGAAATGAAAGAGGAGAAATAACAACTGATACCACAGAAATACAAAGGATCGTCAGAAACTACTATGAACAATTATATGCCAAGAAATTTGAAATCTTGATGAAATGGACAAATTTTTAGAAAAGTATAATCTTCCAACACTGAAGGAGGAAGAAACAGAAAGCTTGAACAGACCGATAACAGCTGGGGAAATTGAAGCAGTAATCAAGAAACTCCCAGCACACAAAAGCCCAGGGCCGGACGGTTTCCCAGGAGAATTTTACAAAACATTTAAGGAAGAGCTAACCCCTGTCCTTCTCAGACTATTCCAAAAAATCCAAGAGGAGGGAAGACTCCCAGACTCTTTTTATGAGACCAGCATCACCCTGATCCCAAAACCAGATAAAGACCCTACAAAGAAAGAAAACTACAGGCCAATTTCGCTGATGAACATAGATGCTAAAATCCTCAACAAAATATTGGCAAACCGCATCCAGCAATACATTAAAGATTATCCACCACGATCAACTGGGATTCATCCCAGGGATGCAAGGATGGTTCAACATACGCAAATCAGTAAACGTGATACATCACATAAATAACAGAAAAGACAAAAACCACATGATCATCTCGATAGACACAGAAAAAGCATTCGATAAGGTACAGCACCCATTTATGACCAAAACACTCAGCAAAATGGGAATAAATGGGGCATTCCTCAACGTAATAAAGGCCATATATGGAAAACCTACAGCCAACATCATACTCAAAGGGCAAAAACTGAAAGCTTTCCCACTAAGGTTGGGAACAGGACAAAGATGTCCGCTTTCACCGCTTCTTTTCAACATCGTATTGGAAGTCCTAGCCACAGCGGTCAGACAAGAGAAAGAGATAAAAGGCATCCAAATAGGAAAGGAGGAAGTAAAGCTATCATTGTTTGCAGATGACACGATAGTGTACATAGAGAACACTGTAGACTCTACCAAAAAACTCCTCAACCTAATAAGTGAATCTGGCAAAACAGCAGGATACAAAGTCAATATTCAGAAATCAAAGGCATTTTTGTACACCAGCGATGAAATAGAAGAAGAAGAAATCAGAAAAAAAAAATAGCATTCAATATAGCAAGAAGAAAAATAAAGTACCTAGGAATAAATTTAACCAAAGACGTAAAAGACCTGTATGCAGAAAACTATACAACATTGAAGAAAGAAATTAAGGAAGACACAAATAAATGGACACCGTGCTCATGGATTGAAAGAATTAATACCATCAAAATGTCCATACTACCCGAAGCAATTTATAGATTCAACGCAATCCCTATTAAGATACCAATGATGTATTTCACAGAAATAGAACAGACATTTCAAAAATTTATATGGAACCATAAACGACCCCGAATAGCCGCAGCAATTTTGAGAAAGAAACACAAAGTAGGAGGGATCACAATACCGGACATCAAACTCTACTACAAAGCCACCATACTCAAAACAATCTGGTACTGGCACAAGAACAGACCCATAGACCAGTGGAACAGAATAGAACCCCAGAAATAAGCCCAGGTCTCTATGGACATCTAATATTTGACAAAGGGGGCAGAAGCATAAAATGGAGCAATAATAGCCTCTTCAACAAATGGGGGTGGGAGAGCTGGACGGCTACATGCAAAAAATGGAAATTGGATCATCAGCTGACACCATACACAAAAATAAACTCAAGATGGATAAAAGACTTAAATAGAAGTCGCAACACCATCAAAGTCCTAGAGGAGAACATTGGCAGGAAACTCTCGGATATCCCACGCAGCAATTGTTTCACTGATATGTCTCCTAAAGCAAGGGACATAAAGGAAAGAATAAACAAGTGGGACCTCATCAAAATAAGAAGCTTCTGCACGGCGAAAGAAAACATCAGCAAAATGAAAAGGGAGCCAACCCTATGGGAAAATATATTCGCTAGTGACATCAGATAGAGGTTTGATCTCCAAGATATATGAAGAACTCACTCGACTCCACTCCAAGAAGACAAACGATCCAATCAAAAAATGGGCAGAGGACCTGGGCAGACGCTTTTCCAAGGAGGAGATACAGAGGGCCCAGAGACATTTGAAAGGATGCTCAGCATCACTAGCCATCAGAGAAATGCAGATCAAAACCACCATGAGGTACCACCTCACACCGGTCAGAATGGCCATCATAAACAGATCCACAAACAACAGGTGCTGGCGAGGCTGTGGAGAAAAGGCAACCCTAGTCCACTGTTGGTGGGAATGCAGACTGGTGCAGCCACTGTGGAAAGCAGTGTAGAATTTCCTCAAAAAGCTGAAAATGGAACTGCCTTTTGATCCAGTGATTCCCCTGCTGGGACTATACCCTAAGAATCCCAAAACGCCATTTCAAAAGAACCTATGCACCCCAATGTTCATAGCAGCACAATTTACAATAGCCAAGTGTTGGAAGCAACCTAAATGCCCATCAGTGGATGATTGGATCAAAAAACCATGGTATATTTACACAATGGAATACTACGCAGCAGAAAGAAAAAAAGAAATACTAAACTTTGCGACAGCATGGATGAAACTGGAGAGCATCATGCTAAGCGAAATAAGCCAGGGGGTGAAAGACAAATACCATATGATCTCACCTATAAGTGGAACCTAACCAACAATACAAATACAAAGATGCAAGGAAAAGAAGATCAGCAACACTGAAAGGAGAAGAAACCAACAGAGACAAGAGGGAAGGAGGGAGGGGGGGCGGGGAAAAGGAAGGGAAGGGGCAAGTCAAGGAACATATAGCAAGGACTCATGGACAAAACGAAAGGGGAAGAGTTGAGGGAGGGAAGGAGGGAGGGGGCAAGGGAAAGTGGTGGGGGTTAGTCAGAGACAAATGTATTTGAAAAAATAAATTAAAAGAAATTTTAAAAATCAAAAAAATTTTTCTTTTTAATTTTCTTTTATTTCTTTTTTTTGCATTTTATAAAAAATTTTTAGTAGTGACTCTCCTTTTCTCATGCAGCCCCTACTCACAGAGATTTTATTGTTTGGCTTTGAATGCCTAACCAGAACAAACAAACACAATGGTTAAAATTATTTCTAACATCTGCTTACATTCTATACAAATCTGGAAAATTGATTTGCTAAGATTGATAGTAAGTATGCAAAATATGTAGGTTAAGCTATTTAATAAATCCAGACTACTATGTGGGAAAACATGCCGAACTAGAAAAAGTAATGTCATTCAATGTCTAAATTAATTCATCTGTATTGTTTAGACTTGTAATTGTTTAGAGGATGCTCTTTCTGTGTAAAAATAAAAAATACAATACAATAAAATAAAATAAAAAGAAAGAAAGAAAAGAACCTGAGATGGTGACGTGGTTTGAGTTTCCTCTAAAGAGACTCTGAAACAGGGAGTTGTGTGCAGAAGATTTATCTAGCAGTGCTTTTGGGATACTTATCTGCATGAAGTTAGAAGGATAAGAGGAAGTAGAGGAAAGAGGTGATCAACAATGTGGTTGCAAGTGAGGTCTCAGCAGGTTGCATGTGGAGCTCTGGAGATGAAATGGCTCTTCTGTTCCTTCAAATAGGAATGAATGGCAGAGTCTTTGTATCCCTGCTGCAGCCCTTGATTGACCATAAGCCCAACTCTAGGAAGGACAGAGCCTTAAGTGAAGCAGATTCCAGGTATAGAGGAAGTCCTCAAAAAGGGACAGAATTGTGAACTGGCAGCAGTATACTCTTGCATACTCAACGGGTAGACAAGACCTACAGTAATCCAGAAAACAGCATGGAAGTAGGGCACTCTGCGTCCATTACATGGATCAATTATAGTGGTGTCACTTACAGGGAACCAGAAAACATGGTCCGTATGAATTTATTAATTTCCAATATGCATGTGACTACTACTATATGTACAGCTGATGTTTGAAATAAAACTCATACTCTTCACACAGTATTTTTAAAAGGTCAGAATGAATATAGACAAGTATCCAGCAGGAAAGATGAGAGATGATTATAAAATGTGGAAGAGATTTTTGCTGCAACTTGAAGTTTAAAATTTGTGTCTGCTAATGGAAGAAGCAAAATAATAATTTCTGAAAGGAAAATAATTAGATTTCAGGAAAAATAAACATGTTACAGTTTTTTAAACTTAGAAACAACTTAGAACATAAAAACAATTTAATAACAATGTCTTCAATATCTGCAGAAAATGCAGGAAGTGTAGTCATTTGTTTGCTACATATGTTGGTAAAATTGGAAAGCTGAAGAAAGAATGGAAACAATCATTGCTAAGAAGTAAGCCCAAGTGCACTGTTTCCTAATGCCCTAACTTGAGCCTACTTAGAGCAATAAATTGTTACCATGTCTTTAAGATTGATGTTGATGAGCATCATTTGCCTCACCGCAGTTTTGTGTTTTTTGTTTTTGTTTTTTTGTTTGTTTGTTTGTTTTTTTTTGGTGCTGAATAATACTCATTTCAAGATTGAGCTCTCTGGCAAGTACCTGGCACATACAAACCTAGGTTGATGACTGAAAAACTGTAATTCTAGAATGAAAATCAAGCTTCCCTCATATAAAAAAAGAAAAACATAACAGAAAAAAAGTCAGCAAAACTACACGTAGTAGTGAAAAGCAGCTAGCAAATTGGCATCTGAGGAAGTAATAACAATAATAACTATAATTTAGTGCTTACCACGTGCTAAGCATTATTCTAAACATTTCTCATATATGTTAATTCTTGTATATGTTTCTTGTAACATAGATACTGGTATTATATTCATTTAGCTAAAGAAGAAACTGAGATAAATCAAGATTAAATGATTTGCCATATTTTACCATGTATAATGTACACTTTTTTTGCCCAAATTTTTGAGAGAAATATAAGGATGTACAATATACATGAGTCATACCTGAAATACTTTGTATCCATTCTTGAGTTTTGTAATTATTTGTTACATAAAATTTCTTGTACCATAATATGTTCAAAAATAAATGCTAAAATTCCTTTATAATACAAAAATATCTAACAGAAATAAACAAAAACTGAATTAAAAAATTGAAACAAATGTTTCTTTTTCCTGAACGTTTGGGCCAAAAACGTGGGTGTGCATTATAAACGGGAGCATATTATACACGTCAAAATATGGTACACAGCCAATACGTGCTATAGCCTGGAGTTGAAGCCAGGCAGTATGCTACCAAATGTGTTTTAACTACTGTATACCATGCAGTCTCACAAGCTGGTAGTTTTTGTGAAAATACAAGATTGATGTCCCTTTAAGAATCCATATCCACATTCCTATAACTATCCCTTTCTATCTTTATATCTATCAATAAACAGAGACCTTGATTGATGTGGTATTTGTTAAAGTGTTGCCCAAAGTCCGCTTAGCTCAGAATCATATAAAGAATGCAGGCAGGTTCTTGCATTCCATCACACATCTACCAAATCAAGATGAATATATATATAAAATCAGATACCTATATGTAAAAGTTAATCTGGCTTATTTATATAAAGGTCCAACACATAATATCTAAGTGGACACACAGAGGGGCTTCAAAATAATGATCTGCTCCTTAAGCTGAGTGTTAATAAAAAGATATTTATATCATTTTTATTAAAATAATTTACATTTAAAAGTAAAAAATATACATATGAGAAAAATAAATATTCTGGTAACTTTCATGCAGAGTGAAGTTTGAGAGCTTCTGTGTGGTCAGTGCAGATAACTCTCTCCAAGAAAAAAACATGTTTTGCTTGTTCTTCTTAGGAATTAAAAATAAATTATTCCACTTGATTTCTATTTAGACAGTTATCATATTCATTTGGCAAATACACATATTTATGTTGGAAATTTTATTCTGAAAACATTTCTTTTTCCCCAGAATACATAGCCCTAGATAATTCTATGATAGCTCATTTATCCATTCATTCAGCAAATCTTAATAAAATGTTACTATATTCCAGGCAATGTTAAAGGGAGTGGAAACAGTATTAATAAGACAGGCAAGCCTTTGAGATAATTTTCAAGTTATATTTATATATGATGCATGTATACAAATATTTGTTAAAAACATGAAAAATCATAACGTCTAAATGACTGTAGATTCTTTAAGCGTATATTATTGTACAGGCATTATTCCATATAATAAAAGTACCTTATTTCCTGAAGTGATTGTATTTCTTATGTAATTTTATTTGTATAGTGCTGTTTCTTTTATGGTATCTTACAAGTCATATTTTCAGAAGCCACTTAAATTATCTTTGAAGTGAGAACTTATCTCAAGTGAAATACAGCTGCTGCTTCACAGATGCATCATAGCATAGGACACGAAACCATGGAGACCTTCATTTCAAATAAACACATGATACATTCACTGAAATGACTGAAATGAATGATGCACCACACGGAGCATCCTTTTATGGTAACATTTATCTCAGTGCTGCCAAATGCAAAGGAACAGAAGAGCAATGATCTGCAAAGGCCTGTAGCAAGTAGATTTGGAAATTTTCATGTCAATACATTTAAAGTCTTAACTAGACTTGGTATTAAAAATGTCTAAGTATTATTTCTAAAAATAATCAATACCTCAATAAAATATGTAGCAAAGCATCTAATTAAGTTTAAAAAAGGATAGAAAAATAATATATAAATAAAGTCTTAACTTTATCACTACTTAAGTACAAACTTTTTTGTTATTGGGTAGTAAACTAATCCCTTCACAGACTTACCACAAATCAAGGCTACTCCATGAGTTATTTGTTAAGAGTCTTTATTACAGCATTATTTTTTCTATAATGAACATGCCTTCTATATTCTCCAGCACTGGATTCTTCACACATTCATGTGTTGATAAATGATAAAGTCTGCATTTCACATGCACAGTGTAGATTTCTGACTTTTCACTTACATCACAGAAAACACAGTTGCTCAAAATTTGGATAGTTTCTAAAATCAGTGCATAACATCCTTGAAATCTTTTTGTGGGTGGAGCTATATGGAACAAAAACCAGCTGAAGGTATTTCAATAATTTTGTTAAAATATATTTTGGGACTCATTAAAAACAATAAATGCATGTATGTATAGGAGCATACTCATTTATTCCTTAATTCTTCCAAAAAGTTCTGAGGCATTTAAAAAGCGTAAAAGATACTATCATTTTTACTGATGCTTGAAATTAAAGGATCTCATTTTCATGAGTAAACAGAGTTGGTTCATTAAAAATTTAGAATATTGCATTATTTTAAAGATATATTACTTATTACTATACATATGTACTATACTTTCTCATAGTTCATTTGATCATCACAATAATTTTTGTCATAACCTTTCTATATTCATTTTATGTATTAAGAACTTACAGCCAGGAACAGAATGTTTACACAGGAATAAACTGTTTCATATGTAAACACAAGACTTTGTTTTCCAAGCAGTTAGATCTAGAGAAAGATAATAAGAAAAGTATAATACACAAATTATTTTAAAAATTAGTTTTTCTCATAAAATGATTTGATGAATTATTATAATTAATATCAAGTGACCAAATTCACCACTCAATATTTCATAGAAAAGTAATATTATACAGAATATAGACTTGTATAATATCTGGCAAAATATACCAGGGAGATGACCACTTTATCTTTTTTCCCTATTAGTTATCTAGAACTCTGGATACTGAGGAGAGTATACTGTCAGATCAAAAGCAGGATGAAAATAGAAAGCAATATTCTCTACAGAAATCCTTTTATACAATATGAATTAAAAGCCCAGAGACTAAAGCAAGCATCACATTGAGGACAGCAAACCAATTTTAAGGTAAATCATTAAAAATGAACATTATTTTCTAAGTTAACTCCTTTCCAAAGAGAGTCATTGGTCAAATTGGTAATGGAAAATCTCAAAACTATTTGCAAATCATAAACCTTTTAGAGTCATCTATCCATGTGTTACAATTGTTCTCTTGATTAGATACTATGCCTTAATAATCCTCTTTCACAATAAAAATTTCAGCTTTCTATATATTATAAACATTCCATAGTAGATTAAAATTATCATAGCTATTAAGTGCTTAAAAGCATTATGCAAATTCTCCTTCAACTATAATAGTATTTCACACAGCCAGGAGCAATGAAAGATAGGATTGCTTTATTTTAAGGAAAGAAGAGGACATTATTATTATGATGTTTTTACAGATAGATAAAAGTAATGTGTGAATGCCATTCTATTTTGTAGTCAAGGTTAACAGGATTATAGACAGTAAGCACTCTATAGGACTCATTATTGCAAACTAAAAACATCAGTGTCAACTAATCCTAATTAATTATCTATGTGACTCTAACATTGTAAAAAAAGCAGACAGTAAGTCTTTTGTTCTAACTACTGATTGTCTCTCACTTTTAATGTAATAATATACCCTGCAAATCTTTCAGCTTTTTTATCTGAAATGACCAGTTGTTCAATGAATATGTTTTACTATTTTTAGGACTATAAAATGTGCTTTTCTCCTACCTGAATTGAAACTACAATATTATTCTTTTCTAATATTTAGCTGGTGGACCACATATCTTAAAATGGATTTCTGATCTTTAGATAATAATTCAGAATGCACATAATTTCCCCAGTTGCTATTTAAATACAAAATGGCTTCTGTATAGAAGTACCCATTTTACACATTGCTTTTCTTTTATACTCTCCTATCTCTCACTCCTTTCTCCATTCCTGACAAGTTTAAATGCAAGAACATGAGTGTTTATCCTGGAGTTTTACTTTTTTAAATCTATTCCGAACAAAGTTGTTATCTATTTGTTTTGGGGGCTCCCACTCCAAGGGAGAGGCTTTGTACCAGGAGGCCTGCTCTTATGAAAAATGCTAATCAAAATTTTGATTATCCTTTGCAATTAAAAAATTTCCTCCTAGAAATGTGGACCCCCAAACTAAGTCTTTTGAAACACTAAAAATAAATATGACTATTCTTTTAGTTTTAAAAAGAAGTAAATTCTATTCTACTTCAGCATATTTACATAATCATTAATAATCACAAATATTAAATATTTTCTTACTATGTTGTTGGGGGAGTGTAGAATTTCAAAAAGTGTCTTTTCTGTCGAATGTCTTTAGACCAGGACCCGGTCTGTGTATGAGGATCTTGTTTGACAAGAACAGATCGTTTTAAAGTCTTTCCCAGATCCTATCAAAATGTATATTTATTTTCCGTGGTCTAAGATAGGTTAAAAGAAGGTGTTTCATTAATCTGCAATTAGCAGACGACTCTGTCTGAACTGACAAAAGCAATGAAGAATAATTTCTTTTATATATGCCAGAGATTTCCTCGCTTTTCAAATTACTACTTCTCCCTAGCTGGAGGGGCCGGGGATTGGAGGTAGGGCCCAACGCACTCAGAGGGCTCAGTGGTAGTGTTTCAAGGACACAGTTTCCTGTATCTATGCCCAACAGCGCTCAGTCTTAGCCTTATCCTTGTTCCCTCTCTTGGCAGCAAGATGACTATAGCAGTTAGAGGTCCAGACACCCTGTGGTAAAAGAGAGGCTGCTTCTTTCTTGTGTCCTGCTTTTATCAGTGAGTAAAAATCTTACCCCAAACTACCCAGTGTTCTTATAGTCCATGGATCTCACTGGGTCAAAAATCCCCATGTAAACGAATCCCTAAGAGGGGGAATGACACCACCGTGACTTCCTTCAAACCATCAGGGTACCTGATTTAAAAAAAAATCAGGGCTCTGATTTTGGCATTGAAAAAATTTAGACATTGAATAAGTTGAATAAGCAACCAATTGATGCTGCAGGCCAGTTTGTCTACCCAGGAGATACATCTTTATTACACACACGCACGCACACGCACTACCCACGCACAGACACACGCACAGACCCACGCACACACACCACTAAAAATTGGCTATAGATGAGGGCAAAGCAAAGAGCAAAGGAGGAGAAAGACTCCTAACGCCCAGCAGGACAGCAAGCTAGAAAGCAAGCACAGACTATCTTCACAAGATGTTTCCAAAAACTGCAGCCTGCAGTTTGACATATCCTGGGAAATGATTAATTGGCAATTTGAATTATTTTGGTACCAGAGAAGAAATAATTTACCATTAAATCCCTGGTGCTCTGAAGGAGTTAATTTTTATCACATGGATGAGCAGTTTATTCCCAGAGAGTATTTTACCCACACTGCATGATCACGAGAGATTCAATTCAAGGAAATATTGAACCATTTGGGAAGAACATTAGACTGAATTAAACACTCTCTGTGCTCACCCATGTGATGCAAATTACTTCATTGTATTCCTTTTTAAAACAGGAATATGCACTACCAATTTAATTATACAGTTAACCAGCAATATTTATTAAGCACCTACTGTTTGCAGAGAACTATTCTCGGAATGATGATAATCACGAGAAACAGATAGTATCCATGTAGAAACAAGTCAGGTGAAAATCCATCAAACCCTAGCTTTCTCAGTCTCTCCATAAAATCAAAACCAACAAAACCTTACATGTGCTTATTTCACAGCAGCGAAGAAAGAAGCAATAAGCCTAAATGTCATCAATTGTAAATCTTAGTGAAATTTTAAAAGTATTTGTTAACACTTCTAGTATTCTGACTCACCCCATCTCAGTTTACTTCTCTGAATGCTGGATACAATAAGTATTTTAATTTAAATTTTATTTTTCAATTATAGCTGCATTCAATATTATTTTGTTTTAGTTTTGGGTGTACAGCATAGGGGTTAGACAATCATGTACTTTACAAGTTTCCCCCTGATATTTCAAGTACTCATCTGGCACCACGCATAGTTTATTATGATATTATTGGCTATTTCCTATGCTGTACTTCACATCCCATGACTATTTTGTAACTACCGATTTGTACTTGTTAATCCCTTCATCTTTTTCTACCAGTCCCCCAACCCCTCTATTCTCTAGCAACCTTCAGTCTGTTTTCTGTATCTATAAGCCTGTATCTATTTCGTTTGCTCTTTATTTTGTTTAGATTCTACATATATGAAATGTTAATCTGTCAGAATGGTTATCATCAATAAATCAATAAACAAGTGTTGGCAAAAATGTGGAGAAAAGGAAACCCTTCTGCACTGTTGGTAGGAATTCAGACTGCTGCAGCTACTATTGAAAACAGTATGGAATTTTCTTAAAAAATTAAAAATGGAACTACCTACGACCCAGTGGTTCCACTTCTGGGAACACATCCCAAGAAACCCAAAATACTAACTCAAAAAAACACACACCCCTGTATTCATTACAGGGTTATTTAAAATACTATGCATTTTTAACTTTATGTTGTATTTTATAGGCAAATTATTATTTTTTGCATATATAACTGTTTTATGTTATATTAAATATTGATATTTATCAATATCTTATTTTCAATTTTGCAAAAGAAGAAGACAAAACATAAAAAAAGTTTATTTGGAAAAATATATACATTAGTGGTACTGTTTTTTATATACTTTAATGCATCAGACACCATATTGTAGAAAAACATTCAATATTTTGAGTGGAATAGTATATTTTTCGGGCAACAAGAAGTGGTAAATTCAGTGTAAATAAGCTTTTGTTTGTTTTTCTGGTTAAATGAACAAAACAAAGCTCATTTAGTCTAGTATCTCCCCGCGCTTCAAGTGCAGCACTGCACCCACGGTCTCATGCCTTTCGACATTCCTGGGATTGGCACAGGACCCATTTGCATTCTACAGAGTAAAGCACTGAGGAAGAATTTATGGAGATTGAAATGTGAGATAAATTGAGAACATAATTCCAAGCAGATGATTTCAGTTAATTAAAACTAGTAGTACAGGTTCCATATAAATGGTGCTGGTAATTTCCAGAATATATGAGGACATCTACTGAACTATACATTTTATCACAGTCTAATAAGCTGTGATAAAATGCTTTAACTACTATGAGGATTTATGGAACTAACTGTGTTTATCAGAATGATATTCAGTCAACTCTGACATACTAAAAGAGGGCCCGATTTGCTTTATCCATGCCCTTACTTCTATTTATCCTCCTTTCTACCTACCTCTAAGCTCATCATATCCTTCATCAGAGGAGTAACAGAAAATCACCCAACAGCATTTAATGTTTTAATGAAACTTGCCTTTCTGAGTGAGAACCTTGAAAACGTTACACCTGAGACTACGCTGAAGAATATGGCCATGTTTCATTTCTGATCATACAAGAAAAAACTTAACATTAACTTCCCAAGCTAAATGGATAATGAAAACAACCCCAATCAACTCTCTTAGTACTTGGTCATTTCTTGCCTTTTATTCTTCTTGTCTACTTGGCCATATCATGTGATGTCACTAACGTCAGCCACTCTGTAAGTTGCAACATCTGCCAGATAATAAAATTTTCCAAATTAAATTATTTCTTTTATTTCCTAGTAGGAAACTTACTAGAGCATCAATTAGTAACATGAATATAATGCCATTGGTGATGGATATCTGCTTTCATCTAGCCTGTTTTTAAATGGGATCATAAAGTAGTCCCATTGATATTTTAGGCTTGGTCAGAAGAGCCCTACCAGTTTATGCCAAATAACATCCAGGACCTAAAGAATTTGGATTTACAGAGTTGATACATGCAACTAGCAATGTTCCACTGTTACAGGCAATATGCAATTTCACATTTTATTTGATTATATGTTCTACATATTTTACTGTGATTTTATTTGAGTAGCTCTGAAACTGCTTGGTCTTTCAAAAAGTTTTCTCTTTTGTCCCACTTTCATGCAGAAGTACAACAATAAACATCCAGTTTGCTTCTTAATCTTAATGAAATGATGCCAAATTTTCCAGTAATATACAGGGTCTAGCAGAAGTAAAGCCTGCATGAGTATAGTTGGTAGGGTAATAATTTGAGTGTAATAATTGATAGTTTTATTTTGAACATTTCACCTAAAATGTCATATGGTATGCTTGAGTGTGATTTTGTTATATTACAGAATTACACACTTATGATTTTGTAATACAAGATTTTGTAATGAAAGAGGGGTGCTATTTGTGCCGGACCCTGGATATGGTGACCCACATAGAATCTTTATTTTCTAAAATCTTTCTAATAAACATTTTTTGCAAGAATTGTATATAACTTGGTCATAAAGCAAGCACTTAGTAAAAGTTTGCTGTAGTACTGTACTTATAATATTTAATAATAAATTAAATAATATTGTAAAAATAAATATCATAAAGCTAAGCACTACATAATAAAATATTATTTAATTCTCATAACCATATTACAAGGACTAATATTAACAACTAGCATGTATTAAACTCTTATTCTCTTCTAGGATAGCAGGATCTAGACTTTTTTAAAAAAAAGTCAACTTACATAATTTTTAATAAGCTACCATTTAATATGAAGTATGCACTCATCACTTCTTTATAAATGAGGAAACTGAAGTTTAGAAAATTAAATTCATTGTACTGCTAGCTGCTTTAGAGTTTGGACATATTCACTCAATGTTGACAATTCAAAGTAGTCCATGCAATATTAATGAATCAATTGTTTGTCTATGGCAAACCCCTTTCCCTTTCTTTCAGTAATCAAACTAGTGACATCAGCAACCCATTGCCTCTGATAGCTCACTTTTAGTCTCAAAGGAAGGTGTTTCCAATGTCTGGGCACCATTGTCTGTGGTGAATGTGACCAAAGCTGGACACGAATAGGAAATACTTATGGAGCATCACCAGCCTACAGCTGGCCCCCTAACTTTAGTAACTTACTGAGTAGGAAAGGCAAGGAGGCACACCAGTCTCCACCCGAATGAGCAGAGTACTCATGACAACCGTACCAGTCTGTTTGCAGGATGACTCCTCTCTCAGTTTTCCTGTCATTGCACCTCATTTCTTTTAAGTACGGGTCTACTCAGCACTAAATCACCTTCCTTAAGATGGACATACCTGCATTAAAACATAGGAGGGACAGAGGCGGCACTCAGCATTAATAAGTGGCATGATTTTATTGATGACAAGTTTGGTAGCATTAGGAAAAAAATGCTTAACAAATTCTAGTATTATTGCAAAGTTAAATACTGCTAACTTTCTCATGAGCATTCCTTTCATTTTTCAAATTTAAAAGAAGAAATTATTTGTATAAGAAATTCATTATGATGTTGTGGTTATAAATGTGGATTCTTAACCCAAAAGGTTTATTCTTGAATTCTGATTCCATTACCTATTAGCTATATGAACTTGGGCAACTCAACTTCTGACTGTGTTGTTTTTCATAACATAGAGGCAATAATGACACATATAAGAATTCTTGTGATGACTAAATGAGTTAAAACATGAAAGAATTTAAACTGTACTTTAAACGGAACATATAAAATGCTCAGTAAATACTAACTAAATAATGATAATTATTAATTCATTCAGGTTCGTTTTCTCATCAGATACTGATTAGCCAAAGTTTCAAGGTAGATCAGTGAGTAACTCAAGCCCTCCCCTCTACAGTGTTAAGGAAATGAATTCTGCCAATAACCCGAGTGTCCTTCCAAAGGATCTTCACCCAGATGGCACTAAGATTAGAGGCCCTGGTAACACCTTGACTACAGCATCATGAGAACCTAAAGGAAAGGCCGTGTTTAGTCATATGTGGATTCCCAATTCACAGAAAATGTGAGGTAATAGATGTGTGATCTTTTAGACAACTAAATTTGTTATACAGCAAAAGATAGCTGATTACAAGCAGTGGAAAAGTGCAGGTAAGTCTGAGGTTTCTAGTTTGGGTATACATTTATAACTATGTTAGGTTGAGATATTATTTGCTTTATAGAAGTCAAATAGCCTGGGAACTAAACAAGAACCAAGGGACTGGGCAGCAGTGCTGATCTGTTACAGAGAAGTTTCACAAGTTAGCAGGCCCTGAACCAGAGGCAGTGGGTCAAAGGGAGCCAGAGTTTAACAACTGGTGACAGAGGAAATATATAGATGGCTATTCTCCAAATTTTTTTTTCTTCACTAAAGGAAAATATATAGCTAGCCTGAGGAAGAGATAGAATTCAAGGTGAACTATTTTATGCTGAAGTAAGAAAGGAGAGTAGATAACTTTGGGAAACTAAGAAAAGAGGAAAAAGGACTTTACTTTTTAATAGAGAGGAAGGACAGATAACCCTGCATGTCGGAAAAATGGGAAAATAAGATAAAAGCAATACTTAAACCACATAAGTATTGGAGAAATGAAATAAGATAATAAATATAAAGCTTTTGGCACAATGTTGGATCTGTAATAAACTATAAAAAAGTATCAACTACTACTAAGTCCATTATTATTTGAGATACCAAAAGAGAATTAATATAACAAGGTTTGGAGGTGGCAGTAGAAGGGTACATATATATAGACTAACAATCTTTTGAGTTTTTTATAAAAATAAAAATTTGCTAGATGAGTGAACAACCTACAGTTGGGAGCCATGACAGGTAATATGGACACAGGATAACTGAGGAAAGCTTGTCTGAGTTGAACGCTCTGTGAGTTCTCAGTGATGAAGGCATGAATTGGGTGGCATATACTGAAAGCTAAGGCCACAATCTAATTTACTTTCACTTATTCTTCCAGTTGTTAATCAAGCTCCCTGTACTTCACCTTAACTGCAATCTCTGCTTTGATGAAGGGAGAAGCATAAAATGCCAGGCGTCTAGAGTCATTTGATCAATCAGGTTTAAGGTTAAGGTAAATTCTATTCTGAAATATCTGAAAAATATTATCTTAAATTTACATGCAAGATATGTAAGTCTTCTCATTTTCAGAAATTGTTTGGAAGCATATAACTGAGTAATCAAAAGATTCTTGTCTTAAATTTTGAATCTTTAGATTGTGTCAGCTACTTCTCCCACATGTCTAGGCCGAAGTGCTAATCTTGTATTGAACTCCCGGGCTGGTTAACATGCTTTTCTCATCATTTTACCTTCACACTCTATTCCAATATACAAATCTCACCAATGTAGACAATTTTGCTATCTTTTCACAAGATGACAGAATTCTTGGTTTAATGATGAAGTGTAAAAACTTGCTACTAAAATAATAAATGTGATACATGATATTAGAGGCTTTATTTTTCAAATTACTAATGTAGTTTTCAAGTTGTTGGAAAAATTTTAAAGGAAATAAAGTTTTGTGAATCTCTCAAATTTTCAAACTACATAAAAAAATCAAGGAACACACTGGATTGGATGTATGTTTAATGTTGGATGTATTTTGGGCATCATATCACATTCTTCTTATTCACTGTGAGGATAATTACAACTAGAACAGATAAATATGGCAAGCAATCTAATTAATGTAAGATGGACAAGTATTTAAATTCTTCAAAATAATTAAAATGTTATGGTAATGTTATTAAATCTTTAAGTATTTTATTACTTAATAACAAATACATTTTTTCTAAAAATATATGAACTACAACCATTAGCACTATTGACATTATATAAGCCTGACATTCTTAAATACTCAAAGACCCAATGTTTTTAACATTTCCATTATTTTATTCTATTGAAAGAGAAGAAAATGAGTTTATTCTGAAAGGATATGGGTGAGATAAGCAGAGGTGTATTTAGCATAAAGCTAAAGAAACTTAAGCTTCAGGGCTCCTCACCCGTCTGGACCGCTGAGATGTGTGATTATTTGTGGAGTGTTCTATTGCGTTGGGCAAAACATCCATTTAGGTTTTTCCATAAAATAAAAGAATTTTTCATATTTACCAATAAGTTCATTGATTTAGATATTTTGAATATGTCGGCTACCTCCCACATGGTATAACATTGATTTTTCTCAATGTCTCAATTTGATCGCTATCAACTTCAGCTGGTCTACCCAACCATGGAGCATCATCCAGCAAGAAATCTCCGGCACAAAACTTCACAAACCACTTTTGACATGTTCGATTGGTCACAGCACTTTCTCCATATACTGCACATACCCTTTCTTGTGCCTTGTTTTGTGTGTGTTTCAGCTGAATTTTTCTCTTCTTGAATATGTATTAAGCACAATATGCTATAAATGTTGCTTATTTTTTCCATCTTTAATATTAAAATGGCCACACAAAAATTCATCAATTTTGATGATTTTTTTCATCACTGTACTCACTGATATAAAAGCTGTCACAATATGATCTAACGAAATTGTTTCCAATAAAGTTAAAAACATCGAGACACTACTAGAGCCATCTTAGGTAAAAAACAAACAAACAAACTTTTCAGCCAACACAGTATGTTTGGAAGAGAAACCAAGTTGCAATCAGGATACCTTCTTATAGAAACATTTCTGATAAATTTCCTGAAAACGCTTGGAAGAAAAGAAGGACTTGAATCAGGAAGCCTCCTAAAGATTGTTAAGATTTCTTTTTCCATTTTAAGTAGACATACACTTTGGACCTAATTATGTATTTGTGTTCTTTTTCTTTGAGGGAAAGCATCAAATAATCTGTAAGCTTCAAACTCCATCAAAACCTGTATATTGCTCGTGGGTTAAGCATAATAGTATAAGTAGTTAGACTGGTGGTGCTTTGTGCTTCAGGAAACATCACTTTCTGCAGGTGCACACCTGAGTTGGTTGTTTGCATTTAGAAACATTTTCCGTGGAAACATTATGCATAATAGTTAGATTTTTAGCACAGGCTGCCGAAGCCTATTGAACTCATAAATAACTAGAACTGTAATTCTGTGGAGTCAGTGTAAGTGAAAAGGTGATAGGCACAGAAGGGGTAGGAGATGTTGAAGGAAGAGCAGAATGGGAGGAGGGGAAGTGGGAACAAAGGAGAGGGAGGATGAAAAGGAGAGGTGGACGGAGTTGTCAGTCTATTTCGTGTATCCATGCTTCTGCTACTTCGTCTTCTAAATATACAGATTACCCAATGCTGCAAGTTTGGAAGCGACAGCCATATTTTTATAAAGATCGCGTGCCAGTCAGGCCCTTTCAACAGACATCCCTGCACATTCTAAGGCAATCTGTTCATACATGCCTCCTTTCTCTATTCCCCAACCCACATTCAAGTAAGGTCCCATAATATTAATAGCTTTTTGTTGTTGTTGTTAATTTTATATATGAGAGCAGAGTAAATGAAACAAAATATATGCGTTAGTTCAATTGTTTCCAAAAAAATCACTTACTGAAGAGAGATCCAAGTCACTGGTTTCTTCTGCCACTTCAGCACTGTACCCTGGTGGAGCAGCAAGGGATCCTATGAATTTTAAAGTTTTTCCCAGAAAGAAAAGGAACAGCTGAATTTACATGAATTTTTGGTTTATATCTGTTTTTCTGCTCCATATGACACTATCTTAACTTTTTTCCCCATAAACTTTTAGATTTTTATTACTGAAGAGTGAAGAATGTACTTTTAAGTATTATCTCCTTGCTTTATCATTTTTTAAAATTCTACCCAAGTATTGCCAAACAACACTGAGCCATTCAGTTTCAGATACCTTCTTCACCAGAACTGGGACCATCTAAGATGAAACAATGAATATTCTGATAACAAGAAGCAATTGATGTGATATTCTTTTGGTCATCAAGTTAAACTGTAGCAATTGAATTTACCTTACTTTCCATTTCTTTATATAAGGTGTCATCAGATTACAAAGTGAAAACAATAAATTCATTTAATAAAATTAAACCTAGTAGGAGTTTTACTTAATTATCTAAAAGCAGAGTCAGCCAGAGCTTTGTGCTGAGAAAATGATGGATCCAGTGAAAGCACTTTAATCCAGTGCTAACTTGCTAGCTGGAGTTTTCTTTGTGTGTGTATTAATTGTAAAGGGGAAATTTTATGTATCATTTAAGTGGATCCTTTATAATTCAAGCCTTCTTTATGTGGAGAGCAAAATGTATGCTTAGTTTTTCCAGTAATACTTGGGGAAATGCCTTGTAAATGGGTGTATAAATTTGCTTAATTAATCAAAGAAGAGGAAAAGCTTTTAAAGAGCAAAATCATGACAGGAACTTAAAAGAAGGAAATTAAAAAGATAAAGCTTATTACTGCCTAGTAATTTCAATTTATGCTGTAAATAAAATAAGTTTAAAAGTGAAGCCAGTACCAATATGCTTCGACAGCAGGTTCTCCAGTGCAGTTGGCTGTGGCCCAAGTATAACCAATGGGATCTGAGTCAATATTGTTTTTTGAGTGTCCTTGGACCATTGAATTTATTAAGTGGTTTATTTGTCATGAAGGCATTTTCCAGGTAACTTTGCCTATACTCCACATGTGATTTCTAAGTCACCACCTAGGTACAAGAGTTGAAGTCTGATAAATAATGGTTTTCATGGTGATCTTGGAAACTGTGTTACTCTACAGTTAAAATTGACTTTAAAAATCAAAGCGATTTGAGGGTTATTACAAATTACACTTATAAACACACACTTTGAATGTTTGTCCATTATTTCCAAAAAATTTTGGGCAATCTGTTAGCAAACCAACTTCAATTAAAGTCCTATGTCTACGGCAAATGGGCCCTGTGAACTTGCAGTTCTGGTGGTTGATAATGATATTCTACCTCTTCGTCTTAAAAGTGTGGTCTGTAGGACAACAGCATTGTGTTACTGGGATTTTTTTTTTTTAATGAACACAGAAGTTTGGGTCCCATCCCAGAACAACTGAATCAGAACCCATCTTTTAACAAGATCCTAGTTTTGAGAAACACTGTGCAAGCTAACATGGGTATGCTGCAGAGTGGGAGCTCATTCTTACTCCTCATTTCTATTTTATTTGCACTTGGCATTTTATTGATGCATAATTTTATAGCAGTATATGTAGCACCAATTCTTTTTTTACATTTTCAAGGATATATTTATCTTTTCTCCTAATGGTTTGTAAAAGTAATTTAAAATAGTTCAGAATAGGCAAATACGTCGACAAATTTTTTTGAACCATGGAAATAAAGAACTCTAAATAGGTCTCAGTGAATAAAGTGTGATCTCAGAACTACCTAAATTCTAACAGTGTAGGAAAAATCAACCACTTGCCATTTCTGAAACTTGATCCCTCCAATTAAAAGAAAGAGTTTCACTATTTTCAAGTTTCTCTGTAGGTTACAATTTACAAGCAATTTTGCTGTAGAAAATGATTTTGTTCTTACTGTGTACACTAATTTGATTCAGTGATTTCATTATTTGCCATTACAATTCTAATGTAGGCATTTGACATAGCAGTCATAAAAATAAAAAATATGAGTTACAATATAAATAGCTAACATATATTGAGAATCTTTTTATATGCCAGGAGTTAAATATTTTATATATCTGTATCTGTATAGTTGTAGATATATATAAACAAACTCATTTAATCCACACAATGACCCTATGAAATGAGTACCATTGTTAGATGCATATTACTTTTGTGGAAACTGAAGCACAGAAATGTTAAGTGACTTTCCCAAAGTTACACAGCAAGACTTAAATAAAGTTGAATTGCAAATTTAAGGAGTCTACATTGTTAACTGAAATATATTACACCCTAAACAATCTAGATACTTAATAACAGGGAAGTGATTAGGTAAACTGTTCCTGTCAATGTCAAAATGCTAGGCAAAATTTTTTTTAAATTTAGGCAGCCCGAGGTAAATTCTCTACTTCGAGTTTTACAAGGCTGAAAGCTAGGTGTTAGCCAAGTTACATTCTCACTGGGTAGACCGGGAAAGGGGATATTTATTTGCATTGTTGGTAGACTCCAGTCCTTTATACTGTGAGACTGAAACCCTTGTTTTCTTGCTGGAGGTCACTCAGATATCTCTCTCATCTTCCAGAAGCTGCTTGTAAGTCCTCTCCAGCATTAAGGCCAGCCACAAGTGTGACATTCTTTTCATGCTTTTAACTTCTCTGACCTGCCCTTTTGTTTATATCTGGAAAAAATTCTCTGCTTTTAAAGGGCTCATGTGATAATCATGGGGATTATATCACATAATATTCAAAGGTTCTACCTACACTCAGAAGGAAGAGAATTCCACAAAAACCAAGGTCATAGGGAGGTCAACTTAAAATTCTACACATCATACCTTTCTTTCCACATATTTTTAATCCAAATTTCTGTAATGAGAAATATTCTTCCTGATTAAAAAAACAAAATTTGTTCTAAATTTTTATGGTAAATTAATGTAATTAAGATAGAATTAAAATTTACATTGTAAACTAAAAACGTATGAATTTTTCTTATTTACAAAGGAATTTAAATAAGGTTAGAATAATCAATTTATTTTTTCGTTTTTGTTTTTCTTGTCAGTACCCACCTCCTCTTAAAGTAATTCATACATTTTTGCAGAATTGTAACTGTCATGTCTTTAGGCTAGTTTATATTTCATAAAACAAATCATCTTGTTTAAATTAGGACTAAGACTGAAAAGCGTACCCTGCCTGCTGTCTCCACCTCAACCATCGATAAATTCAAAGGCATCTCAGGGAGCTGCTGTTAGGTTGACAAGCCAAATCCTAAGGACACAGGCTTTCACATGTAGGAGTTAAAAGAGCACGCAATGCAATATACAGATAATCTATTGTAGAATTTTATACTTGAAACTTACATAATATAATTAACCAATATCACCTCGATAAATTTAATTTTTAAACAAGGCTGTTTCTAGGGAAAGGTCTGCAGAAGAGAAAGAACTGGTATTTCTGTCAAGTTATTTTATGTTTTCATCAGATTGCTAGAGTCACAAGCTAAATAGCTGGAGGCTAGACAGGTATATTGCTCTTTTAAAAACAGATGGTGAAATTCTCAAGAGATTTGAGAGGCTGGGTAAACAAAAACCTCAATGGAGTAACAGATTGTTATAAAGTGAACAATCTCCTACCAAATGACCAATATAATCTTTGCTCCTTTATTTCATTTCTAAAAGTTATATGGAGTTTATTTATAAAATGTCCACCTAATAGTCTTTATTGCCAAAGTTTGTTTTTAATACCAAATTTTAAAGTAAAAATTTTCTACATTTCTATTGTTATAGTCACATCTAAAACTGATAGCATGTAACTATTATTCTAGAGATATTTGATTTATTGCCTGAATTTATATCTCATAATTGAAGCTACTGATTGCCTGGTGAATGCAAGTATATGTATTAAATTAAATTACTGCTTTTTTGTTGATGTAACATTTAGTTTTGTAGTAAAATATGTCATAGGAAATGCAAAATTAGAGACTGAAGTTCTAATTCTATTTAGAAGAGTAGCTTATTGCCATGTTGAAAGGAGATGTTAAATTTTCTTCAGAATTTTCCTGCAATAGTTGGTGTAAAGGATGAAATCAGAGAAAATATTAATGTGCAAAATACTTTAATCATAAGAGCTGCACATACTAGCAACTACTTTACATTTACTTAATTTTAGGTCATCTCAGAAAACTGTGAGTGAGAGATATTTAGTAGATGACATCATTATGGAATATATAAAGTACAAAACACTTCAAAAACAATTTGCTTTATTTCCTTGTCTTTAGAGAGTGTCATATTTAAAAATCCAATAGGAGAATAAAAATGGTATGTAAAAGTAACAATTCACTCTATTGAATGTGGCTGAATATTTGGTTTAGTTGAATGAGTTAAACATGATGCTGAATTGTGACTGTAAAACTGATACTATTATTTGGACAAACTAGCATTTCTGTAAAAATAGCTCATTCATTACAATCTCGGTCTTGCTTTTCTTCAACCAAAGTTGAGCAATTTATTTTATATAAGCTGTTTCTTTATTATTAGTATTAGCATTATTACTAGAAAAGCAAAATTCATTCTAATTATAATATAAATAAAACAAACTTTAAAGTTTGAAAATAAAGTTAGAGAGACAAAAATGTAGAAGAAACAATTTAGAATCATCAAATGTCCAAATGTATTCATAAAATATTATCTAAATCATAGAATGCCATGCATTTCCCTCATATGAAAAGATATTTTGCCATATACATGTCATCTCTCTAAAACATATATAATATATATAATGCATATATATGTATATATATATGCAGACCCAACTGTTGAGGGAATTACATTTCGTTATGTTCTTCTACATATTCATGTATTTTCTATTTTAAATAATAAATACTATCTGAGACTAAACAAAATATTGGGAGAATAAGATTCAGGGGAAAGAAACCTTGTTTACATAATGGTGGAACGTATAAAGACATTGTCATCAAATGAGCAGGATTTTGGTTCGGTAAAGCACATGATGCTGACATAAAGCGACTATCCATCTAAAATATATATAAAATTTAATTCCCATCTTATATAATATATATTAGTTTCTTAATGACAAGAAAAACATAATATTAGTTTTTATTTTCTTTGCATTTAATTTAGTACTGTGTACACATGGAGTATCCGTTTAACAAATACACACTAATTTATGTAAATTTAAACAATAGTGTATCTAGAAACTTAATTTGTATAAAATCTGAATAGTAGTAATAAAATAACAATATAATGGTAATGTCTGCAACTGACACAGAAGGATAAATTTTTTAACCACTTACAATGCTAAGAATTTTATAAGTGTTACCTTATTTATTTCTACCTCATGAAGTAGATTCTGAGATTCTATACAAATCATGGAGTGGGAATCTAAGGACTGGAGTGGTCAAGTAAAGTAACACAAGGTCACTCATAAAGGAAGAAGTGGAACTAAGATTTAAATACTGACAGTCATCCCAAACTATAAAGTATGTGTACATGAATATTCATATTCACTCTGTCGCTTTTCATGGCAATACTACTGTTAGAGTTAAGCTAAAATGTATATGCATGGAAAATTGTAAAAATGACAATAAAATAATTCCAGTGAAGGCAAAGAAAAAAAAAACAGTTTAAACTTCTGCAAGAGTTTCTTGATTAAAAATTATATTTTTATTATTTTTATTTTATTTGTTATTTTACTTATTTTAATGCTACTAAAATAACTTCCTCTAGATGCAAATAATATGACATTTTTATCAGTGAGTTATCACTTAAATATTACTATTAAATATTACCATCCTATAGTGCCATATTCCAAGTGTTTTAACAGGATAAATTTTTTACTCAAATGGTAAGTAAAAAATGGAAAAAATTGCATATAGCTGAAGGTGACTTTGAAATTTTAGCAACCAACAAAATAATGGCTGGTACATTCTCATAGTGACTTAAATATATATACACATATATATGTACACATAATAAATATATATACACATATATATTTACAGAAGAAAACAGGATTCTATTTTTTATGAAGACAAACAAAAATATTAACCAGATTGGACTATAGTTTACTGTTTTAACTGAAATTAATATGAAAAAATTTTTGTAGCCATAGCAACAAGTAGCCATCAGAACCAGTTTAAAATTCATTCATTTCATTGACAACAGCATGCAAGCTGACTAACAAGAAAATCATTCCTCTCTGTAAATCAGTGACTCAGGGACTAGGTACCCTATTAAACACACTTCTGAGGCCACAGACACGGACAACAGTGTGGGAATGGCCTGTGGAGTGGGGTGGGGAGGGATGGGAGGAGGAGGGCAAAGGGGGAAAATTGGGACGACTGTAGTAGAATAACAATAAAAATGATTTAGAAATGTAAAAAAAAATATTAAAAATGGAACTGCTTTATGACTCAGCGATTCCACTTCTGGGAATATATCCAAAGAAGCCCAAAACACTGATTTGAAAGAATACATGCACCTCTATGTTCATTTCAGTGTCCCTTTACAGTAGCCAAGATCTGGAAATAGCCCAAGCGCCCATTAGATGATGAGTGGATAAAAATCTGTGGTACATTTTACACAATCGAATCCTACTCAACCTTAAAATAAACTTACTCTTTGCAACAACATGGATGGACCTGGAGAATATTATGTATTAAGTGAAATAAGCCAGTCAGAGAAAGACAAATACTATGTGATTATACCTAAGTTTTGGGGATTTTTTTTTGAAATCTATAATTCACTAGCTAAAAAACATCATTAGAGCTCTAAAGTCTCAGTTTCTCATACATAGAAAGGGGTTAATATCAGAATAACCTTATGTGGTTTTGTAGAAAACCATTGAAGTAGTTTGTCTAAAATGCAAAGATTAGTCCCTAACGCATTGCCAATGTTCAATAAGGCCAGTGTTTTGTTACTTCAGTTGTAATTCAATATGTTTACAGGTGTAATCTAGATTTACCAATGATAACTGTTAAATGCAGTTAATTTATAGCAAATAAGGTTTTAGAAGAGATACAAGTAGTCCATCTTTTATAGTGCAAGAATTTGATAAATTCTGCCTTTTCATGTTTTTTAAGTTAAAAAATACTACCCTGGCTGATGTGGCTTATTGGATTGAGTGCCAGCCTGAAAATCAAAGGGTCACTGGTTTGATTCCCAGGCTAGGACACATGCCTGGGTTGCTGGCCAGGTTCCCATAAGGGAGTATGCAAGAAGCAACCACATATTGATGTTCCTCTCTCTCTCTTTCTCCCTTCTCCTCTCTAAAAATAAATAAATAATATCTAAAAAAAAAAAAATATGGCTAGGGCGTGTTGCTAGAAAATAACTGTCAATAGTTTTATGCAACAGAGATACCCCAAAATAATCTCAAAATATTTAGAGACTATTACTTTTTCCAGTAATTGATCATTATATTTGATGATCAATAATCAAAAATCTTTGAAAACTGACTTAAATTCTCAGTACATTCTTTATATCTCAGAGTATTTTTGTGTGTGTGTTTTGGAACATGTTTTCTTTGTAACTTTCTGATTTAGCTACTGATGATGCTATTTTCTACCCCCCAAAATGATTTCAAATACATTGACTTTTTCTTTGCTTTGCTCTAATTCCAAATATTACTCTTACACGTAATGAAAACAAAACCCAGACATGTTGATTCTAAGTGAAAAAATACAATGAGGTTGTCAGAAAGAATTTGTCTAGGTGAAAAATACATAACACAATGGACTTCTGGGACTGGGGAGGGGGTTGTCTGAGGGGAATGGAGGGCATGAGGGCAGGGGCGCCTATCACAAAGTGGGCATTAACTAAGTAGCTGTTGAATGAATGAATACATGAATTAGCATGAACTACTAAATCAGGAAAGCCCTGACTCAAATAGCCCCTGTAAATTTCTTGCTGGTTCACTGCCAAGGCTCCTTGACACAGACCTTTCTACTGTAGAGGTGTTTTTTTTTTTTAAATAATTTCTTTACATTACCTCTTCTCCTTTCCATCCTTATTAGCTTAAAACCCAGTGACACAGCATATTCAATTATATTGAATTTAATTTAATAGCCTACTATCAAGGACACAACACTTTTAAGGCTCTATGACCTCAAGTTGTTTTCTACAAACAGGAAAGCCAGTTCACATTTTTCTTGCACTTAATGGTTGTTTAAAAAAGTGAGTTGTATATTTATTGAATTAATAATAATCAGAGATACAAGAAATTGTTTCACTTATTGAAATATAAGTGACATGTCCAAGGAACTTTTCGACATAGAGTCAGATAATTTGTTTTTTCCAAGTGCATTTTGCAATTAATTAGCTAACAGGATAACACTCAAATTTTCTGTCAAACTCAGTATCTATAACAGTGATTTCCAATGGCAATACACAAACTGGCCCAGTTGAGTACAGAAAGAAAATAAGTAAACTTTTATAATTGTTTTATTAAAACTAAAAGAGAAAAGTTAGGGATGAAAATAATATATGTATATAATACTATATATACATGGGGTAAGGGTGAAATAACTTTCTACAGATTAGAGAGAAAGAGCCTGAGATCTTTAGATGGTGTCTAGGATGAGTACTTATAGTCTTTCCATTTTTAATTCTATTTTATTCCAATTACCAATATAAATATTATTTTAGCCTAATATTATTTTATAGAAATTCCTCAAGCTTCATAGAAAACCTAGGTAAATGTATCAAAATTTAACCACAGAGTGAAAACTTTAAATAGAAAAATTCTGGTTATAGTGATTTCATATAATTGTATATATTTACAAACACTAACAGTACTACTTAAATGTAATTTGAAGACAATATTATGAAAAACTTTGTGGTACATCTGATAATATGAGAAAATTTAAATTATATTCTTAGCTTTACAGAATTATACTGAATAAATTATTTTGCGAACTTTAAAGCCACTATCACCTGTGTTAACCCTTTAAGTAACTTAATGTTTCCACTTAATGTTTCCATATATCTGTGACATTTAAAAATTACAAATATATGAAAGTCTTTTCAAATAGGACAAATAATTATAGCAAAAATTAATTTCACCCTAAAACTCTTAAGAAGAAATGAACACTATTATAATGTTTAGTCTTGGGGGGGAAAAGTGTTCTAAATATGAGGTCAATAAATAGTGGATTAGTATATCAATGCAATGTTGCATACCTATTAACTCTTTATCAAATTTTCCAAAGAGTTCTTCTCTTAATAATCACATCATAAATAAACTCAAGAAAAGTTGTATTTTCAGAGACTATAAAATAAAGAGAAGCGATAGAAATCTAAAGGTAAAAGGGAATGGAAGAAGAAAGAATGGGAAGAGAAGGTAAGACTAATGCACTAAATTATTTTCATTGTTAATTTTAAAATATTTTTTACCATTCCAGGGATGACCACAGTTGGGTAGGATAGATAGCTTTCATTCCTCGCATATCATTTTTGGACAATAGAATATTCTAAGACTTCTTTTACTTAAAAACAGTTTGATAATAACTTTAGATTATTTTGTTGTTGTTAGGAGAGGGTTTTTTCCTGCTCTCAACCTGTCTCACTTGTAGTTATACATTAATTAAATGAACTGTGGAGTTTTTTCTTACATCAGAAATTACCCTGGAATAAATGGAGTGCTAAAAGGATGTTAAAGCTACTTTGTCATTTTACATAGCTCCTAAGAAGATTAACAATGCTCCTTTAATTGCTCAGAATTAGAAAGCAGGTTCCAGTTAATACTAATGGAGAAAAGAAGGAAAAGAATTGAGGGCAAGTAACTGTGATGACTCACCAAGCTTAAAAGAACAAAATAGTGATTTATACATATAACGGAGAGGAGAAACGTCAAAAAAAATTTCTTCTCCAAAATTCCATGTCAGAGGGCTCTGGCCCAACACACACACACACACACACACACACATACACACACACACACACTCACACACACACTCAACAAGAAGATCATAAAAATCCCTCCCCTACTCAAATAGGGCTAGTTGTTTAGAAAGAAAGGATGTCTTTATATAAATGTTATTTCTGTGTATATAGAAAGCTTGCTCCATAGTGTTGCACCTGAAATAAAGAAAAGGAATTTTGAATTATTTTTACCACAGATGTGATGAAGGAAGCGGGGAGCTCCACTGAATCCTGTGACTAAACACACTCAAAATTCTTCTCTAAACAGCATTGGTGTATGAAGACATCCTTGCTTTCATGCTTTCTTGATTATACATTATTTTATAGCTCGGAGCATTGTGTGGTACATAATTTGGCAAAAAGGCAAGGAGTGGTAGATAATAAAATAGTTTTTTGCTTTCCGTGTGTGTTTTTATTATATGTTATGTCAAAATTTACACCATAAGCTAAATTTAAGCACAGATTTAAAACTTGTCATTTGACAAACATGACACTGAGCTCAGAATAGGATGCAGGAGAAGCAGCTTGTCCATTTCGCATGCCCTCTAGTCACATATAATAATTGTAATAACAATGACTGTTATTTCAATAATATTTTATAGTACAAGAGGTGCTTTCTCTGATAATAATGGGTAGCACAACTGGCATTTATTCCCACTCTTAGTAAAATACTAAAGGACATAGAAAAGAGCATCACTAAATCAATCTAAGAAACTTATACCTTTAAACTTATTGACGTGAATTTGCAGGTATATTTTATTTCTCCTGATTCTAGGATGCAGAGTTCTTTTCTTCCTCAGCCTTGTTTTGAGGCTGAATTAGCAGTTATTTGGCAAGATTCTGAAATATTTCCTTAAAACAGTAATTAAAATATAGGAAAGAAATGCTGGCATCTGTGGATAATGCCTAATACATTGAAAGCTGGATTCAACTCTGGGAAAATAGGGATTTTCTTTTAAGACAAAAATGTCTGAGCTAGCCCTAGTACAAAATATGATGAACATACAATTCTTGGGCTTATCAGTGTATAAACCAACTAAAGAACTGGGGCAGAGGTGAGACAAGGATTTAGGTTAGTGTATTAGCGTACCGCTAACAGACCCATGCCAAATCAACAAAGTCAAGTGTCTAGGTTTTCTTCCAGGAAGTTAAAAAATCAACATTGAAGTGTCAGGAGAGGTATACAAGAAAAGTGTTTGGCTCTCTACTTTGATTTTAAAAAAGTGATGCAATGTTAAATATTTAAAATCAGATCACAGAGGTCATCAAAACACAGACTGTTAATAATATGCTCACTGTTGTAATTGATCTGCTCCCAAAAAAGATGCAATTTTTGGTGCAAATCTTAATTGCCATTCAATTGGAATAACCTAGTTTCTTAGGGTTTTGTGCCTCCTTTGTACATATATGAAAGTACATCATAGTCATATATATATACACATTTATTAATATATACATATGTATACAATATAATTCATATAATTCTAAAAGGTAAATATAAAATATATTCACACCATTTAAATGCCAGAATATATACCATGGAATCTTTAAATTATTCGCTTCTGCCTTCCTCAGCTTTACCCCTTCCCCACAGACTTAACCATCATTGTCAGTCTATTACAGTTATGTGTGATAATGTATTGTTTTTCTTTTCTTTTTTTTTTACAATACGGGATTATATTTAACCACATCAATAAAGTTAACAACATTCTGTGACTTTTCCCCTTGACTATTGTAGCCACATATGCTTCATTTCATTTTATTAGCTTCCCAGTATCCCTTAGTTTAAATCAACTAATTTAACCATTCCTCTTTGGATGGGACTGCAGATTTTGCCCAATTTCTTTTTCATAAATGAGGATGCAAGAAACATCTTAGAAATTTATTTTCACTTAATACTATTTATTTGTACTTAATGGTATCCATTTTGACTTAACGATAGTAAAACTTAATACTATTTTAATTTATTATCTGAAATATTCCCCAAAGTGGATTTGCTAAGGCAGCATAAAAATTTGGAAAAAAAGTTCCGCAGTCTCCTGGCAGCACGGAGAGAACACATTTCCTCACTCCCTCACTGTTACAAAGGTTACTACTTTACTTTTTGGTCCTTCTGATGAGAATAACTTGACATGTCATTGTTTTAAGTTCCTTATCGTGACTACTAGTGAGCAGAACCAGCTAAGTGGTTTGTGGGGTCCAGTATAAAATGAAAATTCAGGGCCCAGCCTGGATCCAGAGAAAAATGCCCCCTTCCCACAGCTTGGCTCTGCTACGCATGGACAATGGGTGACTTCAAGGATTGGAACCTTTGTAGCTGGACATACTCAATACTTGGGTGTAGGTGAGCAAGAGAGCCCTGCTGAGTAACTGACTGAATAAACAGTGAGGCAGCCAGACCGGCTGGGCTGCCTCTGCCTTGTCCCACACAGAGTACTGGGAGCAATGCCTGACCTGCCTCCTAGCACCCAGCCTGTGCCCCTGCCCCTGCAGGGCAACAGCCAAATGGGGCCTTTCCCAGCCAGACAATCTGATCTCTGTCCACCACAGGGATGGGAAGAGTCTATTCCAGGGAGATGACAGGAGGCAGGAAGGTGAGAAGAAGCTAGACCTCACGTGAGCCAGGGTACATTCTCCTAATGTCCTATCAGAGTCAATTTACAAAACCCAAATTCAAAAATAACGTTATTAAACTTCCAAGATGATGGCCACAGAACTTTAAACCCCAAGTAAGGAGGCCTAGGGGATCCTGGGTCACCGGTTTCTTGGCCTTGAAACAGAACCTGCTAGAGAAGTGAAAAATCCATTCACAAGTTTATTGGACATTTATATTTCTTTTTCTCTACATTTCTTAAGCATACCCTTTGCCCACTATGATGTTTGTTTGCTTATATTTTTTAGACATTTTAGAATCATTTTGTTTGAGGAAGAATATATTTTCCTCCCATATGTTGATAATATTTCGTCCTGATCTATTAACCTTCTACAGACCTCAAAATTTATCCAATCTTAAATAATAAACATACCCTAATGTCTCCATTTGACCCTTTTTATTTAATTTAGTAATTATTTATTATTTTTACATTTTGAGATTTAATTCCGTATAAACATATTTATATGTATGATGAGATGTTTGGATCTAATTTTATATTCCTCTAAATAGCCAGCTGTCAAACATCATTATTAAGCAGTTGAGCCTTTTTTTACTGGCAGAGAATTCCACCAATATTTCATACAAAATTCCCTTTCATACCTGGATAAGTTTTGGTTCTCTCCTATTCTACTGAACCTCTGTGTCATTATGATAAATATTTGATTATAGTAGATTCACAATGAATGCTAGTTATCTGGTACTGATGATAATTTAAAGGTTAAAGATAAGTAGTCTACCATTTAGCTGTTGTAGCTGTTACCACATATGGATGTGCTTAACCAAACATTTTCTGTTCTCTGAGGTAATGAAGATCAATGTAATAGAAAGCATAAAAGATTGTGTGTCAAATCTTGTATTGAAATTCTAGTCATATGAATACAAAAATCCTACTCAACAAGTAAACTGCCTATACTTTCAATGACTTATTTGTTCTATCGTAAAACAAGAATAACGAAGTCTTTCTCACAAAACAAATACACTATTTGCAACATTACAAACATTTAATAAATATTAATGCTACCTTATCATAACATCAGAGAATTTCACTTTAATTTACTTCCTACTGTATTCTTGACCATCTCTCTCTCTTATACCATTGTGACTTTGAAATAGGTGTCATTTCTCTGGCAGTCAAAATAGAGCTCATGATTTTTATTCCCATTTAAGGTACTGTTTTTCAATGGAGAATTGTTGTTAGTTTGTAGTAACTCTAATGATAAATACATTTGAGTTTTTTCCTCCTATCCTATTTGACTTTCATTATTCAATATCTTATCTTTTTTCTTTTATATACTGGACTGAATAATTTGTTTTCTAGAGTAATTTCAAAACCCTATGTGCATACGTATATATTTCCTCAGTCTTCATCATTTTAATGATTACGTTTAGCATAAGTTTACTTATTTATACAAAAAACAAAGATTTTATAAGCCCTTACTCCAATTTACACAAAATTTTCAAGATGTATATTTCCTGGATACTTTTCTCTACCTTACATGAATACTTAAGTTTTATTAAAGAAACTTTTGAATTTTAACTCCAAGTTATTTTCTTCACACAGAATGCTTTTTATACAAGCCATATTGTATGTAATTGTATTATCATCATCAATCAGATTTAACTTAATTCTTCTGAATTCATTTTTAACTGTGCTTTCTTAATAAATTTTCCTTGTATTTTGAAATTTGAGTTATTCTGACACAATTTTCATTCAGCTGTAGTATTATCTGGAGTAATTTTTTCAGGCTGTATATATCCTTTATAATTATTTCAGAGAGTGTGCCTTCTGTGTATGTGAGTGTGTTTGTGTGCAGGTACCTTTCTTTCTTTTCTTTGTTTTTATTTTCTTTTTTACTTTATACCTTGGCAAACTAAAAAGTTCCTGACTCAGAGAACTATGCTGTCTTCTGTAATTCATTGGTACAGATAAGATCTATGATACAAAAAAATGATTCCTTCTTTCAACAGGCTTATATGCATTTTCAGTTTATCCTTGGAGTTGAGAAAGTTTCATGAGGATAGATGTGAATGCATATCTTCTTTACACTAATCACATTTTGGCATAATTGGTAAGTATGACTTAAAAACTCAACTATTTTTCAGACAATATGAATGCTATATTCATGGTTTGTGTGTTTCTTTTAATGGCCTTTTCCAGTAAATGATTTAGGCATTACCCGAATAATTTTTGTGTTTGTTTCCTTATCTAAAAAGATAGAGATCAAAAAGACCTAGTTCTTTCTACCTAACAGATGTGATTCAGGGCAAAACAAGCAAACACATAAACATATTTTAAAAGTACTCTATACTTATAAGATTTATTTCTTAATTAAATCACTGTATCTTATCATCCAACAACACCAAAGATGCAACTACAAGTGCCTGAGTGCTTGCCTTTCAGAGAGCAATACAAGGGGCACTTGCAAATTGGTGGTTTCCCCTTTCTCATTACTCCTGACATTCCAGCAGCTGGGCTCTGCTGCCCAGGGGTTGCCCATGGCTTGAAACAGGGTAGTATTAGACCTCATTGATTATAGAAAACTAGTGCCCCAAACAAATACACCTAAAGAAAAGTAGCGTAGACTTTACAATGTAATGATAAGACAGGAGTTTTGAGATTCAGGGAGAATATTTGTTAATTTGCAGTGCAGTGAAATAAAATACATGTCCCATGTTAGAACACAATTGTTTTTATTTTTAAATTAAAAAATTGTATTTTCATATTTAAAAAATGACTGAAAAAGTTTAATGACTCAGCTGTCAGAACAGCTTGCAATTTTGAAGTTGAAATGAGATTAAAATCTGTGCATGGAATTCTTAAAACTTTTCTCCTTGAAAAGCTATGGCTATGAACTCCTCTCCAGCAAGACAAACAACCCAATTAAAAAATGGGCAAAGGACCTGAACAGACATTTCTTCAAGGAGGACATGCAGAGGGCCCAGAGGCATAAGAAAGGGTCTTCAACATCACTAGCCATCAGAGAAATGTAAATTAAAACCACAACGAGATACCACATCATACCAGTCAGAATGGCCATCATAAACAAATGAACAAACAATTAGTGCTGGTGAGGCTGTGGAGAAAAGGGAGTCTTAGTACATTGTCGGTTGGAATGTAGATTTGTGCAGCCACTGTGGAAAATAGCATGGAATTTCCTCAAAAATCTAAAAATGGAACTGCCTTTTGACCTAGCAATTCCACTGCTGGGATTATACCCTAAGAATCCCAAAACACCAATTCAAAAGATCCTATGCACCCCAATGTTCCTTGCAGCACAATTTACAATAGCCAAGTGCTGGAAGCAAACTAATTGCCCATCAGTAAATGAGCAGATCAAAAAAATTATGGTACAATTACACAATGGAATAATACACAGCAGGAAGAAAGAAGGCGCTCCCGCCCTTCTCAACAGCATGATGGAACTAGAGAGCATTGTGCTAAGTGAAATAAGCCAGACAGTGGAAGACAAATACCATATAACCTCACCTGTAAGTGGAACCTAATTAACCAAACAAACAAGTGAGCAAAAAACTATGGCTATGAAAGATACATTCATGGATTCTCTCACACATTCTTCGGTATTTTTGGTTTACCATTGACGATGAGATTTATTTTTTATAGCTACAAAACAATCACACAATTTTAAATTAAAAATTTAAATGAAAAACTAGAACCATAATTAAGAATACCTACCTTGGATATTTGTCATCAAAAATATTGCTACATGGGATATCTGAAATTTTACTGCCTGTATTTTCCTCTAGGACTTTAATGGTATCACAACTTATATTTCAGTCTTTTATCCATCTTGAGTTTATTCTGGTGTATGGTGTAAGTTGGTGGTCTAGTTTCTTTTTTTATTCATATTTTATTTATTTATTTTTAGAGAGAGGGGAAAGGAGAGAGAGAAGGAGAGAAACGTGAATGTATGGTTACCTCTCACATTCCTGCCTGCAACCCAGGAATGTGCTCTGATGGGGAATCAAACCAGCAACCCTTTGGTTCACAGCCCGCACTCAATCCACTGAGCCGCACCAGGCAGGGCTGGTGGTCTAGTTTCAATTTTTGCATGTACCATTCCAGTTCTCCCAACACCATTTATTGAAGAGGTTATTTTTACTCCATTGTATGCTCATGTCCATTTTGTCAAATATTAATTGATCTGTGTACCTGCTTTTATGCCAGTACCAGACTGTTTTGATTATAGCGGATCTATAGTATAGTTTGATATCAGGTATTGTGATCGCTCCAACTTTGTTCTTCTTTCTTAAAATTGCTGTGGCTATTCAGGGTCTTTATTGGTTCCATATACATTGTTGGAATATTTGTTCTGGATCTGTGAAATATGCCATTGGTATTTTAAAAGGAATTGCATTGAATCTATAGATTCTTTTGGGTAGTATGGACATTTTAATAATGTTAATTATTCCAATCCATGAACAGGATATATGCTTCTGTATTGTGGGAGCAGAGAGTTGGGTGGGACACAAGAGAGCAAAGAGGGAAAAACTGAGACAATTGTAATAGAATAAACAAGGATATAAGAGATAGAAGCCATATTTTAAGAAAAGAATATGTACTTTGGGAAATAAATCCCCATTTTCATAGTTTACAGTGTATCAAGGAATAGAGTCACTCCTCAGTTACCCTGTAGTGAGACCTTTAAAAGCAACACATTTTCAAGAATGATTAAGATTAACAGTGTGTTTCAGCCACAGTGTACTACAGAGAAAGGTCTATGAAAACAGACAACCCAATAGCATAAATACATGCTTCGCAGTTTGATGTTATGAAAATTAACTTCATTTAACCAACACTTTAGTTTACACTGGGAATGGAAAGATGTCACAAGATAAAATGGATCAAAAATATGATGGCAAGTGGGTAAGAGATACAAACTTTAAGGACCGTAAAATCAATGTTAGTTTTGGACTGTCATTGAAATTTCATGCAAAAAGAGGAATTTTTTATAATAAAATATATTTAGTGCTGAGAAGCTAGGTGAGCACTACTCAAAGAAAGAAGCAGAAGAAAGGAAGCCCAATCACTTTTGGGGGCAATGCAAGAGCAGAAATGATGAATAAATTTTGTTCTTGCTCTTTCACAATATACAGAGTCCACTAGTTTACAATGGCACTGACATGGATAGATTGTCCAACTTTAAAGGTAAAGCTGTATTACCTCTTATACATACCATCCCATTATGCTGAAATGTGACTTCACAGAAAATATAAAATTTTATGAAGATGCAAACCTATCCATAAATTTTGGAGAGAAAGACATTGCCTATTATTAATCCTTAAATCATTTGTTGTGAATTTTTTCCACTTGAGTAAATGTTTATAAATCTTCATTTTTATATCCCCTCCCTTTAGATTGTGAATGCCATTTTCTTGTTTGTCTGTTTTGTTTTTGCGCTGTATGTAATCTTACAAAATGCTTTCCATAAAATAATCTGGTTGTTCTCAGAATAAGTTATAACAACATTTCACTTACTATCACTGATATAGTTATTTTTATTCAATTTTTACCATAGATGTGTCTATCTTTATTCATACCTTAGTATTGATTCTTATTTTATTTCTTTTTTAATACATATTTCTACTCCCTTTAGGCATATTGTAAGAGGTTACCTGAATTACAACTTCTCTCAATCCTTCAGATAATGTCTTAAAGAGATCTGATCTGAAGTGCATCTTGCATATGATACATTGTTGGTTGTTTTTCCTCTCTCCAACTTTGGAAGACGGCCCCATCAAAAACCATTTAAGCTTTCCAGGGTTTTCTTCACATTTACTTAACCTACAATAAAAGGATAAATATTTACTGCTTCTTACAAAGCTCCCACCCTCCGCCTCTGGCCTCCCACCCTAGATTCCTTTTCCTGAACTGATGCTTCTGTCAGTGCTGGTTCTGGAGCCTCAATGCTATGTGTCTACTGACAGTATGCTAAGGAAAAAAACAGCGTGATGGTTTTCTATGGGTAAAAGGAAGAAAAGGAAGAGGATGTAAGAGTACAAGAACTGAGGAGGATAAGCATAGAATTAGGACAATACATGGGGATCATGAAGTTTTGCCAAAAGGGGGAAATTCACTGACTGGTAAGTTTTCCAAATCCAGGAACAATATATTATTCCTCATGAATAATATAAATTCAACATAAAAAAATCTGTAAGAAAGAGAGGAAAGATTTTGATGCTCTTAACTAAATTTGAGGTTCTTCAAAGTGTATATAGGTTATCTAAATGACATGTAGAACTTGTTTGCAGGCCAGCCTTTAGTTTATAAAAGGGATACCTTCATTAAGTAATTAAAGGACAGATTTCTCACTTCTGACTGACCATCAACATGGTTCTTACACCAATATTAGAAATTCTGCTTTATTTTATAGTTTAAGACTTTGATTATTGTTGAAAAAAGAAAATTTTCTCCCTTTTTTCTTCTCATCATCCTACAAACAAAGAGGAAGAAAATTGGTAATTGGCTCTAGTGGCATAAGAAAGATAGAGATACTTTCTCAAATCAGATTTCCAGAAAATAAGATACATAACCATTCATCTCTTGGAACAGCTGAATTAATGTTTATTGCTCTTATATCAGAGTAATCCCCACTACTAATTTTTCACAGCCAATTTGTTCATCTTATTAGGACATATGTCAAAATTTGTTGGTTTTTATTTCATTACCTTACTCATTATAATTTGGAGCCTTGAGCATGGATTGTCATTCTGGTGCATGAAATCACAGAGTAGCTGCTCAATAAAATGGTTGAATTAACAAATGTCTTCAGATGTCTTTGGTTCTGGATATTTTATTCTAACACTAGCAAATTATGATTTATTCAGTACTGTAATTTATAATCTAGTGTTTATGGACACAAATTTGTTCATTTCATGAGACTGAACTTCCTATTATTGAAGTCAAGTTGGACTTTCATTACATTAATATGCTTAATTGCAGGACAATACTGCTTGAGCCTTTTAATTTTGGGAGTAAGATACACTACCCATCTTTTGCTTTATTCAGAAGTGTGTATGTGATGAGCATACTTTTTATGTCTAAAATCCCAAGTTATAGATTTTTATTTTTTTAAACTTTATAACTCCAGGTGCACCTAGTATTTTGCTGGCTTGAACATAGTAGAAAATCTTAACAGCTCCTTCATGGTGTTTCTCAATTTTCTTCACTTCTTATAGCACCAGTGTGTCTTCTGATACTATCACTTAGGTCAGAATAATTACAGAGACAGTTTAACCGGACTCCACGGACTTATATTCTTTCCCATTTATCCATCTGTTTTTATGTTCTGCTCAAAAACTCCTAATAGATTCCTGCAATATAAGATATAAAGCTGTTTTTAAAAAATTGAGCTTATATTTACCATCTTTCATAAGGGTATCACAAATTTCGTAATGGCATAATGACTTTACTTCTGCTCAAAGAGATCATTAAATGTGTCTTTACTAATTCTACTATACTTATCTATAACTTTTTTCAATCTTTCTTCCAAATAACACACTTTTAACATAAGAGAGAAAATGTTTTCTTTATGTTACATAAAAGATTCTTCTGTTTGGGATTAGGATATGTAAAAATGACTAAAGAGAACAGAAAAAGCATGAGAAAAGATCCATGTGAGGATGGGATGCACCATCTCCCTCCCATAAATTGAACAATCTGTTAACTCTACTAACTTAATATGTCAATGTGTGCTTTTTATCTGCCATCTGAGGAAGAAGTTGAGTTTTACATGTAAGTCTCTGCAGCGATCAAAGAGCCTTCTCCTAAGCAAGACAGGGGTGGGGATTGAAGAATTAAAGTTTTCCCTACCTGAGGGCTCTTGGGAAGGGTTTTGGTTACTAAGGACTAGGAAACCACAGTTATCTTTTCACAGGTATCTGAGCAAAGAATAATGAAGGTATAATTGCAACTCTCTCTCCCTTTCTCATTTTACTAAAGACTTTCTTGACCACACAGGAGGGGTGTCTCCTACTCCATTGTAAGTATAGAGTACAACAGCATCTGTATTCTTTCAGCATCTGTCATAGCATACCTTGTGTATGACAGTTGAATGGATATACATTTACAATAATCGATATCATTTTCCCCTCAATTATACTATGATATTAGTAAAGAACATATTTTACTTCTTTGAATCTGCTATACTTTCTAGAATATTAATAAATACCTTATTCAAATTTGGTTTATTAATATGTTGATAGTAAAGCACACTCAAAAGAAAAACTCCAGTAGAAATTTAGAAATTGAAGAAGGGATGGATGATCCTGCTTCTCTGAAGGAATACCTTCCTGAGGCCCAGAGAGGTTAAGTGTGGAATTCCATTGTCATCTGATGGCAGTACTAGTGGTTACTGCATTTTTACTTTGTGCTGGTTTTCAACTTACACATGAGTTGTTATTTAATTAATTCAAAAGAATCTGTAAATTTATGTGGGGTTTTTTTTGCATTCTTTCATAGTAAGAATTAATACATTAATATCTCAATTTTCCTGGAAAGAAGAATTAAACAAACAAGTTGAAAATTTCTCTCTCTTTTTTTTGGATTCAATAATATTTTAAGGATTCAATTTAAATGAGAAGGAGACCTATGTCAGGTTAGATGTTATGAAATATGCAGTAGCAAATAATTGTATTTCCTACAGATTTCATTTGAAAATTTATATGGTCATGTAAAGAAGCAATATTTCTTCTTGTCAACAAATGTAAAATACTGAGAATTTTATCCTGGCTTTTTAGGTATCTGCCACATGCCTAGAATAAGCTTCTTATTTCTGCTTCTATTTCTTCATTTGTAAAACAAAAATAATAATGGCTGCTAGCTCATATGCTTTCTGAGAAGCATAAAATTAATAATAAATATGTAAAAAGGTGCTTAGAATAGTGATTGTCACTTACTAAATGGTGTATAAATGTTTGCTATTATCATTATTATATTAAGTATATAATAACTTTAAGCAAAAAGTAAAACCAACACACATAAATGTCACCAGAAACCTTACGGTATTTAGAATGTATTCATCATAACTATTTTAAGGGTGAATAGTAACAACAGAAAAGTATTTTTAAAAAGTATTATTGTTGGAAGAGTATTTTAGTTTTCAAAAATGGGGCGATAATGTATTTTATCACTGAGTGTAGTCATTTGAGAGAAAGCAAGAATTCAGGGCTTTATGAAAAAAATACCTCAAAGACGATCTCATCCCAGTGATTTGTACTTTCTTTTTCTAAATTAAAATATATTAGTCTTTTCTGACATGAGAGAAAACTTTATCAAAGACCTTCCAGGAGTAGTACATGGCAATATTATGTTTAGAATTGATTTCAAAATTTAATTATAAAATTATATTAAAATACATTGTGACTGAAAAGGAACGTCCACATAATATCCTGTTATCAGCGGAAGTGGAGTTCTTGCAGTGTTGTAAGGAAAAGAATTTCCTGAGAGCTGCACTGGAGAATAGGGTACTGTGGTAAACTTTTTTGATGGTTTTAAATTAAGCAATTTCCTACCTAACTTTTTGATGTCCCATTTCTGTTTGTCTCATCATGGAAAAGGTCTAATTTTGACTTCAATAGGGTCAGAATAAAAGCCACTTCCCAGAGTTTCTGCTCCATATTCATGCTCTGTCCAGTCCAGCATCCGGTTAGTTTGTTGCGTGTTTCCAGCTGCAGTCTATTGTTGTGCTGCTGTATGAAGGCCTTTCTGGAGCTTGGGTGTGGGGTCCCTAAGGCCATGGGCCATGAGGCCCCCTGAGCCACTGGGCCATGGAGAGTGCAGGTAAGTACACCGTGCAAGTGCAGGTCATCCGGTGAGAAAAAGAGAGAAAGAGAGCCGCTTTGCTCCCCTGGGATTATATTAGCTTGGGCTTGGAAAAGACTCGAAGCTTTTTCAAAAGAGCCAATGAATTTCCCACGTTTTGTGGGCTTTTGATAGGTCTACCCCCTAGTTAGACAGACCTCTTTCATCAAGCCTTTCCCTCTGTGATCCTCAACAATCTGGTACTAGAAGGCAGAAGGGAGAAGTGTCAATCCACTTGGCAAAGAAATACTATGATCCCTGGGTGTGAGGTTATATCTTCCTCATAAAGCAAACAGGCTTTGCTCCCTAGTTTATTAAGTTAAATATCGAATCCCTTACTCCCTTTTCCTTTATTAATAATTAGATAAATGTCCAATGGTAACAATTTCTGCCCCATTTATAATATCTTATTATCAGTACATATAATCTTATTCACTATTTGGTCTCACACATACATAGCGACTGCTAATTCTGTTTCCGTCCATTGCACAGACTCCTTCCAAACATTTTGCCTTCATTCCATCCCTAAAACAAATCAATTCTTGCAGTTTCCAGAATGGTTATCAGTTCTATGTATGGTTTATTCTATCTAGAATAGCTTCTTCTATTTTACTGGAGTAATTTTTACCAATATTTTGAAACCAAACTCAACAATCACATATATCCTCTGTGATGCCTCTGTTCATTGTTTCAGGGGAAGTCCTATTGTAACAGGGTGCAGCCAGGGACCCCCAAAGGGGGAATCTGTAACAGGGTCCAGAAAGTGAGGTGTTCAGGAATATAGGATGTCCCCATTCCCCAAGTCTGGCTAGGGGATGGGACCCAGAGAGCAGAGCCATTGAGAGTTATTTTGCATATCAATAACAGGTTAGCTTCATAGCTGATATGCAAAAATGGTTCGTTTGCATATCTATAACAGAAGATTAGCCTTATAGCCTGAATGGGACCAGGAAGGTATGCATAACTTTAACCGGTGATATAACTCGGAGGCATCTCTCCCGGTTACCAAGCTGGTGGGAGAGCTTCCAGACAGTTCACTCCCACCACTGGGACCACGCCTGCCCCGACTAACTGCGGCAGCCAAGAAAGGCGGAAATCGCCCGGGGGGCTGGCAGGTGTAGCCAGTAAGGGAGGAGTAGGAAATGGGGTCACGGAGGAAGTTCCAGGCTGGGATATAAACTAAAGGCGGGCCGCCAGAGGTATGGGGATGCGGGGTGGAGGGGATGACGCGTAATGCAAGACACAGGGAACAATGCGAGATCACGCAGGAAGAAAGGGGGTGAAAGGAATCTTGCTGGGGGACCATGAGAAGGTGCCACACGGTTTTGAATTAAGAACTGAAGATCGCGGAGGCGCAGCTAATGGTGCTGGAGGCTGCTGGAGACCTGCCCGGCCAAGCCCGGATTACTGAGAGGAACCGGGAGAAGGGAGCTGCGAACTTCGGTTCTTTTTCTGCTGGAGGGCGATACTTCTGAGTGGCGTGTTCTGAGTCTGGCCTGACTGGGCAAAGAGGGAAAGGAAGGTCTGTGTGTGGAGGGGTGTGTTTTAAGGGGCTTTGAGATATTTAATGGCAACGTTCCGTCATTACTCTAAACCTGTATAATTTTGAATAGTTTCTTTCCTTTTCATCAAACTTTGGCATTGAGAGCCATAATTCCTAAGGCAAAGAACCATAGTACATAGAGACCCCTGGGGAAGGGGCTTGTTTTGGTACCGATATCTAGGCCTCCCAACGGGTTCATTCGGTAATACTTGTGCTCTGCTCAATCTCTTCTGCAAAACGCAGGTGAGCTCCCTCCCTCAAGGGAGACCAAGTATAGTCGCTCCCAGCGGCAGCTGCATGCCTCGGTGCGCACAGGCGTGCATGCGTGCCTTGGGATAGTAATACAGCTGTGCGGTTCTCAGCCTTCCCATGTCACATGCAGGCAAGTTCACCTCTCCTTTGGCTCGAGGCCCGAAGCCCTAATCCATCTCACTGACTGGAGGTCTCTCTTTCCTCAAAGTGTTTCCATATGGCTGACTTCTGATTCTCAGACAGGTTTCTGCTCACATGTCACCTGAAAAGGGAGTACTTTCCTGACAATACAGCTAAATGTTACTCAACATGCTTTTCACTCCAGACTTCCCCGTTCTCCATCATCCTGCACTTTTATTTCTTTCGCATTTTTTCATTCCTTATCTTTTCTCCTCATCATGGAAAATATATCATTAAATACAGAAATGGAATACATTTCTAAGTGTGGAATTGATCTATCGAAGCATACACATGTTAAGACCTTTGATACATTTTGCCAAGTTTCTGTTCTGGGATACCTTATTGCTATTGCTATCGTTATATTACATATATAAGTTAATACAGATACATAGTTACACCACTCATTCTAACTATCACTTATGTTATACAATATACCAGTCACTGTGCTAAGTGCTGTAATACATTAAGTGTATCTTTAATAATATTGTCTATTTGCACACCCACTGGCAGTTTAAAAGAGTGCTATTTTAACAGACACATCATTTAAACATCTTTGATCATTAAAAATTATATTTTACTTTTCAGATTTGAATTTCTTTAATGGCAAATATATTAAAATATGCTTTCCTATTTTACTGGTCATTTGTACTGCCTTTTTTTTTTTTTTCCGGTAAACTCTCTGTGCAGTTTGGTAGGACTGACAGAAAAGTACCACAAACTGGGTGGCTTAAACAACAGAAAATTATTGTCTCATGTTCTGGAGGCTAGAAGTTTAAGATCAATGTGTCAGCAGAGTCATATTCCCTCTGAAGGTGGTAAGGAAGAATGGATCCCATCTGTCCCCCCTAGCTTCTGGTAGTTCCTTGGTTTGCAGCAGTTTAACTCCAATATACACATGGTGACCGTCCTTTGTATTCATAATATCTTCCTTCCATAGAACTGTCTCTTTGTCCATATTTTCCCTTTTAATAAGGATACTTATATCAGATTAGGGCCACCTTAATGATTTCATCTTAACTGATCACCTACAACAACCAATTTTCAAACAAGGTCTCTTTCTGAGATGCTGGGTATAAGTACTTCAACACATGAATTTTGGAGGAACACAATTCAACCCATAATATCCAGTTCATAATCTTTGTTAATTTTTTCCTTTTAGTATACTCATATATTTTTATGAGTTTAAATAAAAGTAAAAATAAAAGCTTGCACAACATGTCTGTCAATTATATTTCCAGTTTATCTCTCAATTTTATTTATATATTCTTGACATTCTAAATTTCGTATTCATAAATAGAAAATTATTATGTCTAGCAAGTACTTTTAGACATGCCCTTGTCATGGTAAGGTACCCTAACTTAGAATACTTTAAATTTCGAGTTTTTATTTAATTATGTAATACAGGCCATACATTTAGCCCCCCAAGAATCAAACATTTTGCAAATTTTCTTTACTTTGCCAGAAGGAGTTACCTATTTTATGCTTCTAATTTATCTCATTACTTAGTCTGTGCATGGCTTTCCATTCTCTGTATTTTAACGACATTATTTACAGAATTTAACTTCCAGTTTCTTTAGGATCTAGCCCCGCCCACTTTCCCAGCCACTTCTTTGGCCCAGTATATACACACCTACACTTCCTTCTCATAGAGCTACCATATCATATATTTTTTTAAGTCTATGAATTCTGAGTATCATATACCATATATTCTATAATAGACCAGTGAAAATAAATTAAGTAATTATTTGCCATTTTAAAAAAGTATCTTTTTTTATTTACATTTTTTCAATTTATTTTTTCAAATACATTTGTCTCTGCCTCCCCCCCACCACCTTCCCTTGCCCCCTCCCTCCTTCCCTCCCTCAGCTCTTCCCCTTTGGTTTTGTCCATGAGTCCTTGCTATATGTTCCTTGACTTTCCCCTTCCCTTGGTATAAAAGTATTTCTCACCAAGAGAAGTGATGATTCTGAGTGGAGTCATCATGAAACTTAGGGAATGGAATGCAGAAACAGTTGAACAGATTGTGCAAAACTGATGCAACAGTAAAACCAGAGCCCAGAACCAAGTCTGAGAGAATCTCTTCCCTAGCCATCTCTAATGGTGGATGACAAATTCTGAATATGCAGAATATAATTGCACAGATATTTAAATTTTTTTCATTTTGAAGTAACTTTATATTTGCAAAAAAGTTATAAAGACTGTACAGAAAGTTCACGTTCATACTTTATCCACCTTCCCCTGATGATAACATCTTATGCTACTATGGTGTGATTATCAAAACCGAGAAAGAAACATGATACAAATATATTAATTAAACTGTAGACTTTGTTCAGATTCCATATGTTTTCCACTCATGTAAATTTCTTGCTTCAGAATCTACTCAGGATGTCTCATTCTATCTAGTCTTCACATCCCCTTAATCTTTCATTCTGTGACAATTTCTCATTCTTTGTTTTTCATGACCTTGACGCTTTCCAAGAATACTTATCAGGTATTTTTTAGACTATCCCTCATGCATTTGTCCGATGTTTCTCATGATTAATATGTGAGTATAGATTTGAGAAAAGAATGAAACAGAAGTGTCATTGCCTTGTCGTTGTATTGTATCAGGGGACATATGATAAGATGAGTTAACCTTAGACCCTTGGTGAAGGTAATATCTGCCAGGTTTCTCCCTTGTAAAGCTAAATTTTTTTTCTCCTTCTATATTTTATTTATAAGAAGGGAATTGCTAAATCCAACCCATCCTTGAGGAGAAGAGGATTAAGATCCATTTCCTAGAATACATCAAAGAATTTGTGGACATATATTTATACCACCACAGTATTTTCTTTTCTTTTTCTTTTTTTTTTTGCAGGAGATACTTTGTAGATACGTGAATATTCAGTCTGCCTTTTTTTTCATCTTGTAATTTTAGCATCTAACTGTGATTTTCTGTTTCTCTCATTCCTTCTACATGTATTATTTGGAATTCTTCCAACAAAAAATTTACCCCTTAGCCCTAATTTATTTGTTCAGTCATTCTTTTATATCAGTATACACTCATGGATATTTATGCTATTCTTGAGTTATAATATTGTAATATCATTATTTGTTTTCTTGCTCAAATTTTTCATGCTTTGGCTATTGGAAGCTCTTACAGGTTGGATTATGTGTCCTTTTGATATGGGTAATAGTTTTTTTTTTTTTTAGTTTTTCACTTCCTGACACTCAAGAGAGCTTAGGTTCTTTTTGTATTTTACCTATCTCATCCATGGAATTAGTCATTTTTTTCAGTGACTTCTGTTTTCTTCCATTAAAGATTGATACTTAGAGATCTGAGTGCGAGGTGTGCTCTTTGCTATTGAGGTTTCACTGATGCTAGGCCTTCCAAATGGTGTGAATTAGGAAATAGGTGTATGCATACTTCATATATATATATATAAAATCTTCATTTATTTCTGCACTTTATCAGCATCTATATTGAAATAAGCATATGTTTACACTTAAATCTCTAACTCAACACTACAAGGTTTCTTGCAGCCTCTCCCCATTCTGCTTTATAACCCAGCCTCTGACAGAAACCCAGACCATCTTATTTACAATTTACTTACATCAAACTTAGTGAACACGTAAAGTTGTTTCCAAATTTCTAACTCTTGGACCTGTGAGAATAAATTTACCCACTGGAGTGGAGTGTTTATTTTGTAAAAATTTACTTATACTAACCATATAGGCAATCTCTCCTACCACACCAACCCTTGGCAACTAATACACTGTTTTCTATTCCTACAGTACTTTTAGAAAGTAAAATAAATGGAAACTGTAATATGAAGTCTTTCAGGTCTGGTGTTTTTTTTTTGCTGAGCAATTTCTCCCTGTTGTGTGAGTCATTCCTTTTACTTTTACATTCCTTCATTCCTTTTACTACTAAGTAGTATTCCATTGACTGGATATACTATTTCTTTATCAATCCATAGGTTGAGGACATGTTGGAATTTTCCAGTTTTTGATAATTATGAAAAAAGCTATTATAAACATTCCCATACAAGGTTTGTATGTGCATGTTTTTTTTCTTAATTAAAGTATTGCTGACATACAATCTTATGTTAGTTTCAGGTATACAATATACCTGATTGTATATTCAACATGTGTATTCCTTATAATGTGATCACCACAATAAGCCTAATAACATGTCAACAAAGTTTGTATGATAATATTGACTATTTTCCCTGTGATGAATGTTATATCCGCATGAATTATTTCTATAGCTAGAGGTTTGTATCTCTTATTGCCCTTCACCTTTTTTACCTATATCCCATTTTAGATACCACATATAACAGAAATCATGTAGTATTAGTCTTTGTCTGACTTGTATCACTTAGCTTAATACCCTCTAGGTCCATCCATGATGTTACAAATGACAATATCTCATTCTTTTTATGGCTAATATTGAGTAACATTCTAATATATGTATACATCACGCCTTTATTTCAGCGGCTACTTAAGTTGCTTCCATATTTTGGCTATCATAAAAAATGCTGCAATGAACATAGGAGGTGAATATATCTTTTTCAAATTTTGTTTCTGTTTTCTTCAGGAAGATACCCAGAGATGGAATTGCTGAGTCTTATTGAGTTTTATTTTAAATTTTATTGAGGAAACTTGATAATGTTATTGGAGTTACTATTCCAAATATATAAAGAACTTATACAGCTGAACACACACACACACACACACACACACACACACACACACACAGCCCCTCAAAATATGGGAAGAATACCTGAATGTCAAGAGGACCTGTATGTGAGAAGACATACAGATGTCCAACAGGCATATAAGATGTTCGACATCAATCGTCAGGTAAATGCAAATCAAAACCACAATGAGATTTCACTTGATACCTGTAAACCTAGCTATTATCTAAAAGACAAGAAATAGCAAGTGTTGGTGAGGATATGAAGATTAGGGAATCCTTATGCACTGTCAGTGGATTGTAAATAGATGAAAGTGTTTTTAATACATTGGATAAATAGGAACAGTATTGCTGGTTTGTATGATAAATGCATCTTTAATTTTATAATAACAAACTGCCAAAGGATTTTTCCAAGTGGCTACTTGATTTTTCACTAGCAATGAACAAAATATGTGTAGCATATATAGACCAGAAAGTACAAAACACTGATAGAAGAGATCAAATAAGTTCTAAATAAACAGGAAGGGATATAGCATTCATGGACTGGAAGAATCGATATTGTTAAGATCACAATTCTCCCCAATGTGATGTATAAATTTAATGCAATACCATTCATATTTCAAACAAGCATTTTGGAGACATAAACAAACAGTCAAAATCTATATGGAACTTAAGAGTGACAGGAAGAGCCAAAACAATCCTGGAAAAGAAAAACACATTTAGAAAACTCTCACTATATGACTGGAAGGCTTGCTGCATGGGTAGACAGTTCAGTGAAACATGATAGAGAGCCCAGAACCCAAGCAAACATTATCAGTTGACTTTTGTCAAATTTGCAAAATTAACTCAGTAAAGAAAACATAACCTTTTGAACAAATGGTACTGGGACATCTGGACATTCATATGTTTAAAAAAAGTGAGTTTGACTCATAATGAGTCTTACACTTTATATAAAAATTAAAATGAATCACAGATATAAATGTAAAATATGAAATCATAAAAGATAAAAAAATACTGAAGTAAATCTATGTGACCTCAGGTTTCACAATTAGTTTTTATATACAACACCAAAAATATATTACATAAATAAAAAGTATAATAAATTGAACTTTATCAAATTAAAATACGTGTATTTTGCTATGGAAATGACACTTTACAAGAGTAAAACCACAACTCCCAACTGGGAGAAAATTTTTGAAAATCACAGTCAGAATATATAAAAATGCTTGAAATTTCACAATAAGAAAAACAATAACCCAGTTTAAAAATGGTCAAAAGATCTGAATAGATGCCACTAGAGCAGGTACAGGGATAGCAAATATGCATATAAAAAGACAACCAATATCATTAGTTGTTAGGAAATACACATTAAAACCACACTGAGGTACCACTACACACCTTTTAGAATGAATATGTATTCATTTTTATATATTTATATATATATATTTATTTCTCTCAAATTCTGGCAAGGATGTTGAACAAAAGGAATTTTCATTCCACAGATTTTAAAACTGTACATTATTTATTTCATAGCATAGGTCTGGTTGTTTTCCAATAACTCCTTTTATTTTTATTATAAAATTTGTAACAAATAATTTAATAAGATATATGAATAGACTAAGAGGAAGCATAAGGATCGGCTTTACTAAATGTAAAATTATAATCACTAAGCTTGAATCAAAGCAAGGCAACTAGCTGAGTGTTGTGGCTTATGGTATGGAACCTGAGAGAAACCTGATTCTTATTTGGGTACATCATAGTTATACCCATGTGGGGCTGGAAGAGATACACCATTGACTGGTAGAACCAAGGTTTTGATAATTGTTCATAAAGACATGATGTATCTGTATTATACGATATTTTAACAAATCCTATAATATATTAATATTTATATGTTTGGCTAGCTTACTCATCCATAAGAAAAAAAGATATTGTACTAATATTAGGATAAAATAACCCTAAAATAAAATACCATCATTTTACTTTTTTCTTTTACAATTAGAACATTTAAAATAGGTGTTTTAACAAGTGAATAAAATAGTAGTTATTAGCCAAAAGAAACTCTTATAAATCAATTCAATATAAAAAGTGGCAAAAGACAATTTCCTTCAATGTTCAGACCTAATAAATATTTGCAGGTATAAATAAAACATGATCAATCTAGTATGCCTAAAATTTCTTCATTGTAAAGAAATTTAATTATACTTTGCAGTTAAAAAAAAATACAGGAAACTTGTCACACCAGTGAGACAACTTGCTCAATTTTAAATGTATTTTTATTTAAAATGTAGTTAAAGGACAGATAGTGGTTTAGTGTGAGGAAAAAGGAAAGCATTGCAAAAAATACTATTCTAGAACATATTAACAGTAATTACGTATATTAGAGTTTACTAGCTGCCAAAAACAAACTTTTTTTTGACATTGCTACTAATTTTCTTTAATATTTTAGCTTAAAATGTTACCAAATAAGGAGAAACTTTAAGAGTAAAATTTCCATTAGCCTCGACAGGTAGGGAGAGGGGAGGAAAGGAAAGGATCCTGTGGAGCTGATGCCAGCAAACTCAGTAGCAATGTGGTGGGAGATAGAGCTCAGTTAATGGCACGAAGGAAAAAAGAATGATGAGACTCAGGGAAAAAAAAATAGCGATCGACCATTTGACTCCCAGTGGCCTGAAGGCAACTTCTGGACTCTGAAAGAAAACACCTACACAAATAAACTGTTTCTTAAGAGAAGTTACTATGGAGAAAGCACTTTCGGTTGTAGAGTAATTGGATTTTAAGGGAGAAAAGAACACAGCACTGGTTTAGGCATTATTAGGTTCGATAATGCTTAATGATACATTTCAATTCTAATTTTACTTAAATTATAAAATTGCAAGCCCTGGTGTTTCCTGACACTGCCCAAGTCCCTCCTCCCTCACTCCATCAGCGTTTTGTGAAACGTTTTCCTTAATTAACTAAATTGTTGTCTAGCCAGACATCTTGACTTTGAGAAAATGGATGTCAGGGGATTTGCTTGACGGAAGACCTAACAGAGTCTTCACACAGAACAGAAACATGACATTGGTTCTGAAAGAAATTTATAGTCTTGCTGAACAGAGGTTCCGCTACCAGCAGAAGAAACTGCTGTGGAGGCGCAATGATGGATATGTCCCCATATCAGCAATTCCTTTATGGAAACAGAGGAAGAGCACCCACATAAATCAGATTTGTCACAGGCCTAAAGACCATTAGGCACGTCAGCCAGAATCTGAATTTGACGCCTCAGAGCAACGGGTGGGGAAGTTCCCGCTGCGCCGGTCCCAAGCGACGCCCACAGCAACGGGCGGCCATTTTGACGGCTCCCGGCTTGCGTGGAGCCGCGCGGGTCGTCCTGGGACGCGCCTTGCAGGTCTCCGCGCCATCGAATCAAGTTTAAGAGGCAAACGAGGGACTGGATAGGAAAAGAACAACATGTGCTACAGCAATTTTGTGCCCATTTTTGGACTCTTCTAGCTTTATCATTATACTAAACATATTCTACAGAACATGTTTACAGAAATAATAGGGAACCATTATTTCTTGAAGGAGTTCAGAAAAATGCTACTTGATACACCTTATTTTTACTATAAAAATTATTATGCCACATACATGGTAAGAAAGCATTAGAAATTATAGATTTAACAGTATCACTCATAGGCTTTTAATATATAAATTAATTATATTTAAGTTTGGTATCCAGTAAAGAAGTTCATATAAAAAACTGAAAAATCTTTTCCAAAAAATACCATTTAAATTTGCAATCCTAATGTTTTTCTTATCCTCAGAATTTTTATAAAATTTACGCTACAACTTGGGTGGCACATCATGGATAAAATAAATATTTGGTGGGTCCTTGGACAAGTTATACTTTATAGATTTTGGTTTGTGAAAAATTTTAGATACAAGATTTGTGACTTTCCATCTTAAAATATAAATGGATAGTTATATTTAAAAGTTTAGGATTCCCTTTTTGTTTGCAAAACAAATATTAATAAAACTGCCTCATGGTTAGAAATAATTAGAAAATAAACATACAGACTTTCAAGAAAATTGCCCTTTTCACAAATACTTCTAATTTAATTAAACCAATTCATTATAGTATTATATTAACATAAATAAAATAATTGAAATAATAAGAGATGTTAGGGGAGATAAAGCACACTCACCTTGAATGCCATTAATCTCTGGTAGAAACAGTCATCGGCCAAGACCCTGAGCTGTCTTTTGTAACACATAGTTGCTTACTATTGTGAAATAATTTGTGTAATGAGTTGTAACTATATCATATATAAAACCATATGTTATATGTACATAGTTTTATATATAAAATTATATATATATATCCCTTATTAACTGAGATCTTCATCAAAAATATATTTATTTAGTGGATGTTTTGGCACTAGGAATCCAAAGATGGAAAACATCTATTTCTGTGATTAGAGAATTTAGATGCTCACAGCCAGACAATTGGCACTCAAACCATAAGCTACTTTTGGGGAATGTTTATAATGAAAGTAGATGCAGAGTGCATTGGGAGTGTAGAAGATATAGTATCTACAGTTGCAAGAATGTATTTAAACATATTTCATGGAAACAACTGTGAAATAACAGCAAACAATGAGGCATGATGTGAAATATCATTGAATAAGCAGCAAGGAGTAGGAAGAGGCATTGTACATTAGGGAACCTAGACTAAATATGCAGAAATGAGATATTGTAACATGTTCAGGGAGATGTTAGGTAGCTCAGTATTGATGAATTGTAACATAAGAATAAGGGAAGAATTATACTAAGACTGGAAAAGAAAAAGCAGTAAAGTGTAGAATTTTTATCTTTGATCTCAGATCTCTTAAAAATTTCATATTATAGTTATTCAAGAAAAGTTGAATGACTGAATGAATAATTTGAAAGTCCTGAATCACCTTGACAAAATATAATATAGCTTTTTCCTGCCATATTTTGTAATTTACTTACTGTCTCTTGTGACAGTAAAGAGTCAACTCTACTTGATGCATTCATTAGTTTAGCACTGCCAGAAAGTAAATGCCAAGAAGGGATTAAATATACAAAATACAGGGTCTGGTACAGATAACTCTACTCTTTTATTACAAAAATTTTTATTACAAAGTCATAAACATGTAATTCTGTAACATAACAATATCATACTCAAGCACACCATATAACATTTTAGGTGAAATGTTCAAATTAACACTATAAATTATTACACTTATATTATTACCCTGCAAACCACACTCACGCAATTGTTACCTCTGCCTGACCCTGTATTTACAGGGAACTGATCAGGAGAAGGCAGAGGGAGACTTCATGAAGTTGTGCAGGTCTGATGCCTGTGAAATAAGAGAGGGCAGAAGGAAGGAGTATAGAGTAGGAAGAGTCTCAGACTCCAACACAGGTTGCAAGAAAGTTTTGGTCAAGCCCATTCGGAGTCCTCAAGCCAAAATCATCTGTTGGGAGAGTCCTGTGTCTTACTTGATAAACCTGTATCAGTACAGCTGCATGTTTAGACGGTGATTATGAGCAAGGCTTGGCCACAGATGCAATGTTTGTTTCAGAAGGGCAGCCGCTGGGGCCAACAGTCCCTCATACTCTTCACAGCCAGAAATCTGAATGGCCATTTTTCATGGGTGCCACAATACATGCATCTAAATAAGATGTTTTCTGAAGACTGGGTAAAAAAACAGAACTAAAAATTGTGTTAGGATCATGTTTCCAAAATATCGGAAAGAATCATCTGTCTTTTAATTGATTTTCTTTGTGCAACTGTAGTTCCCTGTGGTCTCATAACAAAGCAAGAGATAGAAGCACTGCATTTCCCTGAAATCATGCCTGGGGAGTTAAGAGAAAAGTTTTAGAGGCTCAGTGATTAATTGCAGCTATATTTTGGAGGAAATAATTGTGATGCATGCATGTAAAAACCTTAAATATGTAATGCAATTATGTGAAAGTTACATCAAAAATGTATATTTATGGTATTTAATGATCTAAAGTCAACCGTACAAAGAAAATTAAAGTATTTAATTTATGGACATCAATCAACCAATTATTCCATTTCTCATGTGCTCTTTTTGATTTAAAAAGATAATAGTTGTTTTTGTTTTAAAATGTATTTCAAAGTTTTGATTATTTTCAAAATTTAGCTTTGTGGAAAAGAAGATATTTTATAGATTTATAAATATTTACACAAGGAACACTAGAGGAACTAGAATTTATATAAATCAGAAAATGTATCAACTATGAATGAATGAATGAATGAAATCAGTAAAATGTTTATGTGTTCTTATAACAATATTATGTTCAGAGCTCTAAAGGATGTGCTAAAAACTAAAAGTAATTTTAACAAAATAACTATAAGAATATGCCTCTGACCTTTAAGGGCTTCACAGCCCCATGGAGGAATTTAAAACAGAGATTATGATAACATAAACAGTGCTTAGACGGCCATGTAGGAGGACACTGGAGAAAGTGTATCATTAGTGTGTCACTGGTGGGTTCTAAGCAGGCCTTATTAAGCTACATAGTATGATTCAGAAAGCAGCGTTAGGCCAAATGGAAAGGAAAGTGTATCCTAAATATAGGGAATAGTGTATAAAAATATGCAGAGTGGAAAAGTTTCCCGAAACCGTCTGTCCTGCAAGTGTTCGAGGCCAGGCAGGCAGTTTCACATGGGATTCAGACAGACAGAAGAATATATGCAGAGCTGGCAGGATGTTTGACATGCCTTTATTCCTGGTGGGCAATCCACGCTTGCCACAAGCTGACAGGAACGCTGAGGGAAATCCCAGCTCCCATATGTACTAAGTGCACGCAAAGCCAGCAGGGAGCCAATATTGACCTTTAGGTTATATAGCAGAGCTTCGTTCTACGCATGGGGACCCTTACTTAAGGTTATATGAGCACTGCTAAGTTGTTTGCGTGGACATCTGGGTGAGGGAACCTGACTGACTCCATTGTCCCTACACCATCCATAATTCACTGTGACTGGAGAGCAGAAAAATAGAGTAAGAAAGTGAGTCTGAGCTCTTGTATGGTATTTATACACTATATTGTTTTCCTTTTTTATACATAATAGAGGACAATGAAAGAATTGTGATGAAGGAAGTGGAATGACTTGATCTATTAATTTGATATATATTTATATATATTAAGAGATAGGAGAGTAGTGTAGATAGACTAGGACAGAGGGAACACTAGAAAGAGAATTTAAAAACTTTAAAGAAAACATGACCAGGGCCTAAACTGAAGCAGTGGCAGTGGCAGTGGCAATAAGAAAGGGTCAATATGAGAAATAGTTAGGATTCCCCCATGAATGATTAGAAGCAGTGAAACAAAAGAGAAAGATTCAACACACCTTGCCGACTTGGGCATGGGCACTGGGATGGTAGTAATCACAGCGAGGGGCAATCAGGCGGAAATCCCCATTAGCAGAGAAGGGGAAATATCTGTTAAGTAGCTAAAATTGTGAAAAAGAAACACATCTGGACAGTATTTTTCTTATATATTCACTTACTCAGTATTTCACTAATTTATTCATCAATTATTCAGTGTTTTCTATATGCCAGACACCATTCCAGCCTGGAAGGATACAGCAGGAAACAAAACTGATAAAAACATTTGCCCATTTCTAGCTAATATTCTAGCAAAGAAAATCAGGAAAAAAGCAAGGAGCTAAACTATGCAATGCAAGATATTTCTATGAAAACAGTGGGAAAATAGAATAGAGAAGAACAAATATACTTTAATATACTTTAATATAGTTGAGTCTGAGAAGGCTGCACTGCAAAGGGGTCATTTTAGTGGGTGAGGAAGTGACACATGCATATAAAAACCTTAAATATGTAATAAAAATGGGATGAAACTTACATTGAAACAAATATTTTTATGGTATTCATGAGTTAATGTCAAGTGTACAAAGAGAGGAGAGGAGCACTGTGGACTGAGGACACAGCGTGTACCAAGGCCTGAAGGTGGGAGTAGGTCCAGTTTGTTCAAGGACAATGAAGAGGCCTGTGTGACTGGAGCAAAAAGTTAGAGAAGGAGACAGTAGCAGTATATGTGATGGAGCATATAAGAAGAATCCAAATTATGGAGGCATTAACGTTTATTTTAAATATAATGAAAAACTGCCATGTAAAAATATTATCTTCCCCAGAACTTAAAGAAAAACAACAAAACCTATGTTTACATCACAGATTTTCAATATACTTTGTAATTATGTATGTTCTGGATTTTGTTATATATTCTTTTTTTCATATTTATTTGCATTAGTCTATGTTAATTTGCATTAATATCAGGTTAAAAATGAGACATTTGGGCATAAAATGCTTTCCCTCAAAACTTTAATTTATGTGGAAAAATTTTATCATTGCAGTGCTAATTTTTATTTAATTTCTAAGTGTATTTTGACTTATATTTATAGTGAAAGTACATTGAAGGTTTAATATGATGGTTTGAGTACTTCTATATGGATAAGAAAACAACACTGAAAAAAGCAAAACGTAGTCAGTTAGCATGGTAATACAAAACTGTATAAATTAGATATAAGAAATCCAGCATATTAATGGTACCAATATATTAATAAGAGGTACAAATACTATGTTATATTTCTTAAGTGTATTTGTTCACCGTGCTTCCCTTGACAGTGTCTCTCACCGGAACATTTGGAAATCACTTCTTATTGCCACCTACCATGAATCTGGAGTTCTGTAGAGACCTCCAGAAGCTACAGTTTTAGATGCCATTATAGTATGCACCACTATAGTGGGTACCTATTGTTTCTACGGCTGCTAATAATTAGCAGACTCTTCTAATCAAAGTAACATCTCTATGAGCTTGGTATGCTATTATTATCTTCACTTAAAGATGAGGAAACCAAAACACAGACCAGTGAAACTATCAACAGAGATCACAGACCTCTTAAGTAGGTGGGCCAAGCAGACTGGCTCCAAAAATGATGCTATTACGCTCTTGATGTACTTTCTGCATCTCAAATAAATAACTGCAATACTCCTCAAAGGAGATTAGCTATAACCATCTCTGTTACAACTCAGGACACGTGATCTTCTTTTTCATCTGAGGTGTTACATTCTATCTGCTTCACTCTGTTTTTCTCTCTTTCTGTGCTCCACACATTTCCACGTCTGTGCCCCACCTAGGTCATCTGACCGAGATGCAAATTTTCAATCTCTGTAACTGTTCGAAATTTATTCTTTGAAAATTTAAACTTGTCTCCTAATTACACAGTCTTTAGCAACTGTATTAAAATTAGTGTATTTTTGTTTCTAGAACTGCAATTTTACAAATGCTGAAGTTTCAGTACTTCTATATCACAATCTTCTGCAATATTTCTTTTGGTTTGTTTGCTGAAGTGAGAAAGCTTTCACTAATATACTGATGTTCTGCCTCTTCTTTATACTTAATTTTGTTCATTTAACAAATATTGGCAATGTTTACTGTATACAAGGTAATGTTCTACTCCTGAACATCACTGAAAAAAGATACATGATTTTTTTAAAAGATAAACTGTAAAAAATTTAAAGGAGATGAAAAATTTAGCCCAATATAAAAAAGATATGTGACAGAGACAAATTCTAGGCTGAGGGCCAGAGGAGGAGCCCAAAGGCGGAACCTTGCCTGGCACATTCCTAGAACTATATGGAGGCTTACATGTCAGAAATGAATGAGAGAGGAGAAGAAGTGGGAGCTACAGTAAGGAAGGTAATGGTGACCTGAACATTGTAGATGATAATAAGGAATTTAGCTTTTACACTGAGTGAAATGGAGGAGCTACTGTAGGACTTTGAATGGAGAAGAGACATCATCTAACTTGCATATTTAAAAGATCGCTCTTTTTTGGGAGGTTGAGTAGAAAGAATGGGACCATTGGAGTATGTTATAGGAGTCAAATCAAATTTACCTGTTAGAAATCTGTATAACCCAGAAGAACAATTATATGCTTTGATTAGGGTAGGAGTAATAGGAGCAAAAATATTGGTGATATGAATCTATATTTGAGGAGAGAGCTGAGAAGCAGAAAGTAAAATTAAAAGGCAAATTGAGAGTCATCAACATATACATACTATTTAAAGATAGGAATTAGAAGAGCTCATGGAGGGTGGGCTGAATGTAAATAAGAAAGCACTGAGAAGTCTGAAAAAGGAACCAACTGTAATTTGGGTACAAACATCCAGTGATTGAGAGGGAAGTTGGGAGATTGTGGTGTATTGAAGTCAAGGGACAATGATGTATTGAGTAGGAAGTGTCCTTAATAGTCAAGGTCCTCTGTTGTTCCTGCCCCTCACCCCCATAATGATTGTTGAAATCCTGGCCTCTATCCCTCGTGATGAGGTTAGAAGAATGTAGTGGAAGCATGATTGGCTTATCACCTGCCAAATGCTTCTGCTATTACTCAGAGGCCCTTTCCTCTGTGGTTATTTCAAGCATCTTCCTTACACCACACCTTTCTCCTTTTGCCAAGATTTTGCTCCTTGATTATTTTAAACCCCTTAGGGATGATTTACATGAGGATGTGGGAAATGATCAATAAAGATTTTCAGATTGGCTAAAACCAGAGAAGAAAAAAAATAAAAACATTTAGATTTCAACCATGTATGTGTTTTTCTAAGCTTTCATTTTTTAAAAAACAAATTACCTGAAACTGGTAGTTTGATGTCATTTTCTCTCCCTGAAAATTTAATCTAAACACTTTCTGAAACCAATAACTATAAAAACTGGGTTCACTCTATGGCATTATAGCATCATAATCTTATACCGCCTCTACTCTTTTTGTGTAAAAGTCTAGGATGGTAAGTGATTTAGCAATGATATGGAAACACTGGTAGTCCATGGCTTTGTCTTCCTAAGGAACTTCTCAGTATAACTCTGTGCAATTGGGATATATAAGAAGAAAACAAAGGGCAACTAATTATTATATCTTTTTTATCATTATGTTCTCAAATGCGAAAAGGACAGACACTTTCTGTGTTCTTTTGTGTGTAATGGCCCTGCATATCCCTGACGAGAAAAGATATTTTTAAATACTTACATTTCAATTAGTTCAAAGATGAATGCCTGTCTCCACCTTTGCTTCATTTAGCCTCTCCCTAAGTCATTTTCACCTTATCTTTCTCAGCATAATTGTAACTTTATCTTTCCCAGCATAATTGTAACTGAATGCAGGTGTGGCTGCCCACTGCTACAAAAGCAGTATGATACTTGATATTTTCTTGAGAAGAAAGTGGTGTATTTGCAGATGCTGGCCATCTGTCAGATTAGGGACTCACATCCCAAACTCCATCTCCTGGAATGTGGGAGACTCATGTCACAAAGCCCATCTCCACCCACAGCTCTCAATGTTTTATTCAATTTTTTTAATTCTGGTTCTTCTCTGTTCGAATGTTAATGGGGTCTATTGGTATGTCTTCAAGCTCATTAACATTTTTCCTGCTATATCTATTCTACTTTAAGACTCAACCTATGTATTTTCCATGTAAGACAACATGATAGTCTTCATATCTAGAAGTTTCTTTTGGGCCCTTTTATACTTTCATGTCTCTACTTAACTTTTTAAAAGTAGGGAATACAGTTATAATAGCTGTTATGTTTTTGTCAGTTCTTGGACTGTATTTATATTTTTAAAATTATTTATTGACTTAAGAGTGAGAGAGAGAAACATCAACTTGTTCTACTTATTTGTACATTCATTGGTTGATTCTTGTATGTGCCCTGGCCAGGGGTCAAACTGCAACCTTGGCATACTGGGGCAATGCTCTAATCAACAGAGCTACACAGCCAGGCCTAGCTGGGGCAGTTTTTATTTTTCTCATTATGGATGGTACTTTTCTGCTCCTTTGTGTGCCAGTTTATTATGATTGAGTGCCAAACATTGTAGATTTTATCTTTTTTACTACATATTTTTGTATTTGTAAAAATGTACCTGAACTACTATTCCCCCTAGGATGTGGTTAATTTATTTGTTAAGGGTGTGAATTTTTTAGGTCTTGCTTTTAGGCGTTTTAGGTAAGACAGAATATCATTTCGTCTAGGGTTAATTATTCTGAGGTCTCTTTCCAATTCCTGATAGATTGTAAAGTTATTCGGTCTGGCTTGTGGGAATAAGCGCTGTTGTTGGCGCTGTGTGCTTGCTGAACACTGCTGATTGTAATCCTTTCAGTTAGTTCTTGGCTGCCTGGCATAGTTTCTTCATGCACATTCATTAATCAGTATTTAGCTGAATAATCAAGAGAGACCTTTTGCGTATCTCCCATGTCCCTCTTTGTGCATCTCTCTCTTCTCTGGTACTCCCACTGGAGAACTGTAGTTGCCTTGGTCTTCCTAGGCACTCAGCTCTGTTAACAAGTCATGGGGCTTCAAGGCTCTACCAGGGTTCCCCTTCCCTGAGCAACAGCTTGAGACTCTCACAAGACAGTAAACTAGGGCAATTATAGAACTCATCTGGTTTGTTTCCTAATAGCCTGAGATCTCTAAACTTCTTTGTCAGATGAAATTGGGTTGTAAGTTGTTGACATATATTCTTTTTGATTTCATATATTTTGATTTTTAATTGTTTCAGGAAACAGGATATATGTGGTTCTTGTTTTGCCACCTGGGCCAGAAATGGAAGTTGGATATGTTTTTAAACAAACTTGCAATAAAGCAAAATATATAAACAATAAATAAGAATAACAACCTAATTGAAAGAGATGTATTCTTGAAATCATCAATATTAATGAACATAAAGTTATATCTGAATGCCTGCAGACATTCCTGAACTTATAGTACTTCTCAAAATCACTTAAGACCTATTATGCTAATATAAAAGCATATATCCATTACCACCTGCTGTTTCCGTTAAACTGATGAATGACCCCCTGCTGGGCATTCTCAAAATATGGTTGTGTTCTTTTCACCAATGGAGAAAGTATTCCCTTTTCTGAACTGACTCAAAATTGAGAAAAATAAAATTTATCAGAGAAAGATTTAATTGGACAGCCAATCAATTTAATGTCATGAAAAATGTAAAGTTTACTGCGGAGGCATTATTGAATAGCTCAATACAATATATAACTTACTTAAGAAGAGAAACATTGTGTGAAACTTAAATATTGTTATAAAGAAATTAAATGAGCATTGTCGAGTCTGGTTGATTCAAATGTTAAGCCTCCCACCCCCAAAAACAAAGGAAAAGGCATTGCATATATGGTAGCAAACAATTCAACTCTATAAGGATATGTATGGAGAAAATGTTTTTTTCAAAATAGGTATCCAAAATTTATTTTATATACTTGTAAGCTGCTTTATTATAAGTTGAATAGAATATGTTTTCTACATTTTTGTGGGTCGTTTTTTCTCTGTTTAAATCTTATATGCATTTCACTGAAAATACACTTTATTGGTGTATTTGACAATATATATCTCATTTATAAAAGTATTTGCATTGAAAATTTTACAAATATTTTTAACAATTTTTAAATTAAAAATTGAAAGGGAATCTTAGAATGACAAAAGCAATCAGAAACATTTCCATTTCTAGAGAGCAGGAAGCAGTGACAAGTCTGTTTTTATAAACATATTCTATGCCAGACACTGCCTCTAAAGGAGGCATGCAAGGAACATTAAGTATCTGTAAACAGGAAAAGTATTGCCACTGATGGGCAACCAAAATGCACTGGAATACAGAGAAAGTAATGCTATCTCAGATTTTATTTTGACAAACCTATGACAGGACCATTCTGTAAATTGATAGACAAATATAGTCTTTGAAATATGTTTGGAGATTCCTTTCACTTTAGCTTATTTCAAAGGTGTCTTTGATTACAAGCTGAACTCAGCTAATAGAAAAAAAAATGTCTCTTGTTCTTTGTATATCATAATTAATCCAGGTATTTTACCTTTTCTTTACTGGATTTTGATTTGTATTTGAATACATAACAACAGAAGCTTTAAACAGCCTCTAAATAGTTTACTCATTCTATCTTTAATCCTAATATTCACTTATTAGAAGTAAAATAATTATTTTTATTAATAACAGTGAAATGTCATTATCCCACTAAATTTTAATTTATTTTTATAACAGTTAAAAAATGTCTCAAATACAATCATGTTACAGCTATTAACCCTAATAACAACATGTTAAATAAGTCAAACTGTTGTGCTCTTAAAATTCTTCCATATATTTTCAGTTACGTCGGCAAATAGCAAAGTGTGTGTTTTCTAGCAATTGTTTACTGTATGAAAAGAATTCTAACTGCACATCTAATGAAATCCATATATTAGAATTCTTGCCATTTCTGTGGAGCAATAGTATCATATTTACTCTAAATTTTTTATTGAGCATAAAGAACATTACAAAATATGGTTTCAGGGATATGATTCATGTATGTTAACAGTGTTAATTCAGGATGGGAAAATAATTGCATTTCCTGTCTCAATATTTTGTTGTTTGTGCTCAAAACTAATGAAGAGAATCAGAATGCATTACCACCATATCTGTAGAAACCTGCTATCTCTAAAAATAAAGACTCAAGTGCTGAACACTTTATACATTGATTATATATATCTTTGCAGGTTCTGGGAAAATTCATGAATTATCAGTTTCCACATTTTAAAAAATTGCTATAAATAAAAACCATGACCACACCTGGAGAAAATACCTGAGACCTTCCTTCACTCTCTTCATGACATTTATAATTTACAACAAATCTGAGTTTAAGCTCTGAAAGAAAAATGTAAATTTAATCTAAGGGACTGTCTAAAGTTGGTAAAGTAAAATTTTGATGAAATTAATATGAAATATAATGCAATCAAAGTTCTAGTTAAGGGGTGCTGTGGACTGATTTGTGTCCTCCCAAAAATCTTATGTTAAAGTCATAACCTATAATGTGCTATATGTGGATATAGGGTCTTTAGGAACTAATTAATTTCAAAGGAGGTCATAAGGGTGGGATCCAATTCAGTAGGACTCTGGCCTCCTTAGGAGAGGAAGAGGGATAGATCTCTCTCTCTCTCTCTGCCCCATGAGGACACAGCAAGGAAGGCCTTCTGGAAACCAGGAAGAGAGCTCTCAGCAGAACTGACCATGCTGGCACCTTAATCTCAACCTTCCAATGCCCAGAACTGTGAGAAAATACATTTCTCTCGTTTAAGCCACGTGGTGTATGGTATTCTGTTATAGCAGCCCTGAGCTGACCAGGGCAATAAATGGGTCACACCAAATATTGAAAAGCTCCTTTGCCATTCACTAAAAAATCAGTAATGTGCATGTTCCCCTGAGGATATTTGGTTTAATGGATATTTGAAAAGTATTCTGTCACTGACTAGCGGTATGACCAGAAATATATCATTTAAACTCTTCATGTCTGTATTTCCCATATTTAACTGAGGAATTATAAAAACACATCATGGGCCTTACATCAAAATAGTCATCAGTCTGTTTAGTCCACAGACAATGCTAGTTATAGTACAACTTCTCAGCTTTATGGCGACAGCTCAAGGCCACTGTGCCATCCAAAACTCATAGGATAGGAACTCCAAATGAAGATTATTTCAGCGGCTTCTTTTCAAGAGTAAAATTTAATTAGAATCATCTATTATTCCTAAGACAATGCATGATATGAAACTGAGGTATCTCAGTAGATTATATAAAACCTGTACTCTTTCTCTACTTGACTGCAAGTCTAGCAATTTATTTGAATAAAAGCCATGCCAAATTATTTAATGAAGATCACTGTGTATGATTGTCATTTCCTGGTACTGCTCCTCTAAAGTATTCATTTTTACATTGTGTTTTCTACCTAATTCTTTTTTCTTACATTGAAATGAAGACTATTGATTCTAAAAATATAATTTCTTAGAGTCTTTTATCTCCATTTTTTTCACACTATGGCTGTTGTTTTAATCTGTTGAAGTCAGATCAAATTTATACCATGTACCAACAGAACAATATGAACGAATAGCTTTTATTAGGCATGTTGGATATTATTAGACACTTTGGCTTCATTATGATTTTAGTGATGACCAACCCCTTACAAATATATCATGACATGAAGTAAACATGCTTTAAAATGAATTTTAACTCTGCTTTTCAAGCCAGCTATAAGTAAAGATTTGTACTATTATTCTCTTCATTTTGTACAGGTACAATTTTGGATATTTGTCTCATCGTAGCTTTTTAAGATTGGAGAGATATAGCATTCAGCGTTCACAGCACCTTGCTTAACTGAAGATTTAAGTAGCTATTTCTACTGCTGATGATACTAGTATTAATGATGATTTTCTTTACATACAGTTCAAGCTATATATCTAACAGCAGAAATGAAGCAGGAAAATCCTCTGAAATTTTACAATGATGCAAAGGATGAAACATAAATTATGTAAGGTTTGATTTTGCCTACAATTTTCTTAAGGAAATTGTCTACTCCATGAAAAATCCTTTCATGACAGAATACCTTTATGACTTATTAATCTATCATTTCTACTTATGTACTCTCTTCCTGTTTTCCAAATTACTTCTGAATCATGACAAAAACAGCATTTCAAGTTATTGGGACAGGTTTCCAGAGGAAATCACACACATGTGTCTGTGCACATACACACAAGCACACAGAACACAGCTGGTGGAAGGCGGTTAGCTCTGCGCGTTTGGTGGCTCTGAAGGAAAGTCAGGTTCACCGATCAATTCACAGGCCATCATTTTCGACCAGTCATTGAAGTTCGAGGCTGAACACTGCATGGGCTACTTGTCATTTGGCTCAAGAAAGAAATAAGAAATGATGTAAACCAATTTCCCTTGACAGGAGAGACACAGATGGAGATGACGTTTGGACCATATTGTCTGCTTCCAGGTCATCCCTGAAGCCATTAGCTATCATAATGATGGAACAGGAATTATTTATTTCCCCACAATTTTCTGATGTGGCAAAAACAATACTACACTGGGGGTCTGAGTTTTCCTGAGAGGTCGTGTTGTCCTTGAGAAGAAATAACACATATGACAAAATTGTTTTACCGTATAGAAGTAAATTTTACAAATTAAAGTGATATTATGCAAGATAAACAAATATTAAGATTATCATGCAAGATTAGGTTTTTCATACAGTTGCCATATTTATTAAATATATAAGGTTTCCTTAGAGTTCCTGAGTTCTAGCACTTATAGTTAATTCTTTCATTTAAGATAATTATTTCACATCTTCAATTCATATATTCTGTTAGAGAGTGAACCCACTTTTAGGGAAAACCCACCATGAACCAGGCCTGGTGATGTATCAGAAAATAAAACAGACCAAAAAGAAGAAAAATATTCCTGTACTAATAGAATCTGGTACAGATTCTGGTATTAATAAGAGAGACAGAAAGTAAAAAAATAAAATAAAATAAAAATAAAATCACCACCACCAACAAACAAAAACAGGTATAAATAAATCAATTATATAAAGGGTGGGGCAAAAGTAGGTTTATAGCTGTTCACATGGAAAATAAGGCAATAATTAATATACAATAATATATGTATAAATCTTTGTTTTGCATACTCACAACTGTAAACCTACCTGTGTCCCATCCTGTAACTGCTGGGAAATGAAAAGTATTATGGGGGAATGGAAATACCAGCAAGGGGGGCAGGAAATGCTAAGGGGTAAGAATAAGAAAGAATGGCAATTCCATGAAGTCTCCCTGAAAATACGATATCTGAGTCAAGCCTTGAAGTAAGGAATTATTGTATGAATGGCTGGGATAGTGCAATCTAGGAGGAAGGGCAATTCATTCAAAAGCCTTGAGGTGGAAGTGTGCTTGGCTTTCTCAAGAAACGGAAAACTAGTGTTAATGGAGCAATGTGAGTGAGGAGGAGAAGCATAGAAGATGAGAGAACAGACACACCACAACAAAATTAAAAAGGGCTTCTTGGGTCATGATAAGGACCGTGGCTTTAGTCTTTTTTAAAAATTTAATCTTTATTGTATTTTTCTCCATTACCGTTTAGCCCCTTTATACCCCTCCCCCCACCATCACTACACTGTTGTTTATGTCCAAGTCATTTTTCCTTTTTGCTCAACCCCTGCACCCATTAACGCCTAGACCCCCAGCTATCATCCTACTCTCCATCCAAGAGTCTGTCCCCATTTTCCTTGTTAGATGTTTGTTCATTAGATCCTATGTATGAGTGAAATAATATGGTATTTGTCTTTCTCTGACTGGGTTATTTCACTTAGCATAATGTTCTCCAGCTCCATCCACACTATCACAAACGGTAAAATTTTATTCTTTTTTACGGACAAGTAGTATTCCATTGTGTAAATGCCCCACAGATATTTTATCTACTCATCTAGTGATGGACACTTGGGCTGCTTCCATATCTTGGCAATTGTAAATAATGCTGCAATGAACACAGGGGTGCTTATGTTCTTTCAAATGAGTGTTTTGGGCTCCTTTGAGTATATTCTCAGAAGTGGGATAGCTAGGTCAAAGGAGAGCAGAAGCCACTGAAAAGAGTTTGAGCGGAAGAGAAAATATGAGCGGACTTCGTTTTTAACCAATTAAAAAAAAGGGACAAAGAAGTTTTGCAATGACCCAATGAAGAAAATGGACATTGTATAAAATGATGGACAAACACAGTCTGTGCCCTTAAGACATTTTTAGTAAAAAAACACAGGCACTTGAAAACATAATTGTATTTATATACTATCACATGTAATAACAAACAAGTGTATTAAACTGAATGTTGGCACCAAGAGAGAATGAATGGTCAGAGGTAATGGGGTAGGTGATCAGTATATTTGGGTTCCTCACAAAACAGGAAGCAAAATTCCCCTTCTTTAGAAAATATTTTCATTATACAAACTAAATTCACTTTTTGCCAAATGGTACAACATTTTTCTCAAGTATTTAATCAAAATATGCTGTTAAATTCACTGAAGGGGTGAGCATCAGAAATGTATAAGACATTACAGATTGCTAAATTTGGAAAATTGCTCAATGTGTTTTTCTCTTTAATAGTTCATTTGGTTCCATAAAGCCTGTTACGGTTAAAAAAAACCACAGCTTTTTATGTTAAAAAAAAAGTATTTTCAAATACAAAACACTAAATATGCTATAAATACAGGATGAACTATTATCCTGGTTTTTTTTGTTTTACATATTTCTCCCTTGTCATTAAAATATCTTCTTTCCTGTTTGAGGTCTTTTTTTCCCCCTTCCTGAACCACATCAAAATCCATACCAATAATTCAGATTTGCAAATATTTAGGAAAGATTAAGGCTATAGGAGATTTCAACCAACCCGCATTTCACAGGAGAAGAATAGATTGTAAAGATTATAAATTTCATGAATTGTTGCTTATTGTAAGTCACCATTAGAAAGGCACCATAATTCATTTAATTCTTAATGAAATGTACTCATTCTACCACAATAAATGCTAATGTGTTGAACTGAAAGTCTTCAAAATGCTGTTTTGTAGTCTTCAAAATGCAAAATTGACAGAATTAAAGTCAATTGTGTTTTATTTTCAATTAATTGCATTGATATTCAAAATGTCTAATTCTATTGAAGTAGATGAGGTTACATTATAAAATATATACTACCCATAAAATATATTAAGCATAGGTTATAAACTACCACATGCCCAATAAGTTAGATGTTGCCTGATGACTTATTTCTAAGCACTCACACAATTTAGAAGTTTGAAAATGCAATTTATAAAAATCCTACACTAGATCTTAGCCAAAAGGTTGAGAATACTATGCAGCAGAAAGAAGAAACTCCTCCTCTTTGTGACAGCATGGATGGAACTGGAGAGCATTATGCTGAGTGAAATACTCCAGGAGGCAAATGACAAATACCATAGGATCGCACCTATAAATGGAACCTAATCAACAAAACAAACAAAGAAGAAAAATATAATCAGCAACACTGAACGAAGAAACAAAATGACAGTGACCAGAGGGGAGGAGGGAGGTGGGTAATGGGAAAAGAAGGGGAAGGGTCAAGTCAAGGACCATGTATAAAAGACCCAGGAACAAAGCCAAAGTGGGGAAGGATGGAGGGAGGGAGGTGTGGGTGGGTCAAGCAGAGGAAAATGGTGGCGGGAAAATGGAGACAAATGTATTTGAACATACAAAAATAAATTTTAAAAAAAGTTGGACAACAAAAAATAAAAATAAAAGTCATTTATCCTAGAATTACAAATACAGAATTATCAGAATCACAAATATTGTCATCTAAGATAGTATAATACATTATTTGTTTATATAAATATGAATACTAATTATGTATAAAAAACATTTGTATATAGATACAAAATACATGTATATTATGATATTTTATACAATAAGCATTTAAATCTAATATTCAGGCGTATTTGAAAATGTTTTCTATTTAGTCATATTTTATCATTTACATTGAGTATAATTTGTGAATTTTTAATAGCAAGAAATGAGAATTTTGTATTTGTACTCAGGAAAAAATGAAATGATGATATTAAACATCATGTCAATGAATCATTTTTAGTAGTGAAGTGGTCTTACTTGTCATTAGCTTCCCTGAAATAGTCAATCACTTAGCATACTGCATAAAATTATTCTCAGTTAATAAAGTTCAGAGAACTACAGTAGTCTTATGATACAGATATAGAGTCCAAATAAAACTCAGAAAAAATAAACTCTTTATGTAAAGAAGAAAGTTTGGTTTGAAAATTCCTTATCACATGTATCTGGCCTCAGGTAAATACACAGTTAACTTATTCTGCTTGGGAAAAAGTCTCTTCACAGATTTTTTTTTTAAAATGCAATGTCCTTGTGCAATAGTGGATATGATTCAAGCATCATCATACATGTCGTTCAGCACTGTTGGACAGCAAATATCTTTCTAAATCACATCTTGACTAGAGAAAGACTTATCTTTCCAATTAGGAAGTAATTTAAACATCCTTGCAATTCTACATCTGTGTCCTCTTGAATGAGAATATCCACTTACTACTATGTATCTTGTAAAGGCTATTGTTGAAAGGTCAGCTGAAAAAAACAGATTTACTTGACAGGCAAAAGAACCATACTGAGTAAATCTTCCTAGGACTTCTATGTTATCATTGCAAAGATAATTGGTTCCAAGAATACAAATTTGATAGCTAATAGTATAACCACATTTATTCTATTAAGAAAGGTCCTTAGTAAGATCATTTATATAAGATCAGAATAAGGGTTTACTATATTACCAGAATATATCTTTTTCAATTCTAAAACTTGCCAACTTAAAAAATTGCTTTGACTAAATTACTTTTTTCTGAATTTCTTTTCATGTAAACAACTTTCAAAACTCCACATATTTACATTAGAACTTTTGATAGTCTGTTAGAAAAAAAAATCAAGTTTGTTTAATTAAAGTAGAGTTTCTGTTTGGGATGTTGAAAAAGTTCTGCAAATTCGTAGTAGTAACAATTGAAGAGCATTGTGAATGTACTTAATGAGAATGAGTTATATAGTTAAGAGTGGTTAAGATGGTAAAACAATTTTTAAAGAGGGAAGGAAAATATTTATAATACACAAGGAAAATAAGTATATATACAAGGATAAAACTAAAAAATCACCTTGCATAAAGCAATTTTCTAACCTCCTTTATAAATGCCTGTTTAAAATTAACTTAAAAAGTGTCATTTTATTCATAATACATATTATATTTTCCCATATGCTTTTAGTGGTACAGATGTTCATACTAATCCTAAATGCAGAAACATGGAAAGAAAAACAGAAAGCAGGAACACAGGGAAGAAGATACAGGAAAATTGCCACATCTTTGTCATTCTTGCATTGGTGGTGTGAATAGTCTGCACGTGTGCTGGAATTACGAATAATTCTGCTTTGTAGATGATGTTTGAAGCATTTCTTAGGTATGGAAAATAATTAGTATTTCTTTCTTTTTTAAAATTTTTATTTTTGAATCATCTTTATTCTATTACAGTTGTCTCAATTTTTCCCCCTTTGCCTTCCTCCATCCATTCCATCTTCCCACTCCACTCACATAGTCAATTCCTACTCTGTTGTCCATGTCCATGGGTCATTCATATGTGTTCTTTGCCTAGTCTCTTCTCCTTCTTTCCACCATTGTGCTCCTTCCCCATCCCCTCTGGTCACTATCAGTTCTGCTCCATGTTTCCATGCCTGTGGTTTATTTTGTTCGTTAATTTATTCTGTTGAATAGATTCCACGTGTAGGTGAGATCTTATGGTATTTTCTTTCACTGACTGGCTTATTTCACTTAGCATAATATTCTCCAGTTCCATCCATGTTGTTGCAAAAGGTAGGAGTTTCTTCCTTCCTTCCTTCCATCCATCCTTCCTTCCTTCCTTCCTTCCTTCCTTCCTTCCTTCCTTCCTTCCTTCCTTCCTTCCTTTCCTTCTTTCCTTCTTTCTTTCTTTCTTTCTTTCTTTCTTTCTTTCTTTCTTTCTTTCTTTCTTTCTTTCTTTCTTTCTTTCTTTCTAATGGAGATTATATTTATTTATTTTTCTAAATGTCAAAATCCATTATAAACTATTAAAAAATTTAAACCCATTATAAAGTCTCAGCAATTAAAACATGACATGAGCACAGAAATAATCAAGTAGATCAATGAAATAAAATGAGCATTCTAGGAACAAATGTATATTATCTGTCTAACAATGTAATATATGATTAAACTGATATTTCAAATCAATGGGGAAAATAAGGCTTATTCAGCCTTATTTTAATAAGGCTTTATTTATTTATTTTTTTAAATCACAAATAATTTATTCTTCTGTTAGAGTTGATACAGTTTTAAATAGCAACGAAGTACACAGTGGTGGAAAATTGGCACAGAACCTATAAGCATTTCAATCACAACAAGGCTGTCCATGCTTTGTCTGTTCACACTTGAAGTCCATTTTCTACTGACCAAGTTGGAAAACAAAGAAACAAACAAACAAACTATTCTGCCCTTTAAAACACACATACTCTCTTTCATACATACACATAGACACACTTATTCAACAAATAAGATGCATGGACCACTCTTACTTGAAGTAAAACAAATACAGAGCTCTATTTCACACATTATACAAAAAATATTCAGGTGAGTTAAAAATCAATATGTAAAATCTAAGGAGTTTTAGGAGAAAGTACAAAATACTATTTTTCTTACCCAGAAGTAAAATATTCAAACCCAGAAGCTATGAAGTAAAATATTGACAATATGACTATATTAAACATTGAAGACTATATAGTAATATACATATTTTTAAAAACTTAAAGGACAGGTGATATTATAGGAAAGTATTCTCAACACATCCAAAAAGGGTTCATATTTTTGGGGGGGTTTTTTTAGGGAAAAAATTCTACAAACATTTAATCAAAATGGATAAAGAATACCAAAAAGTCATTTAAAGCTTTTAAAAATAATAGAAATAGGCAAGGAATATACTAAAACAGGTTTAGTTTGAAAAAATAATAGAGTAACTATTAAAATAACACATCCTTGTCACAATCAGACTAATAAGTATTAAAAATATTGGAAATATCAAGTATTTGTGACTGTGAAAGGAACTGGGTATTCATAGACTCTTTTTTTTCATCTCCATAAAGCAGCCCCTTTAGCATACTTTGCAATGCTGGTCTGGTGGAGGTGTTTTCTTTTAGCCTTCTTTTGTCTGGGAAACTCCTTGTTTTGTCTTCCATTTTCATTGAGAGCCTTGCTGGGGAGAGCAGTCTTGGTTGCAGGCCTTTGCTTTTCATGACTTGGAATATTTCTTGCCATTCCCTTCTGGCTTGTAGTGTTTCTATTGAGAAGTCAGCTGCTAGCTTTACCAGGGCTCCCTTACATGTTACTGCCTCTTCTCCCTTGCTGCCTTTAGGATTTTGTTTCTCTTTGATATTTGCAATTTTAATTATGGTGTGTCTTGGAGTGGGCCTCATTGGGTTCCCCTTGAATGGGACCCTCTGTGCTTCCTGGATTTGTGTGACACTTTCCTCAAACTAGGGAAGTTTTCCATCATTACTTTTCCAAGCAGCTTCTCTATCCCTTCCTCCTCCTCTTCTTCTTCTGTTATCCCTGTTATATGGATACATTATGTTTCAAGTTGTCCTGCATTTCCCTAAGTGCCTCTTTGTTCTTTTTAAGTCTTTTTTTCATTTTCTTGCTCTTTCTGGGAGCTTTTTTTCTACCTTATCCTCCAGCTCGCTGATTCGGTCCTCAGCTTCATCCAGCCTGCTTTTGATTCCTTCTACTGTGTTCTTCAATTCAGAAATTGTATTCTTCATTTCCTCTTGTCTCTTATTGATAGTTTCTATGTCCTTTTTCATGCTGATATAGTGAGCTTTCTTAGAACCGTTGTTTGGAACTCAATATCTGATAGTTCACTTCCCTCTATTTCATTTAGTTCTCTTTCTTGGGATTGTTCCTTTCCCTTCAAGTGGAGCATATTTCTTTGTCTTCCCATTATTTGATAGGCTCTTCTTTTTTGCTTCTGCTTCTTAAATTGATCTATCTTGATTTCCTGACTTTGTATTGTAAACTTCTGTGGTAGGAGACCTCTATTTTTTCTTTCTGGATCTGCCTCTGATTATGTCAGCTGTTGACCCTATCTGACCTTAGGCAGTCTGTTTGAGACTTCTAGGAATCTACTGTCTGTGGCTGTCTCCTGCAGTTGTTAATCTAGTCACCCTGCACTCAGCAGTCAGGTTTAGACATCACAGGGCAGGCCAGAGTCCCTCCTGGGGGTGGGGTTATCTCATGCTGCTGCCCTCAGGAGAGTGGTATGCCTGATCCAGATGGCTGATGCTGCTAGGGGAAGGAGTCAGCACCGGGATCCCACCAGCCAGTCTTTCTGTTCTCTTCCTAAAACCTCCATCTCCAGCCTCTCCTCAAGCGTGTGTAGACCACTCTGCTCCCTCTTTAGCCAGGGATCTACTATTTGTGGCTGCTGCTCTCTACTAAGAAGTCAGGGTTTAGCACCACCAGGCCATGGCAGAGTTCCCCCATGGGGGCAGGGCTATTGTGTACTCCCATGCTGTTGCTGCTCAGGGGAATGGTCTGCCTGAGCAGTATGGCTGCTGCCATATGGGGAATGAGTCAGCACCGGGATCCCACCAGCTACTCTCTCAGTTCTCTCCCCAAAGTCTCCTTTCCAGTCTCTCTTCAGGTGTCTCTAGCCTACTCTGACCCCACCTTTGCAGGAGCCCAGGGTAAGTGGCTGTAAATGAAAATGTATACATTGGTCTTTTAAATGGCTCTTTCCATCTCCAGTTTCCTGTCTCTGGCAGAGAGCAACCCTGCTGCTTTTCGCAGCTGACTGTTATCTGTGTACTTTTTGGGCTCTGGTGCTGTAGGCTGGAGATCCCCGCTTATGGTTTAGACCCCACTCTTCTCAGGGGGATCTAACTGGCCATTCAATATCCTTCTGGTGCTACCACCCATGGGCACCCCACCCCCCTTCTCAAGTCTCTCCCTCGCTCGTTACCAGTTACATTGTGCTAAAGATGATTCTTCTGTCTGTCCGAGGTTATATGGCTCCTTGCTTGCTATTGTTCAGTTGTTTGTTCCAGGTGATTTCTCTAGAATTTAGTTGTAATTCCAGATTGGTCCTGGGAGGAGATCAGTGTGACTTCCACTCACTTCTTCACCATCTTGATTCTCCCTAATCATGTATTTCTTGAGGTAAATACAATAATTAGTGTAAGAAGACATTGGCATTTCAATAATCTCTTGATTACCGTGAGAATTTTTCCCATATGTATCATCATCTGACAATAATTGGGAAAAAAGTCTTACAGGAAAGAAATATTAAGTGACTCAAAAATAAAAGGAAGGAAGGAAGGAAGGAAGGAAGGAAGAAAAGAAGGAAGGGAGGGAGGAGAAAAAAAGGAAGAAAACATGCTGGACTTAATTGATTACATGAGAAAAAGTGCAGATTATAATAGCTATATTAAAAGAACCTAAAAAGTAAAGATGCATGTGTTTCAAAGAAAAATTTAAGATTTTTTCCCCCGTTGTCTTAAGGCTACTTTGAATGAAAAGAAAGAAGACAAGAGAAAGAGGAGTAATTTTCAGAGAGATTAATGTTCAAAGAATTTATTGATAATTTCTTTACCAGCAAACAAAAATGTTACCTTTGACTGAAAGAACATATGATCTACTTTGGTACCTAAAATATAAACATATTAAGGAACTACAGAACTGAGTAATACATTTTGTGAATGACAAGAATTGAAAAATAGTAGACATGAAAAGGCTCCAGGAGACCAACATGTTTTTGTTTTACCTCTTCCATTTTCTTTTGCTTTCTACTCCTTTCTCTTTCTCCTTCTTCCCCGTTTCCTTTTCCAGCTTTATATTTTCATGAAAGAATTTTATTTTCTCTGTGATAGCATGATACAAATACATTTGGAAGGGATAAAAAATACAAACTATTGAAAATTTACATAATGTTATTAACCAATGTCACCTCAATAAACTTAATACGTTTTAAAATCTTACAAATATTTATGGAAATGGAATTTTAATATTCATTTTAATTTTGAAGTAAATATCTAAACACATAGTTTTCAGAAATCACAGCATTAATAGGTTAATAGGAAAAACTCATTGCATTTCCTTGCTCAGGTACATCTCCATGACTTGAAATAACAACCAAAAATAAAATTCTTGGTCTACCAATTTACTCAGCATCTATTGACTTTCACTATGGTCATGGAAATTTAGCTGTCTTAGATGAGAAGCTCCACCATTTCCCTGTTTTTCCCCTATATTTCTCTTAAAATAACTAAGTAAGTTTTAGTTTTTTCCTTTTAAATTTTTACTTGATTTATAACTTTTTTCATTTGCTGATATATATTACAGCATATGGGAAACTAATAGCATATTAACCAAGCAAGGAAATTATAAAATATTCTGTGCCTATAATTCTAAATATGGGAAACTAAATGAGGCTAGATCAAAAGGGAAATGACTGCTATAACTTTTCCCTAATGACTGATAAGCAGTTTTCATGACTTAATAAATGAATATAAAATGGTATCTTGGACTGGGTTTCTCCAGAAGCAGAACCCATGTGCACACAGTTTACCTAAGCAATGATCCCAGGGAGCAGCAGTGAGGGAGTGGATAAATACGACAGGGAAGGAGAGGGAGCCAAAACAGGATGCACTACTGAGCAGGTTACCATTCTGTGCAACTCTGTCTGGCTCAATCCACCGGGAGTGTTTGGGAGACTACATAGAAAAGTCTTCAGAGTTACCTTATTCAAGGATGAATGTTTGGGGATATATTTGTCAGCTCCTACCACTTTTGGTTGAGAGACACTTCCAGGAAGATTATCATACCAGTGTTTCTGACATACTCCCACAGGGCCGAGTGCTTTCCAATGGTCAGAGAAATCCTTCAGGCAGAGTAACACATGGCTGCAACAGCAGTCTGTAGGGTAGGACACAAGGGAACAGTGGGTGCAAAGAGAAATGAGTGAAGCACCAACAACACCTGCTTCTCTCCCCTGCCTTCACATCAACAATAAATAGAAGTGAAGCTGACAAATGGAGGCTCTGGCTGCTCTCAAAAACACCCTGCCTTTCTCCCACCTGCAATACTCATAACCACACAAAACTGTTTGCATGAAGGCCATTCATCTGAAGCTCATTCCAGACTTTATCTCTCTTTACTTCAGACATCATATATGGCTGGCTTGAGCTGCCATGACAAAATACCACACACAGGGGGACTTAAGCAAGAAATATGTATTTCTTATAGTTGTGGAGGCTGAAAAGTTTGAGATTAAGGTGCCAACCAGTCTAGTTCATAGTCAGGGCTCTCTTCCTGGCTTGCCAATGGCTGCCTTTCTGCTGTGTCCTCATTTGGAAGATAGAGTTAGATAGATGATAGATAGATAGACAGACTGATAGATTTCTGGTATTCTTAAAAGGATACCGACACTAATGATCAGGGCTCCATTCTTCTGACCTCATTTAACTTTACCTTCAGAATGGCCCTATCCCCAAATATAATCGCATTGGGGGCCTGGAGCTTCAAAATATTAATCTGGGGGGACACACATGCACAGTTTATAACACATCAAAAAATCTCACATTTCTAGATCATTCTTTATCACCAGGGCTCTCATTCTATAACAATCTACACATCTTCTATTCAAATGTTTAAAATCAGTCCAAAGGACACTGAAATTTATAGCCAGTCATTAGAGAATCCCCTTCATCCTAAACCTTTACTCTGATGATTCTATTCAATTTCCTGTTCTAATAGAAATGTGCCCCTTGCTGTGGAGTAAGGCCCAGCAATTCATCGACATTCCATTACCCATTCACACTTTCTCTGCTCTAGCTCACTTTCTATCCCTTCTCTCTCTTCAAATCATTAACGGGAGCTTTTCCCTTCTTACTACAGCTGTTATAATTATTTCAATTTTACTGAGTAAAAGAACAATCAGAAGACAACTTCCACATAGTTCTGCCACTACATGCCCGTCTCCTTCTTCCATGTATGCCTGTTCTTTCCCTTTTGATGACCTGGCAGAACTGTCTTTACTTCTAGGTAAAGCCTGCTCCTCCACTTGCGCAGGAAATCCTATCCCCTGTCCACTACTCAGACTATCACTCCAGCAGTGCTACCATGTCTGTCACATCAATTTTCCCACCCTATTTCATTATTTCTATCTAATAACTTTGATCTTAAAATATATGTGTATATATACATACACAGATATGTATATATGTGCATATATGAATGTGTGTATATTCAGTTGACCCTTGGACAATGAAGATTAAGCGGTAGGATAGAGGCACCTACTCTCTCATATAATTAAAAATATGAATGTCTCCCAAAACTTGAAAAATAAGAAACCTAATTTTGACCAGGAGCGGTGGACAGTTGATTAACACATAGTTTGTATGCTATGTTTATTATGTATTGAATTCTTACTATCAAGTAAGTTAGAGTAAAGAAAATTATAAAGAAAATACATTTACTGTATTGTACAGAGTTATTGAAAAAAATCTGCACAGATCTAATCCATGTTGCTCAAGAGTCAACTGTGTATTAATTAATATATATCATATGAATATACATGTCAATATATTCAGGCTGCTATAACAAAAATACCATAGACTAGGTGAGTTAAATGACAAACTATTATTTCCTCACAGTTGTGGAGCCTGGGAAATTCATGATTAGGACACTGGCAGAGTTGGTCTCTAGTGAGATTCCTGGTTCATAGAAGCCTTGTTCTGTTTTCACATGGAGGAAGGGGCCAGAGAGCTCTCTGGGGTCTCTTTTACTAGTTCACTAATCTCATTTTTGAGAGCCCTGCCCTTATAACCTATTGCTCTCCCAAAGGTTCCATCTCCAAGTATCATGACATTGGGTATTAGGTTTCAACATATGAGTTTGGGAAGGGAGGGCACAAACATTCAGTCTATGACAATACATACATATTACATGTATATATATATATACATTCTTTATACATGTATTTAATGTTACATGTTTATATATACTTATATGTGTATGTGTTATTGAAAATGGCACATCATATCAGTCATGTCAGGATAAATAAATTTGCATTTCAAAAATTTCTTGACCTCGTATCTTGTATGAGCTACTGTCCTATTTTTCCCCTCTCTTTTCAACACGCTACTTAAGAGTTATTTGTATATATTGTCAGGACTTGTTAGTTTAAATGCAACCTCATCTGACTTTTTTATATGATCTGCTCATGTTCCCTACTTACCTCTCTCAAGCTCAGGCAACAGTATTAAAAATGTTTTGGAGATGCTAAGTTGCATGAACTTAACAAAAACAACTTTCTGCCCTTGAAACTTTTTCTTTACTTTTGCCCTTTTGCAGTATTAAGTTCGGCTTTGTTTGGCTTCTTCAAACCCCCACTTTTCTTCTACAACTTAACTCCCCTGTTCATATGTCCTGTGCTAAAGCAATGGCCGTTTTGGGGCATGCATGCTACCTAAATTCTCTGCACCGCATGATCCTTTTAGCTCCTTTCTTTGTTTTTGTTTTCAGAAAACTCCATTCTCCTTTCTTCTCATTTCCTGTGTTTCTCATTCTCTTTCATAGGCTCTTTTCTACTATCAGCCCCCTGAGCAGCTGCCTCACCGCCCATGCCCCTATATTTATAACCTCTGCCATCTCTCAGTTGTAGTCACTAGATAATTTCATTTCTTTTCATCCTTCCCTGACACTGATTTCCACTGAATCCTAAATACCTGTCTTCCACATTTGACCTTTTTCTTGAGCTACAGATTTAACTTTTACCTTTATATTATTTTCTTAATTTTCTCTTATTCAACATTTTTATACATGAACTCAATCTCCCTCTTACATATACACCTTTTTCCACCCTGTGCTTGGAATCGAAGGCTCACCATCCATTCAGTCCAGGGCAGTAATTAACAATCAAAATAATACCCAAATAAACTGAAAATTATTATTTTAAATATTTCTAGAATCACTTCTCTCCTCCTTGTTCCAACTCCTTTTTTATTTAGGCATCTCCTTGTTTCTCATGAGGATTATTACACAAGCTTCCTAACTGGTTTAAAAGTTGAAATGCTACTTCCATGCAGCAATCCAAGTTGTCTTTTTTAGATTAATGATCTAGTTAAATAATCCTTTGTTTTAAATGTTTTCAGCTCCTTATTGATTCTAGAATAAGGTACAAACTCCTTGGATTGACAAATAAGATCTTGCCCAACTCTTTCACTGACTCCTTTTTCTCATCCAGCTTTGCCTCTCACTACTCCTTCCCTGCTCACTGCGCTCATGCCATGCCGGCCTAAACTCTCGTGTTTCCATACCTCTCCCCAGGCCCTTTGCATCTCTGTGGCTGTCATAATGTCCCTTTAATCTGAATGCTCTTCTGAATTCTTTCCCTCCTCCCAGGCCTCTTTTAAGATCCAAGTGACTATTAACGCATGCAAAAGGGTGAAGAAATTGTATTCATTCTGGAAAAGAAGCCAAAACATAGAATAGTCCCACTTTCTATTTCCTTGAAGCACTTTGCTTATACCTCTATCATAACCTTTATTAAATTGCTTTATAATTATTTATAAACTTATCACAAATTAGGGTCATCACATTTAGCAAGCACATTCTAATCTCCTTTCTACAGAGAGAAAGAACAAGTAAGAACTATGAGTTCTAGGTATTAGGTTTGCATTTTAGTTGTACTATTTTTACCAGAGCAAATCTCTTTGTTACTCTTCAGTTCCTCTTCTGCCAAATGAAGGTAATAATTATACCCTTTTTATGAGTTCTTTTGAGGAGTATTTGGAATACTATATCTTAAGTTCCATAAACCACAGCACCTAGATTAGAGTAGATACCCTGAAAATGTTTGCTTCCTTCCTTCTCAGCTTACTTCTTGCATCCTAGTACCAAGCACAGGGTCAATACCTAGGGGATGTTACATAAATGTATGCAAGTGAACCTGCTTGTTAAATTCACTTCATCCAACCCCCCCCAAAAAAAAACCTTAATGGCTTAAAACAATGACAACTTTAAGTCAACAAATCTGCTCCGAACTGAGTTTGATATGGACAGCTGGTCTGTGTTCAAGCATCAGTGAAGGTTGAGGCTGAAATCATTTGAAGATTCCCTAACACACCTGCCTGGAATTTGATGCTGGCTGTTGGCTTGGACCGCTGCTAAAGCTGGAACCAGAGCTCCCACACAAGGGCACTCCACGTGACTGCTTGGCTCCTTCACAGCATGGTGACTGTGTTCCAAGAGCAAGTGCTCTGAGAGAGCCAAGAAGAAGCTGTATTGTCTTTTATGATATAGCTTGGAAGTCATGCAGCAAGGCTTCTGCCACATTCTATTAGTCAGAGTTGATTAACTGATACTGGCCCATATACAATTAGAGGGGAATTAGACTTCATTTTTTGATAGAAATACTGTCAAAGAATTTGCATGCATTTTAAAATCACCATGAATTCATCCTCCAATCAGTGTTAGCATCTACACGAGGCTGGTGTGTTGAATGTAGAGATGAGCCCAATTGAGGACATCAGGGACCATGCATACAGATTAGGGATCTAGTTTGGTAAAAGATAAAACAAAACAAAGCAGAACAATACAAAAAACCTAGACCAGAATTCCAAAACCTAATTACTAACACCAGATGTGCCCAGCTGAAAGCTAACTGGGACCAAGTCACATAACTTTTGAGCCTCAGTCTTCCCATTTCTAAAATGGGTATAATGATTAATGTACAGCCAATTGCACAAAGCTTTGGAAATCAAAAGAAGTAAATCATGTTAAGGCATTATGAATTCTGTGCTACAGATAAAAGGCTGTTATTGGAGTAGGGGTAGATGAGCGACACCATCCTCATTTGAAGTAACAATAGTAACTATATTCTGTCAGATTTGTTTTTTACCTGCTGACAGTACAGAGTCTTTGTTCTTTGATTTTTATTCTCTGTATCAAAATGGATTTTAATGAAGGCCACCATTTCTACCTAAGTACCAGGAAAATCAATTAGTTCTTGATGCAAGATATATTGCAAGTATCCATTGCAGTATTACATATACCATCATAGTGAATCACAGTGATACACTCTATATTCAGTCATGTGCTTCAAGACAGTAATAGCAAGTGACATTTCACAATCTAAGCTTATTCTGCTAAAAAAGTGGATTCTAGGTTTATAGAAAATGTCAAAAAACATCAAAGAAAATAGCTGACATTTAAACAACCCAAGATTCCAGTATACAATATATAAAATGAAAAAGATATACTAATGTGTGCACTCTGAACTATATATTACATTTTAATCTTTCTATTTAATAATAACTTGTGCTTAGTTTGTTTTCTTAAAACCACTTAAATCACCCCATGATTCTCCTAAATTATATTTTTTTCATTTCCTTTATCTTTATATGATCTTCATTATTTAATCTATAATGCACTTGATGGTTCTTTCTTACACTCTGTTGTCTATCCATATAGATCCATAAAATAAAATTCTAGTAATTTTCCAGTTAATTGAAATATTGATGGATCAACAAAGATAACATTCTACGTGTTAGGTTGCATTGAAATGGAAAACACCTCTTCAACACAAGACATAGTGAACAGACAAAAAGAGAAGCCCTAGCCTGGAATGAGATATTTCAAACACATAACAGGCAAAAATCTAAATTCAAAATATATGAAATATAACTGTAAATAAGTGATGGAGAAGAAACAACTGAATAAGAAATGAGTGTATAATATGTACAAGAAATTCACATTTTAAAAAAGCCAAATGGCCAAAAGATATAGAAAAATATGTGCAGTATAACTAGAAGCAGGGACTAATGTATTAAAGCAATAAAGAAATGGCATTTTTCCCTGGCTGGTGTGGTTCAGTAGATTGAGTGCTGGCCTGCAAACCAAAGTGTCACTGGTTTGATTCCCAGTCAGGGCACATGCCTGGGTTGTGGGCCAGATCCTCAGTAGGGGACATGCGAGAGGCAACCACACATTGATGTCTTCATTCTTTTCTTTCTCCCTCTCTTTCCCCTCTCTCTAAAAATAAATAAATAAAATCTTTAATTAAAAAAAATAAATCTCATTTTATAACCACTAACTAATCAAAGTTCTAAACTCTGACAAAACTTAACAAAACTTAAGTTTTTCCAGGGCTCCAAAAAGTGGAAACCTCACACACTGCTTCCTACTAGCTGGCTATATTACACAATCACAAGTGAGTATAAAAGTATGCAATTAAAAATAAATGAATATTTTAAGAGGTAGATCTTATTAGTAACTGCATGTGTTGTAATCATGTGTTCAATTATAAAATATTTTTTTAATAGATGTTATATGACAAAGTCCAAGGTAGACTTACTATAAATCTAGGATAATTTCACTTTAATCATGAGAAAATATGTATGTATATAGGGATCTTTAAAGTGTGGAGTACACAATAAGTGTTCAATAAAAATTAAATTTAATAATATTTCTTGAGGTTTTGAGCTTACAGTTACAAGGAATCTATGCCATTGTACTCAAACCAATTTATGATTATAATAATACAATAAGTGTGTAAATACTGGTGAAATATTGAGTTCTACCTTCAATCCGGTTCCATAAGATAATTTATTTTAAAAAATAGGGTTCTTGTAGTTGGAAAATAAGTTTAATGACAGTTTGAAATATGGATTAACACTGTGTTATATCTCAAATAACTTTTACGTAAATGTAAAGTGCTCTGGAAAAGTATGTTAGTCCACTCAAAAAGCACTTCAAATGAGTTGATTAATATTAACGCCACATGATCTCACCTATAAGTGGAACCTAACCAACAATCCAAAGAAGCAAGGAAAATAAGACCAGCAATACTGAAAGGAAAAGAAATCAACAGAGACAAGAGGGAAGGAGGTAGTGGGGGTGGGAAAAAGGAAGGGAAGGGGCAAGTCAAGGAACATATAGCAAGGACTCATGGACAAAACCAAAGGGGAAGAGCTGAGGGAGGGAAGGAGGGAGGGGGCAAGGGAAAGTGGTGGGGGGTAGGCAGAGACAAATGTATTTGAAAAAATAAATTAAAATAAAATAAAATAAAATAATAAAAAAAATTAATGCCACAGATAATGAATAGAGATTTGTGAAATGAGAAAGTGGAACAAAATAATATTTCTAAATTAATTTGTTATTTACTATAATATTATAGTGTATAAATGTGTTTTAATTAATAAAAATATGCCTACCTCACCATGAATGGAAAAATAATTTAAAAATTTTTCTGTGGTTATGTGTCATCAACTGCTTAGATGGAAGATAATCTTATTTTAAGTGGTGATATATATTTAGATACACAGTGTACATCTCTCCTGCTTAAAAATTCTTTAATGACTCCTTACCGTCAACAAAGTTTAAGCCTTTTATGAAAATGCACAAGGCTTCCAGAATCTAGTGTTTGCTTAACTCTCCAGTTTTTATGTTTGTCTCTCTTTTAAAATTCAACAATGCCAAACTATTTGTGGTTCCCTTAAAAGGTTAGACTTTCTCTGCCATGTTCTTTGCCTTGTCTTATCTTCTGGCCCAAGGTGATTCAAAGCTTCAATTCCTATCAAGCCTCCTGTTTGAACAATTCCCTGAACAGAACTTTTTACCACCTTTCTTTTTTCTTGCAAAGAACCTTTTTAAATATCCTTTACATACCATTGATTATAATTTCATCTGAAATCGAACTTGAATAAGAGTATAAGTTTTACATTAAGGTAGGCAGGAACTGGCATCTAATATTTGTCATTTAAAGACTGTATAATCTTGGGCAGTTTCCTTAACTTCTCTGATTTATTTTTAAAATGAATATAATAATACTTAATATTGTATGATAGTAATAGTTGTATTGGGTTGGCCAAAAATTTTGTTTTTTTCCTGTATGATGGCTCTAGAAGCACTTAGTTGTCTTTAACTTCATTCAAAACAATTTTGTTAGATTGTATTGTGACAGTTGTCATATCAGCATGCATTTAAAAAACATCAAAATTGGTGAATTTTTGTGTAGCCATTATAATATTGAAGATGAAAGAAAATATACATTTTCAGCATATTATGCTTTATAATTTCAAGAAAGATAAAAATGAAACTGAAATGCGAAAAAATTTTGTGCAGTGTATGGAGAAGTTGCCATGAGTGATTGAATGTGTCAAAAGTGATTTGTAAAGTTGTGTGCTGGAGCTTTCTCTCACTGGATGATGCTCCATGGTTGGGTAGACCAATTGAAGCTGATATAGGGCAAATCCATACATTCAGAACAATTGGCATTATACCACATTGGACATAGCTGACATACCTAAAATATACAAATCAATAAAGTTATTGGTGAAAATGAAAAATGTGTCTTTTATGTTATTGGAAAAACTAAATAGACTTTTTAGTCAACCCAATGTATGGTGTTATGAGGCTGAATGAATTATAGAATGAATGGAGACAATTCATGACACAAATGATGTATCAATAAATAAATATTAGATATTATTATAATGATTATTGTTATTTATATTATATTTCTTTTCATTCTTCATAACACTTGAGGTATTTGGCAAAAATTGAATTTTTAATTTTTGTATCACCTAAATTTGATGCGTTGACTGGAATAAAGATATGAATAAATGAATGAATTAGTAGACCGCTAGAAATAAGCAAAATACTCAAATTATATTTTGTCCCATACAGAGTAGAAGAGAATTATTACTTCCCTTTTTCTAGAAATCATATATTTACAATATTACTGTGTGTTTTTGCTGAGCAAAATCTCCCATTACCTACATGGTAAGTTACACATGAAGGACATTAAATTTCATCCTTCAAATGCAGTCATCTATTAAAATATAATCTGAAATAGCTTGAACTGTTACTAGTATGGTATACCTCAGAAGTTATTAAGTCAGTGCTCTTCTATTCTGATACTTAGATACAGACTCCAGGGGAAATAGTGAGATATTGTCAGGGCCTAGAAGCCACAGGATGGGATAAAGAAGGGGTATTTTTGAAGAACAAGGCATTACCCAGTGGTAGAGGAACAAATGGATCAAATAAGAGCTGAGATAGACTGATGACCATAAAAACACAGGCAAACTTCCACACCTAAATGCCTCTGTTTCCCAGCATGTTATTTAAAACAACTGTGCTATTCATGATTTTAACATTGACATATTTTAATGGATTAAAAGTACTCTGAGACTGCAATTTCTCCCTCTCAGGCAGCCAAATTACTGAGGAGTCTTGTTTAACTCCAGTAAGCATTTTCCCAGTGAGGACTGTTTTATTCCCACTGGGCAAACTGGAAGAACCACTGAAGACCAGACAGATATTCCACTGTAAATAAACTGACACTCCTGTTTATCACTAGCCCCTTGAGAGTTTAGTAGGCGTAGAATCCACCGAGCCTACAAACCCTGATGGAGCTCAGAAAAATTGAATTTAAGAATCTATAAGCATGAATAGTCCTTGAAGTACAAACATATACAGCAAAACCCATGGCCCACTCTCTAGCTACCTTTCCCTCCTCTTCCAACTTGAGGAAGTCACACACACCATCATCCTGCTTTAATCAGACACCACTATCTCTGATATGAGTACCATACACATGATGTTCAAGGCAAAGCTTCTGGAACAAAATGCATGATTGGCACAGGGAGCAAGTAGAGAATTATTGAAGTCAGGTGCTCAAGAACACATATTGCAACAGATATTTTTCCAAAGAAAATTATCATACAATGTAGAAGAAATGGCCAAAATCTATACCATTCTCTTAGTATCCTATGAAATCAAATGTAGCCTATTCTCATAGCAGAAGAGAAAAGCAAGGAATTATTATTATTTTTGTCTCTAACATTACTGCTCAATTTGTCTAAAGCTCTCTCCAGGGAGTAAGACAAGAAAGCTGTTTTGTTTTCCTTGGAGCTACTTTTAAAACCTAGACTATAATCTCTCCACCAGCCCCTATTCTTGAAACTCCATTCTGCTTTCAGTTCTTTTTATGACTCTTTTGGGCACTAAAAGAGGAAATATATACATTTGACTTCCCCCATATGCTTCTCTAAATCTCCTTGATATTACCCATTATTGCCCCAATGTGGTTATACCACCACAACTAATCTGGTAGAGATAAAACAGCACAATTTCTCAAAACATTTTGAAATGCATTTTCATTTTATTAGTATTATTTTTATTCTTTTGAAAAAAGAAAACACAGTGACATCTCAATTTTACCAAACAAACAGAGTTTGGATGAAGTCACTATCAAATCTAAAAGCTATAAATGGCTTATCCACTCTTATCAGAGTATTCTTTCAAAATTAGAAACTTGAACAAAAAATTTTTGTGGAAGTGAATATAGTGCACTATCATGAACATATTACTTGCTTTTAGAAATCACACTTGAGGCAAGATTCTCATTGACCATCCCCAAATTACCTCCCCCATTATGATGGCATATGAATAGCCTATGGGCCTCATTTTGTGGGTAGGGAACTGGTCCCCTTTTTGATGAGGCCCCAACTGTCCCGACAACTCTCCTGGAGTAATATTCTGGAGAAACAAACTTGCCTGCAATGCGGCTTCCTGTCAAATTAGCACATGGCGTAGCATATGGAGTGACAAGATGACTGATTTCTCAGACCTGAGAAGAGGCAAAAAAATTTTCTTTAAATTATTTCAGAAAAGACGTATCTCTTATTGAAAAGACAGCTGCCCAGCATATAATTGTCTCCCTGTAGGTTGGTACTGGCAATGACAACTGCCTTAACTGAGAAGAACACTGCCAAGAAACTGACCTCAGGGGTTATGGGAGAGCACAGAGTATAATATTTACATTTCTTTGAAGTCTCTTTCAAGTTTTGAAAATCACTCCTAAAAATACACTCAACTGTAACTAGAAATATATTTCCCATTGTCTTAGAATGGCTTTGAGGTAGGAGATGCACTGAAAAAGGCACATTTTCTCTCTCCCATCCCTATAATCTCTATATTTTTTTTTGTATAGCTGCCTAAAAGCATCTGAACAGATTAGTAATAGTAAATATATGAATTTAGTTTTTCTTTATCTATTTTTCAATTTAGAAGCTTAGAGTTTTTTTTTTTGAAAACTATGCTAAACACAGTGTATTTTGATATCTTACACTTTCTGAATAAAGAGCACTAATCCCCTCTGATTCTTTAATTTGCAACTATTGCTAGGTATTTTAGCATCACACTCCTTTACCACACAACTGTTAGTAAAGAACACTTTGAAGATATTTTATAATCTTTCATGTGGATGACAAGTTGCTTCATAGCTTTTTATTTAGAACAATTTTTTAAATTCCACCAAAAATAAATTGCATTCTATCTCAGAGAAGTGAGTTTTAATATTGTAAATATTATCCACAATAAAGATTACCTTGTAGAAGAACATATATATGAAATATCAAAACATGTAGACATTTATGTAGTGAGATTGTTGAACATTTCAGAAGTTCTAGTCACCATGAGCCCTGCTATAATATCTGTAATAGGGGGCTATGATGTTCCTCATAATACTTTTACTAAAACTGTCATTTATATAAATCTGTTTTAGAGATTATTTTTCTGTCCTTTGCAACGAAATGATGACTCATTTCTACAGCATCTAAAATTTATGACTGTAATTGTCCTCACAGATGAATCTAGCTTTTCAAGTACTACTATAGCTACTCTGAATTGCATTCACTAAACTCCATTTTACTGAAATGGATTCTAACTTACATGATATTCTATAGTTCAACAACCATGCCTTAGTCATTGTTGATTTCCCATTACAAACAATAAGAGTTAAATTTTGTGTATTTATCTGTATTTAACATTAATATCTAGCCTTTTCCAATTATCCCAATGTGTTCAATTTTGCCTTCTCCTTTTTCCCCAATTAGTCAGCATTCTAAGATTTCGCTATTTCGTCAATATATTGAACAATTTAAAGACCAAAACCAAAGTCATTTTCAGTCTCTATATTATTCTCATCAATCACTGGTTATAATCATCCATGCTTATTTTCACCTCTTTTACTTTAAAGTTGTAGAGTAGTAGCAACCAGGGATATTAAAAATAAAAACAAAAACAAACCAAAAAAAAACCAGCTTTGTGCTGACGTCATACAGCATGCTTCAGATTCAGGGAGACTTCAGCTCAAATCCTGTTTCTGCTACTTGTTAACTATTTTGACCTTCCTTAAGTTACTTCAATTATCTGAGCCTCAGTTTCCTCATCTGTAAAATCAGAATATTATCTTCTGTTTTAGAGTCTTTGTGAGACTCTGGAGTCACCATACCTGGACATTTTACTTATTCAAAATTAAATAATTTTGCTTGAGAAAGAGAGAATAATGTAAATGGCATGGATGATCCCTTCTGCCATGCTACCAAGTAAGTTCTGCCCTGGAGTAAGCATGACATGAGGGATACAAATCTGTTACTCTTGATGAAACTTAAATATTTCTTATGAAACAGAGTTCTAAAAGAAAAGCTGCAAATTTCAAACAGAAATAGCAATATGTTTCAGTACTAGAGGAAGACTTAGCTGGATTAGACTGCAGAAAAGGCAGTTGATCTGTCCTTCCATGGAAATCCTCAAAGAATATATTAGAATATATGAAATATTCACCTCACTGGCAGATTTTAGAATTTAACAATTATGAACGATGCAATTTTGTTTTATTATACAATTGTCTTGTTTGTTAATTGCTTTGGTCATCACCTCTCATTCATTATTGGCATTCAATCACCTTAGGCAATTATTAGTTACTGCTCACTTCAATAACATAGCAATAGCTGCTAAATTCTTTAGCTTCTTGATGGTTCACAATGCTCCTCACAGTGGTTCATCCAAATATTTCCACTTTCTTCAAGTGCTCTATTCGTTCCTCCCTCTTTATTTGTAGCAGTTACTCAACATCCACTACTACTCCTCAGATTAGGGTTACCCAGTATGAATATGCCTTTTTTGCAATTTTTCCATGCTAAATGATCCTTTTGTAAACTCCCTCTTACTTTGGCCTGTCTCTTAAGAAAAATAAGCCCTTTCCAACTTAATGCTATCACCTCAGATTTGTGTTCAAATCTTGCCTACTCATGTATCCTCAATGGTCTTGTTCTGCTCACTTGCATAATTCCTGATTTTATTTCCATTTTCTTTCTATAATCTATTATCAGGTCTTCTCTGTACTAATAACTCACTTTCTTCAATCATACTGTTAAGGAAGGAATTGCAGCTCTCCTATAAACTTAATCTCTCTACTTTGGGCACACCGGGGAGAGAATTTGGACAAAGAAAGAAATGGCTTGGTCAAATACCTTGCAAACACACTAAGTAGGCCTCTTGGTGGTGTTTACTAAAATGCTTTCAGCAGTATGTGTATATATATGTATACACACACACGTACATATATGTATATGTACATATATGTGTGTGTATACTGCTATAGTATATATATACACTATATATATAGCAGTGTGTGTGTGTGTGTGTGTATATGTATTCATTCATTCTATCTATGTTGGAATCATTTCTCTTTGGTCTGCTGGGACTCATCTCTGTTAGCTATATAATTACCAGAGTATAAAATTATTAGAGTATTAAATAGGGATGTTTTGTGATCAAAATAGTCTCCTTTGTGTGAATTATGCCAGGTAGGCATAACTCAGATATCCTATGCATACTTTAAAGCTGGGCTGGAGTACATTTTAGCAAAGAAAATACAGACCTGGGAAGTTTCATTAAGACTTTTCAGAATTTATTCTCTCTCTGTGGCTTGTGGTTACCTGTTTACATTAAACCACTGATCAGCAAAACAACAACAAAATCAGCCTATACACTAAAGAGTTAAAAAATAGTTTAAAATGTCTGACATAAATTGTGTGGTCCACAAAGCCTAAAAATATTTACTGTCATTTATAGGATAAAATTTGTCATTCTCTTCTTTAAAATATTATTCAAGGTTGGTCCCTGAGTAAGATCTCTGAATTTTGTGAATCTTCCTTAACAATGGACCCTTTCCGCTGTCATGCTGTCCTCATTAGATTTAAAATACTTCTTGAAAGAAGCAAGACAGCCCATTAAATTCAGTGCACCCACAAACATAATAAATATCTCATTCATCCAGAAATAAATCCACTTATACAACACACAGTCATTTGATTTTCAATAAAGATGCCAAAACAACCAAAGAAAAAAGTCTTTTCAATAATGAGGCTGGAATAAATGGTGTGATGGTTAATTTTATGTCAATTTGACTAGGCCATGAACAGCCCAGGCATTTGGTCAAGTATTATCCTTAGTGTGTCTGTGAGGATGTGTTTCTGGATGATATTAATATTTGAATCATTAGACTGTGTAAAAAAAGAGTTGAAGAGCCTTACATTCAGTTAAACACTTGAATAAAAAAGATTAGTAAGAGGGAATTCCACCTGCCTGACTGTTTGAGCTGGGATATCATTTTTTTCCTACCGTTGGACTAGAACTGACAGTATCAACTCTCCTGATATTCAGATCTTCAGACCCAAAATGGAACTACTCCACTGGCTCTCCTAAATGTCCAGCTTGTCAGGTGCAGTTCTTGGAACTTCTCAGCCTTTATAATCATATGAGTCAATTGTGTGTGTGTGTGTGTGTGTGTGTGTGTGTGTGTGTATGATGGACTGTTTCTCTGAAGTACCCTGAATAATAAAAATTTGTATTTTTTGAGAAAAATATATGCAACTGATACTTTACACAATACATAAAAGCAAATGAAGACAGATCATAAACCTAAACATAAATTCTAAAGCATAAAGGTGTGAGAGAAAATCATAGGAGAATATCTTAGTAGACAAATGCTTCTAAAGAAGTCACAAAAAGAATAAATAAAGTAGGCTTCATCAAAATATAAAACTTCTGCTCATGAAAAAACACCATGAAGGAAATAAATAGGCATGTCATAGGCAGGAAAAGAAAAATATATGAAAAACATACATCTTTTAACAGGCACTTCATAAAGGAGATATATGAATTGCCCAAAAGACATGAGAAAGTGCTCAACATCATTATCATCAGGAAAATTCAAATTAAAGCCACAGAAAGATATCACTATGCATTCATCAGAATGACTAAAATTTACATAAAGTGATAACAAATGGGGATGAGAATGTGGAGCAATTAGTGTTCTCACAAAGTGTTGGTGGGAATGTAAAATGATACAAACCCATTAAAAAACATATCTGGCATTTTTTTTGTCATAACTAAATCTACACTTACTCAGCAATTCTGACCCTCCATTGTTAACTAAGAGAAGAGATACTATGTCCACATAATTACCTTGCATAACTGTTTATAACAGCTTTATTCAAAATAGTCCAAAACTACAAAGGCCAAGTTTTGTATCAATAGGATAAATTAATAAACAAATGGTGATATATTCCAACAACAGCAAACTATTCTGCATTAAAAAGAAATAAACTATTGAAAAATCCAAAAATATGAATAAAACTCAAGAATATTCACTGAAAGAAATCTTTCACAAAACAGTATATTTTGTATCATTCCATTTATGTGAAGTTCTAGAAAAGGTGAATCTAATTGATGGCACGAAAGCATTGAAACAATGAATGGCAGAGGACAGAGGATGAGGTAGAGATTAACTGGAAAGAGACATTCTCCCCATGTGCCCACAAAAAAAAAAATCATGTGAAGATGGTTCTCTGCAAACCAGGAACAGAGCTCTCACCAGAAACTGAACACTTCTGAACCTTGATCTTGGACTTCTCAGTGTACAAAACTGTGAGAAAATAGTTTAAAATATCCAGTCTATGGTGTTTTGTGATGGCAGCCTGAGAAGATTAAAATAACAGGTATTTGTTGTAAAATTCTTCCAATTTCATTATATGTTTGAAAATTTTCATTAGAAATAAAATAAAAATAAACCCCCCAAAGGATGAGAACAATGATTAAGAGCAGTACCTTTGTAATTATAAAGAACTGGGCTGTAACTTAGCTCTGTAAGTTGCTAATCGGGTAAAAATATGTGTGTTACTATTTAATCTATCCTAACCTCTGGTGCTCTTTTGAAAATGAAAATAATAGTAAAACATCTCTCTCTCAGTTTGATGTTTGCATGAATTAAAATATATATGCTAGCCCCTGGAACAATGCCTGTGATATATTAAGTGCTCAGTTATAATTTGCTACTAATAACATATTTTTACTATACTATTGTCTTGCAGATTTTTAATTACTGCCTTGCAACAAATGAGAAATAATATCCAAAGTTCTGAACTCACCTTTCAGGAATATACTAAGCACTAGGTTAATAAGTGTTCTTTCATTTCTTCTATATTCAATTGTTTATGAGTATATTCTGTTATCTTGCTTTTCTATTTAGTTTCACATGTTTACATAAATCTCTATAAAACATACCTCTAATTTTGGCTGGTTTTGACATTTATAGATATGGGATTATATGTTGTATATTAATGTGTACCTTGCTTTAGTCTCTCAACAAAAATTTTTGAGATTCTTTCATTATGGTGTGTGATAGTATATTTTTATTTTCCATTGTTATATAATATTCTACTGTTTAAATATATGACCATTTATCTATTTTATTGTTGATAAGTGGGCTATTTTCAAATTTTTGTATTACAAACAGTGATACTCAAGTTATTTAAGGTCAATGCCTATGGAGAATGTATCCCTGGAGAGTGGTAAGCATCATCTATCAATGTCCTCTAAGTTAATGTGGAACATTAGTAAATTACTGAATTACAGTTATCTTTCCTATTAACATCCTTCTATATTGGTCTCCTATTTAGAAACCTGTCTCCATATAAATATTTAAAAAAATTTTTCCACCACTTGGAAAAGTGTTACAGACTTTCAAAATGCTTTTTATTAAAACCTGTTTTATTTTCATAAAAATACTACAGAAGCCACAATTAAAGTGTTATTATTGAGTTAGCCACACAAAACATCTTTTGAACGTACTAAACAACTTTACCTTTCACAAAGGCTTATGTTTTAATCAACACTGAAGACATTCAAACGTTCCTAAATGTTTGTTGATCCATTCAAGGGTCACTGTGTCTAATAAATAAATCCAGTAAGAACTTGTCAATAATATAGAGAAATGGTTTATTTGCTTTACTAACAGCCTGTAAAAGAAAAAGCTTTTGACATTTTTGACTAAGTTAATGGATAGTATCTGATATATAGAGAGCAAATGGTTTAATCATTACAACAGATGATTCAGAGTTTAGAGTTATAGATTAAAACCCATCTGGGACTTTACTTTTAGCCTTATCATTACTATACATTGATTACTCTGATTCACTAATCATTTAATTAGGAAATAAATAACATTTGTTAATAAACTGATTAAAGAGAGTTCTTAAACTTTGGGGGAGAATTTGTAGTCCTATTTTATGTAAATATGTCCTTGAAATCTGGAAATGAGCTTTAATATTGTTTTTTATATGAAAGTTATTAAAATAATTCCAATAGGATTATATGAAGGAAATATATGTACACACAGTGTATTATTAAGGAAAATAAAGTATCTGATTAGAAAACTTGAAAACAACGGAATATTTTGGTTTGTTATGGTCATTTAGTATTGGAGGCCTTTAGTAAAACCTATGAGTACATCAAAAGTCTGTTTTCTAGAATTATTTAAAATAATAATTAGTTAATCCTGTTGCTCAAATGTAGAAATGTTCTGAGGTACAATGAGAGAGGGTTTACGTTACGTTGGTTCATAGAACAAACTATCATATGTATTCCCCACAGAGCCTCCCGTATTACAAATAACACTGACATAAGAGGAGGGGTTGAACATTCTAGTTAAATGATAATGGATAGAACTAAATGTAATGCCATGAAGGTATGAATAAGATATAAGGAAATTGTCTCAAAGGCCAGTCCAATCTCTCTTTGATACAAACCCATAGGCCCTTTGCTTTCCAATGAGCTCAATTAGCCCCTTTGCTCCATGGCCTCACAAAGTAACTGGTTTAAACTGTGCTTCAAGAGCCTTTTATACACAAGAATTAAATGAGCCTGTCTCATTTAATTTCAGTTAATGCAAGTGAGCTTCTGAAACTGAATTGCTCAGTTACAACACCAAGCTTGAAGCCAGGCTGGCTGATTAATTCCCAGCTGTATGAAGTGCTGTCTTCTCCTATCTTGAGCTATGCAGGCCTCATGATAGCCTGAGGAGACCTGAACCTAAGTCTTGGGGAGGTTTTTTTTTTTTTTTGTCTCTGCTCTACAAAGAGGAATGGAAACCAGATAAGCACTGTGGCATAAAACCGAAAACAAACCAGAAACTTGTTACCAGTTTTGAGAAACGTATGGGGCGTGGGGCTGATTGAAACAAAACAAAAAGTCCAGAATACAGTGTCCTTGTGTATGACTTTCAATTCAGTGGTACACTGCGCAATTTTCATTGAAAATTATTATTGCCTAGAAACTAACATTACCCTAAAGATGTCCTAGTTAGTTCCAGCTCAGGTTTTTACATAAAATGAGCATTAGCAGCAATGAGAAAGGAAGGGAGCAGCTGAATATGGTGAGTCATTAGAGCAATGATTAGGACATTTTCCCAGATTTTATTGTATAACCTTTTGAAATCCTGGTATTATCTCCTTTGCACTTCCCAGGAGAGCTCTTTATGCTCTTCAAAGCAAAAATATGTCTCAGCATGAACTTCCTCATAAACAAGTCATAGCGTATCTTCCAGTTTAAGATGAAAAAGAGAGCGTTTATTGGGAGGTAATTTAGTACCACCACCCTTATGATTTCTCGTACACACACCCCGCTCTCCACCTCACATGCCCTTTGATGCCTTGGCGTATTTGTGTTTAAAATAGATGTCAAGAAAAATGCAGGCTGAGCGAGCAACTTTAGGCTGCATAAATATCTTTTCTTCCAAGTGGCAATGCTGCTAGGTCAGAGTTACCCAAATTAACAATGTAGCCTCCTCAGCAAGCAGCCTTGGTGCTGAAAACTCAAACAGCAAACCTAGTCATTGCCAAGAACTCACAAGAGCCTGTCAGAATGGCTTAAGCACTTGAGGTAGTAAAACTATTAAAACTAAGCTAGCTCAAAGACTAACCCCTCCATGCACTGTGCTGTTTGCTCAAATAAACCTCGGAAGCACAGTAAGAAAATAAAAAAACAAAACATCCGAGACTATAAAACAAAGAGTAGAACCATGGTTTAAACAACTCTTCCCTTTTGGAGAACTTGAAACTGCAAAGAATTCAGAGATTCTCAAGTAAAATCCTAAATATATGTTTACTTTAGGCATTTTTCTCATTGCCTGATTAGTGATGTACTTGCTAGAAATGTTCATAATACTGAGATCCTAGGTGATCTTATATTGTACTTCCTATAAAAGCACTTCTACAGTGATGTTCACCATAGCAACTGAGCACTCCACTTGTGTTATCTGAATGCAGGTGAAAGGGGAAGAGAATATTTCCCTCATCTTTATGTTAGGATTATGTAAGTGTATAATAGCAATGATTAGGAAACTATATGGATTATGACATTTGGAGATTCAATAACTTATAAGAAATGATATATTGTGTGTCATTCACTAGTAGCATACCAGTGACTTACAAACTCATGTTAGTGGCCCTGGCTGGATAACCTAGTTGGTTAGAGTATCATCTCCAGAGGTCAAGGTTGCAGGTTCAATCTCTCATCAAGGCATATATGAATAGATAAATAAGTGGAACAGCAAATCAATGTTTTTTTATCTCTCTAGAAAAAAAATAATAAATAAAAAATAAAAAGAACTCATGTTTGCAGAAAGAAAATTTCTTAAAGAAATACTGTCTAAAGAGTATATATAAATTGTCATTGAATTAAAATGAAGAGTAAATATCTAAATAACTTATGGCCAAATAATTTTAAAGTGTAATTAATATGATCATAACATGAAAGTTTCATAACTAAAAGTTCAAAATCATGAAGTTTCTTTATTTCATAAAAATAACTCATGATTGTGAAATATTACAAATTAGTGAAGCTGATTTCTCCTATGGCTTATCAGTTAATGCTAATGTAATTTTTAAGTCCAAAGAAGTTTATAACATTGGGATATGTATATAGTAATCAGTTACTATTTGTTGGGTACCTACTGTATACAGGCATTTTACACAGATAGTCTAATTAGTGATAGAACTGTTGAGAAGCAATGATTTAACTTTTTATTTGGAAACAAAGACACTTTGGTGCTGATAAATAATGCATCCAAAGTCACATAGCAGGTTAGTGCCAAAGCCAGAATTTCCCTCTACCAGCTCCTTTCCCTCTATTCATTTTTCTATTTACCTATTTCTTTTCCAGCTCTTGCAGCCTCATCTTCTCTCAATTTTCTCCTTTCTTCTGCTATTCTAATTTCTCCTTAGCATACTGTTCAAATAAAACCAAGATATTTTTTCCTCCAGAAGCCCGTGACTACAGATAATGCCATCTGCAGGAAAGTGTAGACGCCTCTCCCTGAAGCTTTCAGAGCTGTGTCACTTCTGATTTCTTCAGGATAAATCCTAATGGCAATCTGTACCTGAAGCCTAATCCAAGTGCAAGTTGTTCTTGGCTGTCGTTCATGTCAAGCATTTTTTTTTCCTTCTAAGCTCTCTTACATTCTTTTTATGATTAATATAGAAAAGAAATAATTATTTTGTTTTGGAACAACTATGAATAATATTAATATTTTATCTTTAAGGCATTAAAGGCAATTCAATGTAGTGTGTAGTATTAATTATGAAATAAGTGATTGCATTTATATTTGTAAGAGTCTGTAAAACAACAAGGTGGCTATAATGCTCTATATGACAACATAAATATAATGTTTACATATTGCAAAATTTCACTTGTCATTGAATAAGATTGCACTAATATGCCTTTCATTTATATTACTAAAAAATCCATCACACTGAGGATTTGTGCTTTCATAAGTAAATTCTCTACTTAGATACTTAAGTAAAACCTGTTCTCCAATGCAATAGAGTTTAGGCTAATATTTTCTCTTCTCCTTCTATATTAAAAAGAGTAATTTAATATGGTATAAAATTTCTGTTACACAATTACCTCTAGGCAAATAGAACAAATAATTATTTCTATAGATAGTTCTAGAGCTTCAGACAGAGAACCAATTAATATCTCGAATATGGGCTTCCTTTTCTTTTTTCCTGATCAGAAACAAATCTCATGTTAATAAATTAAAGGTATTGGTTAATGGCTTCACATATCTTTTCATTTTTGTTTTTGTTTTCTTTTTTCTAACCTATCCACAGTCTTCAGCAAATATATGTTCCATTAATGTGTAGATCACAGGAAATAATGAGGTTGAGATAACATAAGAAATTTATTAACTTATATAAATCAGTCATCAAATGGTTTTGTTTGTAACCTCCTTCCTGACCTTTAAAATTTCCCTTTATCTTTGGTTCAACTTATTAACTTGAAATATTAGAAATCTTTAGCAATTTGAGGTTTGAAGTTAAGATTTGAAATTAGGTCATTTCCTGTCCTTTGACTTAAAATAAACCCAAGTAATCTCATTAAGGATTCCTCAGAAGACTTGTATAAATACAAGCTATCCAATGTTTAAGCTTCAAATGAGAGCAGAAAAGTCCACAAATTTCACAAAGCACAAGATACAACAGTAAGTTATTTTAAGAGCATAATTATGTTATTATTTATAGTTATTTAAAAGTCTTTTCTATAAAGACTGGAGTTTTCCCAGTGCCAAATCTTTTTCAGATATTACCGAATGCATAATAATATATACCTGCAGGACTTTGGATTTTTTTCCTCATTTAACTCATCCTGTGTACTGAAAGGAGGCACCAAATGTAGCCATTGGAGTCCTTATTCGATAGAGTCAAAAAGGGTATGGGGATGGGTAGGATTATGTCAAAAGGGGTATGAAGGAAATAAAATTGGCCAAGTGTTAATAATTTTTAAACTTAAATGATGGTACAAGGAAATTTATTATACTATCTATTTTACCTGTATATTTATTATTTTCTATAATAAAAATGTTGAAGCTACATTGCCAAAATTATCCCATATAACTTCTTCAATGTATACTTAATGAGCCTTCTAGAAGTTGTTCAGTTAATTCTTAGTCTTTAATTTTAGCTAAGTTTTTATGTATGCATACATAGAAAAAAAATTAACACCCTATATAACATTTATTTGACCATGTCATTCCTAAATTCTATATCCAAGTATTTCTATTTTTGTACCCATAGTTCTTTTTTATTATTTTCAAGACTATAGGCTCAGAATTCAAGTTATTTTCTTCTATCTCCTTCAGAAGTTCTTCACAAAAGTCTGTTGGCTATTCTCTGGTTTCATGAAGGTATAAATTTTGCTGGACAATTTTATCATTTGTAAGGCAATGTTATTGAAATGTTTCCACCTTGACATATCATCTTGTTCTAATTACAGGGTAATGACATGTTTTAGAAAAAAGGAATTACTTGCTTAAATTAGTTGTCCACATCATGATTCATTATTTAAGACTAAAACTTTGTCACCTCAGTTGAAATGCTCAAATTAATTTTCTTGAGGGAACAGTATTGGTCTTCTGAAAATATAAAATGTGTAATGATATCTTATGCTGTTCGTTTCATGTGTCTTTCATAAGATTACCACAGGCCAGTTACTAGTTCTGTTTCACTCCCCTTCAGGTCGGTCAGGGAAAGGCAAGTCAACATATGTTATTGTTCTCAGAACTTCAAAAAGAAGCATCTTAGTTTGAAAAGCTTATCAAAATTATGCCCCCAAGGGAGAGTACCTAAAGTGAACGGATTTCTCACAGCATTGAGTATGTTCCCACGAATGGCACACAGGCCTCAACAAGCATGAGTAACAGCTGACGCTACAGCAAAACCAGACTCGGGCTCTGCAGGAATCAGGCACTGACAACCACAGTGGCTTAAAAGAGCCTCTGGTGGGAATTTTTAGACAAAAGACCCGAACAGCTTGTAATGTCCTCATTATCTTCAAAACAAAGCATGTTGTTAAGTATGCCAGAGGACTTGCTGCTTTCCAAAGACTTTGAGGTACAAAACTTCCCTCTTTGAATCATGCAGTTAGCATGAATCACCACCTTTAAAGAGAAAGAAACGGGAAAGGGCATTACTGGAACATCTCTGGTAATGTAGTAATCTCTTAAAACATAATTCTGTAGATGATCTATTATCCCAATTTAAAAAATGTTTTGTGGAATTGTTAGATGATATAGTTATAAGGGGACTTCCCTAAGAAACGTCTTATAATACTTTCAGAACTTGATTATCTTTGTTACATTTATCACATGTATTTAATTTTTTAAATAAATGTTCATCTATACCAATTTTAATTTCAGAACAACACTGCAGATTTTAATGATGTTATTTGCATTTATTAAGATTCTTCTTAAGCTTTAAAATCAAATTCTTCAGCCAATTCACTCTTAGAAAAGTAAGTAGTTTCTAATACTAAGGTTTTTGGGAGTATGCATTTTGGGTAAATATTTGGGGAAAAGCGATGTATTATTTTTCAGATTGCTTATAATAATTTTCTATTTGCCAAGCACATAGGTCACTAATTCTACAGTTCAAGGATTTATCATCTTTATTTATAGTATAGTTACCCAGTACAGAATATAGCATAGTTGAAGAATATGTCAGTATTGCTTTCTATTTAAGGTTAAGAAAATATTTTACTGTGGTTTAAACATTGAATCTGTATTTCACTGCTTCCTGACTCCCAAAGGTTGTCTTATTTTTAATAACTTGAAAAGCCATATTATGGAACAAATATAAGTTAATATGATATTCAAAGCATTGTCTAAGGTACACAGGTTATATTCAATTTATTTTATTAAACACTAACCCCTAATAGCTTTAAAGTTATTGATATTACCATTGTTAATTTCTAGAAGTGAACATTACAAAGTTTTTTGAATGTTTTAACATTTTAATTTCTCCAATCACATTTGTCCACCAGCTCCATTTTCCTTGGACTTGACTTTATTTACTCAATTACTAGAAATATTTATTTAACTTGCATAATAAGTACTTGATCTAGAGAATGGACATACCAAATTTATTTTGATAGAATATAATTTCAGAATATTATTTCACCTGCCTGCATAGAGTTTAACTGTGCCAGTGTCAAAGTGTCAAACCATAATCAGGCTGCTTTCTAGGTGTTCCATGAAGAGAAAACTATCTTTTTAGAAAAAATTTTTTACACATTTATATTGCTTTAGGAAAATAATCTGTCTTAATATTAATTTCCTCAAGAAGATACTGACTACTGCATATACTTTAAGATCATGATAATGATAAATTCTTCCAATATAATTAATATTTTGTTTCACATAAAGTACTTGCTATCACCATATAATAAATGGTTTGTAGTTTAGAAACTATATTTTCTGACAATCTAAGCAAAGAGAAATGCAGTCATTATTTTATTTATTCTCTTATTACACAATACCATTAGAAGGTCACTATCTGCTAGACCTTGAACATGCCATGCTAAGAAGAGAAAATGGAATGAAGAAAGAGCAAATAGAATGGTATGTCCTAGGAGGAGGGGAAAAAAGTCAAATGGGTGCAATAAATGAAAAAAAAGTGTAGAAATAGGGAGACAGAAGGAAGGGGATGAGTTAAAGATTCAATGAGGAGATGGAACAACTAAGTAGCATCAGAGAACCATTCTGGGCAAACAGAATGGCCTGTGCAAAGCTCAAAGTTGAAAACAACAACAACAACAACCAGCTTTGCATATCAAAGGAGGCCAGAATGGAGAGGAGTATTTGAGGGAGAAAAGCAACCATCAGGTTGGAGAAGCAAAGGTACTGGAAATCTTAAATTCAATAGTAATTTTTGTTTTTGTTATTGTTGTATTTTTATTATCTGGGAAGCTCTACATCAGTTTATAAATAAAAAAAGAGAATTAGTGATAACATCCTTTCTTTTTCTAGGTTCTCAGAATATAAAATCAAGGTTCAGAAAGACTTTGTCAGCAATTTGTTCTTTTCTGAAGAAAAGGCATGGAATCTTTTGATGGCTGAACTCAGGAATCTATCATCTGAATCAGCAAGATGAGTGTCTAAAATTTGAGTAAATCAATGCTTATCCCATATCTTACAAAACTTGTCTCTTTTGAGCTTTCAATATAAGCTCTGAAACAGACATTTCTTTGGTAATTGTCTTCTCCTTCTTCATTTTCTAGTATTTTAATTGCTTTTGTCATTACTTTTTCCATTTTGAAAAATTAATGACTTTTGCATGTTTGTTTATGTTTTTATGTTTTACTGGAATAAATTAAGAAAAAATGGTGTTATTTTTCTTCTAAGAACTAACTGTAATGACTCTTTGCATAGTCAATTATTACTTTTCATACAGTTATTTTATTCTAGAAGTTAGTTTGGAGGTTGACCCATACCATATAAAGAGAAAGAGATCCATCTATTGCGGCACTAAAAAGACATAACTATCTTTTTATTTGCTTCCTGCAACCCCACTCCCATCCCATTTCACCGTATCTGTGCTCAGTTAATAAAACATCTTGACTCTACATCACTTATCAACATACTAACTTCTGTCTTCTCTTAAGCTTTTTTAAGAGAATGCACAATCCTTCACAGTTTGATATGGCACTACTTCCTGCAGCTTCAAATGTCACCAGCCCTTACACTGTGTACACCATGTCACATTGAATAGACAGTCTCATGGCATTTTGTGGGATGAACTGTAAAAGTCCATTCACTCAGAGACCCAGCAGAGGCAGCAGAGAGTCATGTTGTGTGGTGCCTAAGACTGGCCTCTTAGTTTTAGTTCGCTACTGGAAATACTGGGAGAGACATTCTGTAAAGTATATGATTGTATAACCACTATGCTTTACACTTGAAACCAACATAAAATAATATTGAAAGTCAACTGTAATTAAAAAATAAAAATTAAAATAAATTTTTTTCAAGGTTTGATTCTGAAACTGTATTCAATGGGTCTTACATTATATCCTGTAAAATGTTTTGTCAACCATTAGTAAAGAATCTAACACAGGTCTTCTGACCACCCAAGAGTGTTGGTTCCAGAAATAGGCATGCGGAATTACTCCATTTCTTTTTTTTTTTATTTACCAGATGTGCTACATGAAGACAGGGAGAGTTTCTATGTGGTTCAAAGCATCAGGTAAGATGGGTTTACAAGCAGTGAAAGAAAATGCAGCATACTTAAAAATACTAATACATTTTTCTCAGTTGCAGAACACTTACAGAACATTTTCATGCTATGTTAATGTGTGACTCTGACTTCACAGAGATTGCAGGGACCAAGGCTTTTTTGATCATGCTTCTTTGTTGCTCTCGGCACACAATAATTTACTTTGCTTTACTATTGTGCTTCTCAGATATTGTGGGGGGTTTTTTGTTTGTTTTGTTTGTTTTTGTTGTGTTTTTTTTTTAACAGATCGAAGGTTTGTGGCAACCCTGTGTCTAGGAAGTCTATGAGTGGCATTTTTCCAACAGCATTTGCACACTTCAAGTCTCTGTGTCCCATTTGCTATGGTGATCTGTGATCAGTTATTCTTGATGTTACTATGGTAATTGTTATGAACCATGCCCATAAGAGAGAGTAAATTAATATTGTGTGTTCTAATTGCTCTACCAACAGGGCTTTTTCCTGTCTCCCTCTCCTCAGGCCTCCCCATCCCCTAAGACAAAATACATTTAAAGTAAACCAGTTAATAATCCTACAATTGACTTTAAGTGCTCAAGCGAAAGGAATAGCCACACGTCTTTTATTTTAAATCAACAGCTAGACATGATTAAGTTTAGTGAAGAAGGAATGTTGAAAGTTGTGATAGACCAAAATCTAGGTCTCTTGTACCAAAAAGGTAGCTCTGTTGTGAATGTAAAGACAGTTTTTAAAGGAAATTTAAAGTGATACTCCAGTGAACAAACAAATGATAAAAAAGCAAGACAACCTTATTGCTGATGTGGAGAAGGATTTAGTGGCCAGGAGAGAAGATCAAATCAGCACAATATTCCCTTAAGACAGAGCCTAATCCAGAGTAACGCCCTAATTCTCTTTAATTCTGTGAGGGCTGAGAGAGGTGAGGATGCTGCAGAGAAAAGTTTGAAGCTAGCAGGGGCTGGTTCATGAGACTTAAAGAAAGAGGCCATCTCCATTAACATAAAAGTACAAGGTGAGGTAGCAAGTGCTAATGTGGAGGCTGCAGCCAGTTTTCCAGATGATCTAGCTAAGATAATTAAGGTGACTACACTAAACAACGTATTATTCAATGTAGACATAACAGTCTCATATTGGATGAAAATGTCATCTAGAACTTCCATATTTAGAGAGAAGGCAATGCCTGTCTTGATAGCTTCAAAGGAGAGACTGATTTTCTTGTTAGAGGGTAATGTATCTCGTGGCTTGAAGTTGAGACCGACGCTCATTTACCATTCTGAAAATCCTAGGACCCTTAAGAATTATGCTAAGTCCATTCTCTCTGTGCTCTATAAATGAAACAACAAAGCTTTGATAAGAGCCCATCTTTTACAATGTGGTTTACTGAATATTTTAAGCCCACTTTTCAGACCTGATACTCAAAAAAATTTTCTTCAAAATGTTATTGCTCACTGACAATGTACCTGGTCACCTAAGAGCACAAATGGAGATGTATAACAAGATTCATGGTGTTTTCACATGTGTTAACCTAACATCCATTCTGTAGCCCATGGAACAAGGAATAATTTTAACTATCAACTCTTATTATTGAAAAAATACATTTCAAAAGGCTGTAAGTGTCATAAGCAGTGATTCCTCTAATGGATCTGTGCAAAGCAAATTAAAAACTTTCTGGAAAGGATTCACCATTTTAGATGCTATTAAGAACAATTATGATTAATGGGAAGAAGTCAAAATATGAATATTAACGGGAGTTTGGAAGAAGTTTCTTCCAATTCTCATGGAGGAAATTGAGAGACTCAATATTTCAGTAGATGAAATAACTGTAGATGTGATAGAAATGCTAGAGAACTTGCCCTGGTTTGTGTGCTTCAGTGGATTGAGTTCTGGCCTGAGAACCAAAGGGCTGACAGTTCAATTCCCAGTCAGAATACATGCCTGGGTTGTGGGCCAGGTCCCCAGTATGGAGTGCATGAGAGGCAACCACACAATGATGTTTCTCTCCCTCTCTTTCTCCCTCCTGTCCCCTTTGCCTAAAAGTAAATAAATAAACTCTTTTTAAAAAATGCTAGAGAACTAGAATTAGAAGTGGGGCCTAAAGATGTGACTGGGTTATTGAAGTCTCATGATCAAACCTTAGATGATGAGAAATTGTTCTTATGGATAAGCAAACAAAGTGGTGTTTTGAGATGAAATCTACTCCTGGTAAAAATGTTATAAAGATTGTTAATGTGGCAACAAAGATTTGCAATATGGACTTACTGCATACTTAATAGACTATGGTATAGTATAAACATAACTTTTATATGTACTGGAAAACCAAAAAAATTGTGTGACTTGCTTTATTGTGATATTTGCTTATTACAATGGATTGGAACTGAATCTCTTAGGGATGCCTATGAATAAAAAAACATTTAATGGTTCAATATGGCTACTTGAGTTTTAATATAATGTCCCCATTCCAGTTAGAAGACATAGCAAGGGATACAGAAAGGCTACATTTTTCTCTGGAGGCTAAAAACCCAGCTAAAACCCAGGAATTACTTTACTAGGAATAAGGATAAACAGATATTCAACACTGTGTCCCATCATCTAGCACAGCATCTAGCTAATGAATCCACCAAGTTGATATTCTGTGAATTTATGTCCCAGCTGCATCTGGTATATTAAACCTCACACCAACCCTCTAAACCATGTATTCTTTAAACTATTTTGTGGAGGGGAAAACAGAAGCCCAGAAAATAGGAGACTGATCATAATTATGCACTAAAGTAGGATTAGAGCTCTAGACTTGAACTTTAAAAATAGTTTTGTGTGTCTCAAAGGCAATGACAGTCTTGTATAGCTTTCCATGGAATCTGCCATGAAAACTTCCTCTTTCAGCATCGGTTCTTCTTGTTCCAGGACGGAAACTCCTTCTGAAAGACTCATGTTTATTCCTTTTTTGGTTCTGCCCTTTTTGGTCAGCTAATTTTCCAACTTGATGTTACCAACAACTTCACCTTTGCAGGTTTATATCACCCCCCACAAAATGAATGGAAGATATAGAATCACATAAACAGAGGCATTTAAATGATGGTTATGATGCTGGGCTATTTAATGTAGATCTGTGATTCATGCTTACTCTCCTTATTAAAATATAGATTGGACACAACTTTTATCTATGACATTTATTCAATAACTACAATAATGTTGCAGAGAAATCATAAATTTGAAATAGTTACCTAACAGGAACCAGTAAGACTTGGATAATCCTCATAGATCTGAGGTTGTGTGGAAGAGAAGCAAAGCAGGAAACTTGTATCTCTGAGGTTCCATTCTGCAATTTGGTTCACTGTGCCATCTGCTGCCTTATTTCCACCCACTACTTGAAATATGTGTTCATAGAAATAAATAGGAAACTGCCACTAAAGTAATATATAAGCTGCAAATTCAAAAACATGATACTAACAAGTACAAGAGTCTGTGTTCTAAAATCAATTAATTACTCTTAGAAATATCTTCAGATATTATAGTTCATAACCTCATTGAAAATGTATACATGTTTAGGATATGTCATTGCTGTAATATATTTATTTCTAAATCTCTTAACAGCGAATATAATACTTGTTTTTTTTAGAACATTGCAGATTGTCCTTTGAGAGTTTATTTCATTAAATTAAAAAAATTGAAGTCAATAAGATGACTTCCTATTTATACATCTAAGTGTTCCAAACAATTATACATCTAAGTATTTCTCTTTTGGATTAAAGACAATGGGAGTTGTCATATTATTTTATGAGGATTGAAATTCCAAATGACTGGTGAAATTTAAATATTTTTTGTTTTCTGTAGTCTTGAAAAACTAGACCTAAAAATCCATTGTATTAGATAACTTCAGTCTCTACTAAGATCTTTCGGTAAAAGAGAGTTGTAGGTCTCTCTATACAATCACTCGCACAAAATAACATTTACAATTAATAATGATAATAATGTCAGCCCAGATAGATTGACTGAGAAATAGGTTGAGTAACAGCACCAAGCAAATAAAACACCCACACACGTGTGCATACACAAACACACACACTCTTGTGCTATCTTCACAACCATATACTAATGTAGTATTTTTTCTGTTTAGTCTTCTATTTGTATACAAGATTGTGTACCTGAATCTATGAGTCTTCCAGTCTACTAAGAAAATGAAGACCTTCAAAACCTTTTCTAATTTTTTAAAATTTCTTTTATTTTTAAACCACATTTATTCTATTATATTTGTCTCAATTTTCCCCCTTCGCCCCACTCCACCCATCCCATCCCACCCCATCCCCCGCTCCCACAGTCAATTCCCACTCTGTTGTCCATGTCCATAGGTCATTCATACATGTTCTTTGTTTAGTCCCTTCTCCTTCTTTCCACAATTGTCCTCCTTCTCAATCCCCTCCGGTCACTTTCAGTCTGCTCCATGTTTCCGTGCCTGTGGTTTATTTTATTTGTTAGTTTATTTCATTGAATAGATTCCACTTACAGGTGAGGCCATATGATATTTGTCTTTTACCAACTGGCTTATTTAACTTAGCATAATATTCTCCAGTTCCTTCCATGTTGTTGCTTATTTCACTTAGCATAATATTCTCCAGTTCCTTCCATGTTTTGGATTGGTTTTATTTATTTTTTTTAACGTCAAAATCCATTATACAATATTAAAAAACTTAAATCCATTATAAAGTCTCAGCAATTAAAACCACATGATACCAGCACAGAAACAGTCAAGTAGATCAGTGAAATAAAATGAGCATTCTAGAAACAAACGTATTTTCTCTGTCTAACAACGTAATATATGATTAAATTGATATTTCAAATCAATGGGGAAAATAAGGCTTATTCAACAAATAAGGTGCACGGACCACTATTTTTAAATTGGTGAATTAGAGGTGCTCTGTGGATACTGCATGGCAGCTGTAGACATACTTATAACTGAATAGCATCACATGCATATTTGTTGTAGGGTGGTACAAAAAATGGTGAAGAAGTGATGACTTCGCTGAAAAATTTCATGGTCTACTGACAAAACATAAACAAATATATTAAAATACAAAATGGTAAGTGCATTTGGTAATTGCTTTCAGTTCTCATGAGGAACTGGTAGTAATACTGATGGAGCACTCACTAATTGCAGAACATCATAAGGGGCAGCACTCTCATGTAAAGAGATATAAGAGAAAAACATAAAACTAGATACCAAGTACATATTTTAAAAAAAAATACTAGTGCATCAGAATCTTAAGAGTTGTGTGTAAAGAATTCCACACACTGAGTTGAACAAAGTTAAAGAGATTTCTTTAAGATGTCTCAAAGCTGCTAATATACTAATTGTAAATCTGAAGGAGAGATTTAGTTGTACATAAAAGGGGATATCCTCTTTTTTGAAGAACTGTTAAAGCTATTGTTTCACAAACAGAATCCTAAACGGCTATGAAAAGAGATGACATCCTTTGTCTCCTCAGAAAATGTTTCCAAATTCAATATTTTTTTAAAAGATTTCATTTATTTATTTTTAGAGAAAGGGAAGGAGAAAGAGAGGGAAAGAAACACCGATGTGTGATTGCCTCTTGCGTGCCCCCAGTGGGGAACTTGGCCTGCTACCCAGGCATGTGCCCTGGCTGGGAATCAAACCAGCAACCCCTTGCTTCGCAGGCTGGCCCTGAATCCACTGAGCCACACCAGCCAGGGCCCAAATTCAATATTTTAAATGTAACAGAATTTATTTTAAGAGAGATTATAGAATTTACTCTGTTTATTAAAGTTTTTATAATAGTATTATCCCTTCCTTAGTAAGGCTTTAAAACATCAAATGCTTATACATTTTTTTCTTTTGAAATTTTCAGATGGCATAACTCTAAGTTTATAGATGCTTCCAATCCTTGACAGCTCAAATAATAAGAATTCAGAGCACATTAATTATCTTTTGGGTAGAAACAATTTTTCCTTCCTAATAACTATTAGAAAAAAATAAAAGCAATGAGCAGAGTAAAAGTTTACATTCTCACCAGGGTCTTCCAATGACAACGTGCTTTTCTGAGCCTTTGTGATGGTCTTTTGGTCTACTTGGTTTATTTGGTAGCACTGGAACTCCTATTAGCGCCTCGAATGCTGCTCAAGAGGGCAGTACAAACCTCCCCAGGCCATACCACCCCTATGTAAGGAAGCATGTTACTGTCACATGGGCATAAAGATGTTTCCTATTCTAGACTACTCTTTGTGCCTGAATTCCCATATACTATTGTCACCAAGTTCCCTGGTATCTTTGGGTGAAAGAAGGTGCTCTCAGGCCCACAAGGACAAAAGACTTGCTGAGTTTGGGGCTTATTGTGGTGGCGTTTTCCCAGCTGATGCTGCTCTGCTGCCTGGTTGATCTCAGTGAGGAAAGGGAGTGTCCCTCCCCTTGAAGAAGGAGAGTTTCTCCCTGATCACTTGTTATCAGCAGGAACATCCCAGCAAGATGTTCCTTTCCCGGGTTGCTGCATTTTGCCTGGTGGTGTTGCCACTGCTCCCCATGGGTGTGGGGAACAAATGAACCAATCTGGATTGCCTTCACTTGCTAGACTGAAACACAGGAAAGCTCAGTTTAGGTCACCTTAATCTGTTGGGTTGCAATATGTTCTGCTCCTCAGTTCCTCCTTCAGCCTGGGGTTTCTAACCATTTCTACCTTTCTCTTTATAAAATTCAGAAATATCATTTGATTGCCTCTCACATTGTTTCCAGAAATTATAGTTATACTTTATGGGGAAGAGCCAGAAAAAACATATTAGGTCATATTGCCATGAACTGAAGTCTGACCTATTATCTGGAAGCCACCATAGTACCTTTCTCATAATATACATCGCGTACACATTTATGGAGTAAACACATGAAGAGAGCCAGCTAAAATTTGTTAATATTGAGACATAAATATTTTTTGAAGTTTCTGAAAATCTTCAGTGTTTTCTTTGTTATAATTGGCATTGTGGCTGGAAAAAAGAATAGATCTTTAGGTTTGTGCTTTTTTTTTTTTCCCATTTCTTTAATGTGTCTAATTCCTGGCCATGCATGAACTTTGATATGCCTTGGTTAATTTATTAATCCACTTATTATCCAGATATAAGTTACAAGACTAGAGTCCTCTTACAAAGGCAAGAACAAAATATTATATCCCGTCCACAAGTACGCTGAATGTGATTGTTACACATGACATTGTAAATACTGAAATTGGATGATGGTGGGATCCAAAGCCCAGAATACAAAAGAATGATGATCAACAACAGAATCCTGGGTAGATTAAGATCACAGGTACAGACCTTACTCACAAGGTCAGAAGTTGAGAAGGTCAGGAACATGTTGGAAAATAGAATATAAGTCAGTTCATATGAAGTGTTTCATACAGAGACCATCTGCCCACTTCATTTTGAGTAAACACCTGGAACAGCAACAGTTTTCCCACCGGTCACCTTATACGTGGAACATTTATTATACCTACAGCTTGGGCTCTGAAGTGAAAAGAACAAAATATGTCTCTAAAATCTTGACCCTTTTTGACTCCATTTTCTCATGTTCATTAGCATATAACATCAACTTTTTCAATTTATGATCATATAAAACATATTGCTAAGTAGTTTTGCATGTTTAATGTCTCTCACTGCAAAATTACAAACCTGCAGTGTCTAGTTTGTGTGTATTTTGTATGCACTTTCATTTACCCCAAGTGGTTAAATGATTTCCATAATTTATAACATAAAATGTAATAAAATCAAAATTATAAATAACTTTAGGCTCCCTATAAAGGAGATGTTAAATAATTTTAATAAACATTTTATCCTACCATTCAAAAACATATCTTTGCCAGAAAACTGGAGGTAGTCTATGATAGATTATATTATTTTCTACACTAGGAATCACAGTTTCCATCCTTAATTATAGATGTATAAGTAAAAGAAGATATGTGGGCATATACAATTAATTTTGAAACTATCATATTATTTAGTAGTTTTCATGACAATCTTTAAATATTCCTCATATAAAAGTAGTCATTTTACTACTAAAATTAAGTATATCTATATGATACCTTTCAAAGTGTACAGAATTAACTGTTATTCATTATTAAATGTTTTAGCAAATCTGTTGCATTCTAATTATATTTTAATTGTACCTAGTAGCAGGTAAAGTGTGTACTTTTCATTCTTCCATAACAAGAACTACATTAAAATCTTGTTGAAAAAGTGCTCTCTTTGCACTTAACTAATGTTGCAATACATATCTTGACTAGATATAACAAATAAGTTTTCTAGTAGGAGGGGCTATTTTTCCTACCTACAAGATTAAAAGAGGATGAACATAGTAAGTAGTACAGATGAAATATAATGAGGCATTATACATGGCCTTTCCTACCTGGCTTAATTGGTTCAAGTACTCACAACATACTTATTTCTCAATTTGTGGGAAGTAATTCTCTTCTCATTACCAGCATAATACCCACCCAATAAAAATTGTCCTTTGTCTCTTTTATTGCTTCACCAATTGTTGGGGAAAAGAAAGTATCTTTGCAGAATTCCAGCCCTCTGAAATTAATAACTTGTCTGAAATTTCTCCAGATGACAAAAAATCATTTCTATCTTCAGAGATCTCCATTTCCCTCTACAAGAGCTTTCAAGATACAACACTGACAAACATTTTGTCTGTGAAATTGGGAGGTTTATTTTGTCTTTGGAATCACTAGCAGGCACACATGGACTGAGGAGCCCTTAAGCAGAAATTAGTCCACAAAATATATTCCAGATACCACTCTGACTGCAATTTCTAGACAGTTTGAAATTCTGCAGGTCCTTTTTAATAATAGTAATATAGAAATGATTTCTCTTTACTCTGTAAGTTCAAAAAAAAAAAAAACACAGAACATATATTTGAAAATGAAAACAAACCAACAAAAAAGTCCAGTCTATGCAATAAGCTGTTATGTAGTGTACTAAACAGTTAATTTAAACTTATTTATACCAACCTGTATATCATATCAATGTTTAACTATAGGATTGTCCTGATATTAATAACAAAATGCAACTGATTAGGCAAAAAATGAAGTTTTACTTGTATATGACAGTTGTCTTTTTTTTTTTTTTTACCTCATGTACATTGTCTGAAATGCCCTTCGGGTCACATCATTTTTACCAGGGCTAATACACAAGCTGTTAAACTTTTGTTTTGCTTCAATAGTTCAGACTTCTGAATTCAGTTGCATGGTCTTTCTTTGTTGCCAAATGCAGGGTTAAAGATAAGCATATAATGCTTTGCAGCCTTGTAATCAGTATAATGACAAAATCTAAGGAAATTAACTTTCCTATCTCTGTACTTCATGTAATCATTTCTGTAGTTGTTACTTGGGAATGGCTTTTCTAAAGTGTTTTAATGTCGCATGGTAAGGAACTAGAGTAGGAGATTAGGGTATTTGAATTTTATCTTGGTATTTAGAGAAGAGTACATATCTCCTTAAACTAGTATAATCAGAGATTCCTCCACATTATGCAGAAGGCCAAAATTGCCTATGCTGCTCTGTATTTTCTCAATTAACTCTTTGATCCCATCATTTATCATCCTTCTTTTCTCTGCTCCATTCTGATCACACCGGCCCTCAGGCTGTCCTCATACTTCAGAGCCTTTGTACCAGCTGAACCCTCTGATCTTCAGATGATTCTATGGAAGGTTCTACCTTCTACTCTTCTCCAGAGCTTTAGATGATTTGCTCCTTCAATTCTCCCAAGTTTGTACTCCAGTGATTCCATGGTAACTCCCCTGAGAAGCCATTTTAAATACAACCCTCTTTTAAGGATGATACAGCACTTCCTATCACCCTTCCTACTTACATTTGTATACATATTACATAATAGCTGATGATATATTATATATAATTCACCCACTATTTGTAATTATCTCTCCAAGCTTTGGTAACTTGAGCTTCACAAAAGCATATATTTTTTTATCTGTTTTGCTTCCATATTCCCAGTACCCCTAAAAGTAGCTGGTACATAATGGATGTTTGGTAAATGTTTTTGGAATAAATGAATAAATTGTCAGATGCAAATTGAGGTTGACTATAAAATATAGTAAAAGATAAGAAAGACTATGTAATATTAATAAAATGTGAGGGGGGCGCCCAATAGAATTTATTTATTAAAAATTGTGTTTTTATTCTTACATGTTTAAAGTCACCTTCAAAGTCCTTTCTTTTTGATGCAATACACCTATTGAGATGTTTTTTCCACTGCTCAAAACAGTTTTTAAACTGTCCATTCTGATGTTTTTTAGGGCTTCTTCCATTTTTTTAAAAAATTTTATCTCTTCCACATCAGCAAATCATTTCCCCTTGAGGACTTTTTCATCCAGAGAAACAAAAAGAAAAAATAAAAGTCACTTGGAGCAAGATTGGGTGAATAGGGACAGAGGGACACAGGGATCATGCTGTTTTTGGTCAAAAACTACTGAACACTCAGTGCAGCCCTGGGCAGGTGTGTTCATAAATCACCCATCATGAAATGTGCAAACATGTTGAAAGAGTCTTCAAAAAAAACCAAAACTCACTGAAGCCAAATGTGTCCTCTCACACAATGCCAGCTGGTACACTGATACAGATGGGTTCCTAGTACACTCACCTTGTGGGAAAAGCCTCTACTACAATACAAGGAGCCCACCCTCCAGAAGATAATTCCATTTTTTTTGGGGGGGGGGGTCCTTCCTTGTATGTTGTATGTAAAGATTGTGGGAAAATAACCACTCCTATTAAAATTACCAGATACAATAAGAACTTCAAAATTTCAACGAAGTTGAAAAGAATCTAGAGCACTTAGATTTAAATTTATTACTATAGTAAAGCATAAACAGAAACACATTGGTAAATCTAATCATTAAAGAGAGGGGAGCATTACAACAGATGTTTTAATTTTTCACCTCAAACTGGTAATTAGAAGAGCCACATTTCTAGCTGAGAGATGAATAATCAGAAAATTTGGTCTCATCTAGTTAGAAACAGTTTTAATGTTTAGGTAAGTTTCTTCATAAAATCTACGAAAAAATTTCAACTTTTCTCTTTACTATTATAATATGTTCTCTAAGGTTGTAATAAGGTACATTAATTTTACGTAGGTTTTGATTTTGTTACATTTTTAGTCATTTCTTTATGCATACTGTTTGTTTTCTGATTCTTCAATGAATTGTATTAACAATAACTTTTTCATAGCTCTTATCAACATTTATGTATCAGTCTGTTCAATTTTCTTAACTATAAAACAAAAATGTTATTAATAAATAAACAATCATAAAATATATATTACTCAGGAAGCCAGCATTAAAATATATTATAAAAGTGGTGTTATGAGTCAAATTGTATCCTCACAAAATCATATGTTCAAGTCTTAACCCCCAACATCTCACACAATGTGAACTTTTTTGGCAGTTGGGTCTTTGCAGAGGGAATCAACTTAAAACCAGCCAGTGTTAAAATAAGTTTGGAGACAGACTTGCATAGTTTGAACACAATATGAACATGAACATGGACAGCTCTACAAACCTAGGAGAAAGACTGAAACAGATCTTTCCCTCATAACACTCAGAAGCCAACTCTACCAACACCTTGATTTTAGACATCTAGAATCCAGAACTGAATTGAAATGAAACAATAAATTTATGTTGTTTAAGCCACTCAGGTTGCGGTACTTTATTATGGCATCATGTAAAATATAAACAATTTTATATTTATACGTGAAATTATTTATCACATAAGTAATGCTTTATATTTGGTCCAAAGTTAGACAGTGTCTGAAAGATAGAGGTATTTCTGAACTGCAAAAATATGCCAATGACAAGATATTTTCTTGTATTTTCTCAGCAAATCCTTTAGAGATTTCTAAGTCAGAGTTACATGTAAATGTCTACATAAAAAAAATAATTTGAAAATTGCCTTTCAGAGAATTGGTAATGTAATCAACAGTAATCTTTTACAAGAAAGTCAATAAAATTAGTTAATTTCATATAGTTTTTAAATACTTGATTCCCATAGTTTTCTGATATGTGTTGCAATAACTGGCTTAGCAAACAGCAGGAAAAAAAGATGCCCCCACTAACACCAAGGAACTGTTCACTATACGTACCTCTGGTTGTACAACAAATCTACAAGACAATGAAACAAGAGATATGCAGGCACCAATCAACCTGTCCCTTAGGCCTAATGGCATCACTGCCCCTCTGGGACTATTTCTGTCCTCAGACTTCATGCTATAGACCAGTCTCCAACACTCTCTTCTTTCTCACAGCCAAAACTGAATCTGACCCAGAAATATAAAAAGAAAGTTTAAATATGGAAAAAAAATTACTGTGAATTCTCCTTACCTATTTAAAAAATTCCTGGCTGTTTAAATAGGTTTAGTAATTAGAGTTGCTAGTTGTAAAACAATTAACTCAATAGAAGGATCCTGGTGACTAAACACTGTGGATCAGTCTCCAAAACTCTTTGAATGAATCTAATATGTTTATTTATAAGTTTGTAAGCAAAGAGATTCCCTTCTTTCATGTTTGTGGTAAGAATCATATGAGATTCTGTAAAAGTAGCTTATAAACTATATGAAACTATGTATATGTCAGTTATTAACATATAGATCTAATAGATCTAACTAAAATTCTGTTTAATGAAATCCTATGCAGCAGAAAGAAAGAAGGAACTCCTACCCTTCACGACAGCATGGATGGGAGTAGAGAGCATTATGTTAAGTGAAATAAGCCAGGTGGTAAAAGACAAATACCATATGATCTCACCTATAAGTGGAAACTAATCAAAAAAACAAGCAAGCAAGGAAAATACAACCAGAGACATTGAAATAAAGAATGAACTGACAGTAACCAGAAGAGAAGGGGGAGGAGGATTACAGGGGAAAGAAGGGAAAGGGTTGTCAAAAAACATGTATAAAGGACCCATGGACATAGCCAAAAAGGGGTAGGATTGAGGATGGGAGGTGGGGGTGGATGAGGTGGGAGAAAGTCCTGGTGGGAAAATGGAAACAATTGTACTAGAACAGCAATTAAAAAAATTTAAAGGAGAGACTTCAAGATGGCAGAGGAGTTAGTTGAAGTCACACTGACCTCCTCCCAGGACCAATCTGGAGTTACAACTAAATGGTAGAGAAAGCACCTGGAAACAACTGAACACTAGTGAGAGGGGAGACTTAGAACCTCAGACAGACAGAGGAATTGGCTTTAGCATAACCAAACTAGAAAGGGGTGCGGTAGAGACTTGAGAACGTGGGCTGGGCGCTCACGGGTGCCAATACCAGAGGGATATTTAAATGGCCAATTAGGTCCCTCTGAGAAGTTTGGGGTCTGAATCATAGGCAGGGCTCTCCAGCCTACAACATCAGACCACATATAAAGTACTCAGATAACTTCCAGCTGCAAAAAGTGGCAGGGTTGCTCTCTACCAGAGACAGGCAGCTGGAGATGCAAAGAGCCATTTAAAGGGCCAATGCATAAATTTTTATTTGCAGCCACTTACACTGGTCTCCGGCAAAAGTGGCTGCAGAGTGGGCTGGAGCACCTTGATGAAAGACTTGAGAAGGAGGCTTTGAGAAGAGAACTGAGAGAGTAGCCAGCAGGGGTCTCACTGCTGACTCATTCCTCTTTCAGCAGCTGCCATCTTGCTCAGGAAGAGCACTCCCCTGAGTGGCAGCAGCATGAAAGAACACAATAACCCAGCCCCCAGGAGGGACTCTGCCCCACCTGTGGTGCCTAAGCTTGACTGCTGAGAACAGAGTGACAGGATTAAGAACTGAAGAAGAGAGCTTCAGAGAGATTTCTGAAAGTCTCTAAAAGACTGCCTAAGGTCAGTCAAGGTCAACAGCTGACATCATCACAGGGAGATACAGAAAGAAAAACAAAAAAGAGTGGTCTCCTACCATAAAGATTCACAACACAAAGTCAGGAAGGCAAGACAGATCAATTTAAGAAGCAAAAGCAAAAAGGACAAGTCTCACAAATAATGGGAAGACAAAGAAACACTGCCCAATCTAAGGGAAAGGAAGAAAACCCAGAAAAAGAAATAAATGAAATAGAAACAAGTAAATTATTAGGTATTGAGTTCAAAGCAATGGATCCAAAGAATATCAGTGAGCTCAGTGAGCTCAAAGAGAATTACTGAAAAATACAGGGAAACTACGGGGAACTTACTGCAAACTATATTAGCATGAAAAAGGACATAGAAACTATCAATAAGAGACATGAGGAAATGAAGAATACAATTTCTGAACTGAAGAAACCAGTAGAAGGAATCCAAATTAGGTTAGATGAAGCAGAGGATCGAATCAGTGAGCTGGAGGATAATGTAGAAAAAAGCTCCCAGAAAGAGTAAGAAAATGAAAAAAGACACAAAAATAAAGAAGAGGCATTGAGCGAAATGCAGAAGGACCCAAAACATAATAATATCCATATATTAAGGATCCCAGAAGGAGAAGAGGAGCAAGGGATAGAGAACCTGTTTGAAAAAGTAATGATGGAAAACTTCCCTAATTGGAGGAGAGAAAAAGTCACGCAAGTCACACAGGAAGCACAGAGGGTCTCATTCAAGGGGAACCCAATGAGACCTACTCCAAGACACATCATCATTAAAATGGCAAATATCAAAGACAAACAGAGAATCCTAAAGGAAGCAAGGGAGAAACAGGTAGTAACATACAAGGGAGCACTGATATGGCCAACAGCTAACTTCTCAACTGAAACACTCCAACCCAGAAAGGAATGGCAAGAGATATTCCAAGTAATGAAAAGCAAAGGCCTGTAACCAAGACTGCTCTATCCAGCAAGGCTTTCAATTAAAAAGGAAGGCAAAATAAGAGTTTCCCAGACAAAAGAAGGCTGAAAGAATATACCTCCATCAAACCAGCACTGTAAGATATGCTAAAGGGGCTGCTCTAAGAAGATAAAGGAAAAGAGTAAGAAAGAGAGGAACAAAGGGAAAAAAATGAGTAAGTACTTATCAATAATAACTTTAAATGTAAATGGATTAAATGCCCCAATCAAAAGACATAGAATAGCTGAATGGATAAGGAAACATAACCCACACATATGCTGCCTACAAGAGATCCACCTCAGAACAAAGGACCTACACAGACTGAAAGTAAAGGGATGGAAAAAAAAATATTCCAAGCAAATGGATAGGACAAAAAAGCTGGAGTATAAATACTTATATCAGACAAAATAGATCTCAAAACAAGGCCCAGAAGGAGACCCAGAAGGACATTTCATAATACTCAAAGGAAGAAACCATCAAGAACACATAAACATTGTAATCCTATATGCACCCAACATAGGAGCACCAAAATATATAAGTAAAATCTTAGAGGATTTCAAGAAAGACGTAGACAGCAACAAACTCATAGTAGGGGATTTTAACACACCAATGTCAACAATGGATAGATCTTCCAAACAAAACATCAAGATGTTGTGGAACTGAACAACACATTAGATCAAATGGACTTAACTGACATACATAAAATCTTTCATCCCAAAAAAGCAAAATATACATTCTTTTCAAATGCACATGGAACACTTTCAAAGACAGACCACATGATAGGACACAAAACAAGCCTCAACAAATTCAGGAAAATGGAAATCATAACAAGCATTTTCTTGGACCTCAAGGGCTTGAAACTAGAAACCAACCTCGGGGAAAAACTCAAAAACATTCAAATTCATGGAGACCGAATAGCATGTTATTAAACAACAAATGAGACAATAATGAGATCAAAGGAGAAATCAAAAAGTTTATGGAAACAAATGAAAATGAACACACTACAGTCCAAAACGCAGAAAACAGCAAAGGCAGACCTGAGAGAGAAATTAATAGCAAAACAGGCCAACCATAAAAGATAGAAACATTTCAAATAAACAACCTATCCCTACAGCTTTAAAAACTGGAGAAAAAACAAAACAACAAACAAAGCCCAGAGAAAGTAGAAGGAAGGAAATAATCAAGATCAGAGCAGAATTGAATGACATAGAGACTAAAAGAGCAATTCAAAGGATCAAACAATCCAGGAACTGGTTCTTTGAAAAGATAAACAAAAATTGACAAGACTTTAAGCAGACTCACAAAGAAAAATAGGGAAAAGACCCAAATAAACAATATCAGAAATGAAAGAGGAGAAATTACAACTGATACCACAGAAATACAAAGGATTGTAAGAAATTACTGTGAACATTTATATGCCAAGAAATATGAAAATCTGGATGAAATGGACAAATTCCTAGAAAAATATAACCTTCCAACACTGAATGAAGAAGAAGCAGAATGCCTGGACAGACCAATAACAGGTGGTGAAATTGAAGCAGTAATCAAAAAACTCACTGCACACAAAAGCCCTGGACTGGACAGTCTCACAGGAGAATTTTAAAAAACATTTAAGGAAGGACTAACCCCTGTCCTTCTCAGACTATTTCAAAAAAATCCAAGAAAAGAGAAGACTCCCAAACAATTTTTTTGAGGTCAGTATCATCCTAATCCCAAAACCAGATAAAGACACAAGAAAGAAAGAGAACTACAGGCCAATATCACTGATGAACATAGATGCTAAAATCCTCAACAAAATATTGGCAAACTGCATCCAGCAATACATTAAAAAGATTATCCACCATGATCAAGTGGGATTCATCCCAGGGATGCAAGGATGGTTCAATATTCACAAATCAATAAATGTAATACATCACATAAACAAAAGGAAAGTCAAAAACCACATGATCATATCAGTAGATATGGAAAAAGCATTTGATAAGTTACAGCATCCATTAATGATAAAAACACTCAGCAAAGTGGGAATAAAGGAGTCATACCTCCACATAATAAAGGCCATATATGAAAAACCTACAGCCAACATTATATTCAACATGCAAAAACTAAATGCTTTCACACAAAATCAGGAGCAAGGCAAGGATGTCCGTTTTTACCACACCTGTTCAACATAGTATTGGAAGACCTAGCCATAGTGATCACACAAGAAAAGGAAATAAAAGACATCCAAATTAAAAATGAGGAAGTAAAACTATCATTGTTTGCAGATGACATGATAGTGAATGTAGAAAACCCCATAGACTTCATGAAAAAAATATTTGACCTAATAAATTAATTTGGCAAAACAGTGGGATACAAAGTCAATATTCAGAAATCAAAGGCACTTTTTTTACACCAACAATGATATATCAGAATCAGAAATCAGGAAAAAAATCCCATTTACTATAGCAACAAGAAAATAAAGTATCTAGGAATAAACTTAATGAAAGAAGTAAAAAACCTGTATTCAGAAAATTACACAACACTGAAGAAAGCAATTAAAGAAGACACAAATAAATGGTAGCACATACCATGTTCATGGATTGGAAGTATTAACATCATCAAAATGTCCATACTACCCAAAGCAATTTATAGAATCAATACAATCCTTATTAAAATACCAATGACATATTTCACAGACATAGAATAAGCTTTCAAAAAATTTATCTGGAACCATGAATGACTATGAATAGCTGCAGCAATTTTGAGAAAGACAAACAAATTAGGAGGGATCACAATACTTGATATCAAACTATATTATAAGTCCTCTGTAATCAAAACAGTCTGGTACTGGCATAAGAACAGACACATAGATCAATGGAACAGAATAGAGAGCCCAGAAATAAATCTATGTCTCTATGGTCAATTAATATTCAACAAAGGGGATAGAAGCTTAAAAGGGAGTAAATATAGCCTCTTCAACAAATGGTGTTGGGGGATCTGGACAGCTACATGTTTAAAAATGAAATTTGACCATAAGTTACACCATACAAAAGTAAACTAAAGATGGATAAAAGACTTAAATATAAGTTGTGACACCATAAACGTCATAGAGGAGAACATAGGCAGGAAACTCTCAGATATCCCATGCAATAATATTTTAACAAATATATCCCTAGAGCAAGGGACATAAAGGGAAGAATAAATAAATGGGACTTCATCAAAATAAGAAGCCTCTTCACGCTAAAGAAAACATCAGCAAAATGAAAAAGGAACCAACTGTATTGGAAAACACATTTACCAATGATGCCTTGGACAGGGGTTTGATCTCCAAAATATATAAAGAATTCACATGACTCCACTCCAGGAAGACAAACAATCCAATTAAAAAAAGTGCACAAAGGACCTGAACAGACACTTCTCCAAAGAGGACATAAACAGGACCCAGAGACATATAAAACAATGCTCATCATCACTAGCCATCAGAGAAATGCAAATTAAAACCACAATGAGATACCACTCACACTGGTCAGAATGGCCATCATAAACAAATCAACAAACAACAAGTGCTGGTGAGGTTGTGGAGAAAAAGGAACCCTAGTACACTGTTGATGGGAATGTAGACTGGTGCAGCCACCGTGGAAAACACTTTGGAATTTCCTCAAAAAGCTAAAAATGGAACTGCTTTTTGACCCAGAGATTCCACTGCTGGGATTATACCCTGAGAATCCCAAAACACCGATTCAAAAGAAGCTATGCACCCCAATGTTCATAGCAGCACAATTTACAATAGCCAAGTGCTGGAAGCAACCTCAGTGCCTTTCAGTAAATGAGTGGATCAAAAAACTTTGGTACATTTACACAATGGAATACTATGCAGCAGAAAGAAAGAGCTACTATCCTTCACGACGGCATGGATGGAACTGGAGAGCATTATGCTGAGTGAAATAAACCAGGGGTTGAAAGACAAATACCATATGATCTCACCTCTAAGTGGAACCTGATCAATAAAATGGACAAGCAAGAAATATATAATCAGTAACACTGAAAGAAAAAAAAAACCAACAATCGCGTGAGGGAAAAAAGGAAGGGGGTAATGGGGAAAGAAAGGGGAAGGGTCAAATCAAAGAACACGTATAAAGGACTGTTGGACAAAGCCAAAGAGGGAAAGGATTTAGGGAGGGAGGTGGGAGTGGTTGGAGAAGGGGAAAGTGGTGGCAGAAAAATGGAGACAAATGTATTTGAACAATAAAAATAAAATGAAAATGAAATAAAATAATAAACAAACTAAGCAAACAAAAAAAGAGATTAATACAATTTGGCAAAGTTATCAGATTTAAAAATTAGTATATAGAAATTAACATATTACTGTATAAAAGATAAAAAATTAAAATGAAATTACTAAAATTTTATTTTAAATAGCAATAAAAACTAAAAATTACCTAAGAAAAATCCTAATCAAAAAATAATTCTATTTAGTTACATAAAATTTAATTATAGTTATTATACTGCTATCATTTAACCAAAACTGAGTTAATTTTTGTAGGACTCTTGAATTTGTTTCAATTATATTTTTGACAATAATAGGCACCACTTTGATGCTTTGAACTATGATCCTACATGAGAACAATGGGTCTTATATCCATATGGAAGTAGTTGAGAGAAGGCTCTGGAGCCATCCCACCTTTTAATTTTCCTCATCAATAGAAGGAGGTTGTCATACAAAGGAGTAAATATTAAATGGGGTAATAAATATAATATTTTCCATAGAACTTGGTGAATAATAAAAACTAATTAAAGATTGGTTAGTTTATTGTGGTATCATCATTATTAATATATCTTACTGCATTTTATACTAAAATAATATTTTCCTAACTTAATGTTAGAATTGCCTTTTCAAGCAAGTCCTTCAAATGATTAATCTTGCTACTTTTTCTTTTTTAAGGGACAAATCCAGGTAAGCTTTTATTCATATATGGAAGATAGATTTTTATGATGCATTCACATACTGTACAGCTTGAAGGAAAGTTGCTAAGGCATAGAAGAGACACAAGAGGGTGCCCCAGGGAATCACGTGTGCAAAGGCAATCAGAAAAGACAGGGACGCTTAGGAACAAGAATAGACAAGCACAAAAAGTGTGTTTTCACTGCAGTGCCAAGCAAGAAAAACACAGTAAAGGGAGATGGTGCATTGAAACAGGCACTGCACCACAATCTAAATGAGTTTTGGATGTATTAGGAATAAATTAAAACTTTATTCTGGTGCTAAACAAGAAGAAACTTTAAACAGAAGAATGTATCATGATTGTACCATAGACAGCAACATACTCATAGGAGGGGATTTTAACACACCAGTATCAACAATGGATAGATCTTCCAAACAAAACATCAAGAAGGATGTTGTGGAACTGAACAACACATTAGATCAAATGGACTTAACTGACATACATAAAATCTTTCATCCCAAAGAAGCAAAATATACATTCTTTTCAAATGCACATGGAACATTTTCAAAGACAGACCACATGATAGGACACAAAACAAGCCTGAATTTAAAACAAATATCTCTGGGAGCAATGAAAATGGTACATTCCAGATGTGGCTGGTGTGTCTCAGTGGACTGAGTGCCAGCCTGAGAACCAAAGAGTCGTGGGTTCAATTCCCCCCATCAGGGCACATGCCTGGGTTGCAGGCCAGATCCCTAGTTGGGGGCACACAAGAGGCAATCATGCATTGATGTTTCTCTCCCTTTCTGTCTCCCTCCCTTCCCCTTTCTCTAAAAATAAATAAATATAATCTTTTTAAAAATGGTACATTCCATATTTTTGTTGAGAGCATTGTGGCAGGGTGGCAAAGATAGATGTATAGACACTGAAGAGTTTGAAGACATAAGAAGAGTTAAGATACTATTCAAATTATATATCAAGGATGGTGTAGTGGACTGAATGGTGCCTTCCAAAAATCAGATCCCAATATATATCACCTGTGACTGTTACCTTTTACGATAAAGTTTCAAAGATTTGATTAAATGAAATATTTTTATATGAGAGGATTACCTTGGATTATCGGGGTGGGCACCAATGTCATTAAAAGTATACTTATGAAAGAGAGGCAAAAGAATTTGATACACATGGAAGAGGAGGAGTTGGCATGACAATGGAGACAGAGATTAGAGTGACGTGGCCACAAGACAAAGAATACAGACAAACACCAGAAGCTGGAAGAAGCAAGGAAAAGATATTCTCCTCTAGAGCTTGTGGAAAGTGCACAGCCCTTCTAACACTGTAATTTTACCTCCTTGGTACTCATGTCAGGCTTCTTCACTCTAGAACTGTGAGAATAAATTTCTCTTGTTTTAAGCTCCCAACTTTGTCCAAATTTGTTGCAGTGCCCATAGGACACTAGTGAGCCTCCAATAAGTTCTATTATGGATGACAAATCTGATTTTTTGTTTGTTTGTTTAAACTCTCATTTACTGGGTTTAGAAGGCTTTTGTGCCCCTAATACAAAAATAGATATATAATTTGAAGAGTTGCAAACTTAACATGACTTTTCTACACTTCAAACCTTTGCCTTCAAGAATTATCAAGTGACTTATTTTGATGTTAAGTTATAACTATGATTAGTGATTACAAAGAGCTACAATGCTGCTTCTTTCTAATTCTTTAAGTCCTCTACCCAGCTATGCTGTATGGAAACAAGAAGCAAAACTGAACTTTTAACAGTGTACTCAGCAGTATCCCAAGAAAATATAGCAAAAATATCTTTGTAATTCATTATAATTACATATGTTAGACATTAGAATGCACACTGATAAGACTTCTTTATTTGAGTTATTTATTTCAATGACTGTAAAATAAAAAGCTCATTAAAATGAGCATTTATTCAATAAATACATACTTAGCACTGTACTAAGGATTATAATTACACGTTTATACACTGAATATATTTTTGCCAATGGTTTTAAATTCAATTCATCCTAGAAGCAATTGTCTCTATTTCTGAATCACTAGAGGAGCTGAAGACCCTATGTCATTTACTTAACCTGCACACATTTTAGTTTTAGTTATTTTATTAACAACTATTCATTTAAATTACATAGATATCACTAATTTTTTTGAAGTCCAATATATTATCTTTTCCCTCAAGGGTCATTATAATCAAATTTCCCAATTAATTCAGACTTGCATCTTGGCTGAGCCATTCAAACTGCTGTGAGTTTGAATGTCAAAGTTTTCTGGGTCAAACCAGAATATAGCTCATGATTCCAGGCTTTGTATTAGAAATCATGCTGTGAGAGGTTAAGAGGCTGTTTAAGTTATATGAAAATGTAGGGCAACATTGTGCAAAGATTTTCTTAGGGAAGGTGAGGAAAAGATAATATAAGCATTTAGGGTAAAAAACAAAAAAAATCATATTATACATGTATGTATATGTATACATATATACAAAGGTTTTTTCCATGTACTTGATCTTCATCAATACAACACTGATTTGTATATATACACATATATCTTTCTCTCATTCTCTTTTTTAAGTATATTTTATTGGGTTATGCTATTACACTTGTCCCATTTTTTCTTCCCTTTATACCCCGCCTCCCTCTAGTCCCTGCTTAGTTCACATCAATGGGTTGTACATATAAGTTCTTTGGCTTCCCCATTTCCTGTAATATTCTTAACTTACCCCTGTATATTTTGTGCCAAACAATTATGCTATTTATTCCCTGTACCTTTTTACCCCATTATTCCCCTCCTCTTCCCCACTGATAACCCTCCATGTGATCTCCATCTCTGTGATTCTTTTCCTGATCTAGTTATTTGCTTAGTTTTTATTTTTGATTTTTAGGTTCAGTTGTTGATAGTTGTGAATTTGTTGTCATTCTACTGTTCATAGTTTCAATCTTCTTCTTTTTCTTAGGTAAGTCCCTTTAGCATTTCATATTATAAGGCCTTGGTGAGGATGAACTCCTTTAACTTTAACTTATCTGGAAAACACTTTATCTCTCCTTCCATTCCAAATAATACCTTTGCTGGATAGAGTAATCTTGGATGTAGGTCCTTGCCTTTCATGACTTTGAATATGTTTTTCCAGCCCTTCTTGCCTTTCAGATTTCTTTTGAAAAACCAGCTGATCGTCTTATGGGAGCTCCTATGTAGGTAACTCTCTCCTTTTCTCTTGCTGTTTTTAATCTTTAATCTTGGGTAATTCAATTATGGTATGTCTTGGTGTGTTCCTCCTTGGGTCCAACTTCTTTGGGACTCTCTGAGCTTCTTGGACTTGCATGTCTATTTCCTTTGCCAGATTTGGCAAGTATTCCTTCATCATTTTTTCAAATAAATTTTCAATTTCTTGCTCTTCCTCTTCTCCTTCTGGAAACCCTATGACTTAGATGTTGGCCTCTCCTCATTTTTTTGAATTCTTGTTTCTTCATTCTGTTCCGCTTGGATTTTTATTTCTTCCTTCTGCTTCAAATCATTGATTTGAATCCCAGTTTCCTTCCCTTTACTCTTGGTCCTCTGCATATTTTTCTTCTTTTCACTTTGCATAGCCTTCACTTCTTCCTTTATTTTGTGACTGTACTCAGTCATTTCTGTGAGCATCCTGATTATCAGTGTTTCAAACTCTGCATCTGATAGGTTGTCTACCTCTTCATTGCTTAGTTCTTTTTCTGGAGTTTTGATCTGTTCTTTCATTTGGCCATAATTCTTTTTCTTGGCACACCTGTTACATTGTAAAGGGTGGAGCCTTAGGTATTCACCAGGGTGGGGCAACTCACTTTGCTGTGTTGTGGCCCTGTATGTGGGGGAGGGTCAAGGAGGGAACAATGCTACTTACTCGACTCTCTGCCCCACCTACCCTCATTTCCCTTGTTTCCCACAAGTGGATTGTGTCTTTTCAGATGCTGATTCTCAAGTGGGTGGGCTTGTGCATGTTCTTGCATCCTGTGGGCCTCTCCAATGAACTCTCCTGTGAAGCTGGGAGTCTCTCCTGCTGCCAGAACCCCCACAGGTTTTTGCAGTCTGAGGTTTTGAGGCTTTAGTTTCCTGTGCTGGAACCCTGGGTTTTGTGGTTTATCTTGCTACCCAGTTGTCCCTTCCGGATTATCCACATACGAATGTGGGATCATCTACCTTGGTCCACCAGCCACCACCTTGTCGCGCATCCTCTCTGCCCCAGCTTTGCATCTCTACCTCTCCTACCAGTCTGGATGAATGTTTCTTCTTTAACTCCTTGGTTGTTGGACTTCCATATAGTTTGATTTTATGGCAGTTCTGGTTGCTTATTGTTTTTAAATTGGTTGTTATCCTTTTTTGTTGTATAAGGAAGTGAAGTATATCTACCTATGCCACCATCTTGGCCAGAACTCTCTCTCTCATTCTCTTCCTCCCCTCAAATTACATTCATTAGAGACTATAAAAATATTATAAATAATCCATAAACATAAAGAGTTCCATTTATATTCAAAACACATGCATAAAGCTTACTTTTTTTCATAGAACATTGGATATTTACACAGTAAGGATATCCAAAATGTTTATAGTGTTTTGGCCTATGATTTGTATTAAATCAAATGGCTACTTAGTCAAATAACACTCTAGCAATTCATAAAGCAATCTTTAGCACTAAAATGTGAAAATAAAGAAGTTTTTCTAATTTATGGATAATTTTATTTTTATGATGTAGTTTCAGAGATTTTCTGTTTACTGAGATTGATATTTGAAACCACTTTGATTCATTAGGTACTCCTATTCACATATATGTAACATGAGTCCCAGCAGAAAAAAAGCAGAGTGAACAAAAAACGTAATTATTTGAAGTTATAGCTGCTAACTGAAGAAAAAACATAATGGTAAATTTCAAAGAGCACACTCAAAGAAGTGCAAATGTTTAATAAATACATAACCTATATCTAGAATTATATAGTTAAATTGTAGAAATTCAGAAGCAAGTAGAATATATTAAACATAGACAAAAACAATTTACAAAGTATTATCAATTAAATTTCTCATAAACAATAGTGGCTGCAATGATAGCTTCAAAACTTTAAGACAAAAAATCTACAATTTTATATCTAACTCCTTTTTTTAATTCTTTCTCTCTTTATCAACTAATCTCACTAAGAGAACTTCTGAAGAATGTGATTTAGAACAAAAGATTATCACATAAGGAAAATATGAGCTTTTTTTAAATAAAAAGAATATTAAGCAAATAATTTTTTTTCAAAATGTCTTGTATATTCTATTTTACAAAATGACTTTGGCTTTTCTTTCACCTGCCATTACTTATAGTGCCATAAAGACCAAGAAGAATAGAGCATTACTTATTACACTACATATGTATGCTACAATAAAAGGTTCCATCTCTGCTCTGTCCCTCTTAATAATTCTATAACTTAACATTGTAGCTGTGTTTTTATTAAATTAACTCCTATTTTCAATGATCTCTTCCTTTTCTTGTCAATGTCTTGCTCTCTGGACACATCTGTTCTGCTCTGCTCTGTCATGTCTAAAGTAAAGCTCACCAGCCTCGAGAGCTCATTTCTTCTTTCACAAGATTCCTGCATTGAAATTCATTTTGATCTTGCTACTAAATATTTTTCATCTTTTACTTTTATTTTTTTCATGGTTATAATTGATGAAATGGCTTATCCCCTTTACTCCAATTTTACATAAACACACCACCACCTTAACTCTTGCAAAATGTCTTCTGCTCTCACCCACTAAATTGGAAACTTTCAAAGTCATAACTTAAGTCTGTTCACCAAGCCTAATAACATTTTTAAATGGCTTATTCTACTTTCTCTTTTTTTGTCCATTTCATTCAGTAAAATACCCTTGTCTGTTATTAAAAATTCAAATAGCAACAACAAAAACTCTTTTATTATATATTTCTTAATAGATTCCATTCTCAGTACCTTATCCCCCTTCTGTGTCTGTTCTCAATAATCCATTTATGTAGGGCTGTCATGAACTGAAAGTGCTTTCACCTTTAAAAAAGATGGAATAAATAATTCTAAAATTACTTTCCAAATCCCAAGCTCTCTGTTTCTCTATATGTGTGTCATCTGGATATTAATGAGATAAGAAATACCTGATAATAATACACCATAGGCTTTTTGTCTACATTCGGAGAAATAATGTGTTTAAAATGTATATACTCAATAAATGGTAGGTAAGTTTGTTACTCTTATTATCTACCAAATTCACAAATGATTATAAAGTGGTTCTGTCTTTTGTTGTTGGACACTAGTGCTGTGCCAAAATATCATGCGGCTACTTTCAACATGCCAGTTGCCTCTAGCCAGTAAACTTGATAAATAATTTCATCTTCCAAGTTTTAAAATGCCATAAAATGAAGATCTTTGGAAATAGTTAAAGCACAGCACCAAAGTAAAATAGCTTTTGGTAATTATATTAATGTTGGTATTTAATATTGTAGGGCAGGTAGTGATTCCCATTTATTTTCTATTTTATTCATTCCATATTTATGTTATAGCATTAATTGCATATGATTCCATGTATTCTATATCACCAGACATATTGAGCTATTAATAGCAATATTCTGAGTGCCTCTGATTGACTAAATGGACCAGATGCTGATCCACTTAACAGCAGTGAGGCCTTCAGCACACTTTTCCCCATTTCTTGATTAATACTTCATACAAGACTGAATCAAACTCTTTCCAAAGTCAAGATAAATTACATCTAATGCTTCTCCCTGATTTACTAGCCCATTATTCTGTCAATAGACAGATATCTGCTACCACTGTGACAGAATTTGTTCTTTATAAAGCCTCATCTGTTTTCCGGTACATCATTCTAGTCCAGGTGATAGAGAATGGGATTTTAGACATTTTTCCCCCAGATTTTGTTAGAGCTGTAATTTTAAGGGTGATGCCTTTTACTTTTTAAAGAATTGGCATTATATAAACCCTCAAAGAACTCTCAAATAAGCTAAAAGACTAAAATTATATGACATTCATTTAATATCCCAGAATTTTATATTTTAACAGCTTAATTATACAGTATCAATACTTTCTCCCTTATTTACACCTTTTTCTTTTGCCCTTACAAATTTTGGGTCAGAAGACAGTAGACTTTTCCTGTAAACATATAAAGAAAGTACTAAAATTTCATTTTTAAATAAGCAAAGCTATCTTTCCCTCTATTTGAAGGGCATTTTTTTTTTACTCTTCTCTGGTGGCTAATATGGGTAACAGAATGCCTCCCATAAATTGTATCTTTTTTATGTGACACAAAATTATGTCATTTTACATCTTGACCTATTTTATGCTCTTTGTGATGAGTCCACTTCAGCTCTAGTGTATTAAGAAAGTTGCAGGCTTTTCCTGCCCTTTGTTTTTGGCAAATATTCTTTTACTACATTTTTTGAGTTTTAACATCAGAAGATAATGAGGTAGCAAAGTTTTCAATAGGAAACACCAGAATATGATCTATCAATTAAATCCGTACACTGTTCCTTTCTGCCTGGCATTCATTTTCCCTACTTTTATTTATATGTAATTTATATTTATATTATTTTTGGCTTTTTCCACAGATAAATTCAAGGTGACTTGGATAAGAACATAAATTGTCAAAAAGAATAAAAACATTAAAAATGTGACAAAGAGAAAATAAAGTTGGGAAGAATAATAGAGCCAGAATGACCTTAGATCAAAAAGCCTATTCTTAAGTAAGCTTCAGGTCTGAGTATGAGCTCCAGCAGCCAACCTAGAAAAGACCAATAAATTATAAAATATAAAAGCACATATTAAATCTTCAGGACAGTGTTTTATGGTTTAAACTAATATTGGAGAAAAATTTTCAATATGCAATACTAACCCCAGGGTCTGCTCTATAACTGTTCAAAGATGTGAAAGGAATGAATGGATAGATAAGTGAATTATTAATTATAGTCATATTTATGTAATACTTATGATAAATGCAACAATGAGTTTTGAGGACCACTTATCATAAAACACTTCAACATTGCTTGATACCATCACCCCAAATTCTAATTGTTTAAGTGCAATTCTATAATGAGCCCAGATAAATTTATTCTTTGTAGTGGCTTTCCAAGGGATAGATATTACAATAGCTGAGGAAGCAGAGTGCATCTTTCAGGTTCACTTTCATAACTACTAAGACAGTGAGTTTAATATTGTTGCTCACTTGCAGTCAAGTATGGGCCATGTATTAAAGAACCAGATATTAGAAAAACTGACCTGCTCTTGGAAAAAAAAAGCAAGGAACCTGACATAGACATGAATGCAAAGAAAGACCACTTCACTCAATATGACCCAGAATCACTGTCTTAATCAGCTCAGGCTGCCATAACTTAGTGCCATAGAATGGGTAGCTTAAACAACAGACATTTATTTCTTAGAGTTCTGAAGATTGGGAGATTAAGGTCAAGGTGCCAGGCAATCTTTGTCCTGGTCAGGCCTCTCTACCTGTCTTGCAAATATCAACCTTCTCACTATGTTCTCACATGGCAGCTAGAGAGAAAGTTCCTGTCTCCCTACCTTTTATTGAAAGAAATGATTTGAACATGGAATCCCCACTTCCATGACCTCATTGAAATGGAATTACCTCCCAAAATTCCCATCTCAGAATATCAGCACTTTGAGGGTGAGAGTTTCAGCATATGAATTGAGACAGAGAAACGAACATTCAATGCACAATACATAACAAATTTGTTTCTTTCTCAAGAGAGTTTAACAAAAGTGACTGAAAAATATTTCCTCTAAGTATCATTCAGTGGATATTTTCTCTTATTTTAACTCCCAAGTTACCAAACTTAATCTTGTTATCCCATGGCAGAGAGGGTAGACATTCAACTGATATGCACTGTTAAAATATTGAAACACTTAAATTTTATTGTTAAAAATACTAAAATTTTATTATTCTGCTAATTTGTTGCAATCTACAGCTTCTCCACATCTAGCCTGCCAGAAACCATTTTGTGGCATTCCACAATCCAGAACTAAACAAGTACTTGAAAATGGGAGTGTTGTTGAGTAGTCAATTTTATTCTGTGTTATATATACATATATGTATTTATATTCATATGCTGAGTAGTTTTATTCTGTATATATAGAGTAGGCAGGTTCATAGCTCTTCATATGGAAATAATACAATAATTAATAAACAATAGTGCAAGAATAAAATCAACTGTAAACCTACTTTTGCCATGCCCTATATATGAGAGTGATAGGTTTAGAAAGCACCGCCCCTTTTTTTTGGCAGATTTCAGAGACAATAGTGGTGTTAGGGTATTTCCAGAAAAATGTTTCAGGCTAAATTAAAAGGTAAGAGTTAATGTTAGAATTATATTTTATCTGCGTTTAACAAAATGATTAAACTTGTCCTTGTCAAGTATAATAAATTTACCTGCAAATATCATTTCTGCAGGAAAAAAATTGACCTATGGAGCAATGATATTAAATGTAAAACATCTTAAAAGAAGGCAAATTGAGACTCACCACTGAAGATACTTGTCTCGGAGAGAGGCATAAATTTTAGAAAAATTCCGTAAGTTAACATGTAGAACCTATAATAGCATTTTGTTATTCTCACATATTTTGTGATAACAAATTTTAACTTGCATATCCAGGATTTTATGACCATTACAAATCTCTGACTATTTTCTAGGTTAATGTTTTAATTTTGTCATCTCCCTATCTTTCATCTACAGAGAAACATTTTACTTTTGAGTGTGTTTGAGTAATGTAATAGACATTTTGAGCAAGATGTTGTTGACACAAAGAAGAATGTTTCAGTAGCCTATCTTGGAGTTCAGAAAAATTCGTTTTTTCATTCATCATGAAACAATATTTATTGACTATCTAGAGCTTCAATTATTTCTTGGAAGGGCTCTGTAAATTAAAAAAAAATTACATCGTTCTATAACTTGCTTCTCTTTATATCCTATTTGTATACTTTCTCCTCTTTTGATTCTGTTCATTAGAATTCAGGCAATTCTTAGTTTTCTAGGATCCAACATATTTCTCTCTTCATTTTTATAAAAAGTTCCATCCAATGATATTTATTTCCAACAGGAAACAATACTGTTCATAAAATGGTTTACCAAATTTCAAAGAGTCGGCCAGAGAAAAGAAAATAAGGTAGCTCAAAAATAATTTAGATAGATATCTTTTAGAAATGTCTTTCTTATACCTTGTATATTCATAAAATATTTCTGGAATTATACTGTAAAAATAGTCTAGAAATTATAGTTGCCTGTGGGTAGGGTCACCTAAAGGTTAAATTTCAGGAGCTGGAGAGAAACTTCTTTTGACTGTTTAAATTTTTTATCCTTAAATTATTATTCTTAAAAATATATTTTCTATCTAAAGTAAGTTTTTGCATAATCCAAATGCAAACTTATATACATTTAAATAGTATGTGTATATGGTGAGAAATGAGATAATTAATAACCCTAACACACAAAAGTAAAGATCCCTTAAAATTTCATTTATAACCAGAAATAATTACTCATCTAAAGTTTTCAAGTACAGGTACTACTTAGAAATTTGTTATTATTTTTCTTTTATAAAATGTATGTCCTGTATTTGTGATAAAGATATTGAACATATTGTAGACAAGTCTGGCACGGCTTGATAACAAATACAATTGATGTGCCCATGTAAAGATTTAGATAGTAATCTATATCTCTTGAAATTTTCTTAAGTGTTTACATTTAACAGACAAATAATTTAAAGATAATAAAAATAAAAACCTTTCCCTTTCTTGAAAGTCAAAATAAGTAAATCACTTAAATGTTACTATTTCCTTATAAATAAATTTGAAACAACTTTTTACATATCGTGTGTAAATTATTAGTAAAATTATGTTGAAATACATTGCAGATACTTTAGTCATTTCATTCTAGACTTCTAATCTAAGAAATATATCTAGCATTCAAATGACACACTAGATATTATTTCCCAGTTTCTCAGTTGTCCTACAAAGAAGCAACCAGTGGTCATGGTGTTTCAAGTATCAACAGCAAGCTGATATCTAGTAACACGATTTTTGTTTTTTGTCAATTTGTTTGCTTGTTTGTTTAGGCTAAATTCACCAGATCACACATGTTGGTATATATGGAGAACTTGAGCACATGAATAATCTTTATGAAAAATAAATAAATAAAATCTCTCATAACGATTTTTAAGGGATTCTATATTAAAGGGATAGTACTTCTCTATCAACTTTTTATATTGCTTTTTGTAAATAATAGCTATTCTGCAAGATTATTTTTACTGTAACTGGAAAAATGTGTTATGCTTCCCTCTTTCCCATCAGGAATGTTTTGAAAATTTCTGGGGCCAGAAATTTTCTGGAGACTGAAATGTTTTTCAGTCATTACTGAAAAACCTTTACTTAACGAGAAGACACACTAATATCCACTGGTCAGGGGATGAGGACCCTAGAGGCCTGCAGTGTCCAGGACAGGCCCACACAATAAAAAGCGACACTCGGGTGGTTTCCCTGGCTCGGCTGTGTCAGTCCTGAAAAGACTGAAGTTCTCCCTTGCAGACAGGTGGACAAAGCTTCTCTGAACCTCCCCCTGTTCCACCAGCATTTAACACACTAGCCACTTAATGGTTAATATTTGGCCGAACAAGGGTCTCTTGTATCCAGCTCTAGTGATAAGACTAGTGTCAATTCTGATAGGCTAAAATGACAAAGAATTTGAATATTCATCAATGAAACCAAGAAGAATATTTTCACCCTCTGTGATGACTTTCAAAACTTCTTTCAGACATGTGGAGAGCTGATCTATGCTTTATCTTGGATTCTCTGTAATATTTTTACTACTGCAATCACCTTATAACAGAAAGTAACTTACAAATGATACCACACATACAAATATCATCCAGCACATTTGCCTAAATATGGTATCTCATTTTTTTCCTCCACTTTAGGTCATGTGTATTAGAATGTAAGTTCTACTTCAATTAGAGTTATATTCCTCTTTCGTTTTTTGATTTCTCATCTATTTTTTTAAGTTTATTTCATTGTTTATGCTATTAGAGTAGTTCCAAATTTTCTCCCTTTGCCCCCTCCAACTGGTACCCTGATTCCCTCCAGCAATCCTGCCCATCTTAGTTCATGTCAATGGGTTGTGTGTGTAAATTCTTTGGCTTCTCTATTTCTTATACTGTTCTTAACATCCCCTCTGTATTTTGTACCTACCAATTATGCTTTTTAATGCCTGCACCTTTTCCCCCATTCTTCCCCTTCCCCCTCCCAGCTGATAACCCTCTAAATGTTCCTGTTCTGGTAATTTGCTTAGGTTTATTTACTTTTTTTTTTGTTAGATTCAGCTGTTGATAGTTGTAAGTTTGTTGTCATTTTAATGTTCATGGTTTTGATATTTTTCTTAATAAGTCCCCTTAACATTTTATGTAGTAGTGGTTTGGTGATGATGAACTCTTTCAGTTTTACCTTATCTGGGAAGTACTTTATCTGCCCTTCCATTCTACTCATGATAGCTTTACTGGATAGAGTAATTTAGGTTGTCGGTCCTTTCTTTTCATCATTTTAAATACTTCTTGCCAGCCCATTATTGCTTGCAAAATTTCCTTTGAGAAATCTGCTGATAATCTTATGGGAACTCTTTTGTAGATAGCTCTGTTTTTCTCTTGCTGCCTTTAAGATTTTCTCTTTATCTTTAACCTTTGGCATTTTAATTATGATGTGTTTTAATGTGGCCCTCTTTGAGTCCTATTTGTTTGGGATTCTCTATGCTTTCTGGACTTGTATGTCCATTTCCATTTTCAAGTTAGGGAAGTTTCCTTTCATTGTTTTTTCAAATCAGTTTTCAATTTCTTGCTGTTCCTCTTATCCTTCTGGTATCCTTATGATTCGGATGTTGGCACATTTGGAGATGTCCCAGATGTTCTCATAGCATCCTTGTTTTTTTGAATTCTTGTTTCTTCCTTCTGTTCTGGTTGAATGCTTATTTCTTCCTTATGTTCCAAACTGTTGATTTGAATTTTGGTTTTCTTCCTTTCACTGTTGGTGGAAAAATCCCTGTGGATTTTTCTTTATTTCACTTAGTGTAAACTTCACTTAGCCCTTTATGTTGTTGCCATATTCAATGAGTTCTCTGAACATTCTGATCACCAGCATTTTGAACTCTGCATCTGAGGGGTTGACTATCTCCTTTTCATATAGTTCTTTTTCTAAGGCTTTGTTCCATTCTTTCCTTTGGGACATATTTCTTTGTCTTCTCAATTGGGCAGCCTCCCTGTGTCTGTTTCTGTGTATTAGGTAGAGCTGCTATGACTCCCTTTTTTAGTGCACCTGTTAAGTTATATGGAACAGAGCCTTAGGCATTCACTAGGGTGGAATGACCCACTTCACCTCTTTGGGGCTTTGTGTGAGGGGAGGGCTCATAGAGGAGACAATGTCACTGCCTGGTTTCTGGAGATTTGCCTGGCACTCGCCCTGTTTCCAGTCAGTTCACCCACTTCCTGTATGTGACCGGCACCCTTTCATCTGTTGCCCTGGTGGTGAATTCTAGTGTTGGTGGGTTTGCTTATGTTCTAAGTCAGTGCAACCTCTTTAAATGAACTGTCCTGAAAAACTAGCTGTTTCTTCTGCTTTCACAACCTCCACTGGTTTTGCAGCCAAAAGTTATGGGCTTTATCTTCCCAGGGCTGGAACCCTGGGCTATGTGGTCTGGCCTGTGGCTGGGATCACTCACTCCGAAGGTATCCCTCCCAATTTTTATCTACCACATGTGAATGTGGGACTGCCAATTCCGTTGCTGCTGTGGCCACCTCTCTGCACCACACTGCATCTCTGTGCCTCTCCATCCCAACTCTGTGTCTCTGGCTCTCCTACCCGTCTGTATGAATGTGGCTTCTTTAAATCGATGGTTGTTGGACTTCCATTCAGTTCAATTTTCTGACAGTTCTGGGTGTTATTTGTTTTGAGGTTTAGTTGTAATTCTTGTGGGGCGAGGAGACGAAGCATGTTTACCTACACCTCCATCTTGACTAGAATCCTCTGTCTCTTATAAATGCAGTGTTTTATTTCTTACAGTGTTAATTTTATTCTGGTGTCCTAAGCCACTACACTTGCTTTCCCTTTTTATTCTTTAAAGAAAAAGGTTCTGATCTTGTAAATCCAAACTTACTCATTATAAGTGGCTAAAAATATCTGGCTACATGTTTCTCATATACTCATGCTTGATTATTTATATTAAGTGTCATATTAATGTATTATAAATTACCTTCCTTTATTTTATATTTATATTTTATTTAGGGCACTATAAACTTTTCTACAATTATGTTTAAATTCAGATTATATTATTTGTGTATCTCATTTCAAGTTAATAAATATGTCACTAGAATTGTTTTAAAAAGTTGAGGGGACATTATATCTAATTGGGTTAAAAATTACTACTATAACTTAATTTATTCTAAGCCAAGTACTTCCAAATTAGTGAATGAAGAAAAAGATTATCTTGAATGCACAAGAAGAATCTGATTTTCTGTCTTCTGAAGTCATCTTCAATAATAATAGCTAATGCTTATCTCTTCATTCACTATGTGCCAAGCACCACTGTAAGCACTTCACATATATATCAACTCAATATGTGCTTGCATCTCAGCAATTTTATGCGACAGCTATTCTAATTAGGCCCACTTGATAGATATGAAAATGAGGCATAGAGAAGATCACTGAACTAGAAAGGACTTAGCTAAAATATATTTCTGGAGATAAAAAAAAAATGAAATCTAATGGGTTGCTTAAAGTAAGTCATGATAGACAAAGCTCTGCTTTAGAAAAACTAGAGGAGTCTGATAAATTTAGTTATAAAAAGCAGCAGAAGCTGTGGAAACAAGTACTAAAGGGAGTAAAATTTCTGAGAAGTGAGTTGAGCATGTTTAGTTTTTCCAGGGAACATATTCTAGGTAAGGCTAGAGGTTGAGAATCTGGGCTCTAGATGACAAAGGATCTAGAAAACAACAGCTTTTGTCAGCAACACCTGGCTGAGTGACACAACTGCAGAAATGGAGGAACTCCAATGCATACCTGGATCCCCCCAAAAACTTTTGATACATTCTGAAAGTGCATAATGCAGGAGACTACAGAGAAAAGGGAAAACCTCAGAGAAGCAGAGTGGAATTTCTGAAAGTACTGGGACATGAAGGTATGTCAGAACAAGCAGGGAATGCCAGGTCGGGTAGAAAGCCCTCAGGACCTGGTGAATTGCTAGGAGAGGTCTGCAATGGCTTTTTACCTGGACACAGCTGGATAGTTTCTATCAGGTTACAGCCAGAAACTGAGAATTGAGATTTCACTTGTGGTAGAAAGACACTACTGCGGAACAAGAATATTTCAAACTAAAAAGAGTTTAACTAGTCTATGCCTTTGTGGTCCCATTGAATTAATGTTTATCAACTCAATATGTGCTTCTGCTTAAGTTTTATGTCTACTTTGTGTTGTTTCTTTTTATTGTCAATTTCCATCTTTTTCTTCCTCCACACATGCTACATATAGACAAAAACTGTATTCTGTTATTTTTGGTTAAGAAAAACAACTTAGATTTTTAAATTATTTTTCTATGCCATGGAAATATTCTAAGCACTTTAAATATAAATGTAAAAGCTAAATTAAATTAACATAGCAAAACCACACCATACTATAGGTACTATTATTTTCATTACATAAATGTGGAGTCTGAGGCACAGAGAGGTGCAATAACGTGTCTGAAGTCAAAAACCAGTAAGTAGCAAAACTGACATTCAACCCAGAAAATCTTGCTTCATAGTCCATGCTCATTAGTAGTAACCATTACACTAAAATGTCACAAAAATATGAACAGAGATAAGAGGAAAGGGGCAGTTTAAATGTGTATAATAAGTAAGAAAATATGTACAGTGCTACAATAACATAAGTGACTAAATCAGAGCATTTGTCCTATATGATTATAATAAAGATCTTCACTCTATAGATGTGGCCTATTAATCAACGTCCCTTTTAAGTAAGACTTTGTGCTGGACAATCAGTCAATAAGGTTTTTAATGAAATCAAGAGTCCTTTTTTCAAAGGGGCACTTGAATCAGACATGCTGCATTTGGAATTCTTATTGCACTATGTATTTTTCTGTGTGACATTGGGCAACAGTTTTCTTATCTGTAAAATGAAAAACAACAACAACAACAACAACAACAACATTACCTAGTAGATTTGTTGTGGGAATTTCATAAAGTAATATAAAAACCCACTTAGCCCAGTGCCTATCATAATTACAGAATACAGGGCAACTTTTTGATTATCTGTATAGACCTAGGTATTTAGATAAGAAACTGTGATTTGTTAAAGGAAGAAATATCAATAAAGCAACTTTTTAAATGCAATGTATTTTAACATGCTGTTCCTCTAGAGAAATAAAGAAAAATCTCTGGGTTTATGAGTTATAACAAATCTCATCTGAACAGTAATATTTAGAACTGTGATATTCTTATATTATTATAATCATACTTTCTAAGAATGTGTATGGATTGTTTTATGTTGCCTAATCAAGCTGAAACTAACAAATTAGTGAGTTTGAAAGAAGCAAAACTGCTAGGTAGAAATATGATCATGAAACATAATTTCCTAAATAATAAATTTATAACATTCTCCAAAACAAGCTTGCTTTGCTTTAGCATAATTGTCTCTTTTTTCACCTTTTTACTTTTCTGAAGAAGTTGAGAAAAATGAAATACAAGGTACTACACGAATATTTTGAGAGAATGCCAAAGACTAAAAATGAAATTTATTCCATGCTTAATATACTTCAGTATTTCTTTTATATTTTTATAGTGTCAATTTTGTCAGATGGAGAGCCCAAGGTAGAGAAGTCTTACTCTGTAAAATTCAGTACTAGGAAACCTAGAAGAAACAAACTTGAATTAGCCTTAACTTCAGCTCCCAAGGAGCTCTTGATTCATCAATGAAGAAAGGCACACTCATGAGATGCTACAAAACTAGATGGGAATGTGACTGCAATGGAAAAGACCAGTAGGGTGGGTCTTGGGCATTCCGAAGAAAAGACACCAAAGCCACCACAGAGGCATCAGAAAGATAAACCAGCAGAAAGGCTCGTCTTTATTTTAAACCCTCCCCTGTCAAAGAAGTAAGTAATGCACTGTGCTCCCTCGTCCGAAGTGTTCTCTTTATTGTGTTCTATGCAATATATATGTTTGGTTATCATTCTAGGCTCTGTGGTGTGTACAGAAAACAATTCCTGCTTGGACGTATTTTGTTCATCACACCAGTTTTTGATCCCAACCTGCTGACTTCTAATGAGGGAATTTACCTGAGTATAATAAACAAGATACAAAAACAATTTTATTTTTGTTAGAATGTCTTATTAAATTTAGTGATTAAGTGTGAGGATGGAAATTCTCACATGATAGATGTCACTGTACAAAATATTAAAACTTCTATATTCCAGTTAAAGTTATAAGTAAAATAAAATTGAAAATGAAGTCCTCTGCTTTACCAGCTGAACTATCAAATAGTGAAAAATAGAGGAAGGGCAGGGATGAAGAGGTGGAGTACAGGAGATTTGGGGGGCAGTGAAACTACAGTCATACTTTAGTACTCATGAGCTTAAGAACTCATCAAACCTTGTACCCACCGTTTTTTAACAAGAAAAAAATGTTTCAGCACTGGGCAGTTGCTCGGGACTCCTTGCACTTGCTGAAACTTGTGTGAGTCATGATGCCACCCTGGAGGAGAAAATGCTTCATCACTCCTTGAGTTTGGTACCTGTGGGTTTTGGCACTCATCACGAGTTCCAGAATGAATTAACGACGAGTACCGAGGTACCTCTGCATTCTATGTGGTACTATAATAGTGGATGCATGTTGTTAACCTTTGGTAAACTTCATAGAGCCCTATTCAAACTATAAACATTGGTTAATAATAATGTATACACATCAGTTCATCAATTATGACAAATGTACCACACTAATGCAAGATGTTAAACAGTGGAAACTGAGGAGGGGGGAACAAGTGTACAAATGAATTACTTGAACTTTATGGTTATTTTTTTCTTAAGTTAAAACCAGTCTAAAAACTAAAATCTTTTAAATGAAAACAATGAAGAAATTTTTGCAAGAAATTCATAATGAATGAGTAATATCCTTAAAAAATACAGAGCAAATAAACTAATGACTAAAATAATTAAAATTTCAAACACATAAAGTGATCAATAATAAACATGACAAATATTGACATCATTAATGATCAAAGAAATACAGAGAAATTACACATTTTTTACTCATCTATTAAATATTTTAATAATGCTAGCATTCATTGTACTAGGTAGATAAGGGTATAGGTTAATGGGTATTTTCAAGTCTGCAAGGAAAGTATAAATTTAGTTACAAAAAGTTTAGAAAGCATTTATAATATAATCTAAGAACATTTTATTCCTTCATCTATAAATCCATTTCTTCCTTCATTCATCCACCAAATGTTCTCACTCAGAGTTTATAGAAGTAGCAAATGCAGTAATAAGTATGGTAAACACTGTTTTTTTTTTTTGGACAACATGAAGCTTTAAGTTTAGTGGAGAAAACAGACAATTACATTTTCTAAAAAATAATTGTTCCTGTTATGATTGTTATGAAGAAAGAATACAGAAAGCTTTAAATTTGTCTGGACTATCAAAGGAGTAGCAAAATTCAAGTTGAAACTATGAAAATGAAGGGAAGTGGCTTGTTCCATCAAAATTAAGAACATAATTGAAATCCTATAGCACGGAAAGGCATGATAATCTCAGGGGGATGAAATGCAACTGAAACAGAGGAAGCCGCAATGGAAAGTGGGGCGCAGTGGAAACCTTAGACAAGACAGGGACTGGTGCCAAACAGGGCATGTGGAGATTCCAAGGTTCGGGGCAAAAGGGCCCAAAAGCCTTGAGAGAGGGAATCAGTAAGGTCAGTGAGTCTTAGGGCATGTGAACGATGCTATCAGGGCACCATTTTGGACATGACAACATAAAGTATACTTCTAATTTGATCTCCATTGTGTAGAAACTCAGGGTGTCTTAGCTGAAACCCTCTGGGGCAACTATGTGCCTACAACAGAGTAAGAATTAGGTAATCCTGCAAAAAAAAGGGGATAGGCCATAGCCCCATAGAGAGTATATCTAAGACACTGGGATGAGAACATATGAGGAGAAATTGTGGAGCATTTACCATGGGCTGTTTATAAAATATTATTAAAGGGAGTGGGTTACTAAGTAGGTGGGGCTTGGAGGCCTCTAAGAGATGGTGTTCCTGAGTGTGGAGTGAATAACTCTGTCTCTGAACACATACTGCTGGAAGATTTTTTTTTTCTCTATCTCATCCTAGAGTCTGCATTTTGTTTCTTTAATGATTTAATGGGAAAATAAAAAGACTTTATTCTATAGAAGATGCTTGATACCTGCAATTAACAAATTAAGATTTAACTGGATCAAGGGCATCTAAAAATGGAAAATGAGAGAAGGTGGTGAAATGTTTGTGTGTGTCAACTATTTCTATTTTAGAGCTTGGATATTGCACTTTCCCCTAGTATTTTATTTTGCAAATGCAATATTCTGAACTACTTTGTTTATCCTTGTCTGTAAAGTCCTTCATCTGGCATCTGTCCCCTACAAGCAATGCTGATTTGCAAGTGGTCTCTTTTTGTTCTACCATGCAGGTATTTGTAGATAAGCCCAAATCCAGATTTCCATCTTTAACATTCCCCGAATATCTTTTACCCCTATCAATGATAAAAGATTTGGTGGTCCAAGAAATGAAAGAAAGAGAAAAAAAGATTTGGACATCCTATTGTTGGAAACTCGGTTCTTCTTGCCAACACACTGAAGAATCAAATATCAGCAAGTCCGTTAGTATGCAAGCAGAGTTCATCAACAACACATTCTCAGGGTAGAGAACGGGCTTTGCCACAGTGGGTGAGTGAGGTATAGGCATAAGCAAAGGCGAGGGCACCTTAGTTTTGAGGACTTACGTAGTTTGTGGGGTGAGGTGAGGGAGGTAAATATTGATTGGTGGATAAAGGCGTTGTCTGCCCTCCCCCTGGAGGATGTGACAGTTAAATGTAGGCACGAGTTGGGGCCTGTTTCCCAGGATCTTTATCTTTGCTCCAGACAACATCTGGCCATCTGCTGTAAAACACATATGTGACCAGAGGCAGTTAATCAAAATTAAAGCAGTTAACCAAAGTTATTCATGGGCTTTCTTTAAATACTAGGAACTCCCTCCCTCTCCTCCTCCTTCTGCATTCTCTAGCTTCTACCTAACATTTTCAATGCAGAAGGCCTAAAGAAATTTTTTAAAAAGTATAGATAAGAACAAGTCAAAGTAGTACAGAAAAATTACATTTAAAGATCGGACATTAAGAAAATGTAGACAAATAACATTTTAAAATAGAACAATTTAACTGTACAGTCCATTTGCCATTTCAAAAATATAGCTGCATTGCTGTCACACAAGTCTTGCATCTTCTTTTTAGGAGCTGGCTCTCAGATTCTCTAAAAGAACAGTGTTCCGTACACTTCTGAAAGCAGCTCACTTTGAATATATGTATATATATGCTTAAGTCCTGGGAGCATTTATCTTTTCAACATAAGAAATAAAAGTTTGGATATTTTCTTACAGTGGTTGCCTGACACATTTGAATTTGGATTTGATCTTATACTTTTCTTCTCAATGCGTGTGTATATATACTAATAGTATATATTTGTCAACATGTTTTCTTTGTAATTATACACAGAAATCTAGAGCTGTGAAAGTTTAATGGCTAAGGGAAATCCAATATTTATTTGTTAGGCAAGTTGAGTGTCAGCTGTCACAGAACTATTAACTGCTTCCTTCCATCCTTGACCATTTTCATGTGTAGTAGTGGGCACCCACAGAGGAATGCCAAGATGGATGTAAGGCTATTGCTACTTTGAAACAAAGTCAGACTCCTAGAGCCTCCTGAACTGAAATCACAAATGCATCTTAAATTTCCAGACCTAGTTCCTGTTGTTTTGCTTAGGGACACATCTAAGTTCTCCCAATCCATTTTATTCAGGATTCCAGTTTGCATTCATACTGAGGAACCTGGAGATCTAGAAAGGTAACAATCCATTCATTTAAATCATAGCTGTAAAAGTAACATTTTGACAAAATAATAAAACAATGCCTCAAGAAATTATTCAAAGGACAAACCACTAAAGGCTTTAAGATTAACAGTATCATTTAAATAGGAGTTGGTACTGAATATGGGAGCTTTTACTTGTAAGGCATTGATGTCTCAGAAATATGATCTGCATTTGTACTAAGTGGAACTTAAACAAAGAGAGCTGCTATGCTTAATTTGAACAGATTCCACGAATGTGTTGTGGTATTATGAACTTGTTTATAGTAATAACACTAATGCATCTGCTCTATGGTTGTGCAGTTACCTAGACGACATTGTTTGACACCCCCATTACGCATTAACTTCCATCTGCTGGGCAATGTCTGTCATTTCTTTCACTATAACATAATGTGACAGAGGCTTCATTTACCCAAACTTATCCTGGCTACTTGTACTTCATTAAAGAGAATCCTGAAAGCATCACTTTAAGCCTTCTTAGCTGGCCATGCATAGCCAAACTTCATAAATCATTCTTTCACTTTCCTTTTTGCAACTTCTGGAAAGGTAACATTATTGAATTCAGATCCCTGGGAAAGAGCAGTACTAAAATGTTTATTGACCAGCTTTTAGGCACTGAGCTCCATTTTGAATGCAGACAGTAAGATTAACCATAGCTTTTGAATATAAAACTCAAGTCAGTAAGTAATATGGTTTATACGGTGCTATAAAAAGCTCTTGATAACAACCACTTTAGCAAGTTGGTCTTAACTTAGTGAAGAAAAGAGTATTCCTGGCCCTGGTTTCCTATTTCTTACTGCTTAATTTTCCTGACTTTATTTATTCTAGTTTAAGGACATTTACCTGTCAGCACCAACTCTACACACTATAATGGGTAGGTAATAAAAACTACATACTAAGTCTTCTTGCATTCATTTACTGGTATACTTTGCACTCCATGATAGTGCATGCATCCAGTTTGTTCATTTGAGGATCAACAGTTCTAAGTTCATCAGTAACATATTCTGGCTCAAGTTAGCTTTTTGCTAAAAGGCATCAAGGCCTAATCTCTTATCCAATAGGCTTGCACATATATTTGTGGGAGCCTAATTGTGTTTATGTTTGCAAATTTAAAGTCTTTTTGTTTTTTGAACATTGAAGATTTGCCATCACAGAATAAGTAAAGGACCTTGAAAGCCAGAAATTGAATGAGGTTTCTTCATGTGGGGAAAATAAACATTTTAATGTATTTAATACATTACTCATGCCAAACAAGAAGTACTTTACTGTGCCTTAATCCCTGCCTTGGAGCACTTAAAATCAAGTATTTTAGATGAGTATAAGGCAAGTCATTATGGTTTATTTACTTTGGGTCATTTAGGTGAAAGTATTTTATGCTGTTTGTGTGTCACATTGTCTATAATATATCTGTATTTTTATTAACAAAATGAATGGAAATATTATTTTTACTCAGTTCATTTTTAAAGCAATTATAATATAATTTTATAGGAAGTCCCTAAAATGATAAATTTAAATCAGTTAACATTTTTACCAAAATAATGCAATTTTAAAATCAAAGTACTTGAGAGCTAGTTGTTCATTTTACGAATATCTGATTGTGGGAGTCCCCGTCCTGTGGAGTCCTCCTGGTCAGGACAGATGAGAATAAGTCTTTCCAGACACGCTTTGTCTGCCAGGAGAAAGGGGTGGCGACTCCCTCTAGTGGAGAATGCCCTGAGCCCTTCTCTGAAGTGGGTTTTATTGGAATCAGCATGGTGCAGGGGTACACAGCATGCATGCAAAGCTTATCAATCAATGCCTAAAGGCTATATTTACAGAAAACAGAGAGGGATCATAGATAACAATGGAAGAACACAGAGATTTGTCTCAGGCCAGGGTCTGTTTGAGGTGCTGACCTCAGATGGTCATTAAAGTATGGCTCCTGAATTCAGGAATTCACTCCTATTTGGAGCTTAAACATCTGGTTTTTCCTTATCAAGGCTAAACAAAACAAAGCAGAGCAAGCCTCAAAGGGTACAATGCATTTTTTAGGCCTGATTTCCCTTGGGAAACTTCGGTGTTAGCATCAGGTCATGTCTGCCTCCCAGCATTCCCAGTTTTCTGGTCAAGACTTACACGCCCCTTGCAAGGCCTGGCTCATGCAGGGCTACAATTTCTAATACCACACAAAGTGGTCCCCAATACCTAATAAAAAGCAGGTTTAAATGATTTGCTTAAGCTCATAGAGCAAGAGAAAGGCAAAGATAGAACTAATAAAATTCTGACAATTACAGAGTGTCTGATCAGCTTATTTTTGATGCAAAGATATAGATCAAAATAGAGAATAATTTTTATGTCTTAAAATGAACATTACATGTATATATATATTCTATATATATTTATAATAGAAAGTTTATTTTTACTGATGGATTCTCAATTAACACAGCAAAAGCAAGGCAGAATTGCATGCAGAAAATTAGTCTTTATTCCCTATACTATATCTGTAGACATTTTATATTTATCATGACAGAGAAAGTATGAGTTTTTATATTGCTCAACAAGATAGAAATAGAAAAAATAAATAAATTTAGCAAAAAGTCTCAGTCAATTTCTATGCATACTTTATACTGACAGTGAAACCATAGCACTTGGATACATAAGACAACAATCAATTTAGAAATGACATTCAAGTTACCTAGCTCAACAGTCTCAATTTACAGAAATAAAAAATAGAGGTCCAATTAAAAGACACACAATTGCAGTGTCCTCTCCATTATAATGTACTATCCATTTAATCCATACAAACCAGAGCTGTTATCACTGTTTTATTAACTATTAGCAACAATTGTGAAGAGCATGGAGTTCCTCAAGGAACTCACAGTCCAGTTGGGAATATGAACATTTAATAACAAACAATAAAGCAGCAATTTTCTAATAGATGTGATCTGCAAAGAGAACACAATAGGAGCAATGAATTAATTCAAAGGATTAAAAGAAAACATGAAGAAACAGAAAAGAAGACTGGGAGTTTATCAGGCAGAGAAGTGGGGAAAGGCAGTCTGGATAGGAAACGACGCCAGCGAAGGCACGGCTCGGGAGGTCTGAGAGCGTTACCGATAACCAGTGGTCCCAAGAGGTACTTTAGATGGCTGGGCCATTATCTTTAAAGAGTCTAATTCCCAAAACTGAATAAATAAAACCACTACTTGTTAAGTTGCAACTTCCTCTGTTCTCTCTCATAAATTATTGGTAAAAAATTTTTACATGGTAGATTAGGGAAGAAATTGGAGTCAGTCAGAACTCAGGTTCTAGTACTTCTTTAGTTAATACTTGTATGGAGTTGAATAATTATACTTTTGGTTCCTCATATTTCATAGATTTAAAGTTGAACTAAATAGTATTTAATCCCTAAGGTAAGTTGTGCTTAATTTTTGGTACAGTGGCTGCCTAAGAGGGTGTACTTACAAACATTCACTTTAATGACATTTTAATTTACCATTAGAGATATGCAATTTTGACTATCAGGCACATTCACATACTAGAAAATCCATCCACTCTTAAAATCAACATTTGAGGATACAGAATAAAAAGAATGTCCAGATGCCTGAGAGATTTCTTATGACTGTGCCTTATAGAGTAATTATTATATAATTAACTAATATTAGCAAACACTTTGAATATCTCAAATAAAATCTTTGTAAGTTCTGAGTAGAATTTCATTTTGTCTAACTATACAATCAGAACTTTATTGCTAGTGTTTCCAATCATAGCAGCCTGGAGCTATATTACTAAAATTATAAGAACTGTTTCCCATTGCCATTTAGCCTAAAGCTGATATGCATAAGGTGAATTTCCCTGAATGGAGCTATGTACAATATCTAAAATTAACATGGACCCTAGGTGCAGAGCGATTCACAGAGAAATACCCACACGTTTTCTTATAAGCAGTCCTAAATTCTTAACAGTAACCTGAAGATATATTTTAGTACACTAAGTGAAAATTGAAGTCCTGTTCATTCTGAGGCAAAGTCTGTTATAATCAAAAGATAGCACATCCTAGAGAATGTTCATTTTCTTATCACATTTCCTACAGCAAGATGGTCCTCACACTGCCTTTGAGACCAGGCAAAACCTGCCATATGGAATTACTCAAATAACATTTATTATATACAATGTTCCCTTATTCTATCACTCATTCAATAAAAATGAACCGATCTTCCTTCCTGCTTTGCTAAGATTACAATAGTCTAGAAAACTATGTAACAAAGTGACCTTCCCATTCATTGGTTTCTGACCCTCTGCACCAGAGAACAGGTATTAATTTATCCTTTAAATTAGTATTCTCTTCCTGAGTCAAAGGCTTTTTTGTAATAATCAATGGGTTTTTCTTAAAATAAAAATTGAATTGCTTTAACAAATGAAAAAAGGTTCCTCCCACCCCCACATTTTTAAGTTATCAAGAAGGTTTATAGTTGAAAAGGACAGAAAGAGAAGACTATTTCTCTGGAATCAAACACAATACGCCAATAATTCACCTTTTGTTAATTCCTTTTGATTTTTTAAACACAGTGTTAAGAGGTTTTGTTGATTTTTCTAGAGTAAATAACCAATAACCCCTTTGTCTCTATTAAAGGTCCTACTTTCTAAGAAGTCAGAAGGAAGTAGCAGACAGATATTTTTCTTAGAGACTTGGAGTCCATCCAGTCTGCAAATGTTTACCAAAAATCTGTTCAGTTTTTCTTCTTGGGAACAGTGAGAGAAGTTTCCTAGCTCCTCTTACATTTAGATGTGGCCGAACAACTGTTTTTGGTCAAAAGAATGTAAATAGAAAAGATGTCACATCTACCAGTCCTGGGCCATAGAATTTTTCTATATGTGGTCCTCACTCTTTCACCCAGTCCAACCCCTGAGTGAAAGCTCTGGAAGAGGGTGGAGCCAAAACGTCCAAGAGGCCCAAGTCTTCAAATGATTACAAGGAACAGCTCATTTGAGAACACACCAGCATGCACGGGAGCGCACGCACAGACACGTGTGCACATGTGTAGGCACACACACACTAGCACTGACGCAAAAATCTGCATAAGTCTGACAGGGCGACAAGAGACAATTTTTTTGGTGTAAGTCACTAAAATATTTGGTTAATTCCTGTGGAAGACCTTATTGCTGCTCACATATTTCTATTCTTCTTTTCCGAGGTGCTTCCCTTCTTCCTTAAAGTCAGTTGTGACCATGTGAATTGCTCTGTCCAATGATATTAGAGTAGAAGCACTGTGGTCCCCTTCAGACAATGTGTCTGGCTCCTGGTGAACAGTTGCCAGAGAAATAAAACAATACTCCTTAAGTCCCTGAGATTTGTGGGTGGCGTGTTACTTCTGAATAACCAGCGTATTTGATTGCTGAATTTTATTTCAAAAGGTAGCCTGTCCTGACCAGTACAAGGCCAAGACTAATCCCTGAGGTTTTAAAATGTTGAAACGTCTTGTAAAAAGAAATATTTTTCTCTGAGAAAGATGCTATTCAAAATATGAAATTGATCACTATGTAACCTCGAATAACCTGCTTAACCATAAACTCAATTCCTCATTTGTAGAACAGACTGCTTTCCCATATATACAGCAACTGATTTGTCAACATCTTCATCATTTAATTATAGCAATAGCAGCCAAACTTCGAGTTTCTTTCTCAGTTTAACTCTATATTCTTATCAAATTCAATGTCCAGATCATCACACAAAAAATATTCCTCTTGTTCAAATGTCTTGTCCTTCCCTTTTTTCCATCCTTCATTTCAAACCTTCAGCATGCTCTATTTGATCTTCTCATCTTTCCAAAGACTTTTGTAATGTCTTTTTTTTTTTTTACTATGAAAATGTTTTAATGATGTCTGTACAGCATGTGATGTCAAGACAGGAAGAATAGCAGGTGCCCGCAGTGAGACAGGGCTGTCAGAGGACACGCGGTGACGGAGTAGAGTCCTGACGGCTTCCACACTTCCCTGTGTGCAGGATGGCTCTAGGCCACCTCCTCCTTGGCTGCCCTCTGGGTCATATCACCTGCCTAGAACTTTCAAAAGGAACCACAATATCCTTCACCACCTTGCTTTTGCTCATGGAATTCAGCCTGTCTAGATTGTACCCTATCTTTTGTTTTCTATCTTCATCAACACTCTTTGATTTTTCAGACTCAGCTCAGATGTCTTGACTTTTCTGGTTACTGTGGCTGAGCTGGAGTCTCTCCTTCTGTGGACCTCTGATGCCTTGCACATTCCTCTGATTAGCTACTATCACAATGATAACGTTTGTTTGTGTGTTGTGTCTCTTCTTTACTGGAAACTTCCTTCAGAGAATTAATGATGTTCTTGCTATTTTGGTTTCTTCAGCACCTAAAATATTATTTGTCACACAGCAGGTTCTGTATGAGTTTTCTAGGGCTGCCTTAACAAAGTACCACAAAGTGAGTGGATTAGATGTGAGAAATTTATTGTGTTGCAGTTTTGTAGGCTGGAATTATGAAATCAAGGTGTGGGAAGTGTTAGTTCCATCTAACAGTTGTGAGGAAAAGATTTGCCCCAGGCCTCTCTTGATGGCTTAGAGAGGAGTACCTTCATGTTCACAGGACATTTCCGTTGTATACATATCTGTGTTCAAATTTCCCATTTTTATAAGGAACTACTTATATTTAATTAGAACCCTGTCTAGTGATAATGCTTTACTTAATTACCTCTGTGAAGATCTATCTCTAAGTAGGATAACATTCTGAGGCACTGGGGTTTAGGGTGAAAAGTGTATGTTTAATTAGTGCATGAATAGAAGTAGGGAGACATTACTAAATCTGCTACCAACTGTTACTTAGGTATATAGTAATTACACATATTCTGTATCACAACCGATAATATTAGAACACTTTGGTACCAAAATATAAAACCCTGAGACAAAATAAAAATCTTCAGCAGGTGTCTTAGGCCTAGATGTGACCTCTTATGTTGCACAATTCAAAGTTTATGAAGCCATTTATTTTTCCCTCAGCTGAGCTTTCTCTGCTCTGTTAATTTTCATTTATTCAACTTTATAATATTTAGATCTGCACTAGAGTTTGAGTGTATCACAAAGGAAAAAAAATGCAATACTCTGTTCACTCAGCAAGGCCATCTCTATGGAATAATATCATTCATATAAGAAAATAACACTTAAACAAATTATGCTTTGATATAGGTTTGCAAAACCCATAAAGCCTCTGGGAATCAAGATATATTGAAAAATCCATTTTACCAGCTACATAAAAACACTTAAAAGCATCAAGATTCTTTGTGCCAAGTGAAAAAATTGCAAGTAAAGGTGAAAGGATATTACTATATACTAAGGGTATTTGCCTTTAACAGGTTTTCCTTTCTTCTTATTAAATGCCCATGGTTCCGGCATAGTGATTTCACTTTGTATAAAAGCTTAATGTGTCACAGCATAACATTTTTTAAATCATTCCTGGATTTCACAGAGGTCCCAGTTTTCCTGCACGTTTCCCTTCTCATCCAATGGTCACAAATAATTTCAAATAGATTATTGAATTAAAAATCTATATAAATAAGAGTGATGCCTAGAGTTACATGCAATATATGATGGCACGTCTAGAGTTTAGAATAAATATTTGAGTAGTGTTATCATTTATAGCCTTTGTTGTAGATTAGAAAAATAATGCTTTCAGTGTTATACACATGACAACGTTACCATTCAATTGCTAAAAATGCAAGTCGTATGATGGATCTTATTATTTACTGTATGAGTACATGTATGATACAAAAGTATAGGTTTTTAGATATGAATTGATAAATAGGGGCATAAATACACATATAGCTTTAATATGCTAAGGATAGGAGAAATCACTGTAGACTCACTTTAAGAGTGTTCCTGAGGAGGATAAATCACCCAAACTCTTCTAGGTGGGACACCCGTGGAGACCAGAAGAACAGTAAGTCTGAGGTGAAAAGTGAGACTGTAAACCAACTCCCCAGCTCTCACTGCCACCTCAGAGTCACCATGACAGAAAAAATAGCTCCCATGGTTAAAAATAGATTTTTAGGGCAATTTTAGGTTTATAGCAATATTGACCAGAAAGTACAGAGATTTCCCATGTATCCCCTCTCCCTATAAAAGCATAACCTCTATTATCAACATCCTTCCCCGGAGAGGTAAATTTGTTACAATCGATGAGCCTACATTGACACATTGTTATCACCCAAAGCCCATTTTTCACTTTAGTGTTCTCTCTTGGCAGTGTATAGTCTGTTGTTTAAATTTAACAAGATATGTATCCACTATTATAGCAACATACAAACTAGTTTCACTACCTTAAACCCTCTGTGCCCTTGCCTGTTTAACTCCCCACCCCCTGGCAACCACTGGTCTTTTCATTTTTTTCCATAATTTTGTCCCTTCCAGAATGTCATGTGAGTATAGTGGGAATCATATAGCATGTAGGCTTTCTTCACTTATCAATATGCACTTAAGTTTCCTCCATAATCTTTCATGGCTTGATAGCTCATCTCTTTTTAGCACAGGCGATATTCCAATGTCTGGATGTACCACAGTTTTTCTATTAAAGAGCAACTTGGTTGCTTTCAAGTTCTGGCAATTATGAATGCAGCTGCTAGAAACATCTATGTGCCAGTTTTTGTGTGAACATAAGGTTTTAACTCCTTTGGGTAAATGCCAAGGAGCATGATTATTGGATCACATTGTGAGAGCATGTTTAATTTTGTATGAAAATGCCAAACTGTCTTACAGAGTGTCTGTACCGTTTTGTGTTTCTACAAGCAATGGATGAGAGTTACCGTTGTTTCACATTCTCACCAGCATTTGGTGTTATTCGTTCTGGATTTTGGCCATTCTGATAGGTGGGTAGTGGGTGGTATCTCATTGTTATTTTAATTTGCATTTCCCTAATGACATACAATGTGGAACATCTTTTATATGTTTATTTAGCTTTTGTGTATCTTTGGTGAGGTGACCGTTAAGGTCCTTGGCTCATTTTCAAGCAGGTTATTTTCTTATTGTTGAAATTTAAGAGTTCTTTGTATATTTTAAATAACAGTCCTTAATGAGATTCAAATATTTGCTCCAAATTGATGGTCTATCCTTTGATTTTCTTTACAAAGTCTTTTGAGAAGAAGAAATTTTTAATGTTAAAGAAGTATTGCTTATAAGTTCTTAATATCATGGACCATGCTTTTGTTGTCTTACCTAAAAAGTTACCATCAAGCCCAAGTTTGCCTAGATTTTCTCCTGTATTCTTTTCTAGGTATTTTATAGTTTTGCAATTTACCTTAGATCTGCGATCCATTTTGAGTTAATTTTTAAAGGATTTAAGATCTGTGTCTAGATTCATGTCGGTTTGTAGGTATCCAGTTGTTCCAGCACCATTTGTTGAAAAGACTGTCTTTTCACCAATGAGGTTACCCTTGCAAAGATCAGTTGATTATTGAGTGTATATCTGGGAAGATGCTAAGTGAAAGCCTAAGTAAAAGGTGACCACGCTCAGCAATCCTGTGCACACACTGTGTAGCAGCCAGTAGCTATGATATGACAAATTGACCAGACCCCAGTTTTCCCAACATTTGATTGTGGAAGCTCAGAAAACCCTTTATTCAACTGGGTAAACTATTGCAGTACAGGGAGAGCGGCTCCTCAAAAGGAGAAAAATAAACTACTAATGATAAGTAAGGGTGCTCAAGTAATTATATAGAAATGCAAAAAAGATGTGAATACATTTTTAGATTGAGCTTGTGGAGTGCACTACAGTTATAGTTCATGCATGCACATTTATATATATATATATTCACACACACATACACGTTTTCCATAATCTGATTTTTTGTCCCCAAAATTTAATCACCCAAACCAAAAGTGTTACAAATTTCCAGTCTAAACAAGAATTAGAAACATCAACAATATAATTAGCATCAGATGGTGAAACACAATGTAAAGGATTAAAGACGACCCCAGTATCAGCACAATAGTCTCTGCTTGCTCTTTAGTCTGAGAGACAGGTGGATATTTTGAGCTCTGTTAAGCAGTAAAGTTTTTATGTGTCTCTCTGGAAATGAATTTGGATTGATGACTGGTCTGTCATCAGCTGCTTGGAAATACTGCACCATTTGGTAAATAATGTGGACAGATTCCAACTTCAACCTTTTCTTCTACACTGTTGTCTTTGTGGCTTATCTAATACAAAGATTTGTTTCTAATTAAAATGGAGTTTTGATGCCTTAGCTGGTGTGTCTCAGTGGATTGAGCACCAGACTGTGAACCAAAGTGTCACTGGTTCGATTCCCAGTCAGGGCACATACCCAGGTTGGAGGCCAGGTCCCCAGTTGCGGGTGCAGGAGAGGCAACCACGCATTGATGCTTTTCTCCCTCTCCATTTCTCTCACTTTCCTCTCTCTGAAAATAAATAAATAAAATCTTTAAAAAATAAAATGGAGTTTTGAAAAAAGACAAGTCGAGGGAGAATATAAATTATTTAATCATAGACTAGAAATGCAGGACAAATATAAAAGCTCCCAGTGTCAGAAGACAAAGGAAAGAGCGAGTAATAATAGGGAAGGCTACCTTTGTTGTGCCAAGAGGGATTCAGAAGGGGAAAAGAAAAACAGCTATATTCTGTGGCCATTTCCAGAGCAAAATGGAATATAACCTAGTGTTTAGAAAGGGCTTACCTTTCTTCTGCATGGTTCACTTTGGGCAACCCAGGTGGGATCATTTGAGTCTATACTGGCCAAATAGTTACAATTAATTCAATAATTGCTTTTAGCAAAAATTCAGCATTTTGCAATCTCAGGGATTGAACTCACCAGAGTAATGTTTTATTACTAATGCACTGACCTTGAAATAGAGGACACACCTCGGTAAAAGGGGGCTCTCTGAGGAAAGAAAATTGTATTGATACTGGTTACAGTGTGATTTATTTTAGAGACACTAGGAAATAATAGAAGCTGGGGATATCACAGTTGAAATTGTAGACAAATGTAACTTCCATAAATCACATAATCTTAAATTACATAATCCAGAAGACCATAATCTGATGATTTAACTTAAAAATTAATACAAGTTCACTACTTATGTTTACTTGTTTATTTGAAATAATAAAGGAGTTGATAATATTTGTTTAATTTAATTACTTCTATCAATGTTCCAGGAACTTTTCTTAAACTTATGAGGCTAGTCTGGTATTGTTTATTATCAGCATACTAATTTTCTGATAATTGTAAAAGACAATAAAGAGAACACCATTTTAAAATAAATTTTGTCCTTAAAGTCCACCATATACTATAGCATAGTTTGGACAACCAGTAACAGTAAATTTTTTTCAGTGTCCATGTAAAATAATGAGTGTATTTATTACATAAATTCTTTCTTCATATTTTCGTAATGTAGTAATCACTATAAAAGTACTTGGAGAAGGAGCTGAAGCTTATAACTAAATGGACATAGTTTATTGCTTTGGGAAAATTCTTAAACCTCCAGTACCACCGAATCTTGAGGTTTAAAGTAATGGAAACCAACATCATTGACACTTGAACCGGCCCCCCCTGTCTCCCCATAGGTATTCTTTTCCCTTTGCGATCACCCTTAATCCCTGCAAAGAGGTATACAAGGTCTGGATACAGCAGAAGATATGCCAGCACTGGCCAATCTGCTGACTTACTTTAGGAAACTGGCCATCTCTCATGTTTTCCTTATGAAAATGAAAAAAACCTTAATCTAGAGGTCAAGTCCCCTTATTTAGTACAGTGGCTTCTAATATTAAAAGCATAAATTTATTTTAATAACTAAAATTATAGGTCCCCTCTAATGTAGTAGTTATTCTTTTAGAGCCCATCGTTCAAGATCATTCATAATGATACAATACTTTTTATAAAATCAGTATTCATTTAAATAATGTAGATTGTATTAATATCCATGAATCCATATTCATTATACACGTTACATATTTTAGTAGAGCTAAATTAACACCAGAATGACAATGCTTTGTGTGCATATGAACTGCCAGGTGCTCTTTCTCTGGGACGTGTACCCCACTGATTATGAACTCCTGCTCTAGACTGTTCACTGTACCGTAAGGTTTGTTCTTGCTCAAAATTGCTCTCTACCACCTACCCTATTCTCTGTTCTCCATAGTCTATTCTCAAGCAAGGTGATCCCTTAAAATGTGAGTTAAATCATGACACTCTTCTCATAATACTCCAATGCCTTCTATCATAGAATAGAAGCCAGAATCCTTGTCATGGCCCATTAGACCTCCAGGAGCCTCTGCCACCTCCTTGGCATCATCATCACCTCCCCCCACCTCTCTCTCTTTGTCTCCCAGGTCCAGACACACTATCTTCTCGGCTCTTTCCTGGACAATTGAGTCCAACTGCTCCTATCTTGAGGCTGTTGGACTTGATATTACATTTGTCTGGAACATTCTTTCACTAGGACTCACTTTTTCATGATTAAGGATTTGCTTATATCAGATATATCAGAACTTCAGTTCCCACCACTCTAAATTATCATTCCCGACTCTTCATATTTCCAACCCTCTTTAACTTTTAAAAATTTTCCTCCATAGTACTTATCACTATCTGATAAAATACAAAGGTTGTATGTGTTCCATTATCTGAATTTCTTTTCAATTAAGACTCTGTGAAGCTGGGAAGCATATATTTATGCATTTTAAAATTTCTTTCTTTTTTTTTAATTTTTCACATGTGTTTGTCTCCATTTACACACCACCACTTTCCCCTGCCCCACTCACCCCACCTCGCCCCTCAATCCTTCCCCTCCTTGGTTCCGTCCATGTGTCCTTCATACCTGTTCTTTGATCTCACCCTTCCCTGTCCCCTCCCTGCTAACCCCCTCTCTCCCTCCCTCTCATCCCTGTTGGTTTCTTCTTTCTTTCAATGTTACTAGTCATATTTTCTTTGCCTGCTTGCTTTGCTGATTAGGTTCCACTTACAGGTGCGATCATATGGTATTTGTCTTTCACTGCCCAGCTTATTTAATTACTCTCTCTCCACTGGAACAGGACTGGACAGGTAGAAGACACCCAATAAATATTTGTGAATAAGTGAAATAGTTAATAGTTTAACTTAAAATACAATAACCATAAAATCTTTTCTTGATAAACCTTATATTCTGGTACTCAATCTTATTATATGTCAAAATTGTTTTCCTTAAACCTGAATAAACTTTACTCATTCTAAAAATCACTAGTGGATTAAATTCATGATCCCCTTTCTGTTCTCCAACTCATTCTGACAGATTGCTAAACTCTTTAGATTTAAAAAAAACAAACAAAAACAATAAAACACTACCTTGTTTAAAATGAGTTGCTTCAAAAATGTTGGAAAAAATGAATTGCTGTTTTGAGACTCACTGTGTCTCTCCTTTGTCTATGAAGCACAGATTAAAGAGGGAATTAACTTCTGAATAATTTCACTAATAGATATAAAAAATTGACTGAGTGGAAGGAAAGAAGGAAGAGGATACACTCAAATAAAAATACAGGGCTGTACAAGTATGATAGTGAGGAAAGTACCGGAAAGATAATCCTTAAAATGTGGTTACAACTTTCTTCCTCCTCTTGCTGACAGCCTCAGTGTTTCACAACGCACACCAACCACCCTCAATGGCGGGCACTACACACACCAGCTGTCCCTTTCTCACACCTCCAAGGGTCTTCTTTCCTCATCTTATTTCCCCAGATTTTTCTGCTCATAGGTTTTATTTTTCTTTAAGGACAAATTTAAGGGTATTTCCTCTATTAAAATTTCCCTTATCCTCCCATTAGAAAGGAGTTTATTCTTCTTGGTAATTTCATGGCACCTAATTTTTATATTTATTATACTGCTTAATAAATGTTACCTGCCCTTATGATTACATATGCATTTTATCTGATCTATGAGAGAATAAGCTTTCTGAGGACAAAAGCTATGTTGATTTATCATACAATCTTCAGCAATGACTCATCAATTTCACACAGTAGATACTCAATACATGTTGGATAGGTGGAATTGATGGATAGGTAGGAAAATAATTGGACAGATAAATGCTTGTTACAATTGATAATTGACTGATTGATAGATTGAATATACCTGTTTGCCAATAGCAAAACCTCAAATTCAAAAATATATATTTTTAGCCGTGGCTGGTGTGGCTCAGTTGTTGGGAAATGCCTTGTCTGGTTCCAGGAACTGTAACTCCACCGACAGGCTGGAGGGTCCCAAGGCTGGAAATAGTCAGGGAGGCCTTGGAGAAACAGGCTCCTCAGGAGAAGTAACTTGTGCCCCCTGGCAGGGGGGTAGCTCCTGCCTTTCTGTTTTGCCCTGTGATCGTCAATGATCCATGACGGGTTAAGTTATCTCAAGCTGAGATACCAACCTAAGACAGATGTTGATCAAGTATTGGCAGCAGACAAGAAATTGGGGGACATGGAGAAAGGGCAAAAAGGCCCGCACCCCTTGGCTCAGCTTGGACATGGCCAGAATCCTCATTCTGTCCAAAAGAAGTCTCTTCGTCTCTTGGCAGCTCTCTCCCCCTGCCTGTATCAGGCTTGAAACAATACTGGAGTCAGTCCTAACCCAGATCTGGCGGTTCCCAGGGAAATTAGGTCAAAGTAAATTCTTTCAAGTGTGCTTTGTTCTTCCCTCAGAAGCTCTAGCCAGCTCATGCTGGGAAGGAAATTTACGTTATTCACAGACCCTAACCCTATACCCTTAGGCACTCTTATGTGTACTATGCTCTCATGTTTGGTCATCTCTCTTGTTTACTTGTCTCCTCTCGGACCCATGTAAATTGGTGTGTTCCTGCCATTTGTTTTCTTCAAAACATCACCTAGTCTCTGTAAACATTAACATAAGAATATAATGAGATACCTTGTGCATTCCTGTTATCTGGCCCCACTGATAACCTCTTCAATAAAAGCCTTTGAACAAAGAGACTCTGGGCTTTCTCCACCAGGGGTTTGTGCCACATCCCCTCTCCTCCTATGTATTCCCCTCATCTGTGACAACCCCAGGACGGGCTCTGCAGGATTCAGAGCCCTGCTCCCATCTCACCTGGCCCCGGACAGGAATCCTGAGATCCCAGAGCACCACGCTCCCGAAGATGTGCTCTGTACCCCCGTGGCAGTTGATGCCTGGACCTCGTCGAGTTGTGATCCCCAGCGGTGCTCCCCGGTGCCACACTCCATCGTTGATTGAGTGCCAGCCTGAGAACCAAAGGGCCGCTGGTTGGACTCAGTCAGGGCTCATGCCTAGGTTGCGGGCCAGGTCCCCAATAGGGGGCACGCAAGAGGCATGTTTCTCTCCCTCTCTCCCTCCCTCCCCCCTCTCTAAAAATAAATAAATAAAATCTTTAAAAAATATATATATTTTGTATTACCAATCACTGTATCCTTAGTAAATAGCAGTTTTATAGAGGGTTCGAAGGAAAATTAAAAGATTTCTTAAAAAGTAAAATTTAATTACAATGAACTATGTTTAAGAGTATGACTATGACCCTTATGGGTATTAAAGTTTCTTAGGAAATGTATCATAATTCTCTGAAAGTTTCTTGAGATCCTGAAACAACTGAAGGGTGTGAAAAGGCATTTAACTAAAATCATTATTTTTCTCCTCTTTAACTGCAACTCTCAATCAAATATATTTTAAATGTTTGTTTTCATATGTGATGAAGACTGAAAAACACAAAACACAGTTCTTTATGTAATAATTTAATACATATATATAAAACATACTAGGTGCCAGGCAGTGTTGGAAATTATTATTTTTATTAAGTTAATGTTGTATTTATAATTCTCAGTCCCCAGTTTAATTCTAAAATCAAATCTGGTAAGAAAAAGATTAACTATCAAGTATGTATCTTTTATACTTATTTTGTTACACTGAAAGTATTGATGATTAATAATTTTTAGATTTCCTATTATGATAACATATAACACTATCTAAATGTAGATGAAACTGTGTGTAGATGTTCCTATTTGAGTGATAATCCTACTTAATCTGGTATTTACCCATAAATAATGTTGTGTTTCCTAACTACTTCAAACAGGTTAAATATTAAAGCTTATCACCTCTGCCATCTGTTAAACCAAAGATAAAAATGTCTATGAAAAATAGAATGCAGCACTGAGAAAAATTGAAATGAAAAGCAAAACTTTTTTTTTATTTTTTTATTTTTTTTGTCAGAAAGGGGGAGAGAGAGTACCAAAAATTCAAATGAGCTGGAACTAAGATAAAACCTGAGAGAGCACTTAGGAAAGTGCTTTACACAATGGTCAAATCCATCTGACTCAGAAAATCTTGAATAGTAAGCCTTTCTACCCTAATTGCTATAGGAAAATCATAGACTATGAGAAGAAGGGAATTCACTTAGCCAAGTCAGCAAAAAGCAGATGAGCATCATAATACATACAACTCACAGAATGGTACAACCCAAAGCGAGCAGCATAATGTTTTAAAAATCATACTCTACTGAGCCTTTAATAACTATTGTTTCTTCTTCTGTCTGAAGATACTGTCATTCTGATATTCTTCATGGTTTCAATATACTTTCATTTGCCTGTCCCTAGCATGCGCATCACATTTTTTTCTGTAAATTGTCTTATTTATTCCGCTCATAAATCTTGTTTTATTCTGAACACATAAATGGAAATATACACTATGTTGTTCTTCTAGAACTCATAGTCAGAGTGGCTGCTGTGTTTGTGTGTCCCGAGTGACAAATTCAAGTAGAAAGGGTAGAAAGACATTCTGGAAAGAGGTAACAAATAGTGCAAAAATTGGAAAGTAGAAAAAGAACAAAACAGATAGGAAACTTGAAAACATATGATTTTCTGAAGCATAAAATAAAGTATGAAGCATTAGGCCTGTGGAATATGGTTTTCGTATCTAGAGGTTAAATCATAAAAACAGCTTCAGCCGACACAATGGAAGGAGTTGGTATTTTCCCAGTAGTGAGAAGGTAAAGCCTAGATTTCAGTGTAGAGATTTCTTGACAGTGGAATGAATTATGGATGATTTCTCAGTAAGGAAGTGACACCGGGGATACAAAGTAAAAGAAAACAATAAAAATAGAGATTTGTCGAATAGTGAGCTATGGGGTAGGAAGGATTCATCCAAGACGGTTCTCAGTTTTCTTGTTTGGGAACTAGAATGAATCAACATGTCACCTACCCAGAGAGGTAATATGGAATAAGAAAACATTGGAAGAGAAAAAGTATTTCTTTATTTTGGATATCTTGAATTTGTGGGACATTCAGACAACAATCCTTTTGGTATGCATTTTTTTAGTATTTTAAAACTCTCTAATTTTGAGAGTAAAAGAGTAATTGAAGCTAAAAAACTTTAGTATTAAAAGCAACATTAACCCCAGCTGATGTGGCTCAGTGGATTGAGTGCTGGCCTCAGAACCAAAGGGTCACCTATTAGATTCCCAGGGCAGAGTACTTGCCTGAGTTGTGGGCCAGGTCCCCAGTAGGGGGCGCATGAGATGCAACCACACAGGGATGTTTCTCTCCTCCTCTTCCTCCCCCCCTTCTATTCTAGACAAATACTTAAAAAAAAAAAAAAGCAACATTACCTTGTAAGTTGGAATTTTAAATATGAAAGCTCTGGTTTATTTTTTCAGAATTATTATTTTTAAAGATTCTAGGCATGTATACCTCTGAAACGTAAACCACCTTGTGCAAACCCATTTGGGATATCCAGCTTCACAATATTTTCCTTTTCCTAGAGGATGTTGACCTCTAGGACCATCATCAATAGCACCATTTTGTTCAGGTTCTTCACTGTTTTTAAATGATCAACATAAAAATAAATTCTCTCAAACAACTCAACTGAGTCATCACAAACACAGTTTTGTTTTAAGGAGGTACACTAATTGACAACAATAATAAAAAGCAAGCTCATCTGATGACATTTCAGTATATTAATTTATCTATGTGAATGGCCCTGTAAGAGAAATGCTTGAATGGATCTGAAATGGGGAAAAGAGGTATGGATTCGTGATATGGATTAAGGTAAGATCAGATTCATAAACATTTTTGCAGGCAGGAGACAGTAATTGATATTGAATTAGTCAAAGGAAAGTCAGCAAGAAGAAGCTGGGACATGGAAAAAAAGCCCAGAATAATAAAATGCTGGTATTGTTACATTTTTCTGAAATAAATTTCTTAAAATGACAAAAGAACAAAATATTAAACCACCCACTATGTGGACCTCTAGATTTTATGAATATCAAAATTGTTTTATGAATAAAATAAGAAATTTGTTTGCTTTTATTGAACTCTCTTGGCATAGTCTGCTTTTTTTTTTATAACTTTGGGTTCCATTTTCTTTTGTATTTTAATATCCCTCCTCCCTGTGGATATATGATTCTGAGTTTGATATGTGGGAGGAAGAATCATGCAGATGTCTGAAATTCTTATCTGTTCTCCCGGTAGGTTTGTTTTTAATTCACTCTCCCACACTTGTACTTCTACCCTTCTTAATACGAATGAAATCCCTTTTTATTCATTAGCATTTTAATAGAAAAAGAGGACTATAATAATAGTATATGCTATGTCCATATGCTATGTTAAATAGGACAGAGCATTCTGTAATTCCCAGAGGAAAATTTTCATGCAAACTAAATAAAGCATTTTGATTGTATCAGTACTAGATACAGCACAGTAATTATGGTAAAGAGCACCTAAATGCCTAAAATTAACATTTGGTAATTTTGCCTATTTCCTGAGTGTATATGGCTTTCCAAAACTCTTTTAGTTTTTTTTTTTTTAGCAAAAACTCTTTTAACTATTATAAGGCACAACTGAAAAAAAAATGTTTTTTAAGTATGATGAAATCTTTAAGTAAAGAATCCATTTCAGTTCTCTCTCAGGCCACAAAGGGCTGAGTCACCTGTCCCAGCGATCCTCCAAATTTATTACTGTGGATATGTTAATATATTAACAGTGTTTCCAAATCTGTACTTCTCTCTGCAAAGTATATGTATTGGAAGTTTCTTGTCAAACATATTATAGTATACAGTGGTCACCATGACTCAAAGAAATTGCTCATCTAATGTGCAAAATTATGTTTCAAGTTCTAGACTGTGGCATATATGCTAAATTGGCTTTGGGATGGATAAATCACCAGGAAAAAGAGAGCTAAAGAACTATTGAATAACTGGTCGTAGTGTACAAGCTTTATTAAGATATAAAATAAATAAGCAAAACTTACATGTACCAAACCATTTTTGACATTTTAACTTATTATTTTAAAGCATGATTGGGATTGCAGCATTTTTCAATTAATTTGATAACTACCTTATGATTAATATTTGAAGTAGTCAGGAATGTATTCCCAATTTAGACTAGAGCTGACTGTCTAGTTTCTAAATTCCATCAATTTATATTTTCAATGTGCTTCCACACACCAGCTTTCAAAAAAAAAAACAGCTTTCATAACTGTGTGCGAAGAGCAGGTGTCTGGATCCATTTTTTTTAAGGTCCTTGTGTCTATATGTGATAAACATTTTAAATCTTTTCTCTTACTTTTTTTAAAACAATATTTAACCCTTTTTAAAGATTCTTTTCCATCTTGAAACATTTTTTCCCCCTAAACAACTGTGATAGTACCCACTTTTACTTTTCTTCCTAATACTTTCCTGCCATTCTGTCTGAAATTCATGTTGGCTTTGCCATTGCCTGGATTCTTTTCAGCAGCCATACTGAGATATAATTTAAACTAATAAATTTCACATATTTAAAGTGTACTTTTCTATATGTTTTGACCTATGCACCTACTAGTATCACATCTCTGCATTTAAGATAATGTACAAATACATTTCCCTATCTAGTTTCCTAATGCCTCTTTGTAATCCTTTGTTTCAACCTCTTTTTGCCTCCCTCTCATTCCCAGGCAATCATTAATCTGCCTACAGTCACTACAGCTCAGTTTTACTTTTCTAAAATGTTATATAACTGGAATAATATAGTATGTTCCTTTGCTATCAGACTACATTAAACAGCAAAATTATTTTGAAATTCATCTACATTGTTACATGTATCAATAATTTATTCATTCTTACTTCTGTAAGAGTGACAGAATCTGCAAAATTTTCTCCCGTTAAGTATTTTGTGTTTCTATTCTCTAAGCAGTGTCTTTATAAGAGCAAATTTTTTTAAATTTTGATAAAATCCAATTTGTCAATGCTTTATCACATGATCATGCCTTTGATGCTATCTATAAAAAACCTTCAACTGACCCAAGTCACAAAATTTTCTCCTACATTTTGTTCTGAACTTCTATAATGTTAGGTTTTACTTTGAGTTATTTTTTTCTATATGATTATTGGTGAGGATTAAGAGGTACTTTATTTTGATATAATAAAATATAATATTTTATATAATATTTTTATTAATTACTTATTTAATTATCCATTACTAGTATATAGACATAACATTGATTTTTGTACATTGATCTTGTATTCTACAACTTTGTTATGCTTATATCCTGGTTTCATTAGCTATTTTGTAGGTTCTATAGAATTTTCCACATAGATAATTATATTATGTGCAAATAAATACAGTTTTATTTCTTTCCAACTTAGGTGTTTATTTATTTATTTATTTTGCTTTATTGTACTGGTTAGACTCAGTACAATTTTGAATAAAATTAGTGAAAGCAGAGATTCACTCCTTGGTGCGATATTATGAGAAAAATTATTAGTCTCACAACAATAAATATATATATATATTTTTTGGTAGAATGCACTATCAGGTTGAAGATGTTCCATTCTATTCATAGTTTGCTGAAAGTTTTATTAGGAGTTGATGTACACTTTTTAATGTTTTTTTTTTCTGTAACTATTGAGATGATCATGTTTTATTTTTCAGTTTGTTAATATAGCAGTAGCTATTTGGTCCACTGAAGAGATAGAAAGCTGCTTGAATGGAGACATAATGAAAGAAATCTCCTTGTTTATCACAGAGTATATATTGAAGTGCTCGTTGAAAGCTGAGGGGCAATAAATTGATACCTGATCTGCCCAGCCCTTTGGCTATTCAGCTTATATATGCATTCTCCCATGCGCCCTTTCACTCCCTTGCGACAGCAAAACAACTTAGCAAGATATTTTCACTATCACGATACATATATCCTTCTTTCAGGATAAGTTCTCACTCTTCCCCAAAATGAGATGGCACACAGTCCTAACAGATTTTGTTTCCATTGGAGACAGTATTAATTAGTCCCTAAATTTAGTCATGGTCTTATTGAAGATTTTATGTCCTACAGGCTAAACCATAGAGTTAAACCTTCATAACTCATACAGCAAATACAGTTTCTAAAAAGAAATAGGAAAGAGAGGGAAGAATAGAAAGATTAATATATACAAATGTGAACACACATATAAAACACGTAGGAAAATATGCAAAGCAGCTGTGGTCCCAATTTCTCTCATTTGTCCCAAGATCATAGTTGATCTCTATGGCTTTCTTCTTTAACCACCTGTTCAATATTTCCCTTTCTTTCAGCCAGGAATTCAGTTTCTCTGTTTTCTTTAGCTGGAAGAGTGACCCATATGTTCATTTCCAAATGACCAGATTTCTGAGTCAACCTGCCTTTTCTGGTTACTCTGGTTTCCCATTAATGCTTACTATTAGGAATGGCAGTCCGGGAAGCATCCCCTTGGCTCCACACATAGTCCTCCTTTCCTCCATATGTAGTAGCAAGCTTGGTTTCTTCTTGGAAATTAAGATCAATCTCTCTCTCTCTCTCTCTCTCTCTCTCTCTTTTTTTACCTTTTTGGTTCAATGCCAAAAGTAGCCCAAAATGGCCAGATGAAGGCCTCAACTTCTGATTCAGTGAAACTCTTATATTTGCATACTGAACATATTCTCCTCTCAGAGGCTAAAGTCTTCATGCCAGCAGAGCTCGATGATGCCAGAGCAAGAAGCAAACACTGCAAATGTAATCAGTTGTAATAGTGAGAACGGCCATTGCCACTTCCAAGATTGATCCCTGCACCCATGTTTCCTGGTTATGGAGAAAAACCACAAAATGATCTGTGATTCAAGGCATAAAATATATCCTATAAGATAGCCTCCATACTTTCAGAATATTGTTTCTAAATAGAGCCATAACTATGTTTTTAATACAAGTATACTTTCCTTTATGGTGCTGCGTTTTATTGCACTTCACACATCCTGTGTTCTTCACAAATTGAAGGTTTGTAGCAACCCTGCATTGAAGCAAGCTGTTATGTGCAACTTTTCCCACAGACTTAAATGATAGCAATTTTAAGTAACACCGTATTTTCTAAATTAAAACATGTAAATTTTTAGACATAACATTCTTATACACTTAATAGACTATAATATATTATAAACATAATTTTATATGCACTGGGAAACCAAAAATTTGTGTGACACTTTATTGCATTATTCACTTTTTTAAAAAAAAAATTATTTACTTCTTAGAGAGAGGGGAAGGGAGGGAGGAAAAGAGGGAGAGAAAGATCAACATGTGAGATATATATCGGTTGGTTGCCTCTCACACACGCCCAGCCAGGGAACCTGACCTGCAACCCAGGCATGTGCCTTAACTGGGAATCAAACCTACTACCTTTTGGTTCATAGACTGGCACTCAGTCCACTGAGCCATGCCAGCCAGGGCATAATATTCACTCTTTTGCAGTAGTCTCAAACTGAACTTGCAATATCTTCAGGTATGCCTGTAAACCATTGTACTATTGAGTAAGGACAGCTACTTATCTACTTCTGAGTGATGCAGTATATGATGAGATAGTTGATTCACAAACATGAACCCATTACAACACTTCCTTAACGTGAAATGGCTTTCTTGATTTGATACTGTTATGTGGAATTGCTGGCTGTTAAGTAAGTCATTCCATGCCTGTATGGATAGTGGTGCTTACAGGAGCATTAGGAGAAGGGAAGGCAAATCCATATCCAGAATACGTCTCTACTCGATTGAAGTCAAATCTTTGTCTTCTGCATTTTGAAAAAACTAAAACATAGTTACTCTGCCACCAGATGGTAGGCTTGTTCTCCCTCATCCCCACTAAAATATGCCATATCAGAGATTTAATATTGCAGTGGCCAGGCCAGCCGTGCTAAGGGGAAGTCCATATTGTTGAGTGTCTGTTCATATCATCATGACCACTTTGTCCATGGGCCCACTGAGCATAAACTGGAGTGGCTGGGCAAAAAGCTGTCTGACATAAGTTGTCATTTTGCCTACTCTAATTATTTTGTCCACTCTAACTAAATTAAAGTTTCCTCTGTAATGGATTTTTTGGTGAACATTTACATGAGATACAGATCATTTTACAATTTGAACCTACTCTAAAAAGTCCATCCACATACTTCTTTCCCAGACTTACTTTCACTCAGTCTTCTAATCGTGTTCCTTACCAGTCCATGGCTATAAACTCCATTGGTCCTTTTGCCCAATTCTGCCTCAATACATAGTGGATAACAAAATTTACTGCTCAAATTTTCACTCATTAGGAAAAATTTTCCTCACCATTGATCTTCAGTGCCATCCCTGAATGGGTAAACAGTGCTACAGCATCTATTTTTGAGATGTAGCAGCTTATCCTTTAACCCACTTTCAAAGCAGCTCAGTTTTGTTCTTCCTTAGTTGTTTGATCATGAGAAACCCTTCAGAAGTCTAAAGGTTTGGACTGAGGGAGAGGAGCCAGTGCAGCAGAATAAGTAGGTGTCAAAAGAGTAAGACCCATCTATTCATGCAACTTACTTGGACTTTGTTCATTAGGTACAATCAGCATGATGATACCAATGTTTTAGAGCTGTATGATGGTTTATAGGTGGTCCAGCTAATGAAGATCTCAGCAGCCAATATCATGACCGAAAGCAGTGGGATTGTTTGACTCTGGTTTAATGCAGTTGACTCTTGAACAATGCAGGGGTCACCTGCACAGTCAAAAATCTGTGTATAACTTGTGACTGCCCCAAAATATAAGTTATCCCTTGGTATCCATTGAAAATTACTTTCAGTTTCCCCACAGATACCAAAATTCACAAATGCTCAAGTTCCATATATAAATGGCATAGGACAATGCAGAGTCAGCCCTTTGCACTGTGAATTCACAACCATGGATAGAAAATACTACTTTTAGTTTGCAATTGGCTGAATCCACAGATATGAAACCCCAAGTGATATGGAGGATCCACTGTATATTTATTGAAAAATATCTGTATTTCAGTGGACCCACAGAGTTAAAACCTGTGCTATCCAAGGGTTAACTGTACTGTGAAACTGGAACACAGACCCCCAAAGGGTATTTGTAGTGGGGTCCAGAAATTGGGGTGTCCTAGAAAAAGATAGTCTCCCCACCCCAAGGCAGGCTGCCATGGAGGATGGGAGCCTCGGGCAGGGCCACTGAAAGTTACTTTGTCTATCAGTAACAGGCCAGCTTCTTACCTGAAGTGGAGCAGGGCCATTGAGAGTCATTTTGCATATCAATAACAGGATAGCTTCGTTCCTCATATGCAAAGAGGGTTATTTTACATCTCAACAAGGCTAACTAGGAAGGTCTGAAAGACTTTTAATACAGAAGGTAACTGAAGAGAGGGTGGAAGAGAGACAGGGCCTGCAGGAGACAAAAAGGAACACAGATTCTGGGAAACAATGGAAAGACCACGTGGGAAGAAAGAGGGGAGAAAGAGGGGAGAAAGGCTAGTGGGCCCTGAGAAGGTACTACATGATTCTGGATTAAGCACTGGAGGTTGCCGCGACGCAGCGGATGGTGCTGAGACCCGCGAGAGGCCTGCCTAGCCGAGCCCCAGACTTCTGTTCTTTTTCTTCTGAAGGACAGGACCCCTGACTGGCCTGACTGGCATAACTGGGCAAAGGAGGGTAGGAAGGACTGTGTGTATTGGTGGGTGTTTTAAAGGGATTTTGAGATTTAAGAGTGACATTTAGCTATTAATCAAACCTGTATAACTTTTGAATAGTTTCTTTCCTTTTCACCAAACTCTGCCATTGAGCACCATAATTCTAAGGGCAGCAGGCAAAGGACCTACAACCGAGGGACCCCGCGGAACGGGGCGGGAGCGGGGTCATTGTTTCGGTAATAGCATCTGGGCAGATAGTGTAGTATCTTCCTTCAAGGGGACCAGAATTCCTACAATAAGGACCCCTGTGTTTGTGAACAGACTTATATCTGGAAACTGGATGAGAGCCTATGATTCTCCACCTTGGACACCCAAGTAAGGTTTCTTGTTACCAGACTTAGAGTTTTTGTTATGTGCATCAAGCAATAAGCTAGTAGGCTGTCCATTTATGTCATTCCTGCAGACACTGATCAATTAGCCACCACTAAAGATCTCTGCAGGTCAATGCATTCTAATTACCAGCATGTCCCTGCTTCCTTTTATGGTTGATGTGACCACCTTGCCTTTAATGATTAAGTACTGCTGTTTGGCCTCTGATATTCTGGGATTCTATCATTCATTTTTGAAACCAGGGGTCCCATCTGAATGGTGGCATCCTTGCAAGCATAGCTGGCCTATGATGGAGAGCATCCACAGAGGCTCCCAGAGATGCTCCTGTCTCTAGCATATTTATCAATGCCTGAATAACAGCATTGCTAGGTCTTGTCATAGAACATAGTTATGAGATGGCTGTGCAAGCCACGCATTATAAATCTAGTCCAATATTTCTACCTCCTTGAGTCTTTGGAGTCTCTTCTCATTTCATGTCAGGAAAGCTCTGGCATCTCAGTCTTATTAAATGGATTTTGCAATTGAGTTTATATCCACTCAACCAACCAAGTAAGGGTTTAGAACCACACCCAGGTGCACAAGTTAATATATTAAAACTGGAAACTTTGTTAAGTGCATTCATGTCAATGAATTCAACCCAGTCTTGAGTTATATTATACTTGACCTCTTTGGTTTAACACCCTTAAAATATATTTGCACATATTTCTGCTGATATAGATTAGTAAGCTCATGCAACCTTTCAAGATTAAGCCATTTCCATTTCCTCCTAGAATGTCAAGGAATGCTACTTGAGCATGCTGAGATTTAACCCCAGCTACTGTATGGTGGCAAAAGGATGGTTGCAATGTGTCTCAAGGAAAATGATCATTTTCTTTCATGGTTCTGGGTTATCACAGAGATTTAATATGACGATGGCTAATTTCCTTGGCCCTTGGAAGGAAAGCTTCTTTTACTCCTGAGGAATTCTCAGCATGACTAGAGATTTCAAGAATGCCTCTAGTCATCCATAGAAAGCTTCATCTGGGTTCAGTAATATCTCCTCATTTGGAGTTTCAGGATTTAATTCTTTCCTGATTAAAGCCCCAATTTTCACATGAGAAACTCGGAGAAACTGAATTCAACTGCCATTGTAATAATAGCAACTCCCATGATTGAAAATCATGTTTGATTTTCAGCAATATCAGCCCTGTGTCTACTAGAAATAAGATATTTTTAGAGCTGATATGGATGCTGTCTGGTTATCACACTTAAAATTCAGGTGATATTATATCACTTCAAGTATAATGTAAGAGTCTCCCAACAGGACACTTTGATTTCTTCTCTTCTAGTCTTCGTGCTATATTTTCCATATATTTTATTTCTACATAGATTGTAAAGTAGATTTTTTTACAATATAGTTATTTTTATTTTAAAACATATCTTACCTTTTAAAGAGGTTTAAATAAAAAAATAAGTCTTTATATTTATGCATATAGCTACCATTCCCAGCAATCTTTATCTCTCAATGTATACCCCCATTGACAACTGACATCCTTTTTTCTTGTCCTTGAAGGAGTTCATTCAATATATTTGGTAGTGCTGTTTTGGCTCTTGATAAATTCTGTAAGATTTTGTATGTCTGAAAATATCTTTATTTTCCTTAATATTTGAAAAGTATTTTCCCTGGGTATAGATTTATAGGTTGTCAGGCTATTTTTGTTTTGTGTTATTTTGTTTTTATTTTCCCTTAGCACAGATACTGTCTAACCAGAAATAATGCAATATATTCTGTCTTTTGGCCTGTATTGTTTCTGATTTAAAATCTGTGATTCTTTTCTTTGTTTTTTAGCATGTAATCTTTCTTTTTTTCCCAGATGCTTTGAAAATATTCTTTTTATCACTGGTTTTAAACACTTTGATTACAATGTCCCTTCATGATTTTTGTGCCTAGGTTTTGGTGAGACTCATGATGTCAGTGGGTTAATAGTTTTAATCAAATTTGAAGTGTTCATCTATTCTTTCTTCTCTTTTGTTCATTTTATTGCTTTCCTTTCCTTAGAGGACTCCAATTTATATTAAGTTGCTTAAATTTTTCTACATCTCACTGATGTTCCACGCATCTTTCTTTTTTTACATTTTTCTATTTATGTTTTATTTAGGGTATTTTCTATTTATGTCTATGTCTTAGCTGATATTAGTCCCATCTAGTGTACTCTTCATTTTAGACATTTTAGTTTTTACCTCTGAAATTTCAACTTGCATGTTTTTATATCTCAACTTGTTTAATATTCCCCTCTACCTTTTTAGCACTGACACTGGGTCATATCATTATTTGCTGAGTAAATTCATTATGACTTTATCTGCAATTACATTCACCTTTGTTCACCAGGTAATATTTGGGATATACTAAAGTAGTTACTTGTCCCTTTTTTTCAATGGAAATTCAAATTAAACTGAGCATTCTGTATTTTGTTTGGTATTCTTAATATAAAATCCCATCTCATGACATTTCCTAATTTCTTTGCTAAATTTATTTGCTATCTAGCACTGATCACTGATACACCCCTGATGTACTTTATTTGTTAATAAGCTGTCTTCTCCCACCAGAAGGTAAGATCCGTGAGGGTAAGGATCAGTATTTGTACCTGTTTTTCCCATTGTTGTGTTGTAGTGCCAAAAATCCCAACACATATTGCCATTTTCTAAATATTTGATGAATAAATCAACAAATGTTTAAATAATAAATTGATTGATTAATTAATTTTAGAGAAAAGTTCTTGAAAGATAAAATGGAGGATGGGAGGAGATAGGAGAAGGTAAAACAGAGACTGTGGTATAAATCACAGTCCTTTCTTTCATCATCTTCCAATCTCCTGATTACATTTCAGAAAATATTATTTAGAAGTGGACAGTGATATATTTTTGTGGTTTCTGAGCACTTAGTTTTAGGCTGAATGTCCTACTAGGAACAGTCACTTAATGAAATGAACCATTCACTCCATATTTAGTTTATTTTTGTTCTTTAAAATACCCTTTTTTCTGACTATTTCTGTGAACCACTTTTTCTTTACTCATAACAGAAGAACTTTAACAAACTTGATTCATTTGTTGCAATTCAGATTGAAGGGTGGTTGGAAGGACAGTTTTGTACAAAAAGGCAAAGGTGATGTTCTAATTTCCTTTCCCTTGTTCCTTTGAAAGTCAACTCTGTAAATGCTGCTGTCTCTGTAATGATACTTGTGAGCTGAGGTTACACTTAGGGATTCCACAAAGAGAATATTATAGTTTCTTTCTCTCATTTCTAAATGTCGGTATTGACATTACCAGGCAGCATAAAGATATCAATCATCAGAAAGCTTATCGACTGTTCAAAATAGTTCTATCAATATCTAATTTACTGTCTGATCTAATGCACAGCCAGCCAGTGCAATGCCAATGTACTGGCTCTGTCCTTCAGGATATCTTGTCTTCCTTGTATAGACAATGAGAAAAACGTTAATTTCATCCTTTGATCCTAGACACAGAGATTCTCTGTTTGTGTTAGAAGATAAAATTTTAAAGAAAAACACCAACTTCTTTGTTCTTATTTCTCTACAGCTTAGAGTTTAAAATGATTGTGCGCCTGCCACCAGTTTTATATTTTAAAAGAACAAGGGGTCTTTAAAACATTCTATAAAATTTTTATTATTGAACCCATAAATAACAAACCCTTGCTCATCACTAATAATGCATTCTTGCCCATTTGCAACTACATACCTAACTCTTTGCAGCTGTGCCATTCAATTTGATATGGTTTCTCAAAGGGACAATTTGGATAAAGGTTAAAAGTAGCTTATACACTTCCCATGGTTCATATCTGATTCCAAGACCTTCTTTTTTATATGCTCCAGTTTTTCCATTTATACAGCCACTTATATTTTTTCTTCTTGAGTGAAAAGAGGGAATGGAAATTACAGTTATAAAATTATCCATTTTGGTGGAAATAGCCTTGTGTCACACATAAATGGGTCATGGTACCTAAAGGACAACTCTCTCATTCATTAACACTAATTCACCAAAAAGTCTACTGATCACCAGTTTATGTTTTAAGCTGTGAGGCAGTCACTTTTGTTTTGTGGACAAAACAACCAATCAACATACCTGAAGTGTATGGTCTAGTAGAAGAGAAGCAGAGAAGTTTAAAACCTCATAGTCTGAGCTTGCACAGCTCTTATTATCTCCATCCTATTTTCTGCTGGTGCTGTGTATAATTTAGAAAGTGTTTAGTAATTTAAGAGGTCCCTTTTTTAGAGGGTGTTAAATCTTTAAAAACAATTTAGTATATTAGCACAATTTTAAAATGTAGAAACTTTGATTCAGTTTTGCCCAACATGCTTGTTTACTTTTCATTCATTTCATCCCTCTCTAAAGAAAGAGCAGAACACAAGCACTATGGTTGCACTGCAGAATGTGAGGGTGAAACTGAGTCTCAGCCATCTTTATGTAAAACATCCTATAGCTGACTGAGCGTTTAACAAAATATTGGAAGGAACAGAAACTGATGGTAATGGACTTTTCTTTCCTACCCTGTTAAAAAGAAACTTTGCAATTGTTTAAAGTGTTCCTCAATGCCCAGGGCTTACCTCAGTGATGGCAAAAGCATTTGCCCCTCTGCTGGCACCCATTCATTTCAGAAACCATGTCAGAAGACGTGTGTATGACATCGGCAGACTTCCAGATGTCAGCAGAAAGGATTATAGTACAAATACGACATTTAAAGACTGACTGGAATAGTATACTTTCTGCCAAAACTCAAGAGTATAAATCTGAGATCCTTAGGGTATGTTGGAGGGTCATTAAACATATGTTTAAAGAATGTTTGACCTTTTTAAAGTAGGAAAATGAGAAGACCCTGTAAACTGCCAATTCAGAGGAAAGGTTCTTGGTGAGCTTCAGCAGCATCCAGATTTTGGCCTCCAACTCAAAAGCTGGCCATTAAAGCATGGAAGTTGCTATGATGTTTCATCACTAAATGTTTTCCATTGACGCTGTGTGACTTTGCTATGACTGCTGCATAGCACAGTACTCTGAAATTTAATGGTTTAAAACAACAAGCATTTCTTCTTTTTATCACATGTTCGATGGCCAGCTTGGCTCGGCCTGTTTGCCTCTTACACTGGAGATGCTTGTGCTCCTGTGGGGAGCAGCAGGCTAGCTGGGCACACCTTCTCCTAGTGACGCCACTGCACCAGGGAGACCTCTGTGGCTCCTTAAGACGCGGTGTGAGCAAATGTCCCCTCATTTCTGCTCCATTGTATTGGCCGAGGCAAGTCATATGGTCAACTCCCAAGTCAAAGGCTAATAAAATATACTGTGAGCCAAACGTTACTAAAATAGACCCTGATTCTTTAGGGAAGGAGCTGCACTAAATACAGGGAGGCATGAAAAAGTGCCAATTAGTGCAATCTTCCTGGGGCCAATATAAATCCATGTGTTCTATCTCTTTTTGAGGAGGCTTTCAAACTGTTCTAAACTCACCTCAGATTTCTAATCAAACCACATGGAGATGGAATTAGTTTTCTATTGCTGCTGTGAAAAATTATGACAAACTTAGGAGCTTACAAAACCAGAAGTTTGTTTTACTTTATTTTTCAATTACAGTTGACATTCAACATTATTTTACATTAATTTAACATTGACAGCTATATGATTTACAAAGTGATTCCTCCCCCCAATAATTCTAGTACTGTCCTGACATCATACAGTTATTATAATGTTATTGACTATATTCCCCAATCTGTACTTTACATTCCTATGACTATTTTGTATCTACCAATTTGTACTTCTCAGTACCCAAATCAGCACTTTTTATGGGTGGGAGTAAGGGGTGAAGAGAGTCAAAAGGGAAAAAGGAAATATTAAAATAAATAAAAAACTAAAAGTAAGATTAATTTTAAAAATAGTATTATACTTCATCATCTTAATAAATTCAAAAATAAACATGGCCATTATTGAGTTGTACCCTTGAAACTTGTATAGTTTTATGAAACTATGTCACTCTAATAAATTCAATAAAAGGAAAAAGATGCAGGAACAGTACATTTAACAAAAGATTCAAATTTATTATTGATGGAAAAATACTTTTAGTATGCCTAAGTCATATAAAGGACTTTTCAATGTATCAAAGTGAGGCAAGATAGTAAGAAGCTAGGAATATTCCTGGGCAAGTGGAACGGGGAGACTGAGACAAGGAAATTAAACAAGGCCCAACAGTTTGAGCAACTTGCTGCCAGCTGGTCAATCTCAAGACCTTATCGCCTCTAACCAAGAACACCTGAGAGTGAATGGCTTCTACCTCTCTTCCTTAGTCAAAGAATACAGAGCTTAAATCTCTCTGGTCTGGGAAATAGAGAACAGAGACCCAATTAATGTCATTTGTGCCAGATAAACCCAAGGACAGATGAAATCAGGGAGGAAAATAACAAAAATCCCATTAAAAGTGAAGCATACTCAAGATAAAAGTAAAACAGAATAGTTAACCAAGGAATATTCCCCCCCAAATCCCCATGTGCTCATTTTGACACATCAGCATATTAAAAATACGCCTGAAAAGCTGATGAATATTCTGCTGAAACCCTCCCCTAAGATTCTCACCTACAGGTAAAAGACAAAAAGCCCTCAGGACAAAGTCACAGCACAAGCTTACCCTAGAGGACACCCATGCCCCTTCTTGGGCAAGAACTTTTATTTCCTCCTAAATTCTAGGAGTCCCAAGGAGACTTGCAGCCAGGGAAGCAGTGGACAGCAGCACCTCAATCCAGGCTTACCCCCTGCTCCTGTCTCCAGGACCCCCTTGTCTCTGACTTCTAGGTGGGCTAACAGCACTCCTGCCTTAGCTCATTCCTTTCCTACAGCTTTTCTAGGGAGCCAAAGCAGCCCTGCCTAGACTCTCTCCTGTTACTTCTTCCACCCTAAGTCCTTCCTTTGTTTCACTGTCTTCAGCCTTAATAAATGTACTATCAAAATCACCTGGACTCGTGCTGTGGCATCTTTGCTGCATGAAATCCAGAGCCCACACACTGCAGGCTGGCCTAAGGCTGACCCACTCCAGGCCGGCGCCTGTTTGGTAACAAAAGGATGAACTAATGAAGAACACAGTAGTCAGGTTTTAATAGTAGTACTATGCTTTGAATGTGTATTTTTAATTGTTAGAAGGTAAGAGAACATATATGCATACATGCTTAGCCCATGAATACAGACGTGAAGGCTGGGGATGGGGCAGGGTCTGGGTGGAGGCTGGCAAAGGGAGGGAAATGCAAGACATCTGTAATGGAGTCAAAAAGAAAATTAAAGTATGAAGTTAATTTTAAGCATACTGTCAACAGTTTAACTTATATGAAAATGACTTAGTAAATACAATTGCTGTAAAAAGATATATAAAATGCTGCTAATTATAAATCTATACCCATTTGGAAATTGTTTAGAAAAAAGTAGAACCTATAATATATCTTGATAGAATATGGTACTTAAAAGAGAATTGAGCCTCTTATATTTTTCTTCATGCTTATTAACTGATAATGTAGGACTTTATATGATCAAAGGTCCTAAACAACCATTTTTACTTGTTATTTGTTGCAACATTATCTAAATATTCACAACAAACATAATGTAACTTGCCCAAGGGTTCACAGTATATCTGTGTTGTTGTACACAGTATCTATCACTTAAAATAAGCAAGTATTTAAAGCCCCTTTTTTCTCCCAAATATTGTAGTTCATGGCAGTCTCATATGACTTATTCATTAGTAAGTTAATGGATATTTATTGTTAAAAGCAATAGTTTCCTTTTGAATTTTCATTTAAAGCCCAACTCATTCTATTTATTTAGTTGTGGTATGTATATGTGTATATTTCCTATTAAATAGGAAAGTTGAAAGATAAAATGACACAGATAAACACTGGGGAAAGGACAAAATGAACTAACATTAAAAATATAGTTTTACATAATGTGATTTGCTAGGCAGATGAATCCAGATATTTGTAAGCATACTATTTATGTAGTGATCTAAAATATTATTCTAATCTATACGTGTGAATTATACATTTAATGTTTACATGCCAAGTAACTAAATAAACCAAATAACCTGACTTAAAATGGACAATGAACTCGAATAGACACTTTTCAAAAGAAAAGGGAACTCTTGCACATTCTTCATGGTAACGTAGATTGGTATAACCATTATGGGAAACAGAGTTGAGGTTCTTCAAAAAATTAAAAATAGAACCACTCTGTTATCAAATCATTTTACTCTAGATATGTATCTAAAAGAAATAAAATTAGGATCTTTTAGGGATATATGCATCCCCATGTTTATAGCAGCAATATTCACAATAGCCAAGATATGGAAACAGCCTAAATGTCCTTGGACAGATGAATAGATTTAAAAATGGGAAAATGCACTTACATACACATGTAAATACTTGCAACGACTTTCATGAACCTGGAGGACATTATACTAAGTGAAATAAGCCAGATACAGGAAGGCAATTGCTGCATTATGTCACATGTAGAATTGAAATAGTGAAATGTAGGGAAGCAGAGGGTACAATGGCGATTTTCAGGGGCTGGAGGGAAAGGGGAGATATTGGGCAAAGGTACAAAGTTTCAGTTATACAAAATGAATAAGTTCTGGACATGTAATGTACAGGGATGAGACTATCATTAATAATACACCGCTGTATTCTTGAAATTTGCCAGTAGGGTAGATCTTACGTGTTCTTGCCACACAAATAAAACAGAAGAAAATGATAACTATGTAGCTTGATTGTGGAAATTATTCCACAATGTGTACATATATAAAAATAACAAGTTATGCACCATAAATATATACAATTTTTATTTGTCAATTATACCTCAGTAAAAATGGAAACAAACAAAAATAACCTAAACTTCAGTGAAGACATTTCAAAACAAGCTCAAAACATTTGTACAAGATATGTGTATATTTTTTCCCCATAGGCAGAATACTACTCTTATAGGTAGGAGGTGTTATATTGAGTCAATCAATAATCTGTCATTATAATTGATCAAAGAACACGCATATATTTAAGTGTTTGATGTATATTGCTTTTTGAAAATAAGTCATAATCCAACTTCAAAGTATGAGTGGTTGAGGTAGAACAGAGCCGCTCCAGGTCATCACGGATGGGGAAATAAAAATAAGCTGTTCCCACTTTTCTCGGTCTGCCATGGAAAGGAGGTGGCAATTCCCTCTAGTAGAGAAAGCCCCAAGCCCCTGTGTCCAATGGCTTTTATTGAAAGGGTTATCAGTGGGGGTTAGGTAGTAGGAATGTACAAGTGATTTCGTTATATCAGTATGTTAATGTTTACAGAGAATAGATAATATTTTGAAGAAAACAAATGGCAGGAACACATCCATTTACATGGATTCGAGATGAGACAAGTGAACAGAAGAGTGCCAAATGGTTTAGGGTCTGGGTCTGTGAATAATGTAAATTTCCTTCCCAGCATGAGCCGGCCATCACAGCTTTTGAGGGAATAACAAAGCATGCTTCAAGGAATTTACTTTTAGGACTGATATCTCCCAGGAACCACCCAATCCAGGTTAGGGCTGCTTCTAGTTATTGTTTCAAGCCTGATCAAGGTGGGGAGAGCAGAGCTGCTAAGAGATAAGGAGTCTTCTTTCATATAGAATGACTCCGGCCATATCAAAGCCGAGAGATAAGGGTCTTTCATGCTTTCTTCATGTCCCCTAAGTCCTCCTCGATGGTCCCTATATGACTGTGCCTGTCTTAGGTTGCCCCTGCCATCGAGGGGTCTTATCTGTCATTGACTAACCAGCCATCCTCTGGGGCCAGGCAGGGTGATGTGATGGAGGCAGAGGCTGCACCCCTGCCAGGGGCACAGGTTTCGTCTCTTCAGTGGCCTATTTTCCCAAGGCCTCCTTGCTCAGCTCCAGCCTTGGGACCTTCTTGCCTGTCAACAAGGCTACAGTTCCTGAAACCAGATGGGACGGTTCCCAGCAAGTGACTATCACACAATATTCACACTATTATACCTGTCTTGGTATTTACTTTTTTAAAAAAATGTTAAGTTACTTGATCATTAAAAAGAACGTTTTATAATGTAGTTTTTGTATTTCTCACTGAAAGCTGTTCATTAATGTCTACTGTGAGTTAAGTATTATTATGGCTTCTTAATATACTCCAGTGAGCAAGACAGATTAGGCCCCTGCTCTCAAGAGATGGTCTTACAGTGGGGAGAGATAGATCCTACTGTAATAAAACAGTAAAAATGGTATGAAATTCTTTCAAATGCTAAGAAGTAAAATCAATAGGAAAATTTGGTTGAAAATGAGCAATCTCATGGATTAGTGGTTGAAGAAGTCCTTCCAGATAATATTTGCAATTTGATCCAAAGTCTAAGAAAAGTCATTATTTGAAGGTCTGGAAAAAAAGATGACCAGGTAGAGGGAAGAGCTAGTACACAATCCCTGAGGATGACCAGATCTTGACATTTCCGAGAAACCAAAATAACAGTATGTGGTTAGGGTGAAGAACATGACTACCAGCAAAGTGGAGACAAGCCTGCGATAGAGTTTATTCACAGCAAGAAATAGTACTCAACCATCACCATAGGTTAGGACTGTGCCCTGCAGCAGGATAGTATTTGGAAACTGAGCAGAAGGGAGGAATCTGAAAATCAGACAGAGATAAAATGACTCGTGAGGCTGGAGAAAAAAACAAGGGGAAAAAAAAATCAATGAAGCCAGGAAGAGAAATGTTGAAGAAAAGGAGAGGGTGATTAACTATGCCCAATGCTTGTTCGATAAAAAGAGAAAAGGAATGCCAGGGAGTTTTTAAAGATGAGATTCAAGCTGAAAAAAAAAAGGAATTGGGGTAGGGGGGATAATGAAAGAGTGATGGAATTAACAGATCAGAGCTTCCAATGACATTTTTAAAGATTGATGTAATAAGAGTCCTGAGTAATAGATGGAAGAAAATTGAGATTTTTGAAATGTCACAACAATTATAAACAATTCTTTTGAGAATGTTTATTCTAAAAAGTCAAAAGATGATAGGTAAAGATGAGAGAGGGATCACTAAATTTTTGTTTGAATTTAGTTTTTGTTTTTTAATGGAAGAGGTTATAGAACATTTGAAGATATATAGACAGCCATTATATGAGACAGACATACCTCCTCAAAGTTCCTTAGAGCCACTGTTTCCTGCTTGTTCCTCCTCAGCTACTCCTGTGGTTGAGCTCTTCCACTTACATTCATGAAGCCTTGTTGTAATATTTAACTGCCACAACACAGTCGGGCTAATCAGCCATTTGCCTTCAGTTTTAGGTTCCTTCCTTCTGAATATAAATAATACAATGCACTCTAGGGCAACAGGTCCAGTTGGTTCCCTAGCAGCCACCAAAAGATCTTAATAATGCAAACTGAGAGAGAGGGGAAGGGAGAGAGAGAGAGAGTTTGAGAAGGGGTGTAGGTGAAACTTCTTGTATGTGAAAATGTGATGACTGGGAAATAGGAGCTCTGTTCTTTCTTTCTCCGATGGACAATGACATGAATTCTGTGTACACATGTCCAGCAGACAAAACTGCCAAATGATTGGCTTTGTCATAAGAGGTAATGGTGAAATAGTGGCCAGCACAATAATGCACCAAATTTCATGATTTCCCTTCCTTCCCTGACTTAGTTCCTTTGTCCCTTACTCTTATCACCGTGACATTGCACTTCCTACAGATTAATCCCAATCTTCATCTCAGGCTATTTTATTAGCAATCCAGACTACAAAAGTTATATATAGTAAACATCTGAAGTATGTGCTATTTATGAATCCCATCACTATTCTTTCTTTTTCTTTTTTACAAGTTATGGAAATCATTCTAGTTTTATAATTATGTTTTTTGTCTGAAATATTTAATCATCTATTAGCAACACAATTATAGGTGTTCCCAATTTCTCCCTTTCTTGCTCCCCCTCTACCCAGCCCCCATCCCACCTGCCCCGTCCCAGCCTTTCCCACATTGTTGTCTGCATCCATGGGCCATGTGTTTATGCATATATGTTCTTTGGCTAATCTCTTCCAGTCCCTCTGCCCCCCTTCACTCTGACATCTGTCATTCTGTTTGATGAATCCATGCCTCTGGTTTTATTTTGTTCATCAGTTTATTTTGTTCATTAGATTTCATATATGAGATAATTATGCTTTAATATACAATAGAATTCCTATATCTAAAATTTTGAAAACATTCTTATTTTCATCTGTATAGTCATGTAAGTGACATACAGAATTACATTTTTAGGCAGCAGAAGAAAACTTATTTTAAATTATAATCAATGAAGCTAATTAATAAAGAATTGAAAACAAATTTATTCAATACAAAAACTTGTTTTCTTATTTTTATTATACTAAAACAAATTAATTTATAAAAAATTGAAAATTTGTATTTATTATATACCCTTATCTGTAAAAATGTATATTCATGATATTTATATCTCAATTAAAGAAACCATTTGCATTCTTCTACTCCTTTTGGTTATTACACTTTGCCATTGTGAAAGGATTATATGCTTATTATTGAAAATTTAAAGAAGGCCCATGTGCAGATATAAGAAAATAAGTTCTTAAATGCCATTTTATTTCTGTTTTATATGTGTTTGATGTAGATTTTACATCAAACACAAGTATATATAATATTTGAGTATTTTCCTTTAATATACTATTGACATTTGTTATTGAAATCTGTATAATTGCAGTTTCAATTGTTAAACCTCTTAGTATTCTCTAAATTTGCTATTGTAGGTAATTTGTAAAAACACTTTTATACATAAATGTATTTTTTATCAAGTTTTTAAAAAATAAATCCTGTTTATTCTATTACAGGTGTCTCAGTTTTTACCCCTTTATCCCCCCTCCACCCATCCCACCCCCATCCCCCACTCCCACAGTCAACTCCCACTCTGTTGTCCATGTCCATGGGTCATTCATACATGTTCTTTGTCTAGTCCCTTCTCCTTCTTTCTGCCATTGTCCTCTTTCCCCATTCCCCTCAGGTTACTTTCAGTTTGCTCCATGTCTTTATTTTGTTGAATAGAGTTCACTTATAGGTGAGATCATGTGGTATTTGTCTTTCATCAACTGGCTTATTTCACTTAGCTTAATATTCTCTAGTTCCATCCTTGTTGTCACAAAAGGGAGGAGTTCCATCTCTCTTTCTCTTTCTTTCTTAAATGCAGATTGATTTTATTTATTTTTTAAATGTCAAAGTTAATTCTAAAATATTTAAAAAATTTAAAACCATTCTAAAGTTTCAGCAATTAAACCAACATGACACATGCACAGAAATAACCTATTAGATCAATGAAATATAATGAGCATTCTAGAGACAAACATATATATCTGTCTAACAATGTAATATATGATTAAACTGATATTTCAAATCAATGGGTAAAATAAGGCTTATTCAACAAATAAGGTGCATGGACCACTATTACTTGAACTAAAACAAATATAGAGCCCTATTTCACACATTATACAAGAAATATTCAGGTGAGTTGAAAATCAATATGTAGAATCTAAGGAGTTTTAGAGGAAAATAGAACTAATATTTTTCATGACCTGAAGTAAAATATTCAAACTCAGAAGTTATAAAGTAAATATTGACAATATGACTATATTAAACATTTAAACATATAGTAACATACATATAAAAAAGTTAAAAGACAAGAAATAGAAAAGTATTTGCAACACATCTAAAACATGGTTAATAGGTTGGTTTTTTGTTTGTTTTTTTCAGGAAAAAAGTTCTACAAACCTTTAATCAATAAATGGATAAAGAATGCCAAAAAGTCATTTAAAACTTTTTTTAAAAAAATAATAGAAATAGGCAAGAAATATACTAAAACAGGTTTAGTTCCAATAAATAGTAAAGGAACAATTAAAATAACATCATTGTCACAATCACATTAATGAGTATTAAAAATATTGGTAATATCAAGTATTAGCAACTCTGAAAGAAAGGGTATTCATAGAAACTTTTTCTGCATTTTAAAGCAGTCCCTTTAGCACATTTGGCAGTGCTCGTTTGGTGGAGGTGTATTCTTTTAGCCTTCTTTTGTCTGGGAAACTCCTTATTTCGCCGTCCATTTTGAGAGCCTTGCTGGGTAGAACAGTCTTGGTTGCAGGTCTTTGCTTTTCATGACTTGGAATATTTTTTGCCATTCCCTTCTGGCTTGCAGTGTTTCTGTTGAGAAGTCAGATGCTAGCCATATTGGGGCTCCCTTATATGTTACTACCTTTTTCTCCCTTCCTTGCTTTAGGTATCTCTGTTTATCTTTGATATTTGTCATTTTAATGATGATGTGTTTTGGAGTGGACCCCATGGAGTTCCTCTTGAATGGGACCCTCTGTGCTTCCTGGACTTGTGTGACTTTTTCTCTCCTCCAATTAGGAAAGTTTTCCATCATTACTTTTTCAAACAGGTTCTTTATTCCTTCTTTATCCTCTTCTCCTTCTGGTATCCCTATTATACAGATATTATTGTGTTTCAGGTTGTCCTGCATTTTCCTCAATGCCTCTTCATGCTTTTTGAGTCTTTTTTCATTTTCTTGCTCTTTCTGGAAGCTTTTTTCTACCTTGTCCTTCAGCTCGCTGATTCAGTCCTCAGCTTCCTCTAGCCTGCTTTTGATTCCTTCCACTGTGTTCTTCAATTCAGAAATTATATTCTTCATTTCCGCTTGTCTCTTATTGATGGTTTCTATGTCCTTTTTCATGCTGATATAGCTTGCAGTAAGTTCCTCATAGTTTCCCCGTAGTTTTTTGTAATTCTCTCTGAACTCACCGAGCTCATTAAGCTTCTTTAGAACCATTGTTTGGAACTCAATATCTGATAGTTTACTTGCCTCTATTTCATTTAGTTTTCTTTCTGGGGATTCCTCCTTTCCCTTCAAGTGGAGCATATTTCTTTGTCTTCCCATTATTTGTGAGGCTCTTCTCTTTTGCTTATGATTCTTAAGTTGATCTGTCTTGATTTCCTGACTTTGTAGTGTGAACTTCTCTGGTTGGAGACCGCTGTTTTTACTTTCTGGATCTGCCTCTGATGATGTCAGTTGTTAACCCTGTCTGACCTTAGGCAGTCTGTTGGAAACTTCCAGGAATCTACTGTCTGTGGCTGTCTCCTTCAGCTGTTAATCTATTCACTCTGCATGCAGCAGTAAGGCTTAGACAGCTCAGGGTGGGGCGGAGTCCCTCCTGGGGGTGGGATTATTGCATTCTCTCACACTGCTGCTGTATGGCAGAGAGGTCCGCACTGGGATCCTGCTGGTTACTCTCTCTGTTCTCTCCCCAAAGCCTCTGTCCCCAATTTCTCCTCAACTGTCGCCAGTCCTCTCTGCACCCCCTTTAGCCAGGGATCTACTTTCTGTGGCTGCCACTCTGCACTCAGCAGGCAGCTTAGACAGCACAGGGCAGGATGGAATCCCACCTGGGGGAGGAGCTATTGGGTCCTTTGATGCTGCTGCTGCTCAGGGGTAGTGGTCTCTACCTGACCAAAATGGCTGCTGCCACATGGGGGATGAGTCAGCACTGAGATCTCACTGGCTACTCTCTCAGTTCTCTCCCCAAAGTCTCCTTCCCCAGTGTCTCCTCAGGCATCTCTAGCCCACTCTGCAACGCCTTTGCCAGGGACCAGGGTAAGTGGCTGCAAATAAAAATTTATGTGTTGGCCCTTTAAACAGTTCTTTGCTTCTCCAGCTGCCTGTCTCTGGCAGAGAGCAACCCTGCAGCTTTTCACAGCTGGCTGTTTTCTGTGTATTTTTTGGGCTCTGGTACTGTGGGCTTGAGAACCCCACTTTTAGTTTAGATCCCGCTCTTCTCAGGGGGATCCAACTGGCTATTTCAATATCTGTTGGTGCTACAACCCATGGTCACCCCGCCCACCTTCTCAAGTCTCTACCGCACTTCTTACCGGTTAGATTGCGCTAAAGCTAATTCTTCTGTTTCTGAAGTTACAAGGCTCCTCTCTTGCTATTGTTCAGTTGTTTGTTCCAGGTGATTTCTCCACCATTTAGTTGTAATTCCAGGTTGATCCTGGGAGGAGGTCAGTGTGACTTCCACTCACTCCTCCGCCATCTTGATTCCAAATGTATTTTTGATTTAGTCATATTTCTTAGTGAGCATTCCTAGACTGCAGTACTTAGGCATTATTACTTTAATGATTCTTGATAAATATAATCATATTTTATTCTAAATATTTGTCCCAAATTATATCCCAAAATCAATATAATAAAACATCTCCTTTACTACATCCTCTTCAATATCATTTATCAATGACTGGTCCACTGTACAAAAAATGCTGTCATATCAACTTTTTTATATGTTTAACTTTTAGTACAAATATACAGGATTTGCTGAATTTTTTAACTACATAAACTACATAAATTTTTAACTACATAAACTACATAAATTTTTAATTTAATTTAATAATTTAATTTAATTTAATAATTTAATTTAAATTATTATTTTTTAATTGTTTCATTTTTAAAAATATGTTATTGATACATAAATATAATTTTTCTAACAGTAAAAATCTTAGCTATGTATCTATAATATTTTTAGTTATTATTAATAATCTTTGCTATTTACCATTTTTTTAAATTTACCACAATAAAGGCTCTCAAATCATTATGTAACCTAACATATCTGTATTTGTTTTGTGTTTTCTACCACTAATTTCAAACTAAGAATAAGTTTTCCTCTGATCAATAGGCATATTTTTCCCTAAGTTTTTAGAGTTCCTGTCATTCATTAAGCACTTCAATCCAGCTGAATCTTAACTTGATATTGTTTAATACGTGATCTAAATTTGCTCAAAGTAGAGTTAATAAGTTATTTCAATGATTTTTTTTATTAAAAAATCTATCGATCAATGATTTTCTTTTTTGTTCTTTTAAATTATATATAATTAAGTTTGTTTTATGTTCTGTCTCATTTTACGCTCTTTATCCTGCTCAGTCTTGGAACAGAACCTCATTACAACATTTTAATACCTAATGGAAATTGTCATGGATTGTTATTATTCTATTTTTAAATTTTTCTCTAAATTTTTCTTACTTAATAAGAGCTTAAGAACAGTTTCAAAAGATTTTAAAGAAACTTTTTGCTCTATAAACTCATTTTAGGAAAACAAATTTCTTTATAATATTCTGCTTTCCTATCCAGGAACCATGTTACACTTGTCATTATTTGAGTCTTCTTTTGTATATCTCAGAAATGTTATAATATTCTCTCTGCTATATTTTTACCTCTAAATTCCTCTGTGTTCCATCCATTTTGGATAGTTAGAGCTTGAAATTCAAACATCCTTGAAAAGTTGATAGAAGTGCCTCCAGGCTAAAGCTGATGCTGCCCAGGATGACAGCAGTTTTCAAACTGATCAAAGACATGAATTCAAGCTTATTTAAACACTGAAAAAAAGTTGGGATTGAATATTTTAGATCACAATAGCATTGCATACCAGATATAATTGTCTCCTCTTAAAAAAAAAAAAAGAAAAAGAAAAGAAAACATGATTATTGTTTCTGAATGACAAAGTTGCAGTGTATTTTTTTGTTCTAATCAAAAGGAGTCTTCCTGAGGGAGTCAGCTCTTGTGGAGCAAGCATGATTTTATGAGTTACATGTATAATGCTTCTTCATGATTCGATCACTGTGAATTGGTGATGGTTTACTTTAATCAGTTTTGGCATCTGCTAGGAATAAACAGTACAGTATGTGTGAAGCAATGTCGCTTTAGAATTTCATGCTCGCTCCTTTCACCACAGCTAAATTAACCATGACTGAGTTTTGGAGGAGGCGAAGGGAAGTGATGCCCTCCTGATCCTGTCAGCATTTTTGGAAGTTTTAATTCCAACAACTGAAGTGAAGATGATGAATCACATCATCATTCCTGACCAATCAAGCAGAGGAAAGGGCCAGAACAAGAAGGGATTCTTTAAACGTTTGTATTTATCTTTTTTTTTTAAATTCACATTGTACCTATTTTTTATAATGTCACAGAGGTTTCTAGCTCTGACAACTTGGTTTCTGGTTCCTTTGTCAAATTTATCTTGAGGTTATTATAAGGAGTAAACTTACAAGTAATCAAAAAACAAAAATAAAATCACTTTGTCACCTTCCTAATAATGCTGATAATTTCTGAAGTTTGAGGAAAATGTCAGTGCTTTGCATGTGTTCCTTTTCTGTTCTATAAAGTTGACATTTCACTAAAGAAAATTAGAAAATCACCACTTCACAACTAACATCAGATCTACTGTAAGTGAATTGATATCAGACAAAAAGATTTTCTGTTCAATGGTGTTAGATGGGCCTGACAAATATAATGTTCTCACTATTTTTGTATTAAAGAGATCTTCCTGACTAGAAAAAATTAGAAGTTTTCTTATGGAAATTTTTAAATCTTAAACATACTATTACAAGTGATGTTTGAGTGAAGTATTACTTGATAAACATGAGTGAATTACAACCACACAAGTGATGGAGTTGGGCGAGATCCCCTTCCCTAGAGAAGTCCTTAGGGCTCCTTTGATGGCCAGCTGGTCCTGAGCAAGCAAGGAGCTCTCAGGGCTCTTTAGCTATAAGCAAAAGATGGTGTCCTAGCAACAGGTAATAAACAACAGGTAACAAGGCAGGCACAGAAGCAGCTTGGCTTCAGAAGAACCTTCCGTCCTGCGCTAAATTGAGGTTCATGTAGAAACATCTATCATCAAACAAGACTGAAAGTAGAGAGAGGAGTCAGTAAAATGAATAGGTGTCTCCACTTGACTTTAGTTATAAAAGGCAGGCTTTGTCTCTTTATTCAACATCTACTGAGTATCTATGTCACAGAGAGAAAGGAAAGAAAAAAAACTGCGTAAGGTGCTATGGTTTCTGCCATCAGATAATTTACAATGAATCAGAGGAGAAGACTGTGATGATCTTCTCCATATATCTTTCAAATTGATTTTCTGTATTGCAGGTTTGAATATGTCCTCTGTACTTCCGAACACTAAACCAGGCTAAAAGCTCTTTATCTTTCCCTTTTACCTACCTAACTACTCATTGCCATAATAATCAGGATCCACTACAGTGTGGTCAAATAATTCCTTTCTCAAGAATATTCTGGACAAATGTTGAAACTGTAGGTATGTCTAGCTCTTTCCTACTTTTTAAAATTCTATTTCCTCTAATAGAATACCTTCCATTGACTTAATTTCTCTCATTTCAATATCCCCCATTCATATATTCCACCTAAAAGATTTTATGTGCTTTTATTACTTTTTAATACTCTATAATAAAGTCAAATATATTCATTTTAGTTTTGTTTAAACTTTTCTATTAAACTATGAGCTGCTAAGAAACAAGACCTCTATTTCAAAGTTCAGGGGAAAAAAAGCCTTGGTATCTAAGAGTAAAAGACCTGGTTAATTTAATTTATAGGGGATAATGTTAAGCTAAGAAAGTTTTTAAATATGTGAGCTACCTAATTGCAAAATTTTAGTGCAAGGGGGGATATTTAGAAGATAGTGGAAATATGAAAGAGACAGTATACTACAGGACAAAAGCAGAAAATTTATAATCTAAAGACTTTATTACATGTAAACTCTAATATTTAACTTATTGTCCATGTAAATTTAAACAAGGTACTTTGGTAAGCTTGAGGTTATTAGTGAAAAAATTTGTTTCAAAAAATAGATCAAGTTACTGAGGACAACATACAGTAATGTATACCCTAGACAAAATTAATAAAGGTTTTGTCTTGTTTGCCTCTTTCAAGAGAAGTAAAATAATACATGAAGTTGAAGTCCTGTGTGTCTTCCTTTCTAGTCTCAGATCCTTTTCCTCTCTTTCCCAGAGGTAGCCCTAATAATGAGGATCTTTAAATTTCCCATTAATAATTTTATAATAATGACTACATGTATGCATTTATAAATAACATATAAAATTATGTGCAGATTTTTGAGTTTTTTCCTGAACCATCCTTCAAATTTATTTTCTAACTCAACATTTTATGATGGATCTGCATATAGAAAAATTTTAGTCATTTATATGAATCTGCAGTGTGCCATTATGTGAATGTTCCACCATTCATGGATCCAATCTATTGTTTACATCTAAGATTCCTAAATTTTTCATATTCCAAACAATGCTGCCATAATATTTTTATCTTTTCTGGGTACACACATGCATGAGCTACTCTAAATACATAACTGTATGTGGAAGTGCTCCTCTAAGCCTGATCCACTGTAGGAGTATAGTGTGTAAACATTTTCACCTTCATCAAATATTACCAATTGTTCTTCAAGCAGTGTATGGGTGTTCCCATTGCACAACTGCATCAAATTAAGAAATGTCATACTTTTCAAAACAACTTTTGATCACCACATGTTTTTTAATGGACAAGTCTGTTGGTAGGTTGGGTTAGACAATTCTTTGTTACTGCGAACTGTCCAGTGACTTGCAGGACACATGTATCCCTGGCCCATTGGCACTAAATCCAATAGCATATTACAATAGACAATGACAACTCCACAATTTTCAAATTTTCTGTACTATCCCTATTGAAGATTGAATGAAGGTGAAATATTTTTCACTATTTTAATTTGTATCATCCTAGGATAATTTGTATCATCCTATTTGTGAATTAAATAATTATGTTGTTGCTGTCCTGATTTCTTGTTAGTGAATCCTCTAAAGCTATAATTGTTCCTCTAAGTAATTATTTACTTGCAAACCACATATATGTTTATTTAAAAAAGCAAGTTATAATTCATCCTTTGAAATGATTGTAAATATCTAATTTGCTCTGCAACTCACAACTTTAAGTGTTTTCCCCAATAATATGTGGATCTATAGTTGCTCTTTAACTGATTGATCTCTTTTTTAATCTCTTTGCCTTGCTGTTCTTCATTTTAAATAATTTCTTCACACGTATCTATATCAATAATTCATCCTTCAATTATATGTTATCTACTTTGCAACTTCTCCATTTCAATTTTCTTTAAAAATATGCTTATTATTTTAATACAGTATATTGTTTTTAAGTTTTTCTCTATCTTACTTTATAACATTAAATGTTTGATAGACTCATCAAAGGTGTCCTTCAGGCTTTCAGTTTTGTTATATAAGCTTTCCAGTTGGAACAACTGACACTTGCTCTTACTGCTTAGTAACTTTGTGTGGGTTCAATGTTCCTGTGACATGGTCTTCATTGTTAATTGTTTAAAAAGCATACTTTCCACCTTGGCTGCTGTGGCTCACTGGATTGAGAACTGGCCTGCAAACCAAAGAGTTGCTGCTTTGATTCCCAGTCAGGGTACATGCCTGGGTTGTGGGCCAGATCCCAGTAGAGAGCATACAAGAGGCAACCACACATTGATGTTTCTCTCCTCTCTTTTTCCCTTCCTTTGCCTCTGTTTAAAAACAAACAAGCAAACAAACAAACGAACAAAGTATAATTTCCAAGACCTGGTTGCAGGCCTGTTACTAGAAGATTGTGCTCTATATTCCTATTAAGTATACATGGGCTTATTTTTTTACCTTTTCACCTTTTCTGAGTTTAAAATTTTAAAAACTTAGAATATCTAAAGTAAAATTCTATAGGTCTGGAGAAATATTTTATTTTATTTTATTTTATTTTATTTTAGCTGCAGTTCCCAGGACCATTTGAGTAGGATATATTTCCATCCAACATTAATGCATAGTATAAGCATGGGGTTCTATTTTCTTAAGAATAACTATCCACACATGGCTCTTAGGAATATAAAAGTGTTTCTAGTTCTATTTCATGGATGCTGTATAATTTTATGATGGCTAGCTTTATTCAAGTATTTTAGTTGCTATACCTCATGGGAATAAAATGGTGAAATTTAGATTTTCCTCCTTTAAGAAGCTGAAAGACTTTAGTAACCAGCTTTTAATGTCTATATTTTATTACTTATTTCCTTGGACCATTTCATCCTTAAATCTGTTTTTTAATTTTTTTTATTTTTCACAACTTAGAGGTTTCTATGTCTGAGATTTGAGCTCAGCTAGGCATAAAATGTTTGCTGTGTGGTTAATATACCTAATGTTTCTAGGTGTTGGGGTAGAAGTGTGGTTCTTCCATATGGCTACAGTTCTCGCATATTGACTAAGCTTCAGTATGTATACTACAGTGAGAGGACAACTTATTATACTCACTCATTAGAGGTGTGATGAAACCTCTACTCAGAATTTGGTTTGGATGTCTAGACTGATGATCCCACACATACACATGTCAAGGAGGAATGAGAAAGGAATATTACTAACAAAATGAAAACCTTTTGGGAGAGTTGGGCAAGCTTCTAAGCAAGTCCAAAAACAGCTTAACAGAGCAGGAGAAAAATTAGCATGGGATTTATATGGTAGTTAAGCGGTGGGGGTGGGGGTGGGGGTGGGTTCTTCTGGGTAAGGCAGGGATTGCCCAAGTTGAACTTCTCAGCAGCACCAGGAGAGGAAGTATCTGGGCTTGTTAAATAACTTTCCCAGATGCGAGGCAGAATGGAAATGGAAGCGGTGAGGCTTAAAAATTGTCAGTAGTCATGTCAAAACTGGAGTGAGACTATTACAATTATTTACCTACATTGGCTTCTTTATGTAATTCATTTTTAATTAAAGAACATTTTAATCTCCCAAGAACACAAAGGCAAAATTAAGTTTTATAATACAAGATCTGTAATTAAGAATAATTATGGATACTTTTCGTTTGAATTTTTACTAAAATATCTATGTACCTTTCTGAAGTTACTTCTGCGCCATAATTTTAACTCAGGATATGCTGCAATAAGTAGAAATGTTGTGCAAACACCTCAGAGTATTCTCTAGGTTCACAGTTATCTAATTCAGTAAATATGTGAACAATGGCATGTATACTGCATTAGAAAACTCGGAGTATTCTTATTTTCTAACATCAACATCCTTTTAAGGACAAAACTACTTTCTGAAATAACCATGCAATAATCAGTTATAATCATTTTCTTGAATTTAAATTTAGCAACGTTTTATGTATGAACTAAAATTTTCACTTACAAAACAAAATATTACAACTCACAGTTTACACTCTAAATTTTAAATGCAAATTAAAAATTTCAAATGGTTATGTTGAATGATAGGATTGAAGTAACAACTTCATTTTTGTAGCCTTCATAATCAATGTTATTACTTATTTTGAATATACTGTTTAAACCCAGAAATACATAATATCCCATATCACATAGATGAACAGACTGCACCTGCAGTAATTTTCAAAATTATCAAATTTTTAGAAACTTACTCTTGAATCGAACATTTGTGTCTAAGTCCTATGTCCCATGGCCCAACTTTACAATAGAAAATTATTTTAATTAACTTTCATTTAGAATACAATGTATTCTAGAAGAAGAAGAACAGGAATAAACGCTATTAGTTTTGCTCATTTTAAGTATGTAATTTGAGATAGAGCGGTTGGGGAGACATAATCAATAATAATTCTGCAATTGTTTAGAACAGAAACATAAAATATTTTTGGGGGGCAGATGAATGTATTTTTTTCCACAGAAAGTATTAAAAAGCACTGGCACTTTGTGTAAATAAATGCAGAGCTATTTAATGAGTTTTGAAATTTATTTGAATTCCCTGCTAATAATGCATGCTCGTACTGTATGCATTAGCGGTCACCCGCTTAACATACTTACACTTAATCTCATTTGACTGTAGAAATAACTTTTCTTTCTGAAACTTTGGAAATATCTATTTAATAATAAATATAATATCTTCCCTCCCATATCTCCAAGAAAAACAATTTTAGCTGACATAAACTATCCATGTATACTAACATTTTCTGAATAGTGATTTCAAGATGTTATGTATATGTAAAAAAAATGAAAATCGAAATAAATACAACACATTTTTCTATTGTAAATTATACAGTAAATAGTTATATGCAGTAATAGTGAATGATGTTATCTTTTCTTTTAAATCTCAGATCTCTAAAATACTCCGTGGATGGTTGAGTTAACATTTTTCCTGTGTATATCACATCGATGTATTTTTATTTTTTTACAACCACTTTTGATGAAACGTCTTTAATTTAATAATTTAGGTGAATGTGTTTAACGTCAGTGTAAAAATATTCAAAAACCTATACCATGTTACCAGAAATCACATATGGTTACCTAAGTCTGACCAAACAAAAGAAATAATTCAATTATCTCTGTATATATTGTTAATCGAGAGGGAATCTAAATTTTTGAAGCATGTCATAGACTGAATTGGAGTAAATTAAAAATAGTAGTAAAGAATACATGCTACCTTAAAAATACTAGTATCTCCTAAGCTGGAGTCCCACATTAATAATTGCTTATTCCTGATACTTAGAATAACTTATTTTTAGCTAAAATCACTTTAGACTTAAAAGTTTACATTATTTCCAAATAAACATTTAATTGTATTTTCCTGTTGATTCCTTATTGGAACAATATTACTATATTTGTTGACAATAATGATTCTATCTAAAATTTCCAGAATACCATGAAAAATTTTCAAAGCAAAGTAAGAGAAATTTCTAAATTAACACATTTTCATCTCTTATTAACTCGTTTTTCTTTCAATCGAAATTTCTATATATAAGGAAATTGTTTATACTTAATACAATTGCTTTCAAGAGCTGTTTCTCAAACTGAGCATATATTTAACAGAGAGTAAATAATTGAAAAAATTCACGATCTGTTTAACTAGCATTCTCTGTTATTTTGAATTACTTTTATCATTCATTTTAGAAAACTATTTTTAACAATTAAGTAATAAAGTGAATTTTACATTTTTCATACATTGCCATGTATTCCAAGACTGATTTAAGTAGGTTTTCCCCTCAAATTTATTTACTTTATGCTACCAGTTAGTTTACGAAATGTATGCACAACAAATTTCATAAACTCTATAACAAAATCTTAATAGTAGTAAAATTAATTCATAAAAAGCAATTCCATTTTTTTCCTTTTAAGGTTTACATATGTTTTAAGATATTAAAATGAATTTATTTCAAGATGAAAATTCAAATCTTCATTATGCAGAATTTTGCAGATAAGCTTGGGTTTCCACATTAAGAAATTTATTATATTGAACTTAACACTCACAAATTAAAAAAATAATTATTCTTGTTGTGAAATAATTTATTCACTTACAGAACAAATTTTTTTCATTAGTGTAATTAATGGGTGATATGTTGATTTATATAAATTACTAACTACTTTGGAATAATATAAACTTAAAGAGATAGAAAAAATAACTTTCAGAAATTGAGAAATTCTTAATGGCTGAATTGCTTTGAAAATTTAATTCAGCTATAACTTTTCATAGACACAGAATAGAAAATGATTTATATCCATTTTAGAGGTAAAATAAAGTAGGTTAACTATTTCAGTCTACCATTAATGATTTTTAAAATAATTTTAACCTAATTGACAATTCCTTAGTGTCTTGAATTAAGACCCATTAAAAACAACCAGTGACAGACTTTGGTGCAGTTATTTTATTTGCAGTGAGGAAACAAGGAAAGTGAAAGAAGGAAGGAGGAAAGCCAACGAGAGAGGGCATTAGCAAGTCTGCTGGGGTGAATGCTGCCCTGGCACCTGGGAATTTTACAGCACACTTCGATGAATCTTTCACTTGTAGGACAGGAGCCTTTTTCTATTGGCTTCCTCTCCAATTCTGGGTTGTCTTTAGGGATATAAATTCTTCCACATTTTAGGTTGAGCCTGAGCCTTGTTTTAGTGGGCACAGCACTAGAGATGACCCCGGGAGCAAAACAGAAAAAAAAGCAGTAGAAAGAAACTGGATGGATCAAAGTCAGCACGCAGTGAGTCCAAACCTGGGTCTACAGCAGTGATCAAAACCAAAGAAAATTTCCCTCTTTGTTCATTATTGAAATATAAAATGCATCTGATTTTTGGATATTAATTTTGTATCCTGCTACTTTTCTGAAATCATTTCTTAAATCTAGACATTTCTTGGTGGAATCTTTGGGGTTCTCCATGTACAATATCATGCCATCTGCAAATAAAGACAGTTTTACTTCTTTCTTTCCAAATTGGATACCTTTTATTTCTTCTGCTTCTCTGATTGCTATGGCCAGGATTTCCAGTACTATGTTGAATAAGACAGGTGAAAGCGGATATCCCTGTTTTGTTCCTGATATTAAGGGGAACACTTGTAATTTTTGTCCATTGAGTATGATGCTGGCAGTGGGTTTGTCATATATGGCCTTTATTATGTTTAGGTATGTTCCCTCTAATCCCACTTTGCTGAGAGTTTTTATCATGAATGGGCACTGGATTTTATCAAATGATTTTTCTGCATTTATTGGTATGATCATGTGGTTTTTATCCTACATTTTGTTTATGTCGTGAATCACATGTATTGATTTGTGAATGTTATACCAACCTTGTATTCTGGAATAAATCCCACTTGACCATGGTGTATGATCTTTTTGTGCATTGCTGTATTTGGTATGCTAATATCCTGTTGAGGATTTTAGCGTCTATGTTCATCAGGGATGTTGGCCTATAACTTTCTTTTTTTGTAGCATCTTTGTCTGATTTTAATGCTGACCTCAAAATATGAGCTTGAGAGCCTTCCCTCCTATTGAACTTTCTGAAATAGTTTGAGAAGGAAAGGTGTTGGTTCCTCTTGGAATGTTTGATAAAATTCACCTGTGAAATCATCTGGTCCAGGGCTTTTGTTTGTTGAGAGGTTTTTTTATTACTGCTTCAGTTTCACTAAGTGTCTATTCTGTCTATTCAGATTCTCTGATTATTCCTTAGTTAACTTTGGAAGACTCTATATTTCTAGGTATTTATCCATTTTTGTCAAGGTTGTCCAGTTTGTGGGGATATAGTTGTTTAGAATATTTTCCTACAATCCATTGTATTTCTTTGGTGTCAGTTGTTATTTCTCCTCTTCCACTTCTGATTTTATTTATTTGGGCCATCTCTCTTTTTTCCTTGAAGAGTCTGGTTAAAGATTTATCAATCTTGGTAGTCATTTCAAAGAACGAGCTCTTGGATTTATTGATTTTTTGTATCATATTTTTAGACTCTATCAGAAAGGGAAATTAAAAAAAAACAAGTCTGTTCACAGTGGCTTCAAAAAAAATAAAATACTTAATGAACCTAACCAAGAATGTAAAATACCTATACATGGAAAATTATAACACTGAAGAAAGAAATTGAAGAAGATACACATAAGTAGAAGCATCTACTATGTTCATGGATAGGAATAATTAGCATAATTAAAATGCCCATACTACCCAAGGCATTCTGTAGATTCAATGCAATTTCCAATGACGTATTTCACAGAACTAGAACAAATATTTCAAAAATATATATGGAACCACAAACAGCCCCGCACAGCAACAGTGATGTTGACAAAGAACAACAAAGTTGGAGCAATCATACTACCTGATATCAAATTATATTTTAAGTCCTTAGTAATCAAAACAGTATGATACTGGCATAAAAACAGACACAAAGATCAATGAAACAGAATAGAGTCCAGAAATAATCTCACACCTTTACAGTCAATTAATATTTGACATAGGGAACAAGCACATACAATGGGCTGAAGATAGTTTGTTTGATAAATGGTGTTAGGAAAATTGGACAGATACATGCAAAAAAGTAAAACTAGACTACCCCTTACACCACAGACAAGAATAAATTCAAAATGTATCAAATACTTAAATGTTAGGCTGGAAACCATAAAAATCCTAGACAAAAACATAAGCAACAAAATATCAGATATAAAATTGCTCATAACAATTTTTTATCATACATATCTCCCCAGTCAGGGGAAAGAAAAAGAGAAATAAACAAATGGGACTATATCAAACCAAAAAGTTTTTTAACAGCAAAGGAAATCATCAACAAAATAAGAAAACAACCCACAGAATGGGAGAACATATTTGCCAATACATCTGATAAGAGGTTAATATCCAAAATGTATAAAGAACTTAAAAAAACACCAAAAAAATGAACAACACAATTAAAAAATGGGCAAAGGACCTGAATAGAAACTTCTCCAAGGAGGACATACAGAGGGTCATTAGACATAGGAAAAGGTGCTCAACATTGTTAATCATTAGAGAAGTGCAACTTAAAACCACAACGAGATACCATCTCACACCTGTCAGAATGGCTATCATCAATAAATCAACAGACAAGTGCTGGCAAGGATGAGGAGAAGGGGGAACAGTTTTGCACTGTTGGTGGGAATGCAGATTGGTACAGCCACTGTGAAAAGTAATATGAAGATGCCTCAAGAAATTAAAAATAAATCTGTCTTTCAACCCAGCTACCCTGCTTCTGGGACTGTATTTGAAGGAACCCAAAACACAAAATTGAGAGAACATAAGCACCCCTATGTTCATTGTAGCATTATTTACAGTCACCAAGATATGGAAACAGCCCAAGGTACACCAATAGATGAGTGGATAAAACAACTATGGGACATTTATACAATGGAATACTACTTGGCCATAAAAAAGAAGAAATTTTTACCCTTTGCAACATGGATGGACCTAGAGAACATTATGCTAAGTGAAATAAGCCAGTCAGAGAAAGAGAAATACCATGTGATTTCACTCATATGTGCAGTCTAATGAACAAACTGAACTAACAAGCAAAAAAGCGATAAGACTCATAGTTGGAGAGCAGATGACAAGTAGGGACTGAGCCAAAAGGATAAAGGACTCGTGGACATGGACAACAGTGTGGTGATTTCAGCGGGTGGGTGGGCACATACAAGGGGACTAAATGTTAATGGAAAAAATACAATAAAGATTTAAAAAAACAGAGACAAAGCTAGCTACTGTGATGCAGGACCCTGGTGCATCTTACACTAGAGACATCAACTCAGAAACATGATGGGAAGGCGTTTCTTCTTTTATTTACTTACTATAAGCAACTTACTTGTGCAGAGACTATGTTAATTCCTTTCCACATGTTTTCTCTCTCAGCTTTTTCTTATGGAACTATATTTATGCTTTGTGGTCACCAAGAAATATCTTAATATACTATTCTAGTAATGTAGAAAATATTCAATAATATTATGGAGTTAATTAACTTTCTCAGGTGCCTGCAAATTTCTCAGCTGTATGATTCACTATTTATTGAACTTCCAAGGACATACATACATTTTTCTTATTATTCAAAATGATGTTACTAATGGGAATTGCTCTCTCAGTGACTAAAAAGATAGATGTGTGACTAATGATCCTTTCCATCCTACATAAATGCATACACTGTCCTTCAGCTATGACTTGTCTTGTCTGAGGCTATTTACAACTAAGTCTCTTACACTCAATGCTTTCCCAACACCTTCACTGAAAGAGAAACACCCCATTTCATTTGCATTGTATAGGGCTAAATTGATGTGCATTAAATAGTAAAAAGTTCTCTTCTAAAGAAAGCACTCTTTAGCTTCCATTTTTATACCTAAAAACACTAACCTGTGTCCACAAAGTAAATAATACAAAAGGTTGAGGGCATTGCTTTTCTCTTCAAATGCATAGAAAAAGGCCAATATTTTAAAGTTGCAAATGGTGATTCGAGGAGGAGGGGGTGAGTGGAGGTGGAAGAGTGTATAGGGGGAATAAACAGTAATGAAAAAATACAATTAAAAAATCAAAATAATAAAATTGCAAATGCTTTATATTATTTATATTACAGTTTATCATGGTCTGTGCTTTCCCATTTGTTACTTAGATTTTAAAAAAATGGTATTGAAAGACTATTTGGAAACAAAAAGTGACACATCACCTACCTTTAGAGTTAGACCTCTCTAGCTTGAATCCTTGCCACAGGTATCAGTCTTCTCTTTTATATCTTAGCATTTGCCAACTCCTTGAGGTTTTCTTTTATTACAAATCTCTGGTTTCTGTCCTGTCTGTTCCAGTCTCATTGCCACCATCTAGCCAGATTGTCTTTCTGTATTTAGTCAGTATAGCCCAGAGAATAAGCATTGTACTAGATACAATACACCTAATAATTTCAGGTATCCACCAGTTAACACCATTTGCTGCCTTGCCTAGGCTTTTTTAACTTGAAGTAACAGAATAATTTCAGCTAGCTCCAAAGTAACACAAAGATGAATTTCCAGGATAATAAAAGGTATCAGGCTGTAGGACAAACCAGAAGTAGGAACAAGGCTATAGGACAGACCAGACCTAGAAATTCATCAAAAACTCTGGAATTTACTACTTTTGTCTCATGGATATTTCTCATCTTTGTCTTTCTTTCTGAAACGCCTATGTTCTTTGAACTCCTTGTACGTTAGTTGTCTCTACCCCTTTAAGCGCTCATGTTTAAACATGGGCAACCAACTCCTCCCAAGTTTATGTGTTATACCTAAATACCGCAGTAGATGAGTAACACGTTAATGTGAACTCCTTACACCCACTTACTCATTAAGACTTAGTCCTGGATCGCAGCCATCCTGTGACTTAAAATGGCAAGTAGCTAAGAATGTACATATTAGTACTGCCTGTTGGAAAACTAAAATAAAGCTTCAGGATCTTTTTCCCGCCTCAGTTAATGTATTTGGATTGTAATGGTATTCTGAATACAAAAACCCAGAAGTGGTTGTCTAACTTAAGGAGTTGACTTAATCAAGAACATTACAATAAATCAAAGAGAATGTTAGCATATAAGGCTTCGGCAAAAATGTTCTTGCAAAAGACAAGCCTCACAATGTTCTTTGAAATCCTACTTTCTCAACATCAGCTCACGTTTTGTTTGGCTTGATAAGTGCCAATGAATAAGTTTTCAGAGCAAGACTCATGCTGCCCCGCCCCAGGAGGAGAGAGATGCCAGGACATACTGTCACTAGCGTGAAAGTCAGAAGCTTTTCAGAGAATTCTTTAGCTTCAAGATGTAAGGCCTTTACACTTAAAAAAATGCTTCTGCGGACATTTTACGTGAACCATTGTGCTCAGAGGGAGACACAGGAAGTCAACTGATCTTATCTGGTGTCAATAATTCTAGGCCGCACTAGGCACAAAGACAGGAAAACTGGTTAATGTGCCTATCACATCTAAGGGGGTTCTATTCAAATGATCATGTTCAAATTAAAAAAATTCTGACACTTTTAAAGCACATCTTCTCATTCTCCTCTCTCTCACTCTCTCTCCTCATTTACATAAACACCAGGCATAATGAGAACTGCTGAATCTGAATCACCTCAGTTTATTGAGAAGGTGCATACCTGTGGACTATGATAATACCTTAGGAATACCCAGTGGATATAGGATTAATACTACTGTGGGAAGACGTAAAGATTGGAAATAAGACAGCATTATCATTTTTGCAAAAAGCATCTCTCTCTTCGGAACACTGCATGCCAAACAGAACTGCAGAGCTCTGGCCACCTGGGAATTGGACCCCATCACCCACGCTTCCCCAGAGAGCATTCTTTTCAGATCTGACAGTAGGTAGGTGCTGCTCCTGGAACAGAGAGGTTTGTGCTTCAGTACATGAATGGCTGTATACCCTCAGCCTCTGATCTTCCTGGGAGTCTCAGAGGTAGAACTTACTGTCCGAATTCAGTTCTTTAAAGTGTCAGGAGAACCTAAAGACTGCAGCTGGGAGGTCATACATATAAGACCAGTCAGAAAACCCCATCCATGCCCTGCATTAGACAGAATGGCCTGAAATACTATTGTATTTTCCTACTTAAAACACTGGCTCTAATGAAAAGAACATAGTAGTTAAAATTATTTAAGGAATAACTATATATTTATATTTCATTGCTTGTGAACTCAAGCAATTGATTTATATAATAGTTCTTAGCTATGGAAATAATTTGTTTAATTATGTTTAACACTAAACTATTGTACCTTGGAACATGCTAAAATAATTTCTTAGGGGAGTTTTCAGACTGACATGGTATTTGCATATTCTTTATTCTGTAATGCAAGCCCTGCGTTAATTACCTTCTCTAAAGAGCATTTCAGCACTTTTGTAAGCACAGTGATTCCTCACAAAAACTAATATGGGCAGGCTTCACCATTCTGCTCCTGAAATGAGGTCACTTTATTGATATCTTACATGGCAATGGTTAATTAAAAAACAGAAATTTTAAAAGATTTTCTCTCTATAGCACCAAAACATCCTAGTGAGTATTTCTCATAGGCTCTGTCCTCCTTTTCACTACCTACAACTTCTCTCACTGGAAGTCAGAGGTGCCTCTCAGGGTCAAACTTGGAGCTCACTAGTTCCCCTGATTTGACCCACTCCTGCTCACCACAAAAATCTCCTCCTTGTTTGAACTGCATCAAAACACTGCTCTGCACTGTCATTGGAGGGGTCGAGTGCACCTGAACTCCCCACCATCTAGAGAAGCTGGAAAACCAACACCAGTTCTTTGGCAGCTGCTGGAATCTCTCGCACTCCTTCCTGGTCCAGAGAAGAAATATTCCGCAAAGTTGAGAAATAACTATTTCCTCCCTCCACGTTAATGCTTTGTCACGGATATTCCACAGAAAAACTGGAGCCCCACGTGTTATAGTTTTTTCATTGTCCAGTTTTTCTAAATTGATCAAGGTTCACACATTATATCCATGCACAAGCCTTGCTGACTTGGGGCAGAGATGAATTCCTACCGGTTGCATGTTGTGTCTAAAAAGACAAGGCTCTGTTGTTCTCTCCAGCAATCAGGCCTCGATCAGATCCCAAGCCCAAACAGAGCTGCACATTGTTCCTGAAAAGAGACAGGCCCAGTTCTATCCAGTATCCGTGTCTCAGCCAGAGCTACCTCTGTTGGTCATGCACCTTACTGCACCGTTGAACTCACTGATGAAGAGGCAAAGGAGGGGACACAGAAGACACAAATTTCTGGAGGCAAATAGGTATTTGAAGATGAAAGGCACAACTCCAAAACATATAACAGTAAACATTAAATACTGACAAATACTTGGAGCAAAGGGTGACAACAAGCCTTCCTAATCGTAATAGATTCTGAGCAATAGGACAGAAATCCAGACAAAAGATCCTATTATACATGTTTTATCATATGAATTTTTTTTCTAAATGTCTGTTCCCAAGTACTAGAACTAAAATTGAACAGATAGCATGCTACTTCCAAAATAAAAGAGATTCGTCATTGTAAAATTATAAATTAGTTTTATTTATATTACCTGCTTGCCCAAGTAGATCATTATATATCTATCTGAAGAATGAATGGAATAATATAGTTTTATGTCTACTCTATAATAGTGTGAACAAAACCTTTAATTTCTTCTAAATGCAATAGCATTTAAATGGGCTTTCTATTGTTCTTCATCTCTTTGTTCTTACATATTGTGGAATACACTTAAAATGCTTGTGTGCCCTTTTGTTGAATCCAGAGTTATTCATAATGTGATTTCTTTGTTCATCCTTCTGCACTGCCCATTAAAGAGTGGTGTATATTGTGTGAGATTACTGAATAGTTGAGAAAGAAACGCTTTGTTATTTTTGAAGTCCTGTGAGAGCAACTTATGCCCTTTAGACCAAACCTGGATGATCAACAGAATTTCCTGTAGAGATTTATTTTTTAAATTAGTCGTATGGGTTTCATTTTGAGAGACTCAGATTTAGTGGACACAGGATTTTTTTTAACTGAGTTAATTCTGATGTCCACGATCACTGCTCTATCAGAGAGCAATCTCAGAACACAGTGAAGCACCACTCAGACTCCCCTTCTGAGACTGAGGATCTGTTTCTCCCAAGCGCTGTCAATGCGGCTGGCAGAGAGGCCTAGCACTGCCCGCTGAAGGGGGCTGTTTCGCCCATGGGCCTGCTGCACCTCAAGCACCAAGGCTCTGTCCCTTATCCCACATGGGGGAAACTATGGAGGGTTATCTCACCTTCGGATATCCCTGTAAGGCTGGTGAAGGTCTGCCATGAATCTGCTTTGCAGCTCAAATCTCCCAGAACCTGGCTGCTTCCAGGAGCTGATCAGAAGAATACTCCCTAGAACACCTGGACACTACTATTCTCTCTTTCCCGGTCAGCTTCCTGCCCCTCTCCCCCTAACAGGTACTGTATTCACTAGAATTAGAATGCCTCGGGGAGCTCTCCCTAAGGATTCTAAATAAATTTCTCCTCAGTTGGAACATCAACGCAATTCCAAGAAAGAAATACCCTTTTATCTCCATCCACCCACCTTCCCCTAAAGAAGTCCAGTTGGTTTAGCTGCTGCTTTTTGTCAATCACACCTATCACTATGCATTCTTTCCTACAATGAAATACTTTCTCTTGTTCTCTAATCTAAACTGCATCAATTTGTGTTATTTCTGTTATTATTACTCAAGATTATATTCTTTCTTGAAGCTTTGCCACTTAATTTTCTCAGTATTTGCATGTAAAAGTGTAAACAAATCTCTAGCATAATTATGGATTATATATTAGCTTCTAGTTTTTAGAGAAATAATATGTTCCTGGAGAGAAGGGGCCAAGTCTTCTGTTTTGATTCATGCTTTGTTATTGCTTTGCTTTGTTTTAACCAGTATGCTTATTGGGTGAAAGGAAGGCAACGAAGAATAATGATTAATTTTCTAACATATGACCTTGTTCTCTCTAACCACTGATTTTACCAGGCTTTCTGAAAGATCTAATCATGCACACATATACTACTGAAAAATAAAATTCAAATTTTAATTATCTTTCTAATAAGAAACCTGATGCTTTTTTCTAGAACTTGTTACTCTGACCTATGTGTATGTTTGAACTGAAAAGGTTTATATTTTGTGTTCTAATTTATTTTGTGCAGTAAATTAATTAGGATTTTTGTGATGATTTAAGTGTGATTAGCAGTTCTTTTTCTTAATAGCAGAGTTAGAGTTACAGTTGTGTTTTTCCATAATGTGCATTGTTGTTGAGTTGTAATGTTTTTGTTTGGAAGAATGAAGGAAAAATAAATTACTTTCCCCACACCCAAAAAAGGAGGCTCTGAAGGTAAACTGGGACAATTTGGATATGCTTATTATCAACAAGCTTTGGCACTTTGGACAGTTGTTTAATCTGTTTTTCTATTCACTTTACTGTAAAATGGAGATGAAAATAATGTTCTCTACTTTGGGTTGTCGAGAGGTATAGATACTTTGAATGCATGTCCTTAACAAGGCAGCACATTCTGGTTTTGAAACTTTTATTTTTCACTTTTTCTTTAAGTAATTGTCAGAAGATTTTTCAATTTTATTTAAATAAGTTCAAATCAAAACTCAGGAATCTAGGTTTACATACATCACATACAGTAAGGTAAAGTTATAAAAACATTAAAGTGAATGTGGTTTATATAGATGCTCAATTGCTATGCTATAAAATTTACAAAGATAAATTTTACATTTTACATTATATAACATAAAGATTTTATGTTATAAAATGCAAAGATAAAACTCCTGATGCTCTTTACTGCAATGTCATATTCTGACCTTAGAGACTTGAAAACTCTTGAGACAAGTAAAATGTTAACTCTCAATCCTGAAACCTATCAATAGATACCAAAAAATCTTCAAGGCACATTAAAGTTTTCTAGAAAAGAAGCCTTTTTTAAAACTTAGATTACTAAAACTGCAAAAGCACCTCTCAGACTCATGGCTGCAGCACTGTTTGCTGAAGTGAATCGGCATGGTGTTAGCCCAGAGCCGCAGTGGCCTCAGCTCCAACACTGGCTCCTTCCTGTAAATCATCTCCAGCAGAGGATTCTGACACAGCTGGAGAATCTTCATCTCCAGTTCGGCATATTCACCAGAGCTTTCATTATCTGTTTTGCCTTTATTATTATCGATGGAAATGTCTCCATCTGGACTTGCATCCTCAACCTCTGAAGATATTTTGGTTCTGACTTTTGCAGTTTTTCTGGTGGCAACATCTGTAACCACTGGCCCAGTTTCAGTACCAACAGTTTCAGCAGCGACTGCGATGGTCACCACGGGAGCAAACCGTAAAAATCCTAGAAGAGAACATAGGCAGTAAAATCTCAGGCATTTCTCATAGAAATATTTTTTTTTTCTGATATATCTCCTTGGGCAAAGTAAACCATCAACAAAATAAGAAAAGAAAACACTGAGTGGGAGAACATATTCACCAATGATTTATCTGATAAGGGGTTAATACCAAAAATTTAAAAGAACATATGCAACACAACCCCAAAAGAAATCTAATTTAAAAAATGTGCAAAGGACCTGAATAGACACTTCTGTAAACAGGAAGAAATATAGGCAGCCAATAGACATATTAAATGATACTCAATGTCACTAATCATCAGAGAAATATAAATTAAAACCACAATGAGATGTTACCTCATACCTGTCAGGTGTGGTCATCATCCATAAATGAACAAATAAGCGTTGGGGAGAGTCTGGAGAAAGGGGTACCCTTATGCAGTGCTGGTGGGAATGCAGACTGGTGCACCCACCATGGAAAACAGCATAGAGTTTCCTCAAGAAATTAAAAATGTAACTGCCTTACGACCCACCAATTCCACTTCTGAGAATATATCCAGAAAAGCCCAAAATAGTAATTTGAAAGAATATATGAGATCTGTCTGGAAAAATGTCCAGCTATTGTTAATATAATGAGAATGGTTTGCTGACCTCAATGTAACTTGGCAGCCAAGGAGAGTAGATGGGAATGAGAATGTGTGAACAATGACAACTTCACTGTACTAGTCAGTGGCAGTAGGATGTGCCATTAAGTAAGCAGGCATACTGTGTGGCTGTCACATTCAAAATGATTGAGCAAGTAGAGCAACAAATCTGCATCAAATTTTGTGCTAAGCTTGAACATTCCTCTGCAGAAACTATTCAGATGATTCAGAGGGCTTTTGGGTATAATGTAATGAGTTTAGCACAAATGAAAATGTGGTACAAACCCTTCAAAGATGGTGGAGAATCTGTTGAAACTAATCCATGATCTTGAAGGTCTGCAACAGGCAGAACACCTGAGAATGTTGAATGTGTACCGGCTGCAATCAACAAAGATCGGTGACTGACAGTATGAGAACTAGAAGCTGATCTGGGGATTCCAAAAACTACAGCGTTCAAAATGTTGATGCAGAGTTTTGGCGTGAAACATGTCCTGGCAAAATTTGTTCTGTAGCTTCTGCTACCACAGCAGAAGGAACATCTCTGCAGTTGCTAATGACTTGATTCAAACTGCTACCATTGGGCTAGATTTCCTCGAGAGGGTCATAACTTTGATGGGGATTGAGGCATTATTGTCCTATGTACAATGTTTCTTGTGTCTTGTAACTTCCTCAATAAATGTCTCTACTTTCCATATTACATGGTTGGATATTTTCTGGACAGACCTTCGTATGCACTCCTATGTTGACTGCAGCATCATTTACAACAGCCGAGATCTGGAAACACCCCAACTGCCCATCAGTGGATAATGGATGAAAAAGCTGTGGTACATTTACACAGTGGAATACTATCTAGCTATAAAAACAAAAATCTTACCTTTTGAGACATCATGGGTGGACCTGGAAAGCATTATGCTAAGTAAAATAAGACAGTGAGAGAAAGACAAACACCATATAATTTCACTTATATGTGGAATCCAATGAACAAATAAACTAACAAAATAGAAACTGACTCATAGAGAAAAGATTGACAGCTGTCAGAAAGGAAAAGTTTGGGGGGACTGGGTGAAAAAAAGAGAAGGAATTAAGCAAAACAACAACAACAACAACAACAACAAAAAACCAACCCAAAACTCCAACACAGGTAACAGTAAATTCTTTAAAATTCTGAATAAACCATATTACTTATGGGGGCTTTAATTCATGAAGTATAATTAGTTACGCATCTATTGCTCAAAACACACCTCCTAAATGAAACAAAAAAAATGAATGGAGAAGTTCATGGAGGTAAACGACCTGGTAACTGGCACGTAGTCAGTTCATGGTAAAGGTGAGCTCTTGCTGATATCCAAAACGATCTCCATCCAGCACCATTCATCACTGTTAATAAGATGTTTCAGTGCATGATAGAGGAGCCCAATGATGATATGTTTACTATTAACTCTCAGAGAAGTAGAAATAGCTCAGTTTGAGAGAAGAATGTATCATATGTAGCAGCTGGTTGAATACTGTAGCAGATTCCCTCTTTGCAGAAAATCATATGCCTTGATAGTTAAGTAGTTAAGTGTATAAACTAATGGTTTTAAACCATGGAAGTTCATCAGAATAACTTGTGGAGATTTTAAAATATACTTTCCCATTTTACTTTGAGATTCAAATTTAGTTGGAATAGCATGAATCCCAGATATCTCTATTATTAAATTTTCTAGTTGATTTCCTTGTCTATACAGGGAGAGACACCATGGTAAAACTAGCAGGTTAAAATTATTGGCATTATTCAATAGGTCATAGGGAAACAAAAATATGGTGATGCTCAGAATTTGGAATTAAACATTATCCTCTGAAAATTAAACTACAAGTAGACACATAATGTATTGGAGCCAAGAGGTGGCTGTTCCTTAACGAAGCCATTACTACACAGGGAAAGTCCTCATGTTGAACTGATGTGAGTACTCTATCCACTTTATAAAACTCTCACTGTAAATTAAGACACAGACATTTACAAAGTATATAGTATATCTTCAATGAACTTGGTAAATCTAAGACTTTCAATATCATCTAAAATACTATATGATTTCACTTATATATGGAATTTAATAAACAAACTGAACTAACAGGCAAAATAGAGACAGACTCATAGACAGCAGGATGACAGCTATCGAGGGAGAGGTCAGAGGGTAGAGGGTTGGAGCAAAGAGGAAAAAGGGCTCATAGTCATGGACAACAGTGTGGGGATTGCAGCGGGGAGGGGAATACAAAGGGTCAAATGGTAATGGAAAAACACAATAAAAAAAACAAACAAACAAGCAACAAAAAATTAGGCAATGGGAAAGATAAGTTCTGAGGCCTGAAAAGCTGAGAACCAGAACTCAGATGATGGTAAATCTCAAGTGTGGGGTCTCAGCACAGAATGAGCTTCTCTGTTTACCAAGAAGCAGACATCTGTCTACTTTGCAACCACAGAACTTTGTAGTAAGAGATTAATCAGAATTGGCAAATACCTTCCTGAAGTGATAGAAAAGGAAGCCTCGTCTCAGTGTCTAATCTCTTATGGCAGGAAGTTTTGCAAAACAATTGCATATTCATAACTTTCCCACAGTCTTTAAATTGGTGTGAAAAATGGTTGAAAATACATTGTGTTTAAACTTCAAGAATATTGTGTTTGACAGTTACGTGAGCAAAATCACTAACCCTGTCGCCAGTAAGAAAGAAAAGAAGTGAGGTTTGATCGATCAGAGAAGCATCAGTGTTGACTACACCCTGTTATCTGAAAAGCCAATCTGTAAAGTGCTATCAGTAGAAGAAATAAAGGAGTGCTGAGTGAGAGTAAAATAAGATTCAAAAGCACCATTTAGTAATTCTTTAGGTGACAAGTAACCAAAGATATGAAAAGCAGGAAAAGAATGTTTAGCTACTTCTGAAATATTTGGATACATTGTTCTTAAGCACATCTCTTCTAAGAAAATGCTTTAATTGTAATGTAAATCAATGAAAAATCCACAATTCAAAAATAACATTAAATACAAACAGAGATATCTGAACTGCGGTTTAAAGAATGTCAATAAGAATTAATACTATTTCAAGTGGAAAAAAATAACTGAAAGCTTTGGAATACCAATAACAGCTAAGCCCTACAACCAAATGACTATTCATTTGGGTTGGGGAGAAAATTAAGCAATTTTAATACCTCAATCAGTTATTCACGTTTTTCATTTAAATGTCTTCTACAAGAGAAAAATATGGAAGGGAATTAAAAAATACATGATGGTTTTTATTGCCGTTTGTAAGGAATTTATTTATCTGTTATCTCAAGTTGCCAAAACTGTCCAGAGTTCCTTCTACCTATCCTTCAGCATATATACGGTGAGCTAAGAGAAAAAAAAATTGATGCTCTGTTTGCTTTCCCATATAATGTAACCTAAGGAACTATATCATTTATGAATAAATTGGTAGATATGTATAACATATATAATGTTATTATATTATGTAATTTTGTAGAAAATGAAAGAAATATAGAAAATAAAAGTTATCATGTTCTCTTTAGCCAGAAGTATTTTTTTTGGTTATTGCAATGAATATTTTAGTGAAATTCCTTCCACCTTTACACACATAAATATACATTTAAACAAACATGTACCTTTGTACATATAGATATATATGTTTATATGTATTTTTGTTAAATTTAATAACTCTTCACATCCCACCCCATCCCACTCTTTGTATCTTTCCTCCCAGTAGTTTTCAGTTAACAGATATTCATCCACCTACATTTGGCACTTAAAAAAATGTACTAATATTTTTATTTTGTAAATGATAGTTATGAGTATATAAGTTATCTTGAACTCAGGGAATTTATTTTTATATATAACTTTCTGGCAAGTTTTCCCAATGGAAGAAATTATTAGTTCTAAATCCAAGGCCAATAATAATGTGAACATTTAGAACATTGATGAGAATATCAATTATATAAGTATGGATTCTATTGTTATTAATGAGTTATTTCAGTTTGTATTCATGAATTTGTAAGAACCAATGACTATTATTCTCTACTTGAACTCTTTCACTATAATAAATGGGCAATTCATCACTTAGGACATTTAGGGTTTCTCTAAACACAAAGCTTTCTCACAATTGGAAGCAAATACAACATAAATAGATATAAAATTATATAACTATATTATACATTTATTAATATCTATTTTTATATACTCTTATTTTATATTTTTCCCTTTTATAAGTTCCCTAACTTCGCTCTCCTAACTACTAGATTATTGACAGCCAACAATTTTCAGAACTTCTGTGAAGAGAGCCACTTTCCCCAAGTTTCCACCCCCTTTCCAGGGACAATAGAATCCAATGACTGACCAGCACAAAGGAATAAAGTCCAGACCTCTCACCAACTTGTGATACTTCTGTCGAGACGTCGCAGTTCCAGAGCTGCCCCCACCCTGGCTTGGCTCGCTTGGGCCAGTCGTGACTGCACCACAGTTCATCCTCCGCTGCCAGTGGCAGCTTCCTCCATTGCCCCACCACACGCAGGGGCCGGTCCTGACAGAACCCCTCCCTCTAACCTTACTGTGCTTGCTAGTCTCCTTTCAGAGTGGGCCTCCTAGGTGACTAGGCCTGTAATAACATCTATCAAGCAGATTAAAGCACTCCAAAATGGTTCTCTCCTATCGAGGGGAAAGTTCTGCCATCTGATCACAAAGCTGGGAAGTGTTATCTTCTTGTTAAGGATTTTATCGTCCAGTGGCTGTCCAGACCTCTACTTTAAAGAGCAGTATTGGCCTTCAGGGTAGGACAGTCTGTGGTCACTGATGGATCATCTTCTCACCCCTATTTGATAAATATGTAGAGTAAATATGCTGTAAAAATGGCATATTAGAATAATCTTTTCTCAAAATTGATTTTCTGCAGAAGGATTTTAAAAGCGTGACACTCCCCCTTTTGACACAAATAAAAGATGCAAATGCAAGGCTATTTTTAGCCTATTATAAATACACAATTAACTAATCCATTACTTACTACAAACATCTGCTTAAAGGCAGCTGCTGCAACAAGAAAGCAGTGCTGCTGTTTAACCCAAGACTATACTTTATCCTCCCCAGGGTTGATTCTTTTGCAAGAATTTTTATATATTTCAATTAAACATCAATTGTTATAAGCACACAGTAGAGTTGTTCCTACATTAAAGTCACAGTAGGAAAAAAAGGTAAAAGTAAGGGAAACTTTTTTCTATTATAGTGAAAAGTAAAGGTCAGTGAGATTGTCTCTTAATCTTCCAAATTCTTTTCTCATCATACAGAGGAACTGAATCATAATCATCACCATAAAGTATTTTGTGGCAAATGTTAAGCACTGAACAATATTCAATTTTACTTAAAAGTATTTTTGAGTATGTATTATGTACCCTGCACTATGTTATGTGCTATAAGGTGAGGTGGACCCAGGTCCTGAAGGTCCCTGTTCAGGCACCAGCTGAGGCAGAGGGTGGCCTCCGATCCCACAGAGCTGCTCTAGGTTGTCACAGATGGGGAAATAAAAATAAACCATTCCAGATACTTTTCTTGGTCTACCAGGGAAAGGGGTGGCCATCCCCTCTCATGGAGAATGCCTGAGCCCCTGTGCTCAATGACTTTTATTGAAAGGGTTATCAGTGGGGACTAAGTAGTAGGAATGTACAGGTGATCTCATTACATCAGTATGTTAATGTTTACAGAGAATGGACGATGTTTTGAAGAAGACAAATGGCAGGAACACATCCATTTACATGGGTCCCAGACAAGATGAGTAAACATAAGAGCATAAACATAAGAGCGCCAAAGGGTCAGGGTCTGTGAATAATGTAAATTTCCTTCCCAGTGTGAGCCGGCCGTCACAGCTTTTGAGGGAAAAAACAAAGCATGCTTCAAGGAATTTACCTCTAGGCCTGATTTCCCCTGGGAAGCACACGATCCAGTTTAGGGCTGTCTCCAGTATTGTTTCAAGCCTGAGCCAGGCAGGGGGAGCAGAACTGCCAAGAGACAAGGAGACTTCTTTCAGACAGAATGAGGACCCTGGTCATATCAAAGCCGAGGAGTGAAGGTCTTTTGCCCATTCTCCATGTCCCCCAAGTCCTTCCCATTATGGCCCATGCAACTGTGCCTGTCTTAGGTTGCCCCTGCGTTCAAGGGGTCTTACCTGTCATTGACTAACGCCATCCTCCTGGGCCAAACAGGGTGATGTGAGGGAAGCAGGGCCTCGGTCCCTGTCAGGGGGACAAGTTTTGTCTCCTCAGTGGCCTATTTTCCCAAGGCCTCCTTGCTTAGTTCCAGCCATGGGGCCCTCTCACCTGCCGGTGAGGATACAATTCCTGAAACCAGGAGGGACGGTTCCCAACAAGGGATACAAAGGATCTGACAAAGTCATTTGGGAACATAAAACAAATGCTTTATCAGTCTAATACCACATAGTGAAATAATTGGGGGCTGTCCAAGGGCATTCAGTTGAAGCAGAGAATGTTATGAGGCAGGGCTCACAGAATGCACCATGAGGATAGTGGCATTTAACAGAAGATAAGAAGAACAGATTAAACTGGCAGAGAGTGGTCATTTCACACCAGCAATGTAAGTGAAAGAGCATGAAAGTGGGAGGGGGTGAAAGAAACGTGTGCGGAAGGCAGAAAGAGCCATTATCATATTTCTATCTTCTACCCTCCAGGAAGCTTTGATTAGTAAATGCTCTAAGACACTATTTTTCTTACATCACTTTAAACCCAACCTAAGGAGAAACTAGATAGTAATATGAGAACTATTATATATTAACTCCATGAGTGACAATGTTTTCAAAAGTGAAATATGGAATCATTCTACTAAACATTTCTAAGAATACCAACAGTGAGATTTAAAAACCTGAACCATATCTACTTAGTTGGAAATTATAAGATAATAACAAAACTTGTTTCCCTCTATATCAGAAGGACAAAACCTGATTATGCTAATGTAAAATCCATTAATGTCTGTTTCTACTGCTTTTGTTGGCTACTTAATAATTATATTTCATATACATTTTTAATTAAGATAGACACATGTTTTTGTTCCAGTGGAGGGTAAAATTAAAATTAGTTTCTTTAAGCTCTTGTATGATAAAACTGGTCTCTATGGAAACTATTGCTGTTATAGTACATATTTTTACATCTTTTTTTAATTCTTGAAAATTACCTTACAATGATCTTATTAGTCATACCGATCCTGGCACCTACTCCTCCCTGCCCACAAAAAAAACTCATACCACCTCATACTTCATTATCATTGTAAATGCATAAATATTTAATATCCATAATATTTATTTAATTTAATATTCATCAGAATATTTAGTTATCACCAAAGAGATGCAAGATACTACCCTAGACACTTTATATTAACTTGCTAGGACCCAGCACTTAGCAAATACACAGTCTAGAAGAAGAGATAGGATTTAAGCAAGTAAATAAGTAGATGAATATATAAATTAAAATGTTGGTCAGCTCTTTTAAGAAATAAGAAGGAGAGAAGAAATATTAGTCCAGGCCTTCTATGTGAGACTAAATGATTTTGGGAGACCTCTCCAAATATAAAATTATATGCAGACAACCATAATATTAATAGTGATTATTTCCCAGTATATTATCTAGATTCCTTATCTTCCAGTGAGCAATTGTCTCTACTTCCAGAGTTTTCAGGAAAGGAAAGAGAAAGATTGTAGGGCTCTGTAGTTCCTATCTTTCAACTTCTAGTCTGATAGGCATTATAAATTACAAGATTTAGAAACTTTCTCTTTGGGACATCTACACTTGTACATCAAAGATCAACAGTAAGGACTCTTCCAGGTCTTCAGGTAAATGAAGAACATCTTACTTTTACTCTCTCCCTCTTGTGGTTTTCTTCCTTCCATTTTTGCCTTCTCTCATTCTCATCATTTTTGTTTATTTGCTTGTCGTGTTTTAGTTTTTTATGTCAAATGTACTGGGGAAAATTTATATGAGTTTAGTAATGAGATAGCCAGGTAAATAATTGAAGAAAGTCTAGCAAACAATAAGAAATAGTGGCCAAACTGCAAAATAAGATCTTTAATTCCTAGATCCGGATCCCAAATTGGACCTACAGACCAAAGAGAGACGGACATCAGAGAAAAAAAAAAATTTCCCACTATCCTCAAAATACCAAAATGGTGGGAGGTTCATGCCAGAGCCAAAGGTATTGAATTGGTTTTACATAAATATTCTTACCATTTGGAATAGGCCATAGACAACATAAAGGCAGAGAAATTGTTAGATTCAAGAGGTACCTGAAATGTAGAAACAGCAAGATTGAATGACGGATTAAATATTGTAAAACAAGAAATCAGTAAAGGACAAAAGAACCACTTGACTCCATATCTGGCAATATTTCAAAAGGAAATGGAATTGATAGAAATAAATTTAAAAAAAGGTATTTTTAATTTAAGAGCACATGAAATATATGTAAAAATTTCCCTCTTAGCCATGCTTGAATGGGAACTTCTTAACTACTCTAAGGTAGGAATTCTATGATATATAAGAAAAAGTGGGTTTGTATTGAATATTGAAACTGATTTTTATAATTGAAAATAATAGGGTCAGAGGATGGTAGCTCAAGGAAAATCTCTACCATTTAAAAATGCCACATCTCAAATGTTTTGAGTCTTGTTCTACAAAATCTTCATCCAAACATGATTATACTGTTTTAACATTCTCACACATTTCTATGAAAATCGAATGAAGTAAAAAACTTTATTCATAGCACTTTGTAGACTCTCAGTCCTCTACAATCTTATTTATCAATCTTAGCTATCATTGATACTGTTGTTATTATGCTCTCCTTTATGCCTTCTCTACCTTTTTTTCCCTTTCATGAAAAATACTGCCTGTGTGATCAGAAAAAAATGGGGAAAAGTTTATGGATATATGCCTATTTCTTTACAAATGATAAATTTAACATAATACGGTAAAATTTGCCTCAGCAGACAGAGAAAATTGGTTTTGTTTTTTAACTGCAAAGAATTTGAGAAATAATATGTTACTTTAACTGTTACTGATAGACAGTCTATCTGTAGTGCCCTGAAGTCTCCCCTATTGGCAAAGATGGTAGCAGGGGAGGTTCTTACACTGAGTGACTAGAAAGTGAGAAATATCAATGGATAGGGCCCAAGGAAATGAAGAACCAGCACAATTATTGAATAGAGAAAAAGCTCTTCCCTCCCTTACCAGATTGGGAGTGGGACCAGAGGAAGGCAGGCACATGCACCAAAGAAGTCAAAATAGTGCAGGGGGGTGTTCAGGACCAACGAGGTCTGTCAGTCTGGCCTGGGGAAAGATGGTATTGGTTGTGGGTGGACCCACCTGAAGTGCACCAAAGTTTTGGGAAGTCGATTGGTCATTTTGAAAAAGCATGTGGTTTGTCCCACACCCAAGCTAATATAATCCTGGGGTAACAAAGAGCCTTGGGGACTTGTGACTCATTCTTGCTTATGACCTGAACTCCCATGGTGTGCTTACCTATTCTCTCCTTGGGCAACATGGCCCATGGCCTCCAGAAAGGATCCTGTCTCTCTTGCCTACATGGTGATATACTCCCAGGTGCACTCGCACACTCTCACAGGACTAGTATGCGACCTTGCAGCCCTAGCAGACGCATGGCCCATAACTGTGTGGGTTTCACACACAGGCTCCAGGAGGGAGCCTGAAATTAACAGCAGCTGGGAACAGGCTAAGCTACCTGGATGGAGACTCAGACTGTTTAGCAACTGCCTGCAGGCTCCGAAGAACTGTACTTTAAAATAGAGCAGGAACTCTTGACCTTGGCTTTTGTCTTGGTCTTACTGAGGAGGTGGTATTTGAGACAGGGGTCCACCATTCTCCCAGATCATGCAGCACCTGAATAAAACCTCTTTCTTTTTTCACCATCATCTGCCTCATGAGTTTGGCTTTCGTGGTGAGAGGCAGCCAAACCTCTATTTCTTTTGTTTAGTTACATGATCAGATAATAAGACATTAAAAAAACAACAGAGGATCAAATTGGAAAAATCCTTCAACACCAACAAGGTCTAAAAGAAGGTTGATATACATTATTTTGCTGTTCCTATTTATCTCATTTCCTCTCTTTTAACTGTCAAGTATTTTAAAGTACAGTTCATGCATCAACTATGTCATTGTGTAACTTATTATTTCCAGAAAAAAATGATTGAGATTCATTTTGAGGTAATCAGTTAAAAATGGGAGTTTATCAGTTCACAATTATGTTTTTCTTCCAAGACAGAGCTGGCACGTACATTTGAATAGCTTTAGAATATCTGATAAATCTGAAACAGTCAGTTCTCCATAGTTAATCTGTCAGTTTTTTGCTTCAATCATACTATACAACAAACCATACAAAAACTCTGGCTTATAACAAACAACAAACATTTATTCTCATGCCTGCTGGTCTGCAATCTGATAGCAGTTTAACTCACAAAAACAAGTCATCTTGGCTAGTTGTGGTTCAAGCAGAAGGACAACTCTATTTGACTCCAGACTGCAGTTCTTGTGTGGGTGTATCTGGGCTTCATGTGAAGGAGCAGTGGTTCCTCAGCTCTTCTCATGGAAGATCATGACAGCACAAGCAATCAAGCCACACTGGACAAACAGAGTTGACACCAATGTCTGTGTCAACCCTGACAATCATTTCATTGGTCAAAGCTGGTAACATGGCCAAGCCTAACATCAATGCATTCATGAAGAATGTTCTATAGTGGGAGAAGAGGGGACTGACTATTTACTAAGTATAGTCCACACTACATGCTGTGGTACAAAAGTTTTCTCATATTGTGTGAAAATGATAATTTTTGTAACTTTTATATTAGCCCATAAATTATAAAGTGAAGTCTTGGTGTAACACAAATATAGTGTCAATGTAAGTTCTATTATACAAACTAAGGAAACCTGGTCCTAGTCCATAAGTAATAAAATGATCTTCCTATTAAAAGATATTTCAGTATACAAAGATATTTTTTGTATTCCATCAAGACTGAATGTCAATAAAATATCTGAATAATTCTAACATTTTGTGTTACATGTATATTATCATTTAATGCATGTGAAATTATTGGTATATTAATATACAATAAATGAAAAATAATTTTTTATTACATGGCACACAGTCAGTGGGGTTGATGATCACAATAGGTCGCTGAATCAAATACTGTGATTAGGATTTTGAAAGCTGTTGGAAAATTTTATGGTGACTAATGGCATTCATTATCATTCCTGCCAAGCCCCTGGTAATGAACTCTCCCACTTGAGGCTCTGACTGATCACCCTGGAGGTCAATGGAATGGTCCCCTTTGTGTAGCTAAACAATAGGCTATTCATTTGGGAACATCCATAAGCTTAAAACACACATAAAAACTAATATTACAGGCCTCTAAAAATCATATTATGACTGAACATTTTAATGTGGTTTAGACAATCCTATATATCACTATCAAAACTGATCTTTACTTTATATTTATTCCAATTGGTTTTTATCACCCTGAAGTGAAACAAAATTGAAGTTTGAGCTATTTCTCAATTGTATATAAATAGATAATTCATTTTTAATACAGAATTTGAAGCAAAAGTTTAATCTCAGAGAAAAATAAACATTTTAGTTTTCCTCAAAGATTTATCGTAGTCTTATTTTAAGACAGAATTTCTATCCCACAAAGCACAAAATGGGAGAAAATGAAGAAACTACTATTTCATTTTCTCCCATTTTTCCATAATTGTCAGTAAATTCTCCACTCCCCAAGGAAATGCAAATATGTGTTTATTCAAGATAAGAACAAAACATCATTTCTCTATCTGCATTGTAGAGTGAAAAGATAAAAGTGAGTTAAGAAAAGTAGAGCTCACTTTCTAGCTTCTTCTAATTTTTGTGTTGTTTTTAGTCTTTTTTTGAAATAGTATATATTAGCAGAATAACAGATATATTTATATTTTAAAACAAATAGGAAATTTATCTGCAGGCCAAATATACATTTTTTGAGAAATCATCTATTTTAAATTATATAAACTCTTATTATCTACATTAATCAAAGGCATAAACATCTTTAAATCAGTTTTATTTTAGTAAAACTGTTTCCATGGGGGAAGAAACAGTTTCATCTTTTGTATATATACATATAAAATATATCAAGTTATTTTGAATCATTTATCATTATCAATAATTTCATGATAAGAGAATGGATGCATAAAGGCTTAGAAAGATAAAGATAAGGCAAATTATGAAAGAAACGATGAATAAAAGAAAGATTGACTAGGTCTCTAGTCTTAGGGGAAATACAAAATATGAAAGAGAGATAAAGCTGGGTCTCAGAAACCAAAGTTGACACATAGCTGAAAGTCTGTGGAGATTCACAAGTCTATTCTTAGAAATATGTACATAACTGTGTGTATGAGATTACTTATCATTTATTATTTTTCAGGTATACTTCAAGGACATATACATTTTAAAACCTAGGTAGAAATTTATTTCTAGTTACATATTTCAAGTTTTTAGTTCAGTTACTTTTGCTTGACAATATAAGGACCTATTAGAAATAGAGTTAAATGTATTTTATAGTTTCATTAAAGTAGAAGGAAACATAGCACTCAGAATTTAAAATTTTGTTGAAATATTGTAGATGCTTGTTGTTTTAACTAATATTTTTTCTTACCCAAGTGATCAAAAAAGTCCATGGAATAAAATAGTTTGTGATTTTTCTGAGATCTAGGTTTAATAAATAAGGTATAGTGCAACTGTTACAGAACAGCCAGGGGGGTTCTACTGCTCGCTACCTAAAAGCAAAACTCTGGAGTCAGGCATTTGGTGGAAAAGGAAAGGGGTTGTTTATTTACAGTTTTTAAAGCATAGTAAAAACTATACAGTTTTGGAATAATGACAGGTTTCTACCTTAGAGCCTTCCTTCCTTTAAAATACCCAAAGACTAATAATCCTGCCACAATCTGCCTGGCCAGATCAGTTCCAAAGGGAAAATGGAACCCCTTATCCCATTTTAAAGCAGCATCCTTTGGGGAATGCAGGTGGCTGTAGCATGCTCCCCCAGGCTGCTCCTCACAGTCACAGTTTGGCTCTAGGCATCTGTAGGGTACATGGAGGAGGTCTGTCTCCCTCACTCAGATGCGTGGGTAACCAGAGGGAGCAGCTCCTCATAACCTTGAAGGAGTCTGATAAAGCAGTGTTCCCACAGCCTTGAGCCCTGGTCTCACGGTCTTGAGCCCCGGGTGCAATAAACTGCCCTGTAGCCTTGAGTAGGCTTACACGTGCAGCTCAGGATAGTTACCTCACCTTCTGGCCTGTAGCCTGCTTTGTTTGAGGCTAGTATTTAAAGGATAAGAGCTTTGGATGAGGTCAGGCACTGACTTGGACAGGGGTTTGTGGCCTGTGTGATTTCCCTGGATCAGGCTTGTGCCTGTGTGACTCTCCTGAATAAAATTATGTCAAGCATCCCCAAGGCTCCGCGCATCTTCTTCCGTCTACCTGAGCCCCAAGCGGAACTGTCCAGCCTAGAGAGGCTGCAACACAGCATCTCTCAGGAGTCTACGCGCACCAGGTGAGGTAGGGCCTTGCGGCACAGCCAGTGGTGCCATCACTTCCTGCATGGAAGGGGCTCTAGGAACGTTCCCAGGCCCTGCAGCCTCCAAGGCCTACTGGTCAGTCCCAGGAGCTCCGGTCGCTGCGGCTGATTGGACTAGTGAGGGGAGGGGAAAAGACCACGTGTTTCCCAGCATGTTCCATTTTAAAGACTCAGCACAGAAAGAGTGTCCAGTGTTTCAAACAATGTGTGCCAATGTCTACCATGTTTGTCAACTCCCAGTGTCTTTGCCTCTCTTATGGCAGCCATTTTGCATAAGGGGACAGCAGCTTACTGGCTGTGCACAGGCACACAGGCATCTTGGCCTGAGGTGGGATGTCGACTTATTACATTATATTTTGTAACCTTCTCAGCCCATGTATTTTCTGCGCAGCTGAGTCCAGTGTTGCTTTAGTTGTTCACTTTTGCCTGGGATATGAAAACACATCCCAGCTCCGGTTTCGATCCAGACTCCCTTGACACTTCCCATCGCCTCTCTGGGAAGCGGGCTTGTTCACCGGCTGTTGCTCCAATCAGCCGTCTTGGAGTTTCCCCCCATCCCATCCCTTCTCCTGAGGGAGGGGCAGCTTCTCGCGATGTATTCGGGTTCCTCACTCTGCCCCACAGCGATCTGGCCTAATCCACCTTGTTACATAACTGGTATGTGAGTTACCAAGGTGGGCAAAGATAGCAGGTGCCTGTATGTCTGGGTGGCCATGGCTGAGAGTGCCAACGATACTGAAGATGTGGGTCATAGCTGTCCATTGCCACTAACATAAGCTGAAGTATTAAAAAGAGTACTTTCCCCCATATGCACTTCTGCAATCTACAGCCCTTTCCCCCCCATATTCCCAACTAGAAGTCAACTGAGAAGTAAGTTCAGGAAGGTTTTGTACAGACTCAGCTTCAGCATCACAGAAAGAGTATGGAAGGTAGATTTGGACATTGAGATAAATAACAGCCCAAAAGATTTGTTTATTTGAAGGAAAAAATCCATTACTAATATTACTGATGTAGGAGGTGAATGCATGTAAGAAAGTAATGGCATTCAAAAATGTGTGAGTTTAATTATGTGTGCTGAAAGATATCACAGAACATTTTGAATTTTAGTTTAAAAAAATTGACTATCCCCAGTATAAATAGAATCATTCTGAGCTTGTTGGAGAACTATACTTTATTTCGAGCATTGGGGTAATGCAGAAGTTACAAAATCATCTATTATTCCCATGAATGATCAATATTGGCTCTGTCTTCCATTTTGTTATTTCACCATTATTTTATATTAATTAAAAATATACTCATAATATTTGGAGGTAAATTTTTATTTTTTCATAATAAAAACATCACAGCACAGTTTCAATAAACTGAAGTAACTTCTAATGCTTAATAAATGCACTTTATTTTTTAGTTTTTTTCCACTATATTTTCTAATTGGTTATTGTTGTTACATGGGGAAACTTTTGGGTTGGGAATATTCATATCATACTTATCCACTTCATAAACTCTTATATTAACTTGCTTTCTTCTCTGAGAATTCCAAGTAGAAAATCATATTGTCTACAAAAAGTTAAAATTCTGTCTTCTTTAATAAAATTTAATAATTTAATAAAGTTATACCACTGCTTCTGCTGCATATTTTCTCTAATCACAGCATCCACAAACATAACTAGTTTTTGTTGCTATAAAGATAACTATTGAACTTAATGTTGGGCCATTTTTATTTTTATTTTAAATTACTTGTCAGGCTCTGATTTGTCACTACATGTGCAAGAAATAATTTTTCAAAATTTTCCTTATCTACCTCATTGTTTCAAAGCTCTATAATTAAAAAAGTTTTGAAATAAGTAATATATTTTGAAACATACTCATTGAGTAAGATTCATCTATGAGTAGCTCAATGTACCTAATGCTGTACTACATGTTAGGAGGAAAAAAATAAACCAACTAATACCAAAAAAAAAAAAAAAAAAAAAAGGTTGTTTTCAAATAGTTTCCAATCCAGGTGGTTGGAAAATATTAGTTGTCACAAAGGAGTCTATGATAATACTAAGTAATTATAATAGTTAATATTTATTGTGTACAGTTCACAGTGGGCTGGTCTTTGAGCTTTGCATAATGTATTTCTAAATCTTCTCAATTATCCTTTGAGATAAAGTTTGAAATTATGTAGATGATAAATCTGAGGCCCTAAAGAGGTTGAAGTATTGTACTTGTTATAACAGCTAAGCTAGCTTGGTTAAGAGTTTAAGCAGTCTGACCTAGAATCTTCTTAAACATTTTCTTCCTAAACATATTCCTCTGAAAACTTAGAAAGGAATGTTAATTAGATGATAAAAGGTCAAGATAGTTTTATGGGATTTATAAGGATGATGTGATATTTTGAGAGTTTGGAATATTTCCGACAGAGTCTCTCTAACGAAATACTGGTGTGAAGAGGTCAGGACTTGGGAGAGACAATAATAGACTAGTCTCATTGAAGCAGAGTGTGAATGAAAGAAAATCATGATCTCAGACAAAGATTAGAGCAAACCATGAATGTTGACCTAAAGACATTTTGTTTTTTACCTTGAAAATGATAGTAACAATAGAGAAGATGGAGCACTATGAATCAGAAAGCACAGAGAGCAGGCCTTCTAGATCTCTTTCAGCAGGCTTTAAAAAGGAAAATTAAGAAACTTCAGTCTAAGGAATTATCAAAGATAAGAGACCATAAGAAGCACAAGCAGCAATAATTAAGGCTGAGGAAAATATGTTACATACAAAAATGAAGCTCCTTTGGATGCGGTGAATTCATTTTCTTTAAGCCTATTGCAGCCCCAAAGGGGGCAGTCAGAGGGAAAAAAAGCCTCGAGTTCAAAAGTTCTGATGCAATTTCCGTCTTCAGAATTCTGTCAAACTGAGTTGAAAATATTTTTATTCAAATCCTCCTAAGATTTCAGGTAGCCTTCAGCTATGCTGAACCACTTTTCATACTGTTTCAAAACTTCCATGCCTTTAATGCCTAAAATATGGGTTTGCCTTATCTTAAGACACAGGGGCATGCATATGTGCATACACACTCCACAGAACAAAAAGTCTATGGAAAGGAAAAAATACAAAAATCTTCAAGAACATTAGAAAAGATTTGCTTCATATCCTGGTACGGGGGCATTGCTCACACATTTTACCTCACTAGCTTGTCCTTCCATAGAAATGAACTTAGAAATAGCACCATGTTATAAGGCTCTATGCTCAAACGCATTTTAATTCAATTTCTAAATTTAGGATGACTCTGCTTTTAATCATTTTCAGACTTTTGAAAGTCTGATGTATTTTTTAACAGTTGGCACTTTCCAGCTAGAAAATCCATTCCACCTTATTTAAATAGTCACATGTGTGATGACTGGTAATAAAACTATTTATAATTACAATCACAGCAAAAGGTTTCCTACTTCACCAGAAATTTTAGCTGCTTCAATCTACATTTCATGTGAAAAAGGACATTTGCATGATCAAATCAGAGAAGCACATTTTAGTCATTTTACAAATGTTCACCAAGAGTAACTTAAATATATGTGTTAAGTGCAAAATATTTTTAGATGACGGTGTTGAAAATATAGTGTGTGACTGATGCCAGAAAAAAAGTGTTAACTTTATAAAAATTCAAATTGTCTGTGTATTTTAATCTACTTTGAGTTTCTTTTCAAAGATATTGGTTAAGCCTTTACTGAAAGCAAATAAAAGGTATGCTGTAAGCATTGCTATCCAGTCAAGCTTTGTACTTAATGGGTGTGTTCTATATCTGTGCTATCTGATAAACTTGCCACAAGTCTCATGTATTGACATTTGAAATGTGACTGAGAAATTGAATTTTAAATTTTATCTAATTTTAACTAATTTAAAGTAAAGTTAAATTACCTCATGAAGTTAGTGGTTACTGCATTGGACAGTACAGTCTAAAGTCTGTAAGCAGTTAAAATGTCAGTGTAGCCCTGGCTGGGTGGCTCAGTTGGCTGCATTGTCATTCTGCACCCCAGAAGGTTGTGGGCTCCATCCCTGGTCGGGACACATATGGGAGACAACTAATTGATGTTTCTTCCTCTCTCTCTCTCTCTTATTAATGAACATGCCCTTGGGTGTGAGGATAAAAAAAAATATGTTATAAGGGTACATCAACCTTTTAACAAGTAGGTGTTTGTTGCTTGTGTATTCTTTGCTTTATCAATAAATGACTAAACATAAAACACAAAGGAAACAGCATAATATATTCATATATATTTGTGTATAATAAATACATTATGTATTATATATTTGATATATTTTATAATTTACATATACAAATGTTGGTTCTTTCCAAGCATAAAACAATGTTAAACTCTATTAAATCTACTTAATTAAAATCTATTGCTGCTGGATAAGGAGAGAATCATAAGTGATCAAATGATCACATCTAACAGGTGAGTTCTGTTTCTCCATAGATGTGTTTTAAATGTTTGATCTAGGGGATCTACACAAAAGGAAATTATTTAATATTTACTAGTGTAACAACATATTTCTGTATATTCCCTATATGATTGGAGCTTCAGAAATGAACTATTCTCTTTTCTGGCTAAAGTCTTTGAAAATAGTTTCAATACTTTTTTTTAATTGGTTAAATATATGTCATCTCTTCACAGTGTCTTAATATCCGTAAGAACTATTTCTTTGAGTAACTCTAATGTTCAGTTACAGCTGTTACTGGATAATACATGTTTTCACACAACATATTAAAAAAAACATAGCCGTAACACAACATTATTTAACCCCAGTTTTGTGTAGACTTACTTTCATCAGGCTTTTACTGCCTTACATCCCTTTGATGGTTATTTTCCGCTACTTCAATTGATTTTAGATGATTTTTGTGTTTCTCTCTGTCTAATGTATTGCCTACTTTATTCAAATATGTAGGTGGTATGTTTTTAAGCGAATCAATAATGAAGTAGTGGAGACCACATGACTCTTCATCCTCTACATGCTATTAGTATTAGACTCCCGAGGGCCAACTGTGCAGTGAACCATGGTAATGAGGTTGATAGTTCATGAAGGAGCTGATGTGACAAATTGCCAACCTGCTGCAGGGACAGCCTCTCTAACCCTCCAGAAGGCCAATGTTACCCTAATTTCCATCCAGTTTTGCTCTAATTCTAAATGCACCAGTGTTAACACAGTATTCAAATGTGTATTCCCCACCCCACCCCCCTTGCAAAAGAGAGCACCTGGTGGCATGTACATTTATAATCCCCTTTTCAAATTGACATGCTCTCAGGGTAAATTTAATCAGCATTTGTCATACATTTAAAGTACAAATAGATGTTTCATTTTTCATGCCTTATTTTGGAGGCATTTGTGAAAACAAGTATCTCCATTCATTTCTATTCTGAATCTATAAGAACTTTTTAGGTCTGTTTATTCCTGTCTTTATAGTCACATCAACTGGCTTTTGCTATATTCCCTTACATTTAAAGGAAACACCTTACCCTGCAGGCATTGTTTTATTCCTTTCTCTGCCTGAGTATGTAATCTGGAAAAGAAGATGAAACTCTCAATTTATTGAAAGATAAATACTGCTCAAACACTATTAAAACAGGTGAATTTCTTTGTAGATTAAAAAAACCCTAATTCTTTACTTTCCTCTTCATCTCTTCACCTTACCTTAAAATATTAAAGGCATTCTTGTTTTTGTTTTTGTTTTTACAAAGAAGTTATTGTGGCAAGTCAATGAGAATGAGGAATGAGTCATCTCTTACATTTCCAGAGAATTTTAGCCCTAATTTCACTGCAGAGCTAGCTTTTTACTAGAAATTTATAAGCATTTTGAAGAAAGTTTACATGGAAGAGGATGGTCCCCAAACCACCGTGACTGAGGCTTCCTGCAGAGAGGCAGCTGGGCCTCTTGGGCTTCATTCATGAGAGAGAAACTAAGAGCTTCTTAGAGGCAGCAGTGCCAAAATAATTTTAATACCTGAGATGCTCCTAAAAATTTCTATTTTGGAACAGTGACTTCCTAGGCTTAGTAGAAAATAATTAAATTCTCTAAATTGTTATATAGTACTTCAGCCCCTCGTTTCTGGCTTCTGTGAATCATTCAGAATAAAGCTATTTTTCCCCCAACTTTAAGGGGTTCAATTTTCTAATCACCCCATAAATCAAGCACCTCAGGCCCATGCATTTTGAACCTATGTTGTTTTACTTTGCATTTAGCTATGTAAACCACTGCAATTATTTTCCTGCCATTTTTTAGGCACATGTTTTGTTTTCTTATGTAAACGCCTTGAGGCTAAGGCAAATGTAATGCCTTTTGTCAGACCCTGGCTGTAAGATTTTCGGTGATGCTGGTTGAATGTGACCTGAATGCTATCAGTTGCTCTTATTATTCACTCTGGGAATTTCATCATTTTGCAGTTTATTACCAGGAGGAATCACTTTTTACTTTACACTGCTCAAAAGGTTACAAATCAGCAGTCCACTAACTAGATTTAACCGCTAGACTTGTTTTAATTGGTCAGCAAAGTGTTATTAAAACATTAGAGCTGGAATGCTTTTAGGAAGGTAATTTCCAGTTCTGTTCATCCCCTTCTGCTCCTTACTCTCTCACACTTCAATAATCTACTATGCAGTCAGAGAATATACGTGAGCTTGAACCCATCATAGTATTTACTTTATTTCCCCATGTGGCACCTTCATTCATTGAACACCTATTTATTGAGTGCCAACAGAAGGCAGCCACTGTTCCAGAAAGAGGTAAACAAACAGAAGAAAATCCCTCTCTTCGTGAACTATATGTTCTGAAGAGCTGCATTCTGGGATCTGATAATTACTCAAAAAACAAAACAAAAACCCCAACATTTGACAAAAAATTAATTAAATGACTATGATAGTCCAGGTCCTCTTAGAAGCAAAGACTACGATGAGATTAAACATGCAAGAATTTTATTAAGAAAATACCTATGTGGAAGAAATAGGGCTTGCCCAAATTATGACTTGGCATGTCTAATTAAACGCAGTTCAAAATAGACGGTTCTAGATGCGTAATAACTTGGTGTCCCACGGTGAAGATTTTCTCTTCCAGCATGTTGTAACAGGACTTTGTTTCTCCAAGGAAGTATAATCCTCTCTCCCTGATGGCAGGGTCTTGCTTCTGATTCTCAGGGGACAGCATTTTGCTTTTCTCACTGGACTCTCCCACAAACTCCACACCGTATCCCCTCCTCCTGCTTATATCTCCAATTCATAAGGTCTATTAGATGAGAGATAAGGCCCAAGAAGCAGGGCTTATTGTACCCAGCCTGGATCTACCATACTACCCTTTCCTGCTCCAGGCTGGACTCAAAGCCTCCAGCCCTCCATGTTACCTGGTATACAGGTATATCAGTGGGAAAAATGTTGTCTCAAAAGTCCAAAGCAACCTGCTGGACAGGCTGCTGCTTTCTTTGTGGTAGGGGATGCAGCCTTTTGTTACCTTGGATGGGATATTCCAGGTTGCCCCTGACCACTGGACCACTAAAACTTTCCTACAGGTCAAAACCTTTTGGCTCTTCCTTCTACTTTGCCCATATCATGGTAATTGTAGATCCTAGCTTCTAGTTCTTAAACATTGCCATTTGGACTCTATAACCCCTTCCAGGGCCCTTCACCTCACAGACGTTCATAAGCTCAACTGTATGAATGTCTCTCCTACCATCATGCCTGGCCCACAGAAAAGCTACCGCTGAAGTCTTGGTGTTGTTGCTGGCCTTCTCATCACCACATTCCTGATGGATCTCTCATGGAGTATACTTCTCTCATGGATCTTCTGACCTCATCTAATATATCTGGCTGGACTTCATAAGTAAGTATTCATTACCACTTACTTCCCTCAGCCTTTATATCTCTTCCTTTTTGCTTTGCTAGAGAAACTCAGGCATTCCTATTTCACTGAGAGTTGGCCATGGTTTGTTCCAGTTTCTAAGAGCCATCCAGAATTAATTCAATTCATGCTCTGGTGACCTTGCTAGGGTGTTAAATCTGTGGTCAGAGATAGTGTCCTCAAGTTAATAATATTTGTTTCAGAGCCTAACATTCTAGTACTTGATCAAACACTCTCAAAATCCAGAGTACTTTCCTGGCTTCTACTGGTACATGCCGGCTAGTAAGTAGGGTCTTTTAGATGGATAGTCTTTTTGCCAACATGTCACCAGTTGGGTTATGCTGAGGTTTAATTCTATTTATCAGGATGGAAGCTGAGAGAGAGGTGGAAAGTTTCTGATGGGAGTACTTGTGGCTTCCTGGGCAAGAGGTTTCTGCAGCACTATCCATTCTAGCTCCTACTAGGAAAAGGTGGGTCACCGGTGCAGACCTGGAGGTCCAGAGGGACTAGAGAGTCAACATCCTCAGGTGCATCCTTCCAGATATTTCCATTTATGATTTTAGAATTCCAGGTTTTTCCTATCACGGCTCTGGCACAGCAGACCTGCCTTGTCTAAGACTTCAACAGACAAGGAGCTCTGCAACTCTCACAGAGTTTCAGGGTGTCTTTCAATTCTCTGCCCTTGTAATACAGGTAACGAGTGCTTCTTTACAAGCCATCACTGGGGTTTCTCCTTTGCGACTCAGCAATTAACTGCTAGTTAATATCTCTCCTTCTCTTATTATTCTTGGTGGGCAACAACACAACTTAATTACTGAATAACTCTACTGTCTTGGCAGGCATGTTCTCCCCACAGTTTCCCAAAGCCTACCTAGTACCACCGGGCACAGCATCCCCCTACACCAGGACATGTTCAAAACACCTGTGTTTTCACTACAAATAGTACTAAATCCTTAGGTACCAGTCTATTACCAAAAGTAAAATTTTTAAGTGAAAAGATTTTTAAAATCATATAGACATTGCTAGGTTTCATTTCTATGTTATTTCTATTATAACTATTCATATTTTCACCAATAATCTGTGAGACCACATATTATCCATTATACTCTCCAATATTGGATATCAACTTTTTTCATAGTCACCAATCCAGTACATGAAAAAAATTTTCTCATTGTAGTTGTAATTTGCATTTTCCCTACTATATGTCAAACAATATCTTTATTGCCCTTCTGGCTTTCTTTTTTCTGTTCATATCTTTTGCCCGCTCTTGTATTTTATTTGTCTTTTACTTAGTAGTTTGTAAAATCTATGTAAAATTTCTTTATATATGAGTGTTAGAAATAGATTCTTTGCATTTTTGTCTTTATGTATTCTTCAATAAGAAACTATATATGTATATATATGTACATGTATATATATATATATGTGTGTATATATACACACACACACACACATAAATACATATTTTGGTGATTTTAATCCATACCAGAAGACAATACAAATTTTCTTGATTTTTTTCTTCTAAATACAGTTAGAACATTTTAGAGATGTAACTGAAGTTTTAAAATCCCAATGCATTTGAAATTTGTGCACATACATAGTATAAAAAAAATGCATCTATATTTGTTTTCTTTCATCAAGCAAGCCACTCATAGCAGGACATTTTAAAATAATTTTTTATCCAGTATGTCCAAACTTAAGCATACTTCATCTACTAAAGATTTCATTTTTCTTCAAAAAACAATATTTTTAATTTTCAGGAATTCTAAAATACTTTCTTATTGTATCTAAAAATAATGATTTCTTCTTTTCTGCCTTTTTGGTTGGTCATCTATTGGTTTCATATGTTTTACCATTCTCTACAAAATGGTATTCTGTCTTTCACTACCTAAACAAATATTTCACAATTATTTTTATTTTATTAATATACTTTGAAAGCTTATTTGACAAAGTTCGTTTAGCCATTTACCTCCACCAATTCCTCTGGGGAATCCAATCCATCAGTTTCTTTCTATATTGATATTGGATAGATCATATATCCACTCATGATGTCTCCTTGTAAGGCCCTGCATTGGTGCTATGAGGTGTAGTGTGTCCTCTAGTGTCTCTAGAGTACAAGTCATAGGAACTCTTGCTCTAACCATTTTAGCTTATGTTTCAGGTGTAAATTTAAAGCAATGAGCTTAACTCCAGTTCCCCTGCTCAGTGGGGCACTTTAGTATCATACCCTGTGTAGTACAACTTCTAAATGTCAGCTTCCCTGGCTTTCAAGGAGAGAGCTGAAGAATCCTGTACTGTTATCCCTTTTCCTACATTATTTTCTCTTCAACTTAGATAAAGATATTTGTTAAGTTTTGAGCAAAACGATGTCTTCTTAGTTTCCTGGGTTATATTTTATGTAGTCTTCCTTTGTCTTTGCTGTGGAAACAAAGTCTGACACTGTTGTAACCAGAAGCTGTTCATTCCTCCTAAATTAAAAAGACTCCCTAAGTTTCCATTGAGGGTTGGATCTACTAATAGATAGTAAGTTGTAATATTTGTAAATCTCCTTCAGTACAGGGTGTGGTAAATACATGTTTATAGTTGTTCATATAGAAATTAGTACAATAATTAATAATAATGCAAGAATAAACTCTGTTTCACATACTCACAACTGTAAAATTACTTTTGCTCCAACTGTTTTTCTTGGTTATTTCAGCAACTTAGATGTTCAAACCTAATATATATCATCAGAGTACTAATTAGAGTTTCATTTAAAAAATATGTATATATACTTATAAAGTTCTCACAACTTTTAGACATTACCTTTATCGAAGTACATTATATCACACTCAAAAATCATATTTATCCTGCTGTGAGAATTTATCATATCTATGCTTTTTCTGGTTAATCTAAATGTCTTTCAAAACTATTCTGAATAGATTTGTTTCTATTTTTAAGTGATAACAAAATATAGACAATAGCTGTTCATCTTTGCATCTACATATATTTTTTAAAGGAAATATAGTTATTCTAATTCTAAAATATTTTAGTAGAGTCTATTTGGTGAAATCAAATAAAAATTATAGAATTTTGAGCTAATAATATTTTGCCCAATGTTTATCCAATTATTTAATTTTGTATTATATTATTAAATAAGACCTCCACTATAATGTTAGGTAAGGTTGGTCATAGGGTATTATTGTAGTATTTCTAATTTTAATAAAAGTAGTTGTAGCATTTTATGATTTAATATACTTGTTCTTGATTTTGTTAGAAAATATTTATTATTTTTATAAGTTTTCTTCATTTCCTACTGTATGTGGAGATGCAATTAGAAATGATGTTTGAATTTAAACAATGTCTCCTCAGCATCAATTGATACAATCACACATATTTTTCTCCTTTGACACACTGATATCATGGATTATTCTGATAGTCTACATAGTGTTGAACCATCCTTATAGTTGTGGACTTGGTCATTGTATGTTAGTTTTCTTAATACACCTTTGAATTTGCTTTACTCTTATTTTATAAAAATTTGTTCCTTGAACGGTATCTATCAGATTTGGTATTAAGTTTATCTAGGAATTCTAAAATGAATTAAAACATTTTCTATCTCATATAACCTAGACTAGCTAAACAATATGGCATATTGTTTTTAAGATTTAAATAGAATTTAGCTTTAAAGCTATTTCTTTTTATTTTTTTAATTCTTTTCATAGTTATTATTCTTTAATAGGTTCTTCATTTTTTGCATCAGTTTCTTTTTATTTTACCAAAACATATTCATTTTATTCCAATGTACTCCATAAATTTTCACAAAATAATTTCTTTTGATTTATAATATTTTTCTGGTAAACATAATCAAATTTTGTTAAGTGTTCTAAAAAAAAGCTAATTTTATTTCTAGAATATAAATATCTATGTATACCTATTAAAACAAAATTATCGATTTATTATTCATCTGGTTCTTTTTATCAACTTGATCTGTAAAATTCTGAAAGAAGAATTATATTACAATCACCCACTAAAAGTTAAATTTTTATATGGTCGTCTCTGTGTTCTTAGGAATTTATAGATTTGTCTGGAGTGTTCATTGGTGCATAAAGTTTGCAACTATAGATTACTCTCAGCTTGAATCTTTTATCATTATATAAATAAAAAGCTTTGCCCTATATAATGATGTTGGCCTTGAATTCTGTACTCTTATATTAGCAGTGTCATTTTTTGCTTTCCTTTTGTTTACATTTGCCTGAATTATCTTTTCCCACATGCTTTGTGTTCAAACTTTCTTTTCCATCAGCTTAATTTCAGTGGCAGGCCACAGTCTAAATGTTATACCTAATCCTACCCTTTTTAGCTTACTGAGTCCTCTTGGATGAGTCATTGTTTTTACCTCCTGTTCAAACTAATTAAAATATAAAGCAATAAAACCCCAACAGAACTGAGTTGCATTTGATTACAAGAAATAAATTTTAAAAGGTAACATGGAAAGACTGCTCCTCAGCACCTATGTAAGATAGACATTAGGGTTCTCAAATGCTGGTAAATCAGTGAGAAAAATGGAGGCAGCTGAGCTTTAAAAAAAGAAGAAAGTGTTCAGTCTCAGAGGCGTGAAAATGAAACTTGTGGACAAAACTCTGTGGTTATCATATGTTTAAAGAATTATGTAAAATTTTCTAGAGATTCTCTATCGTTATTCTCTCACCTATAAAGCTCTAGATTGGGAACCAGATGGTTTCCTGTTAAACCCACCTGTTTCTACTTCCAGATCTAAACTGCGCTTTCTAATCCTGGGAGAAGTATCTCTCAGCTTAGCACAAGACTAGCCTAAATTTTTCAGAGAACATGTTTCAGATATGAGCTAGTCTCAGATTTATTTACTAATTTTAATTTACTTTCCTATTTTGGTCACAAAGTTCTTAGTAGAAAATTATTCAACCTGTAAGCTAGTGGGCAGGTGAAGCAAAATTCCAGGGAACTTACGAGTTTTCCTTCAACTCAGCATCATGTTTTTCTGGAGATGTAGTGAGATGGGGAAAGCATAACACAGAGAGCAAATGCTCCTTTCCTCCTCCTATATGTGTTTCTTGTTAAGGGAACTTTATTATTATGTTAAAATGCTTGGTCAATTCTCACTCTCTCACTACTCCTTTGAGGAAGACAGTAGTTTAGGAAGGGCATGGACATGTCCAGTTCAGTCACTTCTGCCTCTGCTGCTTAGAAACCAAAGAATTCAGAGAGCATGCACTTGTTTGGTCTTCTTCTTTTTTTCCTTCATGTTTTGTATTCTAAAATGTCAGGTCTGTGCCTAAAGGAAGCAGGAAGTAAGGACTGTAGAGGTAACTTCATATCATGAAAATGAAATGATCTGGTACATTGGGTTTAAAAGTAGGATTTGGTTCAAAAGTGGAATTTTGGAAGCACAATAATACTTAAATTCTAGTTGAAACTGGGTGGTTTTGAGCATTTTAAATTGTTCTATTTGGATGGTTTTTAAAATTGGCTACTAACTGCTATCTCAGAAGATTTTAAGTGCTAGGTCACCTGAACATTGTTTTTGTTTTTGTTTTTGCTTTTTTAATTAAAAAATCCTGACTTGGCCCACTGGTGATTTTAGATTAGTACTAACTTATGTGTCCGAGAAATATCACTTTAAGTCATATGTATGTTGGAATTTTTTTTTTTTTTTTTTTTTGCTAAAACTTCAGTTTGCTCTAGGGCTAATGGCTGGTTTAAGTGAGCTGGTTAGTCTTGTGCAAGCATGCTGGGCCTTAATATATTCTGAGATGTCTCAGGGCATCAACAAGATACATTCAGCTAAGCAGGCCTCACTAGCCTTACAAAGGCAGACCAGTCAGAATCAGCCAAACTCCAGTTTTACATGATATGGTCTTTAAAGAGGAGGCTTTGGTAACTTTCCCTCGACCTATATTTTTGACCAACTTTTGCTAAGCATGTATGAGGCAGGGATAGAATTAAGGAAAATGAGTCTTTTCTTGTGTAGACTTCTTAAAAATTAGGAGGCAAAACATAAATTTTCTGAGTTTCAACCTGATATTCAAGCTAGTCTTCAGATTGGCGACTAAGATCTCTTTGTTCACAAATACTAATTTTGATATGTATAGGCTGCCCCAATCATGATTTTTTATATTCTAAATTATATTCAATTCAAAAGGAAAAGCCTGAGAAATGGCTAAATCCTTCAACTTAGGTGACTTTTTACAAGCTTTTAAAGGCTGTTTGCTATATGTTCCAAACTTGGCCAGGATGACTAAATTACATATAATCTAAGTATAGATTTTGGTTGAGTCACTCATAGCAAGAGTATGTTTTATAAATCAACCAAAAGGAGACAGAATATGCCATCTCTTATCTTGGATCAGAAAACTAACTCATATAAATTATTGCAGATATTGTATGGAGATGAAAAGGCAATTCAAAAGCCTGTTCATGAAACACCATCTGAGAAGTCAAGGTTGCACGTGAAATGAAAAAAAGAAAATGTGGAAGATATTTAAGGATGTGGGGAAAACAATAATGAAATGGTACTACATATCTATTAGAATGGCCAAAATCCAGAACACTGACAACACCAAATGCTGATGAGGATGTGGAGCAACAGGACCACTTATTCACTGCTGGTAGAAATGCAAAATGGTACAGTCATTCTGGAAGACAGTTTGGCGATTTCTTACAAAACTACCTTGCATACTCTTACCATAAAATCTAGCACTCGTACTCTAGTGTTTACCCAAAGGAGTTGAAAACATATATCCACAAAAAGAACTGCACATGGATTGTTATAGCAGCTTTAATAAGGATTGCCAAAATTTGGAAGCAACCAAGATGTCTTTCAGTAGGTGAATAGATAATAAATTGTGGTGTATTCAGGCAATGCAATATTATTCAGCATTAAAAATAAATGATCTAGAAAGCCACAAAAAGACATGGAAGAATCTCAAATACATATTATTAAGTGAAAGAAGCCAATCTGAAAAGGCTATGTACTGTATGATTCCAACTACAAGACACTGTGGAAAAGGCAAAACTATAGAGAAGTAAAAAGATGCGATTGTCAAAAGTTGTGGGGAAGGAGAGATGATAGGCAGAGCATAGAGGATTTTTAGGGCAATGAAACTACTCTGTATGATACTATGATGGTGTGGATACATGTTATTATAAATTTGTCTAAAACCATAGAATATAAAACAGCAAGAGCAAATCCTAACATGAAATACGGACTCTAGGTGATAATGATGTGACACTGTAAGTTCATCAATTGTAACAAATGTATCTACTCGAGAGATACTGGTAATGGGGGAGGCTATGCATATGTACTCGTGGGGTTACACAAGAAATCTTTGTATCTTCTGTTCAATCTTGCTGTGATATGTAAAAAAGATAACATTTTAAAAAGTGGTAAAAAATAGCACAGCTCTGCTTTCAGAACAAAGTGGTAGAAGTATGAAAACTAAAAAAAGACAGAGTTATTAAACTCAAGGTCAGTTGGGAAACTTCCTTAGAAGAAAGATTCACTAATTATGAAGATGAAATTTATATCTTTATGGCCAAGATAGACACATATTTAAAAAAAGATACGCTCAGTTCTAGTTTCCCTTAAAATATCTGTAAGTGGAAGGGGTGTTTTGTTACTATTAAATCAGTGAAATTGACAGGGAAGTAGAAAAATTTAATAGAAGAGAAACCAAATCACAAACAATCCCCCAGAGTTTGCCAGGATCTAAGAATATATTCACGGGGAGCTTCAAATGCAAAAAGAGAACCTGAGTACAAGCAATTTAGGAGCTACCTCATACAAGTTTGTCTTTAAAAAGTAGACAAACCTGGCAGGATTTTAAATGGGAGGACCAGGAAGACCAGGAGAGAAGAAAGACAACAATAAAAATAAAATGATCATTTGAGTTTCAAAGTAATACAATCATAGTAAAGTGAAGATATAGATGTTTATCGTATCTTAAAAATTTCTGGGATTAATCCATAAGACTTTGTAAAAGAAAGACGAGACATAGGACAAGGGAGGCAGGGAGGACAATGACAGATTACATCCCATCCTGACGTAAGCATTTCTGCTGGCAGAGTATCTCCCAGGAGCAGGGGGTTACCCATTTCAGAACAAAGGAGTACAAAATTTGATTTGACCATGGATGCTTTTATTATACCCAAAACTTTTTGACATTCCTTTTTTCATTAAAAGAAAATATTAAACAAATTTTAGAGAACCTTAGAAGTCTAAGCTGTTAGAAACTACTGAATCTTCTTGAAAGTAATACAGAAAAAATAGAACTAAATGGAGAAATCTATCCACTATGTTAGGAAAAGAAATAGTGGAATGAAATGCTAACCCAATATATAGTTCAAAGTTTGTGGAAAGACAATGTTTTAAGCAATAAACAGCAGTGGTGTCGGTCTTTGCTAGTGCCTAAGAACATCAGCCTCAGTTGAGGAACCTGAAGAGGATGATTCTTCAACTGAAAGAAATGTGATGAGTGAAAATACTTCCTAAGAGACAGATTTTATATGAGTAGGTCTCATCCTTATAGCACACAGGAATCACCTCGAAAGCTTTTGAAATCAGTGCTATTTGAGAAATCCCCCCCGAGATTCTGATTTAATTGATTTGGGGTAGGACTTAGTCATCAGTGCTTTTAAAAATCTCTCCAGCTAATTCTAATGTACAGCGACAGTTAATAACTACTATTTTATAGTCCTAAGCAAGCAATTTTTAGCCCAGGAGGTACATTAGAATCCCGTGGAAAGTTGCTTAAATACATCCATAGCTCGACCCAAAGCCAGAGGGTGGAATATTTTTGCACAGCTCCCCTGGTGTTTCTAAATCACAGCCTGGTTTGAGAAACAAGGGCTGAAGCAACCACAGCAAGAAGTGTGGTGACAGTCACTGCTCACAGGCTAAAAAAAATACGTAGTCATAAAACCTTGTGGAGACGTGCCCATGCCCCGTTGAATACAAAGATGCCAGAAACACAGGGGCCAGATGTGAAATGGATATTCGAAGTGTTCAAATATTCAAGAAAGATGCCTCAAATAAGGCCCAGGTGATTGACGGTGCCAAGACTGCAAAGCTCAAAGCTTTGGAAAAATTCTGCAATATCCCAAATGTCATTTTTTATGAAAAGAGACAGTTTATATGAGTAGATTTTCACCTAACTGGGGAAAATCTTTGTTGACTAAGTAGCAATTTTAAATGATAGGTTTTTATTCATGTTCTAATTGTTTTTTGCTAGTATTAGAAATATGACTAATTTTTGTTTAATGACCTTGAACTGAGAGAGCATGCTAAGCACATCTATTCATTTTAATGGTGGATTTTATGTTCAAAATCATATCTATGAAAACTGGCACTTTATTTTTTTCCACTCATGTTTATCTTGCCTTGCTGTACTGCTGGACATCCAGCAAAAATGTTATTTAGAAGTGGTGATAATGAACATTTTTGTATAGATCCTAATACCAAAGTCAAAACTACTTCACCTTTAATTTTAATGTAGGCTACAGGAGTATTTTGTTTGCTTACATGAGGGGGACACAGTTTACCAGATGAGGTGCATTTGTTTTTACTGGTACATAACGAATCATCTCAAATTTAGTGGCTCAAAATGCATCCCATTTATTAGCTCACTGTTTTGTATGTTAAAAGTCCAGCTGGTTTTAGCCAGCTTCTCTGTTTAGGTCTCATAAGGTCAAAATCAATGTGTTGGCCAAATGGCTTTTATCTGGAGATTCTGGAGAATAATCTACCTCTGCTCAGTCAGGTTGTTGGCAGAGTTGAATTCACTATGACTAGGGAACTGAGGTTCCCACTCCTTGCTCAGTGTCAGCCACAGCTCCTGGCAGGGATACCTTTGATTCTTTCTGACTTGTCTTTCTGCTAACAGCTGGAGGAAACTGTTTTTAAGGGCCCTTTGTGATGATTTTAGGTGATGTTCCACCCTTTCACCATATAATGTAACACTATCACTGGAATAACACCTCATCAAATTCACAGGTTGTATCCACATGAAAAAGAGAGTGTATTATATAAGGCCCTGGACATTGAAGGCCAGTCTTAGACTTCTGCCAGTGACATTGTGAACATATCCTTATATCTACTTTTCCTTCATTTTTATCATGAATACTTTCTATGAAAAGCTTTTTCTGAATTTTTGAGATAAGCATATGTATTTTTTACTTAATCTACTGAATTACTGAATTAATATTTTTTAATATTAAACTAGACTTCAATTCCTAGAATTTGGTCAGATATTGTGTCGGTGTGCCCACATATATACATACATGAATTTAATTTGTTGACTAGATATATGAGTATTCATACTTTCCATCTTGTGTCACATTTTGTTTTTGCAGGAATTTGTCTATTTTATCTAAATTTTCAAATTTTTTGACATGTAACTCTTTATTGTCCTCTTGTTTTAATGTCTGTAGGAACTGCAATGATGCCTCCTTTCTCATCTCATATACTATTCCATATAAGGCTTGTGTTTTCTCTCTCTCCCCCCTCCCCCCCACACACCCCCGTCTGTCAATCTCTTTCTCTGGAAAGTATCACTAAGTGTTTATTAGTGCCATTATTATTTACTTTGTCAAATATCAGTTGACTATATTTGTGGAGGTCTATACCTGGACTCTGTATCCTGTTCCATTAATTTATGTATCTATATTTTCCCAATATCATGCTGTTGTGATTACTATATTTTATAATAAACTTAAAATAAGGTAGTGTTACTCCTCCAACTTCATTCTTCTTTATCAGTATTCTCTATATTTTGCCTTTTCATATAAACTTTAGTCCAGTTTATCAACATCTGCAAAAGAGTCACTAGGAACTGTATAGGAATTGTGTTAAAACTATAAATCAAATTGGAAGAAATTGACATTGTAATATATTTATTCCTCCAATCCTTGAACATGGAATATTGCCTTAATTATTTAGAGTTTCTTTGATTTCTTCAATAAGGTTTTATAGTTTTCTTTCTTTTTTTAAAGATTTTATTTATTTATTTTTAGACAGAGAAGAAAGGGTTAAGAAAGACAGGGAGGGAAACATCAATGTTTGTGTGTGGCTGTGTCTGATGTGCTCCCTACTGGAGACCTGGCCTGCAACCCAGGTGTGTGCCCTGACTGGGAATTGAACTGGCAACCCTTTGGTTCGCAGGCTGGCACTCAATCCACTGAGCCACACCAACCAGGACTATAGTTTTCATATATAGATTCTATCCATGCTTTCCATTAGGTTTATACCTAGGTATTTCATCTTTGAGGGCTACTAATATAAATGGTATTATTTTTAAATTTCAAATTCCAAATATTCCTTTTTCCTATATGGAAGGCAATTGATTTTTTAATATTATATTAAAATATTGTATCCTTAAGACTTGCCATTATCAATTATTATTTTCAGGAATTATTTTGGGGTTGTTTTGATCAATTTTTAGAGATTTTCTACATATACAATATTATAACTTCTGAACAAAGTTTTATTTTTTCTTTCTCGATCTGTATACTAGTTATCACCTTTTTCTTTCTTATTTCACCAGCTAGAACTTCTAGCACAATCCTGAATTATAAAGGATAACAATTTAATCTTAGGAGGAAACCATCCAGTTTTTTTCTATGAAGTATTAAGGTATCTGTAGGTTTTTGTAGATTTTTAAAATAAATTTAATGAAGTTCTCCCCTTTTTTAGTTTACGGAGACTGTTTATCATGAATGAGTATATAATTTTTATAAAGCCTGTTTTCTGTATTTTCCACATCAATTGCTTTGCTATGACTGTATGTTTTTCCTTCTTTAGCTTGTTAATGTGATGGATTGCATTATTAGATTTTTGAATGTTGAACTAGCTTTACATCCCTGGAATAAATCTCACTTGGTCATGGCATATGATTATTTTTATACATTGCTAGATTCAATTTGATAACATTATGTTAAGAATTTTTATACTTATATTGCTGAGAGATATATCAGTCTATAGTTTACCTTTCCTGTAATATCTTTACCTGATTTTTGATATGAGGCCAATGTTGGTCAATTTGAATGAGTAAGGAAGTGTACTCTCTGCTTTTGTTTTACAAAATAGATTGTGGAAAATTGCTATTTTACCCTAAATGTTTAGTGAAATTCATCAGTGAGGCCTAGGTCTGGAGCTTTTTGGGGGAAAGATTATTAACTATTGGTTAATTTTCTTTAATAAACATAGGTCTATTTGGATATCCTATATAGGCCTACTCAAATGATCTATTTCTTCTTGAAATAGTTCTGTAATTTGGATCTTCCCAAGAATTGGTCCATTACATCTATGTTATCAAATTTGTTAGCATAGTGTTGTTTACATAATGTTTTCATTATGCTTTTAATATCCATGGGATGACACTTTGTTAATTTCTGATATTGTTGACTGAATTCTTCTCTCTTTTATACTCGGTTAAAATGCTCAGAAGTTTATTAATTTTACCAGTCTCTTCAAAGAAACAGCTTTTGGTTTTGTAGCTCTTCTCTATTGTTTTCCTAATTTCAATTACAATGTGTTCTGCTTTATTTTTTTTTTTTACAGGTGTACTGTACTTTATTTTTAATTTATGTTTATTTTATTTTTATTACCATTTATCCCCCTTATACACCCCTCACCTCTATAATCCCCACACTGTTGTCCATGTCCATGAGTCCTTTTTCCTTTTTGCTCCAACCCTCTACCTCTCACCCCTTACAGCAGAGCAATCAGCCTGCTCTCTTTGAGTCTGTCTCTATTTTGCTTATTAGTTAAGTTCGATCATTTTTCTACGTATGAGTGAAATTATATGGTATTTGATTTTCTATGACTGGATTATTCCACTTGGCATAATGTTCTCCAGGCCCATCCATGATGCCATAAAGAGTGAAATTTTCTTTCTTTTTCTGGCCAAAGAGTATTCCATTGTGTAAATGTTCTATAGCAGTTTTATCTACTCATCTACTGATGGACACGTGGGCTGCTTCCATATCATGGTAATTGTAAATAATGCTGCAATGAACATAAAGGTGCTTATGTTCTTTCAAATTGGTGTTTGAGTTTCTTTGGATATATTCCCAGAAGTGGAATCACTGGATCAAAAGACAGATCCATACTTAGTTTTTTTAGGTATCTCCATACTGCTTTCCACAGTGGCTGCACCAGTCTACATTCCCACCAGCAGTGCAAAAGGGCTCCCTTTTCTCCACATCCTCACCAGCACTTGTTGTCAATTTATTAATGATAGCTAGCTGTTTGTCAATTTATTGATGATAACCATTCGTACCAGTGTGAGGTGATATCTCATTGTGGTTTTAAACTGTGTTTCTTTGATGATTAGTGACATTGATCATCTTTTCTTATGTTTATTGACCATCTGTATGTCCTATTTGGAGAAGTGTCTATTCAGGTCCTTTGCCCATTTTTTAATTGGATTGTTTATTCTATTGGTGTTGAGTTTATAATTTCTCTATCAATTTCGGATATTAACCTCTTATCAGATGTATCAGTGAACATGTTCTCCCATTCAGTGGGTAGTCTTTTTGTTTTGTTGATGGTTTCCTTTGCTTTGTAAAATTCTTTTCATTTGATGTAGTCTCATTTGTTTATTTTTTCTTTTGTTTCCCTGGCCTGAGAAGATATAAGTAGCAGAATACAAAATTAATATTCATAAATCAATTGCATTACTGTATGCCAAAAATGAACTATCAGAAAGGAAAATTAAGAAAATAATCCTACTTAAAATTACTTCAAAAAGAATAAAATGCTTAGGAATAAATTTAACCAGAGATGTAAAAGACCTGTACTTGGAAAATTATGAGATGCTAAAAAAAGAAATTGAAGAAGATACAAATAAGTGGAAGCACATATTGTGTTCATGGAAAGAAGAATTAACATCATTAAAATGTTCATACTACCCAAAGCCATCTATAAATTCAATGCAATTCTATAAAGGTACCAATGACATATATTACAGAATTAGAACAAATATTTCAAAAAATTATAGGGAACCACAACAGGCCCTGAATAGCAATACCAATCTTGAGAGAGAACAAAGTTAGAGGAATCATGCTACCTAATATCAAACTATACTATATGGTCATAGGAATCAAAACAACATACTACTGGCATAAAAACAGACACATAGATCAATGGAGCAGAACAGAGACCTAGATATAAACCCACACCTTTATAGCCAATCAATATTTGACAGAGGAAGCAGGCACATACAATGGGCTGAAGATAATTCATTCAATAAATGGTGCTGGGAAAATTGGACAGATATATACACAAAAATGAAACTAGACCACCTTCTTATGCCACACATAAGAATAAATTCAAAATGGATTAAAATATTAAATGTTAAAATCAAAACCACAAAAATCCTAGAGGAAAACATAGGCAGTAAAATCTCAGACACTGTTTGCAGCAATACTTTATCTGATATATCTGCTTTATTTTTTAATTATTTTTTTCTCTTGTTTGCTTTATGTTTAAATTGTTCTAGTTATCTCTTTTCCAAAGATTGAAGCTTACATTGATTTTTGACTTTTGTTCTCTTCTAACATATGGATTTAATGCTATAAATATCCCTCTAAGCATTGCTCGCTGCGTTCTACAGTTTTTATAAATCGTATTTTTATTTAGTTTGACATTCTTTTTAAATTCCTCTTGAGATTTCTTTGACTAAAATGTTATGTATACTTTTGTTTAATCTCAAAGTATTTGAGAATTTTCCAGCTATTTTGTGCTATTGATTGCTAATAATTCCATTGTGCTCTGAGAACATAATTGTATGATTTCTATACTTTCTAATATACTATGATATTTTTTTATGGACCAGAATGTAATCTATCTTGTTGAATGCCCATATGATCTACATATTCTGCTCTTGTTGAATGGAATAGTCCATAAATGTTAATTAGATCGAGCTGATTTATAGTGCTGTTCAGGTAAACTCTATCCTTACTGATTTTCTGCCTGCTTGAGCTAGCATTTTCTGACAAGGAAGTGTTGAAGTTTCTAACTATAACCTGGTTTGTCTATTTCTCCTTGCAACACTATCAGTTTTTGCCTCACATATTTTGTCACTGTGTTGTTAGGTACATACACATTAAAGATTTTTATGTTTTCTTAGGTAATTGACCGCATTATCACTATCTAAAGCCCTTCATCCCTGATACTTCTCTTTGTTTGAAGTCTGTTTTGTCTAAAATTAATATAACTACTTCAGCTTTATTTGATTAATGTTAGCTTAGTATATCTTTTAACTTATCCAATTATTTATATTTAGAGTAGTTTCTTGTAGATAACATATAGTTGGGTTACACATACTCTGCCGCAGCCTGACAACCTCTGTCTTTTATTGGTGTTTTTAGATCATTTGCACATAAGTTATGTATATAGTTGTATTAATATCTACTATGTTCATAACTGTTTTCTATGTATTACTCTTAATCTTTCTTCTTTTTTTCTTACTTTCTGTCTTCTCTTCTTTTAAATAAGCATTTTAGGTGGTTAGTCTGTGTTCTTTCTTAGTTATTCAGTTACATTTTAAACATTTTTCAGTACATCCTTGCCTCAGACTTTACAGTATAAATTCACAACTAAATTATACTTCTTTCCTTGCATTTCATTTGGGGATGTTCTATGACATATTTCCAAGTTCATCAATTCTTTCCTTGGCCATACCCAATCTATGGACTAACCCATATCAGGGATCCTTTGTTTCTGCTACTATATTTTATTTCTAGAAATTATTGTGATTCTTTCTTAGAGTTTCCACCTCTTGGCTTACATTACCCCTCTCTTCTTGCATGTTGTCTGGTTTTTTCCTTAAAATATAAAAGCTTAAGATATTTATTGAGGTTAGCCCTGGCTGGTGTGGCTCAGTGGATTGAGCGCCGGCCTGTGAACCAAACAGTTGCCAGTTTGATTCCCAGTCAGGGCACATGCCTGAGTTGTGGGCCAGGTCCCCAGCAGAAGGCAAACACACATTGATGTTTCTCTCCCTCACTTTCTCCTTCCTTTCCCTTCTGTCTAAATATAAATAAATAAAACCTTTTAAAAAAGATACTTATTGAGGCTAGTTCATTAACTTTAACACATAGTCTTTAACATAATTATAGTCATTTAGAATTCACTGTCTGGATAAATTCAAGATCTGTATAATAGCTGGGTTTTGTTCTGATGTTCTGATACTTGTCTGCCTCTTGAGATTTATTTTTTGGCTTATTTTTCAAAATGTCTTCTAGTATTCTGTTAAAATCTGGATATGCTATGTCAGGTCTTAGTGTGAGATTTTATATTAATCTGGCTTAGCTGGGCTTCTTTCATGTTTGCTCTAGCTGTAGGTACCCAAAACTTTAAAATTTGTCTAATGTGCTGGTGTCTTGGTTTTGTCTTCCCTTTTGTTTTTGTGTTTTCTTATTCCTTTAATAGGGCCAGTACTTCGCAACTCTTCAAGGGGTAATTCGCTGCTAATATACGGGAACCTTGCTGATGAGATGGTGAAGTGTGCGAGAGGAGAAGCATTTACCCCCTTATTTTTGTATCTCAGTCTTTTAGTGTGATTGTGTCTCTGGGCCTTGACAAGTGTTTCTTAGCGCCACTGTGTTATTTATTTGATACAGAAAGGCTAGACAGGGTTAGAACTTGATAAATGTTCTCCCATCTATGTAAAGTAAGATCTGATAAAATCTTTTTTTCTCTGGAGTAGGACTTCATTATGGAAAGGACTCTGGGTATGTTTCAAAATGATTGCTTTTCCCTTCCTCCTGCTAGAGCCACTAGGAATTTTTCTAGGCTCTTCACCAGGAGAACCTTGTGAAGTTCCTGTAGTTCAACCTGTGAAACTATGGGGTGCTCCTCCTTCTAAAATATCCCCTTGGAGTTTCCACTTGTGTGCTTCACCTCCTCCAATGCATCAAAGTTACCATTTGTGTTTCTATCAGTTTATGCCTCCTGCAGCTTCTCCAGATTTTAGAAGGAGATTTTGGCTGTGATTATTTGTATTCTCCTGTTTCTTCACATTTAAGTATGGTGGTTAGCCTTGCAATCTCTTGGCATATCAGATCTGATACAGGGAATCTTTGATTTTAACTTTCAAAAAGGACTTAACTCTGTTTCGAAAATAAAATCTAATCAAAGAATGACATATAAGGACTAGATATCAATCTTAGTAAAGGATAGTCTACTCCAGTACATTCTTATTCCCAATACAGATCATTCTAAGAGGTCCCAAGACAAACTGAAGTATTTGCAAGATTTCTTCATCCTTGAAGTTGAAGTTGGAGGACCATAAATTTTTATTTTTGTCAAACTATTCACATGAGTTTGCCAGGTACTCCGCTCAACTTTTCATTCTGTCACCTTAACTTTTATTTTATTGTCAATTTCTTCAGTAGAATCGTGGCACTAAATGGTCATCCTACTTCTCTTAGCTTTTCCCCTTTTCCTTATTTTTGCTCAGCAGATTCTTATTGCTTATCATTACATAAGCTCCTCTGAGCTCTCTTTTCAATTAGGCTCCTTTCTTTCTCAGCCTACCTGAGCCAGTCTTTTTTTTTTTTTTTAATTGTTCAAATGCATTTGTCTCCACAAAGAATCCTTCCCAGTCAATCCCCTACCCTTGATACCTAATCATTTTAAACATCTGAACAAATTCCTCATTCCCCACCTTTCATATATACGTAGGTCCTTGGCCTACCGTTAGCAAGAATCCTCTTAGGCCAGTTTACCAAGAATCCTTCAACCCTTAATATCTTCTCTTAGTAATTTTCCTCCCACTGACCTTCTCAGTCTGCTCTGTTGATCATAAATCCCCACTTGTCTTTTTTGTATTTGGAATTGAGAGTAATCTCTTGTCCCTGTTGCAATTCTCTTAACCCCTGCAATAGTCTTAAATAAAAATCTTCATTACTTTGTTAAACAAGTGTCAGAATAATTTTTCTTTAACATTGATAGCTTTCTAATACCTTCCAGTAGATTTTAAAAAATATCTTTTGTGTATGTTTTTAAAATATTGAATGTGGGAGTTGGTCTCAAAAGAAGCTAAACATTAATTTTTCAAAAACAATTATTTGTGAGAGCATAAGAGAATATATCAAACACTTAACTATGTTACATAAGGTATCTCCTTAGCTAACAGTCTTATAAGAATATCATAACTATTTTACAGATGAAAAAGTGAAAGATTAAAATGTATATTTAATTTTCCCATGGTTTCTCAAATATTAAAGAATAGATGGATAAATTTAATCTCAGATTGGTCTGGTTGTAAAGATAATACTTCTTAGCATTACTTTTCACAACTTATCCAAGCATCTTGATTTAATGAAATTATTGGTATGAGTTTGTTCATTATGGTTTCACTTTAGGTTTTATTTATGTCTTATCACACTCATCTTAGGAGAGGTTAGCTCTAGTGGATATCTGCACATTATTTATTTATAGACTTACTTTACTGTAACAAAACTTTATACAGACCCATGTGCCAACATAGATTTAAAACATTAAAATATTATTTTTAAACTCTTATAATAATTCAAGATGGATGTTATCCATCTTGATTTCAATTATACCTGTGAAAAAACAGTGGTTAAAAGATGCAGGTAATATTCCAAAGATAACTATTCTGTGTGCACAAACAGGATTTGAACCCACCATTTTACCTTGAAGGTCATGCACTTAAACTTCAATATTATGTTATTTTCTTTGATAGGTAGTTTGAAATTTTATTTTAATGGAAAAATGATATGGTCATGTTTTCCTCACTTATAAATTCAATAGTTTATTTCTTTTCTCAATTACTGTAAATATATAATGAATTCTGTTATTATAATTATGACTATTCATCCAAATAAATAAAAATTAATAAAATTTATTTCTCTACATTATATACTTAGAGCTCAAGATCAAGCTAAGAAGCTCTATTTCTGCACCATCGACACCTTCCTCCCACCTTCAGCTTTAATTATAGCCTTTCTTGAAATGACATCATTGATACTTGTTAGTTCCACTTGACAGCTGTCAGCATATCCTGGAAAATTCCAACATTTCCTTCAGTTAGACTGTTTAAAATATGCAGTACTTCACATTTATATGATACTGCTTATAATTCTTTTCCAGTCTGGGATAGACACCTCTTTAAGAAGAGAATTTATACTGTCTTAGGGAAAATATATATCCATGGGATTAAAAAATCATAAAATGGAATTATAAAACATTTTTGGCAATTAAAATATGCTTGGCAAATAAAATGTATACTTATCAATTTTCAGGAACATCTAAAAATGTTTTAAGTGTTCACATAACACTTAACGATAACAATTTTTAAATGGATATTTAAAAGTTTATATTTATAAAATATTAATTTTACAATATAAACATGTACCATGTAGGGATATTATCTTTGTGGATGTTACTTAGTTATTTGTTCCCTCTTAATTTTTGATATCTTGTACAATTCCCTGAAATGCTAACAAATACTAAGAAAAACTTAACTGAAAATTTTCAGAGATTTCCCTCTTGAAGGACTTGATAATGACATATGAAAATGTTTACCTCTAAATGAATTGTCCTCTGCACAATGTTGATTAGCATAGGTTGGACATACAGGCATATTATAAAGTCAGGAAGTCACTATTAATAGTTGAGATCTGCCCACATTAATTACTAAGCACTAAGAATTTTAAAAAGAAAAAAATGGCATGACCTTTATTGTTGAAATATTTCAATTATTGAGAAAATAAGTGGATACACATGAATTATATGTAAGAAGTAACAGAGCAACAAATATATACCTGAATTGCTATTGATGCAGTTCTAAATGAAATTAAAGTGTTTAAACATATTCTATCATGATCATTAAAGACAAACATTTCTTTTTAATTAATAAAAATAAGTAAAAAATCTATTCCTTTAATGTAAATGTATTTCAAACAGAAGTATATTCACTTGTTAGAGAAGAAAAATGAAAAAACATTGATTATTGTAAAATAAGGCATGAGGTTGCCAACACATTGTGGATAATCCTCAAACACATAAAAGTAGTTCTCAAAATCACAAAGAACAAAATATACTTATCACATTTTCAACATAAAAAAGAGATCATATGTGGTATGGTAAAGAAATTAACATTTATTGAGCTAGAAGCCTACCTCTGAGCTAAACACTTTCACATTCATAATTATGTGATTGCCTCACATGAACTTGGAGTCAAGAACTATACTTTTTAAAATTGTAATCACCTAGTGCCCTTAAGTGCTATTTCTCATTAAATGTTCATTAAGTAAATTATTACATGAATAAATGAACTGACTAATAAATTAATATGCAAATACAGTTGTCTTTGTTGGGTTTTTTGGGTCAGTATTTTATTATATTAATTAATTAATTAATTAATTAATTTTATTATCACAATTATTATTATTTTTTTATTGTTCAAATACATTTGTCTCCATTTACCCACCACCACTTTCCCCTTCCCCTCCCACCCCCACCTCTCACCCTCAATCCCTCCCCACCTTGGCTCCATCCATGTGTCCTTCACACATATTCCTTGATTTGACCCTTCCCCTTCCCTTTCCCCCCTGCCACCCTCCCTCCTTCCCTCTTGCTTCTGTTGGTTTCCTTTTTCTTTCAATGTTACTGGTTATATTTTCTTTGCTTGTGTGTTTTGTTGATTAGTTTCTCACTTATAGGTGAGATCGTATGGTATTTGTCTTTCACCCTTTAGCTTATTGAATGGAAGAAATCTTTGAAATATGGAAACCCAAGTCATTCTTTAGGACAGTAGTTTTATTTTATTATTTCTCATTTACCTGTTTTATTTTCAAATTAATCTGCTACTATTTTTTTATCTGTACCTTTTATTTTAAGATTATTGGATCTCATGTATATTCATGTCATTTATAATGTATTTGTCTTTTATATTTTTCAATGCAGTGTTGAAGAAAATACCTATTTCTTTAATTTAATTTTAAATACTCTGTATTTAACTCTAACCATTTTTTAAAATTTTGTTTCTCTCTTGAGATGTGTTCATTTCCCAAATTCATACTTTGAGGATTTTATGGGCTTTTGAATATTCAAGAACTACCTCTTTACAGTTTTATATTTTTATTATAGCATCCATTTTATTAATTCTCAAAACTAATTTAAATTGCTAATCAGACCCTAAAAATTTATCTTCTGGTATTTATTGTGTCTCAATGGGAGCTGTTTGCTCCAGTGTTGATTTTCCTCAATAGGTAGTGGGTTTCTCTTAATTGTTTATATGTACAAATAGAGATATATTATGATGTTCTGACACAGTTTGTGCTGAGGATCTAGAGACTTCATCTCCCCCAAGTTCCTTTCCACTATTAATGGCCTCATTTCTTAGATCCTTCTTTTCATTCCCAGGGACTCTTAAAATAAAAATCTCTTTGACGGTTCTGAGTGATTTAGTTCAGCCTTCAGCTTAACATGTCTCACTCTCCCTCAGTAAAGAAAAAAAAAAAAACCTTGATTTTTTAGTCAAAGGGTTAAAACCCCCTTACCCCCAAAACCTACCCCCTTGCCACCCCCACCTCCCACCCCAATATTAAAAGATGTCCCAATATTTAAAAAATTGAAGGTCCTAACTGAGAAAAATTTCATATTCCAGCCCTACTGCCCAAGCAGATATCAGTGGGAACCACCCTCCAAGTTACCTGTTCTACAATCAAGTTTTTGCTTTAAAGCCAATGGGACCCTAGGCATAGAGTCACAAAGATTCCCCTGATGTGCCATGAGCTAATCAAAAAATACACATCATTTTGGGGAGAGCAACTGCCACAAAGATTTAAAGATGTTAAGTTTTACATCTGACTAAAAGCAATTTGCTATAATTATGGATGCACCAATACTAAGTTTCATCCTCAGTTTTGTCTAAAATCTGCTCTTAAGCGTTTTCAATTAGCCTTTCTATAGCCTGTCATTTTCACTTTTACATTGCTATAGTATGTTTTGTTCATTTTTTTCCCTTAACTTTATAATCCATTGAAAGTTTCTTCATGTGCATCCTACACATTTCTCATTGATTTTTTAAGGTACTTATTTATTTTGTCTGTTATATGTATAATGATTTCTCCATTGAAATTTTTACCTTTTTTTCTTTCTGTGGAAAAGGGAGCTTCTTCAGAATATTCATTCAGAAAGAAGACATCTTCTTGAATTTCATTTTATATTATAGCTTTCAATGGTTTTTACTGTCCTTTGAGCATACAACTTGTAGGAAAGTATTTCTAAATATTAATATGTTTGTTTTATGCTCCTTCCTACATCTAAAATTTACATAATTCTTGAAATTGAGCCCTATGAGTCTCTTTATTATTACTACCATCTGCCCACTAACAAATATCAGATATCCACAGAGAAAACAGAATCAAATTTTGGGAATATTGAGATAAAAAGGTAGAGACACATTGAAGAGTGAGTTTTTCCAATTGCAGAAACTAGTGTGGGCTAACTTGCACACAAAGAAAAGAAGTAACAGGAGCAACAGAAAATGGCCTGGAGGAAAAGGAATCGAGACACGGTATTCTAAAGACTTCTCACTGGCATTGAGTTGAAGGCCTGGGAACTCTAGTGTCACATAAGGAATGAGGAATAGGACTTTATACCCTCGACTTTATGCCCTGTCTGAGCAGATGTTCAACAAATCCTTTTCTCATAAATGAATGAATGCTGTTCAGTACGAAGGGGAAGTACAGAGGGCATGAGAACTGTCTTCAAAGATTTAGAAGTTGTTTTGGGAATAAAGAAATAGGCTTCTTAGAATAATTCAAAAAGTTATTCTTAGATTGAAGAGAAGGAAATGAATATGAAGAGCAACTATTTTGTTTGTTTTCTTCTGGAAAAAAAGAATACCTTTTTAAAAATAATAAATATCCAGTAATGGAAATCATTCTTTCACCTGATATGCCTCTGATAATTTAGGTGATGGCTAAGGTTTGGGTTTTCAATGGTGGCCATAGTAAATCCTGAACTCATAAAATGGAGAGAGTAGGAAGATAGGGAGATAAACACTGGATGATTAATTATACTACAACTTAATCCTAAGTCAAATAATTATGAAGAAGAACTGAATAATGCTATAAATATTTTAACTGGAACACCTCACCTGGTCTCAGGGATTTAGGATTCCTTGAGGAAGTGACATCAGGGTTGTGTGTTTAATGATGAGAAATTCTAAATAAAGGGAGGATGGGTAGAAACTGAAAAGTCACCAGGATGGGGGAAGAGTGAATAAAGGCCCCAGGCAGGAAAGACAAATGTCAGGGAACAGAGAGATGGGTGTGGCGAGAGGGGTGAGTGAGATCGAGTGCATGGTGCCTGACGTAAATTAGCAGAAATAAGTCCAGTGGTGAGGGCCAGAGAGCTGGGTGGACATCGGCACAGGCACCTTGCATCTCAAAAGCTATCTTGATGACTTCCAAGGAAGAATTTTTAATTCATTAGGTTTACTGAGTGTGTGACTTAGAGTGAACTCCTCAGGGTCCCAAGACCCTGTATAGCCAGTCACTTAACACTACTTGACATTTTGGTATGGACACTATTAACCTCTTCAGAATAGATAGTGCAAGACTCAGACCACTTGAAGTATGATTCTGTTGTATTGGAAAATCCTTTAAACTATGTAATCTGTACAGAAATGTGTTTTTTCTTCTCTTTCTAATACATTATTTCTTTTTATTTTCTAGTTGCCATGTCTTGTAGTTCCAGCAGTCCCTATACAATGTTAAATAATTGTGTTGATATTGGATATTTTATATTTTTGCTGACTTTTACAATGTCTATTGTTCTTCATTAAATATCATGCTGGCCCTTGTCTTAAAACATTTTTCCAATTGAATTAAAATGCATTTACTGAGTTATAGCTTTTAAAAGGTATTTAAATGGTATTGTATTGGAAAGCAAAAATGCATTTTAGATTTTTAAAATGCTTTTTCCATTGTGTTACATAATTTCTCTGAATTGTGAGACATCTTTTCTATTCCAAGAATAAAAAAGTATCTGTTAGGATAAAGGATAGTAAAAATAATGTTGTGTGATGGATGGAGGCAGAGAGGCTGTGACACTGTTAACAGATATCTGCACACACCTCTTTTCCAAGGTCATTGCTATTTGTTAAAGGATGGTTTACTCTTCTTGAAGATAAGGTAAACTTGACTCCCTAAGTTTTCTCACTATGGTGAGAATAGTTTAGAGCACAAGACATAGATGTGTGCCTATCAGCTGCACTGAGTTTCCTCTAGGGAACCCCAAAGACCCTGTCTAGTTCTTACTACAAGCAATACCACTCAAAGCCAGCAATAGCTCTTTTTCCTTCTGCTTTGTCTTCTGGCTACCCTGCTGCACCAAAACTCAAAGTTGTCCCCGTGATAATGCGTTTGACCATGAAGGGTGATACATTATTACCCTTCAGGAAGGGTAATAATGTAAGTCAAGAAGACAAGAAATACTCTCTAGTTGTTTCTGCCTCACTTGCCAGACCCAAAGACTATGCTGAAAAGTGGCATGTAATCAAAACTGCAGGATGGAGCTCCAATTGAAAAATTCTGCTATAAAACACATGGCTTTTCAAAGGAAAACCAGTGTCACTTGTTATAGTGCCTTTGTCCGTATCTTTGTCACAGGGATATGATAAAATTGTCTAAAGAAGAGCTTGCTGTCAGCATATAACTCCCTCTGCTGAAAACCCTTCCCCTGTGGCACACTTTGAGAGAACAGAGGCAGAGTTATAAATTGTCTATCATCATAACTGAATGTGAAAGAGACACTCATCAGGTGGCCATGCCATTCATAAAGACCTTCCCAACTCATTGCACTGGACTTCTTAATTTGGTTCTGGTGGGGTAATTAATTTTCTCTATAGTTGAAAGAATATCCCTTTCGAATGGTTTCTAGGAGCAAGTGAACATGATGATGATTTGCTTAACTAGTCAGTGGGTGTTGAACAATTTCCATTTATTGATTTACAGAGATTTCTTTGTGCCCTCGGAATTTCTAACTTGATTCCAGAAAAGATCATGTACTCAAAAAGGGGAATTGTAGTTGGCTGTAATAAGTCATCTTGCTGTCAGTTTTAAAGGGAAAAAAGGGGGTCTGGAGGTTCAGGTGGACAAGTAGGAAAATTAACCCAACATAACCTTAGGTTTATGACACTGAAAAGCTAGTTAAGTGCCCTGTAGACTGTGTATTGTAGTAAAACACCTCTATATTGTAAAGTAAAAGCTCTCCATGGGGATGCTTCAATAGTCCCTAAAGCAAGCAATTTTCTATTTCCTCCCATGGGGAAATGACTACAATTAGGTTTATAAGATACCTTACTCCGCACAAGGAATATTGTTTGATGATATGTTCCAAGGCTATTGACAACAGTGATGATTCTCATTTAGAATTTGCCATCAGTCATTTCAAAATGTCAACAAATATTTCAGTTGCTAAGAGCTGGAGTTAAGTTTCCCAGTCCTTCAAGTAATTACCTGACTCTTACTTTGATGACTCCTTATACTGTTACTTTAAATTTTCGTAGCATCTCTCTAAGCAGCACAAAGTGATTTCCAGACCATATCTCATTAATTCTTCTAAAAGCACTGCCAGGGGAGAAGGCCAAAAGAAATTAGAAAAGACTGTTTCTACTTAAAAAAATCTTTTCCATGGTTAAAAAAAATTCTCCATCCATACATAGAATCTTTGTATGTGTGACCGTGGGTACTTTTGTTAAGCAGCCAGAAATTTCACTGACATTCTTTAAGCTTGCTTTGTATTTGTATCAACAATTTAAAAGAAAAGAATTCTTTCCGATGTATTCTTTGAAGTTACAATAAATGGAAATCCAGCAGCCTTACTTATATTGAATAAATTAAAGTATATTTGACACAGTCTTGAAGGGCTTTTTTCAAGCAGATATACAAGAGAACAGACTGCAACAAAAGAAGTTGATCATGTTTATTGTAAGCCTGGGCAGGACTCTCTATGTGAGTATTTTATTGCTGCAAACACAAGAGAGGTTTCTGTTAGCTGATTAAGGGACATGTGGAGCATCTGGACAGGTTCTGAAGCAGTTAGTATGCAAATGCCATGGAGCCTATCAAAGGTGATGTTTCCCAACATACTGAAAAGGAGTGAAACACAGGCAGGGGTTTTGGTTTCTTAAATGTTGACATTTGTTTGTGGGGAAGACATAGAGACTTAAGGTCAAACTCGGTAGTCTGCTGTGCACTTTTCATCAATTCTGTAAACAGTGTAGTAGAGGGACATTTCAATCTGTCTTGGACACAAGTTCCAAGAGCCATTAAAGTGCCAGAAATGTGAGGTATCTGCTGGCTCCAGTGTAAATATAGAAGGACACTGAGTTTGAGTCATCCAACACCTTCTGGGTAAAACTGCCTGTCCTCACCAGAACTACTGGGCTGATTCTAGACCTCACGAGCGCCACTGAACTGAGAGGATCAAGAAGTGGAAATCGACAGAGTAAGATAAACAAAGTCAAGGAGACTCACATAACAAAAGCTTTGGAAATTCCAAAATTGGAATTTGATTATTAATTAGAGGGGTATCCAAAGTTTTGGCATCTCTGGGCCACACTGGAAGAAGAAGAATTGTCTTGGGCCATACATTAAATCCATTGAGACACATAATCACAAAAAATTATAATGTCTTGAGTAAATTTATGACTTTGTATTGGGCTTCATTCATAGCCACCCTGAACTGCATGCAGCCTATGGGCCAAGTGTTGGACTCCCTGGTCAGACCGTACTTGGTCGGTGTTAACAAGTAGCTCAAAGAAACCAAAAACATGCAGGCCGCTGCAGTAGCAGAGGCTCACTCCTCTTACAGAGAGTTCACACTGTTCTTCCTCCCAGCAGGATGAGGAAGGTAACGACTAAGACCTCAATCAACCTGGAGGAGCAGAAGAGTTAACTTGTGCATGAGGTGAACAGCTCTTGTCTGGGATAACAGAAGAACCACCAGCAGTAGCTGCTGTTCTAGACATTGGTGATGGCAGCCACCATGGCCATGTGAGAGGGAGTAGGAAGGGCGACATCTGGAGAAGGGGTTTCAATAGGGAGAGACGTTTTCCACTGAAAAGTCATCTGGCAAATTTTGTCCCCAAGAAGAGCACAGATCTTCCTACACTGGACAGATGCCCAGCAGTATGTGACTGGCACCCAGCTTAGCAACTTCACCAAAACTGGAGAGAAATCATGCAGAAAACAAATTTCCCCTGTCAGGATCATCCATGGGCCAGTGCCCCTAAGGAAATTCAAATTAAAACAATAACTCAAATGTCACAGATGTGAAGAGAACATAGAATTAAAAATTAGATCTTTCTTAAAAAATTCCAAGCTTTACATATGTATAACTCTCTTTATTTTCATCATCCTATGAAATGGATCAAAGAATATTTTACCACCACTTTAGATGAAGAGAGCATCACAGAGAAATTAATTAAACTACGAAGGTCATTCAACCCCTATTAGAAATCCAGTCTCTTGCTTTATGAGGAGGAGGGAGATGTATGATTTCAATTTTTTTATCACAGATTTTTTATCTCATTTATTTAAAAGATCAAATTATATTATGATGGACTTCATGCTTTTCTAAACATCTTAAACATCTTTGTAAACAAGTTAGGTCCTAGTCCTACATTATTGCAACTTATAAATCATTGTACAATTTTACATTCACATTTATTTTAGACATCTAATTAATATGGTTGTGATTGACCTAATCTTAGCCTCATTCCTTTAACCTGAAATACTCCCTAACTAACCTCTTTGCATCCACTATAAGCCACGCTGTGTATTGGACTACAAAGATAAATGAGATCATGTCTTCCTTTTTAGGAATTCATTATCAGTGGAGGAGGAAAAGAGATTAAAACTGTAGTGGTAAAAGGTGTTGAAATACACCTAAATGCAATGTGTTGCATGAAAATGCCCAATTTAATTATGAGCATTTCAGAAAATGTTTACATGTTTTATTATAGCCTATAAAGCATTTTTTTTTTTAAAACCTACTACAAAAAAAAATCTTAGCACATTAAGCTTAACCTAAATTGAATTAAGTATGGTAGATAGGGCTTGGTTAACTAGATCACCTCTGCATCTCTCTTTTTTTCTGGATTGCCAAGCACAAATTTGTCTGCCATGTGTGTTCCATTCTTCCTCATCTACCTGTAAGTCACCTATTTCCTTTAAAATCTCAGACTGCTGTCCCCTTTCTCCTTTGTTCATAATTACATATAAGCCTCAACTTCCCGATGCATTTTGAAGTCTCATATCTTATGACACTTCCATAGTAAGTACATTCATAATAAAATTAGCTAATTTTCTCCTGTTAATCTATCTAGGTTAATTTGATTACTGGTCCAGCTGGAAGAAATTAGATGGTGGAAGGAAAAGGGTTTTCTTGTTTGTTTGTTTTTGGTGGGTTTTTTTTTTGTTTGTTTGTTTTTTGTTTTGCACTTGCACTAACATGAGGAGTGGAGAGCAGACCCAGGACACAGATATCTGTTTTCTGGCTTTGAAACGAACATCGGCCCTTTCCACTGTTAGTGCATTTGAAGCTAATGTCAAAGGAGGGATGTATAGAATTGAAGGGAATGACAGTAGAATATGTGACCAAAACATCTGCAGAATGAAGAAAGGAGAAAAAGAAACAGTCTAATTTCCTGCTCTCTATAAAGGAAGCAGTATATCTTAATCTGAGAGGAGTTATGAAGATGTCATTATGTAGGGGCATAGCAGAGTTCTCAGAAAGACCTCATCCGTGGAACCGCTACTATTGCTCAAGCACAAGACGTAAGGCTGGGGCTAAGTCTGGAAAATTAGATTGTTACACACTGACTGCCAGATCACTATAGCGATGTTAATCTAATAGATCTTTGTCCTGAAATGCCTCACATTTTCATATGATTCTTCTTTTGAAATTCATAGTACTTTATCTGTATTCCTCTTAGTGAATAAATCATGTTCCACCTTTTTTAATAGTTAAGTTCAATTTCTCATCTTAGTCTAATGGTGAGGTTAGCAAGAACATTTTAATAATCTTTATCTGTTTAAACAATAACCATGATGTTTAAAAAATGGAAATATTCAAACATGTTCATTTTCATTGTATTAAATTTTATATGAAACATGAAATGAAAGACTTTCTAGGCCAATATTTATAACCCTAGTGCCTAATTGCAGTACTTAATATACACTTAAATGAAAAAATGTAAAATACCTAATTGTTGGTGGATTAATGTGTTTGAAGTTCTTGGATGTTATATTGACAGAAAATGCCTTATTTTTCAACCTGTTTTATAAGATATATTTGGAACGTTTTGATGTGCTTTATCTCAAAAACAAAGACATTTATTCAAAGCATATTTAATGTATATATAAGCAATGTTTTGAGCAGTGTGAACTCAATAGGGTACAGTCAAGATAGAGTATTTTTTTCTCTCTCTTACAAATGTCTTCAACTTGATTCATTAGGTCTCCTTTTGTCACTGCAGTCACAACTCAGGCTGATCCCATAGACTTGTGGTGGTCATTTCCATCTCTAAGAAGAGTCTTTGAACAGTTTTATTTTGAGGGTGTTCAGGTGCTCAGTCTAATCCAAATAAAAATTTTAATTTCACAACCAAATTAAAGATTTTTCATGCCCTTCACTTGAAATTAATAGTGGCTCAATGATGAGCTATATAAAAGGAAGTATTTGGTCTATCCTTCACTCTCCATCTCCCTTGTCTTTCTCCCTGGGGCCAGATGAAGGGGAGGAGAGATTGCAGGGTAAAAGTTATAGGTTTGCTTACTTAGCTGGTAAGTCTGTCATGACTATAAAACATCCTCTGTTATGGAAGGTACTTCACAGTCCTGAGGGGTGAGGAGGAGAATCCTCATCATACAGTTAGCTTTCTGTTGCAAAGATTGCAATATGGTTACTTTCCAAGACTTCCCTGTAACTGCTGCCTCATTCTATTCAGCTCCACTAACCCCAACAACTGTCTTGTACAGTTGACTCATAACTTTCCCTTTTTTAGCCTTTTGACACTCATTCACCCTTGTCCAGCCAAATGGTAAAAGTATACATATAAAACTTTTTTCCTTGGCTGACCTCCTTCTTCATGCTTTTGCTGCATACTGGCTCATTTCATCCCTTATCACATATCAAGTTCTCTCAAGAATGTTTTTTTACATATTGTTCTGTTAATAACATAGTGGACCCCTAAAATTTCCTGCATCTCAGCAAGGATTAAAACTAAGATGAAAAGCTATTCTCCACTTTTTGAGTGTCTTGCTCCATTTGCATGTCTCCAAGGGACTTCCCTATATACACCTCCTAGAACCACATATTCTTGGTAGTTGAAGTAGAAGAAAACATACTCACAAATACATGGTAAGGAAAGCTTCTCTCACCTTCTCTCCGTAAGCCCTTAACATCCTCTTTTATGAAGTAGGAATAGACAATGCTTATTATACAGCCTGAAAATGCTTAGGACCCCATTTCAGAATATGCACACATGTATTTCCCATTTTCTCAGCTTCGTAGCTTAACTCAGAAATAGTGAAGGAAGTAATGAATGATAGACCACAAGTTAAATTCATCCATTACAACTGATAGATAGATAAATAGATGATAGATGGATAGATGATAGATAGAAACAATAGATAATTTAGGAGAGAGAAAAATTCTTTTTTACTCTATACCTTATTGTTACTTATTTCTCTTGAGCACATGTACAAAGTGAAAGGATTCAGAATTAGTAAATGGATAGCATTCTGTGGAATGGCATGAAATTTTGTGGATTGTGAGGTTTTGACTATTTCAGTAATCTCAGGATTTGGATAACTGTGACAAATAGCTTGATACCAGACTATGACCTCAGAGATGTTGGCCTGGGTATGAGCAGATACATCCCCAACATCATCATAAAGTGGAAAACTGCTCTTTCAATCCCTCTAATATTTTTAAAACACTGTATTTGAAGTTAAATTGTTATCTTGATAACATAGAATGAATAAAATATATCCCAAGGTGGACATTTCATTTAGACTGAAATTATCAGGAGATCCAAGATGGCTGTAGAGTAGCTGAAAGCTCTGTCCACTTGCTCCCAGCTCCAGACTGATCTTGCAGATAAACTACAGAGTCATCAACTTGAAAAACCAGTTGAGTGTGTGTGAGAGAGTGTGTGAGTAACCCTGTGTGTGAGGGAATATGAGTGTGTGTGAAGTGTGTGAGTGTACATCTGCGGGCACTTAGGGGCAGGTGGCACAGCCTCTCTCAGCAGACCACTGCTGGTACAGCACTTCTGGCTGAATGATTTGGAGTATGTGCCATTTTGTGAAATTTACATAATGGATATATACAGAACCTTTTACCCCAAAGAATAAAATGTACATTCTTTTCAAATGTACATGGAACATTTTCAAAGATAATTAACAGATTATTATACAAAACAAGTTCAAGAAAATTGAAATCATATCAAACATCTTCTTGGATTATAATGGCTATAAATAAGAAACCAGCCTCAAGAAAAAAAACTCAAAAGCATTCAAATACATTAAAGCTGAATAATATATTATTAAATAATGAATGTGTTAACAAAGAAATCAAGGAAGGAATCAAAAAATTTCTGGAAACAAATGAAAACAAACACACAACAACCCAAAACCTATGGGACATAGTGAAGACAGTCCTGAGAGGGAAGGTCATAGCAATACAGACCTACTGAAAGAAGATAGAAAGATTTCAAATAGACAGCCTAACCATACATCTACAAGAACTAGAAGAACAACAACAAACAAAGTCCAGAATGAGAAGGAAGAAGAAAGTAATCAAGATCAGAGCAGAATTAGAATTAAATGGTATAGAGACAAAAAAAAAAGGGTAATTCAAAGGCTCAATAAATCTAGGAGCTGGTTCTTTGAAAAGAAAACAAAATTGACAAACAGTTAACCAGACTTATCAAGAAAAAAAGAGAAATGGTCTAAATAAATAAAATCAGAAATGAAAGAGAAGTGACAACCAATGCCACAGAAATACTAAGGACTGTAAGAAATTACTATGGACAACTATATGCCAAGGAATTGGACAGCCTGGGAGAAATGGATAAATATCTAGAAATATACATTACTTCCCAAACTGAATCAAGAAGGAGCAGAAAGCCTGAATAGGCCAGTAACAACTAGCAAAATTGAACCAGAAATCAAAACCCCAGCACACAAAAACCCTGGGCCAGACTTCTTCACAGGTGAATCTCACCAAACATTCAAAGAAGAACTAATGTCTATTCTTCACTAAGTATTCCAAAAAATTCAAGAAAAGGGAAGACTCCCAAATTCTTTTTATGAAGCCGGTAACATCCTAAATCCAAAATCAGGTTAAAAAATAACAAAGAAAACTACAGGCCAATATATCTGAAGAACATAGACACTAATATCCTCAACAAAATATTGGCAAACTGGATCCAGCAATACCTTAAAATGATCATACACCATGACCAAGTAAGGTTCATCCCAGGGATGCAAGGATGGTACAATATTTTCAAACCAATACACATAATATACCTTATAAACAAGATGAAGGACAAAAATCACAAGATCATATCAATACATGCTGAAAAAACATTTGATAAAATCCAGCACCCATTTATTTTAAAAACACTCAGCAAACTGGGAATAGAGGGAATGCACATTAACATATAAAGACAATATATGAGAAACCTATAGCCAACATCATACTCAGTGGGCAAAACTAAAAGCTTTCCTCTTAAGATAAGGATCAAGACAAGGCTGTCCTTTTTCACCACTCTGACTCAACATAGTACTGGAAGTCTTAGCCACAGTGATCAAAGAAGAAGGAAAAATAAAAAGTATCTATTTGGAAAAGAGAAAGTAATACTGTCATTATTCACAGACTACATGATAGTGTATGTAGGAAACCCTATAGGCTCCACCAAAAAGCTACTCGACCTAATAAGTGAATTTGGCATAATGGCAGGATACAAAGTTAATACTCAGAAATCAATGGCATTTTCATATACCAACAATAAACTATCAGAAATAGAAACTAAGAAAAAAAATCTCATTTACTATAACAATAACAACAACAAAATCAACAAATAAAGTACCTAGGAATAAATTTAACCAAGAAGTTAAAAGACCTGTAACTCCTTGGAATCTGTAGAACACTGAAGAAAGAAATCGAAGAAGACAAAAAAAAAAAAAATGGAAGCATATATCCTGTTCATGGATGGGAAGAATCAACATCATTGAAATGTCCATAACACACAAAGCAATCGATAGATTCAATACAATTCCTACTAAAAGACCAATGGCATACCTCATGAATCTAGAACAAATATTCCAAAAATGTATATGGAACCAATAAAGACCCCCAAAATCCTCAACAATCTTGAGAAAGAACAAAATTGGAGGGATCACAATACCTGATATCAAATTATGTTGCAAGGCCACTGTAATCAAAGCAGTCTGGTACTGACATAAGAATTGACACATAAATCAATGGAACAGAATAGAGAGCCCAGAAATAAACCCATGCCTTTATGGTCAATTAATACTTGACAAAGGGGGCATGAGCATACATTGGAGTAATGACAGTCTTTTCAATAAATGGTGTTGGGAAAACTGGACTGGTCCATGGAAAGAAGAAAGAAAGAAAAGAAAAAGAAGAAAGAAAGAAAAGAAAAAAAGAAAGAAAGAAAGAAAGAAAGAAAGAAAGAAAGAAAGAAAGAAAGAAAGAAAGAAAGAAAGAAAGAAAGAAAGAAAAAGAAAGAAAGAAAAAGAAGGAAGGAAATGAGGGAGGGAGGAAGGGAGGGAGGAAGGAAGGAAGGAAGGAAGGAAGGAAGGAAGGAAGGAAGGAAGGAAGGAAGGAAGGAAGGAAGGAAGAAACTAGCCCATCAATTTATACCATACACCAGAATGAGCTCAAAATGGATAAAAGACTTCAGAAATAAGTTGGGATACCATAAAAATACTAGTGGAAAATATAGGCAGTAAAATTTCAGATACCTCACACAGCAATATTTTTGTTGATGTATCTCCTAGGGTAAGATAACTAACGGAAAAAGTAAATAAATTGGACTACATCAAATTAAAATCTTGTGCATAGCTAAAGAAACCATAATCAAAATAAAAAGTCCTCCAACTCTATGGGAGAATATATTTGCCAATCACACATCCAACAAGGGTTTAATCTCCAAAATACATAAAGAACTCATAGGATTCAACACTAGGAAGACAAATAATGCAACAAAAAATGGGCAAAGGTCCTGAATAGACACTTCTCCAAAGAACACATACAGATGGCCCATAGACATGTGAAAAGATGCTCAACATAATTAGCTGTCAGAAAGGTGCAAATTAAAACCATAATGAGCTATCACTTCACACCTGTCAGAATGACTATCATTAAAAATTTACAAACAAGTGTTGGCTAGGATATGGAGAAAATGAACCCTAGTGCACTGTTGGTGGGAATGCAGACTGGTGCAGCCACAGTGGAAAACAGTATGTAGTTTTCTCAGAAAATTAAAAATGGAACTGACTTTTGACCCAGTGATTCCACTGCTGGTAATATACCCTAAGAATCCTGAAACACCAATTCAAAAGAACTTATGCATCCCTATGTTCATAAAGCACTATTTATAATAGCCAAGATTTGGAAACAGCCTAAGTGCCCATCAGTAGATGAGTAGATCAAAACACTGTGGTATAGTTACACAATGGAATACTACACAGCAGAAAAAAAGGAGGAATTCCTGCCTTTTTCAACAGCATGGATGGAACTGGAGACTACTATGCTGTATGAAAAAGTCAGTGGGTGAAAGACAAATATCATATGATCTCAGTTATAAGAGGAAAGTAATGAACAAAATAAACTAATGAGCAAAATAGAACCAGAGGCATGGAATCATGGAATAGATTGACAGCTGCAAGAGGGACAGGAGGAGGTGGGGACTGACTGAAAAAAGGTGAAGGGATTAGTCAAAGAACATAGATGAAGGACCCATGGACATGGACAATGGTGTGGGGATTGACTATGGAAATGGAGGGCTGCCCAGGTGGAGGAGGGTGAAGTGGGATAAAATGGGATATCTGTAATAGTGTAAACAATAAAAAATGCTTATTAAAAAAAAGAAAAAAGTGAAATTATTTTTTATAAATTGAATGACTTTAAAAATTATTAGCTATAGAATTACCAAATTTCAAATTTACAAAAAAAAAAGAAAGTAGTTCAAAATGATACTTTTATGTATATAAATATATATAATTTTTCTTTGCCACATGGGTATTCTTGTAAACTAAAAATGTCTTTTTAAATTATAATTTCAATGACTTTTCATCATTCTATTGTATAAATCTATTATAAGAATTCCTAAATTGTGTGGGCATCTCCATTATCTTTTAATTGTATGTTGTTACAAAATCTGCTTTATTAAACATATTTATAAAATTTTCACAAACCACAATTATTTTTCTTAACATATATTATAGAAATAATATGTAATGAATAAATATGATGTCCATGATTAGTATTTTGATACATATTACCCAATTACACTTTAGAAATGTACCAGTCTAGTACTAATTATGTTACATTTCCTCATACTCTTTCCTTTTAAATTATGCGAACAAATACATGAAACAATGATACTGCATTTGTTTTTATTCTTTTAAGGTGAAATGTGATTTTTATATGCTTATCATTTTTATTTGGAAAAATGATAATGTATTTTGCTGATTGGAATATTCATTCCTTTTCTTTATTTGTATTATTATATAAAATAGTATTAGTTTTTTTCTTATGAATACTGTATTTTTTGACATCGGATAGTTGCTTGGGTTATGCTTTAATATACAAATTTTTATGTAGTAAATTCTATCAAGCTTTCACTTCATGGCTTCACCTGTGCTAGGTATCAACAGTTTCTATGAGAGGGAGGTAAACAAGGGCAATGTATTAGAAGAGACCCAAAAGAAAGTACAAGCAGTATCTTGAAAAAAAAATGTATGTACAATATTTCAGAAAAGAAATTCGAAGGATTCTACATTTTCCTCCTTCTTAGAGATTTCAAAATTTTCCTTATTGAAATCTCATTTAACAGTCTGAGATATTACAGCACTTTAAAAAAGTAAAGAATATCCTAACTGTTATGAATGAGTTTGTAATTTCTCCTAAGATAGCTATAGTAAATAAATGTTTTAATTATTGTTATTATTATTTTTAGTTTGGCAGTGAAATTAGAGTTATTGCCTTAATTATTTTATACTGTAGAAAGGGATAGTTTTCAAGGGATAAGATGATGAATATATGTTTCTTCTTTACAGCTTTATGAATGTTTTTATTTTTAAATAGGCATTTATATTCTTTTAATCAGAAACAATGTGATATTTTAATTTTGAATTAAAAAGAAATAGGTATTTACTTTAAGAAAAAGACTTTATTTATTTTTAGAGAAAGGTAAAGGGAGGGAGAAAAAGAAAGGAGAGAAACATAGATTGGCTGCCTCTCCTACACACCGACTGGGGACAAAACCTGCACCTCAGGCATGTGCCCTGACCAGGAATTTAACCAGTGACCATTTACTTTTCAGAATGACTCCCAACAAACTTAACAACACTAGTCAGGGCTAGGTATTTCCTCTTAAAAACTTTGAGATGTGCCAACAAAATTTCATTACCAAGAAAAATGACAATGTAATAGAGAATATTTCTTCACAAATTTAATGTGTACAGGAATCATCTGGGAACTTGCTAAAATACAACTCTCATGAACTATATATAAGGTGCATCCTAAAAGTCTGTATATCTGAAAGCTTCCAAATGCTGCTGATATTGTGTATCTATAGATCACAGTTGTACAGTAAGCATACACAGATTTTTATCAATCTTGGCAGCAGATAGAATTAGACCTGTTTCTGTTGGAATTGGTTTTGTGTAAGAATTTCATTTTGCTTTGTTTATTGCTTTTCAATCTGCCAAACTGTGAAAATTAAATAAAATAGTGACTATAAAATCTTTAGATGAATGCCTGGCAATGGAAAGAATCCTATACCTGTGATGTTAAAATTTATTTGGACTATCAAACAACCACAAAAAAGTTCATTCTTGAACTATAATTAAACAGAAGAGGGAAATGACTCTTTAAAATGAGATGATTTAGTTGTTCACGAATTTACCAAACATGTTTTTGAAAACAAACAAAGCCAATAAAAATTTGCACAAACATAGGATATAGATAATTTAACTTTTACCTTCCCTTTCTTTTATGATCCACTGATTTGGTAATGAGAAGTTTGCAAAGTAGTAATGTTATTGATGTAATAAAATTCCATTTTATTTTAGAACCCTCAAGGGTAGCAACAATAGCAAAATCTGCAGTAATAGACAATTCTAACTACAATACAGAATCTAGGTGACCCTTTATTTTTGAGATGGAGTGAGAAGAACTACAAGAATAAGCAAGAGGGCTTCTGTTAGTCCCACTGATCTTGAGGGATTGTCAACAGTCTCTGTAACAGACTATATTCCCTTGGACTTGGCAAAGCTTCAAATGAACAGCTAAATATTAAGATAGATATTTGAACTGAACCTCTGAACTTTTGGAGGTTCACCTGTCATCTCTGAATGTATAATAAGATCATCACTTTCCCACTCTGCCTTCCTTCTGGCAAAATCTCCAGCATTAATTCCTGCCATTTTCTCATCTTTCAGCAGTTTTTCCTACTGTAGGCAAGGCAGGCACCATCCAATCAGAGTTCATTTACACTGAGACTTCAGGGACATACCTTATAAACAAAAATAAAAATAGACTACCCATCATCCTTACCCCTAGAAATAAAATAATCCTGCTATTGTTCTCATGGAAATTAACATTTCTAAAAGCCTAAGCTTCGTGGGCAAGCTTCTTGGCCTCCTTCTTAACATATTATTATCTTCTCCCAGTTGAGTTGTAGGCATCCTGTTATGATAGCACAAAACGGATTCTGACTCTCTTCTGTTAATGGCTCTCCGATTTTCCATCCCTAATAAATGGGAAATAAAGTGAAGACAGAGAGGTCTTTGTTTATTTGTTTTTTTTATTTTGGTTCTTGTCTGTTTTGTTTTTATCAGCATCCCAAATATATATGTTAATTCAGCAATTCTATCTCTGGATAACTTGGTAAAGTCTTCATGTGTTCAAAGACTGTCAGCTTCCTTCTAGATATTGGTCATCATGGGCAGTTTCATTGAGAAAATGAATGCAAGCTTCTTTCCTTCCTGGGAACACATTCTTCAGCTGTATGGAGCTCAATAACTTAATTTGTATTTGCAGACTTAAATACCTTAGATCTCCTTAATATTCTAACTAGTTGTGCCATGTGAAAAGTGGAGGAGAGGTGAAGATTCTAACAGTAGCTTTTAACATGTTTGTATTGTTCTATAAACAATTTCATAACTTTTTCTACAGCAAAAACACATATGCAACTCTTGAATGTACTGTATAAAGGGGATGTTGATACAGTGCCTAATAGTTGAACAATTTGAAATGCAGATATTCAGGAGCTACGCTATTTTAATTGCCTTGTAACATGCTTTGCAAAAGTTTTATGAGGAATCCTCAAGGGCAGGGTTTTGCTCACCAATGTGTCCTAACACTGCACCTAGTATATATGATACCCATCTCAAAATCCTGTTCTTCCTTAAAGTTGCTGGGGTGTTATAAAGACTTGAACATGAGTATGTAGCAAAGTAGAGAGGAAGGAGGCAGAAATGGACATTCTTGATTGAGATAGCTAAATCAGTTGTATGAAACACCAGCTTCCTCTCAGTGATGGCACCTCTAGCCACACATGCTCTCAAACTCAAGAGTACCAGGAGAGAGAGCACTCCTCTTCAGCTGCCTTAGCAAAAGCCTGATGATTCCAATGTAGGTTTGTCCTTATTGACATGCGTTGGTGTGTTCATTTCTGGCCAGGGAGAAAGTCATGCCCTGATTTTAGTTGGGCTTAGAACATATGTTTCACGTTAGGGACAGTGGATGAAGCTGTCCCTTGACCACATGGGTAGAATGGAGTGGGATAGACTGTCCCCACAATGTTCTGAGTGTTATTTCTGAAAGTGGGATGGCTACTTATGGAGAGTCCAGATACACACCCACAGGTGCACAGGCACGCGCACACACACACACAGACACACTCATATTCATATGCAAATGTCCACTGCAATTAGTTACTTAGGTTAGATTGACTTTTCATCTCTTGTTTATTCCACTCAGGTAAGAACTGTGTCATGTGCTGAAGCAAAGTTGGACCAGGAGAAAGAAAATACCAGTGCTTACCAGCTTCTGTCTAGATTTTGGTTGCCAGATCTAAGATATGAGAAAAATGTCTTATCTGTCTATAATCAGTGAGCTATATTTGATTTTAAGAAGAATACAATAGATTTAAGCAACAAAATTTAAGTATCTGTTTGTACTTAGATTCCTTATGACAACATTCCCCCAGTTATATTAAAAATAAACAAATAAATTAGGTTATTATTCCCAACATTGTGCTAATAATTTCATATGAACAATCTTATTTAATCCTCAGGGAAATACCATAAGAAATTTTGTTTATTAGGATATTTTAGATGTAATTTATTTCAAAAGATACTACCTAAAATTGGCATAAACAATAAAGCCACTTATTATTTGATGGCGGGGTATCATCAAGTGTGGTATGAATAGGACCCCAGCATTTCCTCAATTTGCTTCTTTTTGGGTCAGTTTTACCTTTAAGACACCTGCCCTCATGTTTGCAAGATAACTGTTATCAGTCATTGCAGTAGTTTTTATTTCCAAAGGAGAAAGAAAACAAATATTCTCTCTTCTCCACTGTGAAATAAATCTTTTCTTTTTTGAGTGAGACAGCTTAGATTGCATGCCCACCATTGGGTTTAAAATGTCCCCATGAGAATGCCATGTGCTGATGAGAGAAAGCATAGCAGGAGTCCTTAAATCCATCACTGAATTAGAAAAATCAAAACCCAATCTTGGAGACAGAAATGGAATCACCTTCCCAGTTGTTTGGGCTGGTTGGGAAGATGGTGAGACCAGAACAAAATCAGTAAGAAAGGCTTAGGAGCTGTGGCAACCATGTTAATTGTCATCAAAACAGGGACACTTTTGAGAGTGACAAATACCAAATCAGACAGAATATCCTTATAGCAGACAGAAATTGAATTATCCCATGCAAACCAGGATATATAATTACCCTACTTTGTGTAATGAGTAAACAATAAACATTTCCTACTACAGGAAGTATTACTATTATTGCCATTTTAGTAATTGAGACACAGCTTAGAATGGTCAAATATATGTTCAAAATTATTTAGTAAGTGGTGATCTGGGGTGAAAACTATTGCAAGTGTTTCCTACTCACTTCTAGATTAGTTGGTAGACCATTGAGCAGTTTTTTCATCTTCTAAACACTGTAGATAAGTGGCACATTTCATGTGGCAAGTTTCTTAAATGGATATATTTTATCATTTACCATCTTCTATGTTAACACTACAATGCTAATAAACATATCTATTTCTAATATCCAGTAATTTAATCTACTTAGTGATCCTTTCTATTCTAGAGAAGAAATACAGCTCAGTGGAAGAGTAACAAAACGAACCAAGCTATAAGTTGGTGTGTTATAAAGAACATCACAAAGAATGTCATAAGAGCACTGTGATACAGCACCAGCCATATGGGTGCTTTAGAAATCCATTTAGAGCTGAAACCATGCTCTTGTTTTAACTATTTGAAGAGAACAGGTCAGACGAATGTTCTCTCCTTTGGGAGATAAGAAATTATTTTAAGATCCACAGTCTAAATTTCTAGTTAAATAACCTGGACTTGCTTCCTTAGTGATGTTAGAAAACCAGATTTTAGAATTTTCTTTCAAATATACTCCCAAGTCTGCCACTATAAAACAGCCTTTTCTTACCAGATACAAATAGCAAAATCCCTATAGCTGAGACAGATTTCTAAACATTTCAATACTTTTCCAATTCTACCTGAGCCTGAAAACTGTTATTTAAAATCACTTTAGACCATAAGAAATATTTCTCCAAATATTGTGGATGTCTCTTAGGTAAAGTTTTTTTTACAAGCCATTGAACTCACAACAAATGCAGGACATGTGACGAATTATAAGTGATACATTGCAAAGAAGGCACCTCCCACATGAAACTCCAAATATGCCTTAAAGCAGTATAAGTAGGATGAAATGAATCTCTGACTATTTTTATCCTAATTGCGTGTGACAGTTAGTATTGTTACCAGTATTGTTTCGCTGGTGCCTTGTCTAGAATAATGTGAGTCTTTCAGATATTTGTTTATGGCCACCATGACATAATTTATGTGTGAAAGGGAGATAGAAAAGAAAGGAAGGAATGAAGGGAGAAAGAGAGAGGAGAGAGAAAGGAAGGAAGGAAGGAAGGAAGGAAGGAAGGAAGGAAGGAAGGAAGGAAGGAAGGAAGGAAGGAAGGAAGGAAAGAAGGAAGGAAGGAAGGAAGGAAGGAAGGAAGCTTTTCACAAACCTGTGCATAACAAGCATACAAAAGCAAATTGTTTTAAAAAAAGATGATAAAGTTTCTGTGGCGCCCGAATTTAAGATCAGCTCAGCTGGGTAGAAGTGACTTGGGTTTCCTACGAGGGTGCAGGCAGAAGTCGTCTACAGCAGCTGTCATCTTTAGGCTGACTGGGTCTTGATGATCTGTTCCCAAGGTAGTTTAGCAACATGGCTGTCCAGCTGGTGTAGACAAGTTGGTTCTATGGTGAACTTTTTCCGTGAGACTACCTGAGTAGTCTCATGACATATTGGCTGGCTTACCATTATCAGTATTCTAAAAATTCAAGACAGAAACTATAATACACATATGACTTAGCCTAGAAGGTCACATATTGTCTCTTCCGATGTAATTTGTTGAAAGCAGAAACCAGCCCATTTCAATATGACAAGGACTACATGAGGGCTTCTAAAATATTGTCAGGTGAAGTTCATTGAGACCCTGTTTAAGAGAGTGAAGAAGCATGCAAGGCTTGTTGAAATCTGTTCAAAAGCACAGTTAATTCCGTTGAATTCAGTTGGCCAAACCAGATTGTAAGGCTAGTCCAGATTTAAATTGTGGGGAAATAGGTTTCACATTCTAATGGAAGCACTTCTAAACTTACACTACATGGGATGGCCATTTTTGCCAAAAATCTACCACCATTTTATACATAACCTAAATTTAAATAAATGTAAATTAACACATAATTCAGCTGGTAAAGATTTTGTGAGAAGTAAAAGAGAAGGGAGATCCTGCTGTTTGTACAATTATTCTTGGTTTTTTTTGTGTGACTTAGGTGGTGCTCTTTAACACACTTTCATTTTTTAATCCAAAAGTTTTGCAGTGTATTGATGTTTTCATTTCCTTATGTACAATACTTCAGTAAAGCCCAATAAAACTGTCTCTTGTGAAACTGAAGTTCCTTATCATAGATTTTAAGGTATCTCATTAATTTAAAAATTGACAGTTCATCAAGTCCCAGTGGTCACTTAATTGACATATTATCATTTTAATGCTTGGAAAGTCACGGAAAAATAAAACACGTTGTTGAAGCATCAATCCAGAATGAATGCCAGTCCTTTTCTCTGACATATAATAAAACTCAAACCTTCATTGTTAATACCCTCTATTAATTCATATAAACATACACACATCCCTTTTTATGTATCTATATTTGTTTTCTATGAGTTTATTAATTTTAGTCATTTATATTTTCATGTCTTATTTTTTTCTTCCATTTCTGATTATTTGAGGAATATGCTGGGTTTTAAATTTCCCAAAGTAGAATAAAATGGACTTTGCATAAAAGTCTCCCAAGAAATTTATATTGATTTAAGATTAGGCTACATCTCTTATAATTAACATGATAAGATTGAAACATTAGAAAAATTAATAAATTGCAAAAAAATATGACTATCACTGGGTTTAGCACTCTGTTCAACAGTCTATCACTTAAGACAGTTCCATTATTTAAATGAACCATGTCAATTTTTGCATTTGGATTCACAGAGATTCTCAGATATATATATGTAAAATATATATTATAATATAATATATTATATTATATTTTTAATATAATAATTAAAAAATTATTATATTACTTGATAGGCAGACTAAGATTATTTTCTATGAAAATCTTCTTAAGTAATAAATACATATACCTGGGAAGGATCTTATTTATCATCAAGTCCAGGACTGACAAACATCTTAAAGGTACAGACTGTAAATATTTATACTTACAGGCTATACAGTCTCTCTCAACTACTCAACTCGGATGACAATGTGTGAATTCAGTTTTAGACCATGCATAAATGAATGAGTGTGTGTGAGTGTGTTTCAGTAAAGCTTATTTACCAAAATAAGTGGCTGGTCCAAGGACCCAAGTTTGCCACTCTATGACCTAGTCCAACATTTTACTTTTCAAGTGATGAAACTGTATTATACAATAGTGAAATAAATTGCCCAAGGTCACACAGTAATAAAAGGAAAAAAGAGAAAAAGAGAGAAGATGGAGGAGGAGTAAATGGGAGTCACCCTGACCTCCTCCCAAAACCAAACTGGAATTGCAACTAAATAATGGAGTAATCACCTGGAAAGCAGTGGAGCGATAAGGGGAGAGGAGCCCTGGTGCCGCGGACAGTGGATTCGACTCTCACACATCCCAATGGTTGAGAAGTGCGGTGGAGGCTCGAAAGGGTGGGCTGGGTGCCCACGGGCACTGGCACCAGAGGGACATTGAAATGGCCAGTTAGCGTCCCCCGAGAAGAACGGGGTCTGAATCATAAACAGGAACCCCTAAACTACAGCAGCTAAAGCCGAGAAAATACAGACAAAACGCAACCCCAAAAAGCTTAGGGGCGCTCTCTGCCAGAGACAGGTGGCTGGGGATGCAAAGAGACATATAAAGGGCAAACGCAAAAGTTGCAGTGACAGCCACCCTCCTTGATCTCTGGGTAGAGGCAGCAGCAGGGTGGGCTGGTGCCTGGGAAAAAACTGGTGAGGAAAACTTTGTGAAGAGAACTGACACGGGGGTCGGTGGAGCCCGGGTGATGGCGCACCTCCCACTCTGCAGCTACCATCTCGCTCAGGCATAAGGGAATCAATTAACCTGCCTTTTGTGCGCTCCGCACACAGCTTGTGCATGTGTGAGCTGCAGGGCTGAGTGCAGACTGGCTGGGAGAGCCTTGAGGAGAGACTGGAGACGGAGGTGTTGGGGAAAAAACGGGAGGAGGAACCGGGGAGTCCCGACTCTCTCTCCATTCTGTAGTCTCCATTGTGGGCTGGAAAGGCACGACCCCAAAGAGGCAGAAGAGGGGCGCGCAGGAACCAGACTGCCTGCAATTGAAACGCAGTCCGCACAGGGGGTAGATCCTTGCCTAAAGGGGTCAGGGAACTGCCCGGAGGCCCCTGAGGAGAGTCTGGAAACAGAGGCATTGGGGAAGGAACGGGAGGAGGAACCAGGGAGTCCCGACTACTTTTCCTTGCCGTAGTCTCCATTGCGTGGGAAGAGGCCACACCCGCAAAGAGCCAAAAGCCGAAAAGCACACATAGACACCCCCAAAACACCCAGTGCAGGTACACACACTTGCGCTGAGTGACCGGCGAGGGTTGGCAAGCCTGTGTGTGACCCGCACAGGCTGGCAAATGCTTGCACCGGTTGGCAAGGCCTCCCACAGATTGGCACTGATACGGCCTGTGAGGGAGTGCACAGAGCGGCAAGGGCAGGCATAAATTGAACGCCCGCCCACGATTGCAGAGCGGCCCACAAAATTAGTAGAGCTGCCCAGAGTCCCTGGAGGAGAGACCAGAGACAGGATTAAACAGAGAGTCCTGGAGCTGACTTCCTCCCATTTCCATAGTCCCCATTTGACAAGGGCAAGCAATGCACCCAAAGAGCCAAGGCTGGGAAAATACACAATAGAAGACCCTAAACTGACCAGTGCCACGGAACTCCCCGGCCAGGGGGGCCAGATGAGTACGCGAGGTCGTGAATAAGCCCCCTGGTCTGGGGCAAGCACATGCGAGCCCAGGCAGGAGGGGGATCCTGCCCTGCGGGGAGCGTGCTCAAGGAGCCCACATGAGAGTGCAGAGAGATCCCAAAAAATAGCCCAGCCCTGACCGAAGGGGTCACAGAGCTGCTCCAAGCAGGAGTCAGACACAGACATTAGACTCCTGGAAGGCTCAAACAAACAACCCAAGGTCCTATAGGGTCAACAACTGACATCATCAGAGGCAGGCCCAGAAAGAAAAGTAAAGGACAAAAATACTTAACAGACTCTCACAAAAATGGAAAGAAAAAGAAGTTCCCCCCAAATGAGTGGAAAAGGGAACTCCCCACAGAGAGAGCTAAATGAAATAGAGGCAAGGGAACTTTCAGATACTGAATTCCAAACAATGGTTCAAAGGAAGCTCAATGAGCTCAGCCAGCTCAAAGATAACTATGAGAAACCGCAGAGAAACTATCAGGATCTTACAGCAAACTATATCAGCCTGGAAAAGGACATAGAAACTATCAAGAAGACACAAGAGGATATGAAGAATACCATTTCTGAATTGAAGAACACAGTAGAAGGAATCCAAAGCAGGCTGGAGGAAGCCGAGGATCGAATCAGTGAGATGGAGGACAAGGTAGAAAGAAGCTACCAGAAAGAGCAAGAAATGGAAAAAAGACTCAAAAAGAATGAAGAAGCATTTAGGGAAATGCAGGACAACCTGAAACGCAATAATATCCATATAATAGGGATACCAGAAGGAGAAGAAGAGGAGCAAGGGATAGAGAACCTGTCTGAAAAAGTAATGATGGAAAACTTCCTTAATTTGAGGAGAGAAAGGCTCTCATGGATCCAGGAGGCACAGAGGACCACTCAAGAGGGACTCAAAGAGGTCCACTCCAAGACACATCATCATTAAAATGGCAAATGTCAAAGACAAAGAGAGAATCCTCAAGGCAGCAAGGAGAAGGAGAAAGTAACATACAAGGGGGCCCCGATACACCTAGGAGCTGACTCCTCAAAAGAAACACTGCAAGCCAGAATGGAATGGCAACAAATATTCCGAGCCATGAAAAACAAGGGCCTACAGCCAAGGCTGCTCTACCCAGCTAGGCTCTCCATTAAAATAGAAAGGGAAATACGGAGTTTCCCAGACAAAAGAAGGCTAAAAGAATATATCTCTACCAAACCAGCACTCCAAGATATGCTAAGGGGACTGGTTTAAGCAGATGAAGGAAAAGAATGAGACAGAGAGGAACACAGGTACAAAGAGAAAAGATGAGTAAGTTTCTATCAGTAATATCTCTCAATGTGAATGGACTAAATGCCCCAATCAAAAGACACATGGTAGCTGAATGGATAAGAAAACATGACCCACACATATGCTGCCTACAAGAGACCCACCTCAGAGCAAGAGACCTACACAGATTGAAAGTAAAGGGATGGAAAAAAATATTCCAAGCAAATGGGCATGAAAAAGGCCAGGGTTGCCAACTTGTATCAGACAAAGTAGATTTCAAAAAAAGGCCATAAAAAGAGACCCAGAGGGGCACTCTATAATATTTAAAGGAAGAATCTATCAAAAAAACATCAACATTGTAAACTTATATACTCCCAATATAGGAGCCCCCAAGTTTATAAGGAAATTGTTGGATGACTTCAAAAAAGATATAAACAGCAACACACTGATAGTAGGGGATTTCAACACCCCACTGTCAAAAATGGCCAGATCTTCCAAACAAAACATTAATAAACATATTGTGGCGCTGAATGACACACTGAATCAAAGAGACTTAACTGACATATATAGAACCTTACATCCCAAAGAAGAAAAATACACATTCTTTTCCAATCCTCATGTCAGTTTTTCAAAGATAGACCACATGATAGGACACAAAGCAAACCTCAGCTAATTCAGGAAAATTGAAATAATACCAAACTTTTTCTTGGACCACAAGGGTTTGAAACTGGAAATCAACCTCAAAGAGAAACTTCAAAAACTTGCAAACTCGTGGAGACTGAACACTACACTATTAAACAATGAATGGGTCAATAATGAGATAAGAGAAGGAATCAAAATATTTCTGGAAACAAATGAAAATGAACAGACAACAGTCCAAAACCTATGGGACATGGCAAAGGCGGTCCTGAGAGGGAAGTTCATAGCAATACAGGCTTACCATTTCAAATAAAAGACCTAACACTACAACTTCAAGAACTGGAGAAACAACAACAAATAAATCCCAGAGCCAGTAGAAGGAAGGAAATAGTCAAGATTAGAGCAGAACTGAATGACATAGAGACGAAAAGAACAATTCAGAGGATCAACCAATCCAGAAGCTGGTTCTTTGAAAAGATAAATAAAATTGACAAGCCTTTAAGCAGACTCATTAAGAAAAAAAGGGAGAGGACCCAAATTAATAATATCAGAAATGAAAGAGGAGAAATAACAACGGATACCACAGAAATACAAATGGTCATCAGAAACTATTATGAACAATTATATGCCAAGAAATTTGAAAATCTAGATGAAATGGACAAATTTTTAGAAAAGTATAATCTTCCAACACTGAAGGAGGAAGAAACAGAAAGCTTGAACAGACCGATAACAGCTGGGGAAATTGAAACAGTCATCAAGAAACTCCCGGCACACAAAAGCCCAGGGCCGGACAGTTTCACAAGAGAATTTTACAAAACATTTAAGGAAGAGCTAACTCCTGTCCTTCTCAGACTATTCCAAAAAATGCAAAAGGAGGGAAGACTCCCAGACTCTTTCTATGAGGCCAGCATCACCCTGATCCCAAAACCAGACAAAGACCCTACAAAGAAAGAAAACTACAAGCCAATTTCGCTCATGAATATAGATGCTAAAATCCTCAACAAAATATTGGCAAACCGCATCCAGCAATACATTAAAAAGATTATCCACCACGATCAACTGGGATTCATCCCAGGGATGCAGGGATGGTTCAATATACGCAAGTCAGTAAATGTGATACATCACATAAATAAAAGAAAAGACAAAAACCACATGATCATCTCGATAGATGCAGAAAAAGCATTTGATAAGGTACAGCACCCATTTATGATCAAAACACTCAGCAAAATGGGAAGAAATGGGGCATTCCTCAACATAATAAAGGCCATATATGAAAAACCTACAGCCAATATCATACTCAACGGGCAAAAACTGAAAGCTTTCCCACTAAGATCAGCAACACAACAAGGATGTCCGCTCTCACCGCTTCTTTTCAACATCGTATTGGAAGTCCTAGCCACAGTGGTCAGACAAGAGAAAGAGATAAAAGGCATCCAAATAGGAAAGGAGGAATTAAAGTTATCATTGTTTGCAGATGACACGATAGTGCACATAGAGAATCCTGTAGACTCTACCAAAAAAATCCTCAACCTAATAAGTGAATTTGGCAAAACAGCAGGATACAAAGTCAACATTCAGAAATCAAAGGCGTTTTTGTACACCAGCAATGCAGTAGAAGAAGAAGAAATCAGAGAAAAAAATACCATTCGATATAGCAAGAAGAAAAGTAAAGTACCTAGGCATAAATTTAACCAAAGACGTAAAAGACCTGTACACAGAAAACTATACAACATTGAGGAAAGAAATTAAGGAAGACACAAATAAATGGAATCATATAGCATGCTCATGGATTGAAAGAATTAATATCATCAAAATGTCCATACTACCCAAAGCAATTTATAGATTCAACGCAATCCCTATTAAGATACCAATTGATGTATTTCACAGAAATAGAACAGACATTTCAAAAATTTATATGGAACCATAAATGACCCTGAATAGCCTCAGCAATTTTGAGAAAAAAACACAAAGTAGGAGGGATCACAATACTGGACATCAAACTCTACTACGAAGCCACTATACTCAAAACAATCTGGTACTGGCACAAGAACAGACCCATAGACCAGTGGAACAGAATAGAAAGCCCAGAAATAAGCCCAGGTCTCTATGGACATCTAATATTTGACCAAGGGGGCAGAAGCATAAAATGGAGCAATAATAGCCTCTTCAACAAATGGTGTTGGGAGAGCTGGATGGCTACATGCAAAAAATTGAAATTGGATCATCAGCTGACACCATACACAAAAATAAAGTCAAGATGGATAAAAGACTTAAATAGAAGTCGCAACACCATCAAAGTCTTAGAGGAGAACATTGGCAGGAAACTCTCAGATATCCCACGCAGCAATTGTTTCACTGATATGTCTCCTAAAGCAAGGGACATAAAGGAAAGAATAAACAAGTGGGACTTCATCACAATCAGAAGCTTCTGCATGGCTAAAGAAAACATCAGCAAAATGAAAAGGGAGCCAACCATATGGGAAAATATATTCACTAATGATACATCAGATAGAGGTTTGATCTCCAAGATATATAAAGAACTCACTCGACTCCACTCCAAGAAGACAAACGATCCAATCAAAAAATGGGCAAAGGACCTGGGCAGATGCTTTTCCAAGGAGGAGATACAGAGGGCCCAGAGGCATTTGAAAGGATGCTCAGCATCACTAGCCATCAGAGAAATGCAGATCAAAACCACCATGAGGTACCACCTCACACCGGTCAGAATGGCCATCCTAAACAGATCAACGAACAACAGGTGCTAGCGAGGCTGTGGAGAAAAGGCAACCCTAGTCCACTGTTGGTGGGAATGCAGACTGGTGCAGCCACTGTGGAAAGCAGTGTGGAATTTCCTCAAAAAGCTGAAAATGGAACTGCCTTTTGATTCAGTGATTCCCCTGCTGAGACTATACCCTAAGAATCCCAAAACACCAATTCAAAAGAACCTATGCACCCCAATGTTCATAGCAGCACAATTTACAATAGCCAAGTGTTGGAAGCAACCTAAATGCCCATCAGTAGATGGTTGGATCAAAAAGTAATGGTACATATACACAATGGAATACTATGCAGCAGAAAGAAAAAAAGAACTACTAAAGTTCGCGACAGCATGGATTGAACTGGAGAGCATTATGCTAAGCGAAATAAGCCAGGGGACGAAAGACAAATACCATGTGATCTCACCTATAAGCGGAACCTAACCAACAATACAAAGATGCAAGGAAAATAAGACCAGCAACACTGAAAGGAAAAGAAATCAACAGAGACAAGAGAGAAGGTGGGGAGGCAGGGAAAGGGAAGGGAAGGGGAATGTCAAGGAACATATAGCAAGGACTCATGGACAAAACCAAAGGGGAAGAGCTGAGGGAGGGAAGGAGGGAGGGGGCAAGGGAAAGTGGTGGGGGGGAGGCACAGACAAATGTATTTGAAAAAATAAATTAAAATAAAATAAAAAAAAAGAAAAAAAAGAAAAAAAGAACTAGAAGGCCTTTTGAACTCTTAAGCAGCACAGTTGCCAAAATGAAATTCCTAAATGTTTAGATTTTTTTAATGTATGTGATGTATATGTATATGTATGTGTGTGTATATGTACCAGTAAGTATGTGTTTGTGCACATAATGTAGCAGCCGCAGCAGTAATAAAAGTAGTAATAGTAGGTGACATCTAGCAAAAACAGCCCTTAGGAGTATAATATAAAAGTAGCATAACTATGCAAGCTACAAAGCATTGTCCTTAAGTGACAGCTCTTTCAGAGAGATATAATAACTTGTGACTTGAGATTAATATAGATATTAACTTTTATGTTGGCTTAATGGTATTATTTTGGGAAATACTAATTTGTTCTGCACACTAAACTGAGAGTGTGAATGGCTCCTTAAGGGCTTCCATAGCTGCTAATTAACTAATCCTGAGAACTTGGAAAAGAGAATTCAATTTTCTCAGAATAAATATTCAGATTAAAACTTTTTAGTCCTAGATACTACTACTACTAGGAAAAGAGGGAAAGACAACATCTGCTTCAGAGAGTAAATACATCAGAGTCAATAATAAGGAAATTTTTGATCAAATACCTACTGTAGGTAAATCTAAGAGCAGAATGGTAATGATAATTTAAAATTGGTGTTATATATAAAGTGATTGTTTCAGAGTCATATAATTGATCAAATTCTGATACTGAACAATTTATGTTTCAGTTATTCAATGAATGTGTTTATGCACAGAAATATTTATAATTGGTATTTCCCAATTTTTTCCGCAATATGCTAGTTGAAACCAGGACATATAATGAAGCTGATTTCCCATGAAAAAGTTATAACTGGGTATTTCCTTCCTAATCAATACCTTGACTTCAAATAATCATATATAAGTTCACAAATGTCATAAAACCAAAGCTATTAGTTATATAAAAATTAATAAGTTACTAAGTAAAATTAGGAAGCAAATATTGAAAAATGGGCACAAGTTAAATATGCATCTGTTGTTTAATTGTTCCTAAAGTTTGGATAACATTGATTAAGTAACTCCAACTATTATTTAATTAATAATCATATTTGTCCTCACAGAACTTAGAAAAACTTTGCTGGAAAATTATTTGTTAAAGTATATCTCTCCAAATAAAACTGGTATTTCCTTTGTTCTCAATCTGTAACTAATTGTTGAAGAAGACATTCACAAGACTGTCAACAACTCCACAGCTTCCATCATCTTTCTTGTCAAACATAATATAACTTCACCAAAACATGTTTTTAAATATAAAAACCAATTTAATTTTATCTTTTTTATCCTTTCCTACCTCTTGGTTTTATGTAAAATTGCTCCGTCTTATTCTAATAGAAGGTCTCAGTGACCAACAAGTACTGCAAAGCTTTGTCTGGTTGAGCTACCAGAAAACTTTACTGTTAAGCAACTGAAGTAAAAACCAAGTCTTAATCAAGGGATTTTAAAACTTGAAAATAAATCAGAGAATTGCTAATAAAGGAATAATGTTATGTTGTCACAGGACTACAGCTTTGCTTTAAAATTTGATATTCAAAAAAAGAGGTAAGTGAAAAATCCTATTTGTATATTTATTTATTTTTAACCATCACCTGAAGATATGTACTTATTTATTTTTAGAGAGAGGAAGTGAGAGAGAAAAAGAGAGAAACTTTGATGTGAGAAAGAAACATGGATCAGTTGCTTCCCATATTTGCCCCAACCAGGGATCAAACCCACAGCCTCAGTATCTGCTGTGACCTGGAATCAATCCCACAACCTTTTGGTGTTCAGGATGACACTCCAACCAACTGAGCAACCAGCTAGGACAAAAATCCTAATATTAAAATGAAAAATTCAAATATTTGAGGGATGTACTTTAAGCATTAAGTATAGTCCTTGCATAGCTATTGAAACAAAATCACTGTGAAAATTAAATAATATGGGACTTATGGTCTACATAAGAGTGAATAGAATTACTTCTCCTGGTAATCCTTCCTTGCTAAGCACAGCTATAAATCATGAAAACAATGTGAGTGACAACCAACAAAACCTCTAAAAGACATTTGAGAAAGAAAACTAGTTTTGGACCTCAGGATTGGAGAAAAACCACAGCAGTAGAATGACTTATGTTCCTCCCATCCAACAGAAGGCCACCCAGACTCAGCACTTGCTAATCTCAACCTAGTGCCAAAAGAAACAAAACAAAAAAAGCCCAGATAAGATCATTACTCTTCTGAGATCAGATGGGAGTTCTTCTGAGAATATTAGACATTAAAGTGATAATAAGTAAAGACTACAGATGATTTCTTTCTCCTAATTTTGATAACCCAGAACAAATGAAATATGTAATCTCAATAACCCAATGGCCATTAAAATAGTTAAACTCAAAATTTAAAAACTCTCAAAAAAGAAATTTTCAGGACTGCGTGATTTTACTGCAGAATCTACCGTCCTCAGGACTATGCTCATCTACCAGGCTCCCTATCTTTGTAACTAAACAAGCCTACATTTCTCTTCCTTCACTTTCCTTCCTTCATTTTCACCAATTTCAACCATTTAAATGCAACAATGATTGGTACACAAATGTAAAATAGTGGAATAGCAGAGAAGCCTCATGCTGAATAGCTTAAACTCCAAAACCAGAATGCCTCGGTTTAGATCCTGGCCTTGCCATGCACTAGGTATGTGAATTTCGGCAGGTTATCTAAGCTTTCTGTTGCTCAGTTTGCTAACTTAAAATGGAGATTATATGATACTTAACTCACATATTTTCTAGGAGTATTAAATAGCTTACTAGAAGCAAAAACACTTAGAAGAATATAGGTATATAGTAAGCGCTATTTAAATATTAACTTATTTTATTGCTACTACAGATATCATCCAAATGTCTGTGAAATATTGATGAGCAAAGTTTCTAGACATCTAGCAAGTTAATTTTCTTCTTCCAATAGTCCACCATTATTTTTTGTTTAGATGGCTATGCTTTTCTACCTGAATTACTACAATAACCTCCAACATTGTTCTCTTGCCTTTAGTCTTGCCCTTCTCCTCTCAGCTCTCTTGGCCCCCAACTTACATTCCTTAAACAAGTAGCAACCATTCTTTATTTTACTTGATGTCTTTCAGTGGTTTCTTTTTTCCCCTTGGGATAAAGTAAAAATTATTTAAAATTTGTAAAATTTTATTTTACAAATAAATGATTTTAAATGATTTTAAATCATTTTAAATTTTATCATTTTGCCTTTGCTTAAATTTTCAGTTTTATTTCTTGCTATCATTGAAACTCCACTCTGCATCCATATCCAAACCAAAAGTAACATTTCAGTTCATTGAACACATCATGCAGATCCTATATTTTTTGTGTGGAATCATTCTCCCTCACATTTTTCTTGGATAACATCTACTTTACCTTTAGGTCTGTGTTTAAACATTGTTTCTCCAACACCAACCATGGTCTTCCATAGCTACACGTTCTCCTCCCAATAGCTTACTTATCATATGACAAAGAAATTGCATGTCTCCAAGTTTCTCTCTGCCACTAAATTTTAGCTCTGTGAAGGCAGGCCTCCTATTTGGCATATACATTTCTTTTATCATGGCTCCTAGTACAATAACATAAAGTATGTTCAATGTGAATTGACTAATTGAAGGGATCTTTATACAGTAAATAAAGGAACTCACTAGAAGCTGCAATAAATATGAAATATAACATTTAAAAGGAGTATTAATATACTTATGGGATTATACTTTTACAGCAGTCCCCCTTTATCTGTGGAGGAAATGTTCCAAGACCCTCAGTGGATGTCTGAAACCACAGATAGTGCCAAACCCTGTATGTATCATTTGTTTTGCTTGTACATACATAACTACTATAAAGTTTAATTCATAAATTAGGCACAGTAAGAAAGTAATGATTACAACTAAAAATAAAATAGAATAATTATAATAATATACACCATGGTCTGTACAGAAAGTGTCCAGCCATGTCATATGAAAAATAGAGACATTTATTGAAGAAGATACAAGAAACATTGTACATAGAACAATGACACTTTAGTCCCCTTCAAAGTAGGTACCTTGGGACCTCACATAGTTCTTCCAGTTGCCATCAGCTGTCCTACCCTATTTTCCTGAGTCTCATCAATGGTCTGAAATCTCTTCGCTTTCAAAGGTAACTTTATTCTTGGGAAAAGCCAGGACTCACAGGGTGCCAAATCTGGGCTGTGAGGGGTCGGAGTCACCTAGGTGATTTGATGTTTTACCAAAAACTCTAAATGAGATGTGATGCATAGCGTGCACACCATTGTGATGAAGCTGCCAATCTACTAGTTCATTGTAGCTGTGGCCTTCTGAATCATCCAAATAATTTCCATGGAGGAATTTTCAAGCTTAACACAAAATGTGATGCAGATTCATTGCTTTACTTGTTCAGTCATTTTGAATGTGATGGCCACACAGTACACATGTACAGTCAATGGTGTCTACTGCCCCCAATGACTAGTACAGTGAAGTCATCATTGTTCACGCATGTGCATTCCAATCCACTCTCCTTGGCTGCCAGGTTACATGAGTGTCATGCAAACCATTCTAATTATATTAACAATGGTTGGACCTTTTTTGGACAGATCTCCTACTCTAATAAAAGTTATGTGAATATGGCATTGTTGAGGAAAATAAGAGTTACTTGTAAACAGCATTGCAATACTGCAACAGTTGTTCTGATAACCAAAAAAGCTACTAAGTGACTGACAGGCAAAGAGCCTATACATAGTGGATACACTGGACAAAAGGATGATTCACATCCCAAGAAGGGAAGGATAACAGCACAAGATTTCATCACGCTACTCAGAACAGCACACAATTTAAAACTTACGACATATTTATTTCTGGAATTTTCCACTTAATATTTTTGGACTGTTGTTCATGAAGGTAACTAAAACCACAGGAAACAAAACCACTGATAATGATGTATTACTGTACAATCTACTCTTCTATGTAAGAAGTGACCCAGCCTGAAAAGTAAAGAAAGGAAAAGTAATAGATAAGTTAATTTCTTTGTGATTCATAACAATGTATTGAAGTAATGGTGTAATTTAAGGAGTATATTAGTCAGAATTCTCCAGAGAAACAGATCCCATAGGATGGATGGCTAGATAGATAGATGATATAGATATATAGGTAGATGATAGCTTATAGGTAGATAGATGATAGATGATAGATAAAAGAGATTTAATATAGGAATTAGCTCATATGATTATGGAAACCAAGAAGTTCCACAATCAGCTGCCTGTGAACTGAAGAACTAGGAAAGCTGGTGGTATAATGTAATTCAGTTCAATTCCAAAGGTTCTAGAACCAGAAAAAGTGATGGTACAATTCCCAGTCTGAGTCCAAAGGACAAAAAAAACAGGAGCAGGGATGTCCAAGGGCAGGAGGACATGGAGGTCCCAGCTCCAGCAAAGAGAGCAAATTAACCTTTTCATTATACTCAGGCCCTCAATATATTGGGTGATGTTCACCTGTTTGTGAGGGGGAATCTTCTTTACTCAATATATTGATTCAAATACTAAGCTCTTCTGTAAACACTCTCACAGACACACATAAGTAATGTATTAATAGCTACTTAGGCATCTCTCCATCCAAACTGACATATAAAATAACAATCACAAGAGGAAAATAATTATATAGTTTTCATTTTATAACTGCGCATTTGTTCCAGATTTTGTACTAACCCTTATGTTTCTCCTCTTACAACCATCCACTAATAATTATGTTATTATTGCACCCCTTTTAGAGATGAAAAGACTAAAGAACAAGGTAGTTAGTAGTAGCACTTGGACACAAACTCACATTTGGTCAATTGCAATTCCTATAGTCTTAACCTCCATGCTATAATCCACACCACACTCTTCACAATAGCAACGAAGGACAACTAGCAGACATTCTAGAGACAATTAAGTTGAAAAACTGATACTACTCCCTAACCAATTGACTAACATCCCCTAACTTCTTTCTATTCTCTGCATAATGCATACTAAAGAGAATGAAATGGGAGGAGTGCTATTATATTTTCCACTTAACTGTTAACTATAATAAACAAAAGAATAATTTCTTAATAGAAGTAGACATGACAATTTTGCCACATTTTAGCAAAAATTTATACAATTCTATGTCCAAAATTGTTTACCCTCTTAAGAGCTTGGAAATCACTCCACAGATTTCTTAACCCTGCGATTCAAATTTATAATCAGGTATAATTGTATATGTATCAAAAATATGGAAAAAAAATCTATTGCATAATGTAGTTTCATTTAACTTTTCTGGTGACTGTTTTATGACAGTGACCTACATGGTCTGAAACTGTAATGTGACAAAAATATATCTGCTTTCCATCCCAAGGACATTCTTGAAAATAAGATGCAATATTTCAAGGGTTTCATCCTAGTGAGTAAAATGTTAATAAATAGATAAATCTTTAAAACTTGCCAAGTCATGAGCTTGTATTCAGTATAGCTAAAAGAACATGATGTCTTACGAGTCAGGTCTAGAATATAAAAATTTTTAATGTTGTCACCACTATGGAGTTTAACCCAATCTGAGAAGTTATTCTTGGTCAAGTGTTGAAAGACGCCACAATTGGAATAAATTATTTGTACAGATCCATTTAGAAAGAGTCAGACCAAATAAACCACTCAGACCAATGATGCAATGTGAAACCCATGTTGAAATTGTCTCTAGAGCGACCTGAAGGAATAGATGATTGGCTATCATCACATATTGGCTTCTGCTAATATACTCTCTCATACTACAGGACAGAGAATATCAATTAGGCTGACGAGACTATCTCAGAAAAGAGAGAAATGCTTGTCTGTGGGTTTACTGACAGTATTTTGAGAAAAAAATATTCAATAAAAATGATATTGTTAGTTTTGAAAATAGTTGTGTCTAAAAATTGATTTAATATTTATATTTGTCTTAATATGTGATTCTTAAATGTTTTTGTAATATTAAATTTTATTTACTTGAAATAATAACAATAAGAACAGTAGATGATATTCATTTAGAACTTGCTATATATGCAAAGTAATTTTTTTACATCGAATTTTCTCCGCAATCTACAAGGCAGATATTATCATAGCATAATAAGATCATTACCTACATGAAACCCCCATAACAATCCCATGACATAACCTTATTTTCATAGCCAGTGCTTCAAGATAATGAAACTAAGGATGATTAAATAGCTTGCAGTAAGACTCACAGTAAATAATGAAGATTCCAACCCAGATTCACCTGACCTCAGAACTTTTGCTTTTAACCACGATGTTTTCCATCACTTCATTCTGTATATGGTTAAAATGGTGACATTTTCCAGGAAAATATTGATCATCAGAAAAACTTAGGGGCTATACTGTAGCCACTACTTTATTCAAACAAACTAATGCTCTTGTGTTTCCCGTTTCATCTGTAGAAACTCACTATTCACCTCACACAGAAATACACATGCATGTACACACACACCCCACATTCTCTCTCTGAGAGAAACCACTAACATATGACTTAGTTATTTCTAAGATGATACTTATAAATCAAACTACAGAAAGTGAAGAACTTCTTTACCACAGTCACAATATTAAAGTAGCAATACTGGAAACCCATTTGAACCATTAAGCATATAAACTGTGTCTCCAAAATAAATTAGAGTAACATAACACACAAATATCTGTCTTTAAAAACATTTTAGGTCAAACACAGTATAATTGTTATGGCAAAATATTTCTTCATAGGCTGAACTGGTTAAGGCTTCTTAAAATAGCAGTTCATTGAAGTCTGTTATGATGTCACAATTCTGATAACTCTTACAGGAAGTGTAAGACTCTATTGCTTGAAGAACCAACAAAACTCATTTGAAATTAGCATCATCGGTTTCAAATTTCTTTTGTTCCTGTTTCAGTGTATGTCAATAATTTTTTCTGAGAGTCTTTGAGTGGTGAATGTTAGGGTAGAAATTATTTCTGTGAAGACATATTAAATGATCTTTTCAATGGAAGTTAGCTGGATTATTCACTGACTTATACTAGCTTCTCCTTGTTATCAAACACTTAGTTCACTTCATTATTTAATTATTTATTCTTCAAATACTACTGAACATCTATTGAGGTCAAGCATTATTCTTATGCTGGGAATATAAGAAATACAAGGTCCATCCTTCTTAAAAATATTATATTGGTCATGGTCATGGATTTGAGTTTTGGTAATTACAATGAGGAGTTTTTAAGTTATTATTTCATGCCTTTCTATTCCTTTTTGTCCAATGCTAAGATTATTCTTACTTATAGATGCACACTTCTTAACAACTTCCTTATTTAAGGTAGTCAAAAGCTGTTCAACAGTGGAATATGAAATACAAATCAGGGGTGGTTAATTAAACAAACTGAATTTTTAAAAAATCACTATATCTATGCATTTTTTACTGTTCCAACAGCTTAATGAAAATGTATCTCAGCTCAAAGACAATCTTACCATATCAAATTATTGAACTCTGTTTTAGACAATCTGAGGTTTAGTAATCATATATAACATCTTCTTGTCATTGCAAATGGTAATGGGAGTCAGACATGTATATTTATCAGAAGTTATTATTAAAGCAAAAATTATTGCTACCAATAATAGTCAAATGATAATTAATAACTATATTATACTTACCACAGCATTAAAATGCAATTATGTTACTCATTGATACATCTCATCTGTATAATCCAGCAAATTACAATTGTAAATGATAATGCATATTGAGGACTTTATTGGCACATAATTAATTGAAGATGTGTTCTCACCCATGCTGACCTATTGATTTTATGAAAAAAGATATAATATAAATAAAGAATGTAATGTAAATTTATTGCAGTAAATTTGCTACAGTAAAATTGAACGATCCTATCTTTTTAGGAAAAGTATAGGAACGATCCTATACTTCTTAAAATTTAAAGATGTAATTTGCTTACTCCCAGATGGTTGCCTGCAGCCCCAGCAATTCAATAGTGTTTAGAAACATAGGTAAACAAGGTAACCAAATAGGTGGAAGCTTTGCCCACTTGCTAGTGCCCCCAGCATGAATTTTCAGCTGATCTTCTGTAAAGTGACCTGAACAATCAACAGGATCTCAGCTGACATAAATTTTTGAAGCCAAAGAGTAGAGACGATATTTTGCACCATCTACACCTGTACAACAATGTACAACATGTGGTAGGTGATTGCGACTTTAAGTCAAACAGCCAGACAGAATAACCCACCAAAGAATGAACCAAACAACAACCAAAACACAATTACAAGAAGAGAGCCCCCATAAATAACATAAAGGGCATGCCAAGAGCATCCAGGTATGAAGATCAAGGAGACTGCACCACTGAGACCCACAGTTCTCCCACCACAGAAAGATCACACCATGAAGACAAGGATTCAAAGCAGATCAATCTAGTATGCAGAAACAAACAAGAAAAGTCACTTTAAATGAGAAGACAAAGAAACAATCCCCAATCAAAAGGAAAGAAGGAATTTCCAGAAAGAGTGCTAAATGAAATTGAGATAAGCAATCTATCGTACATTGAGGTCAAAATAATGGTTATAAGGATGATCAGGAGCTCAGTGAGAACTACAGGGAACTCTATGGAAACTACAAGAAACTTACTAGGAACTATATCAGTATGAAAAACAACATAAAAACCATGAATAAAATCCAGGAGGAAATGAAGAATACACTAGAAGAAACTAAAAGCTGGTTAGATGAAGCAGAGGATGGTTCAGCGAGTGGGAGGCAAGGAAAAAGAATCCAGACAGAGCAACAAAATGAAAAAAGGCTCAGAAAGACCAAATATAATTTAAGGAAGCTGCAGGAAAACATGAAGCATAATAATATTTGTATCATAGGGATACCAGGAGAAGAAGAGCAAGGGTTAGACAACATGTTTGAAAAAGTAATGACAGAAAACTTCCTTAACTTGATGAGATAAAAAGTCACACAAATCCATGAAGCCCAGAGGATGCCAATCAAGACAAACCCAAAGAGGCCCACTCCAAGAAACATCATAATGAAAATGTCAAAATTTAAAGACAAAGAGAAAATCTTAAAGGCAACAAGGAACAAACAGCTGGTAAGATATAAAGAAACTCTGATAAAGCTATCACCTGATTTTTCAACAGAAACACTGCCAGCCAGAAGGGATTGGCATGAAATATTCCAATAATGAAAATCAAGACCTGCAACCAAAACTACTCTATCCAGCAAGATTCTCATTTAAAATAGAAGGCAAAATTAAGAGATTCCCAGCAAAAGAAAACTTAAAGGGTACATCTTCACCAAGCCAGCATTGCAAGAGATGCTAAAGGGAATGCTTTAAATATATAAAGAAAAAGAGAGAGAGGAACACAGCTACAAAGGAAAAAAATGGCAATGAATAGGTTCCTATCAACAATAACCTTCAATGTAAATTGATTAAATGCTCTAATCAAAAGACATAGGGTAGCAGAATGGATAAGAAAACACAACATACGTATAGCTGCCTACAAGAGACTATCCTCAGAACCAAAGGCCTACACAGGCTGAAAGTGAAGGGATGGAAAAAGAATATTCCAAGCAAACAGACATGAAAGAAAAAAAAAGCTGGAATAGCATACTTATATCAGAAAAAAGAAACTTCAAAACAATGGCCATAACAAGAGACAAAAAAGGTCATTACATAATACTTAAGTGAGTAGTCCAAAAAGAGGATATAACACTTGTAAAAATATATGCACCTAAATATATAAGAAATATATTGGAGGAATTAAAAAAATATTGAAAGCAACACACTAATCATAAAGGATTTTACACTCCACTATCAACAATGGATAGATTCCAAACAAAGAATCAACATGAATATTGTGGCACTGAACGACAGTCTGGAACAAATGGACATAATTGATATATACAGAACCTTTTGCCCCAAAGAAGCAAAATGTACATTCTTTTCAAATGCACATGGAACGTTTTCAAAGTTAAATCACATGCTAGGACACAAAACAAGCCTTAACAAATTCAAGAAAATTGAAATCATATCTAGAATTTTCTCTGATCACAATGGCTTGAAACTAGAAACCAACCTTAAGGAAAAGACATTCAAAAGCGTTGAAACACATGGAGACTGAATAAGATGTTATTAAATAATTAATGTGTTAACAATGAGGTCAAGGAAGAAATAAAAAAGTATCTAGAAATAAATGAAAGTGATCACACAGCAGCCCAAAACGTATGGGGCACAATGAAGGCAGTCCTGAGAGGGAAGTTCATAGCAATACAGGCCTACCTAAAGAAGATAGAAAATTTTAAAATAGACAACCTAACCATATATCTAAAAGAACTAGAGGAACAACAACAAACAAAGCCCAGAACAAACAGGTGGGAAAAATAATCAAGATAAGAGCAGAATTAAATGATATAGAGACTAAAGATACAATTCAAAAGATCAATAGATCCAGGAACTGGTTCTTTGAAAACATGGACAAAATTGAAAAACCATTAACAAGACACAAGAAAAAAGAGAGAGAACCCAGATAAATAAAATCAGGAACAAAAGAGAAGGTACAACTAATACCACAGTTATACAAAGGACTGTAAGAAATCACTATGAACATCTATATGCCAAGAAATTGGACAACCTGGGTGAAATGGATAAATTTCTAGAAACATACAATCTTCCAAAACTGAATCAAGGTGAAGCAGAAAAACCTAATTGATCAATAAAAACTAGTGAAATTGAAACAGTCATCAAAAAGCTCCTGGCATGCAAAAGACCTGGACTAGATGGATTCACAGGCCAATTTTATCAAACATTTAATGAAGAACTAATTCCTATCTTTCTCAAACTGTCTAAAAAATTCAAGAAGAGGGAAGACTCCCAAATTCTTTTATGAAGCCAATAATTCCAAAATCAGGGAAAGACACAACAAAGAAAGAAAACTACAAGTCAATATCTCTGATAAACATAGATGCTAAAATTCTCAACAAAATATTGGCAAGCTAGATCCAGCAATACCTTAAAAAGATCATACACCATGATCAAATGGGATTAATCCCAGGGATGCAAGGATGATACAATATTAGCAAATCAATAAACATAATACACTACGTAAACAAGATGAAGGGAAAAAAATCACATGATCATATCAATACATGCTGAAAAAACATTTGATAGAATTCAGTACCCATTACGATAAAAAAAAAAAAACAGCAAAGTTGGAATAGAGGGAGCATACTTCAACATATAAAGGCCATATATGAGAAACCTACAGCCGACATCATACTCAATGGGCAAAACTAAAAGTTTTCCCCTTAAGATAAGGATCAAGACAAGGCTGTCCTCTTTCACCACTCTGACTTAACATAGTACTGAAAATCTTAGCCACAATAATCAAACAAAAAGAAAAATTAAAAAGTATCTAATTGGAAAGGAGGAAGTAATGCTGTTATTCACAGGCAACATGATAGTGTACATAGAAAACCCTATAGGCTCCACTAAAAAGCTACTCAACCACATAAGTGAATTTGCAAATGTAGCAGGATAAAAAGTCAATATTCAGAAATTGAGGGCATTTTTGTACATCAACAATGAAATATCAGAAGGAGAAGTCAAGAAAAAAACCCAATTTACCATAGCAACAAAAAAATAAAGTACCTAGGAATCAACCTAACCAAGGAGGTAAAAGACCTATACTCAGAAAATGATAAAACACTGAAGAAAGAAATTGAGGAAGATACAGATAAATGGAGGCATATACTGTGTTCATGGATGGGGAGAATTAGCACTGTTAAAATGTCTCTGTTACCCAAAACAATCTATAGATTCAATGCAATTCCTATTAAAATACCAAGGACATATTTCACAGATCTAAAACAATTATTTTAAAAAATACATGTTACAAAAAAAGACCCTGAATAGCCTCAGCAATCTTGAGAAAAAACAACAAAGGTTGAGGGGATCACAATACCTGATATCAAACTATACTACAACGCCACTGTAAAGAAAGCAGTCTGGTACTGACATAAGAACAGACACCCGGATCAATGAAACAGTAGAAAGAGTCCAGAAATAAATGCCTGTCTCTATGTTCAATTAATATTTGACAAATGGGGCATGAGCATACTTTGAAGCAAAAATAGCCTCTTCAATAAACAATGTTGGAAGAACTGGACTGGTACATGCAAAAAAAAAATGAAACTAGGCCACCAACTTACACCATATACCAGAAGAAACACAGAATGGATAAAAGATTAACTATAAGCAGTGACCATAGAACCATAAGAGTTCTAGAGGCAAACATAGGCAGTAAAATTTCAGATATCCCATCTAACAATATTTTTTGCTGATATATCTCCTAGGGCAGAGGAAATAAAGGAAAAACAAACCAATGGGACTACATCAAATTAAAATTCTTCTACAGACCTAAAGAAACAGTCATCAAAATAAAAAGGGAACTGACTCTACAGGAGAACACATTTACCAATGATATATCAGACAAGGGTTTAATCTCTAAAATATATAAAGAACTCATATGACTCAACACCAGGAAGACAAACAATCCAATCAAAAAATAGGCAAAGACCCTGAATAGACACTTCTCTAAAAAAGACATACAGGTGGCCCATAGAAATATGAAAAGATGCTCATCAGTAGCAATCAGAAAGATGCAAATTAAAACCACAATGAGATATCACCTCACACCTGTCAGAATAGCCATCATTAACAAATCAACAAACAAGTGTTGGCGAGGTTGTGGAGAAAAGGGAACCTTAATGCACTGTTGATGGGAATGCAAACTGGTACAGCCACTGTGCAGGACAGTTTGGAATTCCCTCAAAGACCTAAAAATGGAACTGCCTTTTGACCCAGTGTTTCTACTGCTGGGAACGTGCTTATGGATTTCAAATCACCAATTCAAAAGTACCTATGCATCTCTATGTTCATACACAGCAGAAAGAAAGGAGAAACACTTACCTTTCACAAGAGGATGGATGGAACCAGAGAATATTACGTTCAGTGAAATAAGCCAATCAGTGAAAGACAAATACCATATGATCTCACCGGTAAGAGGAATGTAATGAATAAAAATAAACTAATGGGCAAAATAGAACTGGAGGCATGGAAACAAGGAGCAAACTGACAGTAACCAGAGGGGAGAGGGCAGGGGGATAATGATGGAGAGAGAGGGACTAGTCAAAGAACATGTATGAATGATCCATGGACATGGACATCTGTGTGGAGGTTGACTGTGGGAGTGTGGGGTGGGCTGGGCAGAAGAGGGCAAATGGGGAAAAATTGGAACAACTGTTATAGAATAACAAGAAAAATTTTAAAAATTAAATGTAAAGATGTAGCTCTTATTTCGTCTTCATCATTGCAATGACTAGTAAGAAAATAATTCTGTGGAACTCAATTATTTCCATAAAATATGATATGGAAGCAAATAGCATTCGAAAGACAAAGACATTGAGAAAAACAATATTAATTAAATATAAATATACTATACCTCACTTAAGTAATAAAATCTTGAAAAATATGTGAAATCAATTATAAAAATAATAAATTATGTAATGATACTTATATCTCTTACACCTTCACAAAATACATATTTTACCAGGAAGAGGGACATCAAATCTTAATGAAATTGAAAGTGAAAAGAGCAAGATAAATATAAATTTTATTTGAAAACAAAGATATCAAAAAGATAGGTGATAAAGAGTGGAAGACAAACTAACAGAGATGAGAAAGTAAACAAGATTACAGCATACCTTTTTTTAAAAAAAATTGTGTAGTAAAAATCGTCTTCTGCAATAATGAAATGAGGACTCCTGTGAACTAGCTCTCCCACTGAAATTATGAAAACATGAGAAAATAAATTAAAATAATTACTTTAAAACTTTGTAAATGAACCACAGCCACAGAGCAAGCTGAAAATCTATCCAAGAGAAACTACTAAACCTCTATAAAGCAGCATGGTCTGTGACATCTTTACTTGGTGCTAATCCCATCACCCTTCCCTCCCTAGAACAGTGATGTAGTAGCCAAAAGCTTGCAGCTTTGCGGGCACTAGTGAGGGGTGGTTTCAAGTCTCTTTTGGAGTGCCCTTAAAAGCACCATCACCAGAGCACAGTCAATATTTTGTCAGAAATAGCAGCTCTGTGGAGAATTTCTATCCCCAGTGTGTTGTGGACATTTGATGTGACTGGAAATTCAGGTCAATGGTTAAAGTAGGAGCTCCAAGGCATTCCCAAAACAATAGCAATGTGCTGACAACATCACATTGCCTAAGGTTGAGTTTTAGTTGCAACAAACAAGAGCCTAGATGTGGGAAGGGTGATTTAAAAATATCCTGGGAGCTGGATGACCACAGAGAACTATTAAATGCTCCAACACATTCATCTGAATCTCAAAGGCCTTGCTCAAGCCCAGGAAAAATACAGGAAAGGAGAAGGTAGGAGTCATTCACATCTGACTGACCTTAAAACTCTGTAGAAGCAAGAAATGAAAACTAAGAATGACTGGTTAACTGCCTAAAGTCTGGATGTACCTTCTTATACACACAAATTCTCTAGGAAAGGGTAGAAAACATACAAGAATTGCTTTTAAGGAAATTTTATGATGGACCATTGCTGACCAAAAAATTATACTAATCTAGAGGTTACCTCCTAGAAAGCTACATTTAATAATAAAAGTTAAAATGGATATATATGAATATATATTCACATTCTCAGAGTGCTTGTTGTTGCACACTGCTAGGTACAACAAAAAATCTTGCTTGAATGTGGCAGGGGATGGGGATAGTCTAATACCAAAATGGCCATATTCTTAAAGCAATAAATAAATGCAAAGACAATAATGTCTCACAAAATAGAAAGTATCAAATTAGGAAAAGAGATTATTTTAAAAATCTTGGCTTTGAAAAGAGCAGTAACTAAAACAAAAATTTCACAAGTGTCTTAATAAGAGACTCAAACTGAATACAGAATCAACAAACTTGAAGAAGGGTCAACATAAATAATTCAGTTCAAGGAGCAAAATGTATAAAGAATAAAGAAAGTTAAAAAAGACTAAAGGGAATTGTGGTACATTTGAATATGCCAAAATAAACATAAAGAAATTTCCATAGGAGAGAAAACAAAGGGACAAAAAAGATATTTTTTAAAAGACTGAAAACTTGAATTTTACAAAAAATATTAATCTATATGTCCAAAAGAATTAACTCAGAGTCCTACAGCTACACAGAATATAGCCAAATTGATTAAAGTCAAAGGCAAAACATTTTCTTAAAAACAGCAGAAGAAAAACAGCTTTCTGAAAGGATCCTTATAAGTATAATAAATGACTTCTTGTGAGAAAAATGCAGGTCAGAAAAGAGTGGGATAGTATCTACAAAGTTTTGAAAGTAGACCAAGAATTCTAAATCTAGCTAAATTCTCCTTCAAAAAATAATAGAAAATAAGGACATTCCAGAATTTTTTTTTTCAAAAAATGGTGGTGGTAGGTGATAATATGTTGCTGGAAAAAAAGCCCTACAAAAAAACTGAAGAGAGTCATTCAACCTAAAAGGAAAGGACACTAGATAATAACTCAACTCCATATGAATTAATAAATACCATTGGTAAAGGGTATTACATAGGCAAAACATGAGATCTGTCTAGAAAATATCCATCCATGTAATATGAAAAATAGAAACATTTATTGAAGAACACACAAGATACAAGAAATATTGTACACAGGACAATGAGACCTCGGTCCCCTTCAAAGTAGGTACCTTGAGACCTCACACAGTTCTCTCAGTTGCCATCAGTTGCGCCATTGTATTTTCCTGAACTAATCAACAGTCTGAAATCTCTTCCCTTTCAAAGGTGACTTTAGTTTAGGGAAAAGCCAGAGGTCAAAGGGTGCCAAATCCGGGCTCAAGCAGGGCTGAGTCACCTAAGTGATTCACTCTTTCACCAAAAAACTCCTCATGAGATGTGATGCATGAGTGGGTGCATTGTTGTGATGAAACTGTCAATCACCAGTTGCTCATCCCTGTGGCCTTCTGAATCATCCCAATAGTTTCCACAGAGGAATGTTCAAGTTGGACCCAGAGGCCTACACAGAGAAACACTGTAATTAAAAATGACAAGGCTTAAACACAAGAAGAGAATCCTGAAAGCTACAAGAGAAAAACTGGTGGCTACCTACAAGGAAGCTCAAATTAGATTGTCATCTGATTACTCAACAGAACCATTTCAGGCCAGAAGGTAGTGAAATATTCAAAGGGATGAAAAGCAAGAATCTACAAACAAGGCTTCTTTACCCAGCAAGGCTATCATTTAAAATTGAAGGGGAAATGAGGAGCTTCCCAGACAAGGAAAAGCTAACGGAGTTTGTTATCACCAAACCAGTACTATAACTAATGTTAAAGGGCCTTCTTTGAGAAGAAGGAGAAAAAGAGAAGGAAAAAAAAAACAGAGGAAAGTAGTCCAAAAACAAAGTGGTACTAAATACGTACCTATCAATAATCACCTTAAATGTAAATAGTTCAAATTCTCCAATCAAAAGACATAAGGCAGCTTAATGGATAAGAAAACAAGACCCATATATATGCTGCTTCCAAAAGACAAATCACAGATCGAAAGACACATGCAAACTAAAAGTAAAGGGATGGAAAAATATTTCATGCAAATGGAAAGGAAAAAAAGCTGAGGTAGCTGTACTTATATCCAACAAAATAGACTTTAAAGCAAGAGCTATAAGAGACACTACATAATGATAAAGGGAAAAATCCAACAAGAAGACATAACTCCAGTGAACATTTATGCACCCAACATAGGATCACCTAAATATGCGAAGCAACCTTGATGGACATAAAAAGAGATTGACAGTAAAATCTCTGCCATTGCTTGTAGCAATATTTCACCTGATATATCTCCCCAGGCAAGGGAAACAAAAGAAAAAAGTAAATAAATGTGACTACATCAAAGTAAAAAGTTTTTTTCAGAGCAAAGGAAATCATCAACAAATAAAAAGACAACATACAGGATGGGAGAACCTATTCACTGTTACATCTGGTAAGGTATTAATATCCAAAAGTTATAAAGAACTTATAGAACCCAACACCAAAAAAACAAACAACCCAATTTTAAAAAAGGGGAAAGGACCTGAATAGATTATTATCCAAAGAGGGCATACAGATGGTCAATAAACATGAAAAGATGGTCAACGTTACTAATCATCAGAGAAATGCAAATTAAAACCATAATGAGATATCATCTCACACCTGTCAGAATATCTATCATCAATAAATCAATATACAACAAATGCTGGTAAGGATGTGAAGAAAGGGGAACCCTTTTGTACTGTTGGTGGGAATGCAGATTAGTGCATCTACTGTGGAAAGCAGTACAAAGATACCTCAAAAAATTAAAAATGGATCTTTCTTTTAATCCTGTTATCCCTCTTCTGAATGAACCCAACTCAGAATATATCTGAATGAACCTAAAACACTAGTTTGAAAGAACATAAGCACCCCTAATTCATTGCAGTGCTATTTTCCAATGGCCAAGGTTTGGAAGCAGCCCAACTATCAGTAAATAAGTGGATAAAACAAATATAAGGTATGTACACAATGGAATACTACCTAGCTGTAAAAAAGAAGAACGTTTTACCCTCTGCAACAGTATGGATGGACCTTGAGAGCATTGTGCTAAATGAAACAAGACAGTCAGAGAAAGACAAACACCTTATGATTTATTCATATGCAAAATATCATGAACAAACTGAAATAACAAGAAAAATGGGGACAGACTCATAGTTGGGGAGCAGGATGACAGCTAGTGAAGAGAGGAGGTTAGGAGGGTGGAGTGATTGAGCAAAAGGCAAAAGGACATTCACAACACTGTGGTGTTTGTTGAGGGGAGGGGGGTATAAGTGGACTAAATGGTAATGAAAAAAGTACAAGAAAAATTTTTAAAAGATGTATTAATAAAGAAAATGTATTATAAATATATTAATAAAGAAAAATGTGTTAATAAAGAAAAAATTTTAAAAAGAGATTAAATTAGAAATTTTTGAAATCCACTGAGAAATTCTCTGGCTCACAAGCCTTCCTTGATGATTTCTACCAAACATTTAAAGGGGTAATGCTAATCTTTCATAAAATTTTCCCCAAAAAATAGAAGACAGAGCACTTCTTCACACATCCTATGTGATCAGTACTACCCTCATACAAAACCCAAGAAAGGACAAACTAAGAAATAAAAACATATATTCCCATAAAAACTGACACATGAATGTTCCTAGCAGTATTATTAATAATTCTGATAAGTAGGAACAACCTGAATATCAATTGGGGAATGGATAAACAAATATGGTATATACACATAATGGAATATTATTTAGTAATAAAAAAGGAAAATAATTACTGATACATGCTATTTATGAATACATCTTGAAAATATGATCATAATTTCTAAAATCCAGTGACTATAAACTACATATAGTGTGGGGCAAAAGTAGATTTAAAGAAAATAATATAATAATTAATTTTAACATTAATAAAAAATAATAATAGAAGAGTGAATTATGTGTTTTGTATACTCACAACTATAAACCTACTTTTGCCCCACCCTGTATTATATGATTACATTTACATATATGAAACACCCAAAATAAGCAAAGCTATAGACAATGCATTATTTGTTGTCCAGAGCTGGGGATTGGAGGTGGAGATGAGAATGGGAGTGACAGTAATAAGTATAGATGTTTTTTGGCATAAAGAAAATAACTCAAATTAAATTATACTGATGGTCACACAACTCAGTGAACTATACACTTTAATTTTATGGAATACGACTATATCTCAACAATGCTGTCTAAAGAAACCAACAATCAATCTTCCAAAACAAGAAGAAAAATATTATGTAAAACTCAGAGGAATAATTTTAATACTGAATGTGTTTTTTAAATTGAATAAATAAGTAATGAATAGTATTCCATAAACCCTTTTTCAGAGTGAAAACTCATGTGGTTATTCATTAGTTCAATCCATCAAATTGTGTCACTAAAAGCATTTGCAAGAACATACAAAAATTCAGAAAGTTATGCCACTAGGAGAAAGATGATGACAGTAACAACTTAAGAGGAAAGTCCATTTGGTGTTTAGTATTCAGTATTTTTAGAGAAGAATTTCATGCAAGAAAAATTTGATTGCTTTTGTGTATTTCATGTTGTTAAAATGCTGAGTGGTAAGGTTTTCATGCTCGTGGCTCTTTCTTGCCAGAAATATATTGACCCCAGATTCTCATTTCCATCATCTTTGTGATGGGAAGTAGCCCTCTGACAATTTGATTGAGTTCAGGACCATGAAGGACAAAGGAGACAAAAATCTGAAAAAGGATAGCTTTTTTAGCTACGGAGAATCATTTTCTACCTCTGTTCAGTATTAGGTCGCTACAAAATTTTGATAAGCCACCGGTGATCCATTCAGAACAGGCAAGCATTGGCCTTAGTATGCATAGCTGATTTCTAGTTCATTTTAGTTTCCTGGCTGCATTAGAATACTGCATATCTTGCCTTTGATAAATCCCTTTCGCTTCTTTAGTATTTCCAGAAGAGTTTTCAAAGAACAAAAGACAGCAAGGTCATGTTAAAAGTAGAGCATAATGAGAAATAGATGTAGGACAAACAGGAGGGCATGTAGGTTTAATGTGAATTTGAAACCAGCTGGTTGGTATCCCCTGTTTGTGTCATTTACTCTCTTTGCTTACTCTTTTTTTTGAAGCTTATACATTTTTATTTTTTGTTTTTTTCTTTCTTTTTCTTTGTTACCACTTTCCCCTGCCATACCTACCATTGTTACATCAACTTTAGAACTAGGTTTTGTATGTTTTTCTTCATTTAAAAAAGGTTTAAAATAAATTCATTCTATTGTTTCCATTATCTTAAATTACCTTAAATCCTTTTCCAACCTCTTGTCAGTGTGTACCTGGGATTCATTCATCGTGTAACCTAATACATTATGAAAATAACTGGGTTACAGAAATCAATTCTATATGTAGATAATCTCTGCGGTGGTAACAGAGCAAGATAAAATATACTTCTAATACACAAAAGAGAAATTTGTTAATGGTCACCAAAAGTACCCTCACCTATAAATGATAATAGTTAACATGTATGGGACATTTACTGTATGTCATACCTTATTGTAATCTCTTTATGAGTTAATCCTAGGATAACCTTAGAAACTAGCATGAGACGTAAGTCGGGAACAGAGGCATAGGGGGTTTCAATAAATTGTTCGGGTTACTCTGCATGCTACAAAGCCAGGATTCCAACTGGAGCAGAGGGGCTCCAGAGCCAGAGTTCTTCACCACTCACTATAACCTGGACGTATGTTTAAAAATATATTAATTGTAAATAGTTGAAGGTGCCATTTGATTTGCATGGGGTAGTTACAGAATATCATATATAATGTAGAAGGTCTGTTCAGTAGGTATCCAGCCATGCAATATGAAAAATAGAGACATTTATTGAAGAAGATACATTTATTGAAGAAGAAACATTGTATTGAAGAAGATACAAGATACAGGAAGCATTGTACGTAGGACAATGACTTCTCAATTCCCTTCAAAGTAGGCACCTTGGGCTCTCACATAGTCCTCCCAATCACTATCAGCTGTCCCATCAAATTTTCCTGAATCTCATTGATGGTCTGAAATTTCTCCCCTTTCAAAAGTAATTTTAGTTTTGGACAAAGGCAGAAGTTGCAGAGCACCAAATCTGGGCTGTAGTGGGGGCGGAATCACCTGGGTGATTTGATGTTTCACCAAAAAACTGCAGGAGACATGAGGCATGAATAGTGCATTGTGGTAGTGAAGCTGCCAATCACCAGTTGCCCATAACTGCAGACTGCTGAATCATCTGAATACTCTCCATAGAGGAATGTTTAACCTCAGTGCAAAATTTGATACAGATTTGTTGCTCAGCTCACTCAGTCCTTTTGAACTCTGTGGCCACACAATACACATGAGCACTCAACGGCCTTTACTGCCCCCCTATACAGTGAAGTCGTCATTGTTCATGCATGTGCATTCCAGGCTACTCTCCTTGGCTTCCAGGTTTACATCAACATCACACAAACCATTCTTGTTATATTAATAATGGCTGGGCTGGATTTTTTCCAGACTATATATATGAATATTCATGAAGTAGATGCAGAGTAACATATATATAAAATCATATGCAATTGAAAACAAATCATATTTAGGTAACTTAGTTACTTAGAAACAAATGTATACATAACCTATTATGGGTAAAGCACTTAAAGGAGAATAAATAAATAAATAAATAAATAAATAAATAAATAAATAAACTTTGATCTATGCCTCTCTAGACTTTAGTTTCCTTGTCTATAATAGAGAGCTGGAAGATTTGACTTCAAATATTCTTTAGAGAATTGTTTCTATTATTTACTTAAGTATACTATTTCTTTCTGGATTTACTTCTATATCTTATGTTTATATCTTCTGCTTATTTTTCTAAGAGATTGTTTCTTTTTTCTTACACATTTACCATAGCACTTCATATATTAAAAAGTAGAATTAATTATTGGTGGTATGTGTTGAACATATATATTTCTCATTTTATTATTTTTCTTATAAGTTATATTGTGTGTTTTTGCCGTTTAAAATTTAAATAATTTTATATGGTCATATATGATTTATTTTCCTTAACTCCTCTGGTTTTCAACAGGTGTTTCAAACATAAAATATAAAAGCAAGTTACTTAGTCTTTTCTTCTAATTTATGAGTTAAATTTTAAAAAGAAAATGTTGGTCTTTTATCCATTAAGAATATTTGATATAAAATGTAAATTACTGTATTTTGCCATGTGTAATGCTCTCGCATGTATACTGCATACCCATGTTTTTGTCCCAGACTTTCAGGGGGAAAAAATTTTGTTTTAAATTTTTAATTCAATTTTTAATATGTTATACTTAAAAACAAAACTGGTTTTGCACATGGCTATCATTATTACTTTCTAGAGTTATACTCTTAATGCATAAGCATAAATAAAATAATTAAAAACATTTATATAGATACAGAATAAGCATTACTTATGTATAATACACATCTTTATTTCTCAAAAATTTGGGCAAAATAATGTGCATTATACATGGCAATATACAGTAATTATAGATAAACCTTTCTTTGAAATAGCTAGCCAGTTATGCCAATACTACTTATTAAAGTTTCTACCTCTCTCCCAACTGATTACCTATTAAAGAAATTAAATTTTGATTGTAAATTGTATTTATTAATAAGTGTAAGTATTCTTATATATTAACTCTTCATTGTGTCTCATGGAACTCTCCATTGGCCCCTGCACCTGTATCATATTGACTAATAAATGTATGTAAAGATCCTGAAACTCCTTTATGGTAAAAGGAAAATAAGGTGACAATGACCTTTTTCTTATTTATCAGATAGATAAACATTTATACCTTTTAATACCAATATTAGTCAAAATGTCAAAACTAGTCACTCCAAAATTTTTATGGAAATGAAAATGGTGTAAACAGGCAACATTTATTGTATAAATAGTGTATGTGTATACTATTCAACTTCAAACGGTGATTCTCCATGTGTGATTTGGTGTCCCCAATATCCTTTCAGGGTATTTGTGAGACCAAAATGCTTTTCATCATAATACTAAAACATCATTTGCCCCTTTTCATTATGTAGATATTTGCATTGATGATTTAAAAGCAATGATGGGGAAAACTGTTGTCACTTTAGTGGGAATAAAGGTACTCACAACAAATAATACTAGTAGTCATTTTTCCCCATCATGCACACATAGTTACACACACATAATTTTACTCATAATATCCTGATGAAGCACTAAAAATAACTTTACTGTCATATATGCTTGTAATAATATTTCGTATGAACAAATACATAGCACACATTAAACACTCCTGTTACCCACTGAAGTTTGATTGTTGTCTTGGGGAAAAAGCTCTTATATTAGTCGAACTAGCCCCTTATTTCATGGAACATCATTTTTATTAGAAATAATGACTGATGGGCAAACTATACTTATTCAGACCTGAATATTGGGGAGGTGCTTTTTCTAAAATGAACAAAGTGGATCTGCCATTTCAAAGAAAACAACTGATACTACTTGTTGCTAATGATAAAGTCTAAGCTTCAAGCAAAAGTTAGAATTTTGGAAAATTATATTTATCACCAAGAACTTGACAGCTTTCCAATATTTAAAAGCCTTTCTATAATAATATTAACAAATATGGTTTTTAATTTGCATTTTATAATAAAGTATGTCAACAGTTGGAAAACCTTAAGGAAATTAATATTTTCAAACGATCTACATGTGAGTAAAAGGGCCATTCACAATGTAAAGCACAAAGTAGATTTTAATGTAACAATATGAATAATTAACTTTGTTTCAGATTCTATATTGGAAATTTAAAAAATTTCCACTTGACAAGTTTCAATGTAGCTTTCAAAATATATATACACAATCTTTTTAAAGTCTACTAAAATATCTTTTCCAACTTCCTATTTGTGTGAAGCCATATTATCTTCATATACTTCACCAATATTACAATTCATTGAATGATGAAGCACCAGTCAGCATTCGGCTCTCTTCTATTAAATCAGACATTGAAAAGATTTGCCACAGGTGAAGTGAGGAATCCTAATACTTACATCGCAGGTTTGTGATGAAGGCAAGTGAAATAAAATATATAAAAGCGCTTGGCAGCCCTGGCCAGTATGCCTTAACTAGTTGGAGTGTCATCCTCTGAACTGAAAGGCCTTGGTTCCATGGTCCCATTCCTGAACAGGGCACATTCCTGGGTTGTGGGACTGGTCCCCAGTTAGGGCACATATTGGGGGCAAACTAATCCATGTTTCTCTCACATCAACATTTCTCTCTGTCTCTCTCTCCCTCTGTTCCCCTCTCTTGAGAATCAAGCACTTGGAAAATGACTGGCACCCAGTAAATATAGGCTTGCCTTTTATGTTTCATGACTGAAATGGAATTTAATGGATTAATTGTTTAAAGTATATCCTTTCCAATTCTGCTGACAGTAAAGTATCATGGTTAAGAGCATGGATACCGGAGTTGTGAGAACTTTGTTCTACATTTTTCAAGCCATGTAGCCTTGGGTGCGTTACTAATCTAAGGCAGTTTTTTCTCTTGCAAAATATGCAGAGTAATCACAAATACCTCACAGAGATATGAAGGCATGAACTATAATAATGCATGTTCTTGGTACACTGCATGGCTTGTAGTGAATGCCCAATAACTGTTGGCTATTACCAAAAAAAAATTGCAAATATTAAATAATGTCATTCTTCTTGCTATTTTTTGTTTTGAAAAACATAGTTATTTTTCATAAAAATGTGTTAAGATGTATTAGATTTGATGTTGTTTCAAATAAACTAACCAATACATATTTTGAAAATTTCTCTGCTTTAATTCTTAAAGTGGTAAATATTGATAGGCATACCTTACATTATATGAAGCTCTTTGCTCTCCTCAGTAAGTTACAAGAATGTAAAGGGGAAATCTGCCTAAATTCTCTCAAACAAGCAGCAGCTGGCCTCAGCAAGCCCTTGTGCCTCTTGCTAAGTGGCTCCAGGTCTGGCACTAGCAGCAGTTGGCCGTGGTTCACAACATGGCCATGCATGGGCACCTCTAAGCCAGCAAAAGTAGCAGCCATCTGTAGATCACTTTATAAATTATGCCAAGTGGCCCCAGATAAAACACAGGCCATGGTTGACCTTGGCCTACACCTCCTGGGAAACTTTATAGCCTGTCTACCCAGATGACAACTACAGACACGATGGAACACCACATCCAACCACCTCTGTTATTGACACACTCAAGAGGCAGACACCAGAGCCCTACTGAAGAAAGTCCTGCTTTGTGGAGTGGGCCACAGCACAGCCGATCCTTCATAGAAGACAGAAGTTAATGGTCAGTGGTCACAGCAAGTCCTTGCAGTTGACTGACCTGGGTAAATCCCTCCCATTGATCTGCCAACAGAAATCAAAGTTCAACTACAAGAGGACAGTGCAACTTGAGTACCCAAGCTTCGGTGATAGGGGAGACTGTGCCACAGGACACCTATAGAATTAGGCCAAACTACCAAGACAAGGAATCATAGAAGCTCTACCTAATACATAAAAACAAACACAGGCAGGCTGCCAAAATGAGCAGAAAAAGAAATGCAGCCCAAATGAAAGAATAGCTCAAAACTCCAGAAAAAGAACTAAACAAAATGAAGATAAGCAATCTATGAGATGTAGAGCTCAAAACACTGGTTATAAGGATGCTCAAGGAACTGAGTGAGGACTTCAACAGCATTAAAAAAAAGGTCCAGTCAGAAATAAAGACACACTAATGGAAATAAAAAACAATTTACAGGTAAGCAACAGTACCATGGAAAGAGCTGAGAATCAAATCAATGATTTGTAACATAAGGAAGCAAAAAACAACCAAACAGAACAGCAAGAAGAAAAAAGAATTTAAAAAAAATCAGGATAGTTTAAGGAACCTCTGGGACAACTTCAAGTGCTCCAACTTTTGCACAATAGGGATACCAGAAGGAGAAAAGAAAGAGCAAGAAATTAGAAATATCTTTGAAAAAAAAAAAAAGAAAGAAAACTTCCCTGGTTTGGTGAAGGAAATAGAGATGCAAGTCCAGGAAGCAAGAAAAGTCCCAAACAAGATGGATGCAAAGAGGCCCACTCCAAGACACAACATAATTAAAATGCCAAAGGTTAAAGATGAAAAGAGAACCTTAAAAACTGCAAGAGAAAAGCAATTAATTACCTACAGGTGAGCTTCGATAGACTGTCAGCTGATTTCTCAAAAGAACCTTTGAAGGCTAGAAGGCATTGGCAAGAAATACTCAAAGTGATGAAAAGCAGGGACCAACAGCCAAGATTTCTCTACCCAGCAAAAATATCATTTAGAATCAAAGGGCAGTTAAAGAGCTTTCCAGACAAGAAAAAGCTAAAGGAGTTCATCATCACCTAACCATCAGTATATGAAACATTAAAGGAACTTTTTAATGAAAAAGATCAATACTGTAAACAATAAATTGATAATAAAAACATATCTATCAACAAGTGAATCTAAAAAACAAACTAAGTGAACAAGAAAAACAGACACAGAAACATAGATATGGAGAACATTTTGATGGTTGCCCCGGAGTGGTGGGCAGGGGGGGTGGAGCTAGGGAAATGGATAAAAAGGTAAAGGGATTAAGAAATACAAACTGGTAGTGACCAAATAGTCCTGGTGATATAAGGTATAGTATAGGAAATGGAGTAGCCAAAGAACTTACCTGTATGACCCATGGACATGAACAACGGTGTATGGATTGCCTGAGGGAGTCGGGGGTGCTGGTGGAGGATGGCAAAGGGGGGAAAGTTAGAACAACTGTAATAGCATAATAAATAAAATATAATTTAAAAAAATTAAAATAAAAATGTAAAGGAGTCCCGAGACTAAAATCTTTGAGACTTTGACTTTGAAAACCCCCTAATTTAAAAACATCTTAGATAACTACACAAAATGACTAATCAACTAGTAACTACTAGATATTTCACATTGCTTTCATTTCTCCATGAAAGACTTTATTGAAGTTATTGTAATCCTCCTCCACAGTTCTACTTTGGTGCTGAAAAAAGGCATCTTGTCTTTTGTTTTGTAGCTAACCACAGTCAGAAGATAACTTAGGGTGGACAGTAAGTATGTTACGCTCACAGGAATATTTTGCCTAAGGGACGACCAGTCATAGAAGATACCAGTTGTCTCCCAATATCTGTTCTCACCTTCTCAGTAATAGAGCCCATGAGTTTAAGCTGGGCAACTGGGCTGCCAAAAAATATGTCATTTGCTAGCTTTTGTTTGCCTATAGATGTGATCAGTAATTCATAAACAAGGTGATAACACAACATTTGTAATGACTGGAATATAAATGTGATATCTAGAGCTGGAATAGCTATCTTGCAAAACAAGGTAGAAGACCACACGATGAAAATAGTAGAGCACAGAAGAAGCATGGGCTCCTTCATATAAGTGCTACCATATTAGTCAAAGTGGGCTGATAGATTTGGGAAAGTGAAACAAATGTCTCTCTTGATTAAATTACCATAAATTGAGATTCTATGCTACTTATAATTGAACTTAATTTTAAATGAGAAAGTGACTTAACAGTACTGTTACAGAAATAAAACTCTATTTTATCCACTTATTTATGTCAATGATTTTCCATTAGTATTACAAATGGAGTAGTTCAAGACAGTAGATTAGTATTGAAGGTGATGGTAGCAACTCAAAACTTCTTGGAATATTTGGTAATTTTACTTCTAAAACACATGTCACTACAAAACTCCTTATATTTTTTATTGGCTGGAAGATTTCAAAACTGATTTACACTCTAATTACACATACACGCACACACACAAACTATCCATATTATTGTGTTTAATTCAATGAAGCAAAATACTTTTTATTTATAAGTTAATAATTAGCAGTCACTAAACTAAGATTACTAACACCAGAAATGAGCTAGATATCATCTCTCCGCCACAGAACTATAAAATATTTAAACTAGAAGATATCTTACTAAACATGTACTTACTAAATTCATTCTTTTTTACTGATGATGGTGGTTAGAGCCAGAACAAAAGCATGAGATAACAAAATTATATATAAATCTGTGAAACATAAAAGCACAAATTTTTATTTCTCTATCATATTTACTGTAACTGGTAAAATCCACCTTATCAGCTTAGGAAATGAATACTAACATTTCCTTCCTTTCTTTGTTTATGCTGAAGACCCTATTGCCTTTATTAGGAGGAAGGCTACCAGCCTTATTTCCAAACTGTTGTAGAACTTGACAGTAATACTTAGTTCATGGTGGTAGTGAGAAAATTAGAGAACCCGATCAACTCACCCATCAGTTTCATTGTTTTTCTCTTTTTTTTCTTGACACACAGAGTTTTTCTTTGATATACAGCTTTTATATTATTTATGTCATAAGGTTTTCAGTGATATTAGTTTATCTAAAAACACTGTAAAAATTAGTGGTAAATCACATTTGAAAATACAAAATTCCTATTATACTTAGTAAAATGTGAGAAAGAACTACATTTATTTTTATTTAATGTGAGCATAATTCTTTGAGTCCTATTTAAAAATAATAATTTAAGATAAAAAAATAATTTAGACATTTCTTTAAGGCTGACTTTAGGAATCCTCATAACCTTCTGGAATCTATCTTATCTAACTTCCCTAAGTTATGCCTTTCTAAAAGATTGCTTCAAAAAAAAAAAAACCCCTACACACACAACCCTTTCAGTAGATGGCAATTATACTTTAATTTAATTCATTGTATCTCTGCCTACTGCATTGATCTTTGGTCTGTTTCTGTGCAAGTTAACTTATTTTGATATTTCATGTCATGAATCACTATAGGAATTTAATTAAATTGATATATTAACTGTGCCATAATTGCCACTGAAGTATTGTAGATGTCAGGCCACTGTGCTTTCACCCCACATCATGACTGGAAATAAGATGCTGCAATTCAGATTCTTTTCTTTAGGAAGAGATGTATACAAAAATAAATAACCCAGAAATATCCATTTTGACCCAGGATCTGGAATTAGACATTTACCTTTTAGAGAGAAATAATAAATGATTTAGTATGATTAATTACCTACAATTATTTGTTTCACATTTTTCTAATGTTCCCATGTTACATGCTCTTGTGTTCATGATCTGCTCTTTAATAAATTGCCTGTCAATATTAATCTTACTCACTTTTTTAGACTCTAATTATTCCGCTTTTTAAAAAACAAATTATTTCCATTTCAATTATCGCTGAGGTTATTTTCAAAATCTCTCCTGATAATATACTTTAAAAAGCTCCATACTACATATTATCAATATAAAATTCTTATAAAAATAAATTAACCAAATTAGCAAATTTATTATCTGAACACAGAGGAGATTATGCACCTTGAGGTATTTATCAATGTGGCAGCATAGATACTACATAATGGAAATAACTGGGCCAGAGTATTTAAGATAATTAAACTTTGATTTAATAAGGGAAAGCACTTTACACACTATTGATACTTAGATCGAAAGAGTAACATTTTATTTTGCATAATAAATGTAAGTTAAACTATCTTGAATAGTTTAATAGTTGAATTAATTTTTTAATTAAAAATTCATACTACTTCATGCAACCAGATATAAAAGTAAAATCAAACTAGGTGGTAAGTCAAATTTGAATTTTATTTATCATTATATCCAAAATTAACTTAATTCCTTCCCAAAATAGATGAACTATAAGCAAGCAATTTAGGCACTATTAAGCATTAATTTATATAAAGCTTTAACCTTTAATATCTAGAAATCTTTTAAAACTCTAAAATTTTAGTTGGTTGGCATTTTTTTTTTACCCTTATAACAGGCCTTATAAATTTGATGATGTTTCCTTAACACTCAAAACAATCTAATATATAGTGTCATAAACAAACATTTAGGGGCAAATTAATTAAATACTGAGTTAATCAATAAGTGCTAAAATATATTTTTGGACTTGCAGTTCTATGAGAATTTAAAAATTAACATATTTTTTAGATTATAAATTAAAAATAATTTTTATTAAACTTCACAGTTTAGAATAATTTCATATTTACAGAAAAATTGCAAAGATATAGTTTCCATATACCTCACACTCAATTTCCTCTGTTGTTAATATTTTCCTTTAATATTTCATACAACTCATCAATCAATACTGATGTTAGTATGTATTATGAATACATACTAAAACATTTTTGACTCATTTTCATACTTGATTCAAATTTCCTTACTTTTTACGGAATTTTTTTTCTCTTCCTGGATCTCATTCAGGATACCATATTACTAGTCCTCCCGTCCCTTGTAATCTCCTCTTGTCAGTTTCTCCGACATTCCTTGTCCTTGATGACCTTAACAGGTTTGAGAAGTACTGATCAGGCAGTTGGTATAATTCCGCTCAGTAGATATTTGATGTTTTAATCATGATTAAACTGGGTTACATATCTTGGGAAGAAGACCATGGGGTCAAAGTGCCTTTCCATCACATCATATCAAGGGTACATACTATCATCACAATGTATCATTGCTGATGTTAAACTTGGCCACCTGACTTAGGTGGTATTTGTCAGGTTTCTTCACTGTCAAGTTGCTAAACTTCCTTATTTTCAATCTACATTCTTCGGAAGGAAGTCACTACACACAGCCTACATTTAAGGAGTTGAAAGTTATTCTCCTCCTACTTGAGAGTAGAATATGTACAGAAATTATTCGCTATTTTTCGGCACAGGGCATTTGTTCAGTATTGTTGTTTCTTGTTTTTTTATTCAATTATTATTTATATAAGTATGAAGGAGCTTCTTATTAAATCAATAACATCTATACCAATGACAGCTATTAAAATGGAGGGATAGTTTAAAAATCCTTATGTCTGAAAAGACATGACTTTCCATATATGATTTACTAGCATATGGCTTGCCAAGTTGTTTCTGATGGTTAAAATAAAATAGTCTCAGGCACCCTTTTTGTTTGATTTTCTCTTTTATCTTTGAACAACATGCATCTTTACCAGGAAAGAAAGGGAAATAAAATCTATTCTCAGTTCCTCTTTGGAACTCTTTAGGAAAAGCCAGATGGAGAAAGCAGGTTTTACTTAAGAGTAACTTTTCGTTTTCTCTTTTTCTAACCTATATATTCAGTTTTTCTCCCTATTTTAGTTTAAAAAATATATTTTTTATTTACTCTTTATGTATGAAACATTTACAAAGTGTTCTGTGCTGAGGATAATGAACAAGTTTGCTATGTTTGCTTTTCACATAACATTTATTATAATTAAATTTAGTTCATCCACAGTTAAATTGAGGAAAATAGATATTAGATGTAGTCAACCCACTGCATTTTTTAACCATCTGTCCACTAGGAAGTACATCACTTTCCTCATTACTTTTTACAATTATTACAGATACTTTGGCTCAAATACTACACATCTTTCAGGAGATCTTAGAAGTGTTGAGTTCAAAATAGGGCCTTGTATATCACTTTCTTCTGAAAAATACCTTCTTACTGACTTAGGTAAAGAAAATGTTGAAACAATTAATTACACCAAAAGTATTTGATATTTGCAGTATTAGGCTGAATTGCATAGAATATCAATTGGAGAAGAAAAAAAATACTTTACCTAAATATCCATGTAAAACTTGACAAGCTATTATGAGTGAATACAAAACCATGATTTCTAATTTTTATTACCAAGCTCTGGTAACTAAATAATATTCCACTTCCACTTATAGTACATTAGTATGTTTCTAAAGATGGTATGTAAGAAATCAAGTGACTATAACAGCTATTTACATGTTGTTAAGTTACTCTATGTTTAAATATGAATTTCCTAAATACACAGACTATTTTGCAGGCATGTATATAAGTTAATTTATAGAAGAAGAGGCAGTCTTGAAGCAGGACATAGTTAAGTAAAACATGCAATATCTATCTATCTATATAAATGCTGATAGCTATTTTATCTTACAACTTTTACACAGTATATCCCTAATTATAGCTGCAAAGAGAGAACAATTTACTCAGCAAACAAAGACTATCATTCTATGGGACAAAATAGAACCAGCAGGTTGACATCTGCGAATTATGCAAATAGAGGAGTTGAAAACAACTAGGTCCTAATAAGCAACTTCTATTCAGATGGAAAAGGGGAGTGGGAGAGTGTTCCCAGATAATTATTAAAGTTGGGAGGGCACTTATTCCCAGGGTGCATCTCAGGGAGTACTAGTTTGTTTTGGCTTGCCTCCTCAAGTGGAAATTTAAGTGTGAATTAAAAAATGGCATGCTGAGTTTGAGGAACGGATTCTTTTCTCTGCCAAAGAGCAGCATTGGACAGAGGGCAACATGTCATTGATTTTGAAGCTCCAATGTGCTTTTTATACCCTCATGGTGAATAGTAAGTAGTTTAATGCTGTTTATGATAGAATCTTTATGAATAATGTTAATAAACAAGGTTTACGGTGCTTCTCATTTTACTTGACAGAATGTTGCCACCTGCTCCTTAATATTTTTGATTAACGCTAAAGTCCTTATTTAGGAATAAAAAGAACAAACTTATTCTCAAAGGAAGCATTTACAAACATGTAAAACTTATTGTGTATCTGACAATTCTTTTCCAAATTAGCTAATATATGTAAGGTTTATAACATTTTAGAGACTTGAAAGGTTTCACACTAAAAAATCTTCATCATGAATACTATATTTTATACTAAATTTTGATAAATAGAATGTGATAGGGTTATTAGAAAATGGGGTAGTACAAAGTGGATATGTAGTCTGGATAAAAAGGATAGGAAAGCCATACTCTGAGGAACTCATGCCTACACTACATATGCACTAAATTCAATTTATAGTCCAGGTGACATTTCAATTTTGCACTGAAAACCTGTGTAGTGCAATAAGAACAATGCTTACTGAGTTTTAGAAATCACAGAATAAAAATCATGACTAAGTTTTTGGAAAGGCAGATTCCAAATCTAAAGACCTTTGTGAAAGGTAAAAGACAAGAATGTTTCTCTGTAAATATATGTGAAAAAAATCAAGACTTGAATGTCAAACAGGAGATGAAGAGAAGGAAAAGGGAAAATATAACTGCTGTTTGAAGCACCTAGCATTTGCCAAGCACTAAGGACTTTATGCATGGTATCTCCAATCCTCACAACAGCACTACCAGGTAAGAGTGATGGTGACCCTTTTTACAGAGTAGTAAATAGTGACTCAGAAAACAAGTTGACTCGGACAAGATCACACAGCCAGAAAGGACAAGAGTTAACTTTAGTTAGTTCTGACCTCAGGTATAGTTGAGTCCTGCTGACTATAATCTAGTAAGAACTCAGCTCTTTTTCCTCAGCATAACTCAGCCAGTAAATAAGGAATCATTCACTGTCCAGATAGTGAAATTGTCTTTCTAATATCTTCAGACTTGTCAGAGCTTCATTTTTGTAGAGGTCTTGGTTCTGATCTCAATGTTTCAGTAAAATGTAGGAAAACATAAAGGATTAAGAAAGGCATCAAAAGACAATGAGACAACTGACAAAAGATATCTGAACGTACATTTAAATCACAAGAAATATGATATCTCCACAGAACTGAGTTCATAACATGTTTTCATACTGGTAGTGAACCATAGTGCTTTGGTTCCAAAATAGTATGTGATATTCCACATGACTTCTATAGCCTTTTGTCTAAGGGAAGGTATAAAATCTTACAAGACAACAGTGAAGGAAAAAGCTCTCCAATTCTTTGAACCTAGATATACCCTAAAGAAGAGATGAGCTGCTCACTCTGCAACAGTGCAGACCATATGGATGGTGGTGGAGAAATTCTCTGGGCACTGTTGGCAAGTTACATGAAGTCTCTAATGGAAGGAAATTATATAGTACTTTCTAAAGTGACACAGCATCACTCAAGTAATATGCAGATAAAGTGTTCCACTGAAATATAATAGCTCAAACTCGCCAGAAATATTATTAAAATAATTGCTTCCTCTTACTTTCTTCTTCTTTTTTTTGGCAAAGTGCTACTTCATGTGGCAGCAGGTTTTTAAAAAGAAAGTAACATAAACTAGAGCAGGACACAGAAACTACAAAGGCAGTGTTCTCCCTCTTTAATAATTCTTACTCATGACTGCTGAACTAACACAGCAGCCTGGAAAGCTGCCTTCTAATAGAACATTTGTGGATAATTGAACTCCTGCTCATTGTTCAAAAGGTCACGAGGTTTGAGTGGGCTCTTTTTCTTTTGGTAAATTATTCAGCTTGAGTATTTATTGGCCTGTCAAAAGGAAAGTATTGTATGAACTGTCTTTGTTGCTCTTCAGTGTTTCCTAATTTGATTGTGTTCTTTCTGTGCATAACCTTGACAGAAAATTTCCATCTCTCTTTCTTAAATTCCAGTACGGAGACCTCTTATCTTTGCTCTTTGCTGTATAGATGAACCTCATGAATCAAACAGACATGACTTAAGTCAATGAGACCGAATTATAATACTGATTGAATGGAGGGTTTGGAGTTGAATTTCTGTTTCAAGCTTGATAGATTACTGTTTTTATTAATATTTGGAAGCATTCCTTAAAAATAAATCTACAATAGGAGATATGGGACCAATTTTGAAGGAATTGCTAGAATTAAATTATCTATAGTCATCGATATTACAATAGAATTGCAAAATTGTATTCTCCAGACAGGCTTCTACCACAGTAGTATCTTCACAATTTCTATATGTTTGACTATAGTTAATAGATCTATACCCCTCAATTTTGAATAAAATTTGGGTGCAACCTGGGGATGCCCATTACTGCTATACTGTCTTACTGTCCAAACTTACTAGTCCTTCATAACTACTTCCTATGGTTAATGCTGACCGAAAGACAATTGCTTAAGTCAACAGTGAGAAGGTCATGAGAAATAGGGTGGCTGAATTTGTGAAAAATATATTCCACAGACAACTCTCATTTTCTTCTGACCAGTGTCAGAAAAACTTAGCTACCTTGAACTTAGCTACCTACATAAAATTAAAGACTTTTTTTTATTGCTTTCAAATGAGGAAATGTGGTCTCTTCAAAATTTTGTCCTTTTTCTCAGTGAACAGTTCTCTCATCCTATGGGCCAGAAACTTCTTTTTATTGATCATCTTGGGTTTACCTAAAACTAAGCTAGAATAACTTCTTCATTTAACTTGTACAAGAGTCATATGTGTCAACCTTATTATAGATGAAGTCGAGATACAGAAAGTTAAGTCACTGTCTCAAGGTACCATTTCTCACAGATGACAGGGCTGTGATTTGAACCCAGATTTAAATGACTCCAAAGTCCGGCTTCAATTTATTTCCATGTCACATAAATGCTGAATTGCTTTAAAGCCAGGTGATACTGAGCAGAAAGTATTAGGTTCTTAAGGGCTTGTCAATACATGAAATGCTACTGAATTAATTCTTCCATCCAATAGATATTGACTTCTATGATAACACAAAGATCATCAATAAGCCAACCTACTACTCCTAGTTCTTTTGCTGCTGTTTGTTATATATTTCTACCATATTTTCCTGATATCTGGTTCAGTCTTTTGTCTCTCTACTATATATATATTCACTAACTTGGCTTAGTCCCTGACTTCATTCCAGCTTTGCCTCTCAGGTTTTGTTAATGTTGTATATGCCCCCCATATACTCTCTAGCAGGGGGTTCTTGATGTATTTGAACTTCTTAAGTGGAGAATCAAAACTCCCAGAGATAAGGTTCCAAGATACATGAAGCAAAACCTGTCTGTTTCTCATGCTTTGGTCCCTGAAACTGCACAGTATCATTCTTTTTGCATTCTAATGGTCAGAACAGGTGTAGGCCCATCAAATTCAAAGGGAAGGATCATCAGTCTTGCTTTTCCGTGAGAGGAGAATCACAGAATTTGTGGATCTTTCATCTGCTTTACCTCCTATACCCTATGTGTTTCCCTCTTAATTTTAGTCTGTGTTTCCACAATAAGCCTGAAAATCTGAATTCAGTTTATAGTAAAGTAATTAATAAAATCCCTTGGTTCTAGCTGAATTACATTCATTCATTTATTAATATATTTTTTTAAATTTTCACTTATTACATGCTTGAGTATTACAATAAGCAGTAATTAGAAAGCAGTACAAAAAAAGTAATTGTCAAAATATAGCCTTTGTTGCCTGGCTTTGAAACTTACCTCCACCAATCATAAATTATAAAATCTTGAGCAACTTATTTGAGCCTCAATTTCCTCTTTTGTAAAGTGAAGGTTAAAAATGCTCATATTTTGTACATATTTCAAATATTACATGAAATGATGTATATTAAGTAGTTAAGTGTATTGTCTTGCACTCACAATCACACTAGCGAAAAAGAACAGTAGCTATGATTAATAGTTATCATTACTCATTGTGTGAGCCTGGATTAGCCATTTAATATTTCTAGGATTCTGTATATGTGTTTTTGTTCTGTATAATTAAGAAACTTGATTTTTTGTTATACTTATGGTTATGGTTTATTACAGTGAAAAAATATAGATCAAAATCATCAAAGGGTAAAGATATATGGAGGAAAGTCCAGGAGAAATCAGGTGCAAGCTTCCAGGTGTTCCCTCTTAGTGCAGTAACGTGGGGACATTGTAAGATGAATTTATCTAGACAAATTAGTAGAGCATGGCTCAAGGCCTCAGGCATACAGAAACATTCTTATCAGGCAGAATATTCAGAAATTATCTCCCAGAAGTCTGAACAGGCCTTTCTCTAAGAAGTGCGGGGTTTGAGCAACCTAGTCCAGCTTCGGTTACTCCTTCCCTTCTGCATACTACTCTATGAAGTAAATAACAGGGGAACCTGGGTTTGGGGCATATGGGAACTCTGTTCATTGTTCTCAATTTTTCTGTAAAAATCTAATTGTTCTTAAAATTAAAGTCTTTTAAAAAGCAAAACCTAGTTGGACCAATAGGTCATAGAGAAGCAGGTATTCAGGCTGAAAATATTTTAACATTTGTCTTCAAGTTATTTTATCTAACTGAGATTATATCATAAGAAATTCTATTGCATTGTCTTGGCCTAGTACCTTTAAAATTCCTTTCATCTTCGTGCTTATAGGAAAGGACTGAACTTTTTCTTATCAATACTAGCTTTTACTATTCTTAGTAGCCAAAAAGTGGAAAAGGTCCAAATGTCCATCAACTGATAAATGGATAAATAAAATTCAATGTTCATCCTACAACAAAACTTGGAACACTGTATGTAAAAGAAGACAGACACAAAGAACATATATATTCTACGATTTATGTGGAATTTTGAGAATAGGCAAATTCAGAGAGAGAACATAGATATATATTTTCCAGAGGATGAAAAGACAGGGAAATGTTAATGGACCGATAAATGGATAAACGTTTTCTTTCGGGGTGATGAAAATATTCTGGAATTAACAAAAATAGTTATACAACTTTGTGAACATGAGTATCTACTGAATTGAACACTTTAAGAAAACAAATTTTATGGTATGTGACTTATATTCCCATTTTTATTTATTTGTTTTTTTCCAGTTTTATTTTCTTTTTTCTTTTCTTTTCTTTTCAATTGTTTAAATATATTTGTCTCCATTTTCCCGCCACCACTTTCCCTTGACCCACCCCCCCCACTTCCTACACTCAGTCCTTCCCCACTTTGGCTTTGTCCATGGGTCCTTTATACATGTTCCTTAACTTGACTCTTAAAACTAGCTCTTTCTCACAAATAATTTTAATACCACCTGCTCTATTATTTTGTACACTAGATTGGCAGACATCCATTTTTAAAAATAAACATAATCCTAATGCATCTTCATATTCCCTTTGTAAAATTTTCTTAACCTCTTTCTCATTCCATTATGCAGATATACACACAATCTTTTACTTTATAGAATATCACAAAAATTAAGATAATAGGAACTCTTCCATCTCTCAGCTCTTCGAGCATTGTTGCAACAGTGAAATTCTCATGACCATCATGGCTGATTAGGTCTCCAAATATGAGGATAATATAGACTGAGCAACATGGTAGTACAGACAGGAAATAGAATCCAACTGTTGTATTCCTACACATCTCTAAATGTCAGCTTGTCATTAATTTATTGTTTGATCTAGTTGAAACATCAGGGATTTTTCTTTTGCTTTTTGCTTTTTTGTTCCCACAAACAGGTGTTCTGTTTGGCATCATTATAGAATTGTGTGAAAACAGTGACATGATTGTAGTTCCTGAATGTACACCCAAAAGCCTGGACATAATTTCATATTGAAAACTCCCTGCTTTAATGAAATTTTAAAATGTGTATTGTGACAAGTGTACTTTATTTCTCTAATATAGTAAAATTGGATTTTTTCTTGAAATGAATTTTCTACATAGCTTGGTTTAGTGGTAGTTTCATTTCTAATCAATTATTTGCATCTTAAATTTTACTGATATTAAAAGAATCTGTAATATCAATGAACTTTTAAAATGATTTCTATATATTGTATACAGAAAGTAGTTTTAATTAAGCAGCTTATCTTCCACCTGCCAGCTTATGAAAATATAAGTATATCCTAACAAATAAGAAGTATAAGTTTTGTCATTCAAAAAAATGTGATTATTTTGACTATTATAAAATGCTTTTCTGTTTTTAATAAAAAAGTCCAATCAGGGTAACTCTAAGCTGAACCTGAGTAATCAAAACACATTAGATAGTAATATCACTGATTTATAAACAAACCAATGCTTACCTCTGCTTTCTAAATTCAGAATTTTAAGGTCATCTTGCTTGTTTACAATTGTTTGGGGAAAGGTATGGAGATTAAGCCTGAACATATGTATACACACATGTTCATGCACTCGCAGGCCTCTAAACTTTTGCTTTCTGTTAGAAAGTATCTAGCTTTCATTCGTAGAAGTGTTGCTGTATATTAAAGGTTTAAGCTTTTTTTAAAAAAAGTAATTAACATATAATATAATATTAAAGTTAGATGTTGTGATTTGCTATATGTATATATAGTGAAATGATTACCAAAATAAGTGCAGTTAACATTCATCACCATGCATAGTTACAATTGTTTTTTTCTAGTGATGGGTTTTAACCTTTAAAAACTTATTTTTTTTGGTGTTTTTTACAACTTATTTTTAAATCACCAGCAAATTTTGATTTTTCATTTTAGTCAGTCTATCTCACAAGAGTAAGATATGCCAAACATCATGCTCAATAGGATTTTAGGTCATTAGTCAAATATAACCCTGAAAAATGTTTTCACAAAGTCGTGACTTGATAATTGACATGGAGTTGGACCGAAAGCAAACCTATTTAATCCAAATGAGATTCTCCTTTGAAAAAAAAGTTATCTGGGAATGTTCAGGTCTAGCCAAAGCAAATTTTATTTTCAACTTTTTATCAATATCACCTCCTCTGCTTTACTTCTTTGATGTCACCACATTTGTTCATTTTTTGTCTGAAATTTACCAAAATAGTTCTTTATCCAAAAAATAATAATATAAATGGATTGTAAAATATGGGTTGCTTTAACTTGACTGTTAAAGCAAAATGTTTTCCCCCTACATTTTACTTTACGTATTTCCTTTAAATTATGCTAAAAATAATGCAATGAACTCCACTGTGAAAAAAAAAAAAAGTCCATTTCTTATGTTCCTCTGCCTTGACATATGTTTCATTGGAAAAATGGTCAGCTTCAATATTGATGGCTGCAACATCAATACTGAATATGCATGCAGGTATGTATGCACAAGCACATTTTTATAGTATGTTGTATTACTGGTTAATTCAAGTAAACTATTATTGTAAGTTGTTGCATAGCAATAGGATGTCCTGATACTCTGGTGAGGCTTGAAATTACCTCTCTACCTCAGGATAGGACTTTACTCATAAATCCCTGGCAGAGTGGAGAACTATTTTTATCTTTGAATAAGAGTATTTATGAAAATAACATAAATCAGAATCAAATAGAACTATTACAACAAGTAATTTAAGTTAAATAATTGTTTTTTTCTGTTCTTTCTATTACTGACTTTTATACTTTTAAAATACTCTTTAAGATATTCACACTGTTTAACTAAACAAAGTGGCCATCAGACTAAGGCAGCTTTAATACCGTGGTGGTCTACGTAACTAAACCAAAACCTCATGCACAGTCAGTGCACTCAAATCTGAGAAAATGAAACTCTGGAATAATCACAAGCCCTACCAACTAGGCTTTCCCAAATAAGGCAACCATGTAAACGATAGCCAATCAAACGATTTCCTTGTTTTGCATCTTTATGAAAACCTTTCCCCTAGCTCCGATTGGAGGATGGCTCCTAACTGCCTTTCTTTTTATTTTCTTTTTCTTTTTTTGGCACTGCCTGATTCTAATCAATGTATGCTCAAATGAACTCTTGAAAATTTTAATGTGCTTCAGTTTATCTTTTAAATTATTAAATAATTAACTGTATAATGTCATCTAATGCAATAATGTACAATTGAATGTAATATCCCTTTTAACTGAGTGTGTGGCTTTCACTGATCTCTTTTAATAGACTTTTAATCTCAATTTCTTTTAATAACATTTACAAGACTTTTGTTTTCTGGATTTTATTTATTCCTTCTTAACAAAGTAGGCACACATTTTCTTAAAGTTGACAATGAATGTTCCTTTGAAGGACTAAAAAGTAAATTTACAGAGTCTTCCTTTAACTGATGGACTTAAACTTGATCCACTGATTTGTACCGCGAACTTCAAACGGTGGACTGTCATTGTAGATATGATGGGCTATTTCTTCCACAGGTGGTTCAGGATCCGTTGTGGCGAACTGGGCCGCATCATCAATTTCTTTCCTCACTTCAACATCAATTTCCTTCAATTCTTCAACACTGGCAAGCCTGCTGTTTACCATTCTATCTCTGAGAAGCATAACTGGATCTTTCTTACTTCTTACATTCTGGACTTCTTCCCGTGTCCGGTAACTGACTCCAGGATCACTCATACTGTGTCCGTGATAACGGTATGTCTGCAGCTCCATCACCAGGGGCCCCTTTCCAGATCTACAATAGTCAGCGGCGAATTTAGTTGCCTCCCGAACACATAGCACATCCATTCCATCTACCCTTAGTCCAGGGATAAAATGGCCTCTCTTATAGTAATCAGTGCTGGCTGCTGCTCTCTCAACAGCTGTTCCCATTCCATAGCAGTTATTCTCACAGACGAAAACGCACGGTAACTTCCACAAGGCTGCCATATTGAAAGCTTCAGCCAGCTGACCCTGATTGGCAGCACCATCCCCATACAGAGTGAAGCAGACCTCATTGTTTCCTTTGTATTTACAGGCCAGAGAAACCCCAGCTCCCAAGGGTGCCTGAGCACCCACAATGCCATTGCCCCCGTAGAAGTTCTTGGAATACATATGCATCGATCCTCCTTTCCCTTTAGCACAGCCTCCTCTTCGCCCTGTCAGCTCCGCAAGAATTGACGGGGCAGAGAGCCCACGAACGTAGCAGAAGCCGTGAGCCCGATAGGATGTGATGACGTGGTCGGTGGGATTTATCCCAGCCTCCAGACCCACACAGCAAGCCTCCTGACCATCACACAAGTGACAGAAACCACGAATGAATTTCTGTTTATACAGCTGATCTGCCTTCAGTTCCATTCTGCGAATAGTCTGCATCGCCTTGTAGTATTTGAGCCCATCTTCGCGAGTGAGCACCGTCGTAACAGGGGGACCTTCTTCCAACAGATAAAGATCACATTTCTTAATTTCAAATGTAGCATCATTTGAATAGTTACAGGACGCTACCAGCACTCTGCTGGTGGGCTTCTGGGAGACACGCGACAACACGCGGGACACAGCAGCGGCGAACATCTTCTTCATGGAGGTCAGCAGACGGTAGTGGCAACTCCCAACGGCCTGCAGCCAGCTGCGCGCCCGGCTCCCTCCAGCCCTTCCTCTCTCGAGATCTTGTGACGCCACAGTGGCCTAACTGGTGACAGTAGCAAGGACGAGCACGTAGAGTCGAGAGCTGGCCCCCAGCCTGGATTGGTGGACTTTTACAGATCCTCCCAGCTGTAAATATAAGAATAAACGTTGTTTCTTCTACGGGAAGGCTCGGCTGAACTGCACTCCGATCCTCATTAACACCATTGTCATTGCTACAATATAATAATCTGAGCCTCTTTTCCCTGCTAAGTGCCGTATAGCAGTGCTTCTCCAACGAGTTTATCAATCAGTCAACGGAAGAGAGGAACAAATGCAGTCCCTAAGGCACACAAGAGTTCTGATAGTTGACACTAAAGATATTCTCACCAAAATTTATGTAACACCTTTTTAAAAATCCTTAGCATATGTAGGAATATTCTGTCCTACTCCAAAATATACCATATATCTTTCAATATTTTTAAAAAACCTGTAAATTATGTGTAGTTTAAATATTTAACTTAAAAGCAAGCAAACGTTTTTGGTTTTTTTTTTAAATGTTGGTACTCCGGAAGAATACACCACATTTATCCCTTTGGCTTCTAATACCCCTGCCATCTAGGGAGGTGGAAGCAGCCTAAGAATAACAATCTAAACCCAGCGATAACCTTCATGTGCTGTGGGAAAATTGAAAGCAAGGTTGAGATGTACATTGCTATAACAACAATTTTTTGATAGGGCACCTTTATTATAATCCTGAATTCTGTCCAGCCAATTTTATTCCTAATGTCTAACCAATTTACTTTTCTTCTTTCTCTTTCTCCTTTTCTTTCTTTCTCCTTCTTTCCTCCTTTTTCCTTCCTTTTCTTTTCTTTTCCTTTCTTTTCTTTTTTCAGTCCTCCCATAATGTGTTCAACAGGTTTCCATAGCAAACATCAAGATTCAGGTGGCTTTGTTTTTTGTTTATATGTCATTCTAAATAGTACCAGTCTTAGTGTGGGAAAGCAAGAAGCATGTTCTTATATATAACTCTCTCTATAATAAACTCTAGAAAGTGTAATTTCTTATAAACTAACCCACTCAATAGTATACAGTTTGGATGGAAAGAGAGCAACTCTCTTGTCTTAATATTGTTTTTAAATATTAAGCCTAAATAAATACTGTGTTTATTTAAGCAACTGGTAACAGTTCAATCACAAGACAAAAGAAGTCTTGGGCCTGGGGTTACAAAGATCATGTATCATTTTTCTCTTTTGTATTTTTACTAGAGAAGTGATTTTGTAATCTGAATAAACCAATGATATCTGGGGATCCTGCTCTATTTAAGTTTTCAAGCAATTCACCTTAACACATGCTGTTTTATATCCACTGCCTAATTGTAAATAAACATACAAATAAAATTCAAATCCCTATCTGTGAATAAATTCTTCCTCAAATTTCCCTAGGGTATGTTCAAAGCAGCTGCTTTTTCTATATCTAGCTGCAAGATTGTTTTGGATATTTCTTTTGATATTTAGGCAGGAGGGAAAAAAATAGCTTGTTAAAAAGTTATGATCTCTCTTAAAACTCAATCCTCCCCCACCTTCTCAACCCAGCCATCAAAATGGGCTTCATTTTTCACTCAATTTAAAATTCTGCTGTTGGAATTTGTGGTCTTGCTGTGATGTTTGCTCCCTCTTTGATAGTTAGCCTGTCTCTGCTGTTCTCTTTCATTCCTGCAGGTACTGGAGATCTCCAGGGAGCATTATCTCCATGAGAATGAGTAAAATGACACTGCAGGATGGAACAGAAGTGTTAATGGGTCACTGAGTGACAGCTGAGCCTTCTCCCAGAGGTATCAGCCAGCCTAGCACTGCCAGGAACACAAGAGCTATACAGTAAAGTGTGCCAATTCAATCTCATCACAAGTAGTCTGCGCTGCAAAGATAGAGCTCCCCTTAAAAGCCTGGTGTGACGGGACTAAAGCCAATTCATGCCAGGGGAGGAACGTGCAAAGATGCTAATTGGGAAATACCTATGCTACAGGTTGCCATAGAAAATGCACCCCCCCCTACTTTTTTTGCAACAGTCTCTGGTTAAGATAAATAATAAAATGTGAGACGTCCAATAACTTCTTGGACATCAGTTACCCCATACTTCCTAAATGCAACAGAAGATAGACAGGTAAAACTGTATTTGCAGAATACGATGCCAAAGTATTTTCATTAAATTGATTAATCCTGATAACTTTTTAAGTATTTTAAACCCATTCAAATTTTCAAAATAGAAGTGAGGTTTCCAGATGTCAGTATAAAAGTGTAAAACTTCCCAAGAGGATTGTGAGCTGTTAAACCTCTCTTCTCTGTCCCCATCTAGATAAATTTCAGGCTACACATGGACAACAGAGATTATGATGGTATATTTTTATTCAAATGATTTATTTCTTGTCTTGTCATTGTTCAATAATAAGTTCATTATCAAACAATGCTAAGAGTCATCTACACGCTCATTGCTGAAATGTTGTTTGCAATTAAAATCTTCATAAATTCTAAGTTTTTAATGAACATGGAATCACACTTTTAATATATTTGAAATTAAAGGAACACAGATGAGCATTTTTATAAGACCAATGGTAAACTTTACATTTAATTAATTTTAAAAACAATAAAAGAGAAGCTAGTGATTACAGTAGTAGTCACTCATTTCCGTGTGACAGGATTTCACATTTCATCTCTAATGGTTGATCCTGAAGGTGCATTTCTGAATTTATCTTGAAAGTGCCACTCCCATTGCATCAATAGCACATAAAATATTTTTAAATAACTGAGAAAGAAATGCTAAAGAAAAAAAAAAACAGCATGTTTGAAGGATATTTAAATTCCTCCAGTAATAATTGCACTTTTTACCAAATGTTAAGTGGAAAAAAAGCTGTTAAAAACTGAACATAATCTAGATAAATAATATTAGATTTCATTATATGATTAGTGGCGATGTATTTTTTTATAGCACTGAGATTTGACAATTAAGAATGATGATTAAAAACTTAGTGAAAAAATGAGTTATATATAACTCAGAGAAGAGTTTTCCCCATTTGGTCTATTACTTTATCTCCCTTGGAGAAAGGGAAAATGTCAGTATCATATATTCTGACAACTAATGACAATCAAGCAAGGTTTCTATTTAATGATATAATAAGCAAGGTTATTAAAGGACAGTTTAGAACCCTTGGCAAATAATTTTTTTCTTCTCCTCACCTCCATTATAATTCTGAAGTATTATTACATAAAAATTCAGGACAAATTACCATGAAGAGAATAGTTGACTGAAAACAAGAGATAAAGTGATAGTGCTCTTTATTCCACACAGAAAATGATGGTGTAAGCAGAGGAAAAATCTTATGGGTTCATTTTTGGTAACAATTGATGGAGCCGCCATCTCTCTCCTGCTGGATGACCCCAGGCATCTGAGTCAAAAAAAAAAAAGAGTACCCACACCCTGTCCCTAGAGTTTGACACCAAAGTCGAGCAGATAATGATAAAAGGGATCATAATACAAAAGTATATTTTTAAAAATTTTGAAAGCATTTTAAATAAGGTCTTTATAATTAGAGTTATAACTTATTGTGGCCAGTTGAAATGACAAATAAAAATTCATGCATGATCTGGTGTCAAAGATTTTCTAATTCCTAGGATCTCAACCACTGAAGGACTGGTATAGGAGTCAAGTGTTGTGCCCTGATTTCTCATCAGTACTTTGAGTTGTCTTGTAAAATCATAATCTCGTTCAAAATAAATATAATCAGTTCAATGCATATATCTACAAACTAAAAGCAAATTCAGTAAATCTGAAGTCAGATTTGCATATCCTCCTAAAATTATTTATACTTCTTGGGAAAGTGTTTTGTTCAGCAGATTCTAATTCTCATATACTTAAAAACCCATGTCTCAAATTGTTATTTTTTAAATAAATATACATTTATCCATAGGAACTTTAATTTTAATAGCAGTAAAGTATATATCGAGTATGAGAGTAAAATCAAACTCTACGTATTCAATCATGAAATGAGGACTCCTCGCTTCTCTCCGGTCTTTTGTAATATATAGATTCTCTTAGCTGTACTATTTTATGATGTTTCCTTTATAAATGGTCTCCAATAACCCTTCCATTCTGAAAACTATGGGTAGACTATTACTTTTTTCTAATATCAGTATGCAATGACATAATTAGCACATTTATTTCTTTTGATTTGCTTTTTTGAAGAAGACCTGAGTGAACTAGGTTTAAAGAGCGACAAAGGAATGTTGGCAAAATTCCAAGGCACTACTGCCCCCTAGAAGGAAGTTTGAGCAGCACATTTGACATTACAGACACATCTTGGGAAAAGAAGGTTCAGGAAGAAGGCAATTTTAACATGCTGTTGGTCACATTGTCAGTTTTCTTTCTGTTATTTTGTACCTAACTTTGAGCAGAGCCTTGGCTATTACATCCTACACTGAGATCCTTATAGGTTACATGGGCTCTTTAAGGAGACCCCTGAAAACATGTGCAGAGAAACAAGCAATGTTTTAGGCAAAATAATATTTGTTTAAAATAATGGAGATGAAATTTCAAGCTATCATGTGCATTGAGATTTAAGGCACTCAATGCACATGATATCTTTGTAAATATTGCCCCAGTATGTGATAGCTTTGCATCTCTTTTCTGGACATACAAAGTTAACAAAGTTGCTCATTTGATCCTCAGAGAAGCAGGTAAGACAGTTCCTATCGTTCTCAATTTCTACATGAGGAAACTGAGGCTGAGAGAATAGGTAAAAGGCAAAACTTACAAAGAGAGAAAATTTTTAAATCAAAATGTTTTTCTTCACTTTTTCTGCACATATAATGAAGTGTTTTCTTTCTCTATCTTCCTTTTTTTGAACTAAGTAGCACAAACACAATGATGATGTACAATTCAATTTCCCTGTACTTAATCCAGTTCACAGGGAGATGTTGTGCTCTGAGCTCTCCCAGCTTTCCTGGCACTGCATGTAGAAAAGGACACATTATTACTGAATGACAGAGGAAGCAACACATGAGCAGCTGTAACAGAGACAATAAAACTAATGTATTGCATTCCAGGCAATGGTTACAATGACAGTTTGTCTTTATTAGGATCAATGATGAGCAAATTAAAAATAGAGTTCTGCCAAACTGCAACATACAAAACAGAACATTGTAATTTTGTAAAGTTGTGTTGTCTCTTTCAATTTGGTAATACAGCAGAGCTGAGAAAACACACTGGGAAATATGAAAATCAAGACCCATAATTATGCAGTACATTATGAATATGAATGCATTTTCTCAAGCAACCTAAGACAATGCTGTGGACGTTTTATGGAGCTTTTTATGCGTGAGAATTTTTCTGTTCCCACAGACCCACTGTGCATCTAGATTCTAAGATATTTCCATAGCATCCATCCAGCACTGTATAATAAATCCAAAAGGTCACCATGAGAGAAGGCTTGATGAGGTTTTGGAATAAAAGGGCCAATAAACATCACCCATATTGGTAAATATAGTGTACAAGAAGAGTTTTTAAGCTCAAATATATTAGACACTCATCAATGGCATCATATTCAGAAAACAAGGTTGTTGAGCGATTATCAGAGGAATTTAACAAGCTTCTGTCAGGGCCATCAGCTGGCTAAGCTGCTTCTGTCCTCTTAGCCAAGAGCACTCCACTGAAACTTATGATGAATTTTTCTGAAAACTCTAACTTTGATCTGCCCTCATCTAGCCCTCTTCCCACCACATTTCATGATAAAAATACCGTCTACTTATAAGAAAGCATTACATCTTTTAAAGGGATTTTTTCAAATTCAATGAATTTTTCCCTATTATTTGGAAAATTATATGCAATGTATCATACCCCCATTGATTTAAGGAAAAACAGAGTTGGTGAGGTTAACAAGCCCAAGAGATACTGAGCGTGGCCTCAGGTCATGCATCTTATTAATAGGGAGCCAGTCTCATCTTCTGATTCAGTGTTTCTTGCATATTACACTACTCCCTCACCCCAGCTGCTTGTCTCTTGTTTTGGTTTGTTTTATTTTATTATTTTATTTTTATTTTTTTATTTTTTTAAACATCTACAGAGCTTCCTTCCCTTCTAATCTCAGCGGAAGAGTAGTTCTCTTCTTATCTGAAATCTAACCCCTCAACCTGGCTGCAGAACCTGCTGTTTACTCATAATGAGACACTATTCTCCCATATACTCCACACTCCCATATACCCCCACCAGAGAGTCATTAATTTTGTCTTCTCCTTTGGGTCTTTCCTGCTCATATTTCCTCAGCTCTGAAAGAAGACACCAGAGTCCTCATTGCACTTTTAGATCTCATCCTATATTATTCCTTTTATCTAGTCAAGCTCCACAAACATGCAGCCTGTACCCTCAGTCTCCATTTACTTTCCTCTAATTGCTTCCATATGCTTCTGCAATCTGTATAGTCAACAATGAACTAAAATTTCTCATATCAAGAACTTGGCTAAATTTAATGACAACTTCAGCAAAATCACTCTCTGGAACTCTCTTCCACATAACGTAAGTGTTTCTCCATGGATATTCCCTTACCTTAACTTCAAAAAATATATCATGTTCTTATGTTGTCTATACACAAAACTTCATTTCCTGATATGTCAACCTTGATCCAAAAAGTAAATGTGGGTCTAAAATTAATATTATATGCTCTATTATGGCAAGGGCCAGCTCCAGCGATTACCCGCAGATCTCGTGTGGTTTATTGGTTTAATTATCACCATTAGGGAACTATGAACTATATTTTCAACATTAACTTCCCTTCATTTGATCAGGAACAAAAGAGCATTTAAAAGACTTATAGTTATTTAAGCCTGAAAATTTCCAGAAATAAAGATGTCTTACCTTATACCCATTTAAATAAAAATATCTTCCTAATTTTCTTGTCATGATTAGAGACCTATATTGTTGATTTATAAACTTAAAATATACTTTGACTATAGTGCCATTTTAAAAATATTATACTATGAATTCATAAAGGCACAAAGATAAAATATTTAAATCACCCAAGTTAAATGCTGTTAAATTTTTATTTTCTTTATTTTTAAATTTTCTCATATAATTAGGATCATACAAAGCATTTTTAATCTCTTCAGTTTTTTGTATCAATTACAATTATTTTCAAAATAATCAAAAGCCATTTAAAAGATCATTTTAATGGCTGCAAAAAGAAAAAGGCCCAATTATGGATGTGCCATTAATTAGCTGCTTCCATTCTCTTTAGCCAAGAGCACTTCACTGAAACTTATGATGAGTTCTCCAAAGACTGAATACATGTATTATGCCTGAGCTCACACTATATTCCAGGCACTATGTGTTAGTGAAAGCAAACTTTTTAAAGTTTAGTTTACAATTTTAATACAAGCATTCAATGCATCCGTTGTATTTGGCATATTATGTTTCCACTCCTTTTCGCACACAACTTTGTGCTAATATATTCTAAATAATTACTTCTTATTTTTAATAATTTTGTTCTTTTATATTTAGTCTTTGAGACATCTGCAAGTTACTGGACAACACAGAGAGGTAATATTACAACTTAATTTTGTATACTTAATTCTTCTACATCATGTAAGAAGTAGTCTATATATTTATTATTTTGGAATGTCAACTTCATATCTCTATCTATGTGTATATCATTATCTACATAGAAAATTTGTTTTGAGGCTGTTTAGTTTTAGTATCTGCCCATTGATTCTTATTCAAATACTTTACAGTTTTAATTATTAGAGCATTATATAATTACATACTCAATAGACCAAGCCTTTTCTCTTACCATTTCTTTCTCAAAATTGTTGAAGATTTTATAGCTTATATATTATTTCATATGAAGAACAGAGTAATTTTATTAAATGGAAATATAATTTGGTATTTGGACTGGAATTTCATTAAATATGGAGAGAACTGTCTTTACAATATTTATTCAGTTTTAGCATTGAAGAATATTCATCTCTCAATTTATTCACAACTTACACACTGACATCCTGTTGGTCCCCTTCTGAGTAGTCTACCCATTGTTTGTAAAGTTGTTTTTCATCTTGTGTTATGTTGGTTTTAATAGACAATTATTTATCAACTTCTACTATATTCTAGGCACATTTCTCAGTGCACTGCAAGCAAAATTTTACTTAACTGTCACAACAATCCTGACATAGATAAGACTAACATTTATTTTACTAGTAAGAAAACTAAGGCTTTAATAATTACTACTTCCAGGAACCAAAAGCAAGTAAGTGATAGAAACTGGACTCAAATTCCAATTTGTCTAACTCCAAAGTTTCTAATGTTTCATCAATAATTATGAAGTTAGCTCTGAGACTGAAACACATACTATGCTAAGAAGATAGTCTCAATTTTTCTTACATTTTTAACAAATATATTAAAATTTTCAAAATTTTTTTGATATTTGTTAAGATACTCATATCATATCTTTATTAATATATTGGCATTGAAGGCCTCCTTATGATGTGTGGGACCCCAGAAAAATATATCTTTGCAAAGTTTCAAAATGAATTACAAAATTCATGGCTTCATACAGGGTATAGTGATTTATTGATGATGATTCAGGATAATGAGTAGAGAAAAGATAATTACACACTTACTTCCAATCAGAACTTGTGAATATTCTTGATAGTATTAAAAATAAGCAGTCTATTCTTGTTCATGTTGAAGATGTCTCCGTTCCTGTTCTTTATTGCCAAATGCATCATTTTTACCTAATTTCATACCTGCTTCCTCAAGGAAAAGGTAATACCTATTATTACTCACAAAGCAGGGGTTCTCTAGTATCTGTTTGTATTGAAACAGTACAGATATTCTTGATTTTATAGTTCACTAATACGACTTATTTAATTCTGGTTACATCATCATCACTCATGATGCTGCAATGTATTTCCTGCCACCTATGAAGATAACTTCTTAAAGGTCATTACCTTGCTTTACTGACAATGACCACAAATAAAAATCTTACCCAGAGTATGCAGGTAAAAGTAAATGGTCATTCTATTTCTAGTCATGATCAATTTACCTTTAAGATACGTATGGCATAAATGTAAAAGGACACATCATCCAACCATGTCTTCCCTTGAGTTATTTAGGCTGCCATTACTTCGTTTCTAGAATGTGATTTCTTTCCATGTGGACTGCATTCCTGTCTTCTCCACACCACCACCAGCAAGAGGGGCCATGTAAAGAGTGAAATGAGCGGCCCTCTCATGCAAGAAATGACTGTCCCACCTGTGGCACAACTTAAGACCAACCAAAGAGAACATGATGTCACAGCATCAGTTAGAAGCAGGAGGGGAAAACTGTAAGGAGAGCCTGTTGGCATAGTGGAATAGCTGTTTTAAAGTCCTGGGAAGGGATAGGTGTAAACTGCCTAGGGTTGGTAACCACTCTTCCCCACTTCTGCACCCTGCAGCTTTAGTTTACTTGTTTTTCCCTTATTTGTGAGGTGTTTTTTTGTTTTTAGGTTTGTTTGTTTCTTTGAAAAAAAATTAGGATACAGTACAACCAGAGAAGGAAGTAGGGATGTAGCTCCTCCCTGCTAAGTACAGTAGAGTGGACTGGCCAAAATGGCCAATTAGCAGAAGAGCAAATAGATGTCACTGGTGTGCACTTAACTGGTGGACATGGGAATGACACTAGAGTCATAGAAAGTTTGCCATTCACCTGCCAGTGGACTCTCACAATAGACTGTATAATGGTCATTCATGGTGGTTCCGGAGTGATTGGACACCTGTTGTAAACAGTGTCATTGGTATTTTCTGAAGCAAATTATCTCAAGCTCAAGTCTCTTGGTAGGAAATTCACAAGTGTTGTATTTGGCATTCTGTGAACCACTTCAGATGGAACATCAAGGTCTTTGAGAATTTCTTTATACACCATTTTCTGGCATGTCAGCCACGGCATGTTTACTTTTTATGGCCATCAAGCACCTCCTCTTTAGTGGGGAGCCTCAAGCAGCCAATCGAAGGTAACATCAGAAGTTTGCAGAGTGGCAGAATGATTGTGGTAGGTACAGGTGATGATTACCACACAGGGCAAGGGATGCCTACCGTCACCCCTACCACTCACAAGTGCTGAGGACTGGAGGCAGCACCATGGTCACAACACATATGTGCAAGAATCACTCCCTATTCAACGCTCAAACCCAAGGGCTGCTGCTGAACTACAGGTAGCCGAAGCCCTGAATTTGTCCTGTGTCCTATGTGAGTGAAAATCATGCAAAACCAGTGTGTCAGTACAATTCTGGCAACGTAGTCTCGCTTGATCCAACCATGCTGGTCAGGAGGAATGATCCACATGCCAGGACACTCACATGGAACTGATGCTCAGACATGGGCACCTGGGATGACTTTGTGGGCAGATATCTTAGAGCTACTCCGGGACATAGATGACATAGTTTCAGAGAGCACCCCAGGAGAAAAAGATATAAGTATAGATATAGATACAGGTATATACAGTGTGAGACAAAAGTACATGAAACACAGAGTTTATTCTTGTATTATTATTTATTATTTACTATATTATTTTCCGTATGAACAACTATAAGCCTATTTTGCCCTACCTTGTGGAGAGTTAGACACGGATATATAGCTATACATAAATATACATATATAATGTATCTTGCTTAATTTGTATAATCTAGATAAAACACACTCTTAAGTATATCTATAGATTTCTTCATAATCAAAATATCCTAGAATTTCTGCAATAAATTCATATTGTTTGTTGGTTTATTTATTTAATTCATTAATAATTTTCATAAAAAGTCTTCCTTTCCTGGCTATTACAAGAATGTATCTCTTGGAAGATTTTATGTGTGTACTTGCACAAATAGGGAATTCAGAATTTAAATTTATTAATAATTAGTTCAGTATTGTTTTCAAAAGATTACATTCAGGTTATACTTATTTTTTATCTCCCATGTGTCATAACAACAATTGCCAACTGTTACTGAGTGCTTAGCATATAATGCTCACTGTCTAAACTTTCATACGTTATCTAGTTCATTTCTCACAGGCACACTTTCATGTAGGTACTATTATTATGTTCACTTTCTCACAGTTAAAATGTGTAGATAATGTAAGCATATTCAATAAACCCCATTTTAACTGTGAGAAAATATAAATAGTGTAGCCAGGTTGTGAAATCAATTTGAGTCCAGAGTTCTCACTCAACCCCGTGTACTGGAGAGAGACAGAGCGCGCTCGCGCGCCCACACACGCGGAAGGACTCTCCGTCCTCGGGTACTTTAAGTTCTTACGCAGATCCTTGAGGGGCCCATCCAATTCCATCATCTTCCTGCATGGGTTTTGAATACATTGGTATATAATACGAAGAATCCACAAATGGAGGCCATACATTGGTATATAAAACCAAGAATCCACAAATGGAGGCCAAACTGTCTTCATTACTTTTGTAAAGTTTCCATTAAAGAATATCGTAGTGTCAAAGAAAATTCAACCTCCTACCCCAGGATTAGGCAGATTCACCTTCTTCAGTCATAAGCAAAGCTGCACTGGAAGGTAGGGTTGGGGACTGAGAAGAGCAGAGAAGCAGCCCTGTCACCTGCAGGACTCTCATTCCCGAGAGAAAGGCACTGAGTCTCGCATGCCTGGTTTTTATTTCCCAAATTTGCCACTCCATCTCTTCCAGGTAGAGTGACTGAAAGGATGGTGAAAACCCGGACATACTCCAGACAATTACAAGTACTCAGTGCCCTCTTTCATCCTCACATTTCCCTTCAAGGCTGCTTCCTAGCAGTCCACTGCTGATTTATTTTCTGCACTGGGTGATTTTGTGTGTCTTCCTCCTCTGTTTCATTGTTTATAACCTTTGTTTTGTTTTCTCATTGGATGACTCAGTTCTTCCAGTGTGGGTGGGTTCTAGTGGTAAATTCTGTGAATGTTGTGGATTTGGGAGTAGAAGAAATACATTTATACTTACAACTATTATCTTACAAAATTTTATACCCATAAAACACGAGAGTCCATCAATTTTTGAAAATATAATAAAATGAATTCAAATGTAAGTCATAAAATCAGCGTATAGAATATAAAGCCCTAGTACACTGTTTGTATGAATGCAGACTAGTGCAGCCACTGTGGAAAACAGTATGGAATATCCTCAAAAAACTAAAAATGGAACTGACTTTTGACCCAGTTGTTCCACTGCTGGGACTATACCCTAAGAATCCTGAAACACTGATTCTAAAGAACCTATGCACCCCAATGTCCATAGCCACACAATTTACAGTAGCCAAATGCTGGAAACAGCTTGAGTGCCAATCAGTAAATAAGTGGATTAAAAAACTGTGATACATTTACACAACGGAATACTACACAGTAGAAAGAAAGAAAGAGCTCCTACCCTTTGCAAGAGCATGGATGGAACCAAGGGGTATTATGCTAAGTGAAATAAGCCTGGCAGTGAAAGACAAATACCATATGATCTCACCGATAAGTGGAAACTAATCAACAAAAGAAACAAATGAACAAAATAGAACCAGACACATGGAAATAAAGGACAAACCAACAGTGACCAGAGGGGAAGAGGAAGGGGGATTTTGGGGGGAAAGAAGGGGAAGGGTAAAGTCAAGGTACACGTATAGAGGACCCATGGACATAGACAACTGGGAGGGGGTTGACTGTGGGGAGCACGGGGTAGGGGAGAGCAACAGGGAAAAATATGGGACAACTCTAATTGAACAACAATAAAAAAATAATAATATAAAAAGTACGTAAAAATGAAAATGGATATACACACCCGGTTTACAAGAAGACATTATTTTAACTATGTCAGTTCTTCTAAAATTAATCAATCTATCTAAAACAAAATAACATGATTTTCTTGAGTGTAGAGAAGGAAAATAAGGAAATAAGAGTTTACCTGAAAAATAACCAAAGACAAATTTATAGGGATGTCCAAAAATATTATTAATGAGAGATTAGACCTAATCTGTATTTAAAATATTTTAAAATGACAATTAATTAAAGAGTTTGATGCTTTGTGCAGTGGCAGACCAATGATGCAAAGCAGAGTTTGGAGTCAAGAAATAAATGTTCCTGTATATGGAGACTTTGTACATGAAAAAATATAATACCAAGTCATTAAAAAAATATGGATGTTAAATATGGTGTTAGAGCAAATAACTAGACACTTAGGTAAAATTTTTTTAATTAAAAAAATGAAGTTGGCAGCTTAAGTATTATACCAAAAACAACTTCAGAATGATACAGATGTAAATTACAAATAAATAATAACATAAAAATCCTAGATGACATTATGAGAAATGAGAAAAGAACGTTGATATAAAACCTAGAAACTACTAAGAAGAAAATAGTAATAAATTTTACCAAATAAAGTTTTTTAAATTGCAGGAAAAATATGGTAAAATAAAAAACGATAAGCTGAGAAAAATATTCACAAGACATGAGATTTGGAACTAATTACCTATTATACAAAACACAAACAGAGAATAAGAAAGCAAAGAATGCAGCAAAGGAATTGCATATAAGCAGTTTAGCTAAAATATACCAAAATAAATTAAGAAACAGTTTAATTTCTCTCATTATTAAAGAAATGACAAAAATATAAATATAACAATTTGACTTCTAGTTATTTCCAAAAATTAAATTAAATACTGAAAAATATCAAAAGTGTGTGAAGCAAGCCTCTTATAACTGTTGATGAAAGAATAAACTTAATGACTTTGGTATTTATATCCGATCTATTACATATATTACATATTATATATATTTATTACCTTATTTATAATCTTTCTCTCCCACTAGAATGGAAAGTCTAGTCCACAAGCACAGGACTCATTCTGTTTTGTTCACTGCTGTAGTTCATGAGCCTAAAACAATGCATGTTAAATAGTGGACACTTTATGAACATTTATTGAAATAAATTATTGTATATAATTATCTGAGAACCACTAGCATAACCTATAAAAAATAGGCAAAACCAAAAAATTAGCAAGGAAGCATTAAAAAACCACATGATCTGTTGAGAACAAATGGACTGTTCTAAATGAAAACAAAAATTTATATGTTCAAAATATTTTCAGTTGGGCCAAATAATTAAATCCAGATATTTAACATCTCAGAAAAAGAAATGTGTTGAACAAAAGCACTCTTGTCTTATTTACCCCATGACATCACACTTTCTGGTAAAATAATAAAAATGAAACAGATAATTATTGGGAAGGAGCACATTTGAAACAGTAATCATTTACTTTTTCTAAAAAGACAGTTTATAAATAGGTTGTTTGCATTAAATTTAATTCCCTATAAGTTCCAATCTTATCTGATACTGAAAGTTTACCACATATATTTGCTGTTGTTAAAAGTTATTCAAAGAGCACAAATTAACATGTTGTCCATTATGAAGAAGAAACATATATAACTATGTTTTTTTTTTTAATTTTTTTATCCTCACCCAAGGACATGTTTATTGCTTTTGGAGAGAGGGGAAGGGAGAGACAGAGAGAGAGAGGGAGAGAAACATTGATTGGTTGCTTCTTGTACACACCACGACCCGAGACTGAAGCCACAACCCAGACATTTCTGCTGTCCTGACCAGAAATTGTACCTGCAAACTTTCGGTTTATGGGACAACACTCCAACCAGCTGAGGCACATGGACCAGGGCTACATGACAAATTTTCAAGGGGAATAATGCATACATTTGCTTTGGCAATTCAATGTTATTAATTTATGGTTGAACCACAACACACACATATCTTAAATCTTAAATAATGGAAGATTTGATGCCCCAGATATGCAAATATATATGGCTTCCTACCATTGACAATAAAGTAAAACAACAACTGATAATAAGTGAAAATAAAGATGATGCTAAAAAAGAGTAATTTGTAAATAAAGGAGAATATCAAATATTAGACATCATGTGCACTTCAGACATCAGTATGCTAAGTTAGAGTCTTCAGTAAGTTATATGCTAAGTTTATGAATAAATGAATATGAATTCATATGGGATTATGAATATATGAATATGAAATTTTAATAATCACAAATGTCTTAATTAGGAGGTTAGTAGTAAATATTCTTTAGTCATATGTAAAATTGGGTTCCTGAAACTTTGTTCATCTTGTCCTCATATTTCTTTCAGGTTTATTTTTTTTTCCTTGGAGTTTCTCATTGTCTTCTTCCAATCTCTTTGCTTAACTTCTAATACAGTGTATTGGAAAGGTGACAGGCATAATTTGGGATGCATGAATTTTTAGCCCTGGTAACAATTGTTCTTTAGTGTTTATATATTCTGTGACAAACTCATAGTTACCTATTCCAAAATTTCTCTTTGTCTTTAATAACTGAATTTCTTACTTTATTTATTTTTCCTACAGGCAAGACTATATATTCCAGTTTCTCTACCAGTCATTCAGGGGCTTTGTCACTAGTTAATGGGCAATGAAATGTAAGCAGAAAGATGTGTGATTTCAAGGAAAATTCATTGGCAGTTGTCTGGCATGCATTCTTTACCTATTGTTTGTCCTTTCCTGTTCTCTCTCCACATTATTCCCTGAAAATCAGATGTAAAGTTTGGAGATCTGGCAGCCTTGGGCAGGGAAGCAGATACCTGGAAGGAGCTTGGGTTACTGTCAACTCTTCTACTTGAGAAAAGGAAAGTTTGTATATATTATACAAGAGTATATTGGTCAGGGACACAGAACCAATAACACAGATGATATAAATATGGGCGACATAGATATATGGATATAAATACAAAGAGATTTATTATAGAAATTGTCTCACACAGTTGTGGAAGCGGACCAGTTCCATTCGCTTTCGGCAAGCTGGAGAACCAGAAAAGCCCATGGTGTCTGAGTTCAAAGAACCAGGGGGCCAAAAGGGTAAGGCCTGATGCAAGTCCGAGGAGCAGGAGCGCTGATGTCCAGGGGCGAAAAAATGGATGTTTCAGCTCAAGGTTGTGGCGGGGGGGAAAGAACCTACCTTTCTTCTTCTTTTTTCCGTTTTATCAATGTCTTCATTTGATTGGATGGTGCCCACCCACATAGGTGAGAACCATCTTTTTAGTCTACCAATTCAAATGCCAATCTCCCAATGACACCCTCACAGATACCCAGAAATAATGTTTTACCAGCAATGTAGGCATTTCTTATCCCAGTCAAGTTGACACATCATAACCATTAATGTGAATTTTTCTAAAATGTGTAACAAACAATGCTAATTCATACATTTCTAAGTCATTTCATAACTTTCTGAAGAAAAACCTGAAAAAGACTCCAAATCCATGATTCCTGGATTATAGTTTCCCAATTTGTAGGTTAAATAAGCCCCTCTGCTCTCACAATGTACAATAGAATGTGTAAAGGAGCATTCTGAATGCTGAATGAGAGGTCAGGAATGTTACATCTTTGCAATTGTCTCTACCCAGAAGAACATATTAGGGATAAATAAAGTTCTCTGCCCCTTATCTAGTAATTTTTTTAAATTAATTTAATTTATTTCACTTAATATTAAATTATCAATAAAGTTAAAATATTATTTAAAATTTCAATAAATGTAGTGGTCAGAGAGTTAAAAGAATTTTAGTAGAAGACTTGATCTGTTTTCTCAATCAGTATTTCTAAATGGGAGCACTAGTTGCATTTTGAAAGGGGCAGTATTTCAGTGTGCAAAATTAACCTCAAGTTTTTGATCATCTAGCACTCTGGCCTCTGAGCACTAAATGGCAGCAGCATATCCCTCACCTCCTCTCTTCCCATTAGTCACTTTGCAATAAAAAATGCTGTATGTGTTCTGTTTTTGGAGTGATGGCATCTCTCATATTTGTTAATTATTGCTTCAGGTGATCCAGAAGAATTCTAAGAGGAGAAGATTTCACTCTGAATTCTGAAATATGCATAAAAATTCAATTAGTAGAAGGGGAAGCAATGTGTTCCAAGCAGAAGAAAGACTTCGTGGGATGGCCTTGAGGCCAGGAATAGCATGTCATCTCAAAGAACTCAAAGAACTCTTTGAGCTTAGAGCCCAAACAGTAGGAGAAGTGCTGGCTGGTGATGTGTGCAGGGCCCCAGGTATTGTTAGTGTTAACCACTGGAGTGGCTGGATAAGCAAATGGCATGTTGTGGAGAGCAGGACATGTAAAAGGGCAATGATCCAATCAAGATAGCATAAAGTATATAAAACAAACTGGAGTCACTCATGTCAATCAAAATGGCTGTCAGTCATCCATGACACTTTGGTTCAAAAGGAAAACTACCTAAGCCAGAGCAGACACATCTGGCAAGGAGACATATCTGCCCACATGGTAAGAACAGACACGTCCAGCAAGGAGACACACCTAAGATACCTGCCAACTTGGCCAGAATAGCCATGTTTGCAGAGCGGGACCACCCATAGATAGGATCCTGGAGAAATTCCACATTTGCCAGCAGGGGTGTCAAGCAGAACAGCCATGCACCACCCACAGCTCCTGGGAAAATTCCACACTTGGCATGAAGGGTAACAAGACATTGACTGAAAAGTCCTAGATGGATAAAGTGCCTGCTTTTAAGGTATACCTGGGGCAGATTCCAGACCAATGCTGAGACTCCACACACCAGAGTGCTGCTCCATGCCACGCTGATATCCCTCAGAATTGGCCACCAGAGTCTCTGCCCTGCTGGACTGAGGACTTTGCCTTCCCTGCTGCCCACATGGCTCCAGAGATCCTTCCTTGCAAGATGCTGACAACTGCCTTGCCCACTGTGCTGCCTCTCAGACCTGCAGATAGAGACTCTGGGGCTCGGGTTCAATATCCCCCACTGATAGCTTTGTGTATGGTTATGTTTCTCTTAGATTGTTAAAGTAAGATATTAGTATATGTTGATGTTCCACTTCGAGTGAACCCACATTCAATAAAAGCTGAGTGAATAGCATAGTTACTGTGCATGTTGACTCTTGTCTGCTCCTTGGTGCTGGGCTGCTCAGCAGGCAGCCAGCTGAGCAGTTGCCCAGCTGACTTATAGGAAAGACTACATCATAAACATACACTTGTGACATATGTTAAGATTTTTATTTTAAAGTTAGTCATTTTATCGCATGATTCCATTTTGCAAAAAGTTAGTTTTGAGTTAATATTCATTGTTTGCACTGACTTTAGCAGCTTTCTAATTCTCATGACTTTTGTCTTTCATGTATATATTTGTCTTTTTGCTTGTTTGTTTGAGAGGATTTTTTTTTTGGAAATAAAGTAAAGGCATTTTTATATAAAATGAAACCAAAGCATTTTTTAATTACCCATGCCTTCGCTCCTCATTTATTTCCACAATATGTTATTGCATATGAGATGAAATAAATCCAATTGTTTCATACCACATAGACTGCAAAAAATCCTCCTTCTCATATTGCTTAGTCTTTAAAACTTCAGGAAAGCAAGCTGATAGATTTGCTGATGAAGGTGTTCAGTTAATTAACAAACAGTAAAGTAATAGACTTATTTTAATTGTGTATTTCCACACTCTCACCCTGAGCACAGGTCCTTTTTATGAAAGAATGTAAATGCTGACAAAAAGAAAAAAGGAAGTATAAAAGATATAATTAATCCACAAATGTGTAGAAATAGACTGGACATTACACATTCTTTCATTTAAATATTTAATGATGGAAAGTCCATATTGTTTTTAAGACAAGAGATGGTGATTAATCAAGTAACAATATACACCTTTATACAGTATGTATAAAAAAAAGTCCTAATTAATGCTGCTTGTAGAATGAAGTCATTATGTTCAATGGAGGGAATATAATTTCAGTATATCTTGTATACAATTGTAAGCTTAAGGTTAACTTTTTCCCTCCATTTAACTAAATTCAGTCTAATAGTCTGTAATATTCTTGGAGTTTTGAAACTTATCCTTTTACTCTTGAGTAGGTAAAATAAAGAATTTCCCAAAGTATACCAAGTTATTTTTAAATAAATACTTGACATAGCCTTTGCTATTCATTATATCAGTTTTAAGTAAACCAAACACATAATTTTGTGACAAATTTAGGGTTTAAACTTAACTTGAAATATCTTAATTCTCAACATATGTTTCCTCCATAGTAATTATATAGCACATAGAAACGTTATAAAGCATGTATTTTGGAGTTGTTATTTTGAAATAGTTTTCCTTTTGCAAAAGAAATACCTAAGACTGCATCATGCTGAATATAAGTTTGAAGAGCAGTAAATGAGATCCATGGAAAATATGAGCAATTACCATTATTCTGAAGAATGCTTCAATACAATTCCATGCATTGCCTTTCTGAGAAAGTTGAAAATATAATATATTAAACAGTGAATTTATTTACTAATATTTATTGAAAGGAAGTTATATGAAAAGAGATATAATCACAGAGAAAAGCAAGTTGAATCCTGTTGGCAATTTAAATGGTAAAGACTTTAGATTCTATTTTTAATAAGCTGGAGTCACTAGAAAGTTTGAAGAGAAAAGTGACAAATTGAAAGTTCATTTTAAAAAGTATATTTAAATTATTGCTTATATTGAGCCTGAAATTTAAAAAGTAAAATAATATTAATTGAAAAGACTGAGAGTACTCACAGATTTGTGCTGAAAATATGCTGAGAGCTATAATTTGTTACTCTTTAAATTTAGAAGGAAATAAAATACTTTCTTAAATCATTTTTTTTTTCAATAAGAGTAAGGAACACCATAATTTTGATCTCTGCTAACTATTGCGTAGGGCTAGATTTTCCTACAAGTTCTTCCCACATTACTTAATAATTAGAGCTACTAGTATAAACATTCTCTATGTGCAAAGAATTATTACTAGAAGAACTTTGTAGTTTAAAGAGAGAATTAAAAAAATTTATTAAGATGAAGTGTGTAAATGACTTTAAAAGAAGTGTTCACCTGAACATGTGAGAATGTAATAGACTACGTATCCAGACTTGAGTGGTTTTGTAATTGGACAATCTTCTCCAAGACTTCCAACTGATTTTGAAGAAACAATTGCATTTATCCAAGTAAGGTGTGTGTATGTCTGTAAAAAAAAAAAAAAAAAAGGATAAGAGAGAAAGAATATTAATAGTTAATGGAGGTAAGAAACAAAATTGTACTAGATAGAGTGAGCATTATACAGAAAGATATAAGGGACAGTTTATACAATTTATAAAAATTGTGACATTGTATTTATGGAAGTAGAGTTTGAGGTAGTGGTGGCAAGACATTAAGCAAGAGTTGCAAATTAGATATGAGGAAACTTCTATTAATCACAATGGGATTTGGAGCTTATTTTAAAAGATTTGATTAGCCATACATTATTACAAACAAAGAAATGGCATGATTGTATTTACATTTTGGGAAGATTAATCATTCTGGCATCCTTTCCTCAATGGGACAGCCAAGAAGGTGGAAGAACAGTTAGGAGGATATTCTATCATCCATGTAAAAAACTGGAAAGACTTTGATTAAGGCTGCCTGGTAAAAGATGGAGAGTAATGGACACTGCCAAGACTGGTCAGAGGCAAAACTGGCAAGACGCCGTACCTGCATGGATGTAGGTGGTGAGGACAGCTGATATCAAACTGGACATCTAGGTTTCCAGTTTATTCCATTAGGTGTGAGGTGGCATCATTAATTGAGGTAAGAAATTAAAAATGAGGGAAATGATCCAGGCTATAAAGTCAATGAAAATAAAGATTTGTTTTTAGACATGTAAAGTTTGAAATGATGTGAAACTGTGATATTGTCCAGTAGGCATCATGCCTCAGGACAAAAACTTGAGCTGGGAATAGAGATTTAAGTTTAAATGGCATGCGCATGAAAATGGGCTGAGCTGGAAATATGGACAAGAGTTGAAAAGCATGGGTGCCGATGTTATGAAGAAGATGAGATCACTTATTCAGTATGAGTACCATAAGAAAGAGAAGAAAATTAAGCCTAGAAACATGAGATAACCTATATTAAATTCTCAGGAAAAGAAAGGGAAGCCTGAAAAAACACAAAATCCCAAAAACAAAAAGAAAAAAAAAAAAACTATGAGGGAAGAAAAGGACAGAAGGATATGTTGCTTTAGAAACTAAAGATGGTACCAATGAGGAGGAAGAGGATGAAACCAATTGCATGCCGTCCGAAGGACAGGCAGGACAGAGTCGATTTTTCTTTATGGAGAATCTTGTTTTTACAACTAAAGTCTATCATTTTGGAGACTAGCAATCTTGTTTTCTTTTTCTTTTTTAGTTTTGTTTGCTGCTACAGAATGCCTAGTGCATTTGATATGTATTTAAATGTTCACCATAATGATAACTGTCGTATAAACTGCATTTTTAAGGCTAATATTTTTAAACACCTTATTTAATGATATATATTGTATGTATATGGATGTATATCACATAAACACATTCAACTTTTTTCGGACCCTAAAACTTGCAAATATATATATATATATAATATATAGTATATATTTATAGAATAATAATATATATTATATATTCATATTTTCTGACCCTTAAACCTTATTTATTAAATATATAATAACATTATATAGTTATATTTTATATAAATATACTTAAACTAGCCTGTCCTGTAGTAGATTATAATAGGCAGGCTAGTTACAATTTTCTCGATAATAATAAGCTATTCTTGTCAGTCAGGATTCTCCTCATTGATATACTATGATTTTTCATATATCTTATATGAACATATACATGGATTCTTTATTTTATGGTACAAATATGGTATATTTAGAAACTGAACATATTCTATTTACTTATTAAATAAATATTTACTCTAAATTACCAACAGTTCTGTCCATCAGACTTCCCCACAGATAATCAGGAAATTATGACTCATCAAATTCACTTAAAACAACAACCCAATATTAAATGGAATGTCAACTAATAAACTAACATTTTTCAATTAAGTGCTTGTGTCCTCATTTATTTAATATTTAAACTTGCATGGCTTATTGCTGCAGATAAGTACTATTCACAGGATTGAAACTGACTTTTTCCTGTTGACACTTACTTTGTCCTCAATATTGCTAATCTTGATTTGAATAAAGAAGCTGCAAAAAACATTTGAAGATGAGATTGCAGTTAGGGTTTATAATCTCAGTTACTCAAAGGGACTAGTTACGGGAGCAGAGCCAGATGGGTGCAACAAGCTGTGCGTCGAGTTGTGTCCAGCTGGAGAAATTGCTAGTCAGCTACAGGCACATTTGTTTTCCTCATGCTACACTTTTAAAATGATATACACAAAATAGTTACTCATGGCTACCACAGAGGATAGGGCTATTCATGTTTATGCATGTCTTCAAGTATTCGATATGTGGTTTTGTCTTTAGTGTCACTGTCTATCTTCAAGAATACGTAGGCATGGCTGTTGTTCTTTATGAATTTTGGCATTTGGTATTCTAATTAAATACTGCCTTTCTTCTTTCCATTCTAACATGGAAAAAATTTGACTTCGTAATTGCAGGATTCCATTTTATTTTCATTGTTTAGATTACCATTTCATTTTAATTATATATCTCGCAGAAAGAATTATAGGAATAAGTTTGAGAATGTTATAATTATAGTGGCATTGAGGTTAAATAGTAGAGAACATAATTTTCAAGTTTAAAAGCACAATCAATTCTCCAAGAGTTGGAGGATCAGGATTTTGGACTGAAATAGGTATAGTGTTTTCTGATTGTTTTGTTGTTGCTGCTATATTTTTGCTCAAAATTTCAAGAAAAGCTGTATTGTTAAAATAAAAATTGTGAAAACATAAGCTTAGAATGTTTTTAATATCCAAAACCAAGATTTGGAATATAGGTAGACTCTAAGACACTTATATCTGACTTTAAAATGCCCAGTACTCATCGTGAGTTTATATATTTTTAAAATTTTAGCCCTGGCTGGTGTGGCTCAGTGGATTGAGTGCCAGCCTGTGAACCAAAGGGTCGCCGGTTTGATTCTCAGTCAGGGCACATGTTTGGGTTGTGGGCGTGGTCCCTAGTAAGGGGCATGCAAGAAGCAACCACGCATTGATGTTTCTTTCCCTCTCTCTCTCTTCTCCTCTATCTAAAAATAAATAAAAAATTTTAAAAACACTTAAAAATTTATTTATTGGTTGATTTTGAGAGAGAGAGAGAGAGAGAGAGAAACATCAAGTTGCTGTTCCACTTATTGATGTATTCATTGGTTGATTTTTGTATGTGCACTGATCACAGATTGCACCTGCAGTCTTAGTGTATCTGTACAATGCTCCAACCAACTGAGCTACCCAGCTGGGGCCCATCATGGATTCATTTGTTTAAAGGGCTTCTTGGCTCCTTGGTGAAGGATAAAGAAGGAGAAAGCATGTGTCTACTTTAGTCAATCTGTTGCTGAGTCTCATTATGAAGTAACAGGAAGAGTGTCTGCTTTTAATTCCAAATGGAATGTAGAGTTGTCTACTGAGAATATTAAATAATGCCCCATCAGGCCCCTTTCCTAGACTGGAGATAATACGGAGAAGCTATGCTTCATTAGAAAGTGTGCAGTTAGGAATTTCTTTCCTCAGAGCATTTCAAAGTTCAATAATTAAGGATTTGGTTGGGGATTTTTGTAAACTGGGTTCTTTTCCCTGTCTTCCGTGATGAAATATAGAAAACATGTTGTTGGATTCTTCCCTCTTTCTTTTTTACTTCAAACCTTGATATGCCCTCTGTGTTCCTAGTTTTCCTAAACCTGCTCAGCTCTATGAAATGAATTGGACATTTTCATTCACTTGAAATTTTCAAACATCAGTGTCTGATCTCAATTCACAGAAGTAAGCATGTTCATGCTTGGAGCATTAGTGAATGGTTAGAATTGGCAATTTATCTCACAAGCCCAAGCTACTCCAAATCCAGCAAGCTGTAGCCTTCTTCTTGCCCTCTGTCCTTTCTCCCATCCTCCTAGTCATTAAGACTTGGCCAGAGGAGTGGGTTTCTTCCCATTCACTGATTTGTATTTCAATTCTCCTGCTGGGACAGGAAACTTCTGATGAAGCTTAGGCTTCTTGGCTATGGTTTTTACAACCAAACTCTTGTGTCAGTTTCTGTATAGGGATTATTTATTGTACCCATAGTCAATGATTCTGGATCTGCTTTGAATAGACATAGTGTTCCTCAAATAAAAAAGGTACTTGCTGCCTGACTCTTAAGTAGGAGATACTGTTGTTAAGAGAGTTCTATCACAAAGTTCTGTTCCCCACTTCCCGAGATTTATGCCATGATTAATGACATAAGCCAGGATGATTTCAAATTAACTGCACCTTATCAGTCATCATTTGGATCAGTAGAACCCTCACACATATGCCATACCTGCAAGTGAGGTAGGCCTTCCACCACGGACCTATGTGCATTTCTTGCTAATTTCTTGCATGGCCTTCAATGCCAGTACACCAGACCGTTGACTAAAACTTCACTGGCTATGCCCTCATCAACCATTTATCTATCTACATTTATGTAAATATATATATGTCTACTCAGGTAGGTGACTACCTGTCTATATATGTGTGTATGTATGTATGTGTGTGTGTGTGTGTGTATTCACCTACCTGAATGTGTGTGTGTGTGTGTGTGTGTGTGTATTTCAGAAACATCTGGAAGAATATGTCATCCATGGTCAGAAATAATAGTCTTACCAGCCAACGATCACAGCCAAACTCTGAATCCAAAGGATGAAGCAAAGTAATCAGTTACTAATCTCAATTGATAGAATTTGGATTGAATCCAGCTTGAATAGGTGCCTAGAAGCAATTTCTTCCTTAGCCTCCTTTCTGCTCTCTTTTTTTTTTTTTTTTTTGACTACTCTGTTCTGGTCTGTGTCATAACTAAATAATACTGCAATCCCTTGAAATCAAGGCTAGAGTGATAAATTTATGGTTCTATCCTAATACAACATAGTGGTTTCCTACATTCTTCAGACTGGAATAAATACAAAAAAAAAAAAAAAGCCTAATACACCAAAAAAATAAAAAAAGAAAACAAAGCCAACACAACAACAGAAAAAGCACCTCCAAATAATAGCAACAACAAAGCTTCTCCTTTGTTTATATTGGTCACCTACCTCTGATAGTATCACATTAACTTGATAACTTATTTTTCTAAAAGGCTCCTATGGTAGATAGAGGGGAAATATTGTGGAAACAGAGTGAATAGGACAGGATTTTGTCTTGCTCAGTTGTGTGTTATCTATCTATCTATCTATCTATCTATCTATCTTTTATCATCTATCTACCTACCTATCTATATCTATATCTCCATATCTTTTTTCTGTGTATTTACATATAAACAAAACACTGAGCAATGCAGATTCTAAAAAAGTTGCATTTCATTTTTGTCTTCCACTCTCCTTTTATATTCTGTGATGGTTATCTGCCTTTTCCTTATAAAGGAAACTCCAGCACATCATTGTTTTCCCCTTTTACAGACCATGCCATAGTTATGTTAAGTCAAAACCAGTGCCTCAGTTTGGAAATTATAAATGTCTATTTCATAATATGTATCAAAATTTTGACTGTAGTTTATCATTTATCTTCTTCTTTTCAGGTTCTGTGTTATGCAGTATGGTGTATGTGAAAATTAGACAAAAGCGCCCCTTTTCTGGACACACTAGAATCTCCTATGAGAAAAGATGAATTGGCCAATGGAAACTGGATAAACTTTAGTCCCATCTCATCTATTCAGAGTATATTCAGAGGACAGACATCATGATAAATATTGGAGGCATGCTCTGCACAGTTAGTCACATACCTCCGCCCTGTTCCCTTCACACAACGGGAAGGGAGTGGTATGGTCCTTTTGCTATATACTCTCTTCCTAGGCACTGCTCCCACCAACAGACTAGCAGCTGTTCAACCTAAGGTCAAAATGTTGAGGAAGAAGAGTACAGGATAAATCAGTAATTCTTTAGTTGGGCAACTCTAACTTCCACCATGCTAATGGTTAAAAGTTGACTCTTGGTTTCGTGAGGTGTTTTTAGGGATCTTCATAGACTAGTTTTTTCTGAAGTCTCTTTAATCTTGGCACATGTTCTCTACTCCTTGTGATCATTTGATTGCCACCACATCCCAGGTTTCCACCTTCTTTCCGCTGAGGTCTTCTTGCCCCTCTCTGAGGCTCTATTGGGTAAAACACACAACGTTCTCCTGGCACTTCTTTCTTCCAGGTGGCTCCCTCTTATCATCCAGAAATACAAATGCATCTGTTCCCCAGAAAGACTATAGAACTTCAGATTAGCAGGCCCCAATAAAGTAGCATCTTCCTTACTTAGCCATCACACATTTAGTATTTTTTTTGTCCTTTAAATTTCCTAGAGAAAAGTTAGATCACAATCCACAATCCAGTTATTCCACATTTTGGGGGGGGCAGAATTTATACTGTAAACCTCTGTATCTCCCCACTTCAAAAAATACATTTTAAAGAGATCCAAGTGTCTTCTCTTGAAGTTTTCCAGCTAGGATTAGCATTAGCAGGTAGCTACACCCCAGCCTACTGCTGAAAATATGGGAGATAGAGTAGGAGAGCACAGAAATGCAACTGCTGTCTTAAAGTAGATCTCTTCATTGATACAAAACTGTTATAGAAAAGTGATCTTTTAGATTCCCCAAGTGGATATAGAATTTCAAAGTGTAACGCAGGTACTAGTGTCTTTGAAATTCTGTACATGTTACTTTGTCTCTTTTCTTTGTCTCTCAAATGGGTATTGTGGTCAAAAATGAGGGAGAAAAAGTCCCATTCCTAAATAGTATTAAACAAACTTGGCATATGTATCAGTCAAAAGAAATAAAAAATATCCCCCAAATTTCAGTGTCTTAAAGTCACAAAGATTTATACCTTGTTTTTGTTTTATGATCATTGCCTAGGGGCCTACTCCTCATTGTTGCTGACAGTGCAACCACTTTTTTGAGCACTGAGAGCTTCAGAGGCAAGGGGAGCAAAGAAGATAGGACAGGATGCACTAGGTCTTATTTAGCTGGCCCAGAAAGTTACATGAATGTCCTTGAGTTCGACAAGTAGAGAAGCATAATTCTCCTGCAGGGAGGACACTAGATATTGGTAAATAGCTAATTATATATTCTATCACACCACATTAGTCACTTCAATCTTGGAAGGAAAGAGTTAAATTGTTCTAGTAATTGGTTGTATGATAGAATGACAAATGATCAGACACTAATGAGGAAAGAAAACTTTAATGATCAGTAGTGACTGGGGGTTACATCTCTAATAAAGTGGAGATTTAAGTTCATTTTATATAAATGTACTTGTTTCAGTGGTTATGCTCCCTGAGTACTTAATGATATTTGGGAAGAATTTATAGGCCAGAGAAAAATAACAATTATTAAACACCTATTATGTGCTAAACATGGTCATAATCATTTCACATTGTTAATATAGTTAATTCTTCTAAGAAATCTTGTGAAGTACTATTGTTTACATATGAGTTAACTGAGAGTCATAGAGATTAGGTGATTGCTGAAGATCAGCTACTTGGTTGAGACAGAGCAAGAATTCAAACCCTGTCCTTGGTCCAAAACCATTGGTCTTTCCATTAGATCATTAGTACTTGTTTTACTGGGACATATTCCACATTTTAATATTGTTCCTAGAGAATTTTTTAGGATTCATTTCATAATCATGATTCAGTACATCAACTTAAATACAGCAGGGGAATTTTTTTGAAACACTGCCCAGTCTACTTTATGAACAAGCTGATGAGCATTTTACTACTCAAAACCTACTTATTTCACTCTGGAATACGCAGAGCCATCATGTACTCTATTTCCCCAAAAAAATTAAAAATATAAAAATAAAATAAAAAAGGAATATTGAATGGAATAGAAATTAGAAGGAGGCTAAAAAAGAGACGATTCAGTTGATTCGACCCTCTCTCCTTAATGTATTCTCTTTGAGAGATATATGTCCAGCTGAAGAATAAAATCATGAAATTTTAGAGTTAGAAGTGAACTTGAACTCATGCAGCAAAATATTCATATTTGAGCCCTGGCCTGTGTGGATCAGTTGGTTGGAGCATTGTCCCATAACCTAAAGGCTGTAGGTTTGACTCCCAGCCAAGGGACATGCCTTGGTTGTGGGTTTGATCCCCAGTCTGGGACTATGCAGGAAGCAACCAACTGATGCTCTCTTGTGTTCATGACAGTGTTTCTCCCTCCCTTTCTCTATCTTTAAAGTCAATGAAAAAATGTCCTCAATGAGGATTAAAAAAATCTTCATTTCTGACAGTTGAGGTTAATGAAAGATTTAAGGTGTAGAGACAGTTAGTGATTATGGTAGTCAGCCTCCAAGATGGCCACCAGTGGTCCTCATCTCCAGGTATTTACGCTCTGTGTAATCTCCTTTCACATTTAATCAAGGCTGATCTGTATGGTCAATGGAAAATGGTAAATGTAACAATGTATAATGTTCAACTCTCAGTTATTAAGGCATTGAAGCTTTTGGCTTGATCTCTTAGATCACTTCTTCCAGGTGAATCCAGCTACCATGTTATGAGGACACTCTAGAAGCCAACATGAATAGGATACACTTTATTAGCACCAACTTGCCAGCTATATGAGTGAGCCCCTTTAGGAAAGGACTCTCTAGACCCAGAAAAGCCTTCAGATAATTGTAGGCCCAGCTGACACCTGATTTTATCTCATGAAAGATCTTGAGCCAGAGAGCTGCCCAACTCAGCTGCCTGACGTCACCTATTCCTCACCCATATATCCCAACCTTGTATGATAGTAAGTATACATTGTTTTAAGTCATTAAGTTTTGGTATGGTTTGTTATGCAGTAATAGATAACTAATGTAGAGTCTTAATCTAGGACAGAGAAGTTTTTGAAAGACATTATACAAATAGATTTCTAGTCATCTTCTAAACTCCAACACACTGGAATTTGACATTAGACTACTGTGTTTTCTCCATGACCAATACCACCATTCTCACATATTTACACCTGCTCTATTTTAGCCTAAGATTTCCCTCTTTCCAAACTATTTTTTTCATAGAACAAAATTATCTATCATTTTTCCTACTAAAACAATGACAACAGCTACTTTTTCCTTTTACCAAATACTCACGTCCAGCTAGCAAACCATCCATTTCCAGGATCCACTTTAAAGAAAAACTCTTCAGTAGAATTATCTGTATTAATTGTATCTGTTCTCTCAGTGCTATATCTCTCTTAATTCTACCCACTCATTCCATTATCCATGTTTCTTTGAAAACATTTACAATAAGATTGCCAGTGACCTCTGTATTACCAAATCCATGGACAGTTCTCAAGACATAATTAATTCTTCTTTTCCACAGCATTAGACAGAGTTGATGAGTGATTTCTCCTTGAAATAATTTCTTGACTAGGGGTTCCAGACACCTCACATTCCTGAATTTTCCTACATTATTATCTTATTTTATTTGCCATATCCTTCCTCCTGTTTCTGACCTTTAAAAGTCAGTGTCCAGGAAATCAGGTTTGACTTTTTTATCTACTTTACTCCCTTAGTGACCTCAGCCAGGCTCATGATGGAAGACTCTCAAATACAGATTTCTAATGCTCTCCTCTCCCTGAAATCCAGGTCAATTTATCTGAAATCCAGGTCAATTTATCTAACAACTCATTTGATAGATGCACTCAAGTTATCTAGTAGGACTGGCAGATATGAACAAACCAAAGCTCTTGATTTTCCAACTTAATCCTGCTTGTTCTGAGTCTTTTTCACTTCAACAAGTAGGGTAAATAAACCTGATCCTCCCCAGTCTTCTCCACTTACTTGGAGTCATAATTATGTTCTACCTTTCTTACACAATCCAACCCCCAATCTATTAAGCATTTATGTAATATCTACCTATTAACTATATCCTGAGTAAACCTCTTATAACATAATAGCACTGCCTTAGCTAAGTCATCTTCATATCTTCCTTGGACAGGTTAGTGTACTGGTTTCCATTGGTCCCCTTGCATTATTTCTTACTCTGCTATAGTCTATTCTCTGCATAGACTTTAAAGGAACACTTAAACCTCTCCAGTGACTTCTCAATATAGTTAGAATAAAATTCATACCATGTTCTCCAAAGGTCCAAATGAGCTGGTTTTCCTGGATTTAACTCTAATCATCTCTTCCTTCACCCCTCTCCAGGCTTTCTGGCTTTTCTATATGTGAAATACATAAAACAAAAGCCCACCTCAAAACTTTAACTTCATATTCCCTCTGCTGGAAATGGTCTTCCTCACAAAGTTACATGGTTCACTCCTTATTTCCATTAAATTCCTCTCACAAAACACCTCTTTTAAAAAGGTTTTCCTTTATAAGTTTTGGATATTAACCCCTTATAGATGTAGTGGCAAATATGTTCTCCAGTACAGTGGGTTGCTTTTTCATTTTGTTAATGGTTTTCTTTGATGTACAAAAACTTTTTAGTTTGATGTAGTCCCTTCTGTTTATTTTTTCTTTTGTTTCCTTTGCCTGAAGAGATATATCAGAAAAAATATTTCTACAAGCAATGTCTGATATTTTACTGCCTATGTTTTCTTCTAGAATTTTTATGGTTTCAAGTCAAATGGATTTAAGTCTTTAATCCATTTTGAATTTGCTCATGGGTGTAGCATAAGAAGTTGGTCTAGTTTCATTCTTTTGGATCTTTCTGTCCAATTTTCCCAACACCAATTATTGAACAAACTCTCTTTAACTTATTGCATGTTTTTGCTTCATCTGTCAAATACTAATTGACTATGAAGGTATGGGTTAATTCCTGGGATCTCTATTTTGTTCCATTCATCTATGTATCTGTTTTTATGCCAGTACCATGCAGTTTTGATTAGTATGACCTTATAGTATAGTTTAATATCAGGTAGCATGATTCCTCCATCTTTGTTCTTCATTCTCAATGTCATTGTTGCTATTTAGGGTCTTCTTTCATTCCATATAAATTTTTGGAATATTTGTTATAGGTCTGTGAAGTATGTCATTGGTATTTTGATAACAATGGCATTTAATCTATAGATTGCTTTGGACAGTATGGAGACTTTAATGATGTTAACTCTTCCTGTCCATGAACACAGTATGTGGTTCCACTTATTTGTATCTTCTTCAATTTCTTTCTTCAGTGTTGAACTTACAAAACTGAACACCAAAAAAAAAAAAAATTAAATTAAAAATGGACAAAGGGCCTGAAAAGACACATCTCCAAAGAGGACATACAGATGGCCAATAGACACATGAGATAATGCTCAACATCACTAATCATCAGAGAAATGCAAATTAAAACCACAATGAAATATCACCTTACTCCTGTCTGAATGGTTATCAACGATAAACCAACAAACAACAAGTGCTGGTGAGAAAGTGGTGAAAGCGAAATCCTTCTGCACTGTTGGTGGGAATGTAGATTGATGCCGCAACTGTGGAAAGCAGTATGGAGTTATCCAAAGAAACCCAAAACACTAATTTGAAAGAATATATGCACTCCTATGTTCATTGCAACTTTATTTACAATAGCCAAGATTTGGAAGCAGCCACATATCCATCGGTAGATGAGTGGATAAAACAGCTATGGTCCATTTACACAGTGAGATACAACTCAACTTTGAAAAAGAAAATTTTATCCTTTGCAATAGACTAGATGGACCTGGAGAACATTATGCTAAGTGAAATAAGCCAGTCCAAGAAAGACAAATGTCATGTAATTTCAATCACATGTGGAATCTAATGAACAAACTGAATTAACAAGCAAAAAAAGAGACAGACTTGTAGAAAGCTGGCTGACAACTCTGGGAGAGGGAGGGGGTTAGGAAATGGGGGGGGGTCAAACAAAAAAGAAAAAAGAACTCATGGACCCAGACAACAGTGTGGTAATTGCCAGTGGTAGGAGAGGGCATGGGTGAAAGTGGAAGAGGGTATAAGGGGGATAAATGGTAATGGAAAAATACACAATAATAAACTATTAAAAATAAAATAAGGAGTTCCAGACAAGATGGAGACATAGGTTGATATGCTTTGCATCTTCACACAACCAAAGGAAAGGAACAACCAATTTAAAAACAAAAGCAACCAGAACTGCCAGAAAGTCAAACTGTTTGGAAGTCTAACAACCAAGGATTTAAAAAAGAAACATTCATCCAGACTGCTAGGAAGGACAGAGACATACAGCTGGACCATAGAGGGTGCATGGCAAAGTGACAGCTGGCGGACCAAAGAATCCCACATTTACATGTGGGTAAACTGGGAGGAGCAACTGGGTCGCAAGACAGACCATGCAACCCAGGGTTCCAATGCAGGGAAAATAAAGCCTCAGAACCTCTGGCTGTAAAATCTTATGGGGGTTGTGGCAGCAGGAGAAACTGCAAGTCTCTTGAAAGTGGGGGAGAGCTGAGCAAGTGGCATTGCCCCCTCTCGGACCCCTCCCCCACATACAATGCCACAATGTGGTAAAGTGGGTTACCCCACCCTGCTGAACTGCTAAGGCTCTGCCCCTTACAACATAACAGGTGTGCCGAGACACAGCCAGCTTTCTACAAGTCTGTCTATTTTTTTGCTTGTTAATTCAGTTTGTTCATTAGATTCCACATGTGAGAGAAATGATGGCCCAAATGAAAAAACAGACCAAAACTCCAGAAAAAGAAGTAAGTGATGAGGATATAGCCAACCTATCAGATTCAGAGCTCAAAACACTGGTGATCAGGATTCTCAGAGAAATGATTGAGTACAGCTGCAAAACGAAGGAAGCAGTGAAGGCTATACAAAGTGAAATAAAGAAAAATATGCAGGGAACCAACAGGGAAGGGAAGGAAACCAGGACTCAAATCAATGACTGGGAGCAGAAGGAAGAGATAAACATTCAACCAGAACAGAATGAAGAAACAAGAATTCAAAAAAATGAGGACAAGTTTAAGAATCTCTGGGACAATTTTAAACATTCCAACATTCAAATATAGGGGTGCTAGAAGGAGAAGAAGAAGAGTAAGAAATTGAAAACCTCTTTGAAAAAATAATGAATGAAAACTTCCCCAACCTGGAGAAGGAAATAAACATAAAAGTCCAGGAAGCTCAGAGAGTCCCAGACAAGTCTGACCCAAGGAGGAACACAATAAGACACATCATAATTAAATTGCCAAAGATTGCAGATAAGGAGAGAATCTTAAAAGCAGCAAGAGAAGACAGTTACCTAGAAAAGAGTTCCCATAAGACAATTAGCTGATTTCTCAAAAGAAACCTTGCAGGGAAGAAGAGGATGGAAAGAAGTATTCAAAGTCATGAAAAGCAAGGACCTACATCCAAGATTACTCTATCCAGCAAAGTATCATTTAGAATGGAAAGGCAGATCAATTGCTTCCCAGATAAGGTACAGTTAAAGGAGCTCATCATCACCAAGCCTTTATTATATGAAATGTTAAGGGACTTAGCTAAGAAAAAGATCAAAACTATGAACAATTAAAAAGACAACAAACACACAACTATCAACAACTGAACCTGAAAAAAAAAAAACTAAGCAAACAATTAGAAGAGGAACAGAATCACAGAAATGGAGATCATATGGAGGGAGATTGGTGGGGAGGCATAAAGGAGAGGATGGGGGGAAATGTACAGGGAATAAGAAGTATAATTGATAGATACAAAATAGACAGGGGAAGTTAAGAATAGTATAGGAAATGTGGAAGCCAAAGATTATAAAAAGATTAAAGCCATGGGTTATATGTATGACCCATGGACATGAACTAAGAGGGGGGAAAATGCTGGAGGGAATGGGGGTACCGACTGGAGGGGCATAAAGGGGAAAAAAAGAATGGGACAACTGTAATAGCATAATCAACAAAATATACTTAAAAATAAATAAAATGAAAAATAAAAGGCTTTCTTTAATTATCTTATCTGAAAATAATATCCATGTCTGTCACCCACTAAACCTTACCTTGATTTGATATTCTTCATAGCATTTATAATTTTCTGTCATATTACATTGCTCATTTATTTTATTACCTCTTTTTGCCACAGAATATAAAATTTATGAAGCAGGGACTATTTTGTTCTTTACTGCTATATTACCAGTGCCTAAACCAGTGCCTGTCACATCATATACATTCTACAAATTATATTTTTGAATGAATGAGTGAATTAATGATTAATTGAGCCCTTAAGGGTACTTTACAGCAAGTAGATTTTGAATATTCATTACTGTATCTCTAACACTGGGTCCTTTGGCACATAGTGGGTGTTCCATAAATACTTATCCAATAAGTAAATGGAAATGAGGTTATTATAAAAGCAGACATAAATCCAGACTAACTGGAAAGCTCACACCTTGCCTGATGCACCAAGGTTATAGCTCCCTTTGAGTACTGTGCCTGCTTGTGGAAAACTCTAAAGGTCTCATGTCCAGGAATAACATATATTAACAGGAAAGAAGAGATAGTTACCAATCCCACATACAATAGATTAGTCAAAGAGGATAAGACATGAGAAGAAAAATTGGATTTGGTCACTAGGAAATGATAAATATTTTCCAAAAGAAAAAAATATTAATAGAAAAAATGGGGCAGAAGCCAGTGTACCTAAGAGTTAACAAATTAAAACATGGTAGTATCAAAATCAGACAAAATATAGAGAAATGTGACAGTAAAAGAAGAATAAAAGGAGAGTAGGTTAGTGGGCAGGAAGTGTCACTTAACATTATTTTACAGTCAGGGTTGAGGCTTCCTAAACAATTTCCATGTAGAAATTACAGAAAGTGATAATGTCTATATTTTGAAGTAAATATAGATTTTTCATAACAGTTTTCAGGGTCCTAGGTAACAGATTGAAAATATCTAACCAAAGCAAATCCTTTTCTATGGAAAACATGAAATCTAAAATCATTAGGCATTTTTGTCTAGACCTGTGTCAGGGTTCGTTATGTTTAAACCACAAACTAACAGATGGTGTAAATTAAGGATTACAATTTAAATAAGACTTTTCGGTCTTCTTGGCTAGGAGCTACTGGTACCAAGCAATGAAAATTCAATGTATGAAAAATGGTAGTTTGTGGTATGTAGTGTATAGAACTTATTTTCTGACTTATAGTAGTTTAGAAACATTAACTTGCTAGTTCTCCTACAATCTTAATAGTAATCGTGTTTTCATGAGATAGTTTAATTTAGGATTTTTTCTTATGTTATTCCTCAAGCAATATGAATTTTTACAACTTAAGGCAACAGGAAAAGTTGCCAGGAATTAGGTTGCATATTATGCCTAAAGTATGATATTGCCAAGTGTTAGAAAGTGATTTTTATATTATTTTTCATTTAAGGGGTCAATGTGCTTTTGAAGGTTTTAGTTCTAATGTTTTTTTCAAAATAAATGACCAATTCAATAAACAATGAAAACATAAGCTCTTTATTTTTGTAGATTTAGTAAACATATAAACTTTATTAAAATTGTTATTTGAAACATTATGTTAGGCATACGTTATTAAAAAAGATAACAGCAACTTGTGGGATGCAGCATCGAGATCTAAAGACTAGCTCTCGGGGAAAAGGCAAGACTGCCATTAGCGTCTTTGTGTGTAACCCATATTTTGTATGTTTTTTATTTGGTTATTATGGAACATTTTTAGCTATTTTAAAGTAATTTTATATTTTCTGGATATTTTAAGGTAGCTTTATACTCAAGTTACATAGACTTACTGAATAAATACTCTAAAGTTACTATCAAACATGGCTTCAAAATTGTTATTAATTTTGTATTACATGTAATGAAATCACTACTCTTAATTTTCCTAGGGAGATATAGTGACAAAAACCCAACTTTTTGCCTTTTTCTTATTGTAGTATTAAAGAAATCTATAAATGGTAATGTTAGTAAATAGTGACCAAGTCAGAATGGTAGGAGTTCAAGGTAAAGGCACATGAGCAAAGAAGTTCGTATCAGCACGGAGGTCCTGGAGGACTGATAACGCTACCTAAGGCACAATTTGAATGCAGTAGAAGATACAGTGATATTATCTGGAATCTACTTACTGGAAATGTTCAGATAGAATCCAAAAGATACTGTTTCTTTTTTCTTATTAAATGTGTAGGTAGATGTCTCAGATTTCACTTGCCTGCTAGTTGATATTTACTCATTTTATGGAAACAGATTTGCTCATCCTAAATATTTCAATACCTCATTTATTCCTTAGTCAAGTAGGAATTGCCACTTTATTTTACAAATGAAACAACTAAGTTGAAATGAGTTGCCCCAAAGATACTTGGCAAGAAGCGAAGGCAAAAATCAGACTTGAATTTCTCTACATGTATCTAACGTACTTAACCCAGACCCCCAGTTGTTTCATAATGATCTTACCACTTTAACAGCGAAACCCGTTCCCAGTAGGGAGCAACAGAAATATGCAAAATAGTAACGGTTTAAACAAGACAAAAGTTTCTTTATCTCTCCTCTGAAAGGTGCTCTGCACTCTAGAGAGTCCTGGGCTTAAGTGCCACTGGTTTCATTTCCAGAAGCAGCAGCAACTTCTCTTTTTTCGCTATGCTTGGACATGTAAACAAGTTATCTTTACTTTGCATGACCATGTGCCAAGCTAAACATATATTAAGAAAAAGTAGGGTAGGAAACCTGCAGTCTCTGACACAAAGGGAGAAAAATTACATATATATATAATTTTTATATGTATATATAAATATATATGTATTTCTTTGTGTCAGTTATATATAATATGTATATTTGGTGTCATATGTGTCTATACATATCTATATCTACATAGTTTTATATATGTGTGTCTCCATATAGAGAGAGAGAGACAAACACACATATATAAAACTATATGGATAACTTGGAAGTTATCTACTGTGAAGATTTAAAATTAGACATTGTTTTATGGGTTTGGTTGTAATGCTCTTGTATTATCCTTTACTAGGATTCAAAATAATTTTTCCTTGAAACAAATGAAAGTCCCCAACTTCTTTAAAAATTATTTTTTAATGTTGCTTTCATGTGCCCATCTTGGCAAAATAAAGAAGCAGTAATGTGTCTACCTACAGTATGCAGATAAGCAGCCCACAATGTGAAGGCTCAAAAGGCCTGCCGCCCCTCTTGGGCCCTTGCTTACCTGAATATGGAGAGGAGCGTTCACAGGCAGCGTGGGGGGTGAGGTGAGGGGGGCCTGGTACGCAGCAGCTAATCCCTCCCAAAGGCTAAAGAAGTGTGAGCTGTTGTTAGGCTAGCCCAGGGGTATGAGAAGGCCATCACTTCTAAATTCTGTTTCCGTTTTGGCTCTATATATTGCAATTTATTCCTTAGTCCTAAGAAAGCAGAAAAACTTAATTCCAAACAGCAGGGTCCATTTTGTTATAGCCCCAAGGAACATGTCAGGATAAGAAATTAACAATCATCATGAGTGATTGACAATTGGATTTTCCAAGTCCATAATATGTTTTTTCTTCCCAGCTCTAGCTGCTTTTTCTTCATTTATGCTGGAATTTAATATTATTCCTGGTAAATTTGGAGCAAGTTCTATGAGACAGGGATCCTGTTGCTTTTCAGCAATGTTTGATTTTTTATATTAAAAAAAAAACAAACAAAAAAATTAATCCTTAAAAAATTACTGACTAGCAAAAAGAAATGAATTAATATAATCCAAAAGAAAGTAAGTAGCAATAATACAGATTATATTTGACACTAGATTACAGTATCTGCTAGACATTCTAATAAAGGGATTTATTCCATGCAGTCATGAAAATAATGTGGTCAAGCAAATTTCATGCTAACTTCCATGTGCCGTGTGAAGGCTTTAATTAACCTGTCTTGAGAGTCAGTGAGCCTTTATGAATTCCATTTATATTGCATTGTGGGAATATGACATTTACTTCTTCACACCATTTTGACTTTTTCAATTATTGCCAAGACAAAAATTTATTGAGCAAATGTCACTGCAAAAGAAGCCATGGCCTAGTAGTGGCCATTCCTCCAGGTGGCTGGTATTGACTAATAAAAAATAGCAATACAAAGAAAAGGCCTGGAGTGTCCTAATGTGACCTTTAACACCTTGAAATGGTATCCTGATCTTCTTAATTAAGTGACTTAGAAGCATGCACAGCAAAACCAAAGGAAAAGCCACCATGGTCATTTGTGAAAATCTGAGAATTAATTTTTGCCTTTGAATTCTTGGAAGCAACATAGTTATTTTAATACATTAAAGACCAAATGTACACTTTTTTGATTTTCATTTTCATAGCACAAAAGATGACTATCTTATCCCTGCTTTCTCCTAAGTACAATAATACGTGTCAGTGACCAGTAAAGTTACTGAGTCAAAGCCATCTGCACAGTTCCAATTCCCTCAGCACCTGATACCGAGGTTACTCTTTGTATATCCAAAACCTGACAACTTTTCACCGCTTTGTGCATGCTGAGAAAATAAAAATATTACAAGTGTTTAATGAAATGCACCACGACCTGGCCCTAAGATGATCTTATTTTCTTATTACAAAACAGCAGATAGATTTTTAAAAGGTACGTTAGGATAACCCTCGAAACAATGAGCAAAGTAAACATCAAGAGAAATACAAAGGCTGGAAGAATTGATTATGCCACTTGGTTGCTTTTCCAAGGAAGATAAAAGGAGCAAGGAAATGCTCTGCTACTCCTTGCATGTAGAAGTCGGGCCTGGAAACAATACACTGACATCTCTGCCATGCAGATAACTCCAGCAAGCTGATGTGCCGAATCAACTATTATCATTTTAGGAACTTGCTGGACCTGCAGATTGACAGCTGCCGCATGTATCTTAATGGTCTTCTCTTTGCAAGCCAGTTATAATGAAAAACAAATAAAATTACAAGGGAGAGAATGAGGATCAAAGGCAAAAAATAAAAGATAAAATATCACAAATGCTTCACCAAATCTGAAAATAGCAAGTTGATTACTCTAGTACTAGTTAGATGATGAAAAATCCTGTGACCACTATCTTGTGTTTAGACACCTCACCAGAAGCACTGGCAGATTACGTGTAATATTAAATGTTTACTAGAGCATTTTTTGACAGCTTCCATTAATAGATTTTTATCAGTAGAGTCTGTTTTAATGATCACAACCATCCTTGTTGGCCCTGACCTGAATACTAGGTCATAGTAGTATTGCGATAACCACAAGCTCTACAATATCTGACTGAATAATTAGTCATTTCAAGTATGCATATCAGAAGGGGGTTGCTTAAAAATTTTATTTTATTTATATTTTACAACCATGACTGCTATAATTCCAAACTCATAAACTCTTCAGCTTCCAAAGAAAAACCATATTTTAGTCTAGATTTCAAGGATATTTCATGCTTCAGCCCATAACAAGCTTTAGTATCTTTAAAAACCCTAATAAAAGTTATTCATATGTATGTATTTTTAAAAGCCCCAGAAACATCAGAAAAGGGAAGTGAGTAATCAAATTTCCTGGAGATTTTTAACTTGTTAATACTTCTTTTTTAGTAATATCAAATATTAATTTTAATCACAGTATGGGGCGTTTTGGGGGTCTTGATAAAAGCAGAGTTAATAGATTTACTTAATGATATTTTATTTTCTGTAAAGAAACAAATATAAGAAGCAATATTGATAATATTATTAAGTTATAATTTATGTCTCACCTACTTCTATTGCTAATTTATGGTGACTTGAAGAAGTGGAGTCAGTGGTAGTATACGAAAGAACAAAATATCAGAAGACAACAGAACCAAAATGGGAAATGAGTACTTGGGAAAGGCTAATAATCTGGCATGTCTTAAAAGTGTTTTTTGAAAATATTTATTAACATTTATTAAGAGGAATGACTGAACACTTTGTGAGGAAAAGGTATTAGTTGCAGTGCTTATCTTTCCATTGTTGTCTTTAATAATTTATTTCATGTCCAAATTCACATGCTTTCTCTAAGCAAAGCAAAATCCAGCAGTCAACTGGACCCATGTAGCTTAGAAGGCAGTTCGGCATCTGTGAGATAATTGAAAATGTGACATAATAGAAGAATTTTATAGGTCTCTGACCCAAGTTCATGTCACAAGCTCTTAAAACCCTTGTAAATTCCTAAGTGATAAGCGCACTAGGAGCATCTTTTGTTCTAATGAGGCCCTGAGTGGGCTCCTGGATGGGGGATGGTCACCAGAGAGACCAAGCCATGGTTAGAAACTGGGAATTTTCAGCCCTTCCCCATCCTCAATGTTTCCAAAGAAGGGAGAAGGGCTGGACATGGAGTTGGTGATTGATCATGTCTGTGAGGAAGCCTCCATAAAAATCTCTGGTAGGGGTCCAGAAAGCTGCCAGGTTGCTGAGTGAATGTATCCACACTGGAACAGTGGTGCACACCGTCTTCAGGGGAAGAAGCTGCTACACTTGGGACCCTTCCAGACATTACCATTTGTATCTTTTATCTGGCTGTTTATTTGATTCTTAATCATGTTCTTCAATAAACTGGTAAATGTACGTAACTGTTGTCCTGACTTCTGTGAGCCATTCTAGCAAATTAATCAAACCTGAAGAGGGGCTCATAGGAACCTCTGATTTACCATGGATGGGTCAGAAACACAGATGAGAACCTAAACTTACGATTGGCATCTGAAGTAGAGTGAGGGTAGTCTTGTGAGATTGACCCTTAAACCTGCAGGATCTGAGGCAATCTTTAGATAGACACTGAGTTAAATTGAGGACGCCCAGCTGGCGCTGCAAGAAATTGCTTGGTGAGGGAAAATCCCTGTACAAACTTGGAGACTAGAAGTGTCAGAAGTGTCGTGAATATGACAGTCATGCATAAGGGTAGAAGAGACACACTGGAGGAAGACTGGATGCTTTTTCTAACAATTTTTACTGTTATTTGATCCTCCTTGGATGTCTCACTTCCCTCAAACCCAAAACACCTTATTTCTTACAAATTTGTATTCTACTCACCTAGATCGCCATCAAGTAAATTATTGCTATTTTATTTTTGTACCCCTCTGATGTTTTGGCACCATTTAGAATGACTCCTTGGGCATTTGATCCACATCGGCTTTGTTAACACAGGCCTGAGTTCCAAGCTACAGAACTAGCCACTCATAAAGGGAGCCTTGGGCCTCAAAAGAGATGCAGAGCTAAATCTTTACTAATGATTTTACTCTTCAGGGTTTCCTTCACCCAGGCTCGGAACACTTATATTTATTTTAAAGATAAACTTTCTTATCCTGCCTAGTAATCCTATGCTCTTTTTCTTTTTCCTTCTTTTTATTTTCTTTCTTTCTCATTAACCTAGTAGATACTATGGGTTCCACCCAGAGAAGTTTCCAAGAAAGGGCAGGTTTGAGGTGAGAAGTAACAGAGCTGAATTTATAGGAGGACACCACCATGCCCCTCAAAACAAACACTCAGTAACAGTATGAGCTTACTGAGATGTGTAGAGAGAGGGGAAGATAGAAACATTTCTTTCCCACAGCACTTCAAGCTGGGCATCAGAGGAAGTAGTAGTCTGGAAAGGAAACACCCATTGGAGAATGGGGATGTGAACCAAGGAAGAAAACACGATCCACGAAGGGCTACATTACCCAGCGAACCAACACAGCAAGAAAACAAAACATAATCCTCATAATGACACTCCGGGTGCCATGTGCAACACATAATCTCAGAGTTAATCTCTCCAAGGAGCAGGAAAAAGGGGATAATTTTATCTCAACTCTTATCAGTCATTGGTTGAGGGCTGCTTCTGGAGCCATTCATTCCTCTGCGCTTCCAGCACGCCAGACCAGAGACAAAGTGGGCTATAAATGCATGAGACAGCACACAGCAAAGCAATGTTGCCTTACCAAGTAGCAAGGGCACGGGATATTGATGGAACACTAAAAGCATCTTCCACAGAGGCCTTACAGGGTCTAGTGAAAACATCAAACAGAGTCTATTAAATGTTGTAATTGTGTTAAGTGCCAGAATTTCTATGTATTAAGCTTGTTAAATGCTGAAATTTGAATCTATAAAATAGAAAGATTAATTAGCCACTCCCCACCAAGGATATGTTCCTACTCCATCCCACTGAAAATATATTCTTACTTTAAAAAACATCTTTAATATTCAGTGAAATTATATATACATATATATTTCTTGTCAGAAAATGTAACACATATTTCATGCCATATGTTAAAGGAGATGAGGTCTTCATAGATCAATGAGACAAGAGACTTCTCAAGTCAACTTCCTGCATCACAATCGGGTTAAGAAATGTATATAGGGAAATTGGCCACTTACTCCTCAGTTCTTGAGCATACAAACATATAAAAATAAAATGGAAGCCTAACTTCAATTTTTGGTGGATCAGAAGTCCTTAAATACTAAAATGAATGCCTATTCCTGAAGCCCCAATGTGAAGCCAATAGTCAGGTGATCCCCCAGAGTAGAACAGTTGCACAGGATGTTCAGAGACAGGACAGTGTGGAAGAGAATGATTCATACGCTCGTGCTGCATCTGCTCTCAGCCTAAAAACAGAACTGCACCTACCACTTCTGTCCATCTGCTACCTGCAACAGGACTGATTTCATTTCAAAATGAGGCATGCACATTCACATTATGAAAAAAATTAGAACACTAATTAGAGAAAAACATTTTTTAATCTGATTACATATTTCTGAAAGAAACTTTTGAAAGCTAATAGATATAAATACATCAAACTAAAAGATCAGATGAAGTCTCTGTGAAATTATTGAACTAAAGGGAAAATTGTATGTTGAAAATATGATGATGGGGATGTTTTGTCAAAGACACTCTGTACTTTTTTGTAATAATAACCTCAAAGCCATTTTAGGCTCAGTAACTTTTGCATGTGTTCCAAACAATCTAAGGATATTTAGATTGTTTGGTTTCTTTGTTTGTTTGTTGAATTTCTCAAGAAGCTATAACTTTTTAAAAAGCCATTATTTGGGTGATATCAAAACAGAGTTATCATTGTCATTCTAAAGTCAGCAGATGAATCAATGGGTCCTCAAACTCTATTTGCAGCCATCGATGCCCAGTTACCACATGTAATAGTTATTTATTACTACTTATAAATCTTCCCCAAATTTAGATGGCTTACAATAACAATAATCAGTAATTCTCTCTCATAATTTCTTTAGGTCAGATGTGAAGTTGGGAAAAGCATGATGTCCAGCATATTAACTGAAAGACTCAAAGTCTAGGGACTGGAATCATCCAGTTTTCCACCCACTCACACGTACGATAGTTGATGTTGGCTTTCAGCTGAAGAACTAACTGGTGTTATAAGCCAGACACCTACATGTGACCTCTTTATGTGTCCTGGACTTCTTAACGACATGATAACAAGTGTCCCAAAAAAGAGAGCAAGCCAGTTAGGAGCCAGATAATATCTAGCCCACAAAGTAATGAAACATCATTTCTGCTGCATTCTGTTGGTTGAAGAAGTTACAAAGACCTATCTAGGTTCAAGAAGAGGGAACACACACTCCACCTCTCCGTAGAGGAGCATCTAGGACACAATGAAAGAAAAGGACGTGGGATGGACTCTATATTGATGCAACCATTTTTCAGTTTGACACTCTGCAATAAATGATCCTATACCAGAAGGGTCTTTTCCCCCAAATCTAGACTATGCTTAGCATATATCTTTTATAATAACTGGTTATTAAATTGAATCAGTTGGAAAGTCTTTCAAGGATTTTCATTGGAATTGCTCTCTTCCATACATTTGAAGACAAAACAAATCAAAAGATAAAACAAATGGAATGTAGTAATTTTAAAGTATGCATTCTACTATATTTGTCTCTCCAAATTATTATATTTCCAATATATCATCCTGTAAAATAATTGCAGAACCTAAATATTTGAGAATTATTGTATATTTCAAATGTGTTTTATTTAAACTATAAATGAAACAGCATAGCAAATTACAGCAGAAATCTTTGAGAAACAAAATTTTGTTATCTGAATTTCCAATAATGAGTAAGTTCCTTCCCTTAAAGGAATGCTCAATTTACCCATACCACTTCAGTATGATCGATGGTTTATTATGAAGAATCAATCTCTTTGTATGACTGTCCTTTCTGCAAAAACAAGCTTTGAGGAATTTTATGGCTTAGGCTCCAACAATGTGTCTGTTTCTTGAGTAAACTCAATGGTGTTGGATCACATCTAATATATGTCTAGAAAAGTAAAAAATTAGAATTCAGTTTGTGATTCTTATTGGTTGTAGAAGAGCTATATATGGCTGTTATATTTGAATAGTTTTATATAATTCAAAATAATAATAAATCTCCCTGAAATATAATTACTTTAAATGATGATAGTATATTTTGAAGATAATACTGAATTTTGAAGATGAGGGTTTCTTTGTTTGTTTTAGCTATTGAAAACAAGCCAGTTGTTAATATTAATGTAAAAAGGAAATAGTTAGCCAAATTATTAACAGGCAAAAAATGAAGAACAGGTATTTGGCACATTCATTTAAAAATATGACATCTAAATGGAACACAGATAAATTATATTTGTGACAGACTCAGAAACAATGTAACAGATCCAGAGAAAAATGAGGCTTAAAGATACCTCTTTTAGACTATTTTAGACTTAATCCCATTTCTGAAGCTGCATTCTGACTATTCCCAGTTGCTTCTAATTTTTCTAGGCATGTTGTTCAGAGCCTCTTTGTATTCTATATTTTGCCCTCATTCTTTGGAACAAAATTTTTCTGGATGTTTCAAATAGCTCTTTAAATCCTTACTCTCCCATCCATAGTAAAACTGTAAATATTCCCCTGAAGGCCAATATTCTTGGTAAACATGAATATTCTCAATCTTGGCTTTGTTTTCTCCTGGTATACAATTATCAAAATATGCTCAACTCTTCCAGTAATCCCCTAAAAGTGATTATTGAGTGTTTTCTCTTTTATACTGCTTATTCTTTTTTTCAGAATGAATCTTAGAGCATGGGTCTCTGGTTGTCTAGATAGACATTAGGCTGATTAATCTAAAAGACTCCAAAATGGAATGTAAACTGGTACAGCTACTATGGAAAACAGCATGGAAGCTCCTCAAAAAATTATGAATAGAGTTAATGTATAACCCAGTGACCCCCTCTTCTGGATATCTACCAGAAATTTTGAAAACACTTATTCCCAAAGATATATGAACCCCTAAATTCTTTGCAGGAATATTCATGGTGGCCAAGACATGGAAACAACCAAAATGTCTTTTGATAGATGATTGGATTAAGAAGATGTGGTACAGAGATTCCATTGCTGGGAATATATCTTAGGAATCCCAAAATACCAGTTCAAAAGAATATATTCACCCTTATGTTCATAGCAGTTCTATTTTCAATAGCCAAGATTGGGAAAGAGCCTAAGTGTCCATCAGTAGATGAGTGGATAAAAAACTGTGATACATTTACACAGTGGAATACTACACAGCAGAGAAATGGGAGGAATCCCTACCTTTTATGACAGCATGGTTGGTTCTGGATACTATCATACTAAGTGAAATAAGCCAGCTGGTGAAAGACAAATGCCACATGATCTCATTTTTAAGTGGAATCTAATGAACAAAATAGACTAGTGGGCAGAATAGAACCAGAGACTTAGAATCATGGAGCAGACTCACAACTGTAAGAGGGCAGGGTGCAGGTGGGGACTGATTGAAAGAAGGTGAAGGGATTAGTCAAAGAACATATAAGGAGAACCCATGGCCATTAATGACAATGTGGGAATTGACTAAGGAAGTAGGGGCCAGATGGGCTGGGGGAGGTAAAGGGGGAAAATTGGGACAACTGTACTAACATAAATAATAAAAAAGAAAAAATGTGGTACATATATAAAATGGAATACTACTACTCATCCATAAGAAAAGATAAAATATTGCCATTCGCAACAACATGGATGGATCTTGAAAATATCATGCTAAATGAAATAAGTCAGACAAAAAAAGTTAAGAATCATATGATTTCATTTATATATGAGATACAAAACTGAATGAACACAAATGCATAGACACAGATAACAGTATTGTGTTCAGCAGAGGGAAGGAGAGGGGATTAGTAAAGGGTAAAGGGGGCCAAATATATGGTGACTGAAGTTGCAATATATAGATGATGTATCATAGAATTGGACACTTGAAAACTATATGACCTTATTAACCAATGTCACCCCAATACATTTAATTAAAAATAGACAAAAAATAAAACTAAACAATAACAAAACAAAAAGTAAATAACTAAAAACCTAAAAACCAAGCATGCATAAGTCTGGGTGGGTCTTCCAGTGTGTACCTGGTGACATGCTAGTGCTGAGAGCCCAGTCATCTTTTGACTTATTGCTCTCCATCTTAATCATGTAGCTTTGATCTTAAGGTCCAAGTGTGTTTGATAGTTTCCTCCTTTATAACCACATTCCAGCCAGGAATAAGGGAGGAATCAACATATGGGAGCTTTTTCTCCTTATGGTTATACTCCAGAGGTTGTGTACCATGTTCATTAACCCTGTGGAACCCAGTCACATGGTCTCTCCTTGCAGCAATGAAAGCTGTTATATAGTTATTCATATGAAAATCACATTAATATAAAGAATGGGATGTAAGATAACGAGGAACAATTAGGCATTTTTGCTAAAACTTTGGAATCAGAGATATTTGAGCTTTAGTCCCAGCACTATAATTTATTGGTTATTAGACCTCATTAATGTCTAAAAGTCTCAGTACCCTTGTATTATCTGACTTATTTTAAAGAGATATTGAGAGGGTTACATCCAAAATGAATATAAACAATTTAGCCCCTGTGTTTAGAATATAATATGTGCTCAATAAATGAAAGCTAATATAGACAGAAAAAGAGTACTAAGAAGCATAATACTGGAGACTGAATTGGGTAGTATTTATAGTTTCTAAAAGCCCACAGGGAGGAATATGGTTGGGAAACTAGGTTGGAGAGATAAAGGCAGGTAAGAAAGATCTTGATTATCTGGGGTGTATGTGAATATGACTAGAATGTAAAGGCTGAAAGTAAAGCAGATATGTACAGTTTTGGGAGTTAAATCAGGCTTGAAGCACATCCTTAACTTTCTTATTGATTTTGTTTCATTCTGGTCATTTGTAATCAGTCTTCAGAAGTCAACATTTACTCCCACTTATACATATTGAATACAACACTCTGCATTAATCATAATTTTCTTATATTGATTGTATGAACTTGTCCATTGCCAAACAAGTTCAGCAAGTTCAGAGAAGAGTCAAATCTCAAGCCAGTTAATCTTCTCCTCCCGTAACTACTAACTTCAATTGAAAACTGACTGATCTGAACCCTCGCCAGTAAGAATAGTAAAGCATGATATAGAAACACACCATAACATCCAGGGTTGGTGGCAAATAGGTATTTTCCTGAGAATTCTTGGCAGGTGGTCCAGTGAAAAGTCTATGTAAAGGGGGAAGACTAAATAGTCAATACTCTTCTTACCCCTTTCAATTCTGCTTTAATGTGGTGAGTTGTCTTTTGTTTTCTCGAGTTAAAGACTTTCTCCTCCTTTCAGAAAATAATATGAAATATTTTCTGTCCCAAGGGTCAGGTTCTAAATGCTACACTGACCCATGTCAATTATTTCTTATACCTTTACTTATAAACTATTCATCTGTATTAGCTTCAAAAGGTAGTTTCCTCCACAGAAACTTTTTCATCTCCCACTAATTCATTTCTCCCCAGTTGTTCACTTCCTCCTTCATTACACCTACTCTGCTTAACACGATACCTGATATATAAAAATTTGAACAGTTTGCTGAAAAAATTAAAGAGTGAATGAATAACAACATTCACAGACTGACCAAGCCACTATCAGAGGAATCTCATTAAGGATCATGCCATCACTAAACTGATTTAGCATATTATGGAGTGGAAAGAACTCTGGGGTTGAACAAGTTCTCTGCCAAAAAAAAAAAAATCTTGATTAAATTTTTCACTTCTAAAACTCGTGAGTTCTTCCACTACAGGCAAATTTCTGGCAAAAGTTTAAAACAACACTGAGGCTCAACTGTCTTTTTGTGTAAAATGGAATTATCACTTATACAAATCCAAGTGAGAGGATATACATAAGAACACTCCATAAATAATAAATTGCAAAGCAAAAATTAAGATACTGGTATTCAATCCAAATTGGAATCAATTTTTTTCTGTGGCTGTACAGATCTTACGCTGATGTAACGCTGTAAAAATAACTTCTCCTTTCCAAAATCCTATGTGTGTGCTAAGTGCTAGGACAAGCATGTGATAATATTTCTACCCTAGATAATTTTCAAATGTTCACACAAATTCTTATTTGTGAGAAATTAGTGCCCATGCAACTAGACACATGAGTATTGGCCAATAAAACCAACTGAATAATGGAAAAATTATTTTACACTTGAAGTCATTATTTTAAATTTCTGAAGCTCCCAGTGGACTCTGAACATGAAATGTTTCTCTTTTCTGCCTTCCCCAGTCAGCAGGAAGTATATAAAATGCTTTGGAGGAGGGGTGAAAGTAAATCTTTCCTTTTATAACAAATGTTTATTTAGTCAGTTTAGTTCTAAGGAAAAACTTTCAATGATACAATAAAATCAGTAGGAGCATAAAAATCAAAAAGTGGTACTGTGACTATATCATGTTTTGTTAATGGGATGTGGAGAGACACTTCCATGCTTTTCCAACACAGTGCTGTGGCAGCCCGTGTCTCACCATACTGGTGATAAGAGTGCCTGTGGCTTCAAGGTCACACAGACTTTTTGACTTTTATCCAAAAATTCTTTTTTATGATTTTGAGCACTTTGGTTAAATTTCAGAACTTAAGTTTCATCATCTGTAAAATGATGGCAATCATCTTTATGCCATGATATCTTAGCACAGATTAAGCTCATTTTTAGTATATAAAAGCCTATCAATATAAACTAGCAATTAAAATTATGCTATGTAAAAATGGCAACAAGAGCCAAAGCAAGAGTTACATGGCAACAAAACCATGGCATTACAGTAAAAATTAGTACGCCCTCCAGACACAGCTTAATTTTAACAACTTTATCAGGATGATTAAACCACTGGGCAAGAATTTCCAGAAGGCAATTGAATCAAACATGTATGGTTCTAACATAAATGCTATTGCCAAAAATAGAGCAGTAACTTTATATCCAGGAATACTTCCTGTTATGAATACAATGGGAATTGTAATCATATATCATTAGTCCACTTATTCATACCTTAATCTGTCGTCATTGGAGTAAAACTTTATATTGAATCCCTCATTAAATTTACATTCTCTTATCCAAAGATGATAATTACCTATTTTTAGTTATTTTATAATTGTTGAAAATCATGAGACATAAGCAGAATAACTATATATATTTCTAAGCACATAATCTAGGTGATAAAAAAATAACCAAAATGCCTGAAGTAGCTTCCACTTTTGTAAAATCAGAAAAATAACACAGCCATCACACATCTGATCTCTTCTCTATCAACAAATAATTTGATATTCATTATAGGTTTTAATCTATTAGACCCTATAGTGAGTGATGCCTAACATTTCTCACATTTTAACAGCCTATTACTATTACCTTAATTTTTACTTCCTGGTTTGTTCATTACTAATTAAAATTAGTTATTTTAAAATTAATTGATCACATCTTGGAATGACATGCCCAAAATGCTGGAAGAAATCACTCTGGTTTTCTATAAAATCATTTGTACTTCATACTGGCATTCCTTTTCTTCTCCCAAGATGCAGAACACTTTCTTCAACAACAAGCCTCACCTGTTAATAAGTTATCTGTACATGTCAAAATTCCTCTCTATAATGGAGATATAAATTACCTTTGAAGACAGGTAATTCTATGCTGGTGAGGATTTTACTTCTGGTTACTCATCTCAAGTTTGGGCTAGACCTATTTCTGTATGTGTCTTAGATAATAGCAGAGTCTCAGCCTCAATTTCAGAATTTAGCTGACATACACTCTATATATACTCCATTACAAATATATGAGTGAATTTGGATGGATGAACCAATAACTTTGAGTGTGACATACAAAGTGAAGATCTGTGCATTACCAATAAATATACATACCAAATGTTCCCTCTTTGTATCATGTTCTCTCTACTATGAAGTGACTGGATTGAAAAAATTGAAGGCATAAAAATGCATAAAATGTTACTTTTTTTTGTCCATGTAGAGGAAAACAGACTCCCTTTGAAGGATTTACTATCATCAGCAACTTTGGTAGCAACTCCTCAAATATTTAATATTATATCAATGTTTAAAGACCATATAAGCAAAAGTTACCCTGTGTTTAAAGGCAAAACTAAATGACAATTTCTACACTGGAAAAGAAATTATATCGTTTGAAGTTTTCATTTATTGAAGAATAGAGGGCTTAGTTTGTTTATAAAGGAATTCTTTTTTTTACCTACAATGACTGTTAAAACTTCTTTTTGTTTATACCACGTTAAATTGATTTCTTCAGTGCAGGCCAAATGTCAGGTCTTTATAAAACTCATTATTTGAAAGATCACTTGCAGAAGTAGGAGAGTAGAGATTTTTAGCTAAGTATAGACCATAGGGCATATTAAAAATTGCTGAATTTGTCTCTACTGAGGAGAGTCACTTACAGCAGTTTCCACAATAGCCATTAACTACTATGTGTTTATTGATTTTTCAGCTGTAAGAGGAGAATAGCCATATAACAATTCAGATCAGTTGCAAATGACTAATTCTGACATTTTACCCATTTTATGACTGACCAGTTATCAAAGAAACATTGCCAAAGCTTTATTTCTCATGTAAGAGCTACAGTGATCTTAAAAAAAAAAAGTAAAACAAGTTAACATTGTCTAAGTCTTTTTGATTTGAAATATAGTTCTTAAGGAATTAGGCAATTTCTCCCCCATCCACCCCTCCTCACTACTGAGTGGGTTTGAATGCAGAGAGAAAAAAATACTTGTAAATTGTTCTGAACTTTATTTCCAGCACAATAGGACAGCTTATTACTGTATTTTTCACAAAAAGAGCTCTGTGGTCATAGGACACAATAGATATTATATTTTTGTTAGCTGAGTAGCTATCTAAAGCTAAGTTGCAGAAACCATTTCACCTAGTGAGAAAAGTGAAGCTAGTTAATATCTTTCCCTCTCTCCTTCCTCTGTAACTGCAAAACAATAGGCCTCTTTTACTTGTTCCTCCTGATTTCCTCGTCCACCTTCTCCGGAGTGGCTTTTGCTCATCCGGGTAGGTGTCCAGACATACAGTTGAGCCAATTTTCTTAGAAATTCATTGACAGAAATCTTCTTTGTAAATCACTGAAAATTTTCTGTTTTTCTTGAGATCACTGGTGATCCAGAAGACTTGGCACAGAAGAGTGAGAGAAAAGATAAAAATTGATGAAATTTGTGTGAGGGAGATGGCTAGTTACTGCAATTTTGCCTAGACCAAAGTTCTCTTGAAAAGATAAATATCTATTTATTTATTCAACAGCTAGATATGGACTTTTTCTTCATAGAAGAAACATGGACATTATATTTACACAATTATAAAAGTAACATGAATTCCCTGCTTTCCTTAATATTATTGATGTTACATGAAGAACACACACAAATATATGGAATCTTATATAAAAAATTAAGTTAAAATGTTCATTTCATTTCACTCATAAAATGAGCTCTTTTTTTTTTTAGCACTGCAAACCTTATGACTAATCATATGCTTAATCCTGTGACAGAAAAAATTTCATATTTTTAAGACAGTAAAATATATTATGACTTCTCATTTCAGATGTGAAATGATAGAGAAATTAAAAGTAAACTATACTGAACGTTCTTTTAAGAGTATTGATACTATAAAAAAAAACAAAAAAGATAAATGAACAGTGAGATAACATACAGGCATAATATTGATTAGAAATAAGAATTCTAATAATGGAAAATTATCTGTCTTACAGGTGGTCTGTAGTCTCATTTTCAACCTGTGGACTGTACATAAATATTAAAAGTCATAAATATTTTATCATGGCTTTTAAGAAGAAACAAACCACATGCTACAGTAAAATGCATATATAAGATCATTGTGCTCATAGTTTAAGATCATTTAAAAAGTTGTAAATAGAACTAAGCCTCCTCTGGTTCTCCACAGATGCTTCTAAATTCTTGTTTTCCTAGCAAGATTAAAAGACTTTAGGATGAGAGATTGAGTTCTATGCTAATTCTAACTTCCTACTGTGCTCACTAAATCAAAGAAATGACATTAACACATATTTGTCAAACACCTATTATTACTTTTGTTAGATCATATGAGAGATAGAATAAAATAGTATTTTGCCTGTCAGAAATTTACAATATCTCAGGGACATTAGCTGCTTCTTTTACTTTTTCTGAGCTGATCAGTTTACAGAGAACCAGGGACAGGCCTGTCTAAAAAGAGATAAATTGAAGCAAGCTCAAATTTTATGTTGTCATTATCTTGCCTGGCTTAGGACATCCAAACTGTACCTCCCTCAACTCATCAATCAGAGAATTCTCTTGTTTCACTAAATTGCAAAAAAATGTATAATATATATTACATCATAAATATGACAGTTCTCATTTCCTAGGCCTTTGAGTGTAGAAGTATGTTCCTCATTTCTAAACTTTTACTACTTTGATGCCACTCAACCAGCGTTGATGCCTTTTCTTTGCTAGTAATGAAAATTATTCTTCTTGATTTGTGAAATACAGCATTACTTAAATTTCTGCTCCCCCCTTTCCTAGTTCCCACCCCTATTTCTAAGATTCTAGACAAAGAGGAGAGTTATAGTATCTAAACTTGGAATCTATACTTTTTTAAATTTTAATTTAAAAATTTATTCTGGTAACTTAAAAGAGTGACTCTTTCCTGTGGCTGTATCCAAGGCGTTAGGTTCCAGAAATGCAGAGCCAAAAGAAGATTTCTAACTTAAATCAGGATAGCTATGGCTAGAGAGCAAGTTACAAGAGATTAACAGATGAGAAATAAACCCAGAATCTAGGCCATGCAACAAAAAAAGAGCAAATGTAGAAGTGAGCCAATGAAGTCTGAATTTGGGTTCACAAAGTCTGGGCTTATAGAAGCATGGGGGACATCAAAATAAAGGAACTAGATCAAGAAAAGTTTGCTATCATAGTGAAATATTGAAGTTTTTAAATTTTCAAAGCTGACAGAATATCAAAATATAGCAACTTGTTAATCACAACAATTAATATGATACAAAGAAAGTTCAAGGATTTGAAACATTGCATTGACACATAAACCTTACTGTCTAAATTCACCCAATTGCCATACACCCAGAATATGCACAGGATATAGCTCTGCTCCAGATGTCTCTCTTCTGATATGCTTTCTAGTCCTTTATGCCAGATTTGCTGATGGTGAGTAATCTGTTGTATTTTCTTTCTTGTTTCATCCCATTACTTCTCCCAAACCCCTATTAAGTTACATGACCTCAATATACTTAGAATCATTCCTGTTATCATCTCAGAATGGTTGGCTTCATTCTGGGTGACTGTGCCACCAATACCTACTAATTTTTCTTCTTATTTGTAATATTCTGCTCCAGGTTGTCATCCTATATTTTATTGTAATTTTAAAAAGTGATTTTCCTTAAAATTACAAACCACATATAGGTATCGCAGTCCATATTTGTTGAGAAGGAAAAGATAGAATTGGTAGAAATCATTTCCTTAGGTATGGTCAAGAACTGGCAAACTGAGTAATATCTTTTGCACCCTATCCTAGCATATATCAATATATGATTGAGGCAATGCTCAAATGCTGAAATGATCACAAGGATACTCTCTTCTTCTGGTGACTAAAGTACTTTGAAGAAACAAATAAACAAATAAAAGTAGATTATGGGGAATTACCTTAGGAAAAAGAAATAATAGTGAAAACAGGAATAAATAATATTCCTGTTATCAATACAGATCTTGATAACAGGAATATTCTGTAAAATAACAAATATGACGTATTAGGGTCAGCTAGACTAAGCTTCTTGGATCTATAGAATTTAGAGCCTCACCTTTTTTTAATATCTCTTCAGTGAGAAGAATTTTCCATTCAGTTTTTTTCCCTGAACTTTCGAATTATCACTTCTAGGAATATATGAAGATCTTCCTATGTTGTTTTTTGTTTCTATATCTTCCATCTCAGTTCTCCAGCACTGAATTTATTTTCTAGAAATACAAAGTGTAATATGTTTCAGTGGGGTTTCTGGTGTATCAGCTTTCCTAATCTGTGGGGCAATGGCCACCTGCAAAGAAACCCAACATGAGAGAAATTAAAACCTAAAGATAGAGACAGAGGAGCCAAAACATAATACATTGAGACTGTACCCAGTGCCATCTGAAGCTGGACAGAATTTTGGGATTTTTAGTTAAGCTAACCAATAAAGCCCTTTATGTTACGAAGTACTGCGAACTGGATTTCTGTCCCTCACAATTAGAAAAAATTTCTGAGATATACAAGCAAGGGTCTGTCCAGAAAAAGTTCAACCATTGTTAATATAACTAAATGGTTTGTACAACATCAATGTAATCTGAGCCAAGGACAGGGGATTGGAATATGCATGTGAGAACATTCCTAAGGAATTGATACAAATCATTTCCTCAGGCATGGTCAAGAATTGGTGATGATGTCACTGTATTAGTCAGTGGAGGTGGTAAACACCGTTGAGTGACCATGTGTACTGTGTGGCCATGGCATTCAAGGTGACTGAACAAGTAGAGCAATGAATCTGCATCAGATTTTGCATTAAGCTTGAGCATTCCTCCATGGAAACCATGCGGATGACTCAGAAGGCCACAGCTGTGGGCACCTGGTGATTGGCAGTTTCACCACCACAACACACCCGCTCATGCATCACATCTAATGCGGAGTTTTTGGTGAAACATCAAATCACCCAGATGACTCAACCTCCCTGCAGACCAGATTTGGCGCCCTGTGACTTCTGACTTTCCCAGAATTAAAATCATCTTTGAAAGGGAAGAGATTTCAGACCATCCATGAGATTCAAGAAAATAGGACAGAGCAGTTGATGACGATTAGGAGAACTGTGTGAGGTCCCAAGGTGCCTACTTTGAAAGGGACTGAGGCATCATTGTCCTATGTATAATGTTTCTTGTGTCTTGTATCTTCTTCAATAAATGTCTCTATTTTTCAAATCACATGGCTGGATACCTTCTGGACAGAAGTCTGTCCATATTTTTATATATTTTTATAGTATAGTACCATACAATGCTTTTTAATTGTGCTTATCACAGTTTTAATATTATACTTATACCTATAATAATTTTCCTTCTTCTGGATGGTAAATGATAAGGAAAATGTTACATTTGTTTTGCTCAACATTTCTGTTTCTATAAGATATTTGCATTTTTTTCCTCAAGGCTTCAATAACCTCAGGTTTAGTGAATGCCCCATTGTGCATAGTGTTACAGGAGGCAGTGCCCTATAGAAATTAGATGGGTTGATACAAATTCTTCTTCTTGTTCTCTGAAAATCAGTGTGACATGTGTGACCTAGATTTGGCCAATAGCATGTCCGTATTCTCATCTTTCAATCTTGGTTTAGTGACACAGAGACAAAAGGAGAGTTAGAGTCTATTTTATAGCATAGCAGTGATATCCCTTAGGAGCTGTAACATCATCCTCTTGGGCAGCCTTAGTCACTAATCATCTTTCAGTCCCAGTTGTGCAATGTCGAGTTTGTTTATTCTTTGTTCTCTTGTACTTTGAGCAAATTTTCTTTTTGTCTGAGATAACAAAAGTTTTTTTTTAGCATTGTGTACATCCCCAAAATCCTGACTGGTAAATCAGTAAAACTCGATTAAAGAAAAACTCAGATTATTTTTCTTTTCCATGTAGGAAAAATCCTAGTTCTTCCTACTGGTGTTTGTTCCCTGTGTGTTTCCTTTACTACTCACATAGAACACTTCTGATGTTTCTGTCCACCAAATGTGTGGAGATTTTCCCCCTACCAAAAAATTCTCTGACACCAGCTGGGTGTCTTACAAATTGACTCACTTCTGACAGTCTCTGTCTGGAGATAACATCAGATCCCACAAGTTAAGTTTTTAGTCCCAGAATACTGTCCACCCCCTTCAAATACCAAATGTAAGTAGTTTGTCCCTAAGTTACCCACAACTTCTGCCGAGCTTGGCTACAAACTGAAGTTTCCTATGATCGCCTCATTGGATTTAATTAATTGCCAGAAGAACTCAAGGAAACATTTACTTATGTTTTCCAGTTTAATATAGGAAGATATGGTAAAGGACACAGGTGAACATCCAAATGAAAGAAATGTGTAAGTCAAGGTATGCGGGAAAGGCTGCAGAGCTCTAATGCCCTCTCCAGGTATGCCACGCTCTGAGCACCTCCATGTGTTCACCCACACAGAAGCTCTCTGAACCCAATATTGTGGGAAATTTATGGAGGCTTCATCATGTAGGTATGTTCTCACGAGAATGGGTATGGGGGAGGGGAGGGCCCTTGATTCGAAGCTTCTAGCCATGGCTTTGTCTTTCTAGTGACCGGCCCTCACCCAGGAGCCATCTAGGAGCCCCCAAAACTGCCTCATTAGGAAAAAAATTGCTCCTAGTGATCTTATCACTTAGGAAATTACAAGGGTTTTAGGAGCTCTATGCCAGTGATCAACATACATATTTTCTATGTCTACAACTTCCATGATGATTACAGAATAGACAGCCAATGGATAATTATTGAAAATATAAATTTTGGTAATAATGAAGATTTGAAGAAGAAAATATGTTTCTACGTGGCTGGATTTTTTTCTTTGAATTGAATTCAAAGCTATAAATATAAATGAAAATGCACCATAATAAGCTATCTCCTATATAGAGACATGATAAAACACAGTAATTTATTTCAAAATGCTTATAATATAATTAATATTATATTAATTATAATATAATTAAGAATAAAATAATAGAGATGAAAGACAACTAATAGTTAATTTTACTGAGAATTTTTTTTCAGAATTATTTATAATTAAACATGTTACACCTAGAAATACACATTCACTTAAAAATATTTATTTTGCATTTTCTAGGTGCCAGGCACATGTCAGGTGCCAGAGATATAACAGTACAAGATAGTCAAAACTGTGCTTTAATAAAACTCATGTCCTTACAATTTATATATTTATCAAAGAGAAAATTTACATATATAAATATTATAGTTCTGTATTTAAAATTATCAAAACTATTTTAAATGGCAAACAACAACCTTGAGAAAACATTTGTAACAGTTTTGAGTGTTGAAATTAACACCTTTAATATATTAAGAAAACTTCTTGAGATACATAAAAACAAATGCTAATTCTCAAATTGAAAATGATCATGCTCGCAAATAAACGATTCACAGAACTGCAAATTACAAACATGTGAAATCTTATTAGTAATCAAATAAACATAGCAAAAAAAGAAGAGGCAATTTTTATTTACCTAATTTGCATAACTTTTAAGTAGTAATGCTAAATGTCAATGTTCATGTAGTCAGATAGGCTCTGACTCACATGTTCTGTTGGTAAAGTGTGGCAACATTTTTCTATGCAACATATAGAACATTTTTCTTAATGACATACAGCAACAGCTTTAAATTTCTCTTTCAATATAACTCTAGTTCTGGAAATGTATTCTAAGGAAATATAAGTTGGAACAAAGTTATATACAAACATATAACATAAAATGGAAATACATGGAAACGAACCAACAAAAGTTTCTAATCCAAATTTTCAAGCTAGCACCTCTCCATGGAGGTTTTCCAGAAAATGTCCTTTATTTTTTTTAACCTCAGAGTCTCATAAGGTTAGTTCCTTCCTCCATTGTTATTTTATCTAAAGTTATGGGTCTATAATTCACTATGGGTCAGCAAGCTTTCCTGCATTAAAAATGACATACATTCTATTTTATATTTATGTTAATTATCAAAGCAAATGTTTTCTTCTATTTCTGATACAATAAAAACTCTTTCCAAACACTATATACTCTTTTGAGTGGATTTTCTGTTCTCTTGGTATTTGAATCCAAATTAAAGGTAGTACACACTTTTTTCAAAAAGTACTGTACTCATAAAAAGAGCAGCAGTTCATTATCATGAAAATATTACCTTTCACTTATCATTACTGTTCAAAAACTAAAGTCATTAACCCAGTTGTATTAACATTTTTCATTAAAGAACTGTTATCACTGTGTAATCAGGAAAAGGTTAAAAGGCCCTTTCCCTTTAAAATGGCCTATTTTTGAGAAACCACAGTAATGACTAATAGCTATCAAGATTTTTAAGGCTTTAAAATCCCCAGCTCTTCCTTATTTTATGAAAAATGGCATTTTGTTCTCTTTCTGTGAAAATAAAAATGTTAATAAGAGAAAAGTGCATTAGAATATAAAATGTAGAAACAACTTGTATCCATTATGAATAAAGTGGAAGACAGGAAATGGTAAGTCAAAGAATAAAACACAGGAGACATAAGGTCAGCTTCATCAGGAGACATTTCTCAGAGCAGAGTACCTTAATTAAGAATTCTACTCTCATTCAACCATGGTACAAAGGAGTTTTTTTTTTTTTGCGGGGGGTGTTGAGGTAAATGACACTCTTATTCATTTTATAATTCAAAAATCACAATATCAATAAGAGTTCTAGTTGTTCCACAGAATGACTTTTATTCCTTTCTTGTTCTTTCTTTTTTTTTATAATGTAATGGTTTCAGGACTCCCCAGGAGTCTGGATGTCTAGGGCTCTGAATGATGGGTTCTGCGCTGTGTGCACAAACCAAAGCCCCACAACGTTCAGTCTGTTTTCCCATCAATGTTCTACTATGTTCAGTGCTACTTTCTTTCTCCGTTTAGCTACCATGCACTAGGCATTTGAAAAATATCTTATTTGATCAACACATTTTATACGTATGCAATCTGAGGCTCAGAAATCTTGTGAAATATATGTATTCAACAACATACATGCAATTCATAGGTTTCCCTCAATCAAAGACTACTCCTTCAGTGTAACCAGAGGGGAATCATTTTTGTGATTGTTTCCAGTGGCTTATTGTTGTAATAGGTTCTATTAAAATGGTATTAGGATGAATATTTTATTGCAAATAAAGCAGTCTGGTATATTTTTCCTTAAGGTATACTTTGTGGAAGTTGAAAACTCAAACACATTGTCAGGATTCATTGGACAATGAACACAGCAAATCTGTAAAGTTTATACCTGAGAAAATTAACCAAAACAAGATAGTTATCAATAAGGCTAAGTTTAATAGAGTTTGATTCTGATATGTGTTCAACACAATGTTTATTGAAAGCAATAGAAGGATCCTCATAAAAGTAAAATAAAGAAAAATCAGGCCTGGTAGAATTGTTATGCATCTAGAAACAATTTGCTTACATGTTTGTGTGAAATGGGTAAACTTTCTGAACCAAAAGGCTTTTGTAATTAAAACACTCATTATTTAAAATGCTGAGCACAAGTTTTAGTTTACAAAACATTCTAACAGTGTTTTATTTTAAATGTCAATTAACAAGGAACAATAGTTAAACATTAAATTGTCCTTTTTGCCCAGTAAGTATTAAGTTCAAGGCTTCCTAGAAAGGTGTGAACACCATGAATAAAATCTGTCAGCACATTGGCTATGAAGTGCTCTCTCTTGATTTATAAAGCAAAATCAAGTTCTCAGACTACAGGACATATAAGAATTACCTATGAAAGTTGCAAAAGCTCCAAATTCCTAGATTCCCCATAAAGAGATTCTGATCCAGGAGAACTTCTCTGAGGCCAAGAGGTCTGCAGTTTAACAAGTGTCCCAGGTGATCCTGATGAAAGTGGTCCAGGGACATATTTTCTGGAAATCTGCTCTATAAAACACGGACTGCTTCATGAAATATTAACCTAAGTAGCTCTTTCATTCACATTCTTGGCACCTTTGGCAGTCCTTCAATGATGTACTAATCTTTGCAGTGAAAATTTCATGTAGTGGCCAAATTTTCAATTAAACACAATTCTACTCAAATTTAAATCATACACACACCATTTATCACAGCTGCTAAACCTGCTGGCTAAATAACATTTATGTTCCACTCCAGACGTGCCTCTTTTTAGTGATGAATTAAGAAATTCCTATAAAGTAGCCTCCCTACCTGTTACTACCTGTCGTGAGTGTGTAAGGAGTACTATATGATCCTCAGGTGCGGGTGTTGAAAGTGAGCAGAGACAGAGAGGTTTGAGGGGAAAGCAACTGGCTGCTTAGGTAGGCCAAGCAAAGCTGCATTCCATCAGAGGATACCTGCTTGATACTCTAATTCTCAGATTTTCAGGTTAAAGAATTCCATTTTATCAGCATGGTTCAAATTCAAGATGAAGATAGAAAATGGCTTGATAACAACAACAAAAAGCAATTATATCAAGAATTAATGACTGCTTATCTAAGGCATTTTACTAAATAACTCCAATACGTTTTTTCACTCATTTTAATTTCAAGTCAGTATATAAGGTAGGTGATAATATTATACATATTTGGCATAAAAGAAAACTAGGTTAATCAAATGCCCAAGAAGCTAGTGAGTAAACCAGAATGCAAATCTACAAATGTACCATGAGAACTATAACTAGCAAAGTGACCCTAGAGTATTACCTTTCTATAAAAAATCTGCATGGGAAATAAAATTAATCAGAGCAAGGAGAGTAGGTTACTTGAATGAACCTAATAGTTCATGACATCAAGCCTGAGGCATCCATGGAGAGTGCCGGGGAAATGCTGACAAATAATTCCTTTCAGAGTCCTCTTTCTTCATGCTTTGGCTAACTGTGCTATCTTAAGGGATGTTAATGTCATTGATCCACTTAGTTTTCTTTCATATTAATTCCATTCCAGTTATGCACTCCTGAACCTACTCCCCAATCACCTTGATTAGGTGGACTTGTCTCAAATCTCCTCCAGCATAAACTGAGAGGCCATTTCAAATGAATTATTTCATTGGATGACTAACCTACTATGTACATTATTTATTGATTCCTACTAGTACTGTTTTCAGGATTAGTATTTTCATTTTTGAAAAAGCTTCTTGCTATACCCATCCACTTATTGCAGAAGAAACCAGAACAAAGTAATAAGTACCTTTAGCCAAGATGAAAAATAATTTGCAATCTATTTAATCAATTGATAAATATTTATTGAGGGTTTATTTTTTACAAGGCAATGTGCTGAGTACTGTTTCATTAACTCCACGTTATAAACATTTCTTTCTAACACTGGAATGTGCCAAACAATGGAAACCAGAAACTCATAGAGTTTATTCATTAATACATTAAAAAACAAACAAACAAACTTCTACCTTATAACAAAAATTTGGTTAGGACTGCAAAACCTGTCATAATCTCCTTGATATTTTTCTGATTTTTTTCATGAAGTTTTTATTTTAGGTAAGTTTCATCTTTACAGAAAAGTTTCCAAGTAGAGAGAATTCCCATATATCCCACAACATCTTACACTACATGGAACATTTGTCTCAGCTAAGGAGTCAACATGGGGATAAAACTGTTACCACACTTTATTTGAAATTCAGTATTGTCCACTCATGTCCTTTTCCTGTTCCAGGACCTCTTTCAGAATATCACATTGCATGCAGTCATCCTGTCATTTCTGGTGTGTGACAATTTGTCTTACTTTCCTTGCTTTTGATGACATTCATAGTTTTGTGTAGTACTAGTCAGGTACTTCAAAGAATATTCTTCAGTTTGGGTTTGTGGTATGTTTTTCTCATTTTTAGACTGAAATTATAGATTTTTGAAAGGAAAACCACAGGATTGAAGAGTAAATTTAAATGAAACAAAGCATTGCTAATGGCTCATGAAGTGGGTGCTCAGATCAAACAGGCTTGCTGATTGTGGGGTATTCAACTCAAAATTGACTATTTTTGCAGCTTCTTACATAGATGTCGTATATGTCCTTCGGGACTTAATTTAATCTGTCACCCCTGGTGGAAGCACGGATCATGATCTTCTGGAAAGAATAAACATTTCCTTGTCAGTTTCCCTCTTTGACCCTCTTTGGTCAGATCTTAGGAGAAGCTACAAGACATAGTTCTAATCTCTACACTGTCTTATTGCTCCTTATTATGAGATATTGATCTGATGACTTTATTCCATGTCTGTTCTTGACCATCCATTGTACGCTGTGATAAGAGAGTGGCTATTAGATAACTTTTAGGACACGGTATATGTAATATTATTAAAATGATACAAATAAACATAAGAGGAATGGAATGGGTCTGAAAATCCTTTGGAGCCACAATACTATATTTCCCATATTAAACCAGAAAAAAAGTTTTACTCTTCATCAGATTCTTTACAGCCAGGTAGTATGGTACCAACAATATCCCTAAGTTAGAAACAATCATATTGGCTCTCTCTCTATTTTTAATGGTTATATTAAAAAATTCTAAGAAATTTTTAGAGAAATAGGTATAATACACTTAATCTAATCAGAAAAAATTCCTTTTACAGGATAGGGCAAAAGCAGGTTTGCAGTTATTTAAATGGAAAATAATACAATAATTAATAAATAATAATATAAGAATAAACTCTGTTTTGCATACTCACAACTATAAGCCTCTGTTTTGCATCCTAACAACTATAAACTTACTTGTATGAAGCAAGTATACTCCTGAAGTGATTCCAAATTCTACCTGTTCAGTTTCACTATATTAATGGTGCTGATTGGGGACAGTATATCAAATCTTATGAATCACCTACATAGGAATTGGGGGCAAAGAAGCATTTATGCATTCCAGGAAGAAATGGAATTAGAATTGCTTGCATATCTGCTGAATACGACATGCAACAAAGAAAAACATTGTTTATGTATATTACCTACCTCAAAATTTATATCAAGAAAATAAAAAAAGGGGTTTTGTTTATTATGAATGCTGGAATATTATTACAGATACATCTAAATTCAAATTCCTATGACAGTACTCACTTTTTGTTTCATCTCACCCAAGTAACCTCTTTGAATCTGTCTTCTTTTCTGTAAAAACCTTTTAGCTTTAATATGAAGACCAAAGTGAAATAAATGTGAAAACCATAGCATAGTTTCTCCTGGATAGTTTAAGCCTCAATAAATAGTGGCGTGGTGTTGTCTGGACATGGCTCTTTCAAACCCTGTAATGAAAGGCTGGACAGAGGGCCCCTAGCCCGGAGGAATGTGTATTGCTTTGGAAATGGATTGTCATTCCCTCCTTACCTCCTTTTGGGAACAGCTTCTGGTCCTGTATAACTGCTTCTTGACCTTTCCCTCTGCATGTACACACTGAGGTAATGTAGTTTAGAGTCACATGCAAGACACAGGTCCCCTTTGTCTGGGACCCCTTAACACAATTCTCGGACCCAGGGAGGCATGGTTCTGTTTCACCAATCTGCCACCATCGGTGCTCCCTGTAGGGTGAGTAAGAAAGGCTACGTCTTTTCCATCCAGTCCTTGTGGTTTTCTCGGTGTATCCGAATGAGCAGTCAAGATCCCCAGACTCTACCTCCTGCGTAACAGGTGGCTGTTATGATAATTATCAGCCAACAAATATTAATCTTACAAATACCCACCTCACTGTTAGGGCTGGATGAGACAAAGGTTTCTATATATACATACAATCTTGACCCGAGTCTTATACTGCTTTACACATGGATGGTTTAACTGGAAAGACTTCAGTGAAGCACTATTTAAAAGGATAGACTTAAGGGAATCAACTAAAAAATGACCTAGCATCCAGGTGAGCTAATTCCATAAAATAAATCTCTCTGTGTGTATGTATCTTATTGGTGCATTTGCTCTGGAGATCCCTGACTGACACCATCTCTGAATTTTCTGGAGTTCATTTTTTAACCCTAGGCATTCATGTATCTTTCAAAAGCATCTAGGATACTTACTAGTTTCTGATTCCCAGATCTTATTAGCATAATTCCGTTAATGTAAGGACTAGTTGAAGTTCTTTGGGTTATTATGATAATCAATATTCCTGCAGACTATAGGGTGACACATTTCAGCATTAGTGCTGCCACGGCTGGGTAGAGGCAGACTACTTCTTGTTGTGCTTGCTAAAGGGAATTGAGGAAGCATGTGCTGAATCAATGTTACTAACCAGGTGTCAGAAACTTGAGTTGATTCTGTCTGAAAATAGTTTCCTTATAGTTGAAATTTTATCACCATTTGATTAAGCTTGTGATTATTTATAGTCTTTCTCAAAATCTCATGTAGCTATTTTATAGGTCAATCAGACCCATTAAAGGTGATATAATAGGATAATAGGAACCACCATCTCTGAGTCTTGAAAATTTTTATGGTAAACTAATCTCTGGGAAACAGAATTAATACTGGTGTGGAAGAAGAGGGGGCACATGCAAAACATGACACTCTCAGGGGAGACCTGCGAGGCAGCATTACAAACACAGAGACTTAAGGTGACCACATAGGATGGTCTGAAATTAAAACTTCCTCACCAAAAGCAGTTCATGGCAGATAGTCATGTCCTAGGCCAGTGTTTTTTCCTAACAAAAGTGAGTCTTAACCAAGCTTCTCGGTTGTTTTTTTGCATCTAAGATAACATACCTTTGGAATTTCAAATTTCCTTTTTCCAGACACTTCAAAGCACAGGCAATGCACAAGGGGGAGCCACAAATTTCCTTATTGTTATTGTTTCATGTTAACTGTCAACTATGGACTATCTTGTATCTACCAGTGCAAGAGTGTCTATCATTTTACTTTTTATCCAGTCCCAGAGGTTTCCCTGATTTGCCTTGTCCTGCCCCCCTAACCTATCACCAATGGATTTCTTGTAACCCACTTACGCCTCCTCTTTTGATTCTAATGTACTAAATAAGGTGCAAAACTGCCATTCTTGGGATCATTTCTCAATCCCTTGAGATTTTGCTTCCTGGCAATTGTCATCAGTTTGGCTCAGATAAATTCACAAAAATTCTCTACAGGTTTGGATATTTCTTACGTTGACACGGGTTACTAATTGGATGAGTTTGTGGGAGGTGGAAGCTCCAGATACTTACACTTGGCTCTTTCATCCATTATAATCATCACTTCAGAGGTCAGAGAACCAATAAGGAGATTCTGTTACTAAATGATCAATTCCAAAATGCATGGGGAACTGGAAAAACAAGAACAGTCTATCTGTGGATCTGCTGATCCCATTTTACAATAAATTTGAGTCAAAACTGCATTTATCACCATACTACCATAATCTGCTATGGATTATGTTGGAGTTTAGAGTTTTGGATCCCCAGATACAGCATCATCTCAGAACCATATTTCTACTAACTCCTGTAAGATTTTCTCCAATACATTTTCATCTTAGTGCCTTTTTTGGCAAAGGCCTGAAGGAACATTTGCAACAACACTTCGCTAAATTGCAGGGTCTATCTGCAAAGGAATTTAACCCCTTAAAAATCATACAGTTCTGTGATGGTTAGTTTTATGTGTTAACTTGTTTAAGGTATAATTCTCAGTTATTTAATCAAACACTAATATAGCTGTTAGCTGTGAAGGTATTTTGTAGATGTGGTTAATATCTACAATGTGGTTAATTCAATCCTTTATAATCCTTTAAACAAAGGAAGAATAACTTTAATAATGTGGGGGTGGGTCTCACTTAACCAGTTGAAGAATTTAGACCAAAAATAGGTTTATTTGGGGAGAAATCCAACCTTAAAATTGCTGTATCACTTCCTACCTGAGTTGCCACCCTGCTAATCTGCTCTACAGATGTCAAATCTGCCATCCTACAAGTGCATGGGCCAATACCTTATATTCCCTATCCTTTTTCCTCTCCTTCTCCTTCTCTTCGTTTTTCCCTCTGTGTACCCAGCTCATTGACAAAATTCCCAACCCTAGGCTAGGTGTGAAACATACCGTCCTTGAGATCTCTGCTAGATACCTGGAAAAGAAAAAGGAATAAAGTTCTGCTAGCAAAGCAGAAGGTGAGAATGACCTTTTCGAGTAGCCATTGGTATCTGGTACAAGTGCCATATAATATTACGAAGACACTATTAATGAACAGATAAAGTAACAGATATTCATTTTTAAAAATAGCTAAATACGCTTTCCAGCTCTTTGACAAACTAGACTTTTTAAATTAAAAATAATTTTAATGCAATATGTTTTAGGAAGAAAAAATCCAGTGGGGAAAAATTGGTGTTGGTGCTTTATATTAAAAATATAAATAAATTAAGGCTGGTAAATAATACCCAAAAGACTTTCCTGTCTCAAGCTTTATTTAATTTCAAATGTATTATATTTATCCCTCTATTATCTCATCAAAATTTGACCATTTCATAGTAGCCTATGAAATATGATATATATTTGTTCCTTAAAGAGGCAAGAAAAAAATTTTCAGTGTCAAGGAGCAAATTAAAATTTTGAAAATAAAAGTAAGAAAAGCAAGCACTTTAAGGGCTTTATCTGTTAGAATTTTAGACTACTTTAAGAATGCTATAAATTTCCTGGGGGGAAAATCTCTGAAATAAAAATTTTTATCAAATATGTTAGGAAAAAAGTTTCAGAACCGTATTTTCTTTCTTTAAACAGAAATTCCCATTATTTGGTCCTGGAATAATTTGAAACCCCTTCATACATTGTTCTATCTAAAGTCTAATACGCAGTTAGTTTTACAGTCTCATATGCTTAAGAGCTCAAGTCACCCTTTTGTTGTATAAGGAGACTTTAATCTGATGGCACTTGACAAACCCTCAGATTTGGCCTTATGACCATCGTTATCATTTATATCTTTCAAATTAATTGTTTACTCTTATTTATAATCAATGCTTGACTGATGGAAGGTACTCCATGAATATTTAGCTCTGGGGAGAAAAAGAAAGAGAAGGGGGAAAGACAAAATATCTTGGCACAATTCTAAGAATGCTAACCAGCCCACATGCTTGATGGGACTAAGCTGTTGAGTCCATCCCCTTCATACTTTCCTCACTCACAGGGGTCTGATTTGGGGAAGACAGTTTTACAAACATCTACACATACTTAAGTACATATTTCTCTCCCTTGTGACTTACAATCAGTGGTTGAATTAGTTTTGGTTCACTCTTAGAAAAAATTCATTAAGTTTTTCAGATAATTTCACAGAGAAGTAATGACATTCTTTAAAAGGCAGTATTGAGCAATATTTTGAAATGTTCATGTATTTGATTCAAATTTTCAGAGACATGAAAATCTGGCAGCTATTACTGAGCAACTTGGTAAAACAAGGAGGCATGGCTTAAATATATGCATCAATTCTCATACACCTTCTTGACCTTGTAATAGTTCCTTAATGAGACTACTGATAAAATTGCAGTCTGGTTTTTCAAGTGTGCCAAAGCTCCTAATAGCCTCCTCAGCTTCCAAATGCATGATTCTCTTGTATGTCTTCTTGGTTCCCTTTACTCTGATTTCTGTCCCCTCAAACAACGCTGCCTAACTAACCTTGAGAAAAGTAATTATGCCCTCACTATCGATTAGGAAGGATCCATATTTAATTATGTGCAACATGTTCCACTATCAAACTTTCACCAATGCCCGGTATTGCTCTGCGCTATAACAGCCATTGGGTTAATGAGCTCCCTTACAAGATGCTGAATTTTCCCCAATCCCTGTATTTTATGGAAAAGGCTGTCATGTCTTAAGGTCATAGTTGGATCCTTTCATGAAGCCTGCATTGAAGAACATTTCTTTAATGCAAAGGGAATCATTATTGAGCACATTGTGCAAATTTTTGCAGCCACCTTGAATGATTCATATTTTCCCTTAGGTAAAATCCTTAGATCACAGGGCTTCAAGTTAAACTATTAGCTGTAGTCAGAATCAATTGCAAAGTAACTGATTTTGCTAAATCATGAATAGGGTCAGTTTATTCAGAAGAGAATTGCTCCCTACAGTACTTCATATGAAAATAATAATTCTACCACTGCTTTCAATAATTGAATTGAAATTTCAGTTTTCCACACCTCTAGAATTTTACTTCTAAATGTTATTAGTCTTATTTTTGATGAAAGCTTGCAATGAACTATACATAGTGGTTAGCTGAAGTTAATATATAAAATGTTTGAATAATAAAAAATACCATCTTTTATAGTTTTATAAAATTAATGGCATCATATATCTATATTCTTGTCAAATATTAATTTTCTACTGATGCTCACTAAATTCTTTTAAATGTAATAATCTCTGATGATGTTCAAAATACTGGATGGATAAGGTAATAAGCAATAGATCACAATGAACAAATGAGTTTATCGATGATATTTAAAATTCTGAGAGCAAATTTTAAATAAATCAGGCTATTAAGATCAGTTGTTAACTATGGTACATTTACACAATGGAATACTATGCAGCAGAAAGAAAACAAGAACTACTAAACTTCGCGACAGCATGGATGGAACTCGAGAGCATTATGCTAAGTGAAATAAGCCAGGGGGCGAAAGAGAAATACCATATGATCTCACCTATAAGCGGAACCTAACCAACAATACAAAGATGCAAGGAAAATAAGACCAGCAACACTGAAAGGAAAAGAAACCAACAGAGACAAGAGGGAAGGAGGGAGGGGGGGACAGGGAAAGGGAAGGGAAGGGGAAAGTCAAGGAACATATAGCAAGGACTCATGGACAAAACCAATGGGGTAGAGTTGAGGGAGGGGGCAAGGGAAAGTGGTGGGGGTAGGTAGAGACAAATGTATTTGAAAAAATTAATTAATTAATTAAAAAAATAAGCACAGAAAAAGTAATAAAAATTAATAGATAAAGTTTTGATAGAAAGTGATTCTTCCACCACTGCCATGAACGCCGTTTGTTTCTCAGGAATAGGCATCTCAAATAAGAGCATACAATTTGCTACGTCATTTATTGTTGGTTTGGCTTCCAGAGAACAAGGAGATATATTGCCTGTCCCATTTCAGCCAGGAGGGCTGGAGCTGAGATTCTGCTCATACTACAATATTTGGTATGAAATATTGCTGCTCAGTCCAGCATTGACAAAAATGACAAATATCCACTACAGATCTCTCTCCCTGCTTACAACTAACTCATTAATACCCCCCATTCTTACTTAAAATCATCCAACAATTTAAGTATGGTTTTCAAGGCTACAAATAACCTAAGATATGATGATTTTTCTTTTATTTCCTCCCTTCCAATTTCTACTAGACTCCTACCCCATGGTTCAGTCTACCTCATGATTTTTTATGGAAATCCCTATGCCCACAATGTCTGCTCAACTCACTTCCTCCCATTTTCTTCTCTTTCATTTCCTCTTCCGCCAGAGCAACTCCATCTCTGAGGACCCCTCAAACCCAGAACTGCTGATGATGTCTATTTGTTTGAAAAGATTCATTATTTTTACCCTCTGTATTGTAATTTTTAATAGAAATGTTGACATTTTCAAATACTGTCTCGTTCTTCATCTTCTAGTACAACATAATGTTAGTTAACATGATCTTTAACTTCACAAAGCAGAATCATTCTTTTTCCCATTTCTCACTACTTTTATTTCCATTGTTAAGGCTTCAACATTTTACATATAAAATATTTACTCTGTTAACAAATATTCTTTGCTTCTATGCAATAGGCTGTTCTGAACACAGGGGATGAAAAATGTAAGCAAGATAAAGTACTTACTCCTATGGAGTGTGTGTTCCTGTGTGGAAGAGAGAAAATACATAAGCTCGTAAATACCTCTGTGACAGTGTTAGTGATAATACTATGAGAAAAAACATTAGGAGACTATAGAGTAACATGGAGGAGAGAAAATCATCTAGGCAAGCTAATCATGAAAGAACATTCAAAGGAAGTTATACATGAACTGAGAGCAGAATAAAATAAGAGAGAGAGGCATACTGATGTCTCGAAGAAAAAGGTCCCAGCTGAAAAAAAAGCAAACTCGGTGTGTTAAACAGCAAGGAGGTCATGGCTGCTGAAGCAGTAAAATTAAAGTAGACATGTAGGGAATATTGCTAAGAGAGACAGATGACCCTGTGAGACTTGGTGAAGTCTTTGGGTTTTATTTTAAGTATGGTAGCCATTAGAAAATTTTGAGCAGGAGAGTGACGTTTTTTTTTTATTTTTCTTAAAGACCTTTTAGGATCACTAAGGAAAATTTACCAAATGGGGCAAGAATAGAGGCAAGGAGGTCACTTAGGAGACCAATGCTGTTATGTAAGGAACAAGTGATGCTGGCCGCTTGAACTAGAGTGGTAACCATAGAGTTGGGAAGAACATATCAGAATTGGGATATAATTTAAAGAAAGTTTCGTTGGCTTGCTGTTGGATCAAACACGCACTGTGAAAAAATAAGGATTATTACTAAGCTCTCAGCCTGATAAAGTGAGGGTGCTATTACCCAAGATGGGTAAGAGTAAGGAAAAGCAGGCTTGTGTTAAGGTTTCTCCTTTTAAACATAAACATTTGAAGTCCCTTCTAGACATAAAACTGGCGAATTTGAGTAGCTAGTGAACATATAGGTGCAAAGTAAAAGAAAAAAGGAGGGACCTGGTGACAGCTATGTGGGGGGTCCTAGTACATTAATTATTATTTAACCACTATTTCAAATAGAAGTACAAAAAAAAAAAAAAGAGGTGAAGGTTCTGGACGATCCAGTAAAGGAGAAGGAGAAAGAGAGGCTTACGAAGCATAAAGAAAATGAATACCAGCTGCTTTCTCAGGAGTTAAGAAAATTTAATGTTTTGGAGTAGGTGATCAATTTTTTCAAATGCTCCTGAGATATAGGTTGAAAATTAGTGAAATGGAAAGCTAAAGATCCTTGGTAACCCTGACAAGGGAAGGTTTAGGAATAAAAGCCAACTAAAGTGGACTGAAAGGGAAAGGGAGGTAAGTAAGGATCATCAGACTTTTAAGGGGCTGTTTTCTTCATTTTCAGTCTTATCATTTCTTGTCCACTGATGAGTTCTTTGTGAATGGTAAGCACATTGTGAAATTCTGTTGCTTGAAGCCAGATATTTGTATCATCTACAGGAATAATTCTCAAAATCTTAAAGTTTGTAAAAACAACTTAGATGTGACATTAAAAATAAAAATTCTTGCCCCCTGCAATCACTGATTATAATTGACTTACTCTAGGGCAAGACACAGTAACTTTATTTTTAACAGACATTCCAAGTGAATATATTTTACATAATTTGAGGTCCTCAGGCAACGGATGGACCCTTTATTATTTCTCCACCCTTTTTTCCTGCTTATTCCTTTACCTAGAACTATGATACACCGTCATATTTCTGGGAAACTCCTATTTACCCTTCAACGCTCTCAGGTTACTTCCTCTTTTAAGACACTTTCATATTTTCAACCATAGAACTCAGTAAATAGTTGATAAATAAATGGAATATGTACAACTAGTTTTCTGTAGCTTTTTGTTAAAGCCCTAGGTGGTTTATACATTTTTCCTGTCTCAAGCATTCATATAATTCAGCAAACTGATTTCTATTTATATGGGTCCTGTTAGTACATTTCCCCAAATGAATGTGATTAACATTCTTCACACAATCGGGACAGAGACAGGTTTTAAATGGGACTGTTTATAAATAATTCCAGACATCTTTCCATTTCTGAAGGAATTGTCAAATGAGTTTGTCACAGAGTACATTAACGATCACAGCATCTGAATCAGATTGGTCTCCTGAGTAAATCAAGGGACACTTCCTTTGATACTGGCCTATTTTAAATATAAAGCTGTCCTCTATTCTTATTTAAGGGCCTACAAGAAGCCTTGTTTGTTAACTATAATCCATCCTGAAGTTGGCTTCTTTGGGATGTTTAAAAAAGAGCAAATTTCCTAACTTAGATTGAGTTTTACTCTTGTTGAAGCAAGTTTTATTTTGTTTTCCTCCACAGCCTTTTTTATTGTTATTTTTTCCATATCAAAACTTCAAAGAAAAGAACCGATGGGTCAGCAATTCATTGACTGGAGCTGAATTTTTGCTTGCCACTAGCTTTTCTAGTCTGGTGCTCCTCTGATTTCTATTTTATCTCCATATTGTATGCCTTTACTTCATGCATGTGGAGAAAATTATAGTGTAGTCTTTGATTTTAAAAAATTATATTCTCTCATATCCTCAGATCTCAGGAATTTCAAACACTTTTCCAAGTCCAAAAATGCTCTTGCATAGAAGCTTCAGACACAGAAATTAATAATTAAAGCTTCATTGTATTCTAAATAAGTGAAATTTCATTAAACTTCCAAACAGGAATCAATTTTATGAGGGATAGTCCATACCAAACATAAACTGTAATGCAAAGATCCTGTGTTAGTATCACCTGACCTAGACAAATACTCATTAAGAAAAAAATAACATTGTAAAGACAGGCTGGGTAGGAGGCAACAAAGTATAGCGCTGAAGGTCTTGGGCTTTGGTAACAGACCCAATCCTCTTTTTTGCCACTTCCGGCTATGGGCCTTTTGCCAAGTTAATAACAGTCACTTTTTTTTTTATAAGATGGGAATAATAATATGGATTGTTGTGTAGGTTTATATTGAGGTTGTATAAAATAATTTGTATAGCTTAGTACAGTTCTTAACTCATGCTAATTTAACAAAGAGTAACTATTATTGTTATTATTATTAGAAGGCTTTGCTGAAATTTTGTGTGACCTTGTGGACAGATGCGGCCACAAGAACCAATGTAAGCCCATAACTGCCGCCATTGCCTTCAGGAATGTCCGCCCTGCAGCCACTGGACCCCAGGATATGAGTCACAGAAGATCTGAGAAAAAAAAGCTATATTACATTTACCATGTCCTCACAGAAAGCAATAGATGACAAAGTACCTAGCACTGCTGTTCTCCAAATTCTGATTCGAAGGCAATGTCTATATAGTTACATATGTCTATGATATATATGATAGATGTTACTAGATCCTCAGTTACTACTGTGACAAACTCTGATTAGGTCTCTTTGAGCTGGAAACAAGTCCAGCAAGAAAGTCCAGGATGTGATTATCCTCATAATTCCTTTATGGCATCTTTCTCTATAGCTTATCCTCAGAACAAGTAAAGTATTATTTATACAGACCTCAAGGATATGAATCAGTTCCCAAGTTTATTCTTTCAAGCCCAACATTTATTACTATTATTATTAGTAATACATAATACTAATCACGTTTAAAACCAAGAGTTTTGGTCTTCTTATAGAGTATATTGTTCTAATGGTGAGAATGATCATAAATCAGATGTGGGTCTTAGCAGCTATTGACAGAGAATTTTAAGCCTACAACGCATACAGCTCCATGTCATGCATACGTTCTGCATATTTTATCAATAATGACAAAATAACAACACAACAGGGAGGGGCCACCAAAATTTGGAAAGTATTAGAAATGTAAATATCAATGTGATCTTTGAGGTATATGTCATTAGTTTCTTTAAATCCTGTATACTATGAATGAAAATATTTGTGCAAAATTTTATGTTTCATTTTAAAATATATGAGTAGTTCTTCCCTTTCTAAATTTTAAAGAAATTATGTTTTCTAAAAGGTTTCCTTCAGCCTTCCCTCATAAATTTCATGCTTAGAAATACTTAGTGTAAACTCAGCCTACAACTTTTTACTCCACTATAAATCAGGCTTGCCTATACTTTTTGTTTAGAAGCCTGGAATATGTGATAGTTAGATGTGCATTGTATTTCCTTTCAAAGACTCTGATTTAAAAACCTCAATTTAATACAAAATTGACAGTGAATTTGGATATCCCTTCAGCTACCTACATCATAAGACTAGATGACATATACTTTTATAACAGATGATCACACAAAGAAAACCTCTATAGATTAAAATGACATCAGTTAACTGTTCTGTTCTCTCATAACTGCTTAAAAAAATCATGCATAAAGAACAATAATTTTGTCCAGGTACTGTTAGTGTCTTTTGAAAAAGAAGCAGAAGAAAATGCTATATATTCAATACATCTATTTATATGTAAGATTCCGCTCAGAAAATATAGTATTGTAATGTAAGAAAAGCTATATATAAAGTGTTTTATATAAATAAAGAAAATAAAGTATTTTATATAAATAAAATAAAGTATTGTAATGTGAGAAAAGCTATATATAATATAATATAATATATTATATATAAAATCACAGGTTTAAAATTAATATCCAAGGTTGATAAGGCACTCAGCTACCAGATTACTTTCAAAATCTCCTAAATACACATTCATTAGTCAAAATAACTAAAATTGCCATAGAGTAGCTTTGTATTCATGTAAAAGATATAATTACAGAGAAGAAGATATTGGGGGAAATTTGTATAGAAAGCAATTAGGCTTTTGCAGGTGGTGAAAACATATCATTAGGATTAAAGTATTTGGAAAACCAAAGTGTTTAGTACAATTATCTGTCTAGCTACTCAGATTATTTCAACCCCTCTTAATTTTGTATTATTTAGAGATACAGTCATACTTTTAAAAACGTTACAAAATATGCAATGAAATGATATTTAGTAGAAAATTTGCTTACAACATATGCATTTATTTTCCTTTTTCTTTACTGATTACAAATAAATAGCATAATTTAACTTAGGTTTAGGCCATAGTGTTTTCTGTACTTATTTCAATAGTGGAAACATTGTTCCTTTCAGCTAGGCGATGGTTATAAATGCTAGCATGTTACATTTAAATGTACTCTGAACTGCCAATTTTCAAATTATAAAAAAAAATCTCAAGCATCAGGCTCAATGCAATGAACAATAGTTTTCTCCTATAAAATAGCTTAATGGCACAGAGCTAGCATGAGTCATACATATCCAGACCTTGAACTCATTGATGCATTCAGAAGAAGCCAAAGATTAATGTTGAATAAAGAGCAGGTCAGCTCTGGCCATTTAACTGCAGGACAATGGTTTGCGATCATATGGTACCTTAGGCCATTGTGAAATTCTTGACTATTTCATAAAAGAAATCAAACCTGGCTTTCCTTAACTGTACCAATAATCAAGAGCAGAAGACTAGATTTTTAACCAAATGACAAATTATTGTTCAATATAATATTATGTCATGCATTTATAAATGTTTCCTTTCAGAGCACTCACTGGGCCATAAACCCCAAGAGCAATCACTGTAACTTGTTTTGTATTTTCAAAGTAATTAAAAACAGTACTGAAGCCATATGACTAATAATAATAGTTAACTTTAATTGAACATATACTACATGCCAGTATGCATTCTACCAACTTTAACATTTATTAATTCATTTAATCTTCACAACATTTTTTGAGGTAGATAGGACTGATGACCTTATCCTATCAATGAGAAAATTAAGCACAGGATGCTTAATTAATTATTCAAATCTAGTGTGTCTGATTTTAGAGGCCATACTCTTCATTTAAGCTATGCACTACATATGTAATCATAGGCAAAATGCTGAACCCACCTTTCTCTTCTGTTAAATGTGGGTAACAACATCACATTTTTTTTTCTTTAATGGTATTAAGGACATTTGTATTTGGAATTTTTTGTCACAATAAACAGGAGTATACTTCAGGTAGCTGTGACCATCCAGTACAACCACATACACTTCTATGTGTGGGGAAAAAAATACAAAAAAGATTAAATTAAAAAGAAGAAAACATCTCATTCCAATGTCTATCAATTAGGTTAACATAAATAATGACTAACATAGTGGAAATGATTAACATAAATAAATCTTAAAATAAATATGGATTCAAATAAATAAACAAAGAAACAAACAAATCTGATGGAAATAGAGACTTTGCTGCCCAGGTAATAAAAAAGAGCCGAAAAGCCCAAGGAGGTGGTGAAGCAAACCAAAGATTAACAACAGCAGAGCAGCTGCCATGGCTAGGTTGGCAGGACTTGGGGGGGCTGGCTCTGCTATCTGTGATCAGCCCGTAGGAGGGGCAGATGAGAGCTAGAGCCACAGAGAAGAAGCTGCTGCTGAAGACACCACCCAGTGCGGAGACAGAGGGAAAGGGGCACCATTTCCCCCTTTGTCTCAGCCTGCTTTACTCTCCCTCCTTGCAGGTCAGTTGACACACACTTCAGAGGCCAGCTCTCTACCAAGGTCAGAGCAAAGCAGTTGAAGAATGAGGAATGCAGACAGTAAGATGTCCAGAGGCAAATCATAATAAAATTGTAAATCCTAGCAGTTATCATGTTTTAAGTCTTATTCTTCTGTGTCCTTTTAATTTTGCCTGAGGACACTTTCTAGACTGTCTTTCATCTCTCAATGTCTTAATTACCAAATTGCCCAGTAAAGATTTGTGGGAATTCCATCTTAATAAAGTAGACAAGTTATGATATATTGTAACCGTATTTTGATTATTTTGATTGATAGATAATATCATAATCTTTACTTCCAAACAACATTCATATGTAATATTAAGAGGTTTTGGTGTTTTGTTTTTTTTTCTGTGTAATGATTTCCACAGGAAACTGAAAATTTGTTCATGGTCTAGATTAGGAGTATAAAACAAATCAATATATAAGAGTAAATAATTTTATACACCCCTAATATTGGGTGAAGACTTTGCAACCAACGTTTTATTTATAAGGGACAGAAAATATAATAAATTAGATCTATAGTAACAGGTTTTGTAGTAAATGAAAATGGTTGTGTGTTGTATTAAAACCAAGGGCATGATCTTAAAACTTATTTAAATTCTTAACAGTGGCCACAGTATAAATTTCTAATAACTTGGTTTGAGATGCTTAGGGATGCATTTGATCGTCATTTTTAAAGACAAATACCATACGATCTCACCTATAAGTGGAACCTAACCAACAATACAAAGATGCAAGGAAAATAAGACCAGCAACACTAAAAGGAAAAGAAATCAACAGAGACAAGAGGGAAGGAAGGAGGGGGGGCGGGGGAAAAGGAAGGGAAGGGGAAAGTCAAGGAACATATAGCAAGGACTCATGGACAAAACCAAAGGGGAAGAGCTGAGGGAGGGAAGGAGGGAGGGGGCAAGGGAAAGTGGTGGGGGGTAGGCAGAGACAAATGTATTTGAAAAAATAAATAAAAATAAAAAATAAAATCAATAAACATAAAAAAGAGGCTTGTAAATATATAAAATCTACAAATTCTATGTTAACATTTCAACATTTATATGTTAGTTATTTCCCCTTACACAGAAAGAAAAAGTTAAAAATATAACTGGTGCAGGTTGGGTTTCCTAAGAAACAGACTGTGAGTCACAGATCTGAACGCAGAAAGTTCACTGAGGAGTGCTCCAGGGATTCCACTTGCGGGGCACTAAAATAAGCCAGGTTGTGTAGAGAGAGGAGTTGGGCTGTTATTCAGTTACCACAAAGATCTCGGCTGACTCTGAAAGCAGCCCTGCTGCTGGGATTGGCCTTCAGACCTGTCCAACCCTGAGGTAAGGGAGCTGGGCCTTTAAAAGTCAAGACTGATTAGTCATCAGAGGTAAGTTATCCCCAGGAAGGGAGTTACCCTCGGCAGTGCAGACGTCTTCAAGTGAATACAATTTCCAAAAAGGACACAGTTAAGAAGTGTCAGCCACCAACATTCCCAGCAGCTGGAACAATAAGAACTTTAGTGTTCAATATGAGAAGAAGGTGTTAATCTGGGCAGCAACACAAGAGCAATACTCAATATCCAGCAGGTACCTTATACCAAAGGGACGATAAGGAACTAAGGTCATATAAAGAGAGATTTACATGTTATATCAGATTTTTGGCTATTATTTTTCAATCCTGGGTACAGTTGAATGTGATCGACATCCTTATAAGATGGCACCCAAAAATCCCAGCCCCCTGCTATTCTGCTTTTGTACTGTCTCCCCCATTTGAGCGTGGGCTGGACCTAAGGACTTGCCTCTAACAAATGGAATATGGCAAAAATGATGAAATGTCATTTTCAGGATTAAGCTATTAAAGACTCTGACTGCCTAATGACTTTCTCTGTCTTTGTGTTGCTCACTTGGACAAAGCTACCTGCCACATTGTGAGCTGCCCTATGGAGAGGCACATTTGGAAATGAACCAAGAGAGTGGCTGGTCTCTGGCCAATGATCAGTATGTAGACTAAAGCCTTTATTGTAATAGCCCACAAGGAACTAGATCCCACCAAGAAGCAATAGTAAGCTTAGGAGCATATCCTGCTCTAGGTGAATTTTGAGATAATTGTAAATGGCCAATGTTTTGACTGGAGCCCTATCAGCAACCCTGACTGGGATAACACCATGCTTAGATTCCTGAAACAGAAATTGTGAGATAATAGATATTTTAAATCACTAAGGTTTGGGATAACTTTTTATGCAAAAATAGATAACCAAGAGGAAACTTCTCTCCTTTATCCTATTTTCTTTCAGTGTCTGGCAAAGCCTTGTTAAGTTGAATTTCACCCATTTCAGATTTACCTATTTTATCTGTAGTGATATCAAATAGAATTCACAGAATTCCTTCCTGGGAATAATTTCTTGGGTAAAAATGCCAAATTAAATATTTATGGTAGGAGAGTATCATCCCAAGGGCTCACTCTCATGATAACACTGTCAAAACATTACCTTGGATGATAGAGAGAAAGAGGAATTTGAAATCATGGGGGAAACCCATGAGAACAACAGTAGAAACTTAAAGACTTGATACTGTTTGGAAAACAGAAACCCTTTGACCAAGAACAAATAATGTTAAGTGGAAATCTTGTACTGGAATTCCATGTTCTGCTTTATGTTGTCCTGCCAGCAACCTCACACATTTTTGGTTAAGACTACAATAATCATGAAGTATTTAACAAAACAATATTTTTGAGAGCTTTTTAAAGGGCTTGATCTTTTGTCAGAATTCTGTAGTATCTCAATTAGTCATCCACCACGTGCAAAGAGGGGCTAAGAGTCCCTGTGTGTAGGTATTATTCAGGCTGCCATGATGGCAGGTGATGCCACGCATGGCAATATCCACGGAGACCTTGTGAAAGATATTACCTGAGACATTGTAAGGTTTTTGGGCCCCAAAGTTGGAGGTTCACATAATTAGATAATAGAGTTGTGATGGAAAATTTTTAAGTATTATCATGGCCATAACGGTAATGCAGTGCCTACACCAATATCCACAAAGAACTTACAAAGATGCCCAGAGAGATACCACAAGTTTCAAAATCCAAAAGTTGAAGAGATGCCCCAGAATGGTCAAGGAGGTTATTGTGTAAAATAATCTGTAACAACTTCAGCAGAAGACTATATCCACACAAAACCAGAGATATTTTATAAAAATTATATAGACTCATTCCCTTTTTATGGGGTATAAATATAATATTTAGTTCAACTGAGTGTCAAATGTCAACATAATGCAGCACTTAAGAACTGAGAAGGAAAAAAAGCTAGAAAGCTAACCCATATGAAGCTACTGTGTCTGATTATTTCCTTTTTCAGGGAGGCTCTTTTTTTAAAATTTTGTATGATCCACAATCTTATCCTTAGTCCCCATTTTTAATTTTACTGCTCAAAACTATCTCAAAACCTTTTGAAGAGCATTGCCATAGGAAAAAAAGAATGTTGAAATAGTGAACTCAAACAGAAATTAGTAAGGCAATATCCAATACAGCAGCAATGAAATAATAGCAAAAATGGGAGACAATCTAAATGAAATGTAACAGAAAGGCCAGTTTTTCGGGAAGAAACAAGTTTGATCTTTAAAATTCTGAGAGCAAACACTGTATTTTCAATAGATCCTCAACCTGAGAGGACAAGGTTTTGATTTCATTCAGTAACTGCCTCACTAACTACCTTGTTTACACAAGTGCTACAGTAAGGGACAAAGATCTGAGTAAGCCTTAGTTCGCACCTCCTAAGAACCCACCACCTGCATGAGAATTTCTGAATGTCAAGAGCTGAAAAATTTCCAGAATAAAATTCAATTATTTAATTTAAAATTACAACAAAAACAAATTATTTAACTAGTAATTATTTGTAGTATATCCAAATCATAAAACATGACTAAGGGACAACAAGTAGGGTGTTTTAAAATGAAGTCATGCAAACAATTTGGTAGGTATAATAAGGGAAATAATGATCAACTGTGGTGCTTTTATAATTATACTCTCTCTTGATAAATGAATAATAATCATCTTAAAAAAAGATTTTAAGGTAGTAGAAATAAGGCAGGACTAGAAACAGCTGCATAAAATCCAGTGAAAGAAAATTTAGATTGAGAATTTTGGGACATCTCTGTACACTAATGTGTCAGACTATGGGACACTATTTCAAGGGAAATCCTCCAAGTCCCAATGGCTGAGAGATTTAAACATAGAGTGGGCAAAGAATTGAAAAACACATTATGAAGAACATCTTTTTAGCAAGGGATATATTGGATGACTTTATGACCATCTCTGATGCTGCTATAACTTCCAAGTGTTACTGTAATAAAACAAAGAAAATAGTGATAAAACCAGGGAGGTATGAGAGTGTGTACTAGTGAGAACGTGTAATATATGTATATACATCTATATGACATATACTATATTAATGTGCATATAGGTATATGCATATATTACAATTTTCTCTTTCTTTCTCACTTTACAATTTGAAAACAAATAGCGCAGGGAAGAAGTATTTTCTTGACATTGGTGTTTCCAGAGAAACATGTCATGAACATAGGGTGCTTTTTACATTTTCCTGTCAAACTTAAAGGAAACTTTTATCCCTTCCCTTGCTTATTTTTCCGAATGTCATGAAGGCGTGTCTAGCATAGCTAATTTAAGTAACTGACTTAAAGAGTTTTGTTTCTTTCATTTGTTTCTCTTTAAACACTTATAAAAGAGGTGGAAATGGTACATTTTGTAATTTCTCTTATCAAAGTCTCAAAACATGTCATAACAGTTTATCCTGAGGTGAAGAAAAAGATGCGTAGAGACCCAGACAAAACCCCCTCTGCAGGTCTAATTCGGAGAGCAGGCCCCGCAGAGGCTAAGGGGCCACATCTCTACTCAGTGCTAAGCACGACCTTAGCTTTTCTTCAGGACTTAGGCTCAATTGTTCCTTTTCTCCGTCCTTCATATACTTAAAGCTGAAAGCTCCATTTCCTTTGGTAGAACCAAGTGCAAGAGGTGAAATCATTAACAGAGATGCATTGTCGCTGGCTCCCCAAATCTGTGTCAGCGAAAAGGGTCAGCTGTGGTTCCTTTTTGTCTTGGAACTAACAATAAGTTCTAAATTTATAAATTAAAAGGAATGAAGCAAAAGGTTCTCTTTATTTAATAAGATATAATAAGAGATGTTTTATCTCTTTAACAAACATGGATAAATGGAGAACACAATTGCAACGCATAAGAACAGCCGTCTGCCGGTTCTAAAAAGAAGAGCATGGAGGAGATCCTATATCATTTGTGTCACTGGAGCTGTCCCACTCATTTGCAGTTTAATTGAATCAAAACATAGATACACATAATCTTATCGTTAGTATAAAAATGCAAATAAATGAACTTCACTTGTACATGAGTATTCTGGTGCCAGAATTTAACATGTGATATCTCTAATGTTTAAATTTATTAGAAATATTACCTTATTTTTCCAAGGGTCCAATTCACCCAACTCAAAAAGATCAGCGAAATTTGTCTGCCCACTCCACCCCCTGACCCCCTCGCGTGCTGCCCCAGCTGAGCTCAGGGCTCCTGCTAAGCCAGTGGCCACTGCCCTCTCCTTCCAGCGCCATCATGATTATCTCCTGGGGCCTCAGCTGCCCTGAGGAAATATTCTCTTGCATCTACAAGACTGGGCGGGTGGCAGGAGGCCTGTGCCTGGAGGTGGAGTAGAAGGAAACCGGCAACCTCAAAGAAGCCTACACGAAGCGCATCAAAGATGACATGAAATCAAAGGGAAACTTGAAGAATAGATACGAGGAAGAGTAAAACTTTTTAACAGTGGCTGCAGAGCAAACCGAACACATCCTTTCTAATTCAAACACTTTGGGTCTTTCTTGGTGAAACTATGAATCCAGATGACATGGTGGCTCTGCCGGACTACCAGGGGGATGGTGTAACCCCATGCATGATTCTTCTTAAAGATGTTTCAGAAATGGAAAAACGTTAACAATCTAGCAATTTGGATCTATCGCCTGTCTACAGAACTGGCTGCTGCTTTTCATCCGCACACCAAGACTATGACAAATGGGACTGATGTTATTATCTTGAGCTGTTCATTTATTTGCACCTTGATTTATTTCTAGCAGAGGCTCTTTTTTTTTTTTAAGAAAAACATGTCATGTAGGTTGTCTAAAAATAAAATTGCATTTAAAGTAAAAAAATCAGTGAATATAGAACATTACTGTTGTTGTTTTTCTCCAATATGATTTTCGTGTAAATTAACAATCAAATGGAATGTGGTAAGTTGAGAATCTAAGTTATATGTTAGGTAGCTAAAATATAAACTTTACTAGCTTTGAAATTATATGGATAATTTGTAGTTGTAGTTGTAAAGAAATATTTTTAAGTAATTGGAGCTGTGATTTTTAGCTCTTGAGGTCATTATTAATTTCTAAAAATAGTAACGTTCTCCATTTGGATGACTCTGCACTGATCCTTTGAAAACAGTCAAGACCAGATCCATTTCAAAAGCCTCTAGTTCCTAATTTGTTGACACTCACGGCTATCGTTATTATTATTATTATTTGAGATTAGTGTTCCTTTTTGCGTAAGTAAAATTAGTTGCCTAGGATTGCATAATAGGAACACTTTCTTTCAGTTTACTTAATGATTAAAAAGAAGTCCATTAAGGAAAAAACCCTGTTGTCACCTCATCACATGTTCATAAATGACGATCTAGACGATGAGATGGTTTCCTAGATACTGACAGGACTTCCTTTACACATTCAAGTTTTTGGTGTGGAATATCATTTCCAAGGAGAAGAAACAGGCCTTTGCTTTGTAGAGTCTACTGATCCGCCATACCAAAATGGCTAGAGGAAAAAAGAATTGGAAACAGAACCTGATTCTGCCATTTTCACCCTAATTCCAAAAAGTGAGAGAATGGTAACGACAGGGAGGAAGGAGAGCTGTGCAGTGCAGGGTTATGTAAGCCCTGGGGAAAGACTCCGCCCTGTTCTCTCCAATGCCTAGTTCTGTATAACTGAAGTTCTGTGTATTCAGAAATCCACTGCACTCGGGAAAAAAATTGAATTTCTTCTAGTACAGGTTTAGAGAGTGGTGATAATTGATTTCCTTCCTATCCACTAAATTTCACCAACCTAGGAAAATGTGCATATAGTATAAATAGATGCTCAATAACTACTTAATGAAAGAATGAGTGATCTCACAAATGAAATATGTTCCACTTAAAGATAGTTATTTTAGCTTCATGAACTGCTAGAGACTATTCTCGCTGAAAATATGAACAATTTCTGTTTTCTTTATTGAAAAATCAACATCTAATATAATATCCTCACACATAGTAGTAAAATTAAAAAATGAATTACCAGATAAAAGAATTAATGTTCATGATGCAAAAAAGAAAATTATTTACATGATATAGTGTTTTTTCCTCAAATTAAAATGTAAGTAGTTTCAAGATGGAGTGATATTAAAATAAATATACAATGTAAAAGGACAGATGTATTCTTATTTTAAAATATGTATATTACATTTGGAGTTGCAGGGAACCTGAAAGAAAAATTGCTTATCATTATATCAAAGTTAGAATATACAGTAATCTCAGTTTACTGTAACCATTAGAACATGGGTAAACAAGGGAATGGATTTATCTTATGAATTCAATCTTATAGCTAAGAAGTTACTAAATCTGATATATAGATTTTTAAAATGAAATATAGGAAGAAATTATCCCAGAAAACAAAGAATGTTCATGATGATACAATATCATTTCCACCAGATATAAATAATTTACTTTTTAAAAAATGTTTATTATTGACACTAATAGAGAAGTCCCCAGTTCCACCCCTGTGTTGGCCTCCATCCATCCTTCATCCCTCTCCCCTCTGGCCCCACCACACTGTTTCCTGTATCTATGAGTTATCATATATGCTCTTTGGCTAATCCCTTCAACCTTCTTTCATCCAATCCCTAGCTCTCCCTTCCCCTCTGAGAGCTGTTAATCAAACTGCTGCATCTCTCATGAAAATGTGAAAGGGGACCAAGCTGTAGGGAAGACATGGGGGTAATAACTAGCACATTGAGGGTAGAGCTAGTGACCCAGGAAGGGATCTTAAAGAACATTTTCAAAAACTGGACTTCGGGCCCTGGCTGGCGTGGCTCTGTGGACTGAGCACCGGCCTGCATACCAAAGTGTTGCCAGTTGGATTCCCAGTCTAGGACACATGCCTGGGTTGCAGACCAGTACCCCAGCAAGGGGGGTGCAAGAAGCAACCACACATTGATGTTTTTCTCCCTCTGTTCACTCTCCCTTCCCCTCCCTGAAAATAAATATTAAAAAAATCTTTAAAAAAAATGGGCCTTGGTAACTCCAGGTACGTGCTCTGTCAGGAAGAAGTAGGGTTGACTGTGGTTGGAACCAGAGGTAAAATAAGAAAGAGAAGTACATGGACTCAGTCTGGCCTCCAGAAAGAGTTTCACAAAAACAAAGCCGGAAAGCAGGGATCAGCTGGCTTTCAGGGTTTATAGGACAAAAACCTAAGCAGCCTCTGTGAAATCTAAACTTCCCCAAAAGCTAAACAGAAGGACCACTCTCCTACAGAGTTACTTAGCAACCAGCATTTGATAATGTAGATAAAACACTAAGAAGTCAATTAAATTTTTTAAACATTCCATCTTATACTGCGAGCTATTTCCTGGATACCACTACCTAGTTGAATAGAAGGTTCATGAATGAAATGTAATACATATGCATACATACATTATAGTAATAATAGTAATAAGAGTAACAATTTATAACATGATTGAACAGTAACTGTATGTCAGGTTTGTGATAACCACTAAGCTTAAACTACCTCATTTATTTCTCACGGCAACTTTATAAGAAGGTATTGTCATTCCTATTTGATACATAAAGAAATTGATGTTTAGAGAGTCTGAGGAACTTACAGATTTATCAAGTGATACATTGGCCTTCCAAACTAAGTTCACCAGACGATATGGGCCACACTAATAATGGTGAGGCTGGGTTTCAGAGCTATTCGGGAAAAGGCAAGGCTGTCTGCAGGTGGCAGGACACATTCCACAGTAAGGCAAGGATGGAATAGTACTAGAAGAAGTAGATAGCAAGGCACGTTGTGAACTTTCAGACTTGCCCAGGTTCGAATAATACTGTTTTTCTACAAAAATTAGCATTACTAATAACTAGTCCTCATTTATTCTTAATTATGTGTTTGACTGTTTTGCCACTAAAAATATAATTTGTACTCCTTTCCCTCTATAACTTTCTTATTACAATCCAATGAATGCATACACATCTAGAATAGAGATAGTCAAAAAAAAAAAAAAAAGATTAGCCTGAAAATACACTCAAAAACCTGTAAATCAAAACCAAAGAGGAATTTATTTATAGGACTGATTCAATATGTCATATTTATTCACCTCCATACCTTTCATTTGGACCATCTGTAATTCCATTTCTAGAATACTTAATTGTATTTTTTTATTTGTAAAACTGGGGGGAAATTATGTAATTATGAAACATGAAATTGTAATGATCCCCTTAGTGTTTGCTTGATTCATAAAATGTATATCCACATTTGGTAGGTACCTTTAATGCTAAAAGCATTAATATTAGTTAATTACTATTTTCTGTATTTACATAATGCCAAACAGCTGGATAAAAACTGAGAATTTTAGTCAATCTTTTGAAATTTTTTTATTTTGTTAACAAACTTTGATAGGTGATCATTTTCAGCGTGGTAAAGACAGTCGGATGCACACCAGGGTTCGTGCTCCCCATTTCCTGGGTGCACACAACTCCGGTGTATTTCAGGACCACTTTACAATTGGGTGGGGTCAGTGGCAGAGTTTTAACCAGCAGGAAGTGAGTGTATCAAACATGCCATTTCAAGGCCTTGACCGAATTTCATATCTCGTTCTCCGTGTTTTTTTCTTCCAGCTAACTGAGGCAATGACCACGAACACACCCCAGGGAAAATTTGGAAGCTACATATTAAAGATAGTAGAGTTGCTGTTACATGTCTTCTTGTCTGTGTGAGGCAGAGAGATTTTCCCACCCCCACTCGCAAGTGTCCTAGCACTACACTGCCTTGTGAGCAACACAAATGTACTGTTGTCTTAAGCCTCTACATATCAGGGTTGACTTATTTTCACATCCTAGTCTACCTTAACCTATATTCTAGATGACTGATTTTGTTTCTATTCTTGTACAGCTATTTACATTTGATTCAAGTTCATGAAGGATTGAATTCTGTAGCAGTTTTTTAGTTATTGAGCAGCATCTCTGGGGGCCATGACACTGTGATACAGAGAAATCTAATCAGGTCACTGGGGAGAAGTAGGGAGGGCCCATAGGAGGAGGCTGCCAAAGGCAATGGAAAACAGCCTAGGGATTGGTTGAGAAGCTGAAGGCCTGCCGAGCACACGGAATTATGGGCGAGAAGATTTGGAACAAAAGAAGCACTCTCAGGCTCTCAGGTGGGTGCTGGCTCTCTCTGGCTCTCTCTTGAGCTTTCCTTCCTGGAGCATGCCTGGATCATCTTGCTGCAGCTGCCTGCATTTCCCAGCAGATGATATTTTGAATAGGAAGGAACTCTGGGCATAGCCTAGGATCAGGCTGACCTGGCAGAGGGTGGCAGGGTTATTCTTCGTGTGTTCTAGAGGGACAGTCTCTGAGGCAGAAGCCTGCCTTTCTTCCAAAATTGTGTAGCTTTTGTATCTTACATTGTTTTAGTTTGTAAACTAAACTTATAGAAATAAGATAATTAAAACTAACGGGAGGCATGCTAGAACTCAGGTGTGAGAGGTCAGCATTAATTGATAGGCTTCAGTGATTAAAGCTGTAACTAAACAGTTAAAAAGAGTTTAGCCTTAATTGATAGGCCTAAGGGACTACTTCACATGGAAAGCTGTTACTCCAAATTCTGCAGGTTTTGAATAAAGACTCCTTTCCGTTATCACTAAACCTTTGCCTTTGGAATTTTGCCTAGATGGTGATGACGAGCAGTGGGACCCCAATTGCCGTTCGGTAACAACGGTGCTCCACAGGCCTCCTCCTTCAGGGAGAAGAATTAACCAAGGGCCCCAGACAGCCTTTAGAAATCTGCCACTTTATCTGCGCTGAGGACATACCCCCAGTGCTCCTCACAGTAAGTGAACGAGTATGGGGGGATACTAAAGCCAACCTCTTCCCAGAAAACCCAAGATGTCACTTGGGTACCTGACTTTTACATGAAGAAACCACATAGGCTTTGCCAAAATGAATCTTTGTTTACACTGCAGGGCTGTGTAGGAACTGCCCATCGATTATCTTCTCCATCTCCTTTCACCCCGTGTCAGATGTGGGATCTCAGTGATGGCCCTCCAAGCCTTACCCAGCGGCCCAGGCTTATGCGGTGCCCTCCCTTTTCTTTCACACAGACATGTCTCCTACTAAAATAGCTCACATATTTAATCCTTTTTTTTGTGATATCTGTTTCTCTGATAACCTGAACTAATTAATGCAAAACCCTTCAGTGAACAAATGATATGTATCATTCATTACCTGAGATACATTTTTTATTAGCTTCCAAAGGCTACCATAACAATCACAAAAAATGTGACCAAAAAAAAGACAGAAACTTTTTTTCTCATAATTAAGGAGTCTGAAAGTCCAAAATCATGGTGTTGGCAGGGTTGGTATTTTTCAGAGGGCTTTCAGAGGGATCTCTTCCTTCCCAGTCTTCTACCTTCTGGTCATTTGCTGGCAATTTTTGGTGTTCTCTGACTTGTAGATGCCTCATCCCAGCCTCTGTCTTCATCTTCACAAGGCATCTTCTTTATGTGATTGTCTGTGTCCAAGTTCCCTGTTTTCATGAGGATGCCTCATTTTTATATTGGACTAGGATCCACTCAAATAAACTCATGTTGACTTGACGACTTCTGCAGAAACTCAGTTCCAAATGAGGTCACATTCTGAGGAGTTAAGTGTTAGGATTCCAATACATCTTTTGAGGGGGTGATGGAGAGGGACACAATTCAACCTACAACACAGCTAATACTCAATCACAGAGTTATATTTCCCATACGTTTAAAAAATGGTAGATGACATGCCCATGAAACTACCTATTTGTAGCAGATATCTCAACATGATAAAATCTGTAGGTTATCATAAGTATGTATATAAAACAGTGTCTTTTATCTCAGGTACTTTAAATCCTGTGGCAATATGGATATATAGTTCATCAACCCAACAAAATTCTTTCCATGATATCATTTTCACTACAACACAATTTGAATACCAATCTTAAGAGCCACAGCCTTGCAAACAGACCAACTTGCTGAAGAAACATGTAGGGGCTACCAATTTTAACTTGATTCAAATTAATTATAGAATTTTATTTGAAACAATGTGATAACTTGGACTCAGTGTAAATTTAATATTTTAAAAGCAATTCATTGTTTACTTATTAAAAATGAATACCTATCATTTAATGAGACAATCCAGCAAGGAACAAGTTATAGACAGCCCAATAAGTGTAAGATGCTGACCCTGTCCCTTGCCCTTAGGGCTTAATCATTAAAATAGACAAAACAGAACAAATGGCTAAGTGTGTAATGTCTTGTTTTTTCATAATAAAATAAAAGTTTGTGAGCATACCATAAATCATGACATTATTTCAGGCAAATGAAGGAGTCCATTCATTCCCTGAAACACCTTGGGGTAGCTCGTAAACCCCAGGATTTGGGCCCGACACCAAAGATAAAGAGACTAGTGAAATGTTTTCACAATGATCTCACAGTTCCGGTGTAGAAGGAAAACACTACATTATATAACCTGGTAAATGTGAGCTTATAGGATTGAACAGGGATTCCTAAGGTCAATGAAACAAAAGGATGAAGATAATAATAGTATTGGCTCCTGCTAGTTTAAAATTACTCTTGGTTGCCATATCTCAACAATGTCTCTAAACTTTCCAATAAAACAAAACAAAAAATAAAATAGGAAAAAGATGGCGGAGGAGTGAAAGGGAGTCACGCTGACCTCCTCCCAAAACCAAACTGGAATTGCAACTAAATAATGGAGTAATCACCTGGAAAGCAGTGGAGCGATAGTGGGAGAAGAGCCTTGGTGCCGCGGACAGCGGATTCGACTCTCACACATCCCAACGGGTGAGAATTGCGGTGGAGGCTCGAGAGGGTGGGCTGGGTGCGCACGGGCACTGGCACCAGAGGGACATTGAAACGGCCAGTTAGCGTCCCCCCGGGAAGAACGGGGTCTGAATCATAAACAGGAACCCCTAAACTACAGCCGCTAAAGCCGAGAAAATACAGACAAAACACAACCCCAAAAAGCTTAGGGGCACTCTCTGCCAGAGACAGGTGGCTGGGGATGCAAAAAGACATTTAAAGGGCAAACGCAAAAGTTGCAGCGGCAGCCACCCTCCTTGATCGCTGGGTACAGGCGGCAGCAGGGTGGGCTGGTGCCTGGGAAAAGACTGGTGAGGAAAACTTTGTGAGGAGAACTGACTCTGCGGCCGGTGGAGCCCGGGTGATGGCGCACTTCCCACTCTGCAGCTACCATCTCACTCAGGCATAAGGGAATCAATTAACCTGCCTTTTGTGCGCTCCGCACACAGCTTGTGCGCGTGTGACCTGCGGGGCTGAGTGCAGACTGGCTGGGAGAGCCTTGAGGAGAGACTGGAGACAGTGGCGTTGGGGAAAGAACGGGAGGAGGAACCGGGGAGTCCCGACTCCCTCCCCGTTCGGTAGTCTCCATTGTGGGCTGGAAAGGCGCGACCCCAAAGAGGCAGAAGCGGGGCGCGCATGAACCAGACTGCCTGCGATTGAAACGCAGTCCGCACAGGGGTTGGATCCTCAGCTGAAGGGGTCACAGAACTGCCCAGAGGCCCCTGAGGGGAGACTAGAAACGGAGGCATTGGGGAAAGAACGGGAGGGAGGAACCGGGGAGTCCTGACTCCTTCTCCTTGCCGAAGTCTCCATTGCGCGGGAAGAGGCCACACCCCCAAAGAGCCAAAAGCCGAAAAGTAAACATAGACACCCCCAAAACACCCAGAGCAGGCGCGCACACTTGCGCCGAGTGACTGGCGAGGATTGGCGAGCGTGTGTGTGACCCACGCGGGCTGGCGAACGCTTGCACCTGCCGGCAAGGCCTCACACAGACTGGCACCCATACGGCCTGCGAGGGATTGCACAGAGGGGCAAGGGCAGGCACAAATTGACCTACCCGCCGCGATTGCGGAGCAGCCCACAAAATAAGTAGAGCTGCCCAGAGTCCCTGGAGGAGAGACCAGAAACAGGATTAACCGGAGAGCTGATTTCCTCCCATTTCCGTAGTCCCCATTTGGCGAGGGCAAGCACCGCACCCAAAGAGCCAAAAGCGGGGAAAACACACAATAGAAGACTCTAAACTGACCAGTGCCGCGAAGCGCGCGTGCCAGGGAGTTCAGATGAGCACGGGAGGTCGCGAATAAGCCCCCTGGTCTGGGGCAAACACATGCGAGCCCAGGCAGGTGGGGGACCCTGCCGCGCTGGGAACGTGCTCAAGGAGCTCTCGTGAGAGCGCAGAGAGATCCCAAAAAATAGCCCAGCCCTGACCGAAGGGGTCACAGAGCTGCTCCAAGCAGGAATCAGACACAGGCATTAGACTCCTGAAAGGCTCAAACAAACAACCCAAGGCCCTATAGGGTCAACAACTGACATCATCAGAGGCAAGCCCAGAAAGAAAAGTAAAGGACAAAAATACTTAACAGACTCTCACAAAAATGGGAAGAAAAAGAAGTTCTCCCCAAATGAGTGGAAAAGGGGACTCCCCACAGAGAGAGCTTAATGAAATAGAGGCAAGGGAACTATCAGATATGGAATTTAAAACAATGGTTCTAAGGAAGCTCAATGAGCTCAGCCAGCTCAAAGAGAACTATGAGAAACTGCAGAGAAACTATCAGGATCTTACAGCAAACTATATCAGCCTGGAAAAGGACATAGAAACTATCAAGAAGACACAAGAGGATATGAAGAATACCATTTCTGAATTGAAGAACACAGTAGAAGGAATCCAAAGCAGGCTGGATGAAGCTGAGGATCGAATCAGTGAGATGGAGGATAAGGTAGAAAAAAGCTCCCAGAAAGAGCAAGAAATGGAAAAACGGCTCAAAAAGAATGAAGAAGCATTTAGGGAAATGCAGGACAACCTGAAACGCAATAATATCCGTATAATAGGGATACCAGAAGGAGAAGAAGAGGAGCAAGGAATAGAGAACCTCCTCGAAAAAGTAATGATGGAAAATTTCCCTAATTTGAGGAGAGAAAGGCTCTCATGGATCCAGGAGGCACAGAGGACCCCACTCAAGAAGGACCCAAGGAGGTCCACTCCAAGACACATCATCATTAAAATGGCAAATGTCAAAGACAAAGAGAGAATCCTGAAGGCAGCAAGGAGAAGGAGAAAGTAACATACAAGGGGGCCCCGATACGCCTAGGAGCTGACTTCTCAACAGAAACACTCCAAGCCAGAAGGGAATGGCAACAAATATTCCAAGCCATGAAAAGCAAGGGCCTACAGCCAAGGCTGCTCTACCCAGCTAGGCTCTCCATTAAAATAGAAGGAGAAATACGGAGTTTCCCAGACAAAAGAAAGCTAAAAGAATACATCTCTACCAAACCAGCACTCCAAGATATGCTTAGGGGACTGGTTTAAGCAGATGAAGGAAAAGAATGAGACAGAGAGGAACACAAGTACAAAGAGAAAAGATGAGTAAGTTTCTATCAGTAATATCTCTCAATGTGAATGGACTCAATGCCCCAATCAAAAGACACAGGGTAGCTGAATGGATAAGAAAACATGACCCACACATATGCTGCCTACAAGAGACCCACCTCAGAGCAAAAGACCTACACAGATTGAAAGTAAAGGGATGGAAAATAATATTCCAAGCAAATGGACATGAGAAAAAGGCTGGCGTTGCCATACTTGTATCAGACAAAGTCGATTTCAAAGCAAAGGCCATAAAGACAGACCCAGAGGGGCACTTTATCATACTTAAAGGAAGAATCTATCAAGAAGACATCAACATTGTAAACTTATATGCTCCCAATATAGGAGCCCCCAAGTTTATAAGGAAATTGTTGGATGACTTCAAAAAAGATATAGATAGCAACACACTGATAGTAGGGGATTTCAACACCCCACTGTCCAAAATGGACAGATCTTCCAAACAAAACATTAATAAACATATCGTGGCGCTGAATGAAACACTGAATCAAAGAGACTTAACTGACATATATAGAATCTTACATCCCAAAGAAGAAAAATACACATTCTTTTCAAATGCTCATGGCAGTTTTTCAAAGATAGACCACATGATAGGACACAAAGCAAGCCTCAGTAAATTCAGGAAAATTGAAATAATACCAAACTTTTTCTCAGACCACAAGGCCTTGAAACTCGAAATCAAACTCAAAGAGAAACTTCAAAAACTTGGAAACTCATGGAGACTGAACAGTACACTTTTAAACAATGAATGGGTCAATAATGAGATAAGAGAAGAAATCAAAAAATTTCTGGAAACAAATGAAAATGAACAGACAACTGTCCAAAACCTATGGGACACAGCAAAGGCGTTCCTGAGAGGGAAGTTCATAGCAATACAGGCTTACCTTAAAAAGATAGAAACATTTCAAATAAAAGACCTAACACTACAACTTGAAGAACTGGAGAAACAACAACAAATAAATCCCAGAGCAAGTAGAAGGAAGGAAATAGTCAAGATTAGAGCAGAACTGAATGACATAGAGACAAAAAGAACAATTCAGAGGATCAACCAATCCAGAAGCTGGTTCTTTGAAAAGATTCATAAAGTGGACAAACCTTTGAGCAGACTCATCAAGAAAAAAAGGGAGAGGACCCAAATTAATAATATCATAAATGAAAGAGGAGAAATAACAACTGATACCACAGAAATACAAATGATCATCAGAAACTATTATGAACAATTATATGCCAAGAAATTTGAAAATCTGGATGAAATGGACAAATTTTTAGAAAAGTATAATCTTCCAACACTGAAGGAGGAAGAAACAGAAAGCTTGAACAGACCGATAACAGTTGGGGAAATTGAAGCAGTCATCAAGAAACTCCCAGCACACAAAAGTCCAGGGCCAGACGGTTTCCCAGGAGAATTTTACAAAACATTTAAGGAAGAGCTAACCCCTGTCCTTCTCAGACTATTCCAAAAAATCCAAGAGGAGGGAAGACTCCCAGACTCCTTCTATGAGGCCAGCATCACCCTGATCCCAAAACCAGATAAAGACCCTACAAAGAAAGAAAACTACAGGCCAATTTCGCTGATGAACATAGATGCTAAAATCCTCAACAAAATATTGGCAAACCGCATCCAGCAATACATTCAAAAGATTATCCATCACGATCAAGTGGGATTCATCCCAGGGATGCAGGGATGGTTCAATATACGCAAATCAGTAAACGTGATACACCACATAAATCAAAGAAAAGACAAAAACCACATGATCATCTCGATAGATGCAGAAAAAGCATTTGACAAGGTACAGCACCCATTTATGATCAAAACACTCAGCAAAATGGGAATCAATGGGGCATTCCTCAACGTAATAAAGGCCATATATGAAAAACCTACAGCCAATATCATACTCAACGGGCAAAAACTGAAAGCTTTCCCACTAAGATCGGGAACACGACAAGGATGTCCGCTCTCACCGCTTCTTTTCAACATCGTATTGGAAGTCCTAGCCACAGCGGTCAGACAAGAGAAAGAGATAAAAGGCATCCAAATAGGAAAGGAGGAAGTAAAACTATCATTGTTTGCAGATGACATGATAGTGTACATAGAGAACCCTGTAGACTCTACCAAAAAACTCCTCAACCTAATAAGTGAATTTGGCAAAACAGCAGGATACAAAGTCAACATTCAGAAATCAAAGGCGTTTTTGTACACCAGCAATGCAATAGAAGAAGAAGAAATCAGGAAAAATATACCATTCGATATAGCACGAAAAAAGATAAAGTACCTAGGGATAAATTTAACCAAAGACACAAAAGACCTGTATGCAGAAAACTATACAACATTGAAAAAAGAAATTAAGGAAGACACAAATAAATGGAAGCATATACCGTGCACATGGATTGGAAGAATTAATATCCTTAAAATGTCCATACTACCAAAAGCAATCTATAGATTCAACGCAATCCCTATTAAGATACCAATGACGTATTTCACAGAAATAGAACAGACATTTCAAAAATTTATATGGAACCATAAACGACCTCGAATAGCTGCAGCAATTTTGAGAAAGAAACACAAAGTAGGAGGGATCACAATACCGGACATCAAACTCTACTACAAAGCTACTATACTCAAAACAATCTGGTACTGGCACAAGAACAGACCCATAGACCAGTGGAACAGAATAGAAAGCCCAGAAATAAGCCCAGGTCTCTATGGACATCTAATATTTGACAAAGGGGGCAGAAGCATAAAATGGAGCAATAACAGCCTCTTCAACAAATGGTGTTGGGAGAGCTGGATGGCTACATGCAAAAAATTGAAATTGGATCATCAGCTGACACCATACACAAAAATAAAGTCAAGATGGATAAAAGACTTAAATAGAAGTCGCAACACCATCAAAGTCCTAGAGGAGAACATTGGCAGGAAACTCTCAGATATCCCAAGCAGCAATTTTTTCACTGATATGTCTCCTAAAGCAAGGGACATAAAGGAAAGAATAAACAAGTGGGACCTCATCAAAATAAGAAGCTTCTGCACGGCGAAAGAAAACATCAGCAAAATGAAAAGGGAGCCAACCATTTGGGAAAATATATTTGCTAATGATACATCAGATAGAGGTTTGATCTCCAAGATATACAAAGAACTCACTCGACTTTACTCCAAGAAGACAAACGATCCAATCAAGAAATGGGCAAAGGACCTGGGCAGACGCTTTTCTAAGGAGGAGATACAGAGGGCCCAGAGGCATTTGAAAGGATGCTCTGCATCACTAGCCATTAGAGAAATGCAGATCAAAACCACCATGAGGTACCACCTCACACCGGTCAGAATGGCCATCATAAACAGATCCACAAACAACAGGTGCTGGCGAGGCTGTGGAGAAAAGGGAACTCTAGTCCACTGTTGGTGGGAATGCAGACTGGTGCAGCCACTATGGAAAGCAGTGTGGAATTTCCTCTGAAAGCTGAAAATGGAACTGCCTTTTGATCCAGCGATTCCCCTGCTGGGACTATACCCTGAGAACACCAAAACGCCAATACAAAAGAACCTATGCACCCCAATATTCATAGCAGCACAATTTACAATAGGCAAGTCTTGGAAGCAACCTAAATGCCCATCAGTAGATGATTGGATCAAAAAATTATGGTACATATACACAATGGAATACTACGCAGCAGAAAGAAAAAAAGAAGTACTAAACTTCGCAACAGCATGGATGGAACTGGAGAGCATCATGCTAAGCGAAATAAGCCAGGGGGCGAAAGACAAATACCATATGATCTCACCTATAAGCGGAACCTAACCAACAATGCAAAGAAGCAAGGCAAATATGACCAGCAACACTGAAAGGAAAAGAAATCAACAGAGACAAGAGGGAAGGGGGGGCAGGGAAAGGGAAGGGAAGGGGAAAGTCAAGGAACATATAGCAAGGACTCATGGACAAAACCAAAGGGGAAGAGCTGAGGGAGGGAAGGTGGGAGGGGGCAAGGGAAAGGGGGGGGGGAAGGCAGAGACAAATGTATTTAAAAAGTAAATAAATTAATAAAAAAAAAAAAAGGAAATAAAATAAAATAAAATAAAATAACACTAAAAAGCTCACATGAATACTTAATATTAACACCAATGGTTATTATTCCAGAAGAAACAATAGAGGACTATTATAATCTTCAAAGTAGTTGAAGTTGGCCTATCAGAATTCTACAGCTATAAAACAAGCTTCATAACTCTTTGTTCCTTTTATTTCTATAACGTTTTCCACACTTGTGTGTATATTTTTATAGGGGATTTATGTCAAGAATTATTATGTAATCATACTGATATTTTTGTGATTTCCTTAAAAACTATTTAAACTTGTGATTAGTCTTAAAAGAACTAATTTCTATTTATGCCCCTAACAGTAAAAATACATTAAAAAGTACTATGCTTATTAAACACTTATTGTGTCCCAACTGTGTTTCAGGTATTGAATTAGCAAAGCATAATCCTAGCCCTGAAGAAGATCAGAGCCATGTGTTTGAGACAAAGAAACCAATAATAACATGGAGTCATAAAGCCTTTGGAAATAATAAGACAGACAGTATTTAGAAGCATACTACACAACTTTGGGGAGGGATATTAGTGTTTTGAAAATATCACTTTGGTGTGGGGAGCAAACCACTTTAGTGAAAAGGAGGTGGGATGGTTGCATGGTAAGTGGCAATTTAGGTATTAGGCAGGTGAAGTTGAAGAACAAGGGCCATTATTAGCAGTGAAGATATAATTTTCACAAGGGAAGAATGGAAAAGAGAGATAGAGAGAAGGGAGGAGGGAGCAAGAAAGAAATGAGTAGAGAGTAAAAAGAAAAGATAATAAAATCAGAGAGCCGGAAATTATTTTTAGACTGGAAAATAATACATGGAGAGTGAAGAAGGGCCTTTGATAAAATTTCTGAGAGGGGCTGAGGCTGGGTCCTGAAGGGTCTTGCATACTATGCTAAGGAATTATGTGTTAATCATTAGGAAACCGTGGACTGCTTAATGGCCTGAAAATGATATTGATGCTTTATAAGTGTGTCTCTTGTAAATGACTTTGTGGAAAACTGTGGAAGTATGGAGATCAGGAAGGAACAATTTTCATAATAGGTGAAAGACAGTAATGGGCTGGACCAAGACAGTGATGGTAGGGAAAGTAGACAAAGATTTTAAAGTATTGAAAATACAAGATTGACTAGCTTTAATAACTATTTGAATATGTGTGGGGTTCAAGAAAAAAATTAAGATGCTTTTTAAATTCTAACTTAAACAATGAACAGACTGTGGAAGCATTTAGTACAATAGGAAGGAAAAACAGATCTCTATGAGGAAACAATTTATTTTATGGGTTCTTATTTATCTACAACATTAATTTTTCTGAAAAGAAAAAAATGTATCTTCTCTTTATTGAATTGATCACAATGATTCCTTTTCTAATTTTTATTGCCACTAGGATAAAAAAGGATTTAATATGTATGTGCTCTTGTGCATCTTTGTACCTAAGCAAGAAAGAGGCTTTTGTATAAAGAACAGAAAAATCTCCATGAAAGACCTCAGAGGTCTTTGTTATATACAAACAAACTCTCAGTGCTAATTTGACATAGTTCCATGCACACGCTTTCTCCAATAGGTATTCCAATGTACTTCGGAGTACTTATTATGCTAGCTAGAAGTAAAATTTTAAGAATTTGATAATTTCTCACAAATATATTTTCTTTCTTGAAAAGTAATCATTTTTTTCTGTTAAATAAAATGTGAAGCAAATGGCAATATTTTTTTCACACTACAATTTCTACTAGCACATTCAAAGTAGCTCATTTAATGTTTAACAAAGAGCAAGAGAATTTTTAAGATCATTAAAATAATAGTAATATAAACAGAGACTATATGTTAGAATAAAATGTTAAAATGCACACAATATGTCATATGATTAGGCTTTATTCTTCTAAAATCTTTAAGCAGAAGGACTTAAAACATCTAATGTAGTGTTGTCTACCAATAACACAGAAAGTTCAGCAAAAAGAGAGGGATTGAGTGCATTGCAATCATTATTTTAAATTAATCCTGAAGAAATGTGCAGTGTATCTTTTTTAAGCATGAAATGAAGTATACAGTACAGATAAAACAGTAATTTTTGTATTTAGACAGTACTTCTATGGCAGACCAAGTGATGCTTATAGTAACTTAGAACTGAAATGACATTTCCTCAGCTGTTATCAATTGCAATTGTATAACCAAAATGTATTACTCAAAAGACTAGGTGCAGCTAATAGAGTTTCTAACTTGTATATTTGAGAGCTTTCAATACTGGAAAGAAAAATTGCATCTGTTTATGTAAAAATTCTCCCATTATTGAAGCCTATACATACATACATACGTACATACATACATACATACATACATAAATACACACACACAGAGGGTGTGGCACAAATAACGCTCCCCCCCTTTTTTTGCCTTGCATTTATTTTTTAATTTTTTTCATTTATATTTATTGATTATGCTATTACAGTTCTCCTGATTTTTCTCCCTTTGCCCCCCTCCACCTTCTACCCCCTATCCCTCCAGCAATACCCTTACCATTTTTCATGTCCATGGGTCATGCAGTTCTTTGGTTACTCCATTTCCTGTACTTTACATCCCCATGGCTATTCTGTAACTACCTATTTGTACTTCTTAACACCCTCACATCTTCACCCATTCTCCCTCTACCCCCCTCCCCATCTGGCAACCTTCTGGTAACTAATTTCTTTTCTCTTGCTTCTAAGAGTCTCTTAGGACTGACTCCTAATTCCACTGTGGGATCCTCAAGAGGGGATTCCTGAGAATCCTGCAGCTTCTTTGACCACTCCCACCCCCACTGATTTTTAGTCAGAAGTTATGGGGGCTTATCTTCCTCACACAGGAACCCTGGGCAGAGTGCTCTGGTGTGGAGCTTGGATCCCTCACTCCCAAGTTATCCCTCCCACGTTTTATCCACCACATCTGGAAGCGGGACCACCTGCTCTGCATCTCTGTGTCTCCACCCCTCTTAATGGCCTGGATGAATGTAACTTCTTTAATTCTTTCACTGTCGGACTTCCATATAGGTCAATATTCTGATGATTCTGGATGACAGTTGTTTTGCAGTTTAAAGTTTTGCTGTGGTTGTGTGAGGAGGCAAGCCGTGTTGAACTACACCTTTATCTTAACTGAAAGTCCCCTGAAGCCTATACTTTCAAGAGAGCAGCTAATAAACTTTATAAATAAATAAATAATTAAGTCAGGAATTTAAGGGTCATAAATAAAAGCCGCCCTGTTAATCCTAGCATCAGCAAACAACTAGAAGTTACTGTGAGTCCTGGTCTAGGCATAGTAGTGAGAAAATTGGCCATTCAGGCAGCAATTGTTTTCATCAGCACCAGCAAATTAATGGAGGTGAACAAGTATGTGTGATGCCAACAGAGGCAGACCGCTTAACAGAGATAAGGGAAAGAGACACTCAACAAAAACCTTGCCGAGGTTCCTTGTAAAGAGAAATCACTGTTTTCCCAGAGAGACTGGACACATGTCCCAGGCTGTGTCTTCTGAGGAGTGACGTAAGTGGCTGCAGGCAGAACACTACACAGATGACAAGAAAGCAACAAAAACATGTCTCTGAAAGTTGACAATGACAATTATCCAGAGTTGCTGCAATGTAGTATTTAAAAAACCTGGTTTTCAACAAAAGAAAAAAATTACAAGGCATGCAAATGACAGAAAAGTATGACCTGTACATTATGTGTGTGGGGGGCGGGGAGGAGGTGATCAAGCAATAGAAATTATCTCTGAACAAGCCTAGTTGGTGGACTTAACAGGCAAATAGTTCAAAGACGCTATTATAAATATGTACAAAATCATGTTTAAAGAAGCAATAAAAGGTCTGATGACAATGTCTTATCAAATAAAGATGGTCAATAAAAAGGTAAATTATTAATAAAGAAAAAAATGAAAATGCTAGGGTTTAAATAATAAAAACAGAAAAAAAATCACTATAGGGATTCAAAAGTAGATTTGTGTTGGCTGAAGAATAAGTGCACTTAAGGACAGATCAATAGAAATTGTGCAACCTGAAGAAGAGAGAGTAAGAAGTTAAAGAAAAATGATAGAGCTTCAGGAAAATGTGGGGCACCATTAACCACATTCACATATACTGTACATAACGCGAGTAACTGAAGGAGAGAAAAGAGGAAAGAGAAAAGACAAACATTTAAAGAAATAATTGCTGAAAATTCCCCCAGTGAAAAGCAATCTACATATCCAAGAAGCTCAATGAATTCCAAGTGGAATAAATGCAAATCAATTTACACAGAGACTTATCAAAGTAAAAATGATCAAAGACAAATACAAAGAGAACATTTTGAAGCATCAAGAGAAAAATGATTTATCATCTATAAAAAAAGCTACAATCAATTGCTAACATCATCAGAAACAATAGAGGCTATATGCAGTACACAAAGTTCTTGAAATAAACAAAACACCTATGAATCAGGAATCTTATATTTAGAGAACTACCTTTCAAAACAAAAGGCAAAATAAAGACCTCCAGGAAAACAAAAAGAAAAAAGATGTTGTTGGTAGATTTACCTTAAAAAATACTAATAAATATACTGTAGGTGGGAAGGAAGCAATTCCAGACAGTAATTCAAATCTGTATGAAAATTAAAACTGATGGTAAGAGAAAACATATGCTCTTGCAAAAACTTGTGCATGAATGTTCAACAATATGAATAGTAGCAAAAGATAAAGCAACCCAAACATCCATCAAATAAAGAATAGAAAGATAAAGTTACTAAGAAAATACAACAGAAAATTATTTGACAATATAGAGAATGAAATATCAATAAACACCACAATATGCATGAAGCTTCAAGTCATAGATGTGTATGATTTGATTTATGTGAAATATCCACCATAGGCAAATACATAGAGACAAAAGTCAGATCAGGGTAGAGAGAGAGGAAGATTGGTTGGTGATAGCCAAAGGGTATAGGGTTCCTTTTTGAAGTTATAGGGTTTCTTTTTGAAGTGATGAAAATACTCTAAAATTAGATCACAGATACACTAAAAACATTTCAGCTGTACTCTCTGTAATGATGAATTATGTCCCAAAAAAGCCGTTAAAATAAAATCCAAGACAAGAAAAAAAATAACAACAAACAGTTTGAGATTTCGTAATACTTGCATGCTGAAAAATTAGCCCACCGCCATCTCAAGGATGCTGACAGAAGATGCAGGCTTCCTGGGTCAGGGACAAAGTTACTTTATTACTCACAGTGCAGAAAACAGCATGAACATCATCATATTTGCCTCAATTCTTCTTGCCCCTGAGTTTCATGGGATGACAGAGAAGGATCCAGATGGATACCTGCAAATATGAATTGCATTACATAAGTGGATCTTGAGCTTAGAAAACCTGAATCTTTTATAAGAGGCACAAAATCTGCCCATTTTGCTCTTTTCTCTAGAGTAAGGCATCTCTACCTCCCAAGACTGTAGGCAAACTTGCTCTTTGCTCTGAAGGAAGATACTGTCTATAAGATCCATGGTTATATACTTGTTTTACAAACATGTGAAAAGATAGTCCAAACAAAGGGTAATTTTTGCCTCATTCACAAGACATGCATAAATATGAGAAAACCATGTAAAACTGTTCCCAAATAGATGGTAACTCAAAAATTCTCCATGTCAAGAGAGAAAGTTAAAAATTGAGTCTGGAGAGACCCCAGAGCAAAAACCCAGGGGAATCTTATGCTTATATTAAGCTGTTACAAGGGCAGATAAATGGATAACTGAGTAGGTGGTAAGAGGCAAGATGAAGCAAGGAATTGTGAATGTCAAGAGAGAAGAATAAAGAGAGAGTATTGGGCAGATAGAGTGGATCAGGGTACCAAGCTGATTTTTATTCTTTATTACACCTGCTGCATTCCTCCTGAAGCTTAGGGTGTGGCTCCCATAATGTATAGTACAGTAGTCTAACTGGTTACTCAGGCTGCAGTCCAACTATTCCTAGTTGTAAATTATAGCTCTAATAAAAAACAGAAATAAAATAAAATGTAGCTCCAATTCTATCACTCCCTTCACCATGAAGCTCAAACTTCTTGTTAACCCTTGAGGTCTTTCTTATTTCAAGGGGCATCTTTCTCTAATAAAGGCAGTCCCTCATATCCTAAACCTCCACCACTAATAAATGGAAGAAGTGTATATTTAGTGTCAAATTTAGTTTCCATAAGTCTCAATATTTTTTTTAATTTTTTACATTGATGACCCACCTGGGGGATATAATCAACATTCAACTAACAAACATTATAAAAGCAGAAATAAATTAATGAAATGTCCACTTTCTTTGAACATACCAAAGTTGGAGCAGCCTTGGCCTGTCTGCCAGCTAGCTGCACTGTCAAGACAAAAAAAATACTGAGGTCAAATGAGATAAGGTAGTAAGGGAAGAGATAGAACATCGTTACTTTAGTTACCTCTGTTTTCGCCCTTATTCATAAATTACAAAAGTTCTTTAACATTTCTACAAGTAGAGTATTGAAAGGCTAATCTATCCTATTTGCAGCAATCATTCCTGGTTTCCCCCTCCATTTACAATGCAGGCCTAACTCAATTTATCAATTTATAAGCCTGATTCCTGTTAATCTAATGGCTTCACTTCCTTCATATTACAGCCTAAAAGCTCTTTTTCAAAAATCTCTCTAATGATTGAATTAAATTCTTGTCCAACCAAATGTATACATTTTAAGTGATTGGCATAGTTCCAACTTTATGAGGGAGAAAGAAAAATTTTGCATACAACCAAGTTGAAAGCCTGAAAAATTGGTCATAACCAATGAAAGTAGCCAACACTTGTTCTTCAATTTCATTAAATTCTACTGTATACTCTCTGAAAGCAATTTGAATCTCCTTCGCTATATTGACAATAGAGAAGACTTTTTTACTTACCATGAACCAAGGAGCTGAAGGATTCTTTAATTCTTGAGGGTGAATCCTAATGATGCCTTATTTTCTATTTCACCATCCCCCACATGTTGGATATCCCTTTCCCTTTGAATATATGTTAGAAATGAGAGTACAATGAACTCTTTATTCACTATGCAAAATTATTTTTCATCTAAAGGGCAATCACCATGCATTCCAATTAGCATATAATAATCAGAGGCAGTAGAATTTAAAACATTTCCCCGTCTCCCTTGCAGGTAGAAATCCTTATATAATTTAGGTACTGACAATCACATACACAAGATTTTAATTTAAATTATCAAGGGGATAGAGGCAGAATAACATGTCTGTTTGTTGCCATTGCTTATGGTTAGAAGATTGAGGTTTTTAAATCAGTTGCAGTTCCTTGATTCAACAAGAAGCTACTAAATCAGCAGCTTCTGGCTGAAGGAATGAGAAAGGTATGTAGCAAGGCTCTGGTGGAAGCTTCTGCTTCTAAACTTACAAAACATGACAGAAGCAGGGGCAACTTCAGTGGCTTAGTTTTATAATATGCTTTATAAGTGGCTTTGAAATTTCATCATTGAATTATTACAACTTCACTCCTGGTTTCTTTCCTGTTATTAAAGACATGTGCAGCCATGAGGCTAAATGAGGTAAATAAAAGCATTTTTAAAAAACCAATTATAATTAAATAAATTTCATAATGTCCAGAAGTTTCAGACTTAACAAAATAAAAGCAAAAAAATCATGTATATAGTCATAAAAACCACACGACTATTAGATATTTAGGATATTTCCTCTAGTTTATTCTTTATTTGAAGTATCTATTTTATAGCTATGATTATATTGTAGAAACTATTTTATAAAACAGTAAGAATTTATTGTGTCACTTAAACTCTTCAAAATTACATTTAATTGCTGTGTAATATTTTATAAAAGGGGATATTTCTTTTTTACTTACCATACTTTATATAGTAAGTGAAACAATTTCTCAAAACACTCATGTCATTGTGTGATCATCAAATATCCTTTACTCTTCCCCACAAAGATAGAACAAATTACCTGACTTGTTTCCTCATTTATTCATATCTTCATCACTATAGTCAACAGACATGTTTTGAGCATCGGTGTAACGTCATAAACTATTCCATGTGCTGAGGACAGAGCAAGGAAGAAAATGGGAAAAACTCCTAATCTTACATGGCTGGCATTTGGGGTAGGGTTTAGGGATAGTGAGACAAAAATACATGAAATAAATATGTAAAATATAATATGTTAGGTGATGTCAAATGCTGAAGCGAAAATAAAGCAGGTTAAAGGGATAAGAAACTCCTGGAATTGCCATTTCATGTGAGGCAGCTGGATTTGTTTCCTAAAGCTGCCATAAGAAGTACCACAAAACAGATGGCTTGAAACTACAGAAATTAATTGTCTCATAGTCCTGGAGGCTACAAGTCTGAAATCAAGGTGTCAGCAGGGTCATGCTTCTTCTGAAATCTGTAAGGAAATTCTTCCTTGCTCCTTCATATCTTCTGGTGGTTTGCCCATAGTCTTTTGTATTCCTTGGCTTATAGAGCATTATACACTGATCTCTGCCTTTGTCATCACATTTCTGTGTTCACATGGTTTTCTTCCTTTAAGAACACCAGTCATATTGGATCAGGGGCCACACTACTCCAGTATGAGCTTATTTTAACCAAATACATCTACAATGTCCCTATTTCCAAATTAGATCACATTCTGAGTTGCTGGGTATTAGGACATCTTTTTTTTTCAACAGGACATCATTCGACCCATAGCAGTAGCCAAGAGCTATCTCATAAAGAAAAGTGGCATTTGAATAATAACCAGAAAAAAAGTGAGAGGATGAGGCATGGAGGTATCTTAGAGAGAAGTTTTCCAGGCAGACACAATAGGATATGCAAAAGTCCTGAAGAAGAAGCATTCCTGGTATGTTAAAAAAGCAACAAAGTGGACCAGATGATTTAAAAATGAGGAAAAGCGGACAGTGGTAGAGATCAGGTCAGGGAGCCAACGGGCTAACCTGTTCTGCCTTTCAGGTCATGGTAAGAACTTTCACTTTTACCATGAAATAAATAAGACATTGAGGGATTTTATATAGATGAACATGATCTGATTTAGCGCTAACAGAGTCACAATGGTAAGAATGGACTGAAAAGTGCAAGAGGGATGAAAGGAATTAAGTTAGGACACAATAATAATATGTCTGGTGAGAGATGACTTTTCATGGACCAGGATACTAGCAGTGGAGAAGTCGAGGAGTGGTCAGATTCTGAATATATGCTGTTGCTAAATATCCAGCAGGAAAGGGTGAATTGATAATGCGGGCAAGAGGCATCCTAGGCTAGATAAGAGGACGGCATTTAGCAAATAAGTAGAAGGATTATTAATCTCTTCCAAGAGCATGGTTGCTGAGTAACTACCCTTAGTCTACAATAAAGGTAATCTACCAGAGGTCAAAAGAATGGATTTTGGTCATTTTCTCCTTCTCTCCATATAAGTCATTGGGGCTGCCATAACAAAATACCATAGACAGGTTGGCTTAAAAAACACAAATTTGTTTCCTACAGCTCTGGAAGCTGGGAAGTCTAAGAAGAAGATGTTGGCAAGGTAGGCTTTATTCTGAGGTCTCATTTGGCTTATTGGCAGCAGAGCCATGTCCTGTGTGCTTATATGACTTCCTCTTTGTGCGTGAGGGTAGATACGGAGTGGAGGCCGGCTCTCTGGTCCCTGGAGTCTTCTTATGTGGACACTGATCCTGTCAAGGAAGGCCCTACCTTTAGGATCTTATTTAACTGCTTAAGAAGGGCATATGTCAAAATATAGTCAAACTGGTAGTTAAAGCTTCAACATATAAATTTGGAAGGGGAAACGTTTACATACACTGACACTTTCATCTTATTATTCAATTAGTCCAGAGTTCAGAAGCGAATGCAGAGTTGTAGAACCCTCTGTAAATCCCAATATATTACACTGAGTGCACGTACCAAGTTAGCTAACTATTTCTCTGTTAAAGGAAATTTGTGTGGTTTTCAAATCTTCATTCATTTATCAAAGTTTTATAACTTTCCACACATATAGTTCTGTACAACTTCTTGTTAAATTTGATTCTCGAGCTGTGGAAGGTTAAGGTGCTATTATTAATTTTTTAATGCCTTTTAACTAGTTACTGCTTTTTTTTTAAAAAAAAAAGCTATTATTTATTATAATGGATATAAAGCCTTTACTGGATTTTCCTTCTGTGTCTATTTTCTCCTATTAAGTTACTTTTGTTTTATAGGTATACAATAATATACTTTGTAAGTAATAATGCTTTTTTCTACTCATTTCCCAATTATATATGTAATTCTTATGTACATATATATGCTTATTTTTATTTAAGTCTAATTGTTTCCTTCAAAACCTACCTCCCCCAAAAAAAGCTTTAAAAATAATGGTATTATTGTCAATCATTAAGTATTTCTAATTATATTGGGAATGCTTTTAAAGTTGTACCGTTAAATATGATGATAGCTGTTTCTTCAACAGAAATCATTTGAATGTTATTAAATGCCTTTTCAGCATCTCTTGAAAAGACTGATTTAATGTAATTGACCTACTGACTAACTATATAATGTTAGTCTATTTCTTGGCAATATACCATCCATGGTTTCCTGGGCTTCTCCTAGATCACATATGATAGTGACCCAGGTTAATAAAGCATAAAGTTTATGCAACAAAACTCATATCAAAAGTCACTACCACACTTAGACACTTCACTGTTTCGAAAAACAGCTTCATGGCTATTTTCAGTTCTATGTTTATGAGAACAGTTTCACACATTGGGCACAAAAACAAAATAATTCAAAAATGCACTAAGCAATTATATTAGAAAGACTTGCCATGAAAAACATTGCTCTCAACATCACTCTTACACATGATTTTTGACAAATATCTAAAGGTATCTATTTACTAGAATAAGAAGTCAAGTTATTGAACAGAATGAGTCAAACAAGTGGTATGAACAAAATAAGTGAATGATAGAATTCTTTTTTCAAAGGCTGTTGAAATGCTTATATTAAAAAATGCAGGTGAATGTCTTTTTAAGAATGAGAGGTGTTTTTCTTCATTCTCAAAAATGCACAAAGATAGAATTTTCTTGATCAAATTACAGGTATGCATTAACTAATCTCTAAAATTTTTTCACCTATATAATTTAAGAAACTAATTTCTTGTTTCCATACTGAGCAAAGACAACTAATGTCACTGTCTTTTATCGGAAATTTGAGTTGTGACTTCTCGGGAAATAATTACCACTTTGAATGATTTAATTTATCTGTATATAACTGCTCAAAAGCCAGAGTTGACTAATAGTTCGTGACAATGGAATCTAAATTCTTCAACAAATTGTGTACATATCCAGCATGCCCTGAATATATTATAACTAACTAAACATGTCATTTGCAGTGCCAAGCTCCCCAATTTTTTTATTTTTAATATATTAAATCTATAGAAAAGTTGAAATATTAGTACAAGGAACATTTACATATTCTTCACTTGTATTAATCAAACTGTAAATATTTTGCCACATTTGCATATCTCTTCCTCTTTTGTTGATTTTGGTGTTGTACCATTTGACAGACAATTGCAGATATTATGACACTTAAACACTACTGCAGCATAAACATCCTAAAAAGAAGCGTATTACCTACATTACTAAAATACCACTGCAATACTAAGAAAATTAGTTATTATGCAATAATTGCCAAAATAAACTATGCATTTCAATGTTCCTAAAGGCAGTATTTATAATCCTTTTTTTCCCCCTATCCAAGAATCAATCATTGCCTTTGGTTTTCTCTTTCAAATTAAAATGATGCTTTTTCCTTTTCTTTTTTTGGATTGTTTAGTTTTAATTTTTTTATTGTTGTTCCTTTACAGCTGTTCCCCTTTCTCCCCCATTGCTCTTCCCTGCCCTACCCACCCATATCTCCCACATCCAATCCTCCCTGCCCGCATTGCCTTTGTCCGTGGGTCCTTTATACATGTTCCTTGATGACTCTTCCCCTCCTTTCTCCTGTTACCCCCTCCTTGCTCCCTTCTGGTTACTGCAGGTTTGTTCCTTACTTCTATGTGTCTGTTTATATTCTGTTTGCTTGTCTGTTTTGTTCATTAGGTTCCAATTACAGGTGAGATCATATGGTTTTTGTCTTTCACTGCCTGGATTATTTTCACTTAGTATAATGTTCTCCAGTTCCATCCATGCTGTCTCAAAGGGTAGGAGTTCCTTTTTTCTTTCTGCTGTGCAGTATTCCATTGTGTAAATATACCACAGTTTTTTGACCCGCTCATTTACTGATGGGCACTGAGGCTATTTCCAGCACTTGGCTACTACAAACAGTGCTGCTATGAACATTGGGGTACAAAGTTTCTTTTGAATTGGTGTTTTGGGATTCTTAGGGTATAATCCCAGCAGTGGAATTGCTGAGTCAAAAGGCAGTTCCATTTTTAGTTTTTTGAGGAAATTCCACACTGTTTTCCACAGTGGCTGCACCAGTCTGCATTCCTACCAACAGTGTACTAGGGTTCCCATTTCTCCACAGCCTCGCTGGCACTTGTATATTTGGCAATGGTAGCTCAGACAAGGGTTTGATCTCCAAAATATGTAGAGAACTCACACAACTCCACTCCAAGAAGACAAACAATCCAATTAAAAAATGGGAAGAGGGCCTGAACAGACACTTCAAGGAGGACATACACAGGGCCCAGAGACATAGAAAAGGTTACTCAGCATCACTAGCCATCAGAGAGATGCAAACTAAAACCACAATGAGATACCACTTCACACCAGTAACAACAGCCATCATAAACAAATCATTAAAGAACAAGGTTTGTTTTGTTTTTTATGATATTGTGGGGTTTTTTGGTTTGAGGATTTTGATTTAGCATCCGGGCTAATCGTCTGTAGAATGCTCCACATACTGGATTTGCCTGCTTGCTTCTTCATGATTCGGTTCAGTTTTAGTATTTCATCACAAATATTGCATAAGTGATATTATGTACTCCTTACTGTCCCATATCAAAAAGAAATTATGTTAAATTTGATTAGTTATTTACAGCTCTGATCTATAGAAACCTTCATCCTAAAGTTGTAACATTTTCTTTATATTTATTATAGTAATTTATCTTTTCAATGATACTTTGCCTTTCTACCAATATCCTATTCCCTAAAAATCTTTGACCCCAAGGTTTATTATGCACTGGCCACCTTTTCCTGAATCAATTATAAATAATGCCTATGTTAGTACAATAAAAAACTTCTTAGCATCTAACAACAACCTACACGTTGTATTTATAGCTGTCTTCTTTATAGCACCTCTTTCACATTGTAATAATCACAGGCCTACCCACAAATTTATCACATCTAAACCATAAACCAACAACAGAAGTTTGAAATGTCTTGTTAGTTTTTATTTCAAAAAATTGTAAATACTTTTATGGATTTCTCTGAACAAACTGTACTTTATATAAAAGATTATGACAAGCCAGTAATGATTTTCTCTCAAACTGTGGAAAGAAAAATAAACATAATGGTTCACTCTTTTCCCTTTCAAAGTGCATCTCCTTTTTTGGAGACAACGTTTCCCCTTACTATTTCTGTGGCTTCATCTGGAACATCATTGTATACATGACTATTTAATTAAACCAATTATCACAAAGTGATCCCAATTTATTCATTACTGTCCCTTCCTTAACTTCGTGATGTTCAGAATTTACATCCACTTGACAATTAAAGCTCCTAAACAGTTATTAAAGCCTTTTATATCTGATTTTCATTAGTTCATATTACAATTCATTGGCTTGATTTTCACTTCAGTGAGCCCTCTCATAAAATCTGGTTAGACATGATGGTGATAGAGCATGTGAAAGGAAACGAATTAATATATCAGCAAAAATACTGCCAAGCAGAATATTTTAACACATTTTATTGTCTCATGTATATATCTGCCAGTCACATGAGAGAGATATCAAAATAAAAAGAATGAGGCCTCTAAAGCAGTTTTAAGGGAGAAGGGATGAAATAAAGCACAGGTTCTGCTTTCATTTACTGAAGCAGGTGTGTGGTCAGCAAGTGTCTCTGGAGAGGCATTATTCAGTAGGCAGTTTCCTAGCATTACAGAAGTTCCCATTAACACCCCTGGAGTTAGTTTTTATAGCATTCTACTATTTGAAGCCATAATTTCACGTTGCTACATAGGAGGTGTGTGTTAATTACTCAAATGAACGCTTTTTATACTTACAATCATAAATGTGAACAATTTAGATATACGGTAATTCTAAATAATATATTTTCTTAAATTTAATTAATGGGAACTTAGAGAACATATCAAAAACTATACCTGTTCAAAAAAATGAAAGAGGGAAGAATATAATGTCTAGGTGATCTGCTAATTCTAAGCAAATACTTTTTTTTTAATTGTTCAAATACATTTGTCTCCATTTACCTGCCACCACTTTCCCCTGCCCCTCCCATCCCCAATTCCCTCCCTCAATCCTCCCCCACCCTGGCTCCATCCATGTGTCCTTCATACATGTTCCTTGATTGATCCTTTCCCTTCCTTTCCCCACTACCCATCTCCCTGCTTCCCTCTCGTTTCTGTTGGTTTCTTTTTTCTTTCAATGTTGCTGGTTATATTTTCATTGCTTGTTTGTTTTGTTGATTAGTTTCCACTTATAGGTGAGATCATATGGTATTTGTCTATCACCCTCTGGCTTATTTCACTTAGCATAATGCTCTCCAGTTCTAAGCAAATACTTTTTTAGAAATAGTTAATTATGAACATAATTTAAATACTTTTACTGATCCTTGGTTTTATCTGACAATATGTCTGGGTAATATAGAAAGTAGTAAGAATATAGCAACATTAACTGACACCATACACAAAAATAAACTCAAGATGGATAAAAGACTTAAATATAAGTCATGACACCATAAAAGTCCTAGAGGAGAACGTCGGCAGAAAACTCTCAGATATCCCATGCACCAATATTTTCACCAATATGTCCCCTAGAGCAAGGGACATAAAAGAAAGAATAAACAAATGGGACTTCATCAAATTAGAAGCTTCTGCATGGCTAAGGAAGATATCAGCAAAATGAAAAGGGAACCAATCATATGGGAAAATATATTTGCCAATGATAACGCAGGCAAGGGTTTGATCTCCAAAATATATAAAGAACTCACATGACTCCACTCCAGAAAGACAAAAAATCCAATTAAAAAATGGGAAAAGGACCTGAACAGACACTTCTCCAAGGAGGACATACACAGGGCCCAGAGTCATATGAAAGAATGCTCGGCATCACTAGCTATCAGAGAGATGCAAATTAAAACTACAATGAGATACCACTTCAGACCAGTCAGAATGGCCATCATAAACAAATCAGGAAACAACAAGTGTTGGCGAGGTTATGGAGAAAATGGAACCCTAGTACAGTGTTGGTGGGAATGCAGACTGGTGCAGCCACTGTGGAAAACAATGTAGAATTTCCTCAAAAAGCTAAAAATTGAACAGCCCTTTGGCCCAGCATTTGCCCTTCTGGGATTATACTCTAAGAATCCCAAAACACCAATTCAAAAGAATCTATGCACCCCAATGTTCATAGCAGCACAATATACAATAGCCAAGTATTGGAAGCTACCTCAGTGCCCAACAGTAAATGAGTGAATCAGAAAACTGTAGTACGTTTACACAATGGAATACTACACAGCAGAAAGAAAGAGCCACTACCATTTGAGACAGCATGGATAGAACTGGAGAGCATTATGCTAAGCAAAATAAGCCATGTGTTGAAAGACAAATATTATACGATGTCACCTATAAGGAGAACCTAATCAACAAAACAAACAAACAATAAAAATCTAACCAGCAACATTGAAAGAAAAAACAATTGGACAGGAACCAGTGGGGAGGAGGGAGGTGGATAACAGGGAACAGAAAGGGAAGGGTCAAGTCAAGGAACATGTGTAAAGGACCCATGGACAAAGCCAAAGAGGGGAAGGATTGAGGAGGGGAGGTGGGGGTGAGTGGGGCAGGGGAAAGTAGAGATAGGAAGATGGAGACAACTGTACTTGAACAATTAAAAAATAAATTTAAATAAAAGAACATAGATGGATAAAAACAAAGGTCCAAGAAAAGCATTCTGTGAAACAGCACCCATATTCATTATTCTCTAATTAAAAAAAAAACAAAAAACTTCTTTAGTATGACTAGGTCTTCAAGTCAACAAAAACCTAGGTAAATTTCAAATACCCTAAGAGATAGATGTGGCATTTGTGTAACCCCCAAAAGCTATGAACATTTGTTCAACTACAGATAGCGAGCACTCTGCATTACCTCACCAAAGGTACATTGCTTTCAGATTTTCCAATCAGGAATACAAGAGTAGTTTTTATATCTGCTCATTGAACTAATAAAACTGACCCTTCATTAATAAGTGTTAAGGATCTAAAAGCCTCTTTCTTTAACGTCTCTGGAATATAATTTTCTTGATGGAGGCAATTTTTGTCCATTTTTCTTACTCTTTATCCCAGGCTGGTAAACGGTAGATGTTGAATAAATATTTTTTAAGTGAACATTTATGATTGTTCTCTTTCTTCTGTTTAGATCCTCCTCTATTTGTTTCAGTATTAAAGTAAAGCATTTAACAAACCTGCCTGGCTGCTCTTCTCTATCTAACCTCCTTATTAATATTCCCCTCAACTCCCATGGCCACTCCCAAGTACACTTAAATGTGGGTCCAAAAGATCCATCTCCAATCTTTTCTTCTTATGTATGTTTTAATTCCTGCATTGTTAACTGACTCACTTTACTTCCATGTCTTTCATGGACTTACATCTTGGTATAATATAACCATAAAGAGCCCTGAACTTGGATTTAGAAAATTCAGTGTTAAGCCATGGTTTTTCCTAGCTGTAAATTCTGCACTGTAACTAAATTAAATTATCTATCTGAGTCTGAAATTTAGTTTCTTCTTCTATAAAATGATATTAAAAATAACACCCTAAATTGATAACTCCCTAATTGATAGGTGGAAGGCTTTTTATAAACTCCAGAGCATTGTACTAATGTAAGGTGCTGTCTTTGCCATCATTATTTTTTCATGCCAAGCTGTACAAATTTTTCCATTGGTTTCTAAGATCAAACTTCTTATTGAACTTCCTGCTTGAGTGGGAGAAACAGGAGACTGCAGCAACCTCCTAATTCATACTCTGCATCTGTTCTCTCTCTAATTCAACCTTCCTCAGATTAGTTTTTCTAAAGTAAAACTCACATTAGGTCATTCCTTTATGCAAAATGTCCCATGCCTCCTCTTTTGCTATTTCATAATCCAAATTCCTTTGCATTGCATTTAAAACCACACCCTACTTTATTTATTTATTCCTTTGATTCATCCTCCTATTCATTATCCTCTTGTCAAATTTTGTTCTGTAAATCAGTCATCAACTTCTTCTCATTCTAGACACTTTGTACATTATTTCTGTTATCTTGAATGCCATTCCTCTTTAAAGTGTTCAAATCCTGTCCTTTGAAGCCCAAAACACATGCTGTGTTAATTCTGCTCTTCTGAGAAACAAATTCCAAAATTTAATTAGATATGCAAAAGATTTTTTTTTGCAACAAATTCTTGTGAAAGCTAAAAACAAGGGAGGAGAAGGCAAGAACATACAAGTCTGCAACAAGTGAAGGAAAGATAGAAGGAAGGAATATGAGGTGCTAATGGAATCATGCAATACAATTCTGTGAAAGTTTCAGCCAAGTCAATGTGAAATCCTCAGTTCAAAGTCTCTTATTTGAACAATTGCACTTCTCAAAAAAATGAACCAGAATTAGTACATGCTTAGTCATTGGCAGTTTAGAGCTGGTGAAAAGAGTGGCCCACAGTGGTGCAGCCAGAGGATCAGCTGCTAGAACTCACAGTCAACTATTCTCCTCTTAGCACAAGGTCTGAGTGGTGTGGTTCTGTGGCCACAACACACCTCTGTGATATTTTCACTCATTATCAACTGAATCATCATAATACTTTACCTCAACTCTCAAGACACTTACTGTTTACAGTCCAAAATTTAGTTATAAATGTCATAGCTTTTCTACCAGATTATGAGCTCCTTTGGAGATAAGCCATTTCTTTTCCATTTTCATTTTTTTTCTAAAATATAGGTTGTATTTTGAAATACAATTTTGGTTAGGTAACTTGACAAAGATACTCTGAGGAATTAAAACTATCTGTGGGGGGAATTAAACAAAATACTATATTATGTTTTGGTTATCTATTGATGGATAATGAACTATTCTAAAACAGTAGGTTAAAATAATAGAAAACTATTAGTAGTAATGATTATGTGGGTTCGTGCATTGACCATGAATTTCCTTTGCTTCATATTGAAGGATTTCAGGACATGTCACCCCCTCAAAATGTTGCTTTGGCATATTTATTATTTTAAGCTGAAGGCACTTGAGAAATAGCGGCTGCAGGAAGGGCTCTCAGGCCTACCCTTTTCTACCTAAAACAGGCCATGACATTTCCCATGAGAAAGGTGATCTTCCTGTATGTCACCTGAAATTGGGAGTCCATGCTGAAGAGGGTCTCTCCCAACTTACTAAAATACCCTTATCTTCTACTAGTTTGGCACCCCCAATATATTTCCTACTTACTTCCCCACAATTTACTGTCCCTATCTCAAGCCCTTTTGTCTTATCAGTTCTTCATAGATTTATTATTTCTTTATCTAAAAAGTATCAAAGCTTTCTGCCCTAGTACCTTCTTCAGTGGTGGAGAATTTTTTCTCCCCTAAAGTACAGCATCAGTTAGGCCTCTGGACAAAAGGGATCCAAATGGCTTCATTCACATGGCCGACAGACAACATGACAGCCAAGGGCGCCAGTTCTCCTTCATGTAAATCACTCCGCATGGCTACTTGGCATTCTTCATATATTATGATATCTAGAATCCATGAGGACTATTTCAAGAAGAGAGATTAATGTCTGAAATAAATGTTGCATTAGCCAGAGATAATTACATGGCCATGCCTGGAGTTGATATGGGAGAGGACTCACAAGTGCATGACTGTCAAGGGGCGTGTGTCACTGGAGGACCCCCAAGTGTACCTTCACATAGACCACTGAAACAACACAGGACAAAACGGTCCATCAAAAATATGTTTCTGAAATAACTGGATCAATACAATGAAAAGATAGATTAAATAGGAATAGAGATAGAAGACTTTGAAGAACATTTGAAAGAAGAGAATAGGCTATATGATGTTGAAGGCTGCTACTATTTTATTGTATATAACACTTTTAAGTTGTGTAACTAATTTTGCATGTCTGTGACATAAATTTCAGTCAATAGGGCTTAAACAAAGAACATGTTTGCTTAGGAAACCCAAAATAGGGTTTTGTCAAATTTTTGTTGAATAGCCCTCACACACACACACATACACACACACACACACACATACACACACAGGGTTAGTTCCTTGAAAATCTCATGCTACACTAATAACGGGCAGACAATTCATTCCTATGTAGACTGTATTTTATTAAAAATTATAAAGAATAGCATTAAAAATCTAGAATACAATGAAAAGCAGGAGAGAAAATATGAGAGAAATTAACATGAGCAATTTTAGAGCTGTAGTGCCTTTGTACAATTTCATCCTTAGGAGTGCTCAGCAAATACAGCAACTATATAATTAACCAAATAGAGTAGAGAATAAATCAAGATAAACTTTTGTCAAGTGATCCTAGTGTTTAAATCAGCAGAATTTCAAGGCATAGGCATATTGCCCCCAAGGAATTCTCTGTTCCCTTAGGTGCCGGAAGTTAGTAATGAAAGGCTGTTGGGCTATTTTCTAAATTTAGAAACATGATACATAAGCTAAGGAAGAAAAGCAAGTCACCAAGATATTTTGCTTTCGCATGGTGTTATATCAAGCCAGTATAATAGCCTTCGCTTTTATTTAAGGATCAGAAGCAGTTAGAAATTTGCTTATGTTTTGATTACTGTGAAATGAAGAAATATTTTTAGCTACAGGAGGTGAATTGTGTCTACAGATTCTAAAACCATGCTTGATTTATAGTAGGCAATCAACAGTATTTGTTTAATAAATAAATGACTGTAAATTAATCTGGTGATTTGGTAAATAAAATATCTTCAAACACAAAATTCATGAGGGAAAAAATACAAATAAAACCTGTGGTTGAGAAGGCAGGAAGTTTTATATCATCTACATACTGAAATATCCCATACAATATCTCTAGAGATAGATTTGATATATCTTCAACCACATTATTGCTAAGGACAGAGAATTGCAACACCTCTGCCTGTATACATGGCGACTTGATCACTGAGGAGTATTTTTGGTGTGAGAATATATATATTTTCTTTTTCTTTAGGAGACCAAATTTCTTAACAATTCCTTAGATTTTAAAATAGCCCTTTCTAAGGCATTGATAATGCTTTTGAGGCAATATTTTACAGTATCTATGACAAGGATGCTAATATAAGTGTCCTTGTCATATAGGTTGAAGGATCAGTAACTCATTCATAGAACAGAATTGAAAACACAGCTTGTTGGCCACAATTCTATACCATTTTTTTTTCTTTGCACAACTGTCATAAAACCCAGATAGTTAAAATACTACAAAGCACCACACCTGTAATTTTATTGCTCATTTTACAAAAGCCACTCACTTTAATGAACATATTAATTCAAAATGTATGTATTTGAAATATCACTATATATCATATATTAGTAATAAAACATAAAAATCAATAGCCAGTATACTTACGTAACAAAAATATTTTCCTGAATACATACATTCTAATTTTCAGATGACCCGCAATATACATAGTATGCACATTTTTCTCAATTAAATTGTATAGGCAAATAGAAGGTAACCAAAACATTTCTTCTGATACTTAATATGATTATAAAATATTTCATTGCTTAAATATATTGTGATATTGATTCTATATTACATGAGTACCCGAAACAGCTCTGTAAGTAACATATCAGTTTCTATGTTAAATAATACTATAAATAAAAAAGCTAGTTTTATACATTACCAAGAGGCAATTGTTAATGTATAAAATAGATTTTGAAATTCTGCATAATAAATTAGTTTAAATTTTAAATATATGAGAATTTATTGCTCCTTTTATATTTTATGTGCAATTTTTAGAGATATAAAAAATTGTTTAAAAAAGCATGTAAGTGATTCAAGGACATATTCTTGAAACATCTTAAATATCTCTGCAAAAATTGGTATGAAAATGTTTGTAAGCTCAGGGACAAACCCTTCTGATAAACAAGTCCGTTCATTCAACATGTAATATTAACTCTAGTAGAACATGATTAAACATAATTAGAGCCTCTTAACAACTTAAACCATGAATAATCCTTGTTATTTCTTTCAAATTGTTAAAGCATTTGAAAGATTAACTATTTTGATGGATTATTTTCAAGTTTCTAGTCTTATTTTTAGTATTAAGACTCAATGTTATTGGAAAGGCAAGTTACCTAAATGAAAATCACTTATTTGTGAAGATGAGTTACCAAACTGATAAATCAGAGTTTTACTGCAAAAGATAATTATTATTGTGCCAGCAAGATTCTTTAACTTGATTAGCTGTTACAGTACAGGCTTATTAAAATAAAAATACATACACCAAATGGAAATACAACACCTGTGAATATTTATATATTTTCAAACTGTTTTTAAATAATTTATTAGAGACGCTGTTAATATCATTGAAGATACATTGGGTTTGAGCAGTATGAGGTACAGTTCCAGGCAAAATGGAACACACCCCTTTCACAACTATTTCTTCTATTAAATACAAATAAACACTATGGACATAGTACAGTAAATAACATAGTAGGAGTCTGAAAGGTGGGAAAAAGAAGGCAGATCTTGGATTTTTGAGGAATCAGTTACCTTTTTGTTTTTCCTATATTCCAGACTGGGGGCTGGAGAAACTGGCAATAGAGAAATGCTGAGCAACACCAGCCAGAAAAATAAATAAATATAGTGCAAGAAAAGACTGCTGCCTATAGCCAAAGAATCAGGAAAAGAGACACTTGGAAGAATAAAAAACTTTTTTCAGCCAATGGAAGAAAAAACATGTTCTTACCACCTCATCATCACCCGCCTCTCCCTTCTCTCCTACCTCCTTGCTCTCTGCTCCAAATGTTATCAGGAACTAAGTAGAGAGCCTGGATTACCAACCCTGCAAAGCTTTAGCAAGTGGCACTACACTCTGCAAGTTACACTAGTGTTAGTAGAAGCTAAATAGAGAACCTGGACCACCACATATACAGACAGGAGGAACTCCCTCCCTGGTCAACTAGAGTTTGGAGAGAGGGAGCTAGCAAGAGGGGCCTTTAAAACCTATGTATTTAGTCTTAAACTGACTCTAGAATATAGCCCACATAAGAAACTTAAAAGATTTAGCATGGCAAAATACTTCAGAACTAGATTACTGTTTGAAAACCATTGCCTAGCTTCTGGGTACCACACAGACAAAGCAGAGCAAAATAGCACTGCAAAGACTGAAAACCAAACAGAACCTGTTGCTAAACCTGAACAAGGTGACTGCCTTCTGAAACAGAAATTTTAAATAGGATACAAAGTCTAATAACATAATATACCAACTGCCCAGGATACATCTGAAAATCTCTCATCATATCAATAACAGATATGTCACAACTGGAATAAGAAAAAACAATTAATAGACATTAACCCCAAAGTGAATCACCTCAGTATAGTCTGATCAAGAGTTCAATGTACTCATCTAAAAATACTTTACCAATGATTACAAACAATCCAGAAACAAGAGGAAAAATAGAAAATTTCCACAAACAAGTAGAATGCTAAAAAAAAAAAAGCCGAATGGAAATTACAGAATAGAAAAACACAAAAACCAAAATAAAAATCTTATTGAATATATTCCATAAAGCAGAATAGAGATGACAGAATATTAATAAATTCAAAAACCAATCCATAAAAATTTCCCAATCAGAAAGCATAAAGAAAATAAATTGAAAATTAAAAATAAACAGAGATTCAAGGACATATAAACAATTAAAAAGATAGAAAACTTATGTCATTAAATCCCACATGGAGATGAGAAAACATGTCAGTCTCAAAAAAAATATTTGAATGGCCAAACATTTTCCAAAATTGGCAAGAGGTGCAAATCTTCATATTCAAGAAAATGAATGAATACCAAAATGCATAAAGCCATGGAAATCTACACCAAAATACATCATAATCAGATTTCTGAAAATTAAAGACAAAGAAAAGTGTCCTGAACAGAGCTAGTACAAATATGACACATTACCTGTAACAGGACAACAAAGCAAATGACAGTGGACTTCTCATCTGAAATTTTGAAAACCAAAAGAAATTGGTAAAATATTTTTCAGTGCTGAAATCAAAGAACTTCAACAAAGAATAAATTTTTATATAACCCTTGAGTAAAGGGAAAATGAAAATATTTTTAGATGATGCTAAGGTAATTTATTTCCAGCAGATCAAATTAAATGAATGGCTAATGGATGTTCTTCAATCAGAAAGAAAATAATAACAGATGGAAACATGGAACATCAAGAAAGGAGAAAGAACAAGAGAATGCATTAAAGAAGGGGTTTATAGAAGAGATTGTTCTCATTTTGATTTTTTAAAATTAAAGACTTTTAAAGACTTAGAACTGCACTGGCTGATATACACATATGAGGCTATCAAGTACTTGAAATCTACTCTAAATGGAGATATGCTGTACATATAAAACATACCTTAAATTTCAAATACATAGTACAAAAATAAAAATTATAACAAACAGTATTGGTTGATTGTATGTGGAACTGGTAATGTTTCGGGTATATTGGATTAATTAAAATAACTTACTAAAATTGAAATTAATTTGATCATTTTTCTTTTTTTTTTTTTGGTGTGGCTAGTAGATAATTTTAAATTATATACATTGCTCCTGTGGATGGTTTTCATTGTATTTCTGTTGGGCAGTGCTACCTAAAGGGCTTAACATTCACATAGGCTTCACATTTCATTTGATGAAAAACTACTAGAAGATGCCCTTCATTATGAAGAAATCTGAAAATAATGGGATCCAGTAAAATGCAATCTTATGTTAAAGCATACTGGGATATTTAAAGAATTCTTGATAGAAAATTTTAGGAGAATACAGTTTTAGGAGAGTGTGATAGGGACTGTTTACTAGGCACATAAATTACTCTAACTTAGCTGTCTTATTCAGGAAAAAGAATTGCTGAGTAAATAGAGGAGTTCTTTTTTTCTTTTTTTTAAAAAAGCTTTTGGTAAAGATTTTGTACTAAAAAATTTTAAGAAAACCTCCAAAAGCGAAACTACATTCTAAGCTTCAAGCCATTCAACAGAAAAAAAGGGGCGTGGGGAAATACAGAAAGCTTCCTCAAACCGAAAGAAGTGAAAGACAGATAGAAAAGAAAGGAAAAGGATTACAAGCAGAAATTATAAAATGATATCTTAAAAGTAAATATAAATAGATAAGAGATGAAAAATAAACCTATCTATTAACAATGGAGCATTTCAGATAAGGCAAAGGACCAATAATTATGCAAAAACTTTCCAATGTCACTTAATCAAATGAATGCAAATGGATGAATCAGTGAAATACTATTTTTACTTACAAAATTTTAAAAAGTGTAGTCAAGTTTATTAAAAGTGGACTTGCTTAAACAGTACTGGTAAGAATATAAATTCTCTCTCTCAGAAAAAATAAAAATAAAATACTTGGCAGAAAGATGCTCATTACACTGCAATACTTAAAATCATATTTTATATGAATGCCTGACAATGGAAAATGATTACATAATTGAAAGTGCATCTCTATTATTAACTATCATACACTCATTAAAGTCATGTTTTCAAATAACATGTAGTAAGATGGAAAATGCCTGGAATTTAAAAATTAAGTAAAACATGATACACAATTGAGTCATAAGATTGTTAAGAAAACCATACATTTTGTTAATATACACAGTTCGTTTTTTTTAAAGCTAAAGTAATACAACATTAAAATAAAAATATTTTTCTTTAGTTTCTACTGAAGAAAAAGAAAATAGCTGTTATATTCCAAAATGAAATGTGAGACCATATTGTAGAACTTTCAAGAGGAAGCTCCAGAAAACCGTTTTCAACTTTCTCATTCACATAAAGAAAAGAAATAGAAGATTAAAGAGTGGGCTATAGTCCAGGGTGCTTCTGTGCAAGGAGTCCATCTACCTTTCTCTGAAGAATGAATAAATTTCTCTGAATGAATAAAATTCTCCTTTCACATCAGCAAAAGGGAGAGGGCAATAATGAAATTACTCAAGGGACTTAATATTTGTCACTTGCTGTTGGTGTGCATAGTAAACAGATGTCAGAATAAGTCTGAGAATCTGAGGATGAGTGATCCTCTGACATGTTAATCTGCCCGGGGAAGAGAAAGTGCTTCTGCATTGGGGTCTCCCTGTCTCCTCACAGTTGTCCTGACAAAGTATTATGAAGGGGCCAAATGTAAGCCTCATGTGAGAGAGAGATTGGTGGGCTTGTCCTGATTTTGCTGAGGAATGCCACCCACAGGGCCAATGAGACCCCAAAAGGAGAGGAAATTTATCTGATAGTGGAACACTGAGAACCAGAGAGAAAAAGAAACCAAGATAAAGCTACCATTACTGGTCAAGGGAACTGCAGCTGAAAACTCGCATGGGGTAGTGGGTCATGCAGAGCCCTCTCCAAAGAACCCAAGAAGGTATCCCATGAAGGAAAAGTTAAGTTTTAAATATCTCCATGCCCAATGATCACATTCCATCTTTGAAAAGTACTAATCAAATAAAAGTGCCTGACTCCTCTCTTCTCTTCCTTCTCCCTCACACCCCCCTGTGGGAGGTCAGACACTGTGATTGACAAGATGAAGAAGGAGGGGCACAGGCCTCAGTCAGTCAGGAAAAGAAAAGAGAGCACCCTTCTCTCCTGCTGTCATTGCGGGGCTACAAGCAGGCATGATCTAGAAAAGTGCCTTGGACGAAAATGAAATGTTGAATATTACAGTGGACTGAAAATACTAATTACTGTTTGAAGGAGATCCCATTATCTGAAAGGGACTAGAGAAGCCTGGGGACTTGCCCCAAATTCCATCTGGGAAAAGAACAGGTCTAGGAGGAGAATTAGTCAACAGAATAAATGAAAAACATCAGGAGGAGACAAGAATAAATACGCTTTGTGATTGTATCACACAAGACACATTTAATCCACATGGCAGCTACATCAGGAAGAAAAAATAAAGACTAGAAAGAAATCTGTCCTTATTAACAGTGGTATTTGAGGAAATAGTAATGGGATTTCTAGTGACCTTTTCTTTCTTTTTGATTTTTATACGTTTTATACAAAACACTATACAGCATTTTCCTTATCCTGTAACAAAATGGGATTAATAGTGCATGGTCGCCTGGGCCCCCAGATCATAAGGAAACATCTCTTTTTAGTTAAATACAGCAGTTTCTTTCAGAAAGATAAGACTTTTTTTTTTTTTTTTACTGAATAGCTATTGCAGTTTAAGAACCATAATAAGACATACTTAAATTGCAGTTTATTCCTTAAAATATCAGCATAATTCATTAAACAAATTGCTTTTTACTATATTTTTAGAAAATTTTAAGTTGCCCTAAAAAAATGAATTATTTACAATATGCTAAAAAGGTTCATTTTTAGTCTGTAGTTAATATATTTGGGTCAGGAAACTGGTTTAAGCATTAGGGAAGGAGAGTCTATCATACAAGTGCAGAACTAATGTTTTATAGGTTCTCATTGATGTCTCCAACTGCACTTAAAAATTGATACACACATGCACATACACACACAATACTTCATGTATCTTGTAATCTCTTTTTACTCAAAAATGTCACATATTTTTAGAAATTTACTATATAAGTAAATATATTTTATAACATCAAATGTTATCTTTCAGTGAAACTTTTCAGTATTTTTTGTTAGAAATATTTAATTTGGAAAGCATACATTACTGGACCATCAGAATGACTTACATCCTTAGCTATAATGTTTCTTATTTATAAAAATGCCTAATAGTTTTTCATAGGAGAGTTAGGATTTAATTAATCACTTGACTCGCGGAGAGTATAAAGTGGTAGTTCAGTGTGAAAATTTTTCAGATACTTCTGTCACCAGACATACAGAGCTGTACATTAATTTTTACTTAACTCTCATAAATTAAGATTTTAATGTAAATAAATATTAAAAGAGATGATCTGAAATATTAGTGTCAGTAATTGTGTGGTTTTGGTTATAATGCATATGCAGCTGAATGTCATAAGGGGAAGGGTATCCAGAGAAATTCTCTTTATCTTCTTTATGGTATTTTTACAAGTCATATGGGATCTGGTAAAAACAAATAATTAATATGACTGAACTAGTAAAAACAATTGAAAAAATAAAGTACAACAAGTTGATATGTCTACATTGACAAAACAAAAGAAATGTACTCTGTATGTATGTGTGTGTAGGGAGAGAGAGAGAAGAAAAATCTAAAGTGTGTAGAGAGAATCCCAAGATTCCTGTTCCCTGGTGTACTCAACCACTCCCTGCATTCCTCTTGAGTGTAGGCAGGATTTATGGGTTTGAGGGGGGTACTGTCTTTTGTGATTAGGTTACATCATACAGGACAAAGTTGTAGTGGACCAGAAAGATTGAAGAAATGAGTAGTAATGTAGTGAGAGGGATACGTGGCTAGACCTGGAGGGTAGCTTCTAGGAAGCTTCAGTGAGTCTTGGCTGACAGCAGTATCAGCACGGTGGCATGCCTTCCTTCAGGTTCTATGAGAATCAGTTTCCTTATATTTTCTAGTTTCTAGAGGTCCATTCCTTGGCCCCTTTCTCCACTTTCAAAGCCAGTAAGGGTGGGTCAGATCTTCAGATTGAGTCTCTCTGACTTTTTCTAACTTCCTCCTCCATATTTGAAAAAACTTTGTAATTACACTGAACCAAATCAAATAATCCAGGAAAAGCTCCCTCTCTTGAAGTCATGTGATTAGGAACATTAATTCTATCTGCTACCTTAATTTCCCTTTGTCAGGTAATGTAACATATTCACAACTTCCAGAGATAAGGATGTAGATATGCATTGCATACCATTATTCTGTCTATAAAATATCTCAACAAAAAATGGTGATTAGTATGAAAAAGGATAACACAAACATTCAATTTTAGGATTTTATTATAAAATTTTAATCACATTGCTAGTATGAATATTTAGGAAACTTTCTAAGATACTGAAACACAAAATTAAATTATTATCTATGTCAATTCTACATTGTGTAGTTTTTAATAAGCTAATATTATAAATAAAATATTGTTAATATACACTTTAATATAGATAAAGTATATTTAAAATTCAACTGGTATTTACTTAAGTTTATTATCATCCAATTGATTGTGTATTTTAGTAATAGAACTAAAAGCCTTTCCTTATTGCTCAGGATAATCAGAGACATTGTCAGGTTAATGTTTTACTAAAAGTTTTTTTTATTGAAAATCAATAAATATTACTGTGATATGACAAGATTATGACTTAGATTTCTAAATGAAAAGCCAAGTAAACTATTAATTTGGATATTTTAAGGTAAAATGTTTAAGATAGAAAAATAGGAATAAAATATATGATTTCACTTCATTATTCCAAACACCCCCCTCCAGAAAAATAAATACAAGTCAATCTGATTTAAAATTATCTCTAAAAATATTTATTATTTTATAAAACTAAAAATGCATTGTCTTCAGGTGGGAATTCTTGTTTAATCAACATTATTGGATACATATTTATGGTCTCTTAGAAAACTTAGTTTGTCCGTCTTTACCATTTTAACAATGCTCATAATACATCATAAACAAAAACCTGTTCTATTTCAAAGAATATACCATTATAAATATGTCTATGAAATGGGAAAATAAATCTTTTAGTGAAATCAAATTGTATATTGGGGCTTTTTTGCTCTAAATAGTAAAAAGTGTCACCTTAAGGAAAAAAATATACATTTAATAAGCTCAACAGACCCCTGTGGCTCTAGCCTGAGGCAAACAAGAAACAGGTACCAACCTTTGAGAATATCTAAATAATATATATTACCTAAATTATATCAGACAAATGAAACCAGATTGTACACTCTGAACTAAGTTAGGGGGGAGAGGGAGGGTACATATTATGTGATTAATTAAAATTTAAAATATACAAGTACTATTTTAGAAAAAGATAAATATGTACACTAAGACTGACATGATCATTATAATCAGTGCTCTAGTTTGAAAACTCTGATGAATGTGACATTTTTTTTTTGTTTGCTTATATATTTGGTAACTCTTTTATATTTTTTAATACTTGCATTATGCCTTTTTGCTATATTAGTGCAGATTTTAAATTTGAAAATGCCTTAAGAGACTACTTCTAAAGACCTTTAAATTTACAGTCTGGCCAAACTAAACAATAGAATGGAGTTACAGTTCTCAGAGTAATTGATACTAGAACCCTTTCTGTGTTCAACAACAACTGGGTTTTGGAAAACATGTTCAAGATATTAGAACCAGAAAGCAAGTGTCCCTGCTGCTACTTCCCCTCCTTTTAGGATGTATGGATTTATCAGGGCAGTTAAGGGTAAAAATTCTCTTGAGATTCTCCTGTGTATAAATGAGTATTCAGTTCTGTGAAAATAAAAATAGCTGGCAAATTCTAAGTCAGGAAATACTTTTAAGAACACTCAAGAAACTTAGTTATCAGAAATCCAGAGTGTTATTCTAGTTCCCTGTAAGTCCTAAACTTATATAATTACATTCCAACTATATGCAAGTTTTGGTAGTGTAGAATTCTCAAGAAACCCCTGGGACAAACAATAAAGTCATATTTTATTACATCTTATTTACCATGTTCCCATGAGAAGGAGTGGTTCCCCAATAACAATTTTCAATCCTATTTAACATGAATACAGTGCCATCAGTTACTCATGTGCATTAACCAAAAAGTGGGTACTAAAAAAATGCTTAGCTTATGGCTACTGTACAGAATGGATATTGAGTAAATACTGTAAATTTAACTTTGTGAAGGTCATGGTCAAAAAAATTACAGCATAGATCACATGTATCTGAGAGATACATTCATTACTAATATGTGCTAAATTGTGAAAAATATTTTAAAACACTGTAAATTTGCATTTATTATATTCACATGGTAAAATACATAATTTTTATTTTCAGTTACAGTCTAGAAATTATTAAACACAGAAAATAAAACATAGAGAATAAAAATTTATCTTTTCAAATAATGGAAACATGGATATTGCTAAAATATATAACCAAAAATGTCTTTAACATTAATTAATCAGAGTCTTCAATAGTTGACTTTGCAAAACATTTGTAACAATCATTGCAAACAATGTTGCTATGTTCAAGGCATAAAAATTTTTCACAATACTTGCAAAAATATTTTGATAAGTGGTATCCCTCAGATACTATTTATTATCGAATATCACACACCCATGCAAAACACGTGTTATTACCAGACTGAGGGCTTACACATTATGGCTTAATATTAGTCACATACAAATGCACAGCTAGCCACGACCTTGAATCTATGCACCCGATACATGTAACAATATTTAAGAAAAAGAATGTATTCGTATCTCTCAGATTAGCCACAACCTCTTTAAAAATGTACTATAACTCAGAGCCACCTGAAATCTAGCTGAATGGAAGTTCTACAACTAAGAATATAAAGTAGCCACATTAAGATTGGTAGGTGGGCAGAGACAGGAAAGGGGCTGATCCCGCACCCACATATGGCAGAATAAAATAAGGAGGGAGAGGTCCCCATAAATTCTAGCTGTAAAGACCAGCTGCGACTGTGGCTAAGACAAAAGGCTCCAGGAATCCCAGGCAGTCCCTCTTAAAGAGCCCACACAGGGTATTACTCAGACATGCTCTGAACTCCAGTGCTGGGGAAGCAGCTGGAAAGGCACCAGGGATATACTGAAGAAACTAAATTGTCTGACATCAATGGGATTGTTGCTTTCAGACAGACAAAAGTGCTGGAAGAGGCCATTGTTCTTTTTCTGAACCATCCCCACAAAGAACTGGCAGGTGAGGGCCATTTCTGAGTCTCCATCAACCTAGCCAACACTGTTTGACCCCCTCTGGTGATTCCTTGAGACCATGCCACACCCAATTTGGGGGGCACACTCAAGTCATTTTCAGTGGATTCTCCATATAGGCAGCCTGTCTTGGCTTATACTTCAGACTTTCCTAAAATCTCTCAAATAAATGGCATCTGGTCTCCATGTGCCCTGTACATCTCAGGCCAGGCACTTGTGTCAGTCAGCTTTGGTTTGCAGCTGACTTCTCCCAGGCATCTCCAAGCCTAGCAAAAGTAGCAGTCATCTGCAGATGCTCTGTAACTCATGCTGAATGGCTCTGGGCAGGGCACAGGTGGAGGATAATTTAGACCTACAGCTCCTGGGAGGCCCAAGAGCTAGAACACCCAGTGGACAGCTTCAGATCATCTTCAAGCACCACCAAACTACCTCTACAAGCAACACACTCAAAGGGTGGATTCAGCAGGCACCAGAGACCCGCTGAAGTAAGTCCTACACTGTGGGGTCAGCCCCTGCACAGCCAATCCTCCAGAATGTTCTCAGTCACTCCTAAAAGCCAATGGCTTGAGGATAAATCCCTCCCATGGAGGTCTCAACAACAATCAAAGCTCAACTACATTAGGAGAGTTACACAATCCACACAGGGCACACCTGGAGTGCCCAAGCTTAGGTGAATGGTAGGCTGTGCCACCACTGGACCCTAAGGACACCTACAAAATAAGACCACTGTACCAGCCAAGTGATGTACCACCTCTACCTAATATATAGAAACAAACATAGAAAGGCAGCCAAAATGAAGAGACAAAGAAATATGTCCCAAATTGAAGAACAGAATAAAACTCTAGAAAAAGAGCTAAACAAAATGGAGACAAGCAATCTATCAGAGGCAAAGACCAAAACACTGGTTATAAAAATGCTCAGTGAACTTAGACGAGAGTAGATGAACTTAGTGAAAATTTCAACAGAGATAAGAAACATAAAAACAAAGATAGAAAACATAAAAAACGACCAATCAGAAATTAAGAATACATTAACTAAAATGAAGAATACATTACAGAGAATCAATAGTGGAAGCAGAGGATCCAATCAGAGATTTGGAAAATAAGGAAACAGAAAACACCCAACAAGAGCAGCAAAAAGAAATCCAAAAACATGAGGTTAGTACAAGGAGCCTCTGAGACTTCAAGTGTACTAACATTTGCATTATGGGAGTGCTGGAAGAAAAGAGAAACCAAAGGATTGAAAACCTATATGAAAAAATGACAATGGAAGCTTCCTTAATCTGAAGAAGGAAATGGATATACAAGGGAGTCTCAAACAAGATGGACCAAAGAGGCCTCACCAAGACACATCATATTTAAAGTACCAAAGATTAAAGACAAGGAGAAAAATTTTAAAGCAGCAAGAGAAAAGCTGTTAGTTATTTACAAGGGACCTCCCATAAAACTGTTAGCTAATTTCTCAACAGAAACTTTGCAGGAAGAAGGGACTGGAAAGAAATATTCAAAGTGATGAAACGCAGGGACCTACAACCAAGGTTGCTCTATCCAGCAAAGCTATCACTTAGAATCAAAGGATAGGTAAACAGCATCCTAGACACAAAAAAGCTGAAGGAGTTCATCACCACAAAGCCAGTGTTACAAAAATTGCCAGTCTTCTTTAAGAATAAAAAATATGAATAATATGAATATGAATAAAATGGCAATAAATACATATCTATCAATAATAACTTTAAATGCAAATGGATTAAATGCTCCAATCAAAAGGAAGGATGAATGAATAACAAAAAAGACCCTCTCATATGCTGTATATAAGAGTCCCACTTCAGATTAAAAGATATACACAGACTGAATGTAAAGAGATAGAAAAATATATGATATGAAAATAGAAACAAACAACAAAAAAAACTGGGGCAGCAATATTTACACCAGACAAATATAGACTTTAAAACAAAATAGGACATAGCAATTCCACTTTTGGGTACTTTTATAAAGTTCAAAATAATAAATTGAAAAGACATATACATTCATGTGTTCATTGCAGCATTACTTGCAACAGCCACGGTATGGAAGCAGCCTCAATGTCTGTTGAAGGGTGAATAGAAGTAGCGCACATATATAATGGAATATAATTCAGCCATTATAAAGAATGATATCTTGCCATCTGCAACAACATAGATGGACCATAAAGGGCATTATGCTGGGTGAAATAAGTCAAACAGAGGAAAACAAATGCCATATGATTTTAATTATATGTGAAGTCTAAAAAACAAATAAACAAGCAGAACACAAACAGACTCATAGATACAGAGAACATTTTGACAGTTTCTAGACTAGGTGGGAGTTAGGGGGTGGGTGAAAGAGGTAAAATACAAATCAGTAGTTACATAATAGTCATGAGAATGTAAAGTACAGCATGGAAATATAGTCATTAATATTGTAATAATTATGTATGGTGTCAGATGTGTACTAAATTTATCAGTGTGATCACGTAGTAACTTATATAATGTCTAATCACTGGGTTGTATACCTGAAACTAAAATAATATGGTATGTCAACTGTAACTGAAAAATAAAAAACATATTTAAAAAATGTACTACATATTTGATCGTATATATCAAAAAATATGTATTGCTCCATCATACCTCACAATGACATGTGACTGGGTTAAAATGCTTAGCCAAAAAATTTCTATCATAAAACATCAACATGATTACATAAATACTAACTATTGGTTGTGGACTGAATTGTACCCTTTCAAAATTCATATGTTGAAGCCCTAACCTCCATGTGACCATATTTGGAGACAGGGCTTAGAAATAAGTAATAAAATTTAAATCAGACATAAGGATAGGCGCTCTAATGGGATTAGTGTCCTTATAAGAAGAGGCACCAGAATTTGCTCTCACTCTCTCTCACTACACACTCAGAGAAAGGGCCATGTGAAGATCCAGTGAAAAAGTAGCTGTCTGCAAGTCACGAAGAGTACTCTCACCAGAAATCGAAACCTGCTGGACTATGACCTAAGGCATTCATCTCCAGAAATATGAGAAATAAATTTCTGTTGTGTAAGCCACCCAAGCAGCTGTATTTTGATTTGCAGCCCAAAAGGACTCATACACAATTGAAATTCATCACTTGGTTTTTGAGACTAAATATATGAAGTCTGCCCAGAAGGTATCCAGCCATGTAATATGAAATAGAGACATTTATTGAAGAAGATCCAAGATACAAGAAACATTGCATATAAAACAAGGACACCTCAGTCCTGTTCGAAGTAGGCATCTTGGGACCTCAAACAGTTCTCCCAATTGCTATCAGCAGCCCCATCACATTTTCCTGGATCTCATCCATGGTCTGAAATTGCTTCCCTTCGAAAGGTGGTTTTGGTTTTTGGAAAAGCCAGAAGTCACAGGCTGCCACATCTGGGCTGTAAGGGGACTGAGTCACCTGGCTGATTTGATGTTTCTTCAAATACCCTGTATAAGACATGATACATGAGCAGGCATATTGTTGCAATCAAGCCGACAATCACCAGTCGCCCATAGCCGTGGCCTTCTGAATCATCTGAATACTTCCTACAGAGGAATGTTCAAGCGTAACACAAAATTTGATGTGGATTCATTGCTCTGCTTGCTCAGTCATTTTCAATGCGATGGCAACCCAGTACACATGCTCCCTCAACGGTGTTTACTAGCCCCACTGACCAGTACAGTGAAGTCATCATTGTTTATGCTTGTTCATTCTAGTCCACTCTCCTTAGCTGCCAGGTTACATCAATGTTGCAAAAACCATTATCATTGTTTTAACAGTGGCTGCACTTTTTCTGGGCAGACATCATATAAGTATATGCCTATTTCAAATTTTGCCTCATTGTAATTTTTCTTTTTTTGGTAAGTCGTTGTTAAATTCCATTTTGAACATTATCTTTGCATCACCACTCTATGGGCTTTGCCCATGTATATCTTGGGATTTCTCACCTTTTTTTTTTATAGCTTTAGAGATGATGCCACTGATTTCTTATGGACTCAGATCTAGCTCATTTTCCCAAAGCAGTACTACAGCTTTTGCCAACAATGTCAGATACTTCCAGAGAAAATACTTACAAAATCTCTTTCACTTTGCCATAATCATCTTCCAGCTTCTCAGAAATTTTGTAAAATCCGCATACTGTTATTTTCTGATATTCCCTATGATTTCCCTAGTGCACAATAGGAATCATAGATCTTACATGATTACATTGTCAATAAACAAAGAGGTACTTACCTTTACTGTTGTCTTGCTATGTAGGTACTGATAGGCTGATCCTATTTGACTCTGACCATGCACTTGCCTTATCCATGATGCTTATCCCCTTGAGGCCTCAAACCTTTGTGTCAAAGGTAGCATCAACAGGAATTATTTTCCAAAAGCAGCAAAAGTCAAGTTTCCTGCAGTAGCATCCAGTGCTGATGATACCAGCCCTGGATGGGCAACAACATTCTATGGTGTGTTTGGGCATCATTCTGAACTACATAACCTGAAAACACAATTCTCTGTCTCACTCAAAGATTCTGTGAGCTACTTGCAATCTTTAGTAAATCATGTTTTTGCCTGAGCCAACCAGAGCTGGTATCCATTGTTTCAAGTGAAGACCCTTGGTTGTCATTATACTTTTACCTCAGCAACCAAGTCACCACTTTTAATAGACAGCAAATAGGATCAGTGATCCAATAAAGGGTAAAAGCTACAGTTAAAGGAAAACAACTCTCTTGAGAAAACTGTGGTTAAAGTGTTCCTCCAATTAAATTAGGTTTTAAGATTTTGAATGCACAACATTTAAGAAAGGAGCCTGTAGAGACATAATGGCATCCTATGTTAAAATACTGGGATATCTTCTCTACTTTTACCAAATGACTTTATTCTTTCAATCATGAAACACATTAAAATTATGAATAATTTTATATTATATTCATATTTTTATTCATTGTAAAACTCTTGTCCATGATGAATGATAATTGCTTTGTCTTAGATTTGACCCTGAATATAGTTCAGAGTCCTATATATTTTTCAGGAACACGAAATACCAACATACATGAAGTTTTATAATATAAATTAAGAGATGTCAAGTCTTGATATTTACATCTTTAGTCACTTACAAATGAGCTTGCAGCAAAAGACAGGAGCTATGGGAACTTGATAAGAATTATTTAATTAAGGTTCTCACAAACCTTAGTATGATATTACCAACATCATTTTAGTGCTGGTATAACTAAAGAAAATTTAAACATTAATCCAAAGTCACACACACACACACACACACACACACACACACACACACACACACAGAGAGCCAGAAATCATTAATCCAAGCTCACGAGGAAGAAAAGAGAATAAAAAATAAAAGAATGCTTTTTTCAATATCATCTTCAGTTAGTATGAGTGTACATAGTGGTAGAAATAAAAATTATCTGCTTTGACACTTGAATTTTATTCTCTTAAGTTTTCTCCTTGCTGACTGAATTATGAGACTATTAAAAACATGTCTATTCTGTAGTTAATTCTAAGCTTCTTGAGGTCACAAACTCTTACTGGGTTTATTCAACATCTTGCCCCATAACCTCTCCTTCAGTCCCTCCATGGGGAATAAAAATCAACAAATAGTTCAATAATACCCAGAGCTTCTGGTCTGGTTCATTGTCCTCCTGCTTCTTAATGGATAAGATAGCTAGCCCACAAAGCTAAAACTCTTATTTAAGCATGTGTTAAAAGTGCTTGGCACAGTAGTTGTTGTACAGTTAGATGATTTTTCCTCTTCTCGAATTCACAACCCCATCTAAGCAGTTACACCTTCATTTTATTTTAACTTGATCTAACCCATATTTTTAAAAAATGAAGCCATCCCACCTTATCATATATAAAAGAGAAAATGAGAAAGGAAAATGTTTGTTTTTCTTCAAGGTCCTGATGCTTTATTTAAGAGCTGAAACAAATACAGAAAATATAGCAAGAAATTCCAGGAGGGTCATGTATGTGCTTGAAGGGGTTGGATTTGAGGAAGAAAACTAAAGAATAAAACAGAGAAAATAGGTGATAGGAGAAGCAGTTTGAGGCTATGATCTCCTCTGACAGTTTTCATTGTGCTTACAAGTCAAAAGGAATTCTGATTAGGAGAACAAGGTCATTTTAACCATTTTAGTTTCATCTCAAAAGAGAGCAAAGAGAGTTGCCTTGTGTATGACATTGTACAAGAGTCCCCCGGGGTCTATGAAATGTGACAGACAGGCAAACACCCCAAACGAGAGGAAAACAGAAAGAAAATATCAGGAACAAAACCCCAGGCCTCAGCGGCTGAAGATCATGGGCAGCAGTGTGGTGGCAGGGGGTGTAGAGAAGAGAGGAACATGACAGTAGTTCACACATGCAAAATGTAATGAGCAGGCACCAAAATTATTCATCATTCCATTAACTGAATATTTTTGCAGTAAGCGGAGCAACTGGGTTTTTGTTTTCTTTCGTAAAATTCTGCAATATTTATATTAAACAAAAAATAAATATGTGTGAATTAACCTTTTACAATGTCACATAGCCAACTTTGAGAATAGTAGTATTTCTTTTCTTTCAGAATGGTCAGCATGTGGGAATGGGTTGGAGAGAAACTGAGAGAACAAAATTGTGATATGCAGATGACCCCAGGACTTTCAGAATGTGCTATTCTTAAGGAGATAAAGAAAAGTCATGTCAACTTACCTTAAAGACCCTTCTTATCCTGCAGCTGTCTATCTCATGAGGCATTTCCATTACCTAACCATCTCAAATAGCCTCTGGGTTCTAAGAGAAGGATATCATTCATCATGCGCTAATAATCCTAACCATGATTCATAAAGAGTGTTGTACCCTCTTCCTACACTCATCTTCTTGTGCAAAAGACTTCTCTCCTTGAGGCTAATCCATTTAGTGATCACTTTCCCATCATTTATGACTGTCCATAATCAATCATATCCAGAATGGAGAAGCCAGTCATCACTATGTTCTTTATGTTTCCTCTCATGATTGCACATAGGATCGTTATATCTGTTCTAAGGCTTTGCAAATCAATATCAATGACTTGTTCTTTGGAAGGTCCTGCAGCCATTTTATTATAGCAGAATCTGGCAACCTGTGACCATACAATCAAATCTTAGTGATTAGAAAGACTCTAAGCATACCAGCCACTTAAACCTGCAGAAATACATGTTGATATAATGTCAGTTTTCTATTTTTTACCATGTTTTAATTAACTTTTTTATGATGCAAATGCCTCAATTTTTCCATACAGACAGAATGAGTCTGGTTAACTAATCTCAAATGTTCTTCAGTTCACTCTCATTAAATATGGGAAACGTGTAGGCTCTTCATATGGGGTGATAAATGTACTTGAAAGTACTTCACATCCATTGCAGAGCTATATAGAAAAAAAGCGCATGTCTTTGGAATCCTGTAAATATTGTTTGAATCTTTATCTGTATGGTTTTTGTGCTACAGCCTCTCTAGACTGAACAGGTCTGCTCGGGGCTCAGGTAGACGGAAGAAAATGCGTGGAGCCTTGGGGATGCTTGACATGCCTTTATTCAGGAGAGCCACACAGGCACAAGCCTGGGTCTGGGGAAATCACACAGGTCACAAAGCCTGTGTGGAGGGAGTCACACAGGCCACAAAGCTCGTGTACAAGTCGGCGTCCCAACTCCCCACCTAATCCAAAGCTCCTATCCCTTAAATAGTAGCCCCAAACAAAGAAGGCTACAGGCAAGAAAGTGAAGTAACTATCATGAGCTGCTTATGCGAGCCTACTCAGGGCTACAGGGCAGTTTATTGTACCTGGGGCTTAAGACTGTGAGATAGGGGCTCAAGGCTTTGGGAACACTGCTTTATCAGACTCCACGGTTGTGAGGAGCTGCTCCCTCCGGTTACCCACGCATCTGAGTGAGGGAGCCAGACTGCACCCACATACCCTACAGCTATACGCAAGCTCTTTACTTATCTGAGCCTCAGTTTCTTTAATACGGAGATGATACTCAATTTTCAGAATAGAGAGAATTCTGTGAGACAATATATGTGAAGTATGCACCTCATACTTTTAAAAATTATTCTTAGTTTTATAAATTATACACATTTAAGAATTCACAGTTTCCTTAAGTGATATTCTAAAAAGTCAACTTTCCCAAAGCAAAGTGTCTCATTTAAAAAATAGTAGTTGTATAATAATGCAAATTATTTATAATTTTATATAAATACATTTTTATATACATAAAACTACAAGGAAAGAACTATGGAGAAGAAAAGGACATGACAGCAGTACATGTGCAGACAGTATATACATATAGTGCATGTAGATAGTAGATATAAAAATAAATACAAGCACATGTATACATGTGTAAATAATATGTACATAAACATAAAGTGTATACATATTTAGATATGCATGTATGTATACACATGTATATGTGTTTGAATATAAATTATACATGTGTAGATATATTAATGTGTATAATATGCACATCTGTCTATAAGTTATTCAGCCACGTAATATGAAAAACAGAGACATCTATTGAAGAAGATACAAGATACAAGATACAAGAAACATTGTACATAGGACAATGATGATTCTGTCCTCTTCAAAAAAGGTACCTCGACACCTCACACAATTCTCCCAGTCACCACCAGCTGCCCCATAGTATCTTCCTAAATCTTATCAATGGTCTGAAATCTCTTCCCTTTCAAAGACGATTCTAGTTTTCAGAAAAGAGAAGCCACAGGATGTCAAATCTGGGCTGTACAGGGGCAGAATTACCTGGGTGATTTGATGTTGCACCAAAATCTCTGCATGAGATATGATGCATAAGTGGGCATGTTGTTGTGATGAAGCTGCCAGTCACTCGTTGCCCATAGCTGTAGCCTTCTGAATCATCTGAATAGTTTACATTGAGGAATGTTCAAGCTTAATGCAAAATTTGACACAGATGCATTGCTGTACTTGCTCAGTAATTTTGAATGTGACAGCCACACTGTCCACATGCCCACTCAATGGTGTCTACAATCCCTACTGGCTAGTACAGTGAAGTTGTCATTGTTCACACATGTTCATTCCAGTCCACTCTCCTTGACTACCAGGTTACATAAAGGTCATACAAACCGTTCTCATTATATTAAAAACTGGATGGACTTTTTCCAGAGAGACCTTGTAAATATAATTGTTCATAAAAATAATTATATTTATATCAATATGTGTATATAAATGTATATACAAATGAACATACAAGTATAAATATACATTCAGAAAGCAACGTAATTATTAGCTAACTAGGGTCTATAAAATCTAGAAGTTGAATAATTTTTAACTAATAAATCTGGCTTCAAAATAGTCATAATTGTATAATTTTAATGATAGAGCAACAAAATCATATTTATTTACTCAAAAAAGTTTATAATATATTCTATATTACTAAAATGGTGTCAAAATATATATATATACACAAACTTTTTTTCTTGTAGTTTTAAAATGCCTTATATTGATGCAAAGCAAAATGGCAGTGACTTCAAAGTCATTTTTAAATCCTCCCATAAAAACAGAACTACTAAAATAATAAGACTATACAAACAAATAAAAACAACCACAAGCAAAATAAATAGAAATTAGGCAGCAAATTAATGAAATAGAGACTAGAAAAGCTGGTTATCAAGTAGATCAACAAAATTAACAAAACTTAACTAAAAGAAAAAACCATTCAAGTTAAGAAAATTAAGAATTAAAGAGTACATTATTATTCCAATCTTATAGAAATAACATTTATTATAATGAATACAATGTACAATTTTATGCCACCAAAATAGGTAACATAGATAAAAAGGATATGTTCCTAAAAAGATCAAACTACTATATTGACTCAAGAAGATATAGGAAATATGAATTAACCTATGTGAAGTAAAAAGAATGAGTTAATAATTAAAAAATTTTTACTTCATAAAAATTCAAGGCCCTAATAGCTTCACTGGATACTTTTACCAAACAAGTAAGTAATAATGACTAATTCTTTTTAAACTCTTCCAAAAATAGATAAATATAGAATACTTTCTACTTACTCTATGAAGACAATATTTCCATGATAACAAAACAAGACATTATAAGATAAAAAACTGCAGGCCAATATCCTTTATGAATATAGACAGAGAAATTTTCAACAAAATACTGATAACCCAAATCCAAAAACATTTAAAAATGTATTATACACCTTTATCAACAGGAGTTTAACACTGGAATGCAAGGTTGGTTTCATAAACAAAAATCAGTTAACATAATGCTTCATGTTAATAGAAAAACACACAATTATCTCAATAGACATAGGGTTTATATTTGACAAAATCTCACATAATTAAAGACATTCAACAAACAAAAAATAGAAAGGAACTTTCCCAACCTGATAAAAGTATCTAGGAAAACCTGAGCTAACATCATACATTATGGTTTAAGAATAAATGTTTTATCTATAAAATTATGCCAAAAAAAGATGTTTCTTCTCATTTCTATTCAACATTTTACTGGAGGTTCTAACAAGACAATTAGACAAGGAAAAGATATAAAAATCAGATTGGAAAAGAAGAAATAAAACTATTTCTATTTGCAGATGACAATCTCTACACAGAGAATTCTAAAGAATCTACTGAAAAAAATTACTATTAGAACTGAGAAGTGATTCAGCAATGTTACAGGATATAATGTCAACACACAAAAACAATAAAAATCTAAAAAAGAAATTAAGAAATAATTCCATTACAAAAACTTCAAATATAATCAAGTACTTGGAATAAGTTTAACAAAATAAGGGAAGACTTTTACACTTAAAACTATAAACATGATTGAAATTAGAAAAAGAAAGAATATTTTAAAAATTGAAAGAAATTACATGTTGATGAATCAGAATACTTACTGTTGTTAAATTGTACTAGATCCCAAATTGACCTAGAGATTTAACACAGTATTTATCAAAAGCTCAGCTGACTTTTTTTGCAGAAATTGACAATCTGATCCTAAAACTATAAGAAAATACAAGAAACCCATAATAGCCAAAACAATCTTGAAAAGAAAAAAGAACACGTCAGAATACTAATGCATACCTTAATTCAAGTTTTAACTACAAAACCACATTAAGCAAGACAGACAATATAGAATAGACCATAAGGATAGACATGTCAGTATAACAGAATTGTGGGTCCAGAACGAAACCCTTACATCAATGATAAATTGATATTATTAGACAGATGTCAAGACAATTCAATGTGAGGGAGGGAAACAGCATTTTCAACAATAATGAATGCTGGGACTATTGGATGTGTACATGCAAAATAAGTAAGTTGGAAATCTTCTTTATACTTACGTAATAATTAACTCAAAAATGTATCATATACCTAAATGTAGGCACATAATCTCTAACACTTTTAGAACAAAACTCAGGACTCAATCTTGGTGACCCTGGATTAGACAAATATTTAAGATACAACACCAAAAGCTCAGGTGATAAAGAAAAAAATAAATGTCAGACTTTATCAAAATAAAACCTTTTGTGCTCTTAAGGCCACCATCAAGCAAGTGAAAAGACAACCTAGAAAATAGGGGATATTCAGAAATTATTTAGCTGTTAAGAAACTTGTGTTCAGAATATATTAAAAAAAAAACTCTTACAACTCAGAAAAAAAAAAAACACAATGATTCACTTCAAGTATGAACAAAAGATTTAAACAGACAGTCCTCTAAATTAAATATACCAATGAACATGTAAAAAGATGTTCAGCATCATTAGTCATTGGGGAAATGCAAATTAAAACTACATGAAATATCGATGCGCACTCATTATGATGTCTATAATAAAGAAGACCAGTAACAAGTGTTGACAAAGATTTGGAGAAATTGAAATCCTCATACATTTTTGGTATGTAAAATCATAGCCACTTTAGAAAGTTAGACTATTATTTAAAATATTAAATATAAACCTTGTGTATGACTTGGCAATTTCACTCCCAGAGAAATAAAAATATATATCCTCACAAAAAATCCTTGTAAATTAGCATTCATAACAGTGTTATTCATAATGGCTAAAAAGTGAAAACAAACTAAATGCTTATCTACTGGTAAATATATAAATAAAATAAGATATTTTCATACATGGAATATTATTCATCAATAAAAAGAAATGACACACTGACATGCTACAACATGGATGAACCTTGAAAAACATTATGCTAAGTGAAAGAAGGCAATCTCAAAAGAACACATATTGTATGATTCCATTTACATAAAATGTTTAGAAGAGGTAAATCTGTAATGTTAGTAAGTAAATTAGCAGCTGTTTACTGAGAGAGTGGGAGGATTGGTGGAAATGGGAAGTGACTACTAATAGGTCTATTTTGAGGGTAATGAAAATGTTCTAAAATTGATCAAGGTAATGGTTGCAATACTCTGAATATGCCAAAACCCACTAAATTGTACACTTTAAATAGATACATTGTATTGCATGTGAAATAAGACTGTTGAAAAGAAAAATTCATAGGCAACGACTATTGCAAAATCAATGAGAGATTATCCCTAGAATTACAAAATACTCAATATGAAGGTGAGGCCCAGATGCAGCTGCTGAATGACCTGCAGGTAGCAACAACCATGCTGGAAGACCCCAAAAGAGGCCAAGAGCCTTCCAATGGCCGAGATAGCCAGCAACTCCATGAAGTGAACTATCAACAAGTATTCACTCACAAAAAGGTCTTTGACCATCATGCAAAGTTCAGCAGAACAATTGAGAACATCCACTGAGACTATGTAGGTTCCAGTTCACAGGTGAATAAAGGATATATGTGATTAACACATGGCAGCTTAGGCCCTGGAAAAGAAGCCACTGGAAGAGAAACTTAGTTGAGCAGGAAGGAGACACTGAAGCAAAGGAAAAACAAGTTCCATATAAGGGCAATGAGAGGAGCAGACACCAAAGATCTCAGAGGACACATGTCTATATTCTTGAATATCCAGTGTTAACATCGGAGGAGGGAACCCTGGAGATGTGAAGCTTGACAATATATCCCTCCTCTACTAAGAGAACAGAAAAGCCAATAATAGGTGTGCTGGCATTTTACCTATCAACCCTCAGATTCAAATTCATCTTCTATACCCTGCTCTATGATACTGGAGCTGGGACTCTACATACTATTTGCCAACTGGAATTCCATTACATTCTGTCAATAGTAGGAGTTACTATATAGGACTTAAAGACAAAGAAAGGGAAAATGGACTCATTTTTTCCCTGTCTTCATACTGTCCCTAATAGTAATGCCCTTGCCAGAACACTTCACCATGGCAGAAGAGCTTGGTTCCAGCCTCCAACTGCCCTTGAGCATTCCTAGAACTATGCCAGTGTCCCCATTATCCTTGGCAGTTGAACAGGCCTCCCACAGGAAATTATGAATTATACAGCTATGTGATGCTTTTACTTAAGCTTCTATGTATTGATAACCGCCACTCCTTCCCTGTGTTTCACCAGTTATTACCATATAGTTACCCCAGTGTTCCCTGTTGCTCCTTCAGACAATCAACACTTTTATAATCAATTCATGTAATTCAATTTCCACTGTCAAAATATCTAGTTTGGTTGTTCTATTGCTCTTTAGAGCCCAACTGAGGAGACTCTTGGGTTGGTTGGCAATGTCTTTGATGGCAGGCTAGATTCCATGCCAATGTGAAAGGGAATCCTAGTAACCCATAGCATCCAGAAGCATCATGGTAAATTAAATTATGAGCAGCTGTTTGTGACAAAGAGCCTGTTTAACTACCTTGGCAGATAAAATTATTGTTACACTTTACAACTATAAAGTGGTGATAATGATAACTTTAAGAGCTGTGAGGATGGAGAGCTATTTCTTATTGCATTGAAGAGCTTTACAAAAAGAAGATGACAAAAATGGGGCTTTAAACTCCAATTTAAGTCACAAAGAACCAGAGAGCTTCTATGGCAGACCTAATGGAATCACTTATTCCTTATAGCCTTGGAGTCAGGCCTGCTAAAATTAAGACCCAACATTTAACTGCATAATTTTAAGAAGTAAAATGTAAGTTGAACTTACAGATTCAATAACTGGAAGAGCATTTATTGGAAAAGATTGAAACCCTGAGAGTTGGAATGGAAAAACATGGGTGAATTTAAATAATGCTGAGCATCCTGAACCCTGTAGTTTTCCTTTACCAGCAAAAGCTTGCCATCCTCCCACATTTGAGTAACCTAGCTCTGCCTTGCTTGAACACTGTGTTATAAACTTAGTGTGACAATAGCATGGTAAACACATGCTATGCACCTCAGGACACACCCAAATTATCCATTATTGCCTGTAATCTCCATTTAGTGTCAGATCTCAGCAGGCTGAGGAAAACAAGAGTGAAACCTAACAAATAAGAATAGTTTCTACCTCCAAATAATTGCAAGGTTTTATTAATTTATATCACCAGAAACTTTGGGAAATATATGTGGTAATGAATTTTAAGAGTGTTAAACCACAGAGGATATGATATGATCTTTGAGTATTCTTAATGTTTGATATGGATGCCTGTAACATAGACTCTGCATTTAATGCGGTGGCTCCAACAGCAGAAGCAGCTCAAGGAGCTTGCTTTAAACTGAAGCACTGACTTGAGAGTAGCCTATTATCAGTAAAGTTGATTTTCTTCAGTATTACATAGAATAAGGAATCTAAAGGCTTCCGAAGGCATGGACTTGGAAGTAGATTTACATGCAATTGCACACCCAACACTTAATTGGATGTAAGCCCTAAGAATGCACCTGTTAATAAAATATTGAGAAATAAATTAGACATGGTGGCTGGTTTCTCCCTATGAGTGATTCAAAAAAAGGAAGGATAAAGTCACAGTATCTTTTGTTACCTATCCTTAGAAATCATACATGATCACTTCCAAAACATATTATTCATCATATTGACTAACCTGATTTTGTGAGAGAAAAATGTACAAGAGCATGAATACAAGTAGGCAAAGGTGTTTGAGTGCCACTTTGGAGACTGGCTGTTACAATTTATTTGTGAACTTGACTTCAGAATAATGAAAATACTCTAAATAAACATGATGAGAAATTAGAATCATATATAAATGTCTTGAATCTGAAGCTAAATTTTAAATACTTACATATGTTAATAATTTATTCAATGCTGGGATACTCCCTCCCAAATAAAAACTATTTAAAATGACTAAACACAAAATTTAACTGTATATTCTTAGATATATCCTAAATACAAAAATAATTGAAAATAGAATTTTGAAGCTTTTTGTATGATCATGTTATTAGTGATGACAGTGTTTGATAATCTTTTTATGGTAGTACTGATAGTGTTATATGTGTAATGTAGATAGAGGCAACAAGTAATTATTTTGCCATCTTTGGGGACATAAATTTTCAGTGTTGGTTGATAGAAGATATAGATAAAAGATCAATGAGGTTACATATACAATTCCAATTCAGTTGGTACTAAACTTGAATTCAAAGATTGTAAATGAACTAAGTAGTGTATGTATACTTAAGTGTTAGTTCTCCCACTGAAAATGCCTAGAAACTATGATAAGCCCAGTTACAAGATGCCACCAGTGCTCAAACTGTAGTCTCAGAATATAATTTTTCATACGTAAGGATTGAGGGTGTCCTATAAAAGAAGTCTGATCCCAGTTCCAGAGAAGAAAATGTACAAGATCAGCCTGGAACATTCTGTCAACCAGAAAGAAAAGAAGCCATCAAAGGCAGCTGGGGTTTAATTAGCAGGACCATAGCCAACTTGAAGCATCTCCTCCTAGCCAATGAATTAAAATACAACTAATATGATTAAATTTATGGGGCATTAAAGTTCTTTTAAAAATAATTATAAAACAAAAAAGGGGAAAAAGGAAATATAGGGAAAAGTCATTGTTGACTTTTGGAAGATGCAAAGTCACCACTGATTAATTATTTTGAAAACTATTTAATGCAAGAAGAATTAAGAACTTATTCACCTTTTATTATACAAACTGTATCCCAAAGTGACCACATAAGTCTTGAGAATTTTCTCCTTATAATTGTGTTCTAGCCAATAAGTGATAGAGATGTAGAATATCACCAGTTTAAAGTCCTTAATGGATTAATGGATTTAAGTAATTAATAGATTTTGAAAGAGAGGCAACAGTGTTTCCTGATAAAAATACACAAAACTACCTCTGGACTATTTTTGTAAGAAACTCTAACCTAAAAATGATCAGGCCCATAGATCTAATTCCCATGTTTCAGAAAATACAAGAATCAGAGAAATATATTACATGATTCCACAGCAAAATTCAAGCTTTCATGAAGTCAAACAAATGATTCTGCTTCTGCAAAAATATAAACTGCAAGGGAAAAGAAAGAGAAAAAGGACTTAAAAATTTAAAATTGAGAGCTTAAAAGACTATCAATTACAATGTGTGAAATTTGTTTGGCTCTTGATTGAAACTCCTTTATGAAATAAGTGGTAATGTTTGAACATGGACTGTGCAATTTGCTAATATTAAAAGTAAATTATTATTTTTAGTGTGGTAATGATATTAATGTTTTCTAAAAACTTTATCTGCTAGGTATGTGTTGGATATTTGTAGATAAAATAGTATAGATACAATTATGGATTTGTTTCAAAATTAAATACAGGGAGGTGAGTGTGGATATAGAGGAAACAAAATTGGACTTGACAATTGTTGAGTTTGCTTAACAGGCATAAGGCATCAAGTTATATTATTTTTTTACTTTTATATTTATATTTAGAGTTTTCATAATAAAACTTTTAAATTAAAATATAAATGTATATGTTCTAGATTTTTAATAAGGCCATTAAAAGTATAACCTTCAAAATTAATAGTTCTATCATCACATCTTACATAAACAAATCCATATTAGTACATATTTTTTCTCTGGTAACTTCTATGATTAAAGTATCTTCCACTTGATTTTTTTTTCCTGGCACTTCAAACACCAACAACCTTACAGATTAACACATGGCTTTATGCCCAGGCTTTAAGACATGAGGCTGGAGCTAACAATGAAAGTAATGACTAAGCACTTTCTATTAATTACCTTCAGTCAGATGCTCAAAGAGCTTTGAATTCAACAATTAACCACATTATACTTGGCTGCAGGTAGTCACTAATTTTATTGCTTATTGACTTTGAGAGTCATAAGAGAGCATGGACTGCAGAGAGTAGAATTGACAAAGATACAACAAAGCATTTGGGTTAGTGCCTTATCCTTACAACTCCAGTTCTTTGCGTATGCCTGGCAAACAGCAAATGATAAATAAATTGTGATTTATCATTGAAGGAAGAAAGAAAAAAGAGACTGAGGACAAGAGAGATAGAGAAAGGGTGGAAGGGAGAATGAAACTAAGATGTACCATTTACTGCCACCATAGTGCTTTATGTAAAAAAGACAACAAACAGCAGCAAAAACAAACAAATAAACAAACAAACAAAAAACTCCACAAAACCTCAATGGTATACAATAAGCTTTCAATGCCCAAGTGCGTGGGTTGATTTCTAGTTGAATCTCCTGAACTTTGCTGCACTCATTCTACCAGCTCTGGGCTTACTTAGGCAGGACTCGGATGGAACCACTGGAATAAACTGAGTTTACTACATGTCTCTTATATTCCAGCAGGCTCTGACCAGGCAGGGTGATGGAAGCAATGCAAGAGAGAGGCCAGCTCAGTTCATTCAAGTATTCTTTTTTCACCTTCAGCGTGGTCTTGTTTGTTACATCCTACTGATCCAAACAAGCCACACCGCCAGTCCTGAACAACACAAAGTTGTATGAAAAAAGACCATGAATAAATGAAGCATAGAAGAATTGAGGTCATTTCTTGTGATCTGCCACAAAAGAAATAAAGATATTAAATACAGTGTTACCTCGGTACTCAATAGTTCGTTCTGGAACTTATGAAGAGTGCCAAAACCAACAAGAACTAAAACCAATGAGTATCAAATGATGAAGCATTTTCTCTTGTGGGGCAGCCGTGTGACTCATACAAGTTCTACCAAGTGCAATGAGTCCCGAGCAAGCGCCAAGTGCTGAAGCATTTTTTTCTCATCAAAATGTGACGATTACTGGGTTTGACACATTCTAGAGCTGACAAGTACCAAGGTATAACTGCACATATCAAGGCAAATTAGAACTCTAAATATTGCTTGTTTTCTTTGTCTTTTTTTAACCTTAAAGACAATTGGAATTGTCGCACCAATTATCTCAATTAACATTGACTTTGATTTTAATGTTCAGTTGGAGCTTTTATTTCGTTCTTTTACCTCATTGCTACAATGTTTATGAAGCATTGTCCTTTTAGCATGTAGCAATTACTTACTAAATATTGATTAAAAGAGAAATTTTGGTCACAAGTTCTTTGTCTACCTTAATCACAAATTAGTCTACTATTCTTTATTCGGCATTATTATCCCATATCCAAGAGATGTTTTATGTGAAGAAAGTGTTAGCCTGCTTCTCCATTCCTGATGCTTCTTCTCACACGTAGAAGGAAACCCCATTGGCTAATGTTCCTGCCCTCTCTATCCATATTCTGATTGCATCTCAGGCGGACTGACTTTTCTAACTAATAAGCATCCGTGGGGAGAAACGGTGCACTTGCAGTTCCCTCTCCGTTTCTCTTTCTAATAGGAGAGCAGACCTGATCCTCAAGGAAATTTCTGTCATTATGGGAAGTGCCCCACCTAATTTGTAATTAAATATTAAGAATCCCACTTACCTTCAGATATAAGCCAAGTTCTTCCATATCCATTGTATCAATAAAAGAGATATTGTGGCTTCTATCTACCTGATTCTGATTCAGAACTTGTGTGTAGAAAATGTATGCTATTTATGGCTCTCTGTCTCCAAAACACCTCCAACAAGTTATATTGTATTATTCTCTAGTGATATATGTTATTTATGATTAGCAGTTTGGTAGTCATCTAGATTTGATGTATTCCAAAGGAAAATATGTTGCCCAGAGCACATAACTTGTGTCTTCACCAAAAGTTTTTCCAGAAAGATAATGCATACTCAGGGCAAACTTTTGAGAGAAAGTGGAAAATATCATGAATTATCTGACCTATAAAATGCTAAATATTCAAACTAGAAATTATTAAAATGGCTACCTTTCTCATGTGTTTTATAGTGTCACATTTTGTCTGCAGAGCTTAAGTCAAAGTCACTTTCAGACTGAACATTTTAATAACCTCCATATCTGATAACATGTTTCTTTTTATTTTCCAAATGTTCTGCTAACTTATGTTTTGTATAATGTATTTCCCCAAACCAGTTGTATAATATACATATAAAAATTCAAAGATGGCTAGCTAATAAAGATGCTAGACATAAAATTTTAAAGTGACATTAGCCCCACCGTATGCTCAAAAATAAGGAATAGTTAATTTCTGTGATTCAAGACAGCTTATACTTCTTTGATAACAACATATATTAAAGTTATTTTTAACCATCAAAAAAGTATTTCCCAGTTTGTAATATAAGGGTTTGTTTAAGGGTAATAAAATTATTATAATTAGGTTCAATCAAGGATTACTTATTTTGCCCCATGTAAATGATGTGTCCTAAAAAAATTGAAATTAAACATGGAGTTGTGCTGTACTTTTTCATGACCTACAGCACCGTCCAGTGGTAAGCAAGGACATGCAGAATATGAGATGTATCATATGTCATGCTTCACAGACTATCTCCATAGAAATACAGAGTTCATTCTTTCCTTATCAAAAAAAAGTGTTTGAATAATGTTCACTACTGATTTGAAATTTAAATAAAAATTTTCTGATGAACGAGAGGATTTTGTTATTCATGCATGTATTGTCATTTTTTCTGATATGACCTCTGTTTTCAAATGAATGACTTTTTTGTCTTCAAAAGCTGATGTCTTCTATACAGGAGAAAAGAGCTACTATCGTTTTCAAAGACAACTATTTGCCTTAAGTGCTTATTTCAATATTTTTTGAGGCAAAAGCTGAAATGCATCAGAAATAATTTTCTGATTTTATTGGTATCAGGTTTACCATGTTGGAAATGTATGAAGTACAGGAATTAAATGGAAGGATTGCAGCTTCTTCACGCAATCCTAAACATAACTCTTAATTTAAACATACAGAACCATGTGAGAGTGTGAAATAAAAAGTAACATTGTTTTTCTTGCATTATACTATATTATGGGTCTCTCCAGTTCTAATATGTGGCTGAGGAACAAAGCAAATATAACAGTACTTACCTTACATTATTTTTACATTATCTCTTTTATAGATGAAATTGATTAATGTCTTTGATTAACCGAATTTCAGCATAAAAAGAGACATAGCTTATTTTGCTGTCTAAAAATGGTGTTAAATGCCAACTCCAAACCAATATGTAAATGCAGTTACCTTGGTACTAGAGATACAACCTTCCTGTAGCACAAGGAAATAGCTCATTCATTTTGTAAAATAACGCTCTTTGACACTGCCTAGGAGGCTGTGAGTTAAAAAAAAACCACATAAATTTAACATTAGCATTTATTTTTGTTTATAGAAAATTATATTCACAGAGCAAACACCATTTTAATCAGTGTTGTTCTTAAGACTGTTTTTGTTTTTAATTTACAGTTGCTATTATGTTCAGATTATATTATAGCTCAGATAATTCAACAGATAAGCATAAATTAAAAAACTTCACCAAGGTTTATCATGTAAAAATTCTGTAGCTATTAATGTATAATGGGTAAAACCATAAAACAAAAATCACTTATTGAAAAATAATTTATTGTTCTTTTATTTAATTATTAAAAACTTATTAAGTGCCTACTCATTCTATGCTGGCTACAGCCTTAATTCTCTGAAAAAAAAAAAAACTATGAGCACATTTAACTTACCTTTGTACAGGTTATAATTTTAGGATACAGGTTATAATCTTACTTATAGCCTCAATTTTATAGATGAACACAGTTATAATCTCAGTTTTATAGATGAGCTCCTTGATGTTTAGCCATGTTAGATAATTTTCCCAGATTATACAACTGGTAAGTGGCAGAGAATGAATCTGAACTTGCACACTTTTGGCACTACATCATAGACACTTCTTTTTTTGCTTTTTACTACATGCTTTGTTTGTTCATCTCCACTTGTTTCTAATCTTCAATTTTGAGATTGTTTATACATTTTTCTTTTCTTGCAAATGCCCTGTGGCAACACAATATCTGACACTAAGTCTGGTACTCAGGATAAATGCTTGGGCAGTTTCAGTTAAAGAGTCATTTTATCACTGGAATTTTCCTGACCATTCTACTTAAAATTAGACCTCCACCCCACCCGATTCTACTTTTCCTGAAATTTCCACCCACTTATTTTCCTGACTCTACTTATGACTATCCATCGCATGTATAGTTTATTGGTTTATTACTGTCTCTCTTCACTAGAATCTAAGTTCTATGAAATGAAGTGATTTTTGTCTGTTTTGTTAACCTGTGTACTTGCTGAGGCAAAATAATGCTTGGAACATACTAGACATTTAATAAGTTAATTAATTAATGAACAACCTATTATAAAAGTGCATAATAAACATCATCGAAAAAACAGCATGGAAGCCAGCGCCGTGGCAGTTAGAACAGGAGAGTAAATAATGAACCTAAGAAACATTTAATTAGATAGGTAGGTCAGTCTTGTTTACCAAGCAGATAAATATTAGACATTTCTCTTTAAGATTAAGATTTCTCTTTAAGATAAGTCTTTAAGACTTAAGTAACTTCAAATGGATTCATTAATTCTTAGAGATGGGAAAGTTTTTATTCCAAAACCATCTCATTTATCACTTAAATGTACAGAGAAAGAGACTGAGGGTCTGGTTGGTTAAGTAACATACACCAGGTGCACCAACCAGTTCCAGAATTCTCCTTGTATGACATGGTTCTGTGGTAGACATGCAAATAAACTGATATCATTGCAATTTTCTTAAGTTAAAATTTAACAGGAAGCTTTGGTTAATATTGGCATGCACCAAAATCAGTTGTGAACAAATGACTATTCTTAATTAAGTCTTAAATAGTAATAGCCACTCCTCTGTAATTCAAATATCAATATGTTGAATATAGAACCAGAGAATAGCAAAGTCTAACCTTGAGCAATATTCTTATTGGGTAATGAAAAAATGAAATTATAAGCTATAAAATGCAAGGAAATTCCATATCAAGAGTTTGATAAGATTATGTCTTTTGTACTTGCAATATATCTATTAAATGTTAATGATTGATCTTTAGAGTCAACTGAGTATGAAGGCTTTTCTAATACTTATAAATGATACAAGAGGAAAATGTCTCATTTCAGCATGATTATAAATGAAATAAAAAGGTCATTTAATAGTACAAATTTGAAACAATATAGTAGAAACCTTAGCATTTTAAAAATATCTTCTTGTTCATAAAATTCAATTTGAAGGTGGTTGTAACACCGCGATCTTCCAATGCTCAGAGTTGTTACACTTTAAATAAAAATCCACAATAAGTCTTCACAAAATTTTTATAGATAACATTAAGAATATATTTAATTTCCACATCCATATCTTAAGAAGATAATCACACAGTCAACAACCACAATGAAATGGTGATGTTAACCAGGTGTCATCTGATGTGCTTTTCTTAATTTTGCAACCCCCTGCCCCGAGCAAATTATTAACATCAGTCCTAGAGCAATGACTAAATTGGATCTAGAGAGATTAATTATAGAATCAATTAAAGGAAGAGGGTTCATGGAAGTTCTAAGATCTTAATTTTTACCCAGAATTCAGTTGGTTGACAGAATATGTTGCTCCATTAAAACAGCACAGGAAAAGTTTGGCTTTAATTTAATCGATTATTCATTATTTATACATTTCCCCCCCAACACACTCCTCATACTGTCACCATATCCTCATGCTCATTTCCCATTAAAAAAGGACACTAAATTTGACTGACTTCCATGCATTGGGAGGGTTAGAGAATCAACCACCTTCACAGAGCCAGAGGGTGTCACTGTCTTCTGAAGCCTTTCAAAATTAGAGTAGGTGCTATTTTCTGCTATCAAATGAAGAGATTGGGTGGTCATACGTGCTCATGTTATATAGCTCACCCTAGCTCATCCTGTAGGATCACCTGAATCTGAAGCTTAATGCTGATCTGACCACACATGGTAAGTATAACATCTTTTTTTTTTTTTGCTTTATCTACATTGCTTGTAGGACCAGTAACCTGGTGAGCAGCGACAGTGACCTCTCTCCTGATCTGGCCTCAGCTCCCAACCTGGTTTTTACCTAGTTAACATTTACTCCACAATCCTTCTTCGAGCTTGCAACATTTTCTCTCCTATCCTGTTTTTTGGCTGATGACTTTGGTTCCTATTTGACTAAGAAATTAGAATCCACCTGAAGAATTTCTGCCAACTCTTACCACTGTATTTCATGGCTTGCTTTATTTCCCCTTTTATTGTGACGCATTCTTCATGAACCTATCAAAGGTCAATCTCTCTAATCTTTCAATACAATGCATTAAGAGACACTGTTTCTGCATTAAGAATCCTTTTCTCTTCAACATTTTAAACATTTTCTTTGCAACTGATTCTCATTGACATCTACATATACTAAAATATATTTCTTTACAAATGCTTCCATTAAAGGTATATATCATCTAGTAGCTAGTCAATTTTTCTTATGTTCCTTTGTCATAACATTCCTTTAAAGAGTAATTAACTCAAGAGATAATTGGTGTCATACTCTTTTCTTCTCATTCTCCAATAAACCCACTCCAAAACTAATCAACAAAACAAACAAGCAAGCAAAATAGAAGCAGAGACTTGGGATTAAAGAACAAACTGTCAGTGACCAGAGTGGGGGGAGGGGGATAATGGGGGAAAGAAGGAGAAGGGTCAAGTCAAGGAACAAGTATAAAGGACCCACGGACAAGGACAATGGAGTGGGGAGGGTTGAATGTGGGAGGGGAGTTGGGCAGGATAGGGGAGAGTAATGGGAGAAAATGACAACTGTAGTTGAACAACAATAAAAAAATAAAATAGAAAATGAACAGCAAAAAAAGGATTAATCATATGATTAAACAACATAGCCATTGGATCACTTGTCATTTTATTTTTATCAAGTAATCAGTGAATCCACAAATATTGATTAAGCAGTAATAAGCTTCTAGTAGTATACCTGACAATGAAAGAGATATATTGAAAGAAAGATATGCAATTCATATAATGAAAACCCAAGTTGTTTGGTGATCATCATGACTTAGGTGTGAGTTTCAAATTTTATAACACAAATAAAAATTTGAAGTATATTGTAGAAAAATAATAAAAATTAAAATAAACCCACTGCATAGTCCCCTTCTCTCCACCAAGTATAACTGATGGCCACTACATTGCAAAATACAATGTTCACTTTAATCCACATTATCAGAATTTCACATAATTGATCATACCTTTGTTGACATATTCTATTCACTTGGTTTCTGCCACCCACATCTCACTTGTTCTCCCATCACTGTTTGGCTGCTCCTTCTCAGCCTCCCTTGCTGATCCTCCACATCTTCTGTAGCTATAGTCCAGAGCTCAGTTCTCAGACATCCACTTTTCTTCTAAGCACACTGACTTCCTGGAGGAACTCATTCCATCTCATGCCTTTAACAAACTAAAAAATGACACCCCCTAATGTGTATCTGCAGCCCAGACCTCTCCCTGAATTGTACATAAATCTGTGTCTTTCACATCTCTACTTAGATGTTCAATGGACAACTCAAAATTGAAAGACCAAACTTTTGATTTACCCCACATCTGCTTCTTCCACATTTTTCTCCATCTTAGCAAATGTCAACATCATTCTATTTGTTCTGGACAAAATACTTCAAGTCATCACTGGTCCTTTTTTTTTTCTCCCATACCTTTCATACAACCCATCAAAAAAGATATAGGATATAGCTTCAAAATATAGTCTATTTTTTTAAATAACAATTTCTTACCACTTCTCCTGTTACTACCCTGGTCCTGACCATCATCATCAGGGGTTATTGAAATGACCTTCTAACTAAAATCTCAGTGTTTATACTTGCATCCCCACCCCCAAATCTGTTCACCACAGAGAGAAGTCATGGCCATACTTTTAAAGTCTAAGTCATATCATTTTTCCCCTACATCAAAAGCCCCCATGGCTTCCTATCTCATTTAGAATAGAAGTTAACGAGGTCCTTTAGATCTGGTTCCCCATTGTCTCTCTGACCTCACATTCTCTGCTCTCCACAAGTAGAGCTAATTTTTGCTCAGTTGCACTGACCTCTTTGCTATTCTTTGAACAGATAAAACTTGCCACCTTAGTGTCATGGCTCTTGCAGTTTCTTCTGCATGAAATGTTCTTATTCCAGTGTCAACTCCCACACTCCCTCCTCTCTCTGATCTGTCATCTTTCCTTAAACTCTCCATATGAAATAACAGCTCTCCCTCTTGCAGTCTTCCTGTCTCCCTCACTCTATTTTATTTACCTTGATGGAACTTACCACCACGTGACATATGCCAGTTTCCCACACTAACAGGAAGGGTCAATGTGGGAGCATTGTTTTGCTCATTGTTTTATTTCCAGCATGTGGAACAATGAGTAGTAAATAGTAGATGTTCCACAAATATTTATTGAACAGATAAAGGTCATTGCTTTTCTCAATCAGAAGGACTTTTCTATACTTTCTAAATGCATACAACTCTCTTTTCAGGGATTTTAATCAAAACAATAGAAAATTTAGTGGACACTTCCACAGTTTTATATTTCTGCTAAATGTGCCTTGGCAATTTGGCTCTCTTGGTTTTATAATCCTCTTGGCTGACCCCTCTCATATTTGCCAGCATGCATTTAGAAACGTATCTCAATAATGTTTGTTTATTAATGATCTCCTATAAACTCCATTGTAAGTTGTTGCAAATAATTGTCAGCAGACCTAAGATTCAGAGAGCTAATGTCACAAACACTGTAACTGTCAAATTGTAAGTAGTCCTCAAGCTCTGTGCTCTGATTACAAGAGCAGATGTGATACATAGTAGGGTTTGCTTACTGTTTGAAATAGCAAGTGAAACTTGGTCCCTGGATGTATATAAGAAATCACTTTGGAAGATTAAATTCCTGATACGGAAACCAAGGACAGTAGAGCTAATTTCTTCTATAACTAGGGAAATAGCTTTGGAGGTTAGCTAGCTATATCAGTGCAACCTTTTGGCTGATAGTAAATGAATCTATGAGTGTTGGCCCTACTGGAGCTGGATGGATGAATTTTAGAACAAGTTCATCTGTGAGGGAAAGGGGCTTTGGTCCCACAGAATCCCTCTGGGTCACCACGGATAGGGAAATAAATCATACCAGACACAATTCACCTGTCAGGAGAAGGGGTTGGTGATTCCCTCTAGTGGAGAATGCCCTGAGCCCTTTCTTAGAAGTGGTTTTTACTGAGAACAATATGTGCAGGAGTTTACAGCATGCATACAAAGCCTATCAATCTACATCAAAAGACTATAGATAATAAATTGAAGAAATACAGAGGTTTGTCTTAAATCAATGTCCATCAGACAGGTTGGCGCCAGATGCCCATTAAGACACAGTTGTTGGGGCTCAGAAATTGTCTCCTTGCTGTGAAGTAAGACACCTGGTTTTTCCTTATCAGGGCAGTGCAAGCAGAGCAAGCTTCAGTGGATACAATGTATTCCTTTGTGGGGCTACAGTTCCCAATACCTCACAAAGTGGTCCCCAAATTTAGTACTCACTAACTCAAGGGCATTCTTAGCAAAGTGAGTTTTATAAGATTAAGTGCATTTCTTTTTCCAGGACTAACTGTCCCGGGGAACTGCCTGATCCAGTTCAGGGATGTACCTGCCTTTAGATTGTTTCACTGACCAGCAGTGTAGCTGGGCAGAGAAGCCAAGAGACAAGGAGACTTCTCTCAGATAGAATGAGGACTCCAGCCATAATGAAGCCAAGGGCAGAGGGTCTTTTGCCCTTTTTCCATGTCCCCTAAGCCCTTCCCTGCTGGCTCCCATGTGGCTGTGCCTGTCTTAGGTTGCCCCTGCCAGCGCAAGGTCTTACCAGTCATTGAATATCCAGACATCCTCTGGGGTCAAGCAGGGTGATGTGAGGGAGGCAGGGGCTGTGCTCCTGCCAGGGGAACAGGTTTTGTTTCCTCGGTGGTCTATTTTCCCAAGGCCTCTTTGCTTATCTCTAGCCTTAGGGCTCTCTCACCTGTCAGCAAGGCTACAGTTCCTAAAATCAAGGAGGACAGTTACAAAATTCAGCAATCCCTTTCTGCAAAGGGCCAGAGAATAAATATTTTAGGCTTTACTGTCTACGTACTATCTCTCTCCTGTATTCCTCTTTCTTTAAAAAAAAAACAATGCTTTAAAAATATAAAATCATTCTTAACTCCAGGACTATACAAAAACAGACCACATGCTACATTTGACACATTGTCATAATATGCTGACCTCTGTTTTAGAGTTTAGCATCTTTTTGTAATAAGTGAAATGGGTCAGATATATAATTCCTAGGACATGGGAAAGGAAAGTCTTACAGAGATGAGTTATTTAATAAAGGAAGGAATAATTAACAAGCAACTGAGGAATATTGTAGCCAACTAACAATTAGTAGGAGAGAAGGCAGTGGAAATTAAAAGTGTAGACCACAGTAAGGTATATGGAATTTTATTTCAAGTGGTCCCATAAGAGGTATTGGATGAAGTCCTATGCAAGTGGAAAATGGGTATGGTATAAGATAGCTCTTACATCAGGAGAAAAAAAGAAGACCTCAGAATAGGCATTAAAGGCTTAAATCTTAATCCTGTCCTTGTGAAAAGCATGGTGTACAGAGATTTGCCTGCTAGGAATATCCCAGATGAAGTAGTTTACCAGTAATGTAGCTGTCATTTATTGTGTTCATATTTTATTGAAAACCTAGTATATGTCACCTTTGTCTTTACAGATGCATGGGCTGGGAGGAGGGAAAGGGGGAAGAGCTGGGAGGAGTAAGATACTAAGTCAAAGCCCCAAGAACCCTAATGGGGAGGCCCCGAATGGAAGAGCCTGGGCTAGACATGCAGGTGTGGATGTGAGAGTAGGAGCATGGTTGGCCGGGTCATGGGAAGGAGGAGCTGAGTCCTAACCGTAGCTCCCTCTGGAAGACCACACTGGGCTGGGGTGCAGAGGCCAGTGAAGCCAGTCACTCAAAGCCTTGAGAATGCCTGTGGTTGGGCCTGGTAGATCTCACAGAGGATTTGAGCCTGAGATAGACTCTTTACTTAGATGGAAGCTGTTTATATACAAATAAACCTGGGAAGTCCTCACCAAGAGGCAGATCTTTAAGCTGGCACCCAAATGACAAGAAGGCGGCCATGATGCAAAGAACTGTGGGACTAGCGTTCCAGCAAAGGAAAGAGAAGTTTGAAAATGATGCAGCAATAAATTTGAAAGATTCAAGGAAAAGAGGGAAGGCCACTGTGTCTGGAGCATTGTAAACCAAGAGAGACTGTTATGAGATGAGACAACTCATTTCCTGAGCTCCTGCCGTCTTCTCTCAGGCACTATTCCAGAAGCTGGAGAAACTGCCTGAAAGAAAGCACGGTCTCTGCCACCACCACACAACACACACATTCAGACTCGGCTGCAGTTACTGCAGTTAAAAAAAATGGCAATAAAGAACAAACATTTAGTGAGCTTCACTATATCAGAGACAGTGCTGAAAGCATTATAATATTAAGTCCTCAAAGCAACTTTGTGGACTGGGCTTTTTAATATCTGTTTTTAACGATAAAGCAAATATGTCTCAGAGAGGTTAGGAAAATTGCCAAGTACGACCACTTACTAATTGAAGCAACAACCCATGTCCTCACTTCTACACCTCAAATGATGGGCAGTTTGGAGACTGGTCATTATGAACTAGAGCTCAAAGCCAGAGAAAGCCCAAGAACTAAGATGACTTACTGTTAGGCTTGTACCTTCTTTCCCCAAAGTTTTTACCCACGTTTGTCTATGGAGTAGTTTATGTGAGAATCTTAGATGACAGTGATTGTAAAGCTAGTCTTCGAGTCTGATGTCGCAAAAGCGCAAAGCTGCTGAGACAAGTTGGTAAGTAGATCATGATTCTGGTGAACCTCACAACACCCCACAAACAGCCCAGGGTACCCTGGGACCACCATATGCCTCACATTGTGCCATGACAATTTTATGTCCACATGGTTTCAGAAGCACCATTCTGGCTAATGTCTTAAACTGGAACACAGTCCTTTTAGAATTATTGATGATTGCTTGAAAGAAAGAAACAGTAGGACAATGACAAAATAAGCCAAGTCCTAAGACTCAAGAGCTCTTTGTTATTAGTCCAGCTCGGAAATTAATCTTTGTGTCTTCCTTGCTGATATATTTCATCTTCTCTTCACTTTTGGTTCTATTTTATTAAGAATACTAATGTTGCATTATAGCAAAAAGACATGGGTGTCTTAGTGTTTTTAATCTTTAAAATGGCGATAACATATATCTCCATTAGAGAATGTGAATGGGACAGAAACAGCATGTGTTGCGCAAGTACAGAGGAGTCTGAGTATACAATTATGAGAGCCTTTTTCTGGTCTGACTATTTTTCCCCATTGCTTAGAACATTTCCCAAGGTTCAGGCAGAATGTGCCTATAATCACCAGCATTTGTTATACTGTTTCTGTACTTACATACCATCTTTCAGGTCTATGAAGAGAATGATTAATATTTTAAAGCAGCAGCACATAGTGTTTGTGAGACTGCCATTCTAACCAGGACATTTTAATGCAATTACGCAATGTGACTGGAGTGGAGACCTCAGGTTAATGTCTACTCTCTCTCTCACTTTCAGTTTAAACAGTAGATTAGAGATGATTTGCTCTTTTTGAACATGACAGAGACCTTTTGAGATAAAATGTCTTTAAGCCAGTTTGGTTGGTGGAGTTGTTGGACCCAAACCCCTGAGGGTAAATATTATGGTGACTGCAGAAAAATACCTCTCAGGTTCTTAGAAATGACTGCTTTTCAACTGCAACAAGGATAGACTGGAACACCAAAACAAAACTCAGCAGGAGTTCCTTCCTTTACCAACTTACCTATTCAGATCAAGCAAATATCTTCCTAAGCAAAAAAGATTAGAGTTTCTCTCCATTCACTCTTTTTCAGTTCTATTGACTGGAGCATCAGTGATTCCTTTTCCTTTCCTGAAAATATACTGCACAGTCTTATCCAGCATAGTTCTGAAAGGCTGCATCATCTAACTCTTAGTTTGTTTTCATTTCAATTCAGTGCTACCACAGGCTGTCAAACATTTCTAATGCAAGTATAAGCAATTAACCTCTCTTTTGTGCTGTGTTTTTCCCAATTCTTTCAGTGAGGTGAACAATAAAAAGTTTAAAAAAAGAAAAAGAAAAAAGTCAGATGCCATAGAGTAGATACATTCTGAATAGATAATCATAGGGAAAAATTCATTATTCTAACCATTCATATGCAGATTGATTTTCCCTCTAATCTTAGAGTTTTGCACATACTAAGTGCTCAAAAAGTGATTACTTTCTGCTTTATTTTGTTTGTTTTTATGAAATATGAATGAATGATGCATTTGTATCAAAATTTCTCTGTGAATTAATTTTAATGAATCTAAGCATATTTGCTGGAAAGATCTGTGAGGTTTTAGTGATTATCAGTATAATCTATCCAGTGACTGAGTCCCTTATATTGATAATCTAAAATCCTATAGGAGTCTCAAGTTTTAGGACACTGTCACTATAAAACAGCCTTCAAACAAAAATATTGACAGTGTTTAAAACACCAAAGGAGAGGAAACATCTCAAGAGAAAGTACTCTAAAGAATTACAATGAAAGGGGGAATGCTAAATCATATAATGTCTAAGACTAAGATAATCTCTTCTAATCTTTTCCAACTTGTTCAGTGAGAAATGAGAAAGTTCCGCAGAACTTGATTATAAAAGATTAAGTAAGGAAAAAACAAAAGTAAAATTGTGTCACATATTTGCATTCTATCTTAATTTCCTTCTTGTACCAAAATAATGTAGATTTTATAACTGCTTTTATACTTTTTTAATTTTAATTTTTAAAGGCAACATATTGCAAAGAATCAAATGTGGACTAAGAGCCCTAATATCAGAGGAAACCTAGACAAAGAAAAATAAGCTTAAATAGCATTCTGTTTCTTTTAAAGCAATAGATGACGTTATTTCTCTTAATTCAGCCATACCATCAGATGTACACCTTTTGCTCCTCCTCATGTTCCTAGTTTCAAAAGCATTAATTTCATATCACATGCAACATCGGGTGTTTTGCAGTGCAGTTCCCAGCTGAAGAGGATACGCAGAGTTACTTGTTGACCACCACGCTGGACATGCTCTTCCTGATGATTCTGATTGTATTACCATGAAGTAAATGGCACTGTGAACATTTTAATCCCAGTTCCTTGAGATCAGAAAAGTAGCTAGGTCAGAGCACCAATTTCTGGGACACAGAATTCCACACTTCATCTATATCTTTAAAAGGTTTTGGGGGCTTTTTTGTTTTGTTTCGTTTTGTTTTTTTAAGGAGCTGACAATACTATTATGACATTACAATACACAGTATTGAATACTGCAACATGTAAATGTAGGAAAAAAATCTCTAAATTATCTATGCCTGTGACTCCCTTCTTTACACTTATTTCTCCACTCCTGCCTTCCTCTTATCCCACCCACTTGAATTCCTGAAGTTTGCAGAAGAAACACACAGCTGAGCCTAAGAAACTTGTATGTATATATGGGCTGTGTATTTTAAACTATTTACACTGGTGTGTAGGAGGAAGCAAGAGATTTTGTTGCCCGATAAAAAGCAAGGGTAACACAAGAATGGGAATTCAGAATAATAAATGTTAAGAGCCTCAACAGCTGACATTTAAAATGTTTACAAACCACAAAATTTCCATTAACATAAGCAGTGTTATTATAAAGCAATAAGATGCAACATAAAGAGACACAAATATCTCTGTGCATTTTCTACATCAAAACAAATGGCACCAGATGACCTCTAAGATTCTCATGAGATGATTCTACCTTAGTCTTAGTTCTTGTGTAGGGTAGATATTGGTAGAGTTCAAACAAAAGCATAAAGAATGAGGGTGTTTTCTCTTTGAATTGCAGCTAATTTCTCCTACAGAACATTATGTTCCAGTGTCCCTCAATGGCACAGTCAACCCCTATAAAGTATCTATTTATATGAAAAGATTAAGCTCTAATAACATGTTTAAATTTTTTTCTTAGTTCTCAAAAAAGTACATTAGTTCCATGCAGACTCCTCGATTTTTCTAATTATGTTTGCTAATCTGCAAAATTCAGTAATTTGCCATGGATCTCCCAGACATTAGTGTCAATTAGGGAGGCTCTCCCTTGTACCAGATGGTACTGAAGGAACAGAACAAGAGAGTGGGAATAAAATGTGTTTTCTGAAACCCTCCTACATGCTACTTTAAACAAAAACTGTGATTTTTAAGAAAAAAATATATACTGAGTTGAGAACATAACGCCTTGCACTTATGGAGCATCTTAAACCCAGGGGATCCACCAAAAAAGAATTGACTAATGACACCCTTATGAGCTGGGTGTAGAGAGTCCACATGGTGATGATTTCCCTTTGCACATGAAATAAAACTGGTGGTCCATGCAGGCAGGGCCGTTTTAGCTCTGCCCTCTGCTTATTTTTAAAATCTCTGTAATTTGTAGATGAAGAGTTAGCACATCCTTCTTATCCCATCCTGTCAATTGAGGGTTTGGTTCCTAGGACAGGAAGAAAAAAAATTGAGAAGTTTCAGTCTTTAAAAGACCTGATGTTTCCTAACTATGAGCTCCCCCTATATGGGAACTATGTGTTATTTCTCATTGTAAACTCTAAATCAGTTATGGGTGGAATGAATAAGTAAATGAATGAATAACTGAACAAAAGAATATGGTCTACCCTTATCTGTAAGTTACTTTTTCTCACCATCTTAACCACAATACATCTGCATCCTTTCATGGCTCCCTGTCAGGTTAGGTTGCCTCCAGGAGAAGTGAAGATAATGACTTGAGTGAAATAGTTTATTTAGAAAGTGACTCCAGGAAGCCTTAGTACTGGGTTGAGGGAGTAAGATAAGGAAGAAAGTGTATACAGAGCCTGTCAATGAGTAGATTATCATGGTGTGATGTACAAGGGCTCAGTCTTGTTGGGGACTTCTGGGATACTCCATGAATTAAGCTGCATACCCATCCCACCCAAGGGGCAAGGACTGGGCTTTTTACCCATCAACTCCTGTCCATGATTGGTTAACACCTACTCCTACAATTATTAACAACCAGGCACTTCCAGCTTGCCTCACAAAAAAAACGGAAAAAGACAAGAACCATAGGTTATTTATAATCGGAAGGCATTAGTATATACAAATGGTGAGTGCTGAGCAGATATAGGCAAGGCATCTGTGGTAACTGGTACAGTCCTGTATTTCAGTAGGCTTTACAGTTTTTTCCCACTACTATACTAAAACCAGCATAGATCTAAATTGTGGCAATCCAAACCACCTATAATTTTACTGTCATTTTGAAACAAATTACCTACACAGGTGCAAATGTGCATGCAGGCAGATGTAGTATCTTTTTGCCTTAATAAGCAGACAACTTAAATTCATAGCTTCTTAATTTATTTTTCATTAAGACCAACTGAATCAATATATCAAGATAGGTGGGGGGAAAAATCATTCACTTTTGCCATCAGTCCTGTTAAAATGCATGAAGTCCATATAAAAAATGGGCATCTCATTACAACTAGTGCAGGAAGATTACATTCACAGATTCATCCAATGTGGGTATCATTTTCCTAATCCTTTTTAAATCTAACACTCAGGACACCCTCAGTCAATTTTTCGAACCCATGAGCCCAAAGACTTCAATAAATTGTCTGATTGATATTCAAAAGTTAGAAACTAACTATACTTTGGCACACAGTGGACTTCAGGAATTTCTGTTCTTATCAAAGTTTTTTACTATTCGGTTGGCCAAAAAGTTCATTAATTTTTTTCAGTATGATGGCTCTAGTAGTGCACAGTTGTCTTTCATTTCATTTGAAACAATTTTTTTAGATTGTATTTTAACAGCTATCATATCAGCATGAATTAAAAAAATCAAAATTAGTAAATTTTAGTGCAGCCATTTTAATATTGAAGATGGAAGAAAGGCAACATTTTCAGCACATTATGCTTTATTATTTCAAGAAAGGTAAAAATGCAACTGAAATTCAAAAAAAGATTTGTGCAATATATGGAGAAGGTGCTTTAGCTGATCAAATAAGTCAAAAGTGGTTTTCAAAGTTCATTGGTACTATTGACATTTTGGCCAAATAATTCTTCGCTGTGGGGCTGTCTTATGCACTGGAAGATGTTTAGCAGCACCCCTGGCCTCTACCCACTAGAAGCCAATAGCAGGAGATACTGACATACTTAAAATATCCAAATCAATAAAGTTACTAGTGAAAATTTTTTTGAAAATGCCTTTTATTTTATGTAAAAAAAAAACTAAACATATTTTATAACCAACCCAATAAGTATGGCAGCTGTAATAACTTGATTTTCTCCCAAAATTGTCCCACATATCTTCATGCTTCACCTTCCTGTTGAGAAAGTTTAGAGCTCTCAGCATGAAAAGATGTACACGCTGTGGTTTGAAGGAGGAATATGCACCAAGTAGGAGTTTTTTGGATGGAAGAAATACCCCGAGAAGGTTTCTTAGCATGCTCTATACTTAAGTCCACAGGCCCATATGGCCTCGACAATCTGTGTCTCTGCCCACATAGGAGCTCCTGATGTGCTTCAAAAGGTAATCAGCTCTTCTCTCTCCCCACAAAACATGATTAGGGCCTTTGTTAAAGTCCAAACAGTAAGAACAACCACAGAAGTGTTTATTCGTATAGTTACTGAAAGATACAACAGCTTTTCTCAGTTACAATGGCTGTTGATTCTTAAATCTGACAAAAATCCATGTTGCTGTTCCACAACTCCTTTTGCTAATTGTCATCAAGGTCATTGCTATGAATACTGCTTTTTAAGATATTCTAGTCTCTACTGTCTAGTCAAGGTAAACTTTGCGATTCCCCTTTTCCTATTTTCTTTCTCTGTTGCTCTCTTCTAAATTGCAAAACACATTTTTTAGAGATGAGAAAAGACTAAGCCTTAAAAAAGTTAATCAGATTTTCCTAGGACAGACAGCTAGTTAATGGCAGACTCCATATGCCCACACATGACTGACATCCAGAACTTGAGCCATTGTCACCAGGCAGCCTGGCTTTTGTGTCATGTTTGCAACAGAGACATGACAGTGCCCAACAGAGGTGTAGGAGGAAATTTATGCTGGAAATGATGAGACATTAATGGAAAACTCATCAACAACAAAGAAGAAAGAAAAAGGTCACAGAAGAAAGTAATAGAGAAATAAGAAATGAGTCAGGGAATTGTAATACCATTTTAATAAATTTTGCCTCAATGTTATCAAAGCATTTTGTACATATAAATTATTTAACATTCATATAACAATATTTGTTAATACATACTATATTCCAGGCACTATTATAGGTACTGCAAATACTAAAACAAAGCCCTGAGCTTCATAGATTTTCCATTGTATTAGGGCCAAGAAACAACAAGCAACAGGGAAACAAATGAATAGCTTAAATAACACCAGGTAGTAAATGTATCATAGTCAAGGAAGAAGAAACTGTTATTGAATTATGCAAAACTATTGAATTAATTAGTTAATTTATTTAACCGTTGAATTAAAACTACTCAATTGATGCCCATAGTTCATTATTCTAATTCCCATTCTAATTTAAGCATTTATTTCTTTTTTTTAATTTTATTTTAATTTATTTTTTCAAATACATTTGTCTCTGCCAACCCCTCACCACTTTCCCTTGCCCCCTCCCTCCTTCCCTCCCTCAGTTCTTCCCCTTTGGTTTTGTCCATGAGTCCTTGCTATATGTTCCTTGATAATTTAAGCATTTAATTCAAGCATTTAGTTTAAGAATTTAGTTTGTTGTTGGATTAATAAACTTGATGTTATTTCAAATAGGCAGGCTTCACTGAAGAAATAAACTTTGGATATCACTTTGTAGTTAATTGTTCCTCCAAAAACTGTTTCTGGAAGGCAGAAGGCAGAGATTCTTCTCACTATTCTAAAGGCATTAAAGTCCCAGGTCAGTAAAGTGACTTCCCTACTTTGTCATTATATAACATAGAATGAAATAGAGAAATTAATAATAGTTTTGTGTATGTCTATGATCGTATTTGCCCCTATTGGTTAGATGGAGTTTATACCATTATCTCATTTTTTTAAACTGATGAGCAAACTGAGAAAAAGAATCATTGAGGACCTTACCCCAAATTCCAAGAAGGAAGAAGGGTCTGCGTCCGATTTGAATCCCACCTTCACACCTCTGCTCCTGTGTTCTCACCGCACACTCCAGTACTTTCCAACAGTGCAACAGGCTTCTAATGAATATTGATTCAACCTTTCTCCTATAGCAATTTAAAGTAGTAGATATATTTTAATAAGTCTCACCCACTTATCAACTCAAGCTTCCTAAAAAGAGCAGTAGTATATTTCAAAGGAATATGTGAACACAGTTCTTATTAGTTTGTCATGTTCATCATTCATGAATATTTATTGATTTTTCTAGTCTTGGATGTTTAGAAAGCACAAATACTTGTAAGATCTGATGAAGGCTATGTAAATTCCTCCTAAATAAATTTATAAAATTTCAGGATGTTCACCGGCTTTGAGGCATATTCTTAAACCTACTGGGGTCAATGGACTTCCAAATGAAGAATTGTTGATAAGGTGTGAACCCACACCCTCCATAAGAGCAAATTAACCAGTTCTCCTTAATTATACCTTCTGGGTTTTTTAATAAATATAATTTCTGTCAAGACAGATGTCTATCAAGATTAAAAGGAAGGTAACTCAAGATGCCCATAAGCTAGAGTGGGTTAATGGAGGACCTGAATTACATAGATTTGGCTTGATTCTCTGAGCTTTATATTTTGGATAAAATACCTACTGTTTTTGAACTTAGTTTCCTCATCAACAAAATGTAAAAGTGATGACCATTCGTTTTAAGTTAGATAATGTATGTCGAGTATCAACTGCCTACACTACTGTAAATACTCCATAATTAATCACTATCTGGTTTATTACTATTATTGCCATGGTGTTATGATTGTGAGTGGGTGTTACATCAATACATTACTGCACAGATAGTGCCTCATTTATGATGTTAGGACCTATGATTTTTCAACTTTTTGATGGTGGGAAAGCAATATACATTCAGTGGAAACTGTACTTAGAGGTTTAAATTTTTCCTGGGCTAGTAATAGGCAGTACAATACTTTTTCAGGAAGCTGGGAAGCAGCAGCCACAGCTGCTAGTCAGGCATGTGTTCATGAAGGTAAACAACTGATAATCTACAGTGTACTATGGTATCATTGTTTTTGAATACCATGTTTTGAACTAGTAGTTAAGCTATGGTGTTTGGTAGGTTACGTGTAAAATAATGCATTTTTAAGTTAGGATATTTTCAGCTTAAGATGGGTTTGTCAAAATGTAACCTCCTTGTAAGTTGAAGAGCATCTGTACTTCACTGTGATAGAATTTTAAAGACAGCTTCTATTTTATGTGGGAAGACATTACTAAACAGAAAGTTCCAAACTTAGCCTAAAGAAAAAAACAAAAGATGTGAACAAAAGATGAACCTTGACAGCTTGTGCAGGGATTTTGTACACATAGAATTCTGTTTAATTAACATAAACTAATAATGTAACACAAAAATAGTACCTAATATTTTAGTATTTCACCTTTCTTGATATTTTAAGTTTTTGTCCTGTAAGCAAGGCAGACTTATATGGATGAGATTTTAGTTGGACATATTTTCCATTAGCAGAATTATATCTCCAAATTTTGAAACATTATACGATGATAAAGAGGACTATCAGAAAGGAAAGAACCCCCCTCTCTTAATGTTTCCACTGCATCTGGGGATATGCTAAACAACATCTGAACAAAGATAGCTGACTTTTTGTTGCCTTCATTGATGTTTGGATTTATCTACAAGAAAGATGAGACAGTCAGTGTTTATACATGTAGATATATTTGTCTTGAATATTTACACTGTGTAAACTGCTTAAGCGTTTTGAGGATGTTTTGTGAATTCTTAATGAAGTTTTAGTGCAAATGAAATTTATTGAAAATGTCAGCATAAGTGAAACTATTTGTTGACCACAGTGATCCTTGTATTATCAGGCTGATGGGGAGTAAGAAAATGTATAGATACAGATATTAATTCTAACTGACTGCATTTTTCTCACTCACTAAATGAGATATAGTAGAGAGTACCTAATCAGAACTGAGTACTCAGGACTTCTAAGAAATGGCCCATACTTGTTTTGCTCCCTCTATTTTCATTGTAAGCACCATACAAAAGGAAGCCAATTGTCTAAACCCATCTCAGTCTCACTCTCTCTTTCTTGATAACAAAACCCTAATTGTAGCTGAGAAATCATGCTTCTAACCCCTTTGGACAAATACTAAGTGGTCAGAGCTAGTTTCAAAGTATATTTTCAACAATTTGTTGAAAAAAACTTGTTGGGAAAAAATGTAAAATTACAAAAATAGGAAAGATTTGGACAAAAATCTTGTTGGACAAATACTAAGTGGTCAGAGCTAGTTTCAACAAAATAAAAAGGGAAGTGTTTTGGTGGGACCCTGGAAAATCTCCTTAAAGAGAGGGGTCATGCCCTACACCTCCCATTCCATTTCTCTACTGCTTGAGATGTGATCCTGTTGGAAGAATTCATGTGGCCATCTTGGTTCAGATAGTGCATTCTTGGAAAAGCAGGACAGTAAAATATATAGCACCTGGGCATCTGATGATTGGGGATCTGCTGTGCTGTGCTAGTTTAGGATATGAAACTAGTAACTTTCTCTCTTTTGTTCTTTTATAATTTACAACTACACCAAATTCCAACTTTTACTATTTTTATTACCAAGTGTTTAAATGATTTTCTTTTTTTTTTTTTGGTGTTTTTTTAAAATCTATTTACTTATTTATTTTTTAAATACATTTGTCTCTGCCTCCCCCCCACCACTTTCCCTTGTCCCCTCCCTTCTTCCGTCCCTCAGCTCTTCCCCTTTGGTTTTGTCCATTAGTCCTTGCTATATCAACAATACAAAGATGCAAGGAAAATATGACCAGCAACACTGAAAGGAAAAGAAATCAACAGAGACAAGAGGGAAGGAGGATGGGGGGCAGGGAAAGGGAAGGGAAGGGGAAAGTCAAGAAACATAAATGATTTTCTTATTTAAACTTGATGCCTGGCTTTCATATCATTGGCTGTCATGTTTTAAATTCACTTATTCATCAAATATTTAAGAAGAACTTACTGTGTACCTGTCAATGGGCCATCACCTGGTGATTGATCAACAAACAGAATAGATTTTGACCATGGAGCTTATAGTCTATCAAGGAAGCCAAATATTAAACAAATAAGCAAATAAATAAACATATAATTACAACTGTGATGTAAAAAAAGAAATTATATAATAGAAATTAGAACAATTATCTTGATTTGGATTCGCATTTAAAGCTGAATTCTCTAGAAATGATATTAATTGAAATCAAATGTTGTCCAGTTACCAGAAAGAGAGTTGGGGGAGAGGAGCATTTAAAAATACCATTGGCCAGGAGAGAATTTAAATCATTTCAGAAACTGGGAGAAAGTCAGTATGGTTGAAGATTAAAGGGTAAGGTAAAAAGAGGCAAGAGATACCACTGAAAAGGCAGGTAAGAGATGCAACACAGAGACTGCTGGTGATGCTGACTTCAGATTCTGTTTTGAAGGTGATAAGGAGTTATTGAAGGAATTTAAGCAGAACATAAATAAACTTATTTTGGTTTTAGAAATGCTATTCTTGGTGTAAGGGGATGGATTTTGGGTGGGCAAGAGTGGAACATGAGAAAAGTAGAATCAATTTCAGGGATCAAAGTAAGGGAAGAAGGTGACTTGAACTAGAAGTGGTAGCAGGAAAGGTGAAGAGAAGTGTGAATATTTGAAACCTGTTTCCCAAGCAGTACTGACAAAATAGGGAAAAAAGATGAAATATAGCGGGTATTTTGAACAAGGGCATTATGGCATGAACACCTATGGAAAAGGAAGTACTGTATTCTAGAACAGAGAAGCCAGGAAGAGAAGATTTAGAAGGAAGTCAAGAAATTACCCCTAAACTGGTTTGGTTTTACCTGTCTCTGACACATCCAAGTGAGAATGTCAAGTAGGAAGTTGGGTAAATGGTCACGGGGCTTAGAAAACTAACAAAAATGCAAGCAATTTATGTCTCTGCCCTGCCCAAAACCCTCCAACAGCCTCATTGTCAACAGGTATAAAAACATCCAAATTCATAGGAATGGTATTCTTTTCCATTTATGATTAATCACTGACCCTCTTTTCTTATATTTTCATGCACTACTATGCCCTACAAAACTTCTGTGTCCTGGTCATACTGGTCTTTGAATACACCAATAATTGTCACTGTATTTTTCCTTCTTCATTCATATTGTCTGCAGCTGGTATGCAGTTTCCACAGCTGACTCACTCACAATCGTAAAGTCATGACAACAATAGCAATAAACCAAATAACGATTAATTATGGATTATTTACAGAAGTGCAGCCAGTAAACTTGGTACTTAACATACATTATCTAATTTAAAATTAATGGTGATCACTTTCACATTTCACTGATAAGGAAACTAAGTTCAAAACTAGTAAGCATTATATCCAAGAACATAAAGCTCACAGAATCAAGCCAAATCTATGTAATTCAGGTCCTCCATTAACTCAGTCTAGATTATGTGCATCTTGGCCTATCTTCACCTTTAATCTTGATAGACATTTGTCTTGATGAACATTATATTTATTTAAAAAACCCAGAAGGGGGGAAATGAAAAGTGACTCTGATCATTTAAGGAAAATTTTACAAATCATAAAGTATGGCAACATGAGTGTGAGCATTTAGGCACTTCCTTTGGCATTTACCATGTAAAATAGTTGGTGGGAAAAAAAAAATTATCTAAGTAAATTTACAGCTGGAATTATCGGGGCCATTTGTTCTTACTGGTACCAAATTTACACTCAAGAATGACAAGGAAATAGCAAAGACTAATGTTTCTTTTGGCTTTTAGTGAAAAGAATTTATAGAACATCCAAATCTCAAATAATCTTTTGGCAGACAACTAAGAAGTAAAGAAGACTAAATAGAGATCCTGGTTGCTTTACATTAGTTGATGAGCTAGATAGAAATATATATTGTATAAGCAGTGATCAATGTTTATGGCCCTTTATCATAAAAATACCAACTTTCAGAGAACCAGAAGCTTACCAAGATGTGTTCCAACTTTCAGAAAGTTTCCCAAAAAATCAACAGATCACACTCAATTAGATTAGCCTTACCTCCATGGCAGGGAAGCATAGGCATAGTGCTATTTTCAGAATTGCAACCTACCAGAGCTTTTTGTTTGTAAGCTTTGTTTTGTGTTTTTTGATAATATATTATGCTTCCTTAGAAAACCAATAAAAAATAATTAGAGACACAATTGTAGCTAAATTCAATCATTTAAATTTTTTCTTTAAGTGATGGTAGGAATAGGATACCTTATAATATAATAAGACTTTAATTACCAACATTTCCATGCCAGCATCAGGATCCATGCATGCCTAAAGCTAGCAAAACTGTTGACATTAAAGTTCCAAAAATACCACAGAAACATTCCTCATATGATAGATAAAAACTATTTGTATAATTAATTTATCATGAGTATGTCAAATAGACTGATTATATTGCAATAATAATTTGAGGAAAACCTTAAGTCAGGCTGAGTGTCTAAATATTTGTTCCAAAAAACTTAATTTTTTGAACTTTTTTGATTATGAATAGGCTGTTAAAGAGAAAACCATGGGCCTAAAATGGCATTATTTGTGCCCAAACCCATGATACCAAACCTGGACCTCATACCTGACCTAATTTCAGTTCCAACCTTAACCAGATATAATCTTAACCAACCAGTCTGGAATTTTCTTGCCAAGACCAATGAGGTAATCTGTCACTTGGGCCCTCTCAATTTCCCCCCACCCTCCCCCACACATAGGATGAACAGGCACTCTCCATAATAAAACCTTTGCTGTTCCACTCATAGATACAGAGAACAGACTGACAGGTGCCAGATGGGAGGGGGGTTTGGAGGACTGGGTGAAAGGGTGAAGGAATTAAAAAGTACAAATTGGTGGTTAAAATAGTCATGGGGATATAAAGTACAATGTAGGAAATGTAGTCAATAATAATGTGATAACTATGTATGGTGCCAGTGGGGTACTGGAAGTATCAAGGGAAACACTTTGTAAAGTATATGATTGTCCAACCACTATGCTGAACACCCGAAACTAATACAGGATTAAATTGAATGTAAACTGTAATTGAAAAAAAGAATAACTTGCTGTTCCCTTTCCTGTCAAAAAAGATGTCCTGGCCTAAAAGAAAATCTTTTCATTTTTTCTGCTAATAGCTCCCTTGCTTCACCCTTCTTCTCATGAAAAACCTTCCATTTTGTACAACTCCTTGGAGTGTCCTTCTTGCTGGATGGTATGCTGCTTGATTCATGAATCTCTTAATAACTCCAATTATAAACTTACCGAATTTTGAGTTTTTGGCAGAGTAATATGATCCACCTTTACAATCCCTACATCAGCAACATATACCTCTAGTCTTCACAATTTGCCAAGATATATAGAAATTGTAATTCTCCAGGGTTGTCTATTTTGATTCCTACCCACTGTCTAATGTTCTAGGTGATTATGTAAATTGAATAGAAAGAAAGTGAAATACAGAACTGTCCCTCCTCTTATTCAAATGTTTCCCACCCTTTCCCCATGACCCAATAAATAAGCTGAGACCCTACATTCTTTCATCAAATAACAACTTCACAGCAACCCCTAAAACTTTTGCACATTTCTCAATGTTGAATTTGAAACTTGATGTTTTCTCCAGTAAAGGTCTCTTTGCTATGTCTCTAGTTGGCATTTAAAAACCTCAAACTATGTAACGAACTGCATATTAAGAACTCTTTCCTACAGGATGTAAAATGCCAAAGTGATATTTATAGATATGTAAATATCTTACTCATTTAATGTAGAACTGTTATATGTAGGGGCAAAAAGTCACTACGTAGAAGTGCTGAGAAAAATTAGAACAAAGTCAAATAGGTAAATTTTCAGCCATAGTTCAATATCGCCACTGCAAATGTCTCCATTATGAAAAGTCAAATAAGAAGCAAGTGTGTTATGGCAAGACCCAAGATATCATTCTCCTTTTAATACATGGAAACTTTGCCTTGAGATTAAAATTAACCAGCATTGTCTCAAAGTAGTATTCAAAACACCAATTCAACCTTTCTGGGCTTCCCTATCTGTAAAATGAAGTTAAGGCCATCACATAGAGCCCTTGACAAGACACTGTACCTGCTCCATAGGAGTCCTCATTAAAATTATTTCATCGTTCCATCAAAATTTAATAGATGAGATATGTCTGCACAAAACAAATTAAGTGGACTTTACAATATTTTATTAATAAGACTTGTAAATCCCTATTAGAGAGGAGGTGATGATATCAGAGATTTATTTAAGGGAGGCAGATAATAGAGAAAGAGGGAGAGACAAAAAGCAGAATTAGAAAATTATGTGACACATTTTAAAATAACAAAATATACTTAAGAAATAGAAAGAGTCTATTTACTGGAAGAGTAGACTACTTTTAAAAAGAGCTATGTAAGACTACCCTGAAAAGGTGGATTTGCATCAAATTATGAATGATCTTGACAATTTAGAAGAGTCCTCTTAATATATGGATCTAAAGTTGGTGGATCATAAGACTTTAGTTTCAGTGGTAGTATTTGTAGTTTTGTTTTTATCTGAGAGACAGGCCTCAGGAAAAATCCTTTAGAAGAAGCTAATATGTGAGGGAAATCAGACAGAAGCTGCTGAGGATAGCCCAGATAATGACATTATAAGCCAGAGTAGATGCAGATCTAGAAAGTGGAGGAGAAATGGGAGAGACACAGAGTGGTGGCCATGAGGGAGGGCTCACGACTGGCTGAGTATTAAGGAAGAACAAGTGAAAGACATTTCTTAGGTGAGAAGGGTGAAGGAATTACTCAGGGGAATAGCCATATCCTAGCCAGAAGAAGGAGTAATTTGTAAGGAAAGATGAGAGATTAGGTGCTGACATAATGAGTTTGAAGTATAAATACATCAGTGTGATTTTATTCAGTAGGTAGCTGAAAATCTAAAATACAGGAGGGCTGTTAATGCTGGAGATGTAAATTTCAGAGTTAATAGAGGTAAATGCTGAAGACCTAGATGTAAATGATATCATTGAGTGTCATAGAATAAGGAGAAAGAGGATTAAGGGCAGAAATTTTGGGAAAAGTAGCAGGTAAAAATAAATCTATTTGAAGAGGTATAATCAAAGAGTTCATGAGAGTAGGAAGAAAACCAGGATATGACACAGTGCTAAGAGATGGCAGTGTATAGCACTTAAGAAATTAGACAGGTGAGGGTCCCAGTCATGGCTATCTCCTCATCTGTATACTAATGGATATTGTAATGGCACATATGTGTAAACCAATAATTCAAGACAAGCATTTAGTAATGTGCTTGGTATGGAGTTAATAGTCAATAAATTTTAGTAACAAAATAATAGAGTATTTTTTCAGAAAATAAAAATGTGAAACTAATGACAAAAGTATCATTGTAGTCCCCATTTTGCAAAAGTGAAAAAGAAGCCAGCACTGCCCTAGCAGAGAGCTCCATGTTCTAACCCATATGTTTCTGACAAGGTTATTTTCTTACCTGGTTGTAGTCACTCCTTAGTGAATCAATTTGGATTCACATTCCATGGGAAATGATTCTTCTTTAAGTCTTTGAAAGAGTATATTCCAGCTTACTTTCTGAAACTTTCATTTTTTTTCACACAGAGTTTTGCTCAGAAGTCTGGAGAGAGTAACTTAAAATAACTTTATATTCAAACCTAAGTATTTGTATTATTAATAGATACACTTGGCCTCTTGCACCCATGTACTTTGCCTCTAAAAAGTTTCTTAAACTTTTTTGTTTGCTTAGAGCTTGTTTGTTTCATTGTACTGTTACAGGGTTTATAAAAAAGCACTAGAAAATGTATTTCTTCCAATTTGTGACATATTTATATTCAGGATGTCCATTTTGAGATTAAATTGGAAAATTAATTGACTAAACTATTACCATTAACTCCCCTTGATTAGACACCTGTTTTGATGAGATATAAAAATGTTCTCAGCAAAGATAAGCACATCAGACACCCAAGAGAGTCAAGCCTTTTTATTATGTTGTCTATTGACAGCTTAAGCTATCATAAACCATGCCAGAAAACCAAGGATAAGATAAATATAAATATAAATGTAAATATAAATATAAAGTATAAATGTAAATTAAATATAAGTATATAAATTGATCAAACTCTTGCTCTTAAATTCTCTAAAATGAAATAGATATTTTTCAAAATCTGATAAATACTAACCAACATGCCCTTTTAAGAGATATACCTAAAACATAAGTAAATGTATAGAAAAAGATACATGCAAACGCTAGTCAGAAAAAGATGGTTATAGCTCTATTAATAGCAAATAAAACAGAATTTAAGGCAAAAAGCATTTCAAAAGATTTGATTATTATATGAAAATTAAAGTTTCAAATCACCAAGAATCAATTATGTATGTCTTCAACAACATGGCTTCAAAATTGAAAAATCAACCATTAAAGGCAGAGATTTTTATATACCTTTCCCTGTGGCTAATGGATTAAGCAGGAAAATACCAGCAATGAAATAAATTAATATCACTTGATTCTGCATGGATAAATTTCAAAAACATAATGATCAGTAAAATTAGTAGAAGAAAGATAGTGACTACATAGTATGGGGGCCTCTGAGGAGGTAGAGAAAGTGATTGCTAATGGACATGGCGTTTCGTTTGAGAGTAATTAAATGTTCTAAAAGTAGGTTGTGTAGGTTTGCATTAAGTCTGTGAATGTACTGAAATCATTGAGTTGCATGCTTTACACAGGTGAATTTTATGTTATGTGAGCTAAATCTCAATAAAGCAGGGTTTTTTTTAAGTCACAAAGAATGTCCGCAGTGTGATATTATTTCTATGTATTTTAAAATATATTATTCATGGAAATAAACACAAGCACAAGATAATGATATGCACAAAATCAAGATCATGCTACCTCTTCTGGAGCCAGGGGAGTATAATGGGGTCAGGACACACATGAATGCTGTTTTTATGGTTGGGTGCTCCCGTAATTTTCCTATCACTATTTTATATATGTAACATTATGTTCCAGTTGGGCACACTACTTCATAATTTAAAAACACTGATAATATGAAAGTTTCATATCAATTATAATTATTATTCTACTTGTGACTAAAGATGATGACTGTTCATACTTTTCAACATAACTTCAGATGTGATCTGCCTACCCTCATAACTAATTGAATTGGGGGCTCAAATATCTTATCTCATTTTACAAATGAGAAAACAAAGAAAAAATGTCTAGTGTAATTGACTTCTACAGAGTCACTGAATGAATCTGTTAATTCTTGGTAGAGTCAAAGCTAGCAATTTATCTTCTGACTTAAGTTCAGTGCATTTTCCAGTACAATTGACATTCTGTTGTTTGTTTGTTTTCTTTAACTTTCCTCTGCAGAAAAACTGTAAGAATGATACAATAATTACAACAAAAATAACTACCACTCACTGAGTCCTTACTATGAGCAAGAATTTTTCTTCTCATTATTTAATACTAAACAACATTGTGATTCTTGTATTTATATCCTCTAATTACAAGTCATAAAATGGAAAAATAGAGAAAGCTCTACTTACCCAAGGGTATAAAACTAATGATTTGTGAAAATGTTATTCTGAAACCCAGGTTTGCATTGTATTAAATCCACATTTTAATCAGCATAATATACTGTCTGCCTAAAATTCAATGACAAAGTCTAACTGTAAGTTAGGATGGTGCAAAAAAAGTTATATGATTTCTTTGAGAATGTATGATATGCATGTAAGTGGGAGTACATAACAATTATACAGGAACTGGTAGACAAGAATCTGAAAATTTTAACTTATCTTCTGTTTACCTGCCCTTTAGGCATAATAATTTATGCCATAAAGAGAGCACTGCCCACATCCACTCCCTGATATGGATAAGAATCACTCCTTAATATTTAATTTTACATGTCTAAAGATAATCTTTCTAAATTTCATTTATATCAATATAATCTTTAACACCTGGCATAGATGAGTGGCTGATTTGGAGCTTACATTAATTCATTTTAGGAGAAATCAAGATGGTGAAGGAGTGAATGGAACTCACACTGACCTCCTCCCAGGACCAATCTGGAATTACAACTAAATTCTGGAGAAACTACCTGGAACTAACAACTGAACAATAGCGAGAGAGGAATCTTATAAACTTGGGCAGATAGAAGAATTAGCTTAGTATAACCTAACTGGTAAGGAGTGCGTAGAGACTCGAGAAGGTGGGCAGGGTGCCCACGGGCAGCAGCACCAGAAGAATATTGAAATGGCTAGTTGGATCCCCTTGAGAAGAGCAGGGTCTAAACCATAAGCGGGGATCTCCAGCCTACAGCACCCAGAGCCCAAAAGTACACAGATAACATTCGGCTGCGAAAAGTGGCAGGGTTGCTCTCTGCCAGAGACAGGCGGCTGGAGACCCAAAGAGCCATTTAAAGGGACAATGCATACATTTTTATTTTCAGCCACTTATCCTGGTCTCAAGCAAAGGTGGGGGCAGAGTGGGCTAGAGACGCCTGAGGAGAGACTTGGGAAGGAAGCTTTGGGGAGAGAACTGAGAGAGTAGCAGGTAGGATCCTGGTGCTGACTCATCTCCCATAAGGCAGCAGCCATCTGGCTCAGGCAGACCACTCCCCTGAGTGGCAGCAGCATGAGAAGACCCAATAACCCTGCCCCCAGGAGGAACTCTGGCCCACCCTGTGGTGTCTAAGCCAGCCTGCTGAGTGCAGAATGACTAGATTAACAGCTGAAGGAGACAGCCACAGACAGTAGATTCCTAGAAGTCTTAAACAGACTGCCTAATGTAAGACAGTGTCAACATCTGATATCATCAGAGGCAGATCCAAAAAGAAAAAAAACAGCAGTCTCCTCCCATAGAAGTCCACACCATAAAGTAGGGAAATCAAGACAGATAAATTTAAGAAGCAGAAGCAAAAAAGAAGAGTCTCACAAATAATAGGAAGACAAAGAAACACCCCCCCCAGTCAAAGGGAAAGGAGGAATCCCCAGAAAGAAAACTAAATGAAATACAGGCAAGTAAACTATCAGACAATGAGTACAAAACAATGATTCTAAAGAAGCTCTATGAGCTCAGTGTAGTTACTAAAAACTACAGGGAAACTACAAGGACTTGCTGCAAACTATATAAGCATGAAAAAGGACATAGAAACTATCAATAAGAGACAAGAAGAAATGAAGAATACAATTTCTAAATTGAAGAACACAGTAGAAGGAATCAAAAGCAGGCTCTATGAAGCAGAGGATCAAATTAGCAATCTGGAAGATAAGGTAGAAAAAAGCTCCCAGAGAGAGCAAGAAAATTAAAAAAGACTCAAAAAGAATGAAGAGGCATTTTGGGAAATGCAGGACAACCTGAAATGTAATAATATCTGTATAATAGGGATACCATAAGGAGAAGAAGAGGAGGGAGGGATAGAGAACCTGTTTGAAATAGTAATGATGGAAAACTTCCCTAACTGGAGGAGAGAAAAAGTCACACAAGTCCAGGAAGCAGAGAGGGTCCCATTGAAGGGGAACCAGTGAGGCCCACTCCATGACACATCATAATCAAAATGGCAAACATCAAAGACAAACAGAGAATCCTAAAGGCAGCAAGGGAAAAAGAGATAGTAGCATATAAGGGAACTCCAGTACAGCTAGCCTCTGACTTCTCAACAGAAACAAAACAAGCTAAGAGGGAATGGCAAGAAACATTCTAAGTAATGAAAAGCAAAGGCCTGCAACCAAGACTGCTCTACCTAGCAAGGCTCTCAATTAAAATGGAAGGTGAAATAAGGAGTTTCCCAGATAAAAGAAGGCTAAAAGAATATGCCTCCACCAAACCAGCATTGAAAGATACGCTGAAGGGACTGCTTTAAGATGAAGACAAAGAGTCTATGAATACCCAGTCCCTTTCACAGTCACCAATACTTGACATTACCAATATTTTAATACTTATTAATCTGATTGTGACAATGATGTGTTATTTTATTTGTTACTTTATTATTTGTTGAACCTAAACCTGTTTTTGTATACTTCTTGTCTATTTCTATTATTTTTAAAGAGCTTTAAATGACTTTTTGGTATTCTTTATCCATTTCTTGACTAAATGTTTGTAGACATTTATCCCTTAAAAAAACAAACTGTTGACCCTTTTTTAGATGTGTTGCAAATACTTTTCTATTCTGTTACTCGTCCTTTAACATTACACACACACACACACACATAATTACTGTACAGTCTTAAATGTTTCTTATAGTCATATTGTCAATATTTTACTTTATAGCTTCTGGGTTTGAATATTTTACTTAAGGGTCAGAAAAATACTATTTTGTCTTTTCTCCTAAAACTCCTTAGATTTTACATACTGATTTTTAACTCACCTGAATATTGGTTGTATAATGTGTGAAATAGGGCTCTATATTTGTTTTAATTCAAGTAATAGTGGTTAAGGTACCTTACTTGTTTAATAAGTTTTATTTTCCCCATTGATTTGAAATATCAACTTAATCATATATTACATTGTTAGATATATATACATTTGTTTCTAGAATGCTCATTTTATTTCATTGATCTACTTGATTTTTTTTTCTGTGCTGGTGTCATGTTGTTTTAATTGCTAAAACTTTATAATGGATTTACATTTTTAATATTTTATAATGGATTTTGATTTTTAAAAAATAAATAAAATTCAATCTGTGTTTAAAAAAAGGAAAAGAAAGAAGAGAAAGAAAGAAGAGAAAGAAGAGGAAGAAAGAAAGAAAGAAAGAAAGAAAGAAAGAAAGAAAGAAAGAAAGAAAGAAAGAAAGAAGGAAAGAAAGAAAAAGAAAACTCCTACCTTTTGCGACAACATGGATGGAACTGGAGAATATTATGCTAAGTAAAATAAACCAGTTGGTGAAAGACTAATACCATATGATCTCACCTATAAGTGGAATCTATTCAACAAAATAAACTAATGAACAAAATAAACCACAAGCATGGAAACATGGAGCAGACTGAAAGTGACCAAAGGGGATAGAGAAGGAGGACAATAGTGGGAAGAAGGGGAAGGGACTAGACAAAAAACATGGATGAATGACATGGACATGGACAACAGTGTGGGAATTGACTGTGGGAATGGGGCGCGGGGTGGGATGGGTAGAGGAGGACAACAGGGCAAAAATTGAGACAACTGTAATAGAATAAACATGATTTAAAAATAAAAAATTCATTTTAATTTGTAGTTGTATTATTGTTTTCAAAGAAATGTCATGAATTAGAGCATCAGGGTAGGGGAGTTAGTGAAAGACACGTGATGGGCTTCCAAAATGAGTTAAAGCCATTAGATTAAGATCATCGATGTATAAACCAATGCTCAGCTTAAGCTGCAGAATCCAAAAACATCAGTTTTTAAAAATGTGTTTTTTTAAGCTGTGCTAGTGTAGTTTTTGTTGTATAGGTGATTTTGATAGACTATCTGCCTTCTCCCTATATCTTAATATTAAATTCACACTTAGGCAAAATTTTATTTGAATGTTAAGGATCTTAATAGCATTTTCAATCACTGCTTTTTAAACAAATTTGTGCAGTATACAACAGAATTGTAACAATATCAGTGATTTTCAATTGCATTTGGGGATTTTGGTGAAAGGGGATACTGTATTTTCAAATGACATGTGCTCCATACTCCCCTACAGTCTCTCCTATCTCTATGAGAAGTTGATCAACTCTTCTGTCCACCTTGTGAATAAAGCTATATATTATACTCTAATACACGTGAAAATAGTGTTCTGTTTACAAAAAGATTGTGAATTATACTTCACAAAACCTGGGAAGGTTTTAAGATGGCTTCAGAATCATCAGGCTTATTTAATTTCTAACATAGTCAAATGGTAAAGAAAGTATATGACTACACAAAAGTTCAAATATTCTGTTTTAAATAAAAAACTCTAAATGGATGTTATTATATTCTATTTCTATAGCCTATTATAGTAGTAAGATATTAAAATATTTTTTGATTATCTTTCATTACGTTCTGCATTTATACAGAAAAAATAATCACCTTAGTAAAATGCCTGGAGATTATTTATTTATGTATGTTTGCTCTAGTCTAATATATATACTCAGTTTTATATTTTTGTTTCCTTATAAAGTTAATTTTTATAGTCTTTTAATGAATAAATAAATTTTAATTCTATTTGACTAGCTTAGAATATTAAATGCAGATGTCTTAAAAGATTAATGGCGGATAGGTATTAATTTTGGAGTTCAAGAGATAATGAGAAAGAGAATAAAATATAGAAGTTTGAAAGCAGAAATTATATTCAATTATTTTAAATACTTTTAAGTAAAATAATTGTATTTATGTAAAATAATTCTAGGACTAAGAAAGTCTATGGGCCAGATAGTTCTGACAAGAAGTGCAACTTCAGGTTAAACACTTGGGAATGCCTAAAAGAGAAAGAAATGGCACCCTAACTTGACAAGATTTGGTAATGGGGCCATATACCCTGCCAGAACTTTTTATCAGAAGGCTGGAGAAAAGATTTATTTTTGCAGGAAAACTCAAGGACTATATTTTGGCCACTTTTTTAATTTGATACTTGAAAATCAAGGAACCCTATTCACTTCTTGTTGCCAAAGTCCAAGAGACGGGAATAGAGAGAATAGAAGGCTTCTGTATGGATTTGACTTATCTTCAGAGGTCACATGGCACACCAAGCTTAAATTGAGTGGGCATATTCATAGGGTGGTGGAGGTAACTAATTGTGATTGTGTAATATCAATAAAACCAGGTTTTCATAACTCTAGGTGTAGACTTTTAACCCTTTTGCCTAATGAAAAGGACCATGGGGTCCCCTAGTCAATCATAAAAATTATTTGCTCTAAATGAGACCAGTTTTCAAAGGGAAAATTATTGTGCTGGAGGTTTTCAGAGGCTCTGAGTCCTGGAGCAAATCCATCAATTGCAATGCAGGCCCTTGAGGAAGAATAGATCCAGCTAAGCACCTAGTAAGTATATTGCAATGTAAGCCTTAAAATTGTGAAAATTCTAAGTATGTAAGTCATATGCTGCTTTGAAATATTGGTCAATGAAAGAGAAGTAGAAGACCAGAATGAAGGGGACAAAAAAGACATTTAGCTTTGGTTATGTCATAGAAACGTGAAAACATAAAATTCTCTGGGAGAGAGGAAAACTTAAAGAAAAAAATTAGGAAAGAAAGAAAGTGATTTTGGGGAAAGTGAGCAAAGAAATAAAATAAAGGCCAAGAAAATATTTTTAAAGTTTATGGGGTCTTAAAAATAAAATCCAGTAAACACTCCAGTCGCAGATTACACCAAAGTGACCTATAATATCGTAGACACCAAGAGGGAGTGTGTTATCACTCACACACACACCACACACACACACACACACACTGTTTTAAACCACACATAGAAACTGTGCACTTGAGTTCAGCACTGACATAGCATGACCATTGAGAAACCACAGAAAATAATCCATGTCTCTTATCCTATGACCTCAAAACAGGTCATTGCATTCAAATGCTATGACTTCTTGGGAGTTGTGCAGCTGTAGATGTAAGAGAAGAACACAGTCCCTAAATGGGAAGGACTTTAGTAGTGACAGTGTTCATGGAAGAAAAATTATAAATTAATTTTCTTGTCAGGCCTTTCCATTGAGATAGCATTAAGAAATAAATCCTTGTGTAACTAATAATCAATCTTAGTAATGTCAAGTGTTCATTGTATTGTTTCTTTCCGTTTTCCAAATAATGTCTCTGGATGTGCTCTTGATACTGAGTAGTATTTAAAATAGTCGCACACAATGGCTGAGACATTATGCAACATTACAAACTTACATCACTTTTAAATATAAATATGCTTATGTCTAGATATAACTAGATGGAAATTAAATGCTAGAATGGATAATTTTTTCAAAAATACTTAATATTTTATTTTAAATATAAAATCCTCATGTTTACTTAATTTTGATTTTGCAGTTTTATTTGTATTATATTTTTTCTTTAAAAATTTTAATTAGTAATTATAATACTTTCAAAGAATATATACTTATTTGTACTTATATTTATATTTAATAACATAGCAGGACCCAGTCAGGAAAACAGAGTACATAACAGTTATTTTCACAGAAATAGTTAAATATAAAAATATACTGAATAGATTTCAGAGGACTAACAGGGCAAAAATATAACACTGAGTAAAATAGAACTAGTTACTGCTAAAACAAGCTACCACTTGTAGGGCTTAGAGAACAAAGAGAAGAGATTGAGCTTTTCGAACCCAGAAGTTTATATGAAGCATTACAGGGCTAGAACACAAACCTCCAAGCTGATCTCTCAGGAGCTTGGAAGATTGCTCCCCTAGAGCTGGAACTAAGACATGAAAAACGTACACTAGCTTTCTGGTTCTAGTCTCTCTGAGGGGACACAGTGAAGTTGGTTCTGGAATGTGAAATGAACAAATAAACAAAGGAAAAGAAATTGAAACCAACAGCAGCTATCAGGGTACAGAACCATTACCCAGAGAGATTCTGACAGGAACAGGAATTAAAATTGTAAATGGACCCCAGTCCTTCTCCTTCATCTTTCTTTCCAGCCGTCTTCTAGTGCCACTATTAGAAGAACGTAACAGGGAACCAGCTGACAAAAAGGAAGAAAAAGAAGTGTGGATTGCCAAGTACTAGTCTCAGCATAACAGTGTAGTATAGAGAAAGATGGTTTTGAAGCAAAGAACCAAAAATTTAGTAACCTACACAGTTTATACAGCTTGACTACTCAATATCTATCTTCTTTGTGCATATATTTGAACTTTCATGCAACAATAACAACATTTTTTGCCTACCAAAATATGTCTCTCTTAAACAAAACTCTCGCTTTCTCTCCTAAAAGATGAGACATATATGCAAGCAGTCATTGTTACTCTGTGGATGTACTTGAGTGTACTTTGTGACAATCACAGTATTGTTTTCTGGGAATTATATCTTCTTAGAAATCAGTCACATTTCCACCTGAATATTCTCTAATCTCAAGACTTAACTGTTAACTAAGAATTCAGAAATGCCAGTCATTCTTATATAAAACAATAAAGTGACATACATACATAAAAAACAAGGGAAAATAAATCCAGAGTTTAAATTCCTCATTCCATAATTGACCATGAGGCCATAATTACCCTTCACCATTCATTTTATGTTACATTTCTCCTTATCCAGAACCTTTAATGGTTAGTATTCTTTACCAGTTGGAGTGATCCAAAACTTAATTCCTAAAGAATCTAAATCCTCAGTATTTTATTTTTGTTTGTTTTGCTTGTTACAGTTTTTCATTAACTTCTACTATTTGATGTGGAAATACTAAAAGAAACCTCTGAGAGTCAATTAGGTTCCGGGCATTGCCCACCTATACCCCTGTTATAAAAAAGGATTCCAATTTCTTCACGATTATTTCAACATCCATTACAGTGACACACATACCGCCACCACCGCCATTCTCTTTGCCTACTGGCTCAAAGCTGTGAAAAGTTCTGAGTGGACATACAGCATTCCAGTTCACGGACCTCTTGCCATTGCCCCTGGTAGAGGTCTTTCTCCTTCGAAAACTAAGGGCTCCAAAGCAACATAACTCCAAGTTGCAGAGAATGAAAGCAAAATAATTCTGAGGACATTGTTCAGACATAATAATGAGAAGATCCATTCCACATCCAACCTCGATTCCTAGCCCAATCATTGTTGCTATAGGAGTAAATAACATAATTGGTCACTGATTCAAGCATAAATTGTACCTTCTTAGGTAGAACTCCATTGCTTCAGGGTACTCTCTTGTATATGCTGCAATCAAGTATTATCAAGAAAGTAATTTAATAACCAACACAAACATGAAATATAATTTTAACTTCTTGACATATTATATTGTTTACATTACTATATATACTTGATAAAAATATATTCAACTTTGATCTTTTTAATGCAATTACACTTAATTTTTGAAAACTTTACATCAATGTGACTGAACACAAGTTGAGATTATGACGGAATAAAAGATATGTAAATGCAGCTCAAAAAATGGTGAAAAGAAAGAAAAGCCTTTAGTGTTGGTGTGTTTAAATTTTTTAAATATTAGCAATAAAAGTGAATAGACTTCTATCAAATGTGACATGAAATCCACAAATAAGATATTATTAAACATTTAATGATTCTTTCATTACTATTCAAAATAATAAAAATAAACATTGTAAAATTATAAAAATTTATCATCTAATTTTCAGTTTAAATAGATCAGATGAAATTAGACATATATTGTTTACTTGGTGATATAATTGATGATCAAAACAATTAGAATAAAAAAGAGAATTACTCATATCAAATTTACCATTAATAACCAACAAATGCAACCCTGGACTGCATGTAACAATATGAAAAAATTCTATCTATGACGTTGATAAGTTAAGCAAAAAAAAAATCCACAAAAGCTCTTAATTATTTATTGTACTATGTTCATTAGATGATAATTCTGGAAATGGTAATCATATCTTTCTGAGAACTTGATTATATTTGTAACAAAACATAATCCTATTAAATTTTATAATTATAATTTTTCTTTTTAATATCCTAGCAAAATATGTACATTTGACTCCATGTCAAAAATGTTTCAAATGGAAGAAAGAACTGTACAAGTGGGCTTTCTAAAAATTGTGATAAGATAAAAATAATAAATTTTACCATTTTATTATTTTTTAGTATAGTTTATGTCATTAAATATTTTATATTATTGTGCAACCATTACCATTATCCACCTCCAAAATTTTTATATCATCCCAAACTAAAACTCTGCACTAGTTAAACAGTAACTATCCATTCTTCCCTCACCTCAAAAGCCAAGTATTTTGTTTCTAGTATAACATTGTTCGCAACCAATCAAGATCAACTTTGGGGCCCCATTTATGATTGTAAAGTTATAAACTGGCATGAAAAAGAATAAAACATAAAATGCCACCCAAAAGTATACATGCAAGCAATTACTAGAAGGTTGGGGGGATAGCTAGGGAAAGAATGAATAAAAAGTAAGGGATCAATAATATTTAACATAGAAAAGTAATTGCCAATAGAGAACATAACAATGCTGTTCTTACTAATGTTTCTTCAACATTTAGCTTAGCACAATAATGCTTTTATGGTAACAGCAATGCATTATTTTTGAAAAACAATGGAAAACAACTAGATTTAACAGAAATGTCTTAGAAATATAATGGTAAAATAACCAAATATTAAGACAGGTAAAATATGAAAACAGATGACCACTATCTAAGATAAATAATTCAGAATAATGTTATTAAACTGTATTAAAGTGAGAAAATACCCTAGCTAAGATTTTTATAAAATGATACACAGGTCAACTAGTTTGTAAGGAACAAAATAATATTGAACAACTTCTATTTATTATACAAACTATTGAACCACCAGATAAAAATATAGAAGTCAAAGAAATTTTTCTTGGTTTTCTACTTGATGTAAAAATGTTGTTTTGAATGAAATAAAGGACTGAGAAAAAAACTTTCAGTTGTAGACATTGATTTTGAAGATAATTACATAATAGTTCAAAGGACAGGGTCTACAAGCCAGAATTCTGGTTAAAACTCTAGATTTCTGTGCCAAATGAGGCTTATAGTATGAGATAGTCATAAAGAAACATGATGTCAATTGTGCCGATAGCATTAATGATCTTTGAAACAACTCAAGATTATACGTTATTTTCCGGATCTGCCCGAAGGTGGAACAACTTAATGAAACATATTCTTATTTGATAGTATAATGATTCAGGGAATGCTGACTAAATTTTGTTAATATCATTATAATTAATATGGATAAGATACAATTCATTAGCAAAATACACTAAAAGTCTTCAAATCATAATTAAATTGTTTTTTGATAGAAATAAAATTTATTTTTATCTTGAGCTATACACAGTTCTTTAGCATGAACTATTAATAATATTGATCATGATAAGTTATATAAACTAATTTAAACGTGATTATTTTACTTTAAATTTTTTAAATATTTTTTGATTTAGGAAATCTTTTCTAAATTGGAAACAATTTCACATGACATATAACATTCTAATACAATATAAGGATATTAGATCACATTTAAATTTTGAAATTAATTTCTAAAGACATATTTCTATATATTACAGATCGAGATTTAAAATGAGTTAAGATGTAAGTGGCCAAATTGAGCAGTATATTGTTATTTAATTCCCCTACTATCATGGTACTGAAATATTTAAAAGAAAAATCTCTTAATAAATATTGTATATATTTATATACTGTTTTAGCAGTAAAAATTGTGATGTGCCAGAAAACTATAAGATAAAACTAAAATATTTTGTAGCTTTTCTGTAATTAGGATAATTTTATTTGAATCCATTACAATATATAAACATAGTATCAAATTTATTATTTATTTTATATTTAAATATGGGCTTTAAGAATTTATCCCATCCACCAACGCCTCAGTCCAGACAAAATTCTCTAACCTAAACTTTACAAATTAAAAATGTACAAAAATGCACCATGGCTGGTGTGGCTCAGTGGATTTAGTGCCAGTCCCTGAACCAAAGGGTAACCGGTTCCATTCCCAGTCAGAGCATATGCCTAGGTTGCAGGCCAGGTCACCAGTTGGGGGCACATTAGAAGCAAACACACACTGATGTTTCTCTCCCTCTTTTTCTCCCTCCCTTCCCCTCTCTCAAAAAATAAATAAACAAAATATTTTTAAAAATTGAAAAAATACAAGAATTATAAAGCTTCAGCAAATGTTTAACAAAAAAACATGAACATCTTAATTATAATAACCCAATTAGTGATTTCGTTAAAATGAAGACAAAAAAATAAAAGTTGGTGGAATAAATATATAAAATGTATGAATGTAAACATGAATTTATTAGTTATCCACACTTAACCAACTTATCAGACCCAGTATCAAACAATAATAATTAAATTCAACTGTCTTTGTGATTTTACTGACTTTTATAGATTAAAAAACTAATTGGTCTACATTTTTTAACAACCTTCTTATTATGAAGGAATACTTGCCAAGGTAGGCGAACTAAAAAGAAACCCTAAGAGTCCTCAGGTAGCACCATCAAAAAGTAAGTACAGCTTCACCAGGATCCAAACCTTCTTCATCTTACCCACCCCAGCCTTTTACTGCTCAAGGACAGGCAGACAAAGCCAGTTGACCAAACACAAACCGTATAAGCCATTGAGTTCGTTTGGGAGCATGGAGTATTCTCTCCGCCTTGCAGACTATTTCAACCACTGAAACTAACAAGTGTCAATGAAATTGTTGATAACAATCATTTTCTGAACTCCACCAGAAAGCAACCTCATTGTGGTCCAGGAAAGACTCAAGGCCAGGGGTTGGGGAGCACTCAAAACAAGTTCCTAGAAGAATTTCTCAATAAGTAATTGCTGACGATAATTACAATTTTAAATTAATAAGAAATGTGAGAAGTGAAAATGGGAAAATGACATTATATCACTGTAGATTTACTTAATTAGATAAAATTTAGTCTGTTTGGCTCCAGTTTAAGACAGCTTTCAATTAACAGTCACACCTCCATAGAGGAAAAAAAACATAGGGTTATCAACCTATCAGCCCTTAGTGGAAGTTAAGGCCACTGAATGTGCAACCTGAGGCTAGAACTCACCTACGGGATAACCAGATACCTGCGTTTCTGGGCTTCACTCCTATACTGTGGATACCTACCTTCATGCCAAGTTTCAAGTTTTATTTCTAAATCATGTTTTATAAAACTGCATGCATTTAATCTCCTCTAAAAGCTTTTCCCTCAGGATAAAATAAACTCTCACTTAAAGTTTCTATAGTGTACTTGAAAACGTATTAGGAGATCATTCAGTATTCAGAAATTGCAAAATTAAAAAATAAAAAGGAGCCTTGGCTGGTGTGGCTCAGTGGATTGAGCACCGCCCTATCAACCAAAGGGTCGCTGGTTCAATTCCCAATCAGGGCACACGCCTGGGTTGCTGGCCAGGTCCCCAGTAGGGGGAACGCAAGAGGCAACCACACATTGATGTTTCTCTCCCTCTCTTTCTCCGTCCCTTCTTCTCTGTCTAAATAAAAGTAAATAAATAAAATCTTTGCAAATAAATAAATAAAAATAAAAACATTTCATTTGGAAATAGAAAGTTTCATTGTTTAAATTTATGAAAGCCTTCCTCGTTTGCGAACGTGGTTTGTAACAATTACGTGGCCTGGCTGGTCCTCTGAGCTCTCACCCACATTTGTTCTCCATTTCCTTCTTTTGCATGTGTCAAGAACACGCATTCAACAATTAAATATTTCAAAGTCTAGTAAGAATCACACAACTTGACATTCAGCTTTGCTAGAAAAATATCTAGTCATTGAATAATTAAACCAAGTTAATTAACTCACATGCTTTATTATTTTCTTTTCTTATTTTAGGTATAATCCCCCCATCTGGGAGATCTTTTTAAAGAAAATGTATGCGTATGTTTCTTTTTGCGGAGAGTGGATAAATATATAGCTTTTAAATTTAGGAAAAAAATTTCTTTGTTTTATTTTAAGTGGAGGGATATTCTTTTCATTTTTTAGGAATAATTTCCATTTCTATTTCATAGAAGAAGTTTGCTAGCATCAAAACTAATGACTCAGTAAGGCAGAGATCCTTTTTTAAAGATCTGACCAAAAAATAGGTATAAGTTTGATTCATTCACACCAGACGGCTTTGTTGTGTTGGCTGTCGTCATTTTTTATTTGACAATCTAAGGGAAAGAGGTCAGGTGTCCCTGACTAACTAGTCAAGGAATTGCATGTTTTAAAAATTCTTGAGGCACAGTAGTATGCCTGCAGCCATATACAAGTTGAAAATCACTGATCTATTATAAAGTTGAGTAGGATTCCAAGTAATAATTTGCAGATAGTGGTGATAGCAAGTCTCTTAAGTTAAAGGTTTAGGGAGAATAGCCCCCAGTAAAGCTGATTAGAAAGCTGAGTGCTTCAAAGGTTCATTTTGTCTCTATGTACAATTTAACCTCTAATACCCTGAGCAGTTGTCTAATAACCAAACCACAACTGTCACCCTTGAAGATTAGTTCACCTCACATCATATGTATGAAAAGACAACAATCAAAGGAGAAAATCCAATTCTGCAACCAAGATACAAACTGGATCTCCCTTTAGAGAACCAAATAATGCCAACCAAATCAATTTTGGATTGCTGATCAAAGAGAAAGGACCCAAGGGCCCCACTTAGCTGATGGCCTGTCTTAGTTACCACTGAAAGCAAAGGTCAACCGATTAGGAATTGCATGATATAAAAGGAGAAGGAAGGAAAACAAATTTGATGTCACCCTTTTGATGCATGTATGCGTAGTGCACTGATCACAAATGTGAATCAAAAGACATCATTTCATGAGGGTTTTTTGCATAAAATTTTGTGAGCTTCAGAGTCTTGCTACCACTTGTTGGCCTCCTTCCATGAAGGGCCACCTGGAATGGAGATGGAGAGCCTAGGACTCCTCACAGTTCAAAGGCCTAGATAACGATATATGAATTTAGGAACCCTCTGGGCTCTCCAAACTCCAGCCTTGTGGCAGTTGCTTTATTTTTTCTCCTTTTTTTCTTTTCGTAATTTTAAATATTTTTTAATTTAACTATATTTTGTTTATGGTGGATGATTTCCAAGGTCCTTTCTTGAACAAGATTCTAAATATTCACTATGGGCAGAGCTTTATCATTGTGGCAATAGGTACAATTCTCAATTGTCTAGGATGGGAAGACCAAATAAAGTCATATTTTAAAATAACTACCACTATAAGGATGACTGCACACATGAATAACACAGATAGGAGTTCTGGGAGGGCTAGATCAATATCCACTGGAATACTCTTGGTTGGGGGCTGGGGAAAACAGATAGACAGGGCCTGGAAGGGAGCCAGGAAAAAATGTCTAGTATGAGGTGTTCAGACAGTGATGAGGGTAGTTGTCTTCTGCTGTGAATATGAACTGGTGACAACAGCAAAGTCAGGGAAACTGGGGCTCAGCCACTTGGTGCCTTCAGTCTACATGACACAACAGTTAGTGTTGAAGGAAACCAGGGTTTTTTTTAATTAACAGGGTTCCAACCTTGGTGCAGGGTGGGGGCTGAGAGCACTCCTGCTCAGAGCCCTCCTCTTCCATGAGACCCAGAACTTCCCTTGCTTCCTAAAAAGCTACAAGCCAAAACTATGCCCATAAGTTTCCCATGTCCCCCTCTGTCCATCAGCTGGTCAAGTAAACAGATCTCCATCCTCTCTGGAATGCGCACTTATGGGTTTCAGAGTCGCCATCCTCTCGCAGCAGCTCTCTCCTTCGGGATCTGGGGTGTGCTGTTCTCAGCCTCCATGTAACAGTGTGAGAAACCACAGGCCGTCTTACACTGGATCATGGTGTCTCAGAGGCTTGTGCCCAGGGAAGCATGCATCCCTGCATGGTACTCTGCCTCCAAGAGTGGGCTCCCACCCATGCAGGGTCTAAGTCCCTCATGGGCCCTGCATCTCCTGGTCCCACAAGCATTCCCGCCTGTGCAGGTAGCAGGGCCAGAGGCCCACAACGTCCACATGCCAAAAACCCAGAGGGAGAGAGAGCTTACCCCAAGCTCTAAAGTCCCATACCATGAGTCCCCATACCAAGAGAATGACTTCTCCATATGCCCTTCAGAGAAGTAGAAGTCTGCACCTCAGCATTCCCAGTCACAGTTCAGCTCCAAGAACCTCTCATGTGTCTGTGCTTGGCCTGGTGGGTCTCTGCAGCTCCATCAGCTCTGCCACTGTTTTCTCCAGGCAGACCTCCAGGCAGACAGACCTCATGACTGACTCCACTGAAGACTTCTCTGCAGACCTCCTCTGATTTCATGGCTGATCTCTCTGCAGCCCCCCCTTCAGACCTCGCGGCTGACTCCCTGCCAACCTTCAGACCTTGTGGCGCACCTCCAGGCAGGCCCACAGGCATCCAGGCAGACCACCTGACCTCCAGACTTTGTGGCTGCCCACTCTAATTTAAATGCTTGTTTAGAACTTCCTCCATGACCTCACATCCAGCTTTTTCTATGGTGTATTAATGTCTGCCATTTTTGTCTGCTCCCCAGCGTCTTTGATGTTCTTTCAGCTGCCATCTTTAGTCAGGGCAAGAGTTGCCAGTGATGCACAGGCATCTGTGGAAGTTATTCATCCTCGACTATGTCACAAGTCACTGCACATGCTCAGAGTCAGGTATACAATTCTGCAATTTCAGAGATCTTCCTTTCAGGAAGGCACAGGCTGTTAACTTGCCTTTGTTATGTAATGTGTATTAAAACGCTGTACCTTCTGCTCTTCCCTGCCCCCAATCCTGCCTGTAGGCAGGACTATACAGTATTCCCCAACTATCAGGAGACCCATACCCTGCACCTTGTTACAAAACCAGAGGCACAAAACTTGACAAAGAGAAGGATATGGCAGATTACTCTTACTGAAATAAACACAAATATTTCAGACAGATACAAATCCAATTTTTAGTGATATGCATATAGAAAGGCTACTTTTCATAATACCCAGATATTATTTTTAATACCTCTTTTACCTCTATTTTTTCTGGCTCTGATTTCATTGGAGATGATAAATTGAAATTGGTGTGTGTGTGTATACACAGACACAAATTTTGTATATGAAAATTCTTTTCACTTTTGAGCCTATTTTTCCCACATCAAATCAACTCAATGTCTCTTTCTCATAACTCTTTCAAGCATTTTCATTACTCATATTTGTCGGCAAGTATTTCATTAAAATTTGTGTTTGGAAACACTTAACACTGATATAAAAGTTGTTCAAAGAAAAATGTATTTCAAAGATGAGTTAAAATTGCCCTCAGCTTAGCTTTTTAATTCTGCCTAATATTGATAGCACTTTCACATCATCACCTACTCAGACTAAAACCCAAGAGTTTTCAAGATGGGCCAGGCTTTTCTATTTTCCCTTGTTTTCTTTCTATGTTTCCCCATACCTTCTACCTGTATCTTAGTACTAAATCTTAGGTAAAATATTTTCTCCCTTCTAAATTCCTCTCCAAGCATCATCCTGACTCCAGTTACTTGGATTTCTATAACGCAATTTACATCTCTTGTTCATCCTCTCTTCTCTAAACTTTATATTCTTTGTGATTTTCTCTGAGGTGGGAGTTAGTCCTTTAATCCAACTTGCTTATCATTTTCCGCAGCAAAATTTCTAGTCAATCCCCATAAGGTTTACATCTCAAAGATAAATTTCAGATCCTCTAATTCTTAGGAATTAAGCAGGAAGCATTTAGGTTTAACTCTCAATTAACATAACAAGTTGCACGGGTCTCCTTAAGCTTAAACCTGGCTCCAATGTGGCGCCTCTCCTATGGTCACATCCTCCGTGCCCCTAGTGTGTGGTAAGCGCGTCTCTGGAGGCTCTTCAGAATCTGGAAACAGGCTGCCTGAGTTGGAAATCCTGGCTTTGGAATTCTGCTGCTCCCTAAGTGTGTGACTCTAGACAAGGCAATCAGCATCTCTATGCCTCAGTATTCTTACCAGTAGAAAGGAAACAAGACTAGCACCTCCCTCATATAGTTGCAGTGAGGAATCAACACAGTTGTTAGAACAGTCACCGGCACCTAGAAAGCACTAAATCATTATTAGCTATTATTTGACTTGAAGGATAGATAAACTAGAAACACCTCAAGGTTACATTTCAGCTGGGCCCTCCAATTCCTCTTTAGTGCCCTCTCATGCCTCTTCTTTAACTCTCAGATCTTTAACCTCAAGTACTACTTAACCGTTTAAAATACTGCAATGTGCTTACTCCCAGAAATCTTGTGTAATACCCAGTCTCCCTCTCATTACTTTGTTACTAGTCCTCATTTAGAAATATATACATATGTAAATTTAACATGCATTACAATTGTCATAAATCATTTTATAGATCAGTCTTTTGTCTTCTTGATTATATTTTAAATTTTCTCCCACTCATCTTTCTCACTTGGCACAGGACTCTGTTCCTAATAAACACAATCTTTTCTAAAAACTCTTCCTCACTATGTGTCAGATACCATTACAGTAGATATCAAACTGAATTTTCATGATGACCATGAAGTGAACATGATTATACTACATTGATGAATAAACTGAAACACAGAGACTTTAAGTAATTTGCACAAGCAGGATTTAAACATGAGATTCCCATGTCCTTAATCATTTCTTCTCCTACAGAGAATTCACCTAAGGTACTTAGAAAGCACTTCTAGACTAAGTGGGTGACTAATTTTAATGCTATCATGAAGTATCATGATTTTCTCTTGGATGAAGTCTGGGAGTTTAAATGTTAAAACTTTGTGTACGTACTGGTAAGAGTATAAGTTTCAGAATCTGACTTACTTGAGGTTAATTCCTGGCTCCAACAACTTCTGATACATCAATTTGGGTAAATAACCCAATCTCACTAAATATCAATTTCCTCATTTATAAAACAGGATGGTACCAACAGCAGAGTGTTTTTTAGGGAGTAAATGGACTAACACTTAAAAAGCACATAGCATGGCTCTTCAAGAGGGCTCCAGGCATAGGGGGAAAACATCCATGGGAGACTTAAAGGTGAATGTACATTTGAAATAAATAATAGAAATAAAAATAAGAAGCAGTTAAAAGGGCAAAGGGGGTGGAATGTGGGGGATAGTTTTAGGATGAGGGGCCAGTAAAAGATGCAGGAAATTTTAACAAAATCAAGTTTCTACCTCAAACACCTTTGCTTCTGTATTAAAACATTAACACAATATAGCATTTGTTTAGATGTTCTCAAGGAAATCTAATGATTCATCATAGAATTATGGTTGTGTAGTGTCATAGCAATCCTCCATTTGATTTATCTTACTTATTTATATATTCTTCCTCTCAGTGTACACAAACAATTTATCTCCAGAGCCAACCTGTTTCACAACTCAGACCAATAGATCTCCTCACACTTTCTGTCAGTACAGATTATTGAGACTTGATTTCTGTATGATAGGTCATACTGAAGAAAGGAGTATGACCAAAATAACAAATTAAAAATCACAGCAAAGCAAAGAAATTCTGAGCTCCTAAGCAAGTATAGACTTACTTCTGGTTATTCTCAGATGAAGATTTTCTTACTGAATTCATTCTAAATTTATGAGTCACTAATATGGTAAAATACTAGAATACAAATTTTATAATCACATAGTCTCATAATAATCTTGTAATCCTTCTCTTTCAGACTCCACATTTTATATCTTCATTGTCTCCATATACAATATATATTAGAGAAAAGAGAACATGATTAAATAATCAAAAGACAGCATCATTTCAGTGCCTTCCTAGGAAATTAGGCAAGTAAACTTTCTCATACTTGCTATGAAAAGAATGAAGATCATATGAAAGAAAATCACAATCAACTACTCTATATAATATTTATTATGTTTTATTTCAATCAATAGCAAGATCATTACTTAGCTTTTATAATATAGGGCTCGGGTCTCACCGACTTATACCACCATTTCTATACATGTTCACTTTTTCAAGAGTCAGAGTATCTCCAAATAGAAAGAGAAAAATACTTTTAGTAAGGGTGATATGCTGCTCAAAAAAAACTTAATGTTTAATACAAGTTTTTTATCATCTACAATTAACTATTAAATCTTGCTCTTATCAATATATTAATACTGCTTCACCAAACAAACATGGACTTATTACCCAGAGAGGGAAATTTTCTTTTTTTCATACCACAGTAGCAACATTGTTATTCTTGAAGATTGTATTCAGTTTTGTAATATAATATTATCTCCTTTTATCATAATGCAATATATTTTTCATGTGGATAAGACATATGAATATAAGACCCCTGTTTTTTGTAATATTCAGAAAAAAGTTACTTTGATATATTTCAATATTATAAAAATTAAGTGCAGGTGTTAAGTTTAATTAAAATAAATGTAGAGCTCTGACTGGTGTGATTCAGTGGATTGAGCGCCAGCCTGGGAACCAAAGTGTCTCTGGTTTGATTCCCAGTCAGGGTATATATTTCGGTTGTACGCCAGGTCCCCAGTAGGGGGCATGCAAGAGGCAACCACACATTGATGTTTCTATCTTCTTCCTTTCCCTCTCCCTAGAAAATAAATAACATCTTTTAAAAAATAAAATAAGATAAATATAGAAATAAAAGTCATAGAAAAATCAGGCTGTCTATATATTAACCCCAGACTCATAAAAATATTATTTTCAAATTAAACAAAGGTGTTGAAAAAACTAATTTTCTGACATCTACATGTTTCTTGTGATTTTTCTCCTTAAAAAATCAATATAAATAACAAGGTGATCAATTGAGTTATTTTCATTTAATACATTTGTGTGTGTGTGTGTGTGTGTGTGTATACATCTTAATAATTTTAAATAATTGAATTTGAATCCTTAGGATGAGGGAAGAGGTATTGAATAATCTTTTTATAAAATAAAAATATTTGATTATACACTAAATAAAGTAATAAACAATGTTCTATAAATTCTACCTTGATGATAGGACATATTTTTTCAACATTATTTAAAGTAGAATACATTGGGAAAAAAACGTTTATGCAATTCAAATACTTAGACAAACCTATAAAGTGAAGCAAAAAAATTAAATATAGCCTAATGAATATTTTATATAAAGCATGATGTAATATTTTTACCCTAATATTTTTTGGTTTTATTTTTGCATTGTTAACCCTACTTTATGCCTATACTAGATAAACATTGGTTATCCAGAAAATAGCCTTGTGAATAGAGAGACTTTATGAAGCTTAACATTCACATAATTGATATTTTATTCTTCATTTAGGCATTTTTGTTTCATCTATACGTGAATTTAATGGTCACGGCAAAAAAAATATGCACTTATATAGCATGTGGTTTTCTCTCACAGACCAGTGCTCTTCAGGCACTCACCTATCTTAACCCATATAAGACAGCATTACTACTAGGCAGATTTCACAACTCACACTACCCTTTGGCCCTCAAACATCCTTTACTACAGTCACTTTATTACCATACACCTGTCCTATATGACCTATTTCACAAGAGGCTGGAAATTGTCAGGAATGCACTACTACAAATCAATATATTTCCTATGACCATCTTCTATAAGTCTGTTACTTTCTTCTTCTTTTCTTATCTTTATACATATATTTTTGTTGTTATTAAGTCAACAAGATATTCCACTTAATTGATGTTTTTATACGGTCAATGACCCTTCCAAAAATATTTCTATTAGTTAGCATACTTTTGGAAATTCTATTCACATTTTAAGTCATTTTTATTGACTTCTTACCTTTCATGAGTTCAATGGAATAACTAGTAACAAAAATCATATAATTTGATGTATTGGTTCACTAGAGATTTATTTCTTTGAGTCCCTGTTTTTATATTTGGCTAAGGTTTAAGAGCTCAAAGTACTATTTCTGACAACATGTTAAATGTTTGAGGTATGGATGTGTAATGAAATAATGCAATAAATGTCTTGTGTCCATATTGATTTTGTAGATGAACCTACTTTAAAAATTCTGGCACCGAGCAGTCCAATATCATTTAACCATGGTAACCTTTGGGTTTTTTTAAAGAGTGTGGCACTTTCATACTGAGGTATAATCCCCAACAGAATCTTAGTGACAGAAGGAGAATTGATCCTGATGCTCTCAAGCTCTAAGGTCATGTCAAGGAATCAGACCTCAGGAGCTGCACTTCCAGGAAAGCCAGCCAGTGCCAAAAAATTGAGACACAATGTGATATTATTTACAAAGTCTGGTGTTATTTTATACAAAAGAGTATTCTTTAAGAATTAAGAAATTATTGAGGCTGTGGCTCGGAGGCAGGAAATAGGAAGGAGGAAACTCCAGGTACCCCAGGGCTATGGTAAAGAACTTGAATAAATGGCTGAGACCCTGTTCTAAGACTGGTAGTTCCTGCTTTCTGGAAAAGCATTGAATACTAGTGAGTCAGGAATGCACCTGCGCAGAAGATGCTTCCCGACCCCTGCTTCATTATAATAGCATTATAATAAATTAGCATTGTGGGAGACCCATCCTAGAGTAATAAAAGTCCTCTAGTCCCTGAGTACAAGGCTGCTGCTGCTGCTAGGCTGTTAGGCTCTGCTCTGCTCTGCTCCGCTCTGCTCAGAGTTGGCCTGCTCCCATGTTCTGTGTGGCTTATTCTGCTTTTTCTCACTTTCTGCTACAAACTCTGTGTGTTCGGTTCAATTTTTTGTCCACGATCACGAAGAACTTGGTTACCTGTGCCCACCTGTGACAGTTTTGAGACATATGACAAACAGGAAGCAATAGTTTAAGCCTTAACACTAGATTTATTAATATGAGATTTTAGACTTATTAATAGAGACTTGGATAAACTTAATGAAATGATAAAAAGATTATCTATTCAATAAAGGTAACTAAAAGACCAAAAAAATGTAGACAATCAAGGAAGATATCTATCATGCTCTCTAGATGCTTCAGGATTAGTGCAGAAGTGTCATAGGAGGAGGGACTGTGAAGGGCATGGGCAAGTGAAGGAAAATATGGGAATTGTACCTTTCCAGCTCTCCTTTATTTCCAAATTACTATGTTTCATTGGACCTTATCCTTAATATTTGTTAAAATAAGCAGCCTCCCAAACGTCCCTTAGGCCAGTCCAAATCCCAGTAGTATCATTTTATATAGCATCATTTGAGTAAGGTTAGGAAAGAAGGGAAAGAGGAAGAGAGGGAGGAGAAAGGAAGGGAGGAAGAGAAGAAGAGAGGGAGGGAGGGAAGAGAAAAATGAACAAACTGGTCTTTAGTAAAAAATTTTGATGAAAGGATTGAAATGACCAACGGTGCTGTGCCGCAGTTTTGCTGTGGACCCACCACCTTTAATCTTTGTCTTCTTCTGGTCACTTTTCTAACCAAAGAGCAATTTCCCAAAACAGAAAACAAAAACAAAACGGTATGCTCTTTTGAAGTATTTCCCTTTAATTCTCATTGAAGGTACATAAGTAATTTTAAATTAATCTTTAGAGCACTTTTTATATTTTATTATTTACTTTTTTCTAAAGGGCTAATGGTAGAAATTATTTGGGAGAATCATAACATCCTCTATTGATATTGTGTGATCAATTTGGCAAAACCCTGCTTTCATCATCCTGAACTCAATTTCACTGATAGTCTAACCAGAATGCTTCAAATTCAGAGGCACATTTCTCTTTTCCGTGTTCATTTTCTTTTCATGGCCTTTATCCATTCCTTCAACAAAAATGTCTTGAGTGTCTGAAAATCTTCTGTGTGCCCACGGTTTTCCAGTTCCTGGGGCTGCAACAATGGGCCAAACACCCTTGCTCTCAAAAACTTAAGAGACTGAGCCAGTGGCACGAAGCAATTCAAAATATAAATATCCAACTTATATGAAATCTCTTCAATAACTCACTTAAATCATTAGGCCATTAAGTACATATAATATGCTTTTTTTAAAGCACCAAAGGTAAACAATTCAAAAACAAATACTACTAAGTCATTTTGCTAAAATAGGAAAAAAATAATTTTTATAAACTTCTAAACTTTTTTTCCAATATAAATAAATTTTTGTTTCTTTGTTTTTCATTTTTCAACATGGTAAAATGTCTGTAATGTTAATTGGGCCATTTGTCAGTTGTCAGCATGTTAGTTTTATCAAATTTAAATTCTGTTCTCAGCATTCATTTTTCATATTATTTAATATTACAGAGTGCACCCTTTTAAACTGTGTGCCCTACATACAAAACCATTTAGCATAAATAATACCTTAAACCTGGAGTAATGTTAAATTGTTCCGCTGATGGGATTGAGCCCCATGAAAACTATATGTAGGCCGATGAAAAGAAGTTTGTTTTGGCCAATCCTGAAGTAAATGAAAGTATTTTTAGAGTACTAATATTATCCATATCATTGGAAGTAAAAATTGATAATAACTTTTTTAAATTATCATGTCCCCTAGGCCTAATTTTATTGGATTAAGTAACATTTAAGAAAAAAATGTACATACATACTACATCCTTTCTATGCTATTTCACAACTGCTAGCAGTTTTCTAAACTATCAAATGACCCAAAGAAAAAGCATTACAACTATAAAGGACTCAAAAGCAATTTGGGAAAATGTTATCTGAAGTCTCTGAGGCTGCTAAAGGCCAAACACATGGAAGTTTATTTTCCATTTTTACTGACTGTAGTTTTACCCAGACCCGTGGTCTTTTCATTTCATGGTATTTCCTCAGTCCATTGCTCCAAGATCGCAGCTTTCACCACAGTCAGGGTGACAAAAGAAAGCAGAGCTGCAATTACCACCAGGAGATCCTATCTGGCCGTTGCCTCAACTGACACAGCTACTTTCCAAGAAGCTGTAAATGCGTTAGACTGCCTTTGACCTTTTCCTCATCTCTGTGAGCTACAGAGGAGGAGCTCTCACTAAACTGTTATTTTTCTCCTAAGATCCATAACTTGTAAAGCCTTCAGACTGAGATATCCTGACCATAAGAAAATGCAAGCACAACCAAATGTGCCCAGAAGCTTCCTGGAGATTCCAGGCTGCTGCCTCCACATTTTCTTTTTTTGGGTGATACAAAACACTAGTTATTTCTTAGCAGAAATCAACCTTGCTCGTAAATTTTATCTAATGCAACATAAATTCATGGCTGGACTTGCTATTATCTTGCTGAATAAGGAAGCATATTGAAAATAATTGGGGTGAGGAAAAGTTGCCTAGTTTTCTTTTTTTATGTTCACTTTTATTATACTTTTTTGTACTTTGCGGATATATTGCCTCACATTGTTTCATTTATGTTGTCTCTCTAAGTGGACTGAATTCCTCAAGCCAGTGAAGAGGATTCCTAATTTATAAAAGCCTCCTTTCATGCTCAACACAATAAAATGTGATAAATAAAGGCTTCCTAAAATAACTAATTAATGACCACTTGCTTTGAAAGTAAATTTTATAACCATTGTCTATAAAATAATTATTTTAATTTCCCTAATAATAAAATTAATTTTAAATAAATTTCTTAATGCTTTTAAGGTAAATTATTAGCTTACATTCTTCTGTGGAGAATAGTATAGAATCTATTTATAGTATTCTATACTATACATATGCACTCTACATATGTACTATACACATACATATGCACTATAAATACTAATATAAGATGGTACAAAAGTAAGTTTACAGTTGTGAATATGCAAAACAGTTTTTTCTTGTATTGCTATTTATTAATTTATATTATTTTCCATACAAACAACTGTAAACCTACTTTTACCCCACCCTGTTTATAGACACATGAAGTACATATGTATAAATACATATGCTAGAATGCCTTCAACTAAGTTGTGAAATCATAGGGCAAATAGTGTCAGTTTTCGTCAAAGAACCATTTTTTATATAATCTATCTAATGTGACATTTCTAGGGATTATTAAAAATGTTAGCATTTAAAAATCTCTGAAAATACAGTTGTATATTCAATGAAATCAACTATTTGATCTAAGCATCTAGATAATGGCTTAATTTTGTATGTATAGTATAAATTGACAGGAATCTTTGTTTATTCTCTGTCAAGGGCAAGTCTCTGTTTTGTTTGTTCCTGTATCCAAACACTTAGAATAATGTTTTGTGCATAATAGGATCTCAATAAATATTTGTTAAGTAAATAAGAGACTTTTCGATTGTGTACAAGAAGGCAACATGTGAATTTACTTGTGATGGGGTTGTCTAGGTGAAGGAAAAAGGGATAAATAGTGTAGCAAGGAGAGAGAACATGGGCAAAGGCCAAGCTGCAGAAGATGAAAAATAAGTAATAGTTCAGTGCTGAAAATCCTCAGAGAGGCTGGAATATAGAAAATGGGGACAGTGATTTGTGATGCCTTGGAGATAGAAATGTACTACCTTATCAAAATGTTTCCAGGTCATGTGGATAATGGTGGTCTTTATTTTTGGAGCAATCAGAAGCATTGCAGGGTGTCAGGGAGAGTGGAAGCATAATCTGATTTACAGTTTTAGGAAATTATTCTTGTAAAGCTTAGCAAGTTTCAGAGGTCAGCATACGTAGAAACAGGGAGCCCAGTTAGTAGGATGCAGGGTACTCCGGGTAAGAGAGGATGCGGACTGCACTAGACGGTAATGGTGAAATGGAAAGAAGTTTATAGTTTTGGTATAGGGTCACTGTTCTGTGCTTTTCCTCCATACCATTTAGCAGAGTTTGTAATCGCTCATTAGTTTATATAGACTATTAAGTAGTGTCTGCCTCTACTATTCTCTGACCTCCATAAGGCTGACACTATGTCTAGTCTGGCTCTCCCCTCTACCCCTGCACCTAACGCCTCCCCTAGCACATACTACTCCTTAGATATCTTTTGGTTGAAAAAATGAAAGTGCATTCAAAATTTAAAGCAGTTGTGTTACCAAATATAAAAGTAAAGAGAGATTTTCTTAATAAAACATATATGAAACACTGAATTTTAGAATTGTAATAGAAATTTCAAAGCACTATAAGAACTTTAAATGTAGAGGAATTATAGTTTATTATGCTTTACAATGTTTTTTTAGAAGAAAATTGGCTTTTGTAGTTCCTACATGAGCAGCTCACTATCTCATAAGGCAATTTATTCCATTGTCAAAAACTAGGCTATAAAAGAAATTCTTCTGATAAGAAAAATACCTATTGTTTTTACTTTCACAATGAATCCTAGTTCTCAGTTTTGGAGAAGAAAAAAATCTAATCCTTTTATTATTTTCAAAGATGTTTAAATATTTAAAGATGGTTCTGCTGAATCTACTTTTTCGAGACTAGATAATAGTGGCTTCCAAATGACCTGCTTCTTAGCATCACATTGCACATATACGTTTTTTAAATTTATGAAGCAAAGATTCAACACAATGCTGCAATTGTGGTTGGACCACCTTTTGGGTGATACATTTAGTGTTTTGTATGATTTGAGCATCATCTTTAAATGATTTTAAAAAACTAAAAATTTACTGAAGACAAGTCACATGGAATCTCCTCATTCACAGCTTATGCTTCTATTTCTATGATTAATTCCCATTACATGTGAACCTCAAAATTTTTCACAGCAAAAACATCATGATCAGAAAATTAAATGATCCTTGCCATAATATGTTTCCACTGATAATAATTATCAATATATTTCTAACTTCCTGGCAGCATATTTTTGTGTGTGTGTACAACAGATTTTTATTGAAACATAATTATTCCCCTAAAATCACCCTCAATTTTATCAAAGAGCTTAATCAAGACCAATTCATTTACTGTATTAAGTCCAGTTTGAGTATGGCCTGATTATTTTCATAAACATAACAGGAATAGCAATTGACCATATAGGCTTTCTTAGATCTACTTTGCTAGAACCTTACAAGGGATTTCTAGATTGAGCTTTAATTAGCTCCTCAGGGCTGTGAAGCCAAGCCAGCTGCACAGTTGCCGTGACTTTGCTTGAAGTACCTGCAGATATGGGTGAGTTTATCAAGTTTTTGAGGTCCCCAAAATGTCTTGAGGTTCTTCCCATGCCATCTTTCAGAAAAGTAACCTTTGCTCCTTATCTGGACTGTCGTGGACCATGAGACCAAGCAAGGAACTAGGCCTTTTCTCCAAGGGGCTTTCATTGACTTCAAAGTCATTCTTAATTTCTTTTTCTAAGTATATTTTATTGATCATGTTATTACCGTTGTCCCAATTTTTTTCCACTTTATCCCCCTCTACCCTGCACCCCTCACCTTCCTGCAATCCCCCACCTTTAGTTCATATCCATGGGTTGTACATACAAGTTCTTTGGCTTCCCCGTTTCCTATACTATTCTTAACATCCCCCTGTCTATTTTGTGCCTACAAATTATGCTTCTTATTCTCTGTACCTATTCCCCTATTCTCCCTCTTCCCTCTCCCCACTGATAACCTTACATCTGATCTCCATATCTGTGATTCTGTTCCTGTTCTAGTTTTTTTCTTACTTTGTTTTTGTTTTTGTTTTTTAGGTTCAGTTGTTGATAGTTTGAGTTCTAACTTCTTGGCAGCATCTTAAATCTCTTAAGTGCCAATACTTTTTAATAGATTTGGTCGGTTTTCATATAGGAGTTTAGATAATGTCATTGCAAGTCAAATTCTCGTTATATAAAACATGGTACATCCAAGGAATGCATATCTGTTTTCTGAGAAACAATTACTAATTGAGAACCTTGAAAATTTTAGTTAAGATAATAATACAAACCACACTAGTATGGTTATTTTCTTTCATCTAATTAAGTACTTTAGTAAAAAATCATAAAATATGTTTAAAACACATAGAACAAAATTATATTCAATTATCAAGGACAGTTACTATTTTCATCTGTTTGTAGTTTTTCAACCCAGATATAATTTGTTTTAGCCATTACTTCTGATGTACTGAAATCTAATTACTATAGGATAATTGAGTAGGTTGTTAATTGTGGAATCTAACTGAATCAGAATCCATTATAAACTATATCTATGACTAAATGATAATTACTGCTATTAGTATTAACATTAGCATAATAAATATAATGAGACAATGCTAAAAAATTTTTAATTTTGAAATGTATTACTTTGTATCTTATCTTGCAAACTCTCCTAATAATAGATAAAATAGGACTTGCATAATTTTGTAAAGTTACTGATCTGAAGCACAGAAAAACTGAACTTGCATAAGGAAAATGTATATCATGATATATCATAAAACTAACAATTATTTTATAATAAACAATTTTTGCTAAGTACATACTATATGTAAGCAATATATTAACAAGAAATTTAAGTTAACATCCATTGTATTATATATTATACAATTTAATTAAAACTAATAATAATATTTAGTGATATATAATTATATTTAACAATAGCTTGTAATAATATTTACTACATATAACTATATTATATATATATATATGTTTCCTAAGGTTCATGTATATTTGAACTGTATCATTTTTCTATAAGCTGAATAGTTATTAGTTTTTCAATAGATAAATACTGAATATAATTAAATTTAGATTCATATTTAAAACAGGTACTTTCAACATAACAAGTGCATGAGGTACAATTATTAGTTGTATAATAAATTAAGTCTCAGCTCATAAAATTAAAGAAAAAATACCATATGGACAGTAGATGATTACTTGAGGTTCCATCCATTTATATTAATCTACATTTCTGGATTGTAATTTCTATTAGTTGAATAAATTTCTTTGTATTGTGGACAGGGAACATCTTATAAATACACCAGAACTAGTCCAATGGTTTTCAAACATTTGCTTCATAGTTAACTACTATGAAATCTGAAAGGCTATAATATTCTTTCACACAATTTTAATTCATGTTTACTTTCTTTATAAAATCTTAAGTAGTTGCAATTTATATTTCTAATACATTGTAATTATTGACATTAAAAAGTCTTGTGTCATTTTAAAATGTAACAATTAGAATCTAAGTATCATAGCAATCTTATACTTCCTAGATTTTATGTTAAAAATACATTAAAAGAAACATTTCAATGAACAGTCAGAAATTTACCAGCATGATTTTCTCTTGATCTCATATACCCATTTCAGTTCCCCAAATTTTATGAAGATGTAATACAGTATTAGGTATTAGTCTTTTATTGACCACCCATCATAATTTTCTGCAGTAAAATATTTATTTGAATTAAACCTTTTGAATTCAGTTTAACTATAATTATTTGTGGTACACACGTGAATAATACAACATGAATACATTACATGTTTTTAAATAATCATATATAAATTGCAAAATTTTATTGAAAATCTGAGGGGAGACCCCCCAAAGAACATAATTATCTTCTGGAGGGTGGACTTTTTGTAGTACAGGCTTCCCCTGCTAGGAGAGTGTTCTCAGAACCCATGTGTATCAGTGTGCCAGCTGGTGTTGTTGTGAGAGTCTCTTTTTGGCTTCAGTGAATTTTTTTTTTGAAGACTCTGTCAATGTGTTTGCCCATTTCATGATGCGTGACTTATGAGCTCACCTGCCCACACTGCGCTGATTGTTCAGAAGTTTTTGACCAAAAATGCATGATCCCCCTGCCCCACTCTCTCTATTCACCCCATCTCACCCCCAGTGAATTTTTTGTTTGTTTGTTTCTCTGCATGAAAAGTTCCTCAAAGGGAAATGTTTTGCTGATGAGAAGAGGTGAAACAAAAAATGTCAGAAGCACTAAAAGGCATCAAAATCAACAAGTTAAAAAACTGTTTTGAGCAGAGGAAAAAAAATATCTCGATAGCCATGGTGCATCAAATAAAGAGTACTTTGAAGCTAACAGAAATTTAAACATTTAAGACTAAATACACAACTTTTTAACAAATAAATTCCAGTTTTTTGAGCTCCCTCCTCATATATCTCTTGATGAGTTAAATTTAGTTTTATTCCCCAATTAATTTATATATGCAGGAATTAACGTTATTTATTGCTAGAATAAGATAGAGTTCATTATCAATTCTATTCTACTTGATCTCTCATCAAGTAGCAAATTAATTAAGTACTCCTTCAAAATTGTTGAAAGCAAAAAATTAGAAATTATTTTATTTGCACATGGATTTGGTACTGTTATAAAATTAGCTTTTTTCATTAGCACAGATACAAAAATTTGTAATGGTCATTTAATTAAGTGCCAAGAACGGAACAGTGGCTCTGACACAAGATCGAGAGAAGTAAGACTTTCCTTTGTAATGTAACTGAAGGACAGTTATAAAGGGGGAAGTGGGAAAAGAAACCAGGTTAGGTGCAGATGTTTACTCAAGCTGATCTTTCCTGTTTTGTTTTGCTTTCTAGTACTTCAGGAAATTTGAAGACCTCTGATGTAGACTAGTGTCCCACTAGCAAAACAATCCATTTCAAAACAACTTTGAGGGATACTAATAGCTATTGCTAGTCTTCTAAGTACACAATAGCTTAATTCAAGTGTCAGTGTCTAAATTGCTTTCAGGTTGGACAAGAGGCAGGAGCGTGGAGAAAGGACTTCTTATTCCACTGACCAGTACCCAAACTTTCAACCCAGCTTTGCTAAATTTCCAATTCCTCTTAATTGTTCTGGACAGTAATGAGATTAAGCACAACCATAAACAGGTCACACCATCTTGAAGACTCCCTGCTTCAACTGATTTTAACAAGACAAACTCCATCCTTCTCATCCCCAAACACAGACACCCACACTCAGGGGCAGAGACATCTGTTTCTGCAATCACAGGAGATTCAGCAACATTGGTTGAATTTACTGTTACACTAATAATGCTGGTCACAGTAGTTCCATTTAGTTATTATACAGGTCGCATTTTAATATCTTCTCTAAACATATATCCGAGAAAATCTGAACCTATATTTATGGCATTCCATTAAGCTAATCTAGACAACAACTGTGCTAAAAGAAAATGGTGTTACTTAAATATATAATTAATAGCTCACGTTGACTACTAGTGAATTTTAACTAACATAAAAACTCACAAATAATATGACCTAGAATGTTTCCATGGATTGATATAAGCTTTCCAATGAAATACGTAGGATTTACCCATTTTTTTTACAGTACTGTAACATTTGCCAGTTTTTCAGCCTATGTCATCTCTTCCAGTTATGTTGATTCACCAACTACCACAAGAGTGCATATGTATATATCTATAGGCTTTGTGCTGACCTGCGCTGTAAAGGAAAGCCAAGCAGAAAATAGATCAGGAGCTTGAACGCAGAAGAGCAAAGCTCATGTTGAGTGGAACTTATTACAGTGTCCTCAGAAATGGTGAGAAACATAGTGAACTGAAAATAAGGTTCCTGATCATCAGTCTGTGTTTCTTCCTTCCCCCACTTGTATATGTTACCTGTGTTACCTACCCTCACCCCAACCCACCACCTGCCTCCTTTATGTCCAAATGACTTGCATCCAAGAATGCATGTACACACACTTGTACTTGCATTTTTCTCTGCCTTTACATAGACACTGCTAATGTAAGGCATCTAGATGATTTATCATGTCTTGATTTTAATTTCTTTTATTTTTCTTCATTTTGAAAATACCTTTTTGACAAAAAAATGAAGCAAAGTATTAACTTCATTAAATGAGTTAGAATGTGCTGCATCTTTATACTAATTACAATATTAAGCTTTTTTTCTTTTAATCAATTTGAACAACAATAGATTTGAATATGGCATTTTAAATATTGTGCATTATCCACTTAAGCAGACACTCAAGCACGGATGATTAATGTGTGGGCTGTAACACCCATTCATTTGAGCACTTAAGCCACTGGTATGTATTCTGCTAAATGTATTCCACTGAGGCTGTTATCGTCTGAGTACATTACTTCCCTTTAGGGTAGTTCTCACATTCTAATATGTCCTTATCATAACAATTGTGGTAGGATTTTTTTCTTCTATTATCTTTTTATCCCAAAATGTTCTGAAAATAAGATCTTTTTAATAGCATTCACAAAATAAAGCTAGTGTTTAATTCTAATAATTTTTGTATTAAATAGAAATATCATGTTATTGTCGATGTCTTAATATTTAATAATTCTATATACTTATTAATTCAGAATAGATTAAGAGTGTCGAGTTTGATGCCTTGTAGCTCTCCTCCATTTTTTGTTCCATCTCTTCCACGTCAACAAAACATTTCCCTTAGAGGACTTTTCTCATCCAGGAAAACAAACAAAACGTCACTGGGGATGAGATTGGGTGAATAGGGAGGTTGGGTATGGGGTCATGTCCTTTTTTGGTCAAAAACTACTGAACACTCAGTGCAGTGTGGGCAGGTGCGCTGGTAAATCATTTATCATAAAATGAGCAAAGGCTTTGGAAGAGTCTTCTAAAATTTCACTGAAGCCGAACAGAGCCTCTCACAACACCACCAGCTGATACACTGGTACAGATAGGTTCCTAGAACACTCACCTAACAGAGGAAGCCTGAACTACAACGGGCCCACACTCCAGAAGATAATTATGTTTTTTGGAGGTTCCCCCTTGTACAATACCTGACTACTTAGGGCCAGTGGCCTCTTTGCCCTTAGATTTTCACATTTTAAAAATGAAAACAGCCGACACAACAATAGATGTCCAGTGTGAATGAATCAAAATTATACCTACTTTTTTGTCAGATCAGCAAAATACATATTTTTGGGCGTGTTGCAGAATTTTAGTAATTAGTTTATGCGTACCTAGAGATGAAAAAGTCAAGTACTATAGCATTTAGGGGGAGCTCACTTTGTCAGGGACTGTGCTAGCATCAGGAATATAAAGCTCAAAACCATGAAAGCTGTTCTCAGTGTCTTCACACTAAAGAAGTAGGCACAGATATGCACATAAATAATATGCCCAGGAAAGGGAGTGGTTATCTCTTTCTCAGGGAAGTGTTTATTGCAGAGACAAGAACTAAGTTGATTTGACAGATGAATAGTAATATAACAGGAAAATCCGTAACAAGTGGATTGACTTCTCTTCTCTTCATGTGAGTCAAAGAGACATCTTAAGAAGTAAATGAGGAAATTATACAGGGCTGGGCTAAACAGATAATCTGAAGAAGGAGAATGAGATAACATATTGCTTCATCCTCCCAACCCCCACCTTCCCCCAGTCTAACCATTGACTATGGAAGACATAGTTTTGGGAAAGGGAGGTTTGTACAGTGTTACAGGGTATAAAGGAAGCTGGGGCAAAGCCTTCTACATCTGACCTTGAATGGAATGAGATGTCTAAATAGAAAATATGTCAGGAGAAAAGGTGTCATCCATGAAATATACCAGAGACCCAAGAGGGCATGAAGTTAAATGAGATGCTTACAAAGGCAAGGCAGCACCATCTAGAAGGAACAGAAGAAACCTACAACTTTGAAACATGATTATTTGTCTACTGTTAGTATTATATTTTGTACTTCCCTATAATGTAGCAAAGCTACTTTTGAATATATCATATTGTTCAGCTTTATTGAGGGATATAAGCTGCTGTCCATGGCTAAGTCAAAATATTAAATCTAAGAGAAGTTACAGATGAGAAAAACTCCAAAGTTAATGGACTCTAGCAATATGTAGAGGCTGGGACTAGGGAGTGGAAGATTCAGGAATGTTTAGAAATGTCCCCCCAAAACCACCCTGCCCTCTGCCTTTGAATTTGACAGGGTCCTTAAAGAGAAAGAATTAATCTGGGTATCTTGACTCTTCTATGAAGTAAACAGAATCAGGGAGGGCTGGAGAGGCAGCTGGTTCCATGACACTAAGATATCCCATTGTCTGAAAGTCCTGCACAGAGGAGTCCAGAAGCTAATCACCAGATACGAGACACTAATTCCTGCACAGAAACAAATTCTCTCTGCCCTGCTTCTAGAAGGAAGCAAGGGCTTACATATTCACTCAATCATTATTCCTTTATGTATTTTATAAATATTCATTGACTACCTCCCAAGTTCTTTGTTTTCTACTAAGGGCCAGAGGTAGGCAGAGCTGCTGTGAGGGTGTGATGGCAAAAGTCAAGTCCTGGAAGGCAGTCAGAGACCCCAGACACTTGCAAAAGCAAAAGCTGCTGTGCGGCCCTGGCGCGCGGCACTCAGATGTGCAGAAGTGTTCTGTGGGGCCTGCCGGTTTGTTACTTTCCATCTGCTGGACTACAGAGAAACCGGGGTAGACCCCAAACAGATCTATCATTCGGGATGCCAGTAACAGATTTGGAAAAGGTTTCTCCAGCTTCTGAAGTCCGAATATGAATATGAATATATGAATGAGAGAAGAGACAGCAAAATAATAAGAAAAAATAGTAATTTCACAGAAGAAAGAATAAACTAAAAGATGGATTGCAAGATGATGTGGCACGAAACAAAGCATCGAACTTGGGAAGAAAATCATATTTATTATGCACTTGCTGTATACCATGCATTGTATTAAGTCATTTAATATCCATTCACATGATGATACATCATAACAACTCTATTTAGTCAGGTTTTGGTCATTTTGTAGTTAGAGGCAAGTAAACAAAAATTTACATGGTTAAGAAAATTTCCCCAAAACATACAACTAATAAATATCAAAAGTAGAACTGATATCAAATATATACTATTCTATACTCATTCCTATATGACCAAAGTAAACAAAAGTTTGCTTGGTTAGGTTAAGTAAATTTCCCAAAAACATACCACCAGTAAATATCAAAAGTGACACTGATACCAGATATATACTGTTCTGCAATCTTCCCTCTATGACCAGAAGTCAGAAGACACCACTATTGCTACTGATTCTGTCATTAAACTATCTTGACAGGTCAATGTGACATTCTGGAGATCACTTTCCTTATCTATAAAATTCTATTCCCTAGGGTCTGGTTCTAATCATGATAGAAAAATCAGTCATGCTTTGGCTCTTTATAGAAGACTGATGGAGAGAAGAGGAGGAAGTGTGGAAATAGAAACACTGATGTAGTAGAAAAAATGGGTGGTAGAAGTACACAGTATAAGAGACTTAAAATGTTAGAAAGGAATTGGGAGCCCCAGGTTGCAAGGAGGATAAAATTATGAGCGTATATACATTTGTATGTGTGTAGGTATGTGTGCAGTCTACTGAAACATTACTTGTAAGTACTGTAAAACTAATAACAGGATTATGTGACCTGAAGCCCAGAAGAAAAAGTTGATTGGCATATTCTCTATATAAATATACCCATATACCACCACCACCCCAATTATTAACCTCAAAAAGCAAACACGAAATTCATAGACCATTGTTAGCCTAGTGACACTTAGTCCTCAATTACGAGCTAGATTTCTCTGTCCCGGCACTCTCATGGATTCTGGCAGGAGTCTTATTTGCTTCAGTCTTTTCCTCTTTGAGCATATACAGGTGAGCTCAGAACTGGACAAAAAGGGCTGGAGCCTCCACGGCCTCATCAAACCAGAACTTCAAATGCAATCTTTTTTTCAAATGCTCATGCAATTCTCACACTTTCTTCTGTTTAGGGATCCAAATCCATCCAATTACAACACTATCTAAACAAAAGTAGTGGAGTTTAATCTCCCACTCTCCCAAGGATGGGAACGCTTGGTGCTTCCATGGGAAGACAGTAATGATATTGACTCCCTGTTGGAAAGTTGGTAACTTTCTGGCACTGCTTCCTGGTGTCCCTCACTTCTTTGATCCACCTGGAACTTATAATAGTTTGAATGCTCAGATATCTGCATATGGACATTTTCTTTTAAATAAGCAAGATTTCAAATTTTATCATGCATAAGAATTACTGGGCAAATTTGTATACACAAAACATATACTTCTTTATAATTGATTTAAAGGACTTTGTGGCAATAATTATTTTAATTATTCTGAATCTCAAAGCTTACTTCATTGGCTCCACTAATAATATTTGTGAACATGGTTGCTTACATTATAATGCCATATATAATGCGATCAATTTTTGTTGTGACCTCTGTATATGTAAACATACCCAAAATAAAAATTATCTTTGAATGCTCATGTGGGACCTACCATTTAAGACCACCATACACATGGAAATGATGTCATACTTGAACTAATCAGAAGTTTTTAAATAAGTCAGTTACAGTATATTTTGGGGAGGTTCAGGCTTTGAGAAGTATGACATAAAATGCAAAGAAATGTAATCAGACGAGTTCCTAACAGGAAGAGTCCCTTTTTAACTCTGCAGCTCATTTCAGCTTCTACATGACATTTATGTACCCTTAAGCTTTAAATCAGCACTGCACCATGAAGGTGAGGTGGGCAGCTATCAGAATCACCCAGGAAGGCTTTTCAAACAACACCAGCCCTTCTCCCCCGGCGGTCCCCCCGCTCCGCCGAGATTCTGCTTAAGATGTGGCTCTGAACTTGAGGAATACCATCTGTTCACTTACAAATAGGCATTTTTATCTCCAAAAGGGCAGGTTTCTGCACATGAGCCTCTAACATCTACGGGGGGAAGGGGCAGATCTGAAACCTGCATTGGTGACATAATTTTTTAATTAAATGCTGACACGTTAAAAAAATGAGCATGTCTATATTTTCTGAGTGATATACGCAGGTGGTTAACCCCTTGTAGTAATGAGATAAATATTGCTACATTAAATAATCCAGTAGGTCAATAAGCTTCATTCTGGGAGTTTTCTCTAAACCCGGCTTCATTCTGTGACATTTTCATAAATACAAACATTTGTAAAATTAAGTCAAAAGGCATGGCAGATTAGACTCAAATTAATTATTACTATTAGAAAAGTGTGATGGGTAACATAAAGTTTTTATCCCAAGGAGCATTAAAAGCCCTATATATTATATATGTGTTTCCCTTTGCTTAAATTTCAATTCTGGCTGTGACACAGTCCCTGTAGTGTATTTTTTTCCCTTTATAAAACAGAGTGTGGATTTGCAGATATTGTTCTATTCTCCATAGAACTGACGAACATATGATTTCACTCATGGGTAGAATCTAATGAACAAACTGAACTATCAAGCAAAATTGAGTCAGACTCACAGATAAAAAGGAGAATGACAGCTACTGGGGGGAGGTTGGGGGTGGAGGGATCCAGCGAAAAGGAAAAAGGGCTCATGGACAACAGTGTGGTGATTGCAAGGAGGGGGGCAGTATAAGGAGGATAAATGGTAATGGAAAAATATACTAAAAATGGAAAACGATGCATCTTTAAAAATAAAAAATAAACACATTTGCTGCTCATATTTCATGTTTTATGTTGTAATCACATAATTGACATGTTTTATTCTAGTGTGTTTTTGCTTAATATCTGGAATACAAAATATGTTGAGTTTTTTAAACTAAGCACCCATAAATTACATTTTTTCACTTTTCAAAACAAAAATATTAGTATAAATGTAGGTAACACATTAAAGTGCTTATAGAATTAAAATATTCAAAATGTTACAAATATATTGGACATAAAAGTGTTTATATCTGCGAAATGACTAAAAGATTTCTGAGTCCTCATTTTTAGATAGATACTTATATACTGAAATATAAGAGAGCTAATATTTATTAATGCTTACTCAGTCCCATGCATGGTGAGTAGTATTTTATGTGAATTAATTTGTTCAACTCTTATAACAGCATTTTAAGGTAAGTACTATTAGGATCTAAACTGATAGACAAGAGTGCTACTGAAAAATGTATGGTATTTTCCAATGTCACGAAGAGAGAGGCAGAGCAGGACGTAGAACCTAGGCGCTTTTGCAGTAGAGCGTCTGCTCCAAAACACTTGATGGCTGCCAAGGGCCCCTGGAGCTCCGGGGCCCATCTGCTGAATGCCTCTGGCCCCCACAGAACACAGTAATTCCCACCCCTGCCCATGGCTGCCCAGGGTGGATATCACTAAAGTTACCATAGCTTTGAAATCGGTACTATCTTGCATGTATTTTTTCATTAAGGATATTCGTGGTGCCTCCTTGGCACAAAACTGCCTTCAGAATGCAGAAAGTTTCCTTTTGTAGATTGTTTTCCAGCAAGGCACATTGTGTTGCTAGAAAGTGATCTTGCTGTCTCCTCCTCTTATGCCACAGTTTCTAAATCTCCCTCCCTCATAAGTGGACCCTGGGTAGAACGATAGAAACAATGCCTAACTTCTTTGGTCTTTTCTTTCTGCTTTTTGCATGACACCTTAAGATAATTTGAGATATGGACTTCTGGGTTAGTCATTTCCCCATATTATATCCTCTAAATCAGCAGGTTTAATGGCCTCAATCTTAATTACTATCCAAACTAATTTTATTAGTATCTTCTGTGCACTATTATCTTCAGTACACTATCCAAGTAGCATCTTCTGTACACTATCCAAACTAATTTTTAAATAATTCAAATTATTGTTGACATTCAATATTAAATTAGTTTCAGGTGTACTATATAGTAGATTTTTGTATAGCATACGAAATGATTTTCCAAATAAGTCAAGTATTCACTTGTCATCATACATAGTAATTATAATATTATTGGCTATGTTCCCTATGCTGTGCTTTACATCCATGTGACTACCAATTTTGTACCTACCAATTTGTGCTTCTTAATCCCTTTACCTTTTTCATTGAACCCCCAATCCCCATCCCATACAGCAACTATCAGACTGTTTTCTGTATCCACAAATTTGTTTCTGTTTTGTTTGTTTATTTATCTTGTTTTTTAGACTCCACATATCAGTGAAATCATATGGTACTTGTCTTTCTTTGTCTGAATTATTTCACTTACCATAATACCCTCTATGGCCAAGTTGTCACAAATGGTATGAGTTCATTCTTATTTTTTTTTTATGGCATATACAACCTGATTTTTAAGGCCATTATTTGCCTACAGACATAGAAATTCCATCTTGGAGTTCAGAAACTATATATGAATTATTTCTCTTATGCATTTCTGCTTTGACGATAGGTGTGTACATTTCCTGGACCTTTCCCATTTTCCCCAGGACGATGGGTGTCTTGCGATGACTAGGAGAACTATTCTGTTCATGGAAAGGCAAAAAAGAGCCTACCGACACATTTAAAACATGCTGCTTATATAGTATATATTGACAAACAAGTTCACTGTTTTTTAGATTTTCAGGTGTCTGATGCCCAAATTTAAATTATAGGTGTTTCCTTCTATAAATTAATAGAAGGAAAGTATACATTTATAGGTATATCAATAGCAGGTGATATAAAAGCATGTGGATATCAGAAAAGGCTGAGCACTTCTTGCTGTAAGGAAACTTTATACTGGATTAGCATTTGAACTAGACCCTGTAAAATGGTTGGTCTGCTAGTGAGGAAGGAAATTTCAGGTAGAGCAAGGGTCATGAGCAAATGTAAAGAGACTTGAAGGTATCAATTTTCCAGGTAATAGGCTGTGACCATACTAAAGACTTGATCCCTGGGAGAATGGGATTTGGCCATGCAGAGACCACAGAAGCAGAGGTAAGTTTCCAATACCACTCTCCAGATGCCAAAATCACTCCTCAAATAACTTATTTAAATATTCTTGGGATATTTTAGCCTTCTTGGGTATTGAAATAGATTTTCTTTATTTGATCTTATCTCATATAATCAAAAATTTGCTCAATAAACACCTCTGAATCTATAACCAGTGTAATTTGTAGCTTTTGGTTGGGACAGTCAATAAGATGAAAAGAGATGAAAAGTAAACCATTGCATGTAAATGATCTCTTTGTATTTTTAAAAAGCAACATGTAAGAAGAGCAAAAAAAAAGTGGTCTTCATTGACCTCACTAGTGTCAGAGATGTAAAATGAAATATACCTTTGAGGATAATAATTAAGAGATTTTCCTGGCCCTCCCAAGAAATAAAATAGCAAAAGACCACAGGAAAAAAATGCATTGATTAAATTAAAATGTACATAAACTTGTTATATCATTTATTTATTCATTTTTTTTTTTCATTAAGCAACCACTGTTAGGTTCTTCCAAAAGTTAGACATTGGGTCAAGTAATGCTAATCATTCAAATAGTAATATAGTAAAGTAAAATCATTCTCGAGAAGCTCAAAATTTAGAAAAGTAACAAATGTAAACAAGGGCTTTATCCTTAAAAGTATCTGAATTATAATACATTCTCCTAAATCTTAATGCTAGGTTGCCCCCTGACTCCTACTGTACCATACCAGGCTGTCGGGGCCAGTGGAGCCACCTGGTGGACCATGTAGATGATAATCTAACCATTGCTGCTTCTCCGTTAATTACTGCTATCTCATTTTTAAAAACTTTTGTTTCATACAATTCTGTTTAAAATACTCCTGGAAAATTCTCACATGAGTCGTTTTATTCTTTATATCTTTCCCTATTTTTTCATTTGTTTTCTGCAATTTTGTCAGGAAAAAATGCATTTGTTTTTCTGTCTTCTTTGTTCCTTTTAATTCAATATATTAATCAAAACTCTATTGTAATCCAGATAAGGTTAGTTAGCATTAGTGCAACATCTAGGTTAAAGAAAATAAAATCCACTATATACCTGAAATGAGATATAAAGATAGAAGGAATGGATTTATTGTTGAGTTTTTGGAAATATCATGAAATGAGCTTAGAAATCTCATTATTTTTATACTTTGTCTTTATTGTTCTTTCTACCAAAGGAACAAAGGTCATATTTTTATATTTGTTTAATTTAATTATAAATTATGTTTTGTTTTATTGATTGCATTATATGGTTTGCAATATTAATGTTTCCTATAAAATTATACATTATTATCAGGATTTTGTAGACTGAATTCTAGATCATAATTTTTGGCATGTTTTTATAAGGTACAGCACAACACATTTCTAATAATGAACTTATAAATAAATTCAGAAAAAACTAAAAGGAAAAGATTTCTAATGTAATAACTAATTTAGTTATGTATTATAAAAGATTCTTATAAATTATTTCTTTACCTTTAAAATGTTTATTTATTACCTTTTCTGTGCCAGGCACAGTGTTAGGAACTATGAAAAACACCTGGTCATGTAACTAATATGTTCGTGAATCATTATATTTGTGGAATAAACCATTTCAGGTCCCAATTAACATATGTAGTCACAAAAAATTAATGTATTCTTCTTACCCTTTAAATCTTATTTCTAATTAATGCCTTTAATTAAGCTGAGGGTAGTTTATTACAAGTAGCTTTCTAGGGTTGCATAGTTTATTGTTAATTATATGAGTATTTATTTTATTCTTTAAAATATATATTTATTGATTCCAGAGAGAAAGGAAGGGAGGGACAGAGAAGAAACATCAGTGTAAGAGAAGGATCAATTGGTTGCCTCCTGCATGCACCCAACAAAGGATTAAACCCATAACCTAAGCACATCCCCTGACCAGGAGTGGAACCCACGGTCCCTTCCGTGTATAAGATGACACTCCTTAACAGAGCCACACTGGCTAAGCTATCATGAATATTTAATGTTACAAATTTTTCATCCTGTATTCTGGAATTAAACCACAATCCCAAATGAACACCGTGTATACATCCTCTTCACTTGTTTTCTACTTCTCATTACATTAGAGCTCTCATGTTTATCATCTTGATTATTAGAATAGACTTCACGATGTTTCTTCCAGATTTAACCCACTTTGCACAATGATGCAAGACATGGTCATGATATCGTTTCATTGCCAAACCCTTTGATAGTTTTCTAGTATATGCATAGCGTGGGACAGACCACTTAGCAAACCATGAAAAGCTTTTCATAAATTAGTCTTATTGCTTGTCCAAATTTTTACGTGTCAGTATTTGTTTGCATCCAGAAAAATGTGAGTTCAGATCTCATTCTGACAAGAATTTAGCTAGGCAAGTTGTTTTACTCCTCTGAGACTTTATTTTCTCACTCATGCTTAAAATGAAAATAATAATGATACCTACTTCATACATAGTATTGTTGTGATTATTAAATGAATATATATACATGTATATGTATAAATATGAATGGGAGGGAAATGTTTAGAATAGCACCAAGTTTATGTTGGCATGGTGTAATTCACATCATTGATGTTATAGTACGTATAAATAAATATAAATATAGAAATATAGAAAGAGAGGTGGGGGGAGAGAGAGAGGAAAAATTCCAATCATTTTTACTATAATGAGGATGGTTTGGTGCGACATCGATGTAAACTGGTAGCCAAGGGAAGTGGACTGGAATGTGCATTCATGAGTAATGACAACTTCACTGTACTAGTCAGTGGGGACAGTAGACTCAGTTAAGTGAGCATGTGTACTTTGTGGCTGTCTCATTCAAAATGACTGAGTGAGTACAGCAACAAATCTGCATCAAATTTTGCTTTAAGTTTGAACATTTCTCCATGGAAACTATTCAGATGATTCAGAAGGCCTCAGCTATGGGCAACTGGTGATTGGCAGCTTCATTACAACAATGCCCCAGATCTTGCGTCACATCTCCTGCAGATTTTTTTGGTGGAACATCAAATCACCCAGATGACTCAGCCCCATTACAGCTCAGATTTGGTGCCCTGTGACTTCTGGCTTTTCCCAAAACTAAAATCGCCTTTGAAAGGGGAGAGACTTCAGACTGTAGGTGAGATTCAGGAAAATAGAATGGGCAGCTGATGGTGATTAAAACAACTGTGTGAGATCCCAAGGTACGTACTTTGAAAGAGACTGATACATCATTGTGCTACGTACAATTTTTCTTGGATCTTGTATTTTCTTCAATAACTGTCTCTGTTTTCCATATTACATGGTTGGATACCTTCTCCACAGAATACACACACACACACACACACACACACACACACACACACACACCTCCCCCTATATATAATGTCTGACTAATGAGAGTTCAAAAATGTTACCAAGTAGAATTTTCTAAAAATTATAATTAATAATAGTATTAAGTGTAATGCTTTCTGGGCTCCAAACTAAGTCACTTAGTATTTGACATACGTTTTTCTGCTTTTGTTTCCTGCTTTGCCCCAGGGGTGTCTTTTGCCTGGAATGCTCTCCTATCCAACTCAGCAAATGAACGTCCTATATATCCTTCAAAGATCAAGCCTAATATAATCTCATTTAAGACTGCTGATCAGTTCAATTTAAAGTAAATTGAATTGAACACACCTTTCATAACCACATATCCATATTTCTCTCATTGCACTTCTTAGTCACCCTATTCAGTTTTGAATTCTGTCTTATTTTCTGCTAGCTTGTTAGTGCTACAGGGCAGATTATGATCGGATTTATCTGAACTTAATCTGAGGACAAGATTTCTTATACTATGCATGTCAGATATTTCTTGCCGTGATAATGTTACATGAAAAAATCACCTCAGAACTCAAGGTCTGAACACAACAAGCATTTTTGCTCTTACTCGTGTGTCAGTGGGTCTGTTGGAACTCAGTTAAGCTGAGCTCGACCCAGGCTCTGGACTCTAGACAGCAGGCTGCACATCTCTCCACGTGCATTGCATTCATCCGGAACTGGTGGTTATTATCCCGGGAATGTTATTCTCATTACTATCAGGAGCACATGAAATCAAGTGGAAGGATGCAATGGAAGGAACCAGCACATTGTAGCATCTTCTCACATTCATTGACAAAAACCACGGTCAGTGAGGCAGGGAAATACATCCCACCTATGGTGGATAGGATGGCAATGAGAAAAGCAATTCTATTAATAAGGAAGAAGTAATAAAATTGGGAATAATACAGTCTAGCTCACTATAGTTACTTCAGTACCCATTTTTTAAGAGCGGGAGTTCCCTATAATGAACTTCTGCAATGGTGGCCTAAGACAACGAGGAATCAATGAACAGGATTTTAGGAAATAAAATCACTGGATTATTATGTTAGAAGGTCATTCTGGGGTTTGTGGAGAGCACAGATTGGAATGTGAGGGCATACTGGCTACTAAGGAAGTAATTATGAGATACCATATGGCACATGCCAATATATTGTGTCTGTGGGTCTGGAGATAATTGGATAAGCCCTGGAGATGTTTAAGAAGTAAAATTGCATGGATTTAGTGACTGAATAGGTGATGTGGGCAAAAATGAGGGAGACGTGGAGAACAGCACCAAGTTTATGTTGGCATGGTTTAATTTACATCATTGTTATTCTTTAGATGATTATGTGAATTAAGTAAAATGTATAATATAAAACATACCTCATCATAATAATGTCTTAAGTAATGACACATTTCATCTTCAGGGCAATTTTATGTGTTCATAGTGTTCAATGTAAAAGAGTTACAGGGATATCTGAGAAATAAGTTAGATAAATGGAGACTTAAGTCTGTGTTTAGTGATTCAGAATCTTCCAAAAATTTTACAAATTATCTTCTTTCTTCAACTGGTAACAGTAGAAAAACGACTGCGGTCTAATTTGGTAGATAAATTTAAAATAAAATGAAGTACGTAAAAGTCCTAATAAACATTAATTATAGTAACTATCCCCAGTAATTTTCTTCTATATTACACATTCTATTATTTTCCTTATAATTTTATTGAGTCTTTCATTGTTTTCTCCCTCTTATAGAAATTACATTTTCTTACACAAATGCAGAAATCACAGTGAACTTTACTTCTTTCTCTTCCATTATTTCTCCTTTTGTTTTCTTTATTTTCCTTTTCCCTTTCTTTCTTTGTTCCTCACATCCTTCCTCCTTTCCTTTTTTTCTTTCTTTCTTCTCAGTCTTTCCTGCCACCTTTCCTTATTTTTTGCCTATATTTGTTTCTTTTTTGGGTAAATATTATCTCTCTACCCCAACTATAAACTTTTTGAGGAGAAGATGTGCAGTGCTATACACTTCCCAAAAGTTGAATAAATATACATAAGTGGACCAAAGAATATAGTTGTCTGCTCCATCCTTTTATTTCCCAATTTCCCGTTTTTACTCAAGTAAAGATAGAATTACTTTCCATCTATCTATAGTTCTCTGGATATATGGTCATCTCCCATCTTCATATCTTTTTCTTTGTGCCCTCCTATCCAACAGAATTGTGTCCAAAGTACATGATTCAGCCAGCATTCACAACACCCTTTCCTTTAGCTACCATAAGTGAGTGGTCTAGGATGGCCATTTAACAGGCTATGGAGAGATGCATTTAACATGCTTGGCCGAGAGCTCCCAGAATGTTTTGGGAAGGTGCCTAAGCTGACTGCATAACCTTGGGCCTGTTGCTCCTTCATCTTCCTGCCTGGAAAGTGCACCATGACGCCTGGAGGTGGAAAAGCCATCAGAGCATGTGAGAATGAAAGCCACACGTTATGGAACACCGAGCCAAGGCATGAAAAGAGCATAACTAACAGAGCTGTTCTTGGTCCATAATGGTCCTGGACTGCCCGCTTCCAGAATTCTTATTGTTAGAGATAAATACACCCTTTATGTGAAGCTTAGCATTACTAATGCCCAAGTGTTTAAATCTTACTTCTAGGTAATTTTCTTCTCAAACTTCCCTATTCAAAATATTCTCATATCCTAATGTTTCCATCACATCTTGGTCTTTATGTGGAATCATTTTGTTTATTCATGTATATTGTTTTTAGTCTACAAGCCCTTGGAGCACCATACTCTTCCCCAGGGACCCTGGATATAACTGCAATGTAATAGTCTTTGAGTAAAAGTTTTGTAAATTAAATTGAATTGAGGGAGTTTAATTGATTTGAATTGAATTGAGCTGAATTGAATTGAATGGTATTTAATTCTCTCAGTCAATAGAAAAAGTAATTTAATAGTGATTAGTCTTCAGTCCTTCTTAACCAGCCCTTTTCACTTACTATAGTGATATTTTGTGGCACAAAACTTAAGCCTGGAGAAGAACTCATTTTGCTCCCAATGCCAAGAAATAGGCATAGTTATTTTTTTTCAGCCTCAAATTCATACTTTTGGCATCTATTCTTCCTCTTTATCATACTGATTTTAATTCTGGAGAAGCTGTTCTCTCCACTCTCAATCCCAGTTACCAGTTGCCAGGAATTAGCACATTATCCAGGCCTTGCTATTCAGTATATTTGGTCATGGTAATTGGCTCAGGTACAGGTATGCAACCCAAGATAAGCCAAGAACATAATTCTGGGATTTTTGTTAGCTGGTTGAGAATGAAAGTGCTCATTGTGCTGAGACTTGGAGGTGCCAGCAATCCCAGTGTGGACATCACAGGTCCATGAATGAAGCCAGAAGAGAGAGGAACAGAACCAAAAGATTTAAATAAAAGAAGTTGGGCCCTGGCTGGTGTGACTCAGAGGATTGAGTGACAGCCTGTGAATCAAAGATTCATCCTCTTGTCATTCCCAGTCAGGACATATGCCTAAATTGCAAGCCAGGTCCCCAGTAGGGGGCACACAAGAGGCAAACACACATTGATGTTTGTCTCCCTCTTTCTCCCTCCTTTCCCCTCTCTCTAAAAATAAATAAATAAAATCTTAAAAAAAAAAGAAGAAGTTAGGGGAAGGGACCAAGCCCTGTGAGTGGTGGTATTTAAATTCTTAGATCTAAACATGATCTCTGAAATCAGCCTGGATTCATAGATACTGTTTGTAAGTTGGGCAAAATTACTTAACCATTTCTTCATGTAGAAAATGACTTCAATTTAATCTTCATTTTGAGGATTGAATGAGATAGCATGTAAAAATTTAGAATACTGCCTGACACAGAGCATGATGGAAAAGTATTAGGCTTTGTTAATATAGCCATTTTAATCTATGGCATTTCAGTTATGCATAGGAATAAATTCTCTTTTTTGCTTAAGCTGGTTTGAGTTGGGGTTCTATCACTTTCAACCAAGAGAGTCTTGTCTAAAACAATTAATACAATGCATAAAGCCTCAAAGTGTATAGTTTATGGCAGCCAAATTCCCTTCAGTGTGCTGAGGCAGAGAAGGGGGATTTGAACCAACTGACCCTGGACCATCTGGCTCTCCTTAGTTGATGTCTATCAGTAATTTTACCTGAGCTCTATCATCTCCAACTCCTAGCTTGGAAAAGAATTTCCTAATCACCGTCCTATTTATATTCCCGAAAACCCCCTTCTTCTATATTGCCTGCTATGATAATTTCTTTTAAAAGTATACAAAATACAAAAAGTGGGAAATCAAACGTGAGAGTGAAAAAATGAGAGAAAATATTTCTATAATTAAAATACATTTTCTATTGCTTTTTATTTCTCAACCCTTAAGCTGGAAACTTTTTCCATACTGATTTAGCGTAAATAATATTGTAAGTAAGCAGCCTACATGCTAGATAGCATAATTTTCTTGGTGTCGATTTCTAGAGGGATATGAGGGGGATTTGCATGCTTAATTCCCATTAGCACCTGTCACTGGGATTTATTATCCCAGAGTTAATTCTCCACTCACTGCAGCCAAGAAGAAGGAAGCCCTGGTACATGGATTTAAATTAAGCTTTTTATTTTTAAGAATGAGTTGAATTTCATGTTTGTCCCTGAAACACCTACAGTATTTCAGTCCTAGAAAATTCATATTTAAATTCATTTTTGGTAAAAATGCACCCAAATTTGATCTTATTCAACAACTAGAAAAATGTATTCATAATTTGAAAATTTGTTTTGGGTAAAAAAAGAAATCTTAATCCAGGACTTAGGTCAGTTTTTAAGTCCATTGGGTCTCATTCTTCCATTCAATATTGAATAAATATTTATTGATCATCTATTATCTACCAGGCAGTTTTCTAGGTTGCGTGTATAGAGCAGTGAAACTACAAGGAAAAAAATTCCCCCTCATGAGAAGCATAAAATCTATTGGAGAGTACTTACATATATATAGAAATGTATGTTTGACCTATATGTTTGTCTACTACATATACCTATATGTTGTACATATACATGTACATATATGTGATTACATTAAAAAGTGCAAGACGGAAAATCAAATGAGGTGAATATAATTGAGCATGATGAGGTGAGTGCTATGTTAGGTAGCTGATCAAAGGCCTCTCTAAGCAGTGACATTTTAGACCAGATCTAGGTGAAGTAAGTTCACAATCCTACACTTAGAAGCATATGCAATACTGCATTATCTCTTTCATGACAAAAGTAGAAGGGATGTTTCAAGGAAAGTTTCATGCGCAGCCATTGATTGTAGGAAACTCACCTGCTTCTCTCCCCTCCCTTCCCACTCCATCTCCACCTATTATCCCTCGAACCTTTCTCTTGCCCTCTTCAGGCTGAATTTCTGTATTGAACTGCTACTTCCCTTCTTGCCTTTTACTTTTCCTTTAAAGAATTAATTTCATGCAGTATCTGCCACTGAGCACTTCAATGCCCCAGACATGATTATGCTAGCTAATTGTTTTTAATTCACTATACTTTAAGGTTTCTCCCCTATTGGGCCTTTATGGCAAGCAACCGACCAATATTAACTGGACACCAAATATATATTGGGCTTTCTGTATTTGGAGCTGGAGATGATATGATAAACAGACAAAATCTCTGCCTTATAAAGAGTTAAATTCTAGTTAGAAAAGATAGGCAATAAAATTATAAATGAATAAACAAACAACTTTTAGCTGTTGTGAATATGATAGTGATATATGTGGTGGTTTCTTACTACTGCTGTTCTTCTTGGAAAAATTGTAAAGGCATTTATGAAATGTAATCATAATCCCTTCTGGTAAAGTCATCCTCAAAATAAATGACAGTTATGAGTGGCCTAGATGCACTGTCCAACATGGTGGTCACTAGTCATGTGGTTATTTAAATTAAAATTAATTAATTGCATAAATTAAAACTCCCAATTTACACTAGCCACATTGCAAGTGCTCAATAGCAACGTGTGTTAATCACTACCATTTCGGAAAGCATAGGTATGAACACGTTTGTTAGTGCTGAAAGTTCTGTTGGACAGCACTGGTTTAGATACTACACAGCTGATGGAAATCTCTTATTAATGGTAAGAATAGCAGCTAACAATTTTATGTGTTAGACACTTCACATATGTTTAACTCATTTTTTTAATCACAAAACCCCATGATAGTTACTGCTTCTAGACCTATCTTACAGATTAGGAAACTGAGGTATTTAGTTTTATTGCTCAATATCTGTCAACTAGTCATAAGAAATGCTAAGAATTAAACCAGCCAGCCTGGTTTGAGATCCTATCCTTTGACCAAAATATCATGGTATGGGAGAAGCTAAAAAGAGTGAAGAAGAGATTTTAGCATGGCAGACAGCATCTTCGTAGAAATAAGAAGTGACCAGATTTATTAATGTCTTTGCCAAGTAAGTATGACCTTTGCAGATCTATCAGACTCATTCAAGACACATTTTATTGCCTAGAGGTTTAGATGGAGCTTGGCAAGCAGAATCATGGAGAGTTAGAATTGAAAAGAACTTTGAAACCATCTAATAAAATACTTCACAGATGAAGAAACTGAGACATGCAGTTTACCTGACCTGTCCAGAATGACAGAGAGAGTTATGACCACAGCAAACATTAGACAGCAAGCTTCCTGCCTCTGCGTGTGTGTGTGTGTGTGTGTGTGTGTGTGTGTGTGGGTGCGCGCGCGTTTCCACATTGCCCACTTCGCACGAAGAGCTTACAATTTCCTTGATATGTTATTTATCATTAGCTTAGAAATATACTAATTTTGACAAATGGTTTTATTCTTCCCAAACTGTTAGCGGTGCAAGTGTGTACTGACTTCTTAATCCATCCACTTCTTTTCGTCTAGCCTTCATTATTTTATCCACTCATTCTTACACTCCTCCTTAGCTACCTAGCCAATTCAAAAAAAGAAAAACGTAAAAAAAATTCATAGAAGTTCGAGTCCTTACACAAGCAGTTAGGAGTTTGGAAAACATGTCAACATGTCATTGGTTCCACCATCACTTTAAGCAAGTCTCTACAAATCTTGTGCATTGTTTTTGGGAGTTTCTCCGGATATCGGTGTCATCTCACCAAAATGCTTGCAGATAAACCTCTGTTGGAGAATGAGTTTTCCTTGAGCTTTTTAGTTTCTGTTCCGCAACAGAGAGGCCAAAGGCTCCTAGAACGTTAAGCAGTCTAAGCGGAGCCGACAGCCCCAAGAATGCAGCCGGTTGGGGCACTGCTTTTGCCTCCCCACCAGGCAGGACTTCAGCTGCTTAATGAATCTCAAGACGCGAAGTCGTAGAAGGAGTCCAAACCCGGGGAGTCTGGCTCAGGCTTTGTTGGCACCGAGAAGAAGCTGACCGGCGTTGGGTTGAGCTCCACAGGACACAGCCAAGAGGCACGGGGTGCGCCGCGGCGCTCCCGAGGTCCGGGTCTGGCGCACCGCGGGAGGCAGGCACTCGCACTCTCCGAAGCCGCCTCCTTCCTCGGGTCTCTCTGTACCCTCCGGTCTCTGCCGAGCTTCCGCGCGTAAACCGACAACCGGTCTCCACCTCCTGAGCTGGGCGCGCATCCCTCTCCAATCCCAGCTTACATAAGGAAGCCGGGCGCGCTCCCGCCGCTGCTTACCCCCCAGTGGAGTTGGGCTGCGTCTTCCACGCCTTCTCGGCTAGCCCCTCCGAGCATCCAGGAGCCCCACACTGGGAGGTGACCCTCCTTGGTCACCCAGCAGCGACAGTCGGGTCCTCTCCGTGCGGCGTGAGAACACTGAGACTGGAGACCGGAGCTCCTCACTGTGCCCAACTCCCTCCCTTCTCTCCCTCCTCCTCCCAGTTCTCTCTTCCTCCGCTCCCCCCCGCCCCCACCTTCGCCCGCCGGTGCCTGCGTGTGTTCGGCACTGGCGAGCGGACCGGGAGAGCAGTCCAGGCTCGGCGCGCGGCGGAGCTGTGGCTGCTGCTGCTGCTGCTGCTGGGGAGGAGCGGCGAGGTAGCTGCCTTGCGCCTCCCCGCACTCCCCAATTGGGGGCAGAGCCGCCGCTCTCGGAGCTGCCAGTTAGCAGGCACGGGGAAAGAGGGACCTGCAAACTCCTCCTCAGCGTCTCCTCTCCACCCCCTTTTGGCCCCTGCCCTTGGAGAAAGTGGAGTGTGGCGCTTGGTTCTCATTATTTCTTCGGACTGCCTCTCGGTGCGCGGATTCAGCTGCTGCCCAGTAGGGCTTTCGCTGTTCGCGAGTCTGTGTGTGGTTCCCCCCGGCACACCTCTGTCGACGATGAGGAAAGGTCTGCGGGCGACAGCGGCCCGCTGCGGACTGGGACTGGGATACGTGCTGCAAACGCTCGTGCTACCTGCCCTGGCCCTGCTCAGCGCCAGCGGCACCGGCTCCGCGGCTCAAGGTAAGGGGGTCCGCCGAGCTCCGCGGCACCTCCCTTCGCTTCCCCTTTCCCTCCTTCTTCCTCTCTTCCTCCCCACTTCTCCTAGCTTCCTTAATCTGTCTTGTTGAACTCAACTGGAAATCACTTTAAATTCCACTTTCCCAAGTAAGTCAGGAAGCTTTGGTTATTATTTTTCATCTGTCTTCCGAGGTGGGTATGGATGGACCAGGGACGCACGGGGTCTGCCTCTGGGCATGTGGGTACCTTGGGTGTCTTTTGCACTTTCTGCTCCACACGCACGCGATGTTGCATATAGTACACACACAGGTTCGGAAAGACTGTCGGTGCGGGTTTGTGTGGCAGCCACAGATGCATCCTGATGCACAGAAGCTCCCCGCGCTGTGCCACGTCCGGGGTGGCGGGATCTTCAGAGAGTCTCTGCGCACGCCAGATGCGGAAGGGCGCTGTGCTAAGGAAATGCGTCCGTTACGGCCGAGGACTCACCGCGCTGGTGCCCCTCGGCTGCTGCTCAGGGCGCCGTGGAGACACAGAGCACACCCGGACCCGCGCGACCCAGCCTGCGGCAGGCCCCGGGTTGTGCACGCCTCCGAACTCACAGCCTCTCGGTGTCTCACTCCCAGCTGGCGACCGAGAAACTTAAACCCCAGACCTCTGGGAGAATAGGCTGGTCGCTCAAAACAAATCCGAAACTCCCCGGGGTAACAGTCCGGTTTACAACTCTGACATTTTAATTTAACGCGTCTGAGCTTCAAAATAAGTGTCCGGGGCCGTGGCAAAACCTGGGTTGGGAGAAGAGTGGCGGGGAGTTGAGGGTGGGTAAGAAGGAGGGCAGGAACGGGGGCTGATCGTCCCTTCTTGTCCCCTGAGTTTGAATTGCTAGTGGCAGCTCCCAGCCTTCTGAGCCCGGGAAGCTGAATGGAAGGGAGACTGAGAGGAAAGAGCCCACAGTACCCCTCTCCGCGGTCCGTATCGGGTCCCCTTGGCCCCAACCTCCTGGCCAACCGGAGCGCCAACCTCAATCTTTCCGACCAGTTTTGTGGTGGTTGCTGGCCCTGGAGAGACTGCTCAGCTTTCCCTTGAGGCGGGGGTGAGGTTGGGGGTGGGAATGGAGGAAGCCTCTGCAGCATTTGGAGATAATTCAGCCATCCTATCATCTTGGTTACATTTCTTTACAAATTGGGAGAGCGGAGGAGGTGCGGCGATACCCCAAACTCCCTGGGCGCTGCTCAGACACTGGGGGCCCCGACAGCGTTCTCTCTGATCTGCGAGGGCGCTGGGAGCGAGGGCGTGGGAGGTGGAGGGGCGCCCCGCGCGTAGGCTAGTGTGGTCCGGGTGGAGAGGTAAGTGATTAGCAAGGCTTTGTGAATTAGCCATAGCTACTTCAGGAGTAAATTTTCCTGCTGCCGCGCTAAGTGGCCACGCTCATAAATCCTTCCCTTCTTGCCAGATGCCTCTCATCCCGAGGTTCTGCCCTGGTTTTCTTGTGCATACTTCCAGAGCGCATCTGTCCATTTTACAGAGGAATGTCCATTGAGACGCATTTGAACTTGCAGATTTCTTGAAATTGGTTAAGAAGTTTTCAGGGCGGCAGCCAAGGGTGCTTGGGGTGGGGCGCGGGGGGGCGGGTGGAGGTTGAAAGTTTAAGTGGGCAACCTGATGAATAGTTGTGTAATCATCAGCGTGACTCTCTGTGGAATTCGCCTGCTGTTACTGGGTGCACAACGCGTGGGGTGGTGACTGGGAGGGGGACCAGACAGTGAGAGGACAAGTTAAAGTCCCCAAAGATGCCAGAAAGGAGATCCAAAATCCCTGCCCAGAGCCTATTACGGCCAAACTAAAAAGACTGCATAGGAAAAAGGATCAATAAAGATAATCAAACCGGAGATTGCAAATGGATTAATATTGAGAGGAGAAGAGAGAAGAGATGAAAAGAAAACATGCTCAGGATAGATAGCATTTGCCACTTGCGTTGTTTTTCTTCTTATAGATCAGTCAAGACAGATATTGAGAATTGAACCTGCTCTTAGGGTCCTAAGTGGAAAAATAAAATGTATTCTGTTGGGTGTGTGTATTTCAGTGTCCTTCACCTCCATTTAATTTATTTAGTTCTTTCAGTTCCTGGTGAAAAAACTACTTATTTATGTTTGAATCTTGTGGTCTTTGGAAGACATTATTCCACCACTTTTATCTTTGCTATCCTCCATGTTCCCTGACACCAGCTCTTCCTGTGTTGTCTGTTAGGTATCAAAAACGTGGAATGTGCCAAACTCTACTATCAGCTACAGATCCCCACCACTCTCATCCATTCCCCCAGCCTGTTTACTATCCAAACACTGTGATAATTCCTTCCCAGAATCAGAATTTTATCATGGTCTTATGTTCAGATCTCCTTTTCCTTCTAATTTTTCACCCATCCTCCTCTCTGAGGACTAGAATACCAGCAAAACACAAGATGCTGTTTGCTCCTTCCAGGTATGATTTCCATGTGCTGAGGATTTAAAGATCAGAATGAACTATTTTTATGAATGGCGGTACATATGCAATTAAGATGAGAAAGTTCATTTAAGCACTTTACATTGCGGATGAGGTTTTTATTTTGTTGTTAGAGAAGTACTGGAAAAATAAGAAGTTTTAGGAAATATATCTCTTCACAGATAGCCAAGAAAACAACAGATGTTTAAGATGAAAAAACTTGAGTGTTGTTTGTGAGTGTACTGTGTTTTGTAACTGTGGTTTAAAGAAAGACAGAAGTCATTTTAAACAGGACCTTGGTAGATTCTCTAGGCTTTAGGCAACAACTTTCTCCTTTCTGGCTATGCCCTATTTGTTTTATTCAGGATTGCTGGGAACTCCTAGCTCCAGGGGATTTGTGGTGTTTCTGACTTCCAAGAATGAAAGATTCTAGTAGGAAAACTCTGTGTGTGTGTGTGTGTGTGTGTGTGTGTGTGTGTGTGTGTGTTTGAACTATGTGCCTTAGAATTAGTGCCCTTCTCTTTTATAAATGCATTTTATTTCTGGACTGCACAGCATTGATATTCTGCTTATCTAGCACCAACTAGTGTTTTGAGTGTTAACACCACCAAACCAGAACAGAAATTTACTGAAGATTCTAATCATATTAGGACAATTATCTATCATAAATTGACTTATAATGTTGTCTAAAAATAAGATATACTGTCCATAAGACAGTAAAAATTACTTTCATGCACTTACGCATATTAGTACGATACAACCAGACAATTGGCATGACAAAAACCCTGAATTTTATTAAAATTACATTATATATTTTTCCATTCTAGAAGCAGAGTAAATTCATAAATTCACATTTGGAGTCTGCAGTAAGGAAAAGTAGGTTAGCTTACCTTTGTTTAGAAAAGTAAATTAATGCATTCTTGCTTAGGGAATGCTTAAAAGGTTTCAAAGAACAAACTTCTCAAGTACTTGCAAAGAGTGAGGAACCATTAGATTGTTAACATTTATTGACTTTGGCCTTCTGTGTTCTGGATACTGGGAATTCAGTTCAACAATACCGGGTCCTCGAGCATCTCCCATTGTAGGCCTAATCGGAATCCATGCCAGTCTTTTTAAGCAAGCCCCCAAGGGCATGAACAGGAACAGCTCTACTAAGTAAACCCCCTTAGCTTATTTATAATTATTGTTGAAACTTAAAAGTAACTGTTCTCTAATGTATGCTAGGTTCTCCAATTAGTGCAAAATGAACAGCCAGAGTGTGGTCTGTTCGGCCTTAACTGCATTGAACACTTTTTTGATTTAGGTCATGGCTTTGCTGGAGCAGCAGAGGGAGTCACTCTCAGAAGAAGCATTAAAATCACAGGCTGCAAGCACTTCAGGGAGATAATGAGGGCGGGGCGGGGGGGGGGGGAGCATGTGTTGGGACACAGATTGAGCCAGCACTCTTGTCTTCCGATTTTAGCCTGCATCTTTTTCAATCTGACTTTCGTATCTGTGGCAGTTAAAAACAAACCTGTTCGCATTTCCTCACAAATTAAAAACTCACTAGCTTATTTGGATAGTGGTGGTATTAGAAGTAAAGTTCTTAACAAACAAGTATTGTGCACTTATTATGTGCCAGGTTGTGTGCTAATTGTTACGGGACACAGAGTTGAATGAGACAGTTTTTCAGCCTTGAAGGAAGACAAATTTATAAACATGTAACTATAATTCACATTCTGAAATACAGCAGTAGGCTCAGGTATAGTACTTTCTGGAGGCAAGCTTCCAAAGAGAAACAAAGTAAACAAACATAAGTCAGGCTAGGGGATGGTGCTGGAGGTTGGGAAATTTCTACCCAACCTCCAGAGGAATTGAGGGTGGCAGTTTGGAGGGAAGCTTGCATCATATATATTAGATTTAATATATATTCGGTCCAGTTTGCAGAAGGCACAAGCTAAAGTCTGTTAGTGTTATGTGCCCATTCTGCCAGTTATCTTAGTGGTTACCACTATCTCAACATCCTGCCTCCACCCCTCCTAGGTATTTTGCCACAAATGAGTTATTTAGTGTCCTTGTGCCTCAGTTTTCTCCAATATAAAATGAGAATAATATATACTACAAGCCATATTAGGAGTGAATGAATTAATATATGTGAAGTATTTACAGCAGTATTCTTTGTCTTCCAACAGTGTAAACCACTGGCAAAGAACTCCAAAAGCTGAAGAAATTAAAGGTCAATAATTTATTTTTATCCTCCCCTAAGGATGTGTGTATTGATTTTAGAGAGAAAGGAGGAGGGTAGAAAGAGAGAGAGAGAGAAACATCAATGTGAGAGCGAAGTTCTTGATCAGTTGCTTCCTGTATGTGCCCAACCATGAATGGAGCCCACAACCTAGTTATGTGCCTTGACTGGGAATCTAACCCACAGCCTTTTGGTGTACAGGATTATGTTTAATCAATTGTGCCACTTGGTCAGGGCCAAAGGTCTATGATTTTGAACTCAGAGTGGGATGGCTATAGATACTTTTTCCCTAAAAGCAGCACCTGCTGCTGTCTGAGGAAGTGCTCCAAAGCGTATCACTGCAAACTACTGAAGAGTGAGTGCATGGTTCTTTGAACAGCATGTGAAAGTTCTCCCCTTTCATAGTCCTGTATCTTCCTTTCCTCTCTCTCTGAGAAAATTAACCCAATGCCAGTTCTTAGAATGCCAAGTCAAGTCACTGCCAGTTAGGTCCTGGCTATAAGCTCTTCTCTTGACTTTCTTTTTTTGTTATTCTTTTAAAGATTTTATTTATTTGTTTTTAAAAAGGGGGAAAGGAGGGAGAAAGAGGAGAGAAGCATTGATGTGAGACAGAAACATCGATATAAGAGAGGACTATCAGATGTGTGAAAGAAACATTAGTTGGTTACCTCTCATACACGCCCTGAGCAGGGATCAAACCCACAACCCAGGCATGTGCCCTGACCGGGAATGGAACCAGCAACCTTTTGCTTTGCAGTACGATGTCCAGGCAACTGAGCCACACCTGTGAGGGTGACTTTCTTTCTTTCCAATGAATATTGAAGAGAAAAAAAAAACCTTTTCATAATTACATAAACACTTTTATTAAAAGAAAACACATCTCAAGTTTCATGTTTTCAGACAGAGGAGAAAACGCTTTATAAAATGTCAGTAGTTTTTCTTTTAAAAAAACGGACATCGGTGTATAGTCTGAAGAATATAATTGAGTACATGTAAAACAACACAAAGAAACATATAGAAAATTAGGTTAACTCAAAGGTAAAGCAAATTCACCTGGCCTTTTATATGTTCAATTTATATTTGTAATAAAACGTTTTAGTATCATAGTTTAGAATAATGTAATAATCTAGGTAATAGATTTTGAAAGTTTTACATTTAATTTTACTTGTTTAGTGGTTATTGCTATTTTTTCATGTATGGTGCAAATGTTTTTTTGGTAAATTTTTATGATAAAACTATAGAATTGTGGTTTTTTAATGAGACAGTTCTTTCTCCTATGGTATTTTCATTCTGCTTTTAATTTTTGATTGTCTGGTGTGCACTTACAGAGCCCAAACTTTTCCACTCTCTTTTTCAAACCTTAACTCCTTAAAGCTATGTTTGGATTCTCCTGGATTTCTTTCATATTTTATTTGGATTTGTAATTGCTTATGTATTTGTGTGGGAAGGGCAAAGGAATCTGAGGCCTTGGGTATTGCCCCAATATCACTTAGGTCAAGGATGTTTAAATTGCACTCACTGAAACTGAGCACTTTATTTTATGTAACTTTTTTGAAGTGGAGCAAGGTTGCCTTGAGCAATCTTGCAATTCTCCTATCTCCTTTATCCTAGTTCTTAGAAAGAAATCCAATAATTGACTAATTTATAATTTCTCTTATTTTAAATATTTGTCATCTCCAAATTTAAAGATTTAAATAAAAACAATTCATAGTAATAATTTTTTTAGATACTAAAATCAGAGATAGTAAGCTTTCTTGTAGTGTCTACTTGATTAGAGTTCTCAGAATTTTTACCTTTATATGAAAAACCCAAACATATATTATGTTACAAATATTTGGACTCTTTGTAAACCAAATGTTGGAAAATATTATTCTATATTTCAGAATTTTAAAAAAGTTTTGGTTGAAGTTGTAATACTGTTTCTACTTTTGAACATTCCTGCCCACTAACAAGTTGCTCCAGTAGGATCCCAAAATGAGGTTTTGAAATAAACAGAAGAATGTCTCCAGATTTTATAGTAACTTAAAACATGCCTAGCTTTCTACATGGAGTTCATAGTGTTAAAACTACTTTGATGTTAATTAAATTCAAGTTATAATTTAGAAAGCAAACTATAGCTTTTAAAGTGCCATATATGCAGATATTTCTCCTTATGTCAGTGTACCTTTTATTAGCCCTAAGCAGTAATTCAAAGTGCTTTGTGTGGCAAAAGTGAAGTCTAACATCTGAAAAGTCCAATGTTTGGGGAATACCCACTTTTAATTAAATAACTAACCTTATCTCATTGCTAACGTGGTAGTGCAATGTGAGAGTGAGGTGAGCCCGATGAGACTTTATAATATTGATGTGCCAGTTGCAGTTCTTATTTTAAATATGAGGACTCAAAATAATCATGTTAACAGATGATATTGATTAATCAAATTTAACTCCAGACTTACAAGTCTTATTTATTTAAAAATGTTGTGAGAATAGGGTTTTTTTTTAACCTTCATTAATCATTGTCATTTGGATCCTGTGGCTAGTTTCATATCTCAGCAATTATGAGAGCAATAAAAATGCCTCATGTAGATGAGCATGTATTATCTGCTTTTCTAACTAAGGATGTTAAACTACAGAAACCCCCTCAGCACATTTAACAAGTTTATTGATGAATGCTAACATTTATCAGTTTTAGTCAATGTCTTAATCGATTATTTAATCATGGACTGCCTGAACTCAACTGTAATTTATTGGTCTTCTCTTTTTTCCCTATTCAGAAGAAAAACCTTATGTGTGAACATTTTTTTACAATTAAAACAGATTAGTGCTTGCATATTAAAATGCATCCACAGCCCAGTCACAGGGTCATATGTGTCCATAAGTGAAAATTCAGGTGCCCTTCAAAATTGAAGAAAATTAGTGTTTAAAATAATATAAAATATTAAAGGATAGTATAAAAGTATACCATTTTTATAGAAAAGTAATCATTTTAAATTAATTTGTAGTATACACTCTATTAAACAATAGTAGTTTAGTGCAAAATGATAGGGCATGTGGTATAATTATTTTCATGTATAATTATAAGCATATTGAAATACATTCAGGTATAAGATCAAAATTAAAGGGACCATTCTATTTTCTGTGAATCCACAAGTTTGTTACTTGTTTTTAAATAGAATATTTTATATAATTCTAATATTCTTTTGAAATTTCAAGAATCCAAAGAAGTTCTTTTAAGATCTAGATTAAAGAGTACTTTTTGACAAATGATATCCTCTAACTTCTACAGGAACCAAAAATGATAGTCAGTAACAAAAGCTCTGTTGTTTTATTACAAGTGATTTTCAGAGACCTGTGTTATCTCTAATCCATACCAAAAAATAAACAAATTACTATCACAATAAAAACTTTATGACTGGGAAGACATAGTCAATAATGGTAATTATTGACTTTGAGCTTTATGTCTGTGTGAAATATGTTAACATTTGAATTTATCTTTTGATAAAGGTAAAATGATATATTTCATCTTCCATTGACTAAAGGGTTTGCCAGATATACACAATGTAGCCACCCAGTGGAAGTGTGCAAGTTTAGCAAGTAGCAATCTAAAAGTCATTTTAAATAAAACAGTAATTACATTGTCTGTCATTTTCTTTAGCAACTGTCCTTCTTCCTTCTGGATCTGCATAAGATAATAAAAGTGTAAGCTTTAAAAATGTGTTATGGATCAAATGCAAGGGTGGAAAGAGACTAAGACATTTCCTTACCAGCCATCTATAGCCATCACCAACACAGTATGCAACTTGGTGGACAACGGAAGCCCATTTCAGTAACTGCTCTCAGAAGCTGAGGAAAAACAGGCACGTTCAAGTGATTTATTTATGCTATCCAGAAGAGAAACCTAAGATCAGTATTTCATCATAAAATTATTCAACAGGCCCTCTGACTTGAAACTTTTATCTAAATGGAGTCTTCATCTGCTCCTATTTCAATTAACAGAGCAAAAGAATTTGAACAATGTATTAAAAGGTATATATTTGAAAGAAGTGATGTTTGGATTTTACTTGGACCTATTTGAGTAGGATGTGCTTGTTTGAGAAATCTAGACTTACATCAGAATCAGCGATATACTGATATATAGTATCTGAGAGAATATTCCTCTAAATATATAATTAATTCTTCAACGCTCTTTATGTAATGCATTGCCAAATTCTGAGCTACTCTGTTAAACATTGTCATTAATAACAATACCAACACTGTACCTTAAATCTCACCTGTACGTCAGAAATTGAATTGTATTCTTTGTCCAGGGAAAGAATTTGCTTAAGTGGAGTATTATCTTTGATATATTATTATACATTTTCCAAAATGTTGCCAATATCTTTCTCTTATATACTGATATGTTTGATATTTATTTTTGTATATATTTACATACATATGCATATATCTATACAGAATTAAAAAGACCACTGTGAAGAAGTTATGGTTTACTATGACATGATGAAAAAAATAAATAAAAAGATGACTAGGGAAAATTTTAGCAATAGGTATGTTTCCAGAGAAATGGGGGTAATCAGTTTATTGGAGTCATTAGAAATGATCACATGAAAGATATAAACGTCATTTTTTATTGAATTAAATAACTTGGAATTATTTCTTAGGAGGGTATTTCCAGGCAGAATCTTAATGAAATGAAGTTACAAGGAGTAGACAAATATAGTTCAGTAATTTCCTATGAGCATATATATGCTTACAAAAATGGTATGTGTATGTCTGTGTAACCTTTTTTGTTTTAGAAATGAGAGCTCATTTTCAAATAACCTTGGCAGTATCCTTAAAAAAAAAGAACCTTTCAAAAATGAAAACAAAACATTTTTACTTATAAAACAAATTCATAAAGGTAGTCATTGAATAGGAAATTAGATTAAATCACTGGATCATGACTAGAAATTACATCCTAACTTTCTGCAAAAAAGTGCCATGTTCTCTGGCAGTTCCTAAGTCATTTATGTAGTGTGCAAAATACTGTAGAGAAGCCTCTGCCTCATTGGTACTGTGGCTTATCTGATAGAAACAACTTTTTTCCTCTGCTCCAAGGAGAGAGGCTGGGGGAACCTTCCCATCACTGGTCTTATTTCAGACACATGGAGGACTTCCCTCACTTTCCTTACAGAGTGGACTAAATTTGTTGACCCAAGGACGTCAGCTTCCCCACATGGTCAGGTAGAATCCTCCAGCCCCACATGGGACTCCCTCTCAGGGTGCTCTCAGGAAAGGCATGATTTCCATGGCATGCACCCTGCGGGGGGTGACCTTTTATGTGGGCTGATCCAAGGAGAGGCAAGTGTGTTGTTCTTTCCTGGATTCTGTGATGATTTGTTTCAAGTTCTTAATCAAATGGAGTCATGTCCCCAGGATGGGGGACATTTGATTTTCTTGAACTCCCTCAGATGCTGGATAGATTTATCCATTACATGAATTGACAGCTTTATTTAATGGAACAAAGGTGAAGTTTGTTGGGTAGGGGGAATGCAGAGGGAGAGGGGAAGGTTGTTACTAATGAATGAATATACTGAACTTCACTTGAGATAGAGGGATAATATGGCTCCTTGTTTATATTCAATATTGTATTTAAATGCATGTTAATGTATAAATATTTATATACTATATCAACATATAAATATATATTACTGCCACATGTCCACATCACATTTCTGAATTAGGATTTTAAAAGATGCAAATATATTCTAGGGTTCAGAAAATTGTTTTGTGTGTTCTCTATCAAACCTGTACTGTATTCATCGATGACTCTGAGTTTCATAACAAAATATGTGATAACTCTGCTAAGAACAGCAATGTAAATAATAATGCCTCACAAAGTTTTGTGATCACAAGTCTAAATGCTAATGAGGGAGGTTGCCTGTTTAATGGTGAATGCAAGGCTTAAAAAGAGGGTCTTAAAGATAATAGCAGATTCCAGAGTCCTTGAGTTTGTTTTGCATTCAGTGCCAGTCACTAAATTAGGGAAAGGAATGTTCAAACAACACACTTGAGGAAAAGTGATTTTTATAGAAAGGAGCCATTTCTGCTAATAGCCAGTAACTGCACGTAACCCCGCTGACATTAAAAGTCCATTAGCTAAGCCCAGTTTAAATAGCAGCTGATGCAGTGTCAGCTAAATGTACGTTGGAATTTTTTCATATAATTCAGTAATAGCAGTTGTATAATTTTTTTCTAAAACTACATACATTAAGTAAAACAAATGTCATCTGATAGGAGTGGCTGGGCTGCTACTAAACAGGCAGTAGATTGGTGATGAAACAAAAGTAACAGTCTATATAACAAGGAGATAATAAATGATAGTGATGGTTTTAAGAGGGAGAGTTTGAGACAAATCATATGGAGAAGCTTAAGCTGACATCCAGAAAGAGTCGTTTTCATTGTAGCACATATTCACATGCGCTACTTTGAGATATTACTTTAAAGTGATTTTTTTTTTTTACTATTAGCCTCAATGTTTAGTTTTTCAGTGCATTTTGAAACTACAGGAAGTCCCTTCCTTAGACACTGTTATGTATATAAATAGTGGGGGGTAAGAGGTGGGGGGCACAAACAACTGAGAAAAGAGAACAAGTGAAAACAGAGGTACACCTTCATATCTGTTAATATTTTTAAGATGATTACTATCGAAATGTTTTTAAAAGCATAAAGATATATTATTACTGCTTGCAATGAAATCAAAGGTTGAAATGTCCATCATACCCTCATTTGTTATCTTTTTAACTTCCATTCTAATCATCTGAAAGACAAAAAGTTTTACTGCACATTTATTTTAGAATCCAAGAATTCTTTAATAAGTCACCTTGAAGAAACTGCTAGGACAGTGCTCTGTAACACTGAGACCATTGTGGAGACCAAGTGAGGGTTGCTCAGTGATCTAATGTGAGCTGAGAACAGGGCAGTAATTAACCAGTGGCTGCCATGCTCACACCACTATCAAGTATTATGAGAACCTCCGTGTTGAACGCCCACTCCCCATTATCAGACCATTAGGGAAAGCCTGTACAGGCAATAATGGGGAGCCCTGCTTCAGCTTATGACTCTGATCACTTGGGCATAAGTTTTGTGTACATTTTCACAATAGTCACTTGAATTCCTATCACACTTTCCACTACTTAGACTTATTTATCATTTATAACCTGAGAATTTATGTCTGAGACGTCACTTTATTATTTATTTATATTTAAAATTAAGTCGATTTTCCTTTATTATATTAAAAAATACTTCACATAACCATGTATTACTTAAAAGGGGAAAAAAGAAGAAAAGGACTACTACTTAATTAATCATAATGGGGTGGCAGAAGTCTCCCTTTTATGTTCGCAGATTTTCATACAAGCATTTCTTAATAAAATCAAGAAGTACTCTTTGGTGTTGTTAACTGTTTTAATTTAATTCAGGCCACTGCAAAGGGTTGTTTGGAATGAATTGGAAGCTTACATGAACAGAGTTTATGCAATTAAATTCCTAACCAAAATCTCATTTACTAATGCATTATATGAGGGGCTTGATGAATAATCTTGTCTTTAGTATGTAACTCAAATATTAATAGCAGATGGAAATATGCCTCAATTTAACCAGTGGGCTTTGATTTTTAATTCTAAACCAACTTTGTTTTTTTCAGTTTAAAACGTCTGTTAAAAGTGACTATTTTCCATATGTTTTCTTTTTCTGTTGCATAATACAATTCTATTGCAAGATGAAAAAAGAATGTCATTGTATTTTGCAACACAATAAATTTATACACATCTATGAACTAGTATGATGTAATTGAATTATATTGAAAATAACAAGATGTTGCTAGGCTGATTGAAATAAGACAATCATTACATTAGAGTTTGGAATAGGTTTTAGAAAAACTGACCCTGTTACATTAACATACTGCTACTTTCTTGGATAGCTTTACAAGTGTATCTCTATTTTTTTGTATGAAAAGTTACATTTAAAAAATTTAAGTGAATATAATATATAGTATAGTTTGGTGCAATTAATTTTGTTTATGCTTAGAAAACTTTTATTAAAATAATATTTAATAATTTCCATTTCTTAGTGTGACTATCATAAATATTTAGAATGGTGAATGGTTTTAGATTTCTCATTCTTCTTGGCAGTTTAACCTTTCCTCGTTCTTGACTGTTAGGGAATTAAAAACACATTAGATATTTGCATGCATGTGGAACAGATTCTGGATCTAGATTATATTTTGGTAAAACTAATACCTAATAAATGTCAATAGAAAAATCAGCTTATACTTTTCTCCAGTATACATTGGCTATACTTGTAAAGACAAAGTTGAAAAGCTAGAAAAAGCCATTAGCAATATATTTAATTTTAGGTAATATTTAAATTATTTTTATAGAAATAGAGACAAATTTCTTCACTTATCTCCAAAATTTTGACAGACATAAGCATTTACTGATCCTAGGATAGACACAAAATTTATGAAACTATTTCCAAGAAAGGCCAACATTCTTGCATGTGCAAGGGACATTATAGGCAAAAAGAGAAATTAGATACCAAATTGCTAAATATATATGTTGTGATTGGTAGATATTGCACTTAATAAAGTATTTTTCTAATGGATTTGTTTACAAACAAACTGTAGCTGAGCTCTATAGCTTTGTATAGGCACACATGTATTATTTATGATCTGTAAGGAGGGAAAGGGAGAACTATTTGAAGATCACAGTTCTGCTTGAAAAAATGTTTTCCAGCATGTATTTATATAATGGAAGTGTATCTTTTTTTTTTTTAAGTAACAACTTTAATTTTGAAAAAAAAAACACAGGGGCATAGAAAATGCTTTCAGCTCCAAACATTATTCGGTATCATATATTTTACTATGACTTCAGATAATCCTTTTTGTCCTTTTGTTTTATATTCTTTAAAATGTGTCATTGTAAAATTAAAATAAGACAAAACATAAGTTTTTCCACAAAATGTGTCAACTTGATAGAACATAACCCTGAGCATTTTTAATCCAAAATAATGCAGTAGATGCTTATATATTTAATTACTGCATCTATTGCATTCTTTAGCCAACAGAATGTAATAGATGCTGTAACTAACAATATAAACAAGGATAACTCACTCACCACACCAAAATGATACCCACACAGGAAACAGTTTTAATTGGCCCATTGAACACTTACTCCTTTGTAATTTTCTTTGTCCAAAAAGCAAAATTTAACATTCAGTTTTTAACCCCAACCCTCGCCCCCTGCCCAAGTGTGGTGCTGTAGGAAGCATTGCACTCTTTAAAGGCAAAATTAATAAGAACTCTGGAATCAACAGTATGATTTGTTCCTTACATAATTATGAAAACCTCTTATCTTTATAAGATTTTATTCTGCTTAAAGAATCCAACAGAAGCAACACAGAATGCTTTTAATGATTGATTGAACTGCTTATTTGGGGTTTTATGCTGTGTATAACATTTGGGTTGTAGTAGTTTTCTTTGAAGATTTCCAAAGGGGGAAAAAAACCCAAACCACTAAAAAGATGAGATTATTTATAACCCCTTCTTCTAGGCTATACCTGTTTTTCTTTTCTTTTTTCTCATTTTTGTTTTAATACAGACAAGCTTCTCAAAGCTTTGATTTTTCTGGACATTAAACTGTCTTATGAAGTTCTGTTGTGTGATTACTGAAGATTTTGTGTTTGTTAAATTGATACGAACAGTATTCATTTTGTGCCAGAACGAATGTTTATTATTTAGTATTTTATAGTCTCGTATTTATGTTTGCAACATTTCAGCATATTCAGCCCTCTAATGATATTCTATTAGAAAAGATGACATATGTTACTCAAATATGTTCCAAATATGTCTACTTCTCCCAACTGGATCGCTACAGAAGTTTCTTCCTGCTTCCAGCCTTGCCCCACTCTCCTGTCCTCCACAGAGGAGGATTTGCCAGTCAAATTCTGAAAGATTACATCAGTAGAGCCTCCCCCACCCCCTTAAAGCCCTTTGGTGTCTCTGTACTGCATCTAGAATCAGACCTAAATTTGTTAACTTGGCTCACAGTGGTATTTGTTATTAGGCCTCTAATTCCATTCTGGGAACTCCTTGCGGTTATAGTCTCCTCAGAATGAGCACTTCCCTCAAATCACGCACAGGTTGCTCCCATGTAGTCCCAGGAGAGAACCTCCCTCAGAGATTTTTGCAAGCTGTGAGTGAGTGAGCATGGCGGCTTACACGCCGTGGCTGTGAACAAGTGTCCATTCCTCAGGTCCCATCCCTTCCTGCTGGCTGCCTTTTTCATAAGGCTCTTTTCATACCCAATGGTAATTCCCTTTTCTTTTTTTCTGTGTCCCCAACTAGTATGTGAGCATGAGGAGGAAAGGAACCTTATTCATTGTAGTATCTCTTTTACCATATGTGACCAGGCGCTTCATACGCACTCATCATGTAATGTAGATCTTTTCAATGATGTTGGATGAATGCATATTTTCTCTCTTCGAAGGACTTTTGGTGACTATTCATGGTGGCGGTAGAGTTAGTGAGGACTTTGCAGGTTCTCTCCATCACCCCCTTTTGACAGCTACTTGAAAGAGTGAATATGAAGTTGTAGGTCGAACAGGAGGAAAGTCTCAAAAACAAAGTTCATCTCTGAGATTCTGCCTAAAAGGCCAAAATCCATAGCCTCAAGGAAATCCACTTCTAACTTGTAATTGCCCACCCTGTAATTTGGGGCTATTAGTAATACGGAACTTGGATTATCTTGTAGCTGAAGGAAATAAACCTCAGACAGTTGATGGATAAGCAATATGAGCACAGTTGGACTCTAACTGGTTTGGTCAAGTTGCCTAAACACAGAATCAGGAGGGAGTTAAAGAGGTCTACAAGTTAGACCAGTACCACTGACCCCCACCCCCCAGAGAATTTTTCCTATTGTTCAGTTGTAGGATTTTATCATGGAATATTGCTAAAATAAACTCACTTTCTACAGGTAGATGCACTTTTGTTTTCTATTAAGATTATTCTTACATCAAACTCTACAGAGTATTTTTTCTTACTTCTCTCCACTGTAAAGTAAGCAAGTTTCTTGCAGGGTGTATCTTAGTCAGCTCAGGCTGTTAGAACAAAATACCACAGGCCCAGTACCTTTTAAGCATCAAAAATTTATTCCTCATAGAGCTGGAGGCTGGGAGTCAGAGAGCAAGGCACCAGCTTGGTCCTGTGGGTGAGAGCCCACTTCCTGGTACATAAACAGCCATCTTCTCTCAGTGTCCTCACATGGCAGTAGGGGCAAGGGATCGCTGCAGGTCTCTTTTATAAGAACACCAATCCCATTCATGAAGCTCCACCCTCATGACCTAAGTATTTCCCAAAGTCTCAATCTCCTAATAGCATCATATTTGGGGATTAGGATTTCATCCTAAGAATTGGGGGGACACAGACACTTTTGACTGTAACAGTATGATAGTGTGGATATAAGGTTGGGGCTCTGGGGACAGAGCAGCCCAGAGTTTAGAGCACATATTAAATTCAGTTGTTTCCTTATAATTGACCACGGTCTAATTTTTTTCTGCGGGGGGGGGGGGGGGTGGCTAGGTCCACAGTCTGTATTTTCTTTGGGCAGGATACATTGTTTTTTAGGAAATAACAGTAAAATGTTATTATAAAGCATTATTGAATCAGATATTTTCAGATGTATCTTTAAGGTGACCAAAATATGTTACGGATTATGCCACACTGCCAGCAAAGAGGAAATTATAACAAGTAACTGCTTCATTTTTGTTAAGACTTCAGTAAACACAGACCCAACTCACCCTGAATAATTACCACAGAGAGCTATGCAGTGGTCTTTAACTGGTAGTTGGTGGTAATCAAGCAGCCCGAATCTTGCCTTGACATAAAGCAGAGGAAGTGGTTAGGAGACAGGCCTGTAATTATCAGCAGCAGGTGCCCGTAATGGAATGCCAGAGAGATGTTTAAAGAGGCAAATATTACTTCAGGAAAGACTTCGAGACTGTCAGTTTAGACGAAAAGACAACATGAAAAACTGGCTTGAGAGCAGTATTAAAAGAATATTTCTCTGGAAACAAAAGAAAATGTAATACATTCCTTTTATCCAAGTTAACCTCATCCTTCACATGCCTGAACATTATCAAGAAATGAGGTGTGAATCAAGATGGGGCTCCATTTTTAGAAAAGGGAGATTTAACAACATTAGTTTCTAGTTATTAAAGGTTTATTTATTGTGTAACCTAAAGCTTAGCTCTTTATTTTAATAAGCATCACATGAATAAATTGAATGAATGAAGTATTAGTTCCTTTTCTAAAATGAATTTTCATGGCTTCAAAGGATGACAAATCTTTGATTCCATAATCTCATATAACCAAAAATTTTTATTTCAATTACATAAGTTAACAATATTCTTTGTTGTAGCTTTTAAGTTGAGGAATAAAAACAAAATAAATTCTGTATTTAATATACATGTACTTTTATATGCATTTTAAATATTAGCAGTTTACTATATATTATTAGGTATTTGTCCATTGTTGCACAAAATTTCACCCTTCAGTGGTAACACTTTCAATTTTCACCTTTTTCTAAAAGAAATAAAACATCATCTTTTTTAAGTGGTACGGAGAAAGAATAATGATTCATACAATAAAAACCTATAATCAAGTTATAAAAGAAATGTTAAATGTCATTTATAAAATGTCAGGTCTACTTTAAGAAATACACTATTATTTCAATATTTTTCTTTGACTTTAATGTGTGCACCAAAGGCTGGGGTTTGTATTAGCTTACAGGAAATTCTGTTATATGAGGCATAAACAGATTAAAGAAACTTAACAAAATGTAATTGTCTGAGTAGTCTTACTTTTTAAATGGGTAATTTTCTTTTTCTTTCTTTTCCAAGTAAGCATACACTTTGGCTGTTTTTATATTGTGGGAGTGAATGAACCTCTTGGACCGGAACACCTTCTAATGGAGAGACAAGTTATGATGTATCTGTATGACCGCATTCATTCTCAGATGTGCTAAGCACATATTTTGGGGGATGTTTGTTTTCCTGCCTAATGCTAATGATATATTTATCACTATGAAAACAAATGGAGAAGTCAGTCATTCACTGTTCTTGCCAGAAATGCCTTTAGCTCCCACAGTAGTTGTATGTTAAGATATTGCCCTACTTAAAAGGAAGACATAAAATTTATTCTGGAAATTTACCAGGACAGACCAGACCTCAAAAATGCAAAGGAAAAGATCTCTGTAGTTAAGTTAAAATAAACTTAAGTCAGACTTGACACTATATTCTCAAGATAACTCCATCTAAAAATATGTATGTAAGTTGTAGAGGGTCTCAGTTCTTGTTCAAAGTGGACACCAAATATGGAAGAGAGATTCAAGAACTATCCAAGAACAGATGGATACGGACGGAGAGGGATAATATTTTTATGATATGTAATTTATCAGCACATTTTGACATTTGGAATTGTTTTTCTTCAGATTGGCTAGTAAGTTAAGCCAAGCCTCACATAAGGCCCCTAGTTTATACAGGTGAACAAAACATCCAAGCAGTTACCTGCATTCTCACTAGCGAAATTTAAAATTTACCTGGAGGAGAAAGATGTGGTTAGAATTGGCAGATGTGAGAGTTAGAATGTATTTCTAATTATTTTAACATGTAGTATTGTTCTCTCAAACCACAGTTCAGTTTAACTATTTTTAATTGAGAAAAAAATTTGGTACACCTCAGGTCAGTTCAAGTCAGGAAGTACTAACTGAAACATTAACATCTGAAAATATTCCATAGAGATAAATGAAACAGAAGAGTATAGCGTATTGTACCTTTCTTTAAAAACCTTAAAATCTTGTTAGGAAGATGAAATTTTGTAGATAAAATATAAAACTACAAGGTGGAAAACTGACATAAAAATAAATAAACTATTTTGAAAGCGAAAAGGAGAGAGAAATGTGATCTGGTACTAGAATTTTCAGTTGGGATACACTCTAGTCAATTTTGAGAAAGGGAAAAAAAGTACTGCTCTCACTTAAAGGCCACTGGTAATGTTTTGTTATAGCTGGGCAAGGTTCTATTCTCTCCTCGCCTCTTCCCATTTTCTTCCCCTTTCAATTTTGAGAGCAATTCTGCCCGCCAGCTTTCTCCTATTAACAGCTCTTGTCTTTGCCTTAAAGTGAGGAATTACAGAGACTTGGTCTCTGACTTCTTGAGTGGCTCTTTGCCTTTGCTTTCCCAGGGCTACATTACACTGGAGAAGTGCAAAATGAGTCTCCAATCCAAATTTAGCTGTTTTATTACATACGCTGTAGCTAAGCTACTTTAGGCCAGACATTACCGCATCTCTCAGCAACAGTTTGAGTTTGTCAAGTTGTACAGGTTTGTTGTCTCCTTTTAAATACAGTTTTACGTGTTTTAAAAGTTGTTTGGATTTTGAGTAATGGTCTCCTTGGTGCCGTGATGTTTGCAAAATGATGTCAGTGTTTGAAGGTAGAGTATTGCTGTGTTAGATATTTCCCCTTCCCTCCAAAGGATGTATGAAGAAGGCGGGGGCGGGAGCGGGGGCTGCTGCACGAATCTCCTTGTGTGGGAAAGTGAAGAGAGTTAAGCGTTATCAGCCTGTAGAACTACTTCAATACTTCAAAGTCCATGGTGGAAACTTAAATAATTAACTAAAATTATTCAGATGATTTTAAATTGTAAGGGCCAGAGGGATTTATATCAATCATTCTGAAACTTAGATTTTAAATTGAAAATGTAAGACTGTTTTGCCTAACATGGTTCACAAATATTTGAAAATACAGATAGATACAAGGTAGATAATTGATAAGTATTAATTTTAAGTTTGATAGTGTAATAATTTTTAGAGCTATAATGTTCTTACTCTGTAGTTCTCCCTTTGTTAAAGTCTTTTAAAGTTTTTTCTTATGCCTTTTGTCATTTGGAGAAACTAAGAGAATTGCTATGGTAAACAGTATCTGGGATGCCAATGACTATTTCTGAAGCTGCGGTATTTTCCAGGTTTAGATATGTGACAACAATAATGTGGGAAGAATCTGGGAAAAGTGTGTGAAGTGATCTTGCAGTTTAGTGTCACAGCCATGCATGTGGCAGCATCTCATTAAAAATTCCTGAGGTGATTGGATTAGAACAGACATAAAGAAACTTTATATTTTAGATCAATAAGAAAATCACCCTATGTTCTCTCAAAATGAAGTCTTCATAATTCTTAAGAAATGCTTTTTTCTCATTTAATCCACTATTCATGTCTATGAATGAATTTTTCCTAAAATATTTGAATATAATCTAAAAGCAATTATGAATATTTTATTATGTTAAATGTATATATACAGAAATATATTGATAACTGTATAGACCAGTGATTTCCAACCTTTTTCATCCCATGGCATATATAAACTAATTACTAAATTTATGCAGCACACTAAAAATATATATATTTTTGCAGTTTTGACAAAAAAATCAGTATAATTTTGATTCGTTCTCACCGTACAGCTATTGTGTTGCCTGTTATTTCTTTTTTTTATTTGACAATCTATGAGAAAAGAAGTTGGTACCCCTCACTAAGTAGTCAGGTATTACATGTTTTAAAAATCCTTGCAGCGCACCGGTTGAAAATCAGTGCTATAGGCTAGAAACTTGAAGACCATGAAGGTACAGAGGCCAAAAACTCATATTTCAAATCCTGAAGTCACACCGCTTAACAAGTGACAATCTGGATTAAAGAATCTTTTTAAATTTAACATTATTAACTCAGTGTGGTAACACTGATCAGAGGCTCCAATTTTCAGTCATAAACCTTTGTGATACAGAGCGAGTTATCCATTACTTGTTGATAAATACAACTTATTAAATAGTTAGTATAAAGCTATCAAAGGCAGGAAGAAACATGGAAAGCCCAAAGAAATATAACATTTGAAAATACTGATATATTTTGTATATTATTATGTGTTTTATCACTAGTTATTAAAATATATGGAATTGAAACTGACCACATTGCCTGTGTTTAGTCAATTTTTGTAACTTGATTTTATTTGAATGTATTTGTAGAGTTTTTATATTAATTTTTTAAAATATTGTCACAACTCAAAACTTTACCCTAAAAAGCTATGTTACCATGCATTTTATTATACCATAAAGACATGTTTTTATTCCTATTATTGGTTTCTTCAGTGCTACATTTTTTTTCCAAAAAACTTAAAATTGAACTCTTGGCTTCTTTTGTTCAAGAGGGAATCCTAATGCAAAAATTATTCTTTCAGGGGTTTTTTTTGGTTAGTTTGTAATATTGATGATATAACTACCTTAGAATCATTTTCAATCCACTTGAGTAGTCTCAGAGACCCCAACATAAGGCAATATTGACTTGTGAGAACATTATTTCAACTTTGGAAAATGAAAGGCTCTTTTAGGGCCTATATTCAATTTTGTTTTTAACTTGATTTATTATACAGTATTTGGAATATTGTTCTATTATGGCTAAATAGTTTGGGCTTTAATTTTGATTGTCAGAAGGAAATGTAAAACTTCATAGATATTGCAAGCAATGGATTTGTTCTGCTATTACTAATTTTGTTACTATAAATTATTGCTGACTATTCTGTATTAAAAAGTGTTTTCATTACCTAATTAACCTAAATTTAATTATTTCTTAACTAAAATTTGTGTAGAAGTATATTTATTTGTATATTTTATGACAAAAATTTTTGAGCATTTTTTAAGTCAAGTTCAATATTATCACTGAATCTATATGTCTGCCTTTCTGCAGCGTGTTGAATAGACAACTAGATGCACTGAAGTGACCCAGAGGTAGGGAGTCCACATAATTATTACCTAAATTAGGTCATTTTTGTGAGTGAAGGGGAAAGCTATTAAGAATTATTCTTGGACGACAAGCATAAACTAAGATTGTCCTGGAGAAATGGGGTGAATAATCACCCTACCAGGAGACTGACTGCAAGATCCTGTAATATCTTCTAAATCACTAGGGAAAAAAATTAGTTTATGTTCACAGTGGTTTCAGACTTAACCATACAGTACTTTAGTTCAAGTTTTTGACAAGTTATTTTACTTTCAGGAAGTTGAAGATAATTATTGATTAACCAGAATAGCTATTTTCTTGCCCAAGTCCAAAAATAGAGTGTGCTTTATCTGTGCATCTTTACTCTTCATGAAGCCTTACGTGGATGATGTGAAGCTTACATGGATTATATATAATATATATAATATAAAAAGTACATATGCATACGTTGTGGAAGGAAGAAGATTTGCTTCCAGTAACAGATTGCTTTTAAAAATAATAGAAATTAAGACCTGTTTTAAAAAACTAGAATATATTTTGCCAGGGTAGGTTTTGCCCCCTTGTCTCCTATTCTAGTGAGTCATCATTCTACTACTGGGAATTGTCACAAAATGGCCATCTGCTTTGAGAGGCCCTGTCAACATGTTGATTTGGGGCAGTTCTATAACTACCCAACAGCAGAACAAGAAACAGAGAAAACCTTGCGAGAACGTCTATGAGTTGATTTACTTGTTTTAGTTGATTTCTACTTCAGAGCACACAGAAATTTGACTGGAAGGAATGAAATAGATTTTTGGACTGAAAAGAAGTAGTGTTTCCAAACAATTACCTTGGACATGGAATATTTTATTTGCTATGTATGTCTTTGTTTTTAGAAACATTCTTAGATCAATTGATAATGAAGATTGCATAGGATTTTTGTTTTTAAGCACTTATTTTGGATGAGAATTTGAGTGATACATTTTGACTTATGTATGTTTTACACATTTTTATCTTGTGGCGTTTACAAAACTTATTTTATTAAAAATTTCTGCAATGAAAACCTAAAAAAAGAATTAAGTAACTATTAAATTCCCATAGTCGTCAAGTTTTAAAATGTAGTTCTGCAAAATTGTAAGAGGATAAGTTTGGAATTTTGCCCAAGAAAAATATAAAGCAGATCTAATTTGCATTAGTCCTTGAGCCTTCACTGATATTTTAGGAAGAAGAGTAAACTTGGGGAAACAGTTATATTTACTCAATTAGAACTAATGCATAAGGCCAGCAACACAGGAAAGGGCATTCTCAAAATTGCTACTATTATGTACAATAATACTTCCTTTTGGCATTTGAGCTTCCAAATGTATTCCATCAACTCTGTGTGCAAAGTTTCATTTTTAGACAGGGGCATGTGGAGGGAAGGCTTTCTCTGATTCGGCCAGGCTTCAGTGAACGCACTAATTTGGCATCTTTTTTAAAAAGGGACACATGAGAAGCTGAAACCCAGATGGGAAGCTGACTTGCCTTGGGTTCAGAAGCTTGACTTACCCAGCACAGATAAGGGGACAGACCTGCACAGAGGCCCCAGATAACACAGGTGTTAATGTAGAACTGGGGTGACAGTGCCTGTCCCCGGGCTCCTGGACCCAGCTGCTTTCTACCACATAGTGCTGCATCGTCCACTGCACTGCACAAATTTCTATTTCATGCCTCTGTGTCCTACTCTCCCTTGGCAAAAGCAGGGGTCTCTAGCCTCAGTGCCCGCTGTGACCGCTGAGGTTACCTGAGTAAGGGGGTTGGGTGGAGCATGACAGACACTGCTGGGGGCTATAGCAAACCTGAAACGCACACTCCCGCCTGCCACGGAAGGCTCCAGGCCTTCCCTGCAGGAGCATGGGCCCAAGGTGGGGACAGCTTCCAGTTTGTCAAGAAAACACAGAAATCTCAATCTTTATTTGAAATTTCTCAGGCAGAGCACGTCTTAGAAAACTTGCAGGTGGACTTTTGCCAGCTACCTGCCAGATTGTGACCTCCACTTAAGTGCATGTTTCTCATCTCCCTGACAGCAGCAGCTGCAATAACAGGCCCTGTTGCTTAAAACATGCAAGGCACCATTTATGCATTATCTCTTCTAATCTTCTCAACAACCCAGGGAAGTAGTGACGATAAGGAAACTGAGGCTCTGCCAGTTTGAAGTAATTTGTCAAAGTCCAACAGCTAAATTCAGGGCTTGGAGTTGAAGCCTAGACCTGCCCAATTTGCAGTTTTTAATCTCACCCTCACAATCTTTGGCCTCACTGATGGCTCAGCCATCCCTGGGTTGAATTAAAGCTGCCGGTGAATCTGCACAGTTTTCCAAAATCAATTTCAGTTCAGCTTTTCAAACACCTTCTGAATTACCACTATGTAAAAAAGCATTGCGTGCCCGGAAAGATGAAGGATAGCATTGCACAAAGCATGGTATTTGGCCAAGTGAACAAGCCAAGCATGGAAACTAATAATTATTTTAAGCATGGACCATGATAATTTCTAGAATTTAAATCACATTTCTGGTATAAGAAGTTCCTAACTGCTTATTCAGTTGGCTCCTTTCTAGGTTGACACATATTTCTCCTCATTTTTCTTCTGGAAAAAAATCAATAAAGTATTTGTATATCTCTAACAGAGGTGAAATTAAGGCTTTTAAAAATCTTATTAGGAGGTTGATACTTTTGACATTTGTCCTAAAGATAACAGTGTTTCAATTTGATTTATTGTATATTTGGAATTGGAACCCTAATTGGCTCTAAGTTTACATTTTATCTTTTATTGTACATTATGTAACTGCAATTATTAAAATTAGTTTGTTATTAACCATCTTGTTCTTTCAACTTTGAGCACAGCAGCATCATTGCATCATTCTCGGTTTAAACTACTTAATAATATTTTTGAAAATTACTCCTAATATTTTTATTCTCTCTTTCCAGTATAGCCACACATTCTTTCCCAAGTTATACCCCTAATCGATTGCACAACCACATTTTATTCCAAACACCAATCATAACTTTTCTTCTGTCCTAATGTCTATTTCTGCTACCTGCAGAGATGATCAGTTATGTCAACAGAGAGGTGATGGGAGATCTCTGAGGGACAGGACCGCAGTGGATGCTGTGGGTTCCCTGTTCTGATCTTCTTTACTGGCCCAGTGCACACACCCCCCAGCTGCTGTGATATTGGCGGCTAAAGGATCACAGCTGTCCCTTTCTTCAAGGAATTGCCTTTGGCTGAACTAGGAGCTGCCTTTCCTTTAGGTTTCCTAAAGGCGGGAACAAAACCATGGTGTACCTGTTTTGTACCAGAGTACCCGTGTTGTGGAAATACATTGTAATTTGCTAGGAAATGTGAGGGGCCCCTTAATTTCCTGTTCTTTGCTCTGGTCTCTGCTGTTGCTAAAAACCAGGACCTATAGAAGACTTTGGAACCTTTGAATAGAATAATTCTGAAAACATATAGTTTGGAATACATGTGATTCACCCTAGCAGTCTCTAATATAGGTACAAGTTCATTATTAGGAAAAAAAAAAGAAAGAAGAGATTAAGATTAAAATACTGTAGTGATTTTAAGAATTCCGGAGGGATTGCAGTAGCACTTGGCACTGACAGTTAGTAGTGATAACAAAACCCATTGTGATTTTGAAGATCCATTCTCAATCTTGAACTTTAAAAGACTGAAAATGCAAGACACTTTCCTTTCTCCATGGGCTTTAAAAAATTACATTTTTTGAGGGTTTTTTTTTCATGTTAATTCCTTCTTTGTAAAGATTAAATTGTTAAAATTTTAATACAACCTCTTTCTCTGCCTTCCCCTCTCCCTGCCCCCCCACCCCCAGCCCCATCCTTTCTACTCCCTCTCTATCGCCCTCATCCCAGCTTCCTCCTTCGCCTCTCTCATTCACACTGTGGGTGCTTCCACTCTCTCTTCTACCTTCTTTTGGAATGGCTTTCATCTAGCATTGCCTATTTTGATTGAAAAACATATTAGCATTACACTTTCAAAATGAGGGATTTCTGGTTTTTAATTCTTTTATAGAAAAGGTTTTTTTCAAATATTGGTTTATCCATAACTTAATATCTGAAAATCAAGAATATAAATTATACCTTTATAAAATGCTTAAGTTAACATTACATATTAATAATAAATTTATCTGGAAATAAATTACCAGGAGAAATTTGCTCATTTTTTTCTTAGGAAAAAAATGCCCATTATTAATATTTATTTTCAGTTTTTAATTCATACACAATTTTTGATTCACTAGTTCTCTCATTCACCATCCTAAGATCAAATTGAATGATAAAATTACATAGAAAACTTTACTTTTTCATAATTTAGTAATTTTGTTTTCCCTTGAATTCTGTGATATATAAAAATGGATAGGAACTTTTTAACATTATACGATCTTTATTTCTTTCTATAGTCCACACTTTTTTTTATCAAGTATTTTGGGAAATTTATGAAGGTCAAAGTACCCTTTTCACAATTCTTCTATGGATGTTTCTGCTAGGGGAGCCAAAACAGAGTATCATTGTTTTATAAGGCCACATAGTAGAAAATACCCAAATTATCAAAAAGGACCATATACTTTAAATTTTTTCTGAAAAAATAGTTTTTAAAATACAACTTCCTTAAGATAACTTAAGAAATCTGTTTCACACTGTTCCATTTATCCAAAGAAATAATGAACATCCCTTTGAGATACTGAATATCTATCTCTTAGGATCAAATATTTATATCAGAATTCAGGTATAAACTTTATCATGTTTTCACCACTCTGGATTTTGCAGTTTATTATAGTAACTAACATAACCTCAGTGAATCAATCATTAAAAAAATGAAAAATGTAAGTTTTGAATTTTACTCTTGATTTAGGTTTAAATCTTACCTAAAATAATTCTCATCCTCTTGTCTTGAGTTAATTGGTTCATTGAAGTATCTTAAAACAATCATGTGACAAAACATCAATACACTACAAATACATTTCATTTTCTGTGTGTGAAAGACGTGATCTGTAAAGAGATCTAAAGATCTTGTTCTAGGTTGGATATCTAGAGACCCTTGAAGCTCTATGACTTTGAGAAAACAGTTTACCTTTTTGGAGCTTCAGTTTTTTCATCCATATGAATATTTTTGAGGGTTGATAGCGGCCCCTGTATACTTTCGCTCAGTTGAAAGTCCAAGAGTCCATCTTGGCATTGCTCATAGAGCAGTTTCGTGTGATTCGGAGTGGTTGGGGCACTGGCGGTTTCGGGGTTAATGGCTGCTCTGGGAGTAGAGCTCCTTCATCGGAAAGTCAGCATGTTCCAAAATCTCTTTGTACATTATTTCTATTGAAGATACAGGCATTCACAGCTACAACTACGGAAGACAAAAATACCTTCAGCTATGTTTGCAATTTAGGTTTGAAGGTAAGTAGGGCAGACAGTGGAAGAATTGGGAAATTCATAAAAAGTCTCTTCTTTCTGTTCTCCTATGCATTCTGAACAATTAAAACATTTAATGAGTGTTCCATCTTCTATTCCATCTCTTCTATTGACATCGGAAAGTGTTTGCTGTGAGTCAGGCAGGTAGGTTGATTGGACATAACTCCAGTGAGTCCCAGTCAAAATTTGCCTCAATCAGCACTTGAAGGAGGAAAGGCTTACAAAACAAAGAAAATGTATGTGTGTGGGGGGGAGGGGGAGTCTGTATTTATGTTTCTTTTTCTGTGGAAGTTTTCTAAATTGGTAGGTGAAACAATGATTTGCATCAATGGGTGTAAGTAATGGTGATGATACGATGATGAGAAAACCTTCAGTCTATTTCATGGTCTATAAAGGGGAGACATCATTTAATCACTCTGGAATGATAGGGTGGTATGATGGCCTGAAGGGAGATCTCTGGTTTCTCTCTCCAGATGGATTCTTCCTTCTCGGGGGGATTCAAACTCATTGCTGGCCTTGCTCTAAAGCCATGCACCGGCCCTGCTGCTGAGTGGGTTCAGGTGTCAGTTACCACTCTCCTGGAATTTTTTTTCTTAATCAGCTGCTTGCATCTTAACAATGTACCAGCTTCATCATAAAAGTCTCTTTAACTCCCTTTACTCTGCGTCCTGAAGAAACTTTTCCAAATTTTGATTTGAACTGAAGCAATATTTCTGAAAGTGAGATTCATAGAAAACAAGCTCTGTTTCTTCCGTCAAAATTTCTCTTTGTCTCAACTTCAAAATGAATTTCAAATAAGACACTTTTGGAAATGATGCTGTAAACCAAACTCTCTACTATAGCACTGAGACATCTAAGTTAATACATTCGGTGGGTGTTACAAGTATGTTTTTAAATATTACATTATATATATATATATATTATTGGAGCCTCATCTATGCCTACTTTGAAAAGTATGTAAGTTTATTTATAAGGGCTTATATCTTAGAAAAGCAACCTCTTCATCAAAAGGATATTCATCTTTTACTTATTCTTTGAGCTCAGTCACCAAACACAGAATACGTGGATTGCTTTCCTATAAATAAATAAAGATATAATTGTTAAACACTAAATAGCTGAAAATCACTTTTTAAAATAAAATGATTGTTCTTAACAACATGTTTAAAATGACAAATCTCTTCCAAAGTGAGCTACTGCAGTTGTTAATTTCTCTGGTTCTGTTCCATATTTCTACATCTGGCATTGGATCTTCATATAGTTTTTCCTATAAATGTATATATTTAAAGTCAATATTTAAAAAATATTTAACTGTTATATAGCATCATTTCTAGGTCAGGTTTACTCATATATGTCATAGCTTATGTGATTAAAATTTTAACGTTCTATGTGGACTCTTGTTTGTAGTGACCTCTTCTTTAGATTAATCAATGGAAAAATGGAGTGTTGCTAGAAGAAAGGGAACAAGGATCATCTTCTTCTTCAGTGTAAATATTGAGTATTGGATAGCCTGTGATTTATTTGGAGTGAGAAAATGGGCTTTGTTTTTTCAGACGCTGTCACCACTGACACATAGGCCAAACATAAAGGAGATCGCCTGGCCTAAGTCCTGGAAATCTGGTGTGGCAAGGCCTTCTCTCTAGTGCTTTATCAGTTCTTGGACAAGAACTTCAGGGTTATGTTGAGTAACACATTCACTATCTCAGTTTTTTCTCCTCATTAAGGAAAAAACATTCTGCCATCATGTGATCCATGATTAGAGTTAATGCAGTCTCTAACATGTCCCAGATGTTTTAACGTCACTCTCGTCACTTGCAGAGTTTATAAATGTGATTTGTCTACTCGTTTATTCTTTTTGAAGCAAACATTATCTTTCTGCTTGAGGAAAAAAAAGCTAAATCAGAGACTCAATGAGTTACTTAACATAATTTACAGTATGTTTAGAAACAGTGCTAAAATGCAGAGTATGTAATCAATGGCACATTCTCATAAAGAATTTATTTGCACTGAGTAACAGAAATGTGATCATGCCAAAATGACCAGATGTCCCTTCTTAATGGTATCCTTTTCTAAAAAAAAATATTGTGCCTCGTAAAACATTTTCCTTTTCCAGTACAGGGGTAGAAATAGCATAATCCCAACCTGGAACAATGTATCTCTGCTATTAAGTTAGTAGTTTAATTCTCAAAATTGTTTTATCCTGATTTTACAAGCACTTTACTACAGTTGTCATTTTTTTTTTGTTCTGTTTCAACTTTCTACATTGTTTCAATTTTTGAGTGTGTGTGTGTGTGTGTGTGTGTGTGTGTGTGTGTGTATGATATAGCTGCAAAACCTTCTTTGTCCTTTTCATTGTATGTGCTAAGCATCCTACCTCAGGTTGTCATATATTTATTGTAATATGCGTGATTCCAACATAAGGTCATTGGAGCTTAGAAGCCTCCTAATTCAAAGATTAAAATATAAATGAACAACAAAATGGAAAATAGTGCAACTTGCAAAGAAGTAAGAACTGTATGTGGAGGAAGCAAGAATTTCCCAAGTTTGATTTAAGCAGCAAGATAATAGTATCTTGCATTTGAATAACACTTTAACATAATAATTATTAGTAGTAGTTGTTTGTATCTAGCTTTACAACTTAGGAAGGAATATATGTTTAGATAGTATTACATTTAACCCTCATAATTCACCTTTGAGGAAGGAGAAATTGGTGTTATACCCCAGTTCACCGAAGAGCAAACTGATCAGTAAGTGATTGAGCCATGAACACACTCTTTCCCTTCTTATACTTTTCCATTACTTCATGTCTCATATACCTCTATCCTGGGGACTTCAGTCCCCTTTTTGTAGTGCTCTCCATGTGTATGTACCATGGGAACACAGTAACTTGGCACTCACCGTAGGTCCGTTAGGGCATGCAGGAAGAGATTTTTAAATGTGTGGTTCAAACGAAGCTTTCTGCTGCTTGGCTCTTCAAGACTCATAGACTCAGAATACAGGCTGACTGCTGTCACGTGCGGCGGTGGGGGTTGGAGGGCAGGAGGAAAAGGGGAAGAGATAAGTAAAAATAAAAAACCAAAACCTCATAGACACGGACAAAAGAATGATGATTATCGGAGGGAAAGGGAATTGGAGGCAGGTATAGGAGGGTAAAGGGAGATAAATGGAGACAGAAGGAGACTTGACTTGGGGTGGGGAACACACAGTACATACAGATGATGAATTAGAGAATTATACACCTGTAACCTATATAATTTTATTAACCAATGTCACTCCAATAAATTCAATTTTTTAAAAAGATGATAAACACCAGGTGCAGGCTTTGATGTAACGATTACTCGGGCTGATGAGCACGTTACTTTAATTACAAGGACAGTGGACTCTGAGGCAGCACTGGGGACAGATCTGGGAGCAGTGGGTGATTTTGCAAATCTATCATGCTCTCCACTCCAAAGGGTCATGTGCCCACTCTGAACAGGGGGGCCGACCACCACCAAGTGTTCACACACACTCGTCCCCAAACTTTCACTGTGCACCAGCTGAAAGTCTTGGAAAAGAAGATATTTGATTTTCATAATCTGAACAACTGGCACAACTCCAGCAATTCTGCTAAAAATGGGGGTCGTGTGTATTTCTACTCTTCATTGTACACTCAATGCTTAGTACATTTTGCTTGAATAAATGAAGAATATTTCAAACTGTAGAGTACTCCATCCCAGTGAATACTAACCTCATTTGCTTAACATTTAGAAACTCCAATTCAGAATTTACATTCTGGTAGTCCCTGTGAGAAACTGTATTTTGGGGTCAGAATGGCCATCATAAATAAATCAACAAACAACGAGTGCTGGTGAGGCTGTGGAGAAAAGGGAACCCTGGTGCACTGTTGGTGGGAATGCAGACTGGTGCAGCCACTGTGGAAAGCAGTGTGGAATTTCCTCAAAAAGCTGAAAATGGAACTGCCTTTTGACCCAGTGGTTTCACTGCTGGAATTATACCCTAAGAATTCCAAAACTCCAATTCAAAAGAACCTATGCACCCTAATGTTCATAGCAGCACAATTTACAATAGTCAAGTGCTGGGAGCAACCTAAGTGTCCATCAGTAAATGAGTGGATCAAAAAACTATGGTACATTTACACAGTGGAATACTATTAGCAGAAAGAAAAAAAAGAACTACTATCCTTCGCAACGGCATGTATGAAACTGGAGAGCATTATGCTAAGTGAAATAAGCCAGGCAAAGAAAGACAAATACCATATGATCTCACCTCTAAGTGGAACCTAATCAGCAAAGCAAGCAGGCAAGGAAAATATGACCAGCAACATTGAAAGTAAGAAGAAACCAATGGGAACGGGAGGGAGGGGTATAGTGGGGAGGGGTAGGGAAGGGTCAGATCAAAGAATAGGTGTGAAGGAAACATGGACGAAGCCAAGATGGGAAAGGATTGAAGGGGAGGAGGTGGGGGTGGGTGGGGCAGGGGAAAGTGGTGGCGGATAAATGGAGACAAATGTATTTGAAAAATTAAATATATATATTAAAAAACAAACAAAAATAAATGCTTTTAGAAATTCAAAAAAAAAAAGAAACCATATTTTAGTCAAGTATCAATTATACCTCATTTTAATTACAAGTTATTAATTCAAGCAAAATTATTTACAACTGATTTCTTTTAAGGATCAGAAATAAAAGTATAGGTATTTTATTACTAGTATAGTATTGAGAAAAAAATAATGAAGATATTTCTGCATGGGTGATCCAGACCAAAAGTACGTACAGTTATAGTTACTTAATTTGGTGCTTGAGTTGTCCTGTGTAGACACAGATTACAAGCTGTAATACAAAATTTAATATGTGCATGCATACATGCCCTTTTTATTTTTTTATTTTTTAAATTTAATTTTAATTTATTTTTTCAAATACATTTGCCTCTTCCTCCCCCCCACCACTTTCCCTTGCCCCCTCCCTCCTTCCCTCCCTCAGCTCTTCCCCTTTGGTTTTGTCCATGAGTCCTTGCTATATGATCCTTGACTTTCCCCTTCCCTTCCTTTTCTCCGCCCCCACCCCTTCCCTCTTGTCTCTGTTGATTTCTTTTCCTTTCAGCGTTGCTGGTCTTATTTTCCTTGCATCTTTGTATTGTTGGTTAGGTTCCACTTATAGGTGAGATCATATGGTATTTGTCTTTAATACCACCTCATTTAGGGCTTGTTTAGTTAATGTTTATAAAAATTTTGCAACATCTTTATACACTTTATAGACTGCCAAGGTTCACTTGGCTGAACCCACCATACAGTCCTAGTACAGAAAAAAGTAATCTTTAAAAGTAAGAATTGCTGAAAATGATTTTTTTAGCAAAAATTGATCTTCATTTTAATATGCATTATTTTTTTAAATCCTATTAGACAGGCAGGTTTTTTCCGCTTAGATCTATGTTGAACATCTGTTGACTATTGGTTATGCATAGTAGATGATTATAGCTCCTTTACTTAACTGCATTATTCATGCTTAACATTTATTTCTTTCTCTATCATAAAGAAAAATTTTAGATGCTTTCAATGATCCAATTTATTCTACTAACAAAAACTTTGGCTCAGTGAGGGAAAACTTAAGATACTAAGATAAATACATTATTTTAAGAGGCCAGCTATAAGATAGTCTTAGAATTCTGTCACTCGGATTTCATTCAGTGTAGAAAGCTGTACAGAATCTATTCTGTTTGTAACACTTACCAACTGTTTAAATTTTGGCAGGATCCTTAACATTCTAAGCCTCAGTTTGTCCATTGGTAAAGTAGAGACAATAATACCTTACCTTCAGATGCTTGTGTGAAAGCAGCATGATCTATGAATGTAAATTAGGAATTAGATTATAATTAGTAAATTATTACATATATACTAGTGAAAGATATATTGTATAAGAAATGAGATATTCTCAATACTACCTTTGCATTACTGGTTATTCATGTTACTTATGCAAAGCAATTGACCTTTTTCTTGTCATTTACATTGTACATAATCTTCCAAATCTTTCTATGCAAGTTAAAGGGATGCCTCAAGAAGTTGGTAGAGCCATACAACTTATACATAAGAATTACTTATTTCAGAAACAAGAAATGAAATACATTTAAGACAGTATATTATTAAATTGGTGAAATATCAAGGAATAAACCACTATTCATACACTTACTGAATCCCTACTGTTTTCCAGGCACATTTCTTATATCTAAAGATTCAGTGTAAATAAAATAGATGTGTTGTTCCTGCCCTCAGGGAGCACACAGGCCAGTGTAAGAGATAAACAGTGAAGAGTGATACAAATAATTATCAAATCGTGATTAGTGTCTGAAAGGAATGATACATTAAATTATAGAAACATATGATAACTTGTGGAAATTGCCAAGGAAGCTTATTGGACACTAATTAACCCAGCATAAAGAAAATTCCAGTACACTTCAAGGACCAACATAACCATAAAGCTCTATAATTAAGTAAAAGCATACTAAGGCCATACACATTTTTTAGGTGTCAATATTTATTTCAAGTTTGTACTTAATTCAGAACATTAAATGTTTTTGTTCTCTTAATTTAGATATGCAAGCTGCATATTGGCCTTTAAATATAAATTCATATTTTGTTATTTGAGTTACTCCTTAGCTAATCAGTCTTACCTAAAATAGATTTGATCTTGAGCTATTATACACTATCTATAATTTTCGAACCATTATCATTTATAAATGTCTTCTGGTGAAAAAGGCCAGGGAAAAATAAAGATGTGTTTCTAAAACTGGCAAAATGCTTATTGTCAGAAGCTGCTTTGGAAAATAGAGAGAAACAAGTTAGGAGGTTTGTTTTGATTATTGGTAATACTTGAGCATCCAAGGAAAGCATTTGGTTTGAACTTTTCAACTCCCAGAATACTCCAAAGAACTTTTCCAAGCTGTTCTAAAGCTGTTGCCTTGAGACCCGCCATCCCACATTGCCTGTGTCTTAAATGTGGTGTGATCTAATTTGGTGTATTCAGTTGTAGAAATAAAGTAATTGAGGAGATGTACATTTCAGTAGTTTGGTTCATATGTCTTGATAATATATATTAAGCTTAAACTTTGAGTGAAAATAAATTTGAATTACTATTCAAATTCAGCATAATTTGTTTACTCATGAGAGAAAAGGAAAAGTAGTGCTGATACTTAATAATGCTGACAAGATCTTTAAATTTCAAAACAATTTCAGCCTAAATCCTGAAATGATATCACAGAAAGGGAAGTTTATGAGAGAAAATTGCCCCTGCCTCAGTGGGGTCATAATGTATTCGTTTCCCTAACCATTACCTTCTTATCACGTTAAAAATGGCACCACTTAGCACACCGGGCCTATGTGCGTCTGGCATTCTGAACCTTAATCTGACTAATGCCCCCATTTCGAGATATAAATAGATTACAAAGGAAAATTCAATATTTTCGCCCTTCTCCCACCAGGGCAGGCCACATTAGTTGTTTCCTGCCATATTATTCCATTACATGCTAGGATGTGATCCATGGTTAATGGCAGTCACAGTCAACTGTCACTTTGCTTTTAGCCTCAGTCATTCAGTGTGATTTACATATTTAACACCATGACAAGAACTAGGTGTGTCAAAACACTTGTGGAGGTGCTTTCTTAACTCTTACTGAAAATATAGTTATTTTTTTTTCCTGAGAGACACCTTTGCCAGGGAGTAAAGTACATTACAGACAGTCTCTCTAAGGGACAGTAATTAATTTATCAAGGATTTTTATGTCCTTAAAAATATTGACTATATTAAGAGGTGTTCACTGCTGAGAAATGATTTTTATCATTTGAAGAATGGGTTTTTGTTTTAATTTTTTACCAGTTAACCTAGTTCTTAAAAAATAAAAGAAATTATTTTTAAGTAGTAGCAGAAAATACTTGAGCACATTTCCATGAACCTGCCATGAAAAAGTCAAAAATATAATTTATTGCAGTCCTTAACAAAACAAATATAATTTCAGGTCGAGATCTTTGAGCCCTATTAAGATGCGAGGAGTGGTAAATTTTAGGAGATTTTATTGTTATGTGTAAGCAGATATCAATTTGAATATACTTAAATCATTCAGTTATTTATATGAAACTTTCTTCCGTAGGGGACTTGAACACCCAAGGATTTTGAGAAGTGAGGCTCTCTCATTCCTTTATTTTATACTTGAACTCTTCAGATCCTTGCCCAGTTTCCCTTACTGCATTGTGCCTGGAAAAGAGGATTAGGCAATTGCTAGCTGTGAATGAGAAATTCCCCGTGCTAGGTGGAAAATAGTCCATCCAATTTCTCTGTTGATATCCTGACCTATAAGCACAGGAAAACCTACTGATCTCAAATCTATTCTTTACACTTTCATCAGTTTGTATTTTTGTGCATGTGAAATACAAAAGTGCTGATTTATTTAATATATTTTTTTATATTTTTTCATAATTTTTATGCGTTCCCTCATAAAGTTTGTCTCTCTGCTTACATATTTTAAATGGTCCCATACCACAAGTAAATGAAGTCACAATGCTCTGTAGGTGTGAAGTCCCTTCACGTTCTGGTCCAGCCTCCAGCCACTTTTTCCAGCCTTATTTTTTTCCATATTCTGTTTGTGTAGCCATACTCTTCAACTGGTAGGCGCACAATATCTGGAAGGCTGCTCCTTCCTTGTCTAACAAACATTCTTCACACATCCTTCAAGTTTCTTCTAAGACAAGATGATCTTGACAAAGCGATCTTCTTCTAGACAATGGCCAGGATGTTACTGCCCCCGCCCCCCGCCAGCTCCTCAGAAGAAGACTTCCACTTCTCCTTCCACAGTCCTTGGGACATATTTTTAGTTTTATCTATTTTCCTATTGCACGGTTCTGAATTCCAATATCTTTCTCCGCCATGTGAGAGGGAAACCTTTAAAGGAGGGAACTTTTGTTCAGCTTTAAATGTTGTGCGTCTAGCAGGGGCCATGCTCTTTGTCTTTACGATGTAGACGTGAGAGCGGAGATGGTTACTGCAGTATCCATGGAGCCTAAATGGGGGCTCTGCAAATATCTTCTGAAGAAATCAGTACAAATATTAAGTGGAAAAACTAGCTGAATAAATGTAAATTGTGACCTTTTGTGGTTAAACATTTCCCTATCAATTTCTGTATTTGGGAATATTCCCCGCCCTATAATTTAATTCAGTTGAGCATTTAACACAACACTGGTTACGTGTGACTTATTTTTGGCACTTGGAAGAGAGGCAGCTTCCATTTTCCTCAGTCATTTGGCAGAGCATATCTGGAATATGTGTGCCATAACAGTGTGGAGGTTAGGAAACACTTTGAACCTGAGATTATCAAGGATTAAAAATAATCTCTTGTTGGAGGAAACACACACATACAAACACAATTTAAAAAATATGTGAATATTACTCCTTTGTGGTGTTTGTTTTTGGCTTCTACCACAGAACTCTTAGCTCCTGCTAATTTGACGAGGTCAGCAGTGGCACTAGCTACCTTGTAATTATCAAAGCTTGTAAGGAGTTTTTCTTGGGTGAATCACAAAACCATTAACTTCTCTATCACTGAAAGAGCTCCCCAGCTATTCTTTCTGTCTTTTTGAATCAATATCCCCAGGGTATCAGCATCCTTTAATAATAAACATAATTATGAAATCATTCCGCCAGTTTCTCAGGGCACTGACTAATGGGGACCTGAAGAAGACTTTAATTGTCTCTGACAACAGCTCAACCTCTTTTCTCTTTGTATACCAATGCTGGACCACCTAATAAAAGAAGAGACAAAATAGTTTAGGAAAGTACTGAGGCAAATTTTGGACAGAGTTGTAGAACTTGCTATGGGCTACAGATTTTATTTATTAATATACTTAAATCAAAAGCTTCTCTATGATTTTCAGTGTTGGGGAGGTTCAGCTTCTCTACTACAACTTGTCTGGTAAAGTCTGAATATCTAATTTTGCAATAGAACACTGTATTTATGATAAAAATTTAAAGATAAGAAATTATGAAGACATAAAACACACTGAGGAAATGTACTAAAACCATTTTATGCATAGACGTATGTAGAGAAAGAGACATAAGGAAAGAGAGAGCATATTTGAGTGCTTTAATTCTGGATCTCCAGTGTCCGGCACACAGTAAGCACTGAAGAATAGTTTTTAAATGAAAGAATAAAGGAAGGAAGAAAAGAAAGAATGAAATTAGGCATAAGTGGTTATTTATTTCAAGGACCATATCCATTCACTTGTAACTAAGATCAGTGTTGCTTGCCCTCTAGTGGTCTGTTTTAATGAAATAGAAAAATAAAACTTTAGCACGCCTTTTAAAAGATAAACATTTACTTGATAACATATTTATAAATGGATAGCAGGGACATTTTCATTTTTATATATATAAAATTTTTATTTTATATCTATATATCAATTGATATTTGTATATTTATATATAATTATATATTATTTATATATAAATTTTTCATTTCATGTATTATATATAAAATGTATAATGAAGTTTTCTTTTGTCCATGGTAAGAATTATGCCAGGGAGAATTTAGGAAACCAAAAAATAAAAGGAAGATGCAGATTTTTTTATGTGTGACATTGGTATCTTAATCTTGACATTATTATATTTTAAGTGTACTTACAATTTGTTGTGCCTTCAGTAATATATAGATGTAGCTCATATTGTGTCCTGTCTTGCAAGAACCAAGTATTTCACAGGTGGAAAACAAAATCTGTTTAACAGAGTATTGTAATTATTGGCATTAAATGCAAATATACTCTTCTTTTGGAATATTCTGATTACAGCTCCTTAGAAAACCGACACATACAATTTAGACAGTAAAGTGGCTGATTAATATTTGCTTATCTTTTTTGTATTATTTTTGTTGCTCATGTTTGGTTACTATAATGCAAATAATGATTTGGATAAAAATGGCCTGCTATTTTAACATCGAGATAATCTAAAAAGAATAAAATTAAATGAACATTCATAAAACTTACATTTTGAGAAATGTGTCTTTCTCTTAACAACTCTCTAATAATTTTCTTTGGTCTACATAATTTCAGTTATTTTTTAAATGATTTAATAATAGGGTATATACATTTTTAGTAAGCAGCAGTGGTTGAATCAGTTATTTAAAAGATTGAGTGTTAATCTTCAAATTTTTATTAAATCTCTTCCTCTATTTTGTTTTTATGTCAGCATCATCTTGCCTTTCTTTGTTTCAGTTTATAGTTTATATAATAGAAATAAAGATAGAATTTTTTAGCTACAAGGTAGGGCATAGAAATAAGAGTCAAAGTCTGAAACGTCTGCACAAGAGGATAGCATTATAGACTAAGAGTCTGTAAGAAATCAATTCATGCATAAAGGAGCATAAAGCACAAGTTCAATTAACATTGAATTATACTTTTTTTACTAATTGCCATCATATATGACATAATAATTACACTGAAGAATGTGGGCAGATATGTTTATGGTTACTGAAAAATATAAGCTTTAAAAAATCTTTGGGCATTCAAAGTTTTTAATTGATATAATGATATAAGTCAAGAGTAAACTTAATTAGATGTAAATAAACATTTTATTGTTATTCTAATGGTATCATATGTTGAAACTTTTACTGTATTGAAAATTAAGTTTCCCACATTTTCAGTTCTCCAGAAGTTACTTGAATTCACTTCTGGAATTTAGAATTATAGTGAGATATTGTGAATAAAATACAGTTTAAAAATTAAAAGATTTTCAGTTCTAGTTCTGGCTCTGGAATATTTATATCCATATTTCTAATAGATTCTAAAAGGAAAGAATTCTTTCATGATCAAGTAAATTTGGAACACTGTGTTTCTAAAAAGTCATTTACTGCAGAACTTCTCAGAGCCCATTAAATATTAATGTGCATTTTTAATCTGTAAGATGGATGATAATATACAACTCTGTCCAAATCTGAAAAACCCTTTTTTTTACAGACTTTGGGACAAGAAATGTTGATCTGGCCTACCATCTTAGGAAACACATTAAGCAAAGAGAAGAACCATCATGAGTCACAGCAAAAATGAAAACATAATTTCAAAGTACATTTTATTAGTTCATCCTAGCTGGGCCCAAGTTCATATTCAGTACTCACTGAACAGTACTCACTGAATTTGGACCATTAACGTGGGGCCAGACTAAAGAGCCTCACTGCCAGGTTAAGGGGTTTGGGCTTTATCACATAGTGTACAGGAGGCTGTTAAAAATTTTTAATGAGAAAGATGACAACACTGATAATAAAAGTAGTTGTGATTATTTGAGTACTTGTTTTAGAACTTTTCTAAGTGCTTTCCTTGTGTTAACCAATTTATTTCCGTCAACAACCTCTTATAGGTAGGGAATAAGGCAACAAACTGTCAAGTACTTTTATAAGATTAGTAACCTGGTAAGAGAGCTACATGTATGCTTTCCTAAACAGTGTGATTCCAGAATCTTTGCTTTTAAACTCTGTTCTGTGGTATAAAGACAGTGTGTATAGGAGTTTAACTTTGATTCATATGAAGGGGGATCCAAAAGGAAGTACATGGGAAGGAAACTGGTTGGTCAGGAGGTTCTTGCAGTAAACCAAGTGTGAGATTCTACATCTTTAATGTGATAATGGTGGGAATGGAAAGGAAGGGGTAAAGATGAGAGATTATAAAGAGGAAACAATAGAGCTAAATATTTTTCTTAATTGATAGTTACACATTGATCCAGGGAAGTAAAGGAGTTGCCTTTATCAATTATAGCTGAATGTGGCATTTGGTAGGAAAGATTATGATACCACTGACAAAACCAAGGAATTTGTACAGACAAAAGTGTCCTAGGGGAAATGATGAGTCTGAATTTTGAAGATATTTTGTTGGAAATGATGTCAGCATTCTAGAATTCTGAGAATGTTTATTGGGAGGAAGAATGGCTATATATACAGGATTGGAATCAACAACATCGCCATGATGTTTGAGAGTAGGGGAAGGTATAACATTTTTAAGGACAAGTATGAGATAAGAGTAGCTGAGGTTAGAGAAAGGGGGCTTATGTGTTATAAGTCTGTGGAAGAAGAAAAATCAGAGAAGGAAACTAAAAACTTTTAGACAACAGAAAATGTGATGAAAAAGATATCTGTAAGTATGACACTGAACATTGTTAAAGAGGACCAAAAAAAAAAAAAAAAGAGAGAGAGAGAGAGAGAGAGAACTAGAACAAGGGAGGAATGGTTAAGACATTTCATTGGGTTGCTCTGTTTGGCTGTCAAGGGGAAGAACTTAGTCATTCCAGAGTGACCAGCTGCCACTTATCTGTCCTAATTATCAAATGGTGGGTCATTAGCTCATTTTCTTTAGTCAGTTTAAATAGATGATCACTTTCTTTCACATCTGTCCATTTATTTTCTCAGTCTATTATATTAGAGAAGAAATGAGAACGAGTATTCTTGTCTTTTTTTTGTATGTTTAATAGTCTCAAATTCAAAAGATTAAAAACTTTGAAAATTGAAAAATGTAGCTCATTTATTAAGTCCTCAAATACATATTTAGTCCCTACCCTGTAGCTCAAAATAAAATTACAATGATTTTCAGATGGTTTGGAGTGCAGTTTATAATCAGCTAGTGTATATGTGTGTTTTGTTTATTCACATATATACATATACCACTTATTGTTTATGTCACAGATTATACTTTGCTTGTGTTGTGTTTATTAATATACTTGCCCTCAAAGTCATTAGAAGACAATAATTATGAAGGGAGATCAGATGTACTCTGGATATTATCACTGATACGTATATATAAGCAAGCATTTTATTCTATTTCATTCTTATTATTTATACAGTACAGCTATTAAAAAAAGGTTGGTGATGTGCTTTCTGATTAATTTTTCTCAGATTTACCATCTGTCTAAGCTAACTACATAGTTATTTTGCTAGATCTTCTTTCCCTCTGTAGCAATTAACCTTGTTCAACATTCTGGGTTTAAAAAAAATAAAGTAAAAATATGTTATTACATCAAAAAACATTCACAATAACAACTTTAAAATATGTGAGTAACAGGATAAATTACTCCTGAGTATTACTCTTAACATCACTATCACCTAGGGGCAAAAACCATCAGGCAATGTTGGTTTTTTGGTGACATATTTTGACTGGAATGTGTTGTATGACTGGGCATCAGTTAAATTTAGTACTCTATAATTTTTCTCATCTGCAACAGGAAAAAAAACCATCCTAAATACAAATATTCTCATTTTTGTTAGTTAGCAGTACTAATGCTCTCAACTTATTGCCCCAGAGTTGAATATTCTACAATGATCTAGTGATTTTACTTTCAAATTGTTGTTTATTATTTTCATGTAACAGAATCTTGTCTACCTTGTTTACATTTCCTGGAAAGTTCATAAAAACAAATTCAGCCAATTTATAATGAAAATAAAAATAGGATGAATGATGTAAATAAATGAAATACGTTCTTCATCCTTTTCTTTTTGCCAGATATTAGGAGAATGTATGTAAGTCAGACATATCCTAGGCTTCTGGTAACACTCCCAAGAAAAAAGCACTTTAGAGTTACTCTTCATCCTTGAAATGAGTTCAGTCTTCTGTTCTTTGACTCCTCTCTCAGACTTCCTCAGAACAAAGATAAAATCAAAGTTGTGACCTCAATGCTTCCTGTTCCCAGAAGACACAGTTTCTCACTTCTTACAGAAACTATGGTATTGCCTTTTCAGCATCCCTGCATTTCAAAATGAGGGGCAGTGGAAAATATAAGAAGATATGAAGTTATATGGACATATATTTTCCCCCATAGCATAGTAAATGGTAAATCCACTTGGAGAATATTCTTATAACCTAAATCTGACATGTGTTGAGGAAGAACTTTTCATAATAATGATCAAACCAATTTGCTTTACTTACTTAAAATATTATGTCACCCAATGACAGAACAAAAAAAGTGTTTATAAGGCATACTGCATAATTAGGAAGTAAATTCCTAAGATATATGGCTAATACAGCAGGGTTTGAATAGCACCATTTCTAAAGCTGAATCATGGTCTTTGATGAGAGTGGATTATAACAATGCAGGCTTTGAGAGCCTTGAAAAATCTCAATTAAGTTGCTGAAATGTTTCCACAGTTTATTTTTCTAGGATCTTTTCCATGACTGCTTGCTCATAAAGACCTGGCTGTGGAAGGAAATTGGGCAGGAACTCTTGAATTGGCTTCTTGTTTGCCTAGTTCTATTGACCTGTACCAGGGTGGTAACACTTCGGGAGCCTTAAATTGTTCATTTGTTACTATTCTTCATCAATAAATTGTTCCCTGCTAATGAATAATTAAAATCAAGTTTTGATAATGGGTTAATTGAAACAGAAGCAAAACTTGAAATTAAGAAGTTAATATTTGTTGATTTTTCTTTGATTCCCTGTCATGTAAAACAATGTTATTTTTTAAGAGAGTACCAAGAATAGTCGGAAAAATAAACTTAAGTTCCTGAGTTTAGATGGATTGAATTTAAATAATTCAAAAATATATACATTTTTATTAAAAGTAATTGTAAAAATTAAAATTAAATAATATCATAGGATAAGATCATACAAATTATAAAACAGACCAACCCCCAATTTAAATAAGAATATATGATATAATAAGACAGAGATACTAGTCAGCGATTCATACATGTATTCATGTTTAATGTCTTTGAGAAAAGAAATTTTTTAAAGAGCTGTAAATTTGATTTTGGTACCAGGGTTAATTTTCACTACATATTCTAATGTGTCAGCATTAATTTTGAAACCACAGATCAATTTTGTTACTATGTCTGTAGACTCCAAGTGATGTGTTTTTCTTCTCTTTTTAAAAATTTTCTACTTACACTTAAATAATAGATGAAATCAGTAATGAAATACTCCCTAAATTATTCACCAACAGGGTCATGCTTATAATTTATGCTACTTTTAAGTGTACTGTTAGAATTGAGACTTACAAAGATGTGATTCATGGAACAAATTTATATGTTCTTTATGTACATTTGCTATGGACTCGGGGAATAATAGGAAATGATAGGTGCCCATGGACAATTGAAGATCGAAGACAGGAGGTTAAAGAAATGTTAAAAGTTTTCAGTTTATTTTTTATGTTCAGAACTGAGAAGTGGGTAAATTCATACAGAGGGATTGCTGTTTGCAGTAGGAAAGGGGAAGAAGCACTAGTAAAAAAAGACAGAAAAAAATGGAAAACCTTTTCCAGGATCTGAGCACCAGGAAGTACTCTCTTCTATTACCAAACATTGAATGTTCATTATTTCATAATAAATGTCAGTGGGGCTTCAAGAACAGAATTCTTCTTTACTGTATAATGTGAATGGAGTGAAGATAAAATCATACATTGTGAAAACTGTAGGAAATAAATATTCAGGATTCTTAGTGATATTAGGTAGTGATGATTGATTAATGACATTAATTTGAAGTTCCTCTTAGGTTGATATGAAGTGAAAATTAAGGACTTGGGTGAAAGAGAAGAAAATGCGTAAGTTCTTGAAACTAAAGTGGCTTTGTTATATTGAGTCTACTAGTGCACATTTTCCAATGAGCATAAGAAAAATGACATGGGAGAAAATAGAGGCAGTGTTAAATGTCTGACAACAAGAAAGAATTTGGACGAGTAGACACGAGGGCCATGCTGTTTTATGTTTTTTATTTTTTTAAGAGCGGTTAGATAGTTTTGCATATTCTCAAGTAAGAAGAGTTGCAATAAAATATATAAATCTTATGACTGATATTCTATTATTTTAGTGGCTGTTAATAAATTTTCCAGTCTTTATCCCCCTTGGTTTTTATTCTTTAATAGCTTTCAGAAGGTTTGTGTCCTAAAGGTAGTCAAACCGTCTAGAAAAAAGGAACTGAATGTATTGCATTAGGAGAGGAATTATGTTTGGTGACTGTAATGGACAATAAATTACAATAAGAATCAAAATGAATGTCAGTCTATTAATGTTAAGAAAGGGAAAAGTTAGATATACTGTCCAATAATTACAAATATGAAGATTATGAAAGACATACTAATTAAATGTTTTTCCTCAATAGGAAGTTAAGATATGGAGTACATTTGAGAAATATTAATAAAAGTCAAAGAATGTTTCTATGAATAGAGACTATAAAGCTAATCAGAATACAAGATAACGTAGTTTGAAAAATCTTGGATAGGAGATGTGTGAGAATATTGGCAGGGCAAAAAAAATTAAAGATTCTGGTAATATATTTTATCACTATAATATTTAAAATAACCTAGGCTAAGATCTGTGCTTTGTCTTAAAAGGAAGGTATGGGAGCTATTTTATTAAGGATTTCATACAATGAAAATGTTTATTTCCAATGTTAATCTTGGCAAAAATGGCAACAGACATCTCATGAGTACTCTCCACAGACTGTGCCGAACATCATTATGTCATGTAATTGTAATTATGAATAAATCAAAAAATGTTCACATGAGAACTAAACTAACAAAATTTCTAATCCAAAGTTTTTACAAAGTGATCAGGGCTCAATTAAATTCATTTTAATAAAACAACCAACCAAACTGGAAATAATATGTTCGTCAGTAAAAGATCAAATTCAAACACTCATTACCTTCTGTCAAAACTAGGGGTGAAGTATTAATACACAACCATGGTAAGAATTTAAAAATACAAGGATTCTTCAAACTAATGAAGCATATTTTTTAATTCAAAATAGGTCATTTCTTAGAAGCCTGATATGTCAACATAAGACTACAATTCATTTGTAATTTTTACTTGACACTTTTAATAAATAGAGGAAAATAAATCTATTTTAGAGTACCATTTATCTGTGGCTGCACCATCACAGGCTTCTAATCAAGAAATAAACATTTCCAACAAAAGAGAAAAGAAACTTGGGTAAATATGCACATATATTCTAAAAGAAACTTTTACATGGAAAAAGTCATTCATCACTGTGAATATTTTCAAGGGTGGTATCAGATGTGAAATTCAAAACTGCCTCAAAGCTGAATCCTCATAATGAATTATAATAGACAAAAGAATCTTTTATAAAGCCTTTCTGCTTCAAAATTATTTAATTCAGCTCTATATGTATTAACAAGAGTCAAAAGATTTATTAACAACACTGATTGAGATTTCTATACTCTTTAGCATGTAATAATACTAATATTTGATATGCTGGAGATGACCTTCTGCCTCTGAAAGGATTCGTTAAGCAAATCAGTAACAAAATTAAAAAAATAACATTGTAAATGGGGATCGTTAACTTTCATTGGAAACAAATTCGTTTCAACTTTTCTTCAGTAATAAAGTTATCTGCAAATACCATATTAATAGAATGATTGATATTAGTTGTTGACAAGAAATGTCTTCAATATTGATTTGGTTCTTAGAGTTCTGAGTCAGTGAAATGCGCCTCTAGCTAGACCTTTTGAAGAACACACAGGTCCATACAGAATAGAGGACCAGCTGCATATATATCATTAAAAAGTAAAATCAAATTGCACTATTATCTATTTCAGCTTTTCAAACACAAAGTGCTTTCTAAGAACTGTAGTAAATACATTAATCTGTACCTCTGTGTCAAGATAGAATTAGAATCACATCTCTTTTAATGCCTATGAGTTTTATCTCTAACCCCAATTACATAAATTCTACAGATATTTACTAAGACATAAGAAATAGTAGTATTCTAGGAATTTACTTGCTAGTGGTCATGTAGTACTATTTACAGTAACTGTTAATATCAGAAAGCTGGAGTGTTTTTGTTTTGTTTTGTTTTGTTTTTATGTTTTAGCACATGGCTTGTTCAAGGGAAAGAATATGCCATACTTGTACATTGACCCAATCAAGGTGATATCAGTGGGACTGAATCTTCCATTAAATAACTAGTAAATTAAAATTGTTCTCTGGTATTTCAAAGAGGAAAATGCTAAAAACTATTAGCTAAAGGAGCTTTCTGCCTGACTGCATTAATTTCCTATTCACTTCATGAAAGGGAAAGTTTTGATAGGACTTATAAATTACAGCATGTTCCTAGCAGACTAATAGCTTGAGGAAAAACATGTAATGACTCTCCTTAATCAAAATAAAAGCAAGTTGTTGTTTATTCAGCTGAGAAACCTTGGATCAAGGGTACTCATTTTATTATTTCTATGCTAAATCAAAAGTAGCTCATAGAAACATGACTGATGAAATAAGTATAGAAAGTTTAGGGAAAAAAACAAATTAATGTGGTTATGATAGGCATAGATTCTTGGGAACTCATTTACTCATTAACTGGCTTATATATTTAGGACTTAATATGTGCCAGTTACTGTACTATGAGCAGTAGTGAGGAACACACTTATGATCCCTGTCCTCATGGAGTTTATTATCTGGGAGGTAACTAAATGGGTACGATCAGGTTTTAGGAACTCTTAACTTTTTTGAAACTAGAGAACCTCTCAGTAATATTCATTGTGGCATGACAAGGTGCTAAGAATTAACTCAAAATGGAAATTAAATCTATTAAAAAGATGATATTACAGCACTTCTGTGAGGTAGGTGTTAAAGGATTGGCTGCTCGAGAAACAAAATAAGCCTCCAAAGTTTATACTATTTATATTAAATCTTCCTGTGTACTGGTTTTACAGACTACCTTTAGAGTTCTTCAGCTACTAATGAGTCAGGTAGTAAAAAAAAAAAAAAAAGGTCCATTGAGTGTTCAAAGGATAGGTGGAGTTCATCCTCATGTACCTTCTGTTTTCCAAAATCCAGACTTGTATTTAATGGCCTAGGATGTGGCCAGTTAAACTTTCTTGTCTTCTTAATCACAGTGAAGGGCTGACTGTCCTTTCCCTCCTGGTTTTTCCTCCCCAGTGCCTCCACTTTCCATAGGTGCCCACTCATACCACCTACTTCTAAGTAGACATCAGTGTAGACTTACCTTAATGGCTTTGGCAAATATCTGTGACTGAGGAGAGAGGAGCTCGTTGGAATGTGTAGTGTCTTCGCAAGGCTTAAAGGTGTTTAGGTTTCCTGTGATTGACTACTCTGTTCCTCCCTTTATCTCCCCATCATTTCACTTCTGTGGCCCAGATCAATGTCAGTAGTTAAGTAAATCATTTGTTTGAAAGCTGTCAGTTGACATTTCCTTCATGATTGATTGCATGAAAAGTGCAGCAGAGTGCAGTTTCCAGGCAAGAGAACCCTCCTGCTGCCTGCCCTTGCCACCCTTCCCTGAGATCACTAGGGTTTCCCGCAGAGGCATGGGCACTTAAGCAGAAGCAGAACCTGACAGTGCTCTCAAGAAACCATAATGAAGCTGAAAGTCATGCCCAGGCTTCCTCCATAGCCTGTGGAAATGATTTATAAAGAGAAAACATGAGTTGGGGCTTCACTTACCTAAGGGTATCAAGCTGACTTCTTAATCCACCTATTCCATCCATGGCCCACCTTGAACTCTGAGTATCATCGGGACTGGTTGATTTTCAAATTGGAACTGACATAACGAATGGGATCCAACCTAAGTAAGAAGTGTATTTTGAAACTGTATGCCTGAAAACATTTTCTTCACTTGACTGCGTTTCACCTGGTCTTTGATAAACTTCTTTTTCTCGATTTCTGTAAGGGGAAAGAGGTTTCATTATCAAAACACTCTACCAGTAAAGAATGATTTAAATTTACTCTTTTTCTCTAAGTATAGAGAAGTGCATTTTTATTTGAATAGATCAGTAGATTGACTGCAGCAAAAGAGAGCCAACTATCAGCATTTAAAGTAGCAGTTGTCCATGTATGTGCTCCACTGTAGGGCCTTCATGAAATTTTACATGTCATTTCGTAGAAATCAACTCCAAAATAAAATATTTAAAGGTAAAAAATCAGTTAGAATGATACATGATCCCCCAAAAATTATACTTTCCACTATGAAAATATTTTGGAAGAAATAAAATTATGTCATAGAAAGGACTTTCCGCTTTCTTTTCAAACACGTGGAGATTGACTCAAAGTGAGAACCATACCCAATTAGTGAAGAAAAAAATCCTGTAGTTCATAGGATTAGCTAACATTTGTGTACACATTTAACATTTTAGAGCACTTTAACAAAGTGATAAATTTGATATTTTTGTAGTTAATGTTTTTCTTCTCATGTAATACTTGTCAACTGGTCACAGGGAAATGTTTAATTTTAAGTCCATATACAGTACTATTGCCCTTTGTTTATGGCTCCTTAAATGATTTTTTTGCCAACATATTCACTATATTTCTGCTTTTAGGTTAAAAAATAAATGCAGGGTTCATCATGAGTAGAAGGCAAAGTTGTAGATAGACCTGAATAAAGAAATAATTATTCAAAATATTTAACTTAATTTGACAATATTCACATTCAGAGAATAACAATCAATAGCTGCCATTTCTTAGTTCTCTACTGAGTTTCAGCATCTGTGATAGGTGCTTCATAAATTAATAATCTCTGATGTTTGAAAGGCCTGAAAGGTATATACTATTATTCCCATTTTATAAAAATGAAAACAGAGTAGTGAAATGATAAATCAATCATCTAAATCTAAACCGATGTTTATGACATTTGAAAGACTGTGGGCTTTGCATTATGCCATGATTATGACATATCCACTCACTAAATAGAATAATATATAGCTATTAAAGCTTATCACAAAATTATGTAAGATTATATTAAATGCTTATGAGGCAGTAAATAAAAATGTAGGTCACAATAAAAAGCATGTATTTTAAAAAAACGGGAAACACATGTAAGATGAAAGTAGTTTTTGAGTTTTTTTATTGCTGTACTTTCTAAACTTTCTTTAATACCATTATAATTATATTGCTCATAGATGCTAATATTTAAAAAGTAAATGAATCAAGTGGTTGAGTAACAAGTGAGTATGTAGAGAATACTAATTATTATTTGTTTCACTTGTGTATTTTTCCCAGTATGACTTTCCACTCATTGCACTAGGTCTTACAATTTGTTTACAAATGAGTGATTTCCACAAGATTCAGCATAGTGCTTGGCCTATGGTATTCACAAGATAAACCCCAGATTGTTGAATAAACCAAGGTCTTTCTTAAAGCTCATTAATAATACAGAGTTTGTGAAATATGCATAGAATTAATGAATATAAGTTCTCATATATTTCTTACATGATATATGTCAATATGGTTTAGACTTTTAATGAAGTACAAGTATATTTTTGTTATACTTGTTCTCAAAGCTATTGTCATTTATTGCCCACTATTTACATCACTTGATCAAATTAGGGTACTCCCAAGTATGAATAATGTCTCTATTGTAAACCCAGGATGGGCTAAGCTTGAACCTTTTATTAGTAGCTTACTTTAAAATACTTTTAAGTTAAAGTTTACAAAAGGACTGAGGATAGGAAGTCCATAATTTCCTAATTAAAATAAAAACAACCTACAATTCTTTTTCCTTTTGTATTCTTCAGATGCCTAACATATGACACTTATTCAGATATGGTACAGTCTGAACTTCAGTTAGTACTTTACATTTTTTTTAATCAGGTGCTAATATACCTGTTCTTGGCCAATCTAAGTCATTCACTAGTTTGAAAAAAAAAAAAGCAGAAAGCTATTGGGCACTTCTGTTTAAATCCTAGTTTTTTAGCCTCGGTAAATGCTTACTTGTAAAATCAAGAAAAAAATATATACTTAAAAAAATAAAGTAGTGTGCATGCACTCTCAAAGAGAAGCCCACTCTACTGCTTGCATAAGGATTTATGCAAGATAATTTATGTACAGAATGGTCAATACTGTTTTTCTTTAGAATAGTATAATCTCTCAGTCCTTGGATTTTCAATTTGTTAGTCATAGTAATTTTCCATTAAGATTGTCTATTAAGTTTTTTTATTTAAGTAGTATGTACTGAATTGCTTCTATGTGCAATATAAATATGATAATATATAAAACCCCTTAAGAAGTACAAAAGCCCTACACAAATGAAAAGTGTTGTTATTAATATTAATATTGTGTCCCTGAATAATTTCTAATTTCTCCATAAAAATAGAATATTGTCTGGAATCCATATTCTTTGTCATGCATTTGAACTTTGGTAAATCCTTAGGTTAAAGCTTTTCTTCCTGTTTTGGCCCTTAATGTTGTTGCTGCTATTTGGTCGACAAAGCAAGATTTCCATTTAAATTCATAATTTAAAAATGAAAATGACTGATTTGGCCACTAGAAGAATATGAACATTAGAGTCAGAACTCCAGGTTTTAAGTCTGTGAGTGCCATTTCATAGCTGTTTGAACTTGGACAGCAATTTAATCTGCTGAAGACTCAGCTCCCTATTCATGGATTATAGTCCATGTCCTTATTTACTCTCTGAGATTGCTCCGAAGGTCTAGAGAGATAGTATATGTAAAGCTACTGTAACCTTTATGATAAATGTATATCAATTATTATCTTTCTGTTATAAATATGTGGATATCAACTCCATATAATGTGCACCCTTTTCCTCACGGGTTCTGTCAAAGCCAAGAAAAGTGCTTAATTGGACCTTGAAATTGACGTGCTCTTCCCTTCTGGTATTAGAGACAACAGTTTTGTCAATTTCAAAGCAACCTCTTTACACCAACAGAGCCTGACATCTTATACTGGTACAATTTGTCATGTTAAAACTGACAGAAGTTACAGATGATAAAGGAATACCTTATTGATAAGAACATTCCCAGAAGAAGGTAGTGGGAAATGTGTTATAGTTTTCCTTTAATTTAGGCTTATAAAATAAGGTATTATATAGAAAGAGAAAAATAGAAAGCAGTAATTTCCTGTTTGAAATAAGGGAAATGACTAGCTGACTTCCATTAAATATGATTAGAAATGCCTGTATAAATGATATGTATAAGTATACATAACTGGGTCACTATCATTACATGTCAAGAAACATCCTATATAATTTCCAAATATCTCCATATATGGTCACTATATATATATGTATAAAGTAGCCTAATTTATAATAAAATCAAATTCTTTTCCCCAATTAATTTTTTCAGTCAAATTTAAAGAAAAGTAAGTGAGTTACTTCTGGGTGCGAACATTAACAAAGGCATTAGCAATAGGTATTGACTTAAAAAATTTTATCATTTCTATACTTTGTGAGCCTATGAATGCATTATATGAACATCTTTATTTTAAATTGAACTTTTAAATGTTTTAATTTTTTCTAATATTTAGTTTAATAAGTTTTAATTTTAGCATTGCCTCTTACATACAGAGGACACCCCTCTTTCCTTCACCTAATTTGCTTTTATGCACCTAAATATTACATCTTCAATTTTGATTATTCAGTTTAATGTGGGAAAGCATTCTAAACAAAGGGACAAATTTGAGGAGCATTCCATTTACTTCCTTTGATAAGAGCAGTGAATTCTGTTAGCTATACTTAAGGGATTGTAGCAATAAGATTTGAAAAAATATCTCTAATAACCTAAACAAACTACGGAATCTGTTTGGTATAATTCTTAATGCTGAAAAAATCTCATCAGCAGTAATTCTCTGGGTTTTTTTTTAAAGATTTTACTTATTTAATTCTAGAGAGAAGGGAAGGGACAGAGGAAGAGAGGGAGAGAAGCATCGATGTGAGACAGAAACATTGATGTGAAAAAGAAACATTGATTGGTTGCCTCTCCATGAGCCCTAACCAGGGACTGAACCGCCAGCCCAGGCCCATACCCTGACAGGACTGGCGACCCCCAACCAACTGAGCCGGGCTGGCCAGGGCAAGTAGTAGTAATTCTTTTAATGTTTCTGAAATCCTCGAACGGATCACAAGATGCATTATTATTATTACTGCAGTTGAATACATAGACACTCCTTCTTGACAGTCACTAAACTATAAATAGTTTGCTCTTTCATAAAATGTAAAAAGATTCAAATAACATTTATTTGTGCTTTCCCATTTATCAAACAGTGCCATTCCTTAACCCTTAGCCAATGATTTAAGCTATATTTAGCCAACCATCTTTTTACTTTTTAACTCATTGGTCATGTGAGTGATTATTCTTTCTTGCTTTTTTTTTAGTCTGGGAACACTTTTTAAGAACCCTTGATTGAAGCCGAAATAACTGACTCCTGTAGTACTAATATTTCCTTATTGAATTTTGATATCATCATTTGATTTAATCATAAAATGTACCATATATTTGGCATCTTTGGCAAATACAATTTTTTAAAATTAAAATAATGGCATTGTACTTGAAATAGAATAGTAACTAGGAACAGAAGTTGAGATTTCCAGCTATCATTTGCCTTCAGATTGTTTACTAAGGACAAGATTGGTTTTTGGATAGGGATATTGTTGATCAGCTGGCTGTCTGAGTTAACAAATTTATGATTTTCAAAGTTCTCTGAAACAAGCAGGAATATACAGCAAACTTTTGTCAACATTTTAAGATTTCCTGACCCAATTACTGAATTCCTTAAAAACCTAGACAACTTTGGTCCTACAATACAGAGTTGGAAATGAACACCTAAACACAAATTAAATATTTTTTAAAAATATATATATTGTAAAACATGTAATATGTTTATTTTTCACATTTTAGAGTAATATTCATTGTATCACAAATTTTAAAAGTTGCTAAAAGTTTGTAAAACTCACCATCTATTGTTTCCATATACTGACTAAAAAATACATTGTTGGATAAATACGTTTAAAAAAACTCTCTATAAAAATAACATACACAATAAAACCTTACTTTAAAATTCAATGTTTAACATATTTTTTTCTAACTGATATTTCCTGCCATCTTCCCAACCATGAATTCATTATTACTGGATTGTTTTGTTCAGCTCTCCAGAGAGGTCTTATGAGTTCCAATTCTTATTCTTGGTTTGGAGTTCCTGACACCTTCTTTCTACTGGTCATCATCTCAGATTCTAGTTCCAGAGATTAACAGCTAAACGAGACAGCCACAAACAGTAGATTCCTGGAAGTCTCAAACAGACTGCCTAAGGTCAGACAGGGAAGACATCTGACATCATCAGAGGTAGATCCAGAAAGTAAAAACAGTGGTCTCCAATCATAGAAGTTCACACCACAAAGTCAGGAAATCAAGACAGATCAAATTAAGAAGCAGAAGCAAAAGAGAAGAGTCTCACAAATAATGAGAGACAAAGAAATACGCCCCAACAAAGGGAAAGGAGCAATCCCCAGAAAGAGAACTAAATGAAATAGAGGCAAGTAAACTATCAGATATTGAGTTCCAAACAACGGTTCTAAGGAAGCTCAAAGAGCTCTGTGAGCTCAGAGAGAATTACCAAAAACTACAGGGAAACTATGAGGAACTTACTGAAAACTATATCAGCATGAAAAAGGATACAGAAACTATCAATAAGAGACAAGAGGAAATGAAGAATACAATTTCTGAATTGAAGAACACGGTAGAAGAAATCAAAAGCAGGATAGATGAAGCTGAGGACCAAATCAGCGAGCTGGATAACAAGGTAGAAAAAAGCTCCCAGAAAGAGCAAGAAAATGAAAAAAAGACTCAAAAAGAATAAAGAGGAATTTAGGGAAATGCAGGATAACCTGAAACATAATAATATCCGTACAATAGGGATACCAGGAGAAGAGGATGAGAAAGGGATAGAGAACCTGTTTGAAAAAGTAGTGATGGAAAACTTCCCTAATTGGAGGAGAGAAAAAGTCACACAAGTCCAGGAAGCACAGAGGGTCCCATTCAAGAGGAACCCAATGAGGCTCATTCCAAGACACATCATCATTAAAATGGCAAATAACAAAGACAAACAGAGAATCCTAAAGCAAGCAAGGGAGAAAGAGTTAGTAACATATAAGGGAGCCCCAATATGGCTAGCATCTGACTTCTCAACAGAAACACGCAAGCCAGAAGGGAATGGCAAGAAATATTCCAAGTCATGAAAAGCAAAGACCTGCAACCAAGACTGCTCTACCCAGCATGGCTCTCAATTAAAATGCAAGGTGAAATAAAGAGTTTCCCAGAAAAAAAGATGGCTAAAAGACTACACCTCCACCAAACCAGCACTACAAAATATGCTAAAGGGACTGCTTTAAGATGAAGAAAAAGTTTCTATGAATACCCAGTTCCTTTCACAGTTGCCAATACTTGATATTACCAATATTTTTAATACTCGCTCATCTGATTGTGACAATGAGGTTATTTTAATTGTTCCTTTACTATTTGTTGAAACTAAACCTGTTTTTATATATTTCCTGCCTATTTTTATTATTTTTAAAAAACATTATATGACTTTTTGGTATTTATCCATTTATTGATTAAAGGTTTGTAGAACTTTTTTCCCTAAAAAAAACCAAAAAACCCTATTAACCATGTTTTAGATGTGTTGCAAATATTTTCCTATTCTATTCCTTGTCCTTTAATTTTTTTATATGTATATTACTATATAGTCTAATGTTTAATATATTCATATTGTCAATATTTACCTTATACCCTCTGGGTTTCAATATTTTACTTCAGGTCATGAAATATAGTAGTTCTATTTTCTTCTAAAACCTTAGATCCTACATATTGATTTTAACTCACCTGAATATTTCTTGAATAATGTGTGAAATAAGCCTCTATATTTGTTTTATTTCAAATAATAGTGGTCCATGCACGCATTTTTGAATAAGCCTCATTTTACCCATTTATTTGAAATATCAACAATCATATATGATATTGCTAGACAGATATATATGTTCGTTTCTCGAATGCTCATTATATTTCATTGATCTACTTGATTATTTCTGTGCTGGTGGCATGTTGGTTTAATTGCTGAGACTTAATGGTTTTAAATTTTTTTAATATTTTATAATTAACTTTGACATTAAAAAAATAAATAAAATCAATCTGCATTTAAGAGAGAGAGAGAGATGCAACTCCTACCTTTTGCGATAACACGGATAGAACTGGAGAATATTAAGTTAAGTGAAATAAGCCAGTTGAGGAAAGACAAATACCATATCATCTCACCTATAAGTGGAGTCTATTCAACAAAATAAACTAATGAACAAAATAAACCAAAGGCACAGAAACATGGAGCAGACTGAAAATGACCAGAAGGGATGGGGAAAGAGGACAATGGTGGAAAGAAGGGGAAGGGACTAGACAAAGAACATGTAAAAAAAATAGATTCTAGTTCCAGGAATATCTTAACCCTAATAACCCCAACCCAGGGCCATTTCACACTTACCTGAATTTTAATAGCAATTATGCTCATTTGTCTAATTTGGGATTAAGCTTACATTACCTTATAATACTTTTGGTTATCTTTAAAGCTGCCCTTCAATATTTCATATGCAATTTAAAATTCTCTACATGTATCACAACATATAATGGAAGTTTAATAAATATTTTCAACTATTCTTTTATGAAAAAGACTGATTTGAATTCTTCAAAATGAGAATTACTCATTAATTGAAAAGCATTGTAGTTATTTAATACTAAATATACACCTAGCTATCCAAATATTGCCAAATAAGAGTCTGACCAACTGCTTTAAAACAGATGAGAATGAAATAAAACAAGCCTAAAAATCTTATCTAAATTAATTGAAAAGTGTGTCCTGTTAAGTTAGACATTGCATTTTTAAGAATTTACTCTGTTGTTCTCATTTGGTAATGAACTTACTTTAGAATAACTGTGAACTTCCCCACAAGCCTTTCCACTAGAAACCTAATCTCTATTAAAGGTGAAGTTGAGTTTTTGTCTGATAACATGGATGAATGATTAAATTTTAGATTTGTTTGACATTGAACAAAATATAGTTTTTAATTTTAAACAGGGTTAAAAGTGTTTAATACACAGAGAAACATAAATATAAAACCTTTTAGCTATGCAATATATATTTTAAGAGATTGCCATAAAAACAAAGGGCAGATAATTCTAGTTTCCAATGCTGAAAGATAGTTCAGTAACTCTGGATTGTTCCTGCTAAGTTGATTACATGTTAATTTTAGCAGGAAGGAGAAATAACCTTTTAACTTATACAACAAAGTTCTGCAAACTGTTATTTTAATTTTGTTGGTCATCAATAAATGGTACAAGCATGATAGAAACAAACAAGAAAAGTTATGAATTATCATAATCTTGGCTACTCAGTGCAAGAAAAAGTACTTTATTAAAATAGTGTGACTAAGCATAAAATAAAAGTATAATTCATTAAAATACCTATACATTTCCACTTAAGTAGCATAGGATATATATCTCATTTTACTTTAGAGATTTATTTTTGTCATCCATTTCCTTCTTTATTGTTCTCACAACTACATACTTTCCCTCACACACACAGACACAAGCAAACACTCCTATAAAATTCTGCACAATAAATAGTAACTAAATAACTAGTGTGCTAATTTTGAGAATTTCAGTGTATTTCCCCTATCCAACATTTTCATTTAAAACATTTTCTGGCTAATCTTAATGTTAGCTAAACAATGACAATGACATTTATGTTTTAATGTTTGGACAAATTGATATACAAGTAACAAGTTCTGTTTGAGAGCAGAACAAATCAATGTCTCAGGTGTATCACAGTAAAAAAATAGGACAAAACAAATGCAGAAATGAAATGTCATTTGGAGCACAAAACTAATTAATACATTCCAATATTTATAATTTATAGACTGCTTTCATATATGTTATCTTATTTGATCTCTGGAACTATTTTATACCATTATAATACAACTATTTCTAACCCTCTGGCCTTGTTCCCTAATGAGTGACTGAACCAAGATTTGGGTGCATGTTCTTTTGACTGTGTGACTGTCTAGTATCCTTCTTTCTTTGTCACAACTTTACAGTAAACAGGATGGACTGACCCAGAAATAGAGTGAATATTTTGCTGACTTGTCCATTTGTAGATAGCCAGTGTTTCCACATATAGGTCTTTAAAATGTTTATTAAAATAACTTATGTGTGGCCTCTTTGCCTAACTCTAAATGTTTCTTATCCTAAATTCTGCATAATTTTTTCTATATCAATGATTTAATATGATCAATTCTACAAAATACTTTTCCTATTCCATATTTAAAATGGCTCTGCAGTACAGTACCGGAGAGAGTTGCCATTTGTATCTGTGATTATTTTGTCGGTCTCCAGTTAAATAATTTATGTTCACATTTCCTTTCTTGTTTCATGCAAAGTCCTAACGCGCGCGCGCACACACACACACACACACACACAAGATCAATCTGCTTTTTGTCTTTTTGTTTGCCAGTCATTGGAAAATGTTTACTAATATTAAAACCTTATAAAAGAGGGCATTTTTTTGTATTCCCTCTACCTTTTTTTAATGCTACCACCTTCCCATTCATTTGTTCATTTCCCAGGTATATATTGAGTTCCTACTCTATTCTATGAGACAAGCTTTGCGGAATTAGGTTAACCCAGTTTCCTGTCATGAGGATCCTTTCAGTTAGTGGGATAAACAGGAAATACATAATAATTACAGAAATAAATTCTATATTGAACTAGTAAGTGAAATGAGACCTGCCTGGATATATAATAATTAGTAGTTGTTCAGCTTAAAACATTTTTATTTGCATAATATTTTACCTTTTAAAGAATTTTGTTATTTATCCTTTGGCACAAATGAAAAATTTTAGAGGTGTAATGGCCTTTGTCTTAGATATTCTTTTAATCAATATGACTGAATGCATAAATATCTTCAAAGACAAAACTTTCCCCTTAGTAGGAAGAGTATTGAGAGATAACCACTGAATGATAATTTTCTTTTCCATTTATATTGGTGGTTATGCTGACATTTCAGTAAGGTTTTATTGAAGCAATAAGGTCACTCACTAAAACACAGATGATGAATCTCATACTAGTGTTAATTATACTTTACTTCATAGATCTAGATGCAGAATCTGAGCCATGGTCAAGGTGTTAATTATTTTATAATGATTAGAATAAATTAATGTAGGGGCTCCTTTTATATATTAATTAAATGTTCACAATGGGATCAGCAATTCAGATAAGCAATGAGATGTGGCTGGAATGCTTGTTTTACTATGAACTTGAGGATGTTTATTGGTAGAAATATCTTGAAAAGTTCAAAATATTTAGCCTTGTCACATTTTAATGCCTATTTTTAGTTACTTCTATAAGGACTTTTCATAACTTGCTATAATTGGAATTTTACCAACATAACCTCTTGCATCTTCTCAAAATACTTTTTTTAAAAATTTTCATGAACTCATATTTTCCCTCCATCTCCCTTTTGAACTCTTTACCTTTTAGATCTGTCCTCTTCAGTCTCCTTTACTGACTCTTCGACTGAGAGTTGAGGTTTCTGGACTTCGTCCTGGGTCTCTCTTCTTTATCTACCTTAGCAGGGCTCCGCATGCATCTGCTTAAGTTATGTGCCATGGCTCTGATGATCTTCTTAGGTAATCTCAGTTCCTGCATTGACATTTCATGCTCATGATGCCTGAATTCCAAATGTCAGCCATAACCTCTCCCTGAAATCCAGAATTATGTAGTCATCGACATACAGTAAGACCTCACTTAACTTTATCAATAGGTTCTTGGAAACTGCGACTTTCAGTGAAACGAAACATAATTAAACCGATTTTAACAGAGGCTAACTGACAGAAATAGGAGTTCAATACCTAAGGCATATTTCTAAGTCACTGAAACATCGCCAAACATCTAAATACTCGAAACACATCTAATATTAAACAGTGAAATAAATGTGAGCTACACATTCATTGGAGAAAGATGAAGGTAAAAACAAGAATTATAGTTATTTTCCAACCTGCTGATTCCCATCTAGGGTCGAGGTGGCCACAGTCTGTCCTGGGAGCTCACAGTACAAGGTGGGGACCCACCCAGGACAGGAAGCTCTTCCATCCCAGAGCCGCTCACACCCACTCCCACACGGGCTCACCCTGGGGCCATGTAGACACGCCATTCACCTCATGTGCACACTTCGAAACATGGCCGAAAACCAGAGTCTCAGGAGAAAACTCATGCAGACATGGGGAGAATGTGAAAACACTACACAGAGGCCCTGGCCAGGATTTGATTTTTTTCCCTCATCAACGTTATAGTGAAGTGACTCTGAGCCAAATGATATTATCAGAGGGCCTGCTGTATTTACCTCTCCACCTGTAATAGGCTATTTGTATGAACAGAATTCTCCCCAAAACTCCTCTTCTGCATCCCAGCCCCCTTCCTCATTTTCTCATTGTGTGCTTCACTGTTTCACTGAGCTCCACTTGCCTTGACTCTACTTCTTAAAAATGCCTATGTACTTTCCACCCTAGAGCCTTTTATTCTTCGGCTCGCTATGCCTAGTCGCCAGAAGTAGAATAGCCTGTGATTTCTTAACAGCTATTTCTGTTGCATTACGCTATCATAAATTCTTAGATCTTGAAAAGTATATTTTTATTTAATTCCTTACTTCCTTCTTTCTTCCCTTCCTTCCCTGATTTCTCTAATTTTTATTACATGATTAAACCCTCATACCCTCTGTGCATAACACAATTTAACATATGAGAGAATAAATAAGTACCCGCCAAACTGCATGGTTTAGTCAAAATTCTCCTTTTTCTACCTGATCTTTTTGGAGGGTACCTCTGAGAGCTGGAGAGCATGCTGTCCACGTGAGAGTGAGCTACTGCTTTATCTAACATTATCGTTATCTAAAGTTATCTAAATATTTGAAATATTCTCTGGTAATAACTCTTGCCTCCCCCGAGACTGTGAATAGAATTATTTCCAGATGGTCCTGAAGTTTCAGCATATTGCTACAGTTAACAAAAAGCTTTTGTAAATGTTACATTAACCACAAAGGGGCATGTGCTACCATTAATTTGTTATGAGTTCCTGTTGTTAATGGTAGAATTTGCCTGTACATGCATTTTTCTCCTTAAATGAAATATAATAATTAGAGTAATGGTTGCAAAGAATCAGAGATACCAAAGAACTGGTATTAAGATACTTAAAAAACCATGTTAGATGTTTCTTTTAACAAAACACTACCTCCAAAAGCTGTGAAAGTTATTACACTCTTTGATTTTAAGAAAATTTTCTTTAAAATTCTGCTAAAACAAAGCCAGGAAGATCTGGATTATTGTTAAAGGGAGTACTTAGTACAGTTTGTCTATATTCTCTTTCTTGCATTTGTATCAATAAGTTAATACAAAACACTCTTTAAAACATTATATTTCTTTCCATTGTTACTATGAATAAAAATAATATAATGTATAATAGTGGTATTATATTGCATTCAGTAATACATTGTTTTTCAAAATTCTATATTCACAAAAATTAGAGTAAAGCAATGTTTGACACCAATATTTCTGCTATAGACCTAATAGTTATTTCTAGAACATTTTCAGGATAGAGGGTTTAAAAAGTCATTTGGGCTCACTACAGTTTGACTGAAAGAGACTAAAGATTACTTTATTGATTGGATGAGTATACTAATCACAAAAAAAGAAGAAAGATTGTCACCATTGTTAGCCCTAATATGAAACAAATGAAAAGTGTTGAAGAAAACAGGATGGAATTTACTAAATTTTTCTCCAGTTCACTTGAAAACAGTTAAATGAAAAAGACAAACCTAAAATTATAATGCCATAGTCCAGGAGGAAGGAGTTAACCAATAACACATTCAAGGTCATAAAGTAGATTTCCTACTTCTTTATAAGAACCTAGGGCTACAGTTTCTCTTGCTGCTTGCCAACTTGTATATGGTTACCAGGGAAACTTCCTGCTGTAAATTATACTGCATGGAACTTACATGTATTCTCCTAATTTAGACCCCAAGTTTAGATTCCATTTAAAATAACTAGGATATGGTAGGAGGCAGTTCTCTAATATATCACTTTACGTTTGTAGTTTCTTTCTGAAAATGAAAAACTTTTCATTACATGCCAAATTTTGGTGGCACATAAGTATTTATTATAGTGTAACTCAGTACATAGCACGTTTAACTATCCCATAAATCTAACCAGTCTGGTTTCTTTGTCTAAATAGAATAAATTAAGCAAAAAGCAATGTTTTATGATTTTAAAACATTGAGTGATTTTGAGTGACTTTATGTTTGAATATTAAAAAGTGTACCACAGAGTTTAGTGTTTATATAGCATTTTCTTTTTGTATCTCTTGTGGCAAAATATGTCCTGGAGATTTCTGGGCATATTTTCAAATGGAAATAAATATTTATAGTCTTAGAGAATATGCTACCTCAATTATATAAAAAAAAAAACAACAACTTTGCATTCAGGTATTAGAGATGGCTATTCATTTGCTCCTTCCTTTATTTAACAAGCACATACTTTTCACTGTTAGGTAAAAAGCAGTGTGCCAAACACAAAAGATCTCCAATCAGATCTTTTACTTACTTTCCAGGAGCTTAGAGGGAAAGATGGCAATAAGTGTATTATCACAGCACATTGTGATAAATTCTATAAAAGAGAAATGCGCTGAGGTCAAGGTCATGGTGGTAGATTGGCCAAATAAAAAGGTGGGATCTAGGACCACTGGGACCCTTTCAGGATCTGGAAGAAGAAATACATTAAAGCCTTTTAAAGCCAAGCAGTAACTCAAATGGCCAGAATTGTATTTGAGAGTGATGACTGTGATAGCAATGTGGAGGCTGGTGGTGATCCAAAAAGGGGATACGTTTACCATATGCTTGGGAGACCACTGTGTTACTCAAGTATAGGACAATGAGAGACTGAATGAAGGCAATGGCAGCAGAGAGACTGAATGAAGGAATGTCAAGAAGAGATGCCAAAGAGTGATCACAAGGCAATGATGGAGTCAAAGAATGTTAGAGAAGGAGGGGACTATGGATGGTGAGTGCCTATATCTCATAGGTTAGGAAATAACAGCCTAGAAAACGATGCTTACATAAGAGTTGAAAACAAAGGGGATGCTGTCAGTGGTGAGTGTGCAGTATTTTCAGGAAGATTTTGTACACTAAGGTTAAAATAATAAAAATGTCTTTAATGGTTATAAATTCTAAAATTATACATTTATGTTATTTTATGTATATCTGATATTTTGAATTTGAACAAATCAGAAACTAAAAAGGTAAACCTGATAATGTTTTTTTAAGGTCAAAGCTGATTAAATCAGATAAAAATATTTCAGGAAAAGGTTACCCCTTAAGTAATTTGATATTTTTTAAAAAAATATTTTTAAGCTGTATATTCAACAAAAATGTATAAAATCATTTAATGTCATCTAACATTGTGTTAACTACAGTATAATTAAAGGCATGGTTGAAACTGTGGTTTTTCTGTTACTGGCATTACTCATAGAGGTGACCATCTGGGTAGAGCAGAAATGTAGTTTACAGAACCTGCCCAATAGTCTTGACTCTTTTAAAGCCATGGCTGAGATTTAAATGTCAAAATATAAACTGGAGAAAATGACAAGCTTTGATCAAAACATTTTGCCCCTTTCCCTTAGAAATGATAACTAAAAATCAAGATATATTGCATATCTGGCTTATTTTAATTTAGGGCCATGTTATAATCATTCAGTTTTCCAGTACTTATGTGGGAAAATGCATAGAGAAAATATGAAATATTCAACTGATTTGTGAGGAATGAGGCTATATTAAATAATATTATAACACTGTTAATTTAATTTTGGGACAACATGAAGGTTCTTACATCTTGTGTTTTTAAAAACACTGTAAAGAAGATAATGCAGGCCTGTAGGCATTGATCTTAGAAAGGCCAGTTTCTTTATTAGAGCATGATGCACATGACTCATACAGTTCTCGTACATCATTGTTTCCCTACTCTATGTGTGCTAAATAAATAGCTTATGGTATCTAACTTTACGAACCTCTTTAACTTTAGGCAGAATTTTATGGACAACTCCTTTGTATCATTATAATAGTAGATATTGTCATAATCTGTCTTAGGCTAAACTCTCTTCCCAATGCAATTTAGTGCAGCTTTTTAAAAAATTTATTTATATAGGCTGGGGCAAAAGTAGGTTTACAGTTGTTTGTATGTAAAATAATACAGTAATTGCTAAATAATAATAGAAAAATAAACTATGTGTTTTGCCTACTCACAACTGTAAATGTTTGGCCCCACCCTATATGCCTTTTTATTGAAAAATTGTTGCCAGAATATATAATTAATGACATAAGTTCCATTAAATGAAATTTCGTATTTTTAAAAAAAATGATTATACTAAAGAAAGGAAGGCACAATATAAATGTCAGGTATTCATGGCATTTGTTTTGAGACCACTTATAGTAAGTAATATGTTATATCAGCCCAAAGAGATTCTATATGCCTGCTTAGATGGATTATATTTGTCACTTGTCAAATATTTTTGAACTAGGACACAAATTTGGAAAGTATTTTCAGGTTTATAAATAATTTCTTCTAAGGATATCAGGCATTTTGTCAAATGGTTTGGCTTCACCTTTAAAATTCACCTGGAACCTCACCTCCACTCCTACCCCTTTCACCTTGTCCCGGCACCCTGTCATCGCTCTCAGTCCTTGTAGTAGCCTCCTGATGGGTCGATTTCATCAGAACAGACTAGGCTTCTGCAACAATAACTTTCAAGTCTCCAAACTTCAGTGGCTTAACGCCCCCAAAATTCGTATATCTCTTCACAAATGTCTGCTTTCATGTTGGTAAGATTGAGGAGCTCCAGGGAACTCCTTACAGTCGCTCAGGGATGCAGGTTGACAGGGGCTGTGCTGTTCACAATGTCACCCATTGAAGCAATGAGGAAAGAGAGAGACTAGAAAATCCTAAAGCCTCAGCACACAAGTGACACACCTCACTGCTGCTCATATCTCAATGTCCATCACCTGGCCTGTGGCCCCACCTGCCTGCAGAGGGGCTGGGAAGCGTACTCTTGCCTATGCCCAGGCAGAAATAGAGAACTCAAATCTGCCGAGCCCTCACGTCTCTCACACTAGCAGCAAAGACCCAACCTTTTCTTGCTGCAAGGCAGTCTCAATGGAGCAGCCAAAATGATCATTGTTATGTGTCAGACTATGTCACTCCTCTCCTCGAAATCACTAAATGTCTACCTATTTTACTCAGAGGAAAAACCGATGTCCTTCCTGTGACCCACAAAGCTGGGCCACTCCCTCACTTCCTTTAGGTTTCCTTATTAGATACTCTTCATCACCCTGTTTTATTTTTCTCCATAACACTTACTGCTCTTTGATATACTGATATATCAGCTTGGTTATTGGTTTTGCCTATTTATTGTCTCTTTCTACTAAACTATAATCTACAAAAGGAGAAAAACTCTGTTTATTTAGTTCATCTTTTAACCCCAGTGCCTACAATGGTGCCTCACATGTCAGAATATGAATGAATGAATTAATGAATGGGATGTCTTAAGAACTGTATTGAGAATCTCATTTCCTCCGTATGGTTAACATGTTTGTCATACACTATTCTTCAAGAACCATGTTTTCTTTTATTGTTTTTCATCCTTTTCTTCCCTGTTTCTGAGAGTATCGCTAAAATTAGTCATACAAGGATTTGCTCTATGCTTAAAGGGATCCAAGTTGAAAACAATAAGGACGAGGTATCAAAACCAAACCTGCGGTGCATTTGTTCTATTGAGAGTTTGTGTCAAGGAGAGGGAACCCAGCAGGTCAGCAGAGGCATGATTTGGGGTGATTGTTTAAGGTGGCTTCTGAGCAAAATTGACTTAATAGTAGAATATAGAACGATAAATGAAACTGTTTCTTAGTTTTATTTTATTCATTCTTAGAATGAGACTGTACTGATTGTTGAAGTGACGAAATCTTATCAGACTGACTTTTTTATACTAAAGTTATATTATACTTACTTGAAATTATAATTATATTTAACATTTCTAATGGCAGTTGCCTTACTAACGAAACAGCCAGAGATAAATACACATTCTTATGTATATGTACATCTATATTGATAGAGTTAAGGAGTGGGTATTTTTAAAATAAAGAGAAAGAGTTGAAAAGTGCTGATTTGACTTTAATATTTGCAAAATGATGAAAGTGATTATCCATTTTAGTTCACTTGACAGGCGATGAACGGTCAAAAAAGGGAAGACAGAAGGGGTCTGGGTGAATTATTTGCTAGTGTGAGACTGATGATTTATTATGCCTGAGTGGAACTTGAGTTCTTTGCCAGTGGACAGTCTAATAAACCAGAACCATAACCGAGGCATTTGCTATCAGCAGGAGGTCTTGAAAACAACGTAGCGATGGGCTGGTGCTGATAAAGGCCTGGTTTGTGGGAACTGCCGACATTCCCTGCTGCTATTCCAGTGAATTCCACTGTGGTCATCTTAATATCCCTCCCCCCCACTTCTTTTTTTCTTTTCTTTTTTTCATCTGAGGCAAAACAATGGCAGAAAAAGACAGGAGGTGGTCTTTGAAAAATTTCTCGGCCAGTTTCCATCGTATATACATTCAAATGGTAGCATGTATTGCTCATTTCTGAGGAAATGGCAACTAGTATTTTGAGGCAAATTTTTCCTAAAGTAGTATTTCAGAAATAATAAACTGAAGCTCCATTGTATGTCTGAGTTCTTTAGAGAACACCAACATATACATACACACTATACTATATACACTATACACTATATACTATATATGATGATATATGATATATGGTATACGCTATACTATATACTATATACTGAATACAAGGAATTGGCTCATGTTATTATGGAGGCTGAGAAGCCCTGCAAACAAACTGGAGACCCAGGGATGCTGACAGTAAAGTTCCATTCTGCCTGTCAATGCTTCAGAGTTAGTGGTCTAAGTTTCAGTCCAAGTCTGAGTGTAGAGGCAGGAAAAGACCAATGTACTAGCTTGAAGACAGGCAGAGGGAATGTACTCCCCCTTACTCAGCTTTTTTGTTCTCTTCAGACTTTAGAAGGATTGAATAAGTCTCACCACATTGGGCTAGGCAATCTATTGATTTAAATGTTAATCTCATGCAGACACAACTTCACGTAGACATCCAAAATAATGTTTAACCAAATATTTGGGTACTCTTTAGCCCAATCAAGTTGACACATAAAATTAACTATCATACCCATGAAAAGTAAACTACAGTTTGTCGGGGAGGAGGATTTATGGTTGAAAAATACATTCACACTCTTGGGTCTCTAATAAACTAAGTTACCCCTTATGGATATGAGGACTGTTATCTTTGTTAAGGACTTCAGTTGGCATTTTAGAGCTCCCACTGGGTATTGTAGTTGTGAAGTTTTGAACCTCCATATTGTTTTAAATATACAGGGTAGGACAAAAGTACTTTTACAGTTTTGAGTACATGAAACACAGAGTTTATTCTTGTATTATTATTTAATAATTATTATATTATTTTCCATACAAACAACTGTAAACCTACTTTTTGCCCCACCATGTACATTTAGGTAACTGGGGGGAAAACACTGGCCACTCAAACGATAACATAATTTCTATCCTCTGCTATAGTTTATACAACAAGATCCCAGTCCTAGATGCGCATTAGTATCATCTAAGGGAGCTTTTAAAAATACTCATCTTTGAGCTGCTGTCCAGAACAATGGAATCTGGATTCACTGGAGTGGGGCCCAGCATCCTTGGTAATAGCCCCCCAAGTGATTTTAATGGGCACCCAGTATTGCAAACCCCGGAACTAGAGTTGGTGCTGCAGTCTTTTATTTTGAGTTGCCTTTTGCTTAGAAAGTGCCCGGTGCAGCCTGTGTTGTCTAGTCTGGAGGGCCTCCCTACCTTCTTAGATTCTAACTTCTGTGCCCTGTCACACAAATGTCCATTCTTGGGTCTCTCAGCTGCTCCTATCAGATATGTTGGCAAGTACCTGTAAGCTTCTCACTTCTATCATTGTTTCATGAAGTTTGTCAGTGGTGGACCCTTCCCTAATCACTCCCCAGACCCTGATGGTTGGACAACTCAGGGAACCCCTAAATTTATCACTTCTGAGTTAAGATTATATTTGTATTCCATTCTTTTTTCGAGGGTGATTAAAACTCTATTGTTACGTGACAGTTTTTAGGATGCAGAGAACAGTTTCTCTAAAGGATTTGCTTCAACCCCATGCAAGAGCTTGCATGGAGTTGCATTAGAAAAACTAGCCTAGGGCATATCTTTGTAAATCCTTAATTTCTTTGCCTTATGCTTTACAGGGCTTAGCATTCATTCATCTTGAAGGTGACTGACTTTTCCATATCTCATAGAATAAAATATATCTTTTATGTTTGGCATGATCTTTAATCACATACTCAGAGATTTATTCAGTGGTCTAAAATTCTATATCAGAAACAGTGAATGCAGTTTTTAACCAAAAATAGAGATACATGACAAGAAAGAATGTACATGTAAAGATAATGGGAGAGAGTATTTAAAATAAAAAATGACCTGGAAAATAAAAATTCATGTAAGTCTGCATACAAATAGACATGAGAGTAAAGTAGTCTGCTAGTCCCTCCAAGCTTCTATAACAAAATACTACAGACTGGTTGCTTGTAAACAACAGAAACTTATTTCTCACAGCTCTGGAGGTAGAAAAGTCCAAGGTCAAGGCACCAGCATGATCAGGTTAGTACCCTCTTCCTGGTTCATATCTGGCACCTTCTCATATCGTAAGTATCTCTCTGGAGCTTTTTAAAATAAAAGCATTACTTCTATTCATGAGGGCTCCTCCATCCTTATGACTTAAGCATCACTCAAAGGCCCCACTTATTAATATTATTACCTTGAACATTATGATTTCAACATACGAATTTGGGGGAGGGAACACAAATATTCAGACTGCAGCAAGTATACATGCACACTGCAGCTCCTAAGGGTAGTTGTTCAAATATGACCCTAGATTCTGGACATAATAGACCATTGTGACTACTATTGACAGTGTTAAATAAAATAAAAAATCACTTGTACCAGTTTAAGCTACGTGAATTGCTTGTGGGGAAGCATACACATCAGTTTAATTTAAAACAATGGTGTGGAATAGAAACAACCACCCGAAACAGATGTTGAAGGGTCATCGCTGTCAATACTATCATCCTTAAAGATGGCAGGATGGATAGACAGTGAATATGAACAGGTGGAAGAGTACCACTAACTGAATAAGGAAAGTAAATGTCAAGTAGTACAAGCATTAAAAGAGGAGAGGTTGGTGAGTGATGACGGGGAAAGTGATAGTGAGAAACAAGAATGACAGCCTCTTTGGTGAATCAGGACAGTGGATGACAGAGGCCCTTAGAAGGCCCATCCTTCATTGGCAAGGAGTACTAGAGAAAAGAAGAGATGTTATCTAGAATGAGTGGGGTGATGGAAAGAGCTGGGAAATCAAAAACCAAAATATAGGGGAGGTTTCCAGAATAGACGGGGCATGGTGTAAAGGCTAAATAAAGGGTTGCAATTCAGTATTGGGTTTGGAAAGTGGTAAAATTGAACTAAAAAATCTAGTAATAATCACAATAGAATCAACAATAAAAATAATAGTTAAAATTTATTGAGCACTATATGCCATGCCCCATTCTTACCTTATTCATTTGCATATCAACCTATAGACTAGGTACCACTATTGGTCCCAGGGAGAGACTGCCTTATTTGGTCAGGGTCACATGACCAGTGAACACTAGGCTGCAATTCCAACCCAGGTCCTCCATCTCCACGGCCTGTGCCCTCAAGTGTAAGTATGTGCTTGTCGTACTTAAGTATGTGTTCTTAAGTATGAGCGCAACTGAAGCCATTTGTGTCCAGATGACAGTTTTCTTTTTCGCAGAAGTCATGATTTTTGCAAAGATAGTAGTAGTCTAATTTAAGCAAAGTTCAAATGTAACAAATATTTGATGAAAAAAAAGGGCAAGTGTGTTTTCTACCAAGTGACCCTTTCAAAAAGTTGCTTGTTGGATGTGGACCAGGGCAAGGGCATGCAAAAGCATCTTAGTTCAGAAGGTGTGGAGCTCTGACCACTGGGTGTCTCTGTCTCGCGTAGGAATATACCTGTCTGGCAGAGCATGGCATCATCTCCCCTAGGCAATGCTTAGCCTGGCTCCGTAGCCTTCAGTTTCTCAGACTTTTCCCTCCTCCAGTCTGCATCATTTTCCTCATACATTGACATGTTTTCTTGGTTTTGTTAATATTGTCATTGAAGTCTTTGGTCTGGAAATCAGGAGTCTCTTTAAAGTATCTTGTAGTTTTCTTTCCTGTGATCTATTTTGTATTGATTCATAGTTTAATTCTCACAATGCAATCGTATTATCAAATTAGTAGTCTGCCTACGTGTACAACATAAAGAGTGACAAAATCACTGGGCTAAGGAAGACTTCAAGAGGTACCAAATCACAACCAGTAGGCAAAATTGCTCTTTAACGTCTTAGAAAGAGGACTCCCTGCATCCTTACTCAGATGTCTGATCCCGAAATACAAAGCGGTCTCGCTTAATTATCCTAATGGTTAGCTTTAGACATCTTTTATTCAAGTTAAAATTAATAATCTACTCTGTGTACTGTCTCTCATAGTTGTGCCTACTGTATGAGCAAATGCACAGACACACACATGGTCACAAACTGTCATAATTCAGATGCTGGATATGTGCAAATGAATGAATTTGGTGTCAGATTACTTTTCCCCATACTGGGCTCTGGAGACAGGCAGACCTGGACAAGGCAACCATGGACGACTGTAGTTACCTAACATCCACCAGCCTTGGTTTTCTTATTTTTAAACTAGGACTAGGAATAGCATATGCCTTGGAGAGTTAAGAATATTTAAGGAAAAAACCAGAGGAAAAGTCTTAGTGCTATAATATGCATCATTTAATATTAACTATCATTTTTATTAGAATATTAGAAGTAGTTGGATGCCTTTCTTCTCTTCAAAGCTATCATGTTTTTGTTTTTGTTTCTTTAAATTGGAACTCTGCCTAAACAGTATTAACCATGTACATGATCACATTGATCTACCCATCTGATCTGAACAAAGTGTCATCCCAAACCAATATGTATTTGGGACTTTTTTCATCATACATGTACACACACACATGTCTTAAGTTTCCAATTTAGTAACAAATGATAGTTTACTTTTATTGGGTGCTTAATCTGTGTCATTAAACACAAGTTAATACATGTAAAGCAAAAGATAAATAAACTGTTGCTAAATCTTCATGACAGGATGTGAGAAAGTTGCCCAGCTTCCTGTTGCAAGGAAGTACCAATAAGTTGGAAGTTAGGTCTTGTTCAAAAGTTTAGGCCCTACTCATTATATAAGCTGCTTGCAGCCTGTGCAAATTTTGTTTTACATATCATGTTTTTGTGTATTTTAGTTAATGTGAGGTATCTAGCTATTAGCAGCATATGAACACATTATAACATTTTAGAAACTATCAAAAGATAGTTATGTTTTAAATTGAGAAAAATTAATAAAGGAAATGTTCTCTGACATTTCAGTTCAAAAAAGTTATATTCTTTTCCTCTTGGTTATGTGAGGTTTTATGTAATTTGTGTAATGTTTTACCTGTAATCATCTAGGGTAAAGAAAATAGCTCACTGCCTTTCATCCCCAAACTCCCCTCCTTTTTACAACAGCAAAGTACCCTGCAGAGATGGTAGATGCCAGGCTTTTTAAGACTTTACAAAGATTGGAGACCAACTGCTTTGAAACAGAAATATTTGCTGAGAAGCTAATCCGTGTACCAGAGATCTGAAGGAAAAGAGCATGACTAACAGCTGAAAATCGGGCTCATTACTGAAGCAATGTGCAATGAGCCCAGGGGGAAGGTCTCTTAATTCTAGAAAGGATGTGTTTAAAAGGAAAGGCCAAGAAATGGACTTAGATCAAATGATATGTTTGAAGTAAAAAGTTAGACAAACTGACTTAAGTTAATGAATATTAATGAAAGTGAATAAATTGGGCCTCATTAGGTTATTACAAGGCATCATATGGTCTCCATTCAGAAGTATTTGCTTATCTAAGTAGGAATGTTGTGGCTAGCATAATTGCATAAACATTTACAAACACTTTATTCTTCTGAAAACGGTAGTAGGGAACTTTTTGTTACCATTAGTGATTTTTCTGCCTACTCAGGGAGTGAAGAAGCTGGAAAGAGTTCTGATTCAGAGTCAAGCAAGAAATGTTTTAAAAATTAATTTTGTTAAAAGATAGAAAATGATGATACAAGATGGTTAACCGTAGTTTTACGGTCTCCCAGGTGGGTAGCCATTTGTTTTAGCATAGGGGAACTGATTTTTAAAATCCTGTTTGTGACTTTAAAGGGACAATGAACTTAATTGCTGGGATCATGCAAAATGTCTTTTATTCTGGGTTCCTCCAGACTTTATAGGTTTCTGAAATAGTTTGATATCAAATAAAGTGAAAAGGCAGACAAAACAAATGAGACCTAGAGAGAATTAAACAATTAAAAAGACAGCTTAATTATATAAAAAATTAATATTGTGCTGGTCTTGTGACTCAGCTGGTTGCAGTGCCATTCTGTACGACAAAAGGTTGTGAGCTGGATCCCAGGTCAGGGCACATACCTTGGTTGCAGGTTGGATCCCTCATCAGGGCTCATATAGGAGGCAACCAATCAATGTTATTCTCTCACATTGATGTTTCTCTCTCTCTCTCTCTCTCTCTCTCTCCCCCCTCTCCCTCCCTCACCCTTCCTTTCTATCTAAAATCAAAAAAACATCTAAAAAGCATATCTTTGGGTGAGGATTAAAAAAAATTTAATACTGACCATAGACGTTTCCTAGTTATCTAGCTAGCTAGCTAACAGAGCTATCTGTCTGTCTGTCTATCTATCTATCTATCTATCAATCCATTAATCCAATCCCATTTGACAGCATCTCAACTTTCTGGCACAGGGCAAATCACAAAGGCAAATCAGCTCTGAGGAATTAAGCATATTTTTGTGCCATGTAAACTAAATGGGGAAAATAATGGCGCTAATGTTTTCTGAATGAAAGGAAAATACCAGGTACAGGGCCATTGAAGGAAGAATTTATCTTTGACAGTTTAGGTGATATAAGTAAAGAATTTGATTATATGAAATATAACTCTCTTCAACAGAGAAAATTGAAGGCTGAGGAAGAATGTGGTTTGTAATTGTTGCCTACCAGGGTTGAAAAAGCCTGTGATCTATGTCAGGTAGTTAGTTGGACCTTGAAAAGAAACAGATTGTCAGGTGGAAACTATTATCCTACATACATTTTCCTTCCAAATTCTGCTATTCTGAGACTTTTTGCTGACCACATTCTTTCATAATTAAGTCATTTATAGCTAGTCTCTCCTTCATGAAGAACTTGTCAATGCAAGTGATATTAGACTTGGATTATGCTACAGACTACTGGAGATGTTAATATTTCCTGAGTAATTTCAGCACAGGTCACTACCTTTGAAGATCTGCCTGTATCTAACTATCTCTAATAAGACTTCATCTTTTGATAGTTTTCTTGAAAATGAATACTTAAGAAGAGGTCACCTCAATTTAACATAAAGTTATACTTGGCATCAGGAAAATATGAAAGGAAATTAAACCATTGTTCAAGACAGATGAATCCAAAATGGAATTTGTTCTTATCACGAAATCTGAAGATAAATGCAGAGAAATTTCCCAGCAAAAAGAGAAAAAGATACAACACATTATTCATACAACACAAAGAAGAAGCAAGCTCTCAAGAGAGAAAAAGGGAGTATACTGATCAGTGATATAGTGAGAACTTCAATATTCATAGATGAATTCTCCATTCATAGAAGTTAAAATAAAGCAAGACCCCAGGCTACCACAAATGGAGATAGGGCAGAAATCTTAGGCAAGTGTATCTTTATTAAAATCATGTTGCATATATTTGAGGTTCAACAGGTCCCTGATCACATGTTCCAAAAGGGAAATTTAAGACAATTTATGAGTAGAAAGTCAGAACACAAAAGAAGAGGATCAGCATTAATTAGCGTCAGCTTAGTCTATATCAGATTAAATTTGAGGAATGTAAAAGGAATTAAATTCTAAATGCCCTGTACTGTTGGCAGCAAAATATACTATATTTGAATAACAGTTTTTTATTAAACAATCTATGTCTTTTATTTCAGTGAAGCATAAGGGACATGATAAGAGTTTGCTACAAATAAAGGACAGCTTGGTTGAAAAGGAGCGTATTTTTTATTTTTAGATTTTACAACAATAGAATGGGCCAAATATCCTTGTAAATTACATTAATGAGATAGATTGCTACTTTTAATGGAGGTTCTGTGCTCTGCGCTGTGCCTTATGCAGATTTGCTAGTTAATAAGCCTGAACAGTGTTTCTGTTCGTGGAAAATGAATCTGAAACGATTGTCAGATTATCTGTTTGGCATGCCTGGCTGGTGTCTGGAATGGCACTTTGCTAATGTGCTATTACTCAGTGTCATTAACCCACACAAATGATTGAAAGGTGAATTTATATGTGTACCATGGGGCTTAGCACAGGGAACAGGCTGCAGTGAAATGATGCTGCAAAGGATAAAATGAACCATTCATTTTGGATTTCCATTCTTTAGTCTTCATGCCCTCACTTCAGAGACATATGCTATTTAAGTATAGAGAGAATAATGAGACAAAATGATTAGTAAAAACACAACTTTGCATTGCATTGATGTCTGAAAAGTCGCATAGTTGAAAAGTGAGTAGTCCTCTAGCTCTCAGGATCCCCATATCTGAGGGATTTTGGCAAAAAATGGCAAATAAATCAAAGCTTTTAGGATTTATTTTATGCAAGGAAATTTTGGAAACTTTAAATAGAAAAGTAGTTCTGATGGATATGTGAAATGGAGAGCCTCACACTCCTTCGTCAGGAATTTAATCTACACTTTCGTGAATTAATTAAAATACTTTAGAGTCAAAAATATTTTCTTTAAATAACACATTTATGACAGACTATTACAGCAAAGCCATCATGTGGAAGCTGCAAAGTATTTTGTATTCTGGTCTTTTAAATAAGCTTTGTTTGATATTCCTTCAGCAGGTGTTTCAATACACACCTATGCTTTTCAATTCGAAGGCTTTGAAAATTTTGAATAGGTTTGTAAATTACAGGTTGTGCCTGTATACTTAAAGAAATAAATGGAAAATGTGCAAATATGTTCTGACTCTGATTCTTATTTTCTGCAAAGCTAGATTTTTTATTTTTAGATTTAACAGAGAGCATGAGGGATTTATTTATTTATATTTATAATACATATTCATTTATTTTTTCAACCAATTTCAAACCAAAATTTACATTTTCAAGGACAATCTTTTTTTGTTGTTGCTTTTAATCCCACCCTCCTCACCACCAGCTCACTGTGTGTCCCTCCCCTCCATTTGGAACTCAGAAAAAAAAGTTTTCAGTTTCAGCCATTCTTCCTATATTTAAATTTAAGGAGCTGTATGAGGATATTTCTAAATTTTTTTTTAACTTAGCTTCATTTTATTTGGATAATGAGTTCCATATTTGTATCTTTTCTTTGATAAGGATTAAAAAAAATTAAGTGATTCCTGACATCCATGATAGCTAGCTAGCAAATTTTCAACCCATTAATCGATAGTGTTGAGAGATCGAATATTTCATACCTTTTTTAAAAAAACAAAGCAGGTTCTTGCAATTTGTAAAGGATAATTAGTAATTTCTGCTTATCTAAGCAAATAGACCATAAGGTAATCTGGACTCGCTGGAAATGGTTTTACTTTATCACTTTCCTAAAATATTTATCAAACCAGAATACTGCTTATTTTCCTGTTCTCATTATAAATGGTTTTAAGCATAAAATTTGATAAATATCTGACCCATCTCAAAACCTATTATGAAATAGCCTTACTTTGTTTTGAGTACTCACTTTGTTTATTCATAATTTATTGCCATCATATATCACTGCAGTATTTTTTTCTGGCCTTTCTTTCTGCCCTCTATTATCACCTTCCTCTCACTCCCAACACTAGAGCTGCTCAGGGAGGTCACCCCTCCGAGGGTTGCTACCTCATTCAAAAGTGCAGGCCCCATCTCCTTCCCAGGTGTTGTGAGGTACTTCCAGTGTGAGGCATCTTCTGCTGACCAGGTTGTCCAACTTAAACTGATAAATGGATCCATGTTAATTGGCTCAATTTTCCTTCCCTTTTAAATATTGATCCTTTTTCAGAGGCCCTCCTGGAGACAATACTTTTTTCAGGGCCTCATTTAACTTTCACATAGTTTTGTGGCTCTTCAAAATTTATCTTTAGACTATGTAGCAGTTTGGCAACTTTGGTATATGTTGCTACAGAATAATGATGGCAAATTCAAGGGAAAATCTGAAAAGAAAATAAGTGCATATTGCAGAGGTTCTATATGCATCTCTCTCTCTCTCTCTCTCTCTCTCTCTCTCTCACTCTCTCTTTCTCTCTTCCCCTCAGATCTATGATTGGTCTTTATGTGATTCTTTTTACACATGCACACTCACACATACCCACAAACATGCACACCGATGGCATTTCCTGGAATTCCCTGCCTTCTCTACTTTCAAAAATGTGATTACATTAGCTATCTATTGCTGCATAACAAGTTACCCCTAAATTGAGCAGCTAAAAACAAAAACATTTATTATGTTCACATAGGTTTTGAAGATGAGTATCCTGGAAGAACCTAGTTGGTTGGTCCTGACTCAAGATCTCTCATGAGAGGTAGCAGTCAAGCCATCAGCAGGGGCCAGAGTCATCTGGAAGCTTGACTACCGTTCGAGGGTCTACAACCAAGTTAGCTTACTCTCATGGTTGTTGGCAGGAGGCTTCAGTCTCTTGTCGTGGTTTCAATGTCCTCACAGCAAGAAAGCTCCTTCCACTGAGCAAGTGATTTCGCAGAGAGTGAGAAGGCAAGCAGCAAGCCTCCGTGCCTTTTATGACCCACTCTCTCAAGTTGTACCACACATATTCACCTTTTTCTGTTCATTAGAAGTGAGTTGCTAGATCCAGTCCATACCCAACAGGAATGCAGTTAGGCTCCACCTCTTGAAAGGAGTAGCGTAAAAGAACTTGTGGACGTATCTTAAAACCAGCGTGTTTATCAAGAAAGAAAATGCCTCTAGTTTCTGAAGTTAATACTATAATGAGATTTATTTTACATTTCCTCTGAAAGTTAGGATTGTATATTATTCACCCATGTTTCTATAATTCAATTGAAGCAAGAAGTTGATAGATAGTAGGTTTTGAAAAACTACAGAATTAATTAATCAATGTCTCCAAAGTCTGTGATGTGTTTCCTAAACACCTACATGTATACTGACAACATTTTGCTCTTGCTCTGTTTTTAATAATGTTACACAGGGGAAAATGTAATTAAATAAGTTCATTCTTTTTTATTTTAAACATTAGTTGTAAAAGTTACAAGAGTCCCAATTTTTCTCCTTTTTACTGTCAAACATATGAAGTTTATATGTAGTATATTATATAGCTAGTACAGCAGTTGATTATCAGTTAGTCTATATTTTGTTTATTGCCTTTATCTTCAGTAGATTTTAGCTCCATAAAAAACAAGATTTGTGCCTATTTTGTTCAAGGCTATATCTTCAGCAACAAGATATTGTTCCATATAACATAGGTACTCTATGAATGTTTATTAAATGAATTAAATAAAATCTTCAGTAAGATAAGGATGTCAGCACCTTAACTTATCATTTGCAGGGATTTGATTTAGACATAGTTACACTTATTTAAAGTCTTCAAAATATTTTCTTTCTCTCTGGGCTGAAGTTTTTCAGTGTTAAAGAGTTTACATGTAATATCTATTGTTGAAACACACACTTATAGTTATTACCAGATATAGGCCCATGGATATAACACAGTTTATTTCACTAGCTTATTGGTACCTTGGAAAACATCGGGTGAGATGGGAGACAATCAGGTTTTACAGTCAAAGTATGGTTGAGAACCCCAGCCAAGTAGCTCAGTTGCTTAGAGAGTCGTCCCGATACACCAAGGCTGCGGATTTGATCCCCAATCAGGGCACGCACATTAATCAACCAAAGAATGCTTAATTAAGTGGAAGAACAAATTGATGTTTCTTTCCCTCTCTCTTTCTCTCTCCCCCTCCCCTCTGTCTCCCAAATCAAAATAAAAAATAAAAATAAATTATTAATTTTTTAAAAAGTATGGTTGAGAGAAACCACGAACACCAGTAAAGATAGAATACGTGTTCCAGGGCCTATGCAGGGGTGCAAAATGGAGGAAGATCAAGAAGAAATTTCTCATTTGTAGTTCTGGTCTTGAAATTAGAAATAGCTTGAGAAGCTATCCCCTAATAGGTGTGGATGACATTGGGAGTCTATTCAGACAACTCATCCTCTTCCCTTCATGAGTGTTTCTGTCCTTGTGGCAGTTTGTTTTAAATTTCTTATTGTTTACTTAACATAGCCTGCAGGTGACCTGTAGTGAGCTCTGTGCCTGAATGGGGAGAAAGTCAGGCAGTCACGTTGTTTTCCCCGTTGCTGGGGATACACTTTAAGCCTGGATCACCTCTCTGTGAAAAGCTCCAAAAGAATTTCTTTTTCATTATTTAACACCAGTTACATCATTTAACTTGAATATTAGAATTCTTTAGTTTCACTTATTTTACCAAGGTTGAAATGAAATATTTAACCCATTCAGAAAACTAGTAAATCTTCTAAGTTCTGAAAATGATTTATTTATTATATTCTTTAGTTTTACAATTTGCACAAAGGATACATTGGAAGACACTCTCTAAATAGATTCAGTTGAAACAAAAGCCTATTTGGCATTTTTTCATGCTAATGATAAGAAAATAAGACAGTGATTTATAAGAGAAATTCAAACAAATAATTCCCATAAATCATTTCAAATACAAAATGATGTGAATTTATTTATAATTAAGAAATGCATCTATGGCATTTGGAAATGTTAGTGAAATGTTACCCTATATTATGCTTTCTATGGGTAATGCATGAGCACATGTGATTATGTTCAGAGTTAAAGAATTTAAAGTGGCACTATTTTTATATTCTCTTACTTTTCTAGCTAACAAATGCCTTTCACATACGAAACAGGATATTGTCAAAAAACAATTCTTCAGGCTTGGAAGGAAACTTCTTTAATCAGACTCTTCTTAATGATGCTGGGCTCAATACTTGTCGTCTTTAACTGTCTTTGACTAATTTTCATGTCCTAAAGAAAGATGGAATGGCTCTCAAATGCTAAGATTAAAATGCCAGATGCAGAACATGAATCAATTGTAAATGACAAAAATGAACAGTAACAATTTCATTTCCGTAGGTACCAATTCATTATTATGCAGCCTGCCAATGAAGCCTGTTGTTCCAACTCCTCCCAGCAGGATGACTTGGCCTTCACCAAGTATTTTTCCTTAAAAGTAAACCAATACAGAGCTTTTTAGATGAGCCTGATGGTGTAGACAGTATCAGCAGTTTCCAAATAGAGTTTATTGGGCCACAAAGATGAAATGTTGCTCTTCATCCATATATCTATAACACTTTTCTGTGATGTGATAAGAAGAGTACTTTGTGAATTATATTTTATGCAAGCTCATATTTTCATCTTGAATAAAAGTACTTATATTGATGTACTTCTTCTTGCTCTTCCTGAGAAAGCTTGTTTACAATAAAGTTCAACAATAATTTTATTAAGATAATTATTTAACTGAATATTAATAACTTAATAATATAGTTGTATGGTTCAAAAATTCTTAATTATTTACTTATGTAAATGAACTTAAAAGAAAACATAAACATCTATTTTGTTGACATCTCTTCTCTGACCCCAGAGCATGCCCGGAGGGCAAGACCTGCATATTAGTTATCGCTGCACATGGAGTATACAACACTATGGTTTGAAAACGAGGAGTCTACCTAAGTCTGTTGCGTAAATAAATGAATAGTTAAATGGATGTAAATATTGCAATGAGACATATGCTGAGATTTACATTGACAGTTACTGACAGTTGCAATAGCCCACATTTTCATAAGCTCCATTACTCTCTCTCTTTGTCTCACAAGTCATGTGAGTAATGCAGGTTTCTCACAATTTCTTCCAGGAGGATTTTTCATGAGATTTCCTACACATCCAGCTCTGTCTTTTGTGATATGGTCCACTTTCCTGCTTTCCATTAGAATGGGTCTGTGTATCTTTCTGTCACATGGCCTGCCATCTGAGCTTCATCTGCTGCTTGAGCCTTTTTCTGTGTTCATCACTCATTGCCCAGTGGGGCTAAATCTTGCCCTTTAAATCAGGAAAGCTGGAGTCCTTATAAGCTGAGACTGCTGCTTCTCTGACTTCTTTCTGAGCACCCTTCCTCTTAGCAGCAGAAGCCTCTTGTTCTCCACTGCTACGAACACTTCTACACATTTAGCTGCCCCACTGTCCCCGAGACCATGTGTCCCTATGCAAAGGTCACAGTTAGATCCTTCAGCCCTGTTACCACTCCGATCGGTGACCTTATTCATCAGCCCTTTTTTTAACTATCTATCTGGCTGGAAGCCTGGTTTTTCTCCAGCATAAAAGCCAAGAATTTAACCAGCATGGAGCGCACAGCATGTCTGAGGGTGGCAGCTGGCAGACTACCTGCCCACAAGAAAGAGATCAAATGATCAACTAAGATATTTGCAGGTTTCCTTGTTTAAAAGGCAGACAGATCAAAGACACTGCTACCCTAAAACATTTGAAGACTAGCAGAACAGCCTTAAGGCCTTCACCCCCTCATGACCCATAACTGCTCACCAAGTGTATATTTTTCACCTTCAAGTGTCTGAGTGTGGTAACTTCACAGTATGTGATTAGACTATCTAAATTAATCAAGTAATCTGGAGAATCAAAGAGTACACTTAAATGTATACTTAAATTCTTTGAATATACCTACCAACAAGAGGAGGGTCACTCATTAGTTATGTCAATAGAGTGGAAGAAAATCGTCCGCATAAGTTCTTTTTAAATATGTAACACAAACCCAGGATAATGGTAATTGCTAATGATGATTGTTTTTTTTTAATTTTTGAAAGGTCTAAAATGTTACAGATATTAATTCTTATCCATTCCATCCAGAAAGCTACCTCTGACTTTTCCTTAGGAAGAAATTACCTGCTGTAGGTTTCCATATTACAAGAACTTATCCTTGAACTAGGAATTACTCCTGAGGTTTCATTTTTTTTTCAAGGTTAACTTGACCATATTTTCCACTAGAATGTTTTTAGGCCTATATGGACAGGGAATAGGTCTGATTTATGATTTTATCCCTAGTGCTTAATATAGTACCTGTAACATGTTTATCACTCAAAAATACTTTTTGAATTTATAAATAAATCCATAATGTACATTGTACCATTATCCTGGGGCTGGTTTGCATGTGACATTTTTGTTATATAAATTTAATTATTTGCTATGTATCCACTTAGGTAAAATATGTATGCACATACATATGTCAAATAGAACGTATTTATAAAGAGAGTGAGTGAATATCAAAGAAATATTTTGCCCATTCAGTAACAGTTAAAAAACATCAATAGCTATTATTTTTGAAGTTTACTATCTTTTTCTTTCTAAGATTGTATGTATTTATTTTTAGAGAGAGGGGAAAGGAGGGAGAAAGAGAGGGAGAGGAGTATCGATCGGTTGCCTCCCACACACCCCCAACCAGTGACCTGGCCTGCAACCCAGGCATGTGCCCTGCCTGATTGGGAATCAAACTGGCAACCATTTTGTTTGCGGGATGATACCCACCCACTGAGCAACACTGGTCTGGGCAAAAAACAGCAATAGCTATTTTTAAATGTGGTTATATTTTATGGTATTATGACATATTTTCTCTCCCTTCCTTTCTCTAAATAACCCCAAGACTTTATCAAGTTGATTGAATAAAGAATTGTGGGAATCCATAAACAAATAAAAAGTCAATAAATGGTTTCAACTGCCAATCATATAACCACAAAATAAAAATAAGAAAAACAAGAGACAAAAAATGTTTCCTCTAACTTGGCTAAATTTCCACATGTGGAAGGATGTCTGGGTTGGCTGAGAAACCAGTATGATTTTACCTGCGGCATGACACGGGCACCATCAGTGCCACCACCTGCCTCTACTCTGGCGGGCTTCCTCCTTTGCGCAGGCACGGGGTCAGAGAAGGGACTAGAAAAACACCCCATCTGAGCTGTGCATCAACATGCTGAAGGGAGACATCCAAATAAAGACCCTATTAAAGCTGTTGTTGTTTTCTAATAGAAAAAAATCTAAGGATAATCCGATAGGAAAACACTTAACTGACCAGAAAATGTATCATTTTTAACAGAACTCTTAATCCCATTTATTGTCTTGAGGTAATGGTTCTAAGTTACAACTGAAATGGTATTTAAAGTAAATACATGCTTCTCTTTTGGATGTTAACTGTATTTTAAAAGAACCAACAATAATGTATAATTTTACTTAGGATAATATTTTTATAACTGCATTTTATTATAATGTGTTCATAATACAGTATTTTAGTCACAGAGAACAGCAAATTCTTTCTATGATTTCTCTCTTCTGACGCCTTTTCAGCACATCCCTGCCTTCTGCCCCATACTCGGAAAGGGCTGTGTCACATCATAACTTTATGGGAAGAAGTTAAGTGAATTATTATAAATCTTGTGCCTTATACTCTCCTTGGAGGATATTTTGCATTAAGAGGTCTTCCATTCAAGTTTTTCTGAAAGAATAAACAGAAGACCTGTTTATATCAGCAAAGCACTCAACCATGAAGAATAAGTGTCATTGCCAATAATTTTAAAATAAGATTCATGAATATTTTTATAATAATAAAAATGTTGCTCAGAATGTAATAAAGTAAAATATCAGAAAATATCTAAAATATTTTAATCCATCCATTGTGCCTATGTAGACAATATCATGGTATTTATAATTTTCATAAAAAATGAGCATCTTTTGTCTACCTGTGTGGTAGGCAGAATTCTAAGATGGCCCACAAGATTACATGCCCCTGAGCACACAGCCTGTAGAACCCTCTCCCACTGAGTGTGGGTGAACCCATAAACATAATGGGATGCCATGTCTATCATTATGTTACATTACTTGGCAAAAGGGATTTTGCAGCTATAATTAGGAACCATAAGCAGTTGATACTGAGTTCGCTAAAGCGAAACAAGCACATTGCTAACTCTATAGAGAAAAGTTATTATTATGTTATTAACTACTAATATATAAATATATTTATGACATGTGTTTATAAATATGGATTTATATATTACAAATAAGTATATAATATGTAAAATAATTATAATTATTTAAATTTATTATTAATATATTCATATGTATAAATGAATAGAACTCTTCAAGAGTAAGTTCATCACAAAGACATGTGAAAAACACACCTTATACATCTCCAAAAAAGTTTGAATTTTGAGATCATACACAGTTTCAAAAGCAGGCTTGTAAGAAGTAGTTACCCATAGACATTCATGATGTGGACTCTCTGGTACCTTGTTATTCTTGCCATTTTTTAAAATGAGGTTTTACTCTCTTTTACCCAAAGAAAAATTATTTTCATTGGAAACAAAGGGAAACTGAATTTAGTACCAGCCAGTATATTTTGATTCATTGGTAATTATGAAAAATACCTTCAGTTGCTTTTTAAAATAAGACACTTAAAGTTTTATGAATTGTATTTCATGTAAATTCTTAAGCCATGAGTAAGATATTACACTTTTAGAAAATTATTGAAAAATAGACATTTTAAGTGCTAGTAGCATGCAAATTTGAGAACAATGTTATCTCAAGGAATAGATGTGTTTGTCTCACTATAATTATTGTCACAATAAGTGATTGCTATTCTACGTCAAGGCTTTTTTGTCAGTAGAGTTCTTTTAAGCCACCCTGGGATCACATGGTCCACCACTGCTGTGAGGTGAGATGAGTTAATGTGACATACCAGTCCCTCATTTATTTCCAAAAGAGTTGGAACCCACATTTAACTGTTTGGCCTCCAGTTCTACTTTCCTTGATATAACTGTGGCCTGAGTCATTTGTAAGGTTTTTAAAATATTTATAACTTATAAAGAAGTTTGTCAAACCCATGATATTGAATGGGTTGTAATTATAGTCTACTTGTGTACAGTTATCGTAGTCTTTCCATTTACAATGTGACTTAATGAGTTTGATATATTCTCAGTCAATTACATGTGCATAATCATTATTGAACCAAAATAGACAATGGCAGGTCTGGAGCCAGTATAGTCTGATACCTTAATGGGCCTTGAGGGACTTTTCATACACTGATTACTGGAATGATACAGTGTCCATCTACGAAATGACTCTACATTTTGATTTTTTCTTTTTAATCTTCTTCTACATTACAAAGTCATTTTAGAGCAAAGAACATATAGTAATAATTACAATGCCATATGAAAGGATTTGAATTGAATTCCGGTGTATTTTATTATATTAAATATAGGAAACGACTAAAGAAATGAAGGGGAATTCAAGAGTCAGAAGAGGAAGGACAGACACTGAACCGTTGTAGTCTTTTGCCTCTAATCAAGGAAATTTTTCAAATGGGAAACAAGATTTCTTTTAACTTTATTTATTTTCTTAAAATAGTTTTTAGTGAGAAAGTAAGCAAATTCCTAGGTGGCTAGCTGGGGTACAAAGGAAAAGTTGCTAAGAATGTCCATAACTTTTCTGGAGGGGCAAGAGACCTAGAAGTATTTTTAGAACAAGCCAATGGAAATTGTAATTTTAGGATTTATTCCTTCATCTATGTATTAGTGGATAAAAGCTTGAGGTAAAAGTTAACTGATGGTTATAAATTCCTGCCAAACTATTTAAATTTGGGGGCCACTGGGAACTTCTGTATTCTATTAAATAATAGTAATAATAGCACTCATAGAATGATTATGAGGATTAAAGTAGTTAACATGTATAAAGTTATAGTAAGTACTCAATAAAATTTAGTCATTATCATTTGTTTATTCTATTACACCAAAATTCTGTAAGTATCAATTACCTGGCTGACAGAGAAGATATGTTGTTATAATTAATTGACCCTGAAAAAATGAGAGTGTTAGATTTGAAAGTTCTTAGAGGAGAGTTCACTGAAGTTCTTTCTTTTCTTCAGTTATCTCTGCTAAAGGGCTACATTTCTTTTTGGTTAAAAGGGAAAAAAAATGAGAGACAAATGTTTAAAGTTTAGGAAAAAATGGGAGAAATAGAAAAGGCATACTAAAGCTATGTGTTAGCTTCTGTGAAAAGAGAAACAGATATGTAAGGGAAACAGAAAATCATATTCTTATGTTTATTTTTCATGTGGCTGAAAAATCATATTCGGCAAAAATGGTATTGGTAGAAATATGTATATTAACACCTTCTAAACTATCTTTTTATCTCAGTGATCCTCATTTTCTGGCCAAACAAGTAAAATGTAACATTTAATGTAATAAATATTATAATAATGTGTAAATGTTATTGTAATATTTTAAAATGTAATGTTATTGGGAAGGACTATTCATTCCTACCCTGATTCCATTTTGGTTAATTTGAAACTCCTATACTCTTTTATTTTAAAAAATATTTTATTGTTGTTTAATTATAGTTGTCCCCATTTTTCCCGATTACTCTCCCCTGTCTTATCCACCCCCAACCTCCCACATTCAGCCCTCCCCACTCCTTTGGCCTTGTCCATGGCTCCTTTATACATGTTCCTTGACTTGACCCTTCCCCTTCTTTCCCTAGTTACCTTCCTCTCCCTCACCCCTCTGGTCAGTGTCCATTTGTGAAACTCTTATGCTCTTAAAAAAATCTTGGCCCTAGATCAATAGTGGACAGTTTGGAGCTTCATCTTCTTATAAACCACATTGAAATATTATAAATAATAATATAATGTAATATAATGTAATAGTAAAATATTATAAATGAAGGATATCATGTATACCCCCTCACATGCTGAAACAGAAGCATAAAGGAAATGTAGATGAAAACATGAAGATATCTTTATGATAAGTGAATATTCTTAGACACCAGATACCATATCATAAATTATACGCTGTTCACCTTTTTCTCCTATTGCTCACAAACTGACCTTAGATTGGAGATTTTGTACTCACTTCTAAGGATAAATTCTTCTAGGTTAGCAGCACAAAGAATACCGTTCACATTTCTGAGCTCGGTAGGACATAAGTCCAGGAATGGGTTAGCATGGTTCTCTTTTCAGTTTCCTCAGACTGAAATCAAGGTGTTAAGCTGTGCTGCGGTCTCAACTGGGGTTGAAGTCCTTACCCCAGGTCTTTGGTTGTTAGCAGAATTTAGTTCCTGTGGTTCCTGTGGTTGTAGGACTAATGTACCTTTTTCTTGCTGACTTTCAATTCTTAAAAAGTGAATCAATCTCTCTCTCTCTCCTCTCTCTCACCCACACACACACATACATTCTCAATCTTCAGAATTAAAAAAAATAAAAATTTCAATTTGACCCTTGTGCCACAGCTACTGCAATATTAACAGCATTAAGTGCACAAATAGAAAATGTGACATGCAGAAGCATTGGTTCCTTAGAGTATTATCTCCTGTGCCCTTTCCAGAAAAATTAAAAGTGACTCAGGTTGTAAGAGCATTTGATATGGTCGCCACAATTGGCAGCAAAATTTGGCAGATGGCTAAAGAGGACAAGGGAAGATACTCTTGATGTTTGCTTCTTCATCTATTTAAAGAAATATTGTTTTAAACAAAGTATATCGCAAATCTATGCTCTGTATGGAAAATTTTTCCCTTCTCTATTTTTAAAAAATATTTTTTAAATCAATGTCCATAACAGCTTTGTAAAAAGGAAATAACAGAAAATGAGGGAATTCCTAATGCTTCTGAATTCAAGTTGAATGAACTCAAAAAACAGTATTGAAAATTTTGGTTTAGAATATTTTTTTAATTGTGTATATAAATATATAGGTGAAAGCATTTTAAAATTACATCAACTGATTTATAATTCATTCAAGAGGAATAAGTATAAAAAATTCATAGTATTTTCTGGGAACATTGAAGTTAGAGATGAACATAATATTTTATTGCTTCTGTTACTTATTTTAAATTTTTTGGTTTAAAGTACTTAATACTTAGAAAATAATCCCATTTGCTTTAAATTTTCTAGAGAAATAAACCTGTTTCATATTTACATAAGATGTACAATCTCAATAATATTTGTTTAAATCTCTTATCAATGAATATGCTGTGCCCATTTAATATGACAGTATATAATTATATATTTTTTAAATGAAACCTTCCTTTTTATGCATAGGTACATGACTTCACCTTCTTCAACTTACCTTAAATTTCCAGTGTCCAAATTTTGCATAAGTCCTTGATTGAATATTTGTAATTCCTTAATATATGTTGGCTTGAAGAAATTTTTTAAAAAAATCTGACAATATCTGTCATCTGAAGCCATTCACTTCATTTTTAGAACTTATATTAAACACCAGAACCAAATTAATCTCTTGCATTCAGAAAATCAAGATAGTTTTAATGACACCATCAGTGACAATGTATAAACTTATGACAGCTGAGTTTACCAAAACAAGTCAGTCTGTTTCTATCGTTACTATGCTTATGTTAAGTTCCTTCAACTCAGTGAGCTTTCTATCTCAACAACTGACTTTCCCACGGTCCTGGTATCCTACTTGTACACCCTCCTTATACCTATAGGACTTAAATGTGAAATTAACTTACCCTGTAATTTTATTTTACTTGAACAGATTTTCTCTTCCTAGTTTTGTGATTTTAATCTTAGCTAGTTGGTGGTCTGCTCCATTTGTTAATATTATATTCTGAATTAGTGTTTCATTGCCTTATTATAATCATTATCATAATCACTCATCAATTAAACTTTGGGGGAAAGGGTACCTCTCCATGCAGTCTCTCAGCAATCCTGAGAGCTCTATCTTGTTCACCTCGGAGAAGCCCTCAGTTGTCGCCCCGAGCCTCATGAACAGCCGTCATTCTCTTAGTAGATAAACTATCATCTAGAGCCTGGCTCTCACACTTGTGGCTTCAGGCACTAGTGGATTTAATCTTTTCTCATGGATATACTGAGGTATCAACCCAAAATTCCAATTTGGAATGAAAAACATAACAGTCGCACGGAGTGAAATACCCTCAGCGACCATGGTGGTGCATTCTCTCCCCCTGGTCTGCATTCAGGGCAAGGCAAGTCAAGTCATATAGAGTGCCAAGGTATTCATGCACACACAGTAAGAACTAATATCCCGAGGACAGAAGGTCAAGGTCTGTATAACAAAAGCATTTCCTCTCTGTAGGTGAATGTGCTTGGAAAAATAAGTAATAAAATTGCTTGAAATCAAAGGAAGGAGAATTAGATAAATCACATGGCTTTGGGCCATTGCAGATGGACTCCAAATGCAGGAGAGAAGGTTTTACTAATGAAGAGGGAACAACACAAGCCTGTCTCCATCTATCTCCAGCTTACACATGACTTTGCCAATGGGAAGAAATTTTTGAAGTTTATTGCCCAAAGTTCACACTCTCCTGAACGAAGTTTGAAAGATACTTTGAATATTAAACTCTGCGACTCCCCTTTTAATATGATCCGTGGATGATTAATGGTCCTCTGCATCTCCAGGGCCTGAAACACTATTTTCAGTACATATGTATGTTTTGCATACCCTTGTTTTGTTTCATTTTGCTTCCATTAGTTTCGCTTAACATTAACAGGGCAATATAATTTCTTGTTAATTTCAAGTTTTTGAGGAATGTCTCATTCTGGATTGCAAATATTGACAAATATATTTTTCTTAATGCCCCTCCCACAGCCTCAATTGTAAAATTACAAATATTCAGCAGATATTAGGATATCGATATGTTCAAATCATTAGAAAATGAGTTTTGTAGATGTAGACGGTTTAAAAATATATGTATGTGTTATTACCCACAATTGCAAGCAAAACTGATTTATTCTAAGTCCCATTCTGTGCTCAAAATAAGGTAGATATTTTCTGCCAGTTAAAAAAATGAATCAACTAAATCTGCAGCTAATTATGTAGTACTTCCGATCACCTCTTCTTCAGTACACCAGCTCCCCTCCTCCACGAACCCCACTGGTCTGTTTTCTTGCAAAGCTGCCAAGAAGCTGTGAACAACTTTAATGTCATAACTTTTTGCTCTCTCTCAATGATCTTGAAAATTTACTTATATAATTAAAAATTCATAGAAAAGAACTTTTTTAAGAAGACTGGCATATATAATCATAGTGCCTCCTGTTATGCTACTGTACTATTACAATCTTAGGCACTGTAAAAAATATCTCAAAGGCATTAACTTTTCTCTAGTTACCCAATTATATCAAAAGTTTCTGATTTTTTCCCTAAGAAGAATCACACAATTTTCTGCAAATATAGAAAAATCAAGAAAAACAGAGAGAAGGGACTGATTAATCCTGTAAATTTTTGCAATACTATACAATGATTATTTCAAATAGCGACACAAAATTTTAAACAAAGTATTTCAAAAGTTTTTTTTTTTAATTGAGGTGAAGGTCACATCCTTCAGAGAAGAAGGATGCAAAATCCTAAGAATAAGTCCTGAAAACTCTGGCAAGAGAGTGAAGTATCATCAAAAGAAGCCTTCTGATACGTGTCCCATAGCAAGTGCCGCACTATTGTTATGATCCGCTTGCTTGCCTGTTTTCTTTTCAGAAATGTGATCACTGGAGCACTTTTCCACAGCAGCCCTTGGGTTTTGCACAGTGCCTTTATACATTTCAATGTTTGCTGTTTGCCAGAAGGAGCAGGGGGGAGAAGAGGAAGGGTAGAGCTCATTGATAATACTCTGACCTGTAAACAGAGAAATTAATATACTGGATTACTCTTGTGTTCTTTATCTTTCTCCTTTTCCACCTTCATTTCTCTCTCTCTGTGTCTGTGTATGTATGTTTTTGTGTTCCTAGTTTTGGAGGTCTGACTGTAATGAAGTTATTTTGAAGGATATAGAATTGGTTCCAAAATGTATTTAGAGGAGTAAAATTGACCTCACTTTGATGCATCCAATATTTAGCTTTATTAGCATATTAGCCGTGATTATGAATCATGCATATTATTAGCTAATATATAAAAAAACTACACTTAATTATCTGGGGGATGCAACCTGACTTTGTTCTGTCTCTTTTCTTCCTATTGGCACAACCCTTGTCTTCCAAACCCAATTCCACCCCCTCCCGCAAAGCACCAGTATTCAGTTTGGTGGGTTCAGTCCATGAACACTTACCCAGAGCTGAAGTGAGACATATAGTTAGAGTAGTGCTTATGGAAAAGAGAGTAAAATTAGATCCAAATCACTTCCTCCTGTATATTTTCCCTAAAATACGGTTTTAGTTTTGCATAGGATTATGGAAACATGATTATTTTAAAGCCAGTGTCAACCCTATTCATTTTCCTCCAAGACAGCTTGCTTCTAATAGACAAACTGCCCACAGAGAGTGGTGGGTATTGTTTGAAGGCCATTCTGTCAATGCTGGCAGAACTGTTTGGTGTGTCTGAAAAAAGTCAATGGGGAATAACAGCCTTTTTCACAATTCTTTAAATGTCCATGTCCATGAACTCTCATTCTGTGTTGGTTTAGGCAGACAATTCCTTCACAGGTGGGGCCTTAGAAGTGTTATTTTAATCTTCTATTTTCAAGGTTCTGTGAAGATAGTACTACATATTTGATTTGTGGGCAAGAATAGTTCGTTGCGGATTTTACTGAATTCCTAAGGACATTGTTTTCTGCTCATTTTGTCTTTCCTCTGGGTAACACATCACATTATCTTGTATGGGGTGTCTGCCGCTTGCTGCTCAGTGCCATTAACATACATCTGGGCCACCCTTTGTGTGGAACTGTCCCCTGCTGAAATCCTCGGTGGTCTGGGATGGAGAAAGGCTGCAATTTACAGAGTCCATTATCACCTCTGGACGTGTAGAATGGTAATGGAAGTGACAGAGGTGCAGCTGAAAATTGGCTCTTAATATTTTATGTGTTCAAGCAAAGGATTGGAAATCTCATGCTGCTCTTTAGGGAAAATGAAGTATGTGGAATTTGTTTTCTATTAGAAAGTTATATGCAAAGGGTTGACTGCAGGGTTTCAAAGAAAGTATTACAGCATATTCATTTTGTGTTAACCAATACTTCTCATTAGAAGTTTGGAGGGGGAAAATACTTCAGTGCGAAAAATTAGTATGTGAAAACAAAGTATATCCAGCTCTGAAGCAAAGTTTTAGAACTGACAATTCTAAAATCATGTACCATATACATTACCACTTTGTTGTAATCGATGCGCTATGTCTAAGGAACCGCAAATAATTGCCTAACATGATTATCTTCAAATTTGGGGTTGTTTTTCCTTATTTTCTCCTCAATGGATTTTTTCTGACTTCCAATTTTGAATAAGGTTTCATGAGCTATCATCGTCACATTGATTTTGCAAACAGAAATTCTGTCAGAATTTTTAAGTTTTTTAGGACATGTAAGATGAAAAACAAACACAGCTTCTGAAATAGTTATATTAATAAATATTTATCTCAGTCTGTTACAACGTTTTAATAGCACTAAACAGACCTTGTTGAAAGAATTCTTTCTTGAAAAATGTAGTTACTTTCCAGCTTGACTAATATTAGCAACAATACAGTACCCTCTTTATAAGTACTTTATTACTTGTCATCCATCTTATTTCAGGCAAAAGTAGCAAGATAATATTTTTTCTTAATAATAAAAGACTAAATATCATTGAAATTTAACATATTTTAAGTCCTGACTGTATTCCTTGATGTATATTTACAATATAAAGGATTTCTAATTTCTTTACCAGTATACATTAGTGGCATTACTATATCACTATTGCTGGATAATTAATATTTCTAGATTTCTCATTTTCAGGCATTTGGAGATGGTGGGATAAGGCTGGTGTTTCGGATTCTTTTTTGTTGTTGTTGTTCTCTTGCTTTTCAGAAATGACAGCCTACTTTCTCTTACATGTTTCTGTGTTTCTGTGAATGTTTCTTTTCTGGAAATGAACATCATTTTACCCAACTGTGAGTAGGAAATGTTTCAAGTTGCTATGGTAGATTTCAAGCCTCATTTAAATCAGCAACGCCTGCCATTTTGAATAAGGCCTCTGTAGATCCGTTTATTTAGATGTGTCATTTGAATCAGTTGGCACCAACAGAATGAAAATGACAAGACTTTCAGTTTGAGACTTGAGAATTCTAAATGCTACAAACACCCTGTCAGTGACCGTTTGGATTATGAATTTCTCATAGTTTTATGAAACTCATATAATCTTTATTATGTGGAATAAACATTAGTTAATATCCTTCAGTTTCATCACTATAAATGTATTAACAATTATGTGTTGAGCAAAATTTTAGGCACTTTTACATATATTCTCTGTACTGCATTAGTATTGGGGGGCTTCCAAGTTTATGAGGCAAAAAATGGTTGTCTTGGTCACTGTTAGCCCCATTCCTAATACAGTGTAAATATTTTAAGGGATGGTTTCATAAAAAACCTGGAATTCTGCTGCTGGTGACAGAGCAATGATCCTCTCTTTGCTTTTGGATACCTATACTGTAAATAAATAAAATTCCAGAGGTAAAAACCTCATCAAATTTGCGATCTTAAATGGTTTGCTATTTAGAGGTAACAGTCGTCTTTCCTTTTGATACAAGATAGAGTTGCTCTCTCTGGGTCTTGCCAGGTCTACAGGAAAGTGTCAGTATTGAAAGTATCTTTTTTTTCTTTTTAATAATGTAAATCATAAAATGATAAAGTGTTCATTTCAAAAGTGTACCTGTTGCTGACTTTTTTGTGTAAAAATGTATTTTCCAGATGTTATTACATTACCATACTTCCATGTTAAAAATCTGCAAGCATTGTTGGTAGTTGTAATTTATCAAAGGAAAATCCATAGAAAATTTCACTGCTTCACATTTTCTCACACTACTGTACATTATGAACACATGTAACATGTCTACATCTATTATTGCCATTTTTTCTGAGCTCCACATTGGAACTAGACCTACTTTTCCCACTGTGCATCTGGTAAAGCCAGACAAGAGAAAACATTTTTTTAATAGTTTTTTCTTAAACTAATCCATTATACGCTTTCATTACAATTTGAAATTTATTTCATGTACATATGAAATTATATTTAATTTAATCCTCACATTAATTCCAAGAAGTCAACAAGGCAGATCATACAGTTATTAAACTGCCTTTGTAGGTTAGGGAACGAAGGCCCTGCTGGGTTGTATGGGTGGTCACTGGTGGTGGGATTCTCAAGCATTGCATGTAGTACTAAGTGCTATTTCAGTATTCCTTCCACATGTGTTACAATGCAGTGTCCCGTAATCAGGCTTAAGTCTCCTTTTGGGGTTAGAGGAGATCCTGCCCATAGGAGAAATCACACTCCCAACTGGACATTTGTAGCAAAATCTCAGCAAAGATGTGGTTGTTCCCTCTGCTTGGCTCTGTCTTTCCTCTCACGTTAATTTATCAAAATTGTATCCATCCTACAGGTCCAGCTCCAAGCCCTTCCCTCCTGAAGAAGGTCCTTTTTCTGTAGATTCCTTTTTCCTGCAGATCCATTTTCCTCTATTCTATATATTCTTCACAGTCTGCCTTGTTTTAGACTTTTCTATTTTCTATCATTGCGTCTCAATGAATCTAGAATTAGGCAGACCTGAATTTTATTCTTAGATGTGCCACTTTAACGAGCTGTGTGTCATCAGAAAGGTTGCTAAATTTACTAGCATAAGTTTCCTTGTCTGTAAATTAGGTCACCTATCACATAGGGGAGTTTTCAGCCTTAAAACATGTGAATAGCTGGGCTAAATGTGACTTACAGTAAGTGCTCAATAAATATTGAGTGCTCAAGGTAGCTATTATTATTTTTGGCCTTTATATCTCACTAGAGTTTAATTTGGATCTTCATCTTTTTATGAATCTAGCACAGTAGTTGGATATAGAATTACATAAGAATATCAAGAACTCTTTTGCCTTGACTCTGTGGTTCATGACACTATGAATATATTTAAGAAATGATTATTATATGGTGTCATTTTTAGACTGGTTCAGACAGAGAAAGATATAAGCTCAGATGGTAACGATAATGGTAAGTTTTTCCCAAGGTACTACTGAGCTATGATAGGGAATAATGGGGACAGAAAATGAGAACCCCCTGGTGAACGGAGAGCCAAGATGTGACAGTGGTACCCTAGTCAGAATCAATCCACAGACCTTTTTAATGCTCCCCTGTTACAAAGGAGACAATCTCAGAAAATGAACTAGTTCTTTTAAATTGTGGTGTAATTTACATAGAGTCAAAGTCGACCTTTTTACTTTACAGTTACATAAGGTTTGACAAACACATTCAGTTATGTAACCACCACAAATGTAGAAGCAACACGAGATATAGAACATTTATCTTTGACAGTGAATTGGAATTAGGAAGGCCTGAATTTAAATCCTGGAGCTGCTACTTTCAGGCTGATTGCCATTGAACACCACCTCCAAAGTGTGCCTTTATGAGAACTTTTTGTTACTCCCTTCTCTTACTCCCAGCTCTGGCAACAGGTAGCTCTTTTCTGTCTTTAAAGTCTGCCTTTTCCAGACTGCTATACAAATATAATCATACAGCATATAGCTTCTTTCTCTGTTTTCCTTCATTTAGCATAATTATTTGAAATTCAGCCAAGTTTTCAAATGTATCACTAATTAATTCCTTTTATTTCTAAGTAGTATTCCATTGAGTGAATACATCGTGCTTTGTTTATCCACTATCCAGTCTAAATTCCTCTACAGTTATCAGTAATAAGCATTTGCAGAGGCGTTTGTCTAAAAATAAATTTTCATTTCACTTGGGTAAATACTTAGGAATGGATTGCTGGGTCATATGGACAGTGCTTTGAATGACTTCTTAGATGGATTTTTACAAATTATAATTAAAGATGTATCATACTGATTTTTTTAATTGAATAATTCTAGATACACTCTGATACATGGTACTAAGCATCAAGTAAGATTTTCTTAGTCATTTTGAGCGTAGCTTATTGAGGACTGAGTAATCACTATACATAAGAATTTGTACTGGTACACTAAATGATCTCTTGGAGTATATCATTCATTATACAAGGTGCTAATTTTCCCTGAATGGATTCAGACAACTATTTTTGGATTCTCATCTTCCACTCTGTAGATTTTTTTCCTTCTATCCTTACAATTTACCTTCAATTTTCCCTCTTGCTACGCTTTGCTACGCTCTCCTGTTCCTATTTACCACTTTTTGTCTGTTGTATCAGTGTGAATCAGATTAAATAACTTGTTAAAGTCTTGGTTACTTTAAGTACTGTACTTGATGTTCTGAGTCTATTACAAGGTACTATTAAAATAAATAAACCAGCTCTGCATAAGGGCTTGTCTGTTTTAGGCACTCTCTTGAGAAGAAACAAATCTTTTCTTCATTCTAGACACTTTATAAAATCTACTTTTGTAAAAAAAAAAAAAATGCTCCTTTGTAGCTTCTTTATCTTCCAAAAACTTGATATTATTTATATTTACTTCCCAGTGGTACTGTCTCAATGACAACATGGATTCACAGCCCCATCTTGCCCTCTCCTGCACCCCAGCAGTGAACGCCAGTCCTTCACTAAGTAACCTAAGACTTCCCTCCTCCTGCTTCCGTCCTCCTTCTTCATCAATGTATCTAAATGACTCTATTGATTTCAATTCTTCTAACTCAGATGGCTCAGAGTTAGTAATTACTGTTATATTATGTACTCATTGTACATAAGTTTAAGCTTATCTTAGCAACCAAATTGTCAAGAACTTGCACTTTCTTTCCTGAAGTACTGTATATCCCTTTGTATTAGATGTATTATGGACAATTATTTACAGATTGATTACTTGATTCGATCATATAAAAACAACATTACTAAGAGCATCATTGGACTGAATTTGCGTATAACACATTCTTGAATAATGTCTTTCTTGAATGTTGTTTCCTTATAATGTTGGCGAGAGGAAACATATTGATTCCTGGCTGAGCCACTGTCTGTGTGGAGTTTGCAAGTTCACCCCGTGTCTGTGAGGGTTTTCTCCGGATTCTCTGGTTTCCTCCCACATCCCAAAGATGTTCATGTTAGGTAAATTGGCTTGTTTCCATTGTTTTAGTCTGAGTGAGTGTGGGTATGTGTGTGAGTGCAACCTGCCATGAGAGGACATCCTGTTCATCCTACATCGGCTCTGGCCGCTCACAACCCTGAACTGGAATGAGGGGGTTGGGAAATCATTATCTGACTTATTTTTATTAATCTCTCTTAAATCTATGTATAGCTTACATTTATTTCAATGTTCAGTGTTTGCAGTGCTTGAGGTCTTTATTTAGAAGTTTACAGATGTTATTGTGACCAGAAATATACTGTAGGATCTAAACTCTTACTTATATTAATTAGCATATGGAAAAATTGCTTTCGTTGTAAGTCTCAGTTTCCAAGAGCCTGTGAATGATGTTAAGTGAAGACATTGTACTTGATGTTCTAGGTTATTAGAGGGTGCTATTTAAAAAATTCTACATTCTGTCTTTGGCGGTCCCAGGGTGAGAGACAAAAGCCCCACTTGATTCCAGATGGAGTGAACATATCCCTAAACTGCATTGGGCTGCACCCCTCTCCCTTTCTGACAGCTACTCACCTAAACAAAAAAAAGAATGACTCACCCCTGTAATTAATATATATAAGAAAAGGAGCTAGAGTGATCAGATGAAATTAAACAGATATATACTTACAAGGAAGGAAGGAAAAAATAAGCCTTGGTAATGTAGTTTGCAAAGTATCCCTTGAAATTTGATACATATTTGGTATATGAATTTCTCTAGTCGCTTCTTTGCAAAAATAGAATATCAAAAGACAACTAATAATGAAAATAAGTCAAGTGAGGTGACAACTTTGTCATTTTTAATTGGATTTGCTCTCTCCTTCCCTTCCAGAATGAGGTACCCAAGGCTCTGCCTCCACAGCTGTCAGTTTAGTTACCTCCCATGTTAATAAACCCTGTACTGAAGGCTCCGTTAAAATAAATCTACCAAGAGTAGCTATTTATATTCTTCCTGGTACATTTCTAAATATAATTGAAGACTGATTCAATATAACATTTCAGTATTTATGGGAGCAAAGACTTGGATTTGCAGAGCAGTGATAATTTACTTAAAACATATGAATATCAGGGCTAGACCAGAGTTCCAGTGTCAAAGAGGAAAGAATTTTAATCCACTGCTCCAGTTCTAAGGATTATTCCCCTTAAAACTGTAGCACATTCAATGTCCCCTAGGCTAATTGTACAGGTTCCTAAAGAACTTCACAAGGCACTCTGTTCTGGCTACTTACTGCCGGACAAGCAAGTATCCCCATTTTGCAAATGGGATTGCTGAGACGCGGAGTGAACTTGCCACGATCCTGGAAATAGCAATACTATTTATGTCTGTGAAGATTAAATGCAATAATTTGTATATATAATATTGTATATTAAATAGTAATTATATCTATTTTTACAAGATCTTTGAAACTTTGGTTCGTAGAGTTATTTAGGATAAAAAATTGAGCACTAACATATTAAACAGATGACAATGCTTGACTAAAGTAATTTACAAATTTCTTATTAGTTAAGTATCAATTTAAGAAAATACTCTGGACAGATTTTTCACCACTAACCAAGAAGTTCTCCATCACTATGAATTAAATGTAAAACAATTTCAGTATTATCTTTTGAAACATAGACTTTTAACAATTAAATTTACTGCAAGGAGCGTAATAAATTCATTTGAAGTCCATTATGAATGACTTTTATGTTATGTCTTGCATTAGCCATGCCATTGTTTCCTTTCATTAAGCTGGATAATGAGGAGATTGCCTTATCTGACAGTGGAAGTAGATAGAATTGAGATGCAGAAATGGAAGCCTGGTGGCTTTAAACTGATGTTAACTCTTTTGTATCAATTTTTTAAACTAGTTTCTCAAACACTCTTACATTTAAGCCATTTCCATGAACAAATGTTTTCATGTCCTCAAAAACCAAATTTAGATACCGGGAATTCTAAATTCTAATGTTACATCAAGTCTATTTCCAATGCCCTGACCAGTTTTTCTTACCGTTTTTGTTCCTATTCTCCTTTTTCAAATCAATTGAGTATGGCTACCATTTAATATCTGTGAAGTCCTGTTAGATACTTCAAATGAGTTTGAATGAGCCTATATAAATAAATACAAAATATCATTGTTAATTCTCGGATGTGCTATAAAAATTACTTAATGTTTGTAAAGTACCTTGAAGATGAAATTGTGGTGCAAGTTTTAAGTGTAAGTTTTATTAATTAAAGAAAACCACTTTCAAGTTATGTCTGCTGATAGTTTTTAAATTTAATTTCACTGAAGTCCTTTCAAAAGTTAACTGAGTTAACTGAGGCATGATGCAATGTTATTTAAGTACTCCTGGAATCTTTCCTTCCACTTTTTGAGGGGTGGAGGGAGGTTGTTTTTCTTTCTTCTTTTTTTTTTTTAGTGTCAGGTCCTAGGAATTATAATTTTCTCTTTTTAACCATCATCATTACTAATATCTAAAAACATCATATATATGTGTGTGTGCATATATATAAATACCTATATATACATGCACATACATATATATTACAACTTGACATTGTATGCAAAAGAGATTAGCATTATTATCTTTTTACTGTACAGAAATAAGTACTGCTTTCCACTCGTTTTTAATTATTACTTTAAGAAATTATTTCATATAATTATGAAAGTATTGAATAATTGGAGAAAATCTAACTATCATCCCTTGCTGGCAAATGATACGAGTTATCACTCCTAACTTACTATTAATGAAGGTTATAATACCGTGGTCTATTTTATTTGAATTTCTCATAATTAGAGAGCAAAATATTTTCTTTATATGTGACTAAATTCATTTGGGCTATCTGTTTTGTTTCCTTTTTTTTTTTCATTTTCATTTCCTTCTTTAAAACTAATGCACAGGGTGCTATAAAAAGAGCCAAAATACACAGAATAGTCACCTCCCGTTGAAAATAACCAGGTGTCTCCGTTTATCCAACTACACATATTTCTGGCATCTCTATCTGTGAAAAACAGTGAGCCCATCTGTGATTTTGAAATGCCCATACAGTAATACCCACAAAAGTAGCTGAGGGGAGCTGTCTTGCCAAATAGAGAATGGAAGTGGCAATACCACCAATAGAAAGCACAAGTGGCAACAGCTGGCCAAATTGGTGGTCACAGAGAGCTGGCAGTCAGGAGAGAAATGTGAGTAAGAGAAAATAAGTATCATGGGTGTGTAAGCACTTAGCTTGGTCCTCACTTCTGAAGGAGCCGTGTCGTGAGATGACAAGAGAATGACCGGCACTCCATTTCTTAGTGCTTGTGGGGTCACTACACACTCTGCCATGTGGGTTTATGTTTCCCATTCAATTAGCCAGTCAGAATGGGAATGTTCAGTGTTTTAAGAAAATCCAAGTTGACATTAGCATCTCCTAAATTCATTTGACCTCAGAACATGTTTTTTCCCTTATATACCATTAACATCCCACTTTTAGAACTAGGGTTCTAAAATGCACTTTGGGGAATGATGCTGTAAATAACCCAAAGAGGTTTAATTACATTTTCAAAGTTCCACATTCACAGAGAAGTATGTGATATGTTTTGGAAAGTTTCCTTTAAAAAGAGTTCAAATAAGAATTTCTTTGTTTCTGAAAGTGTTTCTCTTTCATCTATCAGAAACATAACTATGACTCTAACCATATCAGATAACTAAGAGGATGTTTATGCGTTGTGTTAAATAGTCTTTGTCTTAAAACATAAAAAGGAAAAGAAGAAAGAAAACAGAAACTCACTTAGCACTTCTTTTTGCTCTATGATTCCAATTTTTCCTCCTGAGTTTACGGTTCAGATGGCCTCTGTACCCTTCTGGTCATCCATGCCCAGCCAGGCTTATAAATCTTTTACATTTTAGAAGCTTAGGATGTTTCATTATTTATCTGTGTTTGTTGGGGCCAGCCTTGATGAATAAGACTGTTTATAATGTACTACTTATTTCAAGGGCCTGTAAAAGAAAAAATAAACTGAACTTGGCCTGTGAACTTGGATATCCACCAGAGGTGTAATTTTTCTTGCTACACGACGGGAGAAGGAGACTGAAATCACTGGTAGAGTTTTTGAGGATTACGGATCAAAACAAAGCTACCTTGTATCACCTTCATTTGGGGGGAGCAAAGACACTTAACATTTAGGCCTGACCTAGTACTATGTAATGGCCCTCAGTTTATTGCTGAGCTTTCTGACTTTTTATGGATAACATGAAAAGGAGAAGGTATCTGTAGCTCATTTCTGGAACACGAAAGATCTTCAGAAACTAGAGCTACTATTTGCAAATTTTACAAATAAATGGATCCACAGAAGGAGCTGTTTAGAAACTGCACGTGGTTAGCATTTTTCCATTCCAGCCCATCTCAAGGAATGTGTGCTTAGCTTTCTCAGATGCAAAATGCAGATAATAAGAACATACGTCGCTCTTAAGGATGTTTGGACAATAACTGTATTTTTGTTCTCATTATTTATCAGTAAAAAGTTACTGATAAAAACTTTCTTCACAAATTACATTTTTATTTTGAATGATACATGTTTGCTTCACACTATACTGTTAAGTGTATTTCATGATCATTTTGTATGTAGATATTTTCAAAAAGAAACTTACATTGTTGAATTATTAAGTGAAAGAGTACTTGTTCTCAATCATCTTGAGTCCAAAGCCACTAGAATTAATTTTTCTAATCTTCACTGCTAAATAGTGGTTTGTGGTTACTTGGGAGCTTTGTGCTAATAAAGGGATAAGAGCCAAGGTTTTTGATTTTCACTTGTATTACTTTGAATTGGTTGTGAATCTCCAGGTTTAGGTCTAGGACTATCTTTATGAGAAATGTCTTGTTAAAAATAGAGCAATTCCTGGCAGAACAAATTTGATTTTTTAGTTATGTTGGTAGGCTTCCCCAAAACTCTGATCTTGTAAATCAGTGCCAGTATCTGTAAGTGGAGTTCCTTTGTAGCAAAGTGCCTTTTACCATGTGTTTTGTTATAGTGATGGAAAAGATAATCGTATGGATTATTAATGAATATAGAAGCATGAATGTACAAAGATTACCAGCACCTCTGCCTTTATTTCTATTCTCAAATCAACTATACCTGAAGTGTGGAATTAGTCACATGGAAGTCCTGGGCTCTGATAAAAAAAAATCTGCCATTCTATTTTCTTTCTTTTGATGCCGCAAAACAAATTAGCAAAGTGTTCTGAGTTGGACTCCTGCTTTTATAGCAGAAGCATATGCACCACATTAGATCTTATTGTTGAAGCTGTATCATTCCAATCCAGATCTAGCTTATTCAACTTTTTTTGCTAAATTAGTGTTACAGGGAAGTTAATTACAGTTTTACACTGGACTAACCCTTATTATCTACTCTACTCTCTACAAAATTTCATGATCTATGCTAAACAAAAAATTTTAGTAGTGTATTTTTATAGTTTCTTGTTATATCATGTGAATATGAGACAGAAAGTCTATATCCTTTATTGCGCATTATATGGACAACAGTGTGGTGATTGTGGGGGTGAGGAGGGTATAAGAGAACTAAATGGCAATGGAAAAAATACAATAAAAAATTAAAAGAAATAAATTGATATGTAGAACAAAAAAAGAATAAGTATTTTGGGTGCAAAGATTGATGTGAAGCCAAATGTAACACTTAATTTCAGATATTTGTGAGTTATGTTGCTGTTCTTATTGATTGGTAAATATTAAAATTATAAGTGTTAATAATAAATTTATATTAGTAAAATTTTTTAAAACACATAAAATTCTAGATTTTGTCCTTAGTACTACAGGTTTTTGATACAATATGCCGCAGAATAAAGACTGGATTTTATTTTTCTCATTTATAGAATGTTATAATTTGTGAATCTTCAATAAATTAAAACATCGACCTTAATAATTTAAAATCTTTTGTATTTTTTTGACAATTTTAGATACTACAAAAGAACCATGGGCATATAACATTACTAGTTCAAGTCCAGGCCATCTAAACATGAATTTTTAATAATATTTTAAATAAAATATGATGAACATATTAGAATTGACATGATACACTTATGTTAATTTCACAATTAGAGCTGCATATTTTATTGAGGTAAATATCAGACCTATATTTGATGTTCAGCTATGCTTTTATTCACTTTAAAATGGTTTCTGTTCTGCTTAATTGGTTTGGATTTGCTCTGTCAGGTTTTTTTTTTCCCTTTATTTCCTTAGTGAGAAAGTTGCAGACCTGCTGTTTTATATTAAGTCCCCGTTTTTTTAATAAAAAATAAAAAGGCAAGCAAAAATCTAGGTCTTATTAACAGTAGTTTATTCAGAGTTTTTGAACACTTCAAGAAAAGTTTCCTGCCTTCACTGAAGCATTATGAAAATCCCATGATACTCTTTCATAGAAAATGGACACTAGAAAACTTATATAAACCACAAATCACATTAAATATTATTATTTCTAAGATAATAATGTCCACTAAATTCTAGAAAAATGTCATGGGGACACCAGCCCACACCCTTCCTTAATTTTTTATGAGAATTGCTAAATGTCTGTATATTTCTACTGTTTATAGACCAATTAACACTGTTCTAGCATATATTGGTAAAATATTTTGGTATCATAGCAGCATGAAAAAGTTCATTTAATTCTAAATTATAACAAGAGCTAACTAACAGAAACAACCTAGGACCTTTCGTCCTGAATGACCTGACTAACCTTCACATTTTTAGCAAGGTGACTGTCTCATCAATGCCTGGGCAAGAACTAGACCGTTCACCTGAAGCCGTTTCTGTAGCCGTATGTCAGTGCCACTGTTCAGTGTAATACTAGAAAAATCACTGAGATTACGATCTGTCTTAATTTCATAATTGTGTTTTTTTTCCTCTCTTATATAAAGATAAAAGAAAATTATTCATGGAGTCTATTATGTAATAGAGGGGTATTTTCCTAATTTCAGAGAAGTAGATTAAGGGTTATTATTTTTAATCAATCACTTAATGATTGCTCCAGTTAGTTTTTCTTTGGATTTTAAATAAAAAATAGAATTTCTTATGTTTTTAGTTATTACTAATCTTGCAAATGGATAATCACAGGAAATTATTAGTATAAAATTATTTTAAGTTAAATTTTCATTTAATATTATAGGCCACTTTTAAGTTGTGGAACAAGGATTCCTAAGAATTGCACAGATAACAATGTGAAATTGTACAACACATATGTTCCTAAACTTTGCCTCAATATGGAAAATCATGAAATAAAATTCACAAGAACTTGTAGGAAAAATGGGGTTGGGCACAACACTCAAAACTGGAACTATGCAGACACATACAAATATGGAAACAATTAAAATGGTAGCATAGTTCTGCACAGGTAAATTGTTATGAAATGCCTAAAAGTTACAATAAATATAGACTTTATCTAGAAAGAAATCTGAAGTTTGCTTATGGAAGAGCTGCAGCTTGAGAATTATTATAGAAAGGTGAAAGGAAGGTTATCTGAAATCCAACAGGAAGTTGTAACACCAGATGTGGATGAGTGTGGTAAACTGAAGCAGCTGGTAGATTTTGAAGGGTGAGTGTGTGTTTGCATTTTGTGTATTCCTCCGCAGTTCAGTATAGATGGTGCAGTTTTCCGAGTTCATCTTTCGTTCCTTACATGTAAAACAGTGCATAATCAAGTGAGAAATTTTGTGTCATGCTCAAAATATTCCCTGTTGGACATTTGCATTTTTCAAACAAAAGTTAAAGCAGAACTAACTATACATTTGAAAGAGTGGACACTAACTTTCTAACTGAAGATGATGAGACTCATGGTAAAGAGATGTGACTGTTCAATATTATTACTAACATCAATAAATTAATATGCAACATTTTGATTTTTCTGTCTACTGATATGCAAAATTGAACTTCAGCCTCTCTGTCCAACTTGATTTTATTCACTTGAATTTCTTTTGCATTGAGAAAAAATATCTTACTTGGAAGGCGTGTCAGAATCAGGAAGACCACTGGGCATTCATTTAAAATTTAAAAATCTTTCATTTGTCTGCTTTCTCACACTCTTATCTCCAGAATATGTACTTACCAAACCAATCAGTACAAAAAAACATAAAATTCTTTATTTAATAAATGAACGAATAAATGAATTTAAAGGAGTAAGTGGAATTGTGGGACACACAAAATTATTCAGTGTATACTATTTCCTGTTATATGTTTTTCTGCAACAGCAGAAATTTCCTGTGATGTGTTACTGTACTCTAAGAGAAATTAACAAATATTAGAAGGGAACAGGCTTTGACAGATTTTAGTGCTTCTGTGGCCCTTGCAATATGCTTTCATATTCTCGAGCTAGACTTCAGTGCACAGAGTAGAAAAATAGTAAGTTCTTTGAGGTGAAACTTCACAGTCACCATGGGATATTCAAGAAGGAGACCAATGGGGAGAAAGATAATATAGTCATAGCTTTGAACTTGTCCTGGATTTTACTTGCTAGAAACCAAGTGAGTCACTCTGACACATTATTACTAGATCTTTCTCGATGTAGGAAAAAGTGCTCCACAGCCCATGTTGATAAAAGCAAAAGGAAGTTCACACATGAGAGAAAAGGTGGTCTTGGATTTAGTGTGTAAAAGAAGTACAGTATGGCTAAGATCTACTCCAAGACTCAGCTTGGAAGCCCCTTTCAATGGCAAGTCTTCCCTAACCTTCTGATCCAAGTTATATATCCTTTATTGCATTCCAAAAGCACTTCTCAGGCTATATTGTATTTCTCTGTTTCTTGATATGGGATGAGGACAGAAACATGTCTGTTTCATTCCCTATTAAATGCCCCATTATTTAGCTACCTGTCTACTGGAGAATAGGTTTAATAAACATATATGAATGAATGAGTAAACATTGGAACTTAAAAACTTACTCTCTACAGGAAGAGATAAAAGGTCAACATACAAATTGGCTAAGAAATCATATGGTGCGTTATTGTAGAATGAACAAGTAGTGTCTAAGAAGAAATCAAAGAGACTATCTTTTTTTAGTAAATAGTTATCTGCTGTCTACCTACTATTTCACTATGTTAGATGACATAGTAAATTAGAAATATATAGCCCCTGAAACCAGAGCTGGTAGTCTAGTAAAATGCACAGATACTAAATAAAGAAAATATTTAAAAATGCGTAATTCAAGTTTTCATAAAAATTATTACAGAGCATAACTGGGAAGACATCTATATGGGCAGTCAGGATGGTCATTTTAAGGAGGTGATATTTAAAGGTGATGATTGAAGAATGAAGAGGGGCAAAAAAAGAATTAACTTATCAATGCACAGGCTGTGAAGACAACAGAAGCTCAGCTTGTATGAAGAACAGAAAGAAGACTGGTGTAACAGGAGATGAGCTAGGCAGGCGAGAGGGACCGGGGCTGTGGCTGGAGAAACAAGCTTTGTGCGGGTCATGCTTGCCAGATGGTTTGGGTTTTAATCAGGGTGAGGTTGCATGCATTTGTCAAAATTTAGACTGAATATTTTTTAACTCTATTTTGTGTGAACATTACCCAAAAAACTGAACAAATTTTGAACTCTGGTTAATGATATGCATCCTTAAATATTTAAGGAAAAGTATAGTAGGGTCTGTAATTTACTTTGTTTTGCATTCAAAAAAATAAGATTGATTGATAGAGGAACTAACAAGTATATAAAAATATAATAAAACAGGTAAAGTTACTGATAAAATCGAGGTGGTATATACATAGATATTCACTGGAAAATTCCTTCAAATGTGATATATATCTGTATTAATATTCATACTAAAATTTTGAAAAAATTAAGTCAATGCTCAAAAATGATAATAAGGAAAGATAAAATCATGCAAAATTCTACCACTGAAAGGAAGGAATATTCTCGTATATTATCATTTGATTCTTTTTCTATGAATTTTTATTTTTATTGGTTTGTTACCTGATTTTATGATAATAACATATTGCATATCCTTTAAAAAAATTCAAATTATTTGCGTGGCTTTACATCACTTAAACTATCAAATCCTTTGATGGGTGTTTCTCTGGGTGAGGGTCAAGATAACGCGGATGAGAACGCCTCGGTCTTCGGCTGGCCACCAGCACCTCTCAGTGTGGCAAAAGGGTAATGAACACACTTGAGTCTATTAGTATGGTCACCTAATTGCAGACGACTCTACATTAACATTTTTTTGTCTTCAGGTTTGCCGTTGACTTAAACGAAGTAAAAGAAAGAAGTAAAAAACTATTATTTCTTAGAAAGTTAGCTAAGTGTGTCCAAGAGTGGCCAGCAAACTCTGTAGTTTGACTTCTAACCCTTCTGTGAAAATTTAACTAGCATAGCCAGAGAGCTGTGGGACAGAGATTGCTCTTTTCCTTGATGAGTTGTTACCCACCATGAGCATTTCACTGATAAATTAGTGCATCACAGAATCACATTAGGAACCTCGTGCTTGATCTCCCCATGTTTTCAATGAAAACATTTCCCTTTTATTGATGTTTGTTCTTATTGACCCTTTGAGGTCAGAAGACAGAGTTTCTTTATTAAATCGGTAAATCAGGAGTATTTAATTGGCTCTAGAAACTTCTGAGTGGTTTTGGCCTATTCCAGCCCCAAACAGAATTCTGACCAACCACTGTGAATTCTGCTTTTCCAAGAAGGTAGGGGGTGAGAGATTATAACAGGCTCTGTGTAAGTTAGTCAGCCGCTCATTGCCTTCAAAGCACTGATTTTCTTGGTGTAGGCAAAATGCCAAAATCAATGTTTTTGACACACCTAAAGAAATAGTTTAGCATTTAGGAAACTGTACAGTTACTTCCCTTTTTCAGAAAGGCCACCAAACACTTTAAAAGTAAAATATGTTGTACGTTTTTACAGAGGACCTTATTCTTATTCTCCTTGTTTCACAGAAAATAATGAGATGATTGTTGACATTAGCAACTGTGCTAAGATCAATGATACTGCAGCAGCGATAGAAGCTGACTTTCATAATGAGAGCAAATGGCCTGAAGTATATGGGAAGTTACTGAGAATCCTTTTACAATGCCACCACTGCTAATTAAAACCTGAGAAACAGCACCAGAATTGTTCAGGAATCATAAATGCTCATTGCAAAACCAACCTTGAGGGTCACTCCAATTTCTAAACTATCTTCATTGGAACTTAAGTTTTAATAAATGAGTCCACAGTTGCATCACCTCATTTATATTCATTTCCTTTTACAACTTTTTTTATTTGGTTCCCTTGGTTTTCTATTCCTGTGCTTGACTTCATTATGACTTGATATGAGGCACTGAGAAGGGAGGAAAACATTAAGAAATCATGCCTGTGACAAGTATTTCTAGACTACAGACTGTAGCCTCATTTATCATCATCATTACCACTGAAAAGCTATAGGTCAGGAATGTCTTAAGTCCCCTGTGTTTCAGCATTGTCTATTAAATTGGGGTTAATTAAAATGTCTCTTTTAAAGGTATTTCTCTGGAATGCACACACGCGCGCGCACGCACACTTTTCTTTTCTCCAGTTTTCTTTAAAGGAATCATTTCTACGTCTTACAGAAAGGAGCAGAGTTGGCATATATAGGTCATGACTTCATTTTTATAGACTAAAGAGGGGAAAATTATCTAGAGGGTGTGACTTTCAGACATATAGATGATTCTATCCCCATATAAAGGCTATATTCCATTTTTAAAATATCATTGTGTTTTTGAGTCTTTACTTGTGATTCTCTTGCTATGTTAAAAAAACAAAAGTTCTTCAATCTGTGTTCTTACTCCTTCAAAGGATATATTTCCCCCTCTCGTGATTCTGAATGGATAAGAATTACCTGGAAAGCTTATTTAAAGTGCAGATTTCTCAGCTCCACTCCCAGAGATTTTGATTCAGCAGGACATGTGAGGGGACCCAGAAATGCTGCATTTTAAGAAACCTCTGAGGAGATTTCGATGCATGTGACCCTTGGACACACTTTAAAAACCTCTGTTTTATACCTTCACCACTATAGAGTGTCACAGGGGTCAGCAGCGGGTGCCATGAAACTACACAGGAGGGAAACCTAAATTGACATGGCAGTTCACTGTGATTCAAACTAACTACAGAAGGCCGAGTGAGAGTTACCAGTCACACAGTTGGGATCATTGGGAGTGAGAGGGTGAGGACATTTTAGGTAGAAGTAAATTTAAGTGCAAAGACTTAAGGGCTAGAGAGAAAATGATACTTGCTTGGATCCCCAGATAAATCTGTCTGGATGAAGAATGATGTGTGAATGGTTGAGTAGGTGTGATATGAAGGTGAGGATGGAGAAATGAGTTGAGATGAGACTACGGAGTTCTTGCAGCCAAGTCAAGGATTTAGGGAGACATCTTGCCAGCCACCACCAGAATTCCTGTGAGTTGCATGCACTTGCCACCATTCCTATGCTCCTTCGTGTGCTTAGTCTCCATGTAATCTAGGGTCTGTCATCATTTTAAGAAGACAACTGTTCTCATTGCATCCACTGCAACTGCTGAGGGTAGAAGCCCTAAAGAAATAGCAGGTCATAATGTAATATGAAAAGAATGGCTTTTTGACTGTATTTTATTTGAAAATAACTGCTACCTCATAATTCAAACTGCTCTCGTCATTGACATTGTCTCATGAGTATTAGGAAGAGAACAACAGTATGGTAAAACAATGTTATGTGTCAAAAATAAAAGCAAAAACTAGTCTAAAATTCTGCCATTTGGGATATGTGACTTGTATTTTTAATCGTGTTCATTTTCTACTTGTTAACTGAAAGTAAACCAGGAAATTTTTTATCATTTATTTTGAATACATTTTGTCATGAAATTTAAATACATAAGTATATATCATTATCTTGCTCCACAAATTAATGTTAATATACACATTAACCTTCAGGCTCAAGAAATCTTATGTTTCTGTCTTTTGGCCATTAGTTGTTCAACAAATTATCTACACTTATTTTCTCCTCCTGGTGAAGAGTAAGTGTGTTTATATGTGCGCTTATGTGTTTAAAATTGCCAGACAGGAAATGGCAAGAAAATATGCACCAAAATGTAAGAAAACAACTAAATTGAGCTTAAACTTGATGTGTTGACTCCTTTCCTGTGAACATGACTTCTTTGGCCCCACTCTGATCACATTGGTGTTAAACAGTTTCAAATGGAGAACTTAGAACCTCCCCGCAACAACTTTTTTCCTCTCTCCTCTTTCTCCATTTAAGTTTGAAAGTGGGAGGATTTGATTTTTTGATCTGCCAAGTAGCTGTCGACTCTGAACAACTAGATTTTATTTTGTGCTTCATTTCTTGATCTGGATTAAGACTTGAACAAAACAGCAACCAATTGAAACAGGTAATGGGACAAAAAAAAAAAAAAAAGCTTTTATTCCCTAAGGTCTTGAGAGAATGCAGATACAACCTGCAGTCTATGATTAGACAGTAAACTGCAGTTGTGGTTATTTTTGAAAGAATTACTGTTATTTATAAAGGAACATGCAAAGCACTCCTTCAAGTAGAACTCAAATTCTTAACAGTCTTTAAAACCAGTTTCAGGTATGTTGTCTAAATGCTGCTTTTAAAGTACTACCTAACCAACTAGAGGAGGCCTTCATTAGCAAATTCACTTGTATTTGCTCTACTAAGTAGGGAAATGCTTGTTTAGGGTGAGTTTTGCTTTCTCAAATTGCCCTCCTTAAACAAACAGAGCAAAGGAAGAAAGCTTTTAGATGTATAACATGAAGCCATTACAAGAAGCTGAAAGTCAACCCATGAAAGAAAGTAGCTGTTTAGTGAGTTTCCAGTTAAGGATCTGGGTGGTACTGGAAACAGAATGGGAGATAATAGACTCCTAGTGACCAGGCTGTCAGGAGACAGAAAACTGTAGCAGCTTTGTGGGAAAATAGAATTGCTGGGTTTGCCCACTTGACCTTTACTCTGAATAGATGAGCTTAAGATCACAAAGGGCTTTGCAAAAAAGTGGTCGGCTCAGTTCTTTTGGTGCCAGAAACCCCTCTTTTATTCTGGGGAGTTTTAAGTTTGTTTCTTGGCATCCTTGAAGGGATTTCTTGATATCTCCATTATCATACCATACGTATGTGTTTTAAATGAAGATATTGCTCACTCTGTGGTTTTGGTGTGTTTATGAAGAAGGATTACTTAATAGAGACTCAAGATCTGTACATTCCCCATTATCACCCTATCAAAGCAATTCATTGAGTCCCTTTCTAGGTTTCTGGGTAATTGCATAATCTTATTTAAATCAGAAACATAATCAACATTTGAGAGCACGATGTGTATCAAATGCATATATGCTGCCTTGCAAATGAAAGTCTTGCAGATTAATTGCCAGCATTTTCTGAAAAATAAGGCTTGACAGTAGTGATTCATGTCAAAAAGACCTGGGAGATTTTAGTTAAGTACCAGTTGTGTATATGCCAAGGGTATTATGTGGTAGCCAAAAACCCTATTTAATTGTAGTTGTATTTATGGAATTATAATTTCCTGCCCTTAAATGCATGGACATTGCACATTTTAAAGACTATCCAGTTGTGAACAGCACACTTCCTAATAAAATTAGCAAGTTTGAGAACATACAGAGGAGACTACTTTTCAAACCTTTCTGATCATATTTAATACAGAGAAGACCTCTCACTGGATAGAAAAGAAATGATAGGCATGATCAAAGATTTCAAATATCTCAAGGCCTATTATATAGACAAATATCATTTGTAAAGTTTCACAAAATTTATAGTTTCTCATAGTTCCTCACTATATAAATGTATTCCAGTATTAATGACAGATTGACTAAATAAATAATTAAAGGGAAAGACTAAGAAACTGTAAAAATAACAAGAAAATAGAAGCAAATATTTAACTTCTTTTGCAGTTGAAATGAATGATCTCAGATAAAGAAACTGTGAAGGAAATATCAATAGTTATGAGTAGGAATATCTGAATTATACAAAAAAAGCTTTAAGTTATAATAAAATTAAAAATATAAAGAAGCTGAATGAATTACATAAATCATATTCACCAAGAATAGTTACTGGCATGGATAAATATTCATGTTAAAACGTTGAGTAAAAGATGACTACATCAAAGTTTAATTTTAAAGTTGAAATACATGTATTAAACTGCTTAAGATCATTTTTAATGGATATCTTTGGGCGGTTGAATTACAAGTTTTTATTTATTTGTAGTATTATATATTTTTCAAAATTTACATAATTTATTTCTTGTGTTTGTAGAAACTTACATAAAAAGCAAAGAATACCAAAAAAGAGAGAATTGAGTAAAGTTTTGAGCCTTATGGCTAGATATAAAGTTAACAAAAACAAAATTTTTAACAATTAAACTTTTAACGTGTCTCTTGACCTGTGGGGCTGTGCCTTTCATTGAAAGAATTCATATAGAAAAATCATTGTAAATCAAAGATACTATGACATCAATTTCCTTAATGGTAAGAGGGATCTGGGAGTTGGTGATTCCAAATGTCTTTTACCACTAAACTCCTTGGTGTAGGGGAGGCAATTTACAATTTGAAAAATTTTATAGATTGGAACTGAAAAATGACATAGAAATCCATAACTTCAAGTAATGTAGATATTTCAAACTGAAAAATTGGGTGTCCAGTGTCATTATAATGCGCAAGAACGCACTGACTCAAATTTCCTGAAACCTATTGCAGTCCTTTCCCCTGCAGCAGCAAATGTGTAGTTTGGCCATTAGGGGTTTTGATCCCACTCCAATCTCTTTAAGTTTCTGCACTTCCCTGAGCCTCAGTTTTCTCATCTGTAAAAGTAGCTGAGATCATTGAGCGCTTTTTAATATATATCAAGCACTTAACAGAGTTCCTAACATATGTGAGAAATTGGTATTACCTTTTTCTTTTATACATTAGACAACATCTGTATGTGGCAGTTATGATATTTCAATTTTGGTTTCCATGGATAGGCATATGTACATGGAAGGGGTGGGAGAGGAAGATGTCACAACCTGTCCCAGTTTGTTTATTTATCTCGGTACCTTCTGAAGTCACTTGTCGGGTCTCTCACTCCTCAATATGGCTAACTAAGAATTTCATGAATCAGAGAAAGAGAAAATAGAACCTTTAATAACTTTCCCCTCATACAAAATACAACAGCTTTTTATGTAAGTCACTTCATGCTGACCTTTTGAGTTCATTTTTAATGTTTGTGGAAACTGATTTTCTCGTGTAGGGACTCGCATTAAGACCTCTCGTTTAGACCATGAGACGTTCCTATTGATTCTAGAAACAATAATACTGAAATGCTTCTTTCACTGTAGTATAGTCTTCAAATTTAAAAGATGATAGAGGTGTTAGAGAACATTTATTTTAAAGTTGCTGGAGCTGTCTCTTAATCACAGCAACACAAATGCTCATGTGCACAGGTAACTTCTCTCTCAGGCACGCGCACAGTCTACACTAAAAAAGAGAGAGATTTCTTATGCTGTTGGCCATCTATTCTCCATTGTAAAAGACATTTCTCCCAAAACGCTTTATAAAATATCTCCTATTTGTGATTTATCTCCCCCAATTCAATACACACTTTAAATTTCGAACACTAAGACAGAAACAAACCCCTCAAACTATATTTGCTTGAATGGCAAAGAACAATATGAAAATGTTATTTTCTATCTGCAAATGTGTTTTATGAGTGTTTTTTCCATACTTTGTAGTGGTTCATCAATAAAATCCCTTACATGCAATTTCATAACCTCATCTTTTTATGGTACTACTTACTGTAATTTAAATTTCTTAAATAAATAAATTTTTTAAATAAAACTGCATTGGGAAAGCTGAACCGAGAGAAGGCACCTTGCTTTCTTGTGCCGTTTAGAAGCATCCACTGGACAAGCTGCCAGTGAGCACAGGCAGAGGGGCTCCCCTGTATTGTGGGCAGAATGGCCATGTTGCTGTCTTTCTTGGTGTCACAGAGACCCAAAATGCCATCTTGTTTCCTCCCAATCCCAGAGCAATAGTCCTTGGGACACTTACTTGCTTTTTGGCTCAGGAAATTCTCTTTAGCAGAAGATATAACCCTTTCATATAGAAAGTGTCATCTCTGCCACGGAGGCTTGTCAAAGGCTTCGCCCACCTCTGTAAAGGTATTCCCAGCAGGTAAGAGGGAGATGTCTCATTGCTGAGTGCAGACCACCACCACTGTATGTATATTTAATAATGATTTTCCTGAGGTTTGAAAATCAACAAATTTATAATTCATGGAAGCACATACCTACAAGTACAGCAGAATTATCCACTGGCAGCCGTTATCTGTAAAACAACTAAAGAGAATAGCATTTTAACATGCACACCATGCAGCCAACCCCATCCTCTCTAGACTCTTCTCCCATTGAGAAAGGACTTTATCTTTGACACTGTATTTGAACTAATTGAGATGTCATTTAAAAAAAAATAAGTTAGTTAAGAAGGTTAGGGGAAAGTGATGTTTTTGCGCAATTGGTCATTTGCAAGAAGACATTCTGTAGTAAAAAATGCAGCCCTCAGTTGCAGATCATTGTAAGGGATGGGGGTGGGACGGGAGAGAGAACACAGGGAGGAAGAACGCCTCAAAGAGAGAAAAAGAGCAAGACCCTAATTGAAATGGGAAGCACTCTCATTTTAAAAAATGTTTCCTTAACAGATTGCTGTAGCCCTCTGCCTCAAGGTTTTTGATTAAATTAATGATGGGAGTGATAAGCTCCATTAGTGTTGCTGTTTCCAGAGGGACATTCTCTACAGTTTTCTCTTTTCCTCCTTCCCTTCTCAGGTATGGCAATAGAATTACTAATTGAAGTCAGAACAAGCCAAGGAGATGAACTTATTATTACATGTAAATGCAGACAATCCAGGAGATTAATCTTTCACGTGTGCCTACCTAAAGGAGTAATGTTTCCATTATGGGCTTTCGTGTCACTCAGCTGGGAAGCTGTGGCTGCAGCTTGTTGTCGTCAGTGAGGTCTTGAACTTCTCTTTTTTGTTGCATGTTGCCTGCTGTTTTGGGACCAGTCAGCACATCTGACATGTGTTCAGTTGGCCCTTGCTGTTATCTGTCTGCAAAGCCATTGATTCAGATAGTATCCTTCATAGTTTATTAGGTCTTTCTTTACCATTCTGAAGGATACACTAGTTACAAAGTGACATTCAATTGCAAAGAGATTTTTAAGGTAGCTGGAGTCAGGAAAATCTCTTCCAATAGATCATGGAGAAGTTTTGAGGACACAGAGTAATTTGTTTAGAGAGAAGTAAGTGGGAAATATGTGTCTCAAAGATGGAAAAGCATTGCTTATATTTATATTGCTTCTATTATATGGAGTCTGAACACCGACTTTAGAACATTGTAGAAATTGAGGGCGGTTAGATCATTCAGAGAACCGGCCCCGAATCTCAGTATATAATAGGTGGTAGGCCTGGAATTAAATCCCAGGGTGGCCTTGGTTTGTAAATCTCAAGAACTAATTATATGGTTTTATAAAATTAGATCAAAGTAGCTTTTGTTCTTCTTTATTTGGACATTTTCTTTATTTAAATTCTTTTAAAAATGTAATGTGGATTATTTACATTTCCCTTTTCTGCTCCATGAGTCTCATGTATCTTTTTCATGTTACTCACAATGGCAGTGTACAGATGCCTCCATGAGAGATAAGAGTATGTTTTCTACTCTGTTTACAGAACCTTGTGTTGAAGCCAATGTTTTCTTGAAATTTTTTATCCCAGTTCGTGGTAATAAAGTCTAAAAATGACTACCATCTAAAAAAGTAAGGGAGACAAAATGAAAAAACATGAGTTTAAACCAATTTAGAAATATAAAAAGTATTCTATATATTTTATCATATATATATCAATAAAACATAGTTGCATAAAGTTTTTATTAAAAAATCCTTACTAATATCCTTTTTAAAAATAAAAGTTCGCAAATGCTAGTAGCTAGAACAAATTAAATTTCTTGACTCTCTAGACTTACGAAAACATTGGGGCGGTTTTTGTATTGTGTCTCCTTTGACACAAATATATCTGACATTCTTGATAAAATTGCTTATAAAATAGACTGAATCTGCCTGGGTTTTTTTATTAGATATCCCAAATGAATGTGACAACAAAGAATAACTGGAATTGGAACCTAAAGATACTGTCTTGGTACTGCTCAGTGAGTTTTCATTGTGTTTTACAGGGGATGGATTCATAGTCTGTATCAAAAAAGATACACTATTTAACCTGATCCATCTTTTTTTCCCAGAAATACACACTAAGTGAAGAATAAATTAACAAATTCTAAATGCTTACCAATGCTTTGTGTTCATTTCTGATTTTTTAAACATTCTCAGGACCTCTTATGCAGAACTGTTGAAAATGTCCTTTCATCTAAAAAAGACCATCAAACATTATCAAAATATCGTATTGCATATCAAGTTCCTTTTATGTATAAGCTCTCGTATGTAAGATTCGTGTTATCCATTTCTAGCTATTCTGAGCTTATATTTTAGAAGTTAAGTTGCAGGAGGCAAAAATCCTTTCTTTGTGGTGTTTTATATTATCCAGTCTATCCATTATAGCCTCAAGAGTAGTTGGTGTTTTGTAAGTGTTCAACATATCCCCAAAAAGCACCACTTGAGGAATGAACTCTGTGGGTGTGGAACTCTGCAAGAGGAAAAGTTTGAGGGTCTGTAGGGTAACGAGGTGGTGACTGCATTACGACATTAACTGCAACACTCTGTCTTATGTATAGGGGCGCTCAATAAATATCTGTTTACTTTAACCGAGTGAGCATCAATAGCATTTACCAGAAATCCTTTGCTGGCAGCCAGCTGCATTTGGCTGGCTGAGAACCATAGCATATTCTCTCTGGAATCGGAGGGAACACAACCTCTTTTTAGAGTCCACCTCTGCTGAAAGGGGAGACTCAAGCTGTAAGACCTGCTATGATTTCATCTTGATAACTAGTAAAATGGTTTACTAGAAAATAAGTTTCATGTTATCGTAAAGAGTCTATGGACAAAAAGGCGAATGGAGTAAAATGCGGGTTTTCAGGTAGTTACTTCAGTTCTTTGTGGTTTTCATCATCTTACGAAATTAAGAATTACTTTCTCTAGGTATGTGTGTACATAATAACAAGCCTACCTTGTCATCTGAATTTCCATAATATAAAACTGGGTGAGCAAGATGGACTATTTAAGACACCAACCCAAAACCACCTGGACTTAGTTTACTCCTTCTCCACCAATCATTTGTCACAAATTTGATATCCTAATGTGTCAGCTGTTGGAATATTGACTTTAACCTAAGGCAGGCTATATTTTCATTTATATTCTCTCAATTCCAAATATTTCTCTATGAGAAAAGAATTTGAGGGATGTCAAAAGTATCGAAGATTATTTTGTCTCACCTAATGAGTTGGATCTCCCAAAACAAACTGAAGGCATTGATATAGAAAGAGAGCAGCATAAAAACATTCTGTAGCCATGGGGGGTGGACACAGGGGGAGGGCAGCAATTTGGGGAGGAAGGGAGTTAGTCTGGGACACTTGGCTGGAATTGGAGTTGGCCTCTGATTTGGATGAAGAACAGGGACTGCCTTGTAAATTGGTTTTCATCTTTGTAAAGAAAGAATTTCTCTTGTTAGCCCTGAAAGCTTTGCTTTTTCTCCATAGTGGCGGGCAGTGTCAGATACCACCTTTTCTGTTTATAAATGCTCAGGAGTCAGAGCCATGGCAGCTGGTGCTTGTTCAGTAAATGATACTCATGTTGTTGTAGGAGAAGACAGGCTTCAGGTTACTAGGCATACTTCCCATCCACCCGCCTGGCCTCCCTGTTCAAGTTGTACAAGGTAGATCACAGCATGATTACTTGTAATGCATTTTCTTTTTATCATTTATTTCTTAATTTTCTGTTTCTTAATATTTCTAACTGAATTTATTCTTTTAAAAAATGCTTAAAAGGAAGCATAAAACTCCTTCTTGTTTCCAAAGGGAAAAAAAATAGCAAATCAAAATGAAACCCCTTGTCGCGGCATTTCTAATCAAACTTGGATAGTTTGAGAATCGAATTCTGAAAGGGAATAATAAACACAAACTCATGTCTCAAAAGAATCCACGGTTGTTTTTGAAACATGTAAATCATTTACTACAGAAACACTGAGGCTATAAAGCCATCAGAGTCTACAGTCTTGGGCCAGAGGTTTGGGTCCTTTGCCTGTTCACCTAAGTGGAGGAAGTGGTCATTAGATGATTTTGGAGAATGCGGCCTATTCAGAAAACAGTTTCCCACCAACTTTTTGCTCATCCCTAAGCTATCCCTTCTTCAGTATGAAGTTTCTAATCACTTCATGGGATCATTAAATATCTCAATTTATCGCTAAGTTCTTTTCCTTGGGAGGAGCAGCATCCAAGAGACAAGCCTGTGCTTGGAGGGAGGGGCGGCCTCTGAGGAGGAGGAAAGGGGCAGAGCAGGAGGCACAGGAGACAACTTCCAGGGGCTGCACCTTTCCCCAAGAACTTGGTAGGCCAGTAAGGCCATTTTGTGAAGTTCCAGAATTTGCAGGCATTCTAAGATGTTTGGCGGAGGTGCATTTAAGTCAAATAAAGAAAAATACTAGGTTCAACAGAAGAAGGATTATAATTGTTTTGAGGAGCTAAAGCTAAAAATATGATTAGGTTCATAAAGAATTTAGCTACATTTTTGGATAAACCAAAATTATTTGTTTGATGAGTGGTTGTATGTCTCTAATCATATGCAGTTGATATTACGGGAGAGGAAACAGGTGCTGCTTAAAATGCTCATTGTATACAAAATCCTTTGCAAGATATTGATAAAGCATGCTTGGATTTTTAAGCGCTCTCTCTCTCTCATAGGCTTTGTATTTCCTGTGTTCATATACAGTTGTTTTAATTGTGCTTGGTCACAATTCAGGTGAGAGGAAGTATCTGGTGTGGCTATGACAAAACAAGAGCTAACTGCATTTTTATTTAGATTTGGCATAATGCCAAAGGCATACATTCAGTCCAGAATGTGCACATTCACCTACCCATTCTCTTTGTGCCTGACCCCATTTCCTTCCTGCCTTAGCTCTACTTCATGAATAATCACTGTATGAATGATGAAATACAACTCCGAAATGTTATGTCAATTACAGGCTTTATATTATGCTAATTAGCTTAGGAACTGAGGATGCTTGCCTCCTATTTTCTCTAAATTAGTTATAATCAATCTGAATAACATCCCGAGGAAACATTTTTAAGGAGCATTGCAAAATGGTCATCAAAAAGATGATTTCTCCTGCTCACTAAATGTGAAAATCACTATGCAACAAGTGTGTGATGTCAAACATCGGGAGTTTATTAATAATGAAGGTAACAGAACAAGGGTCAGAGAGCTGCGTGTGGGATGAGACACATTTAAAGCAAATGATTAAACTTAATGCCCATTAAGGATTTACAGTGCTAATTTATGTAAAACAGATATATTAAATCTCCACCTGGCAAAATCATTTCCATGTACAATTCATTTGTGTGTGTCTGTGTGTGTGCATGCACCATTAGAGCCTCCCTTTCTTCATACTACAAAGGTCCTGGTGGGGCTCAGTCTGCGACGTATAAAGAAAAATTTGCTAGAATAAGAGGAGTGTATGGGGATCACTCAGCCCAGACTGCGGGTAAGTGTGTGGTTTAGGGCATTGAACAGACTTGGGTTTAATTCTTGTTTCTAGCACTTACTCAACTCAGGTAAGTTCCTTGGCCTCAGTTTCTCACTAGCAAGAGAAGTGTCATAGAACCTACCTCATAGATCTATTTAGAGAAATAAAAAAAAAAATAGAGAAATAAAGAAGATCCAACATTTAACACTTTCTTTAATTCCTGGAACAGAAGTTAGAACTATTATAGCATTCATGTAATTCTAATACATGCATTTCATACATCTTTATGGAATGTTTACCTTCAGCAGGATAGACATTCAGCTAAGTGCTGTATCCTTTGAAACAGCTTTACATTACACTATTACATGCTTATTTTTTCCAAGAAGCACAAGCCATTTAATTATACCAGATATTTTGTATTCCTGTCACTTGGACATGGTAGGTGGACATTTTGATAATGATGTCTTAGAAGCTTTGAAAGTGACAGCATATTTCTGTAATGTTAATAAAAGCATATTTAAGCAAACTAGAGATAACTGGTCTAATTGCCAGGGAAAAAAATCTCATCTATCTTGAATTAAATTATATCTCTCTTAAATTTTCACACATTCATTTTCTTTCTATTCCCTAGAGCCAGAAAATCCAGGTAGCACTCGTACATGACAACAAAGAATTTGCATCGTCATATTTTTAGACTTTTTTTTGTTTCTTTGAGTCACTGTCCCCAGAGTAGTCTTTAGTTATTGGGTGCTCCACTTGATTCATAAAGCCAGGCACAGTTCAAGAATGTACTGAAGACTGAACTTTCCTTAAATTAAACTTTCTAATTTTTTAGGGAAGCTGTAGGGCACACCTTTTAAGGAACTTCCTTACTCTAAAACTTTTGTATGGCCTGTAATCTTTCAAAACGCGTAGTCCGAGTTCCCATGGAAACCCTGACAGCCGGTCCCCTTGCCTCTGTGACAATCCAGTCCACTCTGTAAATACATGCTTAGAAGGTCTTCCTTACAATGACTAAACCTTTCTAACTTCTACACACCAGTTCTGTTTCTGCCCCTGGACATTCACAAATACATTTATTTCAAAGACTCCATCCTCTCACTTATTCTCTCCTATTTTACTCTTAGCAGGTCCACTTCCATCAATATTTATACATAGTCTGATGAGTTCTGAAGTTTAGGATAGGAGGAAAAAGGACATTAGTATCTTTCAGTTATTACCAGAGTATGAAAAGCAGTTTTAAATTTTAAAAAAATATAAGTGATTTTCAAAATAGTTGAAAGCGGTCTCAGAGTGTCTCTTTTCAAAATGATAGAGTCACACTTAGGGTTGTCTTTTAGCACCTGCCTCCCTGAGCAGACAGTAAGTCCACCCTGTTTATCCCACGCTTTCTAATTTACTTATCATGGACACCCATCCAGGCAGTTAATCATCAAGGCTGTTTTGGAAATAAGATCCCAAACATGTAATAGGCCTTATTTGTAAAAATTTGCTTTGCCTTAATTAAAATGAGATATCATACTATTGAAACCAGGCAATTGACCTTATGAATAGTGTCTAAAAAGTGCCCAGGGACTACAAAAGTGGCTGGCACATAAGAGACCCTCAGTAAACATTAACCTAATCAGTGAATAATCAGTTTAGCATATTCGTCCTGTTTTGTTAACTCAATTTTCTTTAAAAATCTGTGTTTGCTTTGGCCTCAGTTTCTCACTAGCAAGAGAAGTGTCATAGAAATTCAAAGTGTTTACTATGAATTATCTGTTCTCAGTCTCATCTGAGATTTGGCTTTAGGAAGTCAAGTTAGAGCTAGAAAACTTTAGGTTTAACAATTTAAGAGTTTGCTTTTGCAAAGTAAGTTGAAGATCATTGTCCTAATGTATTTTGGAACTTTGAACTATAATGTTGTGACTAGAAGAAGGAAATGAGGTGTAAGGAAAGGTAGTCTAGGCTCGAACAAATACTAATGGCTAATGAAGCTTTCACAGACTTAGTATTTTAAAAAAATTATTTACTTGATTCTTTTACATTCATGCTTCTGACACTTCCTTTATGAATTAAAGAGGTCTATAATAATGCTCAGGCTAAAGTATGAAAACGATAAGGAAGAAAAGAAAAGAAATCCTTAGCTGTGGTAGCCAAGGCTCAGATAGATTTATAATCAAGGCAGAAGCTTAAGTTTGTATGAATTTAATATGATGAGAAAATATTATTATACTGAAGATCTGGACTTTATTTTATTTCCCACTTGTAAAGGAAAGGTCACAATAATCTCTAAAATTATTTTCTTTATATTTTCAGCATAATTATCCAAATCATTTTTCCTTCTTCACTGCACTATATAATCTAATTGATGAAAATGTGTTCAAGTTCAAAGTTTATTAGAATAGGTTGTGGACTAAAGGCTACAAAAGTGGTCATAGTCACAGTAATAGGCCTTATATTCATGTTAAATGCAAAAACATTTGGGTGTAAGCATCTTAGTAACTAAGGAATTTTTTTATACTCTGTTTTTTGACATGAGGTAAGCCCCCTATATGCCTAACAGAATTTAAATAATTGCCAGCAGTCTTGAGAGCAAAAACACTCAGCTTGCATCTGCAGAAACCCAAGAGCAAACATGGAAATATTGGGAGCACAGAGTCAACTTTGCAGGCAGAGTAGATTTTGGATGCTTGACTAATTTCTTTGTTAAGATGATCTTTCCCTTTTCATCTTATGTTTCTTTTTTATTCTTATTAATTTTTATTTTTTGTGTGTGCCTTTCCTCTCCACAAAGACCTATATTTTGTGGGGGGCAGGGAAGAGGTGGTAACTAAAACATAAGAAATTTGAGAGGATTTTAAAAAATTAATAAAGAATTTCTCCTTAATTTCAGAATGTTATTTACCAATCATATAAACTGTTTAGTAAATTAGTTTCTTGTGTTATTCAGGGTGATGCATAGATCTGATCAAAAGAAATTGACATTTGTCTAATGTGCCTTCGTTATTTAATAAGTTACAGAGGAATTTACAATGTATTTGTATCTGAGCGAAAATTAGGAAATTTGTTTTCTCTGAAGGTGAGGGCTCATCCTTCCCATGTGCAAGCAGTATCTCTGCAGTTAATTGAATACCTGTACATTTTCAGGGTGTACAGTGGGGAGCTGTGTGGTCTGGTAAGTCAGGAGCAGGAGGTTTATGATCTTCTGCTTCCTTGGCTATGACACAGACTTACAAATAGACTATGAAGAAAAGTTTTCAACTTTTTGGGAGAAACATGTTTTTAATGCAAAATTGTTATGAGAAGAAAAAATGAAGTATGCTACAGTGTTAAGAAACACTTTCACCAATTTGTGTAGCTTTGAAACCTACATTCCCCATCACTGGGAAAATAAATTCAGTTGATTATTCTGAAACATACTGTCGTCAATAAAGTGGAAAGGTAATAAACCCTTCCACACGAATGTGGTATAATCAGAATAATTAGATGTTAGATCTGATCTGAATGTGATAGAGTTGATGAGTGGCAATTCTAGAGAGAAGTGTAGCCCTCTGTGGGGAAATGTGGGAGCCAGGCTCCACCACAGGTTGCCCTTAAGAAAGCAAACCTGAGGAGGTAGACAGGGAAATACAGGGTGATATTCTAGTTAGCAACTGGAGAAAGCACACAAAAAAAAAAAAAAAAAAAAAAAAAGCCCACGTGAGTTGCATTAAGCATGCTATGAGAGATATTGGAAGCATAGGAGATGCTATACAAACAATGAATAGGATATGCTTCAAGTATATTGAAGTGAGTACTAACTCCAAAAATCAAGGGAGTGTATGATCAGGAGACTGGAGAATGGCAAAGGATTGGGATGTGGGTTTGAGCAATTGAATTTAGTGAAGAGGATGGTGGGCTTATGGGAGGGTCACATGGAATTGATTGTTTCATTCTTTATTTACCACCATCTTTTGTACCTGGGAAGGAGAAGCTGTCCCATTCCCTTTTATTCAGTTCCTGTAAGTGAAAAAAAACAGGGGGAATCCCAGCTAAGTAGATAGAAAGCAAGAGCTAGTACCAGAGAAAATAATGGACCTGATAAATATACATTTACTCTTGTCCTTTGTTCACTGCATAGTCTGATGACAACATTTTGCTATCTACCCTTTCTCTCACCACCTATGTCTTGCAGTCTTGTGCTCTCTGTTCTCCCTGTGGTCAGGGAGAACCTATAAAAACTATTCAAGGTCAAGAGTTGGTAACTTGCTATGCTAACTCTCAAAAGACTATTTACATTTTAATAGCTTCCCAAGAATAAGGCAATACATTATTTACAAAATAAATCCAGAATGGTAGGTAGATTCTTACACATCAGTACATATTTTTGGAGATGTTTGACTTCCCACTGCTTCTCATATTATAGCCAATACAGTGACTTTCAACTCAGTGTCCTCTGAATATATTCCTTTATCCAACACATGTTTGTCTACTGTCTACTGATATATGCTAGGCAGTGTCTGTTGGTACTTGAAAACAACTGTAAGGAAAAGGTCGGTTCCTTCAAGGAGCTTACAACCCAGAAAAAAAAGGGGAAAAGCCAACAAAAGATTGCAATAAAGTGTGGGAAAAGTAAAGCAGATCCAGTGGGAACCCCCCCGCCCCACCCCCTCTCCATGGGACTGCTGTTCCATACAGAATGTGTTCAGAGAAGCCTTCATGGAAAAGATAATACCTGAGTTGAATTCTGTGTAAAACAATATGAGCTTGGTGAAGAGACTAGAGGAGGAGGTGTTTTTGAGAATGGGAAGGAGTATGCATGAACATAGAGAAGCTTAAAACAACATGCTTCGTTTGAAGAATTGTAAGCCATTTGGTCTGATTTGAACACAAGATGTTAGGGGAGAGAAGGGAAAGGACAAGAGATGAGACTAAAGCTCATTTGGGATGCTGTGTCACCATAGTTCAGGAGACAACTTCTGCATCCTGAAGGCAATGAGGAAATACATATGACATGACTAGAATTGTGTTTTAGGAAGAAAAAAAAATCCCATAGCACTTATGAAGAACTGACGAAAGGGATTGAGGACAAGAGGCCAGGGGAGGCCAGTGAGGAACTTCGTGCAATTGTTAGGCAAGAAATGGTGAGGTTCCTAATGACAGTAGTAGCAGAGGATACAGGCAGGAGAAGATCTGTGGGAGAGAAAATAATGACTAGCCTAGGACATGTGATTGCCCCTGCCAAAAGCCATCAAAAAAGCTCCAACTTAATAACCAGCTATATTCTCCTAGACATCATTTAGCTAACTGTGAGGATTTAAAACTTACCCATAAAGAGAAGAGATTCAAATCCAATTGAATTGTGACTTTTTCATTTGCCCAATTTCCTTCAGTGTAAACAGGTTCATACTGTGATATGTGGATTAAAATAATCTATCTGTACTTTCCCTCAAGTGTAGAGATTTATGGTGGGGGTGGGTACCAGAAAACTTGACTTTAAACATATGTGTACATTCATTTTTGAAAATCAGGAAACTAGAGAGTTACTATTTCCTGCAGGAACATCTAATAGAAACAAATTTATACAAGTATAGTGCCAGCAAGTGCAAGGGAATATATAAAAGTAAATTGGAAGGAGGAGAAACCTGGCCACCCAAAGGAAAATAACTTTCTTTAAATTCTGTCCTGTGTGCCCCTAATCACATAGGCTGAGTGACTGACACAAAGACCGTTATGGGCATCCAAGTTTCTTCTGCCCTCTAGACCAAAACCATAAATCTCATTTCTCTAATAAAGACATATAAAGCAGAAAGTTATGATAGTGTCCTCAATATCTTAAAGTTAGATGTGTCAAGTCATTGGAAAACATCCATCTTCCCTGTCCTGGTGATTCTCTGGTTTGTCCCCAGGGGCTGTGGCGTGTGTTTTCCTTGAAATTTTCAATAAAAGATAAGAAAATAATTTCTTTTGGATCATCAGCTTTCCCAGCTGAACTCCTGCGAGGCTGACTTGTAGAGACAATGAAACCAAGCATTTGCTCAGTTTACATGAACATTGTTATTGCAGCATTTGTCCCTTCCCTGACAAATTGCATTATGCCTCTGCCCTCTGCACCATTAGAACATCCAAAGGGAACCAGGTGGTGATGAGGAGGGGCTGGTCTCACATTTGTCAACCCTGAGGCAGAGCCAGGCTGAACTGTGAACTCCCTTTGATTCTTTACACTGGGTAAAGGGGGTGGGGGCTGAATTCGGGTGGGACACATATTTGAACGCTATGTTTGCCTCTGAGCGGAAGGCTATCATCTCTTTAGTGTTCAGAGTGAATGTGATGCCCCCAGATTTGTTCAATAATTGCCCTGACTTGTGCCTGAGGCTTGACTTTCTTCTAGCTGAACGCTGCGTCCCCTAACACTCACCTCCTTTACTAACAAAGTGGCTCTTTCATTTGCTCTCCGAGGCAGCAGCATCGTTATCCTGTGCTTCAGCTCTGAGGCTGATTCAGCATCACAGGCTCCCTTTGTGAACATTTCCTTCTATTCCTTCTTTTCTGCCACCCTCCAGGGGCTGAAGAAATAGCACGGGATTTTAGTTAATGCTGAAGCATCTGTTAAATTCTAAAGAAGAAGTCAAGTTTGTAATGAAGGCACAAAATGAGGAGAGGACAGGTAGACTCTTGGGTGGAATCTGTTGTTCTTCCCTTTTTTATTAAGAAGGCTGTGACCTAGCATGAGGTGCCATGCTTTTGGAGTGGTACCAGAGACAATATAACCCAGTGGATTAGGACAGTTTTAGGAACATGAAGATGGTAAAAAGTGCATCAGCACCTCTTCCTAGTGTGGCACAGTATACGGTGTCTAACTCATCTGAGAATCAGTTTTGTCATCTGCAAAGCAGACGCAATAATAGTCACCATGGCAGACCAGGAAGCAAATACAATACATACGTAAGGTACTAACATGATATGCTAAGTGCCGCTAAAACATCATTAGCAGTCATCGTTTTTATTGGCATAGTTGTTTTTCTACTTATACTGTGATCGTGATCACATGCTTTCTAAGAGGGTAGAACCAGGGGCGAGCTGGGAGGATGCCTGTGGCCATGCTCCTTCCACGTGAAGTCACAGAGCTGGATGAAGCCCTTCTTTGGGGCCAGTTCGATTCTAAGCGCACAGTACCGGGAGTAAGGGCTGCACTGCCTCTTCCCTCATGGACCACCCTCTTGTGACCGAGAGATGGAGCTGAGTACACAGGACTTCAGAATAAGTCACAAGATTAATGGAGCGCTTGTGTGTCAAGTGCCTGGAAGAGAAGAAGGACAGAGAACAGTGGTCGAGTGGGTCCTTAATCGAACTGGCTGGTCAAGGAAGACCTCTCCGAGGGTGCCGTGTCAAGTCCCCAACTTCATTCCCCCTTTCAACATCAAAACAATTGGACAACCTCCATGGCATAAGTAATCACACATTTAATTTCCATTGATTTGAAAATACACAAAGATAAAAGGCTGCTGTGAATTCAGTAAAAGCTTTTACACAAATGTATATTTTATTAATCAGGGTGATATTGATGCACATTTGAAAAATCAAAGTATACATATGTGTAGGATACGTTATTGATTCTTCTGAAGATAGTGCCATGTATGCATTTGGGTCTGAGATTTAGACACTTTAAAATTTTGAGTCCCGTGAGCTGTGTGTGGCCAGCAGGTTGGGAATTGCTGACAGAGTACATAAAGTATCAGATGGGGAGGAAAGGAGACCTGAGTCCTCTTTTCTCCTTTTTCAAAAGCTAGTCAAAGAGTAAAGAAGCCACTTGACTTTTTTTGAGTCTTTTATTTCACAATTGAAATGGGGATAATAACAGTTGTCATTTAACCTCCTGATGATTGTGTGGCATTGATCTCCTCTGACAGGAAATTCCTTGCAAAGCATTTTGAACCATGTAAAGATACAAATATTAACAATGTCTTGAAATAAATTCTAAAAATCTAAAATACAATTTGATTATTTAAAAAAATTGATTTGCCAAACCACCCACCTCACTTGCCTCTTCCTGGATCAGGGTCCTTTATTACTAGAATAAAGTTGGTCCCAGCATCAGCTGCTTTCGCATGTGTCCACTTCTCTAAATGATGTGAATATGGGTCAGATCATGGGCTGACAAGGGAAAAGGGACTATTATCCTCAACCCTCTAATCTTCGGGGAAGTTACACCATGTAGGCTGCTTTAAGTATCTATCACCTTTCCTCATACTTGAAGTAGCGAGGAATCAATCTCTCTCTTTCTCCCCACCCCCAGCCTTCTATGTATTTTCTGCTCCCTCATAATAACAAATGCTTTGCTACTGAAAGAGGCAAGGTTCCCTTTCAAAGTCTTTCAGAAGATCAGCAATTCCAAAAGGATTCTATATTTCATCATAGCTTAATAGTTTAAGTTGAGAGTGAGTCACTCCAAAGGCAAAAGCATAAATGAAAATCGACTGAGTGTATTTCTGTGATCAGGAACAGAAGAGGAAGGCTGCCGGTGAAGAGCCCTGTGATCTTCTAGACAGAGAACTTTAGCCAGACAGCCAGAAGGATTTTTATTCTTCAGAAATCTCAAAAGCACCTTAAATGATTTAAAATACCGATTGGAAGAATATGCATATTTGAAAAGAATATAAGTATTCCATGACAATGAAATATTCTTGCTATGGTTTTACATGCAATGGTGTAAAATACCTGCTTTGAGATATTTACAGAAATTACTTAACAATTCATTTAACAATAAATGTATTTAACAAAGTAGAAGCACTTATGTTAACTTGTTTATTAAATATAAAACATTTTAATTATAATAGTCAAATATATGACCTTTTTAAAAGTCAGATCTTTACCCAAACCCCTGGAAACCCCTAACGCAACCACTTTCAACTCTTATTCATTCTGGTTTTTACATATTTGTTCCTTAATAAACTGTTATTCTATTATTTTTTAACATTTTAGCCATTGACAATTGACTTTTAATATTGCAAATTTCAGCTTAGCTCTAGTATAACCTTTTTTCTACATAAAAGCTCTCTTCCTTTATCTCCCTAATATAATAAAAGCTTTTTGATTAAATTTGTACTGTGTATAGCTTCACGATTGTGTAAAGATCATCAGATGAATTTATTTGTTTTCTTGTACTACTTTTTGATCTCACTGAAGTTAACAGCTGTCTCCCTGCATCTCTCTCTCCTTCTCTCTCCCCACCCCGCACCTGCTTCTCACTGTCTTTGCTTGTCCCCCACTCTCCTTAGAATTCTAAGGACAGTACTAATATTAATGTAGTCCCAGATATTTCCACCAAATTCTAAAACCCCTCCCAGTAAAGCCAAATAAATCATGTGATCTATCTATTACTCCTTGGACCCAGTCCTGTCGCAGCCTGCTGCTGTGTGTCCCAGCTTCATATTTCTTGGTGCCCCATCCAGGCTTGTTGCACAGCTGTATTCCTAAGATTTCCTTGCCTGTTGCCCTGGAAACATGCTCTGCCTCTAGCTTTTGCTGGGTACCCTGCCCCCTGAAATACCTCACATCCTCTCATATGGTTTACTCTCTGCTCTTGGTGAAACATGCCATTCAGTATCTTCCTAAGAATAGATAAGTCTGAAAGATAAAATTTTAGTGTCCTTTATGTATCTGAAATGGTTTTCATTCTCCAAAAATCATCAATCTATACTGCATTACATAGTGAATTCTAGATAGGTACTTTATCTAAAAACTTTAGCTTTAAATAATTCATTATCTTGTTTCTATAGTTTATTTTTTGACAACCTTCATCTGCTCTTGTCAACTTTCCCATTCTCTTTGTCCTAGCATGTTTGTAGTTTTTCTTTTTCTTCATTGGAAGGAGTTTCAGGAACAAGGTGCAATTATTCATGTAAAACCAAAAAGTTATACCTCCTTCATGACACCTCAAAAATATTCCCAATTAACATATTTGTTATATTTGCCACCACCTATATAACCATTGCATTATTTTGATTCTAAAAGCATTTTTTTAAGTTTTTGAATGGGCATTTTTTAAAAAATAATGAAATTGCTGAAAACATAGTTTAAAGTAAACCCCTTTTGAACATTATATAAGTTACTTTTACTTAACATTTTTAAGCATTAAGATTTATATTTTGCTTTAATTCTCCAAAAGCATATCACTTTATTTCTAAGGATTTGAGTTTTTTAATAAATTATACTCAGAAATTTAAATGTGGAAATAAAGAATGAATAAGTTTTGATAATGAAGTAGGGTGGCTGAAGGAACCAACATAGCAAAAGAGGTGGCCATGACCTATTTTTTGTTATATATCACGTACGTGTGATGCATTCTGATAAATTTGGACTATGAGTCAAGTCTACCTTAGTTGCATCACACATAAGCTATGCCTAAACTAGAATTGTCACATTTACTTTAAGGAAGTGAAATCAGCAGTGGCCCTAATGGAAACAAATAATAACATTTAGGGTGAACTCAAGGTCTTCAAAAAACCTACCAGAGCACCTGGGGATCATGACATTGCCTCCAAGAAGCTTATGGCATATAATGCAGCATATTATTAACTGCAGATAGGCAACTTCTTGCCCAACCTAACACTGATACAGAGGAAGTATTTATTCCAACAGACGGGCAGCAGAGCATTGAAAAGCAGGGAACTAGAACCAGTAAATTGTTTACATGGGGGTGGAGTTAGAAGTCAAGATACTGGAAAGGCAATAAACTTAGGTGCAGACCCTGATTTGTTTCTGTTTTTCATTCCCATTAAATTAAAACAAACTTCTCTGGTTTGTTTTTGGGTTTTTGGTGGATTTTTTTTTATTTTTTTATTTTTTATTTTGCTGGTAGTATGGCTGATGTCTCTCAACATTTGCTAAGCTCTATTTCTAATTTCTAATAAAAAGAGTCTGCCTTAAGTTCCAGACCTATAGTAAGCAAAAAATAACTAAATGACAAAGCATTCTTTTGCATTCATTTTAGATATCATGATAACCTGTTGATGGTAGTTGATACTGGTTTCCATTTGCTGTGATGATGTACAGATTTCTCTTTTGATAAATATACTTAAGTAAAAACATGAATTGATTTCAATTTTTAAAAAATCACAAATAGTAGTTCAAGTAGCAAAGAAGTATATCAGAAGTTACAATCATGGAGCACACACAGCTGAGGTTTGGGAAATACTGGCACAGAACGAGAAGACAGGAGCTATGTATGCAAATGGATGACACAATCAGGTCATCCATCTTTTCCAACTTCTGTTTCTTCATCTAAAATAAGGAGTTAGATGTCTTCATAAACCCCTCATGTGATTTCAAGGATTTTTTTTCTGGCATTTGACATACGTATAGGTTGTTTGAGTTTGATACCACTCAGAAGGAGTAAAAAATTATGAAGAAGGGAATAACATCCATCCACAGTGTCTCACTAAGGAGCAGAGGAATCGTAGAAGAACAGATTAACTTTGTTCCCTAGAATTTAGAGCTGGTAGCATCCTTAATGAACATAAAGACTAATTCCCCCTACCGACACTCAATCAATAGGAAAACTAAAATGTGCAGGAAAACTTACATGGCTCATTATCATACAACCGAGTAAATAGAGGCAAAGAACTACGTGGGTTCCGAGCCCTTAGCCTAAGAACCTTATGTCTACTTAGGTCCTCTTCACAGGATAATATTATGGTCTTGTGATATGATTTTCTTCAACTTAATGAGCTTGTATGAAGTGAGGGCTGTACTTGGATCCTGAAAATTTTTACATCGAGTGCAGTCAGAAATGAAACAAAGTTCAGCCGAACGAGCACTTGACATCACATGACTAGCTTCATCAATACCAGAAGCTCACAAAAATAACTCAAGAACACTTATTTTATTTCCCTGACACACTTTGGGTAGTTTTGTCTCAAAAAATTGGTATTTCCCTTACTGAAATATGGAATATAATCCAATTCTTTCTAGGACAACATTATGAAAATTAGCAGACATTGCAAATTACTTCAGAATTGTGAACAATTGCATTGTTAATTTGTTCTAGTTGATGATATAAAAGCTATTCTTAAAGACAAATGGAGGAGAATGTGTAGGTGCTTTTTATTCTTTCCTCTTAGGCCTTTGGAGTCTATTGACTCTTCATCAATTTAATTATTGTGTAATATATGTCTAATGTACTTGCCACACAGGGGGCTAAGTACTTTCCTTCCCCCAAGGTAGCTTTCTATGGCTGGAAAGCAATCCATCTGTGAGCCACGCTGGCTTCTTTGGAAATATCCTCCTATTGATTATTCTATAAGCAAGAACTTTAAATGATGACTCAAGAAACATTACTGAGGAAGCATACCAGTGTTTCCTTCTTTGATTATGACCTGAAGCAACTCGCTGACACAAGGGATTGAAACAGTTCCGTGGGGCAGTGAGGAACACTGCAGTGACTTGGGCATGGAGAAAACTGGAGCGAGATGGGCTTAGGCTGAAGAAATGAACTTGTGAAATTGTGATCAATCTATGAATATGGAAAATATGTCCTTATTTTGTTTTGACAATAAATAAAAATATTTAAAATATTTACAATGCCACCTAAAGGGGAACAGGGCTTTGAAAGTTAGTAGAAATAAAACTGAAATATTAGTAAATATGTATTGAATCCTACTGACTTCCCTGCAGAGCAGCTTTCAGTGGCTTCCCACTGACGGTCAAATTAAATGCCTCCTCTTCACCTCCACCGGGAGCTGGTCCCCAAGCGTGAGTCCTTTTCCTGCACAGGAGCTGCGTTCCAACTGAGTTGGCTTGTTCAAGAACATGCCCTCAGTTGCTCTGCCCACGCGTTTTTTGCTCAGGCTATTTCCTCAAAAGTTTTCTTTGCAGCCATCTCCCAGTCTCTGGCTTTGGAAATTTCATTAATACTGATAGGCTCATTTTAAGGCCTTATTCGGGAAAGACTTACTTGACTCTCCTAACCAGATGCAATCTTTTCCTCCTCTCTGATTTGTAGTAAATACTTACCACTCCTGTGTTTCACTTAGTATTATTGGCACACTTTTCTAAAATGCTCTTTCTCTTTCCAAGACTATAAAATTCTTGATGTCCTCTTGAACATAGAAGTAATTTGTACTTATCAAGTTGAAAAGATAGCATACTACTTTGCAGTGTACTTTAAAGAATTGGTATCTAATACATGAAAGAGTAAATAACTCAGAATTTCAATCGCAGTGAGGACCACAGAAGAAAAGCCCCAAAGAGACTTTAGTTTCTAACTTTAGAAAACAGGAGCAATCTCTTTAGACTAAGAGACTCTAAAGAAGTAGTTGCCAAGGAACCGGGATTTCAAATAGATTTGGAGAGATTTAATTCAGTGAAAATAATAATCTAGAGGAATGACATGAACTAAAATGGAGGGGAGGAAAATACAGGGTACAGTCATGAAAGAGATAATAAATATTTCTGTTATAGTATATTTATATAATAACATAGGGTTGTTATAGTTTTTAAATTATTTTTTGTATGTTATATTTGTTTCCAAGTCACCCTGGAACACTTAGGTACTTACATAGCCCTTTAAAGCTTCTGGGATTGTCTATCCCCATCGCCCCAATGTCTCGTGTGATTAAAAACAGGGGGAAACATTTACATGCACATTTATTCCTCTCAAAGCTAAGCAGTTCGTCAAGAAATAAACAAATGAAGAATGATTGTGCTTATTACACAAAATAAGTCTCTGAGACTTAAACACAGAACTTCTTTGTTCATGTCCAAAGCTCCTTCTTCCATGTCAAAGCCTCCAGTGTGCCAGGACAGCAGGCCCAGGCAGAAGAGAAAAACCTGGAAATGCACGTGTGATGGAGGCTACGGTGGGGTGGCGGGTGGAGAGCCATGTAAAAATTTTGGCCAGCACAGTGAAACAGATGATATCTTTAAGTTGCGTAACAGCATTCATTAGAAAGCATTCTGAAAAAAATTACCAGAAGGTAGAAGTGGAACTAAATGAAGATGTTTCATTAGTAATATTCCACTTTACAAAATGAATAAAACTACAATGATATATTTTTAGATACAGATTTAAGGGAAAAATAAATCTAGATAACTGGTTCCCAAAATTGCAAAAAGACAAGAGAAAAGCCTATTTCTCCTTTCTCTTTCTTAATACTGTCCCTGTCGCCAATAACCAATGTAAGATACTGCTTTCAAGACGCTATCCTTAACATGCTCCATCATACTGCAATACCTCTTTGGCTTTCAATTAAAAGTTAGTATTTATCGGATGTTAACTATGCATCTAGGGGTTACAGAAGTGAGTGAAATATTCATCCTGGCTTTCTATGAGAAGGGAGAATCGGACACCTTTTAGTGCTCATAACCAAGGATGAGGTCCAAAATAAAATTATCATGAAGATACATTGAATATAAATGCTGAGTTCTTCATACTATTATTAAGCTGTATTGTTATTGGACTGTATGTTCTGTCCAAAGACTTCAATACTCACCCTGTCCCCGAAAAGCGCACCTTAACTTACAAATCTTGTAACGCACATGGAAGGCACTTAATTGTGAATCAATTAAAGCCCCCAAATCAGAAAACATAGAGGAAGGAAAAGAAGAAATACCTCTAAGATCATATTAAGGGAAAGAAACATTTTTAGTAAGAAAATTATCACTTATAAAAGAGGATTATGCCCCACCATCCAAAACTAGCCATTTAAAATAGGACCCACTCACCATCCCACAGTTTGTGCAGGTAAGGAGTGCAGGCACAGCAGACCTGGATTTCCTGCTCAAGGTTTCAACAGGTTACAGTGCAGATGTTGCGCAATGGCACATTCTCAGCAGACGCTCGAGTTCAGCGATCCGCTTCTAGGTTCTCTCAGGTGGTTGGACTGATTTCTTTCATTAAGGCTGTAGGACTGAGGGCCTTGTTTTCTTGCTGGCTACTGGTGAGGACTACTCTCAGCTCCTTCAGTCTGCCTACAGCTCTTTGTCAGATGCTCCTCGCAGAGCACGGCAGTCTATTCCGCCAAAGCCAACATGCCACCACCTCTACCGTGTTCTGTTAGAAGCAAGTCACAGGTTCCTCCTGCACTCAAGCAAAGAGGATTATTCAAGGATGTAATTCATAGGGATAAGCTTAGGATACATCCACTACAACAGTTTTGCCCACCACAATTAGTATATATGTAAAAGCTTGGTTACTTTTATCTGTAGCAGTGTTAGGAACCAAGACCAATGACTGAAAATTTAACTTTTACTTTCTGAAATATATGTATGTGAATGTATACGGGCATTGTGCTGGGTTAGGGGTGAAAAATGGAGACACAGTCCCTGTAATTGAGGAGCATATACTCTAATGGGGATGACTAATATTAAAGACAAACAAAAATCCTACTATCAGACATAATTACAGTTTCTCATAAGTGCTCCGAAGGAGCAGGGTTCTAAGAAAAAAGATTGATGGAGGAAGCCCACTTGGGTGTTAGCGAGGATAACAAGTAAAAGTACTCTGGATTTGGTGATCATGGCTTGCTTTCCTAAAGAAATATCATCTGACCACTTAAAGAATGCCTCTGTGCTCTTCAAGAGGAAGAAAATGGAACTCTAGGCATGGAGTACCTATGTGCAGAGGCCCTAGGACAGGAAAGATAAAGTCCATCTGAGAGACTGACAGAAGACCAGTGTAAACAGAGGAGATCCAGTCTGGATACCTGAAGATGAGGAGATAGGAAGTAGCTACATGCCGGGGTGAGGATTTTCCATTTGTCCTAAATGCAGTGAGAATCCACTGAAGGATTTTCAGCAGGGAAGAGCTGATACAATTGGAAAACACTAATGGAGAAAATATTTTCCATGTTTTTTAATCCTCCATAACTTAAGGTTCTTGTCTGTTGTATGCAGGTTAGTGCTTTTTTGTGAAGTTGTTGACAAGATTTTCAGCTAGCCTCTAGGGAAAGCCCTGTTTAAATTAAAGTAATTGGTACTTAATCATGTCTCAGTTAACATCTTTAGAATACTGTTTCTGGCATGATAACTCCAGTGTCATTTTTTTTTCTTATTTTATACCGATTGCATTTTTATTTTAGGTTACAGCATTACAGATGACATACTTCTATTCATATTTAGTATTCTAATTTTGTCTAAGATATTAGAAAGCACTGTGCTATAAATAGAATGTTTAAAGTAAATTGGCCTTATTTTGGAAGATTTCAGTGGAGAAATACAGAACCTAAGTTCTGTGTTTTTCCTGAATTATTCAGGAAATTCATGGAGTAATGTTTTCAGTTTCCTCTCAAGTAATAAACAATATTTTTCCTGTGATTTTTATCTAATTAGTTTGAAAGTTGCATTTCTGTCTGAAAGCTTTCTGTAGCAACCTCATTTCCACATAGAATTCACTGCTGGCAGAAAATGGACGCGCTGCTGAAGTTTTTTTGCTACCAATTAAATAACAAAAACCATCCCACTGAGAAAGCACAGACTAAACTTTATTTCATTAAGACAAAGTCCAGATGCCTTGTTTTACTTGTGGTTGAAAATCAATGCCCCATTGTCTTCTAGAAACACATAATTTACAACAGAAACAAGAAACAAGAGGTATGTATTCATTGCTTTGTCTAAACTAGTAATGAAAATCTAAGTTTTATTTTCAGATGGATAGTTTTAGCAAGTCAGCAATAGTTTACAATGTACACCCAATGGGGAGCATTCTCTGCTATGTCATAACTTTACTCATTGTTTTGTGCTTTGCTGACACTCAAATAATTGTTGAATGAATGAGTAATAAGGGATTGAATGAAGTTAGACTTCTGAATTGCACTTTGTTATCACTAATTGGGTAGATGGTTTGCAGAATCTGGCCACCAGAATTGGGCAGGACTGATATGATAATAGGCAATGATGGTTTCTTGCTTGTAACTTTGGTAAAATGCAAAATAGATTTAATTACTCAGCAGTAGGAGATACTTTTCATTAAAATTCTAAGAGATATCTCTTCTGCATACGTAAGTCATTTTGGTGACAAAGGTAAATGGTTTTGATTATAATCAGGGACTCCTTTGTTTCAGTGTGCATGTGTTTAGTGATATAAATTTTCTTTCTACCTTTTAGGATCCAGGATGTATGTTATCCACTGTAGCATTTTACAGAGGAAGTTAAAAAAAAAGTATATTTAGCATAGTTTTTATTGGGAAATTGTGTCCCAAAGGTGCAATAAACCTGCCAATTTTCTGAAACATATGTGGAACTAGACATATTGAATTATGAAGATGGAGCAGAATGTAGACAATTAATAATACTATTGCTTTAAAATATACATGAGAGTTTTAAAGAAATGTTTTAGTTAGTTGTCTTGATGTTGTACGATGAGACGATCTCTACTCTCTGCTTTGCACAACTAATTTAAATGTGCTTTATTCCCCAAAGTCTATGTCTAAAGATTTCAAGGGCTGTAAAAACTCACACGTTATTTCTTCCATATATGGGCATTGGTCCAAAGAACTGAATTTTAAGGATGCCATTGGCCACATTGTATATACGCATGTCCAATGTATCTAGTGTCACAGATAAAATACCTCAAAAGAACTATTTAAGTTTCCACTTGCAGTATATCCTGTCCAATGTATTTTTTCTGTGGTATGAACAAATGTGGTGTGTATTTGAAAACTAATTGTTAGTGTAATACCTAAATTAAAAATTAGGAAAGATATAAAGGAAATCATTTTTTTGTCTAGGGTATAATTAACTAACTCCTTTAAGTGCCTAAGTGTTTTTCTTACTGACTTTTCTCTAATGTTACTACTTAAAAATAATTGGTGGAATGAGATTAACAGAAAAACAAATGTGAGTTCTCATACTGATACTTGTTTAGCTGAAAATATAACTAATTGGCAGAGATTTAAAGGCATCAAATTATTAACCCTGGAATCCGTCAGACTTTCTCACTTTGTATAAAGCACTTGTATTCCTCAGAACCATGAGTGGAACCTGTTTCATGTTCTTCAAGGAAATTTTCCTTACTTTCCACTTGCCAAAACACTTTTCTTCTGTATCCTGCTTCTCAGGACACCCAGACAACACACACAAGGCCCTGCCCCTTCCCCTTTCCCCTGTCCCCTCCCCTTTCCCCTGCCCCTTGTGGCACACATCCCGCTGGCTTCCCAGGGTTTGAATGCAGTGAACATCTGGGTTTTGCCAGAGATCCTGGCACACAGTAAGAACTTACTTAGTAAATGTCAGTAACCTTAAGCTCTTTAGGCCTCAATTCCCTTACCTGGAAATTAGGCATAATAGCAGTACCTACTGCAAAAGTATTTATGAAAGTTAGAGGAACTAAATGCAAACTAAATGAATTAAATGTAACGTGTAAAGCATTCACACAGAGCTTGACACATAGTATCCTCATCCTTGTTGTCCTAGTCCTTCTGTGAAATTAAATGCCCATTAAAAGATGTTTTCCTCTTCGAGAAAAGAAAATCCAGATGTCTCTCTGTGTCATCTCAGACTTAGTAAACATTCCAAGAACCCTCAGAATAATATCTGACACTTCTACTCTATAAGTGGAAAAAGGGAGATCCAGAGATTTAGCCAATCTCAAACAAGAGCACATAGCTCTCCAATGAGCGCCATATCCTGAATCCAAGTGTTCCAATATTGTGGGGTCAGCATGCATCCTCCACAGAGGATTTCTTCCGGGGCACTGAGACCTGGCAGTCTAGAGATCTAACCAGGACCGATGACTTTCAAGCTCTGTTTGAAGGAATGTTGTTCTAATTTTTTTTGTAATGAAGAATATGGTTTTATATATAAGAATAAAGTTAATCATGCTTTATTAGAATTTATGCAGAAGAAAAGTAGCTTTACTATGATGAATATCAGCATCATCCAACTGAGTAATGGCTCTACTGAAAAGTAAGGTAGTAAGATTAAAATAACTTTGGTTCCAATTAGTAGTCTGTTAGCATTTCGATGTAGACAACTCCCAGAGCTCAAGCTAATAGTCTGCAGGACCTGGAGCCACTTTGACAGGGATATAAAAAGAGGCTTGTCCAAAGGACCTGCCCACGGTGCAAGCGCCTCCAAACCATTTACCTCCTGGTCAGGGAGGAGGGCTGCAGAAGCAGACTGGTGGGAAATAGAGGGCTCACTGTGGATCTTTGCCCTCTGAATTAATTCTAGTTGACCTACTTGAACAATGATTGAGGAATTTTTTATTCAGTTTGCCCTGATCTATCCCCTGGTGAGCATGGGTTTGTTATTTTTTAATGAAACCATTTTCACAGACTCTTGTTTAAGGTGTTAGCAATAGAAGAGAGTGAAGGGGTTTTTTTGGGGGGGAGGGAGAGGTTCTTATTCCGGTTTTTCATCAATTCTTCTAGTGTTGTTTGTACTGTTGAATTGCTCTGAGCCAGCATCTTGATGCAGAGTGTATTTTCTAACAAACAGTAAGATAACACTAAAAAAGGACAAAAGTAATCTCAGATAATGACAGAGGAGAAAAATATATATGTAGCAAATCCCTCTTCAGAATGATGACTATATATTTTTGTCATCTCTTCTGATTTATGGAAAGAAATCTGGTGGGAGCTACTTGTCCCAGTATTGAGGTTTTCCAGCCCAATTCATTGCCTGTCTCTGGAAATCAGTGGCAAAATACTACTTTATAGCTTACCTGTTAAAGTGTACTCTGTTTATTTATGCCAGTTTTCATCCTTTGGTAGTTAGGGTAGGTTATTCTACCAAGTGGAGTTTTCCAACTAGAGACACATATTGTTAGTGTAAGGAGGGTCTAACTGTACAGTAGCTCCCCTCAGTTTCAGAGGTTTCATTACCACTTTTCAAAAATTAGTAAGATTGAAGGTGCCTTCACCAGTTATTCAGAAAGATTTGGGATTGGACAGGAGACTCAGATAGTTAGAAAGCAGGTAGGCAGAGAAGTCAAGCTTAGCTAATTCTTAAAATTAAAAAAAGGAAGTAACAATACTTCAGAAAATAGTAGGTTTATTTTACAGTATCAGTATGAGCTTTGGTGCAACAAAAGCACCACCAAGGACCACGCATCACCAGTACTCAGTGCCGGGTTGCAGAGATGTCCTTCACTGCCGAGCCATACTCCTCATTTGTTCCCTATTTCTTAATAAAACTATCGGAGAATGGGTTTTTCAAAAGTGAATGCCATTATCATAACTTTAAACTTATGTACGTTCAAAATTGTCCTCCAGGGTTGATGTCTAGAAGAGAGGCATGTCGTAACGTAAGTGATCTTGAAAAACTCAGGTTGTAGAGGAATTGCTTTTAAAATTCTATCTTAAAAAAACAACAACTGTGTGATTTATGGAACAGCTGGCTATAATAAAACATCAGAAAAATGTCCATTTTAGGTTTTTAATTTCAATGAATAAGTGATCACAGGAAGAAAGTATCAGCAAGCTAAATCTTCTCTACATAAACCTGATAATATTACACTCATGTCCATATTTCAGAGGTTGGGGATGGGTAATTTAACCATAGAAATAATAACTTCATTCAATATTTAGAAGCAACAAAAAATTAAAAATTTGGAAATGTTAATGGTACTCACTGAAACTTCCTAATCAACTCTGTGTGCCGATTGGAACAACTCAGATTTAGAAAATAATCCAGGAGAACCTCAAGAGGTAGTAAGTGTCCTATGAGTTATGAGTCCAGCTCACATAGTGTATATAAGTATTTTATAGGAAGGAAGTATTTTACTTCCTTTCCTGATGTTTCCCCCTTAATTCCTCCAATAGTACTCTACAGTCAGCCTATGATTATGTCACAGAAGTCTATCTTGGGAAATTCAAATTATTTACATTTACTCACCATATTCTGTTTTATCCTATGATCTTCTAAAAATAATAACTCCTAGTATCTCATTGGGGGGAGGCAACATTGCAGTTAACAGGCATGACTTAGATTTCTTCTGAGCCATCTAGCTCTTCCATCTGTCCTACTCCCACCTTGCATTTTATCATGAAGTGACACGTAATGGAAGAGCAGTACAATAAATCTAAGCCAATGACTTACTATGTTTCCCCAAGGGTAGAAATCCCTTCTGTTTCTTTTCTCTTTTGTTTCCAGGTTAAAGGGTGCATTTGTGGACATCTAATACCATACATGCTGATCTGAAGGAATTTTCCTGGGGGGATGTGAGATGTATATATCTTCTTTATAGTCTCCTGGGAGATTTTTACTTTTTAGATAATCACAGTTAAGTCAGTGCAGCATCAGTCCTTCTGAACTAATAATAAATGATTAGCTGCATTGGTTTATAAAATACCTGATAAATTAAAATTCTCTTATTTCCTGTGATCTGAGACTTTTAATCACTTCACAATGATACCATTTCTATAGTTGAATAGTCTATTGGAAAAGTATTTAGATAATCTAAACTCTTAAAAATTTGCTTTGTCGATTGTTGAAATTATACTAAAAAGCCTTTGCACCATTTTAGACAAATTAATGGCTAATTATTTTAACTGGAATGCTTTCTCTAAGCCTAAAAATATTTTAGTTATATATTTTCTACTGACACAAAAAATGTCAGAAATCATTGTGCAATTATTCAATAATGAACCAGTTTTGGGGGGGGAAGGATACTTGGGTGGAAATTCGGTACACTTTAAAGCTATTTAGTTCTTCTAGCCTTCAAAGATAACATTGCTGTTCAAAAAATCTTATTTGTCAACCTACATTAATTTATTTGTTAACCCACTTACTTAAAAAATCTTATTTGTCAACCTACTTAAAAAATCTTAGTTGTGAACCTCCTTGCTTAAAAGTACTTTTTTTCCTCCATGAGAAGAACATGACTCACTTTATAGTTTATACAGTATAGTAGTTGAAAAAAGTTAAGAGATTCATCATCATTAAAATAGTTATGACAGCGTCTACTAAATAGTTTTTATCTAAATTTAGTAGATATTCCCACTGAATTCTAAGAGTTTACATATAAAGTAAGTGGTGTTGACAGTGAAACAAAAGAATACGAGCTATATTAGAAGGAAATGATAGTTATCTGATTGTCTAGCCCACCTCTTATAAATGATTTAATGTATGAAAATTGTTCGGCATAATTTCTGCACCAGAAAATGACAATCAGTATAGTATACTGGAAAATTATATAGATTAGTTTTAGTCCCAGGATCCCCACTTTCTAAAAGTGTGTTAATATGGAAGACATTCAGCCTCTGTGTGTCGCAGATTTCTCCTCAGTACAAGGGTAGCTGAAGAAGCCTGTCACCAGGCTGTCGTGACTTAAATGCGGGAGGTGCTATGAAAAATGGAAGGCCCTCTGTAAGAGTTAGCTCCTTAAACTCTAGTTAGAATCCCCAACTTTTAGAGCTGTAAGAAGCCTTGGGAGATAATGAACCTCCCTGTCTCCGTTTGAGAAGTAAGGGAATAGGCTCAGAGAGGTAGTGACTTTTGTTCCAGGTCACACAGGACTTGCACCTCAATCCATACCTCTTGGCGCATTGAGCCATATCATTTGTTTATTTGTGTGTTTATTTGTTTGGTTATATTTATCTTTAGAATATAGCTCAAAGGATAAATGCTATTGGAATTATGGAGAAATTTAGGGTTGTAACTATGTCTTGAAACTGTAAAAGATGCCAAGAATGAGAATGTTATAGAGATTTCTTCAGTTGCAAACTCCCCTGTTTAGAAGTCCTAGAAAGTGTGCCTACTTTTGAACATGTTTGAAATTTTCCTGGCATAAATTGCCCGGCTAGTTTCCAGCTAAACCTTTTACCAAACCCCGACTTTAACGTATCCCTGGTGACCAGAGCAATGGAATGAATTGGACACTCAGGGAGTCTCCCAGTTTCCCTGTTATCTTAGGTGATTTCTGTGCTGCTAATTCTGCTTTATAGAGAATCAGAATGATACTTCTTATTGTCCAACAACTGGAATGGAAAGTATGGTTGAGAAATAATGTTACTTTCTTTAGTTTGGCGGCAAAATTTTAAACTATTTTCAAAACAAGCAATGAACTTTGAACTTTACCTTCTTGAACAGAGCTATCCAATAGAACTACAGCGTGCACTGCATATGTAACTTTAAACTTTCTTAAAGTCACACTAGAGAAATAAAAAGAAGCAGGTAAAATGATCTTAAACATTACTTTTAACTGAAGTTATCTAAAATATCATTTCAGTACATAGTCAATATTTTAAAACTATTAATGAGATTCTCTTTTTCAAAATTATATTTTATTGATTATGCTATGTCTTTGAAATTTAATGTGTATTTTATACTCAGCACATCTCAATTCAGATGCTAAAGTTTCATTGGAAATACATGATCTGTATTTGATTTCATAGAATTTGCATTTGAAACAACAAATTTATATACCCACATTATACCAAAGATAATTTTAAAAATTTCCAGTTACTGAATTTCACTCAATTTTAAGTTTAAATAAATTAATACAAATAAAAATTGAGTTTGTCAGATATATTAGTCAGATTCCAGTGTTCAAAACCATATGAAGTTAGTGGGTACTATATAAGATCACAGTTCCACAAGACTGTGCAATGCTTTTGTTGGGAGAAAAATGAGACAGAAACCCATCTATCCATCCATTTTATATTATTTAACTGACCAATGCTTTATTTTGTTATGCAAATATCTTTCACGTACCTCCTGTAGTAGTATTTAGATTTTTCTTTTCATTCTTAATAATAAAACATTTGTTATAAAAGCCAATGGGAAGATAAATGTTAGGAAATTGCCTTAACTGTGATTGTTAGTATTTTAATTGACCAGATTTCCTTTCCAACAGCTTTGAATGCTTCGTGGGTTTGTGTAACTGTGAGCCCTGCTTTGTAAATGCTTTTGAAGTAACCTGCTTTGTTTCATTGGATTGCTCTAGTATGGTTAGGGACAAGTGTTTTTTGAATAATAACAGGCCTATCAAATTGCCAACTGGGAAATCCATGGAATATACTTAGGGTGGCTTTTTGCAGCATTTCCTGTACCTGGAAAAAAAAAGAAAGAAAGAAAAATTAGAAACAGCATTCAATTCTACAGTGGGGTTTTGTCTGGCAGATTCTAGCAAATTTTTTTTATTTAATATATAGGCTTATTTAATTATCACTATTTAAAAATGTTAGTGTTTTGGGGGCCACGTAGAGAGACAATATAGCAAAAGAATTAAGAACATGGCTCTGGAGTCAGATTGGCTCTGTTGCATCAAGATTCTACCATTTATAAATTATGTGGATTTGTGCAAAGTTATTCTAGTAGAAAGGGAATTGGAATAAGACATGATAAATAAGGTTGTTAAATAATTAAGTGAGTATATACCTTCAGCCTGTGCCTGGCACAGAGTGGGTGCTCAGAATATGTCTTATTATTATACATGGCATGAACTATAGGCATCATCACACTTTAAACTTGTCTCTAAAGGTTGAGAGGGAAAGGAACTGCTGTACTTGGCCACGGCCAAGTAAAGAGTGGAGAGTCAAAGTGGAGAGACTCAGTTTCATTTTGTGGTTGCCATTGTTTTTTAATGAGTGTGCAAGTGTTTTTCTCACAAAGCAAAATGATTTATCAGTTTCACGGTGAAAATTTTGTTTTGCCTACCTGTTCCAAGATGGCTAGTTTGTATCTGTTTGAAACAAGACTTTATAAACAAATTCTCTAAAATGATTTTATGAATAATAGATCAGACTTTTAATCAAGGTATGGCTTTATGGTCTGAAAATTATAGCGAAGATAAACATCATGAAGTGCATTTGCTAGTTTTATGTAGTGCCAGATTGGTAAATTACTGTTCTTTTTTGCTATCCTACTATTGTTGTTGTTGGTTGTTTTTTTAATTTACATCATCTTTCATATTCCTGGATTTCTATTCCTCAGAACCCTTTTCTGTATTATTATTAATGTGGCATGTGTAATGTTTATAGTGTTTGCATAAAAATAGATCATCACTTGTAGGCAGTTTTTAATGTTAAAGCCAATGTGCTTATTCATTGAACTTGAAAAATATCTTTTTGGAACAAATGTAGAACCATCCATCTCTTGAACAGAATTCTTATGGGCTTTGCTTATCTACCTAACTGCCTTGACAACATAGCTTGGAAATCATTCCTATACTTTTGGGGAGCAGTCAATCATTTAGTCAGTTTCCACTGAACAGCAAACTCATTGAGATAATCAGGTTATTACAGGTAAAAATATTTTAGGGAGGAGGCTTCTGTCAGCTCAAGTGAGATCCGTCCCTAAATTCATGTTTAAGATGCATTATCACAGGCAAAAAAATCTTTTCTTGCTCCTTGCCAGGGTTGATTACCAAAGTTCATAGTCAGGTCAGCAATGGCAAACACGTGGGGGTTTAGAATGCGTTTGGCATTATCTTTAAAACCATTAATGTTGAATTGTTAGCATTGCATCTGGGTGGAACTTCAGAGTACTTATTTTTTTACATTTTAAAAATGGAACAGGATATTTAATTTGAGGTATGGCTGCTTATTCTTAAAGATATTGAACTTAAATAGGGTACCATGTCACATAAAAGGTGAATGTTTTAAAATGTTATTTCTTTATGAGTTAGAATATATATTTTTTTCTTCCAGGTTTTAATTACTATTTTTAAATCCCACATTTTACTTATGTGAGGACTGAAAGAGAAGTGCTTCTGGAAGGCCAGATTTTAGGTTAGCTTAAACATTGCCGTAAGTGTCCAAGCCTTGATAATATATTTTGTATTTTGTTGACATCTTGCACACGTTTCTAATCTTGGTCTATAACCCATGTAGATGTCCTTTAAGATCCACAAGAACAACCTCATGGAGAAAAAACATACTTTAATACATTAAATTAAACGTAAGAGCTGCACAAGTGAAGGATCTTTTTCTTGGGAACTGGGAAAAGCTCTAGCACTCTTTTCAACAAAGTGACAACATGGCCATGGTGTCTCCTGCTATCAACATTCTTGTCCCCAAGAGAAACTAGCTGGTCACAGAAAAAGCAAAGTTTGTCTGTCTGCCTGAGGGAGAACATCACCATGGGGAGATGGAGAGATCATCTGCATCTCAAAGGCTAAGGAGGCATTAGATAGAGAAGACAAGAGGGCCTCAGGTGGAGAGAGCTTAATGATCAAGGCATTCATGTTCAAATTGTGCTCAGAAGAAAGAAATGTTTGGGTGCATCAAAAGAGCAGTGTTTTAGTAAAGAAAGAAATAAGACTGAAAAAATGGGGAGACATGAATGTTTAGCCAACAGGATAGGCAGAAAGTGTATCTGGGCCTAATGGTAGCCCCAGAGACCAGTTAGAAACAGTTGTAATAATACAAGAGCAAGCTATGGGGGAATGAGTGACAGATGGGTGAGACACTGGGAGAATTACAGGGAAAGACACTGCAAAATATGATAGATGATTAGAAATGAGTCAAGACAAGCTTCAGGATACCAGCGATAATAGTGGCACCTTTAACACACTTTCTGTAGGGAGAACATCAGATGTCCTTTGGAGAAGACTGAGGCTCTTGATGTTTCTACTTTGTATAAATCTGTTTAACCCCAACGCAAATTCTAGGTTCTGCTTTATGCAAGAATTGTCATCTTAATATAGCCTGATTTTTTTCAGGCAGTTACTAAAATGTATCCAAAGAAAAGAATTCTAGACATAGTAGAGTTCAAAAAGGTATCAAATAAAAAACAAGAAGGGGGAAGTACATTTCTTAAACGTGCCATCTGAGGTCCTAAGAGGACATCTAGGTAGGGTGTCTACTAGAAGATACCATCACAGGACTGAACCATCGGCCACTGGCCAGACTGGAGATAAATGTGGGTAGCCATCAGCAACCATAGTAATTTTGTTGTAAGAATATGAAGATTGGCAAGTTTATAAGCACTTTGTGTTTCCTCCTTCTAATGTAAAAACCATCCACTTGATAGCAATGGAAACTGCTGACACTCTTAATGGCAGTGCCCTAGAATAAACCACTGTGCTGTTAAAATTCCTCTGTCTCTGCTCTATCGTTCTATGAAGTATCATGCAAAGTCATTTGGCATTAGTTCTTATTTGTTTAATGATGATAAAAATGAATTTTAGTGAAAATATAAATTTCTTACAAGAACCAAATGAAATAGAGCAGCATACCATTAAATGTTCTATCTTTCTGCATATTGTAACTTTCAGTTTCTACAGATATGAGCAATCCAACTTAACTCAGTAAGGGAAAATCATGAACAGCACAGTTGTGTTTTTAAGACATGTCTGAAATAAAATGAAGTCTTCATGTGCATGACAGTTTTTCTTTCTTTAATTTAGATTCTACAAAGCACCAAGTGAACAGATATAAATATATAAACAATATAAACAGAGCACCCATAATTGCTCCAGTGTTTGAAGACCTTTCACTTTACTCTGGGAGATCTTCCACTACCTAATAGGCTCCAAACCTCCCTCTGAGCACTAATGCAATATGAAGAAACTCGTCTTTCTTTTCCCTTTTAAAACTCAGTTCTTTTCCTACATCCTCTATCTAATTTATTGGTAGCACCAATCAGCCAAGCCAGACAGTTCATCTCTTTCTGCCAGTACCTGTAACCAAGCAAAGATCTCATCTCAGTTCAGCCTTTAAGGATCTTTTAAATATTCTTTCTAACCTTCTCCAAAACCCCTGTTTGGTCCAGGCTTCCATAATTTCTCACCAGATTTGCAATATTCTTCTGCCCACTTATTATCCCCTTTCTGTCTTCTACCCCTTTTAATCCCTCTTCTACACAGCCACCAGTATATTATATATTAAAGTGGAAATCTGGATCTGTCACTCTCTGAAAAGTTATTTAATAGCCACTTGCCAAGATGTCATTCAATGTTTTGATTCCACTAGGCAGGCTCCTATTTACTCTGTAGCCTTTATCCACATCAGGGACATGAGGCCCGTGTTCCAGCTTCACCAATCTTCCTGCACTTTTTCACAGTGGCTCTGTTGGGCCTCCTTCTGCAACATGGCAAGAGCATGGCGGGCCCTTTACCAGGTTGTCTTTCAATGCTCTGCTAAGACATCATCTTCTCTGACTCTTCCCTTGCAGGCGCAATTTATTCTTTTTGTTTTATACTTCTGTTCTTCTTGTATTTGTAATTACTTTTCAAACTCTCCATTATAACGTGAACTCTTTAAGAACAAAAAGACCATCCATGAGCACATTGTATTTATCTGCAAGACCTAGCACAAGAGCTAGGATACAGGGGTGGGCAAAAGTAGGTTTATAGGGTTTTTTTGTATGGAAGAAGACACACAGTGTTTGATTATTGCAATAGCCTTATTAACTCAAAAGAATGTCACAACGGCACAGTAAACTTATTTTTGTTCACTTCGTATAATGGTTACTCAATAATATTTCCCACATGAAGTTGATTTTTAAAAAGTAGCAGAGATGGGTTTAATGTTGGGACAATATTCAGTTACTTTCTTAACCATGACATTAACAAGTTTTTACATAAAACAAGGATGGAAATATATATATATATATATATTCCGTTGGCCCTTGACCAACATGAGGTCTGGGGCGTCAACTTCCCCATGCAATAGAAAATCATTGTACAACTTTCAACTTTCTCAAAACTTAACTACCAATAGTTTACTGTTGGCTGGAGCTTTATCAATAACATAGACAGTCAATTAACACATATTTTGCATGTTATATATATTGTATACCATATTCTTACAATAAAGTAAGCTAGAAATGAGAAAATGTTATTAAGAAAATAATAACAGGGAGAGAATATATTTCCAGCATTTATTGAAAAAAAAAATCTGTGTGTAAGTGGACCTGTGTAGTTCAAATCTGTGTTGTTCAAGGGTCAATGGTATAAATGTCCACATATACATATATACATATAAGTTACGTATACAGTTGAGTTATTAAAATGTTAGTTAGTATTATTTATATAAAAGAAAGTATTTGGGTTTGAAACATACAGTTCTAGTTATTTTCTTTTAGATTAAATCCTTTTCAACACTATACCACTAACTTAATAAATGACATTGTATTAAGTAAATTAATTAGTGCTATTTACAGAATGTTTAGTGGACTAAAGTAAAATAATGTTTTGGAAGAACTTAGTCCTCATTTTTAAATGTAAAATGAAAGAGACAAACTTGAGTATCCTGATGTGATGAGGAAACCAGTGGTTCTTATTGGGAATTAAGATGGAAAGGTTACATGTACAGTTATTGGCCAGTGTGATGAGAATGCCCATGGCTCACTTATTAAAAACTGAATTTATATTAAAGCTATGTGTCATGCTCCAGTTATGTTAACAAATACGGATGTCAATATTATCTATTACAAATGCAATATTATAACTGATGTTTGCTCCTGTCTTGAATACAGTGATTATATTAATTCTAGCTCTTGACCCCCTCATATTGAATGAAGAGTAATCAGTCTGGCTTAGCTCAGAAATCTTCTTGCTATGCTGTTGTTAAGTATTTATATAAATAAGCGGTTAGAAAAAGGCAAACGGCCTCATCATAAGTTGCTGTGTGGAATCGGTAAAGTGATAATTGAGTCTTTACATACTAAAAACAGAAATCTTGATGATGACTATTATGGGAATAGTCTTTTTTAAAGAGAAAACATGAAATCACCAAAGGAAATTTGATTGTAACATCCCAGTATTTTTATGCAGTAAACAGCAACAATAAAGAAAATCCGTGCGTATACAGTTTGGAGTGCTTATCCTTACTGTTTATCAGTTTGGAAAATATGTCTGTCTACAAGTAAATACATAGCAGATAATTTATGTGTCCTTTGTTGGAAGAAGAAACATATGAGAAAGTGTTGATGATTTAGCTTATTCATCTTCTTTTCCTTTTTTATTCATTATTTTCACGCTTATCTTCAGCTTTCGTAGTGCATCAAACTTTGGCAGCATTGCTTGCTGTTTTATTTTAGCATGTTTCCTGTATAGAGCCCCTGTTATCCTGCTAACAATACAGTAAGTGTAAATTTGGGAAGAGCAACAGTAAGAACTGCTGTGTATCTGCAGTAAGTTAATCAGATTTCGATACCCCAAAACTAACACAGCCCACAAGACTGATAGCCCAATGCTACAGTAAATTGTTTCTTAGCAGGAAATCTACAGTAGCAGTGTAATTTGGACAATGGAGCGTTTGACAGCTAACCCATCAAAAGCAGTGCACCCTGAGGAAGTCACTCACTTCCAGCTTTACATTCAGCCAAGCATTGATAAAGCCGTGGCTAAGTAAGAGAATCAATTTAGAATCAAATGATGGCAAGGCTATTTATCTCATTGCCAAAAGGGGACAGAGGCCCACAGTAGATTCTCTGCCTGGGACTCACCCAAATTAGGGGATGGGTCACCTATGCCTTATAAATTCCTTTTGAGTGCCAATCTGTTCATATATTAATAAGCATGATTAAAAGCTAAGCTATTATCTGCTCCCAAAAGATTGTTTTATGCAAAATGATGCATGATAGTTCTAAATTGTCTCTCATGCAGCGTACTGAAAGTAATCAAATGTGCCAGATGATGATCGTGACCTCGAAGAAAAAGATCTTTGGAGAATGTGTACATTGTGTTTTAGTATGGAAGTTTATCTCAAATAGTGGCCAAAAGTGCTACAAGATTGAAAGGGAGCAAAGATGCTTTCAATTCACAAATTGGGAGAGCACTTTTTTGAATGTGAGCTTTGTATGTTTCTTCATATTAAGCAAAGTACACAGTGATTTCTCATCCCCCACAGTGATCACCCATGCTCTTCTGCTTAAAAATAAATGCATAAATGAATAAATAAATAAACAAAACACTTCAGGTGCCAGATTCCCACTCCGTGTCCCAGCTTGCTTTCAGGAATGTCCAGAAATGACAGTGGAGTCAGGAGAGATAGCAAAGCTGTGACAAGGAGAAGCGAGTGGTGATATCAACTGAGAGGAGTGATTCTCTGTAATCGGTGTACTGACCAGATCAGTGCTGCATGCCATAAAAGCAGAATAAATCACCTGTGTTAAGAGTAAGAAGCCAACAGTAAGCAGTTTTGGAAAATGTTTCAAAGACAATGGGCTGCAGGCTTAAAGTTATAGAATGTTATTATAACCCAGGCAAATGAGACAGGTCAGATTTATACATATTCAATACAAAACCTTTGTCACATGGAAAGGCCAGCAAAGAGTGGGGTAACAAAAGAGATGGAAGGCAAAAAAAGTACTACAGAAGTACAACAAGCAGTTATTTTAGAAGAAAAAATGTTACTTTTCTAAATTTTGTGATGCATTTGTCATTTTTCCAATTTTTAATTTGTTATGACTTTTTCATTCAAATAAAATATTTAATTTGTATCTAAATTTATATACTTGATTTTGGAAACTTTTCTTAATGAGGCTGCTCAAATTCTTTAAGCTTAAGTTCCCAGAAAACCTGGATATATTCCTGCAGGTCAGGGTTGCTGATGCTGGTAAAAAGGACTTTACATTTTCCAAGTGCTGACACTGGACTTTGAAACAGGCAATTCTTGACCTGAACCCACTCATCACCATAAATTGCAGATTGCCTGGGAAACCTAGAAACCACAGTTTTACTCAGCTTCGTTTGGGGCTTCTGAGTTTGAAGGTGGATACTTTAGTAACCCTAGATTTTGCAGTTTGCTCTTTTCTTCTGGCAACATTCTGATAGCGAGCAGCTGCCCTTCATACACACACACACACACACACACACACACACACACACCCCTACATCCCAGGTATGTTATGGTCAACAGCCAATCACTGTTAAACTGACATCATACCACCATGAGAAGCCCCCATTGTCTGACAGCCCTAATAGCCTTGTAAATCTATAGTTTTTGTTTAAAATTTTAGCAGTTTTTTCTTAATATCTAGGTACTTAGATTGTTATTTAAGTAGTTGATAAGTGTGCAGTATTCTTTATTCGCAGAAGATACCTTCCAAGACCCCCAGTGGATGCCTGAAACCTGGTAGAGTACCAAATCCTGTATGTACTATGTTTTTTTCCCATACATACGTACCTACAGTAAAGTTTAATTTATAAATCAGACACAGTTTAGAAATTAACTACAATAGCTCATAATAAATTAGAACAATTAGAGCAACATACCATATAAAATGGCACAGATGCATACCATTCTGTGAATGCATCTCTGTCTCAGAAAAATGGCATGAGTTGTTTCTTTCTTCACACTTCTGGGAGAGAAGATCCATTCTTACAGTATATCTTACAACCTCAGCACACAATTTTCTTTCCTTAAATTGAGAAAATTCTCTTTTTCACTTTATTTTTTTAAAGGTTTGCTTATTTATTTATTTTTAGAGAAAGGGGAAGGGAGGGAGCGAAACATCGATCCATTGCCTCTCGTACGCCGCCAACTGGGCACCTGGCCCACAGGCCAGGCCTGTGCCCCTGTGCTCAATCCATTGAGCCACACCAGCCAGGGCCACTTTTTTGCTTTAAAAAAAAAAAGCACTTGATGGCTTCTCTTTGTCGTATCTGAATTGAATTGCCAGCCTCCCAACCTGTGCTTTGGGGCCATTATTAAGTAAAATAAAGGTTATTGAACACAAGCACTGTGATATTGGGACAGTCGATCTGATAAATGAGATGGTTACAAACCGACTAAGGGGCACTGGATGTGCTGGCCGAAAGGATGGGACAAAGAGGAAACATACAGGGTTTCATCACACTACTCAGAATGGCAGACAATTTAAAACTTAGGAATTCTTTATTTCTGAAATTTACATTCTTGAACCACTGTTGACAAACTACAGAAAGCAAAATCTTGGACAAGAGGCGACTATTTCCTATGCAATATTTTATGTAGTATTTCCAAATCTCCATTATTGACAGTAAAACACTCAGAATGTTAATATCAAATAAATAAGTTGTACAATTTATTTTGACCTTCTAATATCTAAGCTTTAAACACACTTTTCAAATTTTAATTTTTGTTAAAGTTAATTCTAATCAAGGTTACTGTCTCACAGACAGGGATATATGGTGAGGCGGTGTGCTT